>NC_141688.1:225725928-228500082 GCF_964263255.1 Lissotriton vulgaris
CGGAGCCTGGCCTGTAGCTGGAGCCCCCCAGACCCCCGAAAGCATGCACCCTCTGCAGGTTTGCTTACCAGAGGGTTCCCGCGGCCGCGCTCCCTGTGCTGAAGGATTCTGAGTGAATCAAAGCTCCTCATAGCTGCCAAGGTTTCAAATTGCTATGTGTGACATTTTCATAATTTCAAAGTAATTATGAGTGACATTTTAACGACTATGAGTGACACATTCTTGCGTGCAAAATAAAGCCACAATCCAAGGTGATCAAGTCTGGGCTAAGTCTAACTTTGATCCATATAGGAAATCTGGTAGCCTGTAAGTGGTATGTACATGGGACCTCTCAGCTCTTTGGGTATGAACATCATAATATAAGGACAGTCATTATGTTGTCTGGGGAGTGGGGGCCAGGAGCATGAGAACCATGTTAAAGGTATGCTCTTGCCTGACTTTCCTGTGGTGCCCCACAACAAAATCAAAATCATTCAGGATCCTGCACCCTGCCTGGTTCGATAGGGGGCAAGCACCTAGAAAGAACGTCAGCAACACATGCAGAGCACTAAGCAACCAGACACAGAGGTACAAGGTGTGTAGAGTAGTACTATAAGGTACATTATAGGACGATGTCTAGGGTTAAATCAAATATAGGGTTAGTGATATTGCACACGTTACAGTCTGTTCAAGGCTTAGTGTAAAGATTTATAGTTCACGTGTGGTTAAGGTTTGAATTTGGATGGGTTTTCAGTGAAGATGATTAAAAATATATGTTACAGAAGAGTCAGTTGTAGATTGTCCACCGTGGTGGGTAAAGTAGTGGTAATTAAAACATCGGTTTAGGGCCTCTTTATGACGGATTCTTAGAAAATTGCCTCCTGGGTAACGGTCTCCTGGAAAGGTAAGGACCCCTTGCACAGTGCTGCTCCTTCAGAAGACACACGGCCGAAAATGCCACCTGACACATGTGTTTTTCCTCTGCACTTAACTTTCCATTTGGAGTGCTCTGATTCTACTGTCCGAGGTGCTAGTTGTAGATAAAGACACTACGTGGACTAAAGTAAACCCAAAAATAAGAACGAAAAAGCACACAAGCACTGCATTTAGACCTACACGAACAGCTTCCCCTCGTGGTATGACGTAATAAGCCACCGGGGTTCCAGAGTAAGACAATTATTGTCAAGCAATTGGTGTGTCTTTTGCTGTCCCGATTTCGCCACAGGCCTCAGAGAACTTACTTACACAACAGCCGAAATACTCCCTCCCCTTCTCCTCCCCTCTGCCACTCTAACCGTCAGGAGACGCTGGCTGTCACTGACTCTCTGCTGTACTGTCCCCAGTGCCCACTCACCTCTCTGCTGGCCTCTGTACCCAACGCGGCTGGTAAACGCGGTCGCAGGTGCAGTACCCCTGCTAGTAATTTGCCATCATCGCACTCAGTCTCCCAGTGAGGCGGGTCGGAGCCGCGTGACCAAAGCACAGTGATGCGTCACTGCTGAGCGGGTAAATTACCGCGCACAGCGCGCGGGGGGCTGTCCCAGTGCCGTCACGTCGTCGTAGGGCTAAGATTGACGGCCCTGGGACCCAACTGTCTGCTGAAACCAATGTAAACAACAACGCTCACAGGTGTCGCTGCCAATGCCCGGAGGCCGCCAAATCCTGCCAGGGGGCCGCCAGTGATCAAAGTTCCGATCCGATCCTCGGCTCGTCCGTCGGTCATCGTGGCGGCCTCTGGGGTTTGGCGGCCCTGTGCAGGTGCACAGTTTGCACATGCCTAGGGCCGGCCCTGATTTAGGGCTGGAAGATCAACAACTGACCAAGGCCTAAATCTATACTTATTGGTGGCTAAATACACCATTGTCAATAATGAAGCGGTATATTTGGCCTTTATGGACCTTACCGCAGCATTTGATTGTGTCAATAGGGAGAAGCTGTGGGTTCTAATGAGTAATCTGGGGGTAGATCAAGATCTTATTAAGATTTTGAGAGCCCTACATTGGAACACCTCGGCTAAAGTCAGATATAATTTATAGGGTGGAACTACTGAGTCTTTTCTTTGAATTAGTGGGGTGTGACAGGGGTGCATTTTGGCTCCGTTTTTATTCTCCCTGTACATAAATGGTTTAGATCAAGCCCTAACAAATTTAAAAGTGGATTCACCGAGAGTAGGTAGAAGAGCAATTCCCGCCCTGCTTTACGCAGACGATGCGGTTCTGTTGGCACGTACCCCGCTGGAACTACAGCGTCTGATAGATGGCTTTGTGGATTTTATGAACAATTTAGATTTGTCTGCCAACTTGACCAAGTCACATGTTATGGAGACAGGGACTAAATCACGGAAGAATTTTAATTATAGAATAGGCACTTATAGCCTGAGCCTTCTCGATCCCGGCATTTTATTTGATGGGCGTTTACATTTTAAAGCATTGATAGAGGAGCGCAGTAGTAAGTTAGCGGCCAGCATAGGGGCAATTATAAATTTTGGCCGTAGACTTGGACATTGGTCCCCGGAGAACATGAGGAACTTGTATAACTCAATCTGCTGCTCTAAAGTGTTATATGGTGCGGAACTCTGGGGGTTCATTGATTCCGATAAGCTGGAGGTTGAGGAGAATAAATATTTGAGAAGGCTGCTTAAAGTTCCATGGAGTGTTTCCTCCTATATGGCTCACGAAGAACTGGGGGTAGTATTTATAGGGGACAAGGTGCAGGTTAGGCCAATGTTAGCATGGCTAAAGATTTGGGTTAATCCCGAGGCCTTGCTGACTAGGCATATAATTATGGACTGCCTTGGTAGGGACAGGGGAATGAATATCCAATGGCTAAAGTATATAAAGGCCGCTTTCGAGGCTGCAAGGACCTCTTCCTAAAGCCGACTGAAATTATAGGTCGGGATCTGGTAAAAGTGAGGGAGATGTTTTTTATTCATAAAATCTCATGCAGAGAAGAGAGGGAATGGGGTAAATACACAGTCAGAGCTCATGGTTTGCTGAGGACCTGTGAGTGAATAGAACCTTAACTTGCCCTCATATATAACCCTCATGATAGATTTTTAATCACACGTATTAGGCTCAACCTTTTACATCATTTATTGGCCGATCCGGCAGGTTTTAATAGTTCAGTTGGGCTCAAGGGTCCCTGCGGCTGTGACCTTCGGTCTCCGCAGGACACCCTTCATTTTGTATTACTATGCCCTTTTTATTCACTGCCCAGGCACCGTTTTCTAGTTAGTCTGCTGAAAAAGGCTAAATTCAAGCACGCTAAGGTGGCTCAAGATCCTGTGACCCTGCCCTGTATCACGAATTTCTTGAGGTTAGCAGTAAAATTGAGAGAGACAAGAGGGACTTGTTGAAGGGAGCCCCCCAAAATCATGTGTAATATGTGGGGGTTTGATGGGGGCCCAATGAACTGCAACTGGAATAGTTTTTGTATTTTTTTTTAAATTGTGTATTATTGTCATTTTAAATTGTACTTTTATGGTATTCTTGTAAAATGCCGAATAAAGTTACAAAATTGAAACTTGCTTGTAAGGAAATACAATTAGCAATAGAAGAATTTTCACATCTTGAGGCCTTTCCCTTCCCTTCCCTTTCCTTCCCGTCCCTTACATTTCCTTCCCTCATACACTAACATTGAGAGGAAAATTGACAGGCTGTAGCACACAGTGTAAATAGACCAGAAAATCCAATGTAAAGGAACTCCCTTTACTAATCACTATCTGATGGTCGTTGTGTCGGGGTGGGTGTCTGTTGATGTACATGGTCAACTGATGGCGTGTGGGCATCCTGATGTACTACGTCGATGTCCGACAGCCTCTAAAAGTAATCGACTGTTGTCCTTCCCCCACACACACCGCTGTCCACCCATTCTCTCCTCCTCCCATAAAGACATAGCTAGTAATATTGGAGCTGTGACCAGCGACATGCTGTCAGCGGCTCTATGAGACCCGTGGCTGACTGGGAGAAGGTGGCTAGTGGCCCAGCAACACCACCCGCGTTCCTATGCTTCCTCCGGGTCCATACCGGCATCTCGTAGAGGTGGCAGATGCAACATTAGACAGGGCACAGTCTTCTTGCCGGATGCGTCACTGCTCTGACATCAAAGCAGTGAATAACTAGGTTTTGAAATCTGTGCTTATACTAATAAAGTTTTTTAGCATAGTCACTCATGCCTTCAGAGCAACAAGTAGTGGTTAACATCTCTTTTTTTACTATATACAACCGAACAGTATATAACGAATTAACAAAAAACATTTTCAACCAATGCATCAAAATTACTATGTGGTACAGAAATACATGTTGCATAATTTTGTCCTGTTGACCAATAAAGCCATTTCAGGGCTCTGATGACATTTGCAAACTAGTAGGTCTTTGGTCTGTTTGTTTGTTTAGTGGCCACCAGAACTCTCGATGGCTGATTGGACCAGAGATCACATTTACCTGTAATGAATCTTTTCTCTCTCTTTTCTGTCCCAAAGTTTGTAAACAAATTGAAACACAGCACAGTCCGCACGATGAGGCTAGCCCAGTTGCCTGGATGGGCACAGAATGTGTTTCCTCATGCCCTCACTTCAGATAGGTGAGGTGTTCTATGGGATACATCTCACACCTCTGCAGTACGGTTTGTCCTCACCTGATTTCGCCCGGTTGGTTCCTTTGTGGGTTTTGGTGTCTTCTGCGCACAGCATTCCCTTTGTGTCACCTACAATAAAGTATCAACATGTTATGAAACCTGAAGAGCAACAATATTACATTTTTTAAGCAGCTGTATAAAAATGATTAGTTAATACATTTCATTAAATACATGATTGAGGCTGAGTGATTGAGAAAAAATTATGAATTGAGGAATTTATTAAAAACTAGCCTGTTTGGTGATTAGGATTTAAGTAGTGCATTGGTGGATTTTAGTGCTAGGAGGCCATGGAAGGTGGCCGTGCGCAATACAAGCATGCCTGATTTGAATTGTACCAAAGTAATACATTTTCCCTCAAAAATTGATGTTGATCATGCAGCTACTTACAGACGTTGTTTGACAACTGAAGAATGCCCCCACCTCTTCCTTCCTTAGGCTGCATACCTCTACAGCCCTAGAACACTTTGGGAATATTTATTTGAGTGATTAGACTGGTCTGCTTTAGTGGTTGCATTAACTCGCAGACTGACCCTAGGTGGGAACTGACATCCCCCAATCCCCAAATTGTGATGATTTCACATTTTGCCTGTCTCTATGGACAGACTTGATGGGCCATCCCATGTCCTAATTCAGTAATCTCTGACAGACCCGGTACGTTTTTATGTCTGTGAACCTGGTACTCCCTGAAAGGTGTGCCACATAGAGTTTAGCAAAGTTCTTCGTAGTGTGGGTGCAGACCTTCTCAACTACACCCCAGTTATAGGAGTGACCCACTGCTCCTTCAGGTGGGAGCCCCAAGATAATAGGTGACCATTGAGAACGGGTGGATACTGGACTAGTAGGTGTTCTGCACCATCTTCTCCTGCATCTCATAGATGCTGCCTACAAACCCCTCACTTGCTTAAGTTGCCGTTGCTTAGGATGTTGTGTATTTAGGCAAAATTCCGCCAAAACTGCACTGTGACTCAGATGAATCCTTTGTGTTCATCAAACAAGTAAGACTTTGAACAAGACCATGCTGCTAGCTTGTGTCCTGCAAGATCCAGTGCCTGGATACCGTCACAGTTGACAAGTAGCGCTCTACAAATCTATTGATTGATGATTTCCATTGCTGTGTGCCTTGGCTCTGGAAATTGAAGCTATTCTGCAATCGTTCTGCATGTTCTCCATCCTTCGGAATGTTCTCCATCCGCTCTGCATCCATTCTGCACATTGTACATCGATTCTGCATGTTCTGCATACGTTCTTCAGACGTTCTGCATACGTTCTGCATGTTATACATCCGTTTTGCATGTTTTGCATTCATTCTGCATGTTCTACTTCTGCATCCATTCTCCATCCATTCTGCATGTTTTGCATCCGTTCTGCATGTTCTGCATCCGTTCTTCATGTTTTTCGTATATCCTCCATCCGTTCTGCATGTTTTCCATCTATTCTGCATGTCCTGCAGCCATTCCCCATCCGTGCTTCATGTTCTGCATGGGTTCTACATCCGTTCTGCATATTCTCCTACCGGTCTGCATGTTCTGCATGTGTTCTGCATGGTCTGCATTCGTTCCCCATCCATTCTTCATGTTCTGCATGCGTTCTACATCCGTTCTGCATGTTCTTCATATGTTCTGCATGTTCTGCATCCGTTCTGCATGTTGTGTATCCGTTTTGCATTTTCTGCATCTGTTCTGCATGTTCTGCATCTATTCTGCATGTTCTACATCTGTTCTCCATCCGTTCTTCATGTTCTGTATGTTCTCCAACCAGTCAGCATGTTTTGCATGCATTTCCACGCATCTGTTCTGCATCTGTTCTGCCTCAATTCTGCATGTTCTCCATCCATTCTGCATTTTCTGCATCCGTTCTGTATGTTATGCATCTGTTCTGCATGTTCAGCATCCGTTCTCCACCCGTTCTTAATTTTCTGCATGCGTTCTCCATTCGTTCTGCATGTTCTCCACCCATTCTGCAAGTTCTGCATCTGTTCTGCATGTTCTGCATACCCTGCATCCGTTATCCAGCCGTTCTTCATGTTCTGCATGCGTTCTCCATCCGTACTGCATGTTCTCTATCCGTTTTGCATGCACTGCCTGTGTTCTGCCTCCATTCTGCATGTTCTCCATCCATTCTGCATGTTTTGCATCTGTTCTGCATGTTCTGCTTCCGGTCTGCATACCCTGCATCCGTTCTCGAGCCGTTCTTCATGTTCTGCATGCGTTATCCATCCGTTCTGCATGTTCTCCATCCGTTCTGCATGTTCTCCATCCGTTCTGCAAGTTCTGCATCCGTTCTGGAGTTTCTGCATGCATTCTGCATGTTCTCTATCCATTCTGCATGTTCGGCATCCGTTCTGCATTCATTCTCCCTCCATGCTGCATGTTTTCCACTCATTCTTCATGTTCTGCATCCGTTTCCTTCCATCATGCATGTCCTGCATCTGCTCTATACTTGTCTACTAAGTAGCGCGTTTGAGCAGCAAAAACATGATCAAGAAGGCAGTACTGGGAGCAAGAGCTCAGTACTCAGTTGTCAACTGTAGCACAATGACATATTGTCCAGCTCAGTGCTTATCTTTTGAATTAAAAGAAAGTTCTTTAATACTACCCAGAGAAATTGGGGAAATACGAGTCATAGTTATGAACCAGTTTGTGATCTTTGGGAGTTTGCCACAGCTTGCGGTACCCTCCTTTGCTAACGGGTTTCGCCAGTGTCAATATCCCCTGGTCTATATTCCAGTATAAGTCCCTGCTTGAGCACCAGGGCAGTTCACCCACGGTGCGCTTGGGCCTCCCACTTCAGGGAGTTGTCACTTCTTTGTGGTTAGACTTAGGTTCCTTCTGTAGACCTACGCCTGCTGCTCACCTCTTGTTTAGGGGTTCCCTCATATTCAATGGGATTTCCTGCAGACATTTATGGAGCCTTTCTCTTTATTCTTTGCTTTCGCCTGCGTAACTCTATATTACTTGCTCTCTTCCCCCTTACACATTCTTCTGTGACTAAACATGTGTTTTCATTTTTGCTGAAATACATTTTGATACATTTTAAACAAACTAAAGATTGATGTCTTAGCTACTATATTTTAGATTTGAATCATTTTTTGTGTTAAAATAAAGGAACCAAACCATAATCTGAAGCCGGACAACCCCAGACTTTCATTCTTAGCAGGTACTTCCTCCCTAAACACTACCTTCTTTTACTGCACCAGGCTCGCTCACTTCATCAGTTCATAACTGGAGTTCTCTTACACCACCTGCATGTTCCCAGAAAAGGGCACTCAGAGGTTGTCTCTGATTAAAAATCAAGTGAGTCGCAATTTAAACAAATTAGAGATAGTGCATATTTAAATAGTTAGCATTTAGAATCTACCCTATCTAAAAGTTCTCATTAATATATTTAACTGTGAATAGATTAATGCCCAAATGTTAACTCTTCCCAACATCAAAGATTTACCCAGAATTCAAGCAATAGAAACACCAGTTTACACTCTGTGCCATGGAATATATCAATTCCTGGGGGATCCATAATAGATGAAGTCCAAATGTAAAATCTTCCCAACAGGTCTTTCCCCCAGGTTGAAGCAATGGAAGCAGCAGTTTACTTACACTCTTTGTAGGGCGGCGATTCTTCTTCAGGACTATCACAAACTGGCATGGCTGTGGGAGCAATATCACACTTCATTAGGTATCATAAGTGGATTAGTTGAGTCAACTAAGCAACATTTGCCCGTATAAAGTAGACTGGAATGTTGAGTTCTATGTATGATAGGCGCCAGGCCAGAAGTGGCACTGGGTGGTGTGTGTCAAATATCTCCCACTGTTTTTACCACCATACATCATGCATCCGCTTCATCAAGGCTCTAAATTAGATCCATAAACGTATACACTGTAGGGCTTCTTTACAAGCCACTTGCGCCACTTTTGCGTCATTTTTAACATGGAAAAAGTGACATATGGGTTGGCCGAGGGCTTGTAAATAATCCCCTGTGTATATAGTTTTTATTCTCATACATATCATATCCATACTGGATAACTGTGGAGTCACATAAATACCCTGCTAGGGTGACCCCTTACCACCTAGACATTACAGACACTTTTTCCAGCCCTGGACTTTCATCCGTTAACCCAAATCGTTTTGGGTGTTTGTATTCCTGAAACGATTTGTAGATGAACAATTAAGGAGCAGAAAGACTGGAGGAGGTGGTCACCAAGTGATTTCAGAAGAATGTGGACGTGCGTTGGAGGAGGAGAATGCCAGAGGGTAGTAGTGTCCGGGGAGAGCTTTATCATACCATTGCTTTGAAGAGTTAAGCTGGGGGGATGTCAGGCTGCCCCCATCTCAAATACCCGAGTAACAGAGCTTCCCAACGCTTCGGTGCTGGACTGGTAGAACCACCCAGGGATTACACAGAGCAGGAAATGCAACCGGAGGATGGGGTGTACCATTCTTGGTGGGGAGTCATGCTACCCTGCCTCCCAGATCTGACTGCTGGTTCTTCCTTGCTGTTAGTTGGCACCAGTACCATTGTAGCTGCTATAAGGGGATCCCTAAAGTATCGGAACCCTCAGAATCAGTGCCAGGGAAAATCCGTTGTAGGGCATGAGTGAGTCTAGGAACTGGTTTACTGTCTGCTTCCTGAAGGGTTGGTGGCTGCAAAGTGTAGGTGGAGCAGTAGGTACAGGGGAATAGAGAAGTTGTGGGTAACTGTGCATAGCCCACTTTGCAGGGTGATGGGACTCCACCCGCTAAGTCATAGATATGATACCATGGATTCCATGCAGGTTCTGAGCCAAACTCCAAACAGGGCTGGTCATGCTGCATGAGTGTGGGGGAGAAGAGCCCAGAATGTGGTTGTGGGGTTCTGCTCAGAACAGAGGATGTGAGAGGCAGAGGATGGCAGGGATGAGCAGGTATGTGAACTTACAGGTGGTAGTGGTTTAATTTGTCTCGTGCTAGGAATGATGAGGGACAGAAGAGATATATGTCAACTTAAGACTGGTAGCATTTTGCAGGGGTGGGCTTCTTGGTCCGTCTAGTAGAAGAATTGAATGGACTCTCCTTCTTAGCTTGTTTGATCCCTTGCTTCGTCCCCCAGGGACAGGACCAGAAGAAGAGTCCCAAGAGGGTGGAATGACCACTTGTCCACCATTTCCGAGGGAGCTCTCCTGCTTTCCCACTGGATTAATTCATGCTCATAAGAGATCTCAGTTCAAGATCACCTGTTCACCTTCTCCACAGCACAAGCTGCTCTTAAGACTTAGCAAACTGCTTCAATTCAAGACAAGCTCGAAGAGTGAAGTGACTGAAGACATAATGGGGCATATTATCAACAAACTGCGATAAATATCGCAGAGCGCGCTTAGCACCTTTTATTCTATCGCTGGCTACCGCTGGATTTCCTTGCCGAGTTAGTCCGTTATTATCAATGCAATAGGAAATCCAGCTAAAGCTGCAAAAAGTAGGAATAGCACGGGAAATGCTGCGATATTTTTTGGCCGATAAGGGAAAACTTGCTAATCCACCCCTGTGGTCTCAGCCTTGCAATCCACCTTCCATTACTAAGATGGCTAAATCAACTTTAAAGCAGGAGTTAAATTCCTGCAATAAAGGGAGCTTAGAGTGATTGTAAAGATTGTTACCCTGGTCTGCTGCCGGATGATCTTGAGATAGATAATCTTGAGAAGCCGTGTTAGCAAGTTCCCTCATGCTGTTTTACCCAGGAATGCCTACTTTGCATGTAATTAGCTATGGCATGCAGGGCGATAAATAAACGGCAGGCATCGCGCAAAAACAAGCACTAATAAGGGTTAGCGTGAGCTTGTTTATAGTGCTATGGGAATTTCGCCGCTTTTTAGGCTTTTAAAGCCAAAAAAGCAGTGATATGGCCCTTGATAATATGACCCAATTTGTTTAAAATCTTGTATCTAATCGCAGTTCTGCAAGTGATGAGGTCATCTTTTCTTAAAATGGTCTAAAGTTTGTACAACTATTTTTTTGGCAAAGCCTGCTCATACTTGCCTCAGGACATTATCACATGAATGGATTCCCTTAGCCACAATGCAACAAGCAATGGACCCATTGCTTGTTGCATCCAAAGCCAATAAACAGCAAAATACCCACCTTCCTCAGGCACTACACGCCTCCTCCCAATCAGCTTTTTTAGATTATTACTTAGCCCTCTATAAAGTAGCGATATTGCATGCTTCTGTAGAGCGGCAGTACGCACTCTGTATTCTAGCGGGAATTCCACTTCTATTTCCCACCCTAAATGTTTTGGGTTCTCCGGAACCCCATATGTCCCCTAGGTTTGAGATGATAGTCATGGTAAGTAGATATAATATCGAAAATAAAATATCGATGTGACATAATGTCAAAGTAAAATTATCGATGGTAAAAAATATCGGAAGTATAATTATCGACAGCAAAAATATCGTATTTAGTATGAGTGTATAAATATCGTAAGTAAAAAGATCGAAGTCAAAATATCGATGTGTAAAAATATCGATAAAGTATCAAAATATAGTTATTTTTATATTAGTAATAAGTGTAGTTTTTATTGTTATAGTTTACATTTTTGTTTTAAATTTGCTATAGTAATGTGTATGTATAATAAATGTTTGTCATGTTACAAAAAAAGTTATATAATTTTAGGAGCGGGATGTTGGGTTTATAGGGGATAGGGGTGGGGAGTGTTTTAAACATTTATATATTATAGTATTAAAAAATTAAATATTACCAAAAAAATTATGTTTTACTCACATTTTAATTTATATTTTACAAAATTTAAATATTAAATAAAAAAATCATATATCATTTTAGGAGCCGGATGTTGGGCTTATAGGGGATAAGGGTGGGGAGTGTTTTAAAAATGTATATATTATAAATAAATAAATTATAAAAATAAAAATATTATTTAAAAAAAAATAATTTTTAATATTTAATTTTTTAAAAAATGTTGTTAAAAATTATATATAATTTTAGAAGCGGGATGTTGGGTTTATAGGGGATAAGGGTGGGCAGTGTATGACTTTTTTATATTATAATTGTAAAAATCTTGAAAAATGAAATGTAATTATTGAAAAAAAAAATTCAATATTAAATTTTAAAGTATTTTAAAAAATATTTAATTTAATTTTAGGAGTGGGAAGGTAGTTTAATAGAGGAATAGGGTGGGAAGTATCAAAAATATAATATTTAAATAAAAAAAGAAATTAAATTTTTTTTATTATTACTTTTAATTTTAACATTTATGTAAAGATTTTAAAAATGTTTACATTTCAAAATATTTGAGATTAAAATTGTAAATAATGTAATAATTTAAAAAACAATGTTTTTTAAAAAAAAATTGTTGTGTTTTTTAAAATTGTTAAAAAATGTTTTTAAATTAAATTTATTTTAACCTTGTAAAACTTTTGAAATATTAATATCTCAAATTAATGAAGACTAGAGTGGGAATAGTAAATTATATTTAATTAGTGTCCAGCATCTACCCCAAATTAATGTAGACTGGAGTGGGAATAGTAAATTATATTTAATTAGCGTCCAGCACCTACTCCAAATTACCTTAGACTGGAGTGGGAATAGTAAATTACATTTAATTAGTGTCCAGCACCTACCCCAAATTAATGTGGATTGGAGTGGGAATAGTAAATTATTTTTAAATAGTGTCCAGCACCTACCCCAAATTAATGTAGACTGGAGTGGGAATAGTAAATTAAATTTAATTAGTGTCCAGCACCTACCCCAAATTAATGTGGATTGGAGTGGGAATAGTAAATTAAATGTAATAAGTGTCCAGCACCTACCCCAAATTAATGTAGACTGGAGATGGAATAGTACATTATATTTAATTAGTGTGCAGCACTTACCCCAAATTAATGTGGATTTGAGTGGGAATAGTAAATTAGTGTAGAAAGAAATGTGAATACAAAATTAATAATGTCAATTAAAACATTCAATATAGTTTGTGTGTTGTAGAAAAATAATTTTTTTATTAACATCACAAAAATTAATATAAAACATTGGTATGATTTTTAACAAACATATTTATTAATATATTTGTACAAAAATGTAAATTTTTATGAGACATTTCAAATAAATTTTGGAAAATTTTATTTTTCAAAGAAAACATTTTTATTACACAAGTATTGTTAGAACTAAATAAAAGAAATTGTTAGAAAAATTATACAATGTATGTATTGAAGAACATATTGTTTGTATATAAAACATTTCTATTAATATTAATATAAAAAAATTAATATTACATTTTTAAACAAACATTTTAAATGAAGAAAATATTATATTACAGCTTTTTTATATATATTTTGAAAAACATTTTTGTTACATTTCTAAACGTTATTTCCAGTTTTATAAATTATAATAATACATATTATATGTTTTATAATATTTATTTTTATAATTTTACAAAATTTGTACATTTTGGTAAGTATTTTACTACAAATTATAAAACACAATTTTTTCATTGTATTCATTTCTATATTTAATTACGTAATTATTTGTTTACTTTAAATAATAACTGTGTGATTTCTATCATTTTATTTAGGTTTGGGTCTTTTATTTTGTAACCGCTTTAGGTCGTTTTGTGTCATTTGGGAGAAGTTCAGCCTGCGGTTGGGAATCACTTCACGTCTCTGAAGGTAAGGTTTGTTTTATATGTTTTAAGTGTGTTTTTATTAATTTTGAGAGAAGTATGGTAGTATTTAATGTTGTTAGAAATAAGTTTGTTACATTAGCTATTCTGATAAGTTGTATTTGCGGATGTTGATTTTACGTTATTTTTAGTGTTAGATCTGCTTGTGTGTGGAGTTAGTGTTTCGATATTTAAATGTAATAATATAAATATTATGTTAGTATTATTGGTGGTAGGACTTCATGTGCTATTTTATGTGGGTGGGAATGTTTGTTTTATGTATTTCTCTTGCAGGAGTTTGTGATGTCGTAAGGAAGCGTTTTTTTTTTTTAAGAAGTGTTTGTTAGTTTTATTAGCTAAAGGTTTTTAGACACTTCTTCTAATTTTTCGGTTTTCCTGGAGCATTTATTCTATATTTTTACATTTTTGGGGTTTTGTATGGTATATCGAACGACCTTCGTGGAATGGATTTATCTGTTTTGGGACAGTTGTATTTTTACATTTTTTTTGGGTACCTTTATTTTGAAACTGGATAGCTTTGACGGAAAGGGATTCTACAGAATTTGGACTATGTTTTGTAAGTCGTTTAAATTTTTACTTATTGTGGGGGGGTAATGTTATTATGATGATTGTTTTCTTTTATTTATTTCAAAGATTATTAATGTGTGTATATATATGTTAAAATATAATATGTATTGCATACATTAATTATTTTGGAAATAAAATGTATGATTGTTATTGTATTGTAATTTTAGATATGTAAAAAGGATTTGGTTGTGGCTTACATTACTTTACAGTAGTGTTTTGGCTATTATATTGAGGTATTCTATGCCTCTTGTGCTAGGGTACAGCTTTACTTGTTGCTCTAGGTATATGTGCATTTGCTTTGTTTGTTTGGATGTTTTTGGAGTTAGCTCAGTAATGGATTTGTCCATTCTGAATTCCTGATAACTTTGTTCTTTCTGGAGGCATTTGATAACTTTTTCAAATGTTGGTTTAGTTCTGCCTGTTGATTGGAGGAAGGTTTTGTGCCAACCTTGAACGGCGTTCTTGGTTTTTGATTCGCCATTTAAGGTGCTTTTGTAAACGGTCCACCCGGGTATTAAGAATTTTGGATTTCTCCTGTGGCCAGATCTATGGAGTCTACCTATCCAAGTATCCTCAAAGTAATCTAAGAGAGGACTTAGTTTTTCTTCATTTTGTTTGTAAAATGGGCTGTCTATCAAAAGGTTGTAGTGTTCGGACACATCTGTTTCAGGAACGTAAGCTAGTGCTATCAGTTTTTTTATTTGATATGCAAAAGATGAGCTTGTTGCATATTCTATGCTTAGGGTTTTTTTTTGTAAATGCCTCCAAAGACACTGATTAAAATGATAATAGCAGCCTTTGATACAGGTATGGGGGTGTATTTTTAATATGCTTGAGAGCATTGCTTGTTCAAAATCCAGTATTATTTTTTCAGGGGAATAGTCATTTGTTTTTTGTTTTATAATGTTTAATAACTGCATATATGTGGCATTGGTTTTATTTGGAAGCAGTGCATACAGCAGAGGTATATTACAGTTTTGATATAAGCCATGTATGGTGTAAAGTTGGTAAAAAGGTCTGGGACAGATGTTAAAAGTACGGTCCATCATTCAATAATGGCATTGTTGGAGTTTTATTAGGTTTATGGCTGTACCAAAGATTATCATTCTTTTTTCTCATTTTTTTCATTGTGGTAAATAATAAAAGGTCTTTTGTTTAAAGTTATAGTTTGGTCAGAAGTCAAATTTATATTGCTATATGTTTTAGGAGGTGGAGTGGTAGTGGTAGTAGTTTTTTTGGTACGTGATATTGTTCTTTTGAGAGAAATTATATTAGGCATTTGGGTAGTGGCTGTTTTAGGGATTTGGGGTATTTGTTCTTTTAAGATTAGGCTTTTTTTTGGGAACCTGTACTTGCTTCTTTTATGTTTTCTAATGCTGTTCTAACTTCTATCTCTGTTACATTTGGTGGGTGGTTGTGTTCCCTAGTGTAAAGGACAGTTGCTTCTCTAGTAGTTGCTCTTCCATAGCATTTGTTGGAGTAATATTTGCAACATTTCCAATTCACTTTCATCCCAAATTGTTTCTCTTGGGTATAAGTGTAACCCATAGAGCAGAGTAATAGTTTCCCTTTTTGGCTGGTAACAAATTCTGCTCCTTCTGTCATTTTGTTCTTTTTAATCTATAAGAAATATATGTTATAGTTATTTTAATTATAGTTATAAGTATTTAAAGTAGTAATTATATTCATTTATATTGTGCGCATGCTTACCTTTGGTAGAATTGTAGACTGTGATTTTGATGTTCTTTACTATTGTAGTTGTGGTCTGTATTTTCAGTTGTATCTTTATCTGGTGAAAAAAAATGATTTATTTGTGTTAATAGTTCAGTTATTTATATTAGGGTTGCTTCTACATGTTTAGCTATAGGTTTTAGCTTATACTTATTGTAGCTTTTTAGAAAAATCTTTGGATATACTTACTTTGTTGGTTGTATCTTTGTTTGTTGAAATCAGTTCTTTGGTGTTTGTTGGTAGACTATGTTGTAGTGGTGCCTAAAAAAATGATATATGCATTAGTTATCAAATAATGTTCATAATTGTTATGTTTTTGGCAGTTAGTTTTAGTCCCATTTTTTTATTGACTTACTTTTTATTGATTGCAGTTAATGTAGAGTTTTAATGTTCTTGTAGGTGTAGGCGATTCTATCCAATTTTCAGTTAAGTCCTGTATCTTCTTTGGTTTCTTTCTCTGTAAAAAAAAAGATTTATTGATGTTCAATGTTTTGAATTTTTTTTAGGTTGCAGTCATGTTTAATGCTTTAGGTTTAATGCCTGATTTATTTAATGTAGTTAGACAAATATAGGAACATGCTTACTTTGTAACTTCTTTCTTAGTTTTCTTTGTGTATATTTTCAGTTCTGTAGTGGTGTAGTTTTCTGTGGTGGTAGGAGATAGAATATAATGCATATGTATGAGTTATTTATCCTTTTTTTTTTTTTGTCCTCATATCCACCATGGTTTTTGAAAGCCATTTAGAATAAGCATTAGACGAGTTTACACAGTATAGTAACTGGAAGGAATCATTTCGTTCGAGAGGAGAGCCACAGATCCCGCAACTGTCTCAGCTTGAAATTCTTTTAGGCTACCAGTGGGGAGGCCTACTGCTGGGCCAGGGCCGGGATATGACCGGATATGATTGAGTTGGCACCATAGTAGTATAATCATTGGACCCGGGGAAAAAAAAACCAAAAAAAAACCCCGGATCTTTATTGAGACCATACAATCGAGTGCCAAAAGGTCCTTTTGCATTGGTTTCCTGATCTGGCTAGATCTATGCGTGCAGTCTGTAGCGTTGATGTCAGCCAGTCCCCGTGGGAAGGGGGGATGGAATCCTTCCATCTCCTGCAGATCTCTCTTCTTGCTAAAAGGATCGTGTAGAAGACCAGGTTTCTAGCTATGTTTTTAGTTGTCCTCAGAACTCCAAAGATCACTAATGGTAAATCTATACTAATTGGGGTACCTAATGATGCCGTGAGAGTCTTACCTATGGCCTCCCAATAAGGTGTTATACGGGGACACTCAAAAAACATATGGATATCTGAGGCTGCCATCAAACCACATCTTGCACATGCCGCTGAGGTTCCTGAGGTAAATTTAGATAATCTTTGGGGGGAATAATACGCCCTGTGAAGGGTAAAGAGATGGTTTCTACGTAACCATGAGGGTTTCACCAAATTTATTAAAAGTTCGAATGAAGTAGACCAGAGTTCTTGTACGTCTTGAGTCAAAATTACATCGGCCCAAAGTTGAGTTGGTAACTCAAATTCCCCATCAGATTCATCTAGAAGGAGTCTATACCATTGTGAAATCTCATGTTTTGCTGGGGGGGGTGCCAACCAGGTTAGTTATTAGTTGGCTATGCCCTCCAAGTGGAAACTTGTTGCGTTTGGATTGTGGATCGTTATATGTCTGTGTCCAACTTCTGATTTGTATGTATTTAAACCTTGAAAAGGTTGGACCTATTTTGTTCTGTAAATACTCCCACGAAAGCAGATCCCCCTCATAAAAAAGATCCCCCCATTCTTTGAGGCCTGCTTCTCCCAAGGGATTGGCTAAGGAATCTTCCAACCAGGCTGGACTATCCGGCAGCCCCCAAAGTGGTGTTTTATCGCTGTAGTATCCCTGTTTAATAGGTTTAATTAGCTCAGACCAGGTTTTAGCCAAGCCATACAGGACCTTCAACTTGATCTTCTTGAAGAACTTCTGGTTGCCGAATTTAAATAAAAATCCCGTCTGACTGAGGCCTTCCCCATTTAGCATTGCCGAAAACATTAATCCTATCCCATAATCAGCAGGTTTATTTAGAAGCATTCGTATGTGAGAAAGCTGAAAAGCCCACAAGTATAATTTTAAATCTGGTGCGGCTATTCCTCCCTTCTTCCAACGCCGTCTAAGCTTTTTCCAAGCTATTCTAGGTAGTTTTTTATTCCAGATGAAAGAGGTGATTTCTGATTGTATTTTGGTTATTTGAGTATGGTTAAAGTAAAGGGGAATAGTATTAAAAAGAAAAGAAATTTTAGGCAAAATGACCATTTTCACGAGATTAGCCCTACCTATCAAGGATAATTGCAGGTGCGACCATGCTTGCAATAATTTTCTACATTGTTTGATGATTGCTGTAATATTTACTGTGGCGAGGCTATTGATATCTTTTGTGATATTCAGGCCCAAATATCGTAGCGACTCGCTCTCCTGTATTTCCAAGGAGCTTGGGTTGTCATTCCAGACCAACATCTCTGTTTTTGATGTGTTGATCTGGTAGCCTGATAATTTCCCGAACCCCTTGGCAATTTCAAATATAACCGGGAGTGCAGTTGTTACGTCTGATGTAAGAACAGGTAGGTCATCAGCATATAATGCTACCTTCTTTTCCCAGCCACTATGATGAAAAGGGACAATCGCATTCTCTCTTCTCAGTTGCTGTGCGAGAGGTTCAATGTAAAAGTCGAACAGAAGCGGGGAAAGCGGACATCCCTGCCGCGTCCCTCGTGTTATATTAAAGGGGTCTGACCATTCACCATTAATCAATAGGCTAGCCGATGGATTGGTATACAATAGACTTACAGTATGACGAAATCTCCTCCCCACTCCAAATTTAGCCAGGGCCCTCGACAGGTATACCCAATTAACCCTGTCGAAGGCCTTGGTCGCATCCAGAGTGAGGGCGGTCAAGGGTAAACTATGTGTCACTGCTATATCCATAGCCCCTATAAGTTCGTATGTCAATTCATAGAGCTGTCGGCCTTTGACAAATCCTTCGTTCAGAGCAGCGGGTGCCTCAGCTCAATTAACATTCCCTGCTGGTATGAAAATAATGTATAATAATAAAATGACTAACATTAGAACAGTACAGGCAGCGGATGAATTACTAATGCAGATGGGAATCAATAAGAAATCTTAGGACTCAGTCAATGTGTTAATGATTCACGGCCATCTCTCGATTTCTCTGAGTTCTTTGCATAAAATGTTATTAAAAAAAAAAGGGAAAAGGGGGGAAAAAAATAAATAAATATATATATATATATATATATATATAAATAAATAGGGGGAAAAAAAAAGAAAGGCAGAAGGGAAAAAAACAAAAAAAAAAAACATTTTCTCCCCTCGAGTTATCAAACAATATAATTATTTCAGAGTCACTATTAGTTAGGTCTAATTAACTTATATGTTTTGCAACTAAATGGGTGGGGTCTCTATCCGGGAGTTCATGGAGGGGCGCTATCAACCGGACATTGCACCGGTTAGATATCGTAAGGGTTTTCCAGGGAATGGGAGGGGGGAGGGTGGATGGCACATAGTTAGGGTAGGTGGTGGGGGGTGGAAAAAAAGTAAAAATGTCCTCAAAAAGCCAAGATATAATAGTCTTGATAGTAAAAATCCGAAACTACCACTTTATGTAACAAGCTTTAGACAAGTATGGGTTGGTCTAGCCTTATCTTTTTACCTCTCTCTTTTGTCCTTTTTGTTAAATATCTATGTTGAAGATGATTAACATAAAATATTTCTCATGGAACGTTAATGGCCTGCGCACCAAACCAAGGTCAAACAAAATGATGCAATATATACGAGATCTGGATGCGCAGGTCATTGTTCTTCAAGAGACTCATTTAACAAATTCTGAGTCGATTGATTTATTTAAAAGAAATAAGTGGATAGACTTTGTGGTTTCCACTACTCTGACAAGTAATATCAGAGGGGTATCTATAATCTTTAAAAAAGTAGCTAAAGCTAGGCTTATATCCCAGCAGGTCGACACAGGAGGAAGATGGGCCATAGCCTCCGTAGTAATAGCGGGATCTCAAACCACAATTCTAGGATACTACGGGCCGAATCAGGATGATCCTACGGTAATGGAGACTATGTTTTCACATTTACTCTCCTTTCCTGAGCCAACTATTATAGCAGGTGATTTTAATATCGTCCTAAATCCAGCTTTGGACAAATCCCCTAATAGTCGATCCTTAGCTTTGTCCAAGTCTAGGTCAGTCCTGCAATCTGCAATGAGAACCTACGGTTATGTAGACTTATGGAGGGAAAGGTCTGGGGATCAGCAGGGAGTGTCTTTCCGAAACTATAAATATAAACACCAATCAAGGATCGACTTTATCTTGATTAGCCAACGGCTGGTTGAACAGGTGAAATCCATTGAATATTTACCTCTTCATCTTTCAGACCACTCTGCTGTACTGATGGACCTAACCTATGTAATGGAGAGATTGCCCTCCAGATGGTCCTTTGATCGTTCTCTTCTCTCTTCATCTGAAGACATATTATATCTGAAAAGAGAAGCACACTTTTTCTTTTCAATCAATAATGATTCAGCAGCAACAAGAATTGTCTGGGACTCGTTCAAAGCATTTTTAAGGGGTCTTATAACAACGAAAGTATCTCATAAAAGGAAGCAATATAAAGAACAAATCCTGTCTATAGAGGGGAGGATAATAAATCTCCAAGGTGTAATTGATAGTAATTCCGGGGTAGATGAATCCGTTATAAACAATTATAGGAAAGAAATGGCGACTTTGAAGGCCAATCTGGGATCAGTATTGAATCTTAGACTACAGCAGAGATGGGAAGCAAGTAAATTAGCCCATTTCGAGTATAGTGAAGGCGCTGGAAAAATGCTTGCATGGAAGTCTAAATCCGATCGGGTCAGGAACAATATTTCAAAAATCAAGGTAGGCAATGATTCCTTAACATCAGATACTGAAATTAGGAGGGCCTTTAAGGCTTTTTTTGAGTCTATCTATAAAGAGGATATTGTAACCCGATCTGAGGAGGTCGATGATTGGCTAAGCCATATTAACCTACCTAGACTTACACAGGCTCAGTCTCAAGCATTGGATGACTCTATCACGGAAGGTGAAGTTAGGGCCGCTATAAAAAAAAGCAAGAAGGGGAAGGCAGCGGGGCCTGACGGCTTACCAGCAGAGATCTACAGATTGTTAGAAGATGAGATTGCCCCGTTCCTTACTGAGATGTTTAATAAGATCCTCCTTGAAGGCCAGACTCCCCCTTCATCATGGGATAAAGCATCCATCACACTTATATTAAAACCTGGGAAGCCTAGAGACGCCAGCGAATCTTATAGGCCCATATCAATCCTGAATGTGGATTATAAAATTTTTACCACTATATTAGCCTCTAGATTAGCCTTGGTAGCCCCCGCAGTTCTACATGCAGATCAAAAAAAAAAAAAATGAGTTATTTATCCTTGTTAGTAATTTTTTTTAAATTAGCAGTTACTTTAATAAAGTTCATTTTAGTTACTTACTTTTAATCCTCTGATTGCAGGTTGAATCTTGGTTTACTTGTAGGTTTTGTCGAATGTATCCAATGTATTCTCTCCTGTCTTTTATTTTTGTCAGGTAGTTTGTTTGTTGGATTTCGTTGTTTATATAGTGTTTTGGAGTTCGTAATTAGATTGCCATTGGTTAATTTATGTTAGTAGTGATTTTATTGGTTGGTTTGTATTTTTTAAAAACAGTTAGTGTCATTAGTTACCATATAAGGTTAGTGCTAATGAATGTGTTGCTTACATATTTTTATATAATATGTGTACTAATAATTTAATACATTTAGAAATATTTTTATTTTAATTGTGAAAATATTTACATTTATAGTTGGTTGTGAAATGTTTATTTTAGTGTTTATAATATAATTTTAATGTTAAAAAGTGTTATAGAATATTACTAAAAATGTTCGATATTTCCAAAGAAACGATATTATTGTAGGCGATAATTGTAATCTCGATATTTTTGACTTAGTGTTAATATATTGTAGTATTCGATAATTAAAGTTTGTGATATATATGTTGTCGATATTAGTGATATCGATGTTTCTGTAGTGCGATATATAGTTTCCGATATTTGTGTATGTTTTTAATTATATATAGAATGTCGATAAAATTGATGTAGATATATTAGTGTCGATATTTTTGTACTACGATATTATGTCTTTCGATATTATGTCACAGATTCAATAGTAATAGCCCAATTTTGGAACGCTTCCATCTTCCCTAGTTCCTGAAACTCCAATGGGAGTTTCTACTGTAGGTTTACCTTACTTTCCCATTAGCTCGGGTTGTCTTTTGCCGTATGTAATCATATTTTTGTGTTAGTTGGCCATGTCAACAGATTATATTTGACACATAGTGCCACTCAAATAACCTTTGTACCCCATTGAACGTCTATCTGCTAGTATAGATGGTTCCTGTTGTGTACTGAATGCCCTGTCAATGATCACTATCAGCTGTGATGCCCAGTAGTATTTTTTCAGACTTCACAAAGCGATTGTGCCCTCATAAAATCCTTTAGAGAGTATTCCTGTGGGTCCGCCATATAAAGGAGATTCTCTGTGTAGAACTAAATGGCATCCTCACAGCTCCGTTCTCTATCCAGTACTCGAATATGGGTGTCCCAGTGTATCGAGCAGTTACGGCTCAATGGCTAGCTGAATAAGAGCAGGGAAAACGGACATCCATGCCTCCTACCTCGCTCCAATGGAAATGGCTCTGACATGGTACAATTTACCTGCACGTCAACCATGGGATGTATATTTAGCAGCCTTGCCCAGGTGTGAAAGTTTGGGCTAAAACTCATTGTAGCCAATATTGTGAGAAGAAATAGCCATCTGATGGAGTCAAATGCCTTCTCGTGTTGAGAAATAAGTTTAGTACGCATAGATAGACCCACAAACAGCCCTGGAGGAGGACAGGTTATGTCTGGTGGTATGAAGGGGCAGGAATCCCGGACGATCAGTGTGTATTAGTGTGTTTACTAATGGATACAGCCAGTTGGCTAGTATTTATGTTGCAACATTTTATAGATTGGCCCATCTGAGGTACACTTGTATGAACTTTTTCTAGCTTACGTATAATGAATATATTAGCTAGTGATATGTCTGCTGAGAATTGGCCTCATGGATCATCCTCCTTATGTGCTCTATAGGACTCCCTCATAAACACTTAAATACTTCCACTGGTGACACAGTCAGGCCTAAGGCTCTTCCGCATTCCAATAGTTTTCTTGTGTCTTCAATTTTTTACACATCAATCTTTGCCTCCAAAGCCTAATTGTCATCATTGGCGAGACACATAGGGGCATAGTTACAATCAAGTGATGGAGTGCGGGGTTAGCGTTCCTTGTCCCTGCGCTGGTGCTGAACTTAGCAGCATAGCGCCAGCGCAATCAGTGTGTCTGTCTTGAAGGGAAGATTGTTTATGTGCAGGTAGGTCCCCCTTCCTGCACGTAAACAATCATTTAATGACGTTTTGTAACTTTTATGTGTGCTCCCTAGTGTAGCACACATATAAGTTGTGAAATGTGATTTCTTTTTTTTTAAAGTCTTTGTGCAGGAAGGGATACCTTCCTGCACATAAAGAATCAATAGAAATTTGCTGTTTCTATGTGTGCTGTAGCACACATGGAAACATCAAAAACAAGGAGAAATTAAGCATTTCACACCCACTGGCCCCTCCTTTCACGCTAAGTACATCATGAAAGGAGGCCTTACTTACAAGGCAGCGTTAAGTCACATTAAGTGACTTAATGCTACTGTGGCTTAACCCTGCCTTGTTAATGAGGCGTAGCCCTTATCCCATCACAAAGGCACTGAAAGTGACATTGTGGTGGCAATAGGGGCTTGTAAATATACCCCATAGTTGTCAGGTCTGTAGGTTTTTAACATCAGTTAGTCCAGACTATCTAGGACAATCATCTGGGAGGTAGATATGTTGATATGACAACTATTTTTCCCCTTCCCAAACCTCCCGTTGGTGCGGGTAAGCAGCTCATGGGATCAGACCAAGTGTGTGTTATGGTTAGTGGAAGGGATTTCCTGGCCAGAAATAGTCTTTTCCAGGCCTGTAGTGACCCTCAGTGCACAAACACTTTGTATTCACCTCTGTCAAAAAATATGCATCTATTTCCCACCAGGTGCATCTCTAGTCTATGCCTACTCAAAATTTGTAGTACGACTCCATATTTTAGTTTATGATTGAGGTTCCTCGTTAATGTCTTTAACTGCTCTTTACACACTGCCATTCAAATCGCTTGTGTGTTATTCTGTTCATTGGGTTTGTTTGAGTTCTATTCTGCGGCTCCTTGATTATATTTTTACTTGGGGAGCTTACTTATGAGAGCCCTGCATCACCTTTGAACCACGGTTAGTGGTACATGCGTGATGTATGGCTCTCATAAAGATTTCTGTAGCCACGCAGAGCCACTTGAGTGGCCATTAGTGGCCTCATAAACCATGAGTATGGCAGTGCAGTGCAAATCGCTGGGTCACCTTACTCTGTACCAGCGAGGTGTTCCATGGGAGTTGGGGTGGATTTCCTATGCAACACCCATGGATTTTGACGATGCCCCAGATTTACAAAGTGATGTACACCTGGGGTAGCGCCAAAAGCTTATGCCTCCCGAAACCAGGTGTAATGAGGAGAAATCTTGTTATGTTTCCTAGTTTTTTCCTATTTCCATATGTGCGGCATTCTGCAGCACACATACAAAGAGGAAAACACCTCTCAGGATTGTTTTTGGTGCCACCTGCTGCATGAAACACAAACACCCTTGCGCATGTTGTGTGTTGTGATTGGTCTGAGCACCGTGGTTTGGCTGTGAGCCAGTGAATGGGAGCCTGGGCATGTTCTCCACCCAGGCTGTGATGCAGCCTGCATGGAGAACATACAAAGTGTGCATGACTGTTTAGCCGGCCTGAGAGGGAATGCCAAACAGTCATTGTGCACTTAGAAGAGTGCTACTACTCCTCCCCTGCTCTGAGAGTAGAGCAGACCCACCCCACCCGCCAAACAACAGCAGGAACAAATACAATGATAATAACGACCAGTTATTATCACTTTTTTTCCTTTATTTCCAGTGCTGAAAGCAGTGGGGCGAAACTCCTCCCCCATAGTGGAGAAGCCACTACTGCACTTTTCTTAATTTTGGGGATTCTTATCTTCTGACTGTCCTGACCCTGCCACTGCTCATGTTTGTGCAGTGGTATAAGGAAATTGAGGGGGCTCTCTGTAAAGTACATGGAGTTGCCCAGGGCGAGACTGGGAACCAAAACCAGACCCGGCAAAATGCTCGGCCCGCCCCCTGGGGGGAGGTTGGGGATGGGACTGAGCTTTATGCCTGGGCCGGTTTGCGGCCAATTTTGTTGCAGGGCAAATTTTGAAGCTATGCTTGATAAACGACCCTGTAACAAAAATGACCCCAGGTGCCCAAAACCGGCCCCAACCCTTGCGGCGCACCGGGGTATTGCCTGGTGCACGCAAGGGCCAGTCGGCCCTGGAGGGGCCCCTCATGCTCCAGACCCAGTCAGTAGCTGTCAGGCCAGGGCCCCGCCACCCGGGCACAGTGCCGTAGGGGGTCCCCTGTAGCTCCACCTTCTGCACCACAGTGCTAATGTTATGCCACTGTGTTTGTGCTGCTTCACACAGCTCTTCGTAGTCAACTTTCTCATGCCATCCTCCTCCCCTGCACACCCCGGCCTCATTTCCTTTCCAGTTTTCAGGCTTAAACACCTCTTGCCGCTATTGCCTTTTCGGCTTCTTGCAAAGTTGCTTGTGAAGTGTCTCCTCCCCCTTTCATGGCTCAGATGGTGCAGCCATGCTTTGATGTTTCCAGATCTGCATAAACACAGCCTGGCATTGCTAATCTCTGAGGTCATCTTGCTCCATGGCTGGCCAATGGCCATGCACCTCACATGATTCTACAGTGAATACAGGAGCACTGCCTGACACTGCACACTTTTCATTCACCACTGAATAGGCACTACCAGAAGGGTGACATTACACAAGCACAAAATACATACAAAGTACAGAAATCCATTGCATTAATCTTCAGCTCTGAGTTAAATAAAAATCAGAGATGAAAAGCTGTATCAAGTTGTCAAGTTTGATACCACTCATCTGTAATTGTTATATTGTGCATTTCATCATTGAAACTGGTTTACACATGAGATAGGTTTCTATGAATCAGCAGCAACAGTGGCAAGACTATTCATGCCATGACACACCTACATACAAATACATGTGACAGTCAAGCAGCCTTATTGATGGTATAAAATGTATGTATTTATGTGTGTAGCTGGTAATATTATAGCGCGGACCTAGACAAAAGGAGGTGAGCACTGTACATGGTCAAAGTCCAGAAAAAAATCAACGACTGAATGGAGAGGTAGCTGTTTTGTGGGCTGCTATGAGCAATGGGCACATAACTAGGGGACTCCAGTGCCCATTGTGAAAAGCCCCAGGAGGCACATGTGCTGAGTTCTACTGGAAGGAGCCAAGGCCATCCATGTGCTGAAAAGTGCCCCGTGCAATTCCACATCGCATGACGCACCTGGACAAAGTCCAGACCAAGGGAAGACCCCTTCAGTGTCCATCAGCGCCAGGAAGCGCTGGGGCAGGGCCACCCCCCTTGATTTTTAGGAGGGGCACTCTCAGACACTCTTGATGGTTTTGAGTGCCCAGAGAATATAAGATGAACTGTAACCTACTGATCTGATTGAGGGCTACAGGCTTAAACCCTGGACATTTTTTACCAGACCTAAATATTTGTGAACAGTCAATCAATTAGGATTCTTGTAGAGCACAACTAATCACCCGTAAGGTCCTCAGGGCGCAGAGGAGTGGGGGTTCTGCAGTTCAGTCCTAGAGCCAGGTCTTGAGGTCCGTCCTGAATTGAGGCAGTGACGGCGATTGCATGCGAGTCAGAGGTAGGGAGTTCCAGGTCTTCGCAGCGAGGTAAGAGAATGATCTCCCTCCAGCCGAGGTCTTGCATATCTATAGGATAGTGGCAGGGTCAGATGGGTGGGGAGGATATGCCTGGTCGGTGTGTAGAAGGAGAGGCGGTGGTTGAGGTATGCTGGTCTGGTGTTGTGGATGGCTCTGTAGGCCTGCTGTTGAACTTGAAGGAGATTCTTTTGTTGATCAGAAGCCAGTAGGGATCTCTAAGGTGACTGGCGATATGGCGTCAGCGGGGATAGTCAAAGATAAGTCTGGCAGAGGAGTTCTGAATGCATTGCAAGTTCTTTTGGAGTTGTAGGGCTGTGCCGATGTAGAGTACGTTGCCATAGTCGAAGTTGCTGCAGACGTGCGCCAGGGTGACCATTCTCTTGGACTTGGTGAGGATCCATTTGAAGATCTTTCAGAGCGGGTAGAGCGTGTGGAAGCAGGTGGACGATATAGCGTTGTTTTGGAGGTACATATAGAGTGAGGAGTTGAGGTTGATGCCAAGGCTGCTTGCGTAGTCGGTGGGTTTTGGGAGGGGTTCCGAGTGCTGCTAGCCCCCAGGAATCGTCCCAAGCAGAGGTAGTGTCAAGTCAAGTCAAATAAACTTTATTCGGTTGTTCGATTTGACAACCATAAAAGTATTTACATTACAGTTAATAACACGAAAAACACATGATCTAAAAGAGAGTATTCGATTACAGTTAAAAATCACAGAGTTAAGAGTACTGCACTATATCAAAACATTGAAGACCGTTTTAAAAATAGTATTCCTTTAACAGCAAATATAAATAACAATTCATGTATCAGTATTACTATCCTTCCATACTGTTTCTGAATTTGATTGCCAGTTTTAAAAAACTACATATAAACAAAGTGTATTCACAATTTAGCAGCTGTAGAAAATGTTGTGCAGGGCGAAATTGTCGGAAGTTCAATTTTTTCAAACAGGGTTTCAAATATAGCTTCCTTGGTATAGCATAAAAAGGACAAAAAAACAAGAAGTGTGCCAGGTCTTGCGGAGACTTATCGTCGCAGCCGCAAGCCGGCAACACTTGACCTCGATGAGAGCCCCTGGGTACCGCCAACAAAAAATGAAACAGGTTGAACCTGAACCTTGTCAGCAGGAAACGGTCGTAACTCGACATTTGCCATGTCAGGTAGGGTTCCGTAAACAAAGTGCTTTTAATTAATATATGATTACGTACACTTTCTTTTTTTAGTTCACATGATTCCCTTTCCTGTTGTCTAGAGTCAATAAAAGCATTTTTGACCGTAATAAGATCCGTTTTGGTGATGGATTCCGGAAATAGAAAGAGTTCAGAGCGGCCTAAAACAGTAAAACACTTAGATAAGTATTTAAGCCAAGGAACCTCCATCCTGTTGTCCCATGTAAGTGCTTCTCTTAAAATAAGCTTGGTCAGTGGGATATTATCATTTAGCCAACAATTCATCCAGCATAACATGGGATTCACTGCAATTTTATCGCATACGTACGGAACCCCCAGTTCTTCATGCACAGAAAAGTTTGCTGTACCCCTGGGGACCCTTAAAATCTGTTTTAAAAAATTATTTTCGACTATCTGGAGTGCATCCAGGGGAACATATCCCCATATTTCACTGCCATAACAAGCTGTGGTTACACTTTTGGCCTTATAAAGTTGGAGTAGAGCGGCAACTGGGCTATTTCCCATCTTTTTTGAGAAATCCAATATAGCCGCATTTACCCTAGTAACGTCTCCCTTCTTTTTTTGAATCACGGGTCCCCAATTAAGTTGACTATCAAAGAGGACCCCGAGATAGGAGAATGTGTGAGTTACAGGTACATTTAGACGATTTGGTTTTTTAGAACCTTGACCAACCTTCATTATGTAGGATTTAGTGTTGTTAATACTTAAATCTCTTGTCTTCATATATGTGTAAAAGGAATCTAATAAAATTTGGAGTCCATTGGCCGTTCTAGATAAAAGGACTGCGTCGTCCGCATATAATAGGACCGGCAGACCTTTTCGACCAATGTATGGATAATCTGTGTTGGTGCTTAAAAGGTACTCTTCCAGGTCATTAATGTATAGATTAAAGAGGAACGGGGCCAAAATGCATCCTTGCCGGACGCCTCGATACACTCCAAAGTCTTTGGTCACTTTTAGGTCCTGGGTGTATCTGACATTCGCTTTAGTATCTGAGTGCATATCTTCTAGAAAGTTTACTAGGTTTTTGTCCACGCCCATTTTTTCCATGGCGCCCCAGAGCTTCCCTCGGTTCACGCAATCGAAAGCCGAGGAAAGGTCCATGAACGCCATGTGAATCGTTCCTCTTCGAGCCTTGGTATACTTCCCAATGATAAGATACAAATTTAGACATTGAGAGATGGTAGAGTGTCCAGGCCTAAAACCATACTGGATTGGAGATATTATATTATTTTCCTCTGACCAACTGATCAATCTATTTAAAATGACTCCTCCTATCACTTTTGCCACAGAGTTTATTAGTGATATTGGTCTGTAGCAGGCCGGGCAGTGGTACTCAGGATGAGGACTTCGGTTTTGTAAGAGTTGAGTTTGAGACAGCTCTCCTTCATCCAGGCAGCTAGTCTTAAGAACACTGATATACTTATTTGGACTTGCCTAGGGAAGGGGGCCACATTCACACTATATTTAGGGGAAACTTTTCAGTTTTCAGCTCACTGTGAGAACCCCTCCTACTTCAGCACTGTCACCTAAAAGATGAGGAAAAGAAATGTGGTTAGCTCCTATTTCAAGCTCCTTGAGTCACTTCTTTTGAGGGTTTTTTGTCTTGGGCAGTATGTGTGGTATCAGTAGAGATGGAGTTGGCTGAGAGAAGGTTATCCTCAACAAGGTATGGCTCCCACTATACCCTATGATTCCTGAGTCCTACCAGTGGCGGGTCCACGGGGGTTGTTCAGGAGGGTTTTTCCTCGCCATCGTGGGGGGCATTACAAGGGTACTATGCAGGGTGGAAAAACATATCCAAGTTCACCAGTTGTAAGCATCTCAATTTACATACAGGCTGAGCCACTGTCGCATTGTTCCCTGATTACTGTCAGTCTCATCATTCACCTGATGTTTGCCTGCTGGAGATAAATGGCATTATAAACACCAAGTTAGATCCATATATTTCAAGGTTAACTATGATTGAAGCCTGTGTTTCACAGATCATGGACCATCTGAAAACCCACACAAGTATTAGAGTGTCTCTCCCGGTGTGGGGCCTATAAACACAGACTTGACCGGTTACAGAGTACTACAGTGCACCCCATAGCATACAAGCCTTTACCCACCGGGTCATCTGGACTCTCCCTCACTGTTTCACATGCTACCTCGAGCCCCACAATTCCCCCGTCTGGGCCATGTTTCCCTGTAGCAAACCATCCCCTATCTCCTCAGCCAGGGGTAGTAATTAACCTGCCCCCAAAATTACACCCATATGTGGTAGTTCAAAGGAATGTTCCTCCATAAAATAATTCCAACCCAGAAACCTTTGGGGAGCTAAAGAACAAAGTGGAACACTGGTTTAAGTATCGTTTTAACATAGCTATGGAGAATTATGCCTCAAATATTATGGTCAGGAGGGTTGCCTGGTTGGGCCCAGATGCCATGAGATGGATAGGGGACTGTGTGGTGGTCAACTTTAACAAACCCACCATTGCGGCCTGTGTCCTGACTGGTTGTATGATGTTACAACGCGATCTTTTAGATCGCGGTTCATCACAACGCAAGTTTTACAACGCAAGTCGTTACCACGACTTGCGCTGTAGGGTGCTGGTCTTAGGAATAGTTAGATTTACTATTCCAACACCAGCCTACGTACAGTAGGTAAGGTGTTGGAATAGTAAATCTAGTATTCCTTAGTCTAGAGTGCCCACCAGCGCATGTGGTGGTAACAACTTGCGTTGTAAAAGACGCGTCGTAATGGCAGCGTGGTGTTTTGACCGCGTTGTCATGGATGTTCCCCATCTTGACCACCTTAGGCTCACATAAAACACCTTGATGGATCAACATCCTGAAGCTCCACTGGGCTTCTTTTATAGACCTTATATTGTGTGTCAGCCCTCATGGACCCCAAGATAAGGCGGGTCGGCTTGTTCTTCTTGCCCTACACTAGCTCCGCCAGTGTCCATACACTGCCTCTACGCAATAGATGTGTGCCCCTGAGTAATCTTGAGTCCTGTGATTGACTAGTTGTCCATGATACACTCCTGCTACAGAACCTGCCTATTCGTTCCCCCTGAATACTTCGTCCTGTACCCGGGACGAGCTGAGGCTGCGCTCTTGGAATATTATAGGTCTGTCTTCTAAGTTTAGTGACAGCAATTGGGTGCAGTGTGTTAGGACATATTATGTCATTTACTCAAATAATGTTAGCCACTTGTTTTCCTGGACATCCATTTATATAAAACATATTGAATTGCTTTATTTGATTTGAAAACTGTGAACCACTTGTCGCTTTGAGCATCTTGTTAAATATTCAACTTGGTTTCTTTGTTTCCTGGTTCTGCACACTTTACCCATATGCATGATGTTGGTCAATTATTTGTATCAATTGTATAACATGTTATATATTTGGTAACAGTTTTCACATTGTAATTTATTCGTACCTTTTTGTTTTTTAATTATGTTGCTATATAAAAAAGAAACAATTTCTCCATATAAAATACATATATGAATATATTTTTAACTAGCAGCCCATCCCAACCTTGTCCGGGTGCCTTCAGGTTTCCCCTACCCCTGCCTCCCCCGACATTGCCCAGCAGCCCGTGCCCCCACCCGCCCCGTCCCACGCCTGCCCCGACCCCCGCCTGCCCCAACATTGCCTTTCCTCAGCCGATCTGTTTTCCCGCCTGGCCCGACCCCCGCCTGTCCTGAGTCAATGGAGGTCGGACAAAATGTTCCACCCGTCACCTTGTTAGTCCCCGTCCCCCGCCTGCCCCGACCCCCGCCTGCCCCGACATTGCCTTTCCTCAGTCAATCTATTTTCCCGCCTGGCCCGACCCCCGCCTGTCCTGAGTCAATGGAGGACGGACAGTAGTACGTGCAAAATGTTCCACCCGTCACCTTGTTAGTCCCCGTCCCCCACCTGCCCCGACCCCGCCTGCCCCGACATTGCCTTTCCTCAGCCGATCTGTTGTGTTGTAACTCCCCATACCCCGCCTTGCCCAAAACTCGCCTGCACCGACATTGTCCCCAAAGCCTTACCTCAGCCGCCGCTCCTCAGTTCACCGCTCCTCGCCGCTCTGCTCCTCACCGCCTGTCCGCCGCTGCTCCTCCCCCGCGCCATGTCCGCCTCTCCGCTGCTGGCACCGCCGCTGGCCTGTCCGCTACTTCTCATGTCACCGCTCCTCCCCGGCGCCATGTCTGCCGCTCCTCGGACGCCGCTCCTCCCCGTGCTCCTGACGTGAGCACGCACGTCGCGGCCGGCGCTCCTTTGGAGGGGTACTTTTTTTTTAATATAAAGTTTGTAAATAACGTTTATTTTTTATATTTATATAGCCTATAACCATCTACACACCCTGACGATTTCAACGGTGTATCGGGTGTGTAGATTGGCGCCGTGGTTCCCGAGTTTACCCGCCTCAAAGCCTGAAAGTTCTTACTTTATTATAGTAGTATAGATAAAAGATTATATTTTGGAATAATAATCAGTTCTCTGGTCACATATAGTTGTTATATAGCACAGGTCCACATTTTTAAATTGTTTCCTAAAGGGTTATTTGCAAACATTGTTTACTCGCCCTGATTTAGGAATCTTTTTTCAGGGGGCCCCTTCTCTTCACATTTATATTGGCCTGCAGGAAACCTGGGAAGTAACTAAGATTTTTTTCCCAAGAAAGTTACAAAATAAATGTTTCTCCTGCAGCAGCATTTCTCCGGTTCCACACCAATAGTAATTATTAATTTCTATAATGGGAATTCAGGGTAACATGGGGCCTCTAACCTACTCTACTTTTGCTCCACTATTCACTCCCTGGTGGAGCATAGCGTTGGTTGGGATAAGCTTACATTAGTAGGTGACAACAACTGCCATCTGTGTACCTGCCTCATAGGTTTAGACAGTAAAAAACAACAGGAGTATAACCCGTAGACCAGGTTGAGAACCGGGTAAGTAATTAAAAACTAGCACAACTGGATTCAATGAGGGAGGCAAATATATCAGCATGTACGTGACATTGCAAAGGAAAGACAGGGAGAATTGTGATTGTTTGCTTACAGATGCTCACGGCATCATATATTTAGAATACACAGTTTATCCACAACAGTTTCAACAGCGCTGTGAGCATAAATTGTGGTGGCAATCGAGGTGGCAAACAGGCATGGCCCGTGCAGGGCGTTATACCGGGGCGGTGACGTCAGAAAGGAGAGGGTCAGGGTGGGGGTTTGTAAAGTGCGGGATATGGACCATTACAGGTAAGTACCGAAAAAAAAACCGAATTTCGTTGAATACGCTGCATCGCCAAATGTCATGCAGCGTGGGCAACGAAATTCGTTTTTTTTCTTCCCCCCGGTACTTACCTGTAATGGTCCATATCCCGCACTGTACAACCCCCCACCCTGACCCTCACCCTCCTGACATCACCGCCCCGGCATAACGCCCTGCACGAGCCGTGACTGGTGACAAAGTACATATTGTGCTCATGGCAAGAGAATTGATGGCGCAAGTAACTAGTGAAAAACACAGCGGGCGGCGCAAAGAGACATGGTGGAAAAAAGCTACATACATTGATCAAGGGTTCAACACAAGTAGTCATATACAATGACTGTGCAAAGTTTGTGATTTTGGAAGTACCAAAGCAAGAGATGCGCCGTAAGTTGCACTGAGGGATAGGTTGCCGCGTTTCGGTCCTATTCATTCGGGACCATCATCAGGACCGGATTGCCCAATTTTAAGAAGTGCTGTAGAGTTAGGGTACTGGTAAGCGGGTTGAGGATAAATCAACTGGAGTCAGTGCGTGGGAACGCGGCACAAGTCCAGCGTAGTGTAGGAACCATCTAGCGAGAAAGTGTAAATACCTGTGTACCGGCCAGGGCTCAGCAAGGCTGAAAGGGACCTGGTGGTAGTGCAGTCGAAATCCTGCTTGATTAAATGATGGTGAGCTATCAGGGAGTCCTTGATAGCTGGGTGTGCAGTGTTGGACCCCCGATCGACTGCAAGGGTCAAGTCAGAAGTACTAATGACAGAGTTGTACAATTGGTAATTGAAATGGTCTGAGAGGAACGTCAAGGCAGGGTTGGGTCCACGATCTGTGGCGGGGTCCGAGCAGTAGTACTGTATTAGTAAGTAGTGTGCCTGCTCGAATGAATCTGAGGTTTGGCAGGAACCGCCACGGACAAACGGCCCAACCGCACACGTCCCTTATGGACAATTTGAACCTGATGGTTAATTTCACAAAATCATATGTTATGGTAGTTAGCCCTCGGTCCCCCAGTTCCAAAACCTTCAAGGTGGGAAGTCACATTTTGTCAACTACGGGGGCAGTCGCTAGTTTTACGCATAGGTTGTGCTCAGGGTTACCGGACACCTTAGTCCTTTACCAGCCTAAGTACATCTCTTTTGTGGTTTGTATTCAAATGACGAATGGGGTTGATAAGATCCAGCTCACAGAAAATTAGTTTCTAAGATGCATTCTGCAGGTTCCTCAAAGTACTCCGCCTTTCTCTGTTCATGAGGAGCTTGGTGTAAGATTAAGCATGGGCGGATTTTGCGGATCCACGATCCGCGGATTTTGCGGATTTGCGGATCCGCGGATTTGGGGCGGGGCTTCCATGCGAGTGCACATGCTTCTTGTGTGTATAAAAGGTCAGAGAAAGATCAGTTCAGCAGATAAAGAGAAATAAGCTCCTGGTCACAGAAACAGCACGGGTATTGCGCTCGTGAAAGTCACGGATGCAAAAGCCTCTATCCAGCATCACAGCTGATTTTCCACGGTAGAGTTGGGAAGAAGGCACACCTGTCCAGCCTCGACGACGCTCACAATTGTTTTTGGGCTAATGAATGAGTCACTGAATTTGAGCATCAACTAGTTTGAGCGACCATGTGTGTGTTACTATGCAATCGCCCCGAAGGGCGCAGGGGTCCCTTGAGTGAGCTGTCCATCATAGTGGGTGAATGGCGGGGAGACGGTGCAAACCGCGAAGGTCTGGGCGGGGCCAAACGGGCAGGGCTACCATGCGAGTTCACACATGCTTCTAGTGTGTATAAAAGGTCAAAGAAAGATCAGTTCAGCAGATGAAGAGAAATAAGCTCCTGGTCACGAAACAGCACGGGTATTGCGCTCGTGAAAGTCACAGATGCAAAAGCCTCTATCCAGCATCACAGCTGATTTTCCACGGTAGATTTGTGAAGAAGGCACACCTGCCTCGACGACGCTCACGATTGTTTTTGGGCTGATGAATGAGTCACAGGAAGGGCATGGTAACTATTTTAGGATGGCGCTGGCAGCTTGCCGGCGCCATCCTAAAATAGTTACAACAGGCCAGGCTTCAACTTTTGCCCCTGGAATAATCCGCCGCTCGCGGATTTGCGAATTCTCGGTAAATTTGCGGGAGTTCGCGGATCGCGAATTTACCGAAAATTCGCAAAATCCGCGAGCGGAACGGATTTTCCGGTCATACTTATATAAGATACATTGGAGACATCCTTGCTGGTAGGCCCTTGCTTTGCTGGATTGATATTTAGACTGGGGAGGGTTCCCAGCAGGACAAACAAATTCTGCCTGACTGTTTATCCCTTGATCATGTTCAGAAAATCCCTTAGATTGCCTCTGTATAGGCAGATTTACCAGCATGGGCAGGCCTGACAAATTCCATAACCTTATTCCTTTCACCTCCTGGAGCTCAAAAGGGTGAGGCCTTTATTTTTCAAGCATGTTGTTCTGCAACGTGAGCACACAGAGCTGGTGAAACCCATGGTACGGAGGCACATGCTATTAAAAGCTGTACAGGGTACAGAGCCCCATCTATAATCAGAGGGATAGATTCATGGTGATGAGATTCAGATTTAATTTGCTGCACCATCTTTGGGCCTCCCCCAGTGGAAGGTCTTGTCTAGGAATTTTGGCGCCCTCTGGCTGTGACAATATGTTTCCACAGGCCACCTCGCATTTTGTACGGATCTATAAATATTTTAGCATGCCTAGGAAGTGCTTTATCCTTCTGTTATCGAAAGTCCTGAATTTCTTTAAGGCCCGTCCGGCACTCATGTATTTACATCTCCAGTACTAACATATTTTATTTGCTGCTTCATGCTTTTTACGTGCAGCTTTGAGGTCAAGGCGATCTAGACAAAATTAACCCTGTTGTTATACATGAGGACTCTCAATGTAATGCAGTGACAACACAATTTTATCTTTTTAACTTTGTATGGTGTTATAAGAATGTATGCTTATTTGTTTTTGCAGTTTTATGAAGTGTATGTTTAATGTTTTTATGTCCTTTGGCTTTTCTAAATTGGTGCAGCTTTGGGGTGGTCTTGACAGATATGGGAATGTTTTCTCAGAATCTGGGTGCATAGATGGTAAGGCCTGCTGCCTTGCTCTTTTGTGTTCTACACTTCTTAGTCTGATGGAGTCCTTGCTGATGTGTGGGCTGATTTTGATGGCCTTGTGATTTTGATTTTATATTTATAAAGTGCTCTTTATGGTCCTGAATGAATAGGACCGAAACGCCGGCGACTTCTCCCTCAGCGTACCTTTCGGCGCATCTTTTGCTTTGGTTTTTCCAAAATCACAAACTTTGTACAGTCATTGTATATGACTACTCATGTTGAACCCTTGATCACTGTATATAGCGTTTTTGCCACCATGTCTCTTTGCGCCGCCCATTGTGTTTTGCACTAGTCACTTGCGCCGTCAATTCTCTTGCCATGAGCACAATGTGCACTTTGCCACCTTGATTGCCACCACAATTTATGCTCTCAGTGCTGTTGAAACTGTTATGGATAAACTGTGTATTCTAAATATATGATGCCGAGAACATCTTTATGCAAACAATCACGAGTCTCCCTTTCTTTCCTTTGCAATGTCATGTACATGCTGATGTGTTTGCTTCCTCGTTGAATCCAGTTGTGCTAGTTTTTACTTACTTACCCGGTTCTCAACCTGGTCTACGGGTTATACTCCTGTTGTTTTTTACTGTCTAAACCTATGAGGCAGGTACACAGATGGCAGCTGTTGTCACCTACTAATGTAAGCTAAGAGGTCCGGTGACCCTAGGCCATCAAGGACGGAATAGGGAAGATTAAAAATCCCATTCGGTCATCTATCGACATCCCCACCACCCACTTGCCACAGGAGGAACACTAACGGAAGAGAATATAACCATGTCTTCAAATTCTTATGGGAGGGCATGCAAGAGTCTAATCTGGTAATGTGGATTGGCAGTATGATCCCCAATTTGGCAATCGCCACTGAATAGGTAATGTAATGTAATGCAATTCAGTACTTGTAAAGCGCATCTGTCCCTCTGCGAGGAGTATCCTTGCGCTGTCTTGATTGGAGGTAAGAGTGAGCCGTGAAGATACTGAATGAGAGAAAGACATAATTCGTCTGGGGCAATGATACCCAGGTCTTCACGGACTTCCTAAATAGAATTTCTGATTTAAGTAGACTTAGGTGAGGTGGCAGTAATTCCACGCTCTACTCCCAAGGAAGGCTACTATTTTTCCTCCTTTCAACTTGTATCTGAAGGTGGGGGGTTTAAGCAGCTTCGCTGATGATTACCTAAGTGGCCTGGTGGTGGTGTATGGGACAAATCGTGCTGAAAGATACTTAGGTCCAATGTTAAGCCTGGCTCATAGGTGATCAGGAGAATTTTAAAAATGATTCTCTTGTGCACCGGAAGCCAGTGCAGATTTTGTAATGCTGCAGATGCTGAGGATCTCCAAGGGAGTTTTAGCACCAGCCGTGCCACGGCGTGTTGCTCCACCTGTTACTTTTTGAGAATTGCTTTATTAGCTCCCGCGAGAAGGCCATTACAATAGTATAAATGCAAGAGAATCGGGGCCACTGCCACTGATATACTTGCGGCTAGTGGGAGAAAAAAACTATTTCATGACACTAAAGCATGTCCCTGCCACAGCTGTGGCAAGTGGGAGAAAAGAGAGTGTTGCATCAAATTTTACTCCCAGGTTCTTTGCCACCTTCACTACATCTGGCGGAGGGGTGGTACCCTTTTCAAGGCTGGAATAGGACATCTTTACCTATTGGGAGGATTTCTGTTTTTCCCGTATTGCATTTGAGGTGGTTATTCCTCATCCACTAAAGGACTGCGGATAGGCAACTTTTAAAATTGGATTCAGCGCCTGAGGTCGTATTGTCTACTGAAAGGATCACTTGGGAATCGTCTGCATATGATGTTACTTTTATCGCAAATTATCCAATCAGAGAGATGAGTGGAGTCATATAAATGTTAAATAGCAATGGGCTCAATGAAGAGCCCTGAGGGACACCTATAGTTATGTTGCGCTCTGCTTAAAGCGGTTACGTTGGCTACATACCCGACGTAACCGCTTGTCTGCGGTTAGTGAGAAATGATTTGATCCATCCCAAAACAATGACGGAAATGGCGCTGTGTTCGAGGTGCTTCAAAAGAATGTTGTGTGAAATGGTATCGAATGCAGCTGACAAATCTAAAAGGTGCGGCCACCACCTCTCTCCTTCCGAAATCTCAGAACAATTGTAGCGATCTTAGCTGCCTTTTAGGCGGACACCTTTGTACTACTAACCTGAGGGGAAGCTGTCCTACTCCACAGGGATAAAAGGAAGAATCCTTTAAAAAACTTGTAATAATGAAAAAAATAGACCCTTTGGGGGTGTTAAAAGTGAGTGTGTTGTTAAATAGACCAGGAACTAATTCTTCTCTGTATTCCAGTTCTCCTTCATCCAAATCCCAATGTTTGCAATGCAGAGTTTGAATGCGTTAGTCACTGATATTATATCACCAGTGTATGGCACGCAGGGCGTGCTGGGAACTGAAGGCAGCCCAGGCAAATGTAGCCTGCCAGTCCCCATCTGTGCACAGTGAGCGAGTGCCGTGAGCAAGCCCGGACACTATGAGGGGGCTTTGGGGGGGTTCTCCCCCGCGTAAATTTTGTAAAAAAGTAAGACCAAAACAGTGGATTTTACAGCACATTTTTCATTATATTTAACTGTATTGATTTTCAAAGCATAGTAAATAGTAGATGATTGACCTTAAAGGACACCAAGTTAGCCAGTCATATGCACCTGTAGACATTCCTACAGAGAGCACCAAAAGAGACACAAGAGTAGTGTATCCGAGAGCACAAAGTACAAGTGAGATCACCCGCCATATGGGTTGTAGCGAGCAAGCGGAGTGAGTGAGTCTGACCACTAATAGGGAGGGCTTGGGGGGGGGGTTCTCCCTCCAAGAAAATTTGGATACAGAAAGGCCAAAACTGTAAATTTTTCAATACATTTTTCATTGCATATTTAATTGTATTCACTTTTAAAGTATAGTAAATGATGACCTTACGGTGCACCAGGATACCCAGTTATAAACCACAGACATTCCTACAGAGAACACCCAAAAAATTAAATGTCGAGCACAAAATATGAATATAAATATAACAGATTTATTCTTAATATAAAATAGTGCAAATAGATTTAAAACAGACGTAACCTCAAACAATTGTGAAAAGGTTTAGAGGAAAAAGTTTACAAGACAAACAACACCCTACGGGCCACTCTTGTCTTTTCAGCCAAAAGTGCTGTTCGTTTTTTGCTTTCTTTAAGACAGTCTCAATGCCATAACTACACAGCATAAGAACTACATTCTGATATTCCTTTTTGTGTTTTCAATAAATTGTCACTCACATTGTCACACATTAAGCACTGAAAAGTCACACATAAGCACCCAGGCTACTGAGGCCAGAAACTGTGGAAATGTCACACATAAGCACCAAGTTCAGTGAGAGCAGAAACTATGGAAACATCAGACCAGGCCAGGAAGAATGGAAACATCACACAGAAGCACATGAGCCAGTAAGCATGGAACTGTCACACATGAGCACCCAGGACACTGAGGCCATAAACAGTGGAAAAGTCACACATAGGCACCCAGGACACTGAGGCCAGAACCTAAAGAAATATCACAGGCCAGAAAGCATGGAAACATCACACAGTAGCACCTAAGCAGCCAGAAAGCATGGATATCTCATACGTAAGCACCCAGAATGTCAGAAAGCATGGTAATGTCACATATGGCACACATGCCAGAAAGCCTGGAAGTGTCACAAATGGCACACAGGCCAGAAAGCATGAACATTTCACACAAAGGCACCCAGGCTAGTGACTCTGGAACACTTTTCTGAGTGTGGGTGCTGCCATCAATGTAACATCACTGACGTAATGGGATTGTGAAAATTCAAGAATAACACAAAGAACAAGGGTAGCAAATGTGCCTCGCCTATTCCGTCAGGGGTGATCAGTGTGAGGTTCAGAGTGGAAAAGGTCAAAATTTCATCTCAGCACGTCTTTGCAACTCGTCCACTTCGCTACCACACTGGAGACCTCTCCAGTGACATTGAACGTCTGCTCCAAAGTTTCCTACTCCTTTTTATCAGCCAGGGTTGCCTAAAGTGCCCCCTGTCTCTTTTCACATCGATCCTGCAGTCCGCCTAGTTGCGCTCAGACATCGCAGGATTCCATTTTACCTCCATCCAGCGGTGAAAGCATAGCTACAGAAACTAGAAGATTCTGGTATCATTGAATGCTTGTCTAGCTGCATCCAGGGTATCTTCCATGGTATTAGCAAACAAACCAAAACAATTGTGATGTATCTGAATCTGCATCGCCAAGCGCCTTTCCAATAAGGCAATAGAGAGGGAACAACACATCACCCCCAAAATTGATGACCTCCATGCCGACATCAATGACTTAAAGTGGTTCACAAAGCACGAGCAGAACTCACATTACCATCTACTCAACCTCCAACAGGACTGCAGGTACATCACAATGTTCTCCACTCACATCGAAATTTAATACTCTGCAGAAGTATTACAGAATGTGACCCGGGAAGTCCTATGGGGCCCTAGGGAGTCATCAGCAGTAGCGATCCAGGCACTCACCCTTTACAGCCATCACCGTTGCCTGCATTTCGTTCACAAGAGGATTGACACAGATGCCTCACCCTCAGTTGAACAAAGTGCCAACATTTTTTGCCATGAAATTGATTTTGTCTGATACATCTTTTCTAATGAGGACATCATAGTAAATTATGCCAAGTGCATAGATATCAAGGAGGCCCCCACGCCTATCTATGACTGAATTAAAGGAGCTTCATCTGCCTCATGACATACTATGGGATGTTCATACCCAACTTGGCTATGATGGCCCTCTGAGATGCATCACTAAAACATCCACTCCATGATTATAGGGAAGACCAAAGACAATGCCTTCCAGGCCATCAAAAGGGCTCTGCTCCAAGACACAGTGATGGCCTACTTTTACTCTGCAAAGGAGTTCAGACTAGTGGTAAATGCCGGCCAATCGGCTATGTAGCCGTTCTGATGCAGAACACGGGTGACAAATACCGGGCCTCTGTCGCATTTGCCAGCAAAGCCCTAACAAGCACTGAAAACAAGCACTTGCCAACATCAAGAACGTAGCTCTTTCCATTAAGTGGGTCTGCCACCATTTTTACCTTTAGCTTTATGTTTAGGAAAAAACTTAAAACTTTCCTATTCAATTAAGCTGTTTTTTTCTCCTTTGCCTTCATTTCCGTAACCTGTACTATTTTCTCTTGGGCTCACGCTGGGCCACTCTACTGAGTAGCCGCGAGCGTTATAAATCATCGTTAACATAACATAACATGTTCATCCTTTCTGAGACATAATCACTATAATCCTCAGATACCACTTTTTGCCAGCACTGTGCCACATCCACCACCCCGCAATAAGAAATGGGCCCAGTAGGTCCAACAAATACCAGGATGTAATAATCCTGCGAAATACCTCAAGAGACACCCAGGGCAAACTGGCTGATGACCCCTCAGGCTCCCTGTCTGACACGGATGAATACACTCACTGAGTTACGGAAGTAGGGTGTCCTACGGCTGTCGCCCTCCAAGACACTGCTAGAGCTTCCACCTCAGAGCTGTACCTTCAGAAAACATGGGTTGCCACTGAATCAGGGAAATGAAAAGACTTCCTCTGAGACAGTAGAAAGTATGACAACATCACCTTTCTGATCTATGAAACATCCACCATGAACTCAGCACCACGGAGCAAGGACTCCTATGTGGGCATCATAATGTCCCTCGCTGGCTCTGGGCATCCATGCTAGCCCTAGCACACACACGCAACCAAGTGTCCACTAACACTAAGGCCCGCTTGAGGCGAAAGGTCTGGTTACCCACCCCAGACACTGAAGTCTTTGACTTGGTCATAAACTAGTCAACAGATCAGGCTCCTCCATTTGTAACTGGCAGTCCAAGCAACGACCTCTGGTGTGACATTAGTTTACATTTTGGCACTCTACTCAATGGGTATATAGTGCTAGTGGCACTCTTATGGTCTGACACCACGTGATGACCTTTGACTACCATCATTTTAATTGACTTTAGTGTTTTACTTTACCCTAGCATGAATGTACTAAGTCCAGTATATGCCTTGTTTTTCTACAAGGTTTCTTGCTTGTAATTTTGCAGTCTAACAGTGGGAGTTGTCACCGAATAGGACAGCCTTGCCAAGAACAGAACGTGTGGGATGTGCATTTAAAAGCATGAGAGAGAGGTGTGGAATGTACTTTTTGGTCTTGCAGTGCAGTGTTATGAGCAGTGGTGCTCAAATGTGCATTGTGTTGTACGTTGGTAGATGTAGTATGTGATGCTAAAGGCAGTGGTCCACAAATGTGCATTGTGCTGTACACTGGGAGATGAATTATGTGATGCTATAAGCAGTGGTACACATATGTGCATTGTGTTGTACATTTGGTCGTAGTATTAAGTTCTTACTTTTGCCTGTGTGACTGCCCCATGTCATCCTGAATTCTGACTATGCCTTGCTTGAGCTTTTCTATGCGCACAGACAGGCCCCCAGAGAGTTTGCATGTTGTGTAGGTAAATCACGTTTAAGGTTGTTTTGTGAGAGATTGTTTAATGTATCCTGGAAGGCTTTTGTAAGCTTGGTTAAGATAAAGGCAGGAACAGGTGAGAATGTAGAGCGAACGTGGGAACTCCTTTTGCCCTGGAATGCTTGCCTGGAATATGGCCAGTTCCAATAAGTTTCCTTAGTGCAGAGGGAAAGCCTCTCAAACCTTCTAGTGTGTTTTGAGACTATAAAGCTGAGGGTTGTTTACTTAGAAACCAGTGTTTTGGAATCCAAATGGGGCGGACACGTCTACTTCGGTACAGCGAAACCCTGGTTGCTGTGGCTCTTATCCCCGGCTGTAAATCCCCCGGTCTGGAATGGCCTAAGATGCAGAGGCAGTGTTTGTGCCATGTGAAGTGTTTGAGTTTTGATTATTGCCCTTGTGATGTGTGGCTAGTGGCTACAATCATTTTAGGTGTTTTCTTTGTGATGTGTGAGTGAGTCAAAGTGCACATCCAAAGTAATCATTGTATGTATTTAGTGTATATGTGTTTCTGATTTCTTGTTGGACGTCCAGTATTATCTGCTGCATGTTTATTTATTAGTATTATTCATGCATTTAACTGTTGCCTTTACCAAGTGGGTTATTATACCTTGCATATAAATATATATATCTCTATATACATTTGAATGTTATTCATTTGACATCTGAGAAGGCCTTTCTGTTAGAGAGCACTGCATAAATAAATCCCCAAGCCTTATTCTAAAAAAGGAGTCTTTGCATTTTGTAGTGAAACCCCTTTCCAGGTGTTGTTGTGTTTTATGTCTTCTACCTCGTCGTGCTTGGGCTATCATGTGGGAGTGGTAGTATTTTGAAGGTGTGGCAAGACAGGGTGTCATATACTGGTCATCTCAGATACATTTTACAAATTCCACATCAGTGAAATGTTGAAAGCTATCAAGTGCGAGCGTACAAGAAAGTGTCTCAACAAGTTCTCTTTGCAACTTATGGCGATCCGAAATCCTCAAGAGTGACAATGCTCCCTCTTTCAAAGCCAAGACTTCAAGTGCTATCTGCAGTCCCTCACTATTACCCACAGGAAAATTACACCTGCTGGCCCCAAGACAACGGTGAAGTACGAAGGTTGATGTACATGCTCTCCAAATCCAACGCATCAGCTTTGAACAACAAGGGGGTGTGGAGGATGCCATCTATAAACCCCACCACACAGCACAACCCAAAGAGCCATGCGGATGTCTTGGGTGGCAGAGTCATCCGAAACAACATCCTACACACAACAATATGGACTCCAGTGCCTTTAGATGTGGCTGCCACGCAACAAGGGACAAGACGTAACAATCTCAGGGCCAGCATAGCTCAGGGAGCAGAGCGTCAAACATGTATGTAGGGGACTGGGTTCTTGTACGTGATCGAGGCCCCAATGGGAAGTCCTCATGCCAACTTTAAACATGGTCCCTCCGAGTCATTGATCGGAAAGGCACTATAGTGCCATCCATAAACAACTATGACTGTGTCAAGTGTAACATGTCTGCTATTACCAAGTGGCATCAGGAGAATACAAATAAGTATAACACACAAACCCCATGCACGCTTTCACAGGATTTGGTAGAAAAAGTGCGGCATATTGACCAAAGTGAGGGCATACCATTGCTTATCCTTTTATCCTTCGTTACAAGCAGCAACCCCACTATACCTAGAGACAGCTCACCTACACAAACACTCCTACTATGCCGTTGTGCTGCTGGAAATTCACTTTTCATGAGGCTTTGGTGAGGCAGGTTCCTGCTCCATATTTACCTGGCAGCACTAAGTCACTTTTTTGGGCTTAATGCTGCCTTGTAAATATTGTTCCCTTTACAGTAGTTTTCTGCTTTAAAGGGACGTGTAATGGGTGTTGCTCGGGATGTGCCCAGCAATATTCATGGCTTTTTTGACACTGCCCCAGATTTACAAGAATTCGTAATTTTGAGGCAGCGCCAAAAAAGTATGCCTCCCAATATCTTTATTTCTCCTAGTTTTTCCTTTTTCTATGTGTGTAGCTCATAAAGAAGGAGGAGAAAGACTTGTGTGATTGTTTTTGTGCAGGAAGGTTTCCCTTTGGGCACAAAAATAATCATCCCTTCAGCGAAGGCACTCTTGCACCATGATGCAAAGGTGCCTGTGTTGGTGCACAGCAGCCCATTGAGCGCCAGCGCAGGAGAAAAGGACAGGATTGCCCCGTATCTGGTAGATACAGAGCATTCATGCCCTTCTCCTTTGTCATTGGGCAGTGTAGTAGGAAGGGTTGCAGGGCTGCCATATGGCAAAAACTCATAAATGAAGCTCTTGAGGTCACCCATAACGACAAGACCCACTATTGCGAGGCGCGGGAGGTTTCAGGGCTATGTATGTGACTGTTTTAAGAGTTTTTATCAAACAGGGGGAGAGTGATCAGTAGATCAACGGACACTAATTATCACTTGAGGAAGTGAAAGGTCCAGTCACAGCATGTGCCCGTATCTGGTACAAGTAGTTCAACAAAAAGGGGGGTGCTGCACTGTTCCTCAAAGGAGGGAAAGATTAGGAAAAGCTGACGTGACCGAAGGTGTGGGTAGTACACCTTTGGGCAACCATTTTGTTGGATGTATTTGCCTCACACACCCAAAAGGGTGTCATGCTTCATCATTGGCGGTTGCTCCTCGTTGGGGGGACGGTGCAATCCCCAACGGGCTCACCTCGAGGAGGGGCTCTTTAGCGGAGATCTTTTTTATCCAACTGCCCTATGGTGAAGTGCGGGTGTGTGGGCAGAGTAGCAGGTAGGCTCGGTGTAGTGATTAAAATGCAGCAGGGGGTGCCGGAAACAACTTTATTCTGGGGGTCCCCCTACTACAATTAAAACCAGTGAAAAAAGGGGGCTCGCTAGGTGTCACCACGTTAGGTAGAGTGATCCTAGAGAAGCCTTAGAAAACAATTGGTCAACATGTTTCTCGCACTTAGGTTAGTCACCTGCGATTCATCAGGACCTTGTAGAGGTGAAAAGAAAAAGAAAAAGTACTCATCAACATGCCAGTGTCATGTATGTGGTGTAGGTGTATTTTACCTTAGTGGAAAGTCCTATGCCTAGATAATGAGAAAAAACAGATAATTATTAATAATATATTTCTCATCAAAAGAGCAGGCTGGGTCAGCGTCAGAATATAAAAACAGTGAGGCATGCTAAGGGTGGTGTTGGGGGATGTACCCAACCTATACATGCCAGGTGATTACAGCGTGCAGTGTAAAGCACACACACTCACACTGTGTTTGTGATGGTAAAACACTATGGTAAAAACCAGTGATTAAAAGCAGCAGTATTATCTAAAAACACCATCTATGTTGTTCAGTGGCAAGTCGTTCCATAATTATATAAGTGACACCACCTATTTATCTATGCGGTCTCGTAAACAAAGTATATACAGGCTAATGGCTCACCTAATGGTCAAGGTCTAAGAGCCACATGAGTGCTCGGCGGGCCAGTTCAACGGGGTTAAGCCTTCAGGTGTGGCTGCAATGCGAAATGAATGTTAAACCTCGGGGCGAAAATTAAAAGGTAAAGTACTAGCTATCAAAGACTGAGGGGATCCAAGTCTTGTAGAGTAGTCCCATCTTACCTTAGTCAGCCCGTGACCGCGTGGATGCACCTACCCATCTCCGCCGAGTTCGGATAGATGGGTAGGTCTGGCGGTGTTTGTTATTTAAGGGGAACCGGCAGAGTGGAGCCTCGCCGATTGCGCCCTTCCGTGTGGGTCACATGACAAAAGTGGTTTCTGTAGCGGCCATGATGGAATGGTGAAACGTGTATTAGGGAAGCTACAGCATGTGTGGCTCAATGACTAGATTGTCTGAGAATGAGCGGGCAAAAAATTTCAACCAATACCCATGTCGTTGCATTCGTAATTTATATGGGGCCGCTCGGAGTGTCTAATCGTACACTTAATTTGCAATGTAGTTCCGACCTCTTAAAAAGTCACGTGGTATATTCTGTGGACGGGTCGGCCATGATGGAACGGGGAGAAGGTGATGAGACCCTGAATGTAACACAACCAGTGGGGGTTTTGGTCGCGTAGTCACCGCGAGATTAAGAACTGCAACCCTTCCAAGGCATGTGCCAATATTTAATATTTTTATTATTATTTGGATTTTCAGCCCGCATAATATGCCCGGTGATGCACTATATTAACAAGCTTTGGCTCCACAATACCCCCCTTTCTATGCTCCACAAAACTCTACAAACCCCCCTTTTTTAGGCAGAGGTTGGGGCAGAGGGCGAGGGCGAAAAAGAGGGAACGCGCCAGAAAAGAGGGTGCAATGGGAGGATACACGCCCCCAAGGGATGGACACCAGGAACACGACCCGATCAGGACCAAAATGAGTCTAGTGGTCAACTTTTCAGATCGTATCCTCACTGAGGGAGAGGAACAAGCCCTCCAAAAAGGGTTAGGCTTCGTCCCCACCCCGAGGACCGACCTATTCCAACAGACCAGGGAAATCAAATCGTTTTTCCGGAAAATAAGACTTAAGGCCTTCTTTGAAGGCAAAGCTTGTGACCCTATTGAAGACTCTGGTTTACATAACCCTTCCACTTTTACACCACATAATGGTATGGTTCCAAACGAAGTCTTGACTTTTGAACAAGCAGTACTCAAAGAAATTAACCAGCTGGACAGACAGACTCGTCACTCGAACATCTCTAATAACAAAATGTTGGTTTTAAAATCACTGGCAGAAGACCCCCTCAATACCATTAAACAGGCAGATAAGGGTGGAGCCACAGTCCTGTTGAATACTGCTGATTATGATCTGGAATGTACCAGACAGTTAAATGATCGCAGGTACTACACACCTATCCCCGGTGATCCAACCAGGCGCCTACAGACCATTATCACAGGGTTGATGATGGGTGCTGAGAGTGAAGAATGGATCTCCAAAAAAGAGGCAGAGTTCTTGATGAAAAGGGACCCCCGGGTACCATATTTCTATATACTACCCAAGATCCATAAGGGAAAGAGACCAGTACCAGGGAGACCAATCGTGTCAGGGATCAATTCAATTCTAGAGCCACTCTCACAATTTTGTGACCATTTTTTACAACCACTGGTTAAATGCATTCCCTCTTACATCCAGGACACAACAGATGTCCTACGCATTCTGAACTCCATTCAGGACACAACACAAATTGACCTTTTGATTACTCTAGATGTGGAGGCCCTCTATACGAATATTCCACAGAGGGCCACCCTAGAAGTAATAGAGGAAAGATTGGGGCAACAAACCTGGAATTCTAACACTCCACAAACCTTCATCATGGAGTGCGCCACTCTTGCACTCACCGAGAATTACTTCGAGTACAAGGGACAATACTATCACCAGACCCAAGGGACCTCAATGGGCAGTACCTTCGCTCCTTCGGTGGCCTGTTTGTATATGGCAGAGTTTGAAGACAAGCATATACATCACCAGTCTAACCCTTTTCGAGATAATATTCAAATATGGAACAACATAGATGGTGTTTTTAGATAATACTGCTGCTTTTAATCACTGGTTTTTACCATAGTGATTTACCATCACAAACACAGTGTGAGTGTGTGTGCTTTACACTGCACGCTGTAATCACCTGGCATGTATAGGTTGGGTACATCCCCCAACACCACCCTTAGCATGCCTCACTGTTTTTATATTCTGACGCTGACCCAGCCTGCTCTTTTGATGAGAAATATATTATTAATAATTATCTGTTTTTTCTCATTATCTAGGCATAGGACTTTCCACTAAGGTAAAATACACCTACACCACATACATGACACTGGCATGTTGATGAGTACTTTTTCTTTTTCTTTTCACCTCTACAAGGTCCTGATGAATCGCAGGTGACTAACCTAAGTGCGAGAAACATGTTGACCAATTGTTTTCTAAGGCTTCTCTAGGATCACTCTACCTAACGTGGTGACACCTAGCGAGCCCCCTTTTTTCACTGGTTTTAATTGTAGTAGGGGGACCCCCAGAATAAAGTTGTTTACGGCACCCCCTGCTGAATTTTAATCACTACACCGAGCCTACCTGCTACTCTGCCCACACACCCGCACTTCACCATAGGGCAGTTGGATAAAAAAGATCTCCGCTAAAGAGCCCCTCCTCGAGGTGAGCCCGTTGGGGATTGCACCGCCCCCCCAACGAGGAGCAACCGCCAATGATGAAGCATGACACCCTTTTGGGTGTGTGAGGCAAATACATCCAACAAAATGGATGCCCAAAGGTGTACTACCCACACCTTCGGTCACGTCAGCTTTTCCTAATCTTTCCCTCCTTTGAGGAACAGTGCAGCACCCCCCTTTTTGTTGAACTGTTTTAAGAGTACCTCCAAAATCTCTACCCTCCAGAACTCTGGCTATCAATGAACATTTTGTACAATAGTTTAGTTTGTTATTAAGGTTTTGGTGGAATGTAATTTGGCTTAAGTTCATGCCCGGCGGTGTAACACAAACGCCCTGACCCCATATTAGCGGTCAGGAGTGGATAATATAAGTGAAGAAACCACACCGTGCACACACACGCGGAGAGGTAGAAAGCACTCCCTGTCTCCGGCTGTTATTTAGCATTCGCACTCATTTCATTTGGGGCCGCTGTTTCTCCAAACTACAAGGAAAACTGTGTTAGTTCATCTGAATCCTGTGCAAACTTTAGTAAATCATTGCTTTAGTGGGATACTCTGTAGAAGATAGTCTCTGCTACACCTGTGTCACAAACAGTCACCTGCTCTGAATCCAGGGACTCATTTTCAAGCCACACAACCTTGTAAATATGGGCCTCTTTCACACATTACTCTGTGTGAAAGGACATTCCGTGGGTGTAGCTGAGTTGTTCCCATGCAACAGCCAAGGAACCTGACATATTCTCAAATTTACAAAGTGTCATAAACTTGGGAACACGTCATAATCCTATGCCTCCCCAGGGGAGGCATAGGAGTGGCGCAATGAGGAGAAATACTTTCATATCTCCACGTTTTTTGCTCTGTCTATGTGTGCTGCAGAATGTGCAAAAGACCACTAAAGATTGCTTTTGTGCAAGAAGGTGCCCCTTCCTGGCAAACAGTAATCTTCCCAGCAACACATTCACCATTGGGCAAGGGTTACTACGATGGAGCACAGCTGTTATTTGTGCACCGGCGCAGGGGAGGAAAGGAATCTTATTGATACTGCGCATTCCTGCCCTTGTATTTTGACACACAACAGCCCAGCAGGAAGGCATGCTGCACTGCAGTGTGTCAAGATATAGTGAATGAGCCCCCCAATGTGTTGGTTTGAGCATGCATTGCTTATACATTCACAAATATTATTTGCACCAACAGTGCTCTGACAGATAGGAAATAGGCCATAGACCACATTCAGACTGCCTGCAAAACCTGTTCCTATTTTAACCAGTCTATTTGGAAAGCTGTAAAATTCAACTGGACCCATTTCTTTCAGTGATCTTGTGGAATAACCTCACCGCACAGCCACTGAAGCTAGTGGTGTTCGCCCACTGCACTCACTTGGAGCTGGTGTCACAATTCCTTCCAGTGCAGCTTTTCTTTCCCACTAATACTAGTGACCTCGATGTTTACCTGTTAACTGAGCCATAATGCAAATTGATAAACTGAACCAAAACTATTGCACTTTTTCACACAGCGAAATACAGCTCAGAACTACTTAATGGATTCCGCCCATTGATTACCATTGTCTTTGTGGCTTGCCACTCACATTTCTTTGCTTTATGTCTGCTGTCTCTATTTGTTTTAGGCTGTCCCGCTTGAGTTTGTCCCTTCCCTTGCCCAAACCTTGTTTACTGTATCCTATGAGATTTCACTTTCTATAAATAGGCCTAAAAATCTGGTTCTTATCTTGTCACATTGGCTCTGAAATTAAACACAAAGGTCAAATGCCAAGCTCCGACTTCTGAGGAAGCTTTGTTTTTCTTTTTCTTTATGTGACTTCAAAGTGAGAGCGTTTATAGGAAAGCAAGATGAACGCATATTGCTCTCCCCATGGAGCTTGCTCATCCCCAAAACTCGCTAGGGCCCCTCCTGTGCTCCAGTTTATGAGGCTGTAACATAACCCTTAAAACAGGCCTGCACCTCAACATTTGCATTTGTTTAGTGCCTGCACCTCCTACTATTAAAGCACTGTTGGCTTTTGCTTATTGTTACCCTCTAGTGAATGTCTATTGATCTTTATGTTTACAGTCAGTAAGCCCAAGTACCAAACCCCTTTGATAATAAAGTTTCAAGAAAAGATGTGTAACCTACACAACTACACTTTAGGAGCAATAGCTTCAGTACGCGTAACACATGCAGTAGCACCGTGCCATAAAAAACTAGGCAATACCAAAGTGGATGATGAACTGGAGCGCTTGAGCAAATCAGACACTCATCCCTAGTCAACTGATCTGGGTTTAATCCATCATCATTCTTTAGCTCACTCCACCACTCTAGTTCAGACATGGTCATATGCAAATCAGTCTGACCCTGTGCCTCATGGGATAAATCCAGCCCCAACTGCCAAGCCATGTCTTGCCTGGACTGGAAACAAACATCCTGGGACCGGTATCGGGTTCATAACCATCATCAGCCATGCTATCTTGAATCCAGTGGCAAAGTGAGCAAGCGACCCACTTCTAGGCATACCCTGCCAACTGTGTCCCCATGTGGCACAGGGTGAAGACTGATTTTCATATAGCTGGGTTCAAACTGGAATGGCATGGTGAGCAAAAAAACGATGGATTTAGGCCCTGATCTCCGTACCGTGGTGTATGTATGACATTGTTCTGCATTCTGTCCATAAACTGTTGTTTTTGCATTTGCCACCTCAAGTGGGACGGGTATGCTCAGACGTGAGTCCCGTGCTCTCCATGCCACTGAAATCAAGCTATCCTGGATGAAGAGGGGTGAAACCCCGAAACCCGTCCTAGGATGCTTGTTTCAAGTCCAGGGAGGGCTTAGCTTGGCAGTTCCGGCTGGACTGTTGCCACGTGGCACAGGGTCAAGACTGATTTGCATATGGCTGGGTTCAAACTGGAATGGCATGGTGAGCAAAAAAACGATGGATTTAGGCCCAGATCTCTGTACTGGGGTGAATGTATAACATTTTTCTGCATTCTCTCCATCAACTGTTGTTTTTGCATTTGTCACCCCGGGACGGGTAAGCTCAGAAGTGAGTCCTGTGCTCTCCATGCAACTGGAATCAAGCTATCCTGGCTGCAAAGGGGTGAAACCCCGAAACCAGTCCTAGGATGCTTGTTTCCAGTCCAGGGAGGACCTGGCTTGGCAGTTCGGGCTGGCCTGTTCACATGTGGCATAGAGTCAAGACTTATTTGCATATGGCTGGGTTCAAACTAGAATGACATGGTGAGCAAAAAAACTATGGATTTAGGCCCAGATCTCTGTACTGGGGTGAATGTATGACGTAGTTCTACATACTATCCATCAACTGTTGTTTTTGTATGAAAAACTAGGCAACATAGATTACTGCTTTCATGAAAACCACAAATAAGACCCCAAAACCCCTCTACATTATTACACTGCTGCCTTAAACATCGTGCCTATATCAAAACAACGTTTTTATACTATTTGGTCGACGCATATGTTGTTAACAATGAAATAGGTGAACATGTTCCACTGAAACAACAACATCCTACCACCAGGCCAGGCTTAAACACTGCTGGCATCTGGCACTACACTTTACGCGACTTCACTCCATGCCTCTCTCTACCCTACTCTACACCACTCAACACTATACCAGTGCACTCTACCCCTCTACTATATACCACTGCACTCTGCACTTTTAGCTGAGACACTACTCTTCACCACTCAACTCTATGCCACTGCACTTTAAACCATGTTACTATAAACCTCACCACTGTACGGCAATGCACTCTACACCACTTTACTTAAAACCAATGCTCTAGACAACACTCTACCCTGAACCACTCCACTCTACACAACTCCAGTCTACTCTGAAACAAACTTCTCTGTGCCACTGCACTCTACGCCACTGCATTCTACTCTGAAACACTCTACTGTATGTCATGGCAATCGATGTCAATGCACTCTATACCACTTTACTCAAAACCAATGTACCCTACGCCAATCTACTCTGCACCACTGGTCTTTATGCCACCTCACACTAGGCCACTCTACGACACTCCACTCTACGATACTCCACTCTATAATGCTCTACTCCTTTAAACTCTACTACACTCTATAACTCTGTACTCCACTCTACAACACTACTCCACGCCACTCTGCTACACTACTCCACTCTAAAGTGCTCAACGTAACTCCCTCTATACCACTCCATGCCACTTTACTTCATGCTGTTTTACAAAACACTATTTCACTCTAAGCCACTCCACACTATGCCACTCCACTCCACTCTACTCGATGCCATTCCACTCTACAACACTCTACTCTACTCTGTGCCATTCCACTCTCCTACACTACTCCACTGTATGCCACACCACTCTATGGCAATCTACTCTGCTCTATGCCACTCTAGTCGACTCTATGTAATGCCCTCTTTGCCGCTCCACTTTGCTCTACACCACACTACAATACTATATGGCAGCCTACCACACTCTACTCCACTCTGACACTTTGCGCCGCTCAACTCTTCCCCACGCTACGCCCTTCCACTGTATGACATTCTGGTACCTCCACAACAGTCCACGCCACTACATTACACTCCACTACACTTCACTTCACACCACTCAACTCTACTCTTTGCCACTCCACAACACTCCATAACATTCCACTTTACGGCATTCCATTCCAGTCTCCTTTACCCCACTAACTTTTACCAATGCTAAACAGCAGCTATGCTGGTGTGCCACCTGGCTAAAACATATTGGCAAAGCCAACAGCTCTTGCATAGCCAAGACCTATCGGCTTTGCCAATGCTTGTCATACTAACCATTAGTCCGTAGGTTTTGCAGGATGAAATAGAGGCATTCTCCACATATCCCGGCCCAGTCGATGAATTCCTCCTTGCTCATGCCGCAGAGCTGTGCTCCGGTGATATCAAACTGGGAGGTGGGAATGCTGTTGGAGTCCAGCTTGTACTGGTCACAGCAGAACTGCAGCCAGTCGCAAACGTGGTGTCTTGTCCAGTGCTCAGGGGGAACTGCTGTCCACGCAGCGCTAGAACCACCTGAAAGACATGGCATTTATGATTTACATATTTCTAAGTATACCTGCATCTTAAATAACAGATAACACATGGCACAATACCAGTATGTGCCACAGTCCAGTGTACAGAGACACGTAGGTCTCTGTGAGGGAACCTTTTTTCACCTTTGGCACTTTAGCTTGAGTGACAACGCAAACATCAGGGAAAGTACATGCAGTGGTAAAGACAGACCAATAATACAAAAATGCAAAATAAAAATCAATGTCCACAACAAATTTTTGTGACTGATAAACATTTAATAAGAGAGAAAAACAAAATAAGGTTCAAAACTAAACAAAAAAATAATACCAGTAGACATGCAATTTTAAAAATATTTTGCAGCCGGAATTGATATAAATAATTAATACCAGTACAACTAAATAATGATTAAAGTGTGTTGCATAAAAGTCAAAAGTACATTGAGAGAGACAAATAAAATTAAGGGTATAAAATCAACGCTGAACACACTTTTTAAACCTAAACCATAACTAAGCGCCCTAACTAAAACTGTTGACTGTTCCAAAAATATTTGTGATCTCCCGCATCCCACAGAAGGTGACCAGTTGCATTCTTTCTTAGGCTTCTGAGACGTTTAGTAAAGTGTGCTGATAGGATTTTTTACTCTGTCCAAGCATTTGAAAGGGCTGTTCAGCAGAAGGGCATTTCTTGGTGGTATGCCAGAACACAGGGATGCTTTGAGCAGGCAGCTGCCAAGAATGCTCCTGCCTTACAGCCATTTGGCAAGATGTTTCTTGGGTTATTAATGTTTACATCATGGCTAGGGGTTTCTAACCCAATAAGTAAACACTTGAAAGTACTACATTACATGTTGAATGTACAATATCGAATGAACTTAGATGATGAGAAGATGGCTGATTGAGAGGTACATTCCCAACCAGCATCTTCAACCAACCACCTGAACTGCATTTTTTCCAGGAGCCTCGAAATTCCACACATCATCTTCCATTTAACCAAAAGCATCACAAACGGAGTTATAAGTTTATCTGACGTCTGCAGAAGATGGAACACGTTACCACTCACAAAGTCCTAGACCTGCCTTTCCAACTTTTCTTTCCAGCCCGAGCTGAAGGATCCTGACCACCTGTTGCTGTGCAGTCCCTCGACAAGCACCTACCCTGCAACCGACTTATGTACAATCAACCGGAACCATGAGGTGCTTACACCACTATATTAAGGCAAACAAATCGGTTTAGTGGTGGTGGCTTCACTCAGAGAGCTTTACTACCAGTAATCACAAAAATCCATCACTTAATTTCAGGATTAAAATAATCAAGAATTTGGGAAAGCTGCATTAGAACATTGGAATCTTGAGCTCTCTATTGGAGACAATGGAATGCTCCAGGCTTCTAATGGTCGGTAGAAGCCCGCAGGATCAACATTCAAATGTTTAACAAAGGCCTCTTGGAGTCCGAGGATATTTCAACCCCTTCGGGCTTAGTGAGGCCTTTGCTTTACAAACTAGAACAGTCTGCTCTCTGGGGCGAAATGCTCTGATAGCCTTAGAGCCCTTCGTAGCAGACTCTACCGGCCATTGAAGGCCCTGCTATGGCGGACTCTAAAGCTATGTAGGTTAATCTGTGATATCAGCCCGACATCTGTACAAAGCACCTTTACATTGTCTCTGGCCTGAAAACTCTTCTTACGCTCTTCCACTGATTCAGTTCCACTATCCTGCCCCATATTGAGGGCTTCCAGGAATACATGCTGCTCTACCGTGGTGCGATCACATTCTTGAATCCATGCAGTTCAGTCTTCAGACCAGAGTGGAAGGCCTACTATTAGTACCTCCTGGTGACTTCTGCCCTCTTTGAAGCTGAAAGTAGACAAGACCGGCATGAAGGCCTCTGTGTCTGGCCCAACCCTTTAAACAGTGCTTGCCTCAAAACGCAGGGAGATCTTCCCCTCAATCCACCTGTACATTCACTTTCTTTGAGGACATTTCTATTAAAAGCTTCTTTCAACTTTTATAATTTAAGGGCTGGTTGGATTAGCACTTAGACTAGATCAGTGCCTCTTAACCTTTTCACTTATATGGATCCCACTTAATAAATACTAAAAAAGGGGGACTCCCAATGTATCATTATTTGAATCTGGGGCCCCCACTGAGACATTACTGGAAGTCCCAGCCTAAGCATTTTCGATGATTTGTTCTGCAAAACAGTACACACAGAAAAAGATGGATCATTTCTAAATTCAATTGAGTCCATTCGCCGTCCATACTATATTTTGCTTGATGCACTAGCACTGCTCCCACATATCAGTTTGAAGATACTAATTACATTTTTAGCCTCCAATATCAAATTCCATCATAATTACAGGACGTTTTAAAAATGTCAATTGTACATTATATATATATATATATATATATATATATATATATATATATATATATATATATATATATATATATAATTTTTTTTATTATTATTTTTTTTTATTTTTTTTTATGAAGTGCAAGGCCTGTAAAAACTCTCAAAAGGTCAAGGATTATCAAATTCCAGGCAGGAAAAAGAAGGGTAAAATAACGAAATTGGTAAATTGTAACTCTGACTATACGGTCTATTGTCTGATATGTCCCTGTGGGAAGAGATATGTAGGGAGCACAGTAAAACCAACTAAACTCAGGGTCCTTGAACATATGAGGGCTATCACCTCAAAGGATCCAAGCTACCCAGTAGCTCGTCATTTCGAGCAGGTACATGACAGCAATAGCAATCTCTTGACTTATTTTATTTTGGACCAATTAGTCAGAACAGAAAGAGGGGGAAACTGGGTGAAGAAACTAAGAACTCTAGAATCAAGATTTATCATCCAGTTACAGACCAAGACCCCGGGAGGGATGAATAATGAGGAAGAGATGTGGACTCACATCTAAATAATCCCTTCAAGTCTCTTACTCTGTTTTGTTGTAAACCTGGAAAAATAGACATTTATACTGCTTTCTTCTAGACATAGATGTTTGTCCTGTTACCACATATATTTTTCAAAAACTGAATTTATTTTGTTCATTGGTGGATTACAGTGACAATTCCAAACAATATTTGTTTGAATGTTTAAAAGCATATTGTTATGCCCATTCAGGGCTAGATTGTACTATATTACAATAATTATGGTTTGTCTCTTAATGGGCCATGGTACTGTGAACCTTTTGTGATGTTCATTGAGGAATCGCAGTGAACACCCCATTCCAAAGGTACCCGCGGCACAGATGCCATTAAAATACAAATAAAAAGCATAGGATGCTGCAAATTGATGAAAACGTAATTTCAGATGTGATTATGTTGAGATTTAAACTAAACCAACATTCTGATATACATGAGTGCTCCTATTGCATTTTGAATTGATTAATTACAATTAGCACATTAGCCGTTATAAGATGGCCGCCGTGAAAGTGATGAAATAATTACTATATGTGCCTTTCTTTATGTTGATGTTTATTTTCGTTGAAAACACGTGACCTATGTCAATCACGGTTTTGTTTAAAATAATGGTCAAAACTAATGTCAGTTTACACTGACGAAGGCGGCAACGCCGAAACGCGTTTGTAGACTGATTTTTTTGCTGAAAAGGTTCTTGTGAATTAAAGATCTGGCGAGCCTACGCTATATTGACTTGGAGTGCTCTCATTTTTGTAAAAACCCGAGGATTGGGGGATTTCGGCGTTGTTCAATATATATATATATATATATATATATATATATATATATATATATATATATATATATCCATGAAGCTCATCACCCGTCACAGAAATCAAACTGCCAAATCTCAAAGTGACGAAAAGTCGACCCAAAAGTGCTGGTGCAGAGGTGTTTTATTCAATCAATGGCAGCGCTGCCGCCACATAAGCACCGCCGCCCCAAAAAATCCACGGACCACAGGCTACAAACCACTGGACTACACCATAAACGCATGGACACCTTAAATGCATGGACGGCATTCATAAAAACCGTGGCCCCAAAGCCTTGCTGGAAGTTCACTAGAACGTGCCTCTCGTTTCCCCTCTTTCACCATACTGAAAACCCTATGGGCTTCATGTATCTTGCATTTTATTGGTCGCAAACAGCTCAATTTGCAGAATCTGGTCATTTGTGACCAGTAAAATGAATGAATTTTGGTATGTATGAATTCCAATTTGTCATTTCCGAATTGCCATTTGGAATTGCGAATATTTACCGATTATGTGTTAGGAAAGGGCATGTTTGAGACGTCCCTTCCTAATATCGTATCGCAGTGGTATGTAGGAATGTTTTGCAACTGAAATGCGGTCGCTAAAAATTTGCAGTTTACCACCTACTTTAAGTAGGTAGTAACACATTTGCAAACGGGAAGGGGTCCATTCGGGACACCTCCCTCTTGGTGAACGTTCGTAAAAGAAAAATTAAGAGCAGGCAGTGGTCCCACGGACCACTGACAGCTCTTGGAAAAGAAAAAGAAAACTTTTCATTTTTCTTTTTTAAACTTAATTCATTTTCCTTTAAGGTAAATGGGCAGCATTTTAAAAAAAATGATTAATTTATTTTAAACCAATCACAGACATGGTGGTGTGCTGACCCTAGCAGGCCACCATCCCTGTGATTTTAACGATTCCTAATGGGTCGCAAACTGTGACCTGACTCATTAATATTAATGAGGTAGGTCAATGTGTGACCCATTAGGAAGCTCTATATGAACCTCATGGAGTTTCGTACATTCAAATAGCGAATACCTAATTGCAATTCACAGAGAATCAAAATTAGGTAATCACTATTTGACATAATGATACAGGTAGCCCTATTTAAACTAAGTTGGCAATAAGTTAGTGCTTCCCAAATGGCAGCTCTTAAATGCTGGGCCAGGGTACTACGAGGCATGACTGCCTCCTCCAGAACGAACATTTCTTTATCTTAAACAAGCCTTTCCGTTTCTTCAAAGAATACATTTTGAACACTGTATTCTTTCCAGTCAGCTAATCAACACTGCTACCTGGTGCCTAATTATAGGTATTACACACCAAATTATCGTAAGAAAATAACAAGATCATAACTAACTCAGGGCCTAATTAGGTCGAGCATTAGCGATGATCTGTTGCATCTCTCTGTGGGGCTTTGGCAATCTCACCCATTGCCAGTGGCTGTTAGCTGCAGCATTCAGAAATGCTTCCTTCTTATTGGTTCATTTCTGACAAAGTCCTTCCTTTGTTTGTTTAGTTCACTTTCCTGCGATTTCACTCTGAGGCCATCACATAGTACAGAGTGTGATGGCCTCTCTTCCGTCCTCCCATCTGCATATTGCAGGTCAGGAGTTGTTTTTTTGTGATTTTAAATAGCGCAAACTCGACCCAAAGGTTTTGCAGCCCTTTAAAAGAGCACCAGTTACGTTACAGAAGGAAACATTACGATAGGCACAGGGAAATTAATTTATTTCTGAGAATTACTGATGTTGAGCTGATGCCGAGGCTCGTTAATTATTTAATACCGCCTCGGAACGAACAGTCGAACACACACTTTACTTTTAACCTCACGCATGATGCTATCAGCATTGTTGTAACTACATTTAGGCCGTTTTCTACAGCATAGTAACCCCGGGCGTAGTGTGTGAGCGGGGCTACGCAGAGGTCCACAGAGTTGCAAACAAACTAAATGGAGTACATCTACGCTCCACTACGTCACCCGCCTCCACCCCCCTATTAACAAGTGAGTTTACAGGAATGAAAATAAACTTAAAACCACTTACCTGTGTACCGCTGTGTCACCGGGCCGCCCTCCTCCTCCTCCTCGCCATACCGGTAATGCTTCAGAAAACTGTGCATGCTTGCGCCCCCGCATGTGCATTTCTGGCGAGAAATATGCATGCGCACGCGCATGCATAGTTTTCTGCAGCGTTACCGGTATGGCAAGGAAGAGGAGGAGGGCAGCCCCAGAGCGCCGCGGTACACAGGTAAGTGGTTTTTAGTTTATTTTTAATTCCTGTAGACTTACTTCTTAATAGGGGTGGGGAGGCAGGGGATGGCCCACTCCACTGTGGAGTGTGCAGAGAGTTGCCTTCTCTGTATTCTCCGTGGAACCCGGAGAAGGCAAATCTCTGCACACTCAGCGGGCGGAGTGGAGGTCTCCGCCCGGGGTTACAGCATAGACACCATGCTGCGAAGTACGTATTTTATTTCTCTGTACTTTCCTTTTTTATACTTTATGGTGTACACTACTTTCTGAAGCATGTGGTCGGAGCACGGGCATATAAGTTACAGCAATCAAAGTGTCTGCTTGTTTTTTATGTGCCTACTTCCTTGCTTTAATCCACACTGTGCTTTTCCCAGTCACTGCTGCTTCTTCACATGATGTCACACTGTGCTATTCTCAGTCCCACTGCGTCTTCACATGATGCCACACCATGCTTTTCATGGTCCCTACTGCTTCCTTATGTCATGCTGCTCTGTGGGCCTACAGCCACTAAATTTACTCAATTAATGTCACTCTTTCCATTTCCGAGTCCCTCTGCTTCTTCGTGACACACTGCACATGTCCAGGACCCTGCTCTTTCCTCACGCAATATCACACTGAGTATCTAACCGTACTCCTTCCTCACATGATGCCACACAGAGATACTCAGTTCTTGCTAGTCCTCACACAAGTCCACACTGTCTGATATATTAGCAATTTGAAAAAGCGTTTACTATTTCCTAATCCTGTCACCAAGGTTCTTAGAATGGAAGCAGGATATTCAGTAGTATCGGGCTTAATTGACAAACTGGCATGGGTGCACAACAGCAAGTGGCTGTCTTTTCTCCTGGTCCAAAAGAGGAGTGTTTGTGTAGTTGTTTGTCTGCATGGATCCCTTTAACCTATCTGTTGAACCCTACATTGATTCATCCTTTTTTTCTTGTATTTATTTATACCAGTTGTGATTTTTTTGCATGCTGTTACCACTTGTCTATTACCTTATTGTGATATTTATGCTTAGCTTCTGGTAGAAATTGTTTTCTGAGGTATAATTACTTGAAGCCGCTCTGTTTTTAATCTTTCTGACATTCATTGGAATTTAGAATTTTTAGAGTCTGTTTCCATTTACAGCTCCTTCTGATTTATGAATGTTTACTACTTAGTTTTTTTGTTTACTGTTGACTCTTGTTTGAGCCTGGAATATGCTATGATAAGTAGCAAATAACTTTTGTATGGACTTCATAAGCCAGTATCTGTATTTCTCATGTGTTGCTTCAGTTTGTTCTTGCCCATGTCTGATGAAAAATATTTCTTAGGTGGTCACATATGTAGATCATGACCCTGTGCAGCACATGCTGATTACTGCTGGTAGTATAGCCATGTTCTCACATATTCAATATTTAGCTGTGCCAACTATAGAAGATCTAGACACTCAGGGGCAGATTTACTACTTCTGGCACAATCTCTGCTAATCAGCAGTGATGCGCCAGAAGAGTTGCGATGCATCTGCCCACCCGTGCGCCACCACTGATGTGCCGCGTTTACAATGCAAAACAAAAGGGGATGATTGACGGAGCGTTTGAGCAAATCAAACACTCACCCCCAGTCAACTGATCTGGGTTTAATCCATCACTGGGGGTGAGTGTTTGATTGGCTCAAACGCTCCGTCCATCATCCCTTTTGTATCGCTTTGTTCGCCTTAAGTCGGCAGGGTATGCTCAGACGTGAGTCCCCTGCTCTCTTGGCCACTGGATTCAAGATAGCCTGGCTGATGAGGATTATGAATCCAAAACCGGTCCCAGGATGCTTGTTTCCGGTCCGGGGAAGACATGGCTTGGCAGTTCGGGCTGGACAGTTCCCATGAGGCACAGGGTCAGACTGATTTGCATATGGCCATGTCTGAACTGGGGTGGCTGAGTGAGCTGAAGAATGGTGATGTATTGAACCCAGATCAGTTGACTGGTGGTGAGTGTTTGATTGGCTCAAACGCTCCGTCCATCATCCCCTTTTGTATCGCATTTACAATGCGGCGCACAGTGGCACACGGATGGGCAGATGCGTGTCGCATCCCCCGTCGGAAAGGCGGCGCATTGCTGGAGTTGCGTCGCAAGCGCGACGCAGCTCCAGCTGTTAAGGAGCAAGGCTCGGGGTACCCTATACCATACATGCTGCGTCAATCCTTACACCTGCTTCAAGCAGGCGCAGGGTTTTCACGCAGCATGGCCTTAAAAGTGACTGAGTGAAATCTTGTAGATTTCACTCAGCCACTTTTAGGTGGCGTTCCTGCGCCGGAACACACCCCCTGCGCCGAAACACCTACATGTGGCACAGGGCTTTACAACGTGATGCATCTGACAGATGCGTCACGTAGTAAATACCCCGCAGCATGGCGCTGGCTTTGCGCCGCAGCTGCGGCATAAAAAAGGCTCAAGGGCTTGTAAATCTGCCCTCCTATTTAAACTGACTGGCATTTAAATACTGCAATGTTGCATGTTCACATGTGTTAATTTTTAATTTTTTTTAGTATGATTCTTTTTCATTACCTTTACAACTTTTAACACTTTATTGGTTACTTGTTGGTAATATATAAGAGTCATTCTGTAGGCATATGCATGCATGGTGATACATGCGTGTGCCTACAGAATGTTGCGACCGCCAACCGTAATTATGTCAATGCCCCTTTTCTTAACTAAAAGGCATCAGCGAAAATCATTGCTTATTACTGATGCTGTTCAGCAACACCAAAAAACATTGGTATTGGTAAGTGAGTATGTCTCAACCCTGATTTTGCAAATGCTTATTTAATTTACATTGGCATTGTGCCACAGTCTCCTTATAAAATTATCTCATCTCATTTTTTTTTGCTAAACGTATAAGAATTTTAATAGAAGACATGTAAGTTTTAAAGTCTAGTCCAGCTTCTCTTTAGGTATAGTACAGAATACACATCATTTGGGAATGTACCTTTTGACTGCTAACTCTGGCTCCCTTTGATGAGACTGCTGCAAAGATTTTTTTAAATGTGCATGCAGCTAAATATTGTACTATGAAACTTCACGCAGATAGGTTTAAGGATTCCCAAAATGTCGGTTTCACATAAAATTATCTGTAGGAATTTTTTGCTGAAGTGCCCATCAAAAACACATCTGCCTGATTTAGACCAAACTTGATGTCGAGGGAGGGGAATGGTCCAACCTGTCCTTACTTGAACTGGTTTAAATCCATTTAGTATTTCACAAGAATTTTTTTAGCAATTTTTACAAATATTTTGGCAGAGTCTAGTTTGGTTGTATGTCACATTATCAACTATACAACTATACCAACATTGTAGCAAGTATTGACAAACAAAATATCATGTAATTAAGTGTATATTGCTATTAATTTACTATTTTTTACTCTGCATCCACGATCCACATACCTTGAAAATATACCTATCATCAAGGCACGCATAGCTATCAATAGTGCAGCAGGTGCAGTGGCTCAGGGGCCAATGGTTTTTATGGACCCTTTGCACTGAATTATGCTTGTATTTATTGTCCAGCCTGTGGATGAGGGAGGGGGGAGGAGCACAATTTAACTTGTTTTCACCAGTGCTGAGTACCCAACTGCTACATCACTGAACCTATACACACTTACCATAAAGGTATTTTGGCCATATAAATGTTGACTACAATATGTTAAACTCAATAATTTGGTGCCATGTCACTAGTTTTTGTTCTGGTATCCATTTGCGCATCAATGAGGAATTATTTGATTGGCAGGGGAAAGCTGATTATTTCCGCTCGAGCAGCCATTTACTAAAACGCAAATTGCTTTGCAAGCCTTCTTCTGATATAAAATTTTGTAGGGGCACGAGGGTGTCTGGCAGGCTCACAATTACTTGGGCTGACTGCTGCAATTCCCAGGTGGTCTGAAAAAACTTCAATTTCAATCTATCAGCAGCGTTCTCCACTCAGTTGTCATTCAGGCTGGTGTTCAGACAGATATCGAGTTTAAAATTTCGATCTTCGCAATATTGAGTAAGAAATAGCGTAGCTCAGAAATATTTATTTATTTATTTATTTATTAATGACATTTATAGAGCGCATACAATTACCCGTGGGCGTCTCGGCGCTAATATGCAATAATGTCTCTCCCTGATCAGTTGGCTCAGAAGCTTGATTTACTGATTGAATAACCATGCTTTCAGTTTTTTCCTAAACTGAAGGAGTGATGGGCTTGTTTTTATGTGGTTTGGTAGGGTATTCCAGATTTTAGGGGCCGCAATTGAAAAGCGGCGGTCACCCCAAGAAACTGTTCTGCTGCGTTGAACCACTAGTTGGTTAAGTGAGGTGGATCGAAGTATTCTGGGCGGATTATAGGGAATTAGTTGCTCTTTGAGGAAACGCGGTCCTTGGTCCTGCAGTGTTTTATAGACTGTGCACAATGATTTGAATTTTACCCTGTTTTGGATCGTTAACCAGTGGTAGCTTTTCAGAGTGTCCGAGATGGGTGCAAATTTAGGTTTTTTGGACAGCACGCGTGCCGCTGCGTTCTGCACGGTCTGTAGTTTTTTGGTAACTCTGTTTTGTGCATTAAGCAAAAGACCGTTACAGTAATCTAAAGATGTCAGGACCAGGGAGGTGACTAACGTCTTGGCTGCTGAGTCTGGTAGATAAGGTATAATTTTTCTTATCATTCTGAGCTTAAAATGGGCGTTAGCTGCCACCTTATTTGCGTGGGCCATGAAGTTGAGCTGGTCGTCGAATGTTACTCCTAGGTTTCTGACCTTAACGGTGGGGCAGGGAGGAGTACCTAGAGCCGATGGCCACCAGGCTACAGACCAGACTGGCAAAAGGTTACCAAAGATAACCACCTCCGTTTTATCGGAATTGAGCTTCAGGCAATTTTTTGCCATCCACTCACCGATAGCAATCATCCCACTTTGGAATCTCTCTGCCACCTCCTGTCCATCACCCTTTATGGCCAGCACCAGTTGAGTGTCGTCGGCGTATGAGGTTAGGCTCATCCCATATGCTTTGATGACATTAGCAAGGTCCGACACATATATATTAAATAGTGTCGGACTTAGGGATGAGCCTTGGGGGACCCCACACGGTAACGACAGTTCAGCTGATTGAAAAGGGCCCAGTGTAACCGCATGGGTTCTGTTGGCTAGGAAGGAAGCAAGTAGGTCCCTAGCAGTGAGCTGAATACCCATCCTTTCGACACGGTCGACCAAGATCTTGTGGTCAACCGTGTCGAAGGCTGCTGAGAGATCAAGAAGGACAAGCAAAGCTGTTCCTCCTTGATCGCGGATGACTCTTATGTCATCAGCTGCTTTGATGAGAGCGGTTTCCGTTCCATGGTGTTTACGGAAACCGAACTGAGTGTCATCCAGCAAGTTGTGACTTTCTGTGTATTCCGACAACTGCTGATTCATAGCCTTTTCGGTAACTTTAGCTAGAAAAGGGAGGCTCGCTATGGGGCGATAGTTTTTTAGTTCACCTTTATCTAGACCGGGCTTTTTGAGCAGGGGTTTGATCAGCGTATTTTTTAATGAATCAGGATAAGTTCCAGATGTCAGTATTGTGTTACAGACATGAGTAATGATAGGGATGACTGTGTCTGGCACAGTCGCGATCACAGAAGCTGGGCATGGATCCAGGGCTGACCCAGCTTTAATCGATTTTACTATGCCCTTAATTTGGTCAGTGGTAAGGGGTTTAAAGCTGGTCATGGTATTTTTTGGAGTGATCATGGGGGTGGTAGCACTACTGCTGCCCGGGTCTGAGTTAAAGGCTTGGTAAATGTCATTTACCTTCGCGAAGAAGAACTTACATAAAGCATCACATAGTACTTGTGATGGGGGCGGATTAAGGTCCGGGGTATTACCAGAAAGAGTTTTGGCGATGTTATATAGCTGTTTACTAGAGTTTTTTGCAGTCTCTATATGAAGTGTGAAAACATGTTTTTTTGCTGCTATTATCATTGCTTTATAAGAAGCAAGAGCTGTTTTGTATTTTTCCTTATTTTCGCTGTCGTAGGTTCTTCGCCAGTGCCTTTCCCTGTTCCTAGTTAATTGTTTTTGGATTTTTAGTTCTTCTGTATACCACTGAGCTTTTGGCAAACTTCTATTTCTTGAGAGGGATTTGGTAGGTGCCAGCTGAGTCGTGGCATCACCCAGCCATTTCTGGAATTGGTTGGTTGCAATATTGGGATCAGTGGATAGTTCCGGGCTGGTGTTGTTTAGAAGCAACGTTAGGTCATTAGGGTTAATGTTCTTCCATGCTTTGAACGTGCCAGTTTTCGAATGAACAGCCTTTTTCCTCAGCGAGCCTTTAATAGTGAGGCTGCTAAGAATGACTGAGTGGTCTGTCCATGTCATGGGGAGAACTGAGGTTATGCACAGACCTTCCACATTTGTAAAAATTCCATCCAGCGTGTGGCCTGCCTGATGGGTAGGAGTCATGACCAATTGTCTGAGGCCCATTATTTCTAAGTCTGATATAAGGGCAGTAGTATCCCTATCACTGGTTTGCTCCAGATAGAAATTGAAGTCGCCCATAATTGTGGTGGACTCTTCTGTAACTATGGACTCAGTGATGTTACTTAGATTAGCAAGGAACGCAGATCTGGTCCCAGGGGGTCTATAAAGAAGTACTCCCTTGAAGTTATAAGTAGGAGACAATTTTATATTAAAATGCATAGCTTCGCATGAAGTAATGGGAATAGGCGAGAAGCGGACCTCAAATTGGTCTCTTGCTATGATGGCTAGCCCACCTCCTTTTCCTTTGGGCCTATCCTGCCGATAGGCACTATAGCCTGGAGGAACTGCCGTTACATAGTCAGGGGCAGATGCCTCATCGGTCCATGTCTCTGTGATGTAGAGAACATCTAAGTTAAGGTCGCTGATGAGATCGGCTATTTCCTGGCAATGTTTGCTCAGGGAGCGCGCATTAATGAGTGCCATGGTCACGTGCGTATCTTTCTCTGAAACTAAAGTTTTAGCGACGATAGTAGAGTTAACAAACGCGGGCGCGATGTTGCAATGTGGGCATTGTGTTTGTTTCTCCAGAGGCGTGAGTGATAAATCGTATTTGGTGCTGAGAGGGGTATAGGAGGGACAGATCTCCAAAAGCGTACTGCGATTGTACGAAAGAGGAGAGACAGGGGTTGTGGCCCTGGGCCCGGTCCCGGCGCGGACGGGCGCAGACGGGCTTGCCTTTGGCGTGCCTTCGGCGCGCCGCCGGCGCGCCCGCTGCGCCCGCCCGCTGCGCGGACGGGCGATGCTGTTGTTAATATACATGATTTGGGCGGGACGGGAGGAGGGTGGGAGGGGCGCAGAGCTATCCGGCCAGCCTTCCCAATTGAAGATGGCGGCCAAAGTGATGTAGAAAGCTTCCCTGCGCCTGAATACAGCGGCGCTGTGGGAAGGGAAGTGTTCGAGCCTCGGCGAAGTAATCTCCCCTTAGGGGATGGCAGGAATGTGAAAGCGCACCTAATAAAATATATTACAATTTTTAAAAAACAATTCGTTTTTCAATCGTTTTCTGTGGCAAATAGTGCAAGGGAGCAAAACAGACCCCCGGCTGCCGCCTCAGAGGGAAACAACAAGCAACTCGACAGCAAGAATATCTTGGCCAAGAATATCAACTTATGGTAAACAATATTAATTTTAAAAAGTAGAACAGGGTTTAATATCATTTGCAAAAATATAGCTGATAATAATAGTGATTTTTTAATTAATGTTATGTATTTTAGTATATGTTTTAAATGTATGTGCTTTTTTTGTATAATAATTGTTTGTATTTTTTATATATGTGTCATATATTTAGTAGGTATTCATTTGTTTTATTAGAATTTTGCGTTTTTAGTTACGTAGTGGGTTATGGGTTTACAGGGGAATAGGGTGGGAAGTAATTTAATTATATTAAAATAATAGAATATTTTTTATTTATTAATATTTGTTAAGTAGAGATGTTATAGTGTTAAATGTGTAAATTAATTTATTATTAATTAATAATTTGTTGTTAATTAATAATAATTCTTTGTTTTGTAATTAATTATGATAATTGTGAAATTAGTTTTAGGTGTGTGTTTTTGTGTTTATAGGTGTAAAAGGTGGGAAGTAATCTATTTTTAATTGATGAATTAATAATTAGTTGTTAATTCATTTTAATTACTTAATTGGTAATTAATTATTGTAATTGTGAAATTAATTTTAGGTCTGTATTTTTGTGTTTATAGGTGTAAAGAGTGGGAAGCAATTTATTTTTAAATGATTAATTAATTGTTGGTTGTTAATTAATTATAATTAATTAATTTGCAATTAATTATGGTGATTGTGTAATTATTTTAGGTGTGTTTTGGGGTTTATAGGGACAAAGGGTGTTAAGAAGTGTATTTACTTTTTATTAATAATTATTTGTTAATTGATATTAATTAAAGTAATCAAAAATGTAAATGCTATTTATGTAGTTAATTATAGGTGTCTGTTGTGGTGTATATAGTAGTAATGGATAGGAAGTAATTTGTGTTTAATTAATTAATATATAGTTAATTAATGTTCATTATTTGATATTTATTTATGACAATTGTTTATTTTTTGTGTGTTGTTTTTACTTTCAAAGGGGTAAAGGTGGGTATTAAATACATTTTAATTACCTTATAATTAGTTGTTAATAGTAATAGTTTTTAATTCAAAAATACGTTTTAATTGTGTTTTATTATTTTATACTTTAATTTAGGTGTGTGTTGTGAACATTATAGTGTTAAAGTGTTTGTAGTTAATGAATGTTTATTAGTTTTTTGTTAACAATATTTTGTAATTGATTTTTAATTATGTTAATTATGAAAGTAAATTTAATTTAAAATGTTGAAGTGTGTTGTTATTCAATTCAAATTTGCTTTATTCGCTAAACCAATTATCATAAAAGCATACTACATATATATAAAATCACATTTTAGGATCTTAAAAACGGTTTTCATAAAAGCGTACAGCATGTATAAAAGATCACACTTTAAAATCTTAAAATAGAAAAACAAATTAGTTCTGTATATGAAAGTTATTTTTGTACAATTTTGCAAAAATAGACATGCAGTTAAATCCATAAATAGCATCTGTAAAAACAGGTCAACGGCAATGTAGGATCGATAGGTTACTAAGAGAGCAAGAATCGTAGCTTGTGCCTGATTATCCAAGCATAGCACAGGTACTTGGCCACTCCACAAACCAAAGTTAGAGAGGCAGTGTCGATTTTTAAAATGCGTAGTGCGACACGATAATTCGTGCAGCCAAGTACTTTGTATACTGGTGTAAGCCATTTGGCCCTTGCCGTCCTATACGCAGGACATGCAAAAAGAAAATGAGCTATGGATTCTTTGGGAGCAGCACAGCCTAGGCAAGATTCAAGTGATGCATTGGATCTATTCCATGCTCCGGTCATGGTGTAGTGGAAGATGGACAGAATGCAGAACAATGTCATACATTCACCCCAGTACAGAGATCTGGGCCTAAATCTATCGTTTTATTGCACTCCACACCACCCCAGTTCAGACATGGCCATATGCAAATCAGCCTTGACCCTGTGCCTCATGGGAACAGTGCAGCCCGAACTGCCAGCCATGTCTTTCCTGGACCGGAATCAAGCATCCTAGGACCGGTTTCTGGCTATCAGCCGTCTTCAGCCAGGATAGCTTGACTCCAGCTGGAGTGGAAGTGTCCCTAATCTCAACTTCATGAACAGAGCCCTGTCCCTAGGAATTTGTATAAAATCTAAATAGGGTTTTAATCTATGAAAGGATTTGTGCTCGAAGAACTCCACAGTAAATTTCCTAAGCTTGGGATTACATATTTCTCTATTCTGAACCAAATTACAGTAGGCTTGTTTAAGCTCCTGCTTGGTTGGAGGAACCTGGCTGGCCCAAGCCTCCCCAAACCCAATGTCAGCTAAAAGCTGCCTAAGGTTGGTCAACCATCGAACCCTGTTCCCTGTGCCAGCTAGTATCACTTCACTGAGTGCTGCTGCGCAATTGGCAAGCTCTGGGACCCTTCTAATGCCGGCCCAGAAAAGTAATAGACGAAGTCGCGCAATGTCCTGGATAGAACGCCTTCCCATATCCTAGTAAAGGGGTTTTAGCAGAGTAGCTATCAGAAGGGAAACAAGATCTCTAAACAATTTGTTCTCAGATTTGACAAGTTCGCCAATATTTTCAAAGCCCCACAATTCGGCCCCAGAAAGGGCCGAAAGCAACGCTTTACCCTCATAGACTGTAAGTGCGGGGGCTACTGGCCTACTAGATGAAAGATGTTGCTCTCTTGCTATGGCCCCCGAAGCCCGTTTATGGCTGAGGAGCTATCATAAAAGCACATAACAAATAATATGATAATATAGACAGTTAGTACAGTTGAAAAAGTACTCACATGATACAACAAAAAATTTGAAATCTTTCTCTGTCATATTGGTGTAGAATTAATACATTATACCACAGTTTTCAGAAAGTTTACTAAACACCATATGACAAATTCATTATTTAAAAATTGCAATACTAAAAACTCTTTAAATCTAATTTCTTTAAAATTGGTACCATCCATTTTTTCTTTAGCAAGGTATAACATTTACAGAAAACTACAGTATGGATCGTAGACTGTTCAGTTCTATCATCACAGTGACATGGTTGCATTTCTTGAGACCATTCCTAAGCTTTTGGAAAATTAAACAGGTGATGAAAGATATATAATCTGAATCTTGCTAATAATAATATTTCATATTGGCTAGGTACTAGTATAAGGTAAGGCTACATACTGTATGAAATCATTGTCAATTGGTGGTACACTACAGTCTGCTTTACTAATTCTTTCGATAGCCGTCGTGACTCAAGTAGTGCCATGCAATTTCTATTCAGTTCTTTCCTAGATATCATTTTCATAGTTCATGGGTCATTATAAAAATTAGTATAACCTAAATCATTCAGAAACTCCCGAACATATCTTAACCACTTCAGATTCATTTCATCGGACATTCCCATTATATCCGTAAAAACATCTTGATTTCCATGAGTTTCCTCATTTATCCAAAACCTGTGCCACAGCATAACTGGCTCTGTTTTAATTATATTTGTTAGAAATGGTACGTCCAATTCTGCATGGCAGACATACGTTGATGTGCTTCTGGGGAGTGCCAGTATATATCTTAAAAATTGATTTTCTATCAACTGTAGCGGTTGAACGTTACAGTGCCCCCATTGTACAGAGTCATACGTAGGCGTAGATATACATTTAGCTCTGTAAATTTGTAGCAATATGTGCGGGCCGTGTACCTAGTTTCTTCGAGAAGTTATATAGAGCAGCAATTGTTTTTAAAAAGGCGAGTCTTTGCATTTGGACCGCTTGGACCCATGTAGAATTGTGGTCAAATAAAATACCTAGGTAGCTAAAAATGTATTTTGTCGTTTTCTTTAAGGATATCTCTACATTTTTTTCTCCCTCTTCCACATCTCATAATAAAAGTTTTTGTGTATTTACCCTTAATACCAGCCCGCGCATAAACACCACATAACCGTATAAGACTCTTTGTAGCCCCACTTGAGTTTGGCACATTAATACTGCGTCATCCCCTTACATTAATGATGGTATGGCCCGGCTATTGATTACTGAGAAGTCATGACCTGATTGGAGCAAAGCTTTTTCTAAAACATTTGTGTAAAGGTGAAAAGGGTAGGGTACCAGGACACAACCTTGTCTGAACCCCTTCCTTTTTGGAAAAAATCTTGTACACACTCCATCTTTGCCATAGCGTACTTTAGCCATTGCATTGTGGTACGATTCTTTCAGAAAATCTACGATGTTATCATCCACTCCTATTTCCTGAAGGATCCCCCACAGCTTCTCATGCACCACACAGTCAAAGGCTGTGGTAAGGTCTACGAAGGCTAAAAGTAGCCTTCCTTTCTTTAGGTTAACATATTTCCCTATTAGAATGCTCAAATTTAAGCTTTGTTCTACAGTTCCCAAACCTTTGCGGAAACCGTACTGCAAATCTGATATGATTCGATTTTCCTTACCCCATTCTTGTAGTCTTCCCAGTATGATACGCCCTACAATCTTCGCAGAAGAATCTGATAAAGATATTGGACTGTAACATGCCGGGTCATGTCTGTTACCCTTTTTGAATATTGGGACTAAGATTGATTTGTTCCAGGTCTCAGTATGCTTTGAGGGGCAACTAGCCCTTAGTGTTTGCGTTAGTATAGGGCCCCATACTCCATGTTTCCCTATATAGATCTAGGGGGATCCCATTGGGGCCAGGTGCCTTACCACCCTTGCTAGCCAATATTGCCATGTTAACCTCTTCTAATGTAATTTGTTGATTATTTATAAGTGCACACTGTATCCCCTTCTTTACCTACCGTATTTATCTGGTTATCAGAATCATGGTTACTGAAGATTTTGGCAAAATGTTCTACCCATTGGTCTTCTGTTATAGCTATTTCTATTTTGGGGATATCCACTGAGTCCAGAAAGGGTGCCCGAACAGCCCTCCCAAAAGCCGCCTCGTCCTTAGACTTAGCCGCTTCATGAAGGGTGTGCCAGTGCACCTCCTTGAGTTCCCTTTTGCGTTCTTTTATTGCATATGTGTAGCCTTTCCTTGCCTCCCTCAATGTAACAGACGCGGCGATCCAGGCCGGTTTGGTTACTCGTTATCTCCCCCTAATTCTAGCCGGGCTGTTTACTAGTTGATTAATAGCTTCTTAAAACGGATTAGCGCACTTAGCGCTGTGTATTTTAACTCACTGTATTAATTTTTAAAAATTCAATCTGGCTTCACGTTTTGGGATTGTGAGAGTTCTCACCTGTTTCTCCACGCTCTAGACCCCGGTCTGCCCCGGCTGTGTGCCGTTTGTGCGGAGGGTCGCATTGTAGAGCGCCATTCCCCGCATTGTTTGATCCACTTCCGCCCTGCCTCATACAGCGCAGGTTAGCGGTCTAGTGGCTATTGACTGTTGTGCATATATTCTTGAATCATTCGGGCCACAGTTGACAGACGCGGCGATCCAGGCCGGTTTGGTTACACGTTATCTCCCCCTAATTCTAGCCGGGCTGTTTACTAGCTGATTAATAGCTTCTTAAAACGGATTAGCGCACTTAGCGCTGTGTATTTTAACTCACTGTATTAATTTTAAAAATTCAATCTGGCTTCACGTTTTGGGATTGTGAGAGTTCTCACCTGTTTCTCCACGCTCTAGACCCCGGTCCGCCCCGGCTGTGTGCCGTTTGTGCGGAGGGTCGCATTGTAGAGCGCCATTCCCCGCATTGTTTGATCCACTTCCGCCCTGCCTCATACAGCGCAGGTTAGCGGTCTAGTGGCTATTGACTGTTGTGCATATATTCTTGAATCATTCGGGCCACAGTTGACAGACGCGGCGATCCAGGCCGGTTTGGTTACTCGTTATCTCCCCCTAATTCTAGCCGGGCTGTTTACTAGCTGATTAATAGCTTCTTAAAACGGATTAGCGCACTTAGCGATGTGTATTTTAACTCACTGTATTAATTTTAAAAATTCAATCTGGCTTCACGTTTTGGGATTGTGAGAGTTCTCACCTGTTTCTCCACGCTCTAGACCCCGGTCCGCCCCGGCTGTGTGCCGTTTGTGCGGAGGGTCGCATTGTAGAGCGCCATTCCCCGCATTGTTTGATCCACTTCCGCCCTGCCTCATACAGCGCAGGTTAGCGGTCTAGTGGCTTAACGCCTCATCTACATAAGATGATGACATGGCGGAAGCACAGAGGACGAGCGCAGCGGGAGCGCAGCGGGAGCGCCGACTTCGCGCCGAAGTCAAGCCAAAGTCCTGCCTGTCTGCGCCCGTCCGCGGCCGGTCGCGACCTGCGGCCCCACACCCTGCCCAAACGTTCCGGTACTCACTTGCGGACTTATACTCCCTTCAACACTCAGTTCCCCTGCCACCCGAGGCCATCAGGCGGGCTCAGGAGTGCGGCATCACTACCATTCCCTGTACAGTTATTCCTCCCCCGCCCGGACCTGTTCCCTCCCATGGACCCGCCAACTTCTCATCACTTATACCTGCCACCTGTACCCTTACCATCCTCTACCTGAACACGCGCTCCTTGGTGAAACACCAACTAGAGATCTACAGCCTACTAGACGACACTAATGTAGATATCCTCTTCCTATCTGAGTCCTGGCTGACAGAACACTCTGTTCCCGATATCCTAGCCGCCCTCCCCATTGGCTATTATATTTTACATGTTAATCGTCCCGGGGGGCAAGCTGGCGGTGGAGTAGCAGCCATTATTCGCAAAGAACACGTTTTCTCTATCTTAAACTGCACTCCCATTCCCAACTCTCAAACCCTTGTCATCCAGCTTTGCTCAACCACCACCTCCCTTATCTGTGTTCTCATGTACAGACCCCCCACCTACATGCCGTCTTTTGCTCAATCAGTCGGGGAACTTCTTTCCCAGCTTCTTATAAATCACTCCAGAATTCTTATCCTGGGTGATTTCAATTACTGGCCTACCGACCCCCAAGAATGCCGACTTTCTGAGCTGTTTTCAGACACCCTTACTAGCTTGAACTGTCAGCAACTGATCTCTGCTCCTACCCACTGCAAGGGTCATATACTCGACCAGGTTTGGACGGCCAACCTCGATCCTTCGCCTCCATTGATCACCCCCTGCACCTGGTCAGACCATTATTTTGTCTCCTTTTCCATTGACCTTCCTAGTTTTCCTCGCCCCCCGCGCCCCGCTAGCATCACAGCTCGTAATTGGAAGAATGCCAATGTGTCAACACTTCACTCTCTTTTGGCAGCCTCAGTTCCACCAGCCTCAGAATCTGTCTCTCACCAAGCCTCTATTCTCGAGCACTGGTTGAAGGCAGCTGCCGACACTGTAGCCCCTCTAAAGGCCATCAAAGTCCCATGCCCCCATGACGCCCAGCGATGGTTCACTGACCAGCTGAAACTAGACAAATTAGCTCTTCGCCAGGCCGAACGGCGCTGGCGTCACAAGTATGATCCAGCACTCAAGACTGAATTTACGAGCTTACTCAGCAAATATAAATCTTCCATCCTAGAGGCAAAGACTTCTTACTTTTCTTGCAAAATCCAGGAGTCGGCTTCAAAAGCCAAAGACATCTTCTTGATTGTCAATGAGCTTTCCCTTCCTGATCGTATCACTCTCCCACCCGTTCCCACCCAGGCCTTGTGTGATGAGCTCAATGCTTTCTTTCAAGACAAGATCTTCACAATCAAAAACAATATCTCTCCACCTCCCCCTTCCAAATCATTTCCCCTCCCCTCGGAAAACCCCCAAAAATTCCTCACTTTCCCCCCCATTTCCATCACCGATTTCCACAGTCTTCTCCACAAAGTTAGCTCCGGGTCTCCGAAGGACTGCTGCCTCCCACATATTTTCAAAGAAATCTTCACGCACTGCCCTGATCCTGCTCTAGCCCTTCTCAACTCCTCCTTAACATCAGGTGTCGTCCCAGAAGCTTTCAAGCAGGCGGTAGTGTTACCCATCCTGAAAAAGCCCAGCGCAGACCCTCTAGTGCTGAGCAATTACAGACCTATTTCTCTTCTCACTTTTTTGGGAAAGATCTTAGAGACTTACGTCACTAAATGTTTGAGCACTTTCATTGAGACTTCTTTCTTCCTTGACCCCCAGCAGGCGGGCTTTCGCCCCCTGCACTCTACAGAGATGGTGATTGCAGCAGTAATGGACACACTTAGAACTGGGGCCGATAACAACATCCCCCAAGCCCTCGTACTGTTAGACCTGTCGGCGGCTTTTGACACGGTCGATCATACTATCTTGATCGACCGTGTCAGCAACGCCGGCATCCGGGGCACTGCCCTTGACTGGGTTCGATCCTTCTTGCAAGGCCGCTCCCAGGCAGTCCACCTTTCCACCTTCTCTGCTTCTCTTCTTCCCCTCACTTGTGGTGTCCCCCAGGGTTCTGCTCTCTCTCCCCTTCTTTTCAATCTATATATGCAACCACTCATGGCTTCCCTTCGCCACTCCTCTGCTACAATATACAACTATGCCGATGATTTGCAACTGATTTTCCCTCTGGACACTATACCCTCCTCTCGCCTCAACTTCCAAACCACCATGCTATTCATCTCTGACTGGATGGCTCACAGCCAGCTCAAGTTGAATCCGTCTAAAACGGAACTTGTCCTGGTGGGTGGTCCTACCAATCCATGGGATGATAACTACTGGCCCCCTTCTTTGGGTCTCCCCCCTTGCCCGGTCAGCTCTGTGAAAAGCCTAGGAGTGATTATCTCTGAGGATCTTTCTATGAAACCTCAGATCTCAGCAGTAACATCATCCTGCTTTTTCCAGCTACGCAGGATTCGCAAGATCTGCAGATTTCTAGCCAGAGAGGCACTCATACTAGTAATACTGGCTTTGGTCATCTCCAGGGTTGACTTTGCCAACATCCTGTATGTGGGGATTCCTGTCTATCAGCTCCAAAAACTTCAGCTGATCCAGAACCAGGCCGCTCGTCTGGTGTACCACCAACCCAAACACCAGCACGTTTCCCCCCTCCTAAGGAGCCTTCATTGGCTCCCAGTGGCTAAACGGTGCTCCTTCAAGCTCGGTTGCACCCTATTCAAATCCTTGCATAACCATGCCCCTGAGTTCATTTCCTCCAAGCTCAAGCGATACTTTCCAATCCGCAATCTACGATCTTCTGCCGATAATCTTCTTTGTACCCCATCATTCCGCCGCAAAAAACACGGTGGTTTATGCTTCTCTTTTCTAGGCCCTTCCTTCTGGAACTCCCTCCCTTCTTCCTTTCGCCATTGTCCTTCATATGAGCTGTTCCGAAAAACCCTGAAAACCCACCTTTTTAAGGTGGCCTTTGAGTAACACATCTGCCCTGGCTAGCTATGTTTGTTATGAGCGCCAAGAAACCGTCTCGGTGTACGTGCGCGGTATAAATTTTTTAACATAACATAACATAACATCCTCAGGATATTGTGGGTCTCTTTTTTCAGTATAGAATATGCTGTGGTGCACTTTGAGTCAAACCATCCATTGGCTTTTTTTCACAGAGTTATTGCTAGTTCTCCATAACACTTCATTTATTACTCTGGTAAACTCTTGGATAGTAGCCAGGACTAACTCATTTGTTGCATTTTCCTCTAGTATGGCTTCTATAGGTCAACTGCTTTTTACCACTACTTTTTGAGTTATTTCTGGTGGATCCACCAACTGCCATTTTAGTGCATATCCATTTTTCATGTTCATTACCAGTTGTTTAGGAGATAGATGTTATTGAGATCTTGACTAGCTTTACTGGTCAGCAGGTTTGTGATAAGCTCAAAAGGGAAATGATCACTCAATGTCATATTGTGAGTGACAAATTGATTCGTTTTTGACGCCAAATTTGAAGAGAGTAAAATATAATCTATCACAGTGGAACACCCTCTCCCATGGAATGTACTCTCAAAAGGCGCAAAGGTTTTACTTACATCGTTAGCATAGCTTAAATCAAGCTCACAAAGCAATTCATTTAAAACATTCCCATATTGAGTATGAGTGAAATGGGTTTCACATTCACCGTCTGCGTTCAGAAACCACATACATTAGTACCATTTTTGTCGCATTAGGCAATATTAAAATCCCCCCCCCCCCCAATGATATACATATTCCCTCTGGGTTCTCTTGCAAATGTTACTAAGACATTTAATAGTTTCGTAATAAATCCAACTATTTTATCTGACGGTGCATAGAAAATTGTCAGCATCAATCTTTGTGAACTCCCCATACATATCTCCAACAATTGGTAATTAACATGTTCGAGTTTCAATGTGATTTTCCTTATATGTAGCTTGTTAGACACATAAATCGCCAGCCCACCCTTGCCCTCCCATGATTTCCTCCAACTTCAGGCGTAAGATAAGAGCGATAACCACTCAAATGTGTGGACTCTTTTAACCACGTTTCCTGCAGACATATAATTTGAAACCCAACTACAAATGTACGCCACACTGGGATCTCTAACTTAGTTTGTAGGCCTGCCACATTCCAAAAAGACACTTTTAGCAACTTTTTATGGTCAGTGCATGTTCCGTCGAAAATATCTGCCTCAACCATACAGTTATTGGCCTTAAATTCTATCGCAGGAGCACCATCTGCCAATATTTCCAGAGAGGGCATGTTTAGACTTTGTGTTTCGGTACTCTATTTTCTTCAAGTCAATCTTGATCATCTAGACTATACAAACTTTCAATTCTATTTTTTGTGGGGATGTTGCAGTGAGAATTTGTCGGATAAGCCCAGTTCTTAAGTTCCGGCTATTGGGGCGGTTTATAGAAATATCCCATTGGGACCACATTTATGCCTCGTGGGTTTAATAAAAAAGCTTCCAAGACATTCCAATATTGTTTGTACTAAATGTGTTGAAGCAAAAGTAAAGACTATACAATCCCCTACTAGGTTTTTAGTAGTTTTCCCCACCCCTGCTGTTCTTCTCGCCATTTTAAACTCCAAGAACAGAGCTCTATCCAGTCCTGTCTTTATATTTAGCCAGTGTAAGGTTTTATTTCTCAGGGTCTACCAAGATTCTCTTTCTTGGCTAGTTAACTGCGGGATATTTGTTAGAATTATAGAATATGAGGTTGCTTCTTGGGGGAGTTCTAAGCAATTAATATTTTGCCCGTTATTGTTCTGTGTAGGGCATGGTAGGGGTTGGCTAGCTCGGTGATAATGTGTGGTAACTACTCTGACTTCAGTACTCGGCAGATTGAACCCATCATTTGTTTGTCTCATATTGAAATGTGATGGGTAACTTTGGCCTGCTGGCATTCTTTGGGCCTTAAAACCCTGGGGGTCATACTGCCTTTCATTTCCTGGATCAACTCTTTCTCTCGTGTCTACATTTTTCTTATTTGCTAGGGTGCTTGTTACTGTCAAACTTGTTGTCACTATTTCATGCAATCTTGGTCTCCTTATAGCCTCGGTATTACTATTCATCTGGTAATTACATACTATATTTTTCCCCTGAATCTTCTCTAGGATTATTTCAATCTTTTTTAATCTTTCATCCATCTTACTCAGGGCTTCTTTAATTACCATTTCAAAAGCCTTTATCATCGATGGAAATTAATTTACCCCGCTATTACTAAGACTGTACCTTGACTTCTTCTGTGTGGGTTTTTTCCCTATTTGTCTTGGTTGGGGCTGATTTGTTAACTTTTTTCTTTTTGACACTTTTTTCTGTTGTTTTAAGGAGGTTGTATTAGAGTCTAGTAAATCCCCTTTTTCAGACTCATTCCCACACTCAGGATTCTTCATCCGTTTTGAGGGCGGTTGATACCCTTTCTCGTCATCGTCATCATCACTAACCCACACTTGGTCTGATGTTAATTGGACACTGTTAGACCTGGCATCTTTGGCGTGGTTTCCCCCTATCTTTTTGCCTCTACCTCCTGTATTTTTGATGCTGTGCTGGATTCCGTTTTTACTGGTGTAGATGCTTTGGACACTCTGCCACTGCTGATCAGTGCCAGAGTGTAAGTGCTCCTCATGTAAATTGCTATTCTGATTGGATATACATGTTTGGCATATTTTGGTCACCATGAAGTCCCTAGTAAAGTGCACAGGGTGTGCCAGGGCTGGTGATGACAAATGCTACTAGTGGGCCTGCAGCACTGATTGTGCCACCCACAGGAGTAGCTCTAAAATGATGTCTCAGGCCTGCCACTGCAGTGCCAATGGACAGTTTAGACACTGCCATGTCCTCCTGGTCAGTGTCCCCACTGACCAGGCCTAACCCTTCCTTTTTCGTGCACATCAGTCTCCCCTATGGAAGGCCCAAGGTACCCCCCTGGGCAGGGTGCAGTGTATGTGAAAGGTAGAGCATGTATTAGTGCAGGTGACATGCTCTCGTAGTGAATTACAGCCATTTTCGTTTTTCACTATTGTAAGGCTATCTTGCTCCATTGGTTAACATGGGGGATGCTGGCTACAGTGGCTTCCAGTATTTCTTCCCCTAGGAACAAGATAGGACATAAGTATCTAGTATCCCTGAACTCAGAATTTAATAACACATCTTTTAGGAAAGGTTGTTTTTAAATCCTGTGTTTGAGAGCAGCACTTTAGAAAGTTGCTGTTCTCTTGTCTGACCCTTCTGTGTGCCTTGGCCTGTTTGTGTATTGACTGTCTGGTTTGTGAGTGACAGGGGCTGGGTATTCCCCAGGAGGCTGGCTGAGTCAGCCCTAGGCTAAATGACTGCATTTGCAACCTGAGTGGTGGGAGGAGTTAGCACCTGGGCTGTGCCTGCCTGCCACAATGCTGGCTTCACCTCCTGCTGGGCGGCTGACGACCCTGCCCCTCACTCTGAAAGGAAAGAGAAGCCAGCAAACCAAAGTACTCAGGATCCACCCAGAACTGGTTCAGACCGGGCTCAGGGCCCACATGCACTAAGAGAACAAAGACTTTAGGGGTATAAGTACAGGACCCCTGACAACAGAACATTAGATCATCCTGGAATCAAGAAGGAACCCCTGCCAAGGACAAAGCTGACTCTGAAGAAGGAAGACTGTCCTGCTGGTGCTCTGCTGGACTGACCTGCTGTTGCTTTGCTGCCAAGGCAAGGGGAAGGACTTTGCTAGCGTGCTGTGTCCCCTGTCTTGAAGGTATCTCCAAGGGCCTGAGTAGAGCTGGCTCCCTGTTCTGAAGTCCCAGGAACAAAAGGACTTCACCCCCCAGTTTCCCTGAACTCTGCTGAGAGAGTTGGGATGGGCTAGGTTCATGAAGTATCTGTGGGAGGAGTGTGGGGTAACTTATAAGTTCACCACTCCTTACCACCCTCAAGGAAATGGGTTGGTTGAAATGTTCAACCAGACCCTGAAAGGTATGATTATGGGCCTAGCGGAGCCCATGAGACGGAAGTGGGACGTCTTGTAACCATGCCTGTTGTTTGCCTACAGGGAGGTGCCTCAGAGGTCCTTAGGGTTCAGTCCCTTTGAACTCCTGTATGGCCACCCTGTTAGAGGACCTCTCTTACTGGTGAAGGAGGGTTGGGAAAAGTCCAGTGGGAATACCCCCCAGGATGTGTTCAGCTATGTGCTGGCTATCCGCAACCAGACACAACGCTTCAGGAAGCTCGCTCAGGCGAACCAGGAAGAAATGAAAAGATGGTACGACCAGAATACCACTCTGGTCGAATTTCAACCTGGGCAGAAAGTGTGGGTGATGGCGCCAGTGGAGCCCTGCGCACTCCAAGACAAGTCGACTGGGCCATATGAGGTGGTGGAAAGGAAGAGTGAGGTAACCTACCTGGTTAACCTGAGGACTCCCAGGCAGCCCCTGAGAGTTTTGCATGTGAACCGCCTCAAAACAGACTTTGAGAGGTCTGAAGTGACAATGCTCATGGCTACAGATGCAGGAATGGAAGAGGATAGTGATCCTCTCCCTGACCTCCTGGCAGTTAAGGAGCAAGATGGGTCAGTGGATGGTGTGGTCCTCTCCCCCACCCTGACCCCAGAACAGCAGAGTGACTGTCGCCAAGTGTTGGGTCAGTTCTCCTCCCTGTTCTCCCTGACCCCAGGAGTCACCAGCTGGTGCGTCCATGATGTGAACACTTGAGACAGTCTGCCTGTGAACAGCAATTTTACAGGGTAGCTGACAAGGTAAGGGACAGCATCAAGGAAGAGGTTTCCAAGATGTTGGCGCTAGGGGTGATTGAGCCCTCCAGCAGCCCCAGGGCTAGCCCAGTGGTATTGGCGCCCAAGAAAGCTGCTACGCCAGGTGGCCCTCCAGAACTCAGGTTTTGCGTGGACTACCGTGGGCTCAATGCGGTCACAGAGACTGACGCACACCCCATCCCCAGAGCTGATGAGCTCGTGGATCGGTTGCGAGCTGCCCAGTACCTCAGTACATTCGATTTGACTTCTGGGTACTGGCAGATTGCCTTTACTGATGGGGCCAAAGAGAGGTCAGAATTTTCAATGCCAGAGGGGCACTTCCAGTTCCGAGTCATGCCCTTTGGGTTGAAGAATGCCCCTGCCACATTCCAGAGACTGGTTAACCAGGTACTGTCCGGGCTGGAGGAATTCAGCGCTGCATACCTGGATGACATTGCGGTGTTCAGCTCCACGTGGAAGGAACACTTGCAACACCTCTGCGAAGTGTTGAAGGCTCTGCAAAGGGCAGGCCTCATTATCAAGGCCAGCAAGTGCCAGATAGGGCAGGGATCTGTGGTGTATTTGGGACACCAGGTGGGGAGTGGCCAGGTTGCACCCCTACAGGCGAAGATTGATACCATTCTGGCTTGGGAGCCCCCCAAGACCCAGACAGAGGTGAGAGCCTTTTTAGGACTCACCGGGTATTACAGACGGTTTGTCAAGGGATATGGCACCATTGTCGCCCCCTTGACAGAACTCACTTCCAAGAAGTTGCCCAAAAGAGTTGACTGGACTGACGCCTGCCAAACTGCTTTTGATGCCCTGAACACTGCAATGTGCACAGCACCGGTGCTCAAGGCACCTGACTTTTCCAGTGAGTTCATAGTACAGACAGACGCTTCAGAGCATGGTGTGGGAGCAGTACTCTCACAAGCCACTGAGGAGAATGGAGACCAGCCAGTAGCTTTCATTAGTAGGAGGCTACTCCCCAGGGAACAGAAGTGGAGTGCGATTGAAAGGGAGGCTTTTGCTGTGGTCTGGGCCCTGAAGAAGCTGAGGCCCTACCTGTTTGGGACTCCCTTCCGTGTTCAGACCGACCACAGGCCCCTCAGATGGTTAATGAGGATGAGGGGTGAGAACCCAAAACTGTTGAGGTGGTACATCTCCCTACAGGGAATGGACTTTACGGTGGAACACCGTCCTGGCACAGAGCACGCCAACGCTGATGGTCTGTCCTGGTTTTTCCGCCTTAGTGAAGAGAACTCCCAAGAGGGTGGGTAGTTCTCCCCACTTTCAGCTGGAGGGGGCACGTGTTAGACCTATCATCTTTGGCATGGTTTCCCCCTATCTTTTTGCCTCTACCTCTTGTATTTTTGATGCTGTGCTGGATTTCGTTTTTGCTAGTTTAAATGCTTTGGACACTCTGCCACTGCTGATCAGTGCCAGAGTGTAAGTGCTCCCTATGGAAATTGCTATTCTGATTGGATATACATGTCGAAGGCTGCGGAGAGTTCTAGTAGAATGAGGGCTGAGGTGTGGCTTTGGTCGAGGAGCCTGCTTGTACCGTCTGTGGCAGCGAGTAGCGATGTCTCGGTGCTGTGGTTGCTTCGGAATCAGGATTGGGAGGGTTTGAGGATGGAGTTCTCTTCGATGAAACTTGTCAGCTGGGCGTTGATGATCTTCTTATTGACTTTGGCTGCTAAGGCAAGGAGAGAGATGGGTTGGTAGTACTTCAAGTCTGTTGGGTCTGCAGGCAGTTTCTTGAGGAGGGGCTTGATTTCTGCAAGTTCCAGTCGTAAGGGAATGTGCCGTATTCAAAGGAGGGGTTAATGGTCTGTCGTAGCTCAGGTGCTATGGTGGAGGCGGCTCTGTGGAAGATGTGCAGAGGAAAGGGGTCCGTTGGGGCTCCTGAGTGAGTGCTTTTCATGGTCGTGGTGGTATATTCATTGGTGACCGGAGTCCAGGCAGTAATAGTGGGTCGGCTTTCGTCAATGGAGTGAAGGGTGGTTTCTGGAGTCTGCTTACTAAAGTTATCGTAGACGGCTTTGATTTTCAGGTGGAGGTAGGAGCCGAGCTTGTAACAGAGGTTCTGGGAGGGAGTGACATCTCTGGTTTTGCTGGGAGGTTTGGTGAATTTCTGGATGATGTTGAAGAGTTCCTAAGAGTTGCTGTAGCTGGTGTGGATTTTGTTCCGGATGTAGGACTTCTCTGTGGATCTTATGTGCTTGTAGTAATCTCTCATGGCGTTCTTGTAGGTGGTCAGGTCTTCCGTGGTTTTGCTAATTCTCCATCGTTGTTTGAGATGCCTGCAGGAGTTTCTGGATTCGTGGAAGTCGGTGGTAAACCAGTTGGCTTTTAGGAGGCATTGTCTATCGGTGGGGTAAAGGAGTGCGAGCTTGTCGGTGCAGTTGGTGATCCACCAGTGTAGTGCCTTGCCTGCAGAGTTAGCGTCGGTCGAGGCAGAGGGGTGGTTGTGGATAAGGGTGGAGTTGAGGTACTCCTCTGTGATCTTGCTCCAGTTCCTTCACGGAGGTTGAGGAGTGGGTTTGCGAGTGGTGGCTGTGTTGAAAGAGAAGTATACGCAGCGGGGGTACGTCCAGAGAGGCTGCGTGGCACGGCTGAAGTGAATGTTGTTCCCGCCTGCGAAGATGGGATCGAGGGTGTGTCCTGCCTTGTGTGTGAGGGTGTTGATGAGCTGTTTCAGTCCAATGTTGGTGAGTTTGTCCAGGAGGGCTGTGGAGTTGGGGATGTTGTGATTCTAGAGGTGGAAGTTTAGGTCTCTGATGAGTATGAAGTCCATGAAGGCGATGGCGTGGGATGTGATGAGGTCAGCAATGGTGGTGGAAAACAAAGCACGAGGTCTTTGGGGTCTGTAAGTGAGGGTGCCACAAAGAGTGGGTCTAGGGTCGGTCTAGATCTGGAAGGGTAGGTGGTGGAGGAGTCGTTCGTGATGAAGGGGAAGTTCTCCTCCTGGACAGTAGGGGCGGTCCTTTCTCTGGATCTTGTGGCCATCAGGAATGGCGGTGGCGATGTGTGCGGTGCAGAAAGCATTGGTCCAGGTTTCCATGAAGAAGACAATATATGGCATGAAGGGGTTTGGGAGGTCCCTGATCTCTATGGCATGTCTGTGTAGGGAGCGCACTATCAGGAGGATGCACTTCAGGGCTTCGAAGGTATTGGTGTCCGGCGTGGGGGCGCTGGCTGTGGTGGTGCGGAGGGTGGTGAAGGTTCGGCGGCAGTGGCGGCAAGAGAAGTGGAGTGGTTGGTACTCAGTATGGTCATAAGAGTCCTAGGTGAACACTCCATTATTAATTAGTTCTATTAATGCAAGGAAGGTGGACATTAAGCAAGGTACATTTCTACCACTAGCCTTCATTAAGGAGTAGGTTGGGGCTACATATAATGTTTCTATTTGCTCCTCTAGGTCCCATTGCTAGATGTATGTTCCCTGATCATTTTTCCTTTTGAGGTTCTCAGTTCCATGGTTTCACTCAAAGTATCTAAAATGTAAGGTTCTATATAGTCACTGTGATAATAGTTGCACATTTCTTAGATTAGCAAAATATCTAGAACCAACTGGCACGGCCAACCTTTTGCCATTGCTGTGCTAATCAGAGTTTGTCTGACTCTAATTTTGTAACCGTCAATGCACCTTTGGTGACAGTTTTTCAGATACCTCCAGTTAAGAATCACCTGGCCTTTGTTTAAATCTTGTGAGTAGAATGGCATGGTCTACCTTGCTTAGAGATGTAAAGTATGATTTTTGGTGGTGAGAAAGTCTTGTCTTACTTTGGATGAAGTGGTTTCATTCCGTCTATTTGGTCTTCGCCTAGAGTGTTAATCAGAACAGACTAGCAGGTACTGCTAGCCCAGTGCTCAATTTGATCCTGTGGATTCCTGGTGCTTGGCACTCACATTTCATTATCAACACCGGCACTTATGACAGTCTGCCACATCGTGTAGCTGTTTGACTAAATTAGAGATTGGGGGCCTACTTCACAAAGGTAAACATACACTTTTAGTGTACGTTTACTAGTTTGTGCTATTCACAAACTACGAGTATAGTTTTAAGTGTAGAATTTTTATGACTGCAGAGATATTTCTCTCTTTGAATGGAAGGAGTTATCCACAGTTATAAAGACACTACATGTAAAACTGCACTCATACTTTGCGAACAGACATTAAAAAGACATTAAAAAGTACTCATAGCTGCTGCCCAAACCTTTCTTTTAAATTTGTGGTCCTGAAATCGTCGGAATTGTCACACTTGTATGGTGTTAGAGCTATTAGTTATGTTAGTACTGTCAATTGCAGCACTTGCAGGGGAAGTGGGTGGTAGAAGCTGCAGTGGTCTCTTGACGATGGCTCTGGCATTTATTTATTTTTAAATTAAGTACTGTTGCCAGCCCTTCTCTAGTTAAGAACACAAGCAATCATAGACCAGTATCAGCCTATTTAGGGCTCCTCAGTGGAGTAAAGCTCAAGTCCTGGAAAGTATAGCTATTTGATTAATGTTTTTTGAACCAGAAGAACTTCCCTTTTGCTGGTGGATAGATACAAAGCAATGCCTAGAAAGGCAATATCCTGTCAGTGGGCCCAGTAGAAACCAGTTGTAACTGGTAAGTTGACTTTCTTCTGTTGGCCTTCACCTTGATAATCACAGCCGTTTCCCACGCTTGAGATGTCTTCTGTGAGCCTTCAGGTTTCCCTGGTTGATACATCAGTAGCAAATCCAATCTAGATTTTTGCTCTGCATTCTGGGACTTGATGTCCTCTTCATGTCATTATAAACCCAGGACTACAGCTCCTAGGATGTAAATAGTGAAATGGGACTGAATGAGCAACTCAAACACGAACTTTAGAAACTTGAGCGTTCTTTGTTCTTCGGCGCAGGAACATAGACATATAGCGGCAGATTTACAAGCCCCTTGCGCTGCCAATACGTCACTTTTTGTGACGCACTGGCATCACAATACACTGCCCCATATTTACAAGGACGGGAAAAGCCACCCTGCGTGGCTTTTCTTGTCCTTGTAAATATGGCCCCTTAACACGCAGTAGGGAGGCACAACAAAGAGAAATGTATTCCTTTCTCCTCGTTTTTGTTCCCTGTTTCTATGCATGCTACATTCAGCAGCACACATTGCAAGAGAAAATCACTGCAAATGATTGTTTATGTCCTGGAAGAGTTCCCTTCCTGCACATAAACAATCATTGAAAGAATGACGTTTTTCAACTTCTATGTGTGCTAATGCAGCACACGTATAAGTTGAAAAACGGCATTTTAGTATGTTTTTGTGCAGGTAGGTGCCCCTTCCTGCACGATACCAATCTCCCCACGACGCAGGCCTTCTTGCACCATGGTGCAAGGGTGCCTGCACGGCGCATTGGGGTAGATTGTGCGCCTGCGCAGTATGAAGCACAGAGATGCGACATATTGTTGTAAATATGTCATATCTCTGTGCTTTCTAAACTAACGCAGAACGGCGCAGCAAAATGACTTGCGGCACCGCGCTACGTTAGTTTGCTGTAAATCTGCCCCATCGTTGTAAGAGTCCCATGTCAGCTGGTGCACACCATTTGAGTATGTGTTTGTGAAATATTTGTGCTTTTCGTAAAGCGCCCAATGAGTGCAAAACTTTCTGCCATCCCTGAAAGGCTGGGAGAACACGGTCACGTTTGTGTGTTACTGTACTATCACCAATACTGGGGGGACACTGCTGAACGGATGCAGCGATATCGTGGCAAACCTCTCATTTCTCTCTCCCTTCAGACTCGGGACACGTGCACACGCCGCCCCTCTGCCCAGCTTGCTGCGTTCAGCTCAAACTAGGCAAACAGAGTCGCAGCCGCATTGTATTTGCAGTGAAGTTGCCTCACTGAAAATTAAACACCACCAGGTGTTGAGTTCAGCCTCTCTTTTGTTCCCTTTTATAGGCCAGTCTACATCTTCTTAAGTAAATACGAACACATATGGAAGGCGACAGTACGTCCGGATCTGTGCATTTACTGCTAACACATAACAAACAGGGTGTGTCCTAAGCCAACACGGACAGGTCCCCCCTCAGCTGGAGGGAGTCTGTCAGGTCTGTCTGTCTGAACACCGTACAGTCAGTTCAGCCTACAGTTTATATATCCTTATTCTGTGCATTGTACAGTCTGTGCAGCGTTTGTACACTGTACAGTCTGTGCATTGTAAGTTTACAATGCGTGTTCAGTCTGCAGTGTTTGTAGACTGCACAGCATGTGCATAGTACTGTCTGTGCAGGGTGTGTACACTGTACAGTCTGTGCATTGTGCAGCTTACAATGCTGGTACCATCTGTGCATTGCACAGTCTGCAGTGTTTGTATACTGCACAGCAAATACAAAGTACAGCCTGTACAGGGTTTGTACACAATACATTCTGTGTATTGTGCAGCTCACAATGCTTGTAGAGTCTGCAGTGTTTGTAGACTGCACAGGATATGCATAGTACAGTCTGTGCAGGGTGTGCACACTGTACAGTCTGTGCAGTGTACAGTCTGCAGTGTTTGTAGACTGCACAGCATATACATAGTACAGTCTGTACAGGGTTTGTACACTATACAGTCTGTGTATTGTGCAGCTCACAATGCTTGTACAGTCTGTGCATAGTGATTGTACACTGCACAGGATATGCATAGTACAGTCTGTGCAGGGTGTGCACACTGTACAGTCTGTGCAGTGCACAGTCTGCAGTGTTTGAACAGTCAAAGTCAAAGTCAAAGTCAAAGGATTTATATAGCGCACTACATACCCAGAGGGTCTCAAGGCGCTTAAGAGGGGGTGGGGAGTTACTTGTCAAATATCCACGTTTTAAGTTGCTTTCTGAATGCTAGGTGGTTCTGGGTAAGGCGAAGGTAAGTGGGAAGAGAGTTCCAGGTTTTAGCTGCCAGGTAGGAGAAGGATCTACCTCCCATGGTGGTCTTGTTGATGCGAGGTACAGTGGCAAGGGCTTGGTTGGAAGATCGAAGCTGGCGGGAGGGGGTGTAGAAGGACAGTCGTGTGTTGAGGCATTCTGGTCCGATTTCGTAGAGTGCTTTGTGTGCGTGGGTTAGGAGCCGGAAAGTGATCCTCTTATTGACGGGAAGCCAGTGGAGGTTTTTCAGGTGACCAGAAATATGTTCTTTACGCGGGATGTCTAATATGAGCCTGGCAGAGGCGTTTTGGATTCGTTGGAGTTTTTTCTGGAGGAGATCTGGTCGATGGTGATTTTGTTCCAGTTTCTTTGCAGAGTTGGTTGGGGGTGGTTGTTGGGTTTGGGCTTGTTGTAGGTGAAGTGAACGCAGCTGTGGTCAGTCCAAAGGAGCTTCGTGGTGTGGCTGAAGGAGACATGATTGCTGGAGGTGAAGATAGGGTCGAGGGTGTGACCTGCGATGTGGGTGGGGGAAGTGACCAGTTGTTTAAGTCCGAGGTTGGCGAGGTTGTCCAGCAGGGTGGTGGAGTTGCGGTCGTTGTTCTTTTCAAGGTGAAAGTTGAGGTCTCCTAGAAGGATGTAATCTTTGGAGGGGAGCGCGTGTGGAGTGATGAAGTCCGTGATGTCCTCACTAAATTGTGCGCGGGGTCCTGGAGGCCTGTAAAGGAGGGTGCCTCTGAGTGTGGTCTTGGGGTCGATGTGGATCTGGAAGTGAAGGTGTTCAGAGTTGGCGAGGTTGACGTCAGAGCTGGTTGAGATATGGATGGATTTCTTATGGACGATAGCGATTCCTCCTTCTGTGTGGCCGGTACGGTCCCTGCGTATGATCTTATAATCTTCTGGGATTGCAATGGTGATGTCTGGGGCGGAGGAGGCGTTCATCCATGTTTCAGTAAGGAAGGCGACGTCCGGAGAGATGGTGTCTAGTAGATTCCATAGGTCAATGGCGTGCCTGTGGACCGATCGGGTGTTGAGCAAGATGCATTGTAGGTGGTTGGCGTCGGGAATCTGAGGTGTGATCGTAGCGGAGTGGTTGACGTTGCAGAGGAATTTGCAGGAGTAGCATGAGAAAGGTCCATGGGTGTGTCCAGGAGCGGCTTGGACGCAGTTTGGGGAACGGCCGGGGTTAAGGGCTAGGAGGGTGGTGGCATCGTAGGTAATGCGGGAGGGGTGGGAATTACGAGGAGCAGGGGGTCTGGCGCTGGGCGCGGTCCAGGCGCGGACGGGCGTAGACGGGCTTACCTTTGGCGCACCTTCGGCATGGCCGTAGCGCGTGGACGCTGCGCGTGGGGGCATTGGCCATAAATGGTGAGAGGAGGGGGCGGAGCGTGGGAGGGTCAGCAGGAAGGCGGGGTCTGGGAGGAGACACGGGTGAAAACAACCAACAAGTCGAAATGGCCGCCTAGAGTGAAATCGAAAGTGGGGCACAGCCGAAGCTTCACTCAAACAATCTAGTTACTAAGTAACTAAGGAGACGCTTCGCCTACAAACACAATCGCCGCTTTAGACAATAGATTAAAATTCTAATGTAGCAATGCGCGCTCTAACGCTAACAAGCGCTCAAACGCACGTTGTTCAGTCTGCAATGCTTCATGTAGCTTCAGCAAAGTCAGTAGTTATTAGTAAAACAGATAATGCTTTTCAATGGAAACTTTAACAAAACCATAACAACAGAGGCACCTTGCTGCCTCTGTAGTGTGTGTGTGTGTGTGTGTGTGTTTTTCTGGCCAGGTCTTAAGCCCTATATAACATTAACTCGTTCGTGCTTTTTAATAATGCTTAATAAATAACTACTATATGATTAAGCTTGCTGAGCATATGATGATTGAATGATTCCATGACAAGCATTGTTACCTTTGTTTCTCTGCTTTTCCTATTGTTCTATTTATTTGTATTTCATGTCTACCAACTAAGTGTACAACATTACATGAGATCCAACATTTGAAGTGCTTGTTCTAAATGCAATACACAACCATCCATTATCCTAAAGACGGTTGCAGTGAATTATTGAGTTGCTGATACACCTTCAATCGCCCCACTGTTGAAGCCCTCATTGTTTACTTGGATTCCTGTTAATTTGATAACAACGCAAAAGTTTACTCTTGGGTTAATTACTGTAGTAAAGGAAGATGCACAGTCCAACTGTGTAGGTTAGATAATCCTTTATTATAGGTTCCTTCTAGGATAGGTAAGTAGGAGAAAATAGAAAGTATAGGTAAAACCCCACCTGGAGCAAGCTCCAAGCAGCTCAGCTTGAGTTGAACAACTGACACTGTGAGCCAGAGAGAGGCACTGTGTGCCAGAGAGTCACCCAGGCATTCTATGATGTCATGAACATTCTATTAATTGAAGAACAGTAGAGAAGTACATTCCTTAGGGAATGACAGCAGAAATAGGTAGAAAGATAAGTGAGATACCTCAATACAACATTTACATGGAAGTACCATAATGAGATACCCAAAACCGTTTATGTACTTCACAAAGTATCAGGAAAATCATTAGCATGAGCAGAACTACAATAAGATTTTTTAAAATTAATTAATTAATGTTTGAGCTTGTAAAGCGCACTGTTACCGTAGGTTTCCTGGCACTGTATAATGCTGGGGAACCCGTCCTGGCTTTCCCTGTGGGATGGTCCCTGCTGGGAGTCCCCAAGGTGGAGCCAGGCATCCCCGGCGTTGATGGGGCCGTTGTTGAGGGTTAGGCAAGCTAATGCCCAGAGTTGCCGAGTGGGACCCCTGATTAGAGTAGGAACCGAAGCGAGAATTATCGAGTCCGCTGACCCAAGTCCACGACCCTGCCGCGTCCGGAATTGAACCATGGTCCCGGCTGACTTCTGATTCCGGGTCTGCCACCTCTAACCAGTGAGCCACACCACTGTCAAACATTACTACTACATGCCCCATCCCCCTCCCTTAGGGAAACAAAGCATGGTTTAGATGAATAAAAACCAATACAACAAAAAAGGATGGTCACACCCACAACCTCCCCATACATGGGTACACCACAAGGTAGGCACCCTGATAAACAAAGGTGAGTGTAGACACAGACTCTTGGGAAGAAATACAACATACCAAATAAAAAGGTACAACAGGGGTCAAATTCACTCTAGATTACCAGAAGAGTGTAAGACCCATATCAAAATTCACCAGAGAAAAGTTCCCCTGATAAAAGCATGCTGATACTGAAAAATATGATAAAGCTCCTCACTAAAAGTCCTACCAACATGAAACCCTTGGCCACAAATTCCATGCAGGTAGAGTTCGACGGAAGCAGAGTGTCAAAATGAAAAGATGTTTAAACAATCTCCACCAAAAATAGGGAACAACACAGGGTACTAACCCTGTAAAATCACAACCTCCCCTAAGTAGGGTACACCGCAGGATAGTCATCCTGGAAACTAAAATGGGGCATGGACTACCCACAAATACACAACCTCCCCTAAATAGGGGACACCGCAGGATAGTCACACTGGGAACTGAAATGGGCTTTGACTACCCACAAATACACAACCTCCCCTAAATAGGGGACACCGCAGGATAGTCACACTGGGAACTGAAATGGGCTTTGACTACCCACAAACACTACCACCTCACCAAATAAGAGTACAACACAGGATACTCACCCAGGAAACCCAAAACGACAACATCCCCTACATAGTGTACATCATAGGTACAACATGACCCTAGAGAACAAAATTGGGCAATGACTGGCACCACAACCTCCCCAGAGAAGGGTACACCATAGGGTTAAAAGATGTCGCCCTACAAAACCAAACTCTACAACATCCCCTACATAGGGTACACCATAGGTACAACATGTCCCTAGAAAACAAAAAATAGGCATTGACTGGCACCACAACCTCCCCAAAGAAGGGTACACCGTAGGGTTAAAATATGTCGCCCTAGGAAACCAAACTCTACAACATACCCTACAAAGGGTACACCATAGGTACAACATGACCCTAGAGAACAAAATCGGGCATTGACTGGCACCACAACCTCCCCAAAGAAGGGTCCAACGTAGGGACAAAAGATGTCCCCCTAGGAAACCAAATTCTACAACATAAAGTACTAGACACCTTAGAGAGAGTTTCATTTAAATCTAGTTGTAGGTCCATGCTGCCAACACAGCTCCTAAGACACTTTCCATAAGAGCACGACAAATTTGCCAAATAAAAAAAACACACACCACTTTTCAAAAACTAAAATAGAAACTCCCGGCAAACATACACAATAGGTTGAACCTTCTCAAAGAAAATGCAACAAGAACAAGACACTTTGCTAAACAGCCGCATACTCAAAACATGAAGTGAAATGCTAACTACTACAAAAAAAATGAATAAATGACATGAGCTCTGGTGAACGATCTCTCACCCGGGATCTCCATACACAGCACCCCGCAGTCGCCGCTGAATTTCGACACAAAAGTAAAATGTCATCCGGTCTATAAGGAGAGTCCAGAATTCCATTGCTCCTCTCTCCATGACACGGACCGTGCACACGTGCCAGGTGGCAGACTGCACCGCATTAGTCAAAAGTTCATTGTCATGATTGCCAAGTTGAAGTAAAGACAATGTACCTATCCGGCAATCAGATGCGTTAATAGTGAAATAGTATGAACAATGTCCAAGCCCAAAATGGCAGCACGCTTTCTGACGTGGCGCCGTGTGGCTCATGGCGCGCTGTTGCATGCAGTCATCAATAGTCATCTGCGAATTGGGGAAGAAGAACGTCATTGTGGATTCCTCCTGCCTCCGCGCGGCACCAAGTGACCAGTAAGGTGCGCGTGCATGGGGTTTAAAACTAAACGTAGTGCAACGGTTTGCCATGGTGCATTGTCATGAAAGTTGCCTCAATTGTTGAAGAGAAACACTTGATGGTTACACAGTGAAAATTGTCGAAGGTTACGAGTGGCACAGCTGACATGTCAAAGATTCACGTTGCATGGCACAAAAATAAACAGTCACTCACAAAACAGACAAACATTTTAGCCTCTGTTTGTGTCCTTTAAAGATGTTGCTGAACACTTTAATACGGTGAGCAGCTACTAAAATAAGGGGCAAGCAGCTACTAAAATAGGTGGCTAATCATACTTTACTCACAAGACCTGCTGTCAGACTGCGACACTTCCCAGCGCAGGACCCAAATAGGGCAGTGAAACACAGCAGGGTGCGCAAACCTGTTGTGCCACAAGGAAATTTGTCGCTGTTAAGACTGTTGCAACCGACCTTCAGATGACAGCAGGGTCTTTGGTGATGACACAAGAAACGCCCAGGTTGCAGGTTGTCCAGGTAGAACAGGACACTGGTGGGGCTGGCCAGGGCGTTACCTTTAAGTTTCAATTGACGTATTGAAAGTCCTTAAAGTCTTTGAATATTTGTCTTTTGGTTCCTTGGTTCCTTAGTTGGCCTTTCTCCTTACTCCACGCGTAGGTTCTCAATCGTCGCCAAGTTGTAGTAAAGGAAGATGCACAGTTCAACTGTGTAGGTTAGATAATCCTTTATTGTAGGTACCTTCTAGGATAGGTAAGTAGGAGAAAATAGGAAGTATAGGTAAAACCCCACCAGGAGCAAGCTCCAAGCAGCTCAAGCTGAGTTGACCAACTGACACTGTGAGCCAGAGAGTCACCCAGGCATTCTATGATGTCATGAACATTTTATTCAGTGATGAACATTAGGGAAGTAATTTACTACAATTACCCTCTGAAGTTACCTCTGTTATTTCACTTATTTAGAGAGTTCTCTAGTTTTCAACTAAATATTCGTGGGCGACTGAGTATGATTGTAGTAAGAGTGGTCTGGTAGTAGATGATGAACCTGATGCACAAAAATTATTTTGCCCATTTGCCAACAAATGTATATTCACAACATGAATTTTCAGTTGGTAAAATGAAGCACTTGTGCATAAATTCTGTTGTGTGCATGCAGCTGCCCACACATATTTTTTCTACTCGATGGTGTTGCCGGTGCTGATTCGGGCACCACCCTCGATAAAAGAGAGATTTGCTAGAAGCTGCACCTTGGGCACCCCTGTCTCCTTGCAGAAGGGGCAATGCACGTTGAGGAGAAAATAGTTGTCTGTCTCCATTGTAGACACCAGAGCAACTCTGGTTGGAGTGTCAGTGTAAAACTAATAAGTGACATGCATTGGGATTTCGTGGCATTGGTTGATGTGGTTATGATGTTGGAAGTATGCTTACATCAGAGGACCTTGTCGTCAATGCTATATGGCTCATGGGAATCAACATATAACAGAGCAGTGGGAACCATTAGTATTCTACTCCTTTTCAAATATATAGAATCATTGGGATCACCTTAGACCAGGCTTTATTCGTTCTTTTCAGTAAATGTACACTTTATGAAGACCACATATGAACACTTGCGAGCAGCATCTGTTTCCTACCTGATTCATGATCTAAGACCTGGAGTCTGTCCTCACTGTCTATGAATTCTGTCCACGTCATCAGTGGCTCGTAGAGCGCGGTGCCGGGCAAGAGTGCATTGTTAGTGCATGAGTCCAACATCCCCTAGAGGAGAAATAGTTTGTGTATTGAGTGACTCACATGCTACAGTCAAAAACAGCTTGTAAATACAGTTAAGCTTTAAAAAAGCATTTGCAAAGACAATAGGTCTACCTTGCATTTACAGTTATAAGCCAGACACCTATTGGCTATGTCAATAAAATAAACAAAAGAAGATATTAAAATATGCACCATTCTCTTAACCCGTTTGTTGCTTCGAACGTTCTGCGCCCGTGCTGAACTTTCGAAGAAACGGGTGCGGCCGCGTCGGCCAACGGACGTGCGCAGCACTGACAAGGTAGTGATCGCGACGACCGTTGGCCAACGGCAGCACTAAAGGGGTTAAATACAAATATAATACCAAGCTAAGAGCTCCAGATAATAATTAAACATGCTAGCCAGACTTATTAGCAGACATGGCAGGGTCTTCAGTGAGCACGGAGACATGACGACAGTCTGGCAAGAGCATCCATGCATCACCTCGCAGTACACAGAGTGGCCAGCTGCCTCACAGGCTTTGCCTTCTGGTGTAAGAATGTTTGAGGAGCACACAGATCAGAAGAATGTTAACTTATTACCCCCATGCACGCTCAGCACTTACTCCCGAGTGACATGCTTCCTCACCGCTATGCAATCAACCAAATCACTTTATTCAATTCAAAGAATCATGAAAGCTTACAGTTTGGCACAAATGTAAAAATGAGAGGAGTTAATCAAATCATTAAAAAGTAGGTACATAAAAACGCTTGCCGATTTGAAATGCAGCAGTTAAAAACTTCCTTTTAGTGATAACAGACCTCAGGTATCTTGCCACTACCACACATTTGAACAAATCCGGGAGCAATTGTAGATACAAGTAGGCTGGTCTGCATTGTCTTAAATTTAACGATTTCATTAGAGGCTTTATAAAAAAAATCGTTAGGTCTGTATAAAATTTGCAGAAACACAGTACATGAATAGTTGATTGTTTAGAGATCTGGTCGCAAGGACATCATATTAATTGACGAGACCAGTTGTTGGTAGTGGGAAAGGTTGTCAAACGATGAAAAATGAAATACGGTTGCATCGTATAACAGGTCAGTACCATTTGGTTATGCTGTACGGTGGGCTTCACAAGTTCCGATGTTTATCCCCTTTCCTCTAAGTTGTTGAGGCACATTTTCTTTAAAGATGCTCTTGATATATGCAACAGAGCTTCAGGATTATCGTAATATTCAGAATGACAAATATCCTGCATAAAATTCTTTAAGTACTTCAGCCATAGACTTTTCAATGCATGGTCGGCACCACGACAGTCGTGTGCAATGGCTCTGTTAAAGCCTGTGTGGCCCGATGACCAGAGCTTGTGCCCTAGGACCACTGGGTGCACCCTTATTAAATCTTCTAAAGAAATGATGCCCAACTCTGCATGACACACGAAGTTTGAGCAACTGGTTGGGAGCCCCAAAAGATTTTTAAGAAACCCATATTCTATCAGCTGTAAGGAATCAACATCTATGTGTCCCCACAACTCGGAGCCATGCATCGCTACTGATCGGCATTTGTGGTTTAAGCTCATCATAACCCTGGGAGATTTACACCCCATTTTCCTAGAAAAATTATTCAGACCCGCAATTAATCTGAGGAGCTGTTCGAGTTCACTGCACTTTTCCAGTTACCAATACTATCGAATAACACTTATTCCCTAGTGACATGCTCCCTGCACTGCTATGCAAGCACAGCCCTTGCACAATGATGAGATGCTTTCTTTACCTCTATGCAGGCATAGAACTTACACAGTGGAGACATGCTCTCTTCACCTCTAAGCCATAACCCTTTCACAATAGTGACATGCTCCCGTCACGTCTATGCAAGCACAGCCCTTGCACAATGATGAGATGCTTTCTTTACCTCTATGCAGGCATAGAACTTACACAGTGGAGACATGCTCTCTTCACCTCTAAGCCATAACCCTTTCACAATAGTGACATGCTCCCGTCACGTCTATGCAAGCACAGCCCTTGCACGATGATGAGATGCTTTCTTTACCTCTATGCAGGCATAGAACTTACACAGTGGAGACATGCTCTCTTCACCTCTAAGCCATAACCCTTTCACAATAGTGACATGCTCCCGTCACGTCTATGCAAGCACAGCCCTTGCACGATGATGAGATGCTTTCTTTACCTCTATGCAGGCATAGAACTTACACAGTGGAGACATGCTCTCTTCACCTCTAAGCCATAACCCTTTCACAATAGTGACATGCTCCCGTCACGTCTATGCAAGCACAGCCCTTGCACGATGATGAGATGCTTTCTTTACCTCTATGCAGGCATAGAACTTACACAGTGGAGACATGCTCTCTTCACCTCTAAGCCATAACCCTTTCACAATAGTGACATGCTCCCTGCACTGCTATGCAAGCACAGCCCTTGCACAATGATGAGATGCTTTCTTTACCTCTATGCAGGCATAGAACTTACACAGTGGAGACATGCTCTCTTCACCTCTAAGCCATAACCCTTTCACAATAGTGACATGCTCCCGTCACGTCTATGCAAGCACAGCCCTTGCACAATGATGAGATGCTTTCTTTACCTCTATGCAGGCATAGAACTTACACAGTGGAGACATGCTCTCTTCACCTCTAAGCCATAACCCTTTCACAATAGTGACATGCTCCCGTCACGTCTATGCAAGCACAGCCCTTGCACGATGATGAGATGCTTTCTTTACCTCTATGCAGGCATAGAACTTACACAGTGGAGACATGCTCTCTTCACCTCTAAGCCATAACCCTTTCACAATAGTGACATGCTCCCGTCACGTCTATGCAAGCACAGCCCTTGCACGATGATGAGATGCTTTCTTTACCTCTATGCAGGCATAGAACTTACACAGTGGAGACATGCTCTCTTCACCTCTAAGCCATAACCCTTTCACAATAGTGACATGCTCCCGTCACGTCTATGCAAGCACAGCCCTTGCACAATGATGAGATGCTTTATTTACCTCTATGCAGGCATAGAACTTACACAGTGGAAACATGCTCTATTCACCTCTAAGCCATAACCCTTTCACAATAGTGACATGCTCCCGTCACGTCTATGCAAGCACAGCCCTTGCACAATGATGAGATGCTTTCTTTACCTCTATGCAGGCATAGAACTTACACAGTGGAGACATGCTCTCTTCACCTCTAAGCCATAACCCTTTCACAATAGTGACATGCTCCCGTCACGTCTATGCAAGCACAGCCCTTGCACAATGATGAGATGCTTTCTTTACCTCTATGAAGGCATAGAACTTACACAGTGGAGACATGCTCTCTTCACCTCTAAGCCATAACCCTTTCACAATAGTGACATGCTCCCGTCACGTCTATGCAAGCACAGCCCTTGCACGATGATGAGATGCTTTCTTTACCTCTATGCAGGCATAGAATTTACACAGTGGAGACATGCTCTCTTCACCTCTAAGCCATAACCCTTTCACAATAGTGACATGCTCCCGTCACGTCTATGCAAGCACAGCCCTTGCACAATGATGAGATGCTTTATTTACCTCTATGCAGGCATAGAACTTACACAGTGGAAACATGCTCTATTCAGCTCTAAGCCATAACCCTTTCACAATAGTGACATGCTCCCGTCACGTCTATGCAAGCACAGCCCTTGCACAATGATGAGATGCTTTCTTTACCTCTATGCAGGCATAGAACTTACACAGTGGAGACATGCTCTCTTCACCCTTTGGTCTGCGTCACGACATTTTGTGCTGAAACACACAAAATAAGACAAATGGTCCTGAAACATTGGCACTTATTGGAAGAATTAGAAATACCTTTCCCCCGTCCAATATTTGCTTTCAGAAAAAACCAAAATATTGGCCAACAACTAGTTCGGGCGGATATCAGAATAACCAAACCAAAAAACGACTTACTGTCAAAATGGGGACTGAAACCGGTCGAGGGACACCAAAGATGTGGGAATTGTCTTGCATGTGACACAACCATTGAAGGGAAAATTTTCCAACACATGACCACGACGTGGACCCACTCTAACTTCACTAATTGTAGAACCAAAAATGTGGTTTATGCCATTGTTTGTCCTTGTCCTAAAATTTATATAGGAAAGACAAATCAACAAGTAAACACACGCATGACGCAACATAGGTCACGCATTAAGAACAAAGTACTCACAGCGCCAATTGTCCAACATTTTATTGACAACAGCCATGGGGAAAATTAGTTCAAATGGACTGTGTTGTTCAACCTGAATCAACCGAATTCTGGCACTAACAGTGACCAAATGCTACTAAAAAAAGAAGCATATCTGATACTTAAATTTAATAGTACCCAAACGGGGCTCAACTCACTATCAGAGGTCTCTCGTTTGTAAAATGATTCCTGAGTAACTACAATGACCATAATGCCGAGCGGCTGGTAGCCATCAAGTAGGATCTCCACATGGTGGTTTTCCACCAATGGGTTCGCATTTCCTGATTCAACAGTTGGAGAGTAAGGTTAGTACCAGTATGCCCCAAGCTTTATACTCAGACGGATAAGATTTCGCGCTTAGCGTTAAACAACATAATTTAATTTTCCCTAGAAACCAGCGCGATTCATTTCGGCTTTCTGGCACGCCGTGCAAGGGTTCTCGGCTCGCCGCCCGCACGACAACAAAGGAACTGCGGGCTGGCTCGGTACCAAATCAACTTTGCTCTAAAACACAATTGTCAGGTATGTCTAACTGTATCCCACGGCAGACCGTGTCATTGTAATACTGCTATGATTAATCAACATGTACTGAGTGCCGCTCGTGTTTACACGTTCCAGGCATTAGTGATCCTGCCTCGGAAGCAGAGAAAGTACAGCGCGAAAGAAAATAGTAGCCTTGCTGTTGCAACAACGTAAGGTAGGACTTTTCAGTCTTGTAGTGTTGGAGCCACATTTACTGCGTGTCTCTGGATGGTCGGTAACCATCATATATTCTTTTAACAGAACCTCTGTCAAAATCAAAGCCCTTACCTGAAAAATGGCACCGCGGAACCGTGCAATCCATTTCTAAGGTAAAATCTGTGACAACCTGTTTATTTAGGGGGTTCATACAATTCGATCAATAGTGGCTAAAACAAGCTTCCTCTCTTTTTCAGAATATCAACATTTAAAGAGCCCGGAGGAGAATCTGAGATTACACCCAGATTCGAAACGCGTTGGCAAAAACAGCAAATAGGCATTTTTGATCTAGCATTCTCATGTTGTTGATTCACTAATTTGAACTAATTGTAGAATCTAAAATTTAATTTCTTGTTGCCTTTTTTGTTGTGTGACCCTGTTTGGGCGTCATAATAACTTGATTTTCCACAAAGAATAATTATTTGTGGTTGTTTAATTGATATTCATTTCCTCTTTCAAAAGAAGCTTGTATATATAGTATGTATATATATTGTGGATTATTTGTATATATGTCAGTCGTCATAGTGGTATGATAGTTGTATGCATGTGAGTTGTAAATATTGTAAATGTTAATATTTTGTGTCTTTTCTCACCTATGAAAAAATGTTTCTACAAAAAGATTAAAAATAAAAGGGTTAAATAAAATTACCCATACAAACAAAAGATTTTCCTTTGTTTGTATTCTCAAAAATTGTGAGAAAAATTATTTTGAGGGCTAGCATATTCACTCTTCTAATTTTTTTTTTTTTTCTCTTCACCTCTAAGCCATAACCCTTTCACAATAGTGACATGCTCCCGTCACGTCTATGCAAGCACAGCCCTTGCACAATGATGAGATGCTTTCTTTACCTCTATGCAGGCATAGAACTTACACAGTGGAGACATGCTCTATTCACCTCTAAGCCATAACCCTTTCACAATAGTGACATGCTCCCGTCACGTCTATGCAAGAATAGCCCTTGCACAATGATAAAATTCTCTCTTTACCTCTATGCCATAGCCCTTACACAATAGTGACATGTGCTCTTCACCTCTATGCAATAATAGCACTTCCACAGTGGAGACATGCTCCCTTCTCCTCTCTGCCATAGCCCATACACAATAGTGACATGCTCTCTTCATGTATGTGGTTACCAAGGCTTGTTTGGGTTTACTGGGTAGATATGTACCCTAAAAGCAGTGCATAATTTGCAAAACAATAAGTGCCAGGGCTCTTGTCTGGAGGAAATTCGCACTGTTGCAAGCCTCTAAAGCTAAAAGAATGGTTTGGGCATCAGCTAACAGTTGTTTATAACGTATATTGAATTAATGATAAAGTGTTGCTGTGACAATCTCTAAATTAGCCAGACAGCGCCACCTTGTGGCTAACTGTTACAATCGCCGGTTTAAACAAGTAAGTGCCGGTTCCAGCACTGAAAACCTCCATCTGAAAATAAGCACTGTCCTAAATAAAGCTGTGAACTGCATGTAGAGGGGAGGGGGCACACGTGTTGCTCACGAAATACGAGGAAAAAAATCTGACTGCCCCATGCCCCACCTTTGAGGCTTATACTAAGCATTTAAGGCCATATTTACTAAGGGTTTTCTATAAGTAGTTCTGTTTTATTGCTGCAGTAAGTCTGAATTAAATCTAAATAACCAAGTCCGACTCACAGAGCTTTTGTTCATGAGTATGCCTTTTGTATGCATGGAAATATATGATTAAGCCAGGCTTATGGCTGGGATAAAACAGAATTATTCACAGAAAGTGCATTGTTACTGAGGTCTTGTCAGGGTTTGTTAGTGTTGTCTTACTGCGTTTGTTGAAAAGCAAATATCGGGGGGGGGGGGGGGGACTAGAGGATGTGAATTTGGGAGAGAAACTACATGCATGGCTGCGCTTAATTTGCTCCCCTAGTTTCCGGTACTCAGCGCCAGCACTTAATTGTCAACACCAGTGCTTGTGACAGTCTGTCACAAGGTGGCGCTGTTGGGATAATTTAGAGATGACCATAACAACAGTTATTTATTAATTCATTGTACGTTAAGAATGACAATTACCTGCCGCCCAAGCCATTCTTATAGCTTTGGGAGCCTGAAATAGTTCGAATTGTCAGATTTGTAAGAATGTGATGGTTAGTAGTTGTGTTGTTACTATTTTTAGCAGCTTGTCAGGGGCAATGTGTGGTGCAAGCTGCAGTGGACTCCTAACGAGAGCCGTGGCACTGTTTTTTTGACAAATTAAGCACTGGTGTTGGTCTTCTTCAGCACAACTCTATCTGGCGTTACGTTTCTCATTACAGTAAGGTTATAAAGTGGTATTTGTTGGTGGAGGAATGACTCCTTAAGCAGAAAGAGCACACCCAAGACTGAAGAATCTACAATACTCATAAGACTTTGAATTAATAAAATAATGACAAAATATAACCACTGGTTTTGCGATTGCTGCCACGGGGAACATACGCCAAGCTTCGAATAAGTCTGGAGTCAAATACAGAGTCAAGATATTTCTGTGAATGCAAGGGAATGGGGAAGAGAAGAGCAAAAAGACAAAGATAAATTGTAGTCCAATTAACAGGGAAGAAAGGAAGCAGAGATCTGATAACCGAGCAAAACAACAAGGGAAAAAGATTTTAAAAAAAAAGGCAAGGAATGAGAATGGTGAACGAACTCACGTCAAGTGAAACACCAGTGTAGCACGGAAACGTGCCAAGGGGCTGCCATTCACCCTCGGGGTGTTTAAAGTGTGCTGCTGCCTCGCTAACCTTGAAATCACATAGGCTCATCTGCCATAGTTGCAGTGTTTACAATATTTTCTTGTAGTAGTTCTCAAATCCCTTGCTGATTCCTTTCAACCCTGCATAATCTGGTGTAAGTCAGTTTTAAGACAGGAGTAAAACCAGGGGCCAGATTGACCAGTTTCTGATGCAGCGCAGTGCAGCAGCCACGAATGCAGCTGCATGAGAAGGAGAAAGCAGGAGAGAGCCATATTTACAGAAATATGGCACTCTTCTCTCCTCTTCCTAACGTGGGTGCAGAAATGAGCAACAGATTCATCTATTCGCCATAGTGCAAGGGTGCCTATGTGGGTCTAGCATAGGTTTTGTACTGGTAGGAGACCCTTCCATCATAAAATACTATGCTTAGACTGACTTTAAACAGTTTCACACTTTGTGTGGGCGCTGTACGGTGCAGCACGGATGCAAAGTCAGAAAATAAAGCAGACAAAAAGCATTTCTCCTTCATAGCGCCTATCTGAAATGAGCGCTATTTTCTGACACTAAACTTTGTCGACTTTTTTTAAGTTAATAGGACCCGATTCACAGAACTAACTTAAGACAAAATCCTAAACTTACTACCCTTTTGTTATTCACAGAAGGCACTGACTCATTTCGGTATTCACAGAAGTTAGGAGACCTAACTTTAGGACTCCTATATGCCTTCTGTGAATACCGAAAATCTTAAAGTTAGGATTTTTCTCAATTTAGGAGTAGTAAAGTTAGGACTCCTAACTCTAGTACTCCTAACTTCTGTGAATACCGAAATGAGTAACTGCCTTCTGCGAATACCAACATGAGTTAGTGCCTGGGTGGAGTTGTATTGTTTATTATGTACTTTTTGTTTCGGTATTCTTTGTGTCATGTTAGTTCGTTGTGTTCTCTTGTGCTCTTTAATTTGTTCAGAGATTTCAACAAATACTCCTACATTTCCAGCCTAAGAACGTCAGATTCTCTTAAAGTTCCAGTGACAAATAGCTATTTACTTCTAAGATGGTGAAATATTGTGACTCCGGCTCTTGACGTATTGAAGACACCAGTCAGACCAAAACGGTGGCATAGTATCAGTGTGCTCAATTAGCACATCTAGTGTTCTCTTTCTGTGGTGTTGCCTCTCAGTCTCTCAGAGACTGATCACAAAGGTAAACGTACACTTTTGTTTATTATACAATTGTTTGCTATTCACAAAGGCAGCGACGGCTCGTGGAGGGAGTTACGGTGGGGCAGGAGGGTGGGGAGGGGGAGGGGCAGGGTGGAGGTTGCTAAAAACCGGCATATGGATAATTGCAGGTAAGTAAACAATTTAATTAATAAAACGAATTTCGTAGTGCGCCTTGCATCGCAAAATGCAATGCAGTGCGAGCTACGAAATTCGTTTTATTAATTAAATTGTTTACTTACCTGCAATTTTCTATATGCCGGTTTTTAGCAACCTCCACCCTGCCCCTCCCCCTCCCCACCCTCCTGCCCCACCGTAACTCCCTCCACGAGCCGTCGCTGCACAAAGGGATTTACGAGTAGAGTGCGGTTTCTCCGCACACACAAAGATAGGACAGTCCTATCTTTTTATGTGTGGAGACGCCACACTCATAAAGATACTACTCATAAATCCCTATGTGAATAGCAAACAATCATAAAATTACACCGAAGTGTAAGTTTACCTTTGTGAAACAGGCCCTCAGAGTTTAGAGAGGCAAATTTGCCCTTATCGAGTGACCATGGGTTGGATCACAAAACATTTTTACTGCTACAGGTACATGTACGTGGTGGTAAGTAGGGCAATGCCTGGTGCAAACACAGTTGAACGCCATATTATGATAGCTGACTTGACAGGTGATAATGCATGACAAGAAAGTTGATAAATATCTGCTGTGTTGCATTTTTTTGCGGCGGTGATGCATTGTGCTGCGCTCTTGTGCTGGTATGTTTTTGTGCTACATTATCACATTGTATTTTTGTTGTGTTGTTCTGAGACTGTTATCTTACTTTCTGTTTTGAGCGTAATGCTATTTGCTATGCTTTGCAATAACTTTAGAGATATTAAGAAAGGTTTTATTGTCAGCCATGAGCAACACGCTTCTTTGCTCTTCCAGTGATAAACAGCCATATATCGCTGCTAGAGGTGGTAACATACGGCATTTCGAACTCTTCACTTATTTAAGATACCAGCCAGACTTAAGTGTGCGAGGGATCTTCGCATTACCTCCTTCTCCGTCTTCCTCGCTTCAGTAATGAAACAATAAACTATACAGTGATGAGGAGTACTAGGACTCGGAGTAATGAAGATTACCGGTAAGTTACCGGGTCATTTCCAGTGCTCACCTTATTTTTTGAAAAGAGATTTTATTGTAGTTTTTTACATCAACAAATTAGTGCCTACAGCCTTATCCAGTGCTTACTTTATGTGATTAATTCCCAATACTCATACAAACACCTTTATGATTGTAGGTCTTAGAGCTACCCAACACCTTTCAGGCATGAAGTTAGCATGCCCAGCGTTTGGGGTACACTACGTAAAATGTACAGATGCTCTTATGGGTGAGAGTAGGATGGGAGCTGACGAAGCCGAAGCAACTGCTGGACAAAGGCAGATGTACGTGCATTTGGTTAGAATAAGACTGCTTTACAAGGGTGTTACTTCTTCTTCCTCAATGGATTTTCTTTAAACAAAGTATCTGCAAACGGTGAATTCTTACGAACATTAACCAGTAAAATCATATTTAATCAAAAACATCAGCTAGCAGCTCATGTCTAGGTCATAGCAGCCCATTCAACCTTAAAAGCACTTTGCAACCCACCGGGGAAATGGCAAGGTGTCCATATGGCCATTCCGTCCCTCCATTCAAGTACATCGCTGACGTGTAGAGGGCTCTCGAATGTGTAAATACACAGACTGCTCACTACACTCTTATACGACGGTGTTGTTTGGCATGAGTTCGACAAACAACGCACGTTTTTAATGTGTAATCAAGGTTTACTTTTAATTTCAGAATCCCTGGGCAAGGGAAACACGCAGTAATCATTATTAAAGCATTACTGCGCGGCTAAGCATTTGTACATGAATTTTAATGTTGTAATAGTGCTTATTCCTTGTGAAGTAGCTTTGAAAGGTTTAGTGCTGTGTTGGTAATTCATATGTATGCAAAAATTGTTTATCTTTTCTAAAAGGCATATGTAATTTAAAATTTTAAATTAGCCTTTTAAAGGAAGAAGTCCTTTTGTTATAGTTGTGGGAACATGTTGTAATGTGTCGTGCCAGGCTAGTAAAGAGTCTTTGTTTGTAATGTATTACATTGCAAAACAAACATTTTATGAAGCCCCATTGAATCAGATTTGCAGACTTTCTTATCGTGTGTAATGGGGTCAGGGCAACTAATTCTGCATATTTAATGTAGTAGTCTATTTTTTTTGGCGACAGGTTTATTTGTAGTTTGACGGTTCAATACATTAATGTTTGGCTTTGTAACACCTCTATTTGTTTAAGTATTGGGAGGGGATATTTACGAACCGAGTTGGGGTTTGTTTCTCGGAATATCGTTGGCAGCTGGGTAGTTTTTTGGATTTTTATAATTGTGTCAGGTCCAATGCTAATATGTGTCCTGCTCCAGTGTTATTTCTTACGGATTTAGGGTTTTCATTTTGTAATGACTAGTACTGCAACTGTATTAGGAAACTCACCACTGACTCTTTAGTATTGCTAGGTAAATTGTCACATGAAAGATCTAATTTCACATTGAGACGATATTTGGTTGTAAAAGTTATTTGAGTAAGACTTGCTGTTTCAATAAAGTATATTTGAATTTAACATTATTAAAGTTCTTATTTTTGGCAGTAGATGTATTGAGAACTTAGGAGGGGACTGTCATATGCAGGGATACTGTCATACTGTCAGGGATACTGTCATACTGGGGTTGCGTACAAGCAGAAGTCCGGCTGACCGGATGTGTTGGGTAGGTATGTGGAAGTTAATGTGATTGTTACGGTGGGTTGGGGCGATGTGCAAGTTTTTTTTATTTTTGTAATTTCTTTTTTTATTCAATAATAAATACAATACAATAACATTTGACAGCAAATGAGCACAGTGCATTTGTACAGTTATGATAATATTGTTATAATAGACCAACACCCTCATAACATTACATTCAGTCACCATCGCTTTGTGAACGCAAACATCCCAAAAATTCTCAGTCCTGCGGGGAAGACTCGTTAAACAGCGTAGATAGCATCCCTCTACTTTTGTTCCATGCACCCCAAATCTTGGTCCACTTTTGTGGGCATCCTCTCCCTTTATATATCACCCTTTCCGCCTGCATGCACCAATCCATGCCTGTCTCCCAGTCACAAAACTCAAGCCCAGTGACTCCCTCCAAGGTTCTTGCTATATTGCGCTTTTCAACCACACATCTGAGGGAGACCCAAGACCTCTCACTGGTTGTCAGGTCAGTTGCATCCTATACATTGAGGAGGCACCATCGGGGCGAGACCTCCATTGTCTTCCCACAGACTGACCACATCTTCAATGTTATTTTCCACTAGTATGTCTGAACTTAGGGTACCCATTTTGACCAACATTACACTGTTATATTATGCTCTGTGTAGAATATTAAGTTGAATGATTTAAACCCAGGAACAAATTACCACTTCTCGGGGGATACCAGTGCCTCTTGCCATTCCACATCACTCAGATCACCCACATCTTCTGGCCATTTAGCTCATATTTTCCCCAAAGTGTCCGGTGTTTTGTTTAGTATCTTCCTGTAAGTCAGAGAAATCGCATTCTCCTTTAGATAGTCATCGAGGAGTCTGTCATCTAGGGGCAAAAAGGCTGGGAGAGCAGTACCTTTGAGGATTTCCCAATGTAGTGCGTTTCGGACTTGAAGCTATCTAAAAGTTACCCTTATACTCAGTTCATAGTCCCATTGGAGGTCACTCTAGGGGACCACCTTCCACCCTGACCACATCCCCAACCTTTGAAAGACCAATCAAGTCCCATTTGTTGAATCCTGAACATTTTTCCAAGAGCCCCAGTTGGTCCGTCTCTAAAAGGGAGGTAGCCTATGTGATCGTGTTTTTGCATCCCAAAGCGGCCGTCGCGTTGTGCCAGAGTGAGACAGTGGTTGAGGTTGGAGTATACACCGGCCCATTCTTCCTTCCCCCGTAATGTGCTGTGCAACTCCTGTGAAAAGTTTGAAGGTGGGGTGCCAGTGGCAGTCTTTGACGTACAGTGCAATCTTGGTGCAGGGGGTGGAAAGGGTATGAACCAAGCCTGGCAGCTAAATTCTGTATAGTTTGGGATCTTTTAGTCAGTTACACTTTGATTCCGACACAGAGTGATTTTCCATAGTCCAACTTGCTGGTAATTATGTTCTGGATTATGGTTCTACAGGTGTTAGGAGAAGTCACTTGAAAATATTTTTGAGCATCTTGAGTATGTGGAAACAGGAGACAGAGACTGCAGTCATTTTGGCTGTCTTATTGAGCTGGATGTCAACTATTATTGTGAGGTTCTTTGCATGGTTGGTTGTGTTGGGTGTCCGTCTAAGATCAGCATGCCACCAGGTGGAGTCCCACTGAGAGATGTTGTTACCAAATATGACTACCTCTGTCTTGTATGTGTTGAGCTTGAGGCAGAGAGGTTTTCATTTATCTGGTGACTGTGTACATGAAGGAGGAGAAGTTGGTTTCTGTGTGCGTAGGATCTATTGTTGATTTTCAAGGGTGCGAATGATGCTGGTGAAAGTGGTATAGGTTTTGAATAGAACTGAGTGAGGGTACTTGTTGATTTCTACGAATTCGTTTGGTGGCAGCTGAGGTGAAAGGAGACTAAGAGGCAGATTTACGAAGACGGGCATCCTCCTTCATATTAGCAGGGATGTGCCAGTAAAGATGCGACACGCAGGAATACCCTTGTGCCACCATGGATACGTTGCATTTACAATGTGACGCACTGTGGCGCAAGGATAGTCAGATGCATGTCGGTGTAGGTACAGAGCATTGCTGGAGTCATGTCGCAAGCGCGACGCAACTCCAGCAATGCTCAGGGGCGCCCTATACCTAACATGCTGCGTCACACCTTACGGGGATGGATTGTGGCTGTTTAAAACTACGTGCCCCAGAAATGCCCCTTGGAGGGCTGTGATTGGTGAAAGGGGCCATTGATATAGACAGTCTTTTCTATGAGGATAATGACGATCCTGTGAACAAGAGGCTTGCAGCCTCGAAACGCGTACGGAAGGAGTTAATAAATTAATCTGAAAACCAGGTGCCGATTTGAATAAATATTATCCTGCAGTTGGAGTGCGCCTTCAAGCAGAAAGGAAAACTTTGTAATATATATATGGTGGGAGGCGCGTTCCCTTAAGAGATACCTGGATGTTGGGAGAGTCCCTAGAGGGCTGCGCATCATGCTGGCCCCCAACTATGAGTCGCCTAACCCCCTTATGATGGTAGCTTGGGGCCAATGCAATCTTGACTCTTCTCGCCGATTGATACAAATCTTGGTACAATATGCTGAGATTGACGGTGAAGAGCTGCAGAAGAAAATAGATGCTCTAGAGGAGTCAATAAAAACGCAAATAGGAGGAAAGGAGACCCCGGAAACAACAAAACTAAGGGAGGAAATGACAACGAGATTGGCGAAGGAGGAAGAGAAAATCAAGGCCAGAAAAATTCATAAATTTAAAAGGGACAGAGACGATTATGCCAACGGGCAAATCTTTACTTTTGCACGTCGTTACGATACTTTAAGAGCTGCCACAGCTAAGAACCGTGGAATAAAACATACGGAAGCAGCCAGAGCAACAGAGGATGATTCAGTGGTCTATAGTTCGGCCGTAGAAAGTGGCTCGGACAATGAGGGACCGAGAGACAAAAGCAATGTTACACTGACTTTGGGGGAAGAGTTGGAAATTTTAACAGACAGCAGAAAAGACACCCTGAGGTCACGATTCAAGAACAAAAGTGTGCAACAAAAACCCAATGCAGAAGGGGCAGGCGCAATGCCACAAAGCAAAGGAGAGCCAAGCAGGCGAGGTCGGGGCCGGGGAGCAACTCGGAAACCACGACAATAACTCCCATTGATGAGCCACCAATTATGGATAATACTCAGGTGATGGATGTAACGAATACCAACACATCAAAATCTATAATCAACCTGAGCTCCACAGTATTAAATAAGGCAGAAGAACAACTTCTTATGTTGGGTCTGAATTTTTGTCCGGAATCGAACTTTTGCTACACCAGAACAAGGGCAGACGTGTACCAATATATACGGAAATTAAAGCTGAAAAAACAATTTCTGCATAAATCATCTAATGAAAGCACTGAGCCATCACAAACGAGATTGGGCAACGAAGGATTAACGGTGCAGGACATTGGCCTTTTTCACGACCTGTGTCAATTAGGAAGTGAGGATAGTTTGGGGACACAGGAAAGAGTTGCACTCAGTGGGCAATTGAAACCACGCACCCCATTCAAACCTAAGTCAAAATATATCCCATTATCGGCCCGCGATGGATTAGATGCATTCAGTGAATCAGTGGTGATGCAAGTCAAAAAATTGGCCCGTGCAAACAACAAAGGGGACAAAAAATACACAAGCCAAGAAAGAAGATTAAATCAATTGGTAAACAAGCTGCAGAATGCAGAATTGGTGATCCGCAATTCTGACAAGGGCGGAAACATTGTGTTGTGGCCAAACGAAGATTACCTTAAAGAAGCATACAGTCAGTTGGATGACATCCGGTGCTATAGAAAGAGTAATCCACATAATTATAGACTGATGCAGGAGAGTCTATGTAAAAAGTTGGTAGCCTGGAAGGGGCTAGGTATGTTGAGTGGGGATGAGTTCAAATACATCAAAAATGACCACCCACTAACACCATATATATATTTCATACCAAAGGTGCATAAAAATCTGACCACACCGCCGGGACGTCCAATAATATCTGCATGTGGTGGGCCCCTGGAAAACCTGTCAAAATACGTGGACTACTTTCTACAGGCACATATGAAATCCTTGAACTCATACGTACAGGACACCGGAGATTTCCTGCGGAAAATTGAACAAATTGAATGGAAATCTGATTTCCTCCTGGTGACACTGGACGTAAGTTCATTGTATACTTGTATCAAACATATGGATGGCCTACGGGCATGTGAATACTATTTAACCAGCAGGCCAATGGAACTGACTAACCATACAAAGATGCTTCTTGAAATGTTATCCTTTTGTTTAGAAAATAACTACTTTATGTTCAATGGCCAACTATACCAACAGACTCAGGGTGTAGCCATGGGGGCCAGCTTCTCCCCAAGCTATGCCTGCCTCTTTATGGGGTGGTGGGAGGAGCTGGTCCTAAGGCGGAAATACACACACCAGTGCACCACAAATATAATATCATGGCTTAGGTTTATCGATGACCTTTTTATTGTTTGGCATGGAACTGAAGAAAGTGTTTTTAACTTTGTACAGGAAATCAATGTTAATGATCTTAATTTGAATTTTACTTCTAGTATCAGTAAGGAGTCGGTGACATTTTTAGATGTGCGTGTTTTTTTAGATAACAATGTTCTTAGTACTACCCTTTTTAGAAAACCTACGGCGGGGAATACTCTTTTACATGCTACAAGTGCCCACCCAAAACACCTGATAAAATCAATCCCGTACGGTGAGATGCTACGCATCCGCCGTATATGCAGTAATGAAGAGGACATGCAGGTTAAACAACAAGAAAGTTTTTGTAGATTTGTGGAAAGAGGATATGGGGCTAGAACAGTAGAAACCGCCATCATGAAGTCACGACTAAAAGCTAGAGGTGATCTACTAAAGTCCAGTGAAAAAGCGAGCCAGGCTCAGAGTACAGATTGTAATTCAGTCAGACTAGTATTGACATACTCCAGACAAGAAAAAGAACTCAGGAGTATAATAAGGCGCAACTGGCACTTTGTGCAGGATGATCCAGTTATAGGGAGTTTGATGCCCACTAATCCCTCAATAACCTATCGAAAGGGTATGAGTTTGGGTTCTATCCTAACAAAGAAAAGCAAGGAATGTTTTGGCAAGGAACCCTGGCGCCCTATAAGCAAAGGGTTTTACAAATGCTTTGCGTGTAAAGCATGCCAGCATGGTGTCAACACCAAAAAATACACCACGGTTATCCCAAAAAGTACGAGGGAAATCAAACAACATCTGACCTGTAAAACGGAATTCTGTATATACATCTTGGAATGTGACTGTGGGCTAAAATATGTAGGGAGTTCGAAACTACCTATCCACAAACGTATCCTGCAGCACGTGCGTGCGATAACTAACAAAGATCAAAGTTATCCAGTTGCCAGGCACTTTGAGGCCTTCCACAATAGCAAACCTCAGTGTTTAAAGTACTATGCTATTGAGTCAATCCCTGCCACAAAAAGAGGGGGAGATAGGGAGGCCCATATGCGGAAAACTGAAACAAACTACATCCTGGAATTTGATGCCAAATGGCCCGGGGGATTAAATACCACGGAGGACCTCCATACATATTTATGAGCTGTTATCAGCAACATATGTGAGGTCCTCCATAGGCATTTGTGTAATTAACAACAAAACACAGCAACAAAATACCCATTTTATAATTAGGAGGAATTTAGGGATATCCAATTGCTAGATTTGCACATATTTTGTACTCATATTAATTTGTATTTTAAAACCATTTTAGTTTTTGGACAGAGTGCAAGTATTAATCAATTGAAATTAACGATCAATTATCTCTGGCGGATTTTAGATATCAGGGTAGTTTTATCCAGGTGTCTTTTTTAGCTGGTTTTAATTGTGTCACCGACTTCCTCCTTTTATAACTATGAAATTGTAATGTGGTAGAGTATTTTAGTTGATGATGTTTGTATCTACTAGAGTGTTTTAGATCTTTGCAGTTATCAAGTAAAAAACTGCTAATTAACATGTAGTACTGTATAAATTAACATGAATATGTCCCTTATATGAACTTTTTATTTATGAATTATCCTCCAAGATGTTTCTAACAACTATGCGCTATAATGAATTTCACTTTTAACCTAATTGAAAGGAGACATGTAAAATATCTATACAATAATTTCACTAAATGATGTAAGCATGAGTCACTTTATCTAATTTGCACCTTTGCATGAGTTCACTTTAAAGGATTTATAGTGGGGGATCCCACTATAAAATTAAGTGAAATGTTTATGAAACAGGCACTATGGGCAGCAATAAGTGCCACAGATAATCTGTGGAGGACTAAGGTGTTAGAAAATGATAAACACTCATGAACAGCAACGGGAAATTTCGCTATCTATATGATTTAGTGACCCCCAAATACACCAGTGGAATTGTATTGAGGTTAAAATATTTTGTCATTTCTCATATGGTTAATTGTAAATAAGTATAATGAAAATGTTATTTGAGAATGTGTTTCATTTATTATGGTTTGAGCACGATAGGGTGAGCACGGATTATAATTAGAGAGTTTTACAAATGGATAAATAGAGTTGAAAATAAGCTCAGAAACTCTAAAGCATTCATGCAGTTAATTTTTCAAAAACTTCATTTATTGAAAGAATGTAGTTTTTTCTGAATATGGTACAAATTATTTGTATAATGAGAGTGGTTCAAAAATGTGTATATGTAAACGTATTTAAACGGTTATAAATGCTCCATTACTTTCACTGTATTTAAACAGATAGTATTTTTTCTATGTCCATTTGTATATGTGAGCACTTGCACTTTAAAAGGAGGTTGAATTTATGGCATCGTCATGTGACCAAGGCCGCAGGGACGGCCGAAACGCGTCATGACTAGCTGTTGGGGTAAATAAACACTGCAGAAAACTACAAGAAGTGGTCCTTGCCTTGTTTTTTCGCCTAGAAACGGTGAAAGTCTGCGAGGTATTGCAGATATATATATATATATATATATATATATATATATATATATATATATATATATTACCTACTGGCGGTCGCCAGTAGGTATATATAGTTAGGATTTTTTCTCTATGGGATTTTTGAAAATTCTATGTCTAATAACTTTGGCGTTTGTGGACGGAATTGGCTGAAATGTTCAGGAAAATGGAACATTTTGTTTCTGAGCAGCCCCTGACAATTTGGGGGGGTTTCATCAAGGGGGGTCCGAGAAAAAAGGGGGGTCCCAAAACGCGTTTTTCCCATGTTAATTTCCATAGGGCGGTTGGCCTCACTTTTGGCTCGAACGGCTGAATGGATTTGCACGAAACTTGGCAAAATTGTAGGGACTGTTAGCCCGATGTGCCTTTGCTAGGTCTCAATATATGTGCTCCAGTGGATTTTGACTAATTTAGGTTCAAAAAAAGATATATATCTGGGCGGAGCCTAACCACACATCTGATCTGATTGGCTGTCAGCACTTCATCCAAGAAGTGTTGGCAGCCATCTTGGGACCAATATACATGATAGCACCTCATTAAAAAGCATTGTAGTTAATAGAGGGTTTTAGGACTTTAGTTACATTATAAATCATTTGTTGATGGTACCATACTCGTTTTAGGAATTGTGGTGGGTTCTAAGGTGATTGTACCATGTGAAAAAACCTTCTGCTGTGATATCATGAATATTGTTTGAAAGAAAACTAATATCTCATGATTTTCCCACAGTGGTTTGGAAGGGGATCTATAAGCTAAACTGAAAGCATATTTTCTGTAAATTCACATTATCTTTCTCAGTCATGTGAAAATGAAGTCTGACATTCTCAGTAAAACATGTACATCCAACAAGGACAGAGACTGTCAGTTGATTCCTTTGTGCTCTACTGCAGCCTCCTAAAGTGTTCTAAAGAACAACTAGAGTGCTAACAGTCCTACGTATTACAAAGGTATAGCACACCTGGAGCCATCGTGATGGGAATAAAGTGGTAACTCTTAAAACATTTAATTTAAAAAGGAACAAAATGAGGGGGTATATTATGCAATAGAAGGTATTATTAGTGCTGCAGAAAGAAAAATTAGGGCACATTTTGAGTGACTTTTCAAATCCTCTTCTATTTCATTAAAAAATTCTGACATGCAGTCTCCCAAAATGGCCACCAGAGACAAAAGAGCCCAAATGTAGCCCAAATATCACCCAGATGTAGCCCAAGTATAGCCCAATGACAGAATGTCCCAGAGTGTTCTAAAGAACAACTAGAGCGCTAACAGTCCTACTTATTACAAAGGTATGGCACACCTGAAGCCATCTTGATTGGAATAAAGTGGTAACTCTTAAAACATTTAATTTAAAAAGGAACAAAATGAGGGGGTATATTTTGCCATATGAATTATGATTAGTGCTGCAGAAAGAAAAAATAGGGCACATTTTGAGTGACTTCTCAAACCCTCTTCAATTTCATTAAAAAATTCTGACATACAGTCTCCCAAGATGGCCACCAGAGACAAAAGAGCCTAAATGTAGCCCAAATAGCACCCAGATGTACCCCAAGTATAGCCCAATGACAGAATGTCCCAGAGTGTTCTAAAGAACAACTAGAGCGCTAACAGTCTTACTTATGACAAAAGTATGGCACACCAGAAGCCATCTTGATTGGAATGAAGTGGTAAGTCTGAAAACACTCAATTTAAAAAGGAACAACATGAGGGGGTTAATTTTGCCATAGAAAGTATGATTAGTGCTTCAGAAAGAAAAATTAGGTATCATTTTGAGTGACTTCTCAAATCCTCTTCTATTTCATTAAAAAAATTCTGACATGCAGACTGAAACATGCACTTTGAATACCAGCAGCAGACGTCCCTGGTGAGCAGTAGCTTTACTACAGTGATCTAATGTGCAACTAGAGTGCTAACATTAAGAATTTATGGCAAATGTGTGACACATCTGAATGCCTTCTTGATGGAACCAAAGTAAACAAGCATTGAAAATGCAATAGATCTCGCCCTCGTTTAAGTTAAAGCCATTCTGTTTGTAATGAGGTGGCTTTTTAGCTTTGCTTTTATTAGTGTTTTTTCAACTTTCATGTAAATAACATGCATCTGTATGCATATAAGTATATGTATGCATGCATTTATGTTTGTATTTATCTAGATATACAGATGATATATGTTTATATATGTATGTATATATATATATATTCACTGAAAAAACCATAGGTTATAGACCATATATAGTTAGGAATTAGCATTTACAAAACCTTGAAAATTCACTGAAAAAACCATAGGTTATAGACCATATATAGTTAGGAATTAGCATTTACAAAACCTTGAAAATTCACTGAAAAAACCATAGGTTATAGACCATATATAGTTAGGAATTCGCATTTACAAAACCTTATTTTACTCACACAAAACCATTGAAATTCCATATATAGTTAGTTGCACTAACTATATATCGCGCACCCGCAATCCACTGCTGATGATGTCACATATTACATCATTCATGACATGATCAGTGACATCACTGATGACATCACTGATGGCATCTCAAATGACATCACTGATGACATCACTGATGACAACATCCAGTGACTGTATGTTTCTGTAAAGTTAAAATATGTCTTACATATTGAAGAATGAGTGGATGTATAAGTGTCTGGATGAAGGATTTAGTAGGTGCATGACTGACTGTATGAGTGAGTGATTAAATGTGTCTCACTGAGTGCATGGGTTAGTGACTAAACTGTCTTAATTTGTGCATCATTATGTCTGTTGTTCTGTAAACTGTTGCATGTGTTGATAAGTAGCTATATGAGTAACTATATGGGTTATTGATTGGTTGCCCAAGTATTTGTATGGGAGACTGAGTGTGTGTGTGGGTGGCTGGGAGGTGTATGACTCTGTGCATAGATGTGTGAGCAGTTGATTCACTAGATGCATGGTTTCAAAAGTGCATGTGGAAACAGCTGTATGGGCGGTTGACTGTGTGCATGAGTGTATTGGTGAGTGAATGGATATCAGTGCTACATGTCAAAGTAAGTACATATGTAAAACACAGTACATGTGAGAGTTGACATATATAAATAACTGTGCATAAGAGCCAGTGAATGTGTGAGTGGCTGTATGGATCATTGTGAACTTGTATCAGGGATTGTATAAGAGAGTAAATATGTGTTAGTATATGTTTGAATAAGTAAAGTTTGTATAACTGTATAGTTGAGGAAATGGAGGTGTGATTGATTCTTTGCATGACTGAGTAGGTGTGTGAGGAACTCCATGGATGAGTGACAGTCTGTGAGTGTCTGTTTACACTGATTGTATCTAAGGTTATATTAGAGTCTGAAGAGGTTCATCGTATTATCACATGAATGATATCATCAGTGATGTGATCAGTAATGTCAAATGAGATGTCATCAGTGATGTCATCAGTGATGTCATTTGAGATGTCATCAGTGATGTCATTTGAGATGTCATCAGTGATGTCATCAGTGATGTCACTGACCATGTCATGAATGATGTAATATGTGACATCATCAGCAGTGGATTGCGGGTGCGCGATATATAGTTAGTGCAACTAACTATATATGGAATTTCAATGGTTTTGTGTGAGTAAAATAAGGTTTTGTAAATGCGAATTCCTAACTATATATGGTCTATAACCTATGTTTTTTTCAGTGAATATATATATATATATATATATATATATATATATATATATATATATATATATATATATATATATATATATATATATATATATATATATATATATATATATATGTATATATATATCTTGAAAGTTTTGGGGTGCCCGAGATAAAAGGGGGGTCCCAAAATGTGTTTTATCACTGTTCATTTCCATAGGAAACTTTAGACAGGGCTACAGCCCGAACTACTGGAGAAGTGTGGCTTAATGGTTAGAGCGGCAGACCCTGATGCAGAGGTCTGGCTCAAACCAGAGTTCAATTCCCGCCTCGGCGGGTCTTGGGCTCAATTTCCCCGGACCTGATAATTCTCGCCTCGGTGCCTATTCTAATCATGGGTCCCACTCTGCAACTCTGGGAAATAGCTTGCTTAATCTCCACAACGGCCCCAACAGCACTAGGATGCCAGGCTTCACCTTGGGGGTGCCCAGGAGTGTGCACTTCACAGGGAAAGGCCAGGAAGGGTTCCACAGCAGTATGTGCACAGCACCTTGAAACCCCTTTGGGGGTGATTTGTGCGCTATATAAGCACTACATTTTTTATTTATTTATTTTACTAAACGGAATTACACCAAATTTGCCAAAAAAGGTAGCCCTTGTTTCCGAAAGAACTTCAATGAAGCAAACCAGATTGCTTTTCCGCATGGGGTGCATTTTAGCAGTCCTGCAGGACGTGGGGAGCCGGCGGTACAGTGGGGCGATTGGGGCTCCCCCCACGGTCCCCAACCGATAGGGCCTGCCCCGGGGGATTGGGTCCCCGGGGCTAGAAGTGGCCCGGGAGGGGTGCCACGCGGACCCCTCCCCCCAAAAAAATAAATAATAATTTGTAAAAATAAAGGCAGGCTCTGGGGCATGGGGTCCCCGGTGCCAATAGAGACCTTAGGATGGGGGCCATGCAGCCCCCCTACATAAAAGAAAACAAATATTTATGTGGCCATGCCCCGGGGGATGGGGTCCCTGGGGCTGGAATTGGCCATGGGAGGGGGGCCCATTCGGGCCCCTTCCCGTCCCCAATTAATTTTTTTAATGGGGATAAGGCCACAGGGGATGGGGTCCCCAGGACCCAAAAAAGTAAAAAGAAGGGGGCCACACAGCCCTCCTTCTAAAAAAAAATAATAATACAAAACACTGTGATCGTGCCAGAGGCCTCGCCCCCTCCCAGCAATACTCTACAAACGCGCCCTGTGGCACGTTTTACAATGGGGAATTAATTCTGCTTCAAAACTGGGGATCCCTGGGGGCTAACTAGCCCACCAGGTACCTCCAGTATGCACCACAGGGCTGCATTGCAGAGAGGTGGTCCAGGCCGTGCCACTTTTTACACCTCTCTGAAACGCAGCTCTGTGGGGCTTACTGGAGGTATCTGGTGGGCTAGTTGGACCCCAGGGACCCTCAGGATTTATGGGGACTTAATCCCCCAACTTAAAATGCGCCACGGGGCGCGTTTGCACAGTGGTGAAGGGAAGGGGCGGTGCCTGAGGTGGCATGTGTGCACACATGCCCTGTGGCACATTTTAAGTTAGGGAATTCATTCCCCTTCAATCCTGAGGGCCCCTAGGTCCCTCCAGTGCGCCAGAGGTCTGCATTGCAGAGGTCTGCATTGCGCCCCTTTTTACACCTCTCTGCAACGCAGCTCTTTGGCGCTTACTGGAGGTACCTGGTGGGCTAATTGGACCCAGGGACCTTCAGGATTCAAGGGGACTTAATCCCCAAACTTTAAAAACGCCATGTGGCGCGTTTGCACAGTGGTAAAGGGAGGGGGCGGGGTCTGCGGTAACATGTGCTCAAATACACCCTGTGGTGCGTTTTAAGTTGGGGAACTAATTCCTCTACAATACAGAGGGCCCCTGGGGCCAACTAGCCCACCCGGTACCTCCAGTAAGTGCCAGAGGCCTGCGTTGAGAGAGGTGGACCAGGCCATGCCCCATTTTACACCTCTCTGTAACGCAGCTCTATGGCGCTTATTGGAGGTACCTGGTGGGCTACCTGGACCCCAGGGACCCTCAGGATTCAAGGGTACTTAATCCCCCAACTTATAACATGCCAGGGGGCATGTTTGCAGAGTGGTGGAGAAAGGGGGCATGGCCTTTGTCTACCTATCACCAATCCTGGAGGTAAAAAGTAGGCTAGTTGGCCCCTAAAGAACCTCCAGCAATGAAGGGGACTTCTTTCCCCATCCAAGAGCGTGCCGTGAGTGTGTTTGTAGAGTAGTGGGCAAATTAGGGCGTGGCCTGGTATGAGTACTAACCAATGCGGCTATGTGGGACTGACTGGAGGTAATCATTTTGCAAGTTGGCCCCCAAGGATGTCCTCTGGGGCCAACTACCCCTCTTGCTACCTCCAGAAAGTCCCACACAGTGGGATTGCTAAGATATCTGCGGAGGCCATGGCCCCCTTTCTCTACCACTCTGCAAATGTGCCTCGTGGCAGACTACGGGATGGGGGATGAAGTCCAATTTAGTCCTGAGGGAGTTTGGGGGCCAAGAATCCCTCCTGGTACCTCCTGTAAGTCCTACGCAGTCAAATATCTGAGGGTTGGTTGGACGCCCAGCACCCTTCCTCCACCACTCTGCAAACACGACTACTAGTTTAAGTAAGATATTTCTGCACCTCTGACTTAGAGGTAGTTTTAATCCCCTTGCCCTATTATGTTCTAGGGCCTCACAGAGGAGGTCATGCTAATCACAGGGGTATCCAACGCATAGTGTTCCCCAGTGTATGTAGGTGTTTTCATTGTATTCTAAGTGTCTTTTAGCATAGCACTGGCTCTAGGCCTGGTTAGTCAGTGTCAGTTACCACCAGTACCCGTCTGAAACAGCGGTGGGCACAGGATGATTTTTGCAACAAGGCCTCTTACTGCTCCTCTGTTGGTCTTGCTTTTTCCTTCACTTTTCTTCGTCTTTCTGGACTTTGTTGCTACTTTATGCATTTCTTTTGCTACTTTCTGTGCGTTTTTTCTTCTTTCTTCACATGTCCTACCTCTGTAGTTAGAAACTAGCATTAAAAAAACCTTAGAAATTCACTTAAAAAACATAGTTTTCAGGCACGTTATAGTTAGAAATTTGCATTTAAAAAACCTTTGAAATTCACTGAAAAAAACAGGTTTCACGAAAACACACATTCACTGTATGATGTCATCAGTGATGTCATTTGAGATGTCAACAGTGATGTCATGAGTGATGTCACAGATCATGTCATGAGTGTTGTAATATGTGACGTCATCAGCTGTGCATTGCGGGCGCGCAGGTCAAAGTTAGCTGAACTAACTATAACAGCGAATTTATATATATGTATATATATGTTTATATATGTATATATACATATATAATCAGTATTATGCAATCGTAACTAGCTCCTCTCTTCCTTGACGGAGATAATTCCCCTGATGTAAGACTACATTAGCCTGAAATATATTGGGATTGCTAATTGGTTTCACTAAAGTTTTCTCGCTGTTAAGACATGAAAGAAACAAACTTTATTACTCATAAACAGTCATTTATAAAGATTTAATAATTGGATCTTTGAAAACTGACTAATGTCTTCAACCTTTGATTGAATTTGGAATACTACATATATTGGACAGCTGTGCAGCTGGGGGGACGCAACCCCAGGGGTGTCACTTTTCCTACGTTCTTAACAACGCTCTTGGATCAGTGAGCGACACCCCGCTGGCAGATATTACTTTGATTCAGTTTACAAAGGTATATTTGAAACGTCGGATTACTTTCGGAGAGCATGAACTGCCTCCTCTACACTCTCCTAGAGGGGGCCACTACTGCTTGCACCACTGCTCCTGCTATGCTGCCAATACCAGTACCAGCACGACTACAAACCATTACACGCCTACAAGGCTGACAATTTGGAGTATTTCCAGCCCGCAAAGCTATAAGAGTGGCAGGTAATAGTAATAATTTCTGTATATTGAATTAATAATGAATTGTTGTTGTGGTCATGTCTAAATTATCCAGACATCACCACTGTGTGGCAGACTGTCCAAGGGCAGAGTTGACAATTAAGTGCGGGTTCTGAGCAGCGAATGCCACCAGCTCAAATTAAGCACTGTCTGCAGTGCTCTGCTTTTCACTTTCTAGCCTTTTTGGCTAACAGCTAGGATGACCACATGTTCCGAATGTGACCGGATAGCTCCCTTTTTTTAAAAGACTGTCCCGGCTTCTTAACACATTCTGCTAAAACAAATGCATTTTCTGGTTTTTGACAGAGAGTGGGTGATTGCCCACGTTATTCACAGGAGATTCACGTTTGAACTAGCCCTCTTATCACACCAGGGATCCTATTTAACTTATTTACAGAGTAGATGCCTCACCTCACTCAAGCAGGCAGGGTTTAATGAGGGGTGAATCAGGTTTGTAAAGACCATAAGCCAAGAATTGACTCACATTAGCTTCCCTTAGAGCTCATCACAGCATGGGGAACGAATGTTTAATTCTGATCTCCCTCTCTCACTTTCTTTTTTCTTTCCTCCAACGTTTTATCTTATTTCCCTGCTTCCCTGTCTTCCTCCTGTTATATTGTCTTGTGTTGTGATCCTTAGTGGAAAGCGTTTTAGTGTTGCATGTGATTAACCAAAGAGGTTGTAAGAAATTGAGTTGTCAGTTGAGATCGGTGGACAGCCCACTCAAGTAATAAGCACAATTCTTGTATGGATGAGCCATAAAAAGTGACTAAATTAGCCTGTGCTTAACCCCCTGGTTGCTAGGCACAAAGCAGTCAGGCTTAATTTAGAGGCACTTAAGCAGTAAAAAAGCAAAAACGCAACACAAGAAAAATCTCAAGCCAAAAACACAACACAAGAACAATCTCAAACCAATTTTGAATAATAGAATTCATTTTAATACATAAAATGACACCAAAATGACAGCAATCCAATCAGTAGTATTGCATTTCTGAATGTTAAGGTGTCTAATTAAAATAGAACCAAAAAGAGCCAATTGTGGTTATCTGGTCGTTCTGGGCACGGTCACAAGTTCAGGCCGGCTGCAATAGAGCTTGCGTGGGATACAAGGACCAGGTTTATTCCAGTGTGGAGTTTTACCTTCTCTGAGTCCAAGTTTATACGGGTAGCCAAAGCGTAGCTTTGTGTTGGTGTTCAACGAAAGGTAGAATAACTAGGGCATTGGGGAAGGTTACTATCAGGCTCAAAGAGTTGGTTGTCGCTGGTGCGTTGTGTTGGCTGTTGACTCATGACTATACCCGCTAGCGTTAGTTCTCCATCATCGCAGGATATGAGCATTGGCGGGTGTTGAGGATGGCCGTAGGGCGACATGAAGAGTACATTGTTGCAAAAAAACAAAAAACCTCTGGGTCATCACCTGAAACACATACTTATCATTTTGGGGCAGGAGGAATGCTCCCTTCTGCCAGCAAATAGTCCAGGGTCTCAATGTGGATTCAAGACTCACTCCAGCATAGGCCAGCAGCAGGAATCAGGCAGGTCCAGTTGGTGCTGGCCTGCTTGGCAGCCATGGGAGAGGCCTCTGTAAGCTTGTTGTGTCCATGTTGTCCAAAGAGTAGTCCAGTCAACTGACCCGTGGAGTCACATCTAGGGAGCCTGGAATGAAGGCTAGTATGTCCAGTCATGTTACTTCAGACTGCAGAAATGTCTTTCTTCTAAATCTTCCACAGGTCCAAACGTGTTCTGATGACAAAAAGAGTAGAAGAAGCATTTCTCTATCTGTCTCCAAACTGTAGTTATCATTTACTAATTGTAATAATGTAATCCAGTGTTAGTCAACGGGAGAGGCAGCCTTTCCACAGTTAAAACAACTTTAGGAGTTTTCCACTGTGCCCTATCTTTTAAACATCACGCAACCTGCCCTATGAGCCATTAGGGCCGAAGGTTTAGGCCTAGCAAAAGGTTTATTCTGTCAGGTCAAAGTGCCTACAGGCTGCTGTGGGAGGCATGAGATATGTTTCACATTGGTACTTTAGTGGGCGGCACAATGAGGGCTGCAGTCCACTAGTAGCATTTAATTTAGAGGCCCTGGGTACATGTAGTGCCGAATTCTAGGGGCGTACAAATAAACTGAAGATTAGGTGGAGGACATTTTTACCATGTTTACAAGGCAGAGCACAAGTATTACACCACTCTTTATCTGGACTAAAGTGCACAGAGTCTTAAAGCCAACAAAAAGAGGTTCCTTGAATACACCAGGGAGGAGTCTGTATGACCCCCACAGAACCTGGGCACATACTACTGCTGCAAAAGAGGGGCATTCCAGAGGGACAAATTCACAAATGATTTCGCCAATATCAATACCATCTTATTGGTCATGCAGTGTAATTCAGTTGAGTATATTATTTTAGATAATACTTCACATATCACTTCACATCACTTCACTCACGAACATAGTTAAAAAACATTGGCCCATACTGAACAGCGGCGATCTAAACATCCCCACACCGATTTTCAGTCATCGTAGGGGAATGAATCTGAAAAACTACTTGGTCCATACCCGCCCTAAGCCCGCCGAAACCACCAACAGACTGCACCCACTACCAAACTGTCACTACCCGTGCAATAATTGTAGTCTTTGCCATTTAACATCAGTTACGAAGTCGGTAAGCTTCAACAACAATACGACATGGCAACTTAAGCACTTTTCCAATTGTAATACGAGCGGAGTACTCTACCTGATCACCTGCACCTGCAATCTGCACTATGTAGGCATGACCTCGAGAAAAGTCAGTACCCGAATTGTGGAGCACCGAAGCAATATTCGGTGCAAAAGGGCCACAACACGCATGACTAACCACTTCATCGAAAAAAATCACACACCAAATTGTGGAATTTTAGTTTGCGATCTGAACATCATCTGCGCCAGCTTGTCACCTATGTACTACGTGCACGGCAGCCATTTTAGATATCATGGTCTCCCTGTCCACGATCGATCGCCAGCGCGCCCCTCTGACCCAGCAAGCATCCTCCGCGCACCCTGGCTCCCCCTCCCTCCTCCTTATGAGCCTGACCCTTCTGCATGACCCTGTCCTTGGGAGTCACGCCAGCGCCTGACCAACACCTCCTCTCCTCCCATGAATGCCCCTCTGTTGATAAACCTCCCCTCTGCGCTGGATTGTCCACGCAGCATGAATACCACTCCATTGATGGCCCCTCACCCCGTGTCCGACTGTCCACACAAGTCCGAGGCCACTGCCTAAGCCGGGAGATATCATTTACTGCCCCTTATTGTATGAGGTCGCTCTCCTTCAAAGGACCCTCTATTGATCCAGGCCTCCCCACCCCCTGTGATATGATCAGGCGCACACATCCTAAGACTCGACGGAACACTCAGCTGCGTGATGACCCCCTCCTCTTATCAGCAGGTTGAGGACCTCTATTGTGAAGGTATATGGGGGTGGGATTAACACGAGGATTACGGGGATGTCATTTTCTTGCTTTACAAAGTTCTGATTGTAATAAAGGAAGGTCACATGCCATAAACCAGTGTATAAGAGGCCAGGCCTCCGAGAGGCTGTTAGAGCACCTCGAGACGATACCTTGTTGTCTGATCTGATGTGTTCGGCTCCGTCGGAATAAACTTCTGTTTCCTGCCTTCTGGTCTCCGGCGCCTGCCTCATTGCTTGGTAAACTTGAATGGTACAAGGGCGGTTAGCGCCGGGCAAATCTTGAGAAAGGTCCTAGCCCTACCTTTTTCCACAATTGGCGTCCCAAAGCGTGGGGCCCATCAGCGACACGTGGATCCAGTGGGAGAGGTCCCGATGACAGAGTGAACGACTGCAACGATCGGGAAGAGCTCATGTCCGATAGACCCTCGTCTGACAGCCGATCATCCGACCTTCACTAGTTCTGAACAGACCTCTCTCGAGTGATCTACGGTCCTGACTGGGAACCATCAGGAGTGCCACGAACATCACGAAGGAGAGAGGACGATTGGGCGCTGGATCCAGAGGACAGGAAACCGTCCATGCGGTCCGGGTAAGGTCGTGTAAACACGACGAATTGAGGAAAATTGTTTTGTTTGGATAATACTAGTATTACGCTTTGTTGAAACCTCTGGAGATTCGCTGTCTGCAAACGGAGAAAAACAACAGGCTCTCTCTTTGCAAACAGTGAAGGATAGGTAACGCAGACTTTTGTCCCCGTTGTAATCCGTCGTGCCTATCTTCCTCCCCCACTGTTTCCCGAACTGCCGTTCGTGGATTATTGTCTGGAGATTCTTTTTCTGCAAACAGGGAAGAACAAGGTCTCTCTTTGCAGGGAGAGAAAGAGTAGGTAACGATAACTTTTCGTGCCCACTTATTCTCCCCACTGAATTGTTTTGATTGACCGATTGTTCGGTATTGGTTCGCTTGAGGTATTCACCGCCGGCAAACACCGGAGAATAGAAATATTCTGTCTAGTCTTTGCCCGCCGTGATAAGATAGGTAGTGCAGACTTTTTTGTCCCCGGTGTAAACCGTCATGCCTATCTTCTCCCCACTGGTTGGTAGCCTGTTTAGCCCGGACCGCTTATTAGAGATGAACCATCCAGCTCCACTGGAGGGCACCCCTAATAAGGACATGTTCACTAAGTATGGACTAGTCGCTATAGCTTACACTAGACTATGGCATAAATATACGAAAAAGAACCCTGAAAGTCAGTGGCCACTGATAGGTTCCTTTAGTGAAAATAAAATAAAAACATTAGAAATAGCGCTCCAGAAGAATAAGACCACGCCCACTATGCTCGACAGTATCGGCATGTGGCGCAAGGAAACGGAACAACGAAAGAAAAGAGAAGAAGCAAAAATAGGGAAAGAATTACGAAAGGCAGCCCACCTAGCCGCAAAACAACTAGAAGAAGAAATAAAAGAAAGAAAAGAAGCTACACAAAACCAAGAATCAGGGTCAACAGGCCAATGTCCTGTTAGGACCCCCTCTGCGCTCTACCCTGAACTACCCTCCAAACAACGGGCAAACGATGAGTTACTGCTAGGTCCCCCAATCATCTACATGCCCCCTCCATATGCTCCCAGCCAACAAAACCTGCAAGCCCCGAGTGTGAGTGAAAGTGACCCTAGCGCTAGTGCACCGGCCCTCACGGCCTCCGCACCAACCATATTAACAACTTCGTCAGACGACCCCGAGGCTAGCAAACAATCATCAGCCAGGTTAAGTAGGTTAAGCAAAGATGAGCGGGATGGGATCAACGAAATAGCAAAGACATTGGTAGAACGAAGGGAGAGCGAAGAATACACAATGAGCGTATATAATTCACATGCCGACAGCCACAGACGGCATTTCATTTTGCGATTCAGCTACCACACCCTGAACGCGTATGAAGATAGGTATCAGAGTAAGGGTCCCGCTAAACTAACAACACTGTATAGGAAGATTGATGTTGGAGATGGGACTGAACGTGAGGCGACGGAGCTCTTCATGCAAATGCTTGAGGTCTTTCGCCACCTCGCGGAACAGAAACCAGAAGCCAAGGTTACGGTCCCTGAAACAACCTCGGCAGAAGTAGCCAATACTATGATGCCCATCAGAGAAGCGGCTCCTTACTGGATCCCGCCACGGGGCCAGGGAACGAGCGATGATATTAATGATGAAAATGCAAAGGGGAGGGTTGTGTACAATTGGGTTTACCAACCATGGGACCGACAAGACATCCTAACCTTTAAGCAAACCCTGCCCGACTTAAGAAAGAACCCGACGGCATTTTATACCGAATTAGGCACAGCCTTGGGTTCGACAATAATGACTTTAGCAGATATTGACTTGTTCTTTGGGTTATGCCTGCCAGCTGATGTGTGGAAGCAAATCCGGAAGGCTGACCACACGGATCTGTTTGGACATACCTGGGACCAACTCGGTAAACTAGATAGACAGCGAGAGCCGGGGAGTAAACCAGTGAAGGACATACTAGAACTCCCAGACAAACTGGTCCAGAAGTTAAAAACCCTGGTCCCGGAAAAGAAAGTAGACTGGTCGATAGTCACGGCCTGTCGACAGAAACCCCAGGAAGATGTGTCAGACTACTTCTCCCGATTTGAGACAGTGTTCTCCGACTACAGTGGCCAAGACATGACCACCGCAACCGGACAGCACCTGTTTGTGCAAAATTATGTAAAGGGACTAACACAAGAAGTCTCCCAAAAACTGCAGACGAGTGAGAGTAGTTGGGGGGCCTCCAAACCCGCAGCTATCCTTCAGATGGCTCAGTATTACGAGCACCAAAAGAATGAGAATGATAGGGCGTCCGAGAAAAAGAAGAAAGATTTAAAGGAAAGGGTAATGATAGCCCAGATACAGGGTATAGCGCTAGGACGGGAACACCAAAGGGGGAACTACCAATCAACCACCCCCAGAGATCTACCTCCTAAAGATCACACCCCAACATCCCACACTGGACGGAGAGACATTAGCACTGACCAATGCGCCTTCTGCAAAGGGCTCGGCCATTGGAAATTCCAGTGTCCGGTTCTGCTAGAAATGAATAGAAATAGGGATTCCAGGGATGTGGCAGGTGGCCCGAGAAATAGAGTACAAGGACGAGGGAGCACCAACGACACCAGCAATGACAGATCAGGGAGACTGAACACGTTTGACCGTCCCCGACAGAACCAATATCAGCTGTCCGAAGGTGAACATGCCCCCGACTTTGCATAGGACTGCCAGGGGCAAGGGAGGGATCCAGTCGAGCTCTGTGTTGACCAGCAAGGTCCTTATGTCACCGCTAAGGTCTTGGGTACAGAGTCTCCATTCTTGGTAGACACTGGGGCGACACGTAGTGTGTTATCAAAACGACTGATTCCAAGGGCACCCTTGTCTGGCTCACACATAACGTCGATAGGTTTCGATGGGACGCCCTCCACTAACCCCCTGTCCGTACCTATTTCCTTTGACCTAGAAAACAACACTACTGACGTGACATTTCTACTCTCCTCCAACTCCCCTGATGCCATTATGGGTATTGACTTACTGAAACATTTTCGAGCTACCATTAGGTGTTCCCCAGATGGAATACGAGTCATCCTGTATGACAACCCAGACATGCCCAGATCCCCTCCCCCACGACACATGTGCTCCATAACTGACGCTGACCTGTCCCTGCTTGACACCCTGCCTCCGTACCTGTGGGCCAAAAATGACTCTGATGTGGGGCGAATGATGATTGATCCTATTCACATAACTGTACGACAGGACGCTATGCTCCCGAAACTCCCACAATATCGGATATCGCCAGAGGGTGAGAAGGCACTGGTAGCGATCATTCAGTCTCTGGTAGATGCAGGAGTGGTTGAAGAGGTGGTTAGCAACGTCTGCAACAGCCCAATCCTACCTATTGTTAAGAAGCAGGGTGAAGGAGATGAGAAAGCGTACCGCTTCATCATCGACTTGCGAGAGATTAACAAAGTGGTTGTACCCCAATATCCTGTGGTCTCTGATATCACCACCATTCTGACCCTCATCCCGTCCACTGCCACCACCTTCTCTGTTATCGACCTTAAAAACGCGCTTTTCTCTATCCCCATTCATCCAGACAGCCGTTATCTCTTCGGCTTCACCTTAAAATCTCGCTCGTACCGATTCTGTAGAGCTCCCCAGGGATACACTGAAAGTCCCAGCATTTACAGCCAGGCCCTCAAAAGACAGCTGGATGCCTTCCAGCTACCAGAGGGAGTGGTGTTGATCCAATATGTCGATGATATCCTTTTGGCGGCCGACACCACCCCGCTTGCAACGACAGCCACCGTCCAACTCCTACACTTTCTTGCAGAGAATGGCCATAAAGTCTCCAAAAAGAAGTTACAGTTCTGTCAGCCACAGGTGACTTACCTAGGCCATCTTCTGTCCAAAGAAGGGAGGAAACTTACACCCGACCGAATCCAAACCATCCTAGATACCCCCATCCCGAAAACACAAAAGCAGGTCCGCTCTTTGGTTGGCCTAACCTCTTTTTGCAGACAGTGGTTGCCTAATTACAGCCTCATTGTGAAACCATTACTTGCCCTGCTGACCAAAGATGTCCCCTCCCCGCTTCCTTGGACCACTGAGTGTCAAGCCTCCTTTAAGGAATTACGGGATGCACTCTGCTCAGCGCCCGTCCTCGGAACGCCGGATTACTCCAAACCCTTCTCCCTCTTCACCCACGAAAGGGAGGGATGCGCATTGTCTGTCCTAACTCAATCAATTGGTCCTAAGCAGCGCCCTTGTGCCTACTTCTCCGCCACTCTTGATCCTGTAGCCAGAGCTTTGCCTGCCTGCCTTCGAGCAGTAGCCGCCGCTGCTGTCTCTATCCATCAGAGCGAGGGAATTGTACTTTCCAACTCCCTCACAGTGCTAGTACCCCATGCAGTCGACACCCTCTTGAACCAGACCAAAACCCAGCACCTGACTAGCGCACGACTGACAGGGTACGAGTTGACTCTGCTTGCACCCCACATCACACTAAAGAGATGCACGACTTTGAATCCTGCCACATTGTTACCCCTGCCTGAGAATGACCCCGACGTTCCTCCCATCCACGACTGTGTGACCCTCACGGACGAACAAACTAGGAGTAGGGTTGACCTCCGAGACACTGCTTTTCCTGACCCCGATGGAGAGCTATGGGTAGACGGCTCATGCATCAAACTCCCAGATGGCACCACCTCAGCTGCCTATGCAGTAACGACAGCCCGAACAGTAGTTGAGACAGCCTGCATCACACAACAATCTGCCCAGGCAGCAGAGCTGATAGCCCTCACCCGAGCATGCATCATAGCCGCAGGGACCACCACGAACGTATATACGGACAGCCAGTATGCCTTCGGAGTGGTCCACCATTTTGGGCTCCTGTGGAGGGAGAGGGGATTCCTGACGTCCCACGGCACCCCGATCCTCCACGGAGATCTAGTCTCCGCTCTGATTGAAGCAGTTCTCCTCCCCAAACGATTAGCGGTAATCAAATGTCAGGCACACAAAAGGGTGACAGACTTAGTCGGACAAGGGAATGCATTGGCCGACATCACTGCACGAACCACAGCTGAGAATAGGACGGTGACACGCATGTACATGACCAGGTCACAAGCAGAAACATGGAGTGACACAAGGATAATGATCAGAGACATACAGTCGGCCAGCACCCCTCACGAGCTGACTAAGTGGGCAAGGGTGGGTTTGAAGGATGAGGAGGGCTGCTGGCGAACGAAGGATGCAAGCAAATGGTTGCTACCCGACTCATACCTGATTCCCATACTGACAATGGCTCACTCCCCCGCACACATAGGATCTGCACCCATGATCGAACTCATTTCCAAAGTCTGGCATAACGACAAAATCCCTGACTCAGCCAGACGCCTAGTTCAGCAGTGCCTTATCTGCCTGCAACACAACCCCGGGAAAGGAACTGTAGTGCCCCGGGGAGGGTTTGGGACCCCCAATCACCCCTTTGAGGTCCTTCAGATGGATTACATCCAACTAGAGAGATGCCAAAATCTGAAGTATGTACTAGTCAGTATGTGCCTTCAGTAAATGGGTGGAGGCCTATCCAACCCGTGACAACACTGCCATGACTACTGCCAAAGTACTACTGAAAGAATTCTTCCCTCGCTATGGCCTTTGCCGAATTTTATGGAGCGACAATGGCCCCCACTTCATAGCTGAGGTTATCCAACTAATCCTAAAGGGGTTGGGGGTGAAGCAACGATTCCATGCGGTCTTCCACCCCCAATCCGCTGGTCTAGTGGAACGCCATAATGCCACACTGAAGCTGAAACTGGCAAAAATAGTGGCCACCACTGGACTTAACTGGCCGGATGCCCTCCCACTGGCCTTGTTATCGATGCGCTCCACTCCCACCAAGCACCATCTGACCCCCTACGAGGTCGTGTTTGGGCGACCGATGAATCTCTGGACTGCTCCCAAACCGACCTCCATTCATGACGTCCCGGACGTCCTACTGTCTGATTATTTGTGCAAGTTAACTAAAACGTTGTCTGTCATTCATCAACAGGTGCAGCAGGCCATCCCCGATGCTTCCAGGGGCCCCGGCCACGACATCCAACCAGGAGATTTCGTATTGATACGAAATTTCCAGCGAACCAAGAGTCTGGAACCTCAGTGGACGGGCCCCTGGCAAGTGCTGATCACCACCCGAACGGCACTCCGAGTGGAGGGGAAGAAGCACTGGCTGCACGCGCATCATTGCCGAAAGGTCTCTGCAAACCTGGCCACGACAGAAAACGTCAGCACCCAAGAAGAGCTCCTGAGCAAAGACCGACCGATATTGGACTGTTATCCCGATACTGAGGCACTCGAACTTGCAAAATTCTCTGATTCCACTGTGCCATCCAGAGAAGGGTATTTCCTGCGTCGAAAGGAGGGAGCTTCGGCTAAGTAGGCCACGGACTAAGTTAAATCTCAGAACGGTGACCTACACACAATCAAGGGTCGCCGGGAGAGAAGCTAAACGAAGTCTGTGGTTCTGCCCACTACCGAGCCCCTTGAAGGTGATGGAAGCGCCAAATAAGAAGATGATGGAAGCGCCAGATAAGAAGATGATGGAAGCAACGGGAAATACCCAGTATAGAAATCCAAAGACTGACAACCTGCACAAATCAAAGACAATTGCACTCTTCATTGTCTTCCTCTTCTGCCTCCTCCTCATGACCTCCTTCTGGATTCTGGAGGAAAGCACACCGGCTCATGAGGCATTGCTACCTACTGCACAGCCAACACCCCTGAAAGAGCATCACCTAATCTCTCTGTCGCCTCAGCTCCGAGAAAGGCGCAGGGAATTCTGGAACAATTCCTTTGTGCAACTATTGCACCAACACAACCTTGCTGCAAATGCTACGAACTGTTGGATCTGCGGGTTGCTCCCGCATGCCACTGGACACTCCATCCCCTTCATCCCTTCACCCTTCTCAGTTCACGGCTCTTGCCTCGCCTGGTTGATCCTCATGCAAGAGAGCCACAGGGACAACGCCACCTCCAGCCGGACAGTGTCGCGCTTCTACTCTGGGTTCTGGCTGAACAAAACAGGAAAGACCCCAGCTGCCCTGTGTCCTGCGCTCGCAGGCGCCACCTTCATCAAAGACATTCCAGCCAAAGAACGAGTCGAAGTACAGGTGCTCCACAATCCGGCCAGAACCACCTTCACTCATCTGCAAAAACAAACTACCGCCACCCTGACTGTGGCTCTGTCCGTAATCAATGTCACTGGCCTTGTGTGCCTAGAGGGCCAGGGAACGCAACTGGTGGGCCACAGCTCCTGCCGAATCACCAGAACATTGGACTCAGTTGACCCCCCTTCCTTTGTTGCTTCTCCGAACATGTACTTTGTGTGTGGCACCAAAGCTTACACCTGGCTCCCGAGAGGCTGGAAAGGCGTCTGTTACATTGCCTTCGTTCTTCCACCCACATATGTAGCCCCTGCCAACCACCACCGGCAGAGGCGTGCAGACGACCTTGGACAAGCCGACTCCACCGGAGCACAGTTCCTGGATGCAGCAAAGGGACTTGTTCCTCTGTGGGGCCCAATGGCAAACAGCCGTGCTATCCGACACCTGACCCAGGCAGTAGAAACAACGATCAACATCACGGCTGGCATCCTCGCCAACAACACTGCGGAGCTTCAGGCGGTCCGCCTCGTGACCCTTCAAAATCGTCTTGTCTTAGACGTGGTCCTAGCCGACCGAGGAGGAGCATGCCGCATCATCGGATCCAGCTGCTGCACCTACGTGCCAGACAACTCGCCTTCAGTCTACAAAGCCATTGAACACCTCCACAGACTGTCCTCAGAGGTTCACCAAGAACAGGAAGGATGGTCGCTTGGGAGCTGGTTTTGGGACACTTTGAAGAATTGGGGTTGGAAGTTGTTTTCCTTCGTGCTGGTACCTGTTGTGATATTATGTGGGTGCTGCCTAGGTATCCAATGTCTGCCACCTTTGTTCGGCCTTGTTTCTAACTGTATGTGCCCAAAGACTTTGGACTTCCGAAATGAGCACATGAGCCCCCTCTATGAAGTAGAAATACGTGGCCTTATGGGGATAAATCCGAACTGACAAGTTGGCGAGACATGTTAAAAGGGAGGACTGTGGAATTTTAGTTTGCGATCTGAACATCATCTGCGCCAGCTTGTCACCTATGTACTACGTGCACGGCAGCCATTTTAGATATCATGGTCTCCCTGTCCACGATCGATCGCCAGCGCGCCCCTCTGACCCAGCAAGCATCCTCCGCGCACCCTGGCTCCCCCTCCCTCCTCCTTATGAGCCTGACCCTTCTGCATGACCCTGTCCTTGGGAGTCACGCCAGCGCCTGACCAACACCTCCTCTCCTCCCATGAATGCCCCTCTGTTGATAAACCTCCCCTCTGCGCTGGATTGTCCACGCAGCATGAATACCACTCCATTGATGGCCCCTCACCCCGTGTCCGACTGTCCACACAAGTCCGAGGCCACTGCCTAAGCCGGGAGATATCATTTACTGCCCCTTATTGTATGAGGTCGCTCTCCTTCAAAGGACCCTCTATTGATCCAGGCCTCCCCACCCCCTGTGATATGATCAGGCGCACACATCCTAAGACTCGACGGAACACTCAGCTGCGTGATGACCCCCTCCTCTTATCAGCAGGTTGAGGACCTCTATTGTGAAGGTATATGGGGGTGGGATTAACACGAGGATTACGGGGATGTCATTTTCTTGCTTTACAAAGTTCTGATTGTAATAAAGGAAGGTCACATGCCATAAACCAGTGTATAAGAGGCCAGGCCTCCGAGAGGCTGTTAGAGCACCTCGAGACGATACCTTGTTGTCTGATCTGATGTGTTCTGCTCCGTCGGAATAAACTTCTGTTTCCTGCCTTCTGGTCTCCGGCGCCTGCCTCATTGCTTGGTAAACTTGAATGGTACAAGGGCGGTTAGCGCCGGGCAAATCTTGAGAAAGGTCCTAGCCCTACCTTTTTCCACAATATGACCTCAGATGGGTGGTTTTAGAATGCGTAAAGAATAAAGAGAATCTAGAGAGAACCTTGCATGAACGTAAACAACGATGGGTGTTCAAGCTTCAAACGGATGTACATGGGCTAAACAATGCCATACCCTGGGGTGCGTTTAACCATTAAGATCTGAACCCTGAAACACCAAGTGCCTTTACAAAATCGCTGCTACTATACAGAATTGAACTCCCATAAGAATACAGTGGATCGAGATAGGTCCTCTCCTTCCTCTAAAACATGACTATACAACTAATTCACCAATGTAGCCCAGTACTGCAAAAAGTTTCACTGTCCAACTGGAGCTACTCGTAGGTGAATATAGCCCAACCAAACCCACTAAATAACAGAGCCTCAACTTCAGAAAATATTCCACAATCATGGTACGTCTTTTCAGTAACTTCAGCTTGATAATCTGCGCTCTACGATATTTGTGAGAGATTTCCCAAAGAACTACCTATGAGTGACTAATTCTTCTTCTTTTTTAATAATAAAACAACAGTCAGTAGAAATTTATTTACGAGTGATCTGACACTTTATTGAGTAGAGAAATCGCATCCTCCCAAGATGGCCCCCGAGACCGAACGGTCCAGTCTTTTTCCGGTTGCAAACCCGGAAGCGAAAGATAACATAAGCAATCCCCGCAGGACGCACTCTAAGATGCGGTACGACTGGGCAACAGCTAGGTAATACTGTGCGGTGTTGCTGATCAGGAAGTGAGTGTACTACCCCATTTCTCCTTATCAGAAACGAGAGAGCAAGGCTTCTGAAATCTGCCCGCTCGTGGAAAACTATGTTTTTTGAAAAACTAACCGCGCTTTATTAATCCCGCCACTGCAGCATTGCTTCTACCGAAGGGACACCGCCCCCCTCTGAGGCCATGAAGTGCTATTAAGCACCCACAAATGTAAATGTTGAGATTCTTTTGATTTATATGTTATATGTAGTGTGTGTAATTATCGTCTTTGTCACAGTAAGTCACATATTGGTTTTTGTCGATGTATTTCACGTCACAATCACTCTGCGTGTACTTTAATCACCACACGCTAGACCTGAGAGCCTGCACGCACCAATATGGGGCAAAATGAACCATATAAAAAGTGTGCATATATATGTATATGTATCCGGAAACGTGCAGCATGAAGGACATACATGTCCCCGATCTCTTAGAGAAAGGGGTAAGGTGCCTTAAACTTTGTTTTATTCATTTCTTTACAGGTTCTTCAACGAGCAATACATACGTCAGTAAGCTACCGCGTATGTATTTTGAACCACGCATGTGTCTATATTGAGCAGCGTCCACTATTGTAAATACTTTCTTTACATTAATTAATCCTTAACCTTCATTTTAGGTTTCTAGGAGTGGCATATACTGGGCTGGTCCCAGTATGGTCCTGAAGAAACGCCAGGGGTAGCGTGAAACATGTTGACCATATACTGAACCTACCTTCATACTAGGTCCGATCACAGTATAAACACTATTTTTAATATACCAACCTAGGAGCAGAATAAATTATTAAGGCCCACTAGTACGGTATTTTTAAATTCACTTTTTTCACCCACTCCACCTCACTTCACCTTTTTGCACCACACATAGTCCTTCACAATTAAGTGCTCCTACGTAGTTCGCAAGTCGTAGCACGTCCCTTTTCGTAGAGAACTGGGATGGCCCCTATGATGAAGCATGTCACCATGAGGAAACTCCGGTGAGTGAGGGGACTCAAGTGGAGATATTTTTTCTTTCTTTTTTCGGCTACACTTAATAATATTTTGTGTTTAGCCACAACACAAGACAGGTCTCTGAACCCAGAACTTGGGCTCACTTTTTTGACAGGTGTGAGTCTAGACACACCTAGGGACTAATAAGACTACTACTCGAAAAGCCAGGTCTTCAGCTTTGTGTGGAATTCAAGATGTGAGGACGAGGCTCTTATGTGTAGCAGCAGGGTTTACTACTACCAGATCTGATTTGAAGTAAGAGTCTGTATGAGCAGAGGTGTTTGAAATGTTGGTGAAAGCAGATGCATTTGTTGAGGCATGCTGGGTCAGTGTTAAAGTAGTACCTTGAAAGTGTGGGTGAGGCATTTGAATTGTGCTTGTTTGTGGATGGGGGGCAGTGGACAACCTGCATGCGTGGTGTGATGTGAGTGGGGAGTGGGACTTTGAGAGTGATTCTGGCTGCTGATTTCTGAATGGTCTGCAGGCTCTATTGAATTTTATATTGATCCTGACATGGAGGTTGTTCCTCTGGTCCAACTTATTTGTGACCAGGGCATGTGTGATGGTCTTCCGGGTGATGATTAGGAGCCATTTGAAAATCTACTACAACACCTTTAGGGTATGGAAACATGAGACGGTGACAGTGTTAAAGTATGTCGAGTTTGCTGTTGATGATGCTCCCGAGGGTTTTAAGAGTGGGTAGTGGGGTGGGTGTAGGTCCTAGCTCTGTTGCCCACCAGGTTTAGTTCGACAGTAACGTCTCTTTCTGAAGATTACGATTTCAGTCTTGTCGGTGTACAGCTTTAGACAGTTGGTCCTAATCCAGTGGGCGAATTTAGTCATGCAGACATTGAACTTGGATCAGGTACTGGTAGTCTTGTCCATGAGGGAGAGAATGAGTTGTGTGTCGTTGGCTTAGGAGAGTATGTTGATATCGTGAGGGCAGATTATGCCAGCTAGAGGGATCATGTATATGTTGAAGATGGTCAGGCACAGGGAAGAACCTTGCGGAACTCTGCGGAGGAGGACGTGGGTGTTTGAGGTGTACTGTACCAGGATGACTGACTGGAAGGAGAAAAACCATTGGAGTGTTTGCCCTTTAAACTGTGTTTATAAAGTGCAGCTGTGAGAGTGTCCAGGACCTGAGTGTGAGTATGTTAGGGTGGCATCAGTTAAAAACCCAGGTCTTAAGTCCTCTCCTGAATCCCTGGAGGGAGGGTGAGGCCTGTAGATGGAGGTGGAGATTCTTCCAGGAATTAGCTATGAGATAGTACAAGAAGCGTTCTCCACTGTTGCTCCAGCAGATGCGACCAAGGGAAAGGGAGATGGAGTCTAGAGGGTTTGTGAAAGCTAAGGCGTTGGTTGATGTATCCTGGTCCTTGGTTGTGCAGGGCTTTATAGGTGTGGGTCAGAAGCTTGAATTGGCATCTGTTGTGGATGGGGAGTCAGTTGAGTTTCTTCAGGTGAACGGTGATGTGGTACGTCTGGGGTGGTTGAGAATGAGTCTGGCTGCTGAGTACTGAAAGGTTCTGCAGTCACTTCATAAAGTGTGCAGTAATTCCTGCGTACAGTGCATTGCCGTAGTACAAGTGACTGGTGATGAGGGCTTGAGTGATGGTGTGGTGGAGATTGGAAGCCTCTTGTAGATCTTTCAGAGCACGCACAGAGTGAGTAAGCAGGCGGAGGAGACTGCGCAGATCTGGTTCTTCATGGTGAGTTTGATTTTGAAGATGATGTCATGGTTTTGAGAATGGTCTAATGGGGTGGGAGAGGGTCCAAGTTTAGCAGGCCACCAGGAGTTGTTCCACAGGAGGTGTTGTTCCCAAAGATCAGAACTTGTGTCTTGACTGTGTTGTTCGTAAGGCAGTTGTTGGCATCCAGTCAGTGACACCTGTCAGTCACAAGGAGTAGTACGTCCTCACGGTGGATGGGTTTTGTAATTGAGAGAGAATGAGCTGTGTGTTGTCTGTGTAGGAGATGATGTTCAGTCCATGGTTTCTGTTAATGTTGACCTGGGGTGTCATGGATTCATTTAACAGAGATGGGCTGAGGGATGAACCTTGAGGGACTCTGTAGATGTTGTTTTTGGGCTCCGAAGTGAACAGTGGAAGGCAGATTCTCTGTAATCTACTGGTGATGAAGGATACAAACCATTCAAGGGTGTCCTCCTCGATTCCAATCTGATGAAGCCTCTTGATCATGGTGTCGTGGTACACTGTGTCGAAGGCTGCTGAGAGATTGAGAAGGATCTAGGGAGCCGCTTCTCATTGGTGTAAGATATTATTGATGTTGCCAGTCGCTGTGATTAGTGGTGTTATGGTGCTGTGGTTTGTTCGAAATCTGTATTGGGATGTTTGCAGAAGATCGTTGTTCGCGAGTTATTTTGGGAGTTGGTGGTTGATGGCATTTTCGAGGACTTTGGTGGGAAAGTGGAGCAGGGAGATCGGCTGTTAGTTCTAGAGCTCATTAGAGTCAGTGGATGGTTCCTTGAGCAGGGGTTTAACCTTAGCGTGTTCCACCAAAGATGGCTATGAGCTTTTTGCTGATCGTCTTGTTAGCGAGGTACAACATGTGGTGGGGACAGGGTTTTATGGGTGTGCCAAAGTAGACAGAGTGCATGATTTCTGTGGTGTTCTGCTGTGTGAGCTGGTCCCAATCTGTGATAGAGTAGTCATAGCTTGCGGCTGTAGGAATGAGTAGGCTGAGGATCTTGTCGGCACCGGGTTGGGGTATGAAGTGTTTGTAGATGGTGGAGATCTAGATGTGGAAGAAGTTTGCCAATGTCTCGCAGAGTTCTTGAAGGTGGTGATGATGTTTTCTGTTGCTAAGGGGTTGGAGAACTCCCTTGACAATGCTGTGGAGTTCTTTGCTGTGGTTGGAGCTGGTTTTGATGCGTTCAGCTGAGGCATTCCTGCTTGTCTCTTTCAGAAGTTAGAAGTAAGGGTTGAGCAATGTCTTGAAGCTGGTGGGTCCTTGGATTCTGATGTCATATAGGCATTGGATGGGGAGGGTGTGGGAGGTGTGTCTTCACTGAAAATGTGTACACTCATTTCCGATCTTTGCTGGGTAGCATTAGTGATGGAAATAATCATACAATATGCAGAAATCTTCAAGTGGGAAAGGTGAATGTAACCCATGAAACTTTATAAACTTTATAAGTGGTGAAAACTGAAACTTTGAAAAACTATGCTGGTATAATAAACAAGAATTGACAATGCCAATAGGTCTCACCTACAAAAAATCTATTGGCGTTGACAATGTCTTTTGGCCATGCTGTACTGTGAAGCATGGCTGGAAGCAACAACAAAAATGTACTATGGTGGGGCCAGTGCTGGCCATGTCTTAGCACCTTTTGGAAATTGTGTGAGGGACAGGAGACAACACAGTGGGAGGAAGGGCATATTCAGGGGCAACATGAGCAAAGAAGGGTGTGGGAAAAAGCAATATGACATGGCCAACACTAACTGCATAACAACAATTGTTTTGGGGGATTGCAGGAGGCAACATAGAGAGGGACAGAAGACAAAACAGTGGGAGTGTTGGTCAGCAGGCCACATAGAGGGAGAGAGGGTGAGTTGAGGGGGCAACACGGACAGCGGGAGGTGGGAAGAAGGGGCTGGGAGCAGGCACATGTAGATGTAAATGAGTGTGTACGTTAAGTTAACCACAGGTAAGCAATAGGTGAGTTCTAAGTCTGAAGACTTAGAACTAAAAATGTGCACACCACTAAATGTGATGCCTGTGCAGGAGTCCTGATGCTAAATCCTTGACAACCAGGCTTCAACCAGAGCACTCCAGAGCCGTAAAAACAGCATCAAGTTTACAGCTGAGAAACAGGTGCGAGGCTCCTGACACCAGCATCTGATACTCTGATCTAAATGATATAGAAGACCACGCACTGTCAGCACTTTGGTTTGCTGATCTAGTTGGTTCAGTAGAAGGCTGAGGTGGGGTCACGTGAAGATGGGAGCATGGTTATTTAGTTTTATTTAGTGATTTTAATTATATATGCACTTGTGGGTCTCAGTATGTAGCAGGGAAGACCTGGCCTGGCAGTTCGGGCTGTGTTCCCATGGGGAACAGGTTCCAGACTGATTTGCATATGGCTGGGTCTAAACTGGAATGGTGTGGCGTGCAAATTAACAGTTGATTAAACCCAGATCTGTAATTGGGGATGAATGTTTGATAAACTTGGCATTCCATACATCATCTATGCTTTTTCAATTTAGGACCGAAAAGGACATCCAAATTGCATGTACTTTCAAATGACAATAAAAAAACATTAATCACCAATTTAAATGTGTTGGTAGGAAATCAAATATTAAAAAAACACACACACTGGATCTCAATTTGAATCTGTGTCTAATCTGCAGTCTAATAAAAGGACTTCTCGATGCCCCCATTACTGCAGCGTACTAGGAACCCAAATGAGACAGCATAACGATCACTTAAGTGCAGTGGCCTTGATTGACATATCTTCTATGCATTGCAAAGCATCAAAACCTCATGAGAGCAAAGCCAATAGCTGAAGTGGGCTGGGCCAAAGCCCACTCAGTTGCTCTCTGTTATCTCTTCTACTCTGTTGAAATTCTGAGAACAGGAGGCCCTCTATAAAACATGAGTGTCCGTAGCCACAAATAACAAGCATTGGCATTATGTTTCGCCTATACGAGATTTGTTGGCTTCGTCACTGCTCTATTAGGCAGGGCTCGAGTCCGGGTGCCACGCAGGTGGACGGCGTCCCCCCACTTATTTTACCGGGGGGACACCTTCCCCCCTGCCAAACAGCTGGACTTCATTCTTTGGCCTCTCTGGGACAAGGAGCTCGGCACCTTTCGTGACGCCACTTCCTGTTGTGACGTCACTTCCGGTGACAGCGTCCCCCCACTTCTTTTGTTACGACTTGTGCACTGCTATTATGCATTATGGGTTAATGTCAAGAAAAAAGCGCTATAACTGCGCTGACCATCTCATAGTCAAGGTAAAAAGCACATACACTGCACTGACCGTCTCTTCACTTTAATACATTTTGCACAGCAGTTTGTGTTGCTGTACAGCATGTCTGAAATAAGCCAATAGCTCTCGCTTGGGCAAAACCAATTGGCATTGCCAATGTTTGTTACATACATATACGCAACTGTTCCTTCTGACAGTCGCAGCTGTGTTTTTGCTATCACAGAATCCTTACAGAGTTCAAACTACATAAAGAGTGTATTTCTTGAAATATAAGTTAAAAGCCCAGTTTTCTGAAAACTCAGCTGGAAAACGAGGATTATTTCTTACTGTAGTTCACATGCAACAATCAGAGTCAAGCGGATGCTGATGTCTGAAGGAAGTTTTCACAAAGCACAGAGACTGTTGGATGGGTGAGGCGTAGCAAAGTCCCTAGAGATATTAGAGGCACAGATTTCATTCTGTTGATTAATACTAGTAACATCTATTAGTAAAGAATGGGCTATACCAACGATAACACAGTAGAATTCTAAAATCGGTTCAGTTAATCAGGAAACCCTGAATGCACGAAATAACCACTGTTGTTTATATGGCCTTAATATTTAACCCCTTGTGTGCTGATGACGGAACCGCTCCGTCATCAGCTGCGGTGGCGCTGTGCTGATGACGGAGCGGTTCCGTCATGGCCCGCCTGCCGCTCATGCGCGGCGCGAATTCCGCGCCTGCGCTGAGCGTTCTATTGAGCGGGTGGGGCCATGACAGAACCGCTCCGTCATAAGCACAGCGCAACTGTAGGAGAGTAGGGTCTGCTATCCTATGGTCACCCCAATTTTTGCTTTTTGCTTCACTGGTTTTTGACTTACTGAGGCTGTGGGCCTGCTAATCAGACCCCCAGCCTGCTGTTCTCTCTCTAAATTTATAATACATGTGCTATAGGTACATACCACAATTGGAAATGGACTCCTTGTCAGCCCCTGTACCATGCACTATAGGTGCTCAGGGCATAGGTGCCACCAAGGCCTACCAGGGGCTGAAGCATAGCTTTTGCCACCCCTGGCTGGTTCTTAAATTGACACAACCGGCTGATCACTCAGCTGGGGCAAGTGGGTGTAATCACCCCTTGCTTAGATATAGTATACCTATATCTAAACCTATATCTGGACACATATATAAGCCTGTAAGCCACTCCTATGGAAGGCCTCATCAATCCTGGGGGCAGAGTGCGTGGTTTTATGTGAGATGGAGCTCTGGCATGAGCTGAGCCTGTCTGCAGCTGTCGGGAACAACTCCCTAAGCTGATCTGGGATAATGCCATACCATATACTCTTAAGCGCCTTATAATCCTCGCGGTTATATAGCAACTTTGGTTTGGCTTTATCAAAACATGTCGTGTAAGGTGTCATACGAATTGGAATACTACCCCCTCGCCAGTTCTGGCGACGGGGGTAGCATTCCACCCTTCTAGAGGGATAAGACATGTTACTTTACTGAAACGCGGTTGATTTAAAATGAGCCTCAGATCCACAAAATGGATGCCTCTGCCACAGACACGGGTCTGGCCTCCTGCTGCTGACCGAAACTCAGCAAATGGTGGCCTGGACAAAGGGTTTCCTGTCGAAGGGCGGTGTTAAACCACCCCAGACAGGAGATAGTGGATTGTAGCAGGGAGGTTTCAAAGAAACCAGACACTGCCTGGGGAGCACAAGGCTGCCCCTTGCATAATCCGGCCAAACCGGTTCTGGGGCCTTCCAGCCCCAGTCCCAGCGCGGGCGGCCTGGATCAAAGGAAAGGGGTGTAACCACCCCCTTCCTGGGTCCCACCCATAGGAGGGGACCTAGCAGGATGTCCAGCCCACCAGATTCGAATAAGAGTGGGAGCAGTGCCAATGCAACTCAGATCATCCTGAAGAAACATAAGAAACAAATTCTGGACCCTTCGACATTCTATTCAACATAGAAGCCTGAAGAATCTCCCTTGTGGTCAAGGAGTGACCACCCTGTGCAAACAGGCGCCATCCAGCCCTCGACCCTTGCTTTGTTGCAGTTCCCGCCGGAACTCGAGCGACAGAGATCGACGAGATCAAGCTTGCCTGCCTTCTCCCAGCCCGATCCACAGTCCCTGCAGAGCTGAGACCAGTGGAGGCGACCGGAAGCGTGGGGCACGCCATCTTGAAAAGGCCACGAGACGCTGACCGTGCAGCCCACGAGTGATCCTCGAAGCTGTGCACCGGGGTTTGAGAAGCCCCCACCCCGAGCTACACTTGCACCAAAGCTACCCCTCCACACTCGACGAGTGCTGCGTGGGGCCCTTCTGCTTGTGTTGGCTTGACGCGTTGGCCCGGTCACTTGCCAGCTGGCTTGTGGCCCCTGTGCCGATGAAACTTTGAATACGACTTGCTTTTCTGGTTGCTCCAGATCTGCACCAGCTCCTGTGAAAAGGAGCCCCCACTCTGACCCTCCTGGTTCGAGTGAGAAGCAATCTCCCGGTTCCGCGTGGATTGCTTTTGCCAAGTGCTGTTTGCTGCAATCTTGAAGCCGACGGTGCTGACGGCGAGAGCCTACGTGGGACAGATCGTGACCTGCTCCTGGACGTCGCAGATGCCCCAGAGCCCACGTGACAGCGGAGAGAAGCCTCTCGACAACCACCTGATTGCGCCCGACATTGCCTGGTTCCGTCCTGGTTCCACCCTGGTCATTGCTGAGTGACCCAGACTCTGTCCCCTCTGCTTTCAGGTACTTCTCGACTTCGATCCACCCTTGGATCACACCGGACACTTCCACTTTCCATCGCCTGCAGCATCTTCAGCTCCAAGCACCAAGAGCCTGCGTGTCAAAACCCGACGCCACTTCGACCCTGTGCACCCACGGCCTGTGGGTGAGGTAACATTGCAACGCCGGTGTTCCCACACTGGTACACACCTCTAGGGTCTGTGTCTTGAGTTTTGTTCCTCTAGGTTCAGCGGAAGTATCTTTTAACTCACTTTGTGTAACTTTTACGCACCATTGACATTGCATTGGTGCAAGCCGCACTTTCCGTGCTGCACCCGAGTTCCGTGGGCTACTCCCGACTTCAGCATTGCTAGTCCTGACTGCTCCCAGCGATTCTCTAGGCCCTAGGCCTAACCACTGTTCGATTGGTATCTCTTATACCACTTTTTTTAGTATATGGTTTGAGTGGCCACCGGCCCTCATCCAAAATTGTGCAACTTTGTATGTTATACTGTGCTTTTGATTTAACGCTTGTGCCCTTTTCCTCATAAAGAGTACTGGGGAGTAATTTAGAAATAAATACATATATTTTTATAATATATACTTGTGTGGTGTCCTTTCATTTGATTACAGGATTGTATGTGGTAAAACAGCTCGCTTAACACGACCTCTTAAGTTAAGCCTTCAAGGCTGCTTAGTCCATGCTACCACTAGGATAGCTTGTCTAACAAGGTTGACTTACAACCAGACATTTTTGGGGTTTGTTTGGACTGATACCAAGTGGTTCCAGAATTGGAAACACTACATATCAGGCCAACTTCTCACATTGGTGTGCAGCGGTGCGGATTTGAGCTTGCTGTTTGTTTTACCATTGCAATCTTTACATCAAATTGAAAGATCACATCAAGTACCTTTGGTACATATAAATCAAAAGCTTAGCATATTAAGTTCTACTGAACTTAGTAGTTGTAGATTAAAGGGATTAGCACACCCTGACTACAACTCACTAGCAAGGTACAGTAGGAAAACACTTAGTGTAGGTAAGTGCACCACTTACACCTCACTAGCAGTCATGTCTGATACAGGTGGAGCCTCAGGCTCTGCTCCTGTAGCAGTTGACCCTACCAAGGCAACTTCCAGATATGACAACCTTAGCCACAATGACCTGAGTGCCTTGTGCACAGCCAGGGGGCTAAAAAAGGGCAGAGGCCCTACCATTCCTTCCCTGATAGCTATCCTGGAAAAGGATGACTTAGATAAGGTGAGTCAGGCTCCCTTAGATTCAGGTGAGGGGATACACTCCCCTGAGAATGAGGATCTTCCAGATGAAGAAGAGGAGGAGGAAGAGGAAGAGGAAGAGGAAGGCTCAGATGTAGAAGAGCCTGAAAATCAGGATCAGAGGGTGACCCAGGTACAGGTTGCCAGGCTTAACCAGGCCAACCTAGACCTACATGGGAATGGAGAGGGCCAGCACCACTCCAGATCTCATAACCTAGGGGCATATTATCAAGCCTGTGCGTTCAAATTATCGCCGCTTTATCGGCCGAAAACGGCCGATAAAGCGGCGATAATGGGCTTGATAATATGCTCTATCGAATTCCAATCGAAGCACATGTTAGATGTGAAGACATCTAACATGGGCTTCGATTGGAATTCCACAGAGCATATTATCAAGCCCATTATCGCCGCTTTATCGGCCGTTTTCGGCCGATAAAGCGGCGATAATTTTAGCGCACAGGCTTGATAATATGCCCCCAAATTCTCCCAGGTAACAGGAGGGTGAGATCTCAATCAGGGGACTCTCATCTTTCTAGTGCCTCAAGAGAATCTCAAAGAGGGATGGCTCCCTCCCAGAGGAAATAGCATAGGGCCAGAATGAGGGCTGTCCAACTCCAGATAGAGAGGGAAGAGGTAGCCTTGGCTCAAGCTAAACTTGCTTTAGCAAGAGAAAGAAAATTGTGTGGCTTAGATGCCACTGGTGGCAGCAAAGTTCCTAAAGAAAAAGACAGGGCCTATGACAATAGAAACCTGACAAAAACTGTGCCCCCCTACAAGGAAGGGGATGACATCCACAAATGGATGACTGCTCTTGAGAGGGCCTGCATGGTACAGCAGGTCCCTGAGGACCAGTGGGCAGCAATTTCATGGTACTCCTTTTCTGAGAAAGGGAGGGATAGGCTCCTCACTGTTAGACCTGAGGATGCCAAAAACTACTCTGTCCTGAAGAGTGCTCTTATTGAAGGGTTTGGCCTAACCACTGAGCAATACAGGTTGTTGTCCAGAGACACCCAAAAAGCACAGACTCAGGACTGGACTGATTTTGTTGATTGTGCCACTAAGGCTCTGGAGGGTTGGCTGCAGGGAAGTAAAGTCTCAGACTATACAGGATTGTACAATCTTATGATGAGAGAACAGATCCTTAATAACTGTCAGAACCAGCTGTTGCATCAATACCTTGTTGACTCTGATCTGACCTCTCCCCAAGAATTGGGAAAGAAGGCAGACAAATGGGTCAGAACAAGGATTAAGCAGAAAAACCAGAACCAAGGTGACCAGAAGAAAACAGACCAGAAGGGTGGGAATCAGAAAGATAAAGAAAAGGACCAGAAGTCTTCAGGCCCCCAAACTAGCAATAAGGAGGGGGGTTCCCAAAATGGAAACATGAAAAAGAAGAATGATGGCCCAAAGAAACCTTGGTGTAATACCTACAAATCAGTTTCACACTGGGGCAGTGAATGCACTAAGAAAAATCCAGTTCCTACCACTGCAGCTCCTAAAGCAACTGCACCCCCTAGTACAGTCAGCAGTGGTAGTGCACAACCTAAGGGGTTAGTAGGGTTAACCTTGGGTACTGAGGTGGAATCTGGCCTAGTCAGAATCCCCACACAGGCAGTTCTCCTATATGATGTGGGCTTATCTTTGACCACTGCAGTAAGCCCCAGTAACCTGGGCAAATATAGGCAGACTCCCTTAATCAATGAGAAACTGGCTCAGGCCTACAGGGACACTTGTGCCAGTGTCACTATGGTGACACCAGACTTTGTGGACCCTGGTCAGATTGTACTAGGTGAAAGTTACCTAGTGACCAATGCAAGCAACTCCACTACTTCCCATAGTGTGGCTGTTGTGAACTTCTCCTGGGGAGGGGTAGATGGCCTAAAGAAAGTTGTTGTGAGTGCAGACCTCCCAGTAGACTGTCTGTTAGGCAATGATCTTGAAAGCTCAGTTTGGTCAGAAGTGGAGTACAGGACTCATGCAGCAATGCTAGGGATTTCAGCTCATGTCCTTGCAGTGACAAGGTCTCAGGCTAAGAAGCGCCTTCCTGAACCAGTGGTGGATCTTGAAACAATAGACCAACCACAACCCAAGAGAAGGAGCAAGAGGGTTAAGGATGTGCCTTCCCACTTGCCCCAGGTTGAGGATCAAGTTTCACAGGAAATTGATTCTGCAGTCCAAGAGGAGACTGTCTCCGAGGAGCTTGAACCTGACCAGGTTGAGTTTCTGGGGACAGGGTGACCCTCAAGGGCAGACCTGGGGCAGGCCCAATTAGATTGCCCTTCACTTGAACCCCTCAGACAGCAAGCTGCTGCTGAGGCTGCAGGGAATGCTCAAGGTACCCATAGAGTTTATTGGGATGAAGGACTCCTTTATTCAGAGGCTAGAGACCCCAAGCCTGGCACAACCAGGAGGTTGGTTATACCTTTGAAGTTTAGGGGTTTCCTTCTTACCTTGGCCCATGATATTCCCCTTGCAGGACACTTAGGCCAGAATAAGACTTGGGACAGGCTTGTTCCACACTTTCACTGGCCTCACATGTCAGAAAATGTCAAGGAGTTTTGTCGCTCCTGTGTCACTTGCCAAGCCAGTGGTAAGTCAGGTGGCACAACAAAGGGCCCCCTGATACCACTACCTGTGGTGGGGGTACCCTTTGAAAGAGTTGGAATAGACATAGTGGGTCCCATGGATCCTCAAACAGCATCTGGGCACAGATTTATACTGGTGGTAGTGGATCATGCCACCAGGTACCCAGAGGCAATTCCCCTGAGGACCACCACAGCACCTGTGGTGGCAAAAGCCCTCATTGCAGTTTTTTCAAGAGTGGGCTTTCCAAAGGAGGTTCTTTCAGACAGAGGTACCAACTTCATGTCTGGATATTTAAAAGCAATGTGGAAAGAGTGTGGAGTAAACTATAAGTTTACAACACCCTACCATCCACAGTGCAATGGGCTTGTTGAAAGGTTCAACAAGACCCTGAAGGGAATGATAAAAGGTTTACCAGAGAAGCTCAGGCGGAAATGGGACATCCTTTTACCCTGCTTGCTCTTTGCTTACAGAGAGGTCCCACAGAAGGGGGTTGGCTACAGCCCTTTTGAACTTTTGTTTGGCCACCCTGTGAGGGGTCCATTGAGTTTGGTGAAGGAAGGATGGGAGTTACCTCTCAAAAAGCCTAAACTAGACATTGTGGACTATGTACTTGGTCTCCGCTCCAGGATGGCTGAATACATGGAGAGAGCATCCAAAAACCTTGAGGCCAGTCAAGAATTACAGAAAGCTTGGCATGACCAAAAGGCTGTTCTGGTTGAGTTCCAGCCAGGGCAGAAGGTGTGGGTGTTGGACCCAGTGGGCCCAGCAGCTCTCCAGGACAAATGGACTGGACCCTACCCTATCATTGAGAAAAAGGGAGAAGTCACCTATGTGGTTGACTTTGGTACCCCTAGGAGCCCCCACAGGGTGCTCCATGTAAACCGTTTGAAAGCATTTGTTGACAGGGAGGACATGAGTCTCCTCATGGCCACAGATGGGGAACAGGAGGAAGAGAGTGACCCTCTCCCAGACCTGCTTTCCCAGAACCCTGATGATGGTTCAGTTGATGGAGTAGCCTTGGCAGGCAGCCTCACTGAGCAGCAACAGGTGGACTGCAGACAGGTGTTGCAGGCCCACAGACATATGTTTTCACTCACACCCAGCCAGACTAATTGGTGCACCCATGAGGTGGACACTGGTGACAGTCTGCCTGTGAAGAACAAGATCTACAGGCAACCTGACCATGTCAGGGATTGTGTAAAGGCTGAGGTGCAAAAGATGTTGGAGCTTGGAGTGATTGAGCCATCAGAGAGCCCATGGGCTAGCCCAGTGGTCCTTGTGCCAAAACCTCATACCAAAGATGGGAAGAGAGAAATGAGGTTTTGTGTGGACTACAGAGGTCTCAATGCTGTCACCAGGACAGATGCTCATCCCATTCCAAGAGCAGATGAGCTCATTGATAAATTGGCTTCTGCCAAGTTTCTGAGCACATTTGATTTGACAGCTGGCTACTGGCAAATCAGACTAGCTGAAGAGTCAAAAGCCAAAACAGCATTCTCTACCCCTAGTGGGCATTATCAGTTTGTGGTAATGCCCTTTGGTTTGAAGAATGCACCTGCCACCTTCCAAAGGTTGGTGAATCAAGTCCTTGCTCGGTTGGATGACTTTTGTGCAGCATATCTAGATGATATTGCTGTCTTTAGCTCCACCTGGGAGGATCACCTGATCCACCTGAAGAAGGTTCTGGAGGCCCTGCAGAAGGCAGGCCTGACTATCAAGGCTACTAAGTGCCAGATAGGGCAGAGCAAGGTTGTGTACTTGGGCCACCTAGTAGGTGGGGGTCAAGTTCAACCACTGGAGAGCAAGATCCAGGCCATACAGGACTGGGCTCCTCCAACTACCCAGACACAAGTCAGAGCCTTCTTGGGCCTGACTGGGTATTACAGAAAATTTGTAAAGAACTATGGGTCCATTGTGACACCATTGAATGATTTGACATCCAAGAAGATGCCCAAAAAGGTTCAGTGGACAGTTAGCTGTCAAAAGGCATTTGATGACCTGAAGAAGGCCATGTGCTCTGCACCTATCCTGAAGAGTCCTGACTACTCCAAACAGTTCATTGTAAAGACAGATGCTTCTGAGTTGGGGGTGGGAGCTGTGCTTTCACAACTTAATCAAGATGGTCAAGACCAGCCCATTGCTTTTATTAGCAGAAGGCTGACCCCAAGGGAGAAACGTTGGTCAGCTATTGAGAGGGAGGCCTTTGCTGTGGTTTGGGCCCTGAAGAAGTTGAGGCCATACTTGTTTGGTACACATTTCCTAATTCAGACAGACCATAAGCCCCTCTTGTGGCTAAATCAGATGAAGGGTGAAAATCCCAAACTGCTCAGGTGGTCCATTTCCCTACAGGGGATGGACTTTACAGTGGAGCACCGCCCAGGGACTGACCATGGTAATGCAGATGGTCTCTCCAGGTACTTCCACTTAGAACATGAAGACTTATCTGGTCAAGGTTAAGTTTAATGTCCCTGCATTTGGGGGGGGGTTGTGTAGGAGAGTAGGGTCTGCTATCCTATGGTCACCCCAATTTTTGCTTTTTGCTTCACTGGTTTTTGACTTACTGTGAGAAGTTGGCCTGATATGTAGTGTTTCCAATTCTGGAACCACTTGGTATCAGTCCAAACAAACCCCAAAGATGTCTGGTTGTAAGTCAACCTTGTTAGACAAGCTATCCTAGTGGTAGCATGGACTAAGCAGCCTTGAAGGCTTAACTTAAGAGGTCGTGTTAAGCGAGCTGTTTTACCACATACAATCCTGTAATCAAATGAAAGGACACCACACAAGTATATATTATAAAAATATATGTATTTATTTCTAAATTACTCCCCAGTACTCTTTATGAGGAAAGGGGCACAAGCGTTAAATCAAAAGCACAGTAAAACATATAAAGTTGCACAATTATGGATGAGGGCGGGTGGCCACTCAGACCATATACTAAAAAAGTGGTATAAGTAACACTTATCGAACAATGGTTAGGCCTAGGGCCTAGAGATTCGCTGGGAGCAGTCAGGACTAGCAATGATGAAGTCGGGAGTAGCCCACAGGAGACGGGTGCAGCACGGAAAGTGCGGCGCGCACCAATGCACTGTCAATGGTGCGTAAAAGTTAGTTAAAGTGAATTAAAAGATACTTCCGCTGAACCTAGAAACACAAAACTTTAGACACAGACCCTAGAGGTGTGTACCAGTGTGGGAACACCGGCGTTGCAATGTTACCTCACCCACAGGCCGTGGGTGCACAGGGTCGAAGTGGCATCGGGTTCTGACACGCAGGTTCTTGGTGCTTGAAGCTGTTGCAGCTGCAGGCGATGTGAAGCAGAAGTGTCCGGTGCGATCCAAGGGTGGATCGAAGTAGAAAAGTACCTGAAAGCAGAGGGGACAGAGTCTGGGTCACTCAGCAGTGACCAGGGTGGAACCAGGACGGAACCAGGCAATGTCGGGCGCAATCAGGTGGATGTCGATAGGCTTCTCTCCGCTGTCACGTGGGCTCTGGGGCATCTGCGACGTCCAGGAGCGGGTCACGATCTGTCCCACGTAGGCTCTCGCCGTCAGCACCGTCGGCTTCAAGATTGCAGCAAACAGCACTTGGCAAAAGCAATCCACGCGGAACCGGGAGATTGCTTATCACTCGAACCAGGAGGGTCAGAGTGGGGGCTCCTTTTTACAGGAGCTGGTGCAGATCTGGAGCAACCAGAAAAGCGAGTCGTATTTCAAGTTTCGTCGGCACAGGGGCCACAAGCCAGCTGGCAAGTGACCGGGCCAAAGCGTCGAGCCCACACAAGCAGAAGGGCCCCACGCAGCACTCGTTGAGTGTGGAGGGGTGAGCTTTGGTGCAAGTGGAGCTCGGGGCTGGGGCTTCTCAAACCCCAGTGCACAGCTTCGAGGGTCACTCGTGGGCTGCACAGTCAGCGTCTCGTGGCCTTTTCAAGATGGCGTGCCCCACGCTTCCGGTCGCCTCCACGGGTCTCAGCTCTGCAGAGACTGTGGATCGGGCAGGTAGAAGGCAGGCAAGCTTGATCTCGTCGATCTCTGTCGCTCGAGTTCCGGCAGGAACTGCAACAAAGCAAGGGTCGAGGGCTGGATGGTGCCTGTTTGCACAGGGTGGTCACTCCTTGACCACAAGGGAGATTCTTCAGTCTTCTCACGTCGTGTAGAAAGTCGAAGGGTCCAGAATTCGTTTCTTATGTTTCTTCAGGATGATCTGAGTTGCATTGGGACTGCTCCCCCTCTTATTCGAATCTGGGGGGTTGGACATCCTGCTAGGTCCCCTCCTATGGGTGGGACCCAGGAAGGGGTTGGTTACACCCCTCTCCTTTGATCCTGGCCGCGCTGGGACAGGGGCTGGGAGGCCCCAGAACCGGTTTGGCCGGATTATGCAAGGGGCAGCCTTGTGCTCCCCAGGCAGTGTCTGGTTTCTTTGAAACCTCCCTACTCCAATCCACTATCTCCTGTCTGGGGTGGTTTGACACCGCCCTGTGACAGGAAACTCTTTGTCCAGGCCTCCTCTGCCGGGTTTCGGTCAGCAGCAGGAGGCCAGACCCGTGTCTGTGGCAGGGGCATCCATTTTGTGGATCTGAGGCTCATTTTAAATCAACCGCGTTTCAGTAAAGTAACATGTCTTCTCCCTCTAGAAGGGTGGAATGCTACCCCCGTCACCAGAACTGGCGAGGGGGTAGTATTCCAATTCGTATGACACCTTACACGACATGTTTTGATAAAGCCAAACCAAAGTTGCTATATAACCGCGAGGATTATAAGGCGCTTAAGAGTATATGGTATGGCATTATCCCGGATCAGCTTAGGGAGTTGTTCCCGACAGCTGCAGACAGGCTCAGCTCATGCCAGAGCACCATCTCACATAAAACCACGCACTCTGCCTCCAGGATTGATGAGGCCTTCCATAGGAGTGGCTTACAGGCTATATATGTGTCCAGATATAGGTTTAGATATAGGTATACTATATCTAAGCAAGGGGTGATTACACCCACTTGCCCCAGCTGAGTGATCAGCCAGTTGTGTCAATTTAGATAGCCAGCCAGGGGTGGCAAAAGATATGCTGCAGCCCCTGGTAGGCCTTGGATGCACCTATGCCCTGGGCACCTATAGTGCTCTGTACAGGGGCTGATAAGGTGACCCAAGCCAATCTAGTTATGCACCTAGGGTACATGGAATCCATTTTACAGAGAGAGCAGATAGCCTGGGGCCCTGATTAGCAGGGAACCAGGCCAACTAAGTCGAAAACCAGCTAAACACAGGGCAAAAAATCTGGGATAACCATAGTCAGGTAGCCACCCTCCTACATAACCCCCCCCCCCCCCCAAACGAAAGGAGATAAGGCTATCCTTGGCCAGGTAAGCCTATATTGCCTGAGTGGCCATATAAGGAAGTACCTGCACTAGCATGGGTACCCCCTGTCTCATGGTCCACTAAGCAGTCCCTCACCCTAGGGGTATTAGAGGGTCTCCACCATAGGGAATCACTACCTTGGGTGTGTTTATGCAAAGTTAAAGGCTGGTTTGGATATGGAGTATTGAAGTGAGGCTCCACTAATTTTGGGCTCAACTTCCTCCAATTATCTTCCACCATGTGGGCCTTTCTTTCTTCAACTGAGTTGCACTGAGCTCTCAGGGTCAACCTCTGGCTACCTAAAGCTGGAGGCTGGGTCCCTCTGTTTGGCTTGCTGGAGGGACAGTTCAGGTTTGGGCCCTTTGGGTCCCAGGTTTGGCTGTGCCCAACAGAATCCATCTGTGGGAGGTCCCTAACTACTGTTAAGGGGGCTCCCTCAGGAGTTTTTAAAGTTTTCACCTTACTAGGGCTACTAGTTTTGGTGCCCCTAATCTGTTGATGGGGGTGCTTTATTTGACAGGGGGCCCTCTGGGTCTCACTGTCCTTCTTGTCCTCTACAGCCCTGGGCTGACTAAGGCAAGGTAGAGAGGGGCAGGTTACCTCCTCCAGACTGGATCCCACCTGAGAAGGGTCCACTGCCATCAGAGGCTCTGTCAGGCCAGGCCTAACAACCTCTGGGGCAGTTCCTTCATCAGGGGTAAGATCAGTTCCCTGAGGAGGCTGATCCTGTCCTAATGTCTGGTGAGGGGAAGATTTATCTTCCTCCTCCATGCTCTCAGTTTGGGTGGAGTGATCCATCATTTCAGGCTTCACAACAACCGTATCTGTTTGAGTTTGGGCTGTGGCCATCACAGCCCCACCAACCTTTTCAGGAGGAGACTCAGTTTGGGTTTCTGCTGTTATCATAACAGCTTTGCTATTCTGGTTTGGAAGAGCTTCTGGTAAAGATGGGGCAGAGAGTTGCTCAGCCCTACCAACCTTTTCAGGAAGGACATCTTGAATTGGGGCTATAGCCAGTACAGCCCCACTAACCTTTCCATTGGAGTTTACCATTCTAGAATGGATTTCCTGTTCAACCTCAGCCCAGGCTGAGATTTCCAAATCATTACCCAGTAGACAGTCTACAGGCAAGTTTGGTGACACTGCCACTCTCTTTGGGCCAATGACACCTCCCCAGCTGAGACATACTACTGCCATGGGATGATTTGTTTGGATGCCATCAATGTTTGTTACCTGGTATGTGGCACCTGGTAAAAGTTGCTTAGAGGGGACTATACAGTCAGCCACCATGGTGATGCTAGCCCCTGTGTCTCTAAAAGCTTCAACTTTCAAACCATTGATGATGGGTTCTTGTCTATATTTGCTCAAGGTATTTGGGCAAACAGAGAAGTTGGCAAACCCCATGCCAGTCTCATAGACAAGATCATTTGGGGATGGGGACCTGGATAGGCCAGGGTCCTCCTGGGCTCCAAAAGTAAACCCACCCAGATTCCTGGGTGTGCTCCCACTTCCTGGGGTATTACTGCTGACAGTAACAGGAGGTGTTGGAGCTGGCTTTGGAGGTATGTTTTCTTTATTGCCATTCTTGGGACAACAGCTGTCTGTTTTGTAATGCCCAACCTGTTTACAGGCATGGCAATAAGGCTTTTTCTCTGTTGAAGAAGTGTCTTGGGACCCACCCCCCTTCTTGGAGTTTTGGGGCCCTGGGGAAGTGTTTTCTTTACTTTTATCCCCACCCTTATCTTGAGGCTTGGTAGACTCTTTCTTCTGGTTATTGTCCTGATTCTTAGGCCTAATCCTGGTTCTGACCCACTTATCTGCCCTCTTTCCCAATTCTTGGGGAGAGGTCAAATCTGAGTCCACCAGGTGCTGGTGTAAGAGCTGGTTCTGACAATTACTAAGGATCTGCTCCCTCATAATCAAATTATACAATCCTGTGAAGTCATGTACTTTGCTGCCATTCAGCCAACCCTCCAGAGCCTTAGTTGCACAATCAACAAAATCAGTCCAGTCCTGAGTCTGTGTCTTCTGGGTATCTCTGAACTTTAACCTGTACTGTTCAGTGGTTAAGCCAAACCCATCTATCAGAACACTCTTCAGGACTTTGTAATTGCTGGCATCCTCATGTCTGACAGTGAGGAGCCTATCCCTCCCTTTCTCTGAAAAGGAGTACCATAAGATTGCTGCCCACTGTTCCTCAGGAACATGCTGTACCATGCAGGCTCTCTCCAGAGCAGTCATCCATTTGTGGATGTCATCCCCTTTCTGATAGGGGGGCACAATCTTTGTCAGGTTTCTACTATCATAGGACCTGGGTTTCTCTTTAGGAACTTTGCTGCCACCAGTGGCATCTAAGCCACACAATTTTCTTTCTCTTGCTAAAGCAAGTTTAGCTTGAGCCAAGGCTACCTCTTCCCTTTCTATTTGGAGTTGGACAGCCCTCATCCTGGCCCTATGCTCTTTTCTCTGGGAGGAAGTCATCCCTCTTTGAGATTCTCTTGAGGCACTAGAAAGATGAGAGTCCCTTGACTGAGATCTCACCCTCCTGTTGCCTGGGAGAATTTGGTTATGAGATCTGGAGTGGTGCTGGCCCTCTCCATTCTCATGTAGGTCCAAGTTGGCCTGGTTAAGCCTGGCAACCTGTACCTGGTTTCCCCTCTGATCCTGATCTTCAGGCTCTTCTACATCAGAGCCTTCCTCTTCCTCTTCCTCCTCCTCCTCTTCTTCATCTTCTGGAAGATTCTCATTCTCATTCTCAGGGGAGTGTATCCCTTCACCTGATTCTAAGGGAGCCTGACTCACCTTATCTAGGTCATCCTTTTCTAGGAGAGCTACTAGGGAAGGAATGGTAGGGCCTCTGCCCTTTTTTAGCCCCCTGGCTGTTCACAAGGCACTCAGGTCTTTGTGGCTAAGGTTGTCATATCTGGATGTTGTCCCTATAGGATCAACTATTACAGGAGCAGAGCCTGAGGCTCTACCTGTATCAGACATGACTGCTAGTGAGGTGTAAGTGATGCTCTTACCTACACTAAGTGGTTTCCTACTGTACCTTGCTAGTGAGTTGTAGTCAGGGTGTGCTAATCCCTTTAATCTACAACTACTAAGTTCAGTAGAACTTAATATGCTAAGCTTTTGATTTATATGTACCTAGAGGTACTTGATGTGATCTTTCAATTTGATAAAGATTGCAATGGTAAAACAAACAGCAAGCTCAAATCTGCACCGCTGCACACCAATGTGAGAAGATGGCCTGATATGTAGTGTTTCCAATTCTGGAACCACTTGGTAGCAGTCCAAACAAACCCCAAAGATGTCTGGTTGTAAGTCAACCTTGTTAGACAAGCTATCCTAGTGGTAGCATGGACTAAGCAGCCTTGAAGGCTTAACTTAAGAGGTCGTGTTAAGCGAGCTGTTTTACCACATACAATCCTGTAATCAAATGAAAGGACACCACACAAGTATATATTATAAAAATATATGTATTTATTTCTAAATTACTCCCCAGTACTCTTTATGAGGAAAGGGGCACAAGCGTTAAATCAAAAGCACAGTAAAACATATAAAGTTGCACAATTATGGATGAGGGCGGGTGGCCACTCAGACCATATACTAAAAAAGTGGTATAAGTAACACTTATCGAACAATGGTTAGGCCTAGGGCCTAGAGATTCGCTGGGAGCAGTCAGGACTAGCAATGATGAAGTCGGGAGTAGCCCACAGGAGACGGGTGCAGCACGGAAAGTGCGGCGCGCACCAATGCACTGTCAATGGTGCGTAAAAGTTAGTTAAAGTGAATTAAAAGATACTTCCGCTGAACCTAGAAACACAAAACTTTAGACACAGACCCTAGAGGTGTGTACCAGTGTGGGAACACCGGCGTTGCAATGTTACCTCACCCACAGGCCGTGGGTGCACAGGGTCGAAGTGGCGTCGGGTTCTGACACGCAGGTTCTTGGTGCTTGAAGCTGTTGCAGCTGCAGGCGATGTGAAGCAGAAGTGTCCGGTGCAATCCAAGGGTGGATCGAAGTAGAAAAGTACCTGAAAGCAGAGGGGACAGAGTCTGGGTCACTCAGCAGTGACCAGGGTGGAACCAGGACGGAACCAGGCAATGTCGGGCGCAATCAGGTGGATGTCGATAGGCTTCTCTCCGCTGTCACGTGGGCTCTGGGGCATCTGCGACGTCCAGGAGCGGGTCACGATCTGTCCCACGTAGGCTCTCGCCGTCAGCATCGTCGGCTTCAAGATTGCAGCAAACAGCACTTGGCAAAAGCAATCCACGCGGAACCGGGAGATTGCTTATCACTCAAACCAGGAGGGTCAGAGTGGGGGCTCCTTTTCACAGGAGCTGGTGCAGATCTGGAGCAACCAGAAAAGCGAGTCGTATTTCAAGTTTCGTCGGCACAGGGGCCACAAGCCAGCTGGCAAGTGACCGGGCCAACGCGTCGAGCCCACACAAGCAGAAGGGCCCCACGCAGCACTCGTTGAGTGTGGAGGGGTGAGCTTTGGTGCAAGTGGAGCTCGGGGCTGGGGCTTCTCAAACCCCGGTGCACAGCTTCGAGGGTCACTCGTGGGCTGCACGGTCAGCGTCTCGTGGCCTTTTCAAGATGGCGTGCCCCACGCTTCCGGTCGCCTCCACGGGTCTCAGCTCTGCAGAGACTGTGGATCGGGCAGGTAGAAGGCAGGCAAGCTTGATCTCGTCGATCTCTGTCGCTCGAGTTCCGGCGGGAACTGCAACAAAGCAAGGGTCGAGGGCTGGATGGTGCCTGTTTGCACAGGGTGGTCACTCCTTGACCACAAGGGAGATTCTTCAGTCTTCTCACGTCGTGTAGAAAGTCGAAGGGTCCAGAATTCGTTTCTTATGTTTCTTCAGGATGATCTGAGTTGCATTGGGACTGCTCCCCCTCTTATTCGAATCTGGGGGGTTGGACATCCTGCTAGGTCCCCTCCTATGGGTGGGACCCAGGAAGGGGGTGGTTACACCCCTCTCCTTTGATCCTGGCCGCGCTGGGACAGGGCCTGGGAGGCCCCAGAACCGGTTTGGCCGGATTATGCAAGGGGCAGCCTTGTGCTCCCCAGGCAGTGTCTGGTTTCTTTGAAACCTCCCTACTCCAATCCACTATCTCCTGTCTGGGGTGGTTTGACACCGCCCTGTGACAGGAAACTCTTTGTCCAGGCCTCCTCTGCCGGGTTTCGGTCAGCAGCAGGAGGCCAGACCCGTGTCTGTGGCAGGGGCATCCATTTTGTGGATCTGAGGCTCATTTTAAATCAACCGCGTTTCAGTAAAGTAACATGTCTTCTCCCTCTAGAAGGGTGGAATGCTACCCCCGTCGCCAGAACTGGCGAGGGGGTAGTATTCCAATTCGTATGACACCTTACACGACATGTTTTGATAAAGCCAAACCAAAGTTGCTATATAACCGCGAGGATTATAAGGCGCTTAAGAGTATATGGTATGGCATTATCCCGGATCAGCTTAGGGAGTTGTTCCCGACAGCTGCAGACAGGCTCAGCTCATGCCAGAGCACCATCTCACATAAAACCACGCACTCTGCCTCCAGGATTGATGAGGCCTTCCATAGGAGTGGCTTACAGGCTATATATGTGTCCAGATATAGGTTTAGATATAGGTATACTATATCTAAGCAAGGGGTGATTACACCCACTTGCCCCAGCTGAGTGATCAGCCAGTTGTGTCAATTTAGATAGCCAGCCAGGGGTGGCAAAAGATATGCTGCAGCCCCTGGTAGGTCTTGGATGCACCTATGCCCTGGGCACCTATAGTGCTCTGTACAGGGGCTGATAAGGTGACCCAAGCCAATCTAGTTATGCACCTAGGGTACATGGAATCCATTTTACAGAGAGAGCAGATAGCCTGGGGCCCTGATTAGCAGGGAACCAGGCCAACTAAGTCGAAAACCAGCTAAACACAGGGCAAAAAATCTGGGGTAACCATAGTCAGGTAGCCACCTTCCTACACTTACTGAGGCAGTGGGCCTGCTAATCAGACCCCCAGCCTGCTGTTCTCTCTCTAAATTTATAATACATGTGCTATAGGTACATACCACAATTGGAAATGGACTCCTTGTCAGCCCCTGTACCATGCACTATAGGTGCTCAGGGCATAGGTGCCACCAAGGCCTACCAGGGGCTGAAGCATAGCTTTTGCCACCCCTGGCTGGTTCTTAAATTGAGACAACCGGCTGATCACTCAGCTGGGGCAAGTGGGTGTAATCACCCCTTGCTTAGATATAGTATACCTATATCTAAACCTATATCTGGACACATATATAAGCCTGTAAGCCACTCCTATGGAAGGCCTCATCAATCCTGGGGGCAGAGTGCGTGGTTTTATGTGAGATGGAGATCTGGCATGAGCTGAGCCTGTCTGCAGCTGTCGTGAACAACTTCCTAAGCTGATCCGGGATAATGCCATACCATATACTCTTAAGCGCCTTATAATCCTCGCGGTTATATAGCAACTTTGGTTTGGATTTATCAAAACATGTCGTGTAAGGTGTCATACGAATTGGAATACTACCCCCTCGCCAGTTCGGGCGACGGGGGTAGCATTCCACCCTTCTAGAGGGATAAGACATGTTACTTTACTGAAACGCGGTTGATTTAAAATGAGCCTCAGATCCACAAAATGGATGCCTCTGCCACAGACACGGGTCTGGCCTCCTGCTGCTGACCGAAACTCAGCAAATGGTGTCCTGGACAAAGGGTTTCCTGTCGAAGGGCGGTGTTAAACCACCCCAGACAGGAGATAGTGGATTGTAGCAGGGAGGTTTCAAAGAAACCAGACACACCTGGGGAGCACAAGGCTGCCCCTTGCATAATCCGGCCAAACCGGTTCTGGGGCCTTCCAGCCCCAGTCCCAGCGTGGCCTGGATCAAAGGAAAGGGGTGTAACCACCCCCTTCCTGGGTCCCACCCATAGGAGGGGACCTAGCAGGATGTCCAGCCCACCAGATTCGAATAAGAGTGGGAGCAGTGCCAATGCAACTCAGATCATCCTGAAGAAACATAAGAAACGAATTCTGGACCCTTCGACATTCTATTCAACATAGAAGCCTGAAGAATCTCCCTTGTGGTCAAGGAGTGACTACCCTGTGCAAACAGGCACCATCCAGCCCTCGACCCTTGCTTTGTTGCAGTTCCCGCCGGAACTCGAGCAACAGAGATCGACGAGATCAAGCTTGCCTGCCTTTTCCCAGCCCGATCCACAGTCCCTGCAGAGCTGAGACCAGTGGAGGTGACCGGAAGCGTGGGGCACGCCATCTTGAAAAGGCCACGAGACGCTGACCGTGCAGCCCACGAGTGATCCTCGAAGCTGTGCACCGGGGTTTGAGAAGCCCCCACCCCGAGCTACACTTGCACCAAAGCTACCCCCTCCACACTCGACGAGTGCTGCGTGGGGCCCTTCTGCTTGTGTTGTCTCGACGCGTTGGCCCGGTCACTTGCCAGCTGGCTTGTGGCCCCTGTGCCGACGAATCTTGAATACGACTTGCTTTTCTGGTTGCTCCAGATTTGCACCAGCTCCTGTGAAAAGGAGCCCCCACTCTGACCCTCCTGGTTTGAGTGAGAAGCAATCTCCCGGTTCCGCGTGGATTGCTTTTGCCAAGTGCTGTTTGCTGCAATCTTGAAGCCGACGGTGCTGACGGCGAGAGCCTACGTGGGACAGATCGTGACCTGCTCCTGGACGTCGCAGATGCCCCAGAGCCCACGTGACAGCGGAGAGAAGCCTCTCGACAACCACCTGATTGCGCCCGACATTGCCTGGTTCCGTCCTGGTTCCACCCTGGTCACTGCTGAGTGACCCAGACTCTGTCCCCTCTGCTTTCAGGTACTTCTCGACTTCGATCCACCCTTGGATCACACCGGACACTTCCACTTTCCATCGTCTGCAGCATCTTCAGCTCCAAGCACCAAGAGCCTGCGTGTCAAAACCCGACGCCACTTCGACCCTGTGCACCCACGGCCTGTGGGTGAGGTAACATTGCAACGCCGGTGTTCCCACACTGGTACACACCTCTAGGGTCTGTGTCTTGAGTTTTGTTCCTCTAGGTTCAGCGGAAGTATCTTTTAACTCACTTTGTGTAACTTTTACGCACCATTGACATTGCATTGGTGCAAGCCGCACTTTCCGTGCTGCACCCGAGTTCCGTGGGCTACTCCCGACTTCAGCATTGCTAGTCCTGACTGCTCCCAGCGATTCTCTAGGCCCTAGGCCTAACCACTGTTCGATTGGTATCTCTTATACCACTTTTTTAGTACATGGTTTGAGTGGCCACCGGCCCTCATCCAAAATTGTGCAACTTTGTATGTTATACTGTGCTTTTGATTTAACGCTTGTGCCCCTTTCCTCATAAAGAGTACTGGGGAGTAATTTAGAAATAAATACATATATTTTTATAATATATACTTGTGTGGTGTCCTTTCATTTGATTACAGGATTGTATGTGGTAAAACAGCTCGCTTAACACGACCTCTTAAGTTAAGCCTTTAAGGCTGCTTAGTCCATGCTACCACTAGGATAGCTTGTCTAACAAGGTTGACTTACAACCAGACATCTTTGGGGTTTGTTTGGACTGATACCAAGTGGTTCCAGAATTGGAAACACTACATATCAGGCCAACTTCTCACAGCAACCGACTCTGGTGGCGGAGCGGTTCCGTCACCAGCATGCACCCGCCGCACTTCTCCCCCCCCCCTTAGCACTGCGGCGGATAGCCGCCGCAGTGAAGGGGTAAAGTAATCGCAAGAAAACACCAAGGCTCGAGTTGGGGTACCACGCGGGTGGACGGCGTCCCTCACTTATTTTACTGTGGGGGGGGATGCCGTCCCCCCTGCCAAACAGCTGGACTTCACTCTTTGGCCTCTCTGGAATGAGAAGCTCAGAGCTCGGCACCTTTTGTGACGTCACTTCCTGTCGTGACGTCACTTCCGGTGAAAATGTCCCCCCCACTTCTTTTTTTACGACTTGTGCCCTGGGAAACACGTTCCTGACTAGGTGAGCAATGGGCCATGCAATGGCATATTACAGCTGCTGTCCAGGAGTAGTATGGTTTTATTTTTGTTTTCACTTGAATATATTTAGCAAAATGTTATCCCTCATTTTCAGATTGTTTTGCGCCATTTCACACATATGTTGTTTGCTTTCAGGCAAGCCCTGTCTAGAGCTCCACATGGCTAATGGTGGCGAGGGACGTGGGACGTCAGCCACGTACCTGGCATGGCGTTTGGAATCTGCAGCATCTGCAGGGCAGAGTTAAATCTCCAGGTGGAAGTAGAGGATGAAACCACGGCCAACAGAGACAGATTTAGTACCAACAGAAGAGCATCGGTTCATTACGTGATCAACAAAAACGAGCATTACGGGAAGTAGACAGGATGTGGTGCAGCGGCCAGAGCTGCTGACTTGAGAGATGAGGATCCCGGTTCAAGTCTCGGCAGTTCAACATTGTGTGATTCTGGGCAAATCACCTAGGGCTAGATGTAGGTAATATCATTTTACCGATTCCTAAATGCCGAATTTTACCGATTCGGTATTTAGGAATCGGTAAATATGATGTAGGTAATGAATTGGTAAAATTTACCGAATCTGTAATATTTCTTATTACTGATTCGGTAATACCGATTCGGTAATAAGAAATACCTTCCCATTCACTCCTATGGGCCTGGAGGCCCATAGGAATGAATGGTAAGCCATTCACTATTACCGATTCGGTCTTTACCGAATCGGTAATAGCGGGAGCATATTCAAGGGTGGCAGGGTGTTACATTGGCACCCTGTTGCACCCGTGAATCGTGCATGTGTGCACATGTGGCGCACAAACATGCCCTAAGGGCATGTATGTCTGCCATATGGCACCTTGAAAAAAGCAAAATATTGCTTTTTTGAAGGTATTCGGTATTTACCACTAACTTGTAGTTGGTGGTAAATAACGAATCCTTAAGGCAAAATTGCACTCACTTGAGTGCTACCTACATAGGTTTTAAGGATTCGATAATTTACTGATTCCTTAAAATAAGGAATCAGTAAATTACTGGATCTTTATTTACAGCCTCCTGCATTAGAAAGGGCTAAATACCAGTCGGTAATGGGAAAATTACCAAATTTCGGCCATTACTGACCGGTATTTAGCTACCTACATCTAGCCCCTAATCTCTTTCAAGTTGCCCTATTTAAATCTGATGCAAGAGCAGGGAGAGACAATACTTGATGAAAAAATAATTTTACCAAAGCTAGCATTAGTATTCTTACACAACTCCAATGGTTTTTGATGCATTCACAGATTTACAAGAATGATCAATCGACAAACACATATGCCTTCCAAGGCGAAGCGCAACAAGGGGGAATATCTTTATTGCTCCTTGTTACTTCCTCTTTTTATGTGTTCTGCATATGTAGACAGCAGTGGCGGCTCCTCCGTTACGGCGGAGGAGCGTCGCCCCAATACTCTTAATCAGTGCGAAGAAGAAACATAAAATGTATAATAACTGTGAGTTATTCTCATTTTACACTTGTGCTACTTTGCCAGCGGGTGGGTGGGTGGGGCTACTTTGCTCTCGGAGTAGGAGAGGAGTGGTTTGCCCACTCCTAAGTGCACATGACTGTTTGGCCGGCCCTCTCGGGCTGCAAAAACCAGTCATGCGCACTTTCCCTGTTCTCCATACAGGCTGCAATACAGCCTGCATGGAGAACATACCCATGCTCCCATTCCCTGGCTGATCATCATACGAGAACCCTCATACCAATCACAATGCTGCATTGCAGTGTTGTAATTGGCTAGTGGGGCCTGGCTGTGCTGCCTGTTCCTTGAGTTCGAAGAGGAGAGCAGGAGGAGAGATGCTAGACCCGGCGGCAAGGTACGTTTTTTTATTTTTATTTTTTTATATAGTGCACCGCCCCATGTGATTCCCCTCTCATCGGCCCACCTGTCTGCCCGCTCCAGCACCGCCACCCGCTTGCTATGCCAGACAGAAAGCGGAAACTACCTCTTGGAATATGCCGAAGCGAACCTGTTAGAAATAAATCTTGACAAGACCAAAGTTCTGTCTATAAATGGGAACAAAAAGCTGCATACTTGGTTCCTTGGAACAAAGGTTGTCGCAAACTGTTCAGAATATAAATACCTCGGAATATTGTTCGACAAAGGAGGTCGCTTCTGGAACCAACTAGAGGGAATCAGGAGGAAAGGGATGCTGATAGCTACCACGCTCTAACAGCTAAAGTCTAATCTGAATGGTCCCACTCTTCTCCCACTGCTCCGTGTGGTACAAGTTAAGTTAGAGTCATCTATTACATACGGCAGTGAGGCTCTAAAAGGCATAGACGCGAAACTGCTGGACACAACAATTGCAAAGGCCTATTGACTTCTCTTTAACCTGCCAACCTATACCTCACAGGCCCAGATCCAGCTAGAGTTTGGACTGACCTCCCAAAACCTTGCAAGAAGAGGCTCATACATAAAGTGCTGGCATAAAATCAAGAACTCGCCAGAAAATTCACTTAACCATCTGCTTTGGCTAGACTTAAGCAGCTCTCTTCAATTGCCGGCGAAAACTTTCCTAGAGGAATCCCTGACTGTCACAGGTCTTAAAGAACTATGGGAAACTCCTTTACCACATGTGCAGTTCTAGCGTGTTGTAAACAAGAGCATAAAAAGTCAATCGCACTTGGAAGATAAAGCGACTTTTTCACAAAGGCGACACGCATGGATGACTCTCTCCACATACAAATCGCCTGGGCGACAGGCATACTTTGGTCTGGGGTACGGCAGGAAATCAAAAGAAGCCTTTTTAAAATACAGGTTAGGAATGTTACCCTCTATTCCACATCTGCAACCATGGCTGAGAAGGGACTGTGGGACAAAATGCAGGCTGTGCGGGGCAGAAAATGAAGGTCTCGAACACCTACTATGCATCTGCCCAAGGCTGAAAGAGGAAAGAGCAGCCCTGTTAAAAACTGCCTTCAACGAACAAAAAATCCGCACACGTAGACAAGCGGTTCTTGCTTGTTTTGACCCAGGCCTACCCCATTAAACAGGAAGTTGGTCAAATTCTTGAAATGTCTGGAACTGAAACTAAAAAATCTGGCAGAGAGCACCAGACAGGACTAGGTGAAAATTGGCCAAGACCTTATACTATGACCACACACCCGCACCAAATTGTTTTTATCAAGTTCTCTTGTTTAAAAAAAATAATATATCTTTCTTACAATCTTTTATCTGAAGGCATGAGCTATCAATGTACTTTTGTAATGGTTTTAATGAACCTAAAAACAATAAAAATACTTACTTACTTACTCTCGGGATTGTGTTTGTGCAGGAAAGTGTCCCTTCCTGCACAAAAACAATCCAGCATGCAGCGCAGGCACCCTTGCACAAAGGTGATTGGGAAATTTGAAAATCTACCTCAGCATCCTCAGGGTATGGAAGCATGAGGCAGTGGCGACACGGACTTGGGCCATCATGTCAAGTATGCTGTTCATGTTGATCCAGAGGTTCTAGCCGTGGGTGGTGGGTGTCGGTCCTGGCTCTGTTGGCCGCAGGTGGAATCCCACAGTGATGTGCTCTTTTCAAAGATTACGATTTTGGTCTTGTCATGTTCACCTTTAGACAGACTGTCTTCATCCAGTGAGCGATTTCAGTAACGCAGACACTGAACTTGATCAGTGTACTAAGCTTTTGGTCCTTGATAGAGAGAATGAGTTGCATGTCCTTGGCATAGGAGAGGATGTTGCCAGGATGCCTGTGCTGCTGCTAGGCTGACAAAAGGGCGTCAGCACAGAGGAAAATTCAAGAATGTGCAGTATTGACTTCATTACGCCGCATTCCTGCCCTTTCACATGTCACACAGTTCAGACTTGCTGCTCTGTATGACTTTTTCATAAGTAGACTCCTCTGTGTTATTTGGTTTGACTCTGGTATTAATTAAGAAATAAATAATGATAATGTTTAAAAAAGAGAATGTAAGAGCTCGTTAAGGGCATTATCCCACCCAATTTTTAATTAGGATCTTCGGGGAATATTCAGCCGCAGTCAGAAGTGGGAGTACCTGACGGGCGGTGACGTGGGGAGGGGCAGCGTGGGGGTAGTAAACTATGGATTACAGAGGTTTACAGGTAAGTAAACATATAAATAAATAAAACAAATTTCGGTACGTGCACTGCAACGCATTTGGGGATGTAGTGCACGCAATGAAATTCGTTTTATTTATTTAAATGTTTACTTACCTGTAAACCTCCGTAATCCATAGTTTACTACCCCCCACCCTGCCCCTCCCCCTCCCCATGTCACCGCCCGGCCGGTACTCCCACTACTGACCGCGGCTGGGCATATTTATAATAAAGTGGCGAAGCCTGTCGCTAAGCCTAGAAGGCTACAAACACACTTTGCACTTTAGAAGCGCAGGGCTGCACCATATTTACTAAAATATGGTGCAGCCCTGCGGTACCCGCTGTGCTGGCACTAGCTATAGCGCTCTAGCACCAACACTGGCACCCTTGCACCACAGTACAAGGGTGCCTGTATTGAGAGGAAGATTATTTATGTGCAGGAAAGTGGCCCTTCCTGCACATAAACAATCTTTAAATGCCGGTTTGTAACGTTTATGTGTGCTGCTTAATGCAGCACACTTAGAAGTTGCAAAACAGGATTTTCTTTAAAAAATCTTGTTTATGTGCAGGAAGGGAGACCGACATGCACATAAACAATCGTAGGCAATTTGCTGTTTCCATGTGTGCTGCACAATGGAAACAGCAAAAACAAGGAGAAATAAAGCATTTCTCCTCATTTTGCCTGTTTCAGAGCAGGTTTCCTGCTCACAATTTTCGCGCTGCCCTTGTAAATAGGGGGCAGCGTGAAAATCAATGGATGTTGCGGTGGACTGCCTAGCGCATCACCAATTGTCTTCCCCTTTTACACTAAATACAGCATGAAAGTGTGCCTTACTTACGAGGCAGCGTTAATCCACGTTAAAAGGCGAGGCCCCTATTGCCATCACAACGTTGCTGAAAATGATGTTATGGTGGTGATAGGGGCTTGTAAATATACCCCTTCATTTCTGGGAAGAAACTTGCTGAAAAGCACCTTTTAGGGCATTCAGGAAGTCTGGGCGTGGAGGTCACATTTTATGTGGGTACAGATTCATTGTGAGGATGCCCTTTCCATCCAGTGGCGTAGCAAGCGCCCTCAGGGTCCTGGTTGTAGAGCGCCATCCGGCCTCTACAATACTTTGTAGCCACTGCACCACCCCTCGAGACCAGGCTGGGTCCAAGGGTGTAAATAAACGGGCCCCAAGTCGCACGTGATCTTCGCCCACACAATATCTCGACTGAACGTATATTCCTTGTGCGCGCAGCCTAGGCCTCGCCAGCAGCCCCTACGCTAGCTGAGCGCGCTACGCCGATGCGAGCACAGCAACTGGCTCCCCTGGATATGCAGTAACAAATAACTACTAATTAGGCTCAAGTGGACCTCTCACACCACTGCACCTTGGTGCTACTGCACCGACTGCACTATTGAAAGCTCCGCACCTGTTCCTATCATTTCCACAGTGACTACCTGAGGGGGCGAGGTGGTGCCAAAGGCCATTAAAATAATTCTGCGTGGGCGTCCACTAAACCGTCGACTACACGCATCCGGCTGCTGCCGGTGCAAGGATACTTTCGTCCCAGGTGACCGCCGTTTTGCCACCCTCTTCCCTGGTGTATTACACGCCGCATTTGCCGCTCTCACCACCCAATGCCCCCTTCATTGCGGCGCCAGACAGCTGCCTTTCTACAGCCACACTGCAGAATAACCCCACTGTCACAGAACACACAGCGCCGCCAGAACCCAGACGCGCGTGCAAGTAGGAAAAGAGGGCTTACGTGTCAGTCGACGCAATCAGGGTCCTACGACGAGGAGAGCAGCCTGTGTTTGACTCAAAGCACCTGGAAGCAGCGTGCGCGCGAAATTGATTCGGGCAGCAGCACTCGCATGATGTATGAACAATAACTTTTTTTTTTGCTGAAGGACAGGTTTGTTTTGTTTTTCAGGTTCCCAGACACATACCCTTTTATGTGTCGGTAACGTGGGACGGGGAGAGATTTCTCCATCCGGGCGCTGATGTCACCTCCTCCTGGGCACCGCAGTTCTTGCCACAGAGGACAACAGGTGAGAGCCGGGAGGGGTGCGGGCGGGAGACCTGCCAACCACGTTCAGTGTCGGTAAGATGCTGGCGGTGGGCCAGGAGGGCTGGACCCGCGGATTAATTCGCCTGTGGCAGAGATCTGCGCGCACCCTGCAGGCCGGGGGTTCCAGGCTACTTGGCAATGGTCCGCTGCACACATTCTACATAGCTGCAGCTCTTTGACCACCTGAGTACCGCGAGATCGAGACAGTACATATGCACAACACAGATACATTACATTGTCTGAGCACCCCATCAGTTATAGACAGGGTAACTGGAATTAGGCGATTTTACAGCCACGTCGTTTTCTGCATAATTTTTTTACCACATTTACCATATAATCCATCATCTGCCGCATTGTCTGTGGATTTTAAGAAAAAGTAATGTTTCTACCTCAAAAGGATCAAAATTATGTTGACGTGTGTTGCCATGAAGTGGAGGGCCATTTGGAAAGATTGACAGGCCCTCTTTCTGCTTCTTTGTGCTGTATTTGGGTATTTAAGTAGTAATAATGAGGTGAAACCTTAGACCGCACAAAGCTAACTTGCATAAAAATGATAAAATAATAAAGTAGTACTATCACAAAATGTGCCACTGCACGGGCACATAATTCTCATCTTTTCCTTCTACCTCGGGCTCTTCCTTTCATGCAATGTTTCTCTCTACATTTCTTCTTCTTTCTCTGGCTCCCTTCTTCTCTCTTTTATCTTATAATTCCTGTATTCCTTTCTTACACGTCCCCTTTATGCCTTCCTTTCTTCTATCTCTCAATCCTACTCTTCTCTTAATATATTCTGCTTTCTTTGGTTCTTTCTATTTCTATCTTTCTCTCTCCCTATTCTCTCTTCTTCTCCCCCACAAACAGGAAAAATGGACAGGTGGCCTATGAACCTCTCCCAGACTGACTTGAAAACAATCTACACTAAGAACAGACAGCAGAACAAGTGATTTTTCTTGTCTCATTCTCTCTTTTTCAGACTTTCGTCTCAGTTCAACTTACGTTTTGGTTTTAGTTTTAAACTGAGACGAAAATCTAACTTTACTACTCGTAAATGCCCTTTATAAATACCCAAAGCCATAAAAGTAAGACTTTCACATCAGTTTACCTTTGTGAATCAGGCCCAATATGTACATTTATAGTGGCAAATAGAAAATGCCAGTGGTGATGAAGAATAGCTGGAATATAAATAATCTAAAAAGAGGTATCATTAGTTTCTGCAATTCCTCTGCTGACTGAATCTCTACTACCTAGAATTATCACACAAAGGTCTGTTTTAAGGGGGGGGGGGGCAGTTCATGCCTATACGCTAGTACATGCAAACTACCCTGTGCTTGCATAGACCGCCTCTCTTTGAAAGACGCCTTTTTATCAGCTAGTATTCTTAGTGGAGAAAAGAGCTCCCCCAAAGCAAGCGTTTGCAACTTCCAGTCACAGTCCAGAAAGCTCCCTGTCATACATACTGTTTGACAGAGCTATCATGAGAAGGTGTCCCCATGATTACTGACTGTAGCAGAGTGTCTCTTTTTGCATGGTCAACCCGTCGTTTTTAGTGGATTCATGTTGCTGGTTTTATGACTCTGCTCAGTCTGCTTACAAGACATGTTCAAGGCTTGTGGCCTAATGCTGAAGCCTGATGGTCATGGTTAAAAAAAATTGCAATTTAACCAGTCAAAATAACCCCTTTCGACAGGTCTAAATTTTTAATATTAAACTTTCATCCCTAAATAACCTTTATAGCCCATAAGGGGGTTTGCATGGTATTTAAAAGTAGAACATTTGGAAAGTGAATATTAAACAGGTCTCTACAAAGACTAATACCTAAAAGCAATTTTCACTGTAGCAAAGCTGTGTGTTCCATAGTGAAACACTAGGTTGCACTAATACATTTAGTAATGCTATCTACGGCTAGGAAACTGTTAGGAATTTCATTCTAGGACTCTTTGTAGTATGTATTAAAAGCCCAATTTACAGGTGAAGTCGGATTTTTAATAAATATTACAGAAAATATACTTTTAGAAAGTTACCTTTTCCCTGTCTAAAGCACCTGGAGGCTAATCCGTGCTCAAGCACTGAATGAGGTGTGAGTACTGCTCACAGGGCAGAGACAAAGGCTTTGGTGTAGGGAAGTGTTTCTATTCCTCTAGCAGCAGGACCATTTTGCCAGTGCCCAGAAATGTAATCAACTACAAAGGAGCCTTGCATGCCACAGGCAGATGTGAGATGACACCTGGTCAGACCCTCTGTTTGTCCCCTGTGTCAGACAGGCTCCAGTCCCAGTGGGGGGGGGGGGGGGGGGATCTGCTCAAGAGTTAGTTTTTAGTGGCCACACTTAAAACTAACTAAGAGGAGGGATTGCTATTTTCCCTGGCTACACCTCCGAGTGGGCACACAGACTCTGCACAAGGGGAGAAGGTTTTACTACCTTGCATACAGGCAGAGAGGGACACAGAGGGATTGTTTGGAGTAGGGCACCCAGAAAACGTTGCAGATGTGGGTATAGTTACCCCTGGGAAAATGTACCTTTTTGGTTAGGGAGGGACCAGGAGTCACACCTATCAACAAGCTAGTATCAGGCATAAACATATCACTCCTGGGCACCTTCTACAAAAAATCCTGAACCTATGGAAAAAGAGAAGAAGGTATGCTCCAGCTGTTATCAGACCTGTGAGGTGACCTGACGTACTACACCTGCTCTCACTTGTACACCACTCCAAGAGGTAGCCTCAAATAGCCAGTTGACTGACCTGTTAAGCTACAGGCTACAACAAGATGGTAGAAGCATTTTCCTGAAGATCCCAGATGACCATTTCCAATTGGATATGCCTTGTACCCTGCTGGGGGCTTCTGATGGATTGGGTTCTAACCCCCAGAGCTATTCCTGCGGTCCTGGGAGCCTTAATATTATTAATAATAAAATAATTTGCAGAGCACCTAGTAACTTCTAACAAAGTGTTACAGCGCTAAGGTTTTGCTTCCGAATATAGGTTCGAACAATAAACCAAAAGCAGCCCCAATCAGAACGATCTGAATAACCAGGTGTTCAAGTTTTTACAAAATGATAGATCTGTCTTTTCCTGTCTGAGAAAGGGGAAATCAATTCTATAAATGGGGTTCTAAACACCTGAAGGAGCATCCCCCAGTGTGTGCTCTTTTTTACAGCAGGAATGCAAGTCAGAAAAGCCCCTGCTGATCTTAAATTCTTTGTAGGAGAAAAGAGTACACTTTTGTTGTGCCAAAGTGTACTCCTACTGACATCCTGAGAAACTTTAGACCCAAAGAGGACAAAGAGCAGTAGTCCGGCCAGAACTCTGTGAGTTATGTTTTGTCATCGGAGTTTTAGAGTGCACAACTCACCCAGGAGAGTGCCCAGGCTCAGAAATAATAGCTGTATGGGTAGAGTCAAGGGCGGGGTTAGGGAAGAGCCAGGTCTTCAGTTTCTTGCAGAAGTCTAGACCTGAGGAGGAGGCTCTGTTGTGCAGGGGGAGTTAGTTCCTGGCTTCAGGAGCATGATAGGGGAAGGCATAACCACTAGATCTGGTTCTGCATATGCAGAGTGTGTGTGCAAGTTGGAGTGCAGCTGAGCGGAGGTCTCTGGTAGGTTTGTGGAAGCTTATGCTATTGTTCCTGGCCAGTATTATGTAAGGCTTGTTTGTGTGAGTGGGGAGTTGAATTGTGCTTGTTTTGGGGTTGGCAGCCTGTGCAGATCTTGGAAGTGCAGGGTGATGTGAGTGCGGAGCGGGAGTTTGAGAGTGTGTTGAGTTGAGCATTGGCTCCAACATAGAGTGCCTTGCTTCAGGCCAGCTTGCTGGTGATGAGGGCTTGGGTGGTAGATCTGGGAGTGTTGGTGAGAAGCCATTACAATATATTTTTGAGCATCTTGAGTGTATGGTAATGGTGAGTAGGTTGGCGATTACTGTCAAAGGTTCATTGCATGGGTTGCAGGTCTGAGTTTGTCAGGCCACCAGGTGGAGTTGCAAAGCGACGTGTCTTCGCTGAACATTACTACTTCTGTCTTGTCTCTGTTGAGCTTTAGGCAGCTTCATCTATTAGGATACTTCTTTAATGCAGGCAGATAAATTGGCCCAGTTGTTTGTCTTCTTGTCAGAGTGGGAGAGTATGAGCTACGTGTCATCAGCATTGGACATGGTTTCGATTCTATGGGTGCAGATGATGCAGTCAAGTGTGGTCATGTAGGCATTGAACAGGGTGGGTTGTGGAAATATTCTAGTAGAACTCCACAGATAAGGTTGACAGCGTCTGAGGTGAAGGGGGCCAGACTGACTGACTAGATGCAGCCTGTCAGGCAGGGGCAAATCCAGAAAAGTGCTGGTCCTTGGATGCTGGCTTCATGCATTCTGTCCATCATCAGCCAGATGATGACAATGAGGAGGGTGGTCTCTGAACTGTGGGTTGGCCTCAATCTGAAATGAGTGATATCAAGGAGGCGGTTTTCGGTGGAGTGGGTAGCTAGGCTTTTATTTATCGTCTTTTCCTTGATGTTTGCCATGAAGGGTAGTACGGAGATAGGCTTGTAGTTGGTTAGTATATTGGGGTCAGCTTAGGGTTTCTTGAGGGTCTGCTTCAGGTGCAAGGTTAGGTGGCCTTGATGCTTAAGTAGAGGGGTATTGCGTCAGATCTGTCATGTTTGGGCTCAGTCTTTGATGTGTTGCTTGGGGCTGGAGTAATTCTTTCAAGCACAGAAAGAATGCCCAACTCTTGAAGGCCTTCAGTGCCTGGCTAAATTCCAGGAACAGGAGCATACCTGTGTGGAGAAGTGTGGCTCAGGGGTTAGAGGCGGCAGACCCGGAAGCTGAGATCGGGCCTGGACCAGGGTTCAATTCCCCGCCTCGGCGGGTCTTGGCTCAAAAATTCCACGGACTCGATAATTCTCGCTCCGGTGCCTTCTCGACTCACGGGTTCACACTCTGCGACTCTGGGCAATAGCTTGCTTAATCTCCACAACGGCCCCTCGCGGCGGGATGCCTGGCTTTCACCTTGTGGATACCCTGCCGGGGTTATCTCACAGGGGAATACCAGGACGGGTTCCCTAAGCAAGCGCCGGGAAACCCTTTGTGGGTAGCTGTGCGCTATATAAGCTCAAATACATTTACATTTACATACCTATGGTAGCCACAGATTCTACTGGGAAGTGGATGGCTTGTACAGTGAGACTAGGAGCCCAAATCCTAACGGGACAAGGAGATTGGTGTTTCCCCAGGTAAGAGACCATTCTTCGTGAACTTAACTCATGACAACCTTTTGACTGAGCATTCGTGCCAGACCAAAACCTGGGAGATGCTGGTCAACCACTTTTATTGGCCCCATAAATCTGAAATGGTGAAGCCTATCAAGACACTCGCAAGACAAGAGGGCACCCCAAGCCTTCCCTGGTGCCACTACACGTGATGGAGATGCTATTGAGAGGATGGGAATTGACAGTGTAGGGCCTAGATCCTAAAACATCTGCAGAGAACAGGCTCATCATAGTGGTGGTGAACCATGCATCTGAAGCCATACTTCTGAGGACAGTAACTGCCCCAAGTGGCCAGGATCCTGCTTGGTCTCTTTACCAGAGTTTGTTTCTTAATGTAGGTGATATCAGATAGGCAGTCACACTTCATGTCTGCATACTTGAAGGTTTTGTAGGGTGAGTGTGGGAATTGTATTTCTAGCCACGGGCAATGGCAGTAGTATAGTTAAGGCCAAGGCAGATAATGGCTATTTCAGGATCCTGTTATTGGTGCATTGCATCAACCTGATTACGTAAGACTTAATCAAAAGCAAAGACATAGTCAGCAACATACTAACCACCTAGAAGAATCCACACTCAATTCAGCCATTCTTTTAAAGCCCAGAAGCAGTTGAGGAACATTCAGTTGCTAATAGAGTACCATTTAAAGCTCTCACACAGGAGGTGCCTGCATGTTGGAACTTGTTCTATTGCATGTTGCAACATCTGTTTGAGCAGTACAAACTGATCAATGACTATTTCATTTAGAGAGGAAGGGATGGCCCAGGAAAAAGCATGACCATGGAGGTGGACAAATGGAGCCTTGTTAAATGACTTCAAAAGATGCAACTTTCTTTTGAGAATTTCATCCGGGAAGTTAGGAAGGCGGACAGTGCCACAAGTCAGGCTATCCTGTTGTTACATCTGCTACAGGAACAATAAAAAAAGGTGTTGTATAGGTTCGTATGTGTGGATGGTAACTGAAAAATGTATGACTAGGTTGAAAGCGTATTCCTAGGCTTGGATATTATTATGCTGCAAAGAGACAATGTGTTACCCGAAGACTATATCTGTACCACAATACTTAAGCTACAGTACAAAAAATATGCTACCCACTTTAATTCCTTTTTCTGAAATGGATATTCACTATACAAGACGTGGATCGTTGATCAAGTGAGAGACCTTAAAAAAAATCCTAGAATTTAAAGCCCCGGGCAGAAGCATTAGGGTGTAGCCTTCAACTTCCAGAGAGGGCGTTGATGTTATCTCAAAGCTGCCAACACCAGCTACAAGAACACCAGCAACAACTACTACAAGAACAGAAGAATCAAACCTAACCTGTGCATTGGCTTGGTTTCAAGTGGCAGGGCTTAAGTCAAGTTTAGCGGCAACGTTAAAAGTGCTTAGGCAAGTGCAAGCACCAATTCAGACAATGTACCAGGGCTATCCCACATTGATTTCTCAAACAGTCTCTATCTAGGCTTACCCATAGTCCAACTTAGAAGACTGCAGTAACTACAGAACCAAGCCGCCAGACTGATCTGCAATGTTCCTAAATGGGTCTCGATCAAATCTGGCTTAGAGACCTTGCATTGGCTTCCTGTGGCTCAAAGAGCCGAATTCAAAGCCGGCTGTATCATTTTTAAGGCATTGCAAGGTAAGGGCCCCTCCTTTATCAAACAGCTGATTGGCAGATACGTCCCTTCACGCAGCTTGAGATCAGCCCACAAAGACCTACTTGAGGTACCTCGCTTTAAGAAGAAACGACAGGGAGGCAGCAGTTTTCATTTTTTAGCAGCAACCCTATGGAATTCTTTGCCGCTAGCTCTTAGACAGTGCAAGGATCTTCTTGCCTTTAGAAAGGCATTCAAGACTCACTTATTCACACAGGCATATCTGAAATAGAGACTTTCGTTTGATCCACCCTTGTTATGTTTTTTTTATCTCTTTCCAGCGCCAAGAAGCCTCTGGGCGTATGCGCGCTTAACAAATATTAAATAACATAACATAACAAATAACATCTGGATGAGTCAAAAGAGGTCTACATGGATCAAAACCCACAGTTATATTGTTTGGGAAGATGCAACAATGGCAAGAGCTCAGCAGGCTGGCAATAAAGTTTTGGGCTTGTCTAGTAGCAAATGTGTCACAGTTGTCACAGTGAGAAGGACCAGTCTCGCATCTCAAAACATTGAGAAATTGACCATGATCGAAATGAACCAGCACTTCATACCACACAATTACACAGTTCCGGAAATACCGTAGGAGGAGGAGGATGAGAGCGATTGATCAGTATCAAATGTGTTAACTGACCAACTTCGGGGTGAAACTCCTGAGTCTGAACACGTACTCTACTTCCCTGACTGAGTAACCCACCATCATACTTTTTAATTATTTATCGTCGAACTGCTTAGTGCTTTGCCAAAAAAAGGGATATATCTAGAGGAACATTATATATTTTGCTTATGTCTTACTTATGCAACCCCACCATTTGTTGGCACATGTATGGCAGGATTGGAGTGGCACTAGTGTGCAGCGAAGAAGCGTCTTCATTCGCTACAAGGACATAGGAGACAATGGTTGCCTCCGTCCCATGCCTCTCCTTTTTTTTTCATCCCCCAGCATGGCTGTCCCAGTAAAGATCATTTGATTTACAAGACTGCCAATGTGTTGCTTGCATCAAAGAGGAGATACAATTGTGTACCACCATGGTTAGGCTGGAACAGGTGAGTAATGAGTAATGTATTATTGAGTGATTGTGTGTGATGATTGATGATTCATGTGGTGGCAGACAGTGAGGGAGGGTGTACAACTAATTTGAAAACTTGATTTTGGCGATTTGCCGTGTTTGTGACCCGAGGAGTGATCATTTTTCCTGTAGGTAATGGACCCTTTCACACTTAGCGAGATTTACTTACAGGAAGCACTCCTTTTTTTTTAGGTTTTTCAGAGACCAGACCAGTCAGGTTAGTTAAAAAACACTAGCCTACACAAAATAATCAAATTCTCCTTCTCTTCTTGTTCATCAACAGCAATGCACTACACATCTATCTCTCTCATCTGAGTCAGGACAAAGTTGGACTGATTTGTTATTCGGAGTCAGGAGGAGGATGGAAGGACTAAGGATGAGACTATCTCAAAAGCCAGGACAAGGAAGTGATTGACAGCAAAGGGAAACCAACATGATGATGACTCTAAGAGGCCTACTCAACTCTGTGGACTGGAGAGAGGTGCGTTGATTTGGGAAATGCTGCTGAGTGTGTGTGTTGGCTTAATTGTGAAACTCCTCTATTATGTGATTGTGGATGGGGGGCTTTTGTAACTGGAGACAGATATGTGATATCACATCTTCATCATCACATGATGCAACAACTCGGCTACATGCTATGTTGACAGTTGTGAGATTGATTATCTTTGTAAATGCAGCTTCTTATCCGTGATTGGGTGTTGATTGCTCTCACTTCTTAGTTGATCAAACATGAGTCATAAAATGAATGTCTGCAGCCCATGAACTTGCAGTTTTAATGATGATAATGTACTGTTCATCGCCCAGATGAATATTGTTGTTGTGTAGTGCTTGTCTTTGTCACACCTTACCCCAACTTCCTATTCCCTTCCATACAACAAACCCTTAATCCTATCATGAGGTGTGACCTAATTTACACCATAAATCGATCACACACTTGGTGGAGCGGATGTGGTGAAAGTGACACAAAGTCACTGCAAGATCTACTATTACCTGAGCAATGGTCCACACCATCCTCACTTACCCACCCACGCATAAAAGGGATCCATAATTTAGGTATAACATCATTCGTCAACATCATAATTCAGGCCTCATGTTACGTAAACCCTTTACCTTGTTCACTCCTAATTCCAGTGCTCTTGACCTGAGGATTTTGCAACGTTAGTCTAGCTCCTTATTCCTCAGAAGAAGTTACTATTACTAGTTTGTGTTATAATATTATTATTATCATGTCTTTGTGTCATGGTGGTAGTCTGGTCTTAGTCTTTGTAAAGTTATGATATAAATATAACCGACTTACTCTCTGTTTTCTTTCAATCTAGTGGCCTGTGAGGGATAATCCTTTTGATTAATCCTACAGTTGGAGTGCACCTAGATGGGACTGGAGTTGGACCTCGTTTGTTATTCCTTCCCTGTTAGCGCGCTAGCCTGCTATTACTGCCACCACCAGAATGCATACTGGGAAAACCTGCAGTAAAATTTTGGAAGATTGAGTGAAGTAGCAACACTTGTTTAATCTATTCAAGTAAGAGAACTATGGAGTGAAGTGGAGTGAAGTGCACTAGTGTAGTAAGTAACTAACTTCTACTGAAGGTTAAGTTGTTGTTTGTCTAAGCTGTGGTAGGAAATATAGGCATAGGCAATGGCATGCCCCCTAGTGGTTAATATAGTTACAAAGGGTAGTATTACAAGGGTATAACTAACTAACTGGTATACTCTTTGATAAGTGGTTTAAAAAAACAGACTGCACTAAAAGGCAGTCAGGTGTTCTAAGGGAACAGGCTTGCTTAAAACCACACGCCCAAAAAAAGCCAGACTTGGTGGCAGGTCCTTTCGCACTCTTGCAGCCAAGGAGTGGAACACTCTCCCCATGAAAATTAGACAGGAAAAAAGCGAAACATCTTTTAGGAAACTTCTTAAAACACATCTTTTCATCAGCTAATTTCACTGGTTGCTGCCTGTTTCTTCTTCTGCCCAAGTAATACTCTCTCCTAAGCGCGGGGACACGCCGGGAGGCGTCACCAGGCGCTTTATAAACTCCTATAATAATAATAATAATAAAAACACAAATAAAGGTTTGAGGCAAAAAGTAACATAATCATTTCCTTTTAATTTTTTTAACAATAATAAAAATGAATCCTATTTACCCACTACAAGCTCACCCCTCTCACCAAACACACGAGGGGCATTTATGACCCCTTGCTGTCTCAGTAGTAGAAAAACTGTGATATTGCAGGTCAGAAAACATGTGCATTGAAGGAGCTCTTACTAGTTCTTAATACTGGGATATAAGAATACGATGCAAGCCAAAACAGTGGGCCTTGTGAATCTATTTATTCAATTATATTATCATTGTCATTTAATTATTATTATTATTTATTTTTCTAAAGCGCGTAGTCACCCTGAGGTATCCCAGCGCTGAATAAAACCTATCTACTAGGTACAGTGGGACATGGACAGGGAAAGGAGGGCAGGAGAAAAGGGAACAGCGGAGCAGAGTAAGGGGCAAGAGTGAATCATTGTGGGAAAAGATGAGTTTTGAGTTGTTTCCTGAAGCGGAGGTATTGAGGTTCGAGGCGCAGTGCTCGGGGGAGTGAGTTCCAGAGTCGTGCAGCCTGGACTGAGAAACGCCTACCACCGGATCGGGCTCTCTTGAATTTGGGAGCCACAATCAGGTTTTCTGTGTTAGAACGGAGGGATCTTGAGGGTTTGTAGGGTGTGACAAATTTTCTGAGGGCAGGGGGGCCTTGATTTTGTCGAAGTTTGTGGGCCAGGCACAAGGCCTTGAATTTGACCCGCTCTCTGATAGGCAGCCAGTGAAGGAGTTTTAGGGCCGGTTTGGCCGATACTCTGGCGGGGGTATTAGTGAGAATCCGGGCCGCCGTGTTCTGAATTCTCTGAAGTTTATTCAGAGTAACCTCTGGGGCGCCCAAGTATATCACATTGCTATAGTCTAGCCTCGAGATTATTAGACCCTGGATTAGCAACTTTTGGGAATCAGTGGGCAGGAGGGGCAGAACTTTCCTCAATGATTTTAGCAGTCCAAAACAGTTCCCGGCCACTTTCTTTGCCTGCACCGTGAACGAGAGGTCGGAGTCGAGCCACACTCCCAGGCTCTTTACTTCCTCTCTGGGTTCAGGGAGGGGGCCCAGACAAGCTGGCCAGATATTCGGGGACAGTGTGAGTCCTTTTGGGCCTAGGAGCAGAACCTCCGTTTTAGACCCATTGAGTTTTAGGGCGGAAGAGTTCATCCAATGATGGACCTGTACGAGGCAATTGAACAGGTCAGCTGGTTGCTGTTTGGGGTGGGACAGTGACACGACCAATTGTGTGTCGTCGGCGTAGCTGACGACGCTCACTCCGAAAGGGATGATAACCTCCTCCAATGTGGACATATAGACATTGAATAGTGTGGGGCTCAGGGAGGAGCCCTGAGGCACACCACATTGGAGGGGAATTTCGGAGGAGCGTGCGTTATTCTCCCAAATTTGATAGGTCCGTTGACCCAGGAAGGATGTCAGCCAGGCTAAGGCGGTGCCTTCTACACTGACTCCCTTGAGTCTTTTGATAAGAAGTTGGTGGTTCACGGTATCGAAGGCCGCGCTTAGGTCGAGGAGGATCACTGCCACTGATCCTCCTCCGTCCAAAAGCGTTCTGGCCTCCTCAACCGCGGCTAGGAGGGCGATGTCTGTGCCCTGCCCTGGGCGGAAGCCCGTCTGGGAGCTTTTTAGTATATTATTTTCTTCCAGGAACTGGGAAAGTTTTCTATTAACCAGTTTTTCGGTGATTTTGCTGATACCTGGGAGTAGGGAGATGGGCCTATAATTCGACAGGTTTTCGGGGTCAAGGGAGGGTTTTTTTAACAGAGCTTTCACGACCGCTGCCTTCCAACTTGGGGGGACCTCTCCCTGTTGGAGTGAGGTGTTGATAAGGTGGGTCACCGTGGGGATGATCGTGGGGGCTACCTTTTTAAGAATTCGGAGTGGAGCTGGATCCCTAGGGGAGCCGCTTTTTATGGAAGTCAGAGTATTTTCCACTTCTTCGGTCGTGACTTGACCCCATGAAGAGAGGCGACACAGAGTAGAGGGTTGGGGGGGATCGGGTTCCTTGTTCAGAGTTACGGCGGGGATTGACTCGAGAATTTTTTGGATTTTCCCGTGGAAGAAATCCGCCAGTTGTTGACATTTAATTTGGTCAGCTGTAGGGTCAGAGGGGTGGTTGGGACGGGGTGCAGGGGTTTTCGTAAGGTCTTTTAGGATAGCGTAAGATTCCTTGCTGGAACATACTGCTTTCTCTATTCTCGCCTGGAAGAACATGATTTTGGTTTTCCGGATGGTAGTTTTGTAATTCAGGAGAGAAGCAGAATAGATCTCTTTATTTGTTTCCGATCTGGTTTTCCTCCAGGATCGTTCCGACCTCTTGCACTGTTGGCGCAGGACTTTGAGCTCAGGTGTGTACCATGGGGCCGAGGCTGCTCTTTTGAGGTGTTTAAGGGAGCAGGTTTTGGGGATAAGGACATCCAGAGAGGAGGTTATCCAATCATTGACCTGCTTGTCGGCAGTAGCGAGGTCATTGGAGAGCTCGGGGGAGGACTCTGCCAAGGCGGCGGCCCATTCCCCAGGTGCGAGTTTGTGCCATCGTCTGTCCACGGTCTGAATTTTGGAGGATTGGGGTTTGGTGGGGGGGATTTCCCAGGTAATTGGGACCAGGAAGTGGTCCGTCCAGGGGAGGATCAGGGGATGTTCAGTAGTGATGGTTGTCGCATTGGAAAGGACGGGGTCCAATAAGTGTCCCTTCTCGTGGGTGGGTTCACTGTTTATCAGTCGGATGTTAAGTGACGATAAGTCTTGAAGAAGGTCGGCGGCTAGCCTGTCGGTGGGGTCATTGAAGTGTAGGTTTAAATCACCTAAAATAAGGAGATTGCCGGTGGAAGATGCTAGCTGAGCGACTGACTCCATGAAGGCGTCAAGGAATTTTCCCGGGGAGCCTGGGGGACGGTAGATCAGTAACCCCGACAGAGAGTGGACAGGGGAGGGTTGAATAGAGAATTGGCAGCTTTCGCAGTCCTTGATTTGGGCGTCAGAAATTCTACAGGTGAGATGCTCCTTATAAATTATGGCTACCCCTCCTCCTCCTCCTCCTTTTAATAAATCGTAGATCACCAATACCAAACAGAAAAACTCTGCTTCCTTTGTTTCCTATCTATCTTTACAGGGTTATGACTTTTGGAGGCACACCATAGACACAACATCTGTCTGGGGGACTAAAGATTGGCACATTCAGGTAAATGAGGTCTTATTTAGAGCGTGCCTCATACCACATCAAATTATCTTCCTGAACGACGCAGTGCCAACAGACTTCCTGTCTTGGTCTAGCCAAGATCAATGATTTGAACACGCCTCGGATTCCCTCGCCCTCACACTGTGAGGGATGTCAACATTTTACACACAATAGTGAGGGTACATTAGATGACAATCTATATGATGGTTCATTCAATTAATCAAATCCCAATTTGGAAGGGATGGCTGTTTTGGCCTATCGACACAAATAGGTGTCAGTCATGATACAGGGGTACCACTGTAGGGTTTAGTATCCATAGGCCTGACTAACGCTACGTCCAACGAGAACATTTGGGGTGGTAACCTCTTACAGTGTTGGGGAGTTATGCCTAGAGTGGCTAAGAACCTCAACCATGTCCCAGGTGAAACAACACTTGACCTTACTCTCAGATGTCATGGATCTCAGGTGTTTTTTGTTAGGTCCCCAGAAGCCACGTCAGAAACACTTCCTTTACACCAGGGGTACGTATAGTACGGCCCGGCAAGCCTTCCTGGGCGGCCCACGGACATTGCAGACACCTGTGTTTAAAATTAAATAAATTAAATAGTGTTGCAAATACAGCCGCAGCAGCTTGGACTCAGACTGTGCTCAGTGATTGTCAGAGGGGAGCTGCAGGGGCCTAAGAGGTGAAATTCAACGAAGCCTAATTAACATGTAAATGGTCTTTTAATGACCCATGAAGTACTTGGTGCAGCTGTGTACGCGCGGCCGGGGAAGCTGTCTCAGCCTGGGCTGAGGGCTGACACACACACAGGTGAGAGGACAGAGAGGGAGGGAGGGAGACACAGAGGTAGGGAGAAGGGAGACACAGAGAGAGGGCAGGAGGGAGGGAAACAGAGAGTGAGAGACAGGGAGGGAGACACAGAGGGAGAGTGGGAAACAGAGAGTGGGAGACAGGGAGGGAGACACAGAGGGATGGAGGGAGACACAGAGGGAGACAGGGAGACAGGGAGGGAGGAGGGAGACACAGAGGGAGGGAGGGAAATAGAGTTGGAGACAAGGAGGGAGACACAGTGGGAGGGAGGGAGACACAGAGGGAGGGAGGGAGACAGAGAGAGGGAGGGAGACAAGGAGGGAGACACAGAGGGAGGGAGGGAAACAGAGAGTGAGAGACAGGGAGGGAGCTGCAGTGGTAGGGAGGGAGGGAGACACAGAGGGAGGGAGACACAGAGGGAGGGAGGGAGACACGGAGGGTAGGACACACGGAGGGAGGGAGACACAGAGGGAGGGAGACACAGAGGGAGGGAGGGAGACACAGAGGGAGGGAGGGAAACAGAGAGTGGGAGACAGGGAGGGAGACACAGAGGGAGGGAGACACAGAGGGAGGGAGGGAGACACGGAGGGAGGGGGGGAGACACAGAGAGAGGGAGGGAAACAGGGAGGGAGGAGGGGGAGACACAGAGGGAGGGAGGGAAACAGAGTGGGAGACAGGGAGGGGACACAGAGGGAGGGAGGGAGACACAGAAGGAGGGAGGGATACACAGAAGGAGGGAGGGAGGGAGACACAGAGGGAGACAGGGAGGGAGACACAGTGGGAGGGAGGGAGACACAGAGGGAGGGAGGGAGACAGAGAGAGGGAGGGAGACAAGTAGGGAGACACAGAGGGAGGGAAACAGAAAGTGGGAGACAGGGAGGGAGACACAGTGGGAGGGAGGGAGACACAGTGGGAGGGAGGGAGACACAGAAGGAGGGAGGGATACACAGAAGGAGGGAGGGAGGGAAACAGAGTGGGAGACAGGGAGGGGGACACAGTGGGAGGGTGGGAGACACAGAGGGTGGGAGGAAGACAGAGGGAGGGAGACAAGGAGGGAGACACAGAGGGAGGGAGGGAAACAGAGAGTGGGAGACTTGGAGGGAGACACTGTGGGAGGAAGGGAGACACAGTGGGAGGGAGGGAGACACAGGGGGAGGGAGGGAGACACGGAGGGAGGGAGACACAGAGGGGGGAGGCACAGAGGGAGGGAGGGAGACACAGAGGGAGGGAGGGAAACAGAGAGTGGGAGACAGGGAGGGAGACACAGAGGGAGGGAGGGAGACACAAAGGGAGGGAGGGAAACAGAGAGTGGGAGACAGGGAGGGAGACACAGAGAGAGGGAGGGAGGGAGACACAGAGGGAGGGAGACACGGAGGGAGGGAGGGAGACACAGAGAGAGGGAGGGAGACAGGGAGGGAGGAGGGAGACACAGAGGGAGGGAGGGAAACAGAGTGGGAGACAAAGAGGGAGACACAGTGGGAGGGAGGGAAACACAGAAGGAGCGAGGGATACACAGAAGGAGGGAGGGAGACACAGAGGGAGGGAGGGAGGCATAGAGGGAGGGAGACACGGAGGGAGGGAGGGAGACACAGAGGGAGGGAGACACAGAGGGAGGGAGGGAGACACAGAGAGAGGGAGGGATACAGGGAGGGAGGAGGGAGACACAGTGGGAGGGAGGGAGACACAGTGGGAGGGTGGGAGACACAGTGGGAGGGAGGAGGACACAGAGGGAGAGAGTGAGGGAGACACAGGGGGAGGGAGGGAGACACAGGTGGAGGGAGGGAAACCGAGAGTGAGAGACAGGGAGGGAGACACAGAGGGAGGGAGGGAGACACAGAGGGAGGGATGAAGGGAGACACAGAGGAAGGGAAACAGAGTGGGAGAGTGGGAGACTGGAAGGGAGACACAGAGGGAGAGTGGGAGACTGGAAGGGAGACACAGAGGGAGAGGGAGACACAGAGGGAGACACAGAGGGAGGTTGGGAGACTGGGAGGGAGACACAGAGGGAGAGGGAGACTGAGAGGGAGACAAAGAGGGAGAGTGGGAGACTGGGAGGGAGACACAGAGGGAGAGTGGGAGACAGGGAGGGAGACACAGAGGGAGGGAGGGAAACAGAGAGTGGAAGACAGGGAGGGAGACACAGAGGGAGGGTGGGAGAAACAGAGGGAGGGAGACACAAAGGGAGGGAGAGAGACACAGAGGCAGAGAGGGAAACAGAGTGGGAGACAGGGAGGGAGACACAGAGTGAGAGTGGGAGACAGGGAGGGAGACACAGAGGGAGAGTGGGAGACAGTGAGGGAGACACAGAGGGAAAGTTGGAGACTGGGAGGGAGACACAGAGGGAGAGTGGGAGACTGGAGGGAGTCACAGAGGGGTAGTGGGAGACTGGAAGGGAGACACAGTGGGAGAGGGAGACTGAGAGGGAGACACAGAGGGAGAGTGGGAGACTGGGAGGGAGACACAGAGGGAGAGTGGGAGACAGGGAGGGAGACACAGAGGGAGGGAGGGAAACAGAGAGTGTGAGACAGGGAGGGAGACACAGAGGGAGGGAGGGAGACACGGAGGGAGGGAGACACAGAGGGAGGGAGGGAGACACAGAGGGAGGGAGGGAAACAGAGTGGGAGACAGGGAGGAAGACACAGAGGGAGAGTAGGAGACAGGGAGGGAGACAGAGGTAGAGTGGGAGACAGAGACGGAGACACAGAGGGAGAGTGGGAGACAGAGGGAGACATAGAGGGAGAGTGGCAGACTGGGAGGGAGAGTGGGAGACTGGAAGGGAGACACAGAGGGAGAAGGAGACTGGGAGGGAGACACAGAGGGAGAGTGGGGGACAGGGAGGGAGACACAGAGGGAGACACAGAGGGAGAGTGGGAGACTGGGAGGGAGACACAGAGGGAGAGTGGAAGACAGGGATGGAGACACAGAGGGAGAGTGGGAGACTGGGAGGGAGACACAGAGGGGGAGTGGGAGACTGGTAGGGAGACAAAGAGGGAGAGGGAGACTGAGAGGGAGAGTGGGAGATTGGGAGGGAGACACAGAGGGAGAGTGGGAGACAGGGAGGGAGACACAGAGGGAGGGAGGGAGGGAGGGAGGGAAACAGAGAGTGGGAGACAGGGTTGGAGACACAGAGGGAGAGAGGGAAACACGGAGGGAGGGAGACACAGAGGGAGGGAGGGAGACACAGAGGGAAGGAGGGAAACAGAGTAGGAGACAGGGAAGGAGACACAAAGGGAGAGTGGGAGACAGGGAGGGAGACACAGAGGGAGAGTGGGAGAAAAGGAGGGAGACACAGAGGGAGAGTGGGAGACAGAGAGGGAGACGCAGAGGGAGAGTGGGAGACAGAGAGGGAGACGCAGAGGGAGACTGGGAGGGAGACACAGTGGGAGAGTGGGAGAGTGGGAGACTGGGAGGGAGTCACAGAGGGGTAGTGGGAGACTGGAAGGGAGACACAGAGGGAGAGGGAGACTGAGAAGGAGACACAGAGGGAAAGTGGGAGACTGGGAGGGAGACACAGAGGGAGAGTGGGAGACAGGGAGGGAGCCACAGAGGGAGGGAGGGAGACACAGAGGGAGGGAGGGAAACAGAGTGGGAGACAGGGAGGAAGACACAGAGGGAGAATCTGAGACAGGGAGGGAGACACAGAGGTAGAGTTGGAGACAGGAACTGAGACACAGAGGGAGAGTGGGAGACAGGGAGGTAGATATAGAGGGAGAGTGGGAGAGAGGGAGGGAGACACACCGGGAGGGAGAGAGACACAGAGGGAGGGAGGGAGACACAGAGGGAGGGAGAGGGAGGGAGGGAGAGAGAGGGAGGGAGTCACAGAGGGAGAGGGAGGAAGGGAGATAGAGAGAGAGAGGGAGAGAGAGAGAAGGAGGGAGAGAAGGAGGGAGAGAGAGAAAGATGTGTGTATGCTGGGTCTGGTGGCTCAGTGGACGAAGGTGTCTGCTGCAGGGACCTGTGTTTAACCTCATGGTCACAATTTTTGTTTTCTTTAGTCCCGCCCCCTCCCTCTCTGACCCCGCCCCAATGGTGCGGCCCTCAGCCACAAACCACACTGTAAATTTGGCCCCCGAGAGAAAGTTTGTGAGTACCCATGCTTTACACCATTTACAATGAGGTTTGGAAAATCATTCAAGAGGAACCTGCAGTGAGATAGACAGGGTTAACCTAGAAAAGGCTTTGGCAGTGGTTGACAATGGCATGACCACACTGACATCAAGGGTTTATTTACTGGGAAACATTGTGTCTTCTGCAAAAGATATGGTAGAACAGGATTTGTCTATTCTTTAACATGGGCAATTGCAATTGCAATCCATTCTATTATTGAGCTGGACGCTGCAATCACTGGGTTCTGGTCATGTGCCCTGACGGTGCATCAAAGGTACACCTCTGTTTTCTGCATACAATCCAACAGAAAGACAGATTACTATGGCACAAAGAGATGTAAAATATACAATGCTATGCATTGAAAAATTGGACCAATTATCTTTTACCATGGTGGAGTCACCCTCCAGGGAATGGTTAATCAATGGCCATAATACACTGCCAGTCACGACATTCCAATTACAGTACTGTCTATAGTACCACCAGATTGGCAGGTATGAAGCGTTGGGAGAACAGTACATACATGAATCATGAGAATTAGCATACAGATTTAGATGCAAGAGTGCAGTCAAGGAAGTTTTTGTCAGCAGTTTCAGACTATAAGAGTTCTTTAAGTGGTTCTCCAATTTGTCACGTTACTTTGCTTCACGGAACCTGGAATGCTTTGGTTGCAAACCTATTGTGTCACTTGATAGGATCCCCAGCAGCCGCGATTCATCTGGTGTTCAGACTACTCTCGAATGGGAGTTCTTTGATGTTGAATGATCAAGGTGGTTGCGGCATGGTACCAGGCATCGCATATCTGGTCACAATAAGTTCCAGGGACACTTGTTGTATGCAAGTATTGTTTCCACCGACCCACATAGTTAGAGAGGCAACACTATGGCTTGCATTGGATGTTACACTTATATATACGATTCGATTAGCTGAGCAGACTGAAAGCCATGCAGTTACAGAAGGATGAGGCCTTAATCTCAGCCCTAGAGACATTTGAGCTCCAGGTAGCAAGGTATTTGGCTGAGCTACAGGCGCTAGTCCAAACAAGCTTCCCACTCCATTTTTGAGAAATGGTACATCGTATCTTTAACATGTCTGATAAGAGTGGGATTGTGCACCTATTTAATAGCCTTGGTTCTGGACTATTGAGCACCTTCAGACAATATTCAGAGTTTTTCCATCATTTATACACTCCATATTGGGGAGAATTTTGGGAGGGCTTCCGCAGGTCCTACTACTTGTAGTGGGTATCCTTGTTTGAATTTTTCTGCTAATGAACGGACGGCCCAATTTTCAGAGAAATCAAAAAAGAACTTCTGGTGTAAAGTTACTGTGAGCGCATGGTACTCCATCTGGGTGCACCATGGCATCGGGGGGTAAATGAGCATTGTCATCTTTTGTTAAGATCAGTCTGGGTCAAATGCCTCTTGCCTGTGCTCTAGGGGTGGGTGGCAGTTGTGTAGTCGTGCTACACAAAGCTCTCCAAAACGGTAAAAAATCTCAGCGTACACGCAAAAGTGCTGCGTACACGCGAAATTGCTTTGCAATGCTTTTTTTCCTGATCGCGAATGCTGTTTGCATGCTCGGGGAGAAATATCTTGTGAACACACATTTTGAAAGTGCAACATTAGCAAAACATTCCGAAAAGCCACGGAACACAGAATATTGGCAATTCCGTGTTCTCCACGGAACACATAATTACCCAAATTCAGCAAATTCTGCGAGCGGAACGGACTTTACCGCTCAGGCCTACTGTGCTCTACTGCCTATTCTGTGTATATAAGTGCACGTTGGACATATGTGTGACCCTACCATTGGTTGTACCACTAGTCGTGGACATACTACTGGACGCTTTAAAGGCGCCCGTATTACAGTGTCTTCAGCGTATTCCCATGTTGATAATAGCATTTTTTGAGCCTCCACAGGATGCTTTGAACGGACACCGACAATACAATCAGCACACAGGTATCATGTGTTTCCACAGCGGCTGCTGCAGGAACTTAAGATGATCATCGTTGCTCCATTACCGTGATACAAGAGGAGTTACAGGGACCGTCGTCTGCGAATGCAAGCAACAGTGATGTTGTGTCTCCTACACAGGACGCATAAACATTTGCCTCTCCGTGTGATGAGAACAATTTGGCCTTTTTCCAAAACAAGCCAAACTGTAATACGAAAGCACTGTTATTGTATTATTTTTCTCTCCTGCCCACACTGAACACTATGACTTTCGATGTGCTCAGTTGGTCTAACAAAATATTGACAATTTAGAGGACTTATAGAGCGGATGAGGAGTGGGTATTATGAGCCCCAATGTACCCCAATATAGGCCTGGTTAGCTGCACGACCTTTTGCCTACATTTGTCCTACCTTGCCCTACATAACAGTTCTGGTGTTGACCTTTTACCTAGATAAGTGCCAAATAAATGTTGTGTGGTTTTCTTTGAAAAATAGCTTCATGCATTATGCATGAAGATTGTTAGTATCATATCCTAATCATCTTCCTTGGACATGCACAGCAGGATTACCATCTTTAGTATAATAACTCTTTACAAAAGTCACTGCTATCGTCATCCTTGAACAACAGACCCACAGTACCACCATACATCTAGATAGAACCCCGAGGGTACTTTTCGGGTATATGAGACAACATCTTCACTGGGAAACCAGAGGAGGAGCTACCACTCTGACACAAGACACTGTAGTTCCTGCACGCAGAAACTCTAGCACGCAGTGCTCTGACATCCCTTGCGGGGTGTCCGACTTGAGACCAATACGGTGTCCTATGTTCTCTCCAATCAGGTAATGGGGTTGGCTCTTTCCTAGGGGATTCTTGACTTTACACCCATATACATGCTAGTACACTTAGGTACAATGAGATAGGGTTTGCATTGTAGGACTGTGCTTGATTACTGCCATGTATTGAAATGCTTGCATATATTTACTGTTTTAGCACTATGGTAGAATTCTACCTTATATTTACCTTGTCGGTGCTTCTAATCTTATATATCTATTTCTGTCTAATGATTGTTATAACAAACAGGTTCTGCTAGAATAATGCTGGTTCAATAAACACTTATTGAAAATGTCCCCATCGTTTATTCTGTATATCTCTCTGAAAGTAAGTGAGCACGTTTGATTGAGCAAAAAGTGGTGAACTGTGTCCACGTTCCCTGTAGGATCAGATGTTGTCATGTTAGTTAGTTGTCAGAAACTATTCACTCCTTGGTAAGATAGGGGACTTTTGGTGGCACTGTGAGCTGGCTGGTATCATTCCGGGGTGTCTAGCATCAGTCTGAACACCAATCCCTTAGTTTATGTTGTCCAAACGTCCAGATCCTATGTTCTATTAGGAACTGCACAACAATACCACTGCCAAGTAGAGAACCGCAGTACTAACATGTACCAATCTAATCTGCACACACAGTTGTTTTTCTAGTGGACAATACAATCTATCCATGTAAACCCCAAATGTAGGGGAGCATTTTTAGTTCATGAACTGCCCAGTCAGGCACCCATCTATATGGTCAGACCTAGATCCACGGGGAAAACCAAAGGAAATGATGGACGGAGCGTTGACAACACAAGCACTCACCCCCAGTCAACTGATCTGGGTTTAATCCATCACCGTTCTTTAGCCCACTCTGCCACCCCAGTTCAGACATGGCCATATGCAAATCAGTCTGACTCTATGCCTCATGGGAACAGTCCAGCCCGAACTGCCAAGCCATGCCATCCCTGGACCGGAAACAAGCTACCGAGGACAGGTTTCTGGCATTTCAGCCGTCTTCAGCCCGGCTTGCTTGAATCCAGTGGCAAAGTGAGCAAGAGACTCACGTCTGAGCATACCCTGCTAACTTATGGCGAACAAAGAAAAACCAAAGGAAATGATGGACGGAGCATTGACAATACAAGCACTCACCCCCAGTCAACTGATCTGGGTATAATCCATCACCGTTTTTTAGCCCACTCTGCCACCCCAGTGGAGACATGGCCATATGCAAATCAGTATGACTCTGTGCCTCATGGCAACAGTCCAACCCGAACTGCCAAGCCATGCCTTCCCTGGACCGGAAACAAGCTACCGAGGACCGGTTTCTGGCATTTTAGCCGTCTTCAGCCCGACATCCACAACATAGCGTTTTCCAAATACCCTTTTTCAGTTTTTAATTAGTGCCATTTGCAATATCTGCTAGCAAGTTACATAGTTACAAGTTTACAGCAGTTCACACAGCTTCTTAACATTTTTCAGCCATGCGGTACGTACTTGTCAATCACAGGAGATTAGATCTACTTGTGAGTCCTAATAGGGAGTGAATTCCGGGGTTGACCATACCTGCACCCAATAAAGCAATGGCTTTAAAAGAGACATTATGTGAGTAGGGTTACGAGCTAGATCTAGCCTTAGTGTAACAAGCGGTGTGTTTGAAAGTAAAATCAGCAGGCCCCTAATAAATGTGTTTTCTTTAGTTGTAAGAGCAATTGCATCAGTATACCCCAATATGTCTGCCACATAGATGGCTGCCGCCACTGCTCTGACTCATTTAACTGTCCCATTGATATAGAATCTAAAGAGTGTTGGGCCAAGTACATATCCCTGCTTTACTACCTGTCTAATAGAGAGCCTATCATTTAGGTCACCACCCATGTTCCATCTCACCCTTGCAAGAGTATTAGTATGAAGGACTCTTAAGATCCAAAGAAGATCTCCTTGTATCCTTTAGGCATCCAGTACCCTCCATAAGTAATCTCTTGGTGCCAAGTGAAATTCTAAATCAAATTATTATATTTGTAATAATTTAATTTATCAGTGTTCGCACAAAGACAACATTCATGTTACATCAACTTTGTGGTGTACAGGCCAGTTCTCTCGGCCTCTCCACCAGCTCCTAATGGGAGGTGGTGGCTGAGCGATGATCCAGCTTCAGAATATTGTTTATAAACACAACACTATGTAGTTGGATGTCTGGATTGCGCATGTCAGGGGTGTATTAGAACTAATATCCCCTAACACAGGCCCATTCTCTTTTATTTAGCAGACATATTGCATATGCCTCAGGCAGCCCAGTATAGCTGCTAAAATGTGGCTGTTCGAACTCAGTCATTGCATTGCATGTTACGCCCCTATGCCACTCTTGACACTACTAAAAGATGCAGGAAAGTGATGGAGCATTATAGGTTTTTACAAGGTAAAGGAGAGGCACCCACACTATGGTGAGTGGGTGCATAAATATCACTATAACTACATCATTTCTCATACACCTGCCAGCAGAGTATTAGAAACAAACTCTGCTCTATTCTTCTGCATGGACCTGGTTACCCTGACTTATTGTGCGGGACCAAGGAAAATGTACCCTGCTGACCCTCCTGTGGGATGGCCCTGAGGTTTCCTATCCAGAAATTAGGTAGTAATCACTTCACTACCAGGGCGTTTGGGCAAATATATGCCAGAGCTTTTTCCAACAAATCAGTGTTAGGTTCTTTAAACACATGTACCTCCGTGGTTTCTTTTTGCACCAATGCTAACTATAGGTTTGGCATATCCAGGGTGATGTATTGGTGAAAACCCCACATCAGTAACTCATTGCATCCTGAAGATATAATGAAACTTGTGAAGATACTTACATATTTTTGACAAATTTTCTCAATGTTTTGTTGCATTTCTCAAATAGACAAACAAATCCTGGAACGGTAATGAAGGAAAATGTTACCATGAATGTAAAATGTCTTCAGTCAAATATGCGTGGATTTTCAAGGGGAATACTGGGGCATATTATCAACAAAAGGCGATACATTATCATTGCTATTATCGGCAGATAACTGCAGATAAAATGGCGATAATGGGCTTCAGAATATGCCCTTGAGAATTCTCAGACAAGCCCATGTTCACACCAGAACATGGGCTTCTATGGGAATTCTCAAGGGCCTATTATCAAGCCCATTATCGCCGTTTTATCGGCACCTTTCTGCCGATAAAAGCGGCGATAATGTATCGCCTTTTGTTTATAATATGCCCCGTATTGCGCACAGTCATTTATGCTGTATTAATGCTGATCACAATATAGTGGCAGAATCACTGTTTATGGACATATCTGACATATCAACTTAGGGCTAAGTATTACTCCATATATTTTCCATATCTGTAGGACCTGAAGAATAAATCGGTGGAAGCCAGACCTCCCTTTCCTTAACTGGCTTGTCCATGACAATTTCCTCCAGTCTCCATCGTGCAGTAACACATTCATGCTGAATCTTGACCCCCTTCTTTTTTCCTCTTATCTTCTCAGCGTCGTACGGTTGCAGACATCTGTGATACACAGAATTTTTCTAATGTGCAAATCTGCAAGGGAAATGCCATGGGTTATTTGAAATCATACTATCAGAGTGGGGGAAGGGAGGTTGAAAGGTCCAGCATAAGTCCTCCTGATTATAATAATATATGTTATGCAATATATGTTTTCAAAATGTGTGGTTGTGATCAATTTTCTAAAAGACTAGCTACCCATAGGCCAAAGGAGAGAATCCTATTTAGCATGAATTAACCGTCGCCCACTGTAGTGGCAACCTTCATCATCGTGTCGCGCGCCTCATTTGGTGGACGTTGCAATGCCCAATAGCCCCCTAGTGAGCTCACTTTGTCGGAGATCTTTTCTCTTGCTGACCTGTCTAGAAATTAGCCAAATCGTTTGCGAAATGCCCCTAGGTATACTAATCAGACACTAAACAATAGTAGGACAGGCAGTAAAATAAAAAATAATTTAGGGCCTCCCAAGACCTATTTAATAATATTTGGGAGCCCTTGTTAAGGAAAAAACAAGGAAGAACAACAAGAGTTCAACAATTGGTCAACATGTTTCATGCCCTTACTACTCGACAAGGGGACTACAACGATTCATTAGGACATCACGAAATTATGCCTAATCTACTCTTCTTCTTTCACAACTACCCATGTGTAATGTGTACCCAGGTGGTACAAAGATATAGTCAAATGTTAATGCAGCATACACCGCTACTACATAATTATATGCATTAATCAAAACTCCCGGACTTGCAACAAGGAAAAAATAAAACACATAAAGAACTTTACACCAATTAGATAGTCCTTGTTAGTGCATAGTGTACCTCCTGGTTTCCCAATATAGAGGAATGACACAGACACAGTGGCATATATCAAGGTCGGACTGCTGTACTGAGTTCAGTAAATCTGGAATCGCGTCACATTCCATGGGTGAATGCACGGCAATGCCCAACCTCCATCCACGGAATGCCTACCACTACGAAATTTAATGCAACGCTGAGCAAGCAGTACATTTCTACAAAAAGTTGTATTCCATTTCTTTATGTAGTCACACAAGGCGGCGTAAATGGGACCTAGGGTGGCTTTGTAAATCCTACTCCAGCCTTTGCGTTGCCTTCATCGCCTTGCATGTCACAAGGACACCCAACGTTGTAGTGAATCTGGCCCAGAATGATGTAACGAGAATACCCCAGTTCTTTACACTTCTGTCAGATGGTGGAGAAGTGTGGCTTAATGATTAGAGCGGCAGACCCTGATGCAGAGGTCTAGCCCGAAACCAGGGTTCAATTCCCCGCCTCGGCGGGTCTTGGGCTCAAAATTCCACGGACCTGATAATTCTCGCCTCGGTGCCTATTCCAATCATGGAGTCCCACTCTGCAACTCTGGGCAATAGTTTGCTTAATCTCCACAACGGCCCCCACAACGCTAAGGATGCCTAGCCTCCACCTTGGGGGTGCCCAGGAGTGGACGCCTCACAAGGAAAGCCAGGACTTTTTCAGATAATGGTTGCTAATTGAATAAACAATTAGATAAGTTTAACCCCTAGATAAGCACATAGAAAGCTTTGCAGCTAAACATTTACCTAAAATTGATTTTCTTGTATGCATACTTCTCTATTTGAGTATGCAGCAATGGCAGGGCTGTTTCTGATTCAGGTTTTCTCTCGTTTGTTTCTATAGGTGCTTCCATTAAGTCCTGATGAAGACTCCTTGACACTTGATATGGGGCTCAAAACATCGATATGCAGATTGTCATTTATTGTGTTTTGCTTGGATTGTACCATAGAGTGATGGGACAATTTAAAAAAAATTGCACTATGAAGCGATCTGCACTTTTTTTTACAATTACACATAGTGCCCTTTTACTGACCTATATAACTAACGTTCACTGCACCGGTCACTGTAGCACCTACTGAAACATTATGTAAAAATATTGAACAAGTCTTTAGAGTCCAGGCTTCTGGATTCCTTCAAGAGAACCATTGTATGTTGGGTTTTTTGTTTACCTATGTTCTCAGGAATACAGGGCTGCTCCATATTGTGGTTCTCTGTATATATTCTGTGAACCAACACCCCTGTTTCGATTTAACACACTGCTTATAGGGTTTCTGTTTGTGTCCTTGTGCCCATTGGAGCCTCCTCGTCCTCTCCCATTCCTAGCTAGGGTCTTTGGTCTATAATTGAATTCCCCTGCCTTCCTACCAAGCTTGTGTGTGGGGGCTGTCTGCTACATAAATTCCTTATGCTTCCCTTAATCCATTCTACTTCACCTCCAGTGCATGGGCATGTAATTAGGGCAATTGGAAAAGAAAAAACACTGTAGAACTAGACGTGACGCTGACAAACATTTTCATAATCCATATTTGTAGCAGGGCATACATCGAAACTACTCTGCCCCATCAGTGATGCCCTTGAACACCGCTACTTTCCCTCAATGAATTGCTCATTCTGCAGAAATCTACGCGGGTAGTGTTCAATCTAGTGAGCTATCTTTCCATCAGTTCAGGCTTATCTCAGACTCATGAAGCATCCTCCTTTGCAAATTCTGATGCAGACAGACTTCTTCTGTTAGCACCAAGCAATGTCTGGATATGTCTAAAAATACACGTACACTTTCTCAGTTGTTTAAAACAATTGACACTGAAAACAAATCTCTGCAGAAATCTGATTGTAAGCTGCAAACCACAAGATCACATTACAGTAGAACTGATTCAGCCTCTCCAACATGTGAGCTTAATTCTACGAGAACAGTTCAATCGGTGGAAGCCACGCCACCTTGTCATGTTACAATCCCTAGTAAATGATAGTCTGTGAATAGTTAGGGGGCCAGAAACCTTAGTAAGCAGCCATGAAGATTTGAGGTTGACCAAGTAGAGTAACCTTTGCACCCCACTCCACCCATCTGCTTTGCTTTCTAAGGGCACAAAGGGTTATGTATCTCACTGCCATGGCACAAAGGGAGTACCTATGTAACTTCTAACATTTTCCACTTGCCGGTGAGATCCTCAAGAATGAAGCACCTCTCCAGTTATTTAGCCATCTTGGTGACTTCTGGCTGAATTCACACTTCCTTCAAGAGTTGCCCGTCGAATTCCCTGAGGCTGGATTTCCTAACAATGGGTGAAGGGCTGATCATTTCTTCTCCAATGCATTTTCTCTGTCTGAGCCCCTGGGTCCCGAAGGACAACCCTTTGCATACCTCGGGCTTTTCCTTCAATAACCTGTTCTTTCTAAAAGTGTGTAAACATGGCATATATTGTGCTTTATGAATTCTTTATCTCCTTGTTTTGTGATGAAATATTATCACAACCTTAGTTGGTATAATTGATTGGTGATGTCTAAATTTGATTAACTAACATAGAATTGTTTCTGGTTTTGTATGTGGTTTGACGGTTCGCCAATATGACATTCACTTTTGTACCATAATTTACCAGAGTCCAGTGGCCTATCAGGTTACCCCATTGCTGTATAACTCTTGTTACACTATACAGCCATCATGAATATGTACAAAACAATTCGGAAAGTCATTCAGCTGATTACTTGCTAGTATGCACATGTTTTAACATGGTTCGAAATATCATACTGCTAGTTACTTGTTAGTCTGCAATTATTTTAGTAGTTTAGTTAATTGCAACCAAACCTGAATTTGTGCAGAAATGGGCACAGCAACATGATGACCGTCTTTCAACTTCCTGCCTCTGAAAGTTTTGAAATGCTTTTACAACTGGGAGGTGCTCAAGTGTGTAGGCCTGGCTCCAACTTGAAAAGAATTAATGAACAAAACTGACTTTGATGGGTCAAATTATATTAAAGAAATGTATTCTGGGCAGGGGCAACTTTGTGTAGGTAAACTTTTAGAGACCATCAGCCCTTGGTCGAACGAGGGCTGTGATTTTGCTTTTTAATAAGTCTCAAAGCGCACAAAGAGAGCACTAAAACTTTTCAGACACTCACCCCCAGTCACAGATCTGTGTTGAATCCATCATCGTTCTTTAGCTCATTCAGCCCCAGTTATATGAAAATCAATCTTGATCCTGCACCTCAAGGAACAGTCCAGCATGAACTGCCAAGCCAGGTGTTCCCTGAATCAGAAATAAGCATCCTGGGACCGGTATTGGGGTATCACCTTTCATCAGCCAGGCTAGCATGAATTCAGTGACAAAGTGAACAAGGGACCCATGTCTGAGCATACCCTGCCAACATTAGGGCAAAGAAAGCAAACAGAAGGAAATGATGGACAAGGCGCTGAAACATTTTAGACTCTCACCCCCAGTCACAGATCTGGGTTGAATCTATCATCGTTCTTTAGCTCACAGCGCCACCCCAGTTCAGACCCAGCTATATGCAAATGTGTGTCTTTGTTATTATAAGTCTCATGCACCTATCAGAATGATGGCTTTCGGTTAAATTATTGATGGTACCCTTGCCTAGGAAGCTTATCTGGCATGGCTTCTGTTGTGCTGATAGTAATTTGTAGTTCTTGGGGGCCCTGCAGGAGAGCTGAATTGAATGGCTGTTCAGTAATGTCACAGCTTGGTGGCACAATCATTGAGTGCCTGAAAAGCGGGGCGAAGTGATTTCTGTCGAAGTTGGTTGCTGGCAGGACAAATGCAAAGAATGTGTACCTTGGTTTCTTCAAAACGACCACATAGGCCACAAAGGGAGTCAGGCCAACATTGTTTCCTGACTGGGGCCTTATCTTTTGAAGGGAAACTCCCATTCAGATTAGTAAGAGAACGTCGGATGGGTTGAGAAAAGTGGCATGTGTGGCATGGTTGGGTGCCCCATTAGGTGTGGGATTGTAAAACTGACCAGCCACGCTCGTTCCCAGTCATTTCTACTTTGTCGAGCACACAGGATTGTAACTTGACCGCTTTGTTTGAGATTTTTTAACATGTTGTAAAACTGCTCTTTAGCACCCATACTTTGGAGAGATGGAGGTTTGGTAAAGGTTGCCAGAGCACTGTTGGCTAGTCATTTTTTTGGGTGTGCTGGCTCTCCATTTCGGCCCAGCATGAGGTAGTCCGAGATTAGGATGTGCAGCGCTCATTTTCCAGCACAGTCCATTCCATGGTTATGGCGTCCATTCTTACTCAGTGTTGGTGAAACAGCCCAAATTCCGGGCACACGTGTGCTTTAGAATTATGTTGTGGTAAATGGAAGATGCGTTTGAAAAGAACGGACTGTAATTGATCTAAGGTGGTTACGTCCTTTCCCTTTAGAAACTCTGAGCCATAGGTCAGAGTGGGTAGGAACTTCGGGGCATATTTACAATTACTGGCGCATCCCTGCAATTAGCAGGGATGCGCCAGTAATTGTGCGCCATGCCTCCGCCACCCATGATGCGCCGCATTTACAATGTGGCGCACCATGGGGCAGAAACAGCACAGATGCGCCACGCATCTGTGCCATAAAGGTGTCGCATTGCTGGAGTCGCGTCGCATGGGTGACGCAGCTCCAGCAATGCTCTGGGGGGTCCATTCTACTAATGCTGCATCAATCCTTACGCCTGCTTCAAGCAGGCGCAGGGTTTTGACGTAGCATTGGCCTAAAAGTGACTGAGTGAAATCTTGTAGATTTCACTCAGCCACTTTTAGGAGGCGTTCCTGCATTGTAAATACCCCACACCATGGCGTATCTTTTGTGCCGCCGCTGCATCACAAAAGTGACGCAACGGCGGCGCAAAAGAGGCGCAAGGGGCTTGTAAATCTGTCATTTCGTACCAATAATTTGTAGCATATATGACTGCGATAAAATCCCCATCTCCCCCTATTTTTTTTACATTTGTTTGAAAGTGTAGTATAATCTGTTGGCTGGGGACCTTTGCAGTAAGTGCTGTTTGAAATCTAATCTTCTATTTGTAAGTGTTCAACCAGTCAAGGCTGTTCCATGCTGCTTTCCATTTTAACTCTACTTTTTGCTGGGTACTTTTCAACGAGAAACAGATGAATTTTGTTTTGCTATAGTTTAATTTCAGGCCTGATGATTCAGGGAATTCAAGGAGAGTTGTAATTTGGCGCTGAAGGCCGATTGGGGTCTGACTACATAAGACAATGTCATCTGTGTATTGAAGGCTACGCACCGGACTCTTTGCTAGTTTTGGTGGATTGTTCAAAGCAACCAATAGACACACATCCAGGACTGCAGTTTATATATTGAAAAGGCAGGGGCAAGAATACATCCTAGTTTTAGGCTGACGAAAGTGGGTATCTTTTTAGTCGTTCTGTCACCCCTACCTATTTTAACTCTACCCAGGCGGAATGCAGCATTTAGATCAACAAAGCAACTGTATGAGTTGCAGTATGTGTGAGTGGCCTTTTCGATGAGAAGGCTAGGGCAACAAAATTGGTGATTGTGGTCATGCCCACCCTGAAACCCATTTGTGTGGTCAGGATGATTTTTTGAGCTGATGACCAAGTTTACAAGTCTCTTAATGGATTGGCGGTATAAAGTTTGGCTTCTACATATATCAGGGTGATTAATCTGTAATTTGCTGGGTTTATCCGCAAGCCTGCCTTCAAGATGGGATGAAGGAAACTACCTCTCCATGATGCAGAATTGTATTGGTGGAGAGTGCAAGGTATCGTGTTTGTAAAGGGCATTTAGGATGCCATTTGGTCCTGCTGCTCCGTCTGATCCTAATTCCTCCAGGAATGTTCAACTTGACTTTCTTTCAACCATTTTCCCTCGATTGGGCTCTCTGTGGGCATTGGTCTCATCGTGTTTGTACCTTTCATGGTTGTGATGGTCGCTACTTGTCCTGGGTAGGCTACTTTGATCTAAGTTATCCAGTCTAATTCTGTAAATGGCAAAACTGGCCATTTGTGAGTGTATTGATTTTTTTCCAGAATAGTTTGTTGTTTTTTGCTTGTATGCAGTAATTTTAACCATATTTTTTCTTGGTGATTTTTGGGCTAACCAGATTGCCTTTTTATAGGTACGCCTCAGTGCTACAATTTGGTTCATGGTGGAATTGCTTTGGGTTGTTTTTTTGCAACTGTCTAATATCTTTACTAAGCTCTCTTTGTTTCTCTGAAGGACTGTGGATAACCAGGGTGCTTCTATGGTGGGTGGGTTGAGATGTTGCGAGTAATTGGGTGGACAGGGGAAAACTAGTGCAGCGGTGAGAGATTTCAAGTTAGCCCACTGCGTCTATTCAATGTTCGATGTATGGGTAGGGAACATGATTATATAATTCATTATCCCAGCAGCCTTCCTGCCATTCCAGGCTAGACGTTTTAGGTTCTAGGCACAAGGTTGAACCGACAGATCGTTGGAGCGCGGAGCTCTTGCAATATAACCACAGAGCTTTACATGTCGGGGAGATGGTCGCTCTTGACTATGTAAATTATGCAGTAACTCATGATCTTATCAAATATCTCTGAGTCAACAAATGTATAATGCAGTGCTGAGTAGGTATTGTTTGAGGTCCTGGTAAAGGTGGCTGGTTGTTCTTGCGGAAGGCGGTCATTAAGTGAGCACCTACCAATTTCTTCCAGAGTAGTGTAGCACATTAACCCATAGCAATCTATTTTTCTAAGATGTATGATTACTTGTGGTAATCAGTTCATGGCTATCGCATACTGTTGTTGTCTGGATGGGTGACTGTTTGTTGGTAGGAGATGCATGTTGAAGTCTCCTGACAGAATGATTTTGTGTTGAGGAAACGTTTTTTGTAATGATTTTAAGAGTGTTATCAATGAGGCAATATGGCCAGGTTTGTTTTTCTGGGTAGGATGAATGTAGATGGTACAAATTAATATATTTGATCAAGAGATTTTGTACCTTAATCATAAATTGCTGTGCGATGAGAGTTTAATGCATTGAACCCATGCTGGGCTGAGATTTACCTGATCTTGTTGCCACCGAAGGTGGGTTGCTATGAAAGTTGGGAGACCTCCTGCAGCTCTGCCCTCTTTTTATTTTTTATAGCTACCAATTGATACTCCTGAATCCTGTAATTTGTGTTAGACTCTTGGCCCAGGTTTCTAGCAGTAAGAGAATGTCGAAGTTTTGGAGGAAAGCAATGAAATTTGTCAATTAAATATGTCTCCCCCGCCATTAAGGCCATTCACTTTGCCAGGTGCACAGTTTTAAAAGGGGGTTAGTAAAAGTTACTACAGAATTTGAATTTAATCATGCGACTGCCATTAAAGGGGCAAAGGCTTGCGGGTTGTCTCATATAGCTCGGTGCTACGTGGGCTGCTGTGTGAGTGATGCAGAAGTTTTCTAGATTGCTGGGAAGTTTTCCTGCTGGTCCAATAGCGCCCCTGAGGGTACTCACTAAGGCTGCGACAATTTGTTTTGGATGTTTTTGTTTTGGCTGTAGGGGGCTGGGGTATCTCCCTAAATCCATTCTTTTTAGTTCAATGCCCCAGTTTAGGAAATGGCCCCTGTTTTGCCATACCTCCACAGCTGTTTTTAAGTTGGATCAGGTGACCACCATTGCGTCAGCCCCTGCCAGTTGTGGGTTGGGTTTAAACTCAACACCTTCTATATCATGTGTACTTACATGGTTGCAGGTTTCTATTGTGTTGGCTAATTTCAGAATAGCACTCCAATTCAGTATGTCATTCCTTCCTCTGGACCTTAGCAAGGGATCATTACTAATTTCAATGGGGCATCGCCCTAGTTAGCTGTGAGGAGGTAAGTTGTCCTTGGGCTACGCTTGGCCCTTGCCCAGATCTGTGCCTCAGAGTGATACTGGGCATGGGTTTGGCCAGTAATGGTGATTTCTGGTGAAGGGTGCACCCATTGGTTGTTTCAGGCCTCAACTCGTGATTGTGCCTTCGGCCTTTGCTGAGAACAGTCATAGCTGGTGATGTAGCTGTTGGTACCATTGGGGTTGATGTGTTTGCAGGTCTTAGTTGTGGGTGTAATAATCATTTGTAGACCAATGGCTGGGCCGTTCCTCAGCTGGGGTTTGTACCTCTTCCATTTGCTGTGGAGCTTTTTGATCGCTCTCACTTATCAGTGCTGACGGAATTGGTGTGTCAGGGCAAACGTGGCAACTTCTTTGTATTCAGAGTTGATTGAGAAGTGATCATTTGTGGCCATGCTCCAAAGTCGGGGTTCGCAAGATAGCATCTTGTATCAATGGTTACCATTTCATATCAGGGGTACTTCTTTCATTAAATATCCCTCACAAAAGATGGCAGAGTTGCTACGTGAGGGATATATGTAAAAACCTCATAGTAAGAAATATCCTCCGACCTAAATATACTACCTGTAATAATGTTTACCAAAACTATTTAGGACACACTGTTCTGTCAGCTGATATTCTGCACATCTACTGTTCCTGTTGACCCTAACCTCATGAGACTGCTTCTTTATCCAATGCATAACTTGGTCAAGAGATTGTACGGATGTGTTTGATTATGTCGTAGACTGGTGTCAAAGTAGAAGCTAAAGTACCTGTGTATTGACGCTGTTTCTATATGGTCCTCTCTATTTCCGATAACTGTTTGCCATTCTTCGAAACCATTTCAATATTAGAATACGAGCCATTGAGTAATTGGTGCACATTAATAGGAGAAGAAAGTATATCTGTGCACTCTGTCCGATAACATGCATGGCACCAGCCATGCAAGACTTCAGTTGTTATCAGCTTTATCCCACTAGAAGGAGGAAGGGCACCTTCCTGTTATGAGTATAAGGAAGCCTACAGACTAGGAGCAACAGAGATATCATAAGGTAACTTTAACCCACTGTTACTTTAAAGGCATTGCTTCCTTCTCCAGATGGGCCTGTACCATGTAGTGAAATCTCAATATGTCCCTGTAGTTCTTTCAACTATAGACTTTATTACCATCCAGGCCATTACCTCTCACTCCCACCCCTAGCATCCTGTGGTCCACTTCCTCCTATTACTCATGTGTGGTGGGTTCCAAGCAGTAAATGCATTGCATTTTTACCACTAAACACAAATGCATCACTATAGCACATTTTTTAAGGAGAGGAGAGTATGTACGAAAGTATGAAAGCTCCTTCCAATCCAGTAAAACAGGTATCTACTAGCACAAGAACCAGCTCCTGCGATACATCAACCCACTTCCAGATCATCTATGTTCAATAGAATTTATGCAATCTTAGCACTAAAGATATAATCTAGTAGGGTGGATGTTGGATCTGTCAGCCGTAGGATGGTGTTCTCCCAAACATTTTGCCTTACTCCTCCATTGTTGCTGATCTGATTTTTGTTAGCCTTAGGACTCTGTGAGCGTTACCACTGCTAACATGTAGGTGCTCTCTCCTTTAAACATGGTGAAATTGCCTTACACCTAATTGGCACATTTAATTTACTTCGAAGTCCCTAATAAAGTGCTACTACATTACCCCAATCCAGTAAAATATTTGCTAGTAGTGGGCCTGCAGCACCTATTGTGCCTCCCACTTAAGTAGCCCTATAAACATGTCTCAGGCCTGCCATTGCAGACTGTTGGTGCAGTTTTAAACTGCCTTTTCGACCAGGCAATGTAAACGTTAGCCAGGCCTAAACCTTTCTTTTTCAATACATATAAGTCACCCCTAGAGTAGGCCCTAAACAACCCATTCTGCAGAGTACTGTATATTTCAAAAGTTAGACTCGTACTTTTAACTTTTACATGTCCTGGTAGTGAAAAACTTTTAAATAAATTTTTCATTACTGCTAGGTCTGCCTTTCCCGTAGGATAACCTTGTATTAACTTATAACATTTAATAAGTGATAACTTTCAATTGGGAGCTGGTAGGAATAAAGAGATTGGTGTCTAAATATTTTTAATTTAACACATTTATAACGATTAAGTAGGTTTTAAGTCTCAATTCTGAAAATGCCTCCTTTAAAATTGCATATCTCCTGTTCTACTGATTGGATTGCATTCTTTTTGATATAAATAATGTATTCAATTTTACTCTTTTTCTAAATTGGAGTGGGATTGCTCTTTTACTGAGTTTTTGCCTTAGTACCGTCTGAAGTGCTTCATACGTATTTAAACATTACCACTAAGATAAGCCAAGCTGCTGCCAAAGGGTTGAGCACTGGTTTAATATGGGTTTGCTTGTGACCTCACCCTAACAGAAATTGTGGTTGCTGTTTGAGTAGGGTTTTACCCCGTCAACCCGCCACCCAATTTCCAACAGTGGGATTGTTAAATTCTCCAATTTATAGAGGCATGTGCAATCTGGAAGAGAATCCACTGGTTATATCTTCAACAGAAGGGTTTTAATGGGGAAGAATATTTAGCTAGCAGATTATTGTTTAGATTTCATACTTCCTCTAGAAATTTGTTGGTTTTCCATTATCGCCTAACTCTCAACCAGGTACTTGACTGACAAGCGTGCTGAGAGAACAGCTGATACCAGGGCTTGTTGGAGGTAGTTCCTCTACCTGCTAGCTGGTAAGGTGGTCTGAAATACAATCAATAGCAGCTAGTTCTCCATTCACAATTGCACACTCAGCTGTGGAAGAGGGACCAAGCTGAAAGCACTAATCCCACAATAAACACCTAATCCCATTGGTGCCTGCAGGATGTTGTGGATTGCACCTGAAGTTACCTGGGCGCTTCTGTAGGATTCATGTAGTCCCGATATTGCTTATAGCCAGTGTCCCACCCACCAAAGTTCTCAGCTCACAAATGTGGCAATTGTTCTCACTGTAGGATAACACAGCCCTGAAACCCTGGTGAAAGGGCAGCACACAACTCCAGGCATATCATTGTTCCTTTCATTACAGGGAATTAGCTCAGCAGAACAGGTGTGACAGGTATGGAGGATACAAAGACCATGTATTACTGCACTCTGAGTTCAAGTTTTATTTTGATCTGCATACAAAGCCAAGATATGATGAATAAACTGCATTGTTCCTCCTCTTCTCTTCAGAAAGGCAAATACGTATCTGGTATGAAATTTACTTTTTACTCGATGATAGGTGCAATGTGGATCTTTTATTTAAGGTCTGAGATTAATATACTACCCACTCTCAAAGAGTATTTGTGAAAACTAATAGGAATTGTGTTATTTTTGTACAACATATTTTATTCTCATTGTGATGCCCTGAATTTTGGATTAGTAAATATTTTTTATTATAATCTACTACACTTTGTACATACTTTGTAGTCTTCTGTGACACCACATTTAGCCTTTTTAATTGACTGTTGAGGGGAAGGTAGCAATTCAACCAAGTCATCGAAAGAGTCTGCATCACATCGACATGAGCCCAGATACTGCAGTTCATATAAGCAATGATTGTCCTAAGAGAGACACAGAAGAGAAACAACACAACATAGCGCAAATGAATCAAAGAAAAATTCAGACCAGAGGATATTAACAGGAAAAACGGGTGAAGAAGTTGTGTGATATTGTTTTCCAGGGTAATGGGGACAGGATGTGGTGTAACGACCTGAGCGGACAACCTTGCAGCTGGGAATTCAGGTTTGAGTCTTGGTGGGAGGCTCAAGCATCTTGTGATTCTGGGCAAATCACGAAAACTCCTTGGGAGGCTCAAGCAACTCGTGATTCTGGGCAAATCATATGAACTCCTCGTGCAAAGCGCTCTGATACCGTTTGGTCAAGTTCGTGCTATATAAAACTGCAAAAAAATGCTTGGAATTTCAGCAAAAATGTACACACACTACGAGGTTTACATTTGGATGGCTGGCAGTGGCAATTTTCTTTTTTTTGATGTACCCACATAACCAAAAGTCAGATTAGATGCTTGCTGAGAAGTGTTGGAAAATTGTCTGTTAGAAAATTGGATTTGAACTAGGACCTAAAGCACACATGTCAATCAACTTACCTTCTAATGGATTGTGCAGTCGACTACATAAAAACTGTACTTGTAATATTGCCAGAGGTTCAGAGGTTAGGCTAGAATACTTATTCAATGTAGTAAGGTGTGTGCATCCATTCTTTTGGCTGGAGGTTGGGGATCCAGGCAATGAAGAGGGGTGGATGGAGACAGGACTATCTTTAGACACTGCATGAAGAGTTTTGTTTGTAAGAGGGGGATGATAAGCTCTTACTGAGCACTGCCATGTAGTTGTTGCTCAGGGTGAGGGGTAGGACATCAGTTGCTGAGGTGTAAGGCAGAACAGTTTCTAGGTCAAGCCTGCCAATTTGTCTGTTTCTGTTTACTGCTTCAGAGAGGCTGATAACAGGAGGTTTGGAAACCTTACATTTCACAATGCCTGTGCTGTGGGTACTCTAGTTTGGATGAGAGCCCCAGTGATTCCTGCTGTGAGAAGCATTACTCTGTACAAAGGCTAAGTATGGCAAGTAACCTGAGAAGGATACGTGAAAAAATAATCACCCTGTCACAAAGTGGGCTCTGGATTGAGGGTGGTGAAGGTCCCTTTCGGGCAACAACAACAGACCTAGTCATGGTGAACCAAAAAAGTCACTAAATTAACCTGTGTTTAACCCACTGGTAGCTAGGCACAGAAGCAGTCACACTAAACTAGATAGCAATGTGTAAAGTATTTTGCAGCAGTCAAACAGTAATAGAATGAAAATGCAACACAAGAAAAATACTAAACCAATTTAGAAAAATAGAATAAAGTTTAATGAATAAAATGTCACCATACCAAATTAAATCCAATCATTAGAATCTGAGTTATTATTTTTTTAAGTTAAAAGATCAAACGCTAACCGTGAGTATCTGGTTGCACAAAATCTGAGCAAGCACAAAAGTGATGGTTGACCCCGTTTGAGGGTAGTTCAGCTGCAAGAGGTGGATTTGGCTTAGTCTGGCATACCTTCGGACTTAGAAGAATTTTTGTAGAAAAGTTCCTGAGACAGTACAGTACAGTGATGCAACGTAGCCGTCAGTGTCTGTGGAGGAGGTGTCGTCATCGGTGAGCCACAGGACGGAGGCGTGAGGAAGATTTCTACCTTCAGACTTTGTTAACTGTTTTAGAAGTTAAAAACCTCTAGCAGGACTAAGCTGCTGGCTACTGCTGATAAGGACTCCACAAGGCCGGATATATTTCATTAGAAGTTCAGCAGAACAGGATTTTCTGCTGTGGAGTAGAATGTAGCAAGAGCTAAAGATCGACTGGCAATAAACCATGGGTGGGTCGGCTGGCAGGTATCTCCCAGACTTTTGTTGAGTCTTTTGGCACTTTTTACTGGATTTTGTGCTATGTCCTTTAGGTCAGGAATGACTTAGGTCTAGGGTTAGGCTGGGAGCAGCACCTCTACCGGTGGTGGAGGGAGGGGGGAGGGAGGAGTGCGGGGGGGGGCACCACTTGGGGGCCAAGACTCAGGGAGAAGCCAGGTGCAGGGATCAAGGCCTTTGGAGCTTCTTATGTCCCTCTAGCTCAGATAGGAGGCCAGCCAACTAGCCCTTGGAATCACTTATAGTACCATTTCACAAGACGTGACCGTCTTCAAAATACATTGAAAAGAGGAGGCAATCAAGGCGGTACCTTTTCCTGCCCTTCGCCAATGAATAGAGCAGGTCTGTTATTGGTGCGTTCAGCAGCTCTCTATTGCCCTTTAATGCCCATGTACCCCATCTGGTCCCATTGCTGCTCCTATCTCATGCTTTGCAAGGCCTGGTATTAGTATGAGGTTAGCTGGCATTTACCTCCTACATTGCAATGCCTCTCTCACCACCTCCTATATTGCTGCGCCACTCAGGTACCTCAACATCACTTTGAGGTTTTAATACTTAGCACAGATATTTGGTCAACATTATTTCTTTCCAAGCCTTCCTGCATCTTCTCTTTCTATCGTTGGACTAACAATTATACTCCTGTGTTTCCTTCTTTCACTGAAAACACTAAACTGTTATCCACCTTACTTTACAATTTAGCAATTTTCAATCGGTGCATATTCTCCCAACCACATTCCATGCTTCTTTCTGGAGTCTGAAATTGTGTATTTTTTATTAAACTGGGCTGGGAAGTATGGCAGGTGCTTTACAATGAACATGGATAAATCCTGCAAAGATTTAAAGTACAGACTGAAATTCTGCATCTTTAGAAGAAGAATTAATATTTTGCCTCTCCTGTGCATCTAACTTAAATTGCTGCACGTGACTGAACTCAAACTATTGGCAAATCAAATTGTGGCTTGAACACACAAAATGGTGACATCACTGCCTAACTTCCAGCAACCTCTGGGGGCTTTTAGAGGGTATTTAGACAAAATATTGAGTTGGAAATGTTGACCTACACAAATATTGAGTTCAAATATCGTTTTACAGAAGTTTCAACAGCAAGAATATCATAGTGAAGAATATTAACTTTAAGGTGAGAAATATTGTTTTTAAAAATATAGAAGTCATTAAAATCATGTGCAAAAATATAGTTGTATAAAATATCGATTTTTAAATTAGTGTTATGTATTTTAGCATGTATTTTAGATGTATGTAATGCATTTTTTCTGCATACGTATTGCTTATGTTTTTAATATCTGTGTTACATTTTTAGTAGTTATCAATTTTCTTTTTAATTACATTTTGCGTATTTTAGTTCTGTAGCGGGTTGTAGGTTTATAGGGCAATAATGAGGGAAGTAATTTATTATAATAAATTAATGATTTTTTTTTATATATTAATATTTATTCAATTAAGATTTGTAGTGTTATTTTTTTTATAAATTAAATGGGCGGATAGTGGGGTTAATAGGGGTAAAGGGTGGGAAGTAATTTTTTCAAAACTAATTATTAATTAGTTGTAAATTATTAATAATGAATTATTTGAAAACTAAAAATGGAAATGGTGTAATTAATTTTAGGTGCTGGTTGTGGGGTTTATAAGGTGAAGGGTGGGAAGTAATTCATGTTTAATTAATTAATAATTAGTTGATACTTAATATTAATGTATTCATTGATAATTAAGTAGGGTAATTGTTTCATTTTTTGTGTGGGTTTTGGTTTTATAGGGGTAGAGGGTGGGTAGTAAATTAACGTAGCCTGCTATATAATTAGTTGTTAAATACTATTAGTTTTTTAATTGAAAATAAGTTTTAATTGTTTAATTACATTTTTTACAGTTGAATTTCAGGTGTGGGCTGTGGGAATTGTAAGGGTAAAGGGTGGGAAGTTAATTACTTTTATTGTGTTTACATTTTTTGCCCAGTACTACATTGAGATGGCAACTACTATGCACCATCCTCTGGAATCATGTGCACTTCTGTCACACACCTGTTAGCAATGCACAGTCACCCACTGTGCTACAGGCCCTGCCAATGTATCATAATCACCAAAAACATTCACACACTGGCACCGAGAGGGTACTTGTGGAGCTGGCACAGCTCTTGCGATGAGCCAGAGGGAACCACCCAAGGGCACCTTGCCTATAAAGCGGAGAGGCTGTGGTAAGAAAGGGCTGGTAACCAGATAATAAAGTACAAGGAAGGGGAAATGTCACAATAGAAGAGGTTTGATCCCAAGTTTCAAATCGTACTACTCCTTCAATCAATGTTGCCCTATTATACCCTGTACTGATGATGAATATGTGTTAAACAACTGTTTAACCCCTTCGATGCTATTGACGGGACGCTTCCGTCATGAGAGTCGGTTGGCCTGTGCTCATGACGGAACCGTTCCCTCATGAGCCCGTTGGCTCATTAGAACGTTCAGCACAGCGCAGGAATCTGCGCCGCGCTGATGAGGTTAATAAATAATTAACATAAATAAATAAATAATGTTTAAAGATTGTGCAGGAGAGCCAGCCCTCGCAATAGACAGAGTCGGGGTCTGGTAGAGTCGGCACAGGGGGCAGATGTATTTTTGTTCCTGGGGGTTCATAGGGGTGCTTCTTGCCCCTTCACCCTCTGGCACCTTTTACATGAAATGTCCCTAGGAGATAGAAGTGAGCAGATGCAAAGGAGGAATGCTTCTATTCCTGCTTCCAGGAGCATACCGGGGATATTTCTTTGGACCCTCTTTCTACCCAACTTATATTTTTCGATTTGGCAAAATTCACAGATTGTCCCTGGTCAGCAGTGGTTTCTCTGAGCTATAACCACTGCGGACCAGCCTATCCCACAGGAGCACGTGTTGTTATGTAAGTCCCCTCTCCTGAGAAGCTGAAAAATGATAACATTTGATTCTATATTCCTTCAAGATCAGTTCAAATTGAGTAAGGCAGTAATTACCTTGCTCAGACTCACCCACAGAAACCCTCATTTAAACTCACTGCCACTATCCCTCACTCGCTCACATTCATTCTGACACATACGTGCTGTGACTGTCCCTCATTCTCACTCACTCTGACTCACTCCTTCACTGACCTTCTCTCACTGTAACTCACACACATAGTCACACAGCATGCTCGCAGTGCTGGAATGGTGCAGGCACCTTCATGCACCTGTGTCAGAAATCAGACAACATCCCTAGCTGCCTCAGGTTTTTTTCTGGGCCCGAAGCGGGTCTGCATTTTATTTTAGAAATAAGAAGGGTGCACTGTAGCTGTGGAACCCATAAAGGAGAGGCACTACTGATACAAGGATACCCGGCATCAGATTGAAGGACCAGCGTCTGATGCAATAAATATTGCAGCTGTTAAAACGAGGGATCCCTGTGATTAAATATTATTGTGAGTGATTATGATTGCCTACTCTGAGCTATCTCCTAGAAAAGTGGGCATAACATGCAGAATTTGGCACTTTAGAACTAAACCAAGAGGCCACATGATGACCTTTACTAACACTAGAAGAGAGAGAGAGAGAGAGAGAGAGAGAGAGAGAGAGAGAGAGAGTGTCATGTCTGTGCACATCCCTCCTGCAGCAACATGAGAACAGTTCTGTTTAACAATCAAACAAAGGACCTCATTTGTGTGAGTCAGTCACACTCCCTCCCTACCTCTACAGGATATGATGAAATAGTCCTTACTTACACAGCATAAACTGCCTAGAAACAGAAGCAGCAATCTGTCCTCCTCAAACGTGAGAACCAAAAATATAAAAGCTTGATAATTGTATTTGCAAGGTCATTCACTGTTATTGACTTGACACCAACTTCACACCAACTGCCCCGAGGTTGTCAAACAGATCTCTAACTGCACAGGATCACACTAGCCGATAGAGTATGAGCTGGTGATTCAGAGGGCTCCTGAGGCTTTTCATTAGCCTGAGGCATGTGCAGCTCAAAGGTTCAGCTCTAGGATGCTCTTCTGCAAGTGGTACAGCTTCTTATCCTGTAACAAGGAGAGGAGGGTTGGGCACCGAAGCATTGCCACCCACAACCGTCTATCGGAGACGGTCTACCGAAAAGATCCTCTGCATGCAAGAAACAGAAGTCTCTGTAGGAGGATCGAGCAAGGAGAACAGACAGCAGTCTTTTTTTGCACCCCACAGGTATTTAAGAAACCCGGTTGCTGGATAGGCAAAACAGAGGATGCCTAATTGCGAATAGACGAATATGACTCTTTTTCCTGCTGCCTGTTGTAACAATGCATACCATTACCCCGCGAGCCGTAACAACGACTTGGGGAGAGGTGCGCTGGATGTTGGAAAAGTATAATTTACTATTCTGACTCCAGTCTGTGCGGACAGTTGGGAAGGTGTTGGATTTTAACTCCAACACCTTCTCCCCACTCCTCAAGTCGTTGTCAGGACTTGCGCGGTAATTGTATGTGTTGTTACAAAGCGGTCGTTCTAATGACTGCGTCTTTAGAACATTGGGGATCTTGGGTTCATTGTCGGGGTTGTTTACCCCCATAGACTGTCCCTAGCAAAGAGTCTGGGACAGTTCAGGGAGTGCAGCTGCTCCATCATTCTAAAGTGCACCGGGCAACAACAAATGACCTTTCAATGAGCAGCTCGGTGGCCAAGTTTCATGACATCTTGTGAATACTACAATATACTAGCACTGACCCATTTTCAGAGATTGAGGGGACCTCCCTGGAACTGCTATCACCTGCTGAGCCTTGCCTGCAAGCTAGTGAGCCAGGGGAATTTCAATGAACGGAGGACGGTGCAGTGTACAATGATAGAGAACGCTAAAATCCACATTTGTGATACACACATGTAGAGGCTCTTTACAACACCTAACTCACCTTCATTCTTTTGCATTTTTCTTGCTTAGTATTTTTTGTTGTTATTGTTTTATACCTTGGATACTGACATTGGTTGCATTGTTCTTTTGTATCTGGTGAATGAGATCAGCGATTGGTTGGCTTCCTTTTCAACTGTCGTACGAATGATGGTGCATATTATCAAGGGCCTTAGCTCCGCTTTTTTGGCTTTAAAAGCTAAAAAAGCAGTAATAATAATGTTTTCGCCCTATTAACAAGTCAGTGCTAATATGCATTAGCGCATGTTGGCAGCCTTGTTACCGACGGCTCACTTTGTATCTCTAAAGAAATGCAAAGTGGGCGTCACTGGGCAGTACAACCTTGCAAATATCGCTGATGTGCACATCGCAATATTTACAAGGCTGCCCCAGCATTTAAGCAGACCTTAGTTTTTGGAGAAAACCACTGTTTTCGCCAAAAACTAACATCTGCTAAAATGCAGGCTTACCTATCCCTACCATTGGAGTGGATTATGCTGATACGACCACAGGGTTGCGTCGTCAAGGTTATTGTCGTTTTGCAGGGAACATCGCTGGAAAACCAGCGATGTTCCCTGAAAAACGGCGATTTCCCACTATCGCTGGACTTTTTATCACCCTGTAGAAACGAGTTGTTAATAACGCGCTACCAGGGCAAAAAATTCCAGTGATGGACGGCGATACATAAAAAAGGACTAAGCGTTATTTATCGCTGTCCCTAGATAATATGCCCCGACATTCTTGAGTGATTTTGTCAGAGCAGTAGCACATCTATAAAAAGTGGCGCAGCACAAAATTATGTTTTACTTCAACAACTTTCTAGAGCACTGGTGTGAAAGCACTGAACAGCGCGCAATATACAAAAAGAAGTAGCAAAAGAAAACAGCATCAGGATTATTATAAATGTGAATCAGAGGCGAGTAGGTGCTTGTTAGAAGTAGTGTAACAAAAATGTAATGGGGTCTGCTGCAAGCGAGGAATGGCTCTTTTGACATAGGTTGCAGTAGTAAAATACAATGATTTTCAGGTTTCAAGAATGCCTTTGGGGACCTGGTGTCACTGCACCTCCTGATCCAATAGTAGCTATGCCCCAGCTTGCTAGAAGGAGACAAATGAATGTACAGAAGAATCAAAGCAGACACACAGAAGTGGGGTCCTTATGGGCAAGGCCTGAGAAGGACAGAGATCAAATGTGAGCGAAGTGAGAATGAATGGGGAGTGCCCAAATGATAAAGTGGAATTTTGCCTGGGCATCTGAAAAATGTCGTAAAGTAATACATAGAAAACAAAAAGAGACAAATGAACGTAACAGAAGCCAGCAGGAGGGAGAACGAGGTGGAAAAATGGGAGTGCTCGGTAGGAAAAGATTAATGAATAATTAAAAGTAGGCTTCTGGGGCACTTGGAGTCCAAGAAAAAGGCAAGAGCGTTAGCGTATGCAATATAGCACAAGGGAGGCGATAAGTGTCTTGTCTGATAGAAACTCGATACACACCCATGACAGTGCCTAGGCGAGTGAAAGGCCAGCCAGTCTGCCACTTCTTAAATATTTTCCATATCTCTCTTCCCCTGCAGGGAGAGGAATTGGTATGCTTGTAAAGAGAGGCCTTCTAAATTATGCTGCATCATGAAGCCCCATCGTGCACAGGTCAGGGCTTGAGACGACTTATAGCAGAGACATTAAATGCTTCACCAGGTTTCCTCTCCAAGAATGTCTCTTCAATTAGCAAAATACAGACATGTAGCTGCATACTTCTTAGTACACTATTATAATTTATGTCCGCAGCTGGGGGCATATTATCAAGGGGGTTTATCTCTGCTTTTTTGGCTTTAAAAGCCAAGAAAGCGGAGATAAAATGATCTCCCTATTACCTAGCTGCTGCTAACACCAGTTAGCGACAGCTAGTAGGAGATAGCGACCATCTTGGGCCCCACTTTGCATGTCAGTGATATTTATCACTAATGAGATGCAAAGTGGGCGTGCCAAGATGTTAGAGACTGAAAACAGTCGCTAACATCGCTATCTCCTATTACCAACTTTTGGAGATATTCGCGCTAAGCGGGAATATCTCCAAAAGCTAACACCTGCCCTGAGCAGTTCTTAGCCATGTTATCTAATGGGAGGTGGATAACATGGCTAAGAGCATTAGCTCGCTAATGCATGAATATCGCTGACTTTTCAGCGATATTCATGATTTGCGGCAATTTTTACCGCAATTGCGTTAAACCTTGGTAATACCAAGGTTTATTTGCGGTAAAAATCGCCGCAGTGCTGCGGTAAATTTTTGTCTCTAACCAAGCAATAGCGATAATTATCGCTATTGCTTGGTAATATGCCCCCTGGTTCTTTCTGTCTCTTGGCGCTCTGCGGCAGCAAACAAGTTGAGATAAGGAGGACTCCAAAGGAATAGGCTCCGGCTTAGCTCCAAAATGTTTTATTTTCCAAAGTAAATGCAAATGCAGTACTAAATGCTACTACAAGAAGAGCATCCCCCCGCACCCCTCCTACAGCCTGCCCCTCTGTGATGATCAACAAATTGTTGCCACCCACTTCCTCCTCGTCCTCATTGGCCTGCCCCACCCCCAGCTGTTGAAGTGGATGGAATTTTGGTAACTCCTCCCAGGGCCACTGTGTATGCGCCCCAAAAGCAACTGGATCAATTGCATTCTAATTCAACACTCCCTCTCAAATTGTGCACCTGCGGGTCGAAGAAAACTTGGCCCGGCTGGCACTTGCGCAGTAGGACATCTGCAAAGTTCATTACAGTTCACCCAAGAGAAGCGGCACACTGTCTCGGAGCTGTAATTCCTTTTCAGGTGCTCTGTATTTTTTACCCTATTTTTTCATCTACCCTGAGGGTGCCAGGACAACGACCTTTGCTTCCATTAACACCAGTCTCCCCTACCTGCTATAAGATATTTTTTGCCTGCATGACACCTCAGTTGCTCAAAGGCTCACTCTCTGGTCCGTTATGTGCCCCTTAGAACAAGCTATGTAGCATATCATATCCCGGCCCGTGCTACAGAAAAGGGTCGGCCTTTGGGCAGCCTTCTTATCTTGGCCAAAGTAACCCTGAATGTCAAAATGTGCCCATTGCCTTATATCTCATACAACGTCTTGGGCATATCTATCACTGGGGATGATGTCCATACCTGTATTATGTATAAAATTTATATAACCAGGTGATTCATGACCTTAGTGCATAGGGCTGCCTACGATTTAGACAATACGACTATTATAGCGGGTAATTTTAACACAACACATGAGCCATGGGACATGGGAAATTCTTCCCCCGCTACCGAAGAAGACAGGAAATGGGGGATTCCCACACCAAATGCTATTCCAGTGTAGCGGTGTTATGGCTACGTTTCAGCTGTTATCCTTCACCTTAGTATAGGCTCTGAGAGCATGTAATGGCCGCACCATCTCAGATCCTCAGGCTGCTCATACTTGTAATTGCAAAACTAAATGGGATAATGGACGGAGTGTTGAACATAGCAAACACTCACCCCCAGTCAACTGACCTGTGTTTAATCCATCCTTATTCTTTAGCTCACTCCGTCACCCCATCCAGACATGGCAGATGCAAAACAGTCTGACCCTGTGCCTCATGGGAACAGTCTAGCCAGAACTGCCAAGCCATGTCTTCCCTGGACCGGAATCAAGCATCCTGGGACCGGATCAGCCGTCATCAGCCAGGTTAGCTTGAATCCAGTGGCAAAGTGAGCAAGGGACCCATGTCTGGGCATACCCTGCCAACCTAGGGCGAACAAAGCAAAATCAAAGGGGATGATGGACAGAGTGTTGAACATTGCATGCACTTACCCCCAGTCAACTGATCTGGGTTTAATCCAACATCATTCTTTAGCTCACTCTGCCACCCCAGTTGAGACATGGCATATGCAAATCCGTCTGACCCTGTGCCTCATGTGAATAGTCCAGCCCGAACTGCCAAGCCATGTCTTCCCTGGACCGGAAACAAGCATTCTGGGACCGTTTTTTGGCTAATCAGCCATCATCAGCCAAGCTTGCTTGAATCCAGTGGCAAAGTAAGCAAGGGACCCATGTCTGGGCATACCCTGCCAACTTAGGGCGAAAAAAGCAAAACCAAAAAGGATGATGGACAGAGTGTTGAACATTGCAAGCACTCACCCCCAGTCAATTGATCTGGGTTTAATCCATCATCATTCTTTAGCTCACTCCGCCACCCCAGTTCAGACATGGCCATATGCAAATCAATCTGGCCCTGTGCCTCGTGGGAACAGTCCAGCCCGAACTACCAAGCCATGTCTTTCCTGGACTGGAAACAAGCATTCTGGGACCGGTTTCTGGCTAATCAGCCGTCATCAGCCAGGTTAGCTTGAATCCAGTGGCAAAATGAGCAAGGGACGCACGTCTGGGCAAGCCCTGCCAACTTAGGGCGAACAAAGCAAAACAAAAGGGGATGATGGACGGAGTGTTGAACATTGCAAGCACTCGCCCTCAGTCAACTGATCTGGGTTTAATCCAACATCATTCTTAGGCTCACTCCGCCACCCCAGTTGAGACATGGCCATATGCAAATCAGTCTGACCATGTGCCTCATGGGAATAGTCCAGTCCGAACTGCCAAGCCATGTCTTCCCTGGACTGGTAACAAGCATTCTGGGACCGGTTTCCGGCTAATCATCCAGGCTAGCTTGAATCCAGTGGCCAAGTGTGCAAGGGACCCACGTCTGGGCATACCCTGGCAACTTAGGGCAAGCAAAGCAAAACTAAAGGGGATGATGGATGGAGTGTTGAACATTGCAAGCACTCACCCCCAGTCAACTGATCTGGGTTTAGTACATCGTCAGTCTTCAGCTCACTCCGCCACCCCAGTTCAGACATGGCCATATGCAAATCAGTCTGACCCTGTGCCTCATGGGAACAGTGCAGCCCGAACTGCCAAGACATGTCTTCCCTGGACCAGAAACAAGCTTATTAGCCATCATCAGCAAGGCTAGCATGAATCCAGTGGCAAAGTCTGCCATCCCTTGAGGGCCTGTCATTCCCAATAGGCTCGCAAATTGTGAGAGGCTCATTAATATTTATGAGCCTTGTAATTGGCCTCCTACTGGGAAATGCAAATAGTGTTAAACGCACTGTTCTACATGCAAAATAGTGCCTCACAAATTGCGAGTCGCAAAAGACTCGCAATTTGCAAGGCGATATTTTGTGCGTCGTACATCTGATCCAAAGTTAATATTATCTATGATTCCTTTGAGGATACCCTCTCTCATGAGATTAACTGAGGAAATCCCTAATATTGACCTTGTCAAAAGTGTGCTTCTCAGTCTTTCCCAGGACTCCAGTGAATTAGTGGAAATACTTGGTAAGTAAATTAAGTTTGGACCTCCATTGGACCCTTGTCCTCCAGCAGTATTGCGAAGTATAGTAAACAAAGTTAGTCCTATTCTCACAGGAATCTTCAAAGCTATGTACACTTCAGGAATTTTCCCTCCTTTAAGAAAGGATGCTTGGATCCTCCCACTGATTAAAAAAACGAATTTGGATACATCTAACCCAAGCAATAACTGCCTCAACGGCGGGCTGCCTTTTCCAGCCAAGATAGTGGAGAAAATCATGAATCAACAGCTAGCTCGATTTGTACATGAGAACAAGCTCTTGATCCCTTCCAATTTAGTTTTCATCCTGAACATAGTACGGAGTCTGCCTTGATCAAGGCTACTAAGGAGATAAGGTCAGTGATGGATAGAGGTAGTGCCGCTGCCCTAGTTCTCCTGGATCTGTTGGCAGCTTTCAACACTGTTGACCATAATCTGCTACTACTACACCCTGAAAAACTAGAGGTAAAAAGGCTGGCACTTTCCTTTATATCAGTTTTTGTAAAGGAAAGAAGACAAACAGTGATCCTGGATCATATTAAATCAACCCCTCATATCTTTTCTTGTGGGGTTCCACAGGTCACATCGCTTAGCCTGTTGGTTTCCACTCAGCCCACACACTGCAGGAACGAGGTATGTTCCAATCCACTTCCCCGACTCACCAGCCACTCACAAAATGTTAACTACGAGTTAACCAATGACCTAGGAAAGGGGGTGGAGTATGAGGAGACACCAAGTCTTCCACACCTGTAGATCGAAGAGTTCACTGCTCCCGCCTCCACGCTTCCGCACCTGAACAAACAAAAAAAATACACTTCATAATCACGTACCTTTCCCAGATATCTCAACATCAGTGACTATGTCCTGCTAAAACAATCACGTTGCTTACCAGTTGATAGTGCAGGCTTGGTATTGTGGAAAAATCAGTCAACAAATGTTTCACCCCCAAGATAGATTCTCTTGTAGCTGACTGTGATAAAAAGGGTGTCCCTCTTCATGTTTTGTTGTCAGGGGAAAAGCATGTCTCTTTCTTGACATGGACAAAAAATCCCTTCACGCTAAAAACAATACGGGTGAAAAACCGGCACTTGGGATAGGACCTTAAGAGTTCAAATAGCAAGGTGGCTATTCCTACCCTCGGTTACGCAGAATGACCAAAGCCGTCACTTCCGCGAGTAACGATGTGGAGCGGTGTATACCGGAGACGCGCAACACATAGGTAAGCGCTGATACAACCACCGCGTCTCCTCCGCACCTCAATACTCTCAAAAATATAAGGGACAAGGTTGTCAGACGGGAGGGAAAAAACAGAAACCCCTAAAACCCCCTAGCCCAACAAAAAACGGGAAATGTAAAAAGCACCGGAATCTAAACAAAAACGGGGAAAAGAGACCCTATCACACTAACTCACTAAACAGGGAAAACGAGGGGAGGGAAAAGGCAAAAAAACTCGCACTCTGAAGAAGAAGGGGGAAAGAACGGTTCTCACGAGCCCGTGAGAACAAACGAAGCAAATCCAAGTAACACAGGAACCAGCATCCAGGAACCCACACATTGGCAATAACAAGCAATGACAGTAAGGTAGGACTGGCTAATATCCTGTAACTGGCAGGTCATGTGATAACAGTTCATGGTCACTGAAAGAGGACTGGACCCGATTCCTAACAGTACCCCCCCCCCAATGATCCTCCCCACCGGGCGGGGTTTCAGGGGATGTTGTCTATGGAACAACCTGACTAAGCGAGGCGCATGCACCCCCCCCCCCCAGCCGGCTCCCACGTCTTATCCTCAGGGGCATATCCCTTCCAATCCACCAGATAATATAGGTGACCCCTCCTATGTCTGGAATCGAGTATAGCCTGGACCTCAAACTCTTCCTGTCCATCGACCACCAAAGGTGCGGGAGGGGGCAACACCTGATCAGAAGGGACATAGGGTTTCAGCAACGATGTGTGGAATACGGGATGGACTTTGTATTCCTGCCGCAACTGAAGCTTCATGGCCACCGGATTGATCACCTGTACCACTGGATATGGGCCCACAAACCGAGGTTGCAATTTATGGGACCCCTGCAGTCTCAAATTGCGAGACGCTAGCCAAACCCTGTCACGCTCCTGATAACAGGGGGCAGGGACCCGATGCCGATCTGCCTGCTGTTTCATATCCGCCTTTGCTTCCTGCAACCGCACCCTTGCCGCTTCCCAGATGTCTATTAACCTCTTACACAAGTCATCAATGGCTGGGACATGCCCAGTGGGTTGGATAGCTAACGCTCTAGGATGGTACCCCAGTGAACAGAAATAAAGGAGTCATGCCCAATGCGGAGTGCAGACTGTTATTATAGGCAAATTCTGCTATGGGAAGGGCAGACACCCAGTCACATGACAGGGACGAAATCAGGCACCTCAAATACTGTTCCATGGTCTGGTTGGTGCGTTCGGTCTGACCATCGGACTGCGGATGATACGCCGAGGACAGCCGTATTTCCGTCTTAAGCACGAAACAAAGCTCCGTCCAGAAATGGGACACGAACTGAGCCCCCCTGTCAGATATCACTACAGATGGTAAGCCATGTATCCTCACAACCGAGGTCATAAACACCAATGCCATCTCCTTCGCTGTAGGGATCTTAGCTAGCGGGATGAAATGTGCCATTTTCGTAAATAAATCTACCACCACTAGAATGGCGGTAAATCCCGACACGGATGGAAGGTCAGTTACGAAATCCATACTGATGGTATGCTAAGAAGTAGGAGGGACCTCTAAGGGCTGCAAAAGACCAGAGGGCTTACAGTGTGAAGGCTTAATAATGGCACAAACAGGGCAAGCGGTCACATAATACTGGATGTCTTTTGCCAACGACTCCCACCAGAACCATCTCAAACATAACTCCTTTGTCTACCGCATCCCCGGATGTGCCACCAACGCAGAGGAATGACACCACTCCAAAACCATCTCTCTCAAAACAGGGGGAACAAACAACCGGCTCTCATGGTACAGCAACCCATCCTGAGATACCACCTGGGGTAACGCTAACCAAGGAGCCAAATCCGTCTGACGTAAGCGCTCTTTTACAAGAGAAAGGAAGTCATTAGCTGTTACGACTCCAATGATCCTCTCACTATCGATCATCAGTCTATCTTCCTTCGAGGGACTCACTTCTCTCGGATCAACATGGATCCGGGAAAGAGCGTCAGATTTGATCTGCTGTGCAGCAGGCCTGTACGTAATAACGAAGTCTTATTTGTTAAAGATTAAGACCCACCGCATCTGACGCGGAGTCAAAGCCCGGGCAGACCGAAAAAACTCCAGGTTTTTGTGGTCGGTATAGATCGTAATTGTATGCCGGGCGCCCCATAAGTAATGACGCCATTCCTCGAAGGACAGCTTCACCGCCAACAATTCCCTCTCCGCCACAGTATAGTTGCGTTCCACCGGGTGCAAGGTCTTAGAGAAAAAGGCAATGGGGTGCATAGGGCCAGTACCCACCTCCCGTTGGGATAACACCCCACCCACCGCACACGAGGAAGCATCCGTTTCTACAAAGAACGGCAGGGCAGGATCAGGATGCGTCAACACAGGTGCTGACGTGAATTTCCGGAGTAATAACTGGAAAGCGTCCTGAGCCTCAGTAGACCAATCGAAGGGAACCCCCTTTCTCAACAGGCGGGTCATGGGTGCCACTACATCGGAAAAATGTGAAATGAAACTCCGATAAAAGTTGGCGAACCCCAAAAGCACCAGAATGTGCTTCACTGTAGATGGTATGGGCCAGGTCACAATCACCTGTATCTTTTTCGGGTCCATTCGGATACCATCTGCTGAAATGATGAACCCCAAGAACTCCACCTCAGGGGTGCTGAACTGATACTTTTCCAGTTTGGCATACAGATGATGTTCCTCTAGTTTCAGTAACACCTGTGTCACATGTTCATGATGTTCCACACCGGTCTTCGAGAATACGAGAATGTCATCCAGATAGACGATGACAGTTCTATCCAGGTATTCACAAAGGACCTCATTGATGAAGAACTGGAATGCTGCTGGCGCATTGCATAAGCCAAACGGCATTACACAGTACTCAAACAGGCCATGTTTGGTCTTGAAGGCCGTCTTCCACTCATCCCCGGGTCGAACACGGATGAGATGGTAAGCGCCCCGCAAATCCAATTTGGTAAACACCGTGGCTTTGCGGAGCTGGTCGAATAACACGGGGATAAGTGGAAGAGGGTACTTGTTCTTCACCGTGGCCTTGTTTAAGGTCCTATAGTCCACACAGGCCCTCAACGTCCCCTCCTTCTTCGGTATGAAGAAAATCGCAGATGACACTGGCGAACAGGAGGGACGGATAAAACCCAGCTTCAACATCTCGTCCAGATATTCCTTCAGATGCAGCTCTTCGGGTTTTGGTAGCGCATATATGCGACTGCATGGCAAAGGAATACCAGGCACCAAATCTATCCTACAATCGAACGACCGGTGCGGGGGAAGACCCTGAGCCTGTCCCTTATCAAACACATCTCTCAAAGCGGAATACTGCGGTGGAACAGAGCTCGCCTCTGTTACCGCACATGACAAAGGGGTAATCCGTTCACTCGTCTCTCTGTAACAATGTCCCAAACAAAAGGCAGAATCCAGTGTCACCAAACGCTGCACCCAATCGATCTTAGGATTGTGTTCCTGCAGCCAAGGAACCTCCAACACCAAACCAAAAGAAGGGGCATCAATAAAATCAAAAACCACAGATTTGGTATGCCCATTGTCGCACAGTAGCCGTAAAGGAACGGTTTGGCGTGTGATACACCCTGGTGTCAGTTCAGTCCCATCTATGGCTCTCATTGGCTCTGGTTGCTCCTTGTAGTGACAGGAAATCCCCAGTTTATCCGCCAAGGAAATATCAATGAAATTTCCGGTGGCCCCGGAATCCAACAACACAGACACCGTCAGTCGATTGTGCACAGAAAGCAGAAGATGGGCCGTGATGATAAAATGCCTAGGTGCCAGACCTATTGCCCCCTGTATCATACTGTCCCCTCAGCTCCTCTTCCCTTTTCTTGCGTCCTTCCACCTGGACAAATGCCACCTTCTTCTCATACCCAGCCCTTGATGGTTTGACAGGGCATTCCCTAGCAAAATGGCCTCCCTGACCACAATAAAAACACAGATTCAAATCTCTTCTCCTTTTCTTTTCCTCAGGAGTTAAGGGCCCTCTTACTCCTCCTATCTCCATAGGTTCAGGTGCTGTCTTAAGCTCCCCAAGTGGTTTAACTTCAGGTTTCATATAGCTAGCCCTGGATATCTGGAAACGATGACGGTCCCCACGCCACTCCGATAGTTGATGGTTTAGCTTCACCACCAGGTCTATGCACGCCGCACAGTTATCGGGTGGATCCACCACCTGTGTTAAGATCCTCACAAAGACCCTGATAAAATAGGGAGGTCCGCTTCTCCATCGGCCAATGAGTCTCGGACACCAACCGATTAAATGAGGCTATGTATGTTAAGAGATCCTGTCTGCCCTGCCGTAATTTCAAAAGCTCCGTATCGCTTGCTTGCATGAAAGCATGCTTAGCGAACAATCCCCGCATCAACTCTTTGAAAGCCGCATAATTGTACAGCACTCGCTCGTCGCTCTCTGCCAAGGGAATAGCCCACTGAGCAGCGGTGCCAGCCAGATATGAGATAGTGAAAGCGACTTTGGTAGAGTCATCGGGAAAGGCACCAGGCTTGCACATAAAATGTAATTGGCACTGGTTCATAAACATCCCAAACTTCTCACTATCCCCAGTAAACCTCTCAGGAGGAGCCAAAGGAACAGGAACAGGAGATGTAACGGTAACTACTATAGGAGCCCCACTCCCACTGGTACTCTGTCCCGCCCCTCCTCCATACTGGAACGTTGCAGGCTGTATAACAGGACCAAGCCCCCTAGTTTGTGTCTGTTCTCTAGCCCTCACGGCCCCTAGTTCCTGTTTTATGCCTACATTTTCCTGACGTAGGTCTTGTACCTGAAGCTGTAAGGCCGTTAAAGCCCCCATCACGTCTTGCATGGTAGGGACGTCAGCGCCCCCACCCAGAAGAACCCCTGTATCCACATCCATACCTGTCCGGGCAGTGTGCTATTTCGTGGGCTTGTTATTCTGTTGGATTCCACTCAGCCCACACACTGCAGGAACGAGGTATGTTCCAATCCACTTCTCCGACTCACCAGCCACTCACGAGATGTTAACTATGAGTGAACCAGTGATCCAGGAAAGGGGGTGGAGTATGAGGAGACACCAAGTCTTCCACCCCTGTAGATCGAAGAGTTCACTGCTCCCGCCTCCACGCTTCCGCACCTGAACAAACAAGAAAAATACACTTCACAATCATGTACCTTTCCCAGATATCTCAACATCAGTGACCATGTCCTGCTAAAACAATCACGTTGCTTACCAGTTGATAGTGCAGGCTTGGTATCGTGGAGAAATTAGTCAACAAAAGTTTCACCCCCAAGATAGATTCTCTTGGAACTTCAAGTAGCTGACTGTGATTAAAAGGGTGTCCCTCTTAATGTTTTGTTGTCAGGGGAAAAACATGTCTCTTTCTTGACATGGACAAAAAAAACCTTCACGCTAAAAACAATACGCTTGAAAAACCGGCTGTAAGAAGTTTGCCTGATATATGATGTTTCTAATTCTGCGAACCACCTTGTATGAGTCCAATCAATCCCTTATGGTGTCTGGTTGTAAGTCAACCTTATTAGACAAGCTATCCTAGTGGTAGCATGGACTAAGCAGCCTTAAAGGCTAAACTCAAGAGGTCGTGTTAAGCGAGCTGTTTTACCAATCACAATCCTGTAATACCAAATGAAAGGACACCACACAAGTATATATTATAAAAATATATGTGTTTATTACTAAAATAATCCCCAGTACTCTTTATGAGCAAAGGGGCACAAGCGTTAAATCAAAAGCACAGTATAACATATGAAAGTTGCACATTTATGGATGAGGGCGGGTGGCCACTCAAACCATATACTAAAAAAGTGGTATAAGGGATACCAATCGAACAGTGGTTAGGCCTAGGGCCTAGGAAATCGCTGGGAGCAGTCGGGACAAGCAATGCTGAAGTCGGGAAAAACCCGCGGGATTCGGGTGCAGCGCTTAAAGCACACGCATGGACCAATGCAAAGTCAATGGTGCGTAAAAGTTAGACAAATAAAGTTTAAGGATACTTCCGCTGAACTTAGAAGGACAAAACTTTAGACACAGACCCCAGAGGTGTGTACCAGTGTGGGAACACTGGCGTTTCTGAGTTACCTCACCCACAGGAAGCGAGTGCATAGGGTCGAAGTGGCGTCGGGTTTCGTCACGCAGGTTGTTGGTACTTGAAGCTGAAGATGCTGCAGGCGATGTGAAGGAGAAGTGTCCGGTGTGATCCAAGAGTGGACCAGAGTTGTAAAGTACCTGAAAGCAGAGGGGACAGAGTCTGGGTCACTCAGCAGTGACCAGGGTGGAACCAGGACGGAATCAGGCAATGTTGGGCGCAATCAGGTGGTTGTTGAGGAGCTTCTCTCCGCTGCCACGTGGGCTCTGGGGCATCTGCGACGTCCAGGAATGGGTCACAAGCTGTCCCACGCAGGCGCTGTCGGCTTCAAGATTGTAGCAAACAACACTTGCAAGAGCAATCCACGTGGGATTGGAAGATTGCTTCTCACTCGGACCAAGAGGGTCAGAGCCGGTGCTCCTTTTCAGAGGAGCGGGTGCAAGTCTGGAGCAACCAGAATCACAAGTCGTATTTTCGGTTTTCGTCGGTACAGGGGCCTCAAGCCGGCTGGCAAGTGACCGGGCCAACGCGTTGAGCCAAAGAAAGCAGAATGGCCCCACGCAGCACTCGTCGAGTGTAGAGGGGTGAGTTTCGGTGCAAAAGTGGCTCAGGGTTGGGGCTTCTCAAACCCTGGTGTACAGCTTCGAGGGTCACTCGTGGGCTGCACAGTCAGCGTCTCGTGGTCTTTTCAAGATGGCGTGCCCCACGCTTCCGGTCGCCTCCACGGGTCTCAGCTCTGCAGGGACTGTGAATCGGGCTGTAAGAAAGCAGGCAAGCTTGATCTTGTTGATCTTTGTTGCTCGAGTTCCGGCGGGAACTGCAACAAAGCAGACGTCGAGGTGCTGGATGGTGCCTGTTTGCACAGGGTGGTCACTCCTTGACCACAAGGGAGATTCTTCAGTCTTCTACGTCGAGTAAGATGTCAAAGGGTCCAGAGTTTTGTTTCAAATGTTTCAACAGGATAATCTGAGTGTGTTGACACTGCTCCCATTCTTATACCAATCTAGGGGGCTGGATTACCTGCTAGGTCCCCTCCTATGGGTGGGACCCAGGAAGGGGGTAGATACACCCTTTTCCCGTTGATCCAGGCCGCGCTGGGACTGGGTCTGGTGTGCCCGAGAACCGGTTTGGCCGGATTATGCAAGAGGCAGCCTTGTGCTCCCCCGGCAGTGTCTGGTTTCTTTCAAACCTCCCTGCTACAATCCACTATCTCCTGTCTGGGGTGGTCTGATACCTCCCTGTGACAGGAAAGCCTTTGTCCAGTGCTGAGTTTCGGTCGGCAGCAGGAGGTCACACTTGTGTCTGTGGCAGAAGCATCCATTTTGTGGATCTGAGGCTCTTCTAAAATCATCCGCGTTTCAGTAAAGTAACATGTCTTCTCCCTCTAGAAGGGTGGAATACTACCCCCGTCGCCAGAACTGTCGAGGGAGTAGTATTCCAAATCGTATGACACCTAACACGACATGTTTTGATAAAGCCAAACCAAAGTTGCTATATAACCGCGAGGATTATAATGCACTTAATAGTATATGGTATGGCATTATCCCAGAACAGCTTAGGGAATTGGTCCCGATAGCTGCAGACAGGCTCAGCTCATGCTAGAGCACAATCTCACATAAAACCATGCACTCTGCCTCCAGGATTGTTAAGGCCTGCCATAGGAGTGGCTTATAGGTGTCCAGAAAGGTTTAGATATAGGCATACTATATCTAAGCAAGCGGTGATTACACCACCTTGCCCCAGCTGAGTGATCAGCCAGTTGTGTCAATTTTGGATAGCCAGCCAGGGGTGGCAAAAGATATGCTGCAGCCCCTGGTAGGCCTTGGATGCACCTATGCCCTGGGCACCTATAGTGCTCTGTACAGGGTCTGATAAGGTGACCCAAGCCAATTCAGTAATGCACCTAGGGTACATGGAATCCATTTTACAGAGAGAGCAGATAGCCTGAGGCACTGATTAGTAGGGAACCAGACCAACTAAGTAGAAAACCAGCTAAACACAAGGCAAAAAATCTGGGGTAACCATAGTCAGGTAGCCACCTTCCTACACCGGCACTTGGGATAGGACCTTAAGAGTTCAAATAGCAAGGTGGCTATTCCCACCCTCGGGAACGCGGAATGACCAAAGCCGTCACTTCCGCGAGTAACGATGTGGAGCGGTGTATACCGGAGACGCGCAACACATAGGTAAGCGCTGATACAACCACTGCGTCTCCTCCGCACCTCGATACTCTCAAAAATATAAGGGACAAGGTTGTCAGATGGAGGAAAAAAACAGGAGCCCCTAAAACCCCCAGCCCAACAAAAAACAGGAAATGTAAAAAGCACCAGAATCTAAACAAAAACGGGGAAAAGAGACCCTATCACACTAATTCACTAAACAGGGAAAACGAGGGGAGGGAAAAGGCAAAAAAACTCGCACTCGAAGGGGGAAAGAACGGTTCTCACGAGACCGTGAGAACAAACAATGCAAATCCAAGTAACACAGGAACCAGCATCCAGGAACCCACACATTGGCAATAACAAGCAATGACAGTAAGGTAGGACTAGCTTATATTCTGTAACTGGCAGGTCATGTGATAATAGTTCATGGTCACTGAAAGAGGACTGGACCCGATTCCTAACATAGCCCATCCCTTTTTAATATTTATGTGTCGGAACTGGCTCCTCTGATCCAGCAATTCAGCTTCAGTTTAACCTCCTATGCTGATGACACACAGATTGTGGTAGCTGCTTATAAAGATCAAGCCTCCCCTGAATGTCAGTTTGTTGGAAATTAATAGTTGGATGGGCAAGCACTGTCTTAAACTTAATTTGGAGAAAACCAAAATAGTGATCTTTGGTAATCTCCAACCCAGATGGCCTGTTGAGATGGGAGAGCTATAAACCAGTAGAAAAAACTGAGAATCTCGGGGTAATGATTGATAACAAATTAGCATACTCACAGCAAACCCATGATATTGTTTCCGCCACCTATTATTTGATTAAAAAACTGAAGAAGGAGGACAGTGGTGACTATACCTGTGCTATAAAACTAGATTAATACAATGGACTGTATCAGAATATGCAGAAACAACATCTAAAGAAGCTGTAGATGGTAAATGCAGCCGCAAGACTACTGTTAAATCTGCCTAAACAAGAATCAGTCTCTAAGGAAATCCAGCGACTCCACTGGTTCTCTGTAGCAAGCCGGGTCAAGTTCAAGACGCTATGCATAGCCTACAGAGTCTTGAATTATATGGGACCTGCGCTCCTAAAAAATATTTTCTGTTGTTATCATCCTGGCAATCAAAGTTAGAGGAAAATCCCTGGATTAGTTCAAGGACAATAATGTTCGCGCTATTTTATCTTTTATCATATCACCTTCGCACAGAATACTAGAATGGTGTGCTCATTAAACATCAATCACAGACTAAAATGTAACGTTTACACTCTTTTATTAAAGGATTGAATTTTTTTTTATATATTCTCCTTTGCGATAGGAGACAAAATATTAGTTAAAATTTCCGAAAAAAGATTTTTTTTAAAACATTTGACATTAAAACATTTCATACAGTACAATAAAATATATTAAAACAACTAATATTGCATAAAAATTACACAACACATACATCAAAAAACAATAATATAATCATCAGAGACAATGACTCAATGCATTCTCAAATAATTAAAAAAAGGCAAACAGAAGAAACCCCCTATATTAGATAGCACAAATGATGTTGCTACGGATTAATCAGATCCAATAACCTTTCCACCGGGTATATGTGACTTCCAGTGTCCAAAATTGGGGTATATCTGGAGCCCCCCAGGCTTTACTTGGATTCTATGTTACGTAATGCGTCGACGCGTTTCGGTGTTTGAGGCCATAAATATGGTCACATCTTCTTCAGGACAATTTATATGGGGTCATCACGCTCTTATTTCTGGTATCCTTCTCTCTTATTGATATTGGATGTCAGGCATGCCCAGTGGGAAGAAGTACTTTATTTGTTTACCCACATTTACTTTGGCTCTCTTATCCACAGATAGTTCGTTATCCGGTACCTCTATGGTTGATGGCACAGCTGCATGAGATCAGCCCCCCGTCCCACTGAGCCCCTTACGATAGTCCTGAGGGAAACAGTTAATGCAATGAAAGTCTTTGAAGCGGGAAAGGCTACTGAGCCTGATGGTGTTCCTGGTGATCTTTTTCTTGCCAACATCGAGCGCTAGGCTCTATATTTTAACATGCTAGCAATCTATATTTTGGAGTAGCAGCTGGAAGCTGGAGGAGCAGTAGCTGGAAATTGTGCCCATTTTCAGAAAGGGACAGCAGGACTCCCCCTAAAACTATAGGCCTATCAGCCTCATAGATGTAGTCCAAAGGTCTTTGCATGACAAATTATGGGCAAGCTTGATCTTGGATAGACGATTACCAGGACGTTTCTCCTTTGTAGGCAGGGTTCAGATGAGGGATGTGTGCAATTGACCAAGTTTTCAGGTTCCTATTAATCTATTGGAAAACCGTGTTTATTCAGAAGGCACAATTATATATAATGTTTGCAGAACTTAAGTCTGTTTTTGACTTTGAGCCTCTATATAAACTGTGGGGTATTCTAAAGAGTAGTGGGGTCTCGCTCGATCTTCTGGATGTCTTGGTTCGCCTCCAACATACCTCGAAATGAGATGGGGCTGGGTTGGGTAGCTGACCGATCAGATAGACATTCAGAAAGGGGGCTGACAAGTGCGTATCCTCGTCCCCACCCAGTGTTCTCTATTTTAAATGGTGTATTTTTTGTGGAGGATGATTTTTCGTTGATGACCCCTTGAGGCCTTTGGTGTCTGGTGAACAAATTTGAACTATTCTGTGTCATACGAGAGCATGTAATTATTCATTCTAAGAGAAACTTAATGGATATTAGCCCCTACAAATCTTTACTGGGATCAATAACGTTAGGGAATGCACCGCTGGATAGGTTCAGTGAGGTTGAATCTTTAGGATTGAGCCTGCATCAGGAGTAGTCTAAACCTAACTAACCAATCTGCAGTTATCCTAAGATGCTATAAGTCCTTCCAAAGTAGACGTTTTTCACCAGTGCTTGAGGTCAAGAGGGCTAAGGCTGAGGGCAGTGCTCTATGTTGGTGTCGAATAATGGGGCTACTAAAATTAGACTGCGCTTGGGTTGGTTGAGGATGCATTCTTGAGATCATCAATTAACCTCCCAAACACACCCTGTTATAACCCTTAAGATGGGACATGGGCATTGACTCATGATACACAAGGCCCAACTTAGACTACTACTGTATTGCAGGTGTATCATGGAGCTCTGGAGGCCCTAGTAGTCTTGGATAGCTGTGGTAAAATCAAGTGACAATCCCAGGTGAAACAGTTCTTATTCCAGCTCGTCCTAGGGGATTACTGGTCCTCCCCCACATCTTCAACTTATTTTTATAGGGCTAACCTCAAGGATGCTTTTTGGGCATCCACATATACAAATGTCCTCATCCTGGGACCTTCCCCCTCTGCCTGGGACGACTCCTGGTGGGCCCCGGCCCTGGGCTCCGCCCCCAAGCCAACGGACCATGCACGCAACCTGGGCTTCATCCTGGACTCCTCCCTCACGATGACCGTACAAGTCAACGCCGTCTCGTCATCCTGTTTCAACACCCTGCGCATGCTCCGAAAGATCTTCCAATGGATCCCCACTGAAACCAGGAAGACGGTCACCCAGGCCCTCGTCACCAGCCATCTGGACTACGGAAACACCCTCTACGCGGGAACCACAGCCAAACTCCAGAAAAGACTCCAGCGCATACAGAACGCTTCTGCACGACTCATCCTGCACATCACCCGTCACAGCCACATCTCTACCCATCTGAGAGACCTGCACTGGCTCCCCGTCAGCAAGAGGATCACGTTAAGACTCCTCACCCACGCACACAAGGCTCTCCACGACATGGGTCCCAAATACCTCAACAGCCGCCTCACATTCTACACACCCACCCGCCAGCTACGATCAGCCAGCCTCGCCCTCGCCACCGTGCCACGAATCCACAGAACCACCGCCGGAGGAAGATCCTTCTCCTACCTGGCGGCCAAGATATGGAACTCCCTCCCCATGCACCTTCGGCTGACCCAGGACCATCTCTCCTTCAGACAACTCAAGACCTGGCGGTTCAAGCAGTAGTGCCTCCCCCTCCTTCCTGTGCCTTGAGACGCTAACGGGTAAGTAGCGCGCTTTACAAATTACTGATTGATACAAATGAAATGAGCAAGGCGCCTGAAGTGTCCCTTACCTCTGCCTTCCTAGATTTTATACCTGACCCTATATTTGAGTCCTTTCTAGATTACATTACCACACCAGCTGCAAAGCATCTCTACTTCACATTTCGCTATGGCACCCCACCTCTATTATCCTTATTAACAATGTGGAAACCTCAAATTTCTAAAGTTCCACATGCCCAGTTTGCCAGCAGGCAGAGGAAACAATGGTACATTTTATCTTTTTTGCCCTGCCTTTGCTCGTCCTCGGAAAGCCTAGCTCATGCAAGTTGGTAAATAAATTGGTTATAGAAAGCTCCAGTTCGCCATACCCCTTCTTCACACAGAATCGTTGCAAAAGGTTGTATGCGCAGTGTCTACATTTCTCTATTGGAGTTGGGCTGTTAGATGTAAAATGATGGAATGAGCCCTTGGAGGCCATTTTATAATGTCACCACTTTGGTAAACTTTCTGCAAGTCGCGTGCTGAGCAGTGTTACCCACAAACTGTTCCTGGTGTACTCGTGTTCTGGTACGGGGAGGACCTGGTCTGGCAGCCTGGGCTGGAATGTTTTATGGGGTGCTGGGTCGATGCTGATTTGCACATGTCTGGGTTTCCACCAGGGTGGCATGGTGAGCAAAAGAACCATGGATTTAACCCAGACTGGTGACTGGGGTCAAGTGTTTGATAATACCCTGCTTACCGTCCATCGTTTCTCTATGTTGCTATAGTCGACCCAAGTGGAAAGATTATGCCCAGCTGTAGGTCCTGTTTCATGGCCTGGTTAAAAGTCCCTGTTCATATTAAATAAATATTTTATACCTGTAGAATATATTTTGTTTATTCTTTGTTTGATTTGTTCCATTCTAGGTCAGCACTTGCTATTTTAAACTTTTTAAATATATACAAAAGCCATATCCTTCCCAGAACGAAATCAAGCATCCGAGGACCGGACCGGTTTCGAGGTAACACTTCTCATCAGCCCGGCTAGCTTGACTCCAGTGGTGTGGAGTGCCTGGGACCCACGTCTGAGCCTCCCCAGCGCACTTATGGCGGTATTGCAAACAAAACAGGTGATGGACAGAATGTGGATCAATGTCACACATTCACCCCAGTCCAAAGATCTGGGCCCAAATCCATCGTTTTTTTGCACTCCACACCACCCTGGGTTAGACAATGGCGATATGCAAATCAGCTCTGACCCTGTGCCCCATGGGAACAGTCCAGTCCGAACTACAAAAGCCATGTCCTTCCCAGAACGGAATCAAGCATCCGAGGACCGGACCGGTTTCGAGGTAACACCTCTCATCAGCGCAGCTAGCTTGACTCCAGTGGTGTGGAGTGCCTGGGACCCACGTCTGAGCATCCACAGCCCCCTTATGGCAGTATTGCAAACAAAACAGGTGATGGACAGAATGTGGATCAATGTCACACATTCACCCCAGTCCAAAGATCTGGGCCCAAGTCCATCGTTTTTTTGCACTCCACACCACCCTGGGTTAGACAATGGCGATATGCAAATCAGCTCTGACCCTGTGCCCCATGGGAACAGTCCAGTCCGAACTACAAAAGCCATGTCCTTCCCAGAACGGAATCAAGCATCCGAGGACCGGACCGGTTTCGCGGTAACACCTCTCATCAGCCCGGCTAGCTTGACTCCAGTGGTGTGGAGTGCCTGAGACCCACGTCTGAGCATCCCCAGCGCACTTATGGCGGTATTGCAAACAAAACAGGTGATGGACAGAATGTGGATCAATGTCACACATTCACCCCAGTCCAAAGATCTGGGCCCAAATCCATCGTTTTTTTGCACTCCACACCACCCTGGGTTAGACAATGGCGATATGCAAATCAGCTCTGACCCTGTGCCCCATGGGAACAGTCCAGTCCGAACTACAAAAGCCATGTCCTTCCCAGAACGGAATCAAGCATCCGAGGACCGGACCGGTTTCGAGGTAACACCTCTCATCAGCCCGGCTAGCTTGACTCCAGTGGTGTGGAGTGCCTGGGACCCACGTCTGAGCGTCCCCAGCGCACTTATGGTCCTGACATAGAGTTCACAGCGTATTCACTTGGCAAGATTATAATGGACTACAACTACCATGAGTCTGTGTTGACAGCCACGTCCACTGAGGAGGGTGTTGATATTTAAACTGTGCGCTAGCTACGTGACTTTTTTTCTTCCTTTTGTTTCCACTGAAGAAGGGAATAAGAATTCCAAAAACGGGTTTGGCTAATGACACTCTGATGGAGGCAGCCAGCTTGCATGAAGTCGATAGTAAATGAAAGTGAACGATTAATCTTCCTGAGGTCTCTCCCCTGTTTGGTGCTACCTGTTTGTTGGATGTACATAAATATATATATATATATATATATATATATATATATATATATATATATATATATATATAAATATATATATATATTCACTGAAAAAACCATCGGTTTTAGGCCTTATATAGTTAGGAATTAGCATTTAAAAAACCTTGAAAATTCACCGAAAAAACCATAGGCTTCAGGCCTTATATAGTTAGGAATTAACATATAAAAAACATTGAAATTCCTCCTATATAGTTAGCTGGACATTTTATTGATATAAAACCAATGAAATTCCACATATAGTTAGTTGCACTAACTATATATTTCGCGCATCCGCAATCCAATGCTGATGATGTCACATATTACATCATTCATGACATGGTCAGTGATATCACTGATGACATCTCAAATGACATCACCGATGACATCACTGATGACATCTCATTTAACATCAATGATCACACCACTGATGATTTACTTCATGTGATAATACAATGCACCTCCTTACACTCTAATATAACCTCTGTTACACCTAGTGTAAAATACAGAGTATCATTTTTGAAACTATTGACACACGAATACCATTTACTACATACGCACTCACTGATTCCTACGTCTACACACACATTCATTCATTCACCCATAAGATCACTCGTACATACAGTCACTCATCATTACAACACTATCATATACACTCATACACCTATGCAGACACTCACACACTGCCACTCATCCATGGAGTTACTCACACACCTAGTCAGTCCTGTAAAGAATCAATCACACTTTGATTTCTTCATCTATACAGTTAAACACAGAACAGCTTACATTTTCACAGATATACTAACACATACTTACTCACTTATACAATCAAATCCTTCATCCATACTCTTATACATCCACTCATTCTTCAATATGTAAAACATAGTTAAACTTTTCAAAAACACACAGACCCTGGATGATGTCATCAGTGATGTCATTTGAGATGTCATCAGTGATGTCATCAGTGATGTCACTGACCATGTCATGAATGATGTAATATGTGACATCATCAGCATTGGATTGCGGATGCGCAAAATATATAGTTAGTGCAACTAACTATATGTGGAATTTCATTGGTTTTATATCAATGAAATGTCCAGCTAACTATATAGGAGGAATTTCAATGGTTTTTTATATGTTAATTCCTAACTATATAAGGCCTGAAACCTATGGTTTTTTCAGTTAATTTTCAAGGTTTTTTAAATGCTAATTCCTAACTATATAAGGCCTAAAACCTATGGTTTTTTCAGTGTATTTCACAGGTTTTTTAAATGCTAATTCCTAACTATATAAGGCCTAAAACCTATGGTTTTTTCAGTGAATATATATATACATATACATATACATATGTGGGGTTTTTTTTGTCGCCCAAGGTTTTAAAAGTGACATCAAATGGAGAACTAAAGAAAAGCCTGTTCTTGTGGCGGGTACGTGGAGTTGTGAATATATTTATAGCTGCCAAGGTTTCAGATTGCAAAGTGTGACATTTTCATAATTTCAGTGTAATTATGAGTGACATTTCAATGACTATGAGTGACACTTTCTTCCGAGCAAAATCAAGCAATGAAGACACGGGGAAACATTTAAATATCAGAAATTACACCCATTGAGCAATGAGATGGTCTTTAGAATCATGTGTTCAAACACATGTATGTAGTTAAGCCAAACGGACGTGCATCATACCAAATATAAGGCCATGTCCATCTTGTGTGGGGAAAAGTGATGAGGTGGACGGGATATCACAAGGACAATGACAATGGCACAGTAAAAAAATCTCAATGAGGAAATTAATGTGAGTGGGCAGAATTTCTTTACATAGGAAGAAGGGCTCATACGACAGAACATGTAAGTAAACATAATGGTGAATGGGTAGTAAGCAACATCATAAATATGCTTTTATGCTATAGATACATAACTGTAAGAACAGTTTTATGAGTCATTCAGCATAGTACTCTCCAGTAATGGTATGCATAATTCATGCCATCTAATTAAACAGCCATCAAAAAGTAAAGTTATCTCTATACACCAGTATAATAATGTATCTCTCTTATTTGCACACTCTTTAACTGACAGTATAAGAAGAAAGCTTTAAAAAATATGTTCGAGGTGCATTAATGATCATTAACTGATAAAGTAAAGAAACACAGAAAAGCCATGATAAAAATAAATTAAGATGATTCATACAGACCCGATTCCAGTGGGAAACTCCTGATTATTAAAGCCAAAAATTAATCTCCCGCCTGAAATGTGCAAACCGTAGTCTCTGCCTCAAATTAGAACACACCAGATATTGATGCAGCCCACTTCTACTATGATATACTGACATGGAGCCCAATTCATCCCGTACATGAAAATAGCTATCATTACGTGTATATTTTGCCACAGAAACGAACACCAATTGAGGAGTTACTGATATACACACTTACAAGTGTCAACTCCAGGCTGTGACCCCGTGTAGGTGGTTTAACAGCGTTTGGCATGCTGTAGAAAGCCCAGAAGACTCTTTGAGCGCAGCAGCACTGCTGTAAATCAATTAGTAGACCTGGAACCTGACCTTCATTTTCAAAGGGGATAAAAGGAGGGCGGCAAAATGTGCGTGACTCCGGGTCAGGTAGGAGCTGCTAGGCAGGCGCTTCAGAAGCACCCCGGTCGGGGACTCGCACTGCAACAAGGGCGTAGGTGCAAATCATGTCAGGCGTGAGCCACCCCCGTGGAAATCTGCTTTAGACTTCGGTTTCAGGCTGCTGCTGTCCTCACACAGTGGCGGTGGTCAGTCATGGCTCTCCGTGACCCATCCACTGCACTAACTTCCTCGGCCGGTTCGGAAATGTTAGCTGAATGCTGCATCGGCCTTGATTATATTCTCGCAGGTGGGCTGGTGAAGACGGGGGTCTTGCACAGTTGTGTGTGGTTCTCCTGTGGCTGGGAATTCCCGGAGACGCTAATTATCAGCTCTTCTTCCCGGGGCTCCTCAGCACACGGGAGCCCCGCACCAGCCCTGCACCAGCCGGCATCATTAACCGGTCTCCCCCTTGGCACGGGAGACCGGCCGGCACATCAAAGGCTTCCCCCAGGCAGGGGGAAGCAGAAACCACGTCCTCCCGGCCCCGCCCACAACCAGGCGGCGGCCATCTTGAGGCGGCTCGGGCCGGGGCGTTGATCTCGGGAGTAAAACGAGGGGTGGGCACCCTCAAAATTAAAATAAAACACATTAAAATAAAAGAGAGAAGCCCCCCAAGTCCCCCCCCCCCCCCAAAAAAACTTTCAGAAAATTCGCGGGGGTGCGCGCACGGGTGCGAGCTTATAGATATATAATTTGTTTCTCTTTTACTTTTCTCAGGAACCACTGGAGGGATTTACACTATTTTACCAAAAGCGTGATCTGCGTACCAGACACTACTATTTTGACAAGTTTGGTGTAATTCCCTTCAGCGGTTCAAGCTGTAGCCGTGTCTAAAGGTCCTATGGAAATTAACATGGGGAAAACACGTTTTGGGACCCCCCTTTTTTCTCAGCTCCCACTTGACGAATCCCCCCCAAACTTTCAGGGAAGGAGCAGAGCGGAGCGAGCCATCTTCTTTGAGAAATTTGCGAAGATTCATCAACCAGCGCCAAAGTTATTCCCAATAGAATGTTGGGGATTTCCTATGGAAACTAGGTACTAACTATATATACCTAGTGGCTACTGCCAGTAGGTAATATATATATAGAAAGAATTCGGGCCTACCACCATGGGCATGTGGTGAGACACACTGGGCAATATTTTAAGAAACAAGAAAGAATTTGGGCCCACCGACCTTAGGTATGCAGTGGGTCCCACTGGGGCAATATACATATAAATATATTAAAAAAATGTAAGGAAAGAATTCGAGCCTGCCGCCCGGTTGGCATGCAGTGGTACTCACTGTGGCCAATATATATATATATATTTTTTTTAAAGAGAAACAAATAATCTGCTGCTAAAATGATGTTTAATGTCAATTTTTGTGCCGCTAAATTTCCATTTGTATGCTGCTAAGTGTACTAATTTATGCCCAAATATCCCGGTCTGCATATAGCTTTCCAATGTGCTCTTAATCTAGAAAAAAGCAAACCTTTGTTGAACCCAACAAACAAGAATGTCACAATTTATTAAAGAAACGTCTCTCATAATACCAACCCTGAAAGTTCTTCCAATGTCTTCAATACGCTTTAAGATTAGATGGACACTTAGATAACTAAATAGCTACCACAAAATGTTCAGACGCACCCTTGTTTATAAGTCTGGATGTTTCAACTTCCAAACAGAAACATTCAGAGCTTGGCCATTGTCCTTTCCTCTCCTCTGATGTTGTTTGCCGGAAGAGGCAGGTGAAAGTACTCTCCCTAAGGGGCATATTAGCAAGGGTGTTCTTGCCGCTTTAGCAGCACTTTTTGCCGATAAAGCCGAGATTTTTCTATTGCCCAATTACCGAGCTGTCGCTAACAATAGTTAGTGACAGCTTCCAGGCGATAGCGACCGGTTTGGGGCTCGCTTTGCATGTCAGCGATGTTTACAGCTAATGACATACAAAGTGGGCGTACCCAAACTGGTAACGACTGAAAGCGTTCGCTAACACAGCTTTCACCTATTAGCAATACCCGCGACGCAATAAAATAACTTGTGCTAGCTCGGATTAGCGCCAGGATTTTACTCCTGGTAAAAACCTGACTTAGCCATAATAGTCAATGGGAGGTGGATTCTATGGCTAAGTCCCCACCTGCCTATTAGAGATATTTTCCTTAGCGATAGGATTTTTATCACTGGAAACCTCGCGTTAAACATGGGATTCACCGCTATTGCTGGATTTTTCATCGTCGAGGAGATAAACGTTGGTTATACTGTGTTATCTCCGTGATAAAATCCAGCGATAGGAGGCGATAATAAAATCGCTCTAAGCGCGGTTTGCGATAATTTTCGCAAGTTGTTGCTAATATGCCCCCAAGTTCCTATCTTCATTGCTAATAGGTTTCCCTTAGCTGTTGACATAAGCCATTTCACTTGATTATATTGACATCTCGAAGGTTGTCTGAATAAAGATTTATTGTATTTATTTTTGATCCTGAAGAGGAAGCTTGGGGCTGCCTGAATGAGGAAGAATACTACTTTTTTCCTTATCGCTCCGATGTAGTTTCCCACCCGACTCAGGACTAAATAGCTGACTGCCTCCCTCTGTAAGGCACAGGTAGGGCAGCATTCTTTTGAGCATAATCTGTAGGCCAACCTCAAGACATTTTGTCTTGCTGCAATGGTAGCTGAAGGGGCTACCATCATAAATACAAGATGGTATTTTTTTAAGAACTAATCTTGAATCTCTTCCTCAGGTTATTTCTTTGCCTTATACAAAACTAGAGATTTTCCTTTCTTCTGTCTTTCCTAACCCTTCTTCTCAGGATGAAATTGGTCTAGCCCGGACCGAAGATTTAAGGAACTCAGCTCTGTCGATTATCACGTATGGTGAGGTAAACCAGTGAATAGGGCTGCTGGGAAATCCATAAGTGAAGAGACAGTGGCAACTGCTTAGGAGGCAGTAGACAGCTAAAGGGTTGCTACCTAGAAAGTTCATGCGTCGATCTCTCAGCAGTGTGGCAGCTGCTTGGTCTCAGTTCAAGTGAGTCTCCTCAGTGGTCTGGGAATGTTAAATAATTGTTGATATGGTTAGGGTTAATATTGATATCATTTGATCTGGTTGATGCCCCGTGCCGTTGAATCTTGGGCCTGTGCCATCGCTGCCGTGAGGAGCACCCGACGCTCAGCAAAACCTACAGAGTCCACAGTGAGTACCAGTTACACCTTTTGATTCCTCTGACCTAGGACCACGTCTCCTGATAGAAAGGCTACAGTGATTTCTCGGCTCCCCTCCCATCTGCCTTTCACAATGCTTGCATCTCAGGCGGAGGTGGAGTTTGCTTTAGTGCCTGTCCCCAAGATGGCAACTGGTGCCAGTCCTGACTACTGCTGCGGGAGACTCCTGAGGCACTGGGGTACTCCAAAACCGAACCTGCTCCTGCTCACTCTCCATGTGATTTGACTTGGAGATCTTTCCTTCGGCTGCTGAGACCTTGACATTTTGACTGTTGCCCGATGGAGCTACCTCGCAAGCTAAAGGGGAGATGGGCTATGGATTTCCCTCCTTGACCATCACCTACCCAGCCGGTCTTTAGGCAAACTCTCCTGCGTCTCTCTACTGGACTTTTCTCCCTCCTCCTCTTCTACATACCCCTTACCCGCTCTACTCTTCTCCTCTTTCCAGCTATTGACCTTTGTCCTCACCCGTCCTTGCTCATAGTTCCCACCTTGTCTATCCACTGTACTTTTTTCTGTGAAATTTCCCTCATCAGTTGAGACCTACCTATCTGACTGATGGCCAATGGAGCTACCTATTTAGCTATTGGAGAGACGGGCTGTGGATTCCCTCCTCAGACGTCACCTACCCAGTTGGTCTTTTCGGTAGACTTCCTTTCATTTCTCCTGCCGTCTTTTGCGCCATCCTCCCCTTCACACTTCCCCCTTACACTCCTTCTCTCTATTTGTCTCACCTTTCTTACCTCTACTAATTTGTTGCTTAATTTTTGATTCACTCTCTGTAACAGTGTGTAGCCTAATGTAAAGTGCTCTAATACCTAAGGGTCTAGACAGCACTATATTTAACTTATAATAACATTCCTCTGTACTTCTGATGTACCTCTGACGAAGCCCCCTGGGCATTTACACAAACTGTTTGTACTCATCTGGATACACGAGCATCCTTGGCCATTGCCCAGAGGAACTGTCTTGTGCAGCCAAAGAGTAGTCTGGCCCTGGTTTCACCCCCTCGGCCGTCGCCTACCCAGCAGGACATCTGACAATATTTTCCGCATTTTACCTGTTGTGTATTCCCCCCTCCGCCTCCTCCTCCCCCTGTGACTCTTTGATTTAAGTGATGTAACTTTGTAACCTTTAACTCGCTGTAACTCATGTAAAGCGCTCTGATACCTCCGGGTCTAGCCAGCACTATATAAAACTTTTAAAATAAATAGATAAATAAATTGTACGCAATGATACGTGTTTGCATGAAAACAAAATCGAATCACGGTTGTTGCAATCACCCCATATGACCTCTCCATCAACCCTGAGTCAGAAATTCATGGTCAGGCCCCGCGACTTAGGCAACTGATTGACATATCACAGGTTGGGTGGCACGTAACCAGCAGAACAAAGGTGCGAACAGGAAAAACCCAGATTAGTCCCACAGATAGGCAGGGACTCCACAATCGTCAGGGGAGATTGGCCCCATAAAACACACATGGATGGAGTGGCGTGCGTTCCCAAAACACCATAAAGTTAGATGACACACATAGTTAGGAACACTCAGCCAATCAGGACATAGCACATGTAGTGATCCAGCGCTCCCCACGCCAGACATCTGGACAAGTTACCCAGTGGCCTGCATTGTGTCCACACAAAATCGGGAGTTTCCTGCATTTATCAGGTGGAAATAATAAATGGTTCCATGATTAGGCTCACATTACTCTCTCCATATGTTTTACGATGCTCCAAGAAATTTATATAAAGACGCTCAAAACGATTGTACTTTGAGACAGTCTTCAGACCCGTCTCTGTAAGCTGTACTCCCAGCGGCATTATCTAATTAAACCAATTGTTCATGTGTTGCCAAAGGGAAACAACACTTACAACGCAACTTTTACAACGCACTACCTTTACAACGAAAATTTTCCAACGCAACAACAATTACAACGTATGCCATTACAACGCAACCATTACAACGCATGTCACTACAATGCATACCACTACAACACATGTCATTACAACACAGTCATTACAACGCATACCATTACAACGCATACCTACACTATCCAACACTTACCCTACTGTTGCACCCCCTGGAGTTAGAATAGTAATTTTTACCCCTACACTATCCAATACTTACCCTACTGTTGCACCCCTTGGAGTAAGAATAGTAATTTTTACCCCTACACTATCCAATACTTACCCTACTGTTGCACCCCCTGGAGTTAGTGCACCCCCTTGGAGTAAGAATAGTAAATTTTACACCTACACTATCCAACACTTACCCTACTGTTGCACCCACTGGAGTTAGAATAGTAATTTTTACCCCTACACTATCCAACACTTACCCTACTGTTGCACCCCCTGGAGTTAGTGCACCCCCTTGGAGTAAGAATAGTAAATTTTACACCTACACTATCCAACACTTACCCTACTGTTGCACCCCTTGGAGTAAGAATAGTAATTTTTACCCCTACACTATCCAACACTTACCCTACTGTTGCACCCCCCTAGAGTTAGAATAGTGATTTTTACCCCTACACTATCCAATACTTACCATACATGCAATGTAATGGTATGCGGTGTAAATGTAGTATGCGTTGTAGTGGAATGCGTTGTAAAGATAGTTTCAAAGAATTTGTTGTAATGGAATGAGTTGTAATGGTTGTTGCGGTGTAAAAAATGCGTTATAAAGGTATGCGTTGTAAGAGTATGCGTTGTAACGACATACATCCGTTGCCAAATGCTTCTTGTCATTGTTTTTTTCAAGGAAAATTTATATTTACGCAACAGTTTCATAATCTATATAATTAATTTAACTATTAAAAAAAATTGGTGCATCTATCATAAATGATTATGTTTATATATTTATATATTTTGTCAGCTAACACCGGTTTGGCATTCCACTAAAGTAAGGACTGGAAAGACGACGCAGGACATAAGGATAATAACCAGGTTCATTACCGGTAATCTTCATTAAGGATAAGAATAATGACGATTACTGGGAAGTAACCGAGGCAACACTGCTGTTTCTAAACATAGAGGATATCTTCCATAAGTACCTGCATTTCAGAGGCCACTAGTAAAGCAATTACGCCATCTAGTGGTTCAAGTTAGATGATGTCAATCACTCACCTTTTAACATTTATCACCTGTAGTTTCGATTCCCACGTTTACCAGCTTCAATTCCAACAGAAACGTCCAGCAAAAACAAGTTTCTGTGGACATAAACACCTCACAAAAACATTTTTCCAAAAGAATACACTAGTTTTTTTCTTTCTTGCGTAACGGCAATCCTACTTGAGGCAGAGTTTTTCTCAGGCTATTTGTTTTAGAAATTAGGAACCTTTTATTGTGAATATTGTAATGTTTTAGAAATAATTCACAAAGTTATAGAAGTAAAATTTGTAGAACCTTACCCACCCCAAGCTTTTTTTTATATGAAACTGTTGGATTTCTATAGCCTACGTATGACGAACTAGGAGTACCTTATGCCAGGCCGCGCTGCCTGGGAGCCAGGAAATCACACATAACCAATAAATACATTGATTATTGCTTAACTGCAACACCGTGTTTGTGTGACTGAGTGTTTAAGTGTGAACGTACGGCAACTTTCCTCATTACCTGCAGCTACCGCTAGCATTACAGGCGTTTTCATGAAATGGCTGTGGCATTACAGGCTCTTGCATTACAGGCACTCCTCCAGGCAGTAAGACAATCTAGTCATTAGTGACACAAACCTCTTGATTTCTCTCCTCGAAGCGAGTCACGTGGTGGCTTTCAGAAGTCAAATGCAGCCCTGAATGATACTCACACCAGACTGGCAGACTCTGCAGGCCATCAGATGACAGGCAGATGTTCTCAGGCTTGCCACGTCACTTGCTGGAAAATACATCATGCAAAACCGGAAGCCCGTTTCTTCAGCTGCGCAATACAGAGGAATGGCTGGCAAATAAAAGTGAAGAAATGGGTGTGATACCAGACGAACAGGAGGAGGGCAGACATGTTGCAACATGACTTCCTGGTAGGTCTGATAAGAGCCAAGCCCATGACATATTATGTAATGTACATTGTACAGAGGTGTAAATGAATAATTAAAGTAACAAAAGACATTTATACAGCAAACATTACACATTGCATGGTTTTGGCACTCAAGATCCCTCCAACTTCACACAGGCTTTCATTTCATCAGAACTGGGCTCTGCAGGGATGATTCACACCTATGACTAACAGGTCACCTACAGATGTTTAGAGCAGGCACATGACACATTGTGCCATTCGCCAGGGCTGGAGTCTGTGAGGTGCGTGTGGTTCTCTGCAACAACTACATGAACTCACAGATGTCTGGCTTGCATTGCAACCCTTGACCTGCAGGTGGCGCGCAGTGCTGTGATGAAGACACATTAAGTCACCCACAGAAATGCGAGACTGCAGGAACAAGTTGCATGTAAGAAGTTTCTGAAATGGGGCAAGCAGTGGGGCAGGGCTTATGAACTGGATCTTGCTTGAAAGAACGGGGATACCCTGGAGGTGCAGACTAGTGGTCGCCTAGGGGCACATAGTGAAACAGGGGGCTAGGAAGCTTAGGATAGGCTGGCTGCAGGGCACATGGACTGTGTGTGTACCAGAAAAGGCTCTGATGGCCACAGATGTGCAACAGGGAGTCTTTTTGAGGTCACCATAAGGATTTGAGGTCTAGCAGAGGTCGTTTGAAAATATCAGAAGGTCAGCAAACAGTATTTCGAGTCCTCTGACTGCCCACACAGGGTGATGGTGGAAAGGCGACGCCCGGTGGGCGGGTGTGAGCCCCGGCAGAGTAGTCTTGAAGGTCAATTGAAGAGGACACAGGGGGCCCGGAGGATGAGTCTCAGCTGAAAAGTTCTAATGGTAGCTTTTTTGGTCCCGGAGCCTTCTTATGATTGGTCGATGTCCAAGCTGAGGTACAGAGGCTTAGCTGGAGAGGTATGGGGGAGTTTGGAGTGGGACACACCCTAAATAAATAAGTTATTTGCTTGGTAGTTAGGCGTCCCTGTTTTTTTATTGTGAACCTAGAATGAAAAGCAAATTGTGATTTTTGAAGTAAACACGGGGGAGAGAGAGAGAGAGAGACAGAGATAACCATGTAGCAGGCGCAATTTCAAAATGTGAAATCAAATAACCTGAAATAAATACAGACTTCCCAGACTGTCCACATTGTGTGGTCCTTGGCAAATGTTTATTTTACAGAGCCTCCTTTTTCTTTATTATCACATATAAGCTCACTTTTAAATACTTGAGTTCAGGATTGGCGCCACGTTTCAGGTTTGCATGACTACTAACATGCCTCGATTTTCAGGTTTGCATGACTACTAACATGCCTCGATTTTCAGGTTTGCATGACTACTAACTTGCCTCGATTTTCACTAATGGCAGTGTAGTTAGGGGGATGAGCCAGAAATCTCTCTAAAATCACTACTGATAAATGTATGTCTATACAGTCATATCATCCGATGCACTAATATGACATGCCCCCACCATGTTAAAGAAATACCCTTTATTTAAATTTTGAAGAGATTGTTTCATATTTATACATTTTGGGGCATATTTATGACAAAACCAAGCTGCACAGCAAGTCACTGCACTGCGTGATAGGCAAAGAGCAGGACTGCCCTGTACTCAACATGATACAGCGGATTCCTGCCTTTTCCCAGCACTGGAGTACAATATGTTGCCTGCCCCAATGCAGATATTCTTGCACCATAGTGCAAGCGTTGTAAGCAGGATTGTTTTTTGTGCAGGAAGGGACAACTTTCCACACAAAAACAGTCCTGAGAGACATTTTACTCTTTCTACGGGGGCTGCATAATGCAACACACAAGAAAGAGAAAAAGGAAGTAACAAAGACATTTCTCCTTCTTTATCAAGCCAGGCAAAACCACACAAGGTGCTTTGTGTGGCTTGAGAAATATAACTTACTAGCAGCCCGCCCCGGCGTTGCCCGGGGCAGAAAGGGGCTGGGGGAAGGATCCCAGCAGGAGAGGCGCAGCAGAGCGGCTGGGAGCAGCAGAGCGTACTTACAGTGTTTCCTTGCTCCAGTTTTGTTGGTCCTGGCCGCTTGTGCCCACGCTCGTGTCCGCTGTTTCCCCCGACGTCCCGACTTTGAGGAAAAGGCTTCCTAGCACTCATGGCCCCCGCCCGTCCCTCCGCCCGTCCCTCGGTGCGCACCCGCGGCTGCTTCACCTACCTCAGCCGCTGCTCCTCCCCGCGCTGCTGAGTTTACAGCTCCACTGTTCCTCCGCTTCTCGCCGCACCTCACCTCTTGTCCGCCGCTCACCGCTCCTCCCCGCCTGTCCGCAGCTCCTCCCCGCGTTCATGTCCGCGAATCTTCCTCTTGCTCCTGAACGCCGCTCCTCCCCGCGCACCCAATGCCATCACGCACATCGCGGCCGGCGCTACTAGCAAGGGACTACTTTTTTTTTATTCCTAAATTTTTTAAAGAACGTATATTTTTTATTTTTATATAGCATATGTCCTTCATAGATGTCTTGGGTGTTTGGATTGGTGGTGTACTTTTCGAGTTTACCTGGCTCAAAGGACACAGTTCTCTCTTTATAATAGTAGTATAGATATAGATGTGTTGCCTTGGTCTTGCGACCCGTTGTGTGGCACAAGGGAGCCACAACTCTTGCCCCTATCTATATATATGAATTAATTATTGTATAGTTAATAAAAACTGTTACAATATATAAAAAAAAGGATACTTTCCTTTGCGTACTAATATACAGAAAAGTACGAGTTTAAAACAACCATTGGTTAAAAAGATAAAAGCACAAATATTCCTGATGTCATAGTGGTTTCTGAAACAGATTCTAAATCAGCCAGTGCAATATCAACGTTCAAAAGTTTATATATATCTTGCCCCTATCTTTGTTGCATGACATACATGTGACATTTTTTCATGACCTGGAATGTGCACTTACTATTAGAGTCAACCCAGAGCCATGGCTACGATCTGGCTCAGCCCGCCCTGTTAATTATTCTGCCCACTCACTTCTTTTTTCAACTCGGGCTTGGTACATGGGTCCGTCAGGCACTTTATAAAATTATTTTTCAAAAGGTGATGACTAGAAACCTGGAGCCCTGCCCCCATTCATTAATTTGATAACTCTACCATCAAGCCTTCTTGTAGCAGAGATAAAGAAGCCTTGGTTTTGTGAAAATCCATTTAAAGTAGGTGATCCCAAGGCAAGGACTCCAGGCAGTTGTGTTTAATGTGACCGTAGAATTTCCATGTGACCTAGGAGGTACGGGCAGGGGCATAGCTACAGCTAGGGTGTTTGGGGTATGACGCCCCTCCAATGCATTCTTGGTTTGGTAAGTGGGGCTGGGGGCCCTGAGTTCGGTCTGCTATTCTGTGTGGAGTTCCCTAAAAGGATTTAACTTGTTCATCTTTTGGCTCGAATCCTAAATCCATACTAATATAATAAAGAGAGAGCCCAAACCTTTGAGGCGGGTAATCTCAGGAACCACAGCACCAATCACAGCACCCAATACAGCGTTGGAAAGGGCAGTTGCAGCAGAAGGACATAGGCTATGCAGACGCCCACCATATACATTTAAAAGGTAAAAGAACTGTGCCAGCAAAGTAGTCCCTTGTGGGGGTGTCTGCGTTGTGCTGACCCATCCTGGATCACTGTACCTGTCAACGAGCGCCAAGAAACCGTTGGTGATAGTGCGCAATACAAATAATTTTAACGTAACGTAACGTAACGTGGGCGTGTGCTGGGGGCGTGACCAATGCTGGGGGCGTGCGGTACGTTCCGTCCTACATGCCATTTCTCATATCGTGTGCTAATCCCACCCTGCTCCCTTTAAATACCTCTGCACCCCATAATCATAACCCACCCTTACTCCTTAAAATACCCCAACACCCCTAAACACTAACCCATCTTAACCCTATAAATATAACCTGTACCCCAAAACCCAAACCTATACCTAAACCCTAAAAAAACCTCTACCCCAAAACCCAAACCTAGCCCTGAACCCTATAAATACCCCTGTACCTAAACACCCAAACCTACCTCTGAACCCTAAAAATAACCCTGTACCCCAAAACCCAAACCTAGCCTTGAACCCTAAAAATGCCACTGCACCCCAAAACCCAAACCTAGCCCTGTACCCTAAAAATACCGCTGTACCCCAAAACCCAAGTCTAGCCCTGAACGCTAAAAATAACCCTGTACCCCAAAACCCAAACCTACCCCTGAACCCTAAAATACCCCTGTAACCCAAAACTCAAACCTAGCCCTGAACCCTAAAAATCCCACTGTACCCCAAAACCAAAACCTAGCCATGAACCCTTAAAATACCCCTGTACCCTAAAACCCAAACCTATCCCTAAGCCCTAAAAATACTCCTATACCCCAAAAACCAAACCTAGCCTTGAACCCTAAAAATACCCCTGTACCCCAAAACCCATACCTATCCCTAAAACCTAAAACTACCCCATTACCCAAAACTATATCTGAACCCTCAAAATACCCAAACACCCCAAAACATATACCTCAGTACCCCAAAACATATACCCCTATACCCATACTTACCTATCCAAACATTTAAAAAAAACATGCTTTTACCATTCATGCATTTACAACGAATTTCATTGTAAATGTATGCGTGGTAAAAGCATATAAAATGTAATGCCATGAGTTATAATGGCATTGCGGAGTCATGGTACTTTCGTAATGAAAGTATGCGGAGTGTTGGTATGCGGAAAGAAAGTTGCGGAATAATGGGTGTTTACCCTCCCCCAGTAAGTACATTGGTGGCACTGCTGCATTTCCAGCAACATACTCATATTTTTTCACCATCCATTTGTACAATGTACAGGTCTCTCTCATTGATGGCCAGCACTGACATACACTCTTAGACACACCTCCCGCCACAAGGTCTAGAATTGCGAACTTTAGAGCTGGCGAGCTACGTTCGAATCTCGGCATCAGATGAACAACCTGTGATTCCAGGCAAATCGCTTTGTCTCCCCGTGCCTACCACAAATGAATGTGTTCTTCTGTAATGTAAATTGTGCTCATGCCATGTTGTCGAGTGAGCGCTATAAAATATTGCAAGGAAAAATAAAGTAGGGAAACTCAAGTTCACACACTACTGAACGCGTACTCTTAAGTGCATTAGCAGTGTACTGTGAAACGGAGCATTTCACAGGCCTGTCACAGATAAGAAATGCTATCAAAACGAAATCCTACAAAACAATATACTACTGGCCGGCAGCAATTCATACCCGGACAACGTGGGACGAGCTGCTAGTATATATATATATATATAGTGACTGGTTTACCAAAAAAGTAGTAAATCAGCACCTTTAGAAGTACTCCCTAATGGGTAGAAATGTTTTACTTTTTGGAATTCACAAACGCTGGTAGTGGAAGATTTTGAAAGCTGCACCAGTCCTAGGTTTCCAGGGATGCTACTGCCAATGTGTTTTGCCGCCACCGTCAGGAGTCACAGCGGTCTCACCTTTGGGGGCATTTCGGAGCAGTTTGTGGTCTTGCCGCCACCGCCAGGAGTCATTGGGGGCCATCTTTGAGCAGGGAGACGCCGGAGGGGAGTTAAACAACAACTCCCAGCGTCCACTGCACCACACACGCCGCGCCTGCCGCGCCCGCCGCGCCCGCAGTTAGCGCGCCAGGAGGCGCAGAAAGGGACGCTTGGGCTCCCGCGGCGTGGGACGCGCGCGGGCGAAGCCCGGGCCAAGGGCAGGCCCGTCCGCGCCCGTCAAAGGCCGGAAGAGGCCGGGCTGGGCCATCCCCCTAAACTCCCACAGCCCAGAGACAATTACTTCACTAAGGAGCAAGGTATTGCTACTTTTACGGACTACCTCTGAGTTTTATGTGTTACTGTAACAAGCATTTTCTGTTAGTATATCCTTGGTTCCGAGAGACTGAGACTGAGAGACTAAAGGCAGCTAACCTTGGACTTTGTAACTTTGACCATTGAACTTTCTGATGGCGCCAATGACACTGCATTAAGCACTTTATGTAATCCCACTTTTGCACACAAGATGTTTAGGGCTGTGTAGGAAGGTGGCTACCTGACTTTGGTTACCCCAGATTTTCTGCCTTGTGTTTAGCCGGTTTTCGACTTAGTTGGCCTGGTTCCCTGCTAATCAGGGCCCCAGGCTATCTGCTCTCTCTGTAAAATGGATTCCATGTACCCTAGGTGCATAACTAGATTGGCTTGGGTCACCTTATCAGCCCCTGTGCAGAGCACTATAGGTGCCCAGGTCATAGGTGCATCCAAGGCCTACCAGGGGCTGCAGCATATCTTTTGCCACCCCTGGCTGACTATCTAAAATTGACACAACTGGCTGATCACTCTGCTGGGGCAAGGTGGTGTAATCACCCCTTGCTTAGATATAGTATGCCTATATCTAAACCTATCTGGACACATATAAACCTGTGAGCCACTCCTATGGCAGGCCTTAACAATCCTGAAGGCAGAGTGCATGGTTTAATGTGAGATGGTGCTCTAGCATGAGCTGAGCCTGTCTGCAGCTGTCGGGACCAATTCCCTTAGCTGTTCCGGGATAATGCCAAACCATATACTATTAAGTGCATTATAATCCTCGCGGTAATATGTCAACTTTGGTTTGGCTTTATCAAAACATGTCGTGTAAGGTGTCATACGAATTGGAATACTACCCCCTCGCCAGTCCTGGCGATGGGGGTAGCATTCCACCCCTCTAGAGGGGACGACATGTTACTTTTGCTAAAACGCGGTTGATTTTTAAAAGAGCCTCAGATCCACAAAATGGATGCTTCTGCCACAGACACATGTCTGACCTCCTGCTGCTGACCGAAACTCAGCAAAGGAGGCCTGGACAAAGGCTTTCCTGTCGCAGGGAGGTGTCACACCACCCCAGACAGGAGATAGTGGATTGTAGCAGGGAGGTTTGAAAGAAACCAGACAGTGCCTGGGGAGCACAAGGCTTCCCCTTGCATAATCCGGTCAAACCGGTTCTGGGGCACACCAGCCCCAGCTCCAGTGTGACCTGGACAAAGGAAAGGGGGTGTAACCGCCCCCCTTCCTGGTCCCACCAATAGGGAGGGACCTAGCAGGAGATCCACCCTTCAGAATGGAATAAGAGTGGGAGCAGTGCCAATGCAACTCAGATCATCCTGAAGAAACATAAGAAACGAATTCTGGACCCTTCGACATTCTACTCAACATAGAAGACTGAAGAATCTCCCTTGTGGTCAAGGAGTGACCACCCTGTGCATACAGGCACAATCCAGCCCTCGACCCTTGCTTTGTTGCAGTTCCTGCCGGAACTCGAGCAACAGAGATTGACGAGATTAAGCTTGCCTGCCTTCTCCCAGCTCGATCCACAGTCGCTGCAGAGCTGAGACCCATGGAGGCGACCGGAAGCGTGGGGCACGCCATCTTGAAAAGGCCACGAGACGCTGACTGTACAGCCCACGAGTGACCCTCGAAGCTGCACACCGGGGTTTGAGAAGCCCCCACCCCAAGCTACACTTGCACCAAAGCTACCCCCTCCACACTCGACGAGTGCTGCGTGGGGCCCTTCTGCTTGTGTTGGCTCGACGCGTTGGCCCGGTCACTTGCCAGCTGGCCTGTAGCCCCTGTGGCGATGAAAACTTGAAACCGACTTGCTTTTCTGGTTGCTTTAGATCTGCACCAGCTCCTGTGAAAGGGAGCCCCCACTCTGACCCTCCTGGTTTGAGTAAGAAGCAATCTCCCGGTTCCGCGTGGATGGCTTTTGCCAAGTGCTGTTTGCTGCAATCTTGAAGCCGACGGTGCTGACGGCGAGAACCTGCTTGGGACAGATCGTGACCTGCTCCTGGACGTCGCCGATGCCCCAGAGCCCACGTGACAGCGGAGAGAAGCCTCTCAACAACCATCTGATTGCCCCCAACATTGCCTGGTTCCGTTGAAGGACTGGGTTATTTAGAACCCAGCGGTGCCAGGGCACAACACCTGAAACCTTCGTGGGTAACCTGCTCCGGCGTACGAATGACAGAGACACGGGACACTTCCTTCGGCGTCAAAGATTCAAGGTTTATTTACTGCAGGGAACACAGAAGTCACGACAAGTACAACACGTGCAACTTGGGGAGACTGCTTCAAATTGGTTCTGTGGATCGCTCCTTTTATACAGAATTTACCCATAGGACAACATGATACACAAAGGTTTACAACCCGGTTCCCACAATTATCCCCCAGAGGGGTCGCTTTGGTCACTGTGATACACACAAGGTCCGGAACATAAGTGCGGAAACATTTGGCGGTTCCCAACTGTAAAAACCCATCTTCCCAACATTAGTGCATTCCAATCGGCAGTAAAACAGATCGAAATAGGAACAAAGACAGGTGCAGAGGAAGACGGAGACAGTGGGGAGATCGGAAAGGGTGTAAAAGGGGAGGTATCGGGAAACACGAGATACAGGCATCAAAGGGACGTGCCTAATGAGATGCACGGCTGAGACAATAAACCGGCACGGCGAGATGAGCCTCGAGCGGGGCCATCTGCCTTACAGTATCACCCCCCTCATCATAAAGACACTTACAAAGGACATGTGTCTTCCGCAAATATCTTGGGAGTCCCAGGGTCGCGAAGCGGACAACGTCCGTTCGCTGGCTACTTGAGGGCAAGAGACAAAATGGATGCCGTTTCTAAGATGGAACCCGTGGGTACAGATGAAAAACCCACGTAGCAAACGAACGGTTTAAGTTAGCACAACGAAACTGCGCACACTTACTGAACTCGTCATTTGCGGTTCGTAGATACCAGACTCGACCATATTCGTGCGAGTCGAAAACACCACTTACAATTGTCACGGAACCTCACCGTCCTGGTTCCACCCTGGTCACTGCTGAGTGGCCCAGACTCTGTCCCCTCTGCTTTCAGATACATCTCGACTTCGATCCACCCTTGGATCACACCGGACACTTCTGCTTCCCATCGCCTGCAGCTTCTTCAGCTCCAAGCACCAAGAGCCTGCGTGTCAAAACCCGACGCCACTTCGACCCTGTGCACCCACTTCCTGTGGGTGAGGTAACATTGCAACGCCGGTGTTCCTACACTGGTCCACACCTCTAGGGTCTGTGTCTTAGGTTTTGTTCCTCTAGGTTCAGCGGAAGTATCTTTAAACTCACTTTGTGTAACTTTTACGCACCATTGACATTGCATTGGTGCAAGCCGCACTCTCCTTGCTGCACCCGAATTCCGTGGGCTACTCCCGACTTCAGCATTGCTAGTCCTGACTGCTCCCAGCGATTCTCTAGGCCCTAGGCCTAACCACTGTTCGATTGGTATCTCTTATACCATTTTTTTAGTATATGGTTTGAGTGGCCACCCGCCCTCATCCAAAATTGTGCAACTTTGTATGTTATACTGTGCTTTTGATTTAACGATTGTGCCCCTTTGCTCATAAAGAGTACTGGGGATTAATTTAGAAATAAACACATATATTTTTATAATATATACTTGTGTGGTGTCCTTTCATTTGGTATTACAGGATTGTATGTGGTAAAACAGCTCGCTTAACACAACCTCTTAAGTTAAGCCTTTAAGGCTGCTTAGTCCATGCTACCCCTAGGATAGCTTGTCTAACAAGGTTGACTTACAACCAGACACCATAAGGGATTGTTTGGACTGATACAAAGTGGTTCCAGAATTGGAAACACTACATATCAGGCCAACTTCTCACATTGGTGCGCAGCAGTGCGGATTTGAGCTTGCTGTTGTTTTACCATTACAATCTTTTTATGAAATTGAAAGATCACATCAAGTACCTTAGGTACATATAAATCAAAAACTTAGCATATTAAGTTCTACTGAACTTAGTAGTTGTAGATTAAAGGGATTAGCACACTCTGACTACAACTCACTAGCAAGGTACAGTAGGAAAACACTTAGTGTAGGTAAGTGCACCACTTACACCTCACTAGCAGTCATGTCTGATGCAGGTGGAGCTTCAGGCTCTGCCCCTGTGATAGTTGACCCTACCAAGGCAACTTCCAGATATGACAACCTTAGCCACAAAGACTTGTGTTCCTTGTGCACTGCAAGAAGGCTAAAGAAGGGCAGAGGCCCTACCATTCCTTCCCTGATAGCCATCCTGGAAAAGGATGACTTAGATAAGGCGAGTCAGGCTCCCTTAGATTTAGGAGATGGAGTGAACCCCCTTGAGCATGAGATAACTCCAGAAGAGGAAGAAGGAGAGGAGGAAGAGGAGGAAGAAGGCTCAGAGGTAGATGAGCCTGCTCAGAGTCAGAGGGGTAACCAGGTCCCAGTGGGGAGGCTTAGCCAAGCCAACTTGGACCTACTAGGGAATGGAGAGGACCAGCACCTCCCCAGATCCCATAACCTAATTCTCCCAGGCAACAGAAGGGTGAGATCTCCATCAGGGGACTCTCATGTTTCTAGTGTCTCAAGAGAATCTCAAAGGGGAATGACTTCCCCCCAGAGGAAAGAGCATAGAGCCAGGATGAGGGCTGTACAACTCCAGATAGAGAGGGAAGAGGTAGCCTTGGCTCAAGCTAAACTTGCTTTAGCAAGAGAAAGAAAATTGTGTGGCTTAGATGCCAGTGGTGGCAGCAATATTCCTAAAGAGAAACCCAGGTCCTATGATAGTAGAAACCTGACAAAGATTGTGCCCCCCTACAAGGAAGGGGATGACATCCACAAATGGATGACTGCTCTTGAGAGAGCCTGCATGGTACAGCAGGTTCCTGAGGAACAGTGGGCAGCAATCTTATGGTACTCCTTTTCAGAGAAAGGGAGAGATAGGCTCCTCACTGTCAGACATGAGGATGCCAACAATTACAAAGTCCTGAAGAGTGTTCTGATAGATGGGTTTGGCTTAACCACTGAACAATACAGGTTAAAGTTCAGAGACACCCAGAAGATACAGACTCAGGACTGGACTGATTTTGTTGATTGTGCAACTAAGGCTCTGGAGGGTTGGCTAAATGGCAGCAAAGTACATGACTCCACAGGATTGTATAATTTGATTATGAGGGAGCAGATCCTAAGTAATTGTCAGAACCAGCTCTTACACCAGCACCTGGTGGACTCAGATTTGACCTCTCCCCAAGAATTGGGAAAGAGAGCAGATAAATGGGTCAGAACCAGGATTAGGCCTAAGAATCAGGACAGTAACCAGAAGAAGGAGTCTACCAAGCCTCAAGATAAGGGTGGGGATAAAAGTAAAGAAAAGACTTCCCCAGGGCCCCAAAACTCCAAGAATGGGGGTGGGTCCCAAGACACTTCATCAACTGAGAAAAAGCCTTATTGTCATGCCTGTAAACAGGTTGGGCATTACAAAACAGACAGCTTTTGTCCCAAGAATGGCAATAAAGAAAACATACCTCCAAAGCCAGCTCCAACACCTCCTGTTACTGTCAGCAGTAATCCCCCAGGAAGTGGGAGCACACCCAGGAATCTGGGTGGGTTTACTTTTGGAGCCCAGGAGGACCCTGGCCTATCCAGGTCCCCATCCCCAAATGATCTTGTTTATGAGACTGGCATGGGGTTTGCTAACTTCTCTGTTTGCCCAAATACCTTGAGCAAATATAGACAAGAACCCATCATCAATGGTTTGAAAGTTGAAGCCTTTAGAGACACAGGGGCTAGCATCACCATGGTGGCTGACTGTATAGTCCCCTCTAAGCAACTTGTACCTGGTGCCACATACCAGGTAACAAACATTGATGGCATCCAAACAAATCATCCCATGGCAGTAGTAAGACTCAGCTGGGGAGGTGTCATTGGCCCAAAGAGAGTGGCAGTGTCACCAAACTTGCCTGTAGACCGTCAACTGGGTAATGATTTAGAAATCTCAGCCTGGGCTGAGGTTGAACAGGAAATCCATTCTAGAATGGTAAACTCCAATGGAAAGGTTAGTGGGGCTGTAATAGCTACAGCCCCAACCCAAGATATCCTTCCTGAAAAGGTTGGTAGGGCGGAGCAACTCTCTGCCCCATCTTTACCAGAAGCTCTTCCAAAACAGAATAGCAAAGCTGTTATGATAACAGCAGAAACCCAAACTGAGTCTCCTCCTGAAAAGGTTGGTGGGGCTGTGATGGCCACAGCCCAAACTCAAACAGATATGTGTGTTGTGAAGCCTGAAATGATGGATCACTCCACCCAAACTGAGAGCATGGAGGAGGAAGAGAAATTTCCCCCTCACCAGACAGTAGGACAGGATCAGCCTCCTCAGGGAACTGATCTTACCCCTGATGAAGGAACTGCCCCAGAGGTTATTAGGCCTGGCCTGACAGAGCCTCTGATTGCAGTGGACCCTTCTCAGGTGGGATCCAGTCTGAAGCAGGTAACCTGCCCCTCTCTACCTTGCCTTAGTCAGCCCAGGGCTGCAGAGGACAAGAAGGACAGTGAGACCCAGAGGGCCCCCTGTCAAATAAAGCACCCCCATCAACAGATTAGGGGCACCAAAATTAGTAGCTCTAGTAAGGTGAAAACTTTAAAAACTCCTGAGGGAGCCCCCTTAAAAGTACTTAGGGACCTCCCACAGATGAATTCTGTTGGGCACAGCCAAACCTGGGACCCAACGGGCCCAAATCTGAACTGTCCCTCCAGCAAGCCAAACAGAGGGACCCAGCCTCCAGCTCTAGGTAGCCAGAGGCTGACCCTGAGAGCACAGTGCAACTCAGTTGAAGAAAGAAAGGCACACATGGTGGAAGATAATTGGAGGAAGCTGAGTCCCAAATTAGTGGAGCCTCACTTCAATACTCCATATCCAAACCAGCCTTTATATTTGCTTAAACACACCCAAGGTAGTGATTCCCTATGGCGGAGACCCTCTAATACCCCAAGGGTGAGGGACTGCTTAGTGGACCATGAGACAGGGGGTACCCATGCTAGTGCAGGTACTTCCTTATATGGCCACTCAGGCCATAAAGGCTTACCTGGACAAGGATAGCCTTATCTCCTTTCGTTTGGGGGGGGGTGGGGTTGTGTAGGAAGGTGGCTACCTGACTATGGTTACCCCAGACTTTTTGCCTTGTGTTTAGCTGGTTTTCGACTTAGTTGGCCTGGTTCCCGGCTAATCAGGGCCCCAGGCTATCTGCTCTCTCTGTAAAATGGATTCCATGTACCCTAGGTGCATAACTAGATTGGCTTGGGTCACCTTATCAGCCCGTGTACAGAGCACTATAGGTGCCCAGGGCATAGGTGCATCCAAGGCCTACCAGGGGCTGCAGCATATCTTTTGCCACCCCTGGCTGGCTATCTAAAATTGACACAACTGGCTGATCACTCAGCTGGGCCAAGGTGGTAATTACCCCTTGCTTAGATATAGTATGCCTATATCTAAACCTATCTGGACACATATAAACCTGTGAGCCACTCCTATGGCAGGCCTTAACAATCCTGAAGGCAGAGTGCGTGGTTTAATGTGAGATGGTGCTCTAGCATGAGCTGCGCCTGTCTGCAGCTGTCGGGACAAATTCCCTTAGCTGTTCCGGGATAATGCCAAACCATATACTATTAAGTGCATTATAATCCTTGCGGTTATATGTCAACTTTGGTTTGGCTTTATCAAAACATGTCGTGTAAGGTGTCATACGAATTGGAATACTACCCCCTCGCCAGTCCTGGCAACGGGGGTAGCATTCCACCCCTCTAGAGGGGACGACATGTTACTTTTGCTAAAACGCGGTTGATTTTTAAAAGAGCCTCAGATCCACAAAATGGATGCTTCTGCCACAGACACATGTCTGACCTCCTGCTGCTGACCGAAACTCAGCAGAGGAGGCCTGGACAAAGGCTTTCCTGTAGCAGGGAGGTGTCACACCACCCCAGACAGGAGATAGTGGATTGTAGCAGGGAGGCTTGAAAGAAACCAGACAGTGCCTGGGGAGCACAAGGCTTCCCCTTGCATAATCCGGTCAAACCGGTTCTGGGGCACACCAGCCCCAGCTCCAGTTTGACCTGGACAAAGGAAAGGGGGTGTAACCGCCCCCCTTCCTGGTCCCACCCATAGGGAGGGACCTAGCAGGAGATCCACCCCTCAGATTGGAATAAGAGTGGGAGCAGTGCCAATGCAACTCAGATCATCCTGAAGAAACATAAGAAACGAATTCTGGACCCTTCGACATTCTACTCAACATAGAAGACTGAAGAATCTCCCTTGTGGTCAAGGAGTGACCACCCTGTGCATACAGGCACCATCCAGCCCTCGACCCTTGCTTTGTTGCAGTTCCCGCCGGAACTCGAGTGACAGAGATCGACGAGATCAAGCTTGCCTGCCTTCTCCCAGCCCGATCCATAGTCCCTGCAGAGCTGAGACCTGTGGAGGTGACCGGAAGCGTGGGGCACGCCATCTTGAAAAGGCCACGAGACGCTTACCGTACAGCCCACGAGTGTCCCTCGAAGCTGTACACCGGGGTTTTAGAAGCCCCCACCCCAAGCTACACTTGCACCAAAGCTACTCCCTCCATACTCGATGAGTGCTGCGTGGGGCCCTTCTGCTTGTGTTGGCTTGACGCGTTGGCCCGGTCAATTGCCAGCTTGCTTGTAGCCCCTGTGCCGATGAAAACTTGAAATTGACTTGCTTTTCTGGTTGCTTCAGATCTGCACCAGCTCCTGTGAAAGGGAGCCCCCATTCTGACCCTCCTGGTCCGAGTAAGAAGCAATCTCTCGGTTCCGCGTGGATTGCTTTTACCAAGTGCTGTTTGCTGCAATCTTGAAGCCGACGGTGCTGACGGCGAGAGCCTGCGTGGGAAAGATCGTGACCTGCTCCTGGATGTCACAGATGCCCCAGAGCCCACGTGACAGTGGAGAGAAGCCTCTCGACAACCATCTGATTGCGCCCGACATTGCCTGGTTCCGTCCTGGTTCCACCCTGGTCACTGCTGAGTGACCCAGACTCTGTCCCCTCTGCTTTCAGATTCATCTCGACTTTGATCCGCCCTTGGATCACACCGGACACTTCTGCTTCCCATCGCCTGCAGCTTCTTCAGCTCCAAGCACCAAGAGCCTGAGTGTCAAAACCCGACGCCACTTCAACCCTGTGCACCCACTTCCTGTGGGTGAGGTAACATTGCAACACCGGTGTTCCTACACTGGTCCACACCTCTAGGGTCTGTGTCTTAAGTTTTGTCCCTCTAGGTTCAGCGGAAGTATCTTTAAACTCACTTTGTGTAACTTTTACGCACCATTGACATTGCATTGGTGCAAACCGCACTCTCCGTGCTGCACCCGAATTCCGTGGGCTACTCCCGACTTCAGCATTGCTAGTCCTGACTGCTCCCAGCGATTCTCTAGGCCCTAGGCCTAACCACTGTTCGATTGGTATCTCTTATACCATTTTTTTAGTATATGGTTTGAGTGGCCACCCGCCCTCATCCAAAATTGTGCAACTTTGTATGTTATATTGTGCTTTTGATTTAACGCTTGTGCCCCTTTGCTCATAAAGAGTACTGGGGATTAATTTAGAAATAAACACATATATTTTTATAATATATACTTGTGTGGTGTCCTTTCATTTGGTATTACAGGATTCTATGTGGTAAAACAGCTCGTTTAACACGACCTCTTAAGTTAAGCCTTTAAGGCTGCTTAGTCCATGCTACTCCTAGGATAGCTTGTCTAACAAGGTTGACTTACAACCAGACATCATAAGGGATTGTTTGGACTGATACAAAGTGGTTCCAGAATTGGAAACACTACATATCCGGCCAACTTCTCACAGGCTGCTATAATGTGATTGGTTGTTTTTACTAGGTTGTAAGCTCTACAGTCTGGTAATCATGGTTAGAAGGAAGCAACAGACAGCACCATTAGGGACATTAGCTTCCGCAAAATCAACAGTTATAACCACGGATGATTTCCTCACAAGGGCAGCCTCGGTTATAGATATGGAGATCGAAATGGTGAATAGGCGTCTCTCCAGATCACCTGTGGGTTCCTTTCAAAACCTCGGGGAGCACCCAAATGATATTAATAATGGCATAATAGAAGGATTAGGGGGCAATTGTCAACGTTTGGGTCCAGATAGTGAATTATTGGATAGAGACCGGTCGAATAGTACACTTACAGACACGGGAGAGGCACCTCCACACCCCCTGTCCCTTTAATAACTATTGTAAATAATAAAGGCTCGACTAATACTGGAAATGCTGCTATTATGAGGGAGTGTGATACGGGGGGAAGATCATAGCTACGTCTACAGAGGCCCTAAGGAGCCACTGTCCATCCCCACCCCCACCCTCAAGGACGGTAGGTCGTCCAGCTGGCAGTCTCAAAAGGAAGTGTAAGGCCATTGTGGGACAAGCAAAAAAAATCAAACCGAATGAACCGCAGGAACTGATATTAGACCAGGAAGAGTTTCTGGGGTGAGAAGCAATTAATCGAAACTCTCAAACTAATATTGAGTACCGTGTTGGAGGAAAGGCTGGCACCAATCATGTCCAAGCTGTCTGACTTAGAACAAAGGCTCATCAATATGAATCAGACTTCCTCTCGTCCTCTTGCCACTTTGAATAGTAAGTTAACCAAGCCGACTCCTTTAACAGGCGCAGTACAAGTTTTAGACAAATCTATTCATGAAGTTCCACCCAGTAATAAGGCTCATTACGGAAGTCGTCTAAGCATTAAACCCCCAGAGAGTATGGCAAGGGTTACTATTGAGGATATGCCAACAAATAAGTTACTCCCAACGGCTCAGCTAAAACACACAAGGCAGGGCTTAGGGCATAACAAGGGCGGGAATTTGGATGAAACAACCTTTTGCAGTCCCAGTTGCCTAACAACAGATTTGCGGCCCCAATCAATACCTTTGGTGGTTATCCTAGGTAACGTGCCAACTCTCCACCATGGCTCCACAGAAGCGTTTTATCAGCTTAAGAATAAGGTGATTCATTGGTTTTCAAACAACACCTCCGTGGGCTCTGAAATAGGCCATAACATTGTCATGGCGCAACGAGTAGGTTGGTTGGGTAACTCGAGAAAGGCAGGTGGGGGCGACTGTATAATTGTGAATTTCATTGATCGCTTTGTGGACGAAAGAATATTCAGAGAGACCCAAGCAAAACAGTTTAATATGGGCTGTGGCATATAGATCCCCCTCCTGGGTTTCTTTTACCAACCGATATCATCTAACAGAAATAAGTACGTTGCACACACCACCTGGCAGCAGCATAGATTTAATCACCTGACCTCTGGCATGGTAACAGAAAGCATCCGGGAAGACTGCATCCAATCACCCTTCGCGCTAGCGCCAAATAGATACGGAGCCCTCTCCTTGTTAGAGGACTGCGACTGACTTTAGACCCACACAGCTACCAACAAACCACTGACATTGCCCAACTGCCAACCTATAGGGAGGAGTGCCCTCTAGACAGATTATGGTTGACGGGCGCACATCTGTTGGCCAAGAGGTATTGAAAGTGACTTCTTCAGAGGTCTCATATGGCCAAGTGGTCTATAATGCCATTTCATGGAACAATGTTGGTCTGGCGGGGAAGGCCCAAGACCCAAAGTGGGTAGAGTTTAAAAAATCTTACTCGGTGATATGTCTGCAAGAGACTTGGATGGTGAAATGTAACATCTTTTTAGAAGGATATAAAGCCTTCTTTCTACCAGCAACCCTGTCATGTAGTGGTAGAGCTACAGGAGGCCTGGCTATATACACTGTGTTAGCCTTGAATTGTGTAGTGAAACCAATAATTTCTAATAACACAGACATTTAAGCAGTGACCCTAAAGAGAGGGAACACAATGCTGTCTTTGATAAACTTTTATAATGCAGTAAATACTCGAGGGGATTGCAAGACTGCAGAATTGGGGTAATTTGTTAGACAGCACTGTGGAAGCCACCTTCACCAAATCATGCTAATTGGGAACTTCAATGTGCATCCATGTGGGAATCCAATGAATACTGTTATGGGAGAACTAGGATGTGATAAGATGGGAGGCCTTCACTTCGAACATTCTGGTCGGGGAGAAATACTGAATGATTTACTTAATTAATTTGATTTGGTTTCAGCCATGTCTGTGGAGGACGTTTGCAGTACCCAGCCGTCCCCACATTTAAAGGCCATTCTGGGCGTTTCTTTATAGATCATATCCTATTTTCTTACGGTCTCCAATCCATCATATCGGGCTTTATGTGTTTACCTGGGTGGAAATCTACTGAACCAACGAGTAAGATTGAAAACCCAGGGTGCTTTGTAAACTGCAGATGGAAGGCGCCAACTTAAATGGTAAACTGTGAACCCTGATAAATTATATGAGAGTATCGATAAAACTTGTGCCCCTGAATTAAAATCCTGTGTCCCTCCCGCATCTTTCCTGCTGGATACCCTCCAAGCAATTGAGGAAATTGTCATAAAAGTAGGATCTATGCTATCAACTCCCATATCTGGACCATCACTGAGGGACCCTAAATGGTTTGACCATAATTGCGCAAAAGCAGCAAGAGATTTAAAGGGTGCTCTGAAAATTGTCCCCAGAGATCATATATTGATACGGTCCCTGCACCTGACCTATAAAAGAGCATTAGGACAACACAAAGCTGTACTAAAAGATAAGACCTGTCAAGAACTGTTAGATCCCAATACATTAGGGAACAGCGAGAGATATTGGGGCATTATTAATAGACCCTTGTTTGACAGTGAAAGGGAGAACGAAGTCAGTACCAATATCACTGAGGACAATTGGGTGACCCACTTTAGTTCCATTTTCTAGAGCAATACCCCCCAGAAACAACGGCATAGCGGTGGGCAAGATGTACATTTACCTGTATTCACTGTGAGTGAGGTGGAGAGTGGGATTTTAGGGTTGACTAGCAATAAAGCACCAGGACCAAACGGTATACCCCCTGAACTTTTTAAGTCAAAAGTGTCCTTATGGGCGCCAGTTCTCACAGCCGTGATTAATGCAGCGGCAGAGTCTGGGTGCCCGGGGTCATGGGGTACATCCACAATTGTGCCAGTGTTCAAGAAGGAAGACCGAAATAGCACTACCTGTTATAGACCGATCTCCCTCATTGACTCTGTAGTAAAAGTCGTGGGGGGAGTAATATTGAATAGACTAACCACATGGGCCGATGATAACAGGGTTATTTCCAAAATTTAATATGGTTTTCGGCCAGGTAATTCGACACTAGCGCAATGCCTCAATCTGTATATGGTACTCTGGAAATACACCATAGCCCGATGGAGCACCATCCATATGGCGTTCATGGACCTTTCCTCCGTGTTTGACTGTGTCAACCGGGGGAAACTGTGGGAATCCTTGGGCGCCATGGGGGTGGAAGACTCTTTGGTTTATTTCCTGAGGGACCTGCACAGGGATACAAAGGCCAATGTAAGATTCTCGCAGGACCTTAAGGTATCCAGGGATTTTTGCGTCCACAGGGGTGTAAGGCAGGGCTGCATTTTTGCCCCTTTTCTTTTCAACCTTTATATTAACGACCTGGACAATTTCCTGATGAACACTAGTGTGGACTTCCCCTATGTTGGGAGCAGGGGATTGCCCGTCCTGCTATATGCGGACGACGCAGTCCTCTGGGCTAGAAAGCGCCCAATTGCTGTATTACTAAAGATTTACCAGGCTAAAAGCTTTGCAGTAGGAAGTTACGGCAGCCAACTCTGGGGGTATGTGGCAGCCGAGGGTATAGGGGTGGCTGAAAATAATTTTTTTAAACAGCTCCTGGGGGTACCAAAAGGAACATCTAATTTTATAGCTCATGAGGAAACTGGTACACCTTTCATTGGAGACATTATAGCACTACGGCCCTTAGTATTTTGGTTAAAATGCTGGTTAAACAGACACTCGGTCCTAAATCACCAGCTTTTATAAGAAGTACTGTCTTTGGACCACATGCTTAAACTCCCTTGGCTGAAATACCTAAAAGGCTGTTTTATTGCAATAGGGCGTCCGGACCTATTTTTAAACCCAGACTTGATTGTTAATGCAGATGTAGACTTGGTGAAAAAATCATTTACTTTAATGAAAAAACTGAATCAAGAGGGGGTGGAAATGGTAAAACCCAGAGCTCGCAGTTTTGTGATGCTTAAAACTACACCTTTCCTGGAACCTTATCTAACATGGTCTATATCAGGAAATGAGCGGTTTTTATTAACAAGGTTCCGGTTGGACTATTTTCACTTTTTATTAGCTGTTCCGAGGGGCTCCCACAGAGGACAAGTGTTAGCGTCCTGCGACTGCGACAGTATGTTTCCGCAGGACTTGGTACACTTTCTATTTATCTGTCCTCTTTACGATGCACCCCAGAGGTTATTTTTAATGCCCCTTCTAAAAAAACTGAATTTTACCCAGGTTCACCCAGCCCTCTGTTATCTGCAAATGTTGATGCCGGAAATCACCCTATTTTAGATTGTTTTTTTAAAATCAGCTCCTAAAATAAGGAATTTAAGGGAGAACTAGTGGTCTCATAAATTTTTGTACATTTGTTACTTTTTAAATGAAATGTTTTTTATATAATAGACTGTGTTTATAATTAGTGATTATGTTTTAAATGTGCAATATACTAATTGTGGTACTGTGGCTTTTATGGTTTTTAATCTGAAAAACAAAATAAAGTATTTCTGACTGACTGACTACTGGCAATGAAATTCCCAAACGATGATGAGACAAATGCTCGCTAACAGTCTAACCACAGGCGTTCGGGGTAGCATTCCAACACCTCTGGTTTTCTCCAGTGTGTCATTTTTGACAGAGTCCCAACTAATGCAAATCAGTACTGACCCTGGTCCTCAAGGAAATATTCCTTCCCTAACCTTGGCCATCTCATTTGAGATTCACATACTCTGGATCTCACTGACTGTGCTACGCACCTCAACAAGATCCTCAACAACTCCTAAGCAATTCCAGACTAGACCTCAGTGTAGCCTGGAATTGCTTAGCAGTTGTTGAGGATCTGTAACGGTTACGAGAGAGACTTATGAGGGCCAGGTGAGGGTCTGTGAGGGTGGCTGGGGTATTGTGAAGGCCAGTCAAGAGCTCATGAAAGCCAATTTACAATTTATAATTTCAGATTGGGGGTTTTCTTATCAGCTAGCTGAGGGTGACTGAGTGCAGGCTGAGGGCTCCAAGATACATACGAAAGTCTAGGAGTCTGGGTGTCTCTGGAGTGGCTTCGAGGGATGACACAGGAGTCCCGGTTGGTGAAGAGGCCCCAGCAGCAGACAACTGGCCCAACACTTAGTGGTGGCCTCTGCCTTCACCTTCCCTCCTACATACACTGTGTTGGCAGGAGGACCAGAGAGTGGTCCTCTGCTTTCACACTGTTTCTGATGCACACCATCAGGGAAAGAAGGGCAGACTGCTCTACCCACACCTACCTACACCAAGCGTTTGTGTCAAGAGACCTGCACAACGAGTCATTGTCACCACACCCAGATTATTGCTGCATGTGGCAAACATAGACAGTTTGTGGGGTATGCCTGCATTGCTGCTGCTTGTGCTGTGCTTGTTTGTGTGTAAGAGAAGCATGCACTGCTGCTGCCTCTGCTTTACTTATTCATCTTACGAGGTGAAGCCTGTTGTGCTTGTTCTTTTTGCTGTGTCTCTTCCATCTGTGGGAGGGAAGCGTGCACTGCTGCTGCCTCTGCTTTACTTATTCATCTTACGTGGTGAAGCCTGTTGTACTTGTTCTTTTTGCTGTGTCTCTTCCATCTGTGGAAGGGAAGCTTGCACTGCTGCTGCCTCTGCTTTACTTATTCATCTTACGTGGTGAAGCCTGTTGTACTTGTTCTTTTTGCTGTGTCTCTTCCATCTGTGGGAGGGAAGCTTGCACTGCTGCTACCACCTGTGACGTGTACACTGTTGGCTTTACGTTTCTTGGAAGGTGGTGTTGGGGTCATGCATTGCTCAATGCCACCTTAGCTGTACTGAGCCCAAACACCCCTTAACATCTAACATGCTGCTCCAGGAGTACCCTATCACCAGCACAAACAGCAAAGAGCAGACATGCAAGATCCGCCTCCTTGCACATTGACAGACCTGCCAACTCACACGGTACTACTGTGCGGCACACAACTTCGGCTCCCTTCACATGCTCGCCCGGTGAGCAGCCGAAATCGCATAGCGACAGGGAGAACGAGCTGAAATTCACTGTAAACAGTGGATTTTCTGCTCGTTTCCGGAGGCTGTAAACAGCCATTGCCCATTTGGATGTGTGAGAATACTCCGTATCATCGGTGGCAGCCGCAATGACCCTTTGTATTTATGGGGCATATTACCAAGCAATAGCGATAATTATCGCTATTGCTTGGTTAGAGACAAAAATTTACCGCAGAGCTGCGGCTATTTTTACCGCAAATAAACCTTGGTATTACCAAGGTTTAACGCAAATGCGGTAAAAATCGCCGCAAAGCATGAATATCGATGAAAAGTCTGTGATATTCATGCATTAGCGAGCTAATGCTCTTAGCCATGTTATCCACCTCCCATTGGATAACATGGGTAAGAACTGCTCAGGGCAGGTGTTTGCTTTTGGAGATATTCGCGCTTAGCGCGAATATCTCCAAAAGTTGGTAATAGGAGATAGCGATGTTAGCGACTGTTTTCAGTCTCTAACATCTTGGCACGCCCACTTTGCATCTCATTAGTGATAAATATCACTGACAAGCAAAGTGGGGCCCAAGATGGCCGCTATCTCCTACTAGCTGTCGCTAACTGGTGTTAGTGACAGCTAGGTAATAGGGAGATCATTTTATCTCCGCTTTCTTGGCTTTTAAAGTCAAAAAGCGGAGATAAACCCCCTTGATAATATGCCCCTATATTTTTTCGGAGGGGATGGGGGCCTGGTGAGGGGCATCGTACCTCTTAGGTAGCTTTAGGCACGAAGCCCAACCCCCTCCAAGGCCCCGCCCCCTGCGCACACAGTGGCATTCATTTGTAAGTTGGCAAGTATGCAGTGAAAATAGCAAAGATGACCTAAAGTGGCTGGATGGGGAGACCACTTAGAGTAGGCAATGTGTGATTACACCATTGACCTCTACCAAACGTCATCGAACAATAGTAGAACAACATGGAGTACACTAAACAATGAGGCAAGGAAAAGTAGAGAGAGCGATGGATTACTAGTAGGCTTCAGAGTAGTTGTATGCAGAAGATAGACTAAGAACCTGAGGCGAAGAGTTCATTTACACAAAGGAGTAACAATAACATTTAGAAACACCATTCACTGGACAACACCTTGATTTATCTCCAGTTTGCTACTGGCAAATGTTTCTTTTTCAACTAAAAAGACATCAAATAGCACGATCATAGCATCTTTAGGTTCCCAAAAGGCTAGAGTAGGGTCCACAGTCACCCTTTGAACAGTACCACAGCATAGTATAGACAATAAGGATAATATGCCTTTCTTGGAAAAAAGAAAGGCATATTATCAGGACATATCTTAGGATGCCTTGTGAACTGCGTGACCCCACAATATGATGCCCTTTCGTGTGAAAAATGCCTTCAAACTAAAATTCTGTATAGGACACCAATATCAACAAATTAAGAAATATAAAATGTATGCAGAAATGTACATATGCAGAAAGATATCAATATATGTAAAATACCGGAGAGGTATAGTTGTACCATGGAACTTGCATAAGGCAAATGAGCAAAGCCTTTCCTGTACTGGCATTGACTCTTATAGGAGTGAACGTTTCAGAGTCAACAGACTCTGCAAGTCTGAAAGGGTGTATGAGAGTTGATAGGAACATTCTAGTAACAACAGGTAGGTGCTTAGGACAACTATTGCAACTTTAAGTGATGTTTGAACCATCGTTTATTCCCTGTTAGATGGTATGATTCTTTCACCAATCAAAATCCAGAAGAAAGTGCTGAAGAGCTAGGGTAAGATAAATGCAAGCAGGCAGCTGAGAGGGAGCTTGAAGGCCAAGGAAAAGAGCAAGCACAGCTAGGTAGACATGTCTTTGAAGACCTTGGAATCCTTCAGGCACAAGTAGGCAGCCGGGGGATGCAAACCAAAGCAAACAGCTAGCACAAAAGGCAGCCAGGCACAGGCTTGAGCGACAGTATTTATACAGTGCCAACAACCATCGATGAACAAGGCAACGGCTGTTGAAGGGCTTCATCGCGGAGAGGTGCCTAACACTGGGGATGTTGTACCTCACCCCAATGATGATGCGGTTTTGGAAGCCCTCTAACAAGAAGCACAATAATTGCCTTAAAATTGTGGTGTATACAGAAAATGTGGACATTAGGCCCAGAGGCAATTAACTCTTGTATAAACTGAACCACCAGATGTCCAAAAGTTGTTCCCTACGCAAACCAGGTAAAACAATGACAAATCCACCAAATGCAAAAAAAATGTGTTGATATTAGTGTAGGTATTCCGGAATAGACCACTTAAAATTCTACTTCGAAAAATTATTTTGAGAACTATTAAAATATGTGCAGGCTGTAATTGAAATTAGACTTACAGCTCTAACGTGCCAACTTGTTTAGTGCACTTGGTACCAAGTAATAAGGCTACTACCTCTGTGCAAACTACAGCCCAGTCTGGACAGTTTGGCCCAATGAACAGGTGACATGCTAAATGAAAGGTGGCTTGAAGCATTCCAGTTCACAGCAAGTGATCCCACACTGGAGCACCTCAGCATTGGAAAGCCAGGACCACCCGGGACAGAGCAGGCAATGGCCAATGACCCCACCCTGTCCTGCTGCCCTCATCGGGCACATCAGTTGTAGGACAGTAAGAAAAGAAACACTCAAAATAACCTTACAACTCACCTTCCTTACCATGTACATGCTTCGGTACCCCGATGTCTCCCTAACACCTCATTCACCCTCCGCGTCCGCCACTGTTGGGGATAATGCAGCCCTCTGTTACACCACAGACCATACGGTTTGGCCCCTTGGAAAATATTCCCATTTTCTATACCATGTTATGCTATGTTTATTTATTTATAAAGTGCAGCGATTACTCAGAGGTGTATTGGTGGTAGCTTGTCACAGACATACGTAACCATGTCAGCACCAAAGGGTGTCTTTTATTATAGAGTTATAAAGCCAAGTTTTTAGGGCTTTCCAAAAAGCCAAGAGATGTTTTATCATTTTTTAATGAATAGCTGGGGCATTCGAGTGTGATGCAGTGTAGATGAAGCTACTTCCTCCCCAAGTGGTGCGCTTATATTTAGGACTCAGGACATTGTAAGCAGCGGAAGACCTCAGGGTTCTTGGTGGCTTGCACCACTTGAATTTCCTCTTCAGGTAGTCAGGTCCCATCCCATGCAGTCCTTAAAACTAGGGCAGACAGGCTTGAATACCGCTCTCTGTCTTACTGGCAACCAGTGAAGCTTTTTTGGAGCCCCTGCTAAGAATCTGAATTTTAGAATGCCTAATAACAGCCACGTAGGAACATTTTGAATAATCTATAGTTTATTCAAATATTGCTGCACCTGCTTTATTTTATCTATTAGTGCTTCCTGATGAAGCTAATTTAGTAACTATTTTAGGAGGGCGCTGGCAGTTTGCCAGTGCCTTCCTAAAATAGTTACAGCCCAGGATGATGGATGGACACTTTGGATAGCTCACTCAAGGGACCCCTGAGCCCTTTGGGGCGATTGCATAGTAACACACACATGGCCGCTGGAACTAGTTGAAGCTCAAATTCAGTGACTCATTCATCAGCCCAAAAACAATCGTGAGCGTCGTCGAGGCTGGGCAGGTTTGCCACCCTTCTTCCCAAATCTACTGTCGAAAATCAGCTGTGATGCTGGATAGAGGCCTTTGTATCCTTGACTTTCACGAGCGCAATCCTCGTGCTGTTCCTGTGACCAGGAGCTTCTTTCTCTTGATCTGCTGCTCTGATCGGTCTCTGACCATTTATACACACAAGAGGTACTTGAACTCGCACAGAAGACCCCCCCCCCATTAAAAAAATCCACAAAATCCGCAAATCCGTGAATTTTGCTGCTCAGTGAATCCGCGAATCCGCCCATGCTTAGTTTTTTATATGTGGTTGCTATATTCGTACAAATGAAGATGTGACAAGTTTGCTAATATGTTGGCTACACTCCAAGTTGACAGAATTGGGTAGGACTCTTTACTTTAGTGGTACTGATTATTGCATAATAGATCACTCTGGCACTTCCCTGATACGCTGCAGGCATTGGGGGTCCTTTAAGAAAAGGATGGGGTGCCAACACCCAACAATGCCACCATGACCCCCCTTCTGCTCGCAGCCTCCTGCAGCCTGAGGCTGGGTTGTACATTGTTTCTAGCACTGGGCTTTTCTAGTTTGGGCTTGGAGATTTTTTTTTATATTTCTAAGACATGGTTCTTACACGAGGGTACCTGGTGTTGCTGATGGGGCTAATGAAGACTGCGGTTCTTGTCATTTACACAGTTATAGAGAAGTAAAGTTTCCTATTATGAAATTACCCTCAGCACACCTGAGAGCAGCCACTAACACCCACATAGTTAGGTAACATAACATACACTCTTCATCTTGGAAGCCTTGCCTTATGGGTTTGGTTGGTAGACACATGAATTGGTACCCTGTGTTTCAGAGTTGCAGTCTGCAGTTGTTGAGGTACTGTACAGAAGGCAGACAGTCAAACATGATACAGAGGAGTGTGATATACAGACTTTGGCGAGTAGCAGCAAGCTACTTTGAAAATATAGTATTTGTAGTGATAACAGTGAGCTCACTGATAACCTAGTTTGTGCATGGATTCAGTACATACCTATGCTGAATTTGAGTTGGTGGCTGCCGCTGGGGCTCATTTTTTGACACATATTTTTCCTCATCAACTTTGACGTAGAACAGACCAGGGAGGCAAGATGGCGGCCGCTGCTGTAGCTGTTTGAGTAGCCTGCGGACTGCTCATCATAGCCTTTTACCTGAGGCTGTTATTCACCCGTCAATGAAACGCTGGGCGATCGTGTTTTGTTGAAAGCCTTGCAGCAGTCAGATTCATGTGGACTCTTGTGCATTACGCGCCCTATTCACTGGGCATTAGCGGTGGTCTCTGACAGGGGCGGATTGGCAAGGCGGGCATTCGTGCATGGGCCGAAGGGCAGGTGCCTCAGTGCCCGCTTTTTTCTCCCCTGTCCCAGCCCACAGAGAGTGGACTAGGAAAGGGGAGAAAAGAAACGGCCCACAGAGTGCACGGAGACAGAAAGAGAAAATGAAAGCAGCCTCGCTGTGCGGCCGGACAGCGATTGTCAGCTGTGGCCTCTCCGTCATCCCTGCCCTGCCAAGCAATCAAGCTGAGGCTGGACTGGGGAGGGGTGATTGTTTGCAAGAATCGGCCTCGCTGGGGGCCAAGTGTTTCTCAGGCCTTTGAGCCATTTTCACCTTAGTCCCCCTGGGGCCCATGCAGCCCAGAAACGGTGTTAGTCTTAACACCTCACCCACAGCCCTTCACATTCAGGGCATAGTGGGCGAGGAAGAATGGGTCTTGCTGTGGGGGCCAGGTGATGTTTGTAATTTTTTATTTTATTTATTTAGTTATGCGATTTTATATAGCGCAGACTTTACCCGAAGGTGTCAGAGGCTTCACACTAGGAACAGCAATAATACATGAGGAGAAAAATTACAAGTGGACAAATTACAAAAGCAAACGTTAAGTTACGTGAATCAAAAGTGACAATTGTGAGCAACCAAAATACATGAGGTAGCAATCGGTCATTCCAGGAGGAAAAAGTGACATGTGCAAGTTACAAAAGGGTACTGTGAGAAGTTGGCCTGATATGTGGTGTTTCCAATTCTGGAACCACCTTGTATCAGTCCAAACAATCCCTTATGGTGTCTGGTTGTAAGTCAACCTTGTAGACAAGCTATCCTAGGGGTAGCATGGACTAAGCAGCCTTAAAGGCTTAACTTAAGAGGTTGTGTTAAGCGAGCTGTTTTACCACATACAATCCTGTAATACCAAATGAAAGGACACCACACAAGTATATATTATAAAAATATATGTGTTTATTTCTAAATTAATCCCCAGTACTCTTTATGAGGAAAGGGGCACAAGCGTTAAATCAAAAGCAAAGTATAACATACAAAGTTGCACAATTATGGATGAGGGCGGGTGGCCACTCAAACCATATACTAAAAAAGTGGTATAAGAGATATCAATCGAACAGTGGTTAGGCCTAGGGCCTAGAGAATCACTGGGAGCAGTCAGGACTAGCAATGCTGAAGTCGGGAGAAGCCCGCGGGATTCGGGTGCAGCACGTAAAGTGCGGCTTGCACCAATGCAATGTCAATGGTGCGTAAAAGTTACACAAAGTTAGTTTAAAGATACTTCCGCTGAACCTAGAGGAACAAAACTTAAGACACAGACCCTAGAGGTGTGTACCAGTGTAGGGACACCGGCGTTGCAATGTTACCTCTCCCACAGGAAGTGGGTGCACAGGGTCGAAGTGGCGTCGGGTTTTGACACGCAGGTTCTTGGTGCTTGGAGCTTGAGAAGCTGCAGGCGATGGGAAGCAGAAGTGTCCGGTGTGATCCAAGGGTGGATCGAAGTCGAGATGAATCTGAAAGCAGAGGGGACAGAGTCTGGGTCACTCAGCAGTGACCAGGGTGGAACCAGGACGGAACCAGGCAATGTCGGGCGCAATCAGATGGTTGTCGAGAGGCTTCTCTCCGCTGTCACGTGGGCTCTGGGGCATCTGCGACATCCAGGAGAAGGTCACAATTTGTCCCACGCAGGCTCTCGCCGCCAGCACCATCGGCTTCAAGATTGCAGCAAACAGCACTTGTCAAAAGCAATCCACGCGGAACCGGGAGATTGCTTCTCACTCGGACCAGGAGGGTCAGAGTGGGGGCTCCTTTTCACAGGAGCTGGTGCAGATCGGGAGCAACCAGAAAAGCAAGTTGTGTTCAAGTTTTTGTCGGCACAGGGGCCAGAAGCCAGCTGGCAAGCGACCGGGCCAACGTGTCAAGCCAACACAAGCAGAAGGGCCCCACGCAGCACTCGTCGAGTGTGGAGGGGGTAGCTTTGGTGCAAGTGTAGCTCAGGGTTAGGGCTTCTCAAACCCCGGTGTGCAGCTTCGAGGGTCACTCGTGGGCTGCACGGTCAGCGTCTCGTGGCCTTTTCAAGATGGCGTGCCCCGCGCTTCTGGTCGCCTCCACGGGTCTCAGCTCTGCAGGGACTGTGGATTGGGCTGGGAGAAGGTAGGCAAGCTTGATTTCGTCGATCTCTGTCACTCGAGTTCCGGCGGGAACTGCAACAAAGCAAGGGTCGAGGGCTGGTTGGTACCTGTTTGCACAGGGTGGTCACTCCTTGACCACAAGGGAGATTCTTCAGTCTTCTACGTTGAGTAGGATGTCGAAGGGTCCAGAATTCGTTTCTTATGTTTCTTCAGGATGATCTGAGTTGCATTGGCACTGCTCCCACTCTTATTCGAATCTGGTGGGCTGGACATCCTGCTAGGTCCCCTCCTATGGGTGGGACCCAGGAAGGGGGTGGTTACACCCCTTTCCTTTGATCCAGGCCACGCTGGGACTGGGGCTGGTGTGCCCCAGAACAGGTTTGGCCGGATTATGCAAGGGGCAGCCTTGTGCTCCCCAGGCAGTGTCTGGTTTCTTTGAAACCTCCCTGCTACAATCCACTATCTCCTGTCTGGGCTGGTTTGACACCGCCCTGCGACAGGAAACCCTTTGTCCAGGCCACCATTTGCTGAGTTTCGGTCAGCAGCAGGAGGCCAGACCCGTGTCTGTGGCAGAGGCATCCATTTTGTGGATCTGAGGCTCATTTTAAATCAACAGCGTTTCAGTAAAGTAACATGTCTTCTCCCTCTAGAAGTGTGGAATGCTACCCCCGTCGCTAGAACTGGTGAGGGGGTAGTATTCCAATTCGTATGACACCTTACACGACATGTTTTGATAAAGCCAAACCAAAGTTGCTATATAACCGCAAGGATTATAAGGCACTTACGAGTATATGGTATGGCATTATCCTGAATCAGTTTAGGGAGTTGTTCCCGACAGCTGCAGACAGGCTCTGCCCATGTCAGAGCTCCATCTCACATAAAACCACGCACTCTGCCTCCAGGATTGATAAGGCCTTCCATAGGAGTGACTCACAGGTTTATATGTGTCCAGATATAGGTTTAGATATAGGTATACTATATCTAAGCAAGGGGTGATTACACCCACTTGCCCCAGCTGATTGATCGGCCAGTTGTGTCAATTTAAGAACCAGCCAGGGGTGGCAAAAGCTATGCTTCAGCCCCTGGTAGGCCTTGGTGGCACCTATGCCCTGAGCACCTGTAGTGCATGGTACAGGGGCTGACAAGGAGTCCATTTCCAATTGTGATATGTACCTATAGCACATGTATTACAAATTTAGAGAGAGAACAGCAGGCTGGGGGTCTGATTAGCAGGCCCACAGCCTCAGTAAGTCGAAAACCAGTGAAGCAAAAAGCAAAAATTGGGGTGACCATAGGATAGCAGACCCTACTCTCCTACACAAGCCCCCCCCCCAAACGCAGGGACATTAAACTTAACCTTGCCCAGATAAGTCTTCACGTTCTAAGTGGAAGTACCTGGAGAGACCATCTGCATTACCATGGTCAGTCCCTGGGCGGTGCTCTACTGTAAAGTCCATCCCCTGTAGGGAAATGGACCCCCTGAGCAGTTTGGGATTTTCACCCTTCATCTGATTTAGCCACAAGAGGGGCTTATGGTCTGTCTGAATTAGGGAGTGAGTACCAAACAAGTATGGCCTCAACTTCTTCAGGGCCCAAACCACAGCAAAGGCCTCCCTCTCAATAGCTGACCAACGTTTCTCCCTGGGGGTCAGCCTTCTGCTAATAAAAGCAATGGGCTGGTCTTGACCATCTTGATTAAGTTGTGAAAGCACAGCTCCCACCCCCAACTCAGAAGCATCTGTCTGTACAATGAACTGTTTGGGGTAGTCAGGACTCTTCAGGATAGGTGCAGAGCACATGGCCTTCTTCAGGTCATCAAATGCCTTTTGACAGCTAACTGTCCACTGAAACTTTTTGGGCATCTTCTTGGATGTCAAGTCATTCAATGGTGTCACAATGGACCCATAGTTCTTTACAAATTTTCTGTAATACCCAGTCAGGCCCAAGAAGGCTCTGACTTGTGTCTGGGTAGTTGGAGGAGCCCAGTCCTGTATGGTCTGGATCTTGCTCTTCAATGGTTGAACCTGACCCCCACCTACTAGGTGGCCCAGGTACACAACCTTGCTCTGCCCTATCTGGCACTTGGTAGCCTTGATAGTCAGGCCTGCCTTTTGCAGGGCCTCCAGAACCTTCTTCAGGTGGATCAGGTGATCCTCCCAGGTGGAGCTAAAGACAGCAATATCATCTAGATATGCTGCGCAAAAGTCATCCAACCCAGCAAGGACTTGATTCACCAACCTTTGGAAGGTGGCAGGTGCATTCTTCAAACCAAAGGGCATTACCACAAACTGATAATGACCACTAGGGGTAGAGAATGCTGTTTTAGCTTTTGACTCTTCAGCTAGTCTGATTTGCCAGTAGCCAGCTGTCAAATCAAATGTGCTCAGAAACTTGGCAGAAGCCAATTTATCAATGAGCTCATCTGCTCTTGGAATGGGATGTGCATCTGTCCTAGTGACAGCATTGAGACCTCTGTAGTTTACACAAAACCTCATTTCTCTCTTTCCATCTTTGGTATGAGGTTTTGGCACAAGGACCACTGGGCTAGCCCATGGGCTCTCTGATGGCTCAATCACTCCAAGCTCCAACATCTTTTGCACCTCAGCCTTTATACAATCCCTGACATGGTCAGGTTGCCTGTAGATCTTATTCTTCACAGGCAGACTGTCACCAGTGTCCACCTCATGGGTGCACCAATTAGTCTGGCTGGGTGTGAGTAAAAACATATGCCTGTGGGCCTGCAACACCTGTCTGCAGTCCACCTGTTGCTGCTCAGTGAGGCTGCCTGCCAAGGCTACTCCATCAACTGAACCATCGTCAGGGTTCTGGGAAAGCAGGTCTGGGAGAGGGTCACTCTCTTCCTCCTGATCCCCATCTGTGGCCATGAGGAGACTCATGTCCTCCCTGTCAACAAATGCTTTCAAACGGTTTACATGGAGCACCCTGTGGGGGCTCTTAGGGGTGCCAAAGTCAACCACATAGGTGACTTCTCCCTTTTTCTCAATGATAGGGTAGGGTCCAGTCCATTTGTCCTGGAGAGCTGCTGGCCCCACTGGGCCCAACACCCACACCTTCTGCCCTGGCTGGAACTCAACCAGAACAACCTTTTGGTCATGCCAAGCTTTCTGTAATTCTTGACTGGCCTCCAGGTTTTTGGATGCTCTCTCCATATACTCAGCCATCCTGGAGCGGAGACCAAGTACATAGTCCACAATATCTAGCTTAGGCTTTTTGAGAGGTAACTCCCATCCTTCCTTCACCAAACACAATTGACCCCTCACAGGGTGGCCAAACAAAAGTTCAAAAGGGCTGTAGCCAACCCCCTTCTGTGGGACCTCTCTGTAAGCAAAGAGCAAGCAGGGTAAAAGGATGTCCCATTTCCGCCTAAGCTTCTCTGGTAAACCTTTTATCATTCCCTTTAGGGTCTTGTTGAACCTTTCAACAAGCCCATTGCACTGTGGATGGTAGGGTGTGGTAAACTTATAGCTTACTCCACACTCTTTCCACATTGCTTTTAAGTATCCAGACATGAAGTTGGTACCTCAGTCTGAAAGAACCTCCTGTGGAAAGCCCACTCTTGAGAAAACTGCAACGAGGGCTTTTGCCACCACAGGTGCTGTGGTGGTCCTCAGGGGAATTGCCTCTGGGTACCTGGTGGCATGTTCCACTACCACCAGTATACATCTGTGCCCAGATGCTGTTTGAGGATCCATGGGACCCACAATATCTATTCCAACTCTTTCAAAGGGTACCCCCACCACAGGTAGTGGTATCAGGGGGGCCTTTGTTGTGCCACCTGAGTTACCACTGGCTTGGCAAGTGACACAGGGGCGACAAAACTCCTTGACATTTTCTGACATGGGAGGCCACTGAAAGTATGGAACAAGCCTGTCCCAAGTCTTATTCTGGCCTAAGTGTCCTGCAAGGGGAATATCATGGGCCAAAGTGAGAAGGAAACCCCTAAACTTCAAAGGTATAACCAACCTCCTGGTGGCACCAGGCTTGGGGTCTCTAGCCTCTGAATAAAGGAGTCCTTCATCCCAATAAACTTTATGGGCACTTTGAGCATTCCCTGCAGCCTCAGCAGCAGCTTGCTGTCTGAGGGGTTCAAGTGAAGGGCAATCTAATTGGGCCTGCCCCAGGTCTGCCCTTGAGGGTCCCCCTGTCCCCAGAAACTCAACCTGGTCAGGTTCAAGCTCCTCAGAGACAGTCTCCTCTTGGACTGCAGAATCAGTTTCCTGTGAAACTTGATCCTCAACCTGGGGCAAGTGGGAAGGCACAGCCTTAACCCTCTTGCTCCTTCTCTTGGGTTGTGGTTGGTCTAATGTTTCAAGATCCACCACTGGTTCAGGAAGGCACTTCTTAGTCCTGTACTCCACTTCTGACCAAACTGAGCTTTCAAGATCATTGCCTAACAGACAGTCTACTGGGAGGTCTGCACTCACAACAACTTTCTTTAGGCCATGTACCCCTCCCCAGGAGAAGTTCACAACAGCCACACTATGTGAAGTAGTGGAGTTGCTTGCATTGGTCACTAGGTAACTTTCACCTAGTACAATCTGACCAGGGTCCACAAAGTCTGGTGTCACCATAGTGACACTGGCACAAGTGTCCCTGTAGGCCTTAGCCAGTTTCTCATTGATTAAGGGAGTCTGCCTATATTTGCCCAGGTTACTGGGGCTCACTGCAGTGGTCAAAGATAAGTCCACATCATAGAGGAGAACTGCCTGTGTGGGGATTCTGACTAGGCCAGATTCCACCTCAGTACCCAGGCTTAACCCTACTATCCCCTTAGGTTGTGCACTACCACTGCTGACTGTACTAGGGGGTGCAGTTGCTTTAGGAGCTGCAGTGGTAGGAACTGGATTTTTCTTAGTGCATTCACTGCCCCAGTGTGAAACTGATTTGCAGGTATTACACCAAGGTGTCTTTGGGCCATCATTCTTCTTTTTCTTTTTGTCATTTTGGGAACCACCCTCCTTATTACTAGTTTGGGGGCCTGAAGACTTCTGGTCCTTTTCTTTATCTTTCTGATTCCCACCCTTCTGGTCTGTTTTCTTCTGGTCACCATGGTTCTGGGGTTTCTGCTTAATCCTTGTTCTGACCCATTTGTTTGCCTTCTTTCCCAAATCTTGGGGAGAGGTCAAATCAGAGTCAATAAGGTATTGATGCAACAGCTGGTTCTGACAGTTGTTAAGGATCTGCTCTCTCATTATAAGATTGTACAATCCTATATAGTCTGAGACTTTACTTCCCTGCAGCCAACCCTCCAGAGCCTTAGAGGCACAATTAAGCATGGGCGAATTTTGGGAATCTGGCGTTCGCAAATTTTGCGAATTTGCGAACTCGCAATCCGCAAAATCCGCGAATTCTCGCGAATCTGCAGATTTTTTTTTTGTGTTCGCAAGGATTTCTGCCAGTTCGTGAGGATTTTGTACCAGTTCGCAATTGCGAACTTACATGTCGGCTCGCAACGGTCACGATTATGTTGTTTCTACGTCTGGTTCATCATCACAGGTTCCCAGCACCCTCTGTTTCACCCCTGCCACCCTCTGTTTCACCCATGCCACCCTCTGGTACATCAATGCCACCCTCTGGTTCATCATCACTGTAGATTATGGGGGGAAAAAGCAAGCACACCTGCCCTGCTACAACTGACATGAATTAATTTGGGGTTGATTTATTAATGTGTCACTGTTTTAAAATTCCAGTCTGGCACCTGCTTCCTTATCTGTAATTTACTTTCTGTTGCAGTGCAATTCTTTTTCCAGGACCTTTGTGGCCTACTTGTAGCGATTCTATGATCCGGCTGTGAGGGTCAGAGCAGGGTCATACAATTGTTGCAACTGGCAACTGAACTCTGGAGGGGCCCCAGTCAGGAAGCACTACAGGGAATGGTTACTAATGATGAATTTGAACTTTTGCACCTGCTGCTGAGTGCTTTCAGTTTAGTAAAAATCGTTTTTCTGCAGGACAGCATTACAGCAACTGTAATGCCCCAAACAAGCTTACTTGTGAAAGTTGATTTCTAATCCAAAAGTGATCCAAAGAAAGTCAAAAGGCCTCAAATCCAAAAAAGTGCAGGCAAATGTCAACCTGAGGAGTTATTCTCATAAAAATCATCATTTTCAGAAGGTCTATGCTGCTTGCTCGTGGATTTCTTGTGCAGAATTGCAATTTTTGTAATTTCGCGAGTGCGAGATTGTTGCTGCCCGCCCCATCTACATGTTCACAATTGCGAACTTACACTGACCGCCGCAAAATTGTATCACCAAGAAAAAAAAATCTGCTGCGTGCGAATTTGCGGATTTTCGGTAAATTCGCGAGCGTTCGCGGATTGCGAATTTACCGAAAATCCGCAAAATCCGCGATCGGAACGGATTTTCCACCCATGCTTAATTGTGACAGGGCGGACCCAGCAATTGCGCATGTTCGTGGAACTTTTGTGTGGTCGCAGAGAATGTTTACTGTTTCGCGTGACTACGCAAATTTCACCCACCCCTAAATGCCCAGGGTCTAGAGATATGTTCCGCCCTATTGTGATGCGGCGACGATCGCCTTAAAACTCATGGTCTAGAGATACGTGTTCCACCCTATTGTGATGCAGTAGCGATCGCCTTGAAACCTATAGTCTAGGGTTATGTGTTCCTCCCTATTGTGATGCGGTGGTGATCGCCTTGAAATGCAGGGTCTAGGATTATGTGTTCTGCCCTATTATGATGCGGCGGTGTCTGCCTTGACACCCAGGGTCTAGGGCTGTGTGTTCCGTCCTGTTGTGGTGCAGCAGTGATCGCCATAAAACCCAGGGTCTAGGTATATGTGTTCCACCTTATTGTGATACGGTGGTAATCGCCTTGAAACCCAGGGTCTAGAGATATGCGTTCCGCACCATTGTGATGCGATGGCGACAGCCATCAAACCCAGGGTCTAGGGATATGTGTTCCGCCTTATTGTGATGTGGTTTCAATAGCCTTGAAACCCAGGGTCTAGGGTAATGTGTTCTGCCCTTTTCTGATGCGGCGGCGATCGCCTTGAAACCCAGGGTCTAGAGATATATGTTCCACCCTCTTGTGATGCCGCGGCGATGTCCTTTAAACCTAGGGTCTAGGGATATGTGTTCCACCCTATTGTGATGTGGCGGCGATCGCCTTCAGACCCAGGGTCTAGGGATATGTATTCCGCCTTATTGTGATGCGGCGCAATCTCCTTGACACCCAGGGTCTAAGGTTGTGTGTTCTGCCCTATTGTGATGCGGCGGTGATCGCCTTGAAACCCAGGGTCTAGAGATATATGTTCCGCCCTATAGTGATGCGGTGGCGATGTCCTTTAAACCCAAGGTCTAGGGATATGTGTTCCGCCCTATAGTGATGCGGCGGCGATCGTCTTCAGACCCAGGGTCTAGGGATATGTATTCCGCCTTATTGTGATGCGGCGGCAATCGCCTTGACACCCAGGGTCTAGGGATATGTGTTCCGCACTATTGTGATGTGACAGCGACTGTCTTGATACCCAGCGTCTAGATAAAGGTGTACTGTACTTATTGTGATGCGGCGGCAATCGCCTTGAAACCCTGGGTCTAGGGTTATGTGTTCTGCCCTATTGTGATGTGGCGGCGATCACTTTGAAACCCAGGGTTGAGAGCTATATGTTCCGCCCTATTTTGATGTTTTGGGCGATTGCCTTTAAACCCAGGGTCTAGGGATATGTGTTCCGCACTATTGTGATGCAACAGTCTTGAAACCCAGGGTCTGGGGAAAGGTGTTCCGCCCTATTATGGTGCAGCGGCAATCGTCGTGAAACTTATGGTCTAGGGATATGTGTGTCGCCCTATTGTGATGCGGTGGCAATCACCTTGAAACCCATAGTGTAGTGTTATGTGTTCCACCCTATTGTGATTCGGCGGCTATTTTTATTATTTCAGACTTGTACCGCGCTAAGAATCGACTCCCTTGGGAGTATCTCCGCGCCCTTGGCAACATCAGAAAGCAGAAGCCCTATCATATGTTATTAATATTCAGCAGTATTAGTAGTTAAACAGGAAAGTTTTGAGCTTTTTCCTGAAGGGAAAATGTTCCCTGCATGTTCTGATTTCCAATGGAAGTTCATTCCAAAGTTTCGGACCTGCCACTGACAGAGCTCTTCCACCTTGTCGTGTCTTCCGAAATCTGGGAACACATAATAGTTCATGGTCTCCGGATCTCAGGGTTCTTGCGGGAGTATATGGGATGAATTTCTTATTTAGGTCCTCCGGGCCTCTACCAGACAGGCACTTGTGAATGGTACAGCAAGTCTTAAACAGCACTCTTTGTTTTATAGTAAGCCAGTGAAGTTTTTTGAGGAGCAGCTTTGAAGGAGTCCTGGCCGGGGCATTGAGAACAAGGCGGGCAGCCGTGTTCTGCACGACTTGAAGTCTAGCAATGACCCCTTCATTGGTGGCTAGCAGCAAACCATTACAGTAGTCCAGTCTACTCAGCACGAGCGACTGAACTAAAGTTTTCCTGGTGGAATTAGGTAGCAAGGGGAACACCCTTCGGAGAAGTCCAATAACATGGAAACAGGAGCTTACTACATGAGTAGCATGATGTTTTAGGGTGAGCTCCTGATCCAGTTTGACTCCCAGATCTTTTACTACCATTTTTGGCTCAGGGACTGGGCCAAGATCACAAGGCCACCAGTCCGGAGTCCACAGTCGTTTGGCTTCCCCAAAGAGCATTACCTCCGTCTTGGAGACGTTGCACTGAAGGAGGTTAGCTGCCATCCAATGTGCTACTTCTTTCATCCCTTGGGCAAAGGAGTGACGCACTTCAGGAGTCATGATTTTAAACGGAAAGAGGAGTTGTGTATCGTCTGCATACGATACAGGGATAAACCCGTGGGATCTCATGATGTTAGCTAGGGGTGCCACATAGATGTTAAATAACGTTGGGCTCAAGCAGGAGCCCTGTGGCACCCCCTTTGAGATCTCCACCTCCTCAGACTGGTAGGGACCCAGTATTACTCTCTGAGTGCGTTTGCTGAAGAAGCTCCTTAGCCATGCCAACGCCTTGCCACCCAGACCGATGTTAACTAGTCTGGAGGTCATGATCTCATGTGACACCGTGTCAAACGCCGCTGACAAATCTAATAGCACCAGGATAACGGAGTACCCCTTATCCTGAAGCATGTGAAGATTGTCAGTGACGGACAGCAAGGCGGTCTCGGTGCTCTGCCTAGGTCTGAAACCCGATTGGGAGGGATCTAGTCCCCCTGCACTCTCGATGTAATTAGATAAGTGCCGGTTAACAAACTTCTCGGCAAGCTTCCCTAGGAAAGGGAGAAGAGAGATGGGTCTGAAGTTAGTGAGGTCAGTCCATGGAATGGAGTTGTTCTTCCGAAGAGGCCTCACTAAAGCACGCTTCCAATCAGGAGGAACTTCACCTGATCCTAAGGATAGATTAAGCACCCGTTGAATCCCTGCTCCAAGTTCATCCCTCAAAAGAGACATGATACGTGCTGGGACAGTATCTGACGGACAACCACTCTTGGTTTGATTAATTAGAGTGCCAATGTCCTCAATTGATATAGGGGGGAATTCAACAAGCTTGTGTAGGAGAGTAGGGTCTGCTATCCTATGGTCACCCCAATTTTTGCTTTTTGCTTCACTGGTTTTCGACTTACTGAGGCTGTGGGCCTGCTAATCAGACCCCCAGCCTGCTGTTCTCTCTCTAAATTTATAATACATGTGCTATAGGTACATACCACAATTGGAAATGGACTCCTTGTCAGCCCCTGTACCATGCACTATAGGTGCTCAGGGCATAGGTGCCACCAAGGCCTACCAGGGGCTGAAGCATAGCTTTTGCCACCCCTGGCTGGTTCTTAAATTGACACAACTGGCTGATCACTCAGCTGGGGCAAGTGGGTGTAATCACCCCTTGCTTAGATATAGTATACCTATATCTAAACCTATATCTGGACACATATATAGCCTGTAAGCCACTCCTATGGAAGGCCTCATCAATCCTGGAGGCAGAGTGCGTGGTTTTATGTGAGATGGTGCTCTGGCATGAGCTGAGCCTGTCTGCAGCTGTCGGGAACAACTCCCTAAGCTGATCCGGGATAATGCCATACCATATACTCTTAAGCGCCTTATAATCCTCGCGGTTATATAGCAACTTTGGTTTGGCTTTATCAAAACATGTCGTGTAAGGTGTCATACGAATTGGAATACTACCCCCTCGCCAGTTCTGGCGACGGGGGTAGCATTCCACCCTTCTAGAGGGAGAAGACATGTTACTTTACTGAAACGCGGTTGATTTAAAATGAGCCTCAGATCCACAAAATGGATGCCCCTGCCACAGACACGGGTCTGGCCTCCTGCTGCTGACCGAAACTCGGCAGAGGAGGCCTGGACAAAGAGTTTCCTGTCACAGGGCGGTGTCAAACCACCCCAGACAGGAGATAGTGGATTGGAGTAGGGAGGTTTCAAAGAAACCAGACACTGCCTGGGGAGCACAAGGCTGCCCCTTGCAGGATCCGGCCAAACCGGTTCTGGGGCCTCCCAGCCCCTGTCCCAGCGCGGCCAGGATCAAAGGAGAGGGGTGTAACCACCCCCTTCCTGGGTCCCACCCATAGGAGGGGACCTAGCAGGATGTCCAACCCCCGAGATTCGAATAAGAAGGGGAGCAGTCCCAATGGAACTCAGATCATCCTGAAGAAACATAAGAAACGAATTCTGGACCCTTCGACTTTCTACACGACGTGAGAAGACTGAAGAATCTCCCTTGTGGTCAAGGAGTGACCACCCTGTGCAAACAGGTACCATCCAGCCCTCGACCCTTGTTTTGTTGCAGTTCCCGCCGGAACTCGAGCGACAGAGATCGACGAGATCAAGCTTGCCTGCCTTCTACCTGCCCGATCCACAGTCCCTGCAGAGCTGAGACCCGTGGAGGCGACCGGAAGCGTGGGGCACGCCATCTTGAAAAGGCCACGAGACGCTGACCGTGCAGCCCACGAGTGACCCTCGAAGCTGTACACTGGGGTTTGAGTAGCCCCAGCCCCGAGCTCCACTTGCACCAAAGCTCACCCCTCCACACTCGACGAGTGCTGCGTGGGGCCCTTCTGCTTGTGTGCGCTCGACGCGTTGGCCCGGTCACTTGCCAGCTGGCTTGTGGCCCCTGTGCCGACGAAACCTGAAATACGACTCGCTTTTCTGGTTGCTCCAGATCTGCACCAGCTCCTGTGAAAAGGAGCCCCCACTCTGACCCTCCTGGTTCGAGTGATAAGCAATCTCCCGGTTCCGCGTGGATTGCTTTTGCCAAGTGCTGTTTGCTGCAATCTTGAAGCCGACGGTGCTGACGGCGAGAGCCTACGTGGAACAGATCGTGACCTGCTCCTGGACGTCGCAGATGCCCCAGAGCCCACGTGACAGCGGAGAGAAGCCTATCGACAACCGCCTGATTGCGCCCGACATTGCCTGGTTCCGTCCTGGTTCCACCCTGGTCACTGCTGAGTGACCCAGACTCTGTCCCCTCTGCTTTCAGGTACTTTTCTACTTCGATCCACCCTTGGATCGCACCGGACACTTCTGCTTCACAGCGCCTGCAGCTGCAACAGCTTCAAGCACCAAGAACCTGCGTGTCAGAACCCGACGCCACTTCGACCCTGTGCACCCACGGCCTGTGGGTGAGGTAACATTGCAACGCCGGTGTCCATACACTGGTACACACCTCTAGGGTCTGTGTCTAAAGTTCTGTGTTCCTAGGTTCAGCGGAAGTATCTTTTAATTCACTTTAACTAACTTTTACGCACCATTGACAGTGCATTGGTGCGCGCCGCACTTTCCGTGCTGCACCCGTCTCCTGTGGGCTACTCCCGACTTCATCATTGCTAGTCCTGACTGCTCCCAGCGAATCTCTAGGCCGTAGGCCTAACCATTGCTCGATAAGTGTTACTTATACCATTTTTTTAGTATATGGTTTGAGTGGCCACCCGCCCTCATCCATAATTGTGCAACTTTATATGTGTAACAGTGCTTTTTGATTTAACGCTTGTGCCCCTTTCCTCATAAAGAGTACTGGGGAGTAATTTAGAAATAAATACATATATTTTTATAATATATACTTGTGTGGTGTCCTTTCATTTGATTACAGGATTGTATGTGGTAAAACAGCTCGCTTAACACGACCTCTTAAGTTAAGCCTTTAAGGCTGCTTAGTCCATGCTACCACTAGGATAGCTTGTCTAACAAGGTTGACTTACAACCAGACATCTTTGGGGTTTGTTTGGACTGATACCCAGTGGTTCCAGAATTGGAAACACTACATATCAGGCCAACTTCTCACATTGGTGTGCAGCGGTGCGGATTTGAGCTTGCTGTTTGTTTTACCATTGCAATCTTTATCAAATTGAAAGATCACATCAAGTACCTCTAGGTACATATAAATCAAAAGCTTAGCATATTAAGTTCTACTGAACTTAGTAGTTGTAGATTAAAGGGATTAGCACACCCTGACTACAACTCACTAGCAAGGTACAGTAGGAAACCACTTAGTGTAGGTAAGTGCACCACTTACACCTCACTAGCAGTCATGTCTGATACAGGTAGAGCCTCAGGCTCTGCTCCTGTAATAGTTGATCCTATAGGGACAACATCCAGATATGACAACCTTAGCCACAAAGACCTGAGTGCCTTGTGCACAGCCAGGGGGCTAAAAAAGGGCAGAGGCCCTACCATTCCTTCCCTAGTAGCTCTCCTAGAAAAGGATGACCTAGATAAGGTGAGCCAGGCTCCCTTAGAATCAGGTGAAGGGATAAACTCCCCTGAGAATGAGAATCTTCCAGATGAAGTAGTAGAGGAGGAGGAGGAAGAAGAAGACTCTGATTTAGAAGAGCCTGAAGATCAGGATCAAGGGGAAAACCAGGTACAGGTTGCCAGGCTTAACCAGGCCAACTTGGACCTACATGAGAATGGAGAGGGCCAGCACCACTCCAGATCTCATAACCAAATTCTCCCAGGCAACAGGAGGGTGAGATCTCTGTCAGGGGACTCTCATCTTTCTAGTGCCTCAAGAGAATCTCAAAGAGGGATGACTTCCTCCCAGAGAAAAGAGCATAGGGCCAGAATGAGGGCTGTCCAACTCCAGATAGAGAGGGAGGAGGTAGCTCTGGCTCAAGCTAAACTTACCTTGGCTCAAGCTAAACTTACCTTGGCTAGGGAACAGAAATTAAGTGGCTTAGATGCCACTGGTGGCAGCAAAGTTCCTAAAGAGAAAGACAGGGCCTATGACAATAGAAACCTGACAAAAATTGTGCCCCCCTACAAGGAAGGGGATGATATCCACAAATGGATGACTGCTCTTGAGAGGGCCTGCATGGTACAGCAAGTCCCTGAGGATCAGTGGGCAGCAATTTTATGGTACTCCTTTTCTGAGAAAGGGAGGGACAGGCTCCTCACTGTTAGACCTGAGGATGCCAAAAACTACTCTGTTCTGAAGAGTGCTCTTATTGAAGGGTTTGGCCTAACCACTGAGCAATACAGGTTGTTGTTCAGAGACACCCAAAAAGCACAGACTCAGGACTGGACTGATTTTGTAGATTGTGCCACTAAGGCTCTGGAGGGTTGGCTGCAGGGAAGTAAAGTTTCCGACTATACAGGATTGTACAATCTTATGATGAGAGAACAGATCCTTAATAACTGTCAGAACCAGCTGTTGCATCAATACCTTGTTGACTCTGATTTGACCTCTCCCCAAGAATTGGGAAAGAAGGCAGACAAATGGGTCAGAACAAGGATTAAGCAGAAAAACCAGAACCAAGGTGACCAGAAGAAAACAGACCAGAAGGGTGGGAATCAGAAAGATAAAGAAAAGGACCAGAAGTCTTCAGGCCCCCAAACTAGCAATAAGGAGGGGGGTTCCCAAAATGGAAACAAGAAAAAGAAGAATGATGGCCCAAAGAAACCTTGGTGTAATACCTGCAAATCAGTTTCACACTGGGGCAGTGAATGCACTAAGAAAAATCCAGTCCCCACCACTGCAGCTCCTAAAGCACCTGCACCCCCTAGTACAGTTAACAGTGGTGGTACACAGCCAAAGGGTTTAGTAGGGTTGACCCTGGGTACTGAGGTGGAATCTGGCCTAGTCAGAATCCCCACACAGGCAGTTCTCCTATATGATGTGGACTTATCTTTGCCCACTGCAGTAAGCCCCAGTAACCTGGGCAAATATAGGCAGACTCCCTTAATTAATGAGAAACTGGCTCAGGCCTACAGGGACACTTGTGCCAGTGTCACAATGGTGACACCTGGCTTTGTGGACCCTGGACAGATTGTACTAGGTGAAAGTTACCTAGTGACCAATGCAAGCAACTCCACTACTTCCCATAGTGTGGCTGTTGTGAACTTCTCCTGGGGAGGGGTAGATGGCCTAAAGAAAGTTGTTGTGAGTGCAGACCTCCCAGTAGACTGTCTGTTAGGCAATGATCTTGAAAGCTCAGTTTGGTCAGAAGTGGAGTACAGGACTCATGCAGAAATGCTAGGGATTTCAGCTCATGTCCTTGCAGTGACAAGGTCTCAGGCTAAGAAGTGCCTTCCTGAACCAGTGGTGGATCTTGAAACAATAGACCAACCACAACCCAAGAGAAGGAGCAAGAGGGTTAAGGCTGTGCCTTCCCACTTGCCCCAGGTTGAGGATCAGGTTTCACAGGAAACTGATTCTGCAGTCCAAGAGGAGACTGTCTCTGAGGAGCTTGAACCTGATCAGGTTGAGTTTCTGGGGACAGGGGGACCCTCAAGGGCAGACCTGGGGCAGGCCCAATTAGATTGCCCTTCACTTGAACCCCTCAGACAGCAAGCTGCTGCTGAGGCTGCAGGGAATGCTCAAGGTACCCATAAGGTGTATTGGGATGAAGGACTCCTTTATTCAGAGGCTAGAGACCCCAAGCCGGGCACAACCAGGAGGTTGGTTATACCTTTGAAGTTTAGGGGCTTCCTTCTTACCTTGGCCCATGATATTCCCCTTGCAGGACACTTAGGCCAGAATAAGACTTGGGACAGGCTTGTTCCACACTTTCACTGGCCTCACATGTCAGAAAATGTCAAGGAGTTTTGTCGCTCCTGTGTCACTTGCCAAGCCAGTGGTAAGTCAGGTGGCACAACAAAGGCCCCCCTGATACCACTACCTGTGGTGGGGGTACCCTTTGAAAGAGTTGGAATAGACATTGTGGGTCCCATGGATCCTCCAACAGCATCTGGGCACAGATTTATACTGGTGGTAGTGGATCATGCCACCAGGTATCCAGAGGCAATTCCCCTGAGGACCACCACAGCTCCTGTGGTGGCAAAAGCCCTCATTGCAGTTTTCTCAAGAGTGGGCTTTCCAAAGGAGGTTCTTTCAGACAGAGGTACAAACTTCATGTCTGGATACTTAAAAGCAATGTGGAAAGAGTGTGGAGTAAACTATAAGTTTACCACACCCTACCATCCACAGTGCAATGGGCTTGTGGAAAGGTTCAACAAGACCCTAAAGGGAATGATAAAAGGGTTACCAGAGAAGCTTAGGCGGAAATGGGACATCCTTTTACCCTGCTTGCTCTTTGCTTACAGAGAGGTCCCACAGAAGGGGGTTGGCTACAGCCCTTTTGAACTTTTGTTTGGCCACCCTGTAAGGGGTCCACTGAGTTTGGTGAAGGAAGGATGGGAGTTACCTCTCAAAAAGCCTAAACTAGACATTGTGGACTATGTACTTGGTCTCCGCTCCAGGATGGCTGAATACATGGAGAGAGCATCCAAAAACCTTGAGGCAAGTCAGGAATTACAGAAAGCCTGGCATGACCAAAAGGCTGTTCTGGTTGAGTACCAGCCAGGGCAGAAGGTGTGGGTGTTGGACCCAGTGGGGCCAGCAGCTCTCCAGGACAAATGGACTGGACCCTACCCTATCATTGAGAAAAAGGGAGAAGTCACCTATGTGGTTGACTTTGGCGTTAGCATTATTTTCTGTTGTACAGAGGTGAGGAGGAGCCATACTATCAACCGTTCTCAAGATGTTAGAAGAGGAGTTCGCGGCTAAGATCTTTGCATAAATGCCTTCTATTTTCCGTACAAAGAACTGCGAGATGTTGTTGCAGAGTTCTTGTGACTCAATCCCCTCTGTTTCACAGGCTACAGGTTTGACAAAGGTCTGTAAGATCTGATAAAGGACTTTCGCATTTTTACCCGCAGATGTTATTTGGTCTGCTATATGATGTTTCCGGGCAGATCGAATGGCTTTATGGTAATTCTTCTGGGAGGTCCTATATATGTCTTTATCCTCAGCCTTATGTGTGCATCTCCATCGTTTTTCCAATTTACGTGCGATGATTTTTAATTGCCTAAGATCGTCTGTATACCAGACTTCTTGTCTTGGGGCAGGTCGGGGTTTGTATGTTTTAAAAGGAACAACATGATTGATGGAGATAGTTACCGCTTCATTGAGAGCGGCCAGTGCCACAGTGACATTGTCGCCACATTCAGCCCAATTAGGTTCGATAAATTTCTCCCTAAAACTCTCAGGCGTTAGTTTATTCCAAGGTCTTCTAACATCGGCCAAGGTTTTCTGTACTCCCTTAGACGCCTGATTGGGTCGAGTATAGAACTCAATGATCGAATGGTCAGTCCAATCCACTTGGCAGGGAGGTAGACACTTTATAGAAGTGGAATTATATAGTACAAGGTCCAAAGTGTGACCAGCTAAGTGCGTGGGTCCTTGATTAACTTGGTAGAGACCTAAGGTGGTTAGGTCTGCCAAGAGTGTCTGTGCCTCCACACAGGAGGAAAGTTCACTATAGATATTGAAATCCCCTACCAAGATGAAATCAGAGTCTATCTGCATATGTGGGGCCAGTATTTCAACAAGTTGAAGTGAAAAATTCCCGGGTGGACCAGGGGGTCGATATACTAATGCTCCCTTTCTTGTCTCTCTAGAATTAGGGTTTACAGTGAAAATAAGGAGCTCCATTTGCGGATTACATACGGTCTCAGTGACCACTACCTCAATTTCTTGTTTAAAAACAATGGCTAAACCCCCTCCAGTTTTAATTGGCCTATCCATCCTTACTAATTTGTATCCTTGTGGTACCCCCATAGTAATGGCCGGAACAGAGTGGGGCTTCAACCATGTCTCTGTTAAGAAGCATAGATGAGGTTTTTGTGATGTTATCAGATCCCAAACCTGAGTAGAATGCCTTGAAACCCAGAGTCTAGGGTTATGTAGCACAAAGATTGAATACCTAGGAATTGAGCTGGATTCAATGCAGGGATGTCTGGGCTACCGGTGTAGAAAGTGAATGATTTCAGGATGGCATTACAGTACTGCCTTGCTAGGGGAAAGGTGACTTGCATCAGTAGCAGCAAGTGGTAGGAAAGTTGAATTTTGCTCTGCGCATAATCCAAATGGCGCACCCTTTCTCCAGCTCCTTTGCACAGACTATGTCAGGACTTAAGGGGTAGCACCATTGTACCAGACCATCCAGCGAGGTCAAGCAGGACATGCTCATCTGGGTGACATTTCTAGACTATTTCAATGGTAGGGTGGTGCGGTCTAGACTGCCCAGATCTAGTCCCAAGTAGGGGTTGATGACCGACGTGGTGGGTAGTGAGGGTTTCGGTGCAATTCTGGGGTCTCTCTGAATAGTGCAACGCTGGCCAGGCTGGTAGATAGAATCAGTGTTAACAAGTAACATTAGCTTCCTGAGCTCTTTCCCATCCTGGTGGCACTGTTCGTGCGGCTTTAACAGTTGGGAGATCAGTCTGTAAAATTCTGGTCAGATAACATGGCGGTGGTGAAATGCATTAACAATCAAGCGGCCAGGTGCAAAATTATTCTGCGAATATTAAAACAGATTGTGATACAGTGTAGGAACTTGAATGAATTCTTCAGAGTCAAGTACGTGCCGGGTATATTAAATCATGCTGCTGACTCATTATCTCGTTTTTAGGCCTGGGCAGTAAATTCTGTTCCGCTCGCGGAATCTGCGAAATTTGGGTAATTTCAAGATCCATGGAGAACTCGGAATTTCCAAAAATTCTGTGAGTTGCAGCTTCGCGGAATTTTTTCCATGTTTAAACTTTCAAAATGTGTGTTCACAATATATTTCCACCCGTACATGCAAACAGCTATCGCAAACAGGAAAAAAGCATTGTGACCGGGCGGACCAAGTAATTGCGCATGTTCGTGGAACTTTTGCGTAGTCGCAGAGAATGTTTACTGTTTCGCGTGACTACGCAAATTTCACCCACCCCTAAATGCCCAGGGTCTAGAGATATGTTCCTCCCTATTGTGATGCGGCGACGATCGCCTTGAAACTCATGGTCTAGGGATACGTGTTCCGCCCTATTGTGATGCAATTGCGATCGCCTTGAAACCTATAGTCTAGGGTTATGTGTTCCTCCCTATTGTGATGCGGTGGCGAACGCCTTGAAATGCAGGGTCTAGGATTATGTGTTCTGCCCTATTATGATGCGGCGGTGTCCGCCTTGACACCCAGGGTCTAGGGCTGTGTGTTCCGTCCTATTGTGGTGAAGCGGCGATCGCCATAAAACCCAGGGTCTAGGTGTATATGTGTCCCGCCCTATTGTGATACGGCGGCAATCGCCTTGAAACCCTGGGTCTAGGGTTATGTGTTCTGCCCTATTGTGATGCGGCAGCAATCGCTTTGAAACCCAGGGTTGAGAGCTATATGTTCCGCCCTATTGTGATGTGGTGGCAATGGCCTTTAAAGCCAGGGTCTAGGGATAAATATTCCGCACTATTGTGATGCGACAGCGACAGTCTTGAAACCCAGGGTCTAGGGAAAGGTGTTCCGCCCTATTGTGGCTCAGGGGCAATCGTCGTGAAACTTATGGTCTAGGGATATGTGTGTCGCCCTATTGTGATGCGGTGGCAATCCCCTTGAAACCCATAGTGTAGTGTTATGTGATCCACCCTATTGTGATTCGGCGGTGATTGCCTTGAAACCCAGGGTCTAGGGTTATGTAGCACAAAGATTGAATACCTAGGAATTGAGCTGGATTCAATGCAGGGATGTCTGGGCTACCGGCGGAGAAAGTGAATGATTTCAGGATGGCATTACAGCACTGCCTTGCTAGGGGAAAGGTGACTTGCATCAGTAGCAGCAAGTGTTGGGAAAGTTGAATTTTGCACTGCGCATAATCCAAATGGCACACCCTTTCTACCGCTCCTTTGCACAGGCTATGTCAGGACTTAAGGGGTAGCACCATTGTACCAGACCATCCAGCGAGGTCAAGCAGGACATGCTCATCTGGGTGACATTTCTAGACTATTTCAATGGTAGGGTGGTGTGGTCTAGACTGCCCAGGTCTAGTCCCAAGTTGGGGTTGATGACCGACGTGGTGGGTAGTGAGGGTTTCGGTGCAATTCTGGGGTCTATCTGGATAGTGCAGCGCTGGCCAGGCTGGTAGATAGATTCAGTGCTAACAAGTAACATTAGCTTCCTGAGCTCTTTCCCATCCTGGTGGCACTGTTCGTGTGGCTTTAACAGTTGGGAGATCAGTCTGTAAACTTCTGCTCAGATAACATGGCGGTGGTGGAATGCATTAACAATCAAGCGGCCAGGTGCAAAATTATTCTGCGAATATTAAAACAGATTGTATTACAGTGTATGAAATTGAATTATTTATTTATTTATAGCACTTATAGAGCGCGAACGAAGGCCCTTGGGCATCTCGGCGCTAAGATATCTGCTATGTTCAGCCAAAAAGGGGAGGGGGATCACTGATTAAAAAGCCATGTTTTGAGTTAGTTTCGAAAAGACCAGAGAGATGGGCTTGTTTTAATGGCTAGTGGCAGAGTATTCCAGAGTTTGGGTGCTGACACGAGGAATCTTCTGTCACCCCATGACACCAGTTTGGTACGAGGTACCACTAACTCATTTGAGTTGGAAGATCGCAAGGATCTGAGGGGACAGTAGGGAATAAGATTTTGAATAAGGAAGGCTGGTCCCTGGTTATGCAAGGCTTTATAAACAATACAAAGGGTTTTGAATTTTATTCTATTCCTGATAGAAAGCCAATGGAGTTCTCTGATGGTTCCTGACACTGAGTGAAATTTGGGGACACCTCCCAAAAGCCTAGCAGCTGCATTTTGGATAGCTTGCATTTTATTGAGAACTCTTTCTTGTGTGTCCAGGAATAGAGCATTGCAATAGTCCAAGGTGGACAATACCAGGGACGTAATCAGGGTTTTGCCTGCTGAAGCCGGAAGGAAGGGGAGAATTTATTTTATAAGTCGTAACTTATAAAAAGCAGAGGAGGTGATCGGATTGGCATGCGGGAGGAAAGTAAGACTGTCATCAAACATGACTCCCAGATTCCTCACCCTGCTTACAGGTATGGGGGGGGACCTAATGACAGCGGCCACCAGCGGGAGGACCATTCCGGGGTCAAGTTTCCGAATATAATTACTTCGGACTTATCAGAATTCAATTTCGGGCAATTGGAGGCCATCCAGTTCCCTATAGCTTGCATGCCCAGATTGAATTCGTCAGCGATTTTTGGGCCATCATTCCTGATGGCAAGGACCAACTGGGTATCGTCAGCGTAGGATGTGAGGCTCATCCAATGGGTTCGAATGGTATTAGCAAGGTCTGACACGTATATATTAAAAAGTGTCGGACTCAGGGATGATCCTTGGGGTACTCCACATGGCAGTGATAGGGTGGAAGACTGGAAGGATCCTATGGTAACCACCTGGGTCCTTTCTGCCAAGAAGGAAGCCAGGAGAGTCTTGGCCTTTTGCTGAACACCCATGCTTTCGACACGGTCGATCAAGATGGTGTGATCGACCGTGTCGAATGCTGCTGACAGGTCCAGCAGTATAAGGACTGCTGTTCCCCCAGCATCCCGAATAGCTCTAATATCCTCTGCAGCTTTGATCAGGGCCGTCTCCATCCCATGATATTGACGAAAGCCAAACTGGGAAGCATCCAGTAAGTGATGTTCCTCTATAAAGGCTGAAAGTTGAAAATTCAAAGCCTTTTTGGCAATCTTCGCCAAGACTGGGAGGCTGGCGATGGGCCGATAGCTCTTAGAGTCAAGTACGTGCCGGGTATATTAAATCATGCTGCTGACTCATTATCTCGTTTTTAGGCCTGGGCAGTAAAATTGATTCCGCTTGCGGAATTTGCGAAATTTGGGTAATTTCACGTTCAATGGAGAACGCGGAATTTCCCAAAAATTCCGTGAGTGACAGCTTCGCGGAATTATTTGCTTGTTTGCACTTTCAAAATGTGTGTTCACAATATATTATAACCCGTACATGCAAACAGCTGTCGCGAACAGGAAAAAAGCATTGTGAACGGGCGGACCAAGCAATTGCACATGTTCGTGGAACTTTTGCATGTTCACAGAGAATGTTTTATGTTTAGCGTGACTACGCAAATTTCAACCACCCCTAAAACCCAGGGTCTAGAGATATGTTCCGCCCTATTGTGATGGGGCGACGATCGCCTTGAAACTCATGGTCTAGGGATACGTGTTCCGCCCTATTGTGATGAAGGAGCGATCGCCTTGAAACCTATAGTCTAGGGTAATGTGTTCCTCCCTATTGTGATGCGGTGGCGATCACCTTGAAATCAAGTGTCTAAGATTATGTGTTCTGCCCTATTATGATGCGGCGGTGTCCGCCTTGGCACCCAGGGTCTAGGGATGTGTGTTCCCTCCTATTGTGGTGCAGCGGCGATCGCCATGAAACCCAGGGTCTAGGGATATGTGTTCCGCCTTATTGGGATGTGGCGGCAATCGCCTTGAAACCCAGGGTCTAGGGTAATGTGTTCTGCCCTATTGTGATGCGGCGGCGATCGCCTTGAGACCCAGGGTCTAGAGAAATATGTTCCACCCTATTGTGATGCGGAGGCGATGTCCTTTACACCCAGGGTCTAGGGATTTGTGTTCCACCCTATTGTGATGTGGCGGTGATCGCCTTCAGACCCAGGGTCTAGGGATATGTATTCTGCCTTATTGTGATGCGGCGGCAATCGTCTTGACACTCAGGGTCTAGGGTTGTGTGTTCTGCCCTATTTTGATGCGGCGGCGATCTACTTGAAACCCAGGGTCTAGAGATATATGTTCCGCCCTATAGTAATGCGGCGGCGATGTCCTTTAAACCCAGGGTCTAGGGATATGTGTTCCGCCCTATTGTGATGCGTCCGAGATCGTCTTTAGACCCAGGGTCTAGGGATATGTATTCCGCCTTATTGTGATGCGGCGGCAATCGCCTTGTCACCCAGGTTCTAGGGATATGTGTTCTGCACTATTGTGATGCGACAGCAACAGCCTGGATACCCAGGGTCTAGGGAAAGGTGTTCTGTACTTATTGTGATGCTGCGGCAATCGCCTTGAAACCCTGGGTCTAGGGTTATGTGTTCTGCCCCATTGTGATGCGGCGGCGATCGCTTTGAAACCCAGGGTCGAGAGCTATATGTTCCGCCCTATTGTGATGCGGCGGCGATGGCCTTTAAACCCAGGGTCTAGGGATATGTGTTCCACACTATTGTGATGCGACAGCGACAGTCTTGAAACCCAGGGTCTAGGGAAAGGTATTCCGCTCTATTGTGGTGCAGCGTCAATCGTCGTGAAACTTATGGTCTAGGGATATGTGTGTCGCCCTATTGTGATGCGGTGGCAATCACCTTGAAACCCATAGTGTAGGGTTATGTGTTCCACCCTATTGTGATTCGGTGGCGATTGCTTTGAAACCCAGGGTCTAGGGTTATGAAGCACTAAGATTGAATTCCTAGGAATTGAGCTGGATTCAATGCAGGGGTGTCTGGGCTACCGGCGGAGGAAGTGAATGATTTCAGGATGGCATTACAGCACTGCCTTGCTAGGGGAAAGGTGACTTTGCATCAGTTGCAGCAAGTGGTGGGACAGTTGAACTTTGAACTGCACATAATCCAAATGGCACACCCTTTCTCCCACTCCCTTGCACAAGCTATGTCAGGACTTAAGGGGTAGCACCATTGTACCAGACCATCCAGCGAGGTCAAGCAGGACATGCTCATCTGGAAGACATTTCTGCACGATTTCAATGGTAGGGTGGTGTGGTCTAGCCTGCCCAGGTCCAGTCCGAAGTTGGGGTTGATGACCGAGGGGGTGGGTAATGAGGGTTTCGGTGCAAATCTGGGGTCTGAATGGATAGTGCAGCGCTGGCCAGGCTGGTAGATAGATTCAGTGCTCACGAGTAACATAATCTTCCTGAGCTCTTTCCCATCCTGGTGGCGCTGTTCGTGTGGCTTTAACAGTTGGGAGATCAGTCTGTAAAATTCTGGTCAGATAACATGGCGGTGGTGGAATGCATTAACAATCAAGCGGCCAGGTGCAAAATTATTCTGCGAATATTAAAACAGATTGTATTACAGTGTTTGAAATTGAATGAACTCCTCAGAGTCAAGTACGTGCCGGGTATATTAAATCATGCTGCTGACTCATTATCTCGTTTTTAGGCCTGGGCAGTAAATTCTGTTCTGCTCGCGGAGTTTGTGAAATTTGGGTAATTTCACGTTCCATGGAGAACGTGGAATTGCCAAAAATTCCGCGAGTCACAGCTTCGCGGAATTTTTTGCTTGTTTGCACTTTCAAAATGTGTGTTCACACTATATTTCTACCCGTACATGCAAACAGCTTTCGCGAACAGGAAAAAAGCATTGTGAACGGGCGGACCAAGCAATTGCGCATGTTTGTGAAACCTTTGCGTGCTCGCAGAGAATGTTTACTGTTTAGCGTGACTACGCAAATTTTACCCACCCCTAAAACCCAGGGTCTAGAGATATGTTCCGCCCTATTGTGATGCGGCAACAATCGCCTTGAAACTCATGGTCTAGGGATACGTGTTCCGCCCTATTGTGATGCAGGAGCGATCGCCTTGAAACCTATAGTCTAGGGTTATGTGTTCCTTCCTATTGTGATGCTGTGGCGATAGCCTTGAAATGCAGGGTCTAGGATTATGTGTTCTGCCCTATTATGATGCGGCGGTGTCCGCCTTGACACCCAGGGTCTAGGGCTGTGTGTGCCTTCCTATTGTGGTGCAGCGGCGATCGCCATAAAACTCAGGAGATCGCCTTGAAACCAAGGGTCTAGGGATATGCGTTCCGCACTATTGTGATGCGATGGCGACAGCCTTGAAACCCCGGGTCTAGGGATATGTGTTCAGCCTTATTGGAATGTGGCGGCAATCGCCTTGAAACCCAGGGTCTAGGATAATGTGTTCTGTCCTATTATGTTGCAGCGACGATCGCCTTGAAACCCAAGGTCTAGAGATGTATGTTCCGCCGTATTTTGATGCGGCGGCGATGTCCTTTAAACCCAGGGTCTAGGGATATGTGTTCCACCCTATTGTGATGCGGCGGCGATCGCCTTCAGACCCAGGGTCTAGGGATATATATTCCGCCTTATTGTGATGCGGTGAAAATCGCCTTGAAACCCAGGGTATACGGTTATGTATTCTGCCCTATTGTGATGCTGCGGCGATCGCCTTGAAACCCAGGGTCTTGAGATATATGTTCCGCCCTATAGTGATGCGGCGGCGATGTCCTTTAAACCCAGGGTCTAGGGATATGTGTTCCGCCCTATTGTGATGCGGCAGCAATCGTCTTTAGACCCAGGGTCTAGGGATATATATTCTGCCTTATTGTGATGCGGCAGCAATCCCCTTGACACCCAGGGTCTAGGGATATGTGTTCCACACTATTGTGATGCGGCAGCGACAGCCTGGATACCCAGGGTCTAGGGAAAGGTGTTCTGTACTTATTGTGATGCAGCTGCTATCGCCTTGAACCCTGGGTCTAGGGTTATATGTTCTGCCCCATTATGATGTGGCGGCGATCGCTTTGAAACCCAGGGTCGAGAGCTACATGTTCCGCCCTATTGTGAAGCAGCGGCGATGGCCTTTAAACCCAGGGTCTAGGGATATGTGTTCCGCACTATTGTGATGCGATAGCGACAGTCTTGAAACCCTGGGTCTAGGGAAAGGTGTTCCACCCTATTGTGGTGCAGCGGCAATCGTCGTGAAACTTCTGGTCTAGCGATATGTGTGTCGCCCTACTGTGATGCGGTGGCAATCACCTTGAAACCCATAGTGTAGGGTTATGTGTTCCACCCTATTGTGATTTGGCGGCGATTGCCTTGAAACCCAGGGTCTAGGGTTATGTAGCACAAAGATTGAATTCCTAGGAATTGAGCAGGATTCAATGCAGGGGTGTCTGGGCTACCGGCGGAGGAAGTGAATGATTTCAGGATGGCATTACAGCACTGCCTTGCTAGGGGAAAGGTGACTTTGCATCATTTGCAGCAAGTGGTGGGACAGTTGAATTTTGCACTGCGCATAATCCAAATGGCACACCTTTCTCCCACTCCCTTGCACAGGCTGTCAGGACTTAAGGGGTAGGACCATTGTACCAGACCATCCAGCGAGGTCAAGCAGGACATGCTCATCTGGAAGACATTTCTGCACGATTTCAATGGTAGGGTGGTGTGGTCTAGCCTGCCCAGGTCCAGGTCCAGTCCCAAGTTGGGGTTGATGACCGACGTGGCGGGTAGTGAGGGTTTCGGTACAATTCTGGGGTTTGACTGAATAGTGTAGCGCTGGCCAAGCTGGTAGGTAGAATCAGTGCTCACAAGTAACAGAAGCTTCCTGAGCTCTCTCCCATCCTAGTGGCACTGTTCGTGTGGCTTTAAAAGTTGGGAGATCAGTCTGTAAAATTCTGGTCAGATAACATGGCGGTGGTGGAATGCATTAACAATCAAGCGGCCAGGTGCAAAATTATTCTGCGAATATTGAAACAGATTGTATTACAGTATATGAAATTGAATGAACTCTTCAGAGTCAAGTACGTGCCGGGTATAATAAATCATGCTGCTGACTCATTATCTCGTTTTTAGGCCTGGGCAGTAAATTCTGTTCCGCTCGCGGAATTTGCGAAATTTGGGTAATTTCACGTTCAATGGAGAACGCGGAATTGCCCAAAAATTCCGTGAGTGACAGCTTCGCGGAATTATTTGCTTGTTTGCACTTTCAAAATGTGTGTTCACAATATATTTCCACCCGTACATGCAAACAGCTTTCGCGAACAGGAAAAAAGCATTGTGAACGGGCGGACTAAGCAATTGCACATGTTCGTGGAACTTTTTCATGCTCGCAGAGAATGTTTACTGTTTAGCGTGACTACGCAAATTTCAACCACCCCTAAAACCCAGGGTCTAGAGATATGTACCGCCCTATTGTGATGCAGGAGCGATCGCCTTGAAACCTATAGTCTAGGGTTATGTGTTCCTCCCTATTGTGATGCGGTGGCGATCACCTTGAAATCCAGTGTCTAAGATTATGTGTTCTGCCTTGACACCCAGGGTCTAGGGATGTGTGTTCCCTCCTATTGTGGTGCAGTGGCGATCGCCATGAAACCCAGGGTCTAGGGATATGTGTTCCGCCTTATTGGGATGTGGCGGCAATCGCCTTGAAACCCAGGGTCTAGGGTAATGTGTTCTGTCCTATTGTGATGCGGTGGCGATTGCCTTGAAACCCAGGGTCTAGAGATATATGTTCCGCCCTATAGTGATGCGGCGGCGATGTCCTTTAAACCCAGGGTCTAGGGATATGTGTTCCGCCCTATTGTGATGCGGCCGCGATCGTCTTTAGACCCAGGGTCTAGGGATATGTATTCCGCCTTATTGTGATTCGGCTCCAATCGCCTTGACACCCAGGGTCTAGGGATATGTGTTCCGCACTATTGTGATGCGACAGCGACAGCCTGGATAACCAGGATCTAGGGAAAGGTGTTCTGTACTTATTGTGATTCGGCCGCGATCGCTTTGAAGCCCACGGTCGAGAGCTATATGTTTCGCCCTATTGTGATGCGGCGGCGATGGCCTTTAAACCTATGGTCTAGGGATATGTGATCAGCACTATTGTGATGCGACAGCGACAGTCTTGAAACCCAGGGTCTAGGGAAAGGTGTTCCGCCCTATTGTGGTGCAGCGTCAATCGTCGTGAAACTTATGGTCTAGGGATATGTGTGTTGCCCTATTGTGATGCGGTGGCAAACATCTTGAAACCCATAGTGTAGGGTTATGTGTTCCACCCTATTGTGATTCGGCGGCGATTGCCTTGAAACCCAGGGTCTAGGGTTATGAAGCACTAAGATTGAATTCCTAGGAATTGAGCTGGATTCAATGCAGGGGTGTCTGGGCTACCTGCGGAGGAAGTGAATGATTTCAGGATGGCATTACAGCACTGCCTTGCTAGGGGAAAGGTGACTTTGCATCAGTTGCAGCAAGTGATATTACAGTTGAATTTTGCACTGCGCATAATCCAAATGGCACACCCTTTCTCCCACTCCCTTGCACAAGCTATGTCAGAACTTAAGGGGTAGCTCCATTGTACCAGACCATCCAGCGAGGTCAAGCAGGACATGCTAATCTGGAAGACATTTCTGCACGATTTCAATGGTAGGGTGGTGTGGTCTAGCCTGCCCAGGTCCAGTCCGAAGTTGGTGTTGATGACCGAGGTGGCGGGTAGTGAGGGTTTCGGTGCAATTATGGGGTCTGAATGGATAGTGCAGCGCTGGCCAGGCTGGTAGATAGATTCAGTGCTCACGAGTAACATAATCTTCCTGAGGACTCTCCCATCCTGGTGGCACTGTTCGTGTGGCTTTAACAGTTGGAGATCAGTCTGTAAAATTCTGGTCAGATAACATGGCGGTGGTGGAATGCATTAACAATCAAGCGGCCAGGTGCAAAATTATTCTGCGAATATTAAAACAGATTGTATTACAGTGTATGAAATTGAATGTACTCCTCAGAGTCAAGTATGTGCCGGGTATATTCAATCATGCTGCTGACTCATTATCTCATTTTTAGGCCTGGGCAGTAAATTCTGTTCTGCTCGCGGAGTTTGTGAAATTTGGGTAATTTCACGTTCCATGGAGAACGTGGAATTGCCAAAAATTCAGCGAGTCACAGCTTCGCTGAATTTTTTGCTTGTTTGCACTTTCAAAATGTGTGTTCACAATATATTTCCACCCGTACATGCAAACAGTTTTCGCGAACAGGAAAAAAGCATTGTGAACGGGGGACCAAGCAATTGCGCATGTTCGTGAAACATTTGCGTGCTCGCAGAGAATGTTTACTGTTTAGCGTGACTACGCAAATTTCACCCACCCCTAAAACCCAGGGTCTAGAGATATGTTCCACCCTATTGTGATGCGGCAACAATCGCCTTGAAACTCATGGTCTAGGGATACGTGTTCCGCCCTATTGTGATGCAGGAGCGATTGCCTTGAAACCTATAGTCTAGGGTTATGTGTTCCTTCCTATTGTGATGCGGTGGCGATCGCCTTGTAAAGCATGGTCTAGGTTTATGTGTTCTGCCCTATTATGATGCGGCGGTGTCCGCCTTGACACCCAGGGTCTAGGGATGTGTGTTCCGTCCTATTGTGGTGCAGCAGCGATCGCCATAAAACCCAGGGTCTAGGTATATGTGTTCCGCCCTATTGTGATACGGCGGAGATCGCCTTGAAACCCAGGGTCTATGGATATGCGTTCCGCACCATTGTGATGCGATGGCGACAGCCTTAAAACCCAGGGTCTAGGGATATGTGTTACGCCTTATTGGAATGTGGCGGCAATCGCCTTGAAACCCAGGGTCTAGGATAATGTGTTCTGTCCTATTGTGATGCGGCGGCGATCGCCTTGAAACCCACGGTCTTGAGATATATGTTCCGCCCTATTGTGATGCGGCGGCGATGTCCTATAAACCGAGGGTTTAGGGATATGTGTTCCACCCTATTGTTATGCAGCGGCGATCGCCTTCAGACCCAGGGTCTAGGGATATATATTCCGCCTTATTGTGATGCGGCGGAAATCGCCTTGACACTCAGGGTATAGGGTTATGTGTTCTGCCCTATAGTGATGCGGCGGCAATCACCTTGAAACCCAGGGTCTAGAGATATATGTTCCACCCTATAGTGATGTGGCGGCGATGTCCTTTAAACCCAGGGTCTAGGGATATGTGTTCCGCCCTATTGTGATGCGGCCGCAATCGTCTTTAGACCCAGGGTCTAGGGATATGTATTCCGCCTTATTGTGATGCGGCTCCAATCGCCTTGACACCCAGGGTCTAGGGATATGTGTTCCGCACTATTGTGATGCGGCAGCGACAGCCTGGATACCCAGGGTCTAGGGAAAGGTGTTCTGTACTTATTGTGATGCGGCTGCTATCGCCTTGAACCCTGGGTCTAGGGTTATATGTTCTGCCCCATTGTGATGCGGCGGCAATCGCTTTGAAACCCAGGGTCGAGAGATACATGTTCCGCCCTACTGTGAAGCAGCGGCGATGGCCTTTAAACCCAGGGTCTAGGGATATGTGTTCTGCACGATTGTGATGCGACAGCGACAGTCTTGAAACCCTGGGTGTAGGGAAAGGTGTTCCGCCCTATTGTGGTGCAGCAGCAATCGTCGTGAAACTTCTGGTCTAGGGATATGTGTGTCGCCCTATTGTGATGCGGTGGCAATCACCTTGAAACCCATAGGGTAGGGTTATGTGTTCCACCCTATTGTGATTCGGCAGCGATTGCCTTGAAACCCAGGGTCTAGGGTTATGTAGCACAAAGATTGAATTCCTAGGAATTGAGCAGGATTCAATGCAGGGGTGTCTGGGCTACCGGCGGAGAAAGTGAATGATTTCAGGATGGCATTACAGCACTGCCTTGCTAGGGGAAAGGTGACTTTGCATCAGTTGCAGCAAGTGGTGGGACAGTTGAATTTTGCACTGCGCATAATCCAAATGGCACACCTTTCTCCCACTCCCATGCACAGGCTGTCAGGACTTAAGGGGTAGGACCATTGTACCAGACCATCCAGCGAGGTCAAGCAGGACATGTTCATCTGGAAGACATTTCTGCACGATTTCAATGGTAGGGTGGTGTGGTCTAGCCTGCCCAGGTCCAGTCCCAAGTGGGGGTTGATGTACGACGTGGCGGGTAGTGAGGGTTTCGGTACAATTCTGGGGTCTGACTGGATAGTGTAGCGCTGGCCAGGCTGGTAGATAGAATCAGTGCTCACAAGCAACATTAGCTTCCTGAGCTCTCTCCCATCCTGGTGGCACTGTTCTTGTGGCTTTAACAGTTGGTAGATCAGTCTGTAAAATTCTGGTCAGATATCATGGCGGTGGTGGAATGCATTAACAATCAAGCGGCCAGGTGCAAAATTATTCTGCGAATATTAAAACAGATTGTATTACAGTGTATGAAATTGAATGAACTCTTCAGAGTCAAGTACGTGCCGGGTATATTAAATCATGATGCTGACTCATTATTAAGCATGGGCGAATTTTGTGAATTCGCGATCCGCGAATTTGCGGATTTGTGAATTCGCGATCCGCAAAATTTCGCGAATTTGCGGATTTTTGGCGTGTTCGCGGGTTTTTTTGCGTGTTCGCGGGGATTTTTGCGTCTTCGCGAGCCGCTTGCATAGCGAAGTTACCCATGCAGTCGTTTATGGGAGAGGGAGAGAGAGATAGATAGATAGATAGATAGATAGATAGATAGATAGATAGATAGATAGAGAAAGAGAGGGAAAGAGAGAGAGAGAGAGAGAACGAGAGAAAGAAAGAGAGGCCGGATCTCTGAAGGGCCAGATTCCTGAGTTGCCCCTACAGAACATACAGCTTTTTATTTTTAGCAAAATGCATATGAAAATTGTGCTGTAAAGGTCTCTTTTAGTTTAACCGCTCCTGACAACTCAAAATGGGTGTATTTGCCATCCTCTTCCTTCTTCCTGTTTTTTATATCTGTAAGTGCTTCCTGATGAGGTTTAATTCCTTGGACAGGTGCCTCATTGCCTACTTGTAACTATTCTCTGACTCTGCTTCAAGGGTCAGAGAATAGTTGCAAGTAGGCAACGAGGCGCCAGGAAGCAATTAGCAGCAGGTGTCCAAGTTGAAGTTAATTTGTTTGTAAACCTTTTGTAAAAGGTTACAAAGAAATTAGGTTCAACTTTTGCACCTGCTGCTGTAACCCTTGCTTGGCTGAAAATTTGCCCCCGCTGATTAGCGGATTTTACCGCGATTTCGCAAGATTCGCGGATCGCGAAATCGCGGAAAATCCGCAAATTCGCCCGCGAAACGGATTTTACGCCCACCCTTAGGCACAATCTACAAAATCAGTCCAGTCCTGAATCTGTGCTTTTTGGGTGTCTCTGAACAACAACCTGTATTGCTCAGTGGTTAGGCCAAACCCTTCAATAAGAGCACTCTTCAGGACAGAGTAGTTTTTGGCATCCTCAGGTCTAACAGTGAGGAGCCTATCCCTCCCTTTCTCAGAAAAGGAGTACCATAAAATTGCTGCCCACTGATCCTCAGGGACCTGCTGTACCATGCAGGCCCTCTCAAGAGCAGTCATCCATTTGTGGATGTCATCCCCTTCCTTGTAGGGGGGCACCATTTTTGTCAGGTTTCTATTATCATAGGCTCTGTCTTTCTCTTTAGGAACTTTGCTGCCAGCAGTGGCATCTAAGCCACACAATTTTCTTTCTCTTGCTAAAGCAAGTTTAGCTTGAGCCAAGGCTATCTCTTCCCTCTCTATCTGGAGTTGGACAGCCCTCATCCTGGCCCTATGCTCTTTCCTCTGGGGGAAAGTCATTCCCCTTTGAGATTCTCTTGAGACACTAGAAACATGAGAGTCTCCTGATGTCATCCTCCTGTTGCCTGGGAGAATTAAGTTATGAGATCTGGGGAGGTGCTGGCCCTCTCCCTTCCCATGTAGGTCTAGATTGGCCTGGTTAAGCCGGCCAATCTGGACCTCGGTCACCCTCTGATCCTGATCTTCAGGCTCCTCTATCTCTGAGCCTTTCTCTTCCTCTTCCTCCTCCTCTTCTTCTTCTGGAAGATCCTCATTCTCAGGGGAGTTCACCCCCTCACCTGAATCTAAGGGAGCCTGACTCACCTTACCTAAGTCATCCTTTTCCAGGATAGCTATCAGGGAAGGAATGGAAGGGCCTCTGCCCTTTTTTAGCCCCCTTGCTGTGCACAAGGCACCCAAGTCTTTGTGGCTAAGGTTGTCATATCTGGAAGTTGCCTTGGTAGGGTCAACTGCTACAGTAGCAGAGCCTGAGGCTCCACCTGTATCAGACATGACTGCTAGTGAGGTGTAAGTGGTGCACTTACCTACACTAAGTGTTTTCCTACTGTACCTTGCTAGTGAGTTGTAGTCAGGGTGTGCTAATCCCTTTAATCTACAACTACTAAATTCAGTAGAACTTAATATGCTAAGCTTTTGATTTTATATGTACCTAAGGTACTTGATTTGATCTTTCAATTTGATATAAAGATTGCAATGGTAAAACAAACAGCAAGCTCAAATCCCACCGCTGCCACCAATGTGAGAAGTTGGCCTGATATGTGGTGTTTCCAATTCTGGAACCACCTTGTATCAGTCCAAACAATCCCTTATGGTGTCTGGTTGTAAGTCAACCTTGTAGACAAGCTATCCTAGGGGTAGCATGGACTAAGCAGCCTTAAAGGCTTAACTTAAGAGGTCGTGTTAAGCGAGCTGTTTTACCACATACAATCCTGTAATACCAAATGAAAGGACACCACACAAGTATATATTATAAAAATATATGTGTTTATTTCTAAATTAATCCCCAGTACTCTTTATGAGGAAAGGGGCACAAGCGTTAAATCAAAAGCACAGTATAACATACAAAGTTGCACAATTATGGATGAGGGCGGGTGGCCACTCAAACCATATACTAAAAAAGTGGTATAAGAGATACCAATCGAACAGTGGTTAGGCCTAGGGCCTAGAGAATCGCTGGGAGCAGTCAGGACTAGCAATGCTGAAGTCTGGAGAAGCCCGCGGGATTCGAGTGCAGCACGTAAAGTGCGGCTTGCACCAATGCAATGTCAATGGTGCGTAAAAGTTACACAAAGTTAGTTTAAAGATACTTCCGCTGAACCTAGAGGAACAAAACTTAAGACACAGACCCTAGAGGTGTGTACCAGTGTAGGGACACCAGCGTTGCAATGTTACCTCACCCACAGGAAGTGGGTGTACAGGGTCGAAGTGGCGTCGGGTTTTGACACGCAGGTTCTTGGTGCTTGGAGCTGGAGAAGCTGCAGGCGATGGGAAGCAGAAGTGTCCAGTGTGATCCAAGGGTGGATCGAAGTCGAGATGAATCTGAAAGCAGAGGGGACAGAGTCTGGGTCAGTCAGCAGTGACCAGGGTGGAACCAGGACGGAACCAGGCAATGTCGGGCGCAATCAGATGGTTGTCGAGAGGCTTCTCTCTGCTGTCACGTGGGCTCTGGGGCATCTGCGAAGTCCAGGAGCAGGTCACGATCTGTCCCACGCATGCTCTCGCCGTCAGCACCGTCGGCTTCAAGATTGCAGCAAACAGCACTTGGCAAAAGCAATCCACACGGAACCGGGAGATTGCTTCTCACTCGGACCAGGAGGGTCAGAGTGGGGGCTCCTTTTCACAAGAGCTGGTGCAGATCTGGAGCAACCAGAAAAGCAAGTGGTATTCAAGTTTTCATCGACACAGGGGCCACAAGCCAGCTGGCAAGCGACCGGGCCAAGGCATCGAGCCAACACAAGCAGAAGGGCCCCACGCAGCACTCGTCGAGTGTGGAGGGGGTAGCTTTGGTGCAAGTGTAGCTCAGGGTTGGGGCTTCTCAAACCCCGGTGTGTAGCTTTGAGGGTCACTCGTGGGCTGCACAGTCAGCGTCTCGTGGCCTTTTCAAGATGGCGTGCCCCACGCTTCTGGTCGCATCCACGAGTCTCAGCTCTGCAGGGACTGTGGATCGGGCTGGGAGAAGGCAGGCAAGCTTGATCTCGTCAATCTCTGTTGCTCGAGTTCCGGCAGGAACTGCAACAAAGCAAGGGCCGAGGGCTGGTTGGTACCTGTTTGCACAGCGTGGTCACTCCTTGAGTAGGATGTCGAAGGGTCCAGAATTCGTTTCTTATGTTTCTTCAGGATGATCTGAGTTGCATTGGCACTGCTCCCACTCTTATTCGAATCTGGTGGGCTGGACATCCTGCTAGGTCCCCTCCTATGGGTGGGACCCAGGAAGGGGGTGGTTACACCCCTTTCCTTTGATCCAGGCCGCGCTGGGACTGGGGCTTGTGTGCCCCAGAACCGGTTTGGCCGGATTATGCAAGGGGCAGCCTTCTGCTCCCCAGGCAGTGTCTGGTTTCTTTGAAACCTCCCTGCTACAATCCACTATCTCCTGTCTGGGGTGGGTTGACACCGCCCTGCGACAGGAAACCCTTTGTCCAGGCCACCATTTGCTGAGTTTCAGTCAGCAGCAGGAGGCCAGACCCGTGTCTGTGGCAGAGGCATCCATTTTGTGGATCTGAGGCTCATTTTAAATCAACCGCGTTTCAGTAAAGTAACATGTCTTCTCCCTCTAGAAGGGTGGAATGCTACCCCCGTCGCCAGAACTGGGGAGGGGGTAGTATTCCAATTCGTATGACGCCTTACACGACATGTTTTGATAAAGCCAAACCAAAGTTGCTATATAACCGCGAGGATTATAAGGCACTTAAGAGTATATGGTATGGTATGGCATTATCCCGGATCAGCTTAGGGAGTTGTTCCCGACAGCTGCAGACAGGCTCAGCTCATGCCAGAGCTCCATCTCACATAAAACCACGCACTCTGCCTCCAGGATTGATAAGGCCTTCCATAGGAGTGACTCACAGGTTTATATGTGTTCAGATATAGGTTTAGATATAGGTATACTATATCTAAGCAAGGGGTGATTACACCCACTTGCCCCAGCTGAGTGATCAGCCAGTTGTGTCAATTTAAGAACCAGCCAGGGGTGGCAAAAGCTATGCTTCAGCCCCTGGTAGGCCTTGGTGGCACCTATGCCCTGAGCACCTATAGTGCATGGTACAGGGTTGACAAGGGGTCCATTTCCAATTGTGGTATGTACCTATAGCACATGTATTACAAATTTAGAGAGAGAACAGCAGGCTGGGGATCTGATTAGCAGGCCCACAGCCTCAGTAAGTCGAAAACCAGTGAAGCAAAAAGCAAAAATTGGGGTGACCATAGGATAGCAGACCCTACTCTCCTACAGGTACTATACACAGGTACAAGGGTAATACTACAGTAAATGATAAACACTCAAACTACCAGAACACACTGGGAAGGCACTTCCCATGCACCAGCTTCACCTCAGCCTCCCCCCTGGCTACCTTGGATGACCCAGAAAGCTGTGTTTTGTGCTCCCCTGCCAGGACATTTTCCCGAGGCCTGGAGGGCTGATTAATTTACTAATTGCAGGGGCCTTACCTCTGTTCATGTGCTCCTGAGCTGAAGGTCTGGGGAGGGCTAAGTAGGTTAGTAATAGCAGGGGCTATGCTGCTTTTCAGGTGCTCCTGTGCTGGAGGGCTGGAATAATGTTGTGACAGTAAGGGGCCTTGCTATTTTTTTAGTTGCTCAGCATGTAGGCCATTGTCACCTTAGCCCTGTGTCCTGTGCAAGAACAGTATCCTCCCACTTTCATTCACGCCTCTTGAATGTGGGCCACTTTTTTCGTCAGTGCCCGGGCCGAATTGTGATCCCAATCCAACCCTGGTCTCTGATGGTGTCGGTGAGGCTGCGGCGTCCCGTAGCTGTGTACTGCGACGCGGAGTTGGAGCCACAGAGTTAGCGGAGACAGCGGAGGAGAGCAGAGTTGATGCTGGAGTGCCGGAGCAGAGCTGTGGTCGATTAGGAACCTGCAACTCGAAGGTAGTTCAAGAGGTGGCTTGGCGTGGAGCTGATTTTTGGCCGGGCAGCAGTGTGTGCTGGATTCAATGGTGGAGCTGGCAATGGCTCCAAAAGGCAGAGGGGCAAAAACTAGTGGAGAGGTGGCGACGGCCAGTTTGTCCTCTGTAACTTCGGGGAGTTTGATCAGTGGGGGTGGAACCCCTAATACTGCCCCAAATTCAAATATTAATGTGACCAGAGGGGCACCTGTGCAAAGCAGTGTTGAAGAGTGGCGGGGGCCTGCAGTGTTGGTGTCGGACTCGATCGGTGCAGCTAGGAGCATTGACCCTGACATTTCAGGACTAGAGAATGGGCCTTGGCAAGGAGGCAAGAATGCACAGCAAGATATTTCTAATAAAGATCGCATAGGTCGTGCAATATTTCAAAAGAAACCAGCACTTAACAGTAAGGCGGCAGGGAGCCAAGTAAACCAGATAAAGCAAGATAATCCACCATTGATGACATTGAATGGGTCTATGGGTGGTGATGTTCCAGGTGGTAATGTCGCTGCTCCAGAGACTTTAGTGAGCTGTGGTGCTGCGGGGGATACTGCAGTTAGTAGCACGGCAATCAATATGGAGGGTTCTCTAACTATGGGTGATGTCCCACTAGATGGGTTGGATGTGGCTAATGTGCCAGAAAAGATGAATGATGCCGAATCTGCTGGGTCAGGCGGGAAATTCTATTCCATGTCGGAACTCTCAACCGTCTCAGAGAATGATGACGACCATGATAATGAAAATGATAATGAAAATTTGAACACAGTTGGCGATTGGGGGGATAAAATAGACCTACATCTAGGGGAAGAAGACTCCTGCTAGGAGCAATCCGCTAATCAAGAGACTGTGAAGAAAACGCAAGAATCTGGGGGTAACATGCTGAATGTGATGAAGATTCCTCTGGGTCAGCCTGTATGGGACGATACACCCAGTAGACAGTCCACTGAAAATTATGTTGGCAACTCTGGTGAGGATAATGGGGAGATAACATTGAGTACAATTTATAAAGTCATAATGGCCCACAGGGAGGAGACAAGGGCGGAAGGCCTATGCACACAGGGGGCTGTACATAAATTGCTAAATACGGTTCGTCGCATTGCGAAAGCCTGTGCTGAAACAACTACAAGGTTTGTGTAAAGGTGGAAGAACGCATTTCTGGAGTTGAGGACTTGTTGGTTAAACAACAGTCGCCTATCACAGATCTACAAAAGACTAGAGAGGATATTGACTGGAAGCTTACAGATATGTTAATAGATAAAGACAGAATAATCTTCGCATTTTGGGGGTTCCTGAAAAGTGGGAAGGGCAGGATGTCAATTTGTTGTGGAAACGTTTAAGGAAGCCTTCCCAGATTTGAAAAGACTGGAATTGTGAGACTGAGGTTATCAGGGCCCACAGATTCCCCATTGTTATACGCACAAAAGTGGGTGGGTCTGTGCAAGAACTTAATGTGCAGCCCCGTGCAATTTTAATTTGTTTAAACAATTATTTGTTGCGCGAGGCAATGTATAATCTCACTCAGCCAGATCGGCGCCAGTCGGGTAGGGGGTGCGCATTTTTTGTGCGCCCCGATTTTTGCACGGCTACGGTGCAGTTAAGGTGGAGGTTTCAGCAGTTAATACCAGTTTTTTAGGCTAAAGGCGGGCAGGCCTTTTTGTTACATCCAGCAAAGCTAAAAGTGATTCCCAGGGGACAAACTCATTTTTTTACATCTGAATTAGTCGCACAAGAATTTATGTAGTCTATGGGAAATTAGTTAGTACCAGCATAAATAATAGCACAGAATGTCGTAGCCCTTTTTTTCCCCAAGGCATTGTTAATATGGTAATAGTATTAGGATACACAGTTCAGTGTATTATTCGGTTGTCCAATGAGCAGCATACCAGCTGTAGTATGGGGGTTGTGATAATAGTGCTGCAATCAATATGTACAGTTTGGTAGGCAACTGAAAGGGTGTCTGTATTTTGAGATGCTTTGCTTTGTGACGGGTGGATAACGGGTGAGGGCTGCGGGGGTGGGGGCAGTCCACAGGCACTCTCCATCACTGAGGACATGGGGCCAGATGCATCAAGCGAAATGCGCTCGCAAAAGGGCCAGATTCTCAGAATCTGGCCCTTTGCGAGTGCAATTTTTGCATTTAGGATGCATCATCCCAAAAGCAAAAATTGCAAATAGAGAATTCGCTAAATTGCGATTGTTTGCATTTAAGGAATCTCAAATTGAGATTCCTTAAATGCAATGCATGAAAGTATCAAAAATAGCGAATTCGCTAATAGGGCACGCAAATTACCACGAAGTACAACTTCATGGTAATTTGCAAAAACTTTGAAAAATGCACTTTTGTGCACTTTTCAAAGTTTCATGTTGCGCACACACATGCCCTAAGGGCATGTGTGTGCGCAACATATGTGTACAGATCACATTCAGGGGTGTAACAGGGTGTCCTTTGGACACCCCTGCACCCTTGAACTCGCAATCTCAATTTGCGAATCGCTAATTGCGATTGGCAAATTGAGATTGTCTTCCCATTCATTCCTATGGGCCTCTAGGCCCATAGGAATTAATGGGGAGGTATTCATTAATTGCGACTCGCAATTTGCGAGTCGCAATTAAGGAATTCTAAGGAATCGCTATTTTTAAAGTGATTGCTTGATGCATTCCATTTTGCTATTCCTTATTAGCGATTCCTTATTTTTCGCTAATAAGGAATCACAAAATGGAGGCTTGATGCATCTGGACCATGGTCCTTACGCTTCGTTGTGGGTGGGAAGGTGGTATGGGAGCAGGCAGGGGTGTGGGTGGTTTGGGCGGGGGTGGGTCCGGGTGGGGGTCGGGGAGAAAAAGAAAAATTATCCATGAGTTTACTTTTTTTGTGATAGCATGGGCCAAGTGAGCTGGGGTACAATGGTTTATCATGTACGGAACAATCAATCACATCAAGGCGGGTAGCAATTATGGTAAGAAAGAATATTGTCAGTACAGGTAGAACACTGACGGATAAGTATGGAAGATGGGCCATAGTTGAATGTGTTAGTTGGGTATCAAGTTTTACAAAGTGTTCTATTTATGGCTCAAACTTTGATGAGACACCAGTTTTGGAGTCACTTAATGTCGAATTGGCGTAATGGCCAACGCCACTTATAGTCTTCGGAGACTTTAACATTCATCTAGCACCTAACTCTATAGGAAATCTGAATTATCGTTATTATGGTAGAAAGCCAAAAGTATATAGGGCTCTCCAATCCTTTGTTGAAGCACATGGCTTGGTTGATGTGTGGGCTACTATGAGGGGGGAGGACCCAGGTTATACTTTTTATTCATGTCCACATCTAAAACTTGTGAGGTTAGATTATTTTTTTCCCCGGTACATCTTTTGAAGGATGCCCAAATTCAAGTATATCCAAGAGCTACCTCAGATCATGGCCCTTAGGTTTTGACTCCGGCTGGTATGCGAACAACACCTAGGCCTCGTGCCTTTTCTTTTGATAGGAAATTGTTATTAGACAAAAAATGTATCGTTCATATGAATGAATGGATGACAATTTTTTTTTCGATTAACCGTGGCAGCACAACTGCTGGTTGTGTGTGGGATGCTTTTAAAGCTGCATTTAGGGGAGAAGTTTTTAGCTATGGTCTATACAGGCAGAAACAACTTAGGAGCACTTTACAGGCATTGTACGATGCATTAAGGCGTGCAGAAGAAAAACTTATGAAGGCTATACATGGTGGACTAAGTATAGGAGACGCCACAACAGAGGTCTCCAGGTGTAAGGCTAAAATAAATCTCCATTGGAGTCAAGAGGCAGCTAAAAAATATCTAGTGAATCGACAACTGAATTATGAATATGGGAAGGCAAGTGGTCGGTGTCTGGCACAAAAGGTGAGAGCTAAAGAAGCTGCACAGAGAATTAGTTCAATGTATGATTTAAGGAGGAATCGGGTGGAATCTGAGGCTGGGATATTACCAGTATTTAAAGAATACTATGAAGCATTGTATACTAAAGAAGAATCTAATTAGCAAAATCTTAAGTATCTGTTACAGCGCTTTTGTGATGATTTGGAGGTGAAGCAATTGGAGGCCCCTATAACTTGGGGGGAATTAGAAAGGGCTGTAAATGAATTAGCAAATGGAAAGGCTGCAGGGCCAGATAAATTACCGTTAAAGGTTTATAAAACTTTTTTGGGTGTCCTGCAGGAGTACATGTTGGCGACATTTAGACTGGCTCATGCTTGCGCATCCCCAGTAACTTGGGATGAGGCTAGCATTGTTGTATTTGGAAAGAAAGATAAGCCTCCTGAGTTCCCGGCTTCATACCGTCCCATTTCTCTGCTGAATGCAGATAGTAAAATATACTCAAAAATTTGAACCACTCGACTTGCGGAGGTTATAACGTCACTTGTGTCAACCCAACAGCATGGTTTTATTCCTAAACGGGGAACGACGAATCATGTCAATAGAGTGATAACGCTTTTGGACTATGCTAATTGTACAAGAGAACCATTTAGCCTCATTTTATTAGATGCCGAGAAGGCTTTCGACCACGTCTCATGGGGATTCCTGTGGGCGGTGATGCGACGACGAGGATTCAAACAACAATTTCTCTCAGCGCAACAAACATTATACAGCAAGCCAGTTGCTAGGATTTGCATAATGGGTCTTGAGTCTGCGCCGCTTTTAATCACGCTTTGTACAGGGCAGGGATGCCCTTGTTCCCCATTATTGTTTTCTCTATATATTGATCCATTTTTCAGAATGCTAGAAGATAGCACTAGATTAGCCTCAGTCAGGCTCGAGCAAGATCAATTTCGCATTTTGGCATATGTCGATGATGTCGCAGTTGTGATGCCCGATCCAGCGATGGCTATTTGTGAAATAGATCAGTTGGCGATACAATATGGGGAGGCATCCCGCTATAAACTGAATTCAACAAAGACTCTGATATTATATACCAATATACATGCTTTTGAGGACCAAAGGGTAGTCCAGAAGGTGATCTATTTGGGGATCAGGATTCGAGCTTGTCTGAGGGCTACGGTTGAGTCTAATTGGGGGCTGTTGGTACTGGAGAATCGTATTAGATCATTGTGAGTGTTTACATTTGACTATGGTGGGAAGATTTAACGTCCTCAAAATGTTAATATTGCCGAAAATACTATATTTTTTCAGAGCAGTCCCCCTAGAGATCTTGCGTGTTAATCTTGCTCTACTACAATCAATATGTGCCAGATTTATATGGATTCCGTGTAAACCACGAAGAGCGATGCGGTCTATGGTGTTACCCAGGGAACAAGGAGGTTGGCCCATTCCCGATTTCACGTTGTATTATTACTCATGTATGATGCCACTCATGAACATACTTTTGACTGGTACTGAACCAACTACTAGGGCTAAATCTCCTGCTATTTATCAAATGCTCTTGGGTAGTGAGGCTAAAAATCGACTATTTATTAATGTGGAGTGGAGTTATTACAAGCGTACTCGATTTAAGGTTCTAATGTCTGCATACAAAATATGGACTGCGGTCAAAAAAAGATATAGGCTCTGGAATTCCCTCCCTCCGGTCATTCGTGCGGAACGTTGTTTCAGCCATTTCCGGAAGGCAGTCAAGACCTGGTTGTTTAACCAATAACCTTCCATCTACTGTATGCTGCTCTAGTCTTCATTAGCGCCGGGAAACCATGTCGGGTAACTGTTGCGCTCTACAAGCTGAAAAAATAAATAAATACATAAATAAATAAATATGGTATGGATAAAGTATACTGGCACACTCCATTAACGGCAACTACTATTTTTCCAATAGTATTCAGGGACCGCGTGGTGAGTAAATAGAGGGACAAAGGGGTGTGTTTAGTTGGTGATTTATTTTCAGTTGATGCCATGAAGCCTTTTGATCAGCTAAGGGATCAATTTAATTTGCCTCGGGCTGATTTTTTCAAATATTTATAATTGCGTGATTATTTTTTAAAAGCCCGTTGGAAAATTCAAGTGAATCCCCTTGTCGAGGCAGTTACTTAAAATGCACGGATCGGCACACTCTATACGCTATTGTTGGGCACATTGGATAATGATTTGGAATCTCAAAATCATAAATGGGATAATCGATTGGGGTGTCAGGGCATACAATTGGAGACTTCCATAGAGCTGGCAGGGTTACTATTTATGTCTGCTAATCTTTATACCCAACATTTCAAGACAATCTTTAATTTGTATTTCACACTAGCTAAAATATCGAAGTGTGGGTGTGTTAATGGGGGAAAGTGCTTTCGTTGTGGGATTGAAGCTGCTGATATTGTACACTTTTTTTATTCATGCAGGCATTTAAACACGCTTATTGGTCACATAGAGAAATTTCTAACTGAGTTCCTGGGTACATCTATACGACTATCTGCAACTCAGGTTTTGTTGGGGGTCGAAAAGGGATCAGCAATGGATAATTTACCTATTCAATCAGTATATTTGATTTTTCTTGCCACTGCTGTTGCAAGGTTATGTTTTACATCAATGTGGTTGCAAAAGGACCCCCCTTCATTTGAAGTCTGGAGGACAAGATTTTAACAATTTTCAATATGGAATATAGCCTTAATGCCCTGAAAGGCATACGCAGAATAAATTTGGGTCGTCAGATCTGGGGGGCCGTTATGACGTATATGGAGGTATATAGGCTCTGCTTTTTGGATTGATTTATGCCCCCTTTTTTCTTTTTCTTTTCTTTTTTTTACCATGTTAGTGAGTGATAGGCAGCAGCAGTCACAATATGTCTAAGAAGGGATTCGTCCCGTACATTTTAAGCCATGTATATAATGGATAGGTATATTATTCCTCGATAAGTATAGCCACGTTTTCTTTACCTTTTCTGTCTTGACTTGTTTCTTGAGTAATATCATGTTACTTTATGTGTAATATGTGTGCTGCTTTGTGAACGCAAAAGGGGAAAGAAAGCGAAAGAGAAAGACTGTAAAAATGTGACAAAGGGAGACAACAGGGATGATAAAGAACCCACAGGAGTGAAAAAATGGGTCAGAGAGTCTCTGGTGGTGGATGAAAGAGGCAATATGTGGCACCCTGACATTCAATAATGCCGGCCCGGGCTACTGTACAAACCTTTGGCAATGTAACCCTTTGTTTGTGCAGAGCTACATAGCCATGTAATCAGAGACATAATTAATATCTTACCCAACATTAGAATCACTATATGAGAAAGGGAGCATAATAAAGACTTCCCCCTTCTGTATTCACAAACTAACTTTAGAACGTGTATGGCCTGAAATTAATCACTTAGGCATACAATGACAGCTGTGGGGGCTGAGGGAAATGCAGTTTTTGTTTCCACTGCTAGTTTTACAGGTACCCACACTGAGATTTTGCTGTGTCCCTGCTGTTTCTTTTTATTGTCTGATGGACCAAATGTAAGAAGCTTGAAGAGTGCAAAGCGAACTCTATAATAAGATAAAAGTAAAACCAACTGCACAAGGCCTTAGAAACACTGTGCAGAAGTCCTAGAAATGGGTCAGAAACACACCACTAAAGGACAGGTCTGACAAGCATGGGTGACACTGCGAGGGAAGAGAAGTCCAGCACACTCTGGAATGCACATTTTAGGAGACATACTACGAAAATGTCATACTGGTAAACAGAGCATGGAGCAGATTGGTCATGAGTCATGGCATCTGGTGCAAAGAACAGACCCGGAAATAAACTGCAATTACAAAATCACGCGCACACACACTGCATGTGCACAGTGATACTGACATTTGTGCAGAGCCCTGCAGGTTTCATTGTGTATCTCAAATGACCTGTTTCAAGGCTGATTGTCAATGATTAAAAGCGACCAGTTACACAAAATATGTTTTCGTTTGAAAGGTTAAAATCACACTCCAATATTACGTGCAATCATATGTATTTCGCATCCAACGCACACACACCCACCCCTACACACACACACACACACACACACACACGCACACACACACACACCCTATACACACACACACACAAACACGCACACACCCCTTACACACACACACACACACACATAGCGACGCAAACTTCCTCTGTGACTGCTGGTGGTGGTGAGTCGGCACCCTTGCGCCCTTGTAGAGCAGCTGCCACTGGACAAAAGAATGTAAGTTCAACACGCAGCTGTTCTTGAAATTGAAGATCCAGATGTTTTATAGTAGGACATGTTTATAGTGACACTACTTTTGGAGCCTTATATGGCAAAGTATTTAAGCAAGGGGAGTGCAATGCACTTCTCCCCCACTTACGTGACAGGAGGTTTTCTATTGACACGAAGGCGAAGGTTATGAGTAGAGTCTCCTTGACTGAAACCGAGCAGCAAATGAAATATAGCATCACCCAAAATAGATGAAAAGAAAGACTCAATGTAGGAACATGCATTAATGGTCATCACTTCTGTTCTGGTCTGACCTCACAATGCCACAACCAATTGGAGGCCACAGTCAGTCACATATACCGAGCTATGCAGAGCAGCAAATCACTGCCAGCCGAAAAAAAACACAAACTTCAGAAGATTCATCTTGGTTGTTCCATACAAAGATTCACAACAGTAGAAGTGACTGAAAGTATTAAATAAGTGCCTGCAACGTTGTTTGTATAAGTCATTTTAAATAGAGGCAATCAGTTTCCATTAAAACTACAGAAAATAAATCACACCATTATTTAACAGAGAGAGGAAGGGTGGAATAATCTACACCTTTGGGCCCTGAATGGAATCCAAATCTTGTGTCATGTTAGTTGGGGCGAGTTCCATTCTATTAAAAGACTGGAGGTTCAATTAAAACAAGTTTGAAGCTTTGCCAAACTTATCACAAGAAACATGTTGATTGGCTGGTAACAGAATGTCTTAAGTGTAGATTCATTTGACCAATGTGCTGCTTTTAAAATGTCCTTCAGAGGTCCAGTAGAAAGGATAAGCTTTGGCCGCCCATGGCTCTTCTTGTTGAATGAGCCCCAAAAAGGGAAATACCACTGCCGGCTTCAGCTAAGCTCCTTCTGACCCATCCAGCAAGAGTAGAAGAGAGACCGAGGTCTTTTGAAAGGGATCTAAAGGTGGGAAGGTGATGAAAGATGAAAAGCAGAAATTTGGCATTCGAAAGAACGATTTTATGACAATCTGGAAAAGCAGGATAAAATCAGTAGCAAACAATGTTTTGTTATGCCGAGAAACATAAAAGGTAACGCCTTGTGGAGAAAAAGACTTGTTACCGACATCAAAAGCTTTTGTATCAAAAACTCCCTAAAATTAAATAAGACAAAGCGCCATTGTTAATTTGCTGATAAAAGTGTCAAGGAAAGGTATTCATTGTCATGCCAAAACAACATTACATTTAACACCAGCTTTGTGTTCCATACTGAGGAGTATCTTGACTTTCCAGTAATCTTGAGGCGTATTGATTTAAGAACACTACAGTACAAGACGTGTTGCTTCACTGGTTCCCCTGTAACAAGAATGTGGCCTGAGGAAATTGCCGATCTGTAAGCGTTGATTGTCGTATAGGCTTTGCCTACTACAAAACGGGATATAAAAAAACTCACTAATTCTAGTGGAGAGGCAGAAATGGGATCACTCTGTTGTTCCACACACCAGCTAACCTAGACTGACCAGGCATATTTATAACGGGATTAGGTGGAATGAGGCCAGGATTCATTGTCATCTTTCGATAGGCTATGGACACGCCAGGAAGACTTGAAATCTTCCAAACCAAGAGTTGTAGATGTCCCTGTAAAACAAGGTCAAGAGGGCTCCCATGACGACTCTTAGAAGGAGCGGAAAGACTGGAATTATCCATAGGAAATTTGTCGAGAGCTCTTGTAGTTGAGGGTTCCATACCTGGGCTGGCCAAAAATGGGTCACTGGATACCATATCCCTTCTGACATGCATTAGATTTCTCGGTAATATAGCAAATGGGGTAAAGCATAATTTCTGAGATGACCCCATTGTTGTAAGAATTCATCCACTGCTTCTGCTTTGAGATCTGGTTTCCAATTGAAAAACGGAAAACATTTTTGATTCAGTCAGAAGGCAAATAAATCTATCTGAAGTGAGATACGAATCGAACAGTGGTTAGGCCTAGGCCTAGGGAATCGCCGGGAGCAGTCAGGACTAGCAATGCTGAAGTCGGGAAAAGCCCGCGGGATTCGGGTGCAGCATGTAAAGTGCGGCTTGCACCAATGCAAAGTCAATGGTGCGTAAAAGTTACACAAAGTTAGTGTAAGGATACTTCAGCCGAACCTAGAGGATCAAAACTTACGACACAGACCCTAGAGGTGTGTACCAGTGTGGGAACACCGGCGTTGCAATGTTACCTCACCCACAGGAAGTGGGTGCACAGGGTCGAAGTGGCGTCGGGTTTTGACACGCAGGCTCTTGGTGCTTGGAGCTGAAGATGCTGCAGGCGATGGGAAGCAGAAGTGTCCGGTGTGATCCAAGGGTGGATCGAACTCGAGAAGTATCTGAAAGCAGAGGGGACAGAGTCTGGGTCACTCAGCAGTGACCAGGGTGGAACCAGGACGGAACCAGGCAATGTCGGGCGCAATCAGATGGCTGTTGAGGAGCTTCTCTCCACTGTCACATGGGCTCTGGGGCATCTGCCACGTCCAGTACCAGGTCACGATCTGTCCCACGCAGGCTCTCGCCGTCAGCGCCGTCGGCTTCAAGATTGGAGCAAACAACACTTGGCAAAAGCAATCCACGCAGAACCGGGAGATTGCTTCTCACTCAGACCAGGAGGATCAGAGCGGGTGCTCCTTTTCACAGAAGCTGGTGCAAATCTGGAGCAATCAGAAAAGCAAGTTGGTTTAAGGTTTTCGTCGGCACAGGGGCCACAAGCCAGCTGGCAAGTGACCGGGCCAACGCGTCAAGCCGACACAAGCAGAAGGGCCCCATGCATCGTCGAGTGTGGAGGGGTGAGCTTCGGTGCAAGAGTAGCTCAGGGTTGGGGCTTCTCAAACCCTGGTGTACAGCTTCGAGGGTCACTCGTGACCAGCACGGTCAGCGTCTCGTGGCCTTTTCAAGATGGCGTGCCCCACGCTTCCGGTCGCCTCCACGGGTCTCAGCTCTGCAGGGACTGTGGATCGGGCTGGAGGAAGGCAGGCAAGCTTGATCTCGTCGATCTCTGACGCTCGAGTTCCAGCGGGAACTGCAACAAAGCAAGGGTCAATCAATCAATCAATCAATCATTGCATTTATATAGCGCACTACTTACCCAGAGGGTCTCAAGGCGCTGGGGGGGGATCTGCTACTGCTCGAACAACCAGGTCTTGAGTTGCTTCCTGAAGGCGAGGTGGTCCTGGGTCAGGCGGAGGTGGGTGGGGAGGGAGTTCCATGTCTTGGCGGCGAGGTAGGAGAAGGACCGTCCCCCTGTGGTGGCTCTACGGATGCGGGGGACGGCGGTGAGGGCGTGGCTGGTCGATCGAAGCTGGCGTTTGGGAGCGTAGAAGTTGAGGCGGCTGTTGAGGTATCCTGGGCCTTGGCTGTGTAGGGCTTTGTGTGCGTGGGTGAGGAGACGGAAGGTGATTCTTTTGTTGACCGGGAGCCAATGCAGATCCCTCAGGTGTCCGGAGATGTAGCTGCGACGGGGGATGTCCAGGATGAGTCGTGCTGAGGCGTTCTGGATCCGCTGGAGTCTTTTCTGGAGTTTGGCGGTGGTTCCGGTGTAGAGGGTGTTGCCGTAGTCCAGACGGCTGGTGACGAGGGCCTGGGTGACCGTCTTCCTGGTCTCGGTGGGGATCCACCTGAAGATCTTACGTAGCATGCGCAGGATGTTGAAGCACGACGAGGAGACCGCGTTGTCTTGTCTGGTCATGGAGAGGGAGGAGTCCAGGATGAAGCCCAGGTTGCGTGCGTGGTCTGTTGGTTTGGGTGCGCTGCCTAGGGCGGGGGGCCACCAGGAGTCGTCCCAAGCGGCGGGTGAGGATCCCAGGATGAGGACTTCCGTCTTATCTGAGTTCAGTTTCAGGCGGCTGTTCTTCATCCATTCGGCTACCTCTCTCATCCCTTCGTGAAGGTTGGCTCTGGCGGTGGCGGGGTCATTGGTAAGGGAGAGGATCAGCTGGGTGTCGTCGGCGTAGGAGATGATGTTGAGGTGGTGCTGGCGTGCGATGTCTGCGAGGGGGCTCATGTAGATGTTGAAGAGGGTTGGACTGAGCGAGGAGCCTTGAGGGACGCCGCAGATGACTTCGGTGGCTTCAGATCTGAACGGAGGGAGGCGGACCCTCTGTGTCCTTCCGGCGAGGAAGGAGATGATCCACTCCAGTGCCTTCTCCTGGACTCCGACGTTGCTGAGGCGTTGTACTAGGGTACGATGGCAGACAGTGTCGAAGGCCGCGGAGAGGTCGAGGAGGATGAGGGCCGCTGTTTCTCCGTTGTCGAGCAGCGCTCGGAAGTCATCGGTGACTGCGATCAGGGCGGTCTCGGTGCTGTGGTTGGCCCGGAAGCCAGACTGCGAGGGGTCGAGGGATCCGTTCGTCTCGAGGAAGGCGGCCAGCTGCTTGTTGACGGTCTTCTCGATGACTTTAGCAGGAAACGGGAGCAGCGAGATGGGGCGGTAGTTTTTGAGGTCGGTGGGGTCAGCCGATGGCTTCTTGAGTAGAGCGCTGAGTTCGGCGTGCTTCCAGCTCTCCGGGAAGGTAGCGGTGTCGAAGGAGGTGTTGATGATGTCCCGCAGGTGGGGTGCGATGACAACGTCGGCCTTGTTGAAGACGTGGTGAGGGCAGGGGTCGGTCGGAGATCCGGAGTGGATGGAGTTCATCGTGCGGACGGTGTCTTCGGTGCTGATCGGAGTCCAGGCGTGGAGGGTGGTGGTGGGGGGCGGTGGTTCGGTCGTGGTGTTCGTCGGTTGAGTGCTGAAGCTGTTGTGTATGTCCGCGATCTTGTTGTGGAAGTAGGAGGCGAGGGAGTTGCAGAGGTCTTGCGAAGGGGTGATGACTTTGTTTTCGGCGTTGGAGTTGGAGAGCTCTTTGACGATGTTGAAGAGTTCTTTGCTGTTGTGTGCGTTGTTGTCCAGTCGTTCCTTGAATGCAGTTTTCTTGGTGGCGCGGATGAGTTGGTGGTGTTTTCGGGTGGCGAGCTTGAGGGCAGTCATGTTGTCCGGTGTTGGGTCTCTGCGCCAGGTTCTCTCGAGGGCTCGGCAGTTCTTCTTGGAGCTCTTGAGTTCGTCGGTGAACCATGGGGCTTTCTTGCTGGGCGGGGTCCTCAGGGGGGTGAGCTCGTCTGCGCAGTCGCTGATCCACTTCGTGAGGTTGGTGGCCGCCTGGCTAGGGTTCGTTGTGCTGGTGGGAGGGTTCATGCTCAGGGAGGACGCGAGCTGGTCGGCTGTGATCTTGTTCCAGTTCCTGCGTGCAGCCTGTTGCTGGTGGTGGTGGATCGTGGTCCTTGCGAAGCTGAAGTGGACGCAGCTGTGGTCCGTCCAGTGGAGTCCGGTGGCGTGGCTGAAGGCGATGTCCTTGCTGGATGAGAAGACGGGGTCGAGTGTGTGTCCGGCGTAGTGGGTGGGGGTGGTCACCAGTTGCTTGAGTCCCAGGTTGGCGAGGTTGTCCAGCAGGGTGGTGGTGTTGCGGTCGTTGTTGTTCTCCAGGTGGAAGTTGATGTCCCCTAGGAGGATGTAGTCAGCGGAGCAGAGGGCGTGTGGGCTGATGAAGTCGGCGATGTCTTTGCTAAATTGTGTGCGTTGTCCAGGGGGTCTGTAGATGAGGGTGCCTCTGAGGGTGGTCTTGGGGTTGATGTGGACTTGGAAGTGCAGGTGCTCGGCGGTTGCGAGGGTGTCATCGGTGTTGGTCGTGATGCGGATGGTGTTCCTATGGACGATGGCGATGCCTCCTCTGGTGTGGTTGATGCGGTCCCTTCGGATGATCTTGTAGCCGTCTGGGATGGCGATGGCGATGTCAGGCGCTGAGGAGGCGTTCATCCAGGTTTCCGTGAAGAAGGCGACGTCTGGGGCTGTGGTGTCGAGCAGGTTCCAGACATCGATGGCGTGCCTGTGAATGGAGCGGGTGTTGAGCAGGATGCATTTCAGGTGGCTGCTGCTGTTGCTCGTCTTGGTTGGTTTAGTTATAGAGCTGGTCCGGATGCAGGTGAACTTGCAGGAGTTGCAGCAGAAGGGTCCGTGGGTGCGTCTCGGGGTGGCTCGGTAGCAGCCCGGGACTCGGCCGGCGTTGAGTGCGTTGAGGGTGGCGGCGTCGTACGTTCGGCGGGTGGGCTGGGGTCTGCGGGGGCCAGGGGTCCTGGCGCTGGGCGCGGTCCAGGCGCGGACGGGCGCAGACGGGCTAACCTTTGGCGCACCTTCGGTGCTCAGTCGGTGCTCCTGCTGCGCGCGTCCGCTGCGCGGTCGCTCTGGGGACGTCATAAGAGGGAGCTGGGAGGGAGGGTCTGCGGGGGGGGGCGGAAGCGGGAGCCAATCGGCTGGCGGGGGGCGGGGCCTCGGGCTGGGGCGGCGGGAAAATCTGGCGCGGTCCTCGGGTGGCTGGGGTGGCGGGAGGCAGGGGGCTCGGCGGCCCTTGGTGGCTGGGGTGGCGGGAGGCAGGGGGCTCGGCGGCCCTTGGTGCTGGGGTGGCGGGAGGCAGGGGGCTCGGCGGCCCTTGGTGGCTGGGGTGGCGGGAGGCAGGGGGCTCGGCGGCCCTCGGTGGCTGGGGTGGCGGGAGGCTCAGGAGTGTGTGGGTGACCAGGCCGGGTCGAGGTGCTGGATGGTGCCTGTATGCACAGGGTGGTCATGGTCACTCCTTGACCACAAGGGAGATTCTTCAGTCTTCCACATTGAGTAGGATGTCGAAGGGTCCAGAGTTTCGTTTCTTATGTTTCTTCAGGATAATCTGAGTTGCATTGGCACTGCTCCCACTCTTATTCGAATCAGGTGGGCTGGATTACCTGCTAGGTCCCCTCCTATGGGTGGGACCCAGGAAGGGGGTGGATACACCCCTTTCCTTTGATCCAGGCTGCGCTGGGACTGGGGCTGGTGTGCCTCAGAACTGGTGTGGCCGGATTATGCAAGGGGCAGCCTTGTGCTCCCCAGGCAGTGTCTGGTTTCTTTCAAACCTCCATGCTACAATCCACTATCTGGGGTCCAGGCCACCATCTGCTGAGTTTCGGTCAGCAGCAGGAGGCCAGACCCGTGTCTGTGGCAGAGGCATCCATTTTGTGGATCTGAGGCACTTTTAACCCCTTCAGTGCTGATGACAAAGCCAGCTCGTCATGGGCTTTACCTGCCCTGTGCTTATGACGAGCTGGCTTTGTCATGTAAAGTGGGATTTATGGAATGGCAGCACCCAGCGGGAAAACCCCTAGCAGCCACGGTGTTAAAAATCAACCGCGTTTTAGCAAAGTAACATGTTGTCTCCCTCTAGAGGGGTGGGATGCTACCCCCATCGCCAGGACTGGCGAGGGGGTAGTGTTCCAATTTGTATGACACCTTACACGACATGTTTTGATAAAGCCAAACCAAAGTTAACATATAACCGCGAGGATTATAATGCACTTAATAGTATATGACTTGGTATTATCCCGGAACAACTAAGGGAATTGGCCCCGACAGCTGCAGACAGGCTCAGCTCATGCTAGAGTCCCATCTCACATTAAACCACGCACTCTGCCTCCAGGATTGTTAAGGCCTGCCATAGGAGTGGCTTATATGTTTATATGTGTCCAGTTAGGTTCAGATATAGGTATACTATATCTAAGCAAGAGGTGATTACACCACCTTGCCCCAGCTGAGTGATCAGCCAGTTGTGTCAATTTTAGATAGCCAGCCAGGGGTGGCAAAAGATATGCTGCAGCCCCTGGTAGGCCTTGGATGCACCTATGCCCTGGGCACCTATAGTGCTCTGTACAGGGGCTGATAAGGTGACCCAAGCCAATCTAGTTATGCACCCATGGTACATGGAATCCATTTTACAGAGAGAGCAGATAGCCTGGGGCCCTGATTAGCAGGGAACCAGGCCAACTAAGTCGAAAACCAGCTAAACACAAGGCAAAAAATCTGGGGTAACCATAGTCAGGTAGCCACCTTCCTACACAACCCCCCCCCTCCCCCCCCACGAAAGGAGATAAGGCTTTCCTTGGCCAGGTAAGCCTATATTGCATGAGTGGCCATATAAGGAAGTACCTGCACTAGCATGGGTACCCCCTGTCTCATGGTCCACTAAGCAGTCCCTCACCCTTGGGGTATTAGAGGGTCTCCACCATAGGGAATCACTACCTTGGGTGTGTTTAAGCAAAGTTAAAGGCTGGTTTGGATATGGAGTATTGAAGTGAGGCTCCACTAATTTGGGGCTCAGCTTCCTCCAATTATCTTCCACCATGTGTGCCTTTCTTTCTTCAACTGAGTTGCACTGTGCTCTCAGGGTCAGCCTCTGGCTACCTAAAGCTGGAGGCTGGGTCCCTCTGTTTGGCTTGCTGGAGGGACAGTTCAGGTTTGGGCCCTTTGGGTCCCAGGGTTGGCTGTGCCCAACAGAATCCATCTGTGGGAGATCCCTAACTACTTTTAAGGGGGCTCCCTCAGGAGTTTTTAAAGTTTTCACCTCCCTAGGGCTACTAGTTTTGGTGCCCCTAATCTGTTGATGGGGGTGCTTTATTTGACAGGGGGCCCTCTGGGTCTCACTGTCCTTCTTGTCCTCTGCAGCCCTGGGCTGACTAAGGCAAGGTAGAGAGGGGCAGGTTACCTGCTTCAGACTGGGTCCCACCTGAGAAGGGTCCACTGCCATCAGAGGCTCTGTCGGGCCAGGCCTAACAACCTCTGGGGCAGTTCCTTCATCAGTGGTAAGATCAGTTCCCTGAGGAGGCTGATCCTGCCCTAATGTCTGGTGAGGGGGAGATTTCTCTTCCTCCTCCATGCTCTCAGTTTGGGTGGAGTAATCCATAATTTCAGGCTTCACAACACACATATCTGTTTGAGTTTGGGCTGTGGCCATCACAGCCCCACCAACCTTTTCAGGAGGAGACTCAGTTTGGGTTTCTGCTGTTATCATAACAGCTTTGCCATTCTGTTTAGGAAGAGCTTCTGCTAAAGATGGGGCTGAGTCTTGCACAGCCCTACCAACCTTTTCAGGAAGGACATCTTGGGTTGGGGCTGTAGCCATTACAGCCCCACTAACCTTTCCATTGGAGTTTACCATTCTAGAATGGGTTTCCTGTTCAACCTCAGCCCAGGCTGAGATTTCTAAATCATTACCCAGTAGGCAGTCTACAGGCAAGTTTGATGACACTGCCACTCTCTTTGGGCCAGTGACACCTCCCCAGCTGAGACTTACTACTGCCATGGGATGACTTGTTTGGATTCCATCAATGTTTGTTACCTGGTATGTGGCACCAGGTAAAAGTTGCTTAGAGGGGACTATACAGTCAGCCACCATGGTGATGCTAGCCCCTGTGTCTCTAAAGCCTTCAACTTTCAAACCATTGATGATGGGTTCTTGTCTTTATTTGCTCAATGTATTTGAGCAATCAGAGAAGTTGGCAAACCCCATGCCAGTCTCATAAGCAAGAATATTGGGTGATGGGGACCTGGATAGGCCAGGGTCCACCTGGGCTCCAAAAGTAAGCCCACCCAGATTCCTGGGTGTGCTCCCACTTCCTGGGGGATTACTGCTGACAGTAACAGGAGGTGTTGGAGCTGGCTTTGGAGGTATATTCTCTTTATTGCCATTCTTGGGACAACAGTTGTCTGTTTTGTAATTCCCAACCTGTTTACAGGCATGACAATAAGGCTTTTTCTCTGTTGAAGAAGTGTCGTGGGGCCCACCCTTTTCCTTGGAATTTTGGGGCCCTGGGGAAGTCTTGTCTTTACTTTTATCCCCACCCTTATCTTGAGGCTTGGTAGACTCCTTCTTCTGGTTATTGTCCTGATTCATAGGCCTAATCCTGGTTCTGACCCATTTATCTGCCCTCTTTCCCAATTCTTGGAGAGAGGTCAAATCTGAGTCCACCAGGTGCTGGTGTAAGAGCTGGTTCTGACAATTACTTAGGATCTGCTCCCTCATAATCAAATTATACAATCCTGTGAAGTCATGTACTTTGCTGCCATGTAGCCAACCCTCCAGAGCCTTAGTTGCACAATCAACAAAATCAGTCCAGTCCTGAGTCTGTGTCTTCTGGCTGTCTCTGTACTTCAACCTGTACTGTTCAGTGGTTAAGCCAAACCCATCTATTAGAGCACTCTTCAGGACTTTGTAGTTTTTAGCATCCTCATGTCTGACAGTGAGGAGCTTATCTCTCCCTTTCTCTGAAAAGGAGTACCATAAGATTGCTGCCCACTGTTTCTCAAGAACCTGCTGTACCATGCAGGCTCTCTCAAGAGCAGTTATCCACTTGTGGATGTCATCCCCTTCTGTGTAGGGGGGGTACAATCTTTGTCAGGTTTCTAGTATTATAGGACCTGTCTTTCTCTTTAGGAATATTGCTGCCACCAGTGGCATCTAAGCCACACATTTTCTGTTCCCTTGCTAAAGCAAGTTTAGCTTGGGCCAGGGCTAACTCTTCCCTCTCTATCTGGAGTTCTACAGCCCTCATCCTGGCCTTATGCTCTCTTCTCTGGGGGGAAGTCATTCCCCTTTGAGAGGTTCTGGAGACACTAGAAATGTGAGAATCCCCTGAAGGAGATCTCACCCTTCTATTGCCTGGAACAGTTCTGCTTTGTACTCTGGGGAGGTGCTGGCCCTCTCCATTTCCAAGTAGGTCCAAGTTGGTTTGGCTAAGCCTCCCCACATGTACCTGGATATCCCCTTGATCCTGATCCTCAGGCTCATCTACCTCTGAGCCCTCTCCCTCCTCTTCTGGAGTTATCTCATTCTCAGGGGTGTTCACTCCATCTCCTAAAGCTAAGGAAGCTGCCTTGGCTGTCTCTAAGTCATCCTGTTCCAGGATGGCTATCAGGATAGGAATGATGGGGTGTCTGTCCCTTTTTAGCCCCCTTGCAATGCACAAGGCACTCAAGTCTTTGTGGCTAAGTTTGTCATAGCTGGAAGTTGCCTTGGTAGGGTCAACTGTCACAGGGACAGAGCCTGAAGCTCCACCTGCGTCAGACATGACTGCTAGTGAGGTGTAAGTGGTGCACTTACCTACACTAACTGTTTTCCTACTGTACCTTGCTAGTGAGTTGTAGTCAGGGTGTGCTAATCCCTTTAATCTACAACTACTAAGTTCAGTAGAACTTAATATGCTAAGATTTTGATTTATATGTACCTAAGGTACTTGATGTGATCTTTCAATTTGATAACAAGATTGCAATGGTAAAACAACAGCAAGCTCAAATCCACACCACTGCACACCAATGTGTAGGGGGGCATCCATTTTGTGGATCTGAGGCTCTTTTAAAAATTAACCGCGTTTTAGCAAAGTAACATGTCGTCTCCCTCTAGATGGGTGGAATGCTACCCCCGTCGCCAGGACTGGCGAGGGGGTAGTATTCCAATTCGTATGACACCTTACACGACATGTTTTGATAAAGCCAAACCAAAGTTCACATATAACCGCGAGGATTATAATGCACTTAATAGTATATGGTTTGGTATTATCCCGGAACAGCTAAGGGAATTGGTCTCGACAGCTGCAGACAGGCTCAGCTCATGCTAGAGTCCCATCTCACATTAAACCATGCACTCTGCCTCCAGGATTGTTAAGGCCTGCCATAGGAGTGGCTTATAGGTTTATTTGTGTCCAGTTAGGTTTAGATATAGGTATACTATATCTAAGCAAGGGGTGATTACACCACCTTGCCCCAGCTGAGTGATCAGCCAGTTGTGTCAATTATAGATAGCCAGCCAGGGGTGGCAAAAGATATGCTGCAGCCCCTGGTAGGCCTTGGATGCACCTATGCCCTGGGCACCTATAGTGCTCTGTACAGGGGCTGATAAGATGACCCAAGCCAATCTAGTTATGCACCTAGGGTACATGGAATCCATTGTACAGAGAGAGCAGATAGCCTGGGGCCCTGCTTAGCAGGGAACTAGGCCAACTAAGTCGAAAACCAGCTAAACACAAGGCAGAAAATCTGGGGTAACCATAGTCAGGTAGCCACCTTCCTACAGTGGCGTATTCAGGGAGTGCCTCCTGTACTGCCCCTTCCGCCCACCAGGCATGTCTGAATTGTATATATTTGAAAAATTGGGAGCGGTGCAGTCCAAATTACGTCTGCAGGGACTGAAATGACTTCAAAGTCCTGCTTTTAACCACATCTCCCAGGGAGGAGATGCCGATATCATCCCATCCTCGGAAGCCTTTTAACTTACTGAGTTCTTTCAACCATGCACAGTCCCAGATCCGGGTCTGCCTCAAAGGCCTATGAGTCCACCCTACAGCTTTCGTGGCCTTCTGCCAAGCCCCCAGTGTAAGTCTGGTGGCCGGTAGCAGTTTGTTTCGTCCCCTCCCCTCGTAAATGTAGTGTATGCAGCTATGCGTGTTCATATTGTGTCTTTCTAGTGAGTAGGTGGGCTGCGTAGCAGGTGCGTGGACCCAGTCATTGATGGGGGCCAGATGTTCCGCCCAATAGTAGGCCTCCAAATCAGGTATAGAAATTCCCCCATCATATTAGTGCCTCTGTAGGGTCCCCAATGCCACCCTGGGGTGCTTTCCTAACCACTGGAAGGACCGTAGTTCCACATGTACTTCTGAGAAAAACTTGCGCGGGTACGGAAGATACTCGTTTTGAAATGCATAGAAGAATCTCGGCAAGGAGACCATTTTGAACATGGCCGCCCGCCCAAGAAGTGTCAGGGGTAGAAACTGCCATCTGCCTGCGTCTAACTTAAAGTTATTAAGCACACGGATAATATTGCGCTCGTAGGCGATGGTCCTGTCTGTTGTTATGAATATACCCAGGTACGTGAAACCTACAGTAGACGTCTGCAGTCTATCCGGTAGGTCAGGCCATTCCGTCCGTCCCCTGGGGTCATAGAGCAATGACTTATGCCAATTAATTTGGTATCCCGATCTAGCCCCGTACTGGTCCAGCTCCAAAAAGAGCGCCGGAATAGTAGTTTCTGGGTTTGTGACATACAGCAGCACATCGTCTGCATAGAGGGACAGTTTTTCCTCTTGCGATCCTTCCTGACCCAAACGGAAACCTGACACCTTAGGGTTTTGCCTAATCTCGCATGCCACGACCTCAATAGTCAGGGCAAACAGAAGGGGAGACAGGGGGCATCCCTGCCGGGTTCCCCTTGTATGGGAAAAGCCTTGGACATCGCCCCGTTGACCCTGACTCGAGCAACAGGGCCCGAGTAAAGGAGTCGCACCCTACTCCTGAACTCGGTCCCAAAAACCTAGATATACTAAGACTCACTCCAAGAAGGGCCAATGTACTGCATCGAACGCCTTCTCAGCGTCCAGGGACAGGAACCAGTGAGGTTCTGTCCTGTCCTACACTTCACACAACCAATTATGCGTCCTACGCAGATTGTACCTGGTCGCCCTCTCCGGAATGAAACCTGTGTGGTCCATATGGACCAGTTGTGGTATAACCCGTCGTAGCCGCAGAGCCAAGATTGTGGCATATAACTTAGCTTCCACATTCAGCAGGGAGATGGGGCTATAGGATGCACTTTTATCTGGAGGCTTTCCCGCCTTGTGGATTGGAACAATTGTGGCCTGTCTGAGGTCTAGGGAAAAATGTGCCTCCTTTTCAGCATCCTCAAACAGTCCCAGAAGGTGTTTGGTTAAGAGGTCTGCCGTTTTCTTGAAGAACTCCGCGGGGAAGCCATTGGGTCCCGGGGCCTTACCCGCTCGGAGTTTCGTAAGTGCTATTCTGACCTCTTCCACTGTGATATTGTCTTCTAGGTCCTCACAGTCTGTGTCTTCAAGCTTCGGGATCTCAATACTTGTCATATAGGATAGCGCATCCTCCCTGGTCCCTAGGTCGCGTGCTTCATAGTAGGCCCCATAATAGCCAGAGAAAGGCATCCGCTATCTCGTCATCGGTACATGCCCACGTCATCGAGCACGTCCTGACTCTTTCTACCCATCTCTCGCTCTTCTCTTTTCTACTCAACCACGCTAGGAGCTTTCCAGATTTTTCTCCCACATCATACATTCGATGTAGGGTAGCCAGTGCCTGCGTCTTCGCCTCCTTGGTCACAACCTGACGGTATTGGGCCTGAACGTCCACCAGGCGTCTCAAGGTCCCTGCGTCTTTAGTCTGGAGATGCTCCGTCTCCAGTTGCACTATCTGCGCTTCCAGCTGCAGGATCTCTGCCTGTTCCTTCCTTCTGGCATCTGCCAGCCGACAGTGCGCCCTATCACGGAGTACCACTTTGAGTGCTTCCCATAAGACCACCTTGGATTTCACTGTTCCGACATTGTCCGCCAAGTATACATTAAGATCGTCTCGCAGTCCCCTCAGGAGCTCTGGGTTCTGCAGATCCCAGTTCGAAAGTCGAAGGATGCTAGGCCCGGTCCGCCTCTTTTTGCCCAGAGCTAGCACCAGTGGCGAGTGGTCAGACACTCCTCTAGCACAGTATTCCGCCGAATCTGATGCCTGAAGCATCTGTCTCGGCATGAAGATATAGTCAAGTCGGGAGTAAACTTTGTGGGCTCCCAAGAAGTAGGAGAACGTATGCGCCGTCGGGTGTAACCATCTCCATACATCTAGAAGGCCGAGGGTAGTCATGGTTCTGGCCAACGGGGTCAGGGTCGTGGGGCGATAGCGATCCCCGGTTCTGTCTAACGGCGGGCTCATGACATCGTTGAAGTCCCCGCCAATGATCTGCACCGTGTCCGATGTGTTAAGTATTATGTCTGATATACCCCGAAGCGTATCCGTCTGCAGCTTGGGTGGAGCGTAAGTTGAGATAAATGTGTATTCCCTCCTTCCCCACGTTCCTCGAACCCCTACATATGTCCCGTTTGGATTGGTCCAGACCTTCGCTACTTTCATTGGTGGACACTTTTTTATCAGTATCGCAACCCCCCTTGAGCCAGAGGTAAACCCAGCGTTAGCCAGGACTGTGTACTGTCCCCTCGCTAGGAAAGCACACTTCGTGCCCTTCAGGTGTGTCTCCTGTAGGAGTACCACTTCCACCCCAGAGCGTTTTATTTAGTTGTTAACCAGACCTCTCTTAATCCTACAACCAAGGCCATTAACATTCCAGGTCATCACCTTAAAAGTATCCCCATGTGGCCTGTTTCTATCCGGGGTCCCCATACCTACCCTGGTGCAATCTCAGTAATGGGTCCCCGGCGTCTCATGCCAGTAGAGGCTGTGGGGTGTAGAGGTGCTGCTTATCTCGTGTGCCAATGTACTCCAAGTGGTAAAGGAAAGTTGGTGGTGGTGTATGGTGGTTAGCGTGTGCGCCTGCCTGACAAGTGACTACAGTACTCAAATTGTCCATCCCCCTTCTCTTCTCCAACTGCCCTCCCCCTCCCACCCATCCCTCCCGCCCCCACCCCAACAAACCCAACTGATCAGTGCCAACCGAACCAAACTCTCCCCCCCCATCTCCCCACCCCACCTCCCTCCCCTTTCAGTCCCATCCCTCTATGAGGCGAAACTGTCAGTAGGAGAGGGTCCGTCGCCCTCCCAGAGGTCCCCCTCCCTTTTAACCTACATTAACCAGCTCAATGCAAAACATGTAATACATTCCCAGCGTAGCAGCTTCAGGAGTCAAAGTTAAGGAATGTGTGCATAGGAAAGTCAGTAACCAATGTGAACTACAGGTGTAAGGAGGGTGCATCTACTTGCGTGTCTCGGTAACGTCGAGCTGCGATCTCTGCCGCCCTGGTGTCCCCTGTTTAGGACCCTGAGTCCTGTGTGTCCGGTCTGGGATCAGTCGTGTGTCCCGAGGCATCCTGCTCCAGTGCCCAGTGGGTGGACGGAGCGTGCTTGTAGGAAGGTGGCTACCTGACTATAGGTACCCCAGATTTTTTGCCTTGTGTTTAGCTGGTTTTCCACTTAGTTGGCCTGGTTCCCTGCTAATAAGGGCCCCAGGCTATCTGCTCTCTCTGTATAATGGATTCCATGTACCCTAGGTGCATAACTAAATTGGCTTGGGTCACCTTATCAGCCCCTGTACAGAGCACCATAGGTGCCCAGGGCATAGGTGCATCCAAGGCCTACCAGGGGCTGCAGCATATCTTTTGCCACCCCTGGCTGGCTATTCAAAATTGACACAACTGGCTGATCACTCAGCTGGGGCAAGGTGGTGTAATCACCCCTTGCTTAGATATAGTATGCCTATATCTAAACCTAACTGGACACATATATACCTATCAGTCACTCCTATGGCAGGCCTTAACAATCCTGGAGGCAGAGTGCTTGGTTTTATGTGACATGGTGCTCTAGCATGAGCTGAGCCTGTCTGCAGCTGTCGGGACCAATTCCCTAAGCTGTTCCGGGATAATGCCATACCATATACTATTAAGTGCCTTATAATCCTTGCGGTTATAAAGCAACTTTGGTTTGGCTTTATCAAAACATGTCGTGTAAGGTGTCATATGATTTGGAATACTAATCCCTCGCCAGTCCTGGTGACGGGGGTAGCATTCCACCCCTCTAGTGGGAGAAGACATGATACTTTGCTAAAACGCGGTTGATTTTAAAAGAGCCTCAGATCCACAAAATGGATGCTTCTGCCACAGACACAAGTCTGACCTCCTGCTGTCAACCGAAACTCAGCAGAGGAGACCTGGACAAAGGCTTTCCTGTCGCAGGGAGGTGTTACACCACCCCAGACAGGAGATAGTGGATTGCAGCAGGGAGGTTTCAAAGAAACCAGACACTGCCTGGGGAGCACAAGGCTTCCCCTTGCATAATCCGGCCAAACCGGTTCTGGGGCACACCAGCCCCTGTCCCAGCACGGCCTGGATCAAAGGGAAAGGGGTGTATCCACCCCCTTCCTGGGCCCCACCCATAGGAGGGGACCTAGCAGGTAATCCAGCCCCCTACATTGGTATAAGAATGGGAGCAGTGCCAACGCACTCAGATTATCCTGATGAAACATAAGAAACAAAACTCTGGACCCTTCGACATCCTACTCGACGTACAAGACTGAAGAATCTCCCTTGTGGTCAAGGAGTGACCACCCTGTGCAAACAGGCACCATCCAGCATCTCGACGTCTGCTTTGTTGCAGTTCCCGCCGGAACTCGAGCGACAGAGATCAACAAGATCAAGCTTGCCTGCCTTCTTACAGCCCGTTCCACAGTCCCTGCAGAGCTGAGACCCGTGGAGGCGACCGGAAGCGTGGGGCACGCCATCTTGAAAAGACCACGAGACGCTGACCGTGCAGCCCACGAGTGACCCTCGAAGCTGTACACCGGTGTTTGAGAAGCCCCAACCCTGAGCCACTCTTGCACTGAAGCTCACTCCTCTACACTCGATGAGTGCTGCGTGGGGGCCTTCTGCTTTCTTTGGCACGATGGATTGGCCCGGTCACTTGCCAGCTGGCTTGTGGCATCTGTGCCGACGAAAATCTAAAACCGACTTGTGATTCTGGTTGCTCCGGACTTGCACCAGCTCCTCTGAAAAGGAGCATCCGCTCTGACCCTCCTGGTCCGAGTGAGAAGCAATCTTCCAGTCCTGCGTGGATTGCTCTTGCCAAGTGTTCTTTGCTCCGATCTTAAAGCTGACAGCACCGACGGTGAGAGCCTGCGTGGGACAGCTTGTGACCCGCTCCTGGACGTTGCAGATGCCCCAGAGCCCACGTGGCAGCGGAGAGAAGCTCCTCGACAACCACCTGATTGTGCTTGACATTGCAAGGTTCCGTCCTGGTTCCACCCTGGTCACTGCTGAGTGACCCAGACTCTGTCCCCTCTGCTTTCAGGTACTTTTCTACTCTGATCCACCCTTGGATCTCACCGGACACTTCTCCTTCACCTCGCCTGCAGCATCTTCAGCTTCAAGCACCAAGAACCTGCGTGACGAAACCCGACGCCACTACGACCCTATGCACCCGCTTCCTGTGGGTGAGGTAACATTGCAACGCCGGTGTTCCCAAACTGGTACATACCTCTAGGGTCTGTGTCTAAAGTTTTGTCCCTCTAGGTTCAGTGGAAGTATCCTAAAACTCTAACTGTGTAACTTTTACGCACCATTGACTTAACATTGGTGCATGCTTGTGCTTTAAGCGCTGCACCCGAATCCCGCGGGCTTTTCACGACTTCAGCATTGCTAGTCCCGACTGCTCCCAGCGATTCCCTAGGCCCTAGGCCTAACCACTGTTCGATTGGTATCTCTTATACCACTTTCTTAATATATGGTTTGAGTGGCCACCCGCCCTCATCCATAATTGTGCAACTTTGTATGTTATACTGTGCTTTTGATTTAACGCTTGTGCCCCTTTGCTCATAACAAGTACTGGGGATTATTTCTAGTAATAAACACATATATTTTTATAATATATACTTGTGTGGTGTCCTTTCATTTGATATTACAGGATTGTGATTGGTAAAACAGCTCGCTTAACACGACCTCTTGAGTTTAGCCTTTAAGGCTGCTTAGTCTATGCTACCATTAAGATAGCTTGTCTTTAAGGTTGACTTACAACCAGACACCATAAGGGATTGTTTGTACAAGGTGGTTCCAGAATTGGAAACATCATATATCAAGCCAACTTCTCACAGTGCTCCTCACTCTTCTCCCCCCGATGAGTGTACCTCAGAGTCTTTTCATCTCCTTTTCATCAGAGGATTTTCATCTCCTTCCGATCGGGCAGAGTTGTCCCGGCATCTGAACCTGGATCCTATCGCACCGCTCCTTCCGGGTGAGGCCGATTGCCCTCGCCGTCCGTCAGTCGGGCCACCTCCCGGGTAGGGCGTCCGTGGTGTCCGCCTCTTATTTCTTTGGGCCCTCTGTCGTTGGGGCCTCGGCCGTTCCCACTGTGTACCGCTCGTTGTTGGCCTATCTGATCCTTCTCTTCTGGTGTTCTCTTGCCTATGGAAAATGGGTCGCTCCTCCAGCCATTGCCATCTTCTGGGTGATTAAAGAAGTGCGCTATTTCCTTGTAAATTACTTTTAATTTTGCAGGGAAGAGCAGCATATAGGTAATGTTCAAGTCTCTCAGTTTTGCTTTGACCGCATCAAAAGAGCGGCGTTGTTTCTGCACTTCCTGGCTGTAATCCGGGAAAATCATACTGTTTGTGTTCTCAACGCGAATCTCCCCCAGCTTTCTAGATTCTCATAATATTAGATCCCAGTCTGCGAAGTTGAGGAAACGAGCGATGACAGGCCGGGGTCTCGCACCCTCCGGTGGTCTTGCCAGTAGGGCCCTATGTGCCCTTTCGATGATGAAGCACGTCGAGAATTGCGCTGCCGGGAAGGTTGTTGTGATCCAGGAGCGGAGAAAAGCCGTCATGTCCGTCACCTCGATTCCCTCTCTAAAACCAACAAAGCGCAGGTTATTGCATCGCGCCCTGTTTTCTGCATCATCCACCTCCCATAGAAGTTGGCGATGCGAGGCCTGGAGTTCCGCCATATCTTTCCTCAGGGTGGTAATCGAGTCTTCGCCTCTCCTATTCGCGTTTCTGCCATATACACCCTTTCGTTCAACTTCCGGAAATCCTGCCGCAGTAGCGTTACTTCTGACCCAACTTCACCGATTTTTACCTCCAGTGCCACCCGAGATTCCTGAATATCTGCCTTGGACGCCTGGATGGCCACCATCAACAAGTCCGTATCCGAGCGTAGGCCGGGCTCCATAGGCGCGGTCTCAGCGGGTTGCCGAGGCGCAGCAAAGTTGTCCATTGGGCCCTGTTTGGGCGGTTTGGGAATCGTGTCTCTCTTCCCCATGTCTGTTGACGGTAAATGGCGATTTCCACGAGGAGCTCACAACACCTACCACCCGCACTGATTGTCCGTGGCCCCGGGTTCCAGTACCTCGCGCCTGCAGCCTCCCTCTGCTCCCCGGACCCTTCAGTTCCAAGTGGCATCTCAATTAGGGTGTAGTGCTTCACAGCCCTACCAGGGCCCCACTGGTCTGCACAAGTCCGACCACTGCGGTGCAGCCTCTCCTTTCGGGTCACTGTGTCAGGCAATTGCGCGAAAAGGGGCTGGCGTTTGTTGGAGTATGACCCCGACCTTCCCTTATCCGTCGCTCCTTACCGGCCCTGAGGTAGTAGGCGTTGAGTGTAATCCGTGCTTATGGCCAGGCGTCTAGTCCTCCATTCCTGCCTCTCCGGATGCAGCATGCAGGCACTGGAGGGCTCAGAGCAACACCAGCTATCGGTATTTCCTGGCTCTCTTAAGGTGTTTCGTCGTCTGGAGGGCGTGATCTCAGTCACCCCCGGGCCCCAGTGTTGGCTCTCGGGGCAAGGCGGGGGCCGGGGGGAGGCACGCCACAGAGCACGATCCCGGGAACAGGCCTCCCAGGCACCAAGCAATCAGGTCCAGTCCAGGCGCCCTCAGTGCATGGGGCCATTCACCCCTCTCTTTAAGCAGCCGCTGGTGACACAGTCAAGCCTGGGGGTCTCGGCGCCGGGCGCCGCTGGTGTATTCCTGCCATTCCTGCGGGCACTCCCGCCGTCTGGTCCGCTGTCCCCTCCGTTTGCCTCACCGCTTCCCCGGGGATCCAGAAGCCTCCGTCGGCGACTGTCACGGAGCTCCCCAGCTTCAGGAGCTTTTAGTTCCGGGGCTTGGGCCACCCACACAGCTCTCCGGGGGTCCCCCCGGTCGTCTCTGGCACTTGGCGGTTGTCCCTTCGCCTGACAGGAGGTCCCAGCAGTTCTCTCGTCTCCGGGCAGTTCACTTTCATTTTAGCGCATCGACGCCATCTTGAAGGTCTCGGCCAAGTCGGGTCAGTCTCCGCTCCGCATCTTTATGGATAATTGTGTTGCCTAATCTAGCAGTTGTTGCCCCCAGGGAAGCACAGCACCTCCACATTTGCCGTGGAGTCGTAGCGGGATTTCAGGGCATTAGTTTTACGCCGGATTCAGAGCAGCTCGTACGGAGCTACTGTAGAGCACGTCTTAGCCGGCCATGCTGATGGCCATGCCCCCCTAGTGCCAGAATTCTTGACCAGGTCTGTGAGCCTTTTGGATTTTGCAGCCCCAAAATTTATTATATAATTAACTGTGGAGAAATTTTCAGTCCATAGGAGAATGAATAGATTTCTTTTGTTTGGGCGAAACGTTTTACAGCAAAAGAACCGGGAAGCAGTTCTACGTAATGTATATGCCATTGTTGTTCTTCTAGGGACCACTTTCCCCCTGTAACTGTATCCCCTCATTAAGCCCCACTTCCTGTTCTGCTGGCTTCGGACTCTATCATGATATCTGGGGCTTTGCTAAAAATAGATTGACCATTCCAGGCATCCATCTGGGAGAGCTATCACTCCAACTCCTTCCTTGCTTCTAGACAAAGAGAAATTAAAGCTGAGTACGGGATAACTCTGTTGAGATGTAGTGCCTTTAGGCACTTATCATCTCAATAATGCATTGGAGCTGGAAAAATTGCTTGGATGGATGCGGACAGACGAACTACAACCCCGGCTAACCTCCTTGGCAAGAACATTTCTCAAACTTTAGAAGAGATTGAATTTCCTTCTTTATCACTTTTTTTTCTATGGAAGCAAATTAGATTCTTTAATAGAATCTATTCTGAACCCTAAAAACTTTTTGTCTGAAAAGGAACTAGAATGGCTTTTTTTTATTTATTACAAATCGTATGTGTTGCATGATGGAAACCGCCCACTATATGTGAGTTGTTGAACGTATTTGGAATTGGCATTATCAACGTGTTGGAAGATAAATCAGAAGTCTTACCCAGTGAGACCTCAAAAGCCCTACCATCGGTTTTAAGAGTTTTGTGAAAAACAGGGGACCAATGACAGCCCCAAAGGAAGAGAGCAAAATTGGTATATCCGGTTCTTCCATTGAAATTGCTGAAATTTTCTGTCTGAACGTAATCGAGAAAAAAACAACTTTCAGATCCAGTTTTGGCAACCAATCTCCCTTCCGCAAGGAATACCTTAATTAACTCCTTCCATTCAGAAGTGTCTGTACATTAGAAAATTGTTCAGGAGTATGAAGTCTATCACAGGTGACAGCTCGGTTTTGCGAACCAAGGATATATTGCTGATAAATCCTTATGTAGCTAATGGTACCTCCTCTTTCACTTCCTTCTCTAACAAATCATTTAGTTACTTTGTTATTGACTGAGTTTCTAGAGCAGTGAATACCTTAGAATGGGAAGGAGCCTACTGGACTGTGTGAGAATATAATTCTATTTTGTAAACTTGAGCTGTCTCCAATATTGCAAAACTTGATCTGAAGTAATGAGAATCCAACTGTGAAGAAAGAGGGTGAGTCTGCCAAGCAACATTCTGGGGCAAAAAAGGTTTAAATGTAAATGACCTACCGTTATTTGCATGTGATCGCCCTCTGCCTTCTGCCCTGATGAAGTATTCCTCTGTAAGGGACTCCTCTTTGTGGAAAGAAAGGAGATGATCCTACCCTGTCCATGAATCCTATGTCATGTATCCCTTTAGTAGCATAGATCGATGGACAGAAGGAGTTCTGGAAATGGAAATCAGGAGGGTGAGCTTTGCCTTGACCGTGTCTCCCCAAAACACGTGGGGGGATCACCTTTCTTACATTTTGCTAAGCTGGGGCTAGAGAAGTAAATATTTGAACATAGTTAGAGATATCTTTTACAAAATGTTGCCCAAACAAATGGCCTTTAGCATCTGGGCCCAAATCTTTGTTTCTCATGTTCACTAAGTAAGGGTGAATTCGCATCAATAGTGTGTTGCGTCTTTCAGTGGCTAGTGCTGTATTGGCATTACCCAACACACACACACACACACACACACACACACACACACACACACACACACACACACACACACACACACACACACACACACACACACACACACACACACACACACACACACACGCACACACACACGCACACACACACACACACACACACACACACACACACACACACACACACACACACACACACACACACACACACGCACACACACACACACACACACACACATATATATATTCACTGAAAAAACCATAGGTTTCACACCAGTTATAGTTAGCTGGAAATTTTACTGACATAAAACCATTGAAATTCCCACGTTGTAGTTAGTTGGACTCACTATAACTTGCGTGCCTGCAATGCACTGCCGATGACGTCACATATTACATCACTCATGACATGGTCAGTGACATCACTCATGACATCACTGATGACACCATTCAGTGAATGTCTGTCTTTCTGGAAAATAAATATCTTTTATATATGTATATGTAAAGGTTTATGGAAGAATAAATGTTTAAATAAGTGTCTAATTTTTGTTTTTTAATTGATTGGTTAACTGGCTTATTAAGTGTATCTTAGTGAATACATATATTAGCGAGTAATGTTTAAATATTTAAATATATGTATCAGTGTTTCACTTTGTGTATAAGTGGCTGCATGGGTTGGTGAGTAGCTACATGTGTGTGTATATGGGTTATTAGATGTTTTTTTAGTATCAGTATGAGTGTCTGTATGGTTTGGTGGGGGTGTTACTTAACACATAGATGGATCAATGACTGACTCGCTGTTTGTATGTGTTTTGAAGACAGCATATGTACAGGACTGTAGTGTGTATATGCGTGTGTTAGTGACTGTATGACTGTCTCACTAGTGTCTTTATGAGTAACTACATATGTTTGTGAGTATTGATGTATCTAAGTGAGTCTATGTGAGAGTGAGAGATTGTCAGAGTTCCTGTTTAAATAAGTATGAGTTTCTATAAGTGATTGTTTAAGAGAGTAAGTATGTGTAAGTATCCTTAGAAGTAAGGTGGTAGTGTGTGTATAGTTGTATATGCTAATAAATGGATGTTCAATAGTTTATTTGCATGTGTGATTAGGTGTGTGAGTAACTTTCGGATGACTGTCGGTGTGTAACAGAATGTATATGTTTTATCACTACATATGATGAGTGAGTATATGTATGAGTGACTATATAGAACTGTTGCTGAATGAGTGGATGTGTATATAGATGGTGGTATTACTGAATTGGTTGTTGTAACTGGTATGGGTATCTCCATTTTTTTGAAAATGTTAGTTTCTATTTTTGAATATGTTTTTCAAGGGTTACATTACACTGAAAGGAGGTCTGTCACTCTGTCACAAGTATGGTGTCATCAGTGATGTCATGAGTGATGTCACTGACCATGTCATGAGTGATGTAATATGTGACGTCATCAGCAGTGCATTGCAGGCGCGCAAGCTATAGTGAGTTAAACTAACTATAACGTGGGAATTTCAATGGTTTTATGTCAGTAAAATTTCCAGCTAACTATAACTGGTGTGAAACCTAAGGTTTTTTCAGTGAATTTAATAGGTTTTTTAAATGCTAATTCCTAACTATAACTGGTGTGAAACCTGTGGTTTTTTCAGTGAATTTCAAAGGTTTTTTAAATGCTAATTCCTAACTATAACTGGTGTGAAACCTTCGGTTTTTTCAGTGAATTTCATAGGTTTTTTAATAGCAAATTTCTATATCTATGAAATGTAATATTTTTTATAATGAATCCTATAATGTATATTTATGTAATACTATTTTTTTAAGTATATTGCTCATGGTTTTTTTTTTTTTTTTTGCCCTGGAGCGCTCCCGGTGCGCGTCCCGGTGAGCGCACCGGAAAGCGTAGTCTTGCGGCGCGCCCCAGGGGGCGTACCGGTGAGCGTCCCGTTAGCGCTTTTTCCGCGAACGAAAACATCGTGATGTATCGCGTAGCCGTGTCCGCGTGATACGTACGGCGTAAACGCACTCGGAAGCACTCGAGCGCATACGATCGTGCAACGTAAGCATCCGACGCACTTACGCGACGTGCCCCAGGGCGCGTAGCGTAAGTGCGTCAGGTCATGTGACCTAAAAATAACACTTTTTATTGGTGTAGGACAGTTTTGGTTTCCAAATGATGAAAGCCCTGGTCATGTGACCTGAAATTAACACTTTTCATTGGTGCAGGACAGTTTTTTTTTCCGAATGATGAAAGCCCCTACCTTTTTTCCTCATTCTCACTTTGTACTGTGAGTGAAGAAGACCTGTTGAAAGACCTCTCTGTACTTTTTTGGACTGAAAAATGGCTTCAGTAGTAGCAGCAGCAGGAGCATCTCAGCCACCACCACCTCCAACACCACCACCACCAAGACGACCACCACAACACCACACTGGTGGAGATGAAGGAGAGGAAGAGGAGGAGGAGGAAGAGGAGGGGAGGAGGACATTCCTGCCAGAAGACAATACCCCATATAGGCCAAAGCCACACATTGTATGGGAGTTTTTTTCCATCCCAAGTGGCCTAAAAAAGGTGAATGCGCCAAAGGTGACTTGCCTAATCTGTAACATAGAACTTTCAAGGGGGAACCCTAACAAAAAATACTCATTTGGCAATTACACCATGATTCGCCACATGCAGCGCAAGCATCCCAACAACTATGCTGCGGCAGAGGTGAGAGAACTGGCCAGTAACCCTCCCCAATCTTCACCCAGCACCTCAAAAAGAAAGCAACCCACTCCATCGGGACCAGAGACAAGAGAGATGGTCCCAAACATTCAACCCCAGTTTGGGAAATACAAGATCACTTGTATTATTTGTGGGAAAACCATCACCTATGGTGAGCAAAGCATGAAGCTCATCAACCGTGCTGGTGACAACCACAAATCCATAGTTTTTTCCTGTTTTTTTTTTGCTCCAGTTGAGCCGTTTTCAATTCCTTGTTTCTTGTTTCTCCCCAGAAAAATAACAAAAAAAATATAAAAAAGTTCGTGAAAGACAAAAAAAGTACAAAATGTTCAAAAAAACATAAAAAAAATATAAAACAACAAAAAGAAGAAAAAAACAGTTCTTTTCAGAACTACCTCCAATTTATAAAAAAAAGGCTACATTTTAAAAAAACTCTGTCATTCTTTTTCCCCCATGGTACGCTCCCCGGTTCGCTTCCCGGTGCGCGTACCGGGCGCTCCCCCCGCGCAAATTGAAAAAAAATGTTTTGCCCTGTGGGGCCCTTTTATGGCCCCCACATCAAACCTAGGAGGTCAGGGGGGGTCTGTCCTGCCCCCTTTTGGTCATTCCCCTCTTTGTTTTTGCCACCTCTTGTGTCTCGATCCTACCGAGACACAAGATGGCGGCCGCTCCGGACTGTTTGGAATGTTTACAGACACCCGAGAGCCAATCAGCTTTCCGCGCGCGAACTCGAGTAGCGCGCTGGTGAGCGCCCCGGTCCGCGTACCGGGGCGCACTTATAGATATATATATTTTTTTTAACCTAAATTACTCAAAATCCACTGGAGCACATATCTTGAGACATAGCAAAGGCACATCGGGCTACCAGTCCCTACAATTTTGCCAAGTTTCATGGGAATCCATTCAGCCGTTCGGGCTAAAAGTGAGGTCGACCGCTCTATGGAAATTAACATGGGGAAAACACGTTTTGGGACCCCCCTATTTTCTCAACCCCCACTTCACGAATCCCCCCCAAACTTTCAGGCAAGGACCGGAGCGCCGCGAGGCAAATTTGAGGAAATTTTCAGGCAGATTCCTCAACAGGCGCCAAAGTTATTCCCAATAGAATGTTGCGATTTCCCTATTGAAAATAATCCTAACTATAAATACCTACTGGCGACCGCCAGTAGGTAATATATATATATATATATATATATGACATGTTAAAAAATCTGCATGGTCACTACAAATACGCTTCAGTCTTAAGATTTCGCCATACGGGATACTGTCAAGACCTCCGTCACCATTGTAAGCTCATTCAGAAAGCGGGCTCTCTCTCTCTTTATCCACATCCCCTTTCCCCCCTGCTTCAGGGGTTACCTTGAGATACTTTTGGGTGGCCCTTGGGGCGGAGGTGCTTTGGGACCTACGTCGACTCCTGTGGTTCCTGGCCTTCGTGACAGATACTCGCTATAAGATGTTTAGGGTGGGAACTTTCAGCATGTAATGTTATGTTCCCAGCTGTGGGTTTGCAAAATAGCGTGGTGCTTAATATCCCGTCCTTGACTTGAAGCTTCACGTCAAGGAAATGAATTTGTAGTTTACTAATCGTTGAGGTAAAATTTAAATCCATGAAATTATCATTAATGGCTGCAATGAATGATTCTGCCTTTTCCTGTGTTCACTGCCATAATAGGAACACATCATCAATATACCAATAGTTTGCCGTGACATGTCTTTCGAATATGGCCTTGTGAGTACGCCTGAGGACCTGTTCCTCCCACCAGCCTACATGTAAACATGCATAACTGGGGGAGAAACAGGCCCCCATAGGGACTCCTCTTAGTTGTTTATACAAAGTGTCATTAAAAAGAAAGAAATTATTGTGTAAGCACCAATCAATCAATGTAATGGTGACTTTACTATGAGCATAGTATTCGATAGGACGCTTAGACAAATAATATTTGATGGCCTCAAGTCCTTGACAATGGTCGATATTAGTATATAACGACTCTATGTCGAGTGTAATTAACATAAGGCCGTCCGACCATGTTATATTGTCTGTTTTAGAAAGGAAATCGCCAGTATCTTTAATGCAACTGGGAAGGGTGACAACTATCTCTTGTAAGAAGTAGTCAATATATTGACCAAGGTGTTCTCCCATGCTTCCTATAGCGGAAATAATGGGCCTCCCAGTAACAGGCATTCTGCCTTTGTGTATCTCAGGAATAAGATAGAAAATGGGGAGTTTAGGAAATTCATTATACAAAAATGTAAACTCCTCATTGGAGATGAGGCCTTCTCTTTTCCACTGACATAACAATTTATATATGTTTTCTTTAGCCTTGTCAAATTCTTTTGGAATGGCTTTTTTGTATTAAGCGATGTCTGCAAGTTGCCTGTTCGCTTCAGTAATATAGTCTGCTGTAGGCCATAATACGACGTTACCGCCCTTACCGTTATTTGCATGTGTTCGCCCTCTGCCTTCTGCCCTGATGAAGTATTCCTCTGTAAGGTACTCCTCTTTGTGGAAAGAAAGGAGATGATCCTACCCTGTCCATGAATCCTATATCATGTATCCCTTTAGCAGCATAGATCGATGGACGGAAGGAGATCTGGAAATGGAAATCAGGAGGGTGAGCTTTGCCTTGACTGTGTCTCCCCAAAACACGTGGGGAGAATCACCTTTCTTACATTTTGCTAAGCTGGGGCTAGAGAAGTAAATATTTGAACCTAGTTAGAGATATCTTTCACAAAATGTTGCCAAAACAAATGGCCTTTAGCATCTGGGCCCAAATCTTTGTTTCTCATGTTCACTAAGTTAGGGTGAATTCGCATCAATAGTGTGTTGCGTCTTTCAGTTGCTAGTGCTGTATTGGCATTACCCAACACACACACACACACACACACACACATATATATATATGTAGTAGTAGTAGAAACAACACTCCTGGCCGCTTACGAAGCGGCAATGCAGCAGGCGCGGACCTCTTCTCTGCCAAATCAATTAGCGGAAAGCTAAGACGCCATCACACTGTCTTTACAAAGTGGAATATTTTATTAAACAAAAAAGTGTAGAGCTGATGCTCTTCCCTGACGCGTTTCGCTCCTTCAGAGGAGCTAGGTCACATGACGCACCCACAGCAAATGAAACAATAAATAGTGTAAAGCAAGCTCAATCACCCTTAAAAATAAGATAAAGTGCATAATGACATCGATTGACATGATATAAATTGCATGTTTCAAATACCACATGTATATATAGATATTGTAAGCAATTAATGAAAAACCCAACCAATTAAAGCATAGTGCTTAAGTTCAAAATTGATGATCAATTATTCACTTTGTTTGGGCCAAAAATAAGTCGAACCCCACAAATTAAGGGTCACACAAAGACAACTAGACAAATCCATGCATAGTGCATAAGTGTCTAAACATGCGGTTGAAATACAGTATTAAGAATTAATATGTTTACATTCCCACTAAGAGATCAGTCCAATGTGATCAAAAGAAATCATTTTTACAAAATGTTTAAATTCATTCAGGAATTACCAACAAAAAGATGATAAAAATTTCAACCCAGTAATAATAAAGTAGTGTCTACCTCAGAATAATATACTGCAGACAATATCAAACATGATTCACAGATTGTCAACCGAATAAAAGAAAAGTGCTCTTAGTAGTTTAAGTGAAAAAACTAAAAATCTAAACAATGAATTATATTTAACGGTTGAGGCTGAAGCACAGTAGTAGAAAATCATCAATGTTCATAATAGACAACAATCAAATTCATAACTTTACTACTCATGAGTTACTTGTTTGCTATGAGTAAACCTATTCAAAAACTCAAAGATGTGAATTCAGATAAATTTTACAAAAAATTATGTAATTCATCAGTGGCATTTAGGCCATTAGGTGCCTTAGAATCAAGTAGAAGGATGAAGTAAGTCTCCTTCTGTCTTAGGAGTTTCTCCCTGTCTCCCCCCCCCCCCGTCCGGGGTTTGAGACAGACCCTAGAAGCGTGTATTGCAAATCTTTCAATCTTTTGTTATGAACAGCCTTAAAGTGGCGAGCCACCGGGTAGTTGCTGTCTGAATTTACAATCGCCCGTATATGTTTTAAAATACGGTGATTGGCCGGTAGCTTGGTGCTGCCAATATAAGAAAGATTGCAAGTACACTTAAGTTGGTAGATGACATAGTCACTTCTACAAGTCAGATATTCAGAAATTGGAATGGATTTATCATTGAATGCTGACTTATAGTGGGTCCCATTAACTGCAAATGTGCAGGCACGACAGGACGGGCATTTGAAAAAGCCAGTTTTCGCCAGCCAGGTACGTTTAAGTGTCAATTCTGGTTGGGCATGGTCTAGAGCATCCTTCATGGAGGGAGCTCTCCTAAAGGTGATGGCCGGTTTATTAGGTAGAATAGGACCCAAGATGACATCCGTCAAAATGAAAGGCCATTCGGAGTGAATAATATGTCTCAGTTTGCGTTTTTGAGAGCAAAAGGTGGTGATGAGACGTACTACCTTAGTGTCATTTTCCTCAGTTATGGTCAACGGTTTGGGAGTCAATAAATCATCCCACGAAAGTAAGGATACTTTCGAGAGGGCACGTTGCAAAAGATCTATTCTGTAACCACACTCTTGAAATCTTAAAGTCGATTCTTTAAGGCATTGATCTGTTGTGACTGAATCACTACAAATCCTCTTGATTCAGACAAACTCGCCGAAAGGTATACTGTTAATTGTGTGAATGGGATGAGCGCTGCGGGCATGCAAGATTGCATTGCCCGCCGTTGTTTTTCTGTGAAGTTTGGTGTGGAGCTTGCCCTGTTTGATGTACATCTGAACATCCAGAAACTCAGCCGAGTCTGGTGAAATGGTGGCAGTAAATTTCAGATTACGATTGTTAATATTAATTTCATTAACAAATTGTTGGGCCTCCGCTTGCGTCCCTTTACAAATAATACAAATATCGTCGATGAAGCGCCAATAATAGGCAAGATGTGGAAGCCATTGGCCATGGGTTTTGCCCAGCACGTGCTCCTCCCACCAGCCTACATGTAAACATGAATAGCTGGGGGAGAAGTACGAACCCATGGCAACGCCTCTCTCTTGATGGAAAAATTAATTCTCGAATTGGAAATAGTTGTTAGTCAAGCAGATGTTCATCATTTCAACTAGCATAATATTATGATTACGCAGAATGGCATTGCGGGAATCTAAATAATATTTGGCTGCTTCCAAACCTTCCACATGGTTAATGCTAGTATATAATGATTCAATGTCCATCACCAAAAAACAGAATTCAGAACACCAATTAACATGTTTGATTTTAACCAACAAGTCTGTAGTGTCTTTGAGATAGGAAGGGAGTGAAATCATATGAGGTTGGAGAAAATAATCAATATACTTAGAGAGATTTTCATTCATACTACCACATGCCGAAATAATAGGACGACCAGGGACAGGGGTGATACATTTGTGCACTTTGGGAAGAAGGTAAAAAACAGGAGTGATCGGGTGAGAAACGCTGAGAAATTTAGCCTCTTCTTTAGTGATGAGGCTTTGTCTTTGCCACTGATTATTCTTTTTTCTAGTGATTTCATTACTCTTTAACATGGCAAACTTGGTCGTCTTGGTGTAACACAAAGGATCATCCAATTGTCTTTGGGCTTCTTTGATGTAATCCACTTTTGCCCATAACACTGTGTTACCACCCTTGTCAGCGTTTTTGACAATTATTGATTGATCACTCTGAATTTTCTTCATCAATTGCCAGTATTGTTTGTTTTTATGGTTGTATTGTTTCTTTTTTCCCAAAGTAGTTCTGTTCAGTTGTTTTAGTTCTGATATAACTCGGTCACTAAAGACGTCAACCGCGTCCTTCGGCATGAGAGGTAGAAAAGTTGATTTACTTCGGAATGGACTAGGAGCTGGTTTGTTGACAGGGATCACTTGACTTACTGTAGTTGTGTCGTCATCGTTGTCATTATGTTTCAAGGATAATAGAGTATGAAGGCCTTCCAGATTTCTCACTTGCAGAGAGGCGTTGGTGGAATCTGATGTTGTATTGGTGTTGATATTTGCCGACACATCAGGCTTAGGATGTAGTTGAAAATACTTCATCAGCTTGATTTTTCTGATGAATTTAAAAACGTCTATGCACGCCTGAGTGTAAGAAAAATCAGTCTTGGGGCAAAATGAAAGTCCTAACGATAATAGTTGTTCCTCAGCTTTAGACAAGACGAAGTCTGTTAAATTGATCACTGTATTGTTCTCCCTTATTGGGGTTTGGTCCAGTTCCTCCGGGAGTTGCCCCTTGCCGTGCCTCTCTTTGGAATTGCCCCTCCTGTTGCGGCGTTTTTGGCTGCTGCTCTGTTGTTGAGGGTTGCGGAGGCGCAGGGAGTACCTCCGGTCCTCGCTGACAACATTCAGCTCATCCACCACGGAGAAATCTGTCAATTCAGAAGCCTCCATAGAAACCACGGATCTGCTATCTTCGGAGCCACTGTTGGAAGTAAGGGATGCACTATCCAATTGTATGGCATCGTTGCTGGCGTTTGTTGGTGGGCCCATTGCCTGCCCGGTTTTCTGCAATCCAGACATGGCCTTTCTTTTGTAAGAGTCATATTTACGGGCAAAGGTGAAAATGCGACCTGTTGCATAGTCGCGCTGGTTTCTCGCAAATTTCTGAATTTTGCGCTCCTGAATAGACTCTTCATATTTTTTCAGACGGGTTTCAATTTCCTTTCTGGATTTAGCAATTAGATCTACTTCTCCCGTGGCTTCTATTAACCCATTGATTCTTTCAATTTCCAACAACAAAGTCTCTCTGTCGGACTGGGCATATTTAATGAGGATATGCAACATGTTTCTGGAGGCTTGTAGGTTGTTATCCGCCCATTCTTGCAGCATTTTGGGGTCCGGATTGTCATAGGTGGGAACAATTAATACTCGCAAGCCTCTGGGTACGCGATTTGCGTCAACATATTTCTCCAAAGACTTTTTTTCCCACCATTTTGAAAGCTCATTACGAAGTAGCTTCTCCAACTGCTTCAATAAGTCTTTCACATTGCTATTTGTTGCAGCGCCCTGATTGGGTGCAGGCGGAGCTTCGTTAACCGCCGTTAGATTTTCGTACTGCGTTTCAGCTGCTGTTTCTCTGCTCTTGAGCGCGTCACTGGAAATCATGATTATATGAAAGATGTGTGTTGGCTTTTATATTGATATTGCCACTTCACTAAGAATAGACGGTGAAATACAAAGTTTGTAATGTGCTTTTTCTGGAGAATTATCCCACAAATGACCCGCTTTCAAACAATGCGCTGCAAACGCTGAGGCAGGCGATGTCTTACCGGAATCGGCGTTCTAGGCTCACACAGGTCGGCCGACCTCGCTGACTCCCCGAACACCACGCCGATCAACAAAGCACTGCCGTTTTCTGTGCAGAAAGTCTCAGGAAAGCGGGGGGCCCAGCACGAAATTCATCCGAGTTTAATTACAATACTCTAAGTGGTAGCTGGCTGTACGAAACTGCCGAGCCTCTTGAAAAGTGGGCAGGTCCTGTGAAGCCAGAAACAGCCAAAATCCGGTGATAGGAATCAACAACACTCCTTACCGCTTATGAAGCGGCAATGCAGCAGGCGCGGACTTCTTCTCTGCCAAATCAACTAGCGGAAAGCTAAGACGCCATCACACCGTCTTTACAAAGTGGAATATTTTATTAAACAAAAAAGTGTAGAGCTGTTGCTCTTCCCTGACGCGTTTCGCTCCTTCAGAGGAGCTTGGTCACATGACGCGCCCACAGCAAATGAAACAATAAATAGTGTAAAGCAAGCTCAATCACCCTTACAATTAAGATAAAGTGCATAATGACATCGATTGACATGATATAAATTGCATGTTTCAAATACCACAGGTATATATAGATATTGTAAGCAATTAATGAAAATATATATATATATATGTATATGTATATATATATATATATATATATATATATATATATATATATATATAGCCCTTTCACTTGAACCTCTGAGGATAGCTGAACCCACTTTTCCATCTGTGGCAGCAGCATCCTACTTATCTCCATTATTTGTGTTAGTGGGCCCAAATATTTAAATAATTCCTTTTTTAGCATCTTTTCTTAGAAATCTACCATGGCTGGGTAAACCTCTGGTGCAACCACTAATTTATTTGAAATGGTACACAGACAAAATATCGATTTTTAAATATCGATATACAAAAATATCGAAGTTTAAATATCGATGGGACAAAATATCGAAGGTAAGTAATATCGACAGTCTTAATATCGATATTGGTATGATATCAGTAATATCGAAGTTGTAAATATCGATGTCAATAATATCGAAATTAATAACTTTGATGTTACTAATATCAATTTTTAAATAAATTTAGTGTATATTATATTGTATTTATTATGTTTTATTATTTATTTTTAATGTAATTTAATTAAATATTGTCTTTTACTACTGTAGCGGGTTGTGGGTTTATAGGGGAATAGGGTGGGAAGTAATTTAATTATGTTAAATTAATTATTAATTAGTAGGAATTATTAATTAATTAATTGAGAAATAATTTTTAATTATTTTTAATTAATTGATTAATTGATAAATATGTTCTGTAGCGGGTTATGGGTTTATAGGGGAATAGGGTGGGAAGTAATTTAATAATAATTAATTAATTGATATATGTTTGTACATATTTTAATTAATAATTAATTTCTATTAATTAGTTAATTAATTAATATAATTTTTTACATATTTATAATTATTAATTAGTTGGTAATTAATTAATATTAATTATTTAATTACATTAATTATAGTAATTTTTTTATATATAATTTATTGTTATTCTTAATTAATTAATTGGGAAAAATAATATTAATTATTAAATTAAATTAATTACAGCAAATGTGCTAATATATTTACTTTATTGTTATTGTTAATTAATAATTAATTGGTAATTAAATAATATTAATTAATTTTGGGTAAAGGAGTATTTTTAGGGTTCAGGGTCAGTTTTCAGTTTTTGGGTAAAGGGGTATTTTTAGGGTTCTGGATCAGTTTTCAGTTTTTGGGTACAGGGGTATTTTTAGGGTTCAGGGTCAGTTTTCAGTTCATGGGTAAAGGGGTATTTTTAGGGTTCAGGGTCAGTTTTCAGTTTTTGGGTAAAGGGGTATTTTTAGGGTTCGGGTCAGTTTTCAGTTTTTGGGTAAAGGGGTATTTTTAGGGTTATGGGTCAGTTTTCAGTTTTTGGGTAAAGGGGTATTTTTAGGGTTATGGGTCAGTTTTCAGTTTTTGGGTAAAGGGGTATTTTTAGGGATCAGGGTCAGTTTTCAGTTTTTGGGTAAAGGGGTATTTTTAGGTTTCAGGGTCAGGTTTGAGTTTTTGGGGTACAGGGATATTTTTAGGGTTCAGGGTCAGTTTTGGGTTTTTAGGGTATAGGCGTACAGGGTAAAAACAAAAAAATATTACATTAAATCAAATAAATTACATGAAAAAAATTAAAATTACTTTAAATTATTAAGTGTTTTATTTATTTTAAATGTATATGTATTAGTTTTAATTTTGTTTTAATATTTTTATTTAATAGTTGTAAAATTATATGTATTTTAAAATTATTTTTACATTATTATTAATACATTTAAAAAAACGATATTTTTGATTCCGATATTTTTGTACTACGATATTATTTTTTCGATATTTTTGTACTTACCTTAATGACGATAGGATTCCGATATTTTTGCTGTCGATATTTTTGCTCCGATATTTTTGCATTTCGATATTCTGTCTGTCGATATTATGTCAGACATTCATTAGAAATAATAGGTCTAGGACTTTCCACACTGAGCTTGTTCATGTTAGTTTTGCCTATTGATTGTTTGATCCAATGCACAATAATCTGTGAAATGGAAGTAGAAGGAGCCCCTTTCCCTGAACTAGAATGGGAAATTGCTTCTGGATCAAAATAAGGCAAACCCAAATATTCTGAAATTGCCCCACTGGGACCTACTAAAGAGCCTGAATCAGAGGAATCCCCGACTTCATCCACATCTGTGTCCTGTGTCACATAGCTGGGCAGATAGAGAAGAAACTGGGTCTGAATCATTAGGGACTAAAGATGCCTTACGTGCTTACCGTCTCTAAAAAGGGTCTCCTTATGAATGTGATAAGAGCAGGGGAAGTAGACAGAGAGTGGAGAAGGGAAAGAGGAGGGGAGGGTTAGAGACACGGCATAGCAAGAGGAGGGGGAGGGTGACAGGGACACAAACCGGTAGGCGAGTCAAAGCTGTGCCCAAAGGCCAGAAGCTGTGATCCCAGAGGGAGTAGTATAATTTCCCCATCTCTGTTGCGAGAGGCTCCCTAAGCGCATGGGACTCTCTCAGAGGGGTCTCTGAGACACCAAGGCCTATTTACTGGATCCTTCTCCAAAAGGGGAGAGGGAGTGCTTTGGCAAGGGGTGCCATACCATACCTCAATTGTGAGTGGCTCCCTTAGCGCTGTGGACTCTCTCAGCGGGTGTTCTGAGACTCCATCGTATATATCTTGGATCTTTCCCCAAAACCGGGTGAAGGAGTGCTTAGTCAAAGGGCACAAAAGGACAGGGGGCTAGGCGGTGAAGCGGGCAAGGGGAAAGATTCCGGTGAGAGGGGATAAGAGCAAGGAAGTAGATAAAGAATGAAAGAATGCTGAATAGGAACCTGATTTCAAATTCTTTATCCCGAATCTCCATGTTCTAAAGAAATAATATTTCAAACTCGACAGTCTCTGAGAAATATATTTGCCTCCATTAGTTACCTGAAGTTTAAATGCCTTGAGGAAAGCAGAAAACAAGAATGTTGTGCAGAGTTCTCACAGAACACCAGGAGAGGGGCTGAGAAGAGACAAAAAGAAAAGAAAAGCTTCTAAGCAAATGACAAACTGCTGAAAGCTAATAAATCAAGAAAAAATCCTAACAACTCAAAAACGTTCATACAAATGAGCATGTAAACATTGAGTAAAACTGTAATGTAGTAAAGTCATCCTGAGTGCCCTGTGCACCCACATTTTTTGCTGAAGGATACTGATGGTAACTGATTCTGACTGTCCCTGGGTTCTGTTGACAGGCTCTGGACACTGCTATATTGCAAACACAGTGAAAACACACACAAGCTTTAGGGCACCTTGTGTGTTAGGGTACACATTCAGTAAGCATTTCCTACCCTATAAGTCACTAGTCGATAATAGTGCAAGGTGGATTAAAACTACCTGTAAGTCCCTAGTATATAATAGTACATGGTCAGCAACATTTGTTCACTTGTATGTGTGCATTGCTGATTGCCTGGGGTCATTTTAAAAGCAGTCCTCCTCTGCAGCACTGCTAATAAATGTAAATAGTGCCCAAACACAACCATGGTGATAGGGACACTTAAAAAGTGATCATCTATATTATTTTTACACATTAGGTACCCCCTTAGGATCTCCCTTAGGTGTCCCAGGGGTGGGGGATCATGTTAGTATAAGCAGGGTCCTTATAAAAGTTTTATATGCCCTAGGGGTAGAGAAATTGCACAGTTCACTTCCCCCATTATAGTAAAATCCCTCTCAAAATTGTTTTTGGGGGGCGTGGCAAACCATCATGGCCGCTCGGACATGAATCTGAACGGCTCCGTCCCAGGCCCGATGATTTTTAATTAAAAAGGTGTTCTGATCTGTATCTTGACTGCCATGAGCCCCAGGAGTGCATGGGGGCCGGCGACGGAGGATCGGCGGAGGCGTTGGGGCTCTTGCATCATGGTAACTAGAGGCTTGAGGTGCCGTGACTGCCTCCGAGACAGAGCAGACAAATTGGCGGTTCTCCCCTTTGGGAGCACTAGGAGGCAATAGCGCTGGCTGAAAACAAACTGGGACCGTCCCTGGCCTGAAATCGTGCACCGGAGTGGGAGCTGCCTGAGAGGTGAGGAGAGTGGCACCCCATAGCTCACACGCGAGCTATAATGAGCCATAAGACACGCAGCGCGCGGATAGAGATGCAGGACGCATATAGTGGTAGACAGAAGTGGCAGTAAAGGTTGTGAAAAGGATCACCGGTCATTGAGCCATTCCTGATGCCTGACTCCAAACGGCTGCCAGTGAGAGAGGTTGACCGGCATTGCGACCTGGGGGAAGTTACTACCAGTGAGCATTTGCCACCTTCCCAGGGGAATGCGAAGCTAGAGACGAGTCCTTGGGTGTCAGTTGTTTGGTTGGAGTGGCAGAGTGGCGGAGTGGCAGAGGGGGAGATCCCCAGGGAGCCTTTTGGAGTGCCCAGTCTGCAGCACCCACAGCAGCCACTGGGGGGCCTTTGAAGAACCCTGCAAGGGGAGAGAGGAGGAGGAGGAGGTGTGACCCCAGCTTCTTTTCAGAGAGGATGGGCTCGATTTATGCAAGTGGGGGGGGGGCTCAGGGCTGACCGCAGAGTGAGTCTCCTATGCCACCGAAAGAAGCGCCTGCCAATAAGTTTCAAGCTATTTCGTTAGCGCAGGGGCGGATGGTGGTCCCTCCAAAGGCAATATGGTAATCACGTAGGACGACCTACTGAATTCCCTTGGGGAGTTTAAAACAGAGCTTCACGCTGACATTGAAGCAGATATGGACGCCTCTTTTGAGAATAGAGCAGAGATGAGAGGAAAGTTGGTGGCTCTACAGGCGAACGTGGATTCGGTGGGCACACGCACGTTGGACCTCGAGGGGAAGTATCAGGAAGTAGAGGGTAGTCTCATACCTCTGGTAGAAGGCACGGCGGGCCTCCGCAGCCAGTTGCGGGCCACCCCACTCAAAAATGAAGATTTGGAAAATAGGTCTTGCCAAGACAACATTAGAGTCAGAGGCCTGGAAGAAGGCAGCGAGGGACCAAACCTAGAGGCCTTCACGGTGAGCCTCTTCTCCTCAGTGGTGGGAGAGGACAGTCCGGAAATCCGCCTCGATCGAGTACAAAGAGTGGGCCAGGTAGATAATCAAAAACCCTGCGACATCCTGATGAAATTTAAGCTCTTTCAAAACAAAGGAATTGGTCCTGCAGAAGGCAAGGAACACCGTTGCAGTCACTTTCCAGAACACCACGTGCACGCTCTATCAGGATGTGGCCCTGGCCATGCTAATACTACAACAACACTGTAGGCTGATCACTGACACTCTGAGAGGGTGGTAGATAAAGTACAGGTGGACATATCCATTTGGGGTTGCTTTTCTATTGGACAACAAACACCTTCACTGTGTGGAACTGGTGGAGGCAGCGTATCTCATTGGAATCAAGCTTTCCTCAAACGGGCGCACACTACCTAGGAGTGATCAAGAAGGGGAGTAGCAGGCAAGGTGAAGGACCGTGGCGAAGGGCGGGACGAGGGAACATAAAGACACCAGACTGAATACGGGGGCCATGAGGGCTCCTGAGCATACTGTCCCTCTTCTCGATGACTTGAAATATTTCACACCATTGGAGTGGTAAGGGGGTAAATAGTCAGAGGGCTGCTGGGAGTGAACACTCTCACTTGCTATGTGGAGAGAGTAGACCACAACCAGGTCGAATTTGGACAGCCATTGAAGGGGGGCTCGGAGGGGATTTGAGGTTCACAGCGCTACAGTAATATTATGCATACTCCTTAATTACTAAGGATAAAGGGGTTGGGGAACGGAAGTGGACTCGCTTCCGGAGTTTTTTCTTGTGGAGGGGTTCTCCTCTGAGATGGGATATCTCCAAACTCGTTGTTCTTGTTTTTATTGTTTGTTTTATAACTTTGTGTTCATGGTCATTTTGTGTAGCTTTCGCTGTATCTGGTCGGGGGAGGAAGACGGGCGGAGGGGGAGGGGGGAAGTGTGACAAGTGAGGCAGAACTGACACCTATAAGCTCAGGAATGGCAGTTAGGTATATTACATGGCACGTTAAGGGACTTAACTTCCCTAGTAAGAGGCGGCGGCTTTGGAAATATTTACTTGATCATAATTTCAAGGTGGCCACACTCCAGAAAAAGCCCCTCATAAAAGCTAAGGAACACTGTTTAAAGCATAATGGTTTTCCTACCATACTTACATACTAGCATGCCTCAAAACAGAAAGGGGTGGCGCTCCTCTTTCACACAGGTGTCCCGTTCCAACTTCAAGACTACAAACATGATAAGGAGGGAAGATGCCGAATGGTGAGGGGGAAATAGGAAGTCTGTGCACGTTCGCTGTAGTTAATAAGCCCAACAATGGCCAACAGGATTTTTTCCTTTCCTTTCACACAATTCTAGAGGACTTTGCCCGGGGTGACATTATTTTACTGGGGGACTTCAATCTAATTTGGGATCAGAGTCTAGACACAACACACCCACTCAGGGCGGGGGAGGTTTGGAAAAGCACTTAGGGCACATCTTCAACACTTGGGCCTGGTCGACATGTGGAGAGAAATTAATCCTACCACACAAGACTATTCTTACTTCTCCCACTGACACAGGACTTATTCCCGTATTGTTCCAATCTCTTCTGAAGGCCAACTACCACCCACTCGTTCTGAAGGCCAACTACCACCCAATATGGTTCTCTGGCCATGCGCCGCTTTAAGTGGCCCTCTGTTGGCTGGCTACAAGGCAGAAGCATGCGCGCTGGTACTTCCCTTATTTCCTTTGTAGGGATAGCCTCCTGCGGGACGTACCCAGACAGGCCATCAAGGACTATTTTCTGATTAACGATTCCACATTCACCTCCCACACAACCACCTGGGACGTCAAAAAAGTGACTTTACTCTAAGGGTAGCATTGGTATATCCTAAGCAAATTCCATAACAGTTAAAGACAGTCTTTAATGATTGTCAACATCGTAAAACTTCTTTATCTTCTTTATTTCTTTTTGATTCTTCTAAAACCAATTGTCCTAGTCGCCAACACGTGTTTTGACTAATTTATGAGAAGCTGTAAGTATCCAAGTTTCCAAACCGCAAGACAATAGTAGAGTCTCCCCAACGTCCATCGTATATCAAGTTTCCATCTGGTAACCGTAAAAGCAGCGTAGGATAGCGGATTAGATACTTACAGCTTCTTAAAATTTTATATACTTTGGAATGAAATACTTCATATTGGATAATTGACACTTAATCTAGACTGCTGTGAAATGTTAGCCCTGAGGAAGTCTGTGGCTTTCACCACAAAGAGAAGAAACACATGTTGGCTGCTAGGACATTTGGTTTTGGAAGAATCAAAAAGAAATAAAGAAGATAAAGAGGTTTTACGGTGTCGACAATCATTAAAGACTGTATTTAACTGTTGTGGGATTTGCTCAGGATATACCTCTGCTTTTGTGTATATTAGTGTATGTCAGACCTGTCTGGCCTTTTGCGTAGCCCCACCTATTAATTATTTATTTTGTCCCCTTTTTGCCCCGATACCCTTTTTATCATTTTGTGTCCACTAGATTTTTACGGTGTTGGCCTGGGGGATAGATGCTCTTTTGCCCTCATAGTTTTTCACCTCAGGCCTAGGTGCCTTTTCCTGACAAGAATTCACCCAGAGATACAAAATGGTGGTTTTCAACTGTCACAACTGTCACACCTGAGAACTGACCCATAGGATAGAATAGGGCATTCCAGAACCTTCTGGCCCCTTCTGGACCTTTGAGGGTCAGCCTATATATATGCCAGAACCAGGGCGGCCATTTTAGAGTTGGTCTGAGAGAGAACAAGAGTGAGACTGGACAGGAGTAAGGCGGCTAGTGAGAAGGAGCACGCACTGAAAAAGGGAGAGACTGATCTAAAGGCAGATTTCCCCTGCAGACTGACGGGCCCTCTTGCTTGCCTACCAAGCCCTGTGCCTATAGTGAATGCGCTTGACCCGAGATCTTAATCCTGACTGTCTCTGAGACTTCAATACAGAGTGTAAAGGGCGCTGAGTTGGACTGTGGCGTGCCACCGCCTCAGTGAGAAAGCAGCATCCCCCTGTCAGTGGGGAAGAACTTCCTGACAGTGTGCCTAATCGGGCCCCATCCCCGCAGCAGCGCGGCGCTAAGTCCTGACTGTTGGCGCTAGGTGGAAGAGGGCTTACTGCACAGCTGCCGCCTCCGCGACCCAAATCGCCATCCCGGAAGGCTGCCGTGACGTGTGAGGAGCCGTTACAGCGCCGAAGAAGGATTGCCACAGGAAGACCAGTTGCCGGGTCAGAGAAGGTGAACACCCCGGAAGAGGTCGGCTAGAGGCGGAGCAGGGCGTGAGAGGACGGCGGTAGGCGTAGACCCGTGGGAGGAGCCGCTGAGGAGGGTGCGGAAGTATCCAGGTGCTGGAGTGAACCGCGAGGTAACGGTGCATCGTCCCTCAGCTGGTGAAGGGCCAGGGGCTGCCGAATGAGCTCCGGAGGTACGCCTACTCTCCAGAGAGAGGGGAGAGCGAGGATTTCCTCGAGTACGGCCAGAGAGGCACTCTCAAGCGAGTAGGTCGGGGAGAGACCGCCTCCGGTTACTAAAAAACAAAGTAAGCCGGGAAGGTGGGGAAAGCAGCGGGACTAGCCCGGAGAGGCGGACTAAACAGAGAGATTGGGCAGCAGTGAACTAGACATACTGAGAGACCACTCACTCGCGTGGTTCAGCGTGACACAAGGAATCTTTCATGAAGTGAGGGTTGCTGACATCAGGAGCCATAGTACCCCCAGTGACACCCTATAGCCCTGGGAGTAGAGAGGGAGAGCTCCAAGTGGGGATTCCACAGGGCAGGGCTGTTCTGGTTTAATGTGCAAACTCGTGCTGCTTGAGGTAGCAAGAGCTAAACTGATTACGCTTACTCGATCTAGTCCAGGGTTAGCTGTGTGTAACCTACTTCTCTCACAAACAAAGGAAGAGTTTACCGCCTGGTGGGTCCAGTTGGGTTATTGCTAACCTTAAACCTTCTGGGAGATAATTTGTGCCAACCACTGTATTTGAAATGTAACTCATAGCACTAATCGGGCCCCATCCCCGCAGCAGCGCGGCGCTAAGTCCTGACTGTTGGCGCTAGGTGGAAGAGGGCTTACTGCACAGCTGCCGCCTCCGCGACCCAAATCGCCATCCCGGAAGGCTGCCGTGACGTGTGAGGAGCCGTTGCAGCGCCGAAGAAGGATTGCCACAGGAAGACCAGTTGCCGGGTCAGAGAAGGTGAACACCCCGGAAGAGGTCGGCTAGAGGCGGAGCAGGGCGTGAGAGGACGGCGGTAGGCGTAGACCCGTGGGAGGAGCCGCTGAGGAGGGTGCGGAAGTATCCAGGTGCTGGAGTGAACCGCGAGGTAACGGTGCATCGTCCCTCAGCTGGTGAAGGGCCAGGGGCTGCCGAATGAGCTCCGGAGGTACGCCTACTCTCCAGAGAGAGGGGAGAGCGAGGATTTCCTCGAGTACGGCCAGAGAGGCGCTCTCAAGCGAGTAGGTCGGGGAGAGACCGCCTCCGGTTACTAAAAAACAAAGTAAGCCGGGAAGGTGGGGAAAGCAGCGGGACTAGCCCGGAGAGGCGGACTAAACAGAGAGATTGGGCAGCAGTGAACTAGACATACTGAGAGACCACTCACTCGCGTGGTTCAGCGTGACACAAGGAATCTTTCATGAAGTGAGGGTTGCTGACATCAGGAGCCATAGTACCCCCAGTGACACCCTATAGCCCTGGGAGTAGAGAGGGAGAGCTCCAAGTGGGGATTCCACAGGGCAGGGCTGTTCTGGTTTAATGTGCAAACTCGTGCTGCTTGAGGTAGCAAGAGCTAAACTGATTACGCTTACTCGATCTAGTCCAGGGTTAGCTGTGTGTAACCTACTTCTCTCACAAACAAAGGAAGAGTTTACCGCCTGGTGGGTCCAGTTGGGTTATTGCTAACCTTAAACCTTCTGGGAGATAATTTGTGCCAACCACTGTATTTGAAATGTAACTCATAGCACTATGGCCTAATCCTGTGACAAGAGAATAATTCCTGTGGGAGGGTAAAGGTGTCATTGGAAAACTTGATTGTTGCACTTTACTTATTGAAAGATGAAAATGTTTACCTGCTCTATGTAGTAAAGTAATAAGGTTGAAAAAGCTTAACTATATTTGACTGTGAAGATTTGGAAAACAAAGAACCTAAGAGAACTTTTATAAAACAGCTCATATTTTTCCAAAAACATTTGTGTAGTGTCATTTTTGAGTGGAATTGCATTGAGTTACTGCTGGGTGGTGTGCAAACTTTACACATGTGCCTCTAATAATTGACTATCTTACCCTACGCCAGGCTACCCTAGGTGACCTGACAACTCTAGGTCCAACAGTGTAGTTTTGTCTACACTTCTGGTAATTGGTGGATGGCCATTACCTTATCCTTAGAGCAATCAGATATATTGAACTGATTTCATCATGACTGCGCAACTGATACCCAACCATCCCCTTTCTGTTACTCTAAGGGAAGCTACAGGCCATATATACTAACAGGGCAGAGAAAACAATATTGGGCTTACAGGCCAGGGGGTATGAGGGGGGGACAAAGTGGGCTCTTTATTGACCCACCAGCTCAGTACTAAACAAGAAAAAGAGTACATTAAACTGATAGTGGATGATGTGTGTGTCTCGCACTTGACGGAGGAGGGGAATGATAATCACTTTTGAGGAGTTCTATCGCACTCTCTACAACTCGGAGGAGCTGAGGTTGCAAGACCAAGAGGGCTATCTGTACCTCCTGGACCTCCAGCAGGTCACATCAAGCTCCAATGGGGAATTAGATAGGCCCATCTCAACTGACGAGGTCCAGAGAGCGATAGACGCGCTTAAACTACAGAAAGCGCCGGGAACTGCAGGCTCACGGCACACTTCTAGCGCACATTTGCACCGGAATTAAACCCTTATCTAATCACTCTATTCAAGGATATAGCCTTTATTCATAGAGGCACTACAACCATGAGGTAGGCACTCCTTGCAGTGTTTCCCAAACCAGGGAAAGATCCCACAGTGTGCTCCTCTTATCTCCGATAGCCCTCTTAATTTTACACACAAAGATTTATTCCTAGATCTTGGCTAGACGCTCAGAATCCGTACTCTCTGGTCTCATTGATCCAGACCAATTGATATTCATCAAGGGGCGCCAGACCCATGACAACCTCAAGCGCTTTATTCACATCATGGAATGGTACAAAAGAAAACCATCTTGGCAGCTCTGCTCTCGCTGGACGCGGAGAAGGATTTTGTCCGCCATGAATGGACCTTTTTCTTTCCTCATAATGAGGCGTTTCGGGTTCAGCGAGACCTTTCTTGTAATGGTACATGCAATTATCACTCTCCTCGCTCCCGGGTCTTGGTAAATGGAGCCCCATCTGTCTCCTTCAATTTGGTGAGAGCTACACGGCAGGGATGTATGCTGCCCCCTCTTCTCTTCGCCCTCAGCATCGAACCCCTTGCGCACAAAATTAGAGAGCATCCGGACATACATGGTGTTCGGTTTGTAGCGGACAACCATAAGATCTCACTTTTTGCTGATGATGTGCTACTCCTGGACCCTCTGACCTCCCTGCCAGCAATTCAGACTGAGCCCTCATTGTTTGAAAGGGTAGCGGGTTTCAAGGTCAATCTTTCCAAGACCTACTTAATCTGACTCTATCATGGGAAGAGTGGGGGAGAGTGAAGGACATGTCTCCTTTTCATTGTACAAATAAGGAAATCACTTATTTTGGCATAAATCTTACTCTTACCATCAATGACCTCTACAGGGCCAATATCCCCCCCCTACTAACACAGTTAAAGGCAGACTTTGGCAAATGCAGCACCACAAATATATCCTAGATCGGCAGGATCAATGCTATAAAGAAGAACGTCCTTCCCAGGCTGCCCTATCTTTTTCAGGGGCTGCCTATCTCAGTAAACCTGGGTCTTTTTAGGGAAATAAAGAAGATGACCACTAAATGTATTTGGCAAGGACAGAGAGTGCGTCTGTCATACCACATTCTTACCAGATCGCATAAAGAGGGGGGCATATCTCTCCCGGACTTTCTGAGTTACTATGGAGCAGACAAGCTTCGAGTAATGACAGAGGGTGCTGCGAGCCTCGGAAAAACATTGGCTCCACTTAGATAGCCAGGTGACCGGTAGGACCATTTAGGACCTACTTTGGAATCCAAAATAGGAATGACTGCTCAATGCCTACCTTAGCATGCCCACAGCTACGACTCTTTGGTCTGGAACGATCTCACCAAGCGGGGACAGATGACGACCTTCCCATCACCATATACTGCAATTGCTTTTAACGCTGCCTTTCCCTCAGCTCTGCAAGAGGGTCCCATTTGATACCTGGCGGGCAGGTGGTTGCCTTATGATTTCATACTTATTCAGCAACGTGGAATTACTCATCTTCAGAGAATGCATGTGACAATTAAAAGTTTCGGATAAGTAAGAATTCCACTATCTACAGATTAAACTTTGGGTTCAGCAACCACTGGAGCGGCAGGCCACTACGAGGGATCTGCTCCTGATATAGCGTTTCGCCCAGTCGGGGTCCCCTGCTAAGGGCTGCATTTCCTTCCTGTATGCCTTTATTCAGGCGCTGAGACCGAGATCAATCCCGAGAAATAAAACATTTTGTGACACACTCCTAGACACTCCGGTAGTGGATAAATAGAGGTAACATCTATGTAGAGACATCACCAAATACAAGGTATCGATTTTCCTTAGGGAATCTCACTAGAAAGTTATGTATGATTGGTATCTCTACCCTCAGAAACTGAACAAGATCTTCCCCAACTCGTCAGATAGATGCTGGAGGGGTTGTGGCCTGTTGGGAGATTTCCGCCACATTTGGAAGGACTGTCCCTCCATTCAACCATTTTAGAAGGAGATCGTGTCCCAAATCAAAAGTATATTGGGGTAGCCGGTTTACAACACTATGAAACACATGCTCCTGGGTTTGAGGGACCCGACCTTAAATCGGCAGATGCAAGGAGACAGATCGATTATGTGGCTGTGCCTGGGTGCGGCGAAAATGGCAGTAGCAGCGGCGTGGAAGAAACAAGAGGCACCATCTCTGGCACGCAAGGCTGTGGAGGGCGCTGACCCTGGAGCGCATGACCGACATAGAGGAAGACACAAGAAAAGGGTTTGATTATATTTGGTCCCTGCTAGTAGGTTACCTGTCAGAAGGGATTGCACTGTTTGCATGCAACCCGAGGCCGAGAGCCCTCCATATGTTTCACATATAGAGATTGTGGGGTTTCCATGTGGAGGATGGGAGTCCGTCAATGGTAGGAACCCTCTCTCTCTGGCTAAGTGCCCTCCTCCCTTGTCCAACACGACAAATTACACACCATGACACTATAGTTCCTTTTTCTGTCTGTTCTTCTTTTATTTCTTCTCAAGTTCCAGGTTTGGTGTTTTTGTTTTAAGTAACATGTGATGTGAACTGAAATCGAATATAACATTTCACAGATTCGTACTATATAGATCTTCATGGTCTTTTGTAAGACAGTAGCTTTCCTAGCTCAATCTTCCCTCCTTCGGGGACTTTGTGTACTACGGGAGGGGGCTAGTTAGTATGAAAAAGAGAGGGCTCGTCAAGAACTTGTGCAGAATCTGTAACTCCCATGTGATATCAATAACTCTTGACTGGCAGGGAACAAATTATAATTCTGATACTTTTGTGTGTTCTCTTTAAATGCAAAAAAACAGATTTTAACAAAAAATTATAATGTTGATGCTATGAGCACTGTGGGGTGAGAAGCCACATTACTTCTACATAGTGAGGACCTACAAAGTGCCCCCTAGTTGTCCCAGTAATAGTGGTCATGTAACTATATGCAGGGCTTGTATAAAAGATAAACATCTTTTATACAAGCCCTGCATATAGATCCTGGTGATGGAGAAATGGCACATTTAACTTTTCCCATTGTAGAAAGCTAGCCCCATAGGATAACATGGCAACGGTTTAGGGACACATAAATATTGCTAGGAATTGAAACAAAATATCATTCAAAGACTCAGAAGAATGGTATTAATATATCCAGCAATATGCCATTACTGAATTTATCCTAAATTGTACAGAACATAAGTTAGTATACTTTCTTGTCTGTAAGGCAAAATTCAGTCCTTCTGTAGTCTTCTCTGATTGGTCAGAGTTAACAGGATTAGCCAGGTTGCTTTGATGACCAGGGCATGTCCTATCTTATACTTACAATGCACCCTGCCCTTGGGCCTATCATAGCGGTGTCTTATATGAAGAAAAGAGAAGGTTTAGGGACTGGCAAGTGGGTGCATTTGCCCAGCCAGCATGGCAGTACCAGACTGCACAGAGGCTCTGCGATGGCAAGCCTTAGACACATTTTTACAGGCTGCTTCTGTGGGTGGCACACATAAAACAGCCAACAGCAGGTCAGAAAAAATAGAGGTAGGCAAAAAGTTCAGGGATGACCCTGTAAAAATGGCCAAGTCCAACACATGTTAATACAAAGAGCACTGGTAAAGCAGGTCTAACATGTCACAAAAGAACTGAAGTGTGTTTCCTGTAGCAAGTTTGTTTCTATTTTTATGTAACACATTCTAAAACCCTCTCAGAATATGTAAATAAAAAATAATTCTTAATTAAACTAACAATCATTGGAAATGCCAGCAGGTCTGGTTATCCCTGAAGTGCGATGTCAATTACTGTAATCAGTACCTCATTATGCATATACTTTGGCACTCATCTTTGCATGCAAGCATCCATTAATTAACTAACACACTGTCTCATTCTCTCCGACTCCTAAAGAAACTTACTCTAGACCTCGATAACCTTGCCAACTACCGGACCATCACCCACCTACCCTTCATTTGCAGGATCCTTGGGAAAGCAATCTGTGTTCAGATCCAAGATAACATCAATACTAACCACCCCCTGCACTGCCATTCTGGATTCAGATCACACTGCAGCATGGAGACTGCTGCCCTATACATGGTAGTTGATTCCCTCTTGGCTACAAATAAAAAATGACCACTACCTCCTCATATTGCTGGACCTCTCTGCTGCCTTTGCCATAGTTGACCATACCACCCTCCAGTGCACCTTGCTGTCTTGAAGGAGATTCACTGCCAAAGTCTTACATTACAACGACCTACCTTTACAATGCAACTGTTACAACGCAACTGCCTTTACCTCGCATGCCATAACAATGCATACCATTACATTGCATGTCACTACAACACATGCATTATAGCGCATACCAATACAAAGTATGCCACTACAGTGCATGATAATGTAAGTAATGGAGATTTTTTTAGTGTTGGGGTGGGTATGGATTTTGGGGTACATGCGAATAGTATCCCTACACTATCCAACACTTACCCTACTGTCTTTCTCACTGGAGTGGGAATAGTAATTTTTACCCCCAAAGTAACCAACACTTACCCTACTGTTGCACTCACTGGAGTGGGAATAGTAATTTTAACACCTACACTGCCCAACACGTACCCTACTGTTGCCCTAACAGTAGTATTCTTTGTAATGGTATGCACTGAAATGGAATGCGTTAAAAAGGCATTGTAATGGCATGTGTTGTAAAATCATGCAATGTAATGGCAGTTGAAATGTAAAGACAGTGTTGTAATAGCATACGTTGTCATTGCATGCGTTGTTACGTCCTATATTCCTATGGGGACATTATACTTTTCTCTAAATTAGCATGAGCTCTTCAGACAGTACGAGGCTTTGCTACATGGCTTTATTTTTGCAAAGACTTTGTTCGTACTTTTCACCTGAGAACTGCTTGCTGTATGCAATCTCTGCCAGTTCCTGGGATATAGCCTGAACATTTTGAGCAAGGTCGATAAACAATGCCCCATGTTATTCAGTGCTGGTCAGACCTTAGCACCTAAACAAAACATGCAAATGCAGCTGTAGGTTGAAAATCGTACCTTGGTATTATGGGGAAACAAGTATAGGGAACACACACTTGGAGTGGGACCTTTCCAGGAAGAAGAGCGAGACAGCACCTTTGATGTAGAACTGCCATCTATAGTCTAAGGTATGGGGTCTACTGACAAAACCCAGTGATCTAATTTATAATAATACTGTTTCTTAGCAAGGGGAGGGAGGTTAGGTACTAGTTCCTGTTCATGCTGACATCTCCCATTATGATTTAAGGACTAGCTGCTATATTGACTGTATTTGTATTATGTATATTCCTGCTAGTTCTGGCATGTTTTCTGCATTTTAGAGCACGTTAGTTTAAATAAATATTTTAAACTGTTTTGTGTCTCTGTCAGATCTTATTGTGGACAGCTACAGGAGTGCGAGCAAAAGGGTGTGTCATGCAACCGAGAGTCCTGAGAGATTTGGCAGTGTTGTGTTCTGAGGTGTCTAATCACGTGTTCCTCTGTGAGTGAGGAGGAGGGAAAGTGAGTCACTATATCATGTCGGTCCTTGGGTTCATGGGTACTAAGGTGGTAGGATGACTAAGACCCTATGCACTAAGGTCCCATAATCCTACGCACAGTTCTGTTCTTGGGCAGAATACCTGCAACATTGTCCAAACATTTATAGAGAAATAGGCAGTGGGCACATGAAATGCAGTGCCCTGCAGGTAAAAAGAACCATAGCATTTTAGGGAGCTACTGGATGCTAAAAAGGGACATAGAAATAGAAAGGTGGGACCAATAAAAAGAAAAAATTAGGTGATTTGTCCACAAACTCTGACAATAAAGCACACTTACGTGCAGGCAGATGTGCACATGAAATGAGGCAAAATGCTATCACTCGGAGGGCTATAGAACCAATGCTTGACATGCCTTGTTATATGCTGTCATGGATGGAAACAGAAGGCGAACGGCACTCAAACAGAACAAAGGCTGAAGAGAACTGACATACAATCCCTCTATGTATGTATACATTTATGTACTTTAAGGAACATGTTTTACATGTAAAAGCCTTAACACATAAAAAGCTGTCAGGTGGCATCTGAATGCTATGCATAAATTATAAATGTATAAAATTGCTGTTTGCAAAACAATATACATTGTCCGAAGAGTCCTGAGAGTAATTTTAAAATGCAAACGTTCTACCCCAGAATCTGTCATAGGGGAGTAAAAACAGTGTTGGGACAAAGTATCGAAAGCACTGATATTGTGAGACAGCGTATTGTGTTAAAAATATTGAGTACAAGAATATTGTGTAGATCGTTTTCTATGGATAAGAAAGGTTTTACTGTACATATAACTCCACATGTATGTACCTTTCTGATATGTATATCTTCGAGATATGTAGATCTAGAGTTAAGAATAGTACATTTAAACTTGCCTATTCACACTTACCTTCTCGATATTCTTGTCCTCGATATTTTTCGCACAATATTCTGTCACCACGATGCTTGCGTTTCCGATATTCTGTCACTGAAGCAGTAAAAACACCAACACCCTTGCCCACTACAGTAATCTGTCAGATTCTATATAACAAATTCCCTATCTACAGGTTTTAGCATAGTGTAACAATAATACACCATTAAAGGTCGGTTGCTTATGTTTTTCAATATAAACAGGTCTGGCCTATTGCCTTTTCTTGTAACTTTTTATAATAAATAGACCAGACATATGGCGTCTGAATGAATGAATAAAAGTAAATTTGTATGGCGCTACTTAACCCGGGGGCATCAAGGCATCAAGGCGTCTGGCAAAACTTTTCCCAAAGAACATATCATTGGCTTGTTAACATTACCATCTAAGGTCTAATGTATTGAGCATCTTTTCTACAAGGCAGCCATCTAGCACACTGTCAGAAAATCATATATATCCTCTTTAGACTGCCTAACTAGGACTATCACAGTGAAAATATATTTTATTCTCAGGTCTACTCCCAGGTTTTGTCAGAGAGGGTAATCAACACAAACACCCTGCATACTACGGTATTCTGTGAGATTCTATGTAACTATGCCTGTCTTCAGGCTTTCACAGAGTGCAATAATTAACCACCCCTATAGACGTATTTGTTTTAACATGTGCTTGTCACAAGAAATGTCAGGACTACTGCGTTCTTGAAAAATCAAGTCATTAATACGGGACTACGCTGCGAAATTCTAAAGATTGTGAAGAAAGATATTGATTGTGAGATTTCTGCAGGAGAGTTGAAATTCAAAAAGGCCCCTACAGCATGGATACCTCAATGGAAGAACTATTGAGCATATTTCAACCAAAATATCGAACCTGGTGGTGAATAGAGAATCACAGCGGGTTGACCGAATACAATATAGTTCTAACAAGAAAAGGATAAAAGATCAAATTATTAAAAAGAGTGGTTTGTGCAAGAAAAATTATATAAGTATGAGAAGAAATACTCCACATAAGGAGGAAGACCTGCACTTCTTTTACCATAGATATAGAGGATAGGATTGATAACTACTTCCCCTTCAATTTATAGAATGAATCAATATTTTGAACATAAATTGTTGGTCCTGAAGAAGGTGATGCAAAATCAACAAACCACCGAAACGGTGGGTTGACAACTATTTTAACTGCTTTAATGGATGTGATTTAATATTAGATATCTAGAATACAGTACATTGTCATTCAAGATCATCAAGGTAAATTAATTGAATTATAACTAAATTGGTATATTTGTGCTAAAATAATAGTTATTTTTAATTTAGTCAAATTCATCAATGTATAGAGCATGGAGAAAATTTTATAATAAATTAGATTTTTTTTTTACATAATCAGTGTTCAGGTGTCTGGTTATAAACAACATAACACATCAATTAGTTATTAGGACTTACTCACCTGGGGGAGGCCACACAAATTTTATGATAGAGGTGTGTGAATAAATGTGGAGACAAGGGAGCTGTTATAAATGAGTAACTTTAGTTCGTGACCCTGTCTCTTCTCGATAAGCAGCGTATCTCTCCCAAATTTGAGGGACTACTGCCTTTGCCATTGCCTACCGTAATAATTAGATGAGACCTATGGCATTGGACAAAACCTTCCAATGAAACAATCTAGCTTATCCAAGTAACCTACTCTGTTAAGCATAAACATTTCCACATGACAACAGTGATGCAAATACAAATATGTACAGAATTACAGCTGGCAAAGTGATATACACGACTTCCTAAGGGTTATCACAAGGCTAATGAATGAAATGCCATTTATAAAGCACCTGGGTTCACCAAGGGTGTGTCCCCGCCCTGGAATCAGACCATCCGGAATCGTGCAAAAGGGCAAGAGGCAACAATAAGAACGAAGACAGAGACCTAAATATCCAAAGGGCATATTACCAACGAGTAGCGATATTTATCGCTAACTAGGCTTTGCACCGAATTTTTTATCGCTAAGTATCGCCGTAAATTATCGCTGAGATAACTTGCTATTAGCAACGTTTATCTTAGAAGTGTATGCATATGGTGTATGGTTTATGCACATGGTATATGGTTTAACATTTCCTAATTAACAGACCAGGCTTACAGCTTGTTACCATACGAGTTCAAGTGTCGCTTTCATTCAAGGCAACCCATTGCAAACAGACATACAAGGTTAAATATGTACAAAATGACGGTTGTAAAAGCAATATACTCCCTCCTAAGAGGGCAGAACAAGGATATGAGAAGGGTTCTTAGAGTGTCAATTTTCTACCCCTAGAGTTTGTAAGTGAGGGCAATCAAGACCCAGTCCCTTGCCTACTACGGTAATATGTGAGATTCGTAAACAGGAAATACCAGTGTAGAGTTATTAGTGTATGAGCAATCAGCTCGTATTTGTCTATCGACTTTATAAATATCCTCAAAATAAATAATTTTGGCCTACACCCTTTGTCAAAACTTTTAATAACAGATGAGACCTCTGGCATATGCCAAACTGGCTTATTACCATAACTTAACTCTTTCAGGCCTCCAGCATTGAGCATACATTTCCAACAAGCCATACTTTGCAATTTGTGGACAGTTTTTCAGTGGAAGCACACAACTTCTGACCAATCAAATGCAGAGGTCAAGAAAATCAACATTTAGGAGGAGCAAGCCTCTCTTCAGTAGTGCATCTAAAATCTTTTTTCCTGCTGATCACATAAAGTTCTGTGACAGCTGCACTGTCGTGCAACAGCTGCACTGTCGTGCTTTTTTCAATTTGTCAATTATATCTCTTCACGGATCACCATCACAATTTGATAAACGTCCTATTGGTGGCCTCTTTTAAAAATTCGTCTCCCCAAAGTGTTATGGAAGAGAGCTGTGTTTGGCCTTATTTTGCACCCAAAAGTACTATCTATTGCATTTTGAACCGTGGGGGTTGTGGGTCGCAGACAGTGTGATATTGTAGCTCAGTTTCTCGCAGACTGCAGGTCATGCTGATCTGCACACGCGTGTCCTGATGACTACACGTGCTCCGATCTTTCCAGCAACAATAACACGGATACAGCAGGCAGCCGGCCCATCAGCCCGAGGCGCTGCGCCATTTGCATAAAAGTGAGATTCTTATCCACCAGCCTCCCCTCCTTTGCTCCAACAGGGAAATGCAAATGATGTACTTTATGTATATTAGTTGTGTAACTTTGCTTTGGGAGTTGGCTATTTACTTTGGCGCGCCTTAATTAGGTGTTCGCGCTCGATTGGCTTTTATTGTTTTAACCCGGTCGGCGTCATTTGCGCGAGCAGGATTTGTACTAGTTGTTCCAAACTCAGCAATGTGCTCTGGTCCGTGCGGTCCAGACACACAGGAGAGGGTGCACGTCACGGGCAGGTGGGGAGGGGGGCAGTGTCTCTCGCATCTCACATCTGGGCTGACTGGGCGCCCCCCGGAAGGCCGAGGGCCTCCCTGGGCCGCAGGGCCTGCAGACAGGAGCGCAGCTTCTACTGGTGCAGCAGGTGCAGTGGCACCGGGTCCGAGAGGCCTACGGGATCCTCTGAGTCCTGATTATTGCTGTATTTCACAGTTTTATCTGAAGAGCCCTCTGAGTAGTTGCAGATTACCAAATGTGCACCGGCGTATAGACCACACTCCTTTTAGGGGCCCCCTACAGCGGATCCAGAAAATATTGATTCCATCTGGAAAGAAAATTACAATCAAGCTTTCTCAAATGGCTTCAAAAAGATAGAAAAAAATGAATCAACTCAAAGAGAAAAATATATACATTAAATCCTCTATAGAGAGAATACTGTATTACAATTGTTGGTTGGTAACATTAAAAACGTATTAGGAGATAACTAGCGAGGGGGGGCCCGAAATTTCGACTGTCTAGGGGACTCCACAGGCTTTAATCCAGCTCTGCCTCTGAGCCCTGATTATTGCTGTATTTTACATTTTAAACTGAGGCCAGGGGGACTTTTCTTCCTTTCAACAGTGCCAATGACACACTGGCTGAGCCACTATGCCCAGGCCTGCATTACACCGATGGGGGCGGCCTCTGGTCTCAGGTATGGGAACTGTGCCTCACCACTTATTCACCAAGCATTGATACCAAATTGCCTTCCCCTGCATCTTGCATGCAGGGCCGGACTGGCTGTAGTAGGCACCGGGCACATCCCTGGGGGCCGCCAGGTTGGGGCCCGGATTTGGACCCCTGGGAGGCCGTTTTTGTTACAGAGGGCCGTTTTTGCAGCATAGCTGCAATATAACTCCCCAGTAACAAAGTGATGCTTTCCACTAGCACCCCCCCCAGCCCTGCATGCACAAAAGGTATCTGGTACGTGCGCAGATATATGCATGCGCATAGCTCAGGAGTTATGACTCCTTGTGTTCTGTGATCACAACAACAGTGGTTCGGTGCCCGAATATGTGGTTGCGGGAACTGCCGTACTGAACGATTGTGTTCATGGGCAGAAACCCCCCGGGCGGCCATCAGTTCGAGTTTTTGACTTATATAAACTCGTGAATGTTTTCCCATGATTTATATGGGGACACTTCCTCCACTGATTTAGAGACATACCCAGCAGAGTACGGATCCTAGTGACCTACACCTAACTAGGATACCCTAGGATCTAATTAAGACACGGGTAACTGGTGGATCCTACTGCGACAGTCCTGAAGAAGACCAGGGTGACCTTTCGGGGCACAAATCTATGGTCGAAACATGTTGACTCGAGCAGTGGTAGGAGGGAAGTCTTGAGAAACCTCATTTTCTTAATAAGGCATTTTCCCATCCTTTCTTTCCTTTTAATCCTGATAAGGGTACCATAATTGGTTCTAATAAAGTAATTCTTTCTTTTGGCACTCCTAATCAGTTTTAACACACGTCCTTACTGCACTTATTAGTGTCGCACTTTTGATCCACGAGGTGTTCCTCTATACACGGTATCACTTATGTATGTTACTCGTTGTACGTATTTACGTATTGTGTTGTACGTCTTGTAACGGGGAAATTTATTATTTTTTCCCCTCCCTAATGCTCCGCCCTGGATGTGGCTACACCAGGGCGTTTGTAGCAGGCCCTATGATGTCACATACTTCTGTATGTGAGTGAGGGCAGTTTTTTCCAAATTGGGAATTTCCCTTTGCTTATATTGATAAACTCTTTATACCCACTGTTGTTGTGATCATAGCCCTTGTAGGGGGTCTGGGGTATTGGAGTATAAACAATTTGGCCCTCTCCCCTTGTATGTGTTTAATAATGCTTGTGTTCTGTGCCAAGCAAATTTAACTCAATTAAAAGGAGTAAAAACAATTTATAACGTACTAACAGCCCGTCCCGACGTTGTCCGGGTATGAATTGCTGCCGGCCAGTAGTATATTGTTTTGTAGGATTTCGTTTTGATAGCATTTCTTATCAGTGACAGGCCTGTGAAACGCTCCGATTCACAGTGCACTGCTGATGCACTAAAGAGTGCTCGTTCAGTAGTGTGTGAACTCGAGTTTCCCTACTTTATTTTTCCTTGCAATATTATATAGCGCGAACTCGACAACATGGCATGAGCACAATTTACATTACAGAAGAAAGAACACATTCATTTGTGTTAGGCACGGGGAGACAAAGCGATTTACCTGGAATCACAGGATGTTGAGCTGATGCCGAGATTCAAACGTAGCTCCCCAGCTCTAAAGTTCGCAATTCTAGAACTTGTGGCGGGAGGTGGTTCTAAAAGTGTTTGTCGGTGCTGGCCATCAAATAGAGAGACCTATGCATTTTTCAAATGGGTGGTGAAAAAATATGAGTATGTTGCTGGAGATGTGGGCCGCCGTACCACCAATGTACTTACCGGGGTAGGGTAAACACCCATTATTCCGCAACTTTCTTTCCGCATACCATAACTCTGCATACTTTCATTACGAAAGTACCATGACTCCGCAATGCCGTTATAATGCATGAGATTACATTTTATATGCTATTACCATCCATACATTTACAACGAAATTCGTTGTAAATGCATGCATGGTGAAAACATGTTTTTTTTAAATGTTTGGATAAGGTAAGTATGGGTATAGGGGTATATGTTTTGGGTACTGAGGTATATGTATTGGGTGTTTGGGTATTTTAAGGGTTCAGATATAGTTTTGGGTTATGGGGTACAGGGGTAGGTTTAGGGATAGGTATGGGTTTTGGGGTACAGGGGTATTTTTAGGGTTCAGGGCTAGGTTTGGGTTTTGGGGTATAGGGGTATTTGTAGGGTTCACGGGTAGCTTTGGGTTTTGGGGTACAGGGGTATTTTAAGGGTTCAGGGCTAGGTTAGGGTGACAGGGGTATTTTAGGGTTCAGGGCTAGGTTTGGGTTTTGGGGTACAGGGGTATTTTAGGGGTAGGTCTGGGTTTTGGGGTGCAGGGTTATTTTTAGGGTTCAGGGCTAGGTTTGGATTTTGGGGTACAGCGGTATTTTTTAGGGTTGAGGTATAGGTTTAGGTTTTGGGGTACAGGGATATTTTTAGGTTTCAGGGGTAGGTTTGGGTTTTGAGGTACAGGAGTAGTTATAGGGTTTAGGGCTAGGTTTGGGTTTTGGGGTACAGGGTATATTTATAGGGTTATGATGGGTTAGTGTTTACAGGTGTTGGGTATTTTAAGGAGTAAGGGTGGGTTATGATTTTGGGGTGCAGGGGTATTTAAAGGGAGCAGGGTGAAATTAGCACACGATATGAGACATGGCATGAAGGGCGGATTGTACCACAGGCCCCCAGTGTTTGTCACGCCCCAGCACACGCCCACAGCACTACGCAGACACGCCCACAAGGGACTTCTTTGTTGGCACAGTTCTTTTACCTTTTAAATGTATATGGTGGGCGTCTGCATAGCCTATGACCTTCTGCTGCAACTGCCCTTTCCAACGCTGTATTGGGTGTTGTGATTGGTGCTGTGATTCCTGAGATTACCCGCCTCAAAGGTTTGTGCTCTCTCTTTATTACATTAGTATGGATAATAAAAGGCTGGTGAAGGCCATTTCGATCAATCCTGACTTTTATGAAAGACTTATGAAGACGCGCTGAACCTTCTGTATTGGTTACTTCATTTTAAAATTTATAATTTTAACCTTTTCTTCCTACCTTTTCTACTGTGTCCTATCCATTTTCTACCTCTAATCTTTCTTTCGTTTCTCTTTTTATCCATCTTACCTTTCACTCTCCTTCTGTTCTGTTTGCTGCCTCTCCATTTTTGATACTTTGATCAATGCTTTTTCTGTCTCCTTAAATTAAACTGGTTCCCTTGGCCACCTTTGTACCCACTCTCCCTGGTATCCCATTAAGCTGCTATGATGACCTTTTGTCTAAAGAGTATGAATTGAAAAGAATGAACATTTTTGTGGTTCATTTTACTAGGCCATCGTGTACAGTGGCAACCCCCACTTTAGCTGCTAAAGCCAAGGGGGCGGGCGTGGGGGGGAGGAAGCGGCATGGAGGGATAGTACAGAGATGACTTCTTTTTTTAATGCTGCATAGCAGGGGATTGTTCTGGTGTTTGTTGATGCATCTGGTGAGGTCGGCCTCTATGGATTAAATGCATACATGAGGCATAGGGCACAGGTAGGATGGGTTTGAAAGTCAGATCTCTAGGTGAAACTGTTAGGGTTGGCCCATTTTTTAAACTTTTTGTTGTCAGAGACGTGGGAGAATTTCTTGCATTATGTTTGCAGAGGGGGGAAATGTCCTTCAGTTTCAGTATAGTACATTGTTTTACATTTTCAAATATTTTTTGGGTGGGTTCTGTGCATGGCCGATTGTTGCTCTAATGGACGGGGCTTTGGCTTCAAAGTTGGGTATTTTTGTTTCCTTGCAGAGCTTCACTAGGGTGTTGACTGAAGAGTTTTGTCATCAGAGCCTTTGAGGTATTGCTTGTCCTTCTTGAGTTCTATGTTTTTGGTCTATTGAAGTATTTTTGGAGCCAAATTGTCAATAAACTTCACTACAAATTCAACGTAGAGGTTTGTGATATCATTGAGGGAGGCAGGGGATCCAGTAGCAAACTGTAGCCGCCCCTTCAAAGTCAGTCAGATGAGGATCCAATCAGGAGCGTCATCAGTCAGTACTACGGAGAGGTAAGAATACTCCAACAAGCTCACATGTACCATTTGACCTAACAGCGAGCAACCTTTGTAGATTCAGGCACATTGTCTGGGATAACCATTCCAGGTTGTGGTGTTCAACGTCTGGTTGCCATCTTGTCCAGCCTATTGCTGTGAAGGCTTATCATCAGTCAGAGAAAAATCCCTGGGTGCGTACTAGTGTATGGATTTACTATGTTCCCATACCCTTTCTATCTAAGCATTCATACACTATTACTCCAGCGTGGACAGACAAACCAATAGTGAAAATAGTAAAAGGTTGATTTCCACACTAAAATTGAACGTTCACAGTCTCTTTATTGAAAAACATAAAGGCAAATCTTCACAAAACAACGAATTAAAATTTCAAAGAACACTTTTTAAACATATACAGCATAAAAACTAATATTAATAACAGTTCATTACATACATAAGGCAAGCGCAACTTCATTTGTTGAATTAATACATAAGGAAAGAGAAAACATTAAATACAAATATGACCTACAAATACACAATTAAATCATAACAATACCCCCTACACAACCTGGCCTCTAGATTCACTCGCCACTCTTACATCTAGATCCAATGGTCTTTGCTAGTGTACAAGTAGTGCAGTCAATAGTACCATTAACATATGAATATCTATTGCTCCCTAGATCCTACTTGGATGCTACACAGTTAAAGAATGTGTCAACGCGTTTCGGTGCTGTAGTCACTTGATATTGTAGCACCTTCCTCAGGACTGCCGTTTCTTTGGGGTCACCGGCTTCCAGGACTATTTATTGACACCCTCTCCTTGGAGTGTAGATGAATCCACCCCAATCAGTGGTTGTTTGAGCTGCCACCTCAATTCGTGGCCTGTTATTGAGGGTCAAGGTCCTCCTCTTCACTGGTTTACTGCTGAAGTAAAGGAAACCTCTTCACTTCCTTGTAGATATATGTAGAAAGTTCCACTCTTCTCCTTTGTCTATATGTGTATCTTAAAAGTTTAAAAAAAAATTCATTTCCATGAACGGGCATATGTCCGCATTACTCTGCTGGTGACCTGGATATGTTCTTCTCAAGCCGGAGTTCGCGTTTCTGCCTCGTTCTTCTTCCCGTCTACTTATCATCAGCCAGCTTGGCTTGAAGTGGGAGAGTGAACTGCCTCCAGAGGGTAGATATAGTGGCAAATGGCACAGTGGCACATTATTGAGTAACATTTGTCTAAACATTGGATGACTTATCAATGTAGTTTTCCCCTAGGTATTCATTCCTTTAATAAACCTTATGGCAAATGATGCAGGCTATCAATCCAACAACAATGGTTGAAACCTTTTAGTATTTAAAAACTAGTTAGAGTTTGAAGGTAATTGTGAGTTGATGGAGAAGAACTACATGGTTTGTAAGCAAATGCAATGGGAAATGGTGCATTTGTAAGACAATCACATTTCTAAAAGGTTCATTTGCTTTACTCATATATTACAGAAGAGACAAACAACAGTTTCCGGCGGTTGATTACATTTGCAAAACATTCACCTTTGTCTCTGCCAGAGCTTAGGAACATGGCAGTAGTGTGTGCGCACTGATGCATTGTATTTTCCAGCAGTATAGAGACAATTTTCAGGACAGAAGCCCTTGCATGTATTTATTTCTGGTTCACAGAGTAACATTTTGAGCTCTGCATAAAGTAATTTCAAGCAAATCATAACAGCTCGAGGGCTCCAAGAGATTCCCACTCAGCACCTTGAAATGGACAAGACGTGGTGGGAACATCTTTCGATACTGAACTGTGGAGCAGTAAAATTCAGGATCCACTCTTACACATCATAGGAATGGAATTATTTACTAGTATTTTACCTTATATTCACTGTGTGCCTTAACTTTATTAACATGAGTGAGGCATTTAAAAGCATGAATGAAATGCATTCACTGTAAAAACGAGAGATTTATATATATGTGCACTAATGTTTAAACATGAATACATATTTCTATTACACCTTTTACATTTTGCTTTTACACTTCAAGATATATTTGCATATGTAATCATATATTACGTTGCTCATATGGCAGTTATTTTAAAGTTACACGTATACTTGTATAACCATGTATTCAGGTTACAGTAAATGCTAGTTTTACTTCGCAAATTGCATTGCGGTTGAAATGTATGTGTTTGTTTCCCCAGCATATTTTCTCTTTTACTTGCAGGTTCATTATCATGAATTATGTTAGCTAGAGAAAGGTTTATTGTCTGTAGTAGATGACTCATAAAGAGGCCTGAGAGAAACTTGGCAGTGAACGTGGAGAAGCAATGGGAAAGAAGTCTTCTGTTCATCATCTACTAGGAAGACAAGTTGCTCAAGGTCGAGAACCAATGTTTAATTTGACGCAATGTGATCCTGAAACCATGTTGCAGATGCACTCAAGTAGTGTTCTGATTTGCCCCTGGTGTGCAAAGAAGATAAGACTGTTTCTGAATCTCTTGTTACTCTTAAATCTGTGTTCACATAGCTAAAGGTAAAGCAGATCTCCTTTAGATTTCAGGAGGTACAGACCTTTCTGCTTGCCCTATTCTTGCAAGTGTAAAACCTTATGCTAAACATTTGTTTCCTTATATTCGTACTTTTACTGAAGTCTCATCCTGTTGACAGCTTCTTCTTCTGTGCTCCAGATTTAGAGACCCTTGATAGATGACCCAATATTTGATCCACTTTTATGAGAGAAAAGGGAAGTTTCTTTATGGAACATATTTAACCTTACCTATTGTAATGCTGCATTTATTGAACTTATTCTTGGTTTGCAAATATACTGGATTGATTGTCAGAACCAAATAAAAATGATTGAACTACATTCAGGGATTCCTGATCCTTTATTTTGGGGTCACATTGGCTTCACAAGTTAGAAATGTATACTTAATGTTTTATTTCTTTCAGTGCTTCACATCAGCTATCAAAGCTCTAGTCAACCAATGGGAAAATATTTGTAGAATACGGTTCAGGGTCCACTGCTTCATCAACTGTGTCAATGACAAGTCTTTGAGGATCTTAGAGTATCTTCTGTAGCATTGATAACACACCTGTGTGAAGACCATTACAGCAGTCAACAAAGCATTTATTTATTTTCAGAAGTGTTTTATATAGTGCTGGCAAGACCAGAGGGTATCAGAGCGCTTTACCATCCTGACTCGTCAGAGGCGGTCGCTCCTCCTCACGCTGCCTTCCCGACCTCACTGCGGTATCGTTTCATTCAGCTCCTTTGCTGCTTTGTGCTGCGCCCAATTTGATTGCTTATTTATTCATTCAGCTGCTTTGCTGCTTTGTGCTGCACCCAATTTGACTACTTATTTATTTACATAGCGCTCCTTCAAATTAGCTGTTGTGCAGTTCGTCTGAGCAGCTTACCTTAGCAGAGTAGCGCTAGTCCAAATCGGACTAATTAGCATACTAGCACAGCGCGCTGTAACGCTGAGCTTTGTCTGTGGTGCCTCGCTTTCACTATTGTGTCTCCCTGTGCCCTAATAGTAGGTTTTTTTTAGCGTGTGATTGTAAGTCTGTGCCCCGACTGCCATTTTGTATACTACCTTGTTGTTGTTTAGTCTCCCCTCCCTGGATATCCACCCCGCCTCCCAGCTGCTCCGCCCTCGCCCCTCCTCCCACTTTCTGTATATGACTGATGTACTTCCGCGCAGCGTTTACGTGCAGCGGTCGCGCCCCATGCGCGCCCAAGGTGCGCCAAAGGTAAGCCCGTCTACGCCCGTCCACGCCCGGACAGCGCCCTGCGCCAGACCCTCTGGCCCCCGCCATACCCAGCCCACTAGAGTCACATATGATGCCGCTACTCTCCTCGCCCTCAATCCCGGACGTACACCACTATGCTGCGAAGCTACTCCAGGACGCACCCACGGCCTATTCGCCTGCCTCCCCTGCAAATTCAACTGCTTCAGAACACTCACCAAATCCACGTCCTCCAAACACAACTCCGACTCTAACCACCTAAATTGCATCCTGCTCAACACCCGCTCGGTCCACAGACAAACAACAGAACTCTGGGACCTAATCAACACTACATCACCTGACATCGCCTTCCTTACTGAAACATGGATGAACACATCATCAGCCCCCGACATCGCCATAGCCATACCGGACGCTTACAAGATTATCCAGAAAGACCGCACCAATCAAACAGGAGGAGGCATCGCCATCGTCCACAAAAACACCATCAAAATCACAACCAGCTCCGACGACAATCTTGCAACTGCCGAACATCTCCACTTCCAGATCCACACCGACCCCAGGACCACACTTAGAGGCACCCTCATCTACAGACCTCCAGGTACCCGCACTCAATTCAGCGATGACATCACGGACTTCATCAGCCCACACACCCTCGCCTCCGAGAACTACATTCTTCTAGGAGACCTCAACTTCCACCTTGAAAACAAACACGACAGCAACACCACCACCCTTCTGGACAACCTGGCCAATCTCGGACTCACACAACTTGTTGACACCCCCACCCATGTAGCCGGACACACGCTCGACACTATCTTCACCTCCAGCAAGCACATCTCCTTCGATCGCACGACAGCTCTCCACTGGACGGATCATAGCTGTGTTCACTTCAGCTACAAAACCACCCTGACCCACAACCGTCCACTACCTATTCCCCGGAGAAACTGGAACAAAATCACTACCGACCAACTCCTCACATCACTCAACCAAAACCCTCCCACCCTCTCAATGGACCCAGACCAAGCAGCCACCAACCTCAGGCAATGGATTACCCACAGTGCGGATGAATTAGCACCCCTGAAAAAACATCAGATGAAATCAGCCAGCAAAAAGGCTCCCTGGTTCAATGAGGAACTTAAAAAATCCAAGAAGCTATGCCGCACCATGGAGAAGAACTGGAGAAAAAACCCAACCTCAGACAACATGACCTCCCTCAAGACAGTCACCCGCAAACACCACCAGCTGATCCGATCCGCCAAGAAATCAGCAATCAAGGATCGTCTCGACAACAACACTCATAACAGCAAGGAACTCTTCAATATCGTCAAAGAATTCACCAATCCCTCCACAGCATCTAACGACATCACTCCCTCCCAAGACCTCTGCGATGCGCTATCTTCCTTTTTCTACAACAAAGTCGCCGACATCCACAACAGCTTCGAGAATTCTCCCAGCGATCTACCCGCCCCACCTCCTTCAGATCCTACTCCTCCAACTAACTACCTCAGCGCCTGGAAGCCAATCACCACTGAAGACACCATTCGCCTCATGTACTCAATCCACTCTGGATCGCCTTCTGACCCCTGTCCCCACCACATCTTCAACAAAGCTGACTCCATCATCGCACCCCAACTCCGTGATGTCATCAACTGCTCTTTCAACTCTGCCACCTTTCCAGAAAGCTGGAAACACGCCGAACTCAGCGCCCTTCTGAAGAAACCCACAGCAGACCCCTCAGAACTGAAAAACTACCGACCCATATCCCTCCTTCCTTTCCTAGCCAAAGTCATCGAGAAAGCCGTCAACAGCCAGCTCACCGCCTTCCTTGAATCCAACAACTCCCTTGATCCATCTCAATCCGGGTTTCGAGCCAAACACAGCACCGAAACCGCCCTCATTGCAGCGACCGACGACATCCGAGCACTCCTGGACAACGGAGAAACAGCGGCCCTCATCCTACTCGACCTTTCCGCCGCTTTCGACACAGTCTGCCATAGCACCCTTATACAACGCCTCAGCAACATTGGATTACAAGGAAAAGCCTTGGACTGGATCAACTCATTCCTCGCTAGGAGAACTCAAAGAGTCCAACTTCCCCCATTCTACTCAGAGGCCACCGAAGTCATCTGCAGCGTACCTCAAGGATCCTCACTCAGTCCCACCCTCTTCAACGTCTACATGAGTCCTATCGCCTCCATCGCACGTCAACACAAGCTCAACATCGTCTCTTAAGCCGACGACACCCAGCTAATCCTTTCCCTCACCAAAGACCCCAACACCGCCAAATCCAATCTTCACGAAGGCATGAAAGAAGTAGCCGAATGGATGAAACAAAGCCGCCTAAAACTCAACTCAGACAAAACGGAGGTGCTCATCCTAGGAGCTTCCCCCTCAGCTTGGGACGACTCTTGGTGGCCCTCCGCTCTGGGCACAGCACCCACACCCACAGACCATGCACTTAACCTTGGCTTCATCCTAGACTCCTCTCTCTCGATGTCCAGACAAGTCAACGCCGTCTCGTCCTCCTGCTTCAATGTACTACGTATTCTCAAAAAGATCTTCCGCTGGATCCCCCTCGAGACAAGAAAGACTGTCACCCACGCATTGGTCACGAGCCGACTGGATTATGGTAACACACTTTACGCCAGAATCACAACAAAATTACAGAATAAACTCCAGCGCATCCAAAACGCAGCAGCGAGACTCATATTAGACATCCCGCGCCAAGATCACATCACCGGTCATCTAAAAGACCTCCACTGGCTTCCCGTCAAAAAAAGAATTACTTTCCGCCTTCTCACCCACGCACACAAGGCCCTCTACAATCTAGGACCCGAATGCCTCAACACTCGTCTGTCCTTCTACAAACCCACCCGTCAACTAAGATCATCCAATCAAGCCCTCGTCGCAGTCCCGCGCATCCGGAAATCCACCATGGGAGGCAGATCCTTCTCCTTCCTGGCTGCCAAGACCTGGAACTCACTCCCCACCCACCTCCGCCCTTATGCAGAACCACATCTTCTTCAGAAAAGAACTTAAGACCTGGCTTTTCGACAAATAATGAACCCCTTCCTCTAGCGCCTTGAGACCCTCTGGGTGAGTAGTGCACTATACAAATGCCCGAACTTGAACTTGAACTTTACATCAATGCACATTCAATCAAAATAAGAATTATAATCAGAACAGCTGAGTCAAATCAGATCAAATCAATGGTTGAGCATGAGGGATGAGAAATAGCTAGGGAGAACTAAGGGTAGAGTTCTGCCTCATTGGGCAAATGCAATTCAGCTAGTTGAGATGGTGGTTGAAGAGGAGATCCCTTAGCTGCGTCTCGAAACTCAAGAAGGAGGTGTTCGTCCTGATTTGTACTGGTATGGAGTTCCAGATTTTGGGGCATTGATAGCCTGCCAGGAATTTTTGTTTGTGGGCTTTAGGTGGAATGAGGAGTAGGGTGTTTGAGCTTCTTAGTTTTCTTGTCTTATTTATTTCTGAATTTGTATAGCGCCTGGTTACACTGTCAGTGTGTCCCCGCGCTGTCCGAAGAGTCAGTTGCCCCGACAGTCAGAACAATACGGGCTTAGTCTTTAGGAAAGAGAAATGTTTTCAGTTTCCTGCGGAAGATGAGCTCTGATGTTTCAACTCTTAAGCTCAGGGGGAGAGAGTTCCATTTGTGTGCCGCCAAAGTACGAAAGGATCTGCCTCCCATTCTGGCTTTCTTGTGCCTGGGGACAGCGAGAAGGCCTGCTCCTAATGAGCGGAGTTGACGGGTAGGAGTATAGGGGCATAGCAGGTTCCGAAGGAAGGCCGGGCCCTTGCCATGTACGATCCTGTGGCCAATACAAAGGGCCTTGAAGTCGATCCTTTCATTGATCGGGAGCCAATGTAATGTTTGTAGGGATTTTTTTGAGGAGGCTCTTCTGGGCAGCCGGAGGACCAGGCGAGCGGCAGCATTCTGGATGGTCTGCAGTCGCCGCCGACTAGAGGCGTTGGCACCTAGATACAGGGCATTGCCGTAGTCCAATCTTGACGTAACAAGAGCATGGACCAGGGTCTTCCTTGAGGATTCTGGGAGCAAGTCGATGGTTTTGCGGAGTTTCCGTAGAATCGAAAAGCAAGTACCAGCTACCCGTCTGGTGTGGTAGTCGTAGTCAAGCTTTGAGTCCACCCATACTCCAAGATTCTTGACCTGATCACTGGGGGTAGGGAGGGGCCCCAAGGTCTGCGGCCACCAGGCAGATGACCAGACTGAGGGGGGTTTTCCCACGATCAACACCTCAGTCTTGTCACCGTTAAGACGGAGGCAATTCTTCGCCATCCATCCAGCCATCTCCTGGAGGCATGCTGAGAAGTTCGCGGCGGCTTGTTCAGCAGGTTGTGTCAGAGCGACCACCAGCTGGGTGTCGTCTGCGTATGTTACTACTTCCACCCCATAGCGTTCCGCAGTAGTGGCCACGGGGGTGACATATAAATTAAAAAGTGTTGGACTGAGGCTTGATCCCTGCGGCACTCCTTGACCGAGGTCAAAGGTGTCGGATCGAGCTCCACCTTGCAGGTGTCGGACCAAGCTCCACCTTGTCTGACCTGCCTTTTTGAGTTTTGAGGTGCAGTGAGCTACAGTCACAATAAAATGTAGTACTTTCTGGGCAGAATAGATAGAGTCATATGTTTTTATTCTTGAGACCATTTTGGCTGCCGCATTGAGAGTGGTTCTAAGGGGTGCAAGGAGGGATTTTGCAGTGCCTGTGAGGGTGATGTTGCTGTAGTCCACTCTAGACAGCTCCAGCGCCTGATTGGCAGATTTAAGATCATTCAGCAGTAAGTGGGATTTTATTTTGCTCAGAAGTGTTATTTGCATATAGATGGAAGGGGATGTTTGCTTACTTGAGAATGACTTTGAAGGGTTCCATGTAGACATTGAACAGTGTGAGCGAGTGGACAGAGCTTTGAGGAACAACCCTGGTTATTGCCATTGTATTGGAGGTCTGATTGCTTATTTGTTGAGAGCTGATCGGTATTGGAGTATGAACAGGCAGCAGCGGTCTGTATCCAGGGATTTAAGTAGGTCATCTACTGTGTTCAAAATAGCTGTCTCCGGGCTACATCCTTTTCTAAACGATTCAGAAAGGGGGTGGTGATGAACAGAGTGTCTGAATTAAGCAGACCACTCTTACCCAGTCCAAAGATCAGGGCTTGATCCATCACCGTTATTTATCTCACTGCACCATCCCAGCTCAGAACCTGGCTATATGCAAATCAGTCTGTCCCTGACCCAGTGCATCATGGGAACAGGGCAGACTAAACTACCAAGCCAATTCTTCACCAGAAAGGAGACAAGCTACCGGGGACCGGTTTCTGGCATTTCAGCCGTCTTCGGCCCGGCTTGCTTGAATCCTGATGGTGCAGTGAGAAAGGGACTCATGTCTGAGTATACCCTGCCACACCTATAGTGGCCAAAAACGATTCAGAAAGGGGGTGGTGATGAACATATATATATAATATCAGCCACCAGTAATTACTCTACTGCATGTCAGCCCATCATTATTTTTTACACCATGCCATCTCTGTTTGGATCCAGCTATTCGCAAATCAGTCTTGCTTCTGACCTTATAGGAATAGGCAGCCCAAAATGAAGGGCCAGGATCCCCCTGAATGGGTAGGCAAGCAACCGGAAGCTTGTTTCCTTCCCAGTGAAAGAATTGGCTTGGTAGTTTGGTGTGCCCTGTTCCCATCATGCAATGGGACAGGAACAGACTAATTTGCATATAGCCAGGTTCTGAGCTGGGATGGTGCAGTGAGCTAAAAAACGGTGTTGGATCTAGCCCTGATCTCTTGACTGGGTGAGAGTATTCTGCTTAATTCAGAGACTCTGTCCATCACCACCCCTTGTTGTTTAATTATTTTGTCCACCATAAGCGTGGAAGGGTATACTCAGATGTGAGTCCCTTGCTCATTGCACCATCAGGATTCAAGCAAGCCGGGCCGAAGACGGCTGTAATGCCAGAAACCGGTACCCGGAAGCTTGTTTCCTTCCCAGTGAAAGAATTGGCCTGGTAGTCTGGTTTGCCCTGTTCCCATCATGCAATGGGACAGGAACAGACTAATTTGCATATAGCCAGGTTCTGAGCTGGGATGGTGCAGTGAGCTAAAAAACGGTGTTGGATCTAGCCCTGATCTCTTGACTGGGTGAGAGTATTCTGCTTAATTCAGAGACTCTGTCCATCACCACCCCTTGTTGTTTAATTAACATCCTTTTCTAAAGCCAGATTGGTGAGAGTCCAGGAGATTGTTGTTTTGGATTTGTTGGTTTAGTTATGAGAGAACGCATCTCTTTAGAGTTTTGATTAGGAAGGGGAGACTGGAGACAGGTCTGCACTTATTGAGGTTGTTTGGGTCTGCTCAAGGGTTTTTTACACAGTGGCGTGACTTGTCCGAGTTTGAGACAGTCTGGCATCACTCAAGTTATCAGGGAGCTGTTTATAATCTTAGTTCAGATGTGTTAGTGAATTAGGGTTAGGGAGTGGTTGAGTTTTTTGAGGGGATGGAACCAGGCACAGTCACCTTATAAACAACAATCTCTAGTCATAGAATGTGTTTGCATCCCTATGCAGTTGCAAAAGCTATTTAGTCCAGGATGGAGGGCATAGTTGAGTTGTAGTGGGAATTAAGTTCAGTTGTTGAGAAGTTCTCTGATGAGTAGTGATAACACTCTTACTTCAAGATCCATTAGGAAGGAAAAAAAAGAAAAAGTTACAAGTTCCGGAAATTAAACCTGATAAACACTAGTTTTCTTCCGGGGCAATGTTTATTATACAACCAATTGTGAAATTGAGTCCAGAATAAAGGTGTACTGAATAATTTTCTGCTTATGAATTCCCATATATAATATTGAAGCTTTTGAAAACTTAATAGAGCACAGTTTCAAATGGACGCAATCTGTTATGCTGTGAAATACCAGTATACAAATAAGGAACCCTCCAAAAGAAATTTACACCAACAGGAGACAGAAACTGATAAAGTGAAGAATGTGGCTTGGGCTCACATCTGGTATAAATCATCCTGCTACCAGATCACACTTAAAACACAAAGGTAATATCAAAGCAATACATTAAAAGAATACAATTTGCCCAGAAGGGAACTAGCTTGTATGTGGATGGGCTCCTTCTGAATGAGTAAAATGCAGTCACTAAAAAAGGAAGTTATCCAGTGGCAGAAGTGGGCTGACCCCCTGCTCCAAGCTGTATGATGTAGTGGGCAGAAGCAACATTTGAATGACTCACCAACAGACCAATGGATGAAGAAAGCGGGATAAGAGCCCCTTTTAATACATATATTGTACATATATTTGTACATATACGCCAGACATAAAAAGGACAGCAATCCTGACCTCTTACAAACTATGACATGTCACCTTCCCTTAAACACAAAAACAAAAGACCTCTTACAAATTTGAAATAATGATTATTAATGGTGAACATAAGCACACATGGACAAAGTTGATCATGTAAGGAACAAACAGAAACTCTTTTCTATTTCTAATACATAAACCTAGTTAGTAACAAGCTTATTCTGGTACTTGAGCCTGGCCATAAGTATGATTTCTGCTATCTTTACTGTTGACTCTGCAAGAAAATAGTTCTGTAACACTGTGGGTCAGCTATATTGCCTTTTGTAAAAAAAGGGACAATGCCAGGACAAGGTCAAAATGGACGTTTGTCAGGATGACAGATACAATTGATTACATTAGATTAAAAAGGGGGTCCCAAAAACCAATGGTGGATTTCAACAGCATTATCACAAGGACTAGACTACGAAGCCAACACTACTTCCTGGTAGCTGACAGTTAGATGACACCATCCTAGCACAATCACACTATTATTGGTAAGGGAACCACAAAGACTCTCACAAGAAAAGGTAAAAAGCTGTGTCTTGGTAGAACAACTGGACTACATTGAAGTATAATGATTTTTCTGTTACCACTAAAGTTTCAGCAGCTGCCGGCAGAATGCACAATTAGTATTGTTGCCTGAAAACAAACAGCCAGTATGTCACACTTAGACCGTCACAGAAACTCTGTGTGAGTCCTGTAGAGAGGGAATGTCATCCTTATGAAAGAGGATGCCTCACACACAGAATAGTGTCATGCTTCATCATACGCAACCTCTCCCCACCCTGGAAGGAAAGTCCCTCCAGGGCAGACTCAAACTTCTGATGGACTCGCCGTAGGAGGCCGTTCTTAGATAAAAGCTACTGGTCAGCGTAGGGACCCAGGTCATTGAATAAAAAATAGTTATATGTACCCGGCACCTTTATTAGTGGGTACATTAGGTAGGGTTAAAAAACTGGTGGGGCGGTAATGTAAGAACTATGACTCACACCCCCATAAAAGTTAGACCAACATGTTTCTACCCATCCTAAAAGTCCATATGGCTCTGGGGCATTCCTCAGGACCAGGGATCCCTAACTTAATCAAGCTGGACTATTTGCCTGTATGCATGGTGAGGAGGAAAATTAGTGAAAGAATACTAAAATACTAATGTGCTCAATAGCACAAGACAAGTGAAATGACCCTAACTTATAGGGGATACTGGTTTCTTGAACAGAGATGGGGATGGCGTTCTTTGCAGTCACCCATTTGTCAAAAGGCCCACCTTGCTGGTACACCTGCTCAGCACCCGCTCTCCGCTGCTGGTACACCTCATGTGGCCGGGAAACATTAAGGTACTTTTTATTTACTGACCTGTTTCGCTTTACTGTCCAAGCCTTCCTCTGCTTCACTGTGCGGCCTGCAGCTGCCTGCACTTTAAAGAGGTAGGTGCAATGAGTGACTTCCAAGAAGGAAGTCTGGTGGGTCCAGGATACCCCACCTTCTCACCCCCAGAGGGGCATACCTCTTTGTGGCAAGAAGTTGGTGCACCTCCTAAGGGCCTGTTTGCCTCTATGCCTGCGTCCATCACAAAATAGTGCTGGCGCTACATGTGGCCATTACAGAAGGGGCAATTGTTTGTAGACTCTTCTGTAATATCACAGTACCCCAAGTGTGCACAATGTAGGTGCACAACATGGACCCAGTTTTGAACAGCTTAAGAAGAGACCTATGGGCTGTGCTCACTTTAAATACGTAGCCCAATAATGAAATCTTGAAGTAGCCTGCCTCGATTCCACAGTTAAGACTTCATTTTCAATTACTGAATAATTGCATTCTGCCATGTTGAAAGCTCTAGTTGTAAACACTAACAGCCTTTCTTGCCTATTCTCAACCTGGGACAATCCCATCCATAGGCCAGGATCACTCACATCCACGGTCACTGTGCTATTGTGCTTTAGCTATAGGAAAAGGGTAAACCCGGAGGTCACTGGGACCTGGGTACTAGACGGTATGTATTAAAGTGGTCCCAGTGTATTACTGGCTTTCACACAGAAGGGAGAAAAAATGACATAAATAAAGAAACTAGACATTCAACGATATCGAATGAGAGAGAAAACAGTAGTGTTTGACCAATGTTATTTAATCACATTGGGGATGCATTTTTATGAAAAATCGTAGGAACAAACCTAACAAGGTATCAAATTCACATGAGTGGTGCCCAGGGGGTAGGTAGAAGGGAGTGTTAGATAGTAAGTGATAGAAAAGAGAGTTTGGTGATGGGGACAAACATATCACAAACAGTTTTGGTATATCTTGGTCATATACCGGATAGTCAAATTCCACATCCTATATACATATTTGCCATATAACACACGAGATCACAGTTTATCTACCACAGTCAATTGGGTATTGGCTAAGTTTCTAAAGTCGACGTTTCGACCCCATATATCCGTAGGTAGTCTCAAGAATAACAACGATATTGTGATCAAATTGGCAGACAAGGGTGGAGCCATTGTGCCTCATTTGCGCTCTGTTACATCACAACTGCTTCCCCTACGCTCTCAGCGCATTTTCCTGTAGCGCTACGCTGTGCCTCCCCCCTCCGCCTCCATTTTGTTTGTTTTCCTCGTCGTCCTCGTGCACCCGCCCCGCCTCCCAGCTGATACGCCCTCGCCCCTCCCCCCCCCACTATCCATATATGACAGTAGTTCCCGCGCGCAGCGTCCACGCGCAGCGACCGCGCCCAATCCGCGCCGAAGGTGCGCCAAAGGTAAGCCCGTCTACGCCCGTCCGCGCCTGGACCGCGCCCAGCGCCAGACCCCCTGCCCCTCGCGCTGCCCAGCTCCACCGCGTCACTTACGATGCTGCCACCCTCCTAGCCCTTAACCCCGGTCGCGCCCCCAACTGCGTCCAAGCCGCTCCTGGACGCACCCATGGCCCGTTCTCCTGCCTCTCCTGCAAATTCATCGGCACCGACAACATCTCCGCTACGACCACAACACAGATTCCCGACCCCAACCACCTACAATGCATCCTTCTCAACACCCGCTCGGTCCACAGACACGCCATTGACCTTTGGAACCTACTAGACACCATCTCTCCTGACGTCGCCTTCCTAACGGAAACATGGATGAACGCTTCCTCCGCCCCTGACATCGCCATTGCCATCCCTGATGACTATAAGATCACACGCAAGGACCGCACCGACCATACAGGAGGTGGAATCGCTATCGTCCATAAGAAATCAATCCGCATCTCAACCAGCTCTGACGCCAACCTCGCTAACTCCGAACACCTTCACTTCCAGATCCACATCGACCCCAAGACCACACTCAGAGGCACCCTCCTCTACAGACCACCAGGACCCGCGCAAAATTCAGTGAAGACATCACGGACTTCATCACCCCACACGCGCTCCCATCCAAAGACTACATCCTTCTGGGAGACCTCAACTTCCACCTTGAAAAGATCAACGACCGCAACACCGCCACCCTCTTGGACAACCTAGCCAACCTCGGACTTAAACAATTGGTCACTTCCCCCACCCACATCGCAGGTCACACACTCGACCCCATCTTCACCTCCAGCAGCCATGTCTCCTTCAGCCACACTACGGATCTCCTCTGGACTGACCACAGCTGCGTTCACTTCACCTACAACAAACCGAAACCCATCGTCCACCCCCAACCAACTCTACAAAGAAACTGGAACAAAATCACCACGGAGCAGATCTCCACATCGCTCCTCCAAACCTCCCCAGCCCTCTCTTCTAACGCCAACGAAGCCGCCTCTAACCTCACCCTTTGGTTATCCAACACCGCCGACACCTTAGCACCACTGAAAAAACGTCAACACAAACTTGGCATCAAGAAGGCCTCATGGTTCAACGATGACCTCAAGAAGTCCAAGAAACTGTGCCGCTCCCTTGAAAAGGCCTGGAAAAAAGACCCATCCACCAGCAACAAGGACGCCTTCAAAAGTGCCATCCGTACTCACCACCAACTGATCCGAAAAGCCAAGAAAACAGCATTCAAGGATCGACTTGACAACAACGCCCACAACAGCAAAGAACTTTTCAACATCGTCAAGGAATTTTCCAACCCCTCGGCCAACTCCAACGACATCACCCCCTCTCAAACCCTCTGCGATTCCCTAGCCTCTTTTTTCCACAACAAGATTGCTGACATCCACAACAGCTTTGACAACCAACCCGGAAGCCAACCCACCCTACCATCAGCTGACCATCTTCCCCCCGTTAACACCCTTAACGCCTGGAACCCTATCTCCACTGAGGACACCATCCGCCTGATGAATTCCATCCACTCTGGATCCCCCACAGACCCATGCCCTCACCACATCTTCAACAAAGCAGACTCCGTCATAGCTCCGCACCTCCGAGACGTCATCAACTGCTCCTTCAACTCCGCTACCTTCCCAGAAAATTGGAAACACGCTGAACTCACCGCCCTTCTGAAAAAACCAACAGCAGACCCCACAGAACTCAAAAACTACCGCCCCATCTCGCTTCTTCCATTCCCGGCCAAAGTCATCGAGAAAGCTGTCAACAACCAGCTCGCCGCCTTCCTCGAAGCCAACAATTCACTCGACCCCTCACAATCTGGCTTCCGAGCCAAACACAGCACTGAGACCGCTCTCATCGCAGCAACAGACGACATTCGAACTCTACTGGACAATGGAGACACAGTCGCCCTCATCCTCCTCGACCTTTCTGCAGCCTTCGACACAGTCTGCCACAGCACCCTTTTACAACGCCTCAGAAACATCGGAATCCAAGGAAAGGCACTGGAATGGATCACCTCGTTCCTCACCGGAAGAACCCAGAAAGTCCGCCTCCCACCATTCAAGTCCGAGGCCTCTGAAATCATCTGCGGCGTACCACAAGGATCCTCACTCAGTCCCACCCTCTTCAACGTATACATGAGCCCCCTCGCGGCCATCGCCCGCCAACACAACCTCAACATCATCTCTTACGCGGACGACACTCAACTGATCCTATCTCTCACCAAGGACCCCAGCACCGCCAAAACTAACCTTCACGAAGGAATGAAAGAAGTCGCCGAATGGATTAACCAAAGCCGACTGAAAATGAATTCAGACAAAACAGAAGTCCTCATCTTAGGTAAATCCCCCTCTGCATGGGACAACTCCTGGTGGCCGGAAGCCCTCGGAAATGCACCCATCCCGACAGACCACGCACGGAACCTTGGCGTCATCCTGGATTCTTCACTATCAATGAACAGACAAGTCAGCGCCGTATCCTCTTCCTGCTTTAACATTCTTCGCATGCTCAGAAAAACATTTCACTGGATCCCCACCGAAACAAGGAAAACAGTCACCCATGCTCTGGTCACGAGCCGACTGGACTACGGAAACACCCTCTACGCAGGTACCACCGCTAAACTCCAGAAGAAACTACAACGAATCCAAAACGCCTCAGCCAGGCTCATATTAGACATCCCACGCAACGAACACATCTCTGGTCACCTTAAAGATCTCCACTGGCTACCCGTCAATAAGAGGATTACTTTCCGACTGCTCACCCACGCACACAAATCACTCTACGACATCGGACCAGATTGCCTCAACTCTCGACTGTCCTTCTACTCCCCCTCCCGCCAACTTCGCTCTTCCAGCCAAGCCTTCGCCACTGTACCTCGCATCAACAAGACCACCATGGGAGGCAGATCCTTCTCTTACCTGGCTGCCAAAACATGGAACTCACTCCCCGCTTACCTTCGCCTCACCCAGAATCACCTAGCGTTCAGAAAGCAGCTTAAAACGTGGATATTTGACAAATAATCCTCCTCCCCTTCCTAAGCGCCTTGAAACCCTCTGGGTATGTAGTGCGCTATATACATTTTATGACTTGACTTGACTTGACATTGTGATCCAGGATACAGCAGCCTATCAAATGGAAATCCAAAGACAACTGCAGGATGGCATTAGCTATGCCCAACTACGAACAGACCCTTCTAAGGATTTGGCCACAAAAATTCGGGAATCTTACCTCTGAGGCTTTAGAACTTGGTTTTCTGAGTAAATTGGAGTTTTCATACTTGAACTAATTACACCCACGCCTACCCACGATCTATACTTTGCCAAAAATCCATAAGGATATGTCCAACCCACCTGGCAGGCCCATAGTGTCAGGCTGTGGGTCTCTGTTGGAACCTCTCTGAAAATACTTTGACTTCTTCTTAAAGCCTATAGCAGAGAATACGACTGCATACCTAAGGGACACAATGCAAACTATAACATTCGATAATTTTGAATGTCTAGTTTCTTTATGTAATTTTTTCTCCCTTCCATGTGAAAGCCAGTAATACACTGGGACCACTTTAATACATACTGTGCTATTGTGCGTCATAACAAAAGGTCTAAGAATGTTTGCTAAATCAATTTATCCCATGATCTTTTGAGAATCCTTCTCTTTGTGGGCACCTAATATAGATTGTTACACATTTCTCAAAAGTAGTCTCAGAGTCTTATCAGTAAAGTATTTTCCCAAACTTAGCACAACACACAATTAATCTAATATATTATCTTAATTTAGCTTTAAAAGGGCTGAGGCTAACATCATTGCCCTGAATTTTGCTTGGGATTTACCCCCCGGCCTAGACATTGAATACCCCAAATTTTCAATTTTTGAACTAGCCCCTGCTGTACGTAGAACACACAGATGCTGCAGTTTTGGAAATATAGTTCTTGAGAAATAGAATTTGAATTTCAGTCTATTAATATGAGCAAAATAGGCCACACACGCAATGCCAAAGTAAATAATTGTAATCCATACAATTTTACTGTTTCCTCGTCGGTGGTCACTCACGTGTGTAGGCTATTTGAAAACGATAGTTCTTGAGAGACTATAAAATGAATGCTCATTTGTTATTACATTGGCAGTACTTGTTTGTCATGTATTAGAGGCTTTTAAACATTTAGAAAAGCACACAAGAGTGGCTGTTGTACATAAAGATTGAAAGATTGAAAATAATGTTAATAGTAAACAAATGTATAACGTGACAACGCAAACATTTACAACGCATTTCTTTCCAATGCAGTATTTACATTGCAATATCCATTACAACGCATGATTTTACATCACATGCTATCACAACGCATTTTTAGAAAGTAAATTTATAATGCATTCCATTACAATGCATACCATTACTACGCGTACCATTACAACGCATATTACTATTAGGGCAACAGTAGGGTAAGTGTTGGATAGTGTAGAGGTAAAAAATAATATTTCCACTCCAGTGAGTGCTACAGTAAGGTTCCCCTGATTAACCCCAATATGAAGTTGATGGTGATAAACTTGCAATATGTTCAGGAGCTTTTGGCATGGATATTGGAACATATGGTTGACAGTTGTAGCTATTCTGATAAATGATTGAAGTTTCCTGATTACAGATATAAACCTACTGCTTGACCCAAGCTAGCATTTGAAATCAAAATATGAGCGTACTTCAGGGATGACCATTTGGCAAAAAACTGCATGATGAAATGACACCTCATCTCCGATACCCTCCCCCTTTCTGGCAATTGGGAGGGGCTTGTTTTCTGACAGCAAAGCCTCAGCTAGTTACATGGTGGACTGACTGTTAGAGAATTTCTCAACAACTTACTTCCTCAAGTTGTTGCACCCAACTCTGCAATCAACGGGGGTTGCCAGCCACTTGAATGCCATCTGCTAAGGCTGGGGCTGGGGCTGCTGCTCCCGGCTACATTGAACGCTGACTGGACTTGCCACATAGCCGCCTGCAGTCTCGCCCTCTCCCACTCCCCCTGCATATCTTTTAGGGGGAGACTTGGCAGGGTCGTTGCTGCCCTTCACATCAGCATGGGTACCTGGAACCTCGCAATTATGCCCAGCCCCAAACCCCAACTGAGTCCCCACGAAGAGGTGAGAGGTGCACCGGGTGGAGTGCCATGGGATAGGCTTTGTCGACGTCAAACCTAGCGGTGGTGCTTGTGGTGCTTGAAACCTTTGTCAGCATAAAGAGCAGGCTAGGAGCATGGGAGGTGCAGAAGTGGTCCGGCTAGGTCCATGGTGAAGCTTGCTCTTCGCTGTGTGCTCCTTCACCCTGGTCCTCGCAAGCAGAATTAAACCCCCTCTGCAAGCTGAACTCCTCTCCTCAGTATATCCAACACACAGGAGACCGTCAAGGGTGCTCCAACAAAAAGATTTTACACCAACAGCGGTAGAAAATCACAGGAGGCTTGATACAATAAACCCAAACATAACCATATTAAGAGTCGCTACACAGCAGTTAACGACCAAATATCTAGCATCCCTAGCGATGGTAACACACTTGCTGGGGCATCAAGGCAAACAGAAACAGAGGACAGAAGAACAGGAAATATAAGGATGGGTCCAACAAACACGAGGCGCAAACAGAGGCATGCCTGCACACTTAAAAGTAGCAACCTATTTGAACCCAGCATGCAAACTGCTCGGCAGGCTCAGCAGGAAGTCAGTCTTCACCTATCCCAGGGCCAAGTGCCCAGCTGCAAGAATTACAGACAAGTACTTTCAACAAATTATTTTTTTCTAAAAACCCAATGGATGCATTGTTTTCATTCTACAAGGATACAAGTAAATAAGTGCAGAGTCCCTTACCTAGGCCATACGACAAGGACAGGTGGAAAAGTAGGTAGAGCTCTTTATTCACTGCTCTTAGTATACCTCCTTTCTCTTGCCCACTCTACCCTAAACTGATGCCCTTCCATCCGACTCCTCCCTTTCCCTTTTCCTCCTCTCAGGTTCCCATTCCCAGGTCCTAGCGTCCGTGGCTCTCCATTTGCAAAAAAACTACACTTCCCCTCTCCGTACACAATTTGAACTGACATCAAACAACAATGAAACAAATCAATCAGAAGAAGATAAAATAAAAGAACATAGTTACAGTTCTTCAATCAGATGTGTAGGCCTCCGATGAGTACGCTGTGGCCGTCCGGCACCATCTTGAGCGAGTTTTTCACTTTCAGCCAAGAAAAATGGAGACACATATTCTCTTCCTGTCCCCTGAGTGTCCTGTTTTGCTGTGCTTTCTGGTACTTCTAGTGTTTCTCTTGTGACAGGTTTACATATCTGAAAATGCGTGATATTTCTTGTTATCCTCTTGTCATCTGAAGCAGATATGATCATAGTTCCCTTCAGTTGTGTTACCAGCAGAGGATGAAGGTGATATCGACTGTCCGATTTCCGTTGTTGTTCTTGTCGGACAAGCACCCAGTCCCCTTCTTTGATGGTTGATGGTTTAGCTCGCCAACAACTGTCCGCATACTCTTTCATCTTGGCTTTTCTCGGTCTGTCTATTGCTGCTAGCTCCTAGTGTTCTGGATCTTGCCTCGTACCACAGGTGGATTCTTCCCTAGTCGATATTTTTGTACGCACCGTGCGGCCGAGCATTAGGGTTGCTGGACATCAGTCTGCAGTGCTGTGAGGTGTGGTTTGATATGCCCTTAACACCTCGTTCAAGGCTGTTTGAATGTCTTGCTTGGAGAATTCTGCTTGATGTATGGCCTTCTTCAGAGTAGCCATGAATCTTTTGACCATACCATTTGCCTGTGGCCACAGGGGAGTTATCTACCGATGGCGAAAACTGAGATGGTTTGCAAACGCTGCGAATTCCTGTCTGTTAAACGGAGGGCCATTGTCCATCTTGACTACTTTGGGAATTCTCCAGGCTGCAAAGACGAGGGTAAAAGTATGCCAAGTGTTTTGATTATTCAAAGGCTGCCTTAATTGCGTGTAATGCGTGTAAAGGAGAAGTGTGGCTCACTGGTTAGAAGCGGCAGACCCTGAAGCAGAGGTCGGCCAGGGACCAGGGTTCAATTCCTGACGCGGCAGGGTCTTGGGTCAATGTCCGCGGACTCGATAATTCTCATCTAGGTGCCTACGCTAACCATGAGTCCCACTCTGCAACTCTGGGCAATAGCTTGCTTAATCTCCACAATGGCCCTAGCAGCGCCGGGGATGCCTGGCTTCACCTTGGGGGTGCCCTTTCACAGGGAAAGCCAGGACGGGTTCCCCAGCGGTATACAGCACCAGGACGCCACGTAACGAGGTAACAGTGCGCTTTACAAGTATTAATACATACATACACATAATGCTTGATCACAGCTAGTGGTTTATTGAAATAGGTGGCCTTGTTTGGTCAGTTTCCGTAGTGGATAGCTGATGGTGGCATAGTCCTTGATATACCATGCACAGTAGCTGGCCATTCCTAGAAATGGCAGACTTTGACCAGCTTAGAATCAATTTGGTTGCCTCCCATTGCTCGCCAGCATGACAAAAAGAGGGGCAAGGTACACTTGGGATGCGCTGCTACACTTGTTCCAATTAGTAGTCAACACACTAACATAACAGTCAAATAAGCAAAACCCACAGGTTGACCTCCCACACACCATGGCAATTTATGTCATGGCAATTGAGACTTAATTGAGTATTAAGACTGCTTTCAGCACATGCTGGCTGGCATCTGTGAATCTTTGGCATCAAATGGTTTAAGCGGGATGGATTTAGCCACCGCACCCATGATGTCCAAAAATTCATGGGTACACTCCTCATCCCATGCAAATTTATCATCTTTTTTGAGGAGAGCACGCAAAGCATGTGTTCTCTCTGCACATCTTCAAATGAATCACACATATAATTCCATAAGAACCAAAAAGGATCGCAACTGGTCCTTGCCTTCAGGAACAGGAGCTCGAACGATGGCCTTCAACAAATTCTGCTTTGGTTCCACTCCTTTCGCAGACAACTTGGACCCTAAACACTCCACATTTTCTGCTCCAAATTTTCACTTTTCTACCTTCAAGGTAACACCCATCTCTTCCAAAATGGGTAATACCAGAGCCAGATTCCTGTCATTTTTAGTTTTGTTCTCCGCATACACCAGGAGATTGTTTCGGAAACAGGTAACTCCCCCTTTCTCCTCTAAACATAGTTTATACATTTATCCCTGAAAAACAGCAGTAGCGGAGGCCATATTAACTGTATCAAGCTGACTCCAGGTGGCAAGCTGGAAACGGCAACTGGTACAGCTTGCTACATGCTCTGTGACGTGCACACATCACAGTGGCTGCTATCTTATGCACCAGCCACAGGCAGCAGCATGTCTGTTTGTTGTCCTATTGGACTCCACTGGAGTCTTACTGGAAAACTGTTTTTTTATATTACATCCAGTCTACACTGTAGGAAGGTGGATATCTGACTATGGTTACCCCAAAACTTTTTGCCTGGTGTTTATCTGGTTTTTGACTTAGTTGGCCTGGGATTCTGCTATTCAGAGCCCCAGGCTAATTGCGCTCTCCTTAAAATGGACTCCATGTGCCTTAGGTACATACACAATTGGAACTGGTTCACCTTATAGGCCCCTGTAACAGTGTACCCCAGGTACCCAGGGAATAGGTGTAACCAAGGCCTACCAGGGGATGCAGCATATATTATGCCACCCCTGGCCTGGCATCCATATTTGACACAACTGGCTGATCAATCAGCTGGGGTAAGTTGGTGTAATATCCTCTTACTTAGATATAGTATATCTATATCTGATATATATGGACACATGTTAACCTATAAGCCACTCCTATGGAAGGCCTCGACAATTCTGGAGGCAGAGTGCTTGGTTTCATGTGAGATGGTGCTCTGGCACGATTTGAGCCTGTCTGCAGCTGTCGGGAACAACTCCCTTAGCTGTTCAGGGATATTGCCATACCATATACTCTTAAGTGCATTATAATCCTCGCGGTTACTTGCTAACTTTGGTTTGGCTTTATCAAAACATGTCGAGTAAGGTGTCATACGAATTGGAATACTACCCCCTCGCCAATTCTGGCAACAGGGGTAGCATTCCCCCCTTCTAGAGGGACACGGCATGTAAATAACCTAAACCCCGGTTAAAGTTAACTCGAGCCTCAGCATCACAAAATGGATGCTGCGACCACAGACACATGTCTGACCACCTGCTGCTGGGAGTCCTTCCAGCGAGGGAGGCTTGGATAAAGGGTTTCCTGCCTTGGGAGGTGCTAGCACCACCACAGACAGGATTTTGTGTATTAGGTAGGATAGGGCTGAATAGAATGAGACATGCCTGGGGCACACAAGGTGTCCCTGTGCATAAGCCAGTTCAATCCGGTGCTGGGGCTTTCCAGCCCCAGTCCTGGTGCAGAACTGGACAAAGGAAAGGGGGTGTAACCACCCCCCTTCCTGGTCCCACCCAGAGGAGGGACCTAGCATGTGATCCGGCCCCTAGATTTGGAGTAAGAGTAGGAGCTGTGTCCCAAGACTTCAGATCATCCTGAACTCGACTTGAAACTAAGAAGAAAACTGGACTTCGACATTCTGCTGCACAGAAGACTGAAGAGCATCTCCCTTGTGGCCCAGGAGTGACCACCCTGTGAATACAGGCACCATCTAGCAACTCGATGTCTGCTTTGCCACCGCCTTCCGCTGGAGCTCGAGCCCAGAGCCCGACAAGACCTGGATTCCCAGACATCTCAGAGCCCGATCCACAGTCCCTAAAAAGAAGAGACCCGTGGAGGCACCGAGAGACGTGGGACCGGTCATCTTGGAAGATTTACGAGAAGCTGACTGCGCAGCACCCGAGGCACCCTTGATGCTGTGCTTTGGGGTTTGAGAAGCCCCACCACCGAGCAGCATCTGCACCAAAAATCAGCCTCCCAGCATCTCCACAATCTGTGTGGGGCCCTTTTGCATTTTGGCACTCGACGCGTCATCCGGGTTACTGGCCCGTTGGCTAGTGGCCATCTTGGCGACAAAATCCGAAATCAACACCGCTGGTCTGGTAGCTCTAGACTGGTCTTCCTGTAAAAAGGAGCAGCCCCTCTGACCTTGCTGGTCGAGTGAGAAGCTTGCATCGTTTCCTGCGTGGCTTGCATTAGCCAAGGCCTGTTTGCTCTAATCAAGAACCCGACACCGCCATCTGCTAGAGCCGTCATGGTACAGCTCGTGATCGACTTCTGGACGTCCTCGATCTCTTTGTGTCCACGTGGCTGCAGAGACAATCTTCACTTCTTCGCCTGTTTGCACCCAACATCGCCTGGTCCCCTCCTGGTTCCATGGTAGTCACTGGCTAGTGGCTTTGAATATTGTCCCCTCTGCTTTCAGGTCTTCACCTCTTCAGATCCACCCTTGGATCCACCGGAACTCTCCTCGACGACCCGCCTGCAGCATCTTCATCTACAGGCTCCATAGACCAGCGCAACGAAACCCGACACACTTTGAGACATATGCACCCGCTTCCTGTGGGTGAGGTAACCCTGGCACTCCGGTGCTCCTGTGTAGCAATACACCTCTAGTGTCTATGTTCCAAGTTGCTAGGTTCTAGGTCATTCGGAAGGTTCCCTTTTCAGTAACTTTGTACTTTTTATGCACCCCTGACTTTGCATTGGTGCATGCGTGTGCTTTAAGCGCTGCACCCAAGTCCTGCTGGCCTTTCCCGACTTCTTCACTGCTAGTCCCGAATAGCCCCAGCGATTCCCAAGGCCCTAGGCCTTCTTTCTTTTCGATTAGTGATACTTTTAAGATTATTTTAGTATATGGTTTGAGTGGCCACCAGGGCCTATCCATATTGTGCAACTTTTGTATATTTAAACAGTGTTTTATTTTAACACATTTGCTTCTGTGCTCATAAAGAGTATAGGGAATACTTGTAGTAAATAAATATGTATATATTTTCAATATATATCTGTGTGGTGTCCTTTCATTTGGTATTCAAGGGGATTGTATATGGTAAAACAGCTTGCTTCACATGCCTTTACAGAGTTTAGCCTAAGACTGCTTTGTCCACGCTACCTCTAGGATAGCTGGTCTATAAGGTTGACTTACAACCAATCATCATAAGGGTTGCTTGGCATAGTACAAGGTGATCACTAGAACTAGTGAGCATCATATACCAGGCCAACTTCTCACATACACCATTTACCATTGAACCTTCTATGTTTCCCTTAATAAATCAGTTTCAATGCCCCCTTTCCATTTGCGAGTACATTACCGCCCTCTTGAAGAGGGGGTTAATTGCGACCGTAATTGTCATTGCAAAACATTTATACATGGGGTAGAGAGTCACTGTCAGGAAGGGACGCCCTTAAAACGTCTCTTCCTAATAGCGAGTCGCAATTCCTATTTAGTGAGTCGTAAAAAAATGATGACTCGCTAATTAGGAATTGTACATGGCCCTATTAGTTTTTGCATGTGTACACGGGTCACTAACCCTTTTGCACATGCAATTTAGGGTTGTACAACTGACCCTTAGTCCCTCTTTTGGTTTACAGTTTTTTCAGCTGCGCAGTATTTCTTCCTGGCAGAATCTCCCACATGTCTAGAAGAGTACTGAAGAGTTGGTGTCTAAGGTCTAAATGTATACCTGGCACCATCTTTGAAGTGGGAGAAGCTTCTGGAGGTATCCTTTTAAAGTGTTCCGGTTTCCTGCCTCCCATTGCTCCAGACTAACAACAGGGGGTATACAATCCCTTGAGTGAATGCAGGATACAGACTATTCAGGCCCCTCCCCCAAATCTTCCAGTGATGGCTTATCTAGGCACACCTTACTGTCAATTGTGTGGGGCTGTCTAGGAGGAATACACAAAGACCAACTGCCAACTACACCTAGCTAAGTGACCCAGAGACAGGGTACATGCCCTAAATGCCTTAGGCAGGAAAATGCCTACTTTCTAAAAGTGTGATTTTAAAAATTGTGTTACAAAATCCGACGTTACCCTAAAAGAGGATTTTTCATTACAATTCCAAAGACATCAAAAATGAACTGTTCCCCTGTTCCAATTTGGAAGCTATCCTTCTTAGACATAATAAGGTAATACCAATGTTATCCTATGGGGGTGGTAAGCCATGCAGTAGAGATAGATGAATTTAAGATATGTTTGTTATCAGGATATTTAAAACTCCAAAGTACATGTCCTACTTTTTAAATACATCGCACCCTGCCCTATGGGCTGCTTATGGCCTACCCTATGGTTGACTTATATGTATTTGAAATGTAAGCTTATGTCTGGTAAAATGTTGGTTTGGCTAAGTCGAAATAGCAAACACTGGCTGCAATGGGCAGGCCTGAGACAGGTTTACAAGGATAGTAAAGTGAGTGGCACAAGTGCTGCAGGCCCACTAGTAGCATTTATTTATAGAACATGTATACATATAACTCCACTTTTCTATGGACCTATAACTCAATTAAATATGTCAATTGTAGGATAAGCCACTGTTACAATGTTTTAAGGAGTCAGCACTGGTTAGCACAGAGTCCTAAGGCCAACAGAAATAAGATAAGAAAAATATGGGGGAGCAGGGCAAAACGTTTGGGGGTAAAGCACGCTACGGCTGACAGCTCTAACATGTAGCAAGCACAGTACTTAATGCAGCCGATCGAAATTGCATATTGAAGAAGGTACCTTTACAAGTAAAGGGCAAAATGTTATCAGAGGGTTTTCACCTAAAATGACAAGTGCATGTTTTATGGAAGAACCTATTTTGAGGAAATAACATGCTAATGTTAGAAATCAAAATGATTGAAAATACAAACCCTATTTAAGCTGCTCTTTGAATCACTGTTCATACCAAATTATAGATTTTATTATTTTCATTGTGCCAGGGGACCCCCTACTGTTGTGGTTGCTATTTCATTTGGCAACTGGAGGCATTTTATTATGAACAATGTTTTCCTTACATTGCTGTTAAGTAACCCTTCTTATGCAACGAGTGGGTGGTGTTGTACTAGAAAATCAATTTACAAATACCATCCAGCCAACACAATGTATCAAGAAAACAGACTACCAAAATATCATGAGCATAAGTATATAAAGGGAAGTATAGTTTTATTTACGTTCGTAGGCCCACATCTATTTATCCTAAAGATATATAGAACTTCAAGATACGCAGTATTGGAGTTTAGCATACAACTCTGTCACACATCAAGTGTTAGACTAACGCATTTTTGTACTGGTGTGAGCATCACAGCAATAAAATGCATCAGGCACACATTTAAAACACTGTGAGGATCATATGCTGTTAGATTAAAGGCGCTTTGGCACTTGTTGTGCAGTGCTGCTGTGCCTGCCCCAGGCAAGCGTTAGCCTTTTAGCGTGCCATCCTGGGCTTAGTGGTTGCTATGGTTACTGAGACTCTAATCGAGTCTTGATGTTGAAACACTGTTTCTGGTAAGAACCAATAAATCTGTTCTCTGGTGGCCTCTCTATGTAGATCTGGCAGCGGGCGGTACAGCTCTCTCAGGAAGAAAGACAGAGAGAGAGAGAGAGTGAGAGGGAGTGTGCTTAACATAAACAACAGCGAGCACCGGGCCCAGTTTCACGTGGATCCATTGTTTTCTGGCACGCCGCACGCCACTGCAGGCCACTGGTCAAGGCTGCAGATCTAGTGGGCTACAGCTAACACCTGACTGTGGACACTGACTCACGGGTCAGAGCTTGCAAAAGGCGCTGGTGGGCCCAGGGCAGAACGTTTATAGGCACCAGGGAGAGGAGTCACTGGCACTCCCCGCTCTCTGCTCTCCCTACCTTTACCCCAGATTTTACTGGCCTTAGCCTAAATTAACTGCACGGCCTGTGTAGCTGCAGCAGTCCGGTGGCCACCCTGATCAGCCCGCCCAAAGTAATTGGAAGACACGCTCAAGACAAGTGGTCAGCCTAGCACACACACACCCCAGGCACTTCTGGACAGCAAGTCTAGTCATGTGCATCACACACACTTTCTCTCTCTGCATTGAAGTGCGCTTGTCTGATTTCTGCAGCATGTGTATTAATCTACTAGGCCGGCCTCCCAATTAGGTACATTGATACCAGCGGCATGTTTTAAAGCCACTCACAAATGATCTAAAATCATGGAAATGTCACACATAAGCAATCTTAAAACCAGCGAGCTATGAGTCGCCCTCCATTTCTAGTGCTTTGCAGCAGTGTTTAGATCTTCTTTGAGTTTCTCATTGTTCAAATGGGTGTAATATCTGATGTTTATATGTTTCCCTCATCTTCATGGATTGATTTTGCTTGCGAGAAAGTGGCACTCATAGTCATTGAATGTCATTCATGATAACACTGAAAAATCACACATAAGAAATCTGCTACCTAGGCAGTTATGAGCATAGCAAAGCTATACCTACCTGTTATGTATCTTCACAGTGATATATCAATCAGAATTCTTGATAGTATATTTTGGCATCGCACAATATGCTGATATGCCGCTGGGTGGTCAGTACTAACAATCTTGCAAGGTGTAGCCACTAATGTGATTGAAAATGGTTGCAAAAGTGGCCACATCAGAGACAAAGTTAGTTGCTCAGGCCTATTGACATCTATTTGTAGTAGCTCTATTCCACGGCAGTGGCGTCAGCTTGCTTGTTGCCTGGCCATTTCGATTCACACCCAATAACAGTTCTGTGTGTACAGCCCTCTGCAGGGCATTCAGACTGGGCAGGTGGCTCCTAAAAAGAAAAATGAAATGGAGATATCTTGCCTGGGCAGACACGTACACGCTCACCCTGGCAGTTACGCCGTACACAAATCCAACGTGTTTACAAAACGCTATGATTGCTGGGTTTGTGTGCCCTGATCCTTCCTGTGCCACGTCTTCTGTGTCTGCAGGAATAACATCACTTGTGTTTACTTACCAGGAGGCTGCCCCGGTCAGCTTCTTCAACAAAAACGAGACAGACAGAGAGGATTGAATTGATGTGCACAGGCGGAGAAGCAGCATTACTACTTACCTCGGCTTTTTCAGGAAATCCGAGGTAACCAATACACATCTCTGGTATTCTTTTTTCTTTTATTCTTTTGAAAACAATCTTTACAGTGTGGTACCTCCGTTTAACTTTATGCCCTGCCCCTCCCTTTCAATTCAAATTGATTCTAGTTCGGCACCTTTCTGTTCTGGTTCAGAAGTTCTCTGTGCAGCAAGTCCGTTTTCTATTTCTACTTTCGGATATTAAAAAGGGTTCATTTTCCCCTATTAAGGGCAGAGCTATCCCGAGTGTCTTTATTCCAGTGCATAGGTTGACAAGGCCTTACATTGTCTCAGCCTTACTCTTACAGGCTTCTTCAAGACACTTGACCTCCACGGCTAGCTGTCAATAGAAGTTTTTTTCACTTCTTTAAACTTGTTTGTGCTTTTTATATGTGGATTGATCTACTGATGGTATGCCTTATCTAAAAGACAACAAGGCCTAGAGAAACAACAACCTCTTTCCCACTAGCATTTAAACGAAGAATTTTCCACATCGTCCTGAGTAGTATAAAGCTAATTATCACAACTTATTTAACCTGCAAATAAACGATAATTCTGCATCAAAGGTAAACACCTAAAGATTGGAATTTCTTACATGAGATTAGGAATGTCTGACATAGATTATGTGCATCAAGGAGTGCATCTCACAAATGTCCTTATGAACATTTAACGTGAGAGGGCTTCAATTCTGACTTCACTATTTTGGCTATATGTCAGTCCTTGTTCTAATTTTACCATGACATGGTGATAAGTAGAAACTTGTCACAGTCTGAGGTGCATCAGGTGTTATATCTGTGTCATTAGCCACATTTCCTGACACTTTCACCATTCTTAGAAATAATAGGTCAGAAGACATCTGTGTCAAAGGGCAGACATGACCATGATTATGCATAAATTGCAAAAGATGGAAACCTCCATTGTCTAAAATGGGGTCTTCCATTCTTAAAATTATTCGGGTACTTTTTAAAATGAGTAGGACTAGCTTTGTGTCAGAATACTATAACAATCAGCAAGAGAAAAGTCCCTTGGAAATATCACTAATAGTTGCCCTAATTCAAGAAGCACTAAATTCACACCAGTGTCAAATCAAATCAAATCAAAAGAACTTTATTCGGTTTTCGTGGTGAAAGCCATAAAAGTACAAATATACACAATAAAAAAATAAGGAAAGTTGTTAATAACATTAGGTTCAAAAAATATAAAAGATTAATCTCTCACAGAGAGCACTATACTGTCTCTAAAGTCCGTATTTAATTCAGCTATATGGTTTTCATAAGTTCGTGCGATGCCTGAGGCACAGTTTTAAATAGTGTACAACTGATTTCGTTGCTAAGATGTTTTCCAGAAACTGCAGCGCCAGGTACGCTGGGCGGCATCTGCGGATCTTCATGACTTTTAAAATTGGTATAATCCACCTTTTGCGAAGTGGCGTGTAAAATCTGCAAAAGAAGAGAACATGTATCGTGGAAAGAGATGAAATAGAGTCACAGGGGCACGGTGTCGTATTGGGTGTCCATATGTTCTGTGACGGAAATGAAACCATAATGTGAAAGAGATTAAACCTGAAGCGGGTGAGAAGAAACTTTTCAAATTGCGTCAGGTCATACTGCAGATACGGTTGAATAGATGGAATCAGTTGTATCATAAGGCAGTGTTGGACTGAAGGTCAGGGATCCCCACAATTATAAACACAAAAATATTTCAAGTATAAAACCTGAATATTTATAAAAATGTGTCACATTTATTGATCAATCAATGAAAACTGTTAAAAACACAATAATAAAAGGGTTTTTCTATACATTCATGATGCTCAAGGCAGGCAAACGTAATATATAAAAGTACAAAAAGAGGCAAGAATAAAGTGAATCATTTAAAAAAAACAACCCATCATAAATCATTAATCCATTTGGAATCTATACACCATGTCAGGCTAGTATCAGCAGATGACACCTAGATAGTTCCTCAAATTAAATTTAAAACACTGGCGTTGACGTGTTACGGTGTGTTGCCTGATACACACCACCTTACTAAGTAAAAAATATTGAATCAAAAATATCAAAGTAAAAAACATAGATGTAAAAAATATCAATGTAAAAATAGAAATAAAATAAGATAATATATATTAAAAATATAAAATATTAATACTATCTTTAACAAAATAAATTAAATATAATATACATTTTACCTGAATATAAAAATATAACCTAATTCAAAAAAATATAAACACACAAACATAACAATTTATACATATACATACATTTACTTTAAAATAATTTCTTAACTATTATCTTTATTACATTTTTTAACTTTTAAATTGTATAAAAATAAAATATATACATATATCAATAATGTAAACAAAAAAAAACATTCAACAATGAAGTAAAACATTAAACTATTAAAAGAAAATCAAAACCTACATTTCGCAACACAATAAATACAACAGTAGGGAAAAGGTGGGATTGTGAAACAATTACATTTACTATTCTAACTGCAATTAGTGCAACAGTGGGGTAAATGTTGGATAGCGGAGGGGTAAAATTACTATTCCCACTCCAAAGAGTGCAACAGTAGGGTAAGTGTTAGATAGCGGAGAGTTAAAATGTACTATTCCCACTCCATTGAATGCAAAAGTAGGGTAAATGTTGGATAGTGAAAGAATTAAATTTACTATTCCAACTTCAGTGATTGCAACAGTAGGGTAAATTTTGGATAGTGGAGGGGTATAAATTACTATTGCCACTCCTGTGAGTGCACCAGTAGGAAAACTGTTGGATAGCGGAGGGGTAAAAATCACTATTCCCACTCCAATTAATGCAAAAGTAAGGTAAATATTGGATAGTACAAAAATTAAATTTACTAGTGCAACTCTAGTGATTGCAACAGTAAGTAAAATGCTGCCTAGCGGAGGGGTCAAAAATGACTAGTCCCACTCCAGTGTATGCAACAGTAGGGAAAGTACTGGATAGCCGAGCGGTAACAATGACTATTACCTCCCTATTGAGTGCAACAGTAGGGTAAGTGCTGGATAGCGAAGCGGTAAAAATTACTATTTCACTCTAGTGAGTGCAACAGTAGAGAAAGTAATGGATAGGGGCGGGGTAAAAATTGCTATTCCTACTCCAATGAGTGCAACAGTTGAGAAAGCATTGGATTGAAGAAAAACAAAAATGAGTAATAACATTTAAACAATTAAAAAAATTACATAATCTTAAAAATTCATAAACAATATTTGAAAAATCTACAATCAAATATATTAAACATATAAGAGTGTAGTGTAGTTCCTATATTCCCAATAGGCTCTGCGCATTGGAATAATACATCCAATAGATTTGACGTAGGACTTATGTTGACTAGGTCTCTATCGAATATATTAAACTTAATTGTGAGTGCTAGCTAGCTCAGAGGTCACTAGAAACTTTCTCGAATTCACAAGAAGGGATTAGTTTCGGACAACCGCATAAACATGACAACTTTGTTTCCCCAAGAATAAATGTATCTTCAGAGTTGTGGAAACAATAGATAGATATTTTACCCTTGTTAATTGTGCATGCTTCATTTCATCAGAGGTGCAGAGAGAATAGAGAGACGGGCGTTTTCAATAAAAGGATTTATTGAACAGTCTTCTTTCTCATGCAAGTAAAGTGAACTGCTACAATCATAATACAGGCTGAAAAGTATAATGCGTACAGCGTGAAGAGTATTATAAAATAATACTGTAAAAGATTTGTATGGTTTCTAAACCATATATGAATACATACATAAATAATAAAGGCTAAAAGTACTCAACTGGTGCTTCTAAAACAGGCCTACCCCAATGTACCTAACCTAAGTCTAGTACGAGGGAAGAAGTAAGTGTGGTGTATCATAGGTTTTGTTTTCTTTGCCAAGAATCTATCCAAGATTTCTCTTTAGGGTCTAATCAGCTCCATACCTTAGTTTAGAATGAAGAATGTCTGGTATCTCTTGTCTTGGGACCCGCAAGGGGAGCTTGGAAACACTGGAGCTGGATTCTCAGTGAGAGAAAGGACATCAGTACGTCAGCTGGAGGGTCGGCTTCCTTCGGCACTTGCTGTAGCTAGCTGCGTCGGGCAAGTAGATAGTCGAGCTGCTCCGAACCACCATGTACTTGCTAGAGCAAGTGAAGGCATATTTATACCTTCAAGGTGCCTAGTTTGACATAAAGTCGAGCATAATAGCGTCAGTGAAGAACCCCAAGGGAATGGTAGTTCTATGAACACTCCACGAGTTCTTGGACAAATCAATATTCAAGCAAGGGGATGGCCCTGACTGCTTAAGCGGATTTTGCAAGAAATCGTTGTGGCTTTTTGTTACGGGTGGAAGTAGCCATGCCTGTATTTGGACTGCATAGGCTATGTCTAAATATGGGTATGATTTCTATGTATATATTAGGGCAATGTGAATTGTACCTATATAAGGGCATGAATCTAGAAATTTCGCTTGGATCCTAAAACGCCATACAACAAGGGCACATAATGTAATATTAATTACATATTATAACAACATACAAATATGATATAAAAACAATAAATACATTTAGGAAAAATAATTATATAAAAGTCACTAATATTCCCAAATAAAAAACTTATTTAAAACATAAATGTATTTATTTTATTTCCAACTCTATAACAAAACACTAATAAAAAAAGACATCAACATTTGTATTGAAATGTATTTACTTAATTAACATAATTAAAAAGGAATGTAAAATATTATATGAATAAAAAAAGATAAGAAACAATCACTCAGTACACATACCTTAACACTATAATATCCACAACCCACACCTACAATTAATTACACAATTATGATTATTAATTACTAATTAATAATATAAATTAATCAACAAATAATAATAACTCATCAATAAAAAATTAATTACTTCCCACCCTTCACACCATTTATACCTATAAACCCCACAACACACCTATATTTAATTAAACCATTAGCATAATTATTTACTAATTAACAAATTCAAATAAATTAACAACTAATTAAAAATTCATCAGTAAAAATACAATACTTCCCATTTACACCTATAAGTACGACAACGCACACCTAAAATTAACTACACAATTACCATAATTATTTTTAATTTAAATTAATTAACAAATAATTAATTCATCTATAAAAATATTACTTCCCAACCTTCCCATCATTTACACCTATAAACACCACAACACACACCTAAAATTAATTACACAGTTAATGAATTACTTATTAATTAATTTAAATTAATTAACAATTAAATAATAATTCATCAATAAATAATACATTACTTTCCACCCTTCATATGATTAACACCTATAAACACAACAAAACACACCTAAAATTAATTACACAATTACAATAATTAATTACTAATTAATTAATTAAAATTATTTAACAACTAATTACTCAACAATTAATAATACATTAGTTTACACATATAACACTATACCATCACAATTAAACAAATATTAATAAAAATATAATATTCAATACATTTTATATAATTAAGTTACTTCCTACCCTATTCCCCTATAAACCCACAAACCACTACGGCACTAAAAGGGCAAAATTCAAACGAAAAAAGTAATCACTACTATAAATAACCTATACATTTTATATAAATAAATTACTTCCGACCATATTTCCTTATAAACCCACAACCTTCTACAGAACTAAAAACGCAAAATTCAATGAATAAAATTATTAACCCGTTCGGTGCGTCGGACGGCGTCACAGTGGGCGTGGGTGAAGGACGGCCAGAGGAATAATTCAGAGTGGCAGGTAGCTGGAGTGCCTTGTGTGTGGAGGAGTCATCAATCAACACACACATACTAAAGAGGTCTTTACACAATATTCAAGATATTCCAATAAATTGATTAGGTGATTAGGAAATAATTTGCAAATTGTCAAATACAGACTAGTACATAATAAAAAAGACAGATTAGTATTCAAAACAATAAAAAACAAACAATAAAGATGTATTATATAAAATGTGAACTTTCAAAACTATCATTCAAGAACCAAATATGATAAATAGAATACACAAGGTTATGACAGAGCTCACAGTGAACATATAACGGGACACTACTGTCAAGAACACATACAACTACGTGCTTAATACTACTATACATGTACCTGTCATCTAACTACTGCTCAAGCTCTTGCAGTTGAGCATGGAGGGTTGTTCAGGCAGCTTTTTTGACCCACCGTATATTACTGTTAGGGGAGACCTTCAGGAGACTACTCAAGACCTGGCTCTTCGACCACTGGCTGCAGCCCCCTCACCCCCCAACGCCTTGGTACCCTTGCGGGTATGTAGCACGCTTTATAAATTGTTTAATTGATTGATTGATTGAGTGCTATGTATTTGGCTGGGAGGACGAGTCCATAATGTTCTGGGCCTTGATAAGCAGTGGGTGAGAGGATTATCATTGGGTTTCTTTGCTCTTTGTGAGTGTTAGATATGGGGGTCTCTAGTTGGCAGAGGCATGCACCTTGTCCAAGTAGGGACCCTCCCTTCTAGTCAGGATAAAGGGATCATACGTCTAATTTTAACCTCTGCTCTTGGTATCTTGGAACAAGCATTCAGGCTAATCTCAGAGGTAATGTGTAGAGCAGTTGTACCTAACATACAGTAATACAGTAAAAACACTACAATAGAACAACACAGCAGATTTAGAAAAAGAGGCAATATATATCTGAGTTAAACAAGACAAAAATGATGAAGCCCCACTTATAATAAACAAATGCCACAAAAATTGACTTAAAATACAGTTCCTTGAAGTTAATAGCTCTGTCATTAGTTATCTTGACATAGTGAAGAAACTAATCCAACTGTACAGGCCAACAGTGGTGTAGCGGGCCAGCAACGGTGTAGAGAAGACCTGCAAATAGTACCTTGGAAATGCAGGGTGCTGTGGATCCGGCGATGAGATTCATAGAGACGGAGCAAACAGATGGCAACATGGTGATGATGCCTCGTGTGGTACACACAGGTCAAGGTGCAAGTAGCGGCTAGGTGGCACAGTCCGGCGTTGATGTTGAGACCAGGGCTGCGGTATGGATCAGGGTGATGTAACATACGGATGGTCACAGGTCATACTGCAGGTAGCGATGTCATTGTTGCTGAAGCACTGTCATTGGTAGACCCAAGTTTGTGAAGCATTGCGGTGCAATGTTTCGTGAGGTGCCCACTGGTCGCTGTGCGAGCAGCAGAGTTGGTGGACGATGCTGGAGTTGATGGCGCCAATGTCGGTGGGCTAGGGCTGCGGTGTGGTACAGGGCGATGCTTCGTGGACCTAACAAGTGGTGTCCAGAGGCCAGAGTGCTGGCAGCTGCGCCAATGTCGGCTTGTAGCAGTGTGGAGGGATGTAGCAAGGTGATGCGAAGTGCAATGCCCTAATGTCACAGTGCAAGCAGCACCTAGGTGGCGGAGTCATGGGGCGTTGTTGGTGAGACCAGGGTTGCGGTGCGAAGCGGGTGGTGCTCCATGCGGTGTCAACAGGTCATAGAGCCAGCAGCGGCATCGTTGACGGCATCAGGTAGCTTTTCTTCTGTAGCAGCACAAAACCGACCGTTCCCAGTTCTGGTAGGAAATTATCTTGAATTATTAGCTATTCCTGAGACTTCTTGAAAAAAGGGCAAGCACTACCACAAGCCCTTGGAGAAACTCAAGAAAATAAGTTGCAGGTAGTGCAATCTAGTCCTTGTACTGCCTAAGATCGACGCAACAACTGCAGGCCAACCTAACACAGCAACACACAGCAATGGGTCAGTACTCCTCCTGGCAGGTTTCTTAGTCCAAAACAGTTCTAAAGTTATGGAGTCAGGGCCCCAATATTTATACTACTTTTCTCTTTGAGGTGTTAGGCAGCAAGTCTCTCACTGTGTAGATACCAGTTCTGTCCTCTCAAGTCCAGCTACACTACAGGAGGTGTAGAGAGCATTGTGCAGAGCAGAGCGTAGCGGGCATTTTTTGCTTGCTCGCGGTACTTAACGTCAAGTTGGCGACCGCAAGCGAGCAAAATGATATCCCGGCGAAACTTTTTCCTTTTTGGCGATCAGCAACATCAAGTTGCCGATCGCAAGCATGGAATAAAAATCTCCCGGCGAGATTCTTAACGCGGGGAGGTCAAGTTTCTTTTTGCGACTGGTTGTGTATGCTGGTGACCACTCGCGATGAGAAACTACCAGTCAACGTTGAGAAAACTGCAGCTCAAGTACAAATCTACTCGAGCGGCAGAAAACAACTGCTTGCACTGTGCAAGATGCTGTTTGCAATGACTGCACAGTGCGGACAAGCATGTGGCACTATGCAATCAGTGCAAACAGCATTTTCCCTTCCACGCTGCGCAGTACGAGTAGCTTAGGTAGTGCGAAGTGAACTTCGCATGGCTACACATTGCTCAACTTGGTCCAATGATCATTAAGCTGATCCAGGACCTAGACCCCCTGATGCAGCATCCAACAAGGAGGACCAATGCCTTTCCCACCCACGTGCAGGTATTGTGCAGCCTGCACCTACTGGCCTCCGGAAGCTTCCAAGGGATAGTTGCTGTTGCAGGGGAGATATCCCAGCCCACCATGTCCCGCTGCCTAAGAAGTTTCCTGGATGCAATGCTGACCCGGCTACACCATTACATATCATTCCCCACCACCCAACAGGACTTGAATGACACCAAGCTGAAATTCTACAACAATGCACATTTGCCGCATGTAATTGGATGCATTGACTGTACCCACATCCACATCTGCCCACCAGCACAAACGGAATACATGTACCGCAACCGCAAGTCCTACCACTCCCTCAATATCCAGATGGTGTGCAACGCAAAGAATTACATCACAGACATAGTGGCACAATATCCGGGCAGCACGCATGACTCCTTCAACAGAAACAACAAACTATCTTTAATATTGTAAAATCCTTCACCCACCCAAAGGCACTGGCACTTGAAATCCCCCCATCACAAACCCTCTGAGACCAAATAGCAGATTTCTTCATTGAAGAAATTAATAACATTCATAAGGATTTCCCCCCTCCACCAACTCTCACACAAGATACCGACATAACTATTCCCTCTTTGAATAACTTTACAACAGTCTCTCTGTCACAAACACAAAGGGCCATTTTGACCTGTAGATCAGGAGCCCCTACGGATTCCTGCCCCCGATTATTCTACACCATCTTATTGAGGTTGTCAACCCGTCAATCAATGGCATTGTTAATGAATCCCTTAACTCCGGCATTGTCCCCGCTGAATGGAAGAAGGCCATAGTTAAGCCCCTTATGAAGAAACAAAATAAATCCCCAACTGATTTATCCAACATGAGCCCAATCTCCCTTCTCCCAGCACTAGGCAAAATCACCGAGCAATTCGTTCACGAGGAACTAAAAACTTTTGTGGAAAATAAACGCATTTTGCACCCACAGCAATCCGGCTTTCGCCCGGGCCACTCCACAGAAACTGCACTGATCGAATTATCGGACACCATCAAGTTCTTGCAGGATGAGGGCAGACAGGCTGTTCTCATCCTGCTCGACTTAACCGCGGCCTTTGACACCATCTCACATGCCATTCTCATTAACAGAATGCGTGAGATTGGTGTCTCGGGTTCCGCTTTGGCCTGGATAACATCATTCCTATCCAATCGATCGCAAACTGTCTCCTTAGGCCCCTTTCTTTCTGGCAAAAGACCCACCATCTCAGGTGTGCCCCAGGGATCCATACTGAGCCCTCTCTTTTTTAACATATATATGGCTCCCCTTCTCATGTTGATTGAATCACACGGGATCCTCGTGACTTCTTATGCTGACGACACCCAGCTTGTCGTCACCATCGACAAAAGACACCCTGACGCTGCCCTTAGATTTCAAAACTGCCTTTCCCAAGTTTTTTCCTGGCTTAACCTGAATCATCTTAAATGCAACAGCGCCAAAACCGAAATAATACCCCTAGGCAAAGGCATCCTCTACTCGCCTAAAGACTGGTGGCCTCATAACTCCGAAGCACCCCCGAGCGCGGTCTCCTCAGCCCGCAATCTTGGAGTCCAATTTGACTCGTCCCTCAGCTTCGACGAGCATGTGCGCATTACTGCGGTTGCTGTTTTAGCCTGATCAGGCAGCTAAAGAAATTTTTTGACTTTCTGCCCATCTCAGCCAGGAAATCAGTCGTGGTGGCTCTCATCCTCTCCCGGCTGGATTATTGTAATGGCCTCCTAGCAGGCATAAAGAAATCTTCCCTTAAGAAATTGCAAAGTGTTCAACACGCAGCGGCCAGGCTTGTTTTGAAACTCCCCCGTAGGTCCTCGGCCTCTGCAGCCCTTAACACTCTCCATTGGCTGCCCCTCCATAAGAGAATTCTCTTCAAGCTTCTTGTCACGGTCTTCAAATCCACCAGGAATACTGGCCCATCTTACCTGACTAAGCGCTTCTTGCGTTATATTCCAACTCGTTGCCTGAGGTCGTCAGGAGCTAATTTAGTTACTGTACCCCGAATAAAACTAAAAACTAAAGGTGGAAAGACCTTTTCATTCCTGGCTTCCAAGGCATGGAATTGTCTCCCCCCCAACCTTAGGCATGCCCCCTCAGAAAGCCTTTTCAGGAAACTCCTGAAGACCTGGATTTTCTCTCAGTCTGACTCATCGGTCCTCGCAGCTATCTGATCCTCACTCTTCATTGCTGGTTCTCTGTGTGCTTAGCGCCAAGATGCCCCTTCCGGAGAGATAGTCGCGCTATACAAATTTTAATAAATATCAAATATCTTCCGGCACAGCGGCATTCACACACGACTGGCCAGGGGAGACTTTGGACACCTACTAGGTAAGTACACATGCCCCCAAATAGGGCACTGTGATCATGTATCTGCGCAGAACAGGCACTCACCCTGTGCTTCTTACCCTCAGGTGACAGCGCCTACGGTCTACGTGAGTACCTCCTCACCCCATACCTCAACCCTGCCACACCACAGCAACGGCGTTACAATGCTGCACACATACGAACAAGAAATTGCATTGAGAGGACATTTGGCCTATTGAAGAGCCGTTTCGGCATACTGCACAAGACTGGTGGGGCCATCAAATACACACCTGAGGTCTGATGCCGCATCGTGGCCATGTGTGCAATACTCCACAATATTGTTACCAAGCGCAGGATACCAGTGGAGATATCTGGCAGTGAGTCGGCAGGGGACAACCGCCCGCCTCCACATGTGCGTCATGCACGCGGCGAAAACCCTGCTGAAGGACACAGGCGCCGCAACCACATCACTATAAACTGTTTCTAGTGCACCCATTCCCCTCACAAAAGCACTGCACTCATGCATGACAAATGTAATAATGACATGAGTGTGAATCAAGTCAGACCATTAATCTTTATTGTTCATGCACAATAAATTGGCCTTTAATAATTCTGGTGTCTCATGAAGAGAGTATTACTCCATACCTCCCCATGCTGGGGTAGGTGGCTTGCAGGGGTGTACTACATGGCCTCCCTGAGAGTGTCAGAGTTCTTACTGTCGGTTACGATGAGATGCCCCAAGTCGTCTATCCGTGTCCTGAGGGACGATGTTGGCCCTAGCTGCTGCTGTTGGCCTGCTGCTGCGGCGACCTACAGGCATCGGTGGCAAGGATGCACTGCTGTTAGTTGACGCTACCTCACTCACGTCGTCAGGCCCCTCTGCTTCTCCATGGGAAGTGGACTGGCTGCCGAGCACTGCTGCCGTAAGCCGATCTAGAGACCTGGCCATATCCTGGCAACACTGCACCATCTGGTCTTGCATGGCGAGTGACCTGTGTGCCAGCTGTGATGTTGCATTCCCAACTACATGGTTTGATCTTGTGTAGGCCGATAGGCGGGCCAGTAGTTGGCGGTGGCGTCGGCGGGTCATGTCCTGCTGGGCTACCAGCAGCTGGCTGTTCTCTCGGACAGCAGCGGTCATCTGGGCAGTGTTTTGGCCTGTCGCCTGTAGCTGGGTGTGAATAGCTGCAGGTGATGTGCCTGTGTACGGTGCACCGCCAGCATGCGGTGTTCAATGGCCAGGCCAGGATCAGGTAGTAGGAGTGCCCGCCCGTGCCTGCAGAGCCCCGACGCTGCTGGCGCCTCAGTGCGCTGGTGTGTGATCTGGCTCCAGCTGTGCGCCTCGTCTGCCTCCTAGGCGCTGGTGGTGGGGCCTGTCCCACTGCTCTGGCTGTCTGTTGGGGTGTTGGCTGCACAACAGTGGCTGCAGGGCTGGCCCTGTCCGCATGTGGTGGTGGTGGTGGTAGAACTGCTGGTGGCTGTGATGGGCCGGGTCGTTGGGTGGACTGGCCCTCACCCTCAGTGTCCTCCTGGGTCTCAGCGATGTGCAGGGCCTCGCTATCTGTGCTGGCTTGCTCAACTGCACCTGTAATGTGAAAGGGTGCATGATTAATGTGATGTATCTTGCACCAGCAATGTTGATACATGCATGCAGGCTTCCTTTCCCTGACTGGCTTTTGGATTAACTAGGAATTTACTGCTCTGGCTGTGTTCTGCTAACGGGGGGTATATGATTTCACTACAACTACCACAATGCAATGGGGCTTTTCAGGTGTGCATGGGCTGCATTGTTGGGGATGTCATATTGCTAGCTCAGGAGTCATGGGCATTGTTGGGGGACAGGGTCGCAGTCGCATGGCACTTACCTTCAGATTGTTGGCTGGATCGAGACAAGTCCAGCTGCAGGACCCCCATGCAGGCTTCTGGTGCAATGGTGTCCTCTATCAGGTCCTCCAATGGGGTGTTTGGTGTGGCTACAGGTTCCCTTCCACCGGTGGCCAGTCGCTCCCAAAGCCTCTTGGCTATACACTCCTTAGAACGACCTCTCAGGTCATACCAGCGCTTTTTAAGGTCATCAATTGACCGCTGGGTCACCCCAACCGAATTGACTTTGGCACGGATGCGCTGCCAGATCCTGCGCTTACCTGCCTCTGGCACCCTCCGGGAGTCTTTGCCAAAAAGCCGGGCATGGCCCTTGGAGACCCACTCAATCAGGTGCTCCAATTCAAGTTCTGAAACCTTGATTTTTCGCTTTCTCTCCTGGCCACTGCTCCCTGCTGCATCCTGGGACATCTTGTTGAAATTTGTCCTGCTGGGGTGCTGCACAGTCTGGGGCTTTGGAGCTCTTCCGTATCCTGCTACCACTCTCTGGCTCTGTGTTCTGTTTGTGGGTGTGGTAAGCCTACTTCCTGGTTGTGATGTCATCAGTGGGCTCGAAATGCGACTACCCGTTTTTGCGATCTTGCAGTTAGCGAGAACGCAAAATGCGATTTTGCTAATTGCGAGCTCGCAATTTCTACATGTAAAAATGCCGATTCTACGATTTTTATGCGATTGTGGCAAGATCGCAATCGGCAATTGCGATCGATTACGAATCGCTTTTTTGCATCGCTTTTCTACATGAATGTCATTCTGCGATTTTCAAATTGCGATTCGCTATTTTTCGCAATTTGCTAATCGCAGAATGGCTCCTTCATGAATCTGGCTGTCTGATACATGTCCTACCTTTCACATAGACTGCCCCTTGTCCATGGGGCTATCTTGAGCTTACCTTAGGGGTGACTAATATGTAAGTAAAGGGATTGTTAGGGCCTGGCAAGTGGGTGAACTTGCAAGAGTGACATGGCAGTAAAAACGGCATGCAGACACTGCAGTGGCAGGTCTGAGACACCTTTGAGAGGATATTTATGTGGGCGGCAAAACCAGTATTGCTGGCCCACTAGTAGCATTTGATTTACAGGCCCTGGGCACACAACAGTGTACTATACTAGGGACTTATTAGTAAATCAAATATACCAATCATAACACATATTACAGTAGAAGCCTCTGCACTTTAGCACATAATAGCAGTGATGCCAGGTATAAGAGTGAGCAAACATTAACAAGTTCATGGCATCCTTTAATCAGACTTCCTTATTATCTTATCTTTACTTTATACTATCTGGTTTCCTTTTGTAAGATTGTTTTGTATTATTTTACATTGATTGTTGTAGTTTGTAACACACAATCACTATAGACCAATTTATTAATAGGTACAAAAATAAAGGATCAACCTAAAAACAGACTGACATTGTCAAGGAAACATTGACCATTGAATGGTTTTCTGAAGAGCAAGGACAATAGAAGTTGAGATACACACAGAGGAAGAGCATTCTGCAAAAAGACAACAGCCAATACGAGTATCTATGAATTTTAATTTCCAAGGAGGCAAAACTATAAGATGCAGAGCAGCAGACAAGGAGGCACAACTATGAGATGCAGATCAGCAGACATCAAATTCTTAGGGTGGATGAATGGACTAATCTTTTCCTGCAGACCCAACTGACATTTCTTGTAGGTCGGGTAAAATATCTATGATATGATATGATGATAGGAATATTGATGCTGCTTGCTCAAGTGCCCTCTGTTTAGTCTAATATTGGGGTGAACTTCCAATGTTTGAACATGCTAAGGGGTAATGAATAATTTCAGTTAGAATAATGTATTTTGTCTATTTGGCATAGACCAAACTATGACCAAACATGGTGAGAGGCCCAGGGACAGCAGAAGGCCAGGAAGAAAATTTTCAAGTACCTCGCTCCCCTTCTGTTGCTCACTAGCTGGACATTCTCCAACACTCTAGCCAGACTCTTCGTAGAACATTTGCCTATCCACTCACCTGTGTAGCATCTGCCTATACATGATGGCATTACTCTTGGACTTTAAGGGGATCTATCGTCATTATTATATTGCAAGCAGTAGAGCCTGCCAAAGCTACTTACCAATATGCCAGTACCAATTTAATTATAGACAAAGGGCATTTATTATAGTACTATGCTTAGTTCACAGAAGGTTCCACAAATTCATTACACTACCTATATACAACGAAAGAAATCGTAGAATCCTTAATGTTAAAGCTATATACACAACAAGGTCATTATATCCAACTTAGTGGGAATAACATATCAATTATCTGTGTCATTGCACTGTCATTACAAGTCCAGCCGGTGGTACTTAGGATCGGTGTTACCTAGCCTGACCACCATTATTTGCGATAGAACCCCTCTGGTGACACTGATCACTGTTTGAAGATAAAATATAATATATGACTTTCATTATTTGCGATGGAATCCCTCTGGTGACACTGATCACTCTTTGAAGATAAACTATAATATATGACTTTCATTCACCAAGGTACACTGGCTATATCCAAAACAATCAATGCAGACTCAGGTATACCATTTAGCAATTATATTGCTTTATATTTGGGTTTACATTAACAAGTGATTAATTATGAGTTGTTTCTGAGTCATATGTTTATGCTGCAATAGGCGGCATTAGTCATGCCTGATGATGCCGTCATATTGGCAATGCTAGCACAAGCAAATACATTACTGTTAAAGAGCTGAGAGAGAGCATAGAAATACTTACAAGATAAATTATGCATATAGCGTTTATAGTTTCCACCAAATTCTCCCATGAGTGGATTTTTCCTGACCATAAGTGACTCAGAAATCCAGATTTTCCTCAATGGGGTCCTTACCAACGTTAGATTAAACAATTCCCATCGTTAATTCAAACTGATGTGCTACCACTTTGGCATCGTGTCAGCTGCTAGGTCACACACCATCTTACAAGATGGTTAAGGATAGTTTTTGGTCATTGAGCCACCTTAAGTCTTTTTAGACCAAGATTTGTTTTGTTTTCCAGGTCACTCTCATCCTCAAAGGCAGACTATCAATAAATGAGGATCATGATAAGAAATGATAATCGAGAAGAAACATAGAAAAGGGCAGCTAGACAGAGTAACGTAACGTCTAACTGGTGGTGGGCACCAATGACACAACATCTGAAAAGGGACACTTGAGGTACACATATGAAATCAGAGCACAGAGTGACTGAGAAGAAAAAGATTCAGTCCATGAAAAAGATAGCAGTTGAGAATCATCAAAAGCAATATTTTTAAGGTTAGCCCAAGACATTCATTGAAAGATTTCTAGTAGTTAGTTGGACTCGAAGGGCAACGTGACATCTTACTAAGGTAGAAGGAAGAGAGAAGCAACTTACACAATCCATGACAGAGGTTCCTTTGAGAAATAGTCCTCAGTATGAAGACAGAAGGCCAAAGTATGAGGAGGCATGACTAACAGAATGGGGAAAGAAGCTATACAATAATTTAGAGGCCTTATTTCTCACTATAACTGATGCAGAAATTCATGGAAGTGAACGCAATCACAAGATGAATTTGAAGGACAGTATAGGATCTCAGGGTGAAATCAGTTGGATGGACAGAGAAGAACTGCTAGTCAGCAGACTTGGGGCCAGATGTACGACCCTTTGTAGAGAGCGCAAACAAGTCTTAGAGCCTAGTACGCACAATAAAAAGCATGGTCCCATGTACAAACAGTATTCTGTGACTCACAAATAAATTGAGACTTGCAAAATACTATTTTGCGACTCGCTATTAGGAAGGGGCATTCCCTTCCTAATAGCGACTGCAAAGCTTTGTACCAATGTAAAAACACTAGCAAATTACCACCTACTTCAAGTTGGTGCTACTTCATCTGCAAATGGGAAGGGGACCCCATGGAACCCCTTTCACTTTACAAATGCATGCAATGTTACTTTTAAGGGCAGGCAGTAGTCTCAGGGACAATTGCCAGCCCTTAAAAATGTAATAAAAACGTTTCTTTTTTTTTTAAACGCATCCTGTTTTTCTTTTAGGAAAATGGGCTACATTTTAAAAAACAATCTGCTATATGAAAAAGCAGTCCCAGACATGGTTGTCTGCTGAGCCCAGCAGGCCACCATCCCTGGGAGGGCCTGTCATTCCCAATGGGCTCACAAATTGCGAGAGGCTCATTAATATTCATGATCCTCTCATTTTACGACCTCACTGAGTGTCACAAACAGTGTTAAACACACAGTTCTACTTGCCAAATAGCGTCTAGCAAATTGTGAGTCCCATTGTGACGCAAATTGAGAGGTGCTATTTGGCAGAACGTACATCTGGCCCTTAGTGCTTACATTTTCAAAACATACAGCAGACCTGAAGAAGATACTAGAGATAAAGACTGTTGGGTGTTTTTACAAAAGTAACTTACACTTTTGGGTACATTTTTAAGTGTAATGTATTTTTACACTTTTGAGTAACTTTACTACTATTAGTTATTCACAAAATCCAAGAAAAAAGTTACTCAAAAAAGTAGACTTACATATCTTCACTCCCTCAGTTTAGGGTGTATAGTCACAATATTTGTATTTGAGCAACTATATGCAAATTTCAACCATATTTTGAATCTGGTGAAATCCTCACACTCTGATTAGAGATGTGTGGAGATTCTCATGGTGGCTGAGATTCTGCATGGTAGTAAATAGAAAATACCTTCACTCAGGCGGAACCTGCGATTGCAGGGTGGATGCTCCTGAATTCCAGTAAATAGCAGACCTCTACATAGCAGTTAATAGGAAAATGGTATTGACCTGAAAGTAGTAAGTCTACCTCACACATTCTCTCACAACCACATAAATACTTCAACTGTTTCTCTCCTCTTCAGTCGTGGAATCTTGCAGGCACACTCCATCACTGAGAAGTCGCTAGACTGCCGGGGTAAAAGAGGAAGAGAAATCTCACTGAGGAGGAGGCAGCCAGTGTAGTTAAATTTGTATTTACGAGCTACACTTAGCTACATGGACTGCCTACGTACTCCCTCAGTGGAATCAAGAAGGCAGCCTTATGGAAAAATGTGACAGATCAGCTAAAGAATTGAGGGAGAGGTATGAGTTCTTGGGAAAATTAATATAAAATGGCAAAACAAAGGGGCATATTACCAAGCAATAGCGATAATTATCGCTATTGCTTGGTTAGAGACAAAAATTTATCGCTGAGCTGCGGCGATTTTTATCGCAGAAAAATCTTGGTATTACCAAGGTTTATCGCAAATGCGATAAAAATCGGCCGCAATGCATGAATATCGCTGAAAAGTTAGCGATATTTATGCATTACCTAGCTAATGCTCTTAGCCATGTTATCCACCTCCCATTGGATAACATGGCTAAGAACTGCTTAGGGGCAGGTGTTAGCTTTTGGGGATAGCTATGTTAGCGACTGTTTCCAGTCGCTAACATCTTGGCACGCCCCCTCTGCATGTCATTAGTGATTAATATCACTAACATGCAAAGTGGGGCCCAGGATTGTCGCTATCTCCTACTAGCTGTCGCTAACTGGTGTTAGCGACAGCTAGGTAATAGGGAGATAATATTATCTCCGCTTTCTTGGCTTTTAAAGCCAAAAAAGCGGAGATAAACCCCCTTGATAATATGCCCCAAAGTGAGGCTAGTGAAGGAGAAGTTCTTCACGAATGAGCTAGTTAAATAATCTCCTGGTGGACCAACTGGAACCCATCTCTGTTTCTTCCCATCGTGCAGGATGTTCATTCCACTAAGTACCCCACGTGCTATGTGTGTTGCAACTTCAGGACAACACTAATGTGATGCGGCAGAAGATGATAACCACCCCAGTCGCCCTCCTGTTCATAGCTGGCTAGTTTCCCAGGTCCATACGTGACAAGGTGAGTAAATCCTGTTTTGTTAAATTATGGAATTTTGCTAAATTATGGAATTTGTGGTTGTGGGTTCACACTGGATTGAATAAGACTACAACTTCCACAATTCTCAGAAAAAGAAGGAAACTGGCCTACCTGGTCATCCATGGGCCTGGGATATTTTGCAGCAATGACTCTCTTTAGCTTTATAAAAACAAGCCAACAAACATTCATCTATATCTGTCCTTCACTCATATCTGTATTGTTAGTCACACATCACATATCTACCCCTCCTAACAACCCTACAAAATCATAGATATTGTGTTAAAGTGTATGTCACTACTCCTTATGCCGTCAGGGTTGATGGCTTCACCTGATTTCGCTACCTGAGCCAGAGGTCAGTGACAACGCAGCAGGGCAATACACTGGGTAGGTCTTACAATGCAAACCACCGACACAGAGAGGTATGTCCCTCAGCAAATAAGATGATTACCACAGCATACAGAATTGTTCGAACTCGCTTTTGGTATCCAATGCAAAATGTCAAATACGTGTTTTGGGGCGTCTTTTAAAAACAGCCGATAGAGGATTGTTCTCACTCATTTTTTTTTATCCAAAACAGCATTGTTAATATGTGTTTTGCCATGTGTTTTAATTGTACTCAAATTTCACGTTCTTGTGCATATTGGGACACTAATAAACAGTATTATTTTTATTTTTTAAATTTAAGGCCCTCTGTTGTTCATCCCTCCACCACCCACCTCAACATCAACTTCCGATCCTATGCTGAGCTACAACTACAGAATTAGCACCTGTAATGGCTGGATTTTCTGTTCAGATGGGATCAGCCCCCAGGGGCCCCTGTGACCCAGCCAAAACGTACTCACCTTCCCTCCTCAGATCGTATCCACAATGAATAGATATACAGATATATATACAGGTCGTACCTAAGGATGGGGAATGACAATATACGTATGTACGGATTTTCTACAATATCTTATTCACATCAGTTGGTCTCGCGGCCACCCCGACCCAGACCGTTCTACCCTAGGGCAGATCTGACACACAATCCGGTGTGTCTACACATGGGCCTGCAGAACCCAATGCTCCCTTTTCCAAACTGTTCGCAATCCTGCGAAACTACACACTAGTTCAACCTCCTAGTGTTCTCACTTATTCAAGCCACAATCCAGTGGGTATACACACTGGTAATCCTCCCCAGTGCTCTCATTAACGCCGCATATCAACGACGACCACATTCCTATGAACAATTATTGGGATAATATCTCAGCGATCTACTCGGGATAAAACTACAATAATAACTTTGAATATAGTTCCAGATTGTATAGTGTACTCCCTGCTCTTGGCATCAAAGGTCCACTCACTCCCTCTTTATTCAATCACCATTTACCTGATCGGGATTTCTCATCCGTTCACTTAAACAGCTTTCGACTAGGAGTGCAGTTTACCGAGATTGAACATGAACACCAGGTACACAGTAATTCTATATGAATTAGGGTATTTATTAACAATAGACACAAATCACATTACTATGCAACATAACTCCTGCAAGAAAAAGGTAAAGATTAGAGTGCACATTCTAGTTAAGTTAGACAGAGATCACCTTATTAGTGGGAAGTCTGGACTCGGCAGTCATCTAGGTTCCCTTCTCGTCTCTGTATCCTGGCTCGCCTTGCAGTCACCCTCAGCCGTCACAAGTACACGTCTGCACCGCTAGGCTCAACCTTGTCTGCTTCCCCTCAGGACACCGGAACCTTGCTGATTATTAGCTACCGTCTCTCTCTCTCTCTGTATCAGTGCGCTCCGCGCTACTTCTCGTTCAGTCTTTCTCAGAGAGTTTCGGTCTTAAATCTTTCTCCGACTTCAAAGATGGCGACCTGTCCACCATGAAAATGAGTAATGGCAGAGATGCTAACGGCTAGATGCCGCCTACGGACTAACTGACAAACTGACTAACACCTTCGCTAATATCAAAGCCCGTTCCTTCATGGAAATTCACGGCCAGTAACCTGCCGCCCACCAAATTCTTGTACCTCCCCGTACCAAGGACACTTTCCCAGCCGGCCGGCCTGAAGTTGTGTCTTCGGAGTGGAGAAAAATACATTCCTTCGATAAGGGTCAGCCTGAACCGGTTCTCTCCAAGCGAACAACAGCTTGAAACTAAAACATTACACTTCACCTAGAAAGCCTTCTCGAGCTACCAGGCAGAAAGCAAAATGGAGTCTGTCTCGTTTAAGGCCTACGGAGCCCACAATATGCATAGCTCCATGGAAAATAGCCTAGCATGTTAGCAAATGAGCAAATCATGACTAATACTTATATATCTATCCCCTAACTTAAATTCATAAGCCTTACTCTAAGGAAAATGGTACGAAAATGCCCTAATATATGTAAGACAGGGTCCCTGTCTATCGGCCTAATCCCTATGCTATGGGGGTGATAGGCTGGAGTCACTCTCCATCATTCTCCTTCTCCTAAGGGCTAGCAAAAAAGCAGCCATAACATTACACCCCTTGACTCCAGTCTATTAACCACAAACTAAATGGAACTAACATCGGTAGAAGAATAATATGAAACAAAACTAACTGATCTACGACCCTTGCTAAGTCTAAAAAATTGCAGCAGGGAAGGGATGCACTGAATAAAGCAACAAATAGCTATTAGGACACAAATAGCGACAATAATTCCCCCTAAAATCTGTCGTAGGGAATGCATGTCAGGGAGCCAATTAAAAAGCCAGTCAAAGAAACCCTGATCAATATGTTCTCTAATTTCTGCAGTCAAGTCGTGGAGTTTGTCAATGTGGGATTGGATAGCTTTAGAATGGTCAGACAAATTAAAACAGCACAGACCTTCAAAATCAGAACATTCATGTCCATGTTTTAGCAAAAGATAATCAATAGCAGTGCGATTCTGTAAAATAGCTCTACGTTCGCCCTGGGCATCTAATAACAGATCAGATAAAACAGTAGAGGTTTGGTTGATGGATTTAACCATCCAGCAGGCCATCTTGCCGATTGTTTTGGCATTATAAACGGCCAATGCAGGCACTCCAATAATAGAAAAAGCTAAACCAAGGTACTCTGATCTAGAATAGAGATGAACAGAGGAATCACAATCTTCATGCAATGACATCGAATCACGTACAATACGGGAATGTGAAGTAGGATGTGAGGAAAACATTAGCAAACTCAATCTAGTAATGGCACATGGGCCTCCAGAAATATTTGCAGGAATATAGGGCCAAGATGAATTCCCACAGGAAAAGAGCCATCCAGCTGGCAATAGCATTGAACGATAATGGCTAGTGGCTACTAATAAACGTTTACATGTCATATTATTTTTAACTGAAAGACATGAATTAGGAAGTCTCTTCGAACATAACAAACGTTGATGAGTTGAAAAAGTAGTAGCGGCTTGGAGCTTCAGCCGCAAGCATTCAGTAATAGCTTTAGGGTCACAGGTCATGATGAAGCAAAGGTCTCCAGGGGTAATATTAAAAGTAGTGATTCGGGAATGAATAGGGACATCGAGGTCTGGAAGAGTAGTACATGAGGGACAAAATTCATGTGCCGCGAAATCACCCAGAATAACATTAGGTCGGGCATTAGATATATTAAAAATATGGCAAAGAGTTTCGGTGGATGCAGGGACAGCAACCAAACAGGTCGCTAAAATGTCAGTGACAGATTTCATGGGGGTAAGGCAAAAATGCGGAGAGTTCGTCACCCGCCTTGCGAGTGTAATCCAGAAGTTTGAAGACTTGTCCCACGCGGACCGCGGGGCTCTTATTATTCCATCAACCGGCGTCGGTGGATCCTCTCCTCTCCCGGCGTAGCAAGCCAAAAGGAGTCCAGCGCCGACACATCCTGCAGCAGCAATCCAAAGAATGATCTGAAAGAATACAAATACAGGCCTTAATCATTCTCGTAAGTAACATTTATCAGCTGGGACAGCTTCCCAGCCATCTTTCCCTGGCTTCATCACCAAAACGGTGTTGTCATGACCGGTCGCAATAATATCAGCCTGTTCAGGAGGATTTTTAGGCGATTGCACCCATATTTTAGCTCCAGGAAGATCAGACGATCCGAAGCCTTTTTGTCCTCGCACAGTTAGCAACGTTGGAGCAGGGCCTTTTTTGATCTCACCACTGAAGACAGGCATAATCAGTAATTGAGCAACACGGTCAGACTTTTTGATGAACAAATCCGTCTCACTGCTATTAAGCAGGAGAACCTTAATCTCTCCCTGGTAATCACTGTCAATTACTCCTCCGAGTACTTGTACACCTTTCAGGGCCAGGCCAGATCTAGGGGCAATTAATCCAAAACTACCGGCAGGTATACAGACACCAATGCCAGTTTCAACAATTATTCGGTCTTTTCCTGGAAATTTTGCATCATTTAACGCATGCAGGTCGAGGCCTGCGGAACCTGGGGTTGCTCTACATGGAGCAAAAGCTCCGGGGGTAATTTCCCAGTACATTACAGTATTTGATATAGAATTCGGTTTCGCATCAACATGTGGAGGAAACAAACGCATCAAAGGAGATTCAGCATGTAACAAAGGACGATTATTTAAAATTAACAAAGCTTGAAGTAGGACATCTCTCCACTGGCTGTACCGATCATCAGTCAACTTGCGCAACTGTTCTTTCAACAAGCCATTCATTCTCTCAATCAATCCTGAAGCTTGTGGGTAATATGGAATATGAAACACCCAATCAATATTATTTTCCGTACAGAATTCCTGCACCAATCTTCCATGAAAGTGGGATGCATTATCTGATTGAATCTTGAATGGGACACCATAGTACAGAATAATTAGCTCCAGGGTTTTAATTGTATTCACTTGGGTAGCATTCTTGCAAGGGAAAGCGACCAAAAGGCCACTATAAGTATCAACCACTGTGCAAATATATTGACAATTTCTGCTCATAGGGAGCGGACCAATGTAATCAATCTGCCAAATTTGGGCGGGCAATTTACCTCGATGTAAATGGCCTCGAACAATCTGAGGCACCTCTTTTTTCCTAGCATGCTGGCAAATGGGACAATGTAGAATGACATCTTTTATTAAAGAAAAGGGAATATGAATTCCTCTATCGGCAGCCCACCTGCTAGTGGCTTTCTCTCCAAAATGTCCTGCTTTCTGATGGGCCCACTTCGCCAATTCCGCCAAATCAGAATCCTGCATGTCAACCACTGCCTCAGAAATTTTAGACTGTTCATCTGCAATATTATGAAAAAATTTGTCAAGGGAGTCAATTGGAGTATGAGCATCCACGTGAAAGATTGTTACAGTACTCTGCGGGAGCAATTCCCAAATTTCTTGCCACAGCTTTTTACCCCACAATTCCTTTGAATGCAATTCCCAATTATGAGAATGCCATGTTGGCAACCACACCGCTAGTCCATTTGCAGTGGACCAGGAATCAGTGAAAATATGACATGTACCAGGTAGTTCCTGTTTCAAAACTTGGTAAACTGCATAGAGTTCAGCATATTGACTACTCTTACCATCTCCAGTTGTGCTTAACAATTTCTGTGTAATCGGATTATAAGAGACAGCTTTCCAATGTCGTTTGTCACCAATGAACTTCGCAGAACCATCCGTAAACCACACATGTTTTCTATCCTCCGCGGACAGATCATCAAATGATTTACCCCACTTCACGGGAGACTCCTGCACTACGGGAACCGAACACTCACTTTCACTCTCATTGGAGGGCGCCTGCGCCACTCGCTCATGTAAAACCGCCACACCTTTCGGACCCACACGTGCCCTGTCCTGAATGTACCATTTCCATTTAATCACACTAGCCTCCTGAGCATGTCCAATTCGATGGGACTTTGGTGAACTCAAAACCCACTGCATAATGGGAATTTCAGGCCTTAAAATCACAGCATGGCCTAGGGTCAATTGCTCGGTATCCACCAGAGCCCAATAGCAAGCAAGCAGCTGTTTTTCAAAAGGTGAGTAACGCTCACCAGCCTCAGGTAACTTTTTGGTCCAAAAATCTAATGGCACTTTTTGTCTGCCCTGCTTTTGCCACAAACTCCAATTGGCATACAGGCCTTCCACGGACACATTCAAATCCACATCACCTTCACTCACGGGCCACAAATCCAAAGCATACTGAATAGCTTCTTTAGCCAGGTTGAAAGCAGTCTGTTGAGGTTCACCCCATTCAAACGCATTCTTTTTACGAGTGACTCGATACAGTGGAGCCAAGATTTGACTCAAATGGGGAATATGCTGACGCCAAAATCCAAACAAACCAATAAAGCATTGAGCTTCTTTCCTGTTTCTGGGAATAGCAAAATCAAGTATTTTTCGTTTAACCTGAGGAATCACCTCTCTGTGACCCTCATGCCAATTAATCCCTAAAAATTTCACAGCTTGGGATGGAGTTTGTAATTTGTCAGGATTGATTTCCCAGCCTTTCGCTCGCAAACAGTCAATGATTTGATCTAAATGGGACTGCACCTGGTCTTGCGTTTCACCCTGAATTAAAATGTCGTCAATATAATGACAAATCTGAACTTGTGGATTCGTGGGTACTTCAGACAAATGTTCCGCCACCAGCCGGTGACAGATCGTAGGACTATGTACATAGCCTTGAGGAAGACTCCGGAACGTCATTTGACGTCCATTCCATGTGAAACTGAATTGTTCCTGACATTCAGGGGCAATCGGAATTGAAAAGAACGCATTAGCAATATCCATGGAAGCATACCATGTACCTGGATGCTTTTGAATTCTCTGAATCAGTGTGACAATGTCAGGCACTGCAACAGTCAATTTAGGTGTATTTTTGTTCAATTCTCGATAATCAACAGTCATGCGCCAAGAGTTGTCACTTTTGCGCACGGGCCAAACGGGATTATTCCAAGCAGATGTGACCGGAGTAATGACTCCCGCGTCAACCAAATCCTGAATCGTAGCGGTAATTTCTTCATGACCACCTGGAATGCGATATTGCTTTTGAGAAATCACTTTCGTTGCTAAAGGTATTTTAATAGGTGGCATGCGTAAACGGCCAACCCGTACGGGTCTGGTCGAAATGTACTGTCGCGTACCAAATTGATAGTACCCATCATCCAAATGCAAAGTCATACCTTTCAAAATGTCAATTCCAATAATGTATTCCAAAAGTGGCACAACCAACACAGAGTATTCTCTACGAGGAATTCTACCAATTTTAATTTCAAGTGCAGTTTGAACCGCGGGTGTCTCTTTACCACCCAGACCAGTAATCGTAAAAGATTGTCCATGAAATTTTCTCGACTTACCATGAATTAAAGTGGCCTCCGCCCCAGTATCAACCAACGCTCGGGCCCTTTGGATATTACGATGTTTCCAAAAAATCTCAATATCTACATAGGGTCTGTAATCTCTGTGGGCCCACTTGCGTACCGGAGCTTGACCTATTTCCTAGTCATTTTTCCTGCGTTCTGTCAACCAAGACAAATCAGGGTAAATGTTCTCAGTTTTCTTTGGTATTAGAATGTCTTGTTCATATCCGTCTCCAGTACGAAACAGATTAGTGTCAGGTTCAAAAAGTTGTGAGTTACGGTCAGAGAGTCTGTTACGATCCTCCCTCTTTCTTACGTCAGGGGAATAACTCCTTGCATCTCGTCGTCTGCTAGAAACACGATCATCTCTTCCCCTCTCGCGATCATCCTCTCTCCCCCTCCCGTCATTACGACGAGGGGATCCATCACGTTCATAGCGCCGATCATCACGGCGATCAGAATTCACACGTCGTCTCTCATCACCACTGTCATCCGAACCACGATCATACTCATTCTTTCGCACACGACGGGCACCCTCCTTTCGATCCAAACCACGCTTACGAAACATGTCCCATAAGCGATTATTAGGCTCGCCATCAATGTCTTCCCTTTTGACACCATCAGCAATGAGAGCAAGAAACATGTCACGTCTAGAGAACTTATAGTCCCCACCAGTACGACCCTCAGGTCGAGATTGTCTTTCAGGTTTAAACCATTCACCCAGCTCACCAAGCTGACGAACAGACTCAAGCACAACAGACAAAGGATTGCCAGTTTGATTAATCAATAATGTCATCATGACCTGCTTGTAAGCAACAGGAGAAGAACGGATAATGCGATTACGCACAGAAGATGTTAAAAGACCATCCAATAACTTATCAGCAGTACTAAGAAAGATAGACATTTTCATGACTTCCTCTTTTAAACGTTGCGACGCATCGCGCAGAGTGTACCACGGTTTCTCATCAGTAGGCCAATCAGATTCAGTTGGATATTTATGATTACAGCCGTCAGACGCAAGCTGGAGCAAAGAAATTTGACCAGCACCATTATAATTCCGAAAATGATCCTGAATCGTAGAATCAGAACTCAAAGAGCAAAATCGTAAGCAATCAACAGCATCGAGCATAATACCGGCAGCGCCAAGCTCATAAAGGCGCACCATCCAGGTAAGCAAGGCCTCACCAGGCCGTTGTCGAAATCGTTGCAAAATGTCACTAACCTCCTGCTGAGTAAAGTCTTCAATACAATCAAGAGCTATACCACCCGGGTTACCAGGGGCCTGTTGTAATTTTCGTCGAAAAATCGGGTGAGCAGAAACTGCGGGAAGAGCTTCCGAGGAAGCCCGCATCTTAGATTTAACAGCACAATCAGGGCAAGCTACGTCATCCACACGGGAAGAACGAGCACGGTCACAATCGGGAGTTGAATCAATACATGAAGCAGATTTACAATCACGTCCGGAGCGAGAAGACTCGCACTTGTCACCCTCCTCTGCCGAGGAGTCGGAAGTATGAGAATCCCAGATATTACCGTCCCACTCATCGGGGTTCCAATCCATTCCAGCTTTTGCTACAACCATACGCACTTTGCGTGAAGACACACGTCCACGACGATGTTTATACTTATATCGTGCAATACGGACCGCAGCCCTTTCGGCAATGGTCTGATATGTTTCAAGTTTGTCGGCAAGCAATTTATTTTGACAACGCAACAAAGTGTGCGCATTTTGCAACTCAACACACTGACCTTCCATGTCCTTAAACTGTTTCTGTAGCTGAACTAACCTCTCATGCAATATCCTGTATGCATTAAGAACAATCCAGCCCCTGCGTCCTAAAATAGGAAGCTCATCACCCTTCACTACTGGCGCTTTCTGCAAGCACGACACAACATCGGCAGGCTCCGCCTGCTCCAAGCATGAAGACCAATTTTCACTCAAACCAGTAGAATCGGCCCACTCACGGGCCAAAGCCTCGTAAGGGGTACATTCCCAGCCGGGAATCTGAATCGGTAATTTGAAAACCGACGATGATTTTTTCGCAAACATAATGACACAACAAAAAAAAAAAAAAAATTATATACACAATTATAAACAAAATTTTATACGTACAAGCCGAGCGCAAACCAACGAGATTAAAACAACACAATGCACACAGGCTTCGTAAACAGTTCGTGACGCCAGATGTAATGGCTGGATTTTCTGTTCAGATGGGATCAGCCCCCAGGGGCCCCTGTGACCCAGCCAAAACGTACTCACCTTCCCTCCTCAGATCGTATCCACAATGAATAGATATACAGATATATATACAGGTCGTACCTAAGGATGGGGAATGACAATATACGTATGTACGGATTTTCTACAATATCTTATTCACATCAGTTGGTCTCGCGGCCACCCCGACCCAGACCGTTCTACCCTAGGGCAGATCTGACACACAATCCGGTGTGTCTACACATGGGCCTGCAGAACCCAATGCTCCCTTTTCCAAACTGTTCGCAATCCTGCGAAACTACACACTAGTTCAACCTCCTAGTGTTCTCACTTATTCAAGCCACAATCCAGTGGGTATACACACTGGTAATCCTCCCCAGTGCTCTCATTAACGCCGCATATCAACGACGACCACATTCCTATGAACAATTATTGGGATAATATCTCAGCGATCTACTCGGGATAAAACTACAATAATAACTTTGAATATAGTTCCAGATTGTATAGTGTACTCCCTGCTCTTGGCATCAAAGGTCCACTCACTCCCTCTTTATTCAATCACCATTTACCTGATCGGGATTTCTCATCCGTTCACTTAAACAGCTTTCGACTAGGAGTGCAGTTTACCGAGATTGAACATGAACACCAGGTACACAGTAATTCTATATGAATTAGGGTATTTATTAACAATAGACACAAATCACATTACTATGCAACATAACTCCTGCAAGAAAAAGGTAAAGATTAGAGTGCACATTCTAGTTAAGTTAGACAGAGATCACCTTATTAGTGGGAAGTCTGGACTCGGCAGTCATCTAGGTTCCCTTCTCGTCTCTGTATCCTGGCTCGCCTTGCAGTCACCCTCAGCCGTCACAAGTACACGTCTGCACCGCTAGGCTCAACCTTGTCTGCTTCCCCTCAGGACACCGGAACCTTGCTGATTATTAGCTACCGTCTCTCTCTCTCTCTGTATCAGTGCGCTCCTCGCTACTTCTCGTTCAGTCTTTCTCAGAGAGTTTCGGTCTTAAATCTTTCTCCGACTTCAAAGATGGCGACCTGTCCACCATGAAAATGAGTAATGGCAGAGATGCTAACGGCTAGATGCCGCCTACGGACTAACTGACAAACTGACTAACACCTTCGCTAATATCAAAGCCCGTTCCTTCATGGAAATTCACGGCCAGTAACCTGCCGCCCACCAAATTCTTGTACCTCCCCGTACCAAGGACACTTTCCCAGCCGGCCGGCCTGAAGTTGTGTCTTCGGAGTGGAGAAAAATACATTCCTTCGATAAGGGTCAGCCTGAACCGGTTCTCTCCAAGCGAACAACAGCTTGAAACTAAAACATTACACTTCACCTAGAAAGCCTTCTCGAGCTACCAGGCAGAAAGCAAAATGGAGTCTGTCTCGTTTAAGGCCTACGGAGCCCACAATATGCATAGCTCCATGGAAAATAGCCTAGCATGTTAGCAAATGAGCAAATCATGACTAATACTTATATATCTATCCCCTAACTTAAATTCATAAGCCTTACTCTAAGGAAAATGGTACGAAAATGCCCTAATATATGTAAGACAGGGTCCCTGTCTATCGGCCTAATCCCTATGCTATGGGGGTGATAGGCTGGAGTCACTCTCCATCATTCTCCTTCTCCTAAGGGCTAGCAAAAAAGCAGCCATAACAGCACCACACAGCAGACGGACGGTGCACATGGGTAAGTAGAATGTCTGCTGTTTTTCATTGGGAGCTAATGTCTTTATTTTGCTGTATTTTGGGTCATCCAAATAGGCATTGAAATTTGGTAATGTGGAGTAAGGCCTTGTTTTAAACATCAGAAAATCAATTTGTGTGTCATTCATGATGAGTATTGAAGATAGGTAGCTAGCATCGTCTCTATGTATGTCTCACTATCCAGTCACTGTCTGTCATTTAGAAGCCCCTAGTGTCAAACTCTTTTTTTTTTAGTATATAACATGTTTTCTCATTTAATTCATGGTAGTGGATGAGCTAGCTCAAGTATGTCTCTGTAATGTATCAGTATTTGTGGTCATGATGATTTATAGAGATTCATATGGGGAAGTGCAGCCTTGGACTTTTACTACAATAGTATCATAAAGACACTTCTTATTTAGTAGTCTTAATTATGCAATCAATACTTGTATCCATGGCAATTAAATTCAAATGATGCTGAAACGATTCAGGAGAATATGGCACAATATTTAGAAGATAAAATGCTCTTTCAAAGTGACGGCGCAGGGAGAGTGACTACAGTGATTAAAAAAAGAGAGAGCGCTTGTGCTTAATACAAATATATGTACATGTGACTGATTGGAATGATATGTTATTGGACATGGCACTCATACTACGAGTGTCGAAAACCTCAATGAGAATTTCAATTAAGTCCGCATATGTTGTTGTTGGCCTTTCTACCCTTAGGCACAGTAACGTGAAAACCCGGATAAAGGTAAGAACTGGAGGCACATGGAAATAAAAAGAACAATATATCAGTTCAGTTTAAATCTTTATTCGATCTATGTACAGACAGATCATAAAATCACACATTCATTAATTACATCACATTAAAACTCATTAAGTAAAAAGGCATGAATCATTTTGAAAACCTTATTAAACTCATGCATTTGTTATTAAACCCAGAACGGTCTGTATAAATTAATTTGTGAAGAATAAGATTCTTAATTCGTCATATCCATCCCCTGGCCCTTCTATTCCTCCAACAGGCCCATAAAAAAGAAGCAACAAACTAGCAGACAAGGGGGTTCGAGAGAGCTTCCAGAAAATGCAGTGCCACTCTGCCATGCAAGAAATGTTTCCGCTTCAGAATTGGGAGGAGGAACCTTTTTCTATCGTTAAAATAAAACTTACAAAACAAGACCAAATGTAGATCGGACTGTGGTGAGCAGTTATCACAGGGACAGGGGCCTAGATCTGCGTGTTTGTACTTCTTCTCTGCGTACCCAAACATCAATGGAACAAAATAATGCGGTAGGGCAGCAGCAGAAATCTGTGTTGGTCTACTGTCACGGAAGAAAGGTAACAGTAGCCTTCCTCTGATCTTTGCGAAATGTGTTCATAGACTGCAAGCGCCTGGGAATGGCTGTTCTTTTCCTAGCGCTCACGGTTGGCCTTCGTCAAAAAAAGGTAAATTCATTTATGTTTGGGGACCTTAATACTGGCTGTTGGGTTCCTAAAGAGGTCTCCCATCCCTATTGCATTCAATTCAATCTCCACATATCTGAGCCAGCCAATCCTGCCCTCAAGCCCCAGGCAATCGCCAATTATACGTTGGGTTATCAATTCCTATGATTTGCTATCCAGTGTAATATCATTGTTAAATGAGTCGCAGGGAAACTATATTAACATACCAGAGGATTGGGGTGCAAGAACCCACAATCATAGATGTGACAGTCTTAGTTGCATGGGAAAAGTTCTGCAAACTGTAGAAAAGTTAATACATTGAAACAAATTGGGTGCAAACTATGAATGAATCTCTGTGATTTCCTGTACAGTGTGGCATCATTGATATCTGGATCACATGGAAACTAAAAACAGAACCCAAAGGATTGGGATACAGGGACCCACAGCCGTGGATGTGTCAGACTAAATTGCGTTGAAAACCTCAGTATTCAGAGAGCAGGTGCCTGCAAAGAAACAAACTAGGTTCAAACTATCTATCAGTTTCCGTGATTTGTTGTATATTATAATATCTTCGTTCAATGGATCACAGGGGAACCCGATTGGCATTCCAGGAGATTGGGGTACAAGGATCCACAATTGTAAACGTGTCAGTCTTAGTTGCGTAGGGTAACCTCAGCAGATTATGAGCAAGTAACTTCCAATTATTACTGGCATGACTGGGAAAGACCCTTCATGGCTGGTAATATCGGAACTGAGGACTATAAAACACTGAATCAATTTCAACATACTATATAAAAAATAAACTGATGAAATATGTAAAAAAAAAAGCAGCATAAAATAGATAAATAGAAATGGAGGGAAAGTAAGTGGCAAGCACAGGAATCGATGGAAGGCCAGGAAGGAGAGGAGGCGAGATGTAAGCCGCTTTAAAGTTCACATTAAAAACAATTCAATTCAATCTCCACATATCTGAGCCAGCCAATCCTGCTATGGCCCTCAAGCCCCAGGCAATCGCCAATTATACGTTGGATTATCAATTCCTATGATATGCTATCCAGTGTAAAAAAAATACAGGATGTGGAAATACGTGTGTTGTTTAACTTATTAATTTTCCAAGTATAGTATTACTTACGCAGGTGTAGGTTTTTACTTTGTCAGCACTCTTCCTGTATGAGTCTCGTGTAAAGAGGCGTCTTAAGGCTGCTCGATGTAAGAGACAAATAATTAACATCCTCCTTATCTACATCTGTTGTCTGTGTTAGAGAAACTTCAATTAATTGTTTGCTTGGGAATCGTTTCGTTGGATGTACCCCCGTACTGAGTTTCAAATTAATTGGATTTTCCCTCAGTCAAATTTATTTGTAAGTGCAGACTAAAAGCACTAATAGTTACATCCATTTAAAACGCGCTTGCTGCATGAAATCTTATATCTGTATGCATTAGTTTAACTATCTTTCGAGCTATATATAAACTCTGTATCCAGGACAGGGACTCAAAAAGAGAAAGAGCAGAGACGTTTTGAGTACCAAAGACCGCACTGTGCACTCACCCCAAACAAAGTACTACCGTGCATGTGTAGTATACTGCGGTGGATATATAAAGTTAAATCAGTATAGTGATGGGTAAAAACTATTTAAGTCCATGTACAACTGGAAAATCAATGCTGGTCATATCTTCTACTTACTGAAATCACCTTAGCGTCCAGGTGGGACGCGTCTACTTATTCCCAGTCGCGAGAGGGAATGAGTGCTGTATTCTTAGGTTTCGCCTGCACACCCATTGCGCTGTGCTAGTGAAATCTATTGTTTTTAATGTGAACTTTAAAGAGGCTTACATCTCGCCTCCTCTCCTTCCTGGCCTTCCATCGATTCCTGTGCTTGCCACTTACTTTTCCTCCATTTCTATTGGCAGTAGAAAGTTTCCCTGCATGTACCATGGTGTGTTCCTCATTTGCTTCTCTTATCACTTTCCCGTAGCCGAAATAATATTAACATTCGCTTTGGTGAAACTATTTTTTCCATAAAGTTTTCTCTCTTTCAGCTTTTTCGTCTTGCAGCAGATTTATACAGCGCAACTTATCCCCTGGAGAGATTAAGGGAGTTGTCCAGACTCACAGAATGTTGTGCCGCCAATACTCGCCCCAGGATCCTCAGCTATCAAGTCAGCAGCTCTGCTCACTGCTCCACGTCCTCTCCACTCCTGTGCTACTTGTAAATGTAGTTTTCCCTCAGACTCTCCGTCCATGTCTTCTGTTGTATCCAGGCATCGTTTTCATGGGATATCATTGCGAACCTTTTCCTCAACCATGTTAAGCACAAGCATTTACCCAAATGCAAATTTGCGTCATTGTTCACCAGAAATGATGCACACCATGGGAGGCTACATTCACTATGCTACTTTGCTGGCATTTCTTTCTTACTTAGGGGCATATCAGCGAGGGCCAGAGTTAAAATTATTGCCGCTTTAGCGTCTGTTTTCGGACAAAAAGCAGCGATAATTTTAATGCGTGAATCCATGCTTTTTCGCCCTTTCCCTTAACTCCCAGCTTTGCATATTTAGTGAGATGCAAATTGGGCATTCCTCCCCAGGATAACGGGAGTAATTTTGCTAAGCGACATTTCTCCTATTATCAAGCCTCTTGCACAGAAGCATAGCGAAAAGAAAAGTAGCAATAACCTCTGTTATCGCTACTTTCCTTATGTTTGCTTTGAAACTGACTTAGCCATGATATCCTATAGAAGGTGGATATCATGGCTAAGTATGCGTAGCCCTATCAGCAAGCTAGCGCCAAAAGTTGTGCGATTATCGCTGGATTTCAAGCGATAATTGCACAGTTGGCAGCTTGCGCTCTGAATTTTATCGCTTTGGAGATAAGCGTTGCTGATAGCACACTATTCCCCGCGATAAAATTTAGAGTTGGCCGGCGATAATTATTCTAGCGCTAAGTGCGCTAAGCGATAACTATCGCAGGCCCTTGCTGATATGCTCCTTAGTCTTTATCATTTAAAAAGAGGAGAAAAAATCTTCCTAAATGTGGAAGCAATGTGCAGATCGATGCGAAAGAGCATAAGGCGATGTCGCCGGATGGGACGTGGTGGCAGTTGTGTCATTTGTGATCCATGGGACCCACGTCCGGGCATGACTGGGGGAAAGTGCTTGTAATGTTCAACACTCCGTCCATCATCCCCTTTGGTTTTGCTTTGTTCTGCCTAAGTTGGCAGGATATGCCCAGACGTGGGTCCCTTGCTCACTTTGCCACTGTATTCAAGCTAGCCTAGCTGATGACGGCGGTTCAGCCAGAAATGGTCCCAGGATGCTTGTTCCCGGTCCAGGGAAGACATGGCTTGGCAGTTCGGGCTGGACTGTTCCCGTGAGGCACAGGGTCGGACTGATTTGCATATAGCCATGTTTGAACTGGGGTGGCGAAGTGAGCTAAAGAATGATGATGGATTAAACCCAGTTGACCGGGGGTGATTGCTTGTAATATTAAACACTCTGTCCATCATCCCCTTTGGTTTGCTTTACTCATACAGCAAACAGTAAACCCATAAAATCATGTGTCACCTATTCGAGGTTGCGCAGAATATAATGTAAACTTCGTAGTATAGTCTGACATGTATCCTCATCACTCTTATATAGGTGCATATAGATAATAGTAGTACTTTTGAATCAAGATCACACATAATGGCTGTAAATACCAGGGTATGCATAATTCAGTGTGTTCTCAGATTAGGAAGGGGCCAAAAGGGAAGAAAAACTCAGAGAAGAAAAGCAACCTTGGCAAGGGTTGGGAAAATAAACACTTCAGGAAGCATCAAGAGGACCTGTCTATTTACACAAGAGTCTGAACAAAAATGCACAGTTTTAGAAGATCAAACCATAAGAGTACACTGTCATAAAATAAAGTCTGACACCCAAGCCAGGTGATGTGTCTGACTACCATTCCTAGCTTGAAGGGAGAAATCACTGGCCATCCTCACTCTTAGGTTTGACAGTGGTATTCAGATTCTCCTCCAACAGTATCTTATATTATAACATTTTAAGGTCCATTGTGTTTCGTGGTTCGTGGTGCGAGCAGCCCGGTGGCAGAGGGCTTGCTGGCAGGAGCTGAGGGCTGCGACTGAGTATTCTATTTTTAGCGCGTTGTCCCCCTGACCTAAAGCGGCGACACGCATTGATTTTTAAATTGCGTTCATTTTTCTAACCTGCACCTGAAAATCAACAGGTACCTCTAACAACCTACCTTATCTTCTAGGGGCTCAGCGGGGCTGGCTGGCAGCTGATAACACTCCAGGCGCCTAGCGGTAGTGGCCGCCATCTTGGATCGGGCTGGCTCGCCAACCCCACCCACGCCACTCCCCCCACGCTGCTCCTCTACTTAGGAGTGATTCCCAGTCTCCCCAGCGATTGCGAGCAGCCCGGTGGCAGTGGGCTTGCTGGCAGGAGCTGAGGGCTGCGACTGAGTATTTTATTTTTAGCGCGTTGTCCCCCTGACCTAAAGCGGCGACACGCATTGATTTTTAAATTGCGTTCATTTTTCTAACCTGCACCTGAAAATCAACAGGTACCTCTAACAACCTACCTTATCTTCTAGGGGCTCAGCGGGGCTGGCTGGCAGCTGATAACACTCCAGGCGCCTAGCGGTAGTGGCCGCCATCTTGGATCGGGCTGGCTCACCCAACCCCACCCACGCCACTCCCCCCACGCTACTCCTCTACTTAGGAGTGATTCCCAGTCTCCCCAGCGATTGCGAGCAGCCCGGTGGCAGTGGGCTTGCTGGCAGGAGCTGAGGGCTGCAACTGAGTATTCTATTTTTAGCGCGTTGTCCCCCTGACCTAAAGCGGCGACACGCATTGATTTTTAAATTGCGTTCATTTTTCTAACCTGCACCTGAAAATCAACAGGTACCTCTAACAACCTACCTTATCTTCTAGGGGCTCAGCGGGGCTGGCTGGCAGCTGATAACACTCCAGGCGCCTAGCGGTAGTGGCCGCCATCTTGGATTTGGCTGGCTCGCCCAACCCCACCCACGCCACTCCCCCCACGCTGCTCCTCTACTTAGGAGTGATTCCCAGTCTCCCCAGCGATTGCGAGCAGCCCGGTGGCAGTGGGCTTGCTGGCAGGAGCTGAGGGCTGCGACTGAGTATTCTATTTTTAGCGCGTTGTCCCCCTGACCTAAAGCGGCGACACGCATTGATTTTTAAATTGCGTTCATTTTTCTAACCTGCACCTGAAAATCAACAGGTACCTCTAACAACCTACCTTATCTTCTAGGGGCTCAGTGGGGCTGGCTGGCAGCTGATAACACTCCAGGCGCCTAGCGGTAGTGGCCGCCATCTTGGATCGGGCTGGCTCGCCCAACCCCACCCACGCCACTCCCCCCACGCTGCTCCTCTACTTAAACGTCCCCCATGTGTCAGCGCAGCGGACGAGCGCAGCGGGCGCGCCGTAGGCTCGCCGGAGTCGCGCCAGAGTCCAGCCCGTCTGCGCCCGTCCGCGGCAGGCCGGGGCAAGGGGCATTCCCTTATGCCCATTCGTTGACCTACTCTACCCTTGAACTCCTATCCCACTGGACTCCAGGTACCATCAGCCCACACTTATCATGCCTGTTGCAAAACTTAAACCTTCTCTCCTCCCCTCCATCTATTGCTCCCACTGCCATATTAAGCCCCACTCCTCTGCGCCGTACCACTTCCCCTGCTCTTCCCCCTCCTTCTGCCCCTCACAAACCGATTTTCAACACCACTGCAGCGCTTCTCAACACCAGATCAGCTGTCAGTCACCAGTACGAGCTATATGACTACCTTGACACCCACAACCCAGATCTTCTGTTTCTAACAGAGACCTGGCTCAAGGCTGACTCCCTACCTAACGTCTTAGCCGCACTCCCTCCCTCATATTCCATCGTTCGAGCAGATCGACCAGAGGGCAGAAGAGGCGGTGGGGTGGCCCTAATAGCTCACACTGATTTCCACTTTAAGACTCTTCCCTGCCCCCTCATCCCCGAAGTCGACTGCCTGATAGTTCGCGCTACCTCCCACGCGACCCCCCTAACTGTTGTTCTTATTTACCGTCCCCCTCACCCCACACCCACTTTTGTTTCTGATTTCCAAGACATCCTCGCAACCCTGGTCGTTAATAACTCATCAGTGTTGGTCCTGGGCGACCTCAACTTCTGGCCTAACGATCCCGCGGAAAGTTCCCAATCTAAAGAGTTCACGGATCTCATGACCAGCCTCAATTTCACCCCCCATGTTCACAGCTCTACCCACGTGCACGGCCACTCACTTGACCAGGTCTGGACTCTGAACATCCCTACCTCCTCCCCTACCATTTCCCCTTGCCCTTGGTCGGACCACTTTCTAATTTCCTTTTCCCTAGCCTTAGCCCCAGTGGCTAAACTTCCCCTTCCCAAGAACACCTGGGTTAGGAAATGGGGTAAGGCAGATATGCCATCTTTCCACTCATCCCTAGCTAACTCCTGCCCTGATCTCTCTGGCCTCGCCGCCTCGGACCAGTTGGCCACTATCGATGGGTGGTTGACCCAGGCTGGCGAAGACTTCGCCCCCTTGAAGCGGATCACGGTTAAGCGAGCTCATGCCGCTAACCGCTGGTTCACTCCTGACCTCAAGGCAATGAAACTGGCTGCCCGTAGAGCAGAGCGTGCATGGAGAAGAGAATATTGCCCCTTAAAAAAAACTACTTATCTCTCCGTGCTCAAGACATACAAGCAAGGCATTCTTGATGCTAAGACCCTGTTCTACTCAAACAGGATAACGGCAGCGGATTCCCAAACTAAGGAGATTTTCGCCTCAGTACATGAGCTTGCTTCGTCCAATAGAGCCGCGGCTTCAATTCCCCCTTCCCAACCGCTTTGCGACTCACTCAACGATTTTTTCATTGACAAGGTCGCAAAGATCAAAGCTAATATTCCTCTTCCCTCCCCCACATTTACCAACCCTCTTCCGCCTGTTGTCACGTCCAAACTTACTTCCATCCCTCCCTTAACTAAGGCCACGCTCTTCCCTCTGCTCCAAAAGGTAAAGTCAGGTTCTCCCCTTGACTTCGCCCCTGCTCACATCTTAAGAGATATCTTCCTAAACTGCCCTACTCCCTCCCTCACACTCTTGAACGACTCGCTCAGTAATGGAGCGGTCCCTGCTGTTCACAAATTTGCGGCTATCATTCCCATTCTCAAAAAACCCAGTGCTGACCCTTCCTCCCCTTCCAACTACCGTCCCATCTCCCTCCTGCCTTACCTGGGCAAGGTTCTGGAAACCCACGTGACCAGTACCTTGAGCACCTATGTGGAGACCAACCACTGCCTCTCTTCCAGGCAGGCCGGCTTCCGCCCTCTCCACTCCACCGAGAGGGTGGTGTCCTCAGTGATGGACAGCCTACGCGAGGGCATTGTCACTAACTGTCCACAGGCCCTCATTCTTTTAGATCTGTCCGCCGCTTTTGACACGGTGGACCATTCCATCCTTCTCACCCGTGTCAAGGCGGCGGGCATCGAGGGCCTGGCCCTCGCCTGGCTTGAGTCCTTTCTGAGCGACAGGGCTCAGGCGGTTCATCTAGCTGGCTTCTCCGCTGCCCCTCGTAAGGTCGTATGTGGAGTCCCCCAAGGTTCCTCACTTTCCCCACTTCTTTTTAATTTATACATCTACCCTCTCATTTTTATGTTACAGCAGCTCGAGGTCACAGTGTTTAATTACGCCGATGACCTCCAGCTAATTTTCAACCTTTCCCATTCCTCTTCCTCCTCCCAGAACGTCCAGTCCGTCATGCTGTTCATCCAGGACTGGATGAACTGCAACCACCTCAAACTCAATCCAGACAAGACTGAGTTAGTCTTGACTGGAGGTGGTTGCAGCCCCTGGTCCCCTTCCCACTGGCCCTCCTCACTTGGTGCTCCCCCGCTCCCAGTTCCCAAGGTCAAAACCCTTGGTATTTTTCTCCATTCCTCACTTTCTGTTCATTCACAGATCTCCTCGGTTGTTTCGTCCTGCTTCTTTTCCCTGAGAACCATCAGGAAGATTTCTCGTTTCTTCTCTCTGCCTGCATTAAAAATTATAGTGATGGCCATGGTGCTCTCGCGCCTTGACTATGGCAACATCATTTACAATGGCGCTCCAGCCTACGCTATTCACCGTTTGCAGCTAGTGCAGAATCAGGCAGCCCGCCTGATCCACGGCCTGCCCAAATTCCATCGGGTTACCCCCTTAATGCAGGCATTGCACTGGCTGCCGGTGAAAGAGCTAGCCTTGTTTAAACTTGGCTGTACCACCTTTCAGGCCAAAATGGGCACCGCCCCGGAGTTTATTTGCTCCGCCATCAAACCTTACATACCCGGCAGAGAGCTTCGATCCACCAATTTGGCCCTGCTAACTACCCCCCGTTTCTGAAAGAAAAAGGCCAGAGGAACGAAATTTGCAGTTCTCGCTCCTGCTTTCTGGAACTCCCTCCCGACGGAACTCCGGATGACATCCTCCTATACTGAGTTCCGGAAGGGCCTCAAAACTCTGCTCTTTTCCCAAGCCTACAAGGTCTGATCCCCCCTGCTCCTGTCACTCCTTGCAGTCCAAAAGCGCCAAGAAACCGCTTGGTAGTAGAGCGCTATATAAACATTTTTAAATTCAAATTAAATTCAAATTCAAAGGGTAAAGATTGAATAGCCTTTAAAAATAAGGGTAGATCCCAAGAGGGTAAAGATTGAAAAGTTTTTAAAAATAAGGATACATCCCAAGAGGGTATAAGAGAGTGTTATGTTGTTCTTTTCAGTGAGAAGCTCCTTAGTAACCTATCTACCAGACTACTTATAATTTAACAATTTGCCTCTCTAAAGGCTTAAATAACTGCTTAAATAACTGTCCGGTGGCTTATAAGAGTGGCTACACTTCTAATTGAACAATAAGCCCCTCTAGAGGCTTAAATAATTATTTCTCAGGATTGCCATCCTCCTGCCGGATCACATAAGACAATAGACATTTATAAATAAGGCTCCCGTATTCAGTTTTTACAGATTTTTACAGATAGCCACAGACAGAAATCAATATGTTTTGTCTACATTTATTTTAAAAGTGGATAAATACAGAAAAGTGGGCTTCTTTTAAGTGACTCTCCGTGCTATCTCTAATGAATTAGAGCCCAACAGCTGAGCAGATGGACAGCATGGGAAGTAAAAAAACAGGATGATATTTCTTTAGATAATGGTATGTCAACATATAGTTGTGGTATAATGCTAATATTTACCAGTGGATGTATTGTTATGCAATATTTGGCAGCTTAAAGAGCTAAAACACAACAGCCATCGAAATATGACTGTGTGTCTACCAGTTAAATAAATATGGAAATGTAGTTTTACAACTTCATTCATCTGCAAAACACTAAATAAATATGGAAAAATACAGATAAAATGACCCAAAAAATAAGTATGGATAAATGCAGACGGAAATATAAAAAAACATAAACACCATAAAACTAGTAGCCCTATTTTTAAAGTACACAGCTGCTACCGAAGAAGCGTCTAGGTGCCAGCTGAAAGGACTGCAGACAAACTGTGAAAAAAGATTGAAAAACATCAGTGGTGCCTAATCCCTCCTCTATTTCCTTAGCACTCCCAGATTCCTTCTGGGAGGATTCTGGGATCTAAACTAGGCCAATTCAAAATGGCAACCATCTCCAAACCGTCAGGGCCACACTATATTTGTGAATTCATTTTCTGTTTTATAGTATGAAAGGAGCTAGTACCTCTTCCTTGTGTAGCAACACTTCTTTGCTCCTGTTGGTCTGTTTCCCCGCTCCTGCTGGTGTTTTTCCTTTCACAAGATGGTATATTTTCTCACTCCAGCCTTCTCCAGGATTTAGTCACCTTGTCCTGTGCTTCCAGTTCACTCCTTGTATTCTTCCATGCCCTTCTGGGATTTTCTCCTTTCTGCCTAGCCATTGTAGAGCCACACAACAACTTTTGAGGTTTCTTGCCCCAGGACATTTTCCTCCCTTGAACTCCTACTTGGTGTTATAATGCAAGATGCAGTCTAGTGTTTTGGGGTGGAGTCGGGGAGCTACAGGAAGAGGAGGAGCAGGAGCAGGAAAGGGCAGTTAGGATAGGGATGGGGTAGGGAGCAGACGTGTGTATTAAAGGCTCCTTGAACCTACCAACACGTGTCTGTCGTGATTAGTAGGACGACACTACAGCTGGCGACGAGGGTGGGATGCACAGCGCTGTGTACGTGTGCTGATCCCCAGACCTGCGTGATCGTGATTGTGTGGAGCATGTGAGCAGAATCGCCGTCACACCACCCGTCCCCTGAGCGAGTGCCGCGGCGGAGCCTGAGCCGACGGCGTCGCGGTGATCGCACTGGAACTCCGTGGCCTGGTAGCCGCGTGGAGCATAGTGCCCTCGCGCGATCGGGTGCCGCGTACTGGGTGCCTACCCCCAATGCGAGAGAGATCATGGACGCGGTAGTGACGTCGGTAGCCCACCCCGGTCCTACCTGCTGTGAGGAAGTCCTGGTCGAGCAGCGACTGCGGGGAGAGGAGGCCCCAGCATCCTGAGTGGACCTCACACGCCGGGTGAGTGTCTGGAGCATGGCCGGTGATTGAATTGCATGAGAGGAAGTTCAAGTGCGGCGGCCATTTTGAAGTCAGGCAGTGGCTCCAAGTCCCCATCAAAGACACAGAGCGGCCATCTTAAGGTCAGGCCAATGAAAATGTTGTCATAACACGCACCAGCAAAGACAGTGACTAGCAAGACAAATATTAGAAAACAAGGGGGGGTTGATTCAGTTAAGGGAATCAGAGGTGGAATCTCTAACAATATTTCACAACACTATTACCTCTGACACCATAAATGCAAAGTCAATCTTTTCACAGAAGTCCCTTTTATTGACTCTGTGTCATTGTTCATTCGATTTTCTTTATATATTTATACATTGGTATCTGCATTTTTCAAGCGCTCTCCTTTTTACACAAAAAATCATAAGGGTTATTACCACAACAAAACGTGTTTGTATCACAAGAACAGTGTGTTGTTACCACAACAAAACGTGTTTGTATCACGAAAACATATAGTTTACACAAACATATATACATTCACAATATAATCAAGAAAAAGGGGTGCGACTGTACACTTCATTTGTATAATACGTTCTGGTCATTTCTAATCATCCTACTGTGCTTAGAACAAGTTCTAGATCTGGGGTGTAATTATCCCTCAGGTTTTTTGGATTAAATCCATAGTCCCATAAAGTGTAGGAGAAAATAACTCTTGACAATTATGCTCTTCGGGGGGTAAGTCTTTTTTTTCTTATATATACGTATAAGTATAGTTATCGAGCATAAAGTGCTCCAATCCACTGGATACTGCCCATATAGTTTACACAAACATATATACATTCACAATATAATCAAGAAAAAGGGGTGCGACTGTACACTTCATTTGTATAATACGTTCTGGTCATTTCTAATCATCCTACTGTGCTTAGAACAAGTTCTAGATCTGGGGTGTAATTATCCCTCAGGTTTTTTGGATTAAATCCATAGTCCCATAAAGTGTAGGAGAAAATAACTCTTGACAATTATGCTCTTCGGGGGGTAAGTCTTTTTTTTCTTATATATACGTATAAGTATAGTTATCGAGCATAAAGTGCTCCAATCCACTGGATACTGCCAACGCGTTTCGACCGACTTATTGTGAGGACTGGGTCTACTTTTGTAGTGCGGTCTTCATCAGGGCTGAGATTGGGTTGTAGGTCATCACCTGTAAAAGGTAATGGTGCCATTTCAGTATTGGTGTACAGATGTTTTTTAATTAGACATGTGTGATTAAACAAAAATGTGATCACGTACCGTTTATCTTTTTAGTCCATATATTGGAATACTGTTGTTTCTTTTCAAAGGTTTCTGGAATCGAGATTTTTGTTTTCTCTGTGGGGGGAACATGACATAATGAGTTCCTTTGTTTACGGTCTGCTCTAGTGTCTTTAAAGGTTCTGCATTCTATGGTAGTTGTTGGTCTATGTGTAAATTTTTTTTAAAATAAATTTAGGAGTAGGTTTTCTTTATGGAGAACAGGGTGCTCTCAGCGGAGCTTAACGCTCTGAGCGTTTGTTTGGCTTAACGCTATGTGACACCAGTGCTCGGTAACTGTTTTTGAGAGTTCCGCTTGTTCGTTGTGATTCTCTCGGCATGGCTGGCGGTATCTTTGCTCTACGCGCACAGACAGATTATGAGTGTTTGCTTTTTAGATGGCGTTTCGCAGCCCGTACCTTGTCTTCAAACAGTCGTATCTGTGGCGTCTCCGTGCTCGCTCTTGCCGCTTTCGTCAGTATTTTTCGGATCTGCGAGGGATGTCCCAGGACGTAGGTCGCTCGTGATTGGTTGACCTTAGCCTTATTGGTATTGGGCGGAAGTCGTCCTTGTTTGCACGTGGAATGTGTTTACATGTGGTTTCCACAGCAACTGATATGCGCTCCTTTTGTCTAAACTGTGCACCTTGCTTAGTTTGAATAAAGTTCGGTGATTTAATAATTCGGGCAGACTCGTGGGTGAACTCGACTTCTCCATGAAGCGTCCCTCGTTGTTGTGGAGACGCTGTGTTTATGTGAATTCCATGTTTTGTAAAGGAAGTTCTGTTGGTTAATTAGAGTTGGTCGGTGTTTTGATAGTTCGAGCAGACTCATGGGTGAACTCGACTTCTACATGAAGCGTCCCTCGTTGTTGTGGAGACGCTTTGTTTATATGAATTCCATATTTTGGTAAAGGAAGTTCTGTTGGTTGATTAGAGCCGGCTGCTCTACGTCCTTGAAATATTTATGAAAGCATCCCAAGTTGTTAGATGTTAGTCACTTCCGACATTTCGTTTAGTCCATTGTTCATGGTCCCCAGGTACAGAATAATTTTTGCTTCCAACTTTGACAGGATGTTGTCCTTGTTTTTGCCTTTTACATGTCTTAGAACTGTCCAGCGCATTTCTTCTGGGTTGTGTCCGTTTTCTACACAATGCGACACCATGGGTGCATTGGGGGTTTTACATCGAATTCTTGAACGATGTTGCGAAATCCTGGTTTTTGCTGATTGGCTCGTTTTTCCTATGTATGCCATCCCACATGGGCATAATATGCAATAAATGACGTAGTTTGTATTACAGTTGGTAAACTCGTCATGCTGTATGTATTTGTTCCCGTAGGTGAACCTTGTGCCCTCTATAGTGCTTTGGCATGAGACACAGTTTCCACATTTTCTGTGGCCTTTGATTGGTGGTAAATTCAGCATGGTTCTTAGGGAGATCTCTTCTTTTGGGATATGAGTGTCTGCTCTAACCAGCATGTTTTTTATGTTGCCGTTCTTTTTCAGGGCAAAGATTGGTGGTTTTTCCAGTGGTTTTAGGCCTTTCACTGTGTTCCAATTTTTGCGGACAATTTTCTTAATGTCATTTGTAGCCCCTGAGAAGGTCGTGACGCACACCAGTGGTGTGTCTGTGTCTCTTTCTTTAGGTGTGAGGAGAGCCTCTCGGGGATAAAACCAGGCTCTTTTCATCGCTCTTTTTAGTATTTTTCTTGGGTACATCCTTTCTTCCAATTTTTTTGAGAGTTCTTGTGCATTGGTGAAGTAATCTTCCTTTTTTGAGCAGTTTCTTCTGAGTCTATAGAACTGGCTTAGAGGTAGATTTTCTCTCAGGTTTCTTTGGTGGAAGCTATTGAAGTGCAAGAAGGTGTTCTTGTCGGTATCCTTAGTGTATAGAGATGTGTAGATTTTTCCTTCTTCGTGTTTTATCATTAGATCTAGGAAATTGATTTCTTTTTTGTTATGGCTCAGTGTGAACTTGATGTTCGGGTTCCTGTTGTTCAGCCAAGTGGCGAATTCTTGCAGTTGTTCCTCGTTGCCTCTCCATAACATAAAAACATCATCTATATAACGACGCCATATTTTAATATGGCCGTCGTAAGGGTTGTTGTTATAGATCCATTTGTCTTCATAGAGCGCCATATACATAATGGCCATTTCTGGCGCAAATGGACAACCCATTGCTGTCCCCATTATTTGTAGATACTGTACATTGTTGAAGTAGAAGAAATTGTGCTTTAGGCAGATTTCAGCTAGTTGGAGCAAAAAGTCTGATGGGACATTGTGTGGTCTTTCTCTGGTGTCTAGAAAAAATTCTAGGGCCTCCATGCCTTCTTCTTGAGGAATGTTTGAGTAGAGGCTGATTATGTCCATAGTTACCAGTATTTCGTGGTCCTCATCAAATGTTAGCTGTTCCAGGAAGTTTATGGCTTGCATGGTGTCTTTGATGTAGCTCAGGGTGGAGCTGACCAGGGGTTTTAGGAAGGTGTCTACATATTTTGCTGGTCTTTCTAGTATTGAGTTTACTCCCGAGATTATGGGACGGCCTGGCGGATTTCTAGAGTCTTTGTGGACTTTGGGGAGGATATATAGACGCGGTGTTCTTGGTGCCAGGTTGATTAGGTACTCCCCTTCTTTCTTGGATAGCCATCCTTCTTTTTGTCCAAGGTTTTTCAGTGTAGTCAGTTTGATTGTAATGTTTTTGTTCCAATCTTCTTCTGTTTTTCGATAGTATCTTTCATCCGCTAGTTGTCTTAGGACTTCGTTTTCATACATCTCCCGTGATAATATCACTACACCTCCGCCCTTGTCGGCCGGCCGACAAGGGCGGAGGTGTAGTGATATTATCACGGGAGATGTATGAAAACGAAGTCCTAAGACAACTAGCGGATGAAAGATACTATCGAAAAACAGAAGAAGATTGGAACAAAAACATTACAATCAAACTGACTACACTGAAAAACCTTGGACAAAAAGAAGGATGGCTATCCAAGAAAGAAGGGGAGTACCTAATCAACCTGGCACCAAGAACACCGCGTCTATATATCCTCCCCAAAGTCCACAAAGACTCTAGAAATCCGCCAGGCCATCCCATAATCTCGGGAGTAAACTCAATACTAGAAAGACCAGCAAAATATGTAGACACCTTCCTAAAACCCCTGGTCAGCTCCACCCTGAGCTACATCAAAGACACCATGCAAGCCATAAACTTCCTGGAACAGCTAACATTTGATGAGGACCACGAAATACTGGTAACTATGGACATAATCAGCCTCTACTCAAACATTCCTCAAGAAGAAGGCATGGAGGCCCTAGAATTTTTTCTAGACACCAGAGAAAGACCACACAATGTCCCATCAGACTTTTTGCTCCAACTAGCTGAAATCTGCCTAAAGCACAATTTCTTCTACTTCAACAATGTACAGTATCTACAAATAATGGGGACAGCAATGGGTTGTCCATTTGCGCCAGAAATGGCCATTATGTATATGGCGCTCTATGAAGACAAATGGATCTATAACAACAACCCTTACGACGGCCATATTAAAATATGGCGTCGTTATATAGATGATGTTTTTATGTTATGGAGAGGCAACGAGGAACAACTGCAAGAATTCGCCACTTGGCTGAACAACAGGAACCCGAACATCAAGTTCACACTGAGCCATAACAAAAAAGAAATCAATTTCCTAGATCTAATGATAAAACACGAAGAAGGAAAAATCTACACATCTCTATACACTAAGGATACCGACAAGAACACCTTCTTGCACTTCAATAGCTTCCACCAAAGAAACCTGAGAGAAAATCTACCTCTAAGCCAGTTCTATAGACTCAGAAGAAACTGCTCAAAAAAGGAAGATTACTTCACCAATGCACAAGAACTCTCAAAAAAATTGGAAGAAAGGATGTACCCAAGAAAAATACTAAAAAGAGCGATGAAAAGAGCCTGGTTTTATCCCCGAGAGGCTCTCCTCACACCTAAAGAAAGAGACACAGACACACCACTGGTGTGCGTCACGACCTTCTCAGGGGCTACAAATGACATTAAGAAAATTGTCCGCAAAAATTGGAACACAGTGAAAGGCCTAAAACCACTGGAAAAACCACCAATCTTTGCCCTGAAAAAGAACGGCAACATAAAAAACATGCTGGTTAGAGCAGACACTCATATCCCAAAAGAAGAGATCTCCCTAAGAACCATGCTGAATTTACCACCAATCAAAGGCCACAGAAAATGTGGAAACTGTGTCTCATGCCAAAGCACTATAGAGGGCACAAGGTTCACCTACGGGAACAAATACATACAGCATGACGAGTTTACCAACTGTAATACAAACTACGTCATTTATTGCATAATATGCCCATGTGGGATGGCATACATAGGAAAAACGAGCCAATCAGCAAAAACCAGGATTTCGCAACATCGTTCAAGAATTCGATGTAAAACCCCCAATGCACCCATGGTGTCGCATTGTGTAGAAAACGGACACAACCCAGAAGAAATGCGCTGGACAGTTCTAAGACATGTAAAAGGCAAAAACAAGGACAACATCCTGTCAAAGTTGGAAGCAAAAATTATTCTGTACCTGGGGACCATGAACAATGGACTAAACGAAATGTCGGAAGTGACTAACATCTAACAACTTGGGATGCTTTCATAAATATTTCAAGGACGTAGAGCAGCCGGCTCTAATCAACCAACAGAACTTCCTTTACCAAAATATGGAATTCATATAAACAAAGCGTCTCCACAACAACGAGGGACGCTTCATGTAGAAGTCGAGTTCACCCATGAGTCTGCTCGAACTATCAAAACACCGACCAACTCTAATTAACCAACAGAACTTCCTTTACCAAAACATGGAATTCACATAAACACAGCGTCTCCACAACAACGAGGGACGCTTCATGGAGAAGTCGAGTTCACCCACGAGTCTGCCCGAATTATTAAATCACCGAACTTTATTCAAACTAAGCAAGGTGCACAGTTTAGACAAAAGGAGCGCATATCAGTTGCTGTGGAAACCACATGTAAACACATTCCACGTGCAAACAAGGACGACTTCCGCCCAATACCAATAAGGCTAAGGTCAACCAATCACGAGCGACCTACGTCCTGGGACATCCCTCGCAGATCCGAAAAATACTGACGAAAGCGGCAAGAGCGAGCACGGAGACGCCACAGATACGACTGTTTGAAGACAAGGTACGGGCTGCGAAACGCCATCTAAAAAGCAAACACTCATAATCTGTCTGTGCGCGTAGAGCAAAGATACCGCCAGCCATGCCGAGAGAATCACAACGAACAAGCGGAACTCTCAAAAACAGTTACCGAGCACTGGTGTCACATAGCGTGAAGCCAAACAAACGCTCAGAGCGTTAAGCTCCGCTGAGAGCACCCTGTTCTCCATAAAGAAAACCTGCTCCTAAATTTATTTAAAAAAAACTTTACACATAGACCAACAACTACCATAGAATGCAGAACCTTTAAAGACACTAGAGCAGACCGTAAACAAAGGAACTCATTATGTCATGTTCCCCCCACAGAGAAAACAAAAATCTCGATTCCAGAAACCTTTGAAAAGAAACAACAGTATTCCAATATATGGACTAAAAAGATAAACGGTACGTGATCACATTTTTGTTTAATCACACATGTCTAATTAAAAAACATCTGTACACCAATACTGAAATGGCACCATTACCTTTACCCAATCTCAGCCCTGATGAAGACCGCACTACAAAAGTAGACCCAGTCCTCACAATAAGTCGGTCGAAACGCGTTGGCAGTATCCAGTGGATTGGAGCACTTTATGCTCGATAACTATACTTATACGTATATATAAGAAAAAAAAGACTTACCCCCCGAAGAGCATAATTGTCAAGAGTTATTTTCTCCTACACTTTATGGGACTATGGATTTAATCCAAAAAACCTGAGGGATAATTACACCCCAGATCTAGAACTTGTTCTAAGCACAGTAGGATGATTAGAAATGACCAGAACGTATTATACAAATGAAGTGTACAGTCGCACCCCTTTTTCTTGATTATATTGTGAATGTATATATGTTTGTGTAAACTATATGGGCAGTATCCAGTGGATTGGAGCACTTTATGCTCGATAACTATACTTATACGTATATATAAGAAAAAAAAGACTTACCCCCCGAAGAGCATAATTGTCAAGAGTTATTTTCTCCTACACTTTATGGGACTATGGATTTAATCCAAAAAACCTGAGGGATAATTACACCCCAGATCTAGAACTTGTTCTAAGCACAGTAGGATGATTAGAAATGACCAGAACGTATTATACAAATGAAGTGTACAGTCGCACCCCTTTTTCTTGATTATATTGTGAATGTATATATGTTTGTGTAAACTATATGTTTTCGTGATACAAACACGTTTTGTTGTGGTAACAACACACTGTTCTTGTGATACAAACACGTTTTGTTGTGGTAATAACCCTTATGATTTTTTGTGTAAAAAGGAGAGCGCTTGAAAAATGCAGATACCAATGTATAAATATATAAAGAAAATCGAATGAACAATGACACAGAGTCAATAAAAGGGACTTCTGTGAAAAGATTGACTTTGCATTTATGGTGTCAGAGGTAATAGTGTTGTGAAATATAGCAAGACAAATAAGCACAAGAGCATGCAAGAAATACATGAGGATAATAACCAATACAAATTAGCGTTAGCCTGTGAGAAGAGTGAAATAACCAAGCACGAGCAAAGACAGTGAAAATAAACAAAAACAAAAAGAAACCAAAATGTCGACGTCACCTCACAGGAATGCTGCAGACCCAGCTGCAATGGCACTCAATCAAACAGCCAGGACAGGCGTCACATACTTACGCACTCCAGAACCACTTGCCCTCATCGCTGGAGGAGGAATGGGCCTCAGGAGGCAGGAATGGTTCAAGGATTTCGAAGACTTTATGCTAGGATCAAAGGTCACGGATGATGATGAGAAACTAATTGCCCTGCGCAACCTGTTTGGGAAAGAAGTGTGCAAACTAATCAAGGAACTGCCGACTGATGAGACAGGATCATATACGAAAGTACGAGGTGCTCTGAATAAAAAGTACCTACACAAGAAAAATGTAGACTATGAAAGGTATATTTTTAACCTAGACTGTCAGGAAAAGGAAGAACTAATGAGTACATTCATAACAAAACTTTGACGACTTTCCCGATATTGTGAGTTTGACAACTTCTCCACAGAGGATGCTATTAGATTACGAATCATCGAAGGATGCCAATCAGAGACCCTCAGAAGGCGTCTCCTATGGAAAAGTCATACTTTAGATGAAATTGAAGAAATGACCCGGGTCCATGACCAGCAGAGGAACATGCCAAGAAAATGGAGGCAGGACGTGCTGAGAAACGAGAACAAGCATACAGACTACAAGCCAGTACCACTCGCAGACAGTCTCGAGAGAGACGACGGACGCACAGACCCACTTCCCGTCAACACTACACAGGACACAAGCACCATGAGTCAGGCCGCAGGGACAAGAGACGGGTACGTCCACTTAAGTGTTATCGGTGTGGGTATGATTTTCCACACGCAGATGCCTGTCCAGCGCTCGGGCAGCAGTGTGGAAAGTGCAGAAGAGTAAACCATTTCGAGAACGTCTGCGGGGACCACTGTAAGGAAAGACCGAAGGAGACAACAAGATCTTCTCGCCCCTTCACAACGCGACATCATGCAAAAGCAGTTCAGGACCGTCAAGGGTCATCTTCTGTTTCCTCACACTCAAGCAGAGAGTCTCACAAGTCGCAATGGATGAGAAGATCGCTATCCCGAGAGTCAAGGTCAGCGTCCCCGGTATCGCTGTACAGTGATGAATACGTCAGCATGATAGCTGATCCAGACCAATTGAATAAATACCCCAGACTGGACATTTGTGTAGGAAACCATGCAACCAAATTTGTACTGGATAGTGGGGCATCATTAAATTACATCCCAGTCACTGAATTCAAAAAAATACAGCCACCACCTGCCCTCAGCCTGGCATACGTCCGTGTATATACGTGGATGTACAAAAAAATCCTTCCATGCCTTGGAAAATTTGCCACCACCCTCACATACAAAACCATGTCTGCGCCAGCCCACATCAATGTCATAGATGGGCCGGAAGCTGATTGCCTTCGCAGTTTACCAACAGCTGAACGTCTCTGGCTTGTTGAAATCCTATATAGAGTGAGCGATGACCCTGACATCAGTCACAAATATTCTAAGTTATTTTCTGGTCTCGGGAAAATGGCCAAGTGTCAGATTCGTTTGCATATCAATGAGCAGATACGACCTGAAACGCAACACCTCAGGCGAGTTCCCTTGCATCTCCAACAAGCAGTGGAAGACGAAATTCAAGAATTACTACGAACAGACATCATGGAGCAGACAGAAGGCCCTACACCTTAGGTTTCACCAGTGGTGATCGTGCCGAAGAAAGGCACACCCGAAAAGGTGCGCCTGTGCGTGGATATGAGAATCCCAAACACCGCTATCGAGCGAGAACGTCATCCAGGACATCACTTGAGTGATATGATTTCATCCCTCAATGGTGCGCGAGTATTCTCCAAGCTAGACCTGAACAAAGGATACCACCAGTTAGAATTGCACGAAAAATCACGATATATAACCACCTTCGCCATTCATCTCGGACTGTTCCGATATAAGCGACTCAGCTATGGAGTCTCGTCTGCTGCGGAGATTTTCCAAGAAACCATCCGCCAGACCATACATCATATACCAAATGCACTGAATTACAGTGACAACATCTTAGTATATGGTGCAAATGTTCAGGAACACGACAAGGCACTGAGTCGGGTGTGCCACGCCCTCCTTGAAGCCAACCTCACACTCAACAGGGAGAAGTGCAAATTTCACAGGTCCACCCTAAAATTCTTTGGACACGTATTTTCAGAAGCTGGGATGAAGCCTGATCCCGAGAAGGGGATAGCCCTAAATGACACCAAAAGCCCACAAGATGTGAGTGACATCAGATCTTTCCTGGGAATGGCGAGTTACTGTGTCAGGTATATTAAAGACTATGCTACCATCAGTCATCCGCTACGTACTCTTGAAAGGGCAACCGTTCAGTTAGACTCCCCAGTGCGAGCATACGTTTCAGGAAATCAAGAGAGCTGTCGAGTTAGCTGACAATCTGGCATACTTGAGCCCCAAAAGAAAGACAGAGATCACTGTTGATGCCAGCCCAGTCGGAGTGGGTGCAATCCTAGCTCAATTTGACCATGACACGGATCAGAGACACATTGTGGCATATGCCAGCAGAAGTTTAACGGACACTGAAAAGGCCTATTCACAACCAGAAAAGGAAAGTCTTGTCGTTGTGTGGGCTTGTGAACACTTTCACATTTATATAGACGGCAAACATTTCACGCTTGTAACCGATCATCAAGCACTGGTTACCATATTTGGAAACCCCAGGGCCAAAATGTCACCTCGAATTGAACGCTGGGGATTATGCTTGCAAGAGTACACCTACACCATAGTCTACAAACATGGAAAGTCAGCCAATCCGGCCGATTACATGTCAAGACACCCTCAGATGTCGCATGTGTCGAAACCATCCCTGGCCGAAGAGTACATTCACTTTGTAGTGGACCAAGCCAGACCACCGGCGGTTCCCTTGGAAGCTATATGTGAGACCACCGCCCAAGACACCATCCTGCAGAAGGTGAAGAGCCGCCTACAGACCAACCGGTGGCGTCATTCCAATGAGGACGAAGGTGGAGATGCAAACTTCTGACAAGAGATGCAGGCATTTAAACATGTGAGTGAGGAATTATCGGCCACTGAAGAGGGCCACCGAGGAGTGGTAGCCACTAAAAGAGCGCTCAGAGAAAGAGTATGGTTTCCTTTACTGGACCAGATGGTTGAACTCACTTTAAAGGATTGTCCTCAGCGCCAACTTGTGAATCCAGAAGATCCTCCAGCTCCTCTCCAGATGCCAGAATTACCCACCAGTGTATGGCAAGAACTCGCTCTAGACTTCTATAGACCCCTTCAGTCTGGAAAATAAGTTTTAGTTCTCATGGACGAATACTCCAGATTCCCCATAGCCCAGTTTGTGCCGTCCACCAATTCCACCAGCACTATTGCCGTTCTGGATGAAGTCTTCGCTGCATGGGGGGTTCCGAAAGAAATTAAGACAGACAATGGACCGCCATTCAATGGACACGAATTTGGGGAGTTTGCGAAACATCTCAACTTTAGGCATCTGAAAATCACTCCCTTACGGCCCCAAGCCAATGGAATGGTGGAGAGGTTCATGGCCACGCTAAAAAGATATTCCAGCAGGCCACCCTTGACAAGAAAGACCTTCAAGTGGCGCTGAATGAAGTTCTGCAAGCTTACCGCACAACTCCCCACGCCACCACAGGGAAATGTCATGCCACACTCATGTTGGATGACCAAAGAGGACACTGACACCTACCTGGGAAGGTGTATTACTCCCAGTGTCCCCCAAGAGTGCACACGAGGAGCTGGTCGTTGCTGATCATGAGCACAAAAACAAGATGAAATCCTATGCTGACGCTCGGCGGAGAGCAAGATCTCCGTCCATTCAGGAACGGGGCTGGGTCCTGGTCAAGCAGGAACAACAAAAGAAAACAGACTGCAAGTTCAGAGCTAAACCTTTAGTAGTCACACTGCAAAAAGGAACAATGATAACCGCGGAGTCAGAGAACAAGAGAATTACACGAAACGTCTCACATTTTCAACAGTGCACTCCGGTGGTTACAGATGCCCTCAGCAAAGTGACTGATTAAAGAGAGGTCTGAAACTGACTCTGTAGCACAGATGCCTGAAAATCAGACAGAAGCTGAATCCGGGAATGAAGATGTGCTCCTGCGACCCAAACGGACCATCCGTCGACCTGTACGGCTGATTGAAGAACTATGACCAAGTCAGAAATGTACTTTCTTTTGTTTGTTAAGAAAGGGGGAGATGTTATAATGCAAGATGAAATCTAGTGTTTGGGGGTGGACTCGAGGATATACAGGAAGAGGAGGATCAGGATCAGGAAAGGGCAGTTAGGATAGGGACGGGGTAGGGATCAGACATGTGTAATAAAGGCTCCTTGAAACTACCAACACGTGTCTGTCGTGAATAGTAGGACGACACTACACTTGGAGGAACTATCTGATTGGGCACACTCAAGTGTTGAAGGTATTGTGGCTTTTGAAAGGGCTCTCTCTTATCTCTACGATTCAGAAAAGGGGGTGGTGATGAACAGAGTGTCTGAATTAAGCAGACCACTCTTACCCAGTCCAAAGATCAGGGCTTGATCCATCACCGTTATTTATCTCACTGCCCCATTCCAGCTCAGAACCTGGCTATATGCAAATCAGTCTGTCCCTGGCCCAGTGCATCATGGGAACAGGGCAGACTAAACTACCAAGCCAATTCTTCACCAGAAAGGAGACAAGCTACCGGGGACCGGTTTCTGGCATTTCAGCCGTCTTCGGCCCGGCTTGCTTGAATCCTGATGGAGCAGTGAGAAAGGGACTCATGTCTGAGTATACCCTGCCACACCTATAGTGGCCAAAAACGATTCAGAAAAGGGGGTGGTGATGAACAGAGTGTCTGAATTAAGCTGACCACTCTTACCCAGTCCAAAGATCAGGGCTTGATCCATCACCGTTATTTATCTCACTGCCCCATCCCAGCTCAGAACCTGGCTATATGCAAATCAGTCTGTCCCTGGCCCAGTGCATCATGGGAACAGGGCAGACTAAACTACCAAGCCAATTCTTCACCAGACCCTTGCTCATTGCACCATCAGGATTCAAGCAAACCGGGCCGAAGACGGCTGTAATGCCAGAAACCGGTCCCCAGGAGCTTGTTTCCTTCCCAGTGTAAGAATTGGCTTTTGTAGTTTGGTTTGCCCTGTTCCCATCATGCACTGGGACAGGAACAGACTAATTTGCATACAGCCAGGTTCTGAAACTGGGATGGTGCAGTGAGCTAAAAAACGGTGTTGGATCTAGCCCTGATCTCTTGACTGGGTGAGAGCTTTCTGCTTAATTCAGAGACTCTGTCCCTCACCACCCCTTGTTGTAAATATTTTTGTCCACCCTAAGCGTGGAAGGGTATTCTCAGATGTGAGACCCTTGCTCATTGCACCATCAGGATTCAAGCAAACCGGGCCGAAGACGGCTGTAATGCCAGAAACCGGTCCCCGGGAGCTTGTTTCCTTCCCAGTGTAAGAATTGGCTTTTGTAGTTTGGTTTGCCCTGTTCCCATCATGCACTGGGACAGGAACAGACTAATTTGCATACAGCCAGGTTCTGAAACTGGGATGGTGCAGTGAGCTAAAAAACGGTGTTGGATCTAGCCCTGATCTCTTGACTGGGTGAGAGCTTTCTGCTTAATTCAGAGACTCTGTCCCTCACCACCCCTTGTTGTAAATATTTTTGTCCACCCTAAGCGTGGAAGGGTATTCTCAGATGTGAGACCCTTGCTCATTGCACCATCAGGATTCAAGCAAACCGGGCCGAAGACGGCTGTAATGCCAGAAACCGGTCCCCGGGAGCTTCTTTCCTTCCCAGTGTAAGAATTGGCTTTTATAGTTTGGTTTGCCCTGTTCCCATCATGCACTGGGACAGGAACAGACTAATTTGCATACAGCCAGGTTCTGAAACTGGGATGGTGCAGTGAGCTAAAAAACGGTGTTGGATCTAGCCCTGATCTCTTGACTGGGTGAGAGCTTTCTGCTTAATTCAGAGACTCTGTCCCTCACCACCCCTTGTTGTAAATACTCTCTTATCTCTGGCAAACCAAGTCTGTCAAGAGCTGGACTCTGAGATCTTACAGCTATCCTAGGTTAATGGCTCGAAGTTCTCCTTTCGAGAAACTTAACACTGCAGGAGTTCTACTAATGGGCATATATGTACATGATGACATTGAATTAAAGATACTGTGGAAGCCTCTTGCATGGTTTGCCATTTCCATGCTGTTTCCCTTTGTCTAGATGGGAGGCCCTTCAGGTGGGATATCAGTTTTGTAGTCTGCGAAACACCTCTTCCAATCCTGAATTGAAGAAAGCTCCAATGAACTGGGCTGATTGTGCTGAGATGAGAAGTGACAAGGAGTTGTATTCAGAAACCCATGTTCCCGCCACGACCTTTATCATCATTGCCACATCCTCCAATGCACTGGAAAAAGAAGGAGACACTATCACCCAGTCGTGGTGGTAAGAGTAGAGTGAAATTTGCAGTCTACTTACCACTGGATATAAGATCTTTGCGAACACTCTTGGAGCTATTGCCAGACCAAATGGTAGGACCTAGAACTGATAATTGTGGTCTTGGAAACAAAATCTTAGTAACTTCTCGGATGGTGGATTGGGGTTTCAGCATCAGCAGGTCAGCATCTAGTAGGTAAATTAAAGCCTTGAATTCTCCCTTCTTCAAGAAGCTAATGATGTTTGATAAAGTTGTTATCTTGTGTATCTGATGTGAAATGTACGTACTGATATTCTTTAAGTCTATAATTGGTCTGAACAGTCCTGATAACTTTTATACCAGAAAGAACAGAGAGTGACATTCAGTTCCCTTCTGACCTTTTGGTTGCCGTGTAATCTCAAAATTTTTCAAACCAGCTTGAACTCCGTCTTGTTAGGCTTAATGCACCTTTAGGTCTCAAGGCAAAGGGGTACATAGTAAAACGTCTTGAGGGTTCTGGAGTTCTGGACTTTTTGGTTCCATCCAGAGGTGTCAGGGAACAACACCCAAAGACCCCGGAGTTCCACCTGCCTTGGTGCACAAATGAACAGAAACACGGGCTTCTCGATGGTGGCGTCAAAGACCAAAGGTTTATTACTGCAGGGACACAGAAGTCACAGATACTACACACGGGCAGAATCTAGGAGCCTGTTCAAATTGTACAAAGTGGGTTGCTCCTTATATACTAGTTTTTGGCCTTCAGGCGAATTCTTCACATGTTGGTACATTCCCAAAACCTTTGTGTCATAAACAATAAATATTTGGCGTACACAGGAACCGTTGATAAAATCTGATACGAAACATCTTACGAAGAGGGGTTCCCACTAGTTCATCACAATCCCTTGTCAATATTGCATTCAAGAGCCGGACCGCCTCATCGTAAATTTCGTTACCTCCCCCTAATAAAGATTCCGAAAGAAAGGAACGGAGCCAGGTGTGGAAGATAGGAAAGCGGGATAAGAGATGCTTGTGGGTTGTAAATGGGCAAGGCTATCGGCTTCGGCCGCCTAATCATGATCAGGACAATGGACACGAAGACCAGTTTAGTAAGACTGGCCTCGGGCAGAGGAGGCAGCCTTTGTCGAGTCATGCAGCTACAGCGTGATCTGGTTTAAGGTGCACGTGTCATGAAAGAGGTGAATCTCCGGCTAAGGCTACGTGTCCTTAATCGAAATGAAGTGATCAGAGGTTATTGCGTATGTGAGGGCAAGAAACACAAAATGGCTGCCATGATCTAAGATGGATGCCGTGGGTAGATCAGAAATGTGTTAATAAAAGGAGTGCTCTTGCTTGTAGCGTAGCGAAAACACCAGGGTATGCTAAATGGATCATTTGCGGTTCACTGATACCAATATTGTGTACTTCCGACAAACTTGAAAACACGGGTTCAAATCGTCACGGAACCGTCACGGAACCTCAGACCCTCCTTTTGCCCTTACATAGGCAATTACTCAGTCTATGTCAGAATCTAGTTCTATGCTCATCAGGTCAGTGACATGTTGTTGTATCATCATCCTTTCTCGTGCCTTTTCTCCAAACGCAGGTGGTTTTCTGAGACAAGTTGCAGCACAAAGACTACACAGAGCAGGACCACACTGGATAATCAGGCAGCATGAGAATAGGAATACTAGGATGACACCAATGACCATTAGAACCTTCTATCCCCACGCTGAGATCAGAGTCCAAAACCACTCCATGAAGGACCAGTTTCCCTTATCTACGTGAATAGAGTCGGAAATCTTGTGTAGCTTAGAGATCGCCTCATAGACTGTTGGAGCATTATTAGGAATAAAGACACAGCAGCTCGATTGGATCATTCTGCATACCCCACCTCGATCTGCAAGTATAACGTCTAGAACCATACGATTCTGCAACGTCATGAGTCTATCCGCCTGAAGCTCAGCTGTCAGATTGCTAAGGGCACCAGCAGTTTCGGTAATAGTAGATTCAACTACCCGTGTTAGCTGACGTATATTTCTACTATTGGCCATAGGCCCCCAGAACGGAAGGAAGCCTTTGAAGAAGTCTCCAGCTTCCTGACCAGCGGTATCTTCCTTGCTGAAGACACCTCTCGCTACTCTGGTTCTGTGGTAATCAGATGAAGCAGTGTATGTCGGAGGCAACAATCGAGCAATATAACAAGATCCTGAAAAGTCGGCAGGCAACCATGTATAAGCTCTGTCTCGACAAATGAAGTAGGTACCCCTAGCAGTGAGGAAGGCAGGGGAAGAGTTAGCCGGAAACACATAAGTCTCTACGCACTCACTCCTCCCTAGCTGAGCTCTCGGATTTCTCCCATTACCTTGCAAACAGACCTGACCTCGGTGAGGTACGACCCAGATTGGAGTTGAGCTTTTACGCTTGCTTTCTCCTAAACTAAGGCGATATTCTGAAGTATTCCAACTTAAATATACTCGCAATTCGTCTCTAGGGTATGATGAAGTATTATTGACGTCCTTGACCATGTCAATAATTCCCTGGACTAAGGCTTTGTTGGCAGAGTTATATTTAGTGGAACGTGGTGGACGTGGAGGATAGGTTTCAAGGGCATAAGCAAAGATGGTTTGAAGGGCCTGAAATGATCCATTGTAGCTGAAAGGCAAAACCAGATAGGGAATACCTTTATCCATAGTGTGGGGTATCAAGCCACACACCCAGCAGTCTGTAGTGTTAACTACCAGTTGGTGTTGGTGCAAGAGCTGTACAAAAGTGTTGTTAATGAATTCTGAGCGTCGGGCTTGCTCATGTTCCGGAAACGAGTGAAAAGAGTGTATAGAAGAAACAGTAGAAATGGCAGGATCAAGGGGAGGTACTGTAGTAACTGGTACAAAAATCAGATTTATACTAAAGACGATTCCACCCACCAATGTTGCTAAAATAATCAAGAATGTAATGGCACATTGCATCAAAAAGCATTTGCTATGAAGAATTCTATGAAGTCTGTTTCTGCGAACATAAATCACATTTTTTCGTTGCAGCGCAGGAAACTCCATCTTCTACAATCCGCTCGCGACCACTGATGATGTGTACGTAGATGAAAATGCCTCTATCAGCCCTGGGAGTTCCCAGAACTAACAGAAAGATCGACCTTGTGTCAGACCCCCGCAGATTCAACTAGGCACACAGCCACGACCCTACGGCTACCCAGACGGCAAGGCAATTTTAAAAAACAATAAAACAATAGCAAACTTCCTGGCTGAAGGCAAAAGTTCAATATATCAAAATCACAATATGCAGTTGCCTGCTTTATTTGTCCATTTTACGGTTTCGTAAATTATATCTTTGCTTAACAGGTACTGTTTGATCGGCAAATAGTGTATCACTAGCAGCTGTTGCAGTGTTTAAGTTCGCAGATGGCAAAGTTTCTTCTGATGCTGGAGACAAATGTTCAGTGTTCAAAGGAGTCTTTTCAGGAGGAGAGTCAGATTTCGGAGTGTCAGTAATCAATTCGGCATCGCTGAAAGGGATGAACTTCGGTGTGCTTTCAGATTCGGAGGCACCAATTCCCTTCTTCACCCAGTCGTCGTAAGGAAGCGGCAAAGGGACACGCTTAACATGGGACGCGTGCACCCAGTGCTTGCGGCCAGCTACACGAACTGCTGTCCTCGTTGCAAGCAGGACTTGGAAGGGGCCGACGAATCTCGGCTGAAGGTTCTTCGTCCTCGCGAAGTTCCTGATGACTACTTGGTCTCCTGGTTTCAGCTGATGCCCTGGACTCTCCGGAGGCTTTGGTAAAGCATCGAAATCCTGTTGATGAATAAGACTCAATTTAGCAGTCAAGTCGTAAAGGTAGTCTGTCAACATAGGATATTCTAAAGAGCAAAATTCCTTAGGCCTTGGCACACCCCAGATATTTGCCGGGCGGCCAAAGACTATCTCATAAGGGCTAAGCCCTACTCTAGAATGTACAGTTGCTCTCGTTGATAACAAGGCCAAAGGAAGTGCGTCTGGCCAGGCTAAACCTGTGGATGCTTGTATTTTAGCTATTTTCAGCTTGAGGGTGCCATTGTAACCCTCCACTAAACCAGCAGACTGGGGATGGTTCGCACTGTGGAATTTCTGTTTCAGCCCTAGGCCGGCACACACACTCTGCATAACTTTCCCTATAAACTCACTTCCGTTATCTGACCATACAATCCGTGGCATTCCGTATCTAGGGAAATATTCTTTGAGAAGAATTTTGGCAGTTGATAGGGCAGTGTTGTCCTTTAGTGGGTATGCTTTTATCCACCTGGAAAAAGCACAAACCACCACTAGGACATATTTTAAATTATTACAGCGGTCCATGTGAATAAAGTCTAACTGAATCACTTCAAAAGGGCAGGAAGGAGGAGCGAAATGACCAGCTGGAGTTGGAGTTCCCTTGCCAGGATTATGCATCAAGCACACCATGCAATTTTTCACCACTCTCTCTGCACATTTACTGATTCCCTCATTTTTCCAGACCGGAGCCAACATCTTACAGATTCCTTTAGAACTTATATGCGCTACTCCATGCGCCATCGTCACTACTGCAAGCACATACGCATCAGGCAACATCCAACGCTGCTGTTCTGTCAAATCAATCCAACATCCATTCGAGTCCAACTTGCCCGTACTTTCTCTCCATACACGTTTCTCTTCCTCAGTTGCTTCTTTCTGAATCTCTTTCACACTTTCCATAGTATCCTCGCACATCCCAGACTCAGCAATCCATCTTGCAGACGTAGCAACATACATTCTGCTCATCGTGTCTCTAGCTGTCTGTTTAGCAATTTCATCAGCAAAAGCATTCCCACGACCAACATCATCCGTGATTGCTTTATGAGCACTGCACTTTACAATCGCAACTTCAGTCGGCAAGGTTAGAGATTCCAACAAGTCGTTAACTAGCTGACCATGTTGGATCTTGGTCCCATGGGACGTAATGAAACCTCTTTCTCTCCACAACCGGCCAAAACTATGGGCCACGCCAAATGCGTACTGACTGTCTGTAAACACATTCACTCTCTTTCCCTCAGCTAAAACACACGCTCTCGTTAGAGCTATTAATTCTGCAGCTTGGGCAGAATTCTGACTCACTCTTGCAGTCTCCACAATCGTCTTCAAAGTAGTTACTGCGTAAGCAGCAGTCACATCACCATTCTCCAATTTAAAACATGACCCGTCCACATACAGCGTACCATCCGGATCGGGTAACGGAGTATCCTTCAAGTCGATACGTCCTTTTGTCTCTTCCTCCGTTTTAAAACAGCAATCATGTGGCTCGGAATCACTCGACTCTTGATCAGTCGGCAACAGTGTTGCTGGATTCAATACATTACATCTTTTGATCTGAATATGACTCGCTAGTAATGTCAGTTCGTAACCAGATAGTCTCGCACTGGTAAGGTGTTGTGTCTTCGTTCGGTTCATGAGTGTATCCACTGCATGAGGAACCATGACCACTAGCATGTTGTTCATCACCAAACCAGCAGATTGTCGAATGGAAGCCGCAGCTGCCGCTGTAGCTCTCAAACAACTAGGCAACGCTCTGGCTACCGGATCTAATGTTGATGAGAAATACGCACAAGGGCGTTGTTTATCACCAAACTTCTGTGTCAGAACACTCAACGCGCAACCGTCTCTCTCGTGAACGTAGAGCGTGAATGGCTTACTGTAATCAGGTGTACCCAATACAGGAGCTGAACACAATGCTTTTCGTAATTCAGTAAAACTCTCTTGACATTCATCAGACCATGGCACCGGACTCGGAACATTTTTCCCAGTCAAGGCTACCAATGGTTTCGCTAAAAGAGAAAAATTTGGGATCCACTGCCTACAGTAAGAGGTAATACCTAGAAAGGCACGTACTTCTCTCTGTGTGCGTGGAACACTCATCTGTGTAATTGCTTTTATTCTTTCTGGGGTCAACTTCCTTCCCTCCTTTGACAAGAGATGACCTAGGTAGGTCACTTCTTGGCAGCAATATTGCATTTTGGAAGGAGACACCTTGTTATTTAGTTTAGACAAATGATGCAATAAGGAAATTGTAGCTGCTTTGCAAGTTTCCTTGTCATCGGCAGCCACTAGAAGATCGTCTACGTACTGTACTAGGGCAGAACCTGGAGGAAGGACAAAAGAATCTAACTGACTTTTTAATGCTTGACTATAAATAGATGGACTTTCACAATAGCCTTGTGGAGCTCGTTTAAATCTGAAACTTCGACCTCCTAAACAGAAGCCGAAAATATCTCTACTTTCTTCGGCTATCGGAATGCTGAAAAAGGCATTCTTTAAGTCGATAACTGAGAACCATGTGGCTGTAGCAGGAATCAATGTTAGCAAAGCAGTAATGTCCGGAACCACAGGAAACTGCGGAACCACAATTTTATTAACTTCTCTAAGGTCTATGACAAACCTGTACACTGGAGGTTTTGTAGGATCAGTTCGTTTCAAAATCGGTAGTACAGGGCTGTTACAGACATTTCCTCTAGTTTCTTCAATCACATCTTTCTTAATCAAATCTTGCACAATCAATAAAAGTGCACGTTCTCCTTCACTAGATATTTTATATTGGGGAATTCTTGGAAATTTTACATTTGCTTTCAAGGTTACCACATACGGTGGAATTTCTAAGAGACCTACATCATTAGGACCAGTCGCCCAAAGAGAATCAGGGAGTGAGTGTAGCTCTGGCGGGAGTGCGTCCATTGACAAGTACATCGGAGAGGTGATATTTTTACCCAACGTGAGTTGTACTCCTTCCGGAGAACAGTACAATGTCGCATATAGTCGTTTTAACAAATCTAAACCAAGCAGATTTTCATTACAACCTGTCGTTAAAATCAGGGGTGCTTTCAATTGGCACGGTCCAACAGAAATAGACAAAGGACCAGATATCGGGTTGTAAACAGGGGCGCCTGAAAAGCCTACGGAAACATTTGTTGAGCCGGACAAAGGTGCGCCAGGGAGTTTCGCATGAATGATAGAACTTTTTGCGGCACCAGTATTCAACAGAAACGGTTCGACTACACCTGATGTTGCTACTGCGACATAAGGCCCACTCTGATCCACTGGAACTGATACTACTCCCTCTCTTTGTCCATGGCTGTCCTAGTACCTATTTTGCTGAAAACCCTCATCTATTTCACAATAGTCCTCAACAAGATATTGTTGAGATCTATTTTGCTGAGTAGATTGTCCATTTCGTTGATCAAAGTGATTGGAGGGACGATCATTCGTTTGTGGAGGCATAGCACCTCGTCCTCGACCTCTAGAATTCTGCACAAAACCACCACGACCTCTCTGAGCTACTGCTGCATTATTTTGCGTTAAGATCGGACATTCATTTTTATAGTGACCCTCTTTCTTACAATACGCGCACTGATTCCATTGATATTGAGGCCTTGATGTACTATAATCTGTCCTTTGGTACGAACCTTGCTGCGTATTAGATTGATTCGTGCGAGGCGGATACGCCTGCTGCAAGAGAACTTTAGTTTTTAAATCTTTCGTTTTCTTCTCTGATTTCTCCTTTTCTTCTTTATCCCTATTTTCGTAGTACTGTGCAGTCGCAAGTATTTGCGCAGTTGTGGATACAGCCCACGCATTTTCTGAGTCTTTTAGTTTATTGCATAATTCAGGTAACAAATTATGCACAAATTTATCGACAAACAGTCTTTGTCCTCCTTCTGTGCTCATGTCCTGACCACTATGATCTACAAAAGTTTCTTCAAACCTCGTGAAGAAGTCGGAGACACTTTCGTCTTTCTTCTGCCTGCATGCTGACAACTTGTCCCAATTAACACGTAATGCTGGCATTAGAGTCTTCATTAGATCAATTATTCTACCTGGAAGATTAGCAATTAGGGGTTCGGGTTTTGCACCACCTATTTGCTGACCATCTGCTGCAGTGATAGCTGCCCAATCACCACCTAAGGCAGCTTGATGATCCTCTCTACGAATTTTAGCCCAAATTGGTTGTGGAACTACATTGCCAAATAACATATCAATGTCCGCTAAGTTCATTATACAGGCCTCAACTGTCTGTGTTAATTCCTTGTAATATCCAGCAGGATTCTTACGTGGATCTGGCAAGGCCTGTTTCACCGCTAGCACTTCAGCTCGCTTCCATGGAATGTGTATCCACACTCTTTGGAACTGTGCTGGAACAGCTGCAATACCAGCATTATTATCAGCTGCCACTGCTTCGCGCCAAATTGGAGGAACCTCCCTCATAGGATATTGGCGACTTAGCTTCATTTTTCCTCTTTCTAAATCTCTCGGCGAACGAAGAGATGGATCATTCCTAAAACTTAAAATAAGTTCCATCGCTTCTTTTATATTATCACCCACTATCATTCCTGCAGCAAACTCTTTCTGAACTTTAATTAAATCTTCCAAATCTGATTCAACATCATCTTCTTCTATTTCTTCACGTAACAACGAGCACATCTCATCAAAGACATACCGTTGCGTTGGTTCCTTCCACTGCATAAATGTATCTAGCACATCTCTCGTACTATATCTTCTACTCTTCGAAATCCATCTGAGAGCCGTGGAATCTAAAATTCCCCGTTCCTCAGTACTTGGAAGCTGACTACGTCTCTGAACAGAGTCAGGAGTAGGAGTCTTAATTAAAGTTTTATATAACAGAGACAGCATATTAGTAACAGAATCAGTGATTCTTCGACGAACAGAAAGTGGAGTTAACACACTCGCAGACGTAGAGAACGCAGTAGAGGTAGGAATAGATAATGGAACAGTAGGAGTATCGAGAAAAATAGTTTGTGGAACAGTAGGTGCAAGTGACACAGATATAGGTATAGAAGTTGGCAGTTCAGGAAGAGGAGGAGCTGTAGTAACATTTACATTGATCACAGGAGGTACGGGAACTTGATTCGGAGGGACAGGAGCAAGAACACCAGGTTGTCCAGCAACCGGCAATTGAACATTCGGGACAAGTGGAGCCGTAGCACCTTGTGCATACGGTGGAGGTGACCGTAACAGATAAGACAACAGAGGATCGTTTTCGGAATCCTCCAGTATCTTAGCCATTTTCGATGGCAAGGCAGGATAGCACTTGTCAATCGCTAAATTATGCTCTCTAATGGCCACATCTATGGCTTTCTCACACTCGTTAGCCTGCAACTGCTTAGCCGCTTGCTCTAGAGTCAACTCTTCTTGGTCTTTCTGTTCTTTCTTCAACCTTTTCATTTCTCTCTGTTTGGATTCTTTTCGCCAGTAACGGAAAGAATCAAACATTGCCGGCCGGGCTTTCTTCCTAAACAATTTCGCTTCTAAGTTGTCGAGAATCTCGGGTTCAAAACTACCATGCAGTGGCCAACTAAGGACACCATCCTTCGCAGTGTAACGGACCCATACCTCATTATAAGATATAGGACCCACACCAAATTTACAATATAAATCATATAGGGGAGTCCCAATCGGAGGAACCAGACAGGAGTCCTCCAATCGTGAGTCACGGTTGCAACCAAAGCAAGACAACATTTTCCGACTTACCATTTTTCAGTCCGGAACACAAAACAAACAAAACACAAAACAGATGTGTGCACTTAAACCAAGAATTTAGGCCTACCAAAACGAACTGTTGTATCGATACCCAAACTAAACCAAATAGATTATCGTAACCAGAACAACCGGTGATAATCCTACTAAGAACCAAACCAAACCGAACCAATCAAGGATTTTAACAATCCTCACAAAGTAACCAGCTAGCTATCACTAAATACTTAACTGAGTCACTGAAGACGTCACCAAGGAGAAACCCATCACGTTTCGCCGTACTAAGGACTGCACCTCGGGTCCAAGACAGGGCGACGGTCAAGGCAACGGCCCACTGCAGCCGTCTTGAACGGGAACCCTCGTGGAAGAGAACTTCGGGCCACTTTTGCGATATGCCGGGATCGATGAAGTGGGGCGCCTCCCTCGGGAATCTTCACACGAAGCTTCTCGAACTCTTCAGGCTTTTGGACCGGTACCGAATGACGTCGCCCCACGTTGGGCGCCAATTGGAGTTCTGGACTTTTTGGTTCCGTCCAGAGGTGTCAGGGAACAACACCCAAAGACCCCGGAGTTCCACCTGCCTTGGTGCACAAATGAACAGAAACACGGGCTTCTCGATGGTGGCGTCAAAGACCAAAGGTTTATTACTGCAGGGACACAGAAGTCACAGATACTACACACGGGCAGAATCTAGGAGCCTGTTCAAATTGTACAAAGTGGGTTGCTCCTTATATACTAGTTTTTGGCCTTCAGGCGAATTCTTCACATGTTGGTACATTCCCAAAACCTTTGTGTCATAAACAATAAATATTTGGCGTACACAGGAACCGTTGATAAAATCTGATACGAAACATCTTACGAAGAGGGGTTCCCACTAGTTCATCACAATCCCTTGTCAATATTGCATTCAAGAGCCGGACCGCCTCATCGTAAATTTCGTTACCTCCCCCTAATAAAGATTCAGAAAGAAAGGAACGGAGCCAGGTGTGGAAGATAGGAAAGCGGGATAAGAGATGCTTGTGGGTTGTAAATGGGCAAGGCTATCGGCTTCGGCCGCCTAATCATGATCAGGACAATGGACACGAAGACCAGTTTAGTAAGACTGGCCTCGGGCAGAGGAGGCAGCCTTTGTCGAGTCATGCAGCTACAGCGTGATCTGGTTTAAGGTGCACGTGTCATGAAAGAGGTGAATCTCCGGCTAAGGCTACGTGTCCTTAATCGAAATGAAGTGATCAGAGGTTATTGCGTATGTGAGGGCAAGAAACACAAAATGGCTGCCATGATCTAAGATGGATGCCGTGGGTAGATCAGAAATGTGTTAATAAAAGGAGTGCTCTTGCTTGTAGCGTAGCGAAAACACCAGGGTATGCTAAATGGATCATTTGCGGTTCACTGATACCAATATTGTGTACTTCCGACAAACTTGAAAACACGGGTTCAAATCGTCACGGAACCGTCACGGAACCTCAGATCTGAGAACCTTTCACTTGATAACCTTAAGATACAATCTCTGGGCCCATTTGTTTGAAATGTGTGTTTCCTAGATGTTGCAAAATTGACCTCCAACTGGCATCAGAACTGCTACTGCATAGTCAGGACTAAGCACAGGCTGGCAGCATCTACGACATGGTTGATTTTGGCCTGGATGTGTCTGTGACAGATAGTTTCTCAGCCAAGACCCCTCCTTTGAAAAGGCTGAGATGTGTCTCTTGCCATCTCCAAACATCCTCTTGTATGGGTCTCCACTCCCTCTACATAGGCTAGAGCAACTTGCAAACCTCTGCTGTTTTTTTTAATGAGTTACGTAAGCTGTTGATCAAAGAGTCTGGCTTGTTCCAAGGGGAGATTCTTTCTGAGACGAATCTGCCTTACAAGAAGGCATCCACAAATGTCTTCAGGCTGCCACTTCTGCTCAGAAGATGAGTTGGCTGCTCCAAACCGATCAAGAGAAACATCAATTGGAAAACGTATTTGTTGTTTTATATGGTCAGGACTGGAGTCATATCTGAGTCCTTATGCATCCAATCCTCAAAGGATTGTTAGTCTTGTAGGAGGGACTGTATTGTATAGTTGCGTAAGTGCTTGCTCTGACCAAAAAATTGAGCCTACTAGCACTCAATCTCTACTTCCACTCCTTTAAAAACTGCTTTAGGATGGACTGTCTCTGTTGAAATTACAGCCCTTCAGTTTGAAAGACCCACCATAAGAGAGTCCACTTTACCCATGGGTGTGCACTACTCCGCATAGTTTTCTAAGCGATATCTGTGGATTAAAAGTTTTGAAAAGGTTGGGAATTTACATTATTTTGTATTGCATCATGCGCTGGGAGAGATTTATGCTCTCTTCACTGGCAGTGACTGAATAAATTCACCTCATTAGGTACATCTGGGCCTTCCAGCAAAGCTGTGTTCTCTTTTTAAGTGTTTCAAAAACACTTGACCTTTAACCTGACCTCCCTTGGTATCCTGGTCATTAACAGAGTCCTTGGTGTCATAAATACGATCAGTAGGCCTTTTGAAGGATGAACACCTTCTTCGGCTGGAAATGCCGCCTCCACTCACCCCTTAATATTTTTCTGCTTGGCCTCTAAAGAAATTGGTCCCTGTTGTAAAGAGGCTAAACCTGCCACCTGCTCACCGTGCTAGAAAGGCTCTACATGCTAACTTTTAATGATAATGTTTGTCTCCAGTATGAAGCACATAGCAAAAAGGAAAAGCACTTCCATAAATAGTGGTTGCCTAACAACCAAATGATGTTTCAAGTGAGAGTCGCCTACATTAAAGTGAAGAATCTCTTAGGATCATAATGCACGTCCTCATGCTTTTTCAGGTAAGAGACCCTGGGATGTTAAGTCTGCTGCACCATACCAACACACCCCTCACTTATATCGATTTTATGAGTGGGTGCTGTGTATTTGTCTGGGAGGACGAGCTCATAATGTTCTGGAACTTGATGAAGGCCCAGAGATGTAGGTCCTCCCATGGCTTGCAACACAGCATCCCTGCTGGGAGTGGACATCGCCCACAGAACTGTAGTGTGTGGTGATGTCTCATCAGATTTGGGTATGTGCTGCATTTCTCAGGTGCACGTCTCAATCCTAGTAAAGCAGACCACACTTGTCTACAAACCCCTCACTATGGTGTTGAATTTGGATTTTAAAAAAGGTGGACCTCCTTTTCATGTCTTTCAGCCTTTTTAAGAGCAAGAAAGTGGCCAAGAACAACTGGATAGAGGATGATGTTTGTTTGAGGAGAGGATGGATCAGAATTAAATCAAAATAGACTTTTTTTCTTTTTCTCAATTTCATGTTTAGTTTTGGTAGGAGAATAACCTCTGCACACAGGGCCGAGACTACAAATAAGAGAAAGAGACTCCATGCATGTACTCCAAGACACAGTAGTGTTAAAGAGGAATAGGGTCAAAATAGGGATGGATTCTAGACCTAACATATGGGTGCTTAGTTTGGTTTTTATTATGCATGCACTAAATCATGACTGTTAAACATGAGATATTGTGCTTGAGGGAGGTTCTGGTAAGTAATATATTGTTTTTGGAAAATATAAAGGTCCTTTCTTTACACCTGAGCATAGCATGTTAGTTAGAAACCTTATGCAAATTAAATACAGTTGACTTAGTGTAGTATGTATGCACAGTGTGTTAGAAGTCCACAATTCATCATTGACATTAGGCTGTCCAATCACATAAATGCAGTAGCAAAACTAGCAGCTTATGAGAAAAAAGAGTTGGCCAGCCATTAACGCACCTGCAGACCTTTTCCTCTGTTTTGCACCCCACCCGGGTCCCTGGATGTGGCATACATCTATATATAGCTCTGTCATAAAACAATGTTGTGCAACACACAAAAGGCTACAACAATCGTGCCCACAACTTCTGATTAATATACCAGCAGCCCCTAATATGGACAATGCATCTGATTTAGAAATTAAGGAAACCAAATGTGCATTTAATAATGGCTGGTTTACATCTGTGTGCCCAATTGTACCTCTGCTAAGTCACTGCAGACAGATGTCTGTAGGCTGTAAGACGATGGGGAGGGAAAGTATACCTGACATCACCTGCAAAAAAAAGTGCTTTGCTAATAAAGAAGCATCTTTTTTAAATGTACTGTACAATGCCTACCAATCTGTAATATATATGGATTGAATTTTAGTGATTAATAATTATATATGAAATGCCACCCCTGATACAAATGTAGGCCTAGTGTAAGATGCTGTTACTTACCAACAAGCCACATGTTACTGAAACCCCAGCAACCAAAAGACATCCTAGAGGAAACACATCAGTGTAGCAGCTCCTAGCATCGCACACAGTCTTAATGTTGGTGTGCTTGTCTGTTGCGGAATAGGTGCGCTGTGTAACGAGGTGGCTGAAGTACCACGCGGGTGCAGTCAATGGCACCTAGCAAACAAGGGAAGTGGCAAAGGCACATAATTCCCTTGCTGCTCATTGCCTTCCCGCCTGTGCATGTGGCATGGTGATAAACTGGCGCACTCTACTGTTGATTCATCTCAGTACATGACAGAAGCAGAACTGGCTTGAAAGTTAGTGCAGAATGTATTTTATATGAGCCTGAGATGGACCCAGAGCAGGTTGAACATGACTCCAGCTCTTGCTCCCAGTCAGAATCCAAGTCCAAAATATCAGTTGGAAAGCGGTATCTGGTAATCCAGCTGGACAACCCAAAGATATTGAATTTTTCTTGCACACCCAATCTCTTCTCTCCTCCTCAAATAATTCCCCCTGAAAGTAGGGGCAAATCTATATAGATGTTCACCAACATAGTGCAGGGAGGAAAAGAGGTTTGGTATTATGTTTCTTTCCTATGCAGTCAGATTGGCTTCAATTGGTGATTGTTGAAATCATTTTCTTCCAGAGAAGGGTGGTGGAGTTCAGCACAATCACTCAGAAAAGATTACTACAATATATTAGAATGAAAATAAAAATATGACAGCTAGACTGCATGTGACATGTACCTGATGATGTACCAAATGTGATGTAACTCTGTATTTCGTGAACCACCCAGTGGAGATACCACACACTGTTATAATGTGAGTTAACGAATGATGCACAGTTCATGTTTTTGTGAAAACAATAAAAGATATATTTAAAAGAAATAAAAAAATAATGAAAATAAAAATATGTACTACTTTTACATATTTTATTTTAAAATTTAAAAAATCTGAACGAATTAAGTCTATTTTAGTTTAAAAGAAAATTCCATGGAGGTTTATTATAATTCCCTACCCCCGTTATTTTCTATTGGAGGAGGTTGCAATGCCAGTGTGATGCAAGACTTATTGAAGCTCCAAGTTTGCGTACTGTAATACTATTTTGAAACCCGTTTTGGCTGCAGTAACTGTAGTAACTATAAAAGTGCAGTTGGGGGATAACTACTCGCTTTCTCTTTTGTAAGCGGGTTAACGTCCCTCTCTAAACCACTTCCTAACACTTTCTTAACCCCTCCTTTCTAATCCTCTCCATTTTAGTAGTAAGCATTCCCCTTTATCCAGCCTCTCCCATGTTATCTTTCCAGATCTGCCACATAAACTTATGTGTGCAGAGACTCTGCCATTGGGGCAGCAAACTCCTTGATTTAGGTATTGGTGAAGAGGAGATGAAAACTCTTTGTGAATAGCATTTTGGAGCATTACAAAACATACAGAAATACAGTTCGTGAATAGGCATCAAAGTATTTTACAGAGAAATGATATAACTCAATCATTATTGTAATTGCCTACACCTTAAAGGGAAATGCTATCAAGCTAATAACAGCTTCTGACTTACTTGTATGCATGGAGAAGACAAAGCCCTTGACAAGTGAGTGTGCAGACTTGGAAAGAGACATATGTAGAAAAAGAACCATGGCCAGAAGAAGAAGAACTCCAAGAGGTTTTTTAACAACTGCTCAAAGGAAGAACCAAGATTAAGACTGAAGAATTGGGGTGTGGTCTTGATGGCTAATAAATCAGACGCAGTGTAAAAGTGCTCCAGGACCACCTGTCTATCCTTCGCGATCCTGCACGTCATGGCTGCCATGCCTTGCCTTGTTTTTTGCAATGCCTTGAGAACCAGCATGTCTCACCTCCACCTGTGCTGTCTTGGCCCTGCCTGGCCTGAAACATCCTGCCCCCAGGAAGTGGTGTGGTTGCGGAGCTAGCTGTGCCCTTCCTGCATTTTAATTAATTTAATTTAAAGGGATCTTATCATGCGCAAACATAGCCCAATGGGCGTCAAGGCGCATGGACTTGGTAGGCTGGCAGCCTTGATTTGGTTACCCTGGAGACCTGCACCTACGACTTCTAACTTGTGGCATTTGTGAGAACATCAGTGCTGTGTAGACCGTACCCAACATCTGGTCCTGTTCACACTATTCAAGAGTCTACAGGTCCGCTGACATGGGGGTGAACACAGCTTCCCACAATCTGCCTCCCACACGAAGGGCTAGCTGAGGAGTGAATACTAAGACTTCAACGGACCTTCAGTCCTGCTTGTAGTGAGTGACTGGTGGAAGAACCGAGCCTGTGAGGGGACACGGGGACAGTCAGATACTATTTTCAATCCTGGGCCATGTAAAATACACTCTCACCCACTCCAACTTGGGACACGGCAGCCTAGTGCTGTGTGCGACTCCGCTAACACCGCTGAAGTCTAGCCTGGTGACCTCACCTCTACTTTACCAAAATGGACAAGCTCAGTTACCTTCTGCTGAGGTCCTACCACCCTGTCCTGTATGGCTGGGCGGCTGGACTCCCTTCTGCCTGTTGCCGGCCATGACTATTAGTGCTGCCCCTAATGGAGGGCTGGGGCAATCGAATTGGCCGACAGATCCAAAAACCCAGCCTTTCGTCAGTCCTCTCTGTGTCCGGGTACGGTGGCCAGATCTTCGCAATGCCTGTACATGGTCCTCTGAAGCAGACGGTCGCATTTCACTGCTGAAGGACGAAGTGGCTATGCTGAAATCTACAGTAGCTGGTTGAACCCCTATAAACTTTAAGCGAGCGTGAAAGATATAGAAAATAGGTTGCACTGCAACAACCAAGAAAGGTCGCCCGGGGACTTACTTGAGAATTAGCTGACTTCCTGTAAACCCAAAGATTAACTTTCCCAGTGGCTTTTAGCCGATCGAGGTCATCGCTCGCTGGTGCAATACCCTCCCCAGGGCTTCCCTGTGTCGACTAAATTCTCGCCTTCTAAGCTACTATAAAATGAGACGTCATGTGTCAGGAAGCCCACAAGCCTGGTGCACTATGGTATCAATCATACTGTATCATGATCTTTACGCATGACACTCAGGTAGTTCAACGCCAGCGGAAATTGTACGACAAAGTAAAAAAAAAGCTTTGGGCCATGAATCTCCAAAGTATGTTTTTTCTACCAGGGTCAAAGTTATATTTGATGGCCGCTCCTTGTACGAGAGTCCTTAATCAACTTGGGACTTAATGCTGACACATGAGAACTAAGGAGCGATAGACTGTACCCTGCTCAACTCGTCTGCTTCTTTCAGGGCTGTGACCCCAGTGCACATGCCACCAGGGTTCTGGCTAGAGACGCGGGACGCACACAGACCAACCAGACTCCGCGGGCCCTGAGGTACACCCCGAGGAGAGTGACCACCTACCAGGCCCAATGAGCTCCAATTCAGAGATTCACCTGTCATATGACCTGCTCGAAACAGACCCCCTAGGAAGAGAAGGCTGTACCTGGAACATAATCCTCTGACCTTGCCGCTGAGAGAGCGTAAACTGAACGGATTGCAGTAGTACATCATTTTTCCATGTAGTACGCACTATCATGAAGAGAAATGCCATGAGTGCCAATATTATATTCATTTATATTCTGAATTGTGTGATTAACTTAGAGATTTAGGTAGAAGTGGAACTAATGCAGAAATATATACACATGAATATTTTTATTAGATGTGATTAATCCTGAACCCATGTCATGCAGCTGCTAAAATGAAAGATGGCTATGCGGTTAAACGTGGAACGTGGTAGGCCTCAGGGCCTGAGTAGAAAGTGTTTTGGGAAAGGTATTTCGTTTACATGATGTGGGTTGCACTAAATGATATTTAGTAGTTAGGAGTGTAATAGGTTTATATTTTATAGATGTGTTTACCAAATCACAGAATAGAGTGCTAACATGTTATTAATTAATGAAGAAGATTTGAATGGTATAATCATTATAAGAAATGTTGTAGGCCTGAAATGTTTTAGTCATTGCATTACACATATTGGTCTTTGAAGAGAAATGTTGCGGGTTGTTAGAAGTTATGAAATGGGGCTTTGACTGCAGATGTCTGTCTGCAAGACAGAGGGGGGATCCAATTATAAATTAAAATGAATAGATTCTTGTTCAGAAGACGGCCCAGACATGTAGGAGGTTTTTGGAATGTTTTAGGGGGTATCAGCGGGCCGGAGAAGAGTCTGCGAAGCAAGGTCAACTCTAACGCACGAGGCCTCATCACGGAAAAAGCCAGAAGATACACCACGTGAGGGGCGTCTCGCAAGGGGCGTCTCCAAAATTGTTGTGTTCTGTATTAGGGACAGCACCCCTGGGAGGAGATAGAGCAGATGCCTGAGGACCCTTTAGAGAGCGGATGGGTAGGCAGAGAGGGGTCATGACTGGCGATTATAGGTTTCCATCTAGAGACTAAGAGTAGGTGATCTTCCTAGGAAGTCATTCACAGCTGACACCTTTTGATAGGTTGAAACCTTGTTAAGTAGGGATACCATCTAGAACAGGGTAGGGACAGCCTAACCTGTATCTTGTCTCCAAATTTAAATGACGGAGAGAATTCAGTATGTGTCTATGTTAATGGCCTTATTATTCTTAGAGCTTGTGTTAGTAGTTTTCTTTGCTCGACTGAGAGTTTTCAGAGAGCACATGTATGTAGTTGGGCCTGTATATCTAGTGAATCTCCTTTTGAGATGTTTGTATTTACAGCTAACTCTTACCTTATAATAAACCTTTAAAGCTAGAAGTTGTTTGTGGTTCTTCCGAGCGGAGTCCTTTCTGGGGTGTAACTAACTGGGTAAGAGGTGCACTTTCTTTCCTCAATGACAGGCAATAAAGGTTCAATTGATCAGAATGGGGTTATGGGTCAATAGAGATTAGGTATCGATCAAAATCTCAAGTGGAGCAGTTGGTAGCTACAGAGGATGGTTGTCTTCTTGAGGAAGGTGACCTAGGCCAGGTTAGATTACCCCAAGGTCCCTAGAGATCGATGATCGGAAGAACCGCCCGCTGAAGAAGGTCCGGATGACGTAAGACAGAAAAAGCAGCAGTATCGGTCGAGAGTGAGTATAAAGGGTCATGCGTGTTAGATTGCGGTGTTTTTGTATTGTATCTATGTTGTAATGTCTGGCGGAGTTGAATGCCTGTAGAGTGATTGTGAGACAGGTTGTGAGCGCGCGCAACCGGAGAAAATCTTAAGTTCAAGGTGAGCTTAAGTGGTTCGGGTGTATCGGACATCCAGAGTAATTGTCAAACCGGAGTAAAGGGGGTCATGAGGTACCATTGATCGCCCGAAGGACCGAGATAGGGGGAACGAAAGAGTGAGTGTGTGAGTAACGGACGCTGGTCGGAAGTTACTGTGTGTAAGCAACCTATCAGAGAGACGGAGGACGTTTCGTCAATTGGTATGACAATTACAGATTGACTGTGGACGTACAGTCAAGAGAAGTGACGGCTTGGTCGGAAGTAGTCACTTTTCGGCGGATGAATGGGACGCATGCATGACCGGGAGACGAGTTGAGAAAGGAGGGGTACTGCTGCGAAGCGGAGACTAGTGACGTCAGAAGGTGCCACGCTGGGATTGGCCGGCCGGAGAAAGACCGCGCTGTGATAGGCCAGCCAGCAAAGCACCGCTAGGATTGGTGGATAGTCATCAGGAAGTAAACAGAGTAACGAGGCTGAAAACTGTGTGTAAAATTATGAAGTGTTTTAAGTGGTTGAGAGCGGTGTTTAAGAAAGAGAGGCGAGGGTCATATGCAGGGGAAGAAGCCCCGCCGGAGGGTACGCCAGCCCGTTATATGGCTGAAAATGTGGGACTCCATACAATATTGTGGATCTCAGAGTGGAGTAAGATCACAGAAGGAAATGAGGAACTGACGTTTCCGAAGTACGGGACGTTCAGATTAGAGGTGCTACATAGATTGAAAACAGTCATGACCTCAATGAGACCCATGCCTAGACCAACCCAGTTTGAAGCTCTCAATGCATGGCTAAGGGCAGCGCACGAGAGGAACCTGAATAGACGACAAGAAAGGGTGAAACGATCGGTAAGGGCAGTGCAGGAGGCTAAGTGGGATGCGGATGCTAAAAGATGGAGAGTGCATAACATGGAAGTAAATAAATTGTACCCAGTATTAGAAGTGACTGGGAACAAAAGCCCCTTAGAAGAAGATGAAGAGAGCGAAACGGAAGACAGCTTGATAAACAGACTATTGACAGATAGGCCACCCCCGTATAACAGAGAAGGGGGAGATGTCGAGCATAGTGAAAAAGAGGCGGACAAGGTAGGAGAGTATGGACCGCTTCCCAGGCCTGATTGGGATCCCGCAGCAAAGAAGGAACTGCCCCAACCTAGTCAGGTGCAGCAGGTGGTCGGAAGGTTTGTGGTACAAAGGGGGCCGGAAACGGAGTGTGCCACATCCTACCCATTACCAGATGCACTACAAGTACCCGTTACCATAGGTCCTATAGTATCGATGTATAACCCAGAAAGAGCCAGAAAGGAGGAACGGGTACGAGGCGACAGAGAAAGAGCAGAGATGACAAGGAGGAATGACACGATTAACTCCCCAAGTCAATTGCCGATACCAAGGGAATGGAGCACCCCAGTACAAACAAGAGAGGAGCCAGGAGGGATTACGGGGGAGCCTAGATGGCCAGTGGACTTTAGAGGAACAGGACGAAAATCCTTTCAGGAGGTAAATGAGTACATGAGGGAGTGGGACGAGGCTATAGAGGCTCACAAGAGAATCAGAACAGCAGAAGCTGGAAGGGAAGGACAGGATAGCAGAACCCGGACTCACTGTGGGGCTGGAGAAAGCAGTCCAGAGTGGGACGGGAGGGAACAGGATCGGAGAGAGGATACTGGCCCAAGAAGAGGAAGGTCAGATCTGGAAAAAGGGGGCTTTGAGTGTGAGGGGTTGTCCCGTGCAATGCACAATGAAGGAGACCGGAGGACGCAGGAATATAGAAATAGTTTCAAGTGCACTCACCATGTGTCCGGGAATGATGGACAGAACGGGAGTTGTGAGAGGTCTCACCAAGATCCCTGTGATTACAGACAAGAACGTAGTCCTGGGGATATGGGGGATCGGGAAGGATCTTATCGGATACTGAGTGACACTAGGGTACGAGAAAAAGAGGGCAGGACAGAGAAGAATGGTGAATCTTCCCATGGAGGAAGGGGAGAAAAGGAAAATGGAGTAGGGGGAAATAGGCCTGTGTTTCACCACCTCCCTAGGCAGGATGGTCGAGCGTGGGATTTAGAAAGATGGGAGGAAGGTAGGGCTCTCCTTAACTCTCCGGAGTCTAAGCGGAGGGCTCGGAGTTGGGATGGCAGAGAGACTGGTGAACCCCCTACAAAAGAGATACTGAGAGCTGAGATAAAAGCCAAGAGACTTGATGTCACCAGCTTAAGGTCAGATCTGGATGACATGGTGGAGGGTCTCTTGCCTTTAGAAAGACTGGAAATGTATGAGCAGGATGAAATACTGTTTATGGCAAAGGACATTACTCGGAAAGCGAGAACAATACATGAGAAGCTGGTCGAATTAGCAGGCAAATATATGGTGGATCTGTCAAGGACCAAAGCATTACAGGGTAACCACAGATTACATTATTCAGATCGAGACCTAGATGAGAGAAGGACAATAGGATTGAAAACTCACATAAGAGAACTGATTACTGGAATAAGGACATGGAGGACATTAGATAAGTGGGAAGAGAGGTGGTCCAAGAAAGGGACCGTCAGGAGAAGCACGCTTGGTATGACACCAGGAGGACTGCAGGGAATGGAAGCATACCCTTTGCGTGAAGTCGCAAATGGGAACTATGTGCATGTGCCATGGAGTAGGGGAGATTTAGCTGCTTTTACCACTTCATTCCCCAAGTTGCGGGAGAATCCAGTGGAGTGGTATAAGCAAGTTGAAAGATTTGTAAAAATCTCAAAGGTCCTCTGGATAGATCTGAACACGCTGTTTGACATCGTAGTGCCAGGAGATTTGTGGACAGCATGTAAGGTTAGCGCTGAGTGGCCCACGACAGAACCAGAAAGGGATCCTGCAACTAATGGGCCGTCCGAGATTGTGATGGCAAAATACGAGAGAGTGATGACATGGCTGAAAGAGAAAGTGCCAATGCAAGATATAGATTGGGTCAAAATAGATCGAACTAGACAGGAACCCAAAGAGACAGTTCACGAATACTATGAGAGATTGCTGAAAGCCTTTAAACAATATAGCGGGTTGGATGTAATGGATCCGAAGGACATAGGGCAATTTGTGTCCAAGTTTGTCCTCGGCTTGAGATCTGACATTAGCTTAATGATTCAGCAACACTTGATTTGTTGGCAAAACAAACCCTTAGATGAAATCCTGAGATATGCTAGATACTGCTGCGATGAGATAGACTCCAAGGCAAAGAAGCTAAAAGAGAAGTTAATGGTGGTGCAGATGCAGGCAGTCGGAAAGGGGGGACAGCAGCAACAGCCGCAAGGGATTGGAACGGGCGGAAAGAAGCAGTATAGCCAGAATAAGGGCAATGAGGAGAATTCCACCTTTAGGCCCAGAATAGACATAGCTACCTTGAAGAAAACGACACGGTGCCACCAGTGTAACGAGGTGGGGCATTGGAAACGCGAGTGCCCATACAATGTCGAGATAGGAGAACAGGAGATGGAGGAAGAGGAAGAGGTCCGAAATGTGCAAAAAGGGGGGGTAACGCAATACCAAGGAAAGGTGCTCAAAGGGGGGGGCCTCCTCCCCGAGCCCAGTTTCCCCAGCCACCCAGAGTAGCGACGATGGGAAGAACGTATAGACAGATGCCTCTGTTTGTAGGAGGAGAGGAATGCTATTACATTGATCCGCTAACAGGACAGAGAGTAGAAAGGGAAGACTGCACCCTCGGGGCAGCCATAGATGTGGACCAGAGGGGACCCTATGTAGAGGCAGAAGTGGCAGGGTACCCCACGACTTTTCTGGTGGACACAGGAGCCACTAGGTCCACGATCAGATCAGCTGCAGTTCCAGGCTTGCCCATGTCAGGGGAGACAATACAAGTGGTGGGGGTCGCTAACAGAAGAATGACCAGCCCACTGACCGAACCTGTGCAGGTGAAAATAGGGAAGTATAGCGATGAACATCAGTTTGTGGTTTGTGATTCCAGCCCTGTATGTCTGTTAGGAAGAGATCTTTTGTGTAAATTAAATTGTACCATATACTGCACACCACAAGGAGTAGAGCTATTGACTAATGATGATGACGCAGATTTCAAGGTTGCAAATTCCAGGATATGTGTGGAGCTGTATCCCACTTTGACTGTGGAGGAGCTCCCCTGGGATCTGAGAGAGACAGTAGCCCCGGAAGTGTGGGATTTCACTGGGGAAGACATTGGATTGGTTAAAGGGGTGGACCCAGTGAAAATAGTAGTGAAACCACATGCTGAGTTTCCAAGAACACCCCAATATAAATTGACACCAGAAACGATTGCAGGCATCAAGCCTGTGATCGAGTCCATGATTAAGCAGGGAATATTGAAGGAAATCGTGGGTAGTCCATGTAACTCCCCGATTATGGGTTTGCAGAAACCAAATGGGAAATTTCGAATAGTGCAGGACCTCCGAAAGATTAATAATATAGTTGTTTCATGTTGCCCTGTGTTACCGAATCCATCCGTGATATTGTTTCAGATACCGGTCCAAGCTGAGTGGTTCACTGTGATTGATCTTTGTCAGGCTTTCTTCTCGATTCCATTGGATGAAGATAGCCATTTCCTTTTCGCTTTTAAGCTGGAAAATCGCGTATTAACATGGTGTCGTATCCCCCAGGGGTATACAGAGAGCCCATCGATTTTTAACCAGCTGTTGAAGAAGAATCTTGAAAGTCTGGTATTGCCCCGGAAGTCAGTTCTGGTCCAATACATAGATGACCTTCTTGTGGCGTCAGAGACAGAAGAAGCGTGCAGGGAGGATTCCATTGCTTTGCTAAATCACCTAGCTGAAAATGGGCATAAGGTGTCCCCGGGAAAATTGCAGTACTGTTTGACAGAAGTACAGTACTTGGGACACCGAATAGAGAAAGGAAAACGGAAAGTGTCACCAGACAGAATAGAGGCGATCATGAAAATGAATACGCCCAAGACACAGAGAGAAGTCAGGATGTTTCTAGGGATGGTGGGTTATTGCCGACAGTGGATTGCAAACTTTTCACTGAAAGCAAAACCTTTGCAGAAACTGACGCACAAGGAAGTGAGTGATCCGGTACCATGGGACGATGACTGTTTGATGGCGTTCCTGCAGCTGAGAGAGGACCTGTGTCGTGCTCCTGCTCTGGGAATGCCTGATTATGATAAGCCATTCTTGCTTTACTGTTGCGAGAGAGAGGGTTGTGCTTTGGCTGTGTTAGCCCAAATCCACGGGAGTGCCCGTAGACCAGTTGCTTACTTCTCTGCTACTTTAGACCCAGTAGCCGCAGCGTTGCCCGGATGTCTCAAATCCGTTGCCGCAACAGGTGTCAGCATAGAGCGGTGTGAGAACATAGTTATGGGGCACCCGTTAGAGGTATACGTGCCCCATTCTGTTGAACTGTTAATGACCAGGACCAAAACACAGCATTTGACTAATAGTAGGCTCACGCGCTATGAACAAGTCATTCTTGCTGCAGAGAACGTGACCCTCAAGAGATGCTCTGTTTTGAATCCTGCTACCTTGATGCCTCTCCCAAATGATATTGAAGACGATGATGAATGTACAGACCATGATTGCCTCGATGTGACTGAACTATGCACCAAACCGAGACCCGACATCGTGGATGAGCCATTGACTGACCCCGATGAAATTTTCTTTGTTGATGGCTCATGTGTAAGAGACGAAGTCGGGCAGTTGAGAGCAGCCTATGCTGTTTGTACGATTTCTGGAATTGTGGAAGCTGGATGCCTGGAAGGAGTACACTCCGCTCAGGTAGCCGAGATTATTGCACTGACCCGTGCTTGTTTGGCAAGCAATCAGATTCGAGTTACCATATATACCGATAGCCAATATGGTTTCGGCGTAGTTCATGATTACGGGCAGTTGTGGTCTCAGAGAGGTTATCTGACGTCTTCAGGCTCTCCCATTCGCAATGGAGAGTTTGTGCGTCTACTGTTGGAAGCTTTGCAATGTCCAGCAGGTATCGCAGTTGTGAAGTGTACCGCACATACCAGAAATATGGACTTCGTGTCACAGGGCAATAGGTATGCCGACGAAGTCGCCCGGTATTGTGCTGAGCAAGGGTACAATTTCACGGAGGTGGAAGTGGGAGGAATAAATGTAAAGACAGAATTGGCTATGATATTAGAGACTGTTGATACTTGGGACGAACTAAAGTGCATGCAAGATAATGCACCTGAGGATGAAAAACAGTCCTGGGAAAAGGCAGGATGTGTGATGGGAGAGTCCCATTTCTGGGTCTCAGCAGATGGAAGAGCAGTGTTACCCAATGAAATGGTGAGCCCAATGGCAAGACAGATACATGGCCCTGTACATCTAGGAAGAGATGCTATGCTGAGAGTATTTAGACAGACCTGGTACAATCCTAAGTTTAGGGTGGCAGCTGAAGCAGTGTGCCAACGTTGTGTGACCTGTCAACAGTTGAATGTAGGGAAAAAAACACCAGTTGCACTGAGTCACATAGGGAGATCTGGAGGTCCATTCAATCGCATGCAGTTGGATTTTATCGAACTGCCGAGGTGTAATCGTCTCCGTTATGTCCTGGTGGTTGTTTGTGTATTCTCCAGATGGGTTGAGGCGTACCCTACACGTAGGTGTGACACCCTTACAGTGGCTAAGTTACTGCTTAGGGAGCTCATTCCGCGCTTCGGGGTACCGGCCTCTTTGGAATCAGATAGAGGGACACATTTTAACAGCGAGCTTGTGAAGATGATCTGTGCAGCTCTAAATATTGATCAGAAATTGCATTGCAGTTACCGACCAGAAGCTTCAGGAATTGTGGAGCAAATAAATGGCACCATCAAGGCTCGACTTGCTAAGATGTGTTCATCAACGTCCCTAAGTTGGCCTGATGCGTTGCCATTGGTCCTTATGAGTCTTCGTAGTACCCCAGATAGAAGAACGGGGCTATCACCACATGAGGTGTTGATGGGGAGAGCAATGAGGTTGCCATCTATACCAACTGCTGCAATATTAAACATCACAGATGATATGATCCTGGACTATTGTAAGGGGCTGTCTGACGCCATTCATTCTGTGTCCTTCCAGGTGCAGGCTGCCGAAGTTCCGTCATGCCAGGAGGTATGCCATGACCTGCTCCCTGGGGACTGGGTGCTAGTACGGAAGTACGTGAGAAGAAACTGCCTGGATGTTCGTTGGCGTGGGCCCTACCAGATCATCCTGATCACGAACACCGCTGTGAAAGTGGGAAGCCTGCCCAACTGGATCCACGCGTCTCATACGCGTAGGGTTCCAGCACCTCTGGAAGAAACAGCTCCTCTCTCGGATAGACGTCCAGCAGAGGACCGAGAAGCCATAGAGGGGGCTAGCCAAGCTGTAGAGGTGCCTGAAGAAGCAGGAAGTGAGTCTGACCAAGCTGAGGACGGTCAGTACAACAGTGAGACAGAGGACGCTACTGAAGGAGAAAGTAGCTGGGAGACCGAATCAGAGACTGAACAGGCTGAAAGGGAGCGTGAACAGACCCGGAGAAGGAGGAGTAGAAGGGTATGTGGAGAAGCTAATTGGCCGCAAAGAAGGAGCTCCGGCCAGAGGTCAACTCCAGAGAGAACCCTTGCTCCAGTAACGGAAGACTCAGACCCGGAAGAAGGTGCTCAGGGCGCTGAGGCACCCGACTTGAGAAGGTCAAGAAGAGTGCGTGTGCCTAGCAGAAGGTACTCCACCCCTGAGTGGACCTACATGGTGGCAAATGTCTTCGGATCAGAAAACAGGGAGGATCCGAGCGGTGGTGGTGTCCACTTCTGAGCCCATCGTCACAGTGGAAATAAGACTGTTGGTGCCCGGAATCGAACAAGAAGGGTCACTAACTTTCATGCTCCCCAGACCTCCCCGCCTCAGCAAGTTAAAGCACATGTTTTTCACAGAATTGCAATTTCCCGACTTTGGTACAAAGATGACAGCTCATGAAGATCACATTCTTCGTTTGGAAATATTGAACTTTGCTATTGAAGCTGCAGGTACAAACCTTATTGTAGATGCTTAAAAGACTTTGTAAATAAGCAGGAAGAAAAGAAGATTACCTAGCGCCCAGGAAGCAGAGAATAGTAGGGACTTCCTTTTAGTTGACGGAGAAGGGCTAGGGTTGTCTGTATTGAACTTTAAAGAAACTTTTGCGAAAGAAGGTTGTCAGCTTCCAGTTGTGTGGTTCTAAGAACAAGAGAAAGTAAAAGAGACTGTAAAGGAACGGGAAGAAGAGAACTTTGTGCAGAGACAAGAGAGAGCCACACTATCTGACGAAATGGAGGCCGGCACCCAGAACCGCAGAGCTAAATGTATAATAGGTACACTAATAGTAGGAGTGATAATATTAATAGTTTTGGTAGTGACCGTTTCTTATGTAAAGGGACGTGAGGAGGAGACAAAGGTAACTGATGTGAAATCTGTAGGAACACTTACACCCATTGTAGTTGGTGAGAAAAGGGAAAACATTCAAGAGAAAGCGTTATTAGCTGCAGAATCTCGTAGGTTACACGTGGATGAGTCCCAAGGAAACTTTAGGTCAAATGCTTATGCTAAACTTTTATATGAATATGTGGATGCTATGGAGGTTAAGGACTGCTACGTCTGCATGCAGTTGCCGGCGTCTGTAGACGAAGGCATTAGGTATCATCACCTCCCGCTGACATATGGCATCACATGTAGCTTATTGCTTAGTATATTTTATGGGAGAGATAGTTTTGAATACTATTTCTCCAATTATGATGCAGTGTTACCAGAAGTCCCGAATTATAAGGCAATGAACAAATGGGACTACTGGAAAAGTGAAGACAGGTTGGCTAAGTTTTTCATTCCTTGGATTACTTTAGATACTTCACATGCCCGTAGAAACAATTTGACATGTAAGGTGTCAGAAGTCGAGAAAAAGTTCATAGGGCAGGTGGATGATAGATACAGAAGGCAGAAGATTTTGAGAAAATCAGGACAATGGAAGGTAGATTGGACCGAGGAAGAGAAAGCACACAAGAGGAAGGGTAGTAGTGGTCCAATAGCTTTGGATAAAGCGCAGAGAGGAAAGTTATGTCTTCACAGACCCCAAACATATTATGAAAATGTATATGTGGGAGAAGTCAGTTGTGAACATGCTTTCAATATAGAGTACTACACTAAAGACTTTCTTAAGGAAATGCAAGTGATTCCAAATGTATATTTTGTCTGTGGAAGAAATGCTTACGTGAGACTGCCTGATAACTGGTATGGCTCATGTTACCTAGCAATTGTCTTCCCCAAAATATATCATGCCCAAGAGTTAGGGACCATCAAGGGCAAGGCAAACTCGAGAGGGAGAAGAGCCATAGGGGATGCAGAAATGGTTGGAGATGTCTTTGGAGCTGTATTTCCTCTTTTAGGACTTATCCTTAATGATGTCAAAATTAGACGACTGGCAACAGTCGTAGACAGGTTGTCTGCCAGCACTGCTCATTCTCTAATGCTGGTGGAAGGAGAGATGCAATCGATAAGGGCTATGGTTCTTCAAAACCGTCTCGCCTTAGACGTCCTACTAGCAAAAGAGGGCGGAGTCTGTAAGGCTTTGAAGGTCCAGGAATGTTGCACCTACATTCCAGACAATTCAAAACCTCTTGAAAAAGTTATTAAGAATATAACTAATATTCACAAGGAGATCGAAGATTTAAGCAGGGAAAATGTTTGGGAAAAGGTGGGCCATGGGATAAAGAAAGCTGGCAGTTGGTTTGCCGCATTAGGCAAAAGTTTTGTGTGGAGTATACTGAAACCCATCATCATTATATTGATCTGTGGGATCGTGTTGTGGGGATTGGTGAGAGCATTCCAATGGTACAGAGCAAGAAGGTTGGAGAGGGCACATAGAGAGCAGCTGGAGAGATTAGCTGTGATACAAGATAATCAGTACCAGAGCCTGAGGGCTTTGGAAACGCGAAAACGAGGTACACTAGCTATTACTGCAGTTTGAAAGTTGGTGATGACCCCGAGAGGTCATCAAAGGGGGGAACTGAGAGAGCGTAAACTGAACGGATTGCAGTAGTACATCATTTTTCCATGTAGTACGCACTATCATGAAGAGAAATGCCATGAGTGCCAATATTATATTCATTTATATTCTGAATTGTGTGATTAACTTAGAGATTTAGGTAGAAGTGGAACTAATGCAGAAATATATACACATGAATATTTTTATTAGATGTGATTAATCCTGAACCCATGTCATGCAGCTGCTAAAATGAAAGATGGCTATGCGGTTAAACGTGGAACGTGGTAGGCCTCAGGGCCTGAGTAGAAAGTGTTTTGGGAAAGGTATTTCGTTTACATGATGTGGGTTGCACTAAATGATATTTAGTAGTTAGGAGTGTAATAGGTTTATATTTTATAGATGTGTTTACCAAATCACAGAATAGAGTGCTAACATGTTATTAATTAATGAAGAAGATTTGAATGGTATAATCATTATAAGAAATGTTGTAGGCCTGAAATGTTTTAGTCATTGCATTACACATATTGGTCTTTGAAGAGAAATGTTGCGGGTTGTTAGAAGTTATGAAATGGGGCTTTGACTGCAGATGTCTGTCTGCAAGACAGAGGGGGGATCCAATTATAAATTAAAATGAATAGATTCTTGTTCAGAAGACGGCCCAGACATGTAGGAGGTTTTTGGAATGTTTTAGGGGGTATCAGCGGGCCGGAGAAGAGTCTGCGAAGCAAGGTCAACTCTAACGCACGAGGCCTCATCACGGAAAAAGCCAGAAGATACACCACGTGAGGGGCGTCTCGCAAGGGGCGTCTCCAAAATTGTTGTGTTCTGTATTAGGGACAGCACCCCTGGGAGGAGATAGAGCAGATGCCTGAGGACCCTTTAGAGAGCGGATGGGTAGGCAGAGAGGGGTCATGACTGGCGATTATAGGTTTCCATCTAGAGACTAAGAGTAGGTGATCTTCCTAGGAAGTCATTCACAGCTGACACCTTTTGATAGGTTGAAACCTTGTTAAGTAGGGATACCATCTAGAACAGGGTAGGGACAGCCTAACCTGTATCTTGTCTCCAAATTTAAATGACGGAGAGAATTCAGTATGTGTCTATGTTAATGGCCTTATTATTCTTAGAGCTTGTGTTAGTAGTTTTCTTTGCTCGACTGAGAGTTTTCAGAGAGCACATGTATGTAGTTGGGCCTGTATATCTAGTGAATCTCCTTTTGAGATGTTTGTATTTACAGCTAACTCTTACCTTATAATAAACCTTTAAAGCTAGAAGTTGTTTGTGGTTCTTCCGAGCGGAGTCCTTTCTGGGGTGTAACTAACTGGGTAAGAGGTGCACTTTCTTTCCTCAATGACAGGCAATAAAGGTTCAATTGATCAGAATGGGGTTATGGGTCAATAGAGATTAGGTATCGATCAAAATCTCAAGTGGAGCACCGCCATCAGGCGAGACTGGTTTCGTTAAGCCAGTAATCTCTCGTTGCTATAACCGACTTTAATTTTTTAGAGGTAGTCCACCTCTAATGCCTGTTACGCATTGTTGACAAGTGGGTTTTTTGGGGGGAATTTATGGGTGACAGATGCTTTTTGGGAGGAAGTGTGGAGAGAGAGTGTAAATGGGAGGTTCTATGTTCTGTTACTGTTGCTAAAGTAGCTGTTGTTTTCCACTATCCTCACTTGTCAGACAGGCAGCTGCTTCACACACAGCTTCCGGGGTTGAGAATATAAATGGCGAAAGAGAGTAAAGTGCAGCGTGCTGTGCTCTGATGAATCATCACAAGAGTAATTTGGCAAAGTTGTATGCCAGTCTACCTCCTTGGGAAAAACCACTATTAAATAAAGAAAATTAAAACGAACACTGGCAAGCTAGAAACTACTTTTTGCACCAAAGATTGAATCAAATAACATTTACAACTAAGCAGTGTTTTAACGGAGTTAGAGTTGGCACTACTACTAAATTAGTCAAAATATCCCTGGTGGAGGCTACGCTGTATTTCCCTGAATGCCTCTTCCACAAATGATGTCACAGTTGGCTTTATAACTCTCGGGTTGAGATATAGGTCTGCGTAGCTCAGATTCATAGACCCCCCTTTAGCATAATTGAACAACGGGTTCGCCAAAGCATGACAATCTTTCAGCTAATCTCTTGAAAGTGGAACCCCCTTATTAGTCGAAATACTGACCCAGAGTAACAAGATAGACCCTAAATTTGAGCTCCATGGTACAAACCCACCTCCAAGTGGCACCTGAAAGAGGGGGGGCTTGGGAATCATCAAGAAGTCTTCTTAGGAACTTGTCCTCAAACTTATCAAGTGAGCCAGAAACTTTATACCACTACACCCTAGTGCACTTACTTTTATAAGTCCTATTATATCGTTCACAGGCTTATGCTCTAGCTGGGGTGCAAAGGTAAATACCGCTTCCACGGCTCTTTTGGACTGGATAACCCTATTTGAAAATAGACTGCGCCAAGTTAAATTATGGTCAAGAGGAATGTCTAAATAATTAAAAGTCTTGACCTTTTGAATTACCGTACCACCCAAATAGAACGTTCAAGTTTTTAAAAAAAATGTGGTATGTGCCAATATTTATAACAAAGGATTTGCTGCGATTGGTTTGTAAATTGACCCCCCACCCCCGCAATAAAACTGTAAAAAAAAGTCTAAAAGACTTTATAAACTGTTTGCGGTTCTAGAGAAAATTATCGCAACATTGGCACACAATAAAACAGACAATGTCCTTGTCATCAGTTTGAGGAGATTTTTCCATGCTTTGCACAGGCTCTATTCAAGGTAATTGACGTAAATGATAAACAATAAGGGGGCCCTCACACAACGCTGCCTGTCTGACTCCCATGCAGGATTTCATTTCAGCAGATTTTTCTCCCTCTGTACCAAATCTGACCCGATCACACAATACCAATGTATCCTCTACAACAAGTCAATTTATGGCTAGGTAAATTCCCCGGTGTCCTTTGGGCATCTGACAAGGCCACACTAAGAGGGATTGTGAATAGTTACCTCAGGCGACAGGAAAAGATTAAAATGCACTGTATCTCTGAACAAAAAACGGAGATCCTACAGCTAGAACGGCTATGCCTCAGTGGCGAGACTGGCGTTTTCCACCACCGGCTGGAACTTCCTTATGTCTCCATGCACCAGTTTTCCGTAGAGGAGGCCTGACAATGCTGGCACATGCTTTGACCCAAAGGTTGTAGGCAGGACCGGACTGGGAACCGCAACCGGCCCTGGCAAAGTGCTCGGCCGGCCCCCCTCTCCCCTGGGGGGGGGGGTTTAGAGGTGCCACCGAGGCCGGTTTTTCGGCCGATTTTGTTACAGGGCCGATTTTGCAGCTGTGCTGCAAAAACGGCCCTGTAACAAAAACGGCCCCCAGGGGCCCAAAACAGGCCCCCACCCGTGCGGCGCACCGGTGGATTGCCCGGTGCCCGCTTTGGCCAGTCCGGCCCTGGGTGTACCAATACCCAGGTAAATCCGAAAAAACTACTATACTGGCTGGTGACTAGAGACGTCTCCGCTAAATTCATCCAAAAGATTGAGTTCTTCTGGATGCATAGTTACCTGCTCAACTGAAATTGCCACCCCCTTCGCTGAATACTAGCGCCACCCCCCCTCATGAACAACAGTCACCCTTACATGTAGACACCGCCCTCCCATCACTCCTTTCGGGATCCCAAGTGGCACTTGATGTACACATTACTGCGGAAGAAATAGAGGCAGCATTACGGAAAAGACCCAGGCGGCTTTCCATCCAAATTATATTAACCCCACACCCTTATTTATTTATTTATTTATTTAATGAGTTTTATATGGCGCTGGCTTGACCCGTAGGTATCAGAGCGCTTTACATTAGGAACACAATGTTACAGAAAATTATAACAATTTCACATTGCATCAAAAATAAGGAACATATTGAATGAGGCAAGAAAGGTGAAGCTTGAATACGGAGGATGAGGGAAAAGACGTCAGGAGAGACGAAAGGAAGTCTGCCCAAAGACCGACTGGGTAGGTGACTGGGTAGGTGACGTCCGAGAAGGGACCCCATAGTACAAGGTAGCTCCATCGGGCATTGGTCAAATAGGTAGGTCTCAACTGACGAGGGAAAGTACACAGAAGAAAGTCCAGTGGATCGACAGGGTGGGGACTATGAGCAAGGACGGGTGAGGGCAAAGGTCAATAGCTGGAAAGAGGAGAAGAGTAGAGCGGAGAGGGGAAGGGGGTAGGGTGAAGGGGCAGGAGGTAGATAAGGTCAGGATATACTCAGGATAGTTTGCTTAAAGACTGGCTGGGTATGTGATGGTCAAGGAGGGAATCCATAGCCCATCTCCCCTTTAGCTCACAAGGTAGCTCCACCGGGCATCAGTCAAAGTGGCTAGGTCTCAGCTGTCGAGGGAAAGTTCTCATCGTAATTGTTACCCTCTTGCTGTCTGTCAGCAGATGTACACAAGAGGGTCCTACCCAGATCAGCTTCACACAGCAACCTTAGCTGCATATCGCCCCATTACGTTGATCAATACTGAAATGTAATTTTTTGTAGATACTCCTAGATAAAAAGCTCCAATGCTTTCTGCCCGCCTTGGTCCATCCGGAACAATGTGGCTTTATGTCTGATGTAGCACGTGCCATTGTATCCGTTGGGCACATGTGGCGATGGCCCGCCTTCAGGAAATATGAATGCCTTGTGTGTTAAATTAAAGGAGGCAACAACAAAGCATAGGAGGTATACCAAGGTAGAGAAACTGAAACAATCCTACTCTCCAACCCTACGTTTTGGGATGGGTGGGGTATTTAGGATTTTTATTATGTGGGGCAGGACCAGCTTTTGATGAGGAATTACAATGGAAATGGGGTTTTAGGGTTTTTGAGTGTTTTGGGGTATGAGAATGTTTAGGTGCACACATTCTTTTAGTTTTGTATTCAAAACAAAAATGGTGTTATGTGCTTTCTGCCATGATTGTGACTAAAAATTCCATCTGCCTAAATAAAAATCAGTCTACATGAGAAAGGCAGACGACACGTCTATGTCAGTATTTCCTTCATTGTTCTGTTGCTGGAGCCCGAGTTGGTTTCAAGTCATGATTTCTCTGACGTTACGTGTTATTAATGAAAAGTTTGGCTACTAAGGTGTAGTTATTCACTTTGTAATGAATAGTGCTACTGTGAGTGTATTGGATATCTAAGCACTATGGGTCAGTAGTACGACCCTTACAATTTGCGAGTCGCAAATTGCGTTGTTTCCGTCTCACAATTTGCTAGTCGCAAACTGTAATGTACAACAGTGTCTCAAACACTGTTTGCGATTCCTCACAGGGCTGCAAATTGCTTGCCTCATTAATATTCACAAGGCAGGTGCAATTTGCGACTCCATTGGAAATGACTAGCACTCCCAGGCATGGTGGCCGCTAGGGTCAGCAGACCACCATGTCTGTGACTGCTTTATAAATAAATAAGGTTTTTTTTAAAGTAGCCTGTTTTCCTTAAAGGAAAGCGGGATGCATTTAAAAAATAAAAATAAAACGTTTCTGTTTCATTTTTTGAGAGTAGGCAGTGCTCCATGTTACCACTGTCTGCGTATAAAAAATATTTTCGCATCCATTCCCAAAGAGGAAGGGGTCCCCTGGGGATCCCTTCCCATTTGAGAGTGGCTTACCACCTACTTGAAGTAGGTGGGAGACTGCGAGCTTTTTGCAACTGTAATTAAGTCGCAAAACAATCATACACTGAAGTGGGGCTCTCTATTAGGAAGGGACACCCTTGTCACTCCCCTTCCTAATAGCAAGTAACAAACCCTATTTTGCGAGTCGGTAAAAGGTTACTGAGTCGCAAAATAGGGTGTGTACAAGAGGCAGACCTATTCTGCGATCTCAAACATGCGGATTTCCCAAAAAAGGTTTTTTACTACCATGACATGTAAAACTAAAAAGTACATGTCCTGCCTTTTAAATATATTACACCCTGCCCTCTTAGGTACACAGGGGTACTACCTTAGGGGTGACTTATATTTGTAAAAAGGTTAGGTATGGGCCTAGCAAAATGGTAGTTTTGCCAGTTTGATATGGCAGTGTAAACTGCACACACAGGCTCTGCAATGGCAGACGGGGACATGGTTAGAGAGCTACTTCAGTAGGTGGCACAATCTGTGTTGCAAATCCACTAATAGCATTACAGGCCCTGGGCACTTGTAGGGCGCTTTACTAGGCACTAATAAGTAAATTAAATAGCCCAATTGGGAATGAGCAAATATTATCATGTATAAAAGAGAGAGTATATGCACTTTAGCACTGTTAAGCAGTGGTAAAGTGTTTAGGGTCCTAAAGCCAGCAATAGCGAGCTCAGAAAAGTGGTGAAGCAGGTAGACCAAAAGTTGGGGGGTAAACCACCCTAAGTCTATCTGGTTTAACACATGTCCCCTCCCAGCTGAAAGTGGGGAGAGCTAACAAGGCAGAAGAAACTGGAGAGACCATCAGCATTGGTGAGTCTGTCCCCAGGTGGTGCTCCACCGTAGAGTCCATTCCCTGTAGGGAGATAGGCCACCTCAAAAGCTTGGAATTCCCACCACCTCATCTGCATGAGCCATCTGAGGGGCCTGTGGTCTGTCTAATCCAGGAATTGAGCCCAATACAGGTATGGTGTCAACAGTGCCCGTACCATAGCAAAAGCCTCTCTTTCAATGGCCGTTCACCTCTGTTCCCATGGAAGTAACATTTTAATATTGAAGGCTACCAGTTGGTCTAGGCCCTCCTCATGCAGCTGTGCTAATACTGCCCATAGGCCATCTCCTGAAGCAACTGTTTGCACAATGAATGGTTTGGAAAAATATACATAAAGACATCATTGTCATTCTTAGAGTCAAGTGCAATGTGAAATGTTAAAGGGCACATTCCCCATTGGTTTCTTAGTTGGGAAGGTAACTCCGATGGCCAGGGCCAACCTTGACTCAGACAGAGTCAAGTAATTACTCATTTATGACATTAAAACAACATATTTTATCACCCTTACTATTGTTGTTCTGGTCAATCACACAACGTCTTCATGACAAGAGCCGGGCATGTCTGACTGATTTTTGATCACAGCCAGTTCTTCATGTGTAAAAAGGTAAGTGCCAGGGGTCGGTATTTCTCAGGAGGCCACTGTGGTTGGCACTACCCACTGCCCCTACCCACACTGTTAAATACTTACCATCGCATCATACAAGTGTGATGTGTTGACTATTCTGGGCGCCCTATACTGTAAATATGGTCTGGACCAACTGCATTTTTTTAAAGCTTAAACATACATTGTCAGTGAGCTCTGCACAAAAATGTATAGATATTACCAACATTTTAGTGCCATAAATAATCGTTAGTGTTCACAAAAAAGCTAAGATATTCAGTGCTGGCAAACACCGGCACAAAATTAGCACCAATTACAACATACCTGGCTGGTAAAGTACTGTGGATCATCGTTTAAGATGTCTGTTTGTTTTGCAATAATTAATGACTGTGGGGTACATTACTCACCAAATCCTGATGTTCTGTAGCACTGTAAATATAAATCAGACCCAGATTAATGGTCCAGACAAGTATTTAAAAATAAAAAATATATATGTATGCATTTTTGATCAGGAATTGGATTTTACTAGTGAAAGCCTGGAGCTTAGTCTCACCCATGGCAATGTGTTTTTAATATTCCTCAGTAAAACATGTGTTAAATATATTGTTCAAACTCATACTTTACACACACAAGATACATAGAAATATGTTGGTAGAGTTATGACCATTTTTTCATATGGTGGATGTGACTTTTAACCCCTTCCATGCTCATGACAAGGTCAACTCGTCATGAGTGTTACCTGTGCTGTGCTTATGATGAGTTGACCTTGTCATGAACAATGGGGATCCTGATTCTGCAGCACAGGAGGGGAAAAGCCATTAGCACCCAAGGTGTTAATACATTAGGATCAGAGTGTTAAGTCACTCACAATATTCTTAATAACTGAATCAGTGTACATGAAAGTGCTTTTCATGTACATACCTTACCTGACTCTCTACTGGTACATATAGCTGGCTGTAGTTTGTTAGGGGCCTCTCCACAATCATCTCCAATACCTAAGGATTGAAGATAGGCGCCCCATCACATACTCTTTCAGCCATGGTAAGCCTCAGTAGAAGTACATGAATAGCAACAGTTGAGCACGTCAGCTACAGGTGATAGTTTGGGGTAAAGTGACCTAATGGGTTTAAAAAAGTGTAAGCTAACTAGATGGAATTCCGTCTGGACACTGGATTCTGTCAATCACAGACCATTATGACCGATGCAGGACCCTTGACAGTGTAAAGGGTAGGTACAAGCTGCACTTAGTGGTCTGTCACCATGAGGGATACATGAGGCAACCATCATGTTTGGTCTGTCATCAAGACTAAGGGGGTCATTAGGATGGAGGGCGGACTAAGTCCGCCCGCCATTCTATCGGCCTTTGGGACCGCCCGCCATAAGGGCGGGGGTCCCGTGGTGGGCATTAGGATGCGCCCGCCACTGTGGCGCATTCTGCATGTTTAGCATTGTGCGGGCGGGCGGGGCTCTCAGCACAAACATGAACTAATGCATTTGCATTAACAAAGCGGCTGGCACCGTGCGGTGCCTGCCGCTTTGTTAATGCAAATGCAGGCGATTACCACAGGTACCCCCCCTGTGCACCCCTCCACATCTCCTTTACTCCGGGGGCCCGAAGGGGGCCCCCGAAGTGAAGACGCTGCCACGGAAAGGCATCTATCCTGGGCCATCCCAATATGGCTGGCGGTGTCAAACAGACACCGCCACCATGTAAAACCTTTTCCGCCCGGTTGCAAGGTGACCGGGGTGGAAAAGTGGCGGACAGTCTTTCCGTCCGCCGCGATCACCCCCGCCATACTAATATGGCGGGGGGCATTTAGCTGAGGATGGCGGGCGGATTGCCCCCGCTAGGCCGGGGGTGGCTACCACCCACCTGGCGTGGGTAATCCGCCCGCCATCCTAATGGGCCCCCAAGTGTCTGAATTGGTTACTAACTCTATGGAGGACTGTAGGAATGTTATTGATGGAAGCATTAATTATCAGTGAAGTTGCTTCTGTCAACAACTGCTAGTAAGTACCCATATTCCAAAATAGATATACACCATCTGCTCTGTAATCTGTGTCTTGTAAAACCATGGAAAAATACATAAAAAAATAAAAATAAATGTTTATCATACATATATTACTTTTAACATTTATAAAACTATGGCAGATAATTGCTTACTTTAATATATGGGTTTCTGTACAAAGAACATATGTTTTATGATTTTAGACATGTTTTGTGGAATTGTACTATTTGCAACACTTGTTTATGTATTTTCAAAATAAATGTAGAATATAGGAAAATATGTGTACAAAATATTCACATTCTTGATATAATAAATTAATAATGTATTATTTAGACATGTGCCTAATGCTAATATTTTAGAGATATTTCTATTAAATGTATGTGAACATAAAACATTGACATAGTGCATACATATGTTTAAGATATGTTCATCAACCACCCCAGACAAGATGGAGAAAGATTAGTCAATGTAAGGAACCTGTGTACAAACCATTTCTGAAAACAGAAACCATGCAGGAAAAGTACATGCAGAAAAAGTAATAGATGTAGAGCAGGTGCCTGAAAATGAACTTGGACAAGACTGAGGTCCTCATCCTCGGCTCCACCCCTGTGCCTGTGACGAGTCCTGGTGGCGGCCTCGCCAGGTACTGCCCTGACACCCACCGACCACGCATGCAACCTGGGGTTCCTCCTGGACTCTTCTCTGTCAGTGACCCAACAAGTCAACGCCGTCCCTTCCTCCTGCTTTAACACCCTCTGTATGCTCCACAAGATTTATAGATGCATCCACACTGGAACCAGAAAAACAAAGGCCAGAGGAACACAGGCCCTTGTCACCAGCAGGCTGGACTACGGCAACGCCCTCTACGTGGGAACAATGGCCAAACTCCAGAAGAGACTTCAATGCATACAGAACACCTACACACGCCTTATCCTCGACATCCCCGCCACAGCCACATCACCGACCAACTGAGGGACCTGCATTGGCTCCCTGTCATCAAGAGGATCACCCTCAGACTCCTCACCCATACTCACAAAGCACTCCACGATGCCAGACCAGCATACCTCAACAAGCGACTCACATTCCACATTCCCAACCACCAACTCCGCTCTGCTGAGCCCGCTCTCGCCACCGTCCAGCGCAACCGCTGAACAACCACCGGCAGCAGATCCTTCTCCCACCTCGCCGCCAAGACATGGAACACCCTCCCCATCCACCTATGACAGACCCAGGACCTGCTGACCTTCAGGAGACTCCTCAAGACCTGGCTGTTTGATCAGTAGCTGCTCCCCCGCCCCAGCACCTTGAGACCTCACAGGTGAGTAGTGCGCTTTACAAATGTATGATTGATTGATTAATTGATTTACATAATTAAGAAGTACAGACTAAACAGTACCAGTATTGAGGGTTGGCCACCAATTTCAATCGGAACTTACTTTTGCTGGACATCAGAAATCAGACTGCCAGCCTACCTATTGTGAGGATTATGGCAGTGTACACTTCTGTAATGCTGGCTCCTTCGAACACACAGTTAGGGACTCAATGAGATGTTGCATCTAACTTTTTAAGTTGCCCCTTTCCTGGTCTTGCCTGTTATGCTCACCATCCAATTTCCAATGGATAATGCTACACTTAACAATATAAATACCAGGTTTTATGGATAGGGAGGGAGTCATACCGCATGTGGATGGCACTAAATAATGTTGCATTGGAGTCACCTAATTGCCAGGAGCAAGTGTACCGTAATAGGAATCATTTCCACTCCATCAGTATGCAGGTGGTTTGCTTAGTAGATCTCCACATCACCAGTTTGTGTGCAGGAGTTCCATTTCCTATCCATGATTCACTACTGCTACTCAACAGCTGCATACCGCAAGAGTTGACAGACCTTGCCTAAGGATACTTGCATACCTTCTCAGGTGATTTGCCGCACTCTATAAATCCTGATTGATTGATTGATTGATTGATTGATGGATTGATTGATTGACTGCTTGATTGATTGATTGGCCAAGGAGAGCCTGGCTTGTTGGTAAGCTTCCAATATTAGGTTGATGAAAATTGTTGTTGGGAAGGTGTACCCTTCCCAACATAATTTCATTTATGTTTACTTTGGTGATTGTATTTTTCAGGGAACTCAGCTTATTCAAGGCTACATGGCATTTAACACCTAGGCAAAACCCAGTAACACCAGGGAGGCCCCATGTGGGAACTATGGCCTGTGAAGCTGCCATTTGAGCTCCAGAAGGCCTGGTTCTGGTGCCTGAACAAGACCCCCAGGGGTGCTACACTACTCTCCTGGCACGTTCTGCAAAATTATTGAGTTATGTTGTATTCTTTACGACATTGTTCTGCGGAGAAACAATCCTTCCATCCCTTACGACGATTACCAGTGGGAGCCCCAGAAAGTTGTTGGTGACATGTGTGAGCTAGTAGGCAGTGCTGATGATGAAGGCACTAACCTCAGGAGTTTGACTGATATTAAGAGACTGTAATGAAAATGCCATTTGTTTATATTCACTATAGACACATCTTATTTTAAAATTGATGCTACTAAATCCTCAAATTAAATTTCAGATTTAGTTTGTCTCCTTATATTCAAAGTGTTTTAGAGTTGTATATGTGTGGTATATGTGTTTTGAATGTGTACTCTATATTTGCAATATCTTACATATAATGATGAGAATGATATCTGAGAATACAATTTTGCAGCTGGTTGAGTGTGCTTTATCAAAAACGGTATTACATTTACAAAAAACAATATAATGTTAGTCACACACCTATGTATTTCTGCTTAAGCCGACCTAGTGCATATCATCCTGTCACCAACAGGGCCACTAGCAATTCATGACTTTACTACTCCTAAACTAATAAAAATCCTAACTTTAAGACTTTCGGTATTCACAGAAGGCATTTAGGAGTCCTAAAGTTAGGACTCCTAACTTCTGTGAATACCGAAATCAGTAAGTGCTTTCTGTGAATACCAAAATGAGTAAGTGCCTTCTGTGAATACCAAAATGAGTAAGTGCCTTCTGTGTTTAGGATTTTGTCTTGTTAGTTCTGTGAATAGGGCCCAAAGAGTTCACTCAAGCGCCTCAAGTAAATTTGCTGCGCTATGTTGCAGTAAGAAGAGAGAGCAGAACTGAACCATAGCTACTTAGAAGTGCTATAGTTCTGCTCTCTCTACGCTGGTGCGCTTGTGGCTTCCATGCGCCATTGTGAAAGGATGCCAGCATTGTACTAAGCATAGTTTTTTGTGAAGTAAGGAGTAACTTCCTGCACCACAGCTATGTTTTAAAACATTTTACGCCTTGTATGTATGATGCAGGAAGCAGCAAACATGCTAAAAGGAGAAACAAGGAGAAATTAAGGGCCATATTCATGAACACATTTTCCCATAGACACAGAATGGGCAAAACCCTTTGATGAATCAGGCCCTATAACATTTTCCTCATTACCCCATGCCTCAGGGAGGTGCATATTTTTAGCGCAAATCCCTTTCTGCTATTCTTGGTAGTTAGGGATGTACATCAAACCCATGCGTGGTTGCATGGAAACCCTCTTGTCCCACCCATGGAACACTAATTGTAAGCAAAGTAATCTGTTACTTAGGGCTACAAACCAACTCAAATGGTAATTTGTCTAGGTTTGTAAATCCCAGCAGTAGACTTTGTCTCAGATTGCAGAAAAAAAAGTAATGCAAACCCCATGCACACTCTTTGTACATCTGGGTCTATAACTGCAGCATTGAAAGTATAATTTGTGTAACAAATGTATATTCACAATGGTTTCTTTTGATTTTGTTCCAAATAGTGAAATATTGTTACATTTTAAAAATTGAAAACAAACATTTATACATTTCAATATCCACATGTGATTCAAAGACATCTAGATTAACTGATTCTCTGCAACTCCACCAACCTATTCGTAGAGTTTGGTATATTTACTAGATACGCTCAGTCAGGAGGTACAGTACTACACCTCATTTCTCAAGCACTATCTACCACGGATTGACAAACATTTTCTGTGCATCAGCAACGGCGTCCCAACCGCGGACAATATGTGGTTAGCAGAGGTATGTTGTGCCACAGTTGAGTGAGACAGCTGAGCCGTTCTAGTCAGCAGACACCAGCAACTTAACAGTGCTTTTGTGTAACGTAAACATACATCATTGTTTTTTCACTACCCTATAGATGAGCATATGAGTGTGTGTTTTTAGCACTTTCAAGGACCAACATACTCACTGTCATGTGTGATGATATGCGCGTCAAATTACATGGTTACTTGGTTTACCACATTGGTCGTAACTAAGGCTACACTATTCCATTCTTTAGCTTTCACATATCATTTGAATTGTGTGTGTTTGTTGAATAATCCAAATAAAAGAATACAAACACACTCCTAGAATGCAGTGGTATATTTATTGCAAAATCAGGACTGGAACAATTTTGTCCTGGTGACATGGATTCATCTGTTACAACTGATTGTACTACAAATATTTCATTTTATATTGCACCAGATGAAGAGAGACAGCATGTGTTAGGTGAATATAGTGAGGTAAGGTAGAGCTTACGTTATTATAAGTCACTTTAAGGTTGTCAATATGCAGGAGGATATGGTTTGTTGCTGACATGTTAGATTACACCTGTTTGATTGTGTTTCCTATATGAGTTGAGTTACGGAGAATGTTGTGCCAGAGTGAGTACAGGGTAGATTATGAATACATATATAATGAATTCAGTAAGTTGCGAAAGGCAACAGATAGCCAACTTGGGTGACTAGGCTGTCATTAGTTTAGATAATTGCATTAGGGATTAGTGGTATAAGAGTGTGAATTAGTGAGAGGTAGGGTTGCTACTTACGAGTTTCTACTCTGACTGGAATTCCCACAATTCCTTCAGTGTGGAGCACGGACAACAGCGCCTCCTCCCTGAGCATGAGGTTGAGGGTCCTAGGAGACCCACCACCAGATGCCGCGGCACTGAAAGCACTGACAGCGAGGGAATGGACTCTCCCCAGCAAGATGTTTTTCTGCTTGTGGATATCCTCCTGTGAGCCTCTGCTGTTGGAGACCTCATTCACCTCATCTTAGATTCTGGCCCACATTTGCCTTCTCTGCCTCATGAAGCTTAAACCTAATTCTCTCATCCACCATCACAGTTAACTTGTTTTCAGAGACTCTGTGTTGTCTTCTATCACAAATTTTAGCAAGTAATAAAGACACAGGTCTGCTGCTGGTGGTCATGTTGTGAGTGGTAAAAGCTTTGTTTTTTTTTTTTAAAGGAGTGAATTTTGTAGTGGGAGCTGCAGGTGATATTAAGTAGATTTTGATCAGAGATGTGTTAATAGATGCCTCTGCCATTGTTTACAGACGCATCTGCCATTGAAAACCCTGTCTGCCAGTGCTGTCCTCTATCGTGAGGGTCCTCCATTCGCCTCTGGTGGCGGATAACTGTGAATATGGCGGCTGGGCGTCCACCCTACCATTATTGAAGGAATTTTCCATCAACTGTTGATGAAAGAACTCACGAGAGAGGACTGAAGTTCAGCCAATGGACTGTGCTCTGCCATCTCAAATCTCAGTACCTCAGGGCAAACACTAAATACAGAGATCAGATAACTGGCGACCTGATAGACGGATGAGAGCCGCCATGATGGAGGAATGACAGCCCACCAGCTATCCTCTGACTTAGGCCTGTGGGCTTCTTTGATAAATTTAGTTACAGTTACTTGCAATAATACATGCATATTTCTTTCCCCTGCTCTCATGAAAGAGCTTCAAATTATATGCACTGAGAAGCTAAGAAGCTCATTAGATCCAACACATAATGAAGGATCCAAATAGAATATTGATTTAGGAGGTGACATTCTGATGGTCCTTCTCTGCTATTCCTCTACTTTACATCTACCACGTAAACTCAATACAAAACCTTAGCAAAATAGAATAGGGGATTAAATGATTTTTATAGCGGCTTACAAAAGAGTCTCAATATTATAACTTGTCTGCATGCTGTGGCAGTGTTGTCTGTATGCTACGGTAGTGCGGTCTGTATGGTGCGGAAGTGTTGCTGTGTGCTACGGTAGTGCGGTCTATATGCTGACGAAGTATTGCCTGTGTGCTACAGTACTGCGGTCTGTATGCTGACGAAGTGTTGCCTGTGTGCTACTGTAGTGCGGCCTGTATGCTGAGGAAGTTATGCCTGTGTGCTACGGTAGTGCGGTCTGTGTGCTGCGGTAGTGTTGCCTGTGTGCTACGGTAGTGTGGCCTGTATGCTGCGGTAGTGTTGCCTGTGTGCTACAGTAGTGCGGTCTGTATGGTGCGGAAGTGTTGCCTGTGTGCTACGGTAGTGCGGTCTGTATGCTGCGGTAGTGTTGCCTGTGTGCTACAGTAGTGCGGTCTGTATGCTGCGGAAGTGTTGCCTGTGTGCTACTGTAGTACGTTCTGTATGCTGGCGAAGTGTTGCCTGTGTGCTACGGTAGTGCGGTCTGTATGCTGTGGAAGTGTTAGCAGGAGTACAAAAGGACAAGAAACAAAGTGTACTGGAGGTAGAAACCAACCCTATCATTAACCTCTCCAGCCGAACCCTGACAGACACAGAAGAAGCCGTCCTTAAGATGGGCTTTAGCTTTGTACCCACTGTAGATATAAACAAGTTCCAATTAGAAAAAGATCTGAGGTCATTTTTTAGGAAGATTAGACTCCATAAATTCTTTGAGGGCAAACCAGAGAGGGAACCTCCCACCGATTCAGGCCTTAGAGCTAAATCTACCTTCACACCCAGTTTAGGCATGGTAGAAAAAAATGTAGAAACTTTTGAGAATATGGTGAAAATGGAAATAGGTAGAGTTCTGGATAAAAAACACCACACCCAACATAACATCACTAAGAGAGAAAGAGAAGCTCTAAACTCCCTAGCCCAAGACACTACCATAACCATTAAACCGGCTGACAAAGGGGGGGGGGTGGTAGTCTTCAATACCATAGACTACGAAAGTAGAGCCCTTGCCCTCCTGTCTAACACCGAGCATTACTCCAAGGTCTCTTTCTTTAGATTGGAATCCCTAAAACGAGAAGTTTCGACCTTATTAACAGAGGCGAAAGACAATTGTGCAATCACTGAGGAAGAATTCAAATTCCTGAAAAATGAAAACCCGAAAATACCTGCCTTTTATGGACTCCCTAAGATCCATAAAAACATGGAGGATCCACCTTTAAGACCTATAGTGGCCTCCATTGACTCCCTCTTGGAACCCCTCAGCATTTATGCAGATAAGTTTCTCAAACCATTGGTTCAGGTCCAAAAATCCTATATCAAAGACACAAAAGACATGATAACCAGAGTAGAGGGGCTCAACTTTAATGCAGAGACAGAGTACATGGTAACATTGGATGTAGAGTCCCTCTACACCAACATACCACAACATGACACCATTAGTGTCATCAGATCACTCCTGGAAGAAAATGAGATATTGGGGGGAGACAAAAATTTCATAACCGAATGTGTGTCAATGGTATTACTAAACAACATCTTCCTATTTAAGAAAGATCTTTATATCCAGCGTAAGGGCACCAGCATGGGCGCGACCTGTGCTCCAAGCCTGGCCTGCATTTACGTCAGTATGTTTGAGGAGAAACATATATATAATGAATTGAGCCCTTTCTATGAAAACGTAAAAAATTGGGTACGTTTCATAGATGATATCTTTTTTATCTGGTCTGGACCCGAAGAAACTTTGAATGAGTTTCTAAGTTGGATAAATCTGGGAGATACCAACTTAAAATTCACAGCAGTATATAGTAACAAAAAGGTGGATTTTTTAGATATTAGCATCAAAGCTGAAAACAATCAACTACTGGTGGAACTATATAAAAAGAAGACAGACCGAAATACGGTCCTGCATTATGCCAGCTACCACCCCAAGAGCCAGAAGGAAAACATCCCCTTCGGTGAATTTCTCCGTCTGAGGAGAAATTGCACCTCAATAGAGGATTTTTACAAGCATGCAGAAACAACTAAGCAAAAATTCATCGATAGGGGCTACCCGAAAAAACTAGTTAATCACTCCCTCAAAAGAGCGAGGTATTACAACAGAGATAGCCTCCTTGACAAAACAGAAAAAAACAAGAATACGGATAAAATAGTTATGGTGAGCCAATTCTCAAAAATAGCAAATCAAGTTAAAAACATAATTAACCACAATTGGAAGATTTTAAATGAAGGTACCGAAGCTAAACTCCCAAAACCCTTGTATGCTTATAGAAAAAATAAAAATCTACGTTCCACTCTGGTACATACATACAGAGATGATGTAATAGACAGGCAGAAGACGATGTCAGGAACCAAAGCCACAGGCAACCACAAATGTGGCACATGTAGCGTATGTGACAGTTGTCTAGTTACAAAGGAAATCAGCCTCAATGGAGTCACTCATAAAATAACCACCCTAAACAACTGTAGAAGTAAGAACCTAATATATCTAATCCTATGTCCATGTGGCAAAGGCTACATAGGAGAAACAGGGAGAGAACTGCGAATAAGAATAGGGGAACACAAATCAGCAATCAGGCTAAACAAAGAAAATGCCCCTCTGGTCAACCACTGGAGGGAAAAAGGCCACAAAGATACTGAAATCAAATGGGTGATACTTGAAAAGATCAGAGAACAGATGAGATTAGGAAACAATACTAAGAAACGCAAACTACAAGAGCAGTGGTTTATTGTAAAATTTGACACCATCAAAAAGGGCCTAAACACCAGAGAGGACTGGGAAAGTCTAATATAGGATCATAAACAAAACAGAAGGAATGGCTCTAGATGTGTGGAGTGCTTACAGAAATTCCTTTATACCGAAACCCTAAGCAAGTGACAGCATACCTAACACTGCATCGGTTCCAAGACGTGTAAGTGTTCATAACTTAGTAAAAATAAACCAGGGCAGAGACCTCAAATTAAAATACTAGATCTGTATGGAACTCAGCACATAAACAACTCCAGCTTATCCAACATAAGGAGGTGCCCATAATATAACCTAGAAACAACTCTCTAAGATGGCGCCTAGCCAACACGAAAATCCTACTGACATGTCACTGATAGATCAGAGCTAGCATCTGACATCGACTGTAACTATATGTAGGAGCTTTCAATACCACCTATTAGGAACGAGATTATAGCAAATAAGGCAGAGCACAACCAACTAGAATCAAATCATTACAAAAACCATAGCTAAATGTGAATGGAAAAAATAAGTTTATATAAAAATAAAAAAAATACGCAAACCACAGAATAAAAAAAGATTCCTATTCTAGAGGAAATAAAACTGCTATACTCGATAAAACATAATTCCATCGTAATAGGCACCCAATATGGGCCGAATAATCAGGCGACCAAGCGTATGTCCGGGAGCCCACTCCACTCCAACATGGCGCCCGCAGGGATGGATAATAACAGAGCTCTAGGAGCATGCGCAATACAGCTTGTGACCGTCACAGCTGAAACTAACTAGGAGTGAGTCCCAGTGCTTATAAACCCGGGTATCAGTCACTCCAAAACGGAAGCGTTCGAGTGACTGACATCTGAAGCAGACGACCCGTGGGAGAAGTATCGTATTTCAAAACCGAAGGTAAGGGGTATGGAAATGCGAGCATCTCGAAGGGGTAGGGGTATTTAGAACCACGTAATTAGGTGCCTCCTAACTAAAACTTAGAACTCGCCCCAGATATACAAGATTAGAGAAATAGCAGTAAAATACCATCCTAGAAAGAGGGGAGCGCATCCCACAGAGAGGGGGAGAACAACAGTGATTAACACGAGCTCCCTACTATAGAACGCACATCCAATATAGCATAACGGGGCAATAGAACAACATAACCAGATTCACCACCAATAAAAAATGCTGCCAACTATGCGTCTAGCAAAACCCTCAACCTTAAAAGTCAAAAATATCGGCATGTTTTACATCTTTAACAGACAGGACATATCCACGTCCAAGTATCCTACTGCTATCCAGAAGTAGGAAAAGCGGATCAAGAAAAAAGGAAATAAGGAAAATATCGCCACGGGGTAAAAACATCTATTAACGGTGAAAGGTATGTATAGAAGGGAGATATATTCTATAATATCTAGAGACAACCCCCCGCCCTCATTAAAACTCGTGATTTTATCACTTTTACAGGAGTTCACCGCTCCTGTATCGTCTCTTCAGAACTGGCCACCTATATATCCATGAAAAACGCCCGCTGAGAAAAAAATTAGGGTATGTTAAACATAGGTCTTGTGCTTGCTGCTTCAAAGGACATCCATATAAAGGATGGCTTGTAATGATGACAGCTTTACCCAGAAACTAATAAAAGTAACAGGATAACCTAAAATTCAATATCCTTTGATGCAGGGTCCTATCATTGCACACAGACCACAAGGACCGACCATCCACAGCACTAGGCAACAAAGTCCAGTAAGGAAATCAGAAACAGAGGTAACCTTAAAAAATCAAATCAACGTGTATAGATTAGCGTAAAAGGCACGAAAAAAAGTTTAAATATAAATATGCAATAAATAAAATAGCTATAACAATATGCTTTTTCCAGACCGTGGACAACATACCGGTCAAGGCCAAACATCCGGGAACCCATAAGGTCTCCACGCCATCTTCCACATAAGAAAACCTCATTGTGGAAGGTTAGTTTAACTTGATAGAATGAATGACATGTGTGCTTGGCGAGAATGGAATGCAGACTGGTCACCAACTAGCAAATAACGGAGGGAAACTTAGGGTAACTGAGGGATAGCAGCACTTGAATATGAATATTAGAAACAGTATGTATAGAGAAATAAGGGCCTGTAATTAATTGATTTGAATAGAATACTAGATGGTTGATAAACATCAAGGGGGGAGAAGATGTAATTAACAGGCTGTAGATTGAAACAATAGAAAATGTCTTCCTCCAACGTACTGAAATATTCCTTTTTTTAAAAACATGCAGGAAAGGATACATGAGATTAACTCCAACTACTCCAAACCGTCCTGAGGAAGGTGTGCCATTATCGAAAGGCAGAGACACCGAAACGCGTCGACGCTTTTTTATGTACTAGAATTCAAGCCCAGGAAAATCTCTGACTTTAGGCCAATGAGTGGAGTAGAGATGTGATAAAGTATATAATAAGGGCTTTCTGAATCGTAGAAATCAGCAATAATAATATATGTGCTTTTGTGTTGGGGTGGACTCCTAAGTCTATATGTTATATGTTTGATTTGAAATTTTAAATGATATAGGGTATGTTGCATCAGTGCTTTGTTTAGATAAATATAAGCTCACATTCTGTCAATAGTGAATGGTTTTATTGTTCTTTTATTATACTGTTTCTACAATGAGTTTCTCAATTTATTATGTAATGAATTGTGTTTTATAATAAATGTAAATTTATTTTTATAAAAAAGTCTGTGAACGTTGTTTATTAGTTTTTGACCAGTGAACATGAATGAGGAGTAGAATGTCCAGAGTGAGTGATCGAATTCTCTATTCCAGGGATTCTCTTTGACTTGCTGTGGAAGTGTTGCCTGTGTGCTACGGTACTGCAGTCTATATGCTGCGGAAGTGTTGCCTGTGTGCTACGGTAGTGCGGTTTGTATGCTGCAGAAGTGTTGCCTGTGTGCTACGGTAGTGCGGTTTGTATGCTGCAGAAGTGTTGCCTGTGTGCTACGGTAGTGCGGTTTGTATGCTGCGGCAAGTGTTGCCTGTGTGCTACGGTAGTGCAGTCTGTTTGCTGCAGAAGTGTTGCCTGTGTGCTACGGTAGTGCGGTTTGTATGCTGTGGAAGTGTTGCCTGTGTGCTACGGTAGTGCGGTCTGTTTGCTGCGAAGTGTTGCCTCTGTGCTACGGTAGTGCAGTCTGCATGGTGTGTAATTGTTGCCTGTGTGCTACTGTAGTGGAGTCTGTATGCTGCAGAAGTAGTGCCTGTGTGCTATGGTAATGTAGTCTCAATGCTGATGCACTGTGTGTATGACCTCACAGTCTTAACGTGCACTCGCCTGGGTGAACTTTTGCACCCTTGAGAGCTGGCGGGTAGATAGCTTTCTGTAAGCAATCATCCATTGTTTGTCCACAAGATGATAGATTGTGTGATTTGGGCTGCTGGGACACACCTTGACATAAGTAGTAATTATGACTGCTTGCTTTTTTAGCTGGTGCAGGCAAGTGGTATTTTTCTGATGAATCACTGCACTTTGTGTGATTCTTTCACCTCTCTCCAATGAGATCCCTCAGTTTCACTGTGTCCTCTGTACCTCAGCAGATATCCTAAGGCTCCATAGCTCTCACAAGCCTATTTCAAGGAGCTTGGACCAATATAAACTGCATGCGAGTGAGTTTCCATTAAAGCCAATGGGGCCATCAAGGCAACCACAAGTTACACTGTGAACCCAGCTGCTAGTCCTGCAGTCAATGAGTAAAACGTGTTGGTCTCTACCATAGCAGGAGCAGAACACTCTAATGAAGGTTTTGCAAACATTTTAGTGGCCTCTTTCAAGCTAATTGCTATTGTTACTGTGGGAATATTATGTATAAAAGGTTCCCACCATACAGCTGCGTCAAACCCAGTTAGAAGATTTGATATGTCCAAGAACACACTACATTGTATGGAGAGCCACGACTGAAACTCCCAATCCCTAAATCCAGACTTTAACTACTGTACCTTGTCTCCCAATACAGACTAGTTAATAAATAATCCAAGCTTGTAATTTTAGGAAAATTAATTTCAGAAAGAGCAAAAAGGTTTTATAATCCTTACTTTCTACTACCATCACTTTTCACTCGGTTTCGGAGGCACTAGCTTGCTTTAACATTATTCTAACAACTGCCATGGCTACTAAAGCCCCCTTTAAAACTTTCACGGTCACGGCACACAAAAACATCATGTTAAATGGTTCTCAGAAGCATTAAAAACATCTTTTAAAGTTGAGATAGTTAGAATGATTATGAGCAACATCCTATTCAATCAGATGCCATCCTATATAGACAAGAGCAGTACAATTAAAGGACAGAATTTCTGTAGCTAAATTCAACATACATCTGTTGGCAAATATCCAGATACTGCAATATTACTAGAGTTTGTTAAGCCTCTAGGGCCTCATTTATGAGGCCGTGCGTCACTTTTACGTCGCTGGTGCGTCACTTTTTGTGACGCACCAGTGGCATAAAAAATGCACCTTGTTGCGCCATATTTACAAAGTGAGGCATCTAGGTAGATGTGTCACTTTGTAAACCCCTGCACCACATTATCCCTGTGCCAGGTATAATTTATGCAAGGGGGGTGTATTGTCGCAAGAAAGGGTCGTAGAAGTGACGCAGTGAAATCTATAAGATTTCACTGCGTCACTTTTAGGACACCGTTGCGTCAAAATCTTGCGCCTGCCTCACAGCAGGCGTAAGACTGACGCAGGCCCTTTCACATGGGGCTTACCCCATGTGAAAGGACGCATTGCTGGAGTTGCGTCACTTTTGTGGCACACTCCAGCAATGCGTCACTTTTGCGCTTACAGATACGTCAGAAATACTGACGTATCTGTAACTTCTTGCGACATGATGCGTCATACATTACATATGACGCATTAGGAATGTCGCAAGGAGTGCGCACTGAGAAGTGACGCATCGCTGTTTTCACGCAGCGATGCGTTGTTTCTCCTAAATGAGGCCCCTGGATTCCTTCTGCTCACCATACTTTATCTCATTGAACCTTCACAAAAATGATGATCTTGCACTCTCATATATAAGATTCAGAACATTGATTCTGAACCTAAAATGTTGCACTTCTATGTGTCTAGTGCTTTGCAGATTAGCCAAGTCACTTCCTCCATGATTAATTGCTAGGTTCATTCTAGATCAAGGGGACAGCTGCCTACATATGTCTTGACCTTTCAGCATCGTATGTTAGGGTTGCTAAGCCCCTTAGCTGTAGCTGGGATTGGTAGCTCAATTCTCCTCTTTTTTTAAGAAGGAACTCAAGCTGTTTGATTTCCTACTTTTCGCCCCTCCTTCTTTTGGATTAGTTGTGGAGTCCCTCAGGGGTCATCACTGCCTCAGATGTTATTCAATCTTTGTGTACATTCTTTGGTTAAACTGATCACATCGTTTTGCTGCCTAGCCATTACATACATTGAAGATATGAGTTGATTGTTGATTAAAAGCCATTGTTGGGGGGCACTAAACTTTCATTTGTTAAGCACCGATAAATAGGAGAGGAATTCTACCATTGGCAATAATGACCAAAGATTGATTAAGCTTGCTTGCCCATTAAGGTGAAATCACTGAAAGCAATGCTGGACTCTCACCTATCCTCTCAGGGCAGATTCATACAGTGGCATCTTATCGCTTACACGACTCTTCACTGAGGCAGCTGCAGAGATTTCAAAGTTCTGCAGTCCAGTTAATCTATTAACAATAACAATTATTTCCTTAGTGGGCAAGACAGCAATTACACTGGCTACCAGTGATGCAATACATTATTTTCAATACACTGTGCCTTAAAATAATGAATAGAAAGTGTATAAAAAGTCAGAGACATCTCCACTCTAACTAAATTCTTTTGTAACAATTCCTCAAGAAACATGAGCTCCGACTTGCAAAGTCTGTTTACTATATTACTTTTCAGACGTTCGAGCTCTAGGGCGTATGCCCTAGCTCTTGTTGGTCCTTATAAAAATATTCCGTCCAGTTTAAGCTTTAGCCACTGTTGGACTTGTCCCTCTCTGCAGGACCTCCCCTAAACTTTTTTCTTCACCCTTGCATTTTCTGAATCCGTTTTTGTTGGCTTTTAGGACTCTGTGCTCTTTACTATTGCTAACCAATGCTAAAGTGTTTGTGGTCTCTCCTTCAAACATGCCAAAATTGGTTTACACACAATTAACACTTTTTATTTACTTATAAGTCCTTGGTAAAGTCATGCTACATGTTCCCAGGGCCTGCTACTAGTAGGCCTGCAGCACTTACTGTGCCATCAACTTAAGTAGCCTTTTCAAACATATCTCAGAGCCTGTTTGTAGTTTACAACTGACAATTTGACCTGGCAAGATATGCAAGTCACCCCTAAGGTAGGCCTTAAACAGACCTACAGTGCCTCGTATATAAAAGGTAGGGCATGTGTTTTTAAGGTATACACTTTCTGTTAATGAACCACTTCTAAATTTGATTTACACTACTGTCCGACCTATCTCTCCCATTAGATATCATTGGGTTTACCTAATTACATTTACTATTAATTGAGAACAGGTAGAATAGCATTGTAATTTAAAACGCCCTTTAATTGTTTTCCCCCTTGGCCGTCACCTACTCAGTCGGACTTTGGGCAGAGTTCTCCTCGTCTCTCAGCTATTGTCTCCTTCCGCAGTCTCCCTCTGATGAATTTTCCATAACATTGTTTTCCTGTCCTATATTTTGACTATGATCTTGTAACTGATATAACTTGTAACTTGTAATCTCACCTATCCTCATGTAGAGCGCTCTGATACCTCCAGGTCTAGCCAGCGCTATATAAAACTCAAATACATAAATAAATAAGTAATGGTAAAGTGAGGTTTTAAGTCACTATTCTGAAATTGCCACTTTTAAAAGTTGGCATTTTCTTATCCTAACCATTTAGTGCCTGAAGCCTGAGTCCTAAGTCACATGACTGTGAACAGTTTGCCTTTTTGTATTCCGCCCAGAGAGGGAGACATAAGTGTTGGCAGGATAAGTAATCCTGCCAGGATGGGAGGAGGCATTTCCGCCCCACTTAAATTTCAAAGGACCTGTCTCAACACTTACAAAGAACTTGACACCACTGCTATTGTCAGCCTAGACCCCTTGGAGCCTGGGAATGGAAAGTAAGGAATGGGGAGGTCTAGATGTTTCTTCCATCTCAAAGCTGGCAGTAGATATAAATATTTGACCCTCAGGCCAAGTCTACAGTACACTCCTGGTCCTGTAGACACTACAGAGGAAAGACTGCCCTGCTGCTTCTAGTCTTCCTTGCTACTTGAGGCTTGCCTTGCTCTCTGAGCGGTAGACTGGACCTCATCCTTTAATCCTGGGCTAAGTAACTCCAAGGGCCAGTTGGCTGAACGTCTATTCTTTGCTACAGGGACACACCAAGCTTCAGAGGCCTACCTACAACTGCCCAGTTGAACTGCTGCTCCGGACCTGCAACTGAGCCTGTCAGAGCGTTCTGGCTTCTGCAGGAGCCAGTTCCTGATCCCCAAGAGGTGTCCTCCCCTGGGTTTGGACCCTTGACTGGCATCAGAGAGTACTCCTAGCCTTACTGAAGGTTCTTCAAAATCTGACGCACAGTGATGCAACAGCTATCCCATCTGCTGTATTACAAGTTCCATAGGTTATAATCGAATTGTAATTTGGTGGACGGGATACCCATCACATTTGTGACGGAGTAAGCCTGCCTGCCAAGATCAAGATCAGGCCCTAAATCATTAACATTTCATATCTCCAGTTCTACTAAATAGAATTTTGAAGTTTTGGTCTCAAATCATTTATTAAATCACAATCTATTTTTCTAAACTTGTTTGGGATTTCTCTTGCATTGTGTTTTCAATGTGTTACTGTTTGTGTGCTGCATACATACTTTACACATTGCCTCTAAGTTAAGCGTTACTGCTTTTGTGCTAGGCTACCAAGGGGTTAAGCACAGGTTAATTTAGTGAGTTTGTGGGTCACCCTGACAAGGATTGTGGTTGTTGCTTGAGAAAGGTTAACATCCCTGTTGGAAAATGGGTTTTTAGTAGGGGTAAGTGTTCACCTGCCACTGGCAATAAGGCCACCAACCCAGGCTATGGTCCAATATAGGTCTCAATTAAATTATTCCATTGATAAACCCTTGGTAACTTGGCTTCAAACAGGCAGGCTTAACTTTGGAAACAGGTATGATGTAAAGCATTTAAAAACACCAACTCACTAAATAATTAAGATACAACACACAATACAAATCCCACACCACTTTATGAAACCAAGAACAAATTGTATGTTTAAAATGACAATGCAACCACAAAAATCAAATGTAGGAAACTGGAGATATGAATCTTCAAAGAATAAACACTTTCGAGCACATAGAAACCTATGGTACCACTCTGAGACATCTGGTCATGCTTGTCTACCACAAAGTGAAACCTTCAGGCCAACTGCGATGTAGCCCTGTCTGGATACACTTAGCTGGAGGCCCCAGTCAAAATGTTAACTTCGAATTTAGAAACTTTTCTAACCCTTGTTTTTCTGGAGACCCTCGATGCTCTACACCAGCCCAGTGGCATAAGGAAACTTGAGGGGACCCCCCTGCAAAGCACATGGAAGGGGCCCCCTCAGCGGCCCGGCCCATCACCTACCACTTTGCCCCACAGACAAATACGCAGTCACCTACAGCTGTACTTATCTGTGCATACTCCGAACAGCAAATATAAATAGAAAGCACTTTAATTGTGTTCTAGGGCTGCCTGAATGATGAGATCCATGACTAATAATTAAAGGGAATAAAGACAGAAAAGTCATATTGCAAATGAATACATACTTTTTTATTTATAACCCTATATAGTGCCAACATGAGATCTTTCCAGGCTCTTTAAACACACGGCTGGCATTTTTCTTTAAGCAGCCCTACTTTATATTCCTTTTCTTGAAATGCATTCTCACACTACAGCAGTAAATATACATTTCAAATGCAAGGAATAGGCAGAGTGGGTGCCCAGGTGGTACTGGAACCAGACAAAAACTTATCCTTGGTAACCAGTTTACAAAGGTATGTTGACTGTGCACCTCAGATAGAGCACAGCTGATTATTATGGTGCAATGTAGCACCCAACAACACTTTTCAATAATGTACATCACACGCGGACATGCAATAGCGCACTCTGGGTAGAGCTTATATAGCACATAGCTCAGAAATACCATATAGCTGGACGGCACGCATCTCCCAAGAGCCTTGTAAGTTGTTTAAAACAGAATGCACTGGGCAGACCTTGCATACACCCCACATAACGCAGGTGTTCTATACCCCCGAAGAGCACTTTTCAATAGCATGGAACAAACACAAACTACCAACACAACACATTAAATAGAACATTTTGCGTAAATCTAATCGTAAATCTAATCTGTTCAGACATGGCATTTGGGCCGTGGACCATATTTTCTATAGAATGCAGTATATAAACAAAAATAACATAACGTAACATGTAATTGCTGCCCCAATAGTAGTGTAGCTCTATCTATAACTTGGCCATCAGAATGTTCTACAACAAAGACGATGATGCTGGGCTGGCAAACAGGCGAGAGGGCCAACTCATCTTCACTATTGAGAGGCTCAGAAGCCCACCATTTAATTTATGAGGCAGGCCACCTAGCCGAAGGACAGATATGAGGCAACTGGTGCACCCATGCTGCAGCTGCGCGCTACAACTACTGCGCTGATGGTCCAAGCTCTACACCACTCTACTCTACTCCACTGCAGCCTACTCTGCACCACTCCGCACCCCTCAAATCTGCTTCACGCTACTCTACATCACTGCACCAATGCACTCTGTGTCAATGCAGTTTATACCACTTTACTCAAAACCAATCCACACTATGCCAATCTACTCTGCACCACTGTACTTAATGCCACTTCAGTCTTTGCCACTTTACTCCACTCTACAACACTCCACTCTTTGATGCTCTTCTCCACTCTGTCACTCTATGACATTACCTGCACCATTCCACTCTACGCTATTGCACTCTACGCACTGCAGTCTACTCTGCACCACTCCACTCCACTCTGTTTTGCACCACTCTACATTGCACCACTCTACATCACTGCACTGTATGTCAATTACTCAAAATCAATGCACTCTAAGCCACTGCACTCTATGCCAGTCTACTCTTCACCACTGTACTTAATGGCACTTAATTCTAGGCCACTCCAATCCACTCTACAACACTCCACTCTATGGTGCTCTAATCCACTCTATGCCACTCTGCAACACTACTCAACTCTATGACCCTCTATGTTACCCCCTTTACACCACTACATGCCATTTTACTCCACTATATTCTACACCACACTCATCTTCTCCGCTACTCTACGCCACTACACTCCATGTCCCTCTACTCTGACACTCTATGCCACTCCACTCTACGACACTACTACACTCTATGCCATTTCATTCTACTACACTACTCCTCTCTATGCCACACTACTCTACAACAATCTACTCCGCTCTACACCACTCTATAACACTTTACTCCACCCTACGCAATACACTCTATGCCTCTCCACTCTGCTCTACACCACTCCACAGCACTCAATGCCACTCCACTCTATGACACTCTGCTTCACTCTACAATACTCAACTATATGACACTCTAATACACTCTACACCCTTCCAATCTACGACACTCTACTACCTCCATGACAATACACAACACTATGCCAGAACACTCTATGCAACTCCATGACAGTCCACTCAACACTACTCTACACCACTCCATGACTCTACGTCACTTCATAAGAGCCAACTCTACTCCACAACACTGCTTTACGACACTCCGGCAGAAAAGCAACTTGCGCCTTGTCTGTCTAAATGCCCCTCCCATGCTGTGTAGCAAATGGGGAAGGATCAAATGTGAACATTAATGCTACCCAGATAATCTAATTAATTGAATCACTGGCTTAGTGATTTCTGATCAGCCAGAGCTGTCACCCATTACCATTGGTGTACCCAAAGGGTATGCTATGTGTTTCTAAATTATCCCTACTGAATAAATATAAGCAACTGATAATGAGCCCTTAATGGTCCATTCTAATGTGAAAAACGAAATATCAAATCCAATGCTTAATTTGAGCCTGTGGTTTCCGGTGCTCAGCCCCAGAATTAAATTGTCAGCACCTCCACGCATGACCCCCTGCCCCATGGCAGAGCAGGTGGCTGAAATAGGGATGACTTCAACAGCAGCCGGCGATTAATTCAATATATGTTAACAATGATTAATAACTGCCTTGCAAACCATTTTAGAGCTTTGGGGTCCGGGAATAGTATGAATTGTAATATCTGCAAAAGTGTGAGGTTTAGTAGTTGCCTTGGTACTGTCGTTGGCAGCAACAATGGATAGTTTAAGTTGCAGAAGCTTTCTGGCAAGGGCCCTGGCACCTAATTGTTTACAAATTAGGCACTGCATGTGTACCTTAACAATACAGAAGCCAGATGAGACCAAGCAGTACAGGAAGGCATATGCCTGAAAACACACACTGCGCTGTACCCACATTTTGTTAAAGAAGGCCACCTCGCACATTATAACTTCTTCATGATACTAAATAGTACCTGTAAACAAGTTCGTATTGCTTTATTCGTAGAATGAATTTCTGCTCTTTGTGTCCTCTAATTACTAATCAGGGATAATTGATGCAGAAGAATTATGTAGAAATGCTTTCCATTCGTATTTGCTGTTTGAAGTATGTGCCAATAATGCAGTTTTACTCCTCTAAGCGTTTAACTCTTTATCGGGGGTGTATTCGAATGGGCTCCCACCAAGTAAGCTATCAGCCACGGAAAAACGCCCGCCAGCCACGGGAAAACGCCTTGCAATGTGTTTCCTTTTAACTTCCTTATTTCGTCACCAAAACCCTCTCTCGCAATGAAAAGCATTTAAAACCTGGTGATGATAATTCCTTCATCAAAATATGAGCACAGCCATGAGTTTCTTTGCTATGGCCGAGCTTCCATCGGTTTTAATCCAAGAACAGAAGACAATCTCAAGGCTCGCTGGTGGCAGCCAACGGTATACAACCTTTACAACGAAACTTTTACAACGACCTACCATTACAACGCAACTTTTACCACGCAAACTATTACAACGCATTGCTCTGGGGGGCGCTCTAGGATAGGGAATAGGTTAATTTACTATCCAATAACCTTCCCTACTATCCACGGGGACTGGAGTTGGAATAGTAAATTAAACTATTCACTATCCAGCGCCTAAAAGCATTATGCGTTGTAATGGTATGCGTGGTAAAAACCGCGTTGTAAAGGTAGGCGTTGTAAAAGTATGCGTTGTAACGTCATACATCCCAGCCAACAGGTAATGATCATGCCCAAACACATACAATAAAAACAAGATAACATTGCATTATAGACAAAAGGGAAAACCTTTTAAACCAATGAAATTATGGGTTGGGCAATTACCCATGACCGGCAAGGTTAGCACTGGCAATAATTAAATTAAGGCTGCAACAGTCCGTCCTGGGCTGCATGGTCCGTCCTGGGCTGCACGGTCCGTCCTGGGCCGCACGGTCCCTCTTAGCCACCTCATACCTCACGCGCATTTTATATTGCGCAAAGTGGCATGCGCATGAGAATGCTCAGCTGCAAGGCTATCCCTGCAATGTTAGTGTGCAGCGGTCCGGAGTCTGTAGCTGTGGTGTACTACTAAATGAGCTCTTTACTTTAATATTAAAACAGTGAAATCTTACTGCCAGTTTTACATTCATCACTACGGGCCCTCCTCCGAATTTAGTGCCCTCCCATTTTTGGTGCTTTGCAGAAGTTTTAAGATCATTTTAGAGATTCTCGTTGCTTCAATGGGTGTAAATTCTGATCTTTTTGTTTCACTCATCTTCAGTGCTTGTTTTTTTCACAAGAAAGTGTCACTCATAGTCGTTGAATGTCACTCATAATTACACTGAAATTATGAAAATGTCACACATAAGCAATCTGAAACCATGGCAGCTATGTAAGCCTATAATAAATCCTAACTACTTGAACAAACTCACTATCAATATAAATCCCTAGGTATATGACATCTTTAAGAATGTAGTCTTTAGCATTCATAGTAACCTTACTGAAACTAGATTCATACGCATTAGAAGTATGGTTGTACAAATCCCAGTAACACTTGGTGTGGTAGGCTTAAACAGTTAAAACTTGCCTAAACTCACCATCATGATATGGAACAAGTGGGCAGCTATATTGGTAATGTTTGATTAAAGTCAGATGGTTAGTTGTCTAGAACATACACGACCCTTCCCAAAATAAAATAACAAGTTTTCCGATATAGTACCAAATAAAATAATGCTACTCCTAATTGGCTGCCCTTTTCAGCCAAGAGAACACTGCAAAAACGGACTGCATTCTGGTTCTGTAATGTTTTATTTCTATCTTTGATTTTTTTTAAACATCCCTGCCCTTCAGGTTTTCTACAATAGTTTCTATCCCAAGTATGGGAGAAATATTATTACCGTATACAAAATGCCAGAATTAAAGCATGTCTACATTCCGTTTGTGTGTTCTGAGGCTGCGTATGGACAGTCCTAGAATGAATATTGATCAAATATTTTATTTCTTAGTGTTAAGTGGTTGCTGGCTGTGCAGCTGCGAAGGGGGCCCCTGGAGTGGGAGGGGGACGGGGCCCTCCACACCGCGGGGTTCTGTGTTACACCCCTGACCAGTCCGGATACAGTGAGGCTTAGCCGGCTTGACTTTCAGGTAGTTTATGGTCAAACTCTTGAAGTCAGACCTTAAGGAACTATTTTCTCTAGAGTTGCTCTAAACTTCTCCAAACCTCTAGAACTTCTTCCTGAAGTTGCACTTAAGGGTCCAAAGGGAACAGAACACAATGCAAGGGCCTGAAAGTTCCAAGATGGTCCTAGAAAGTTTGGGACCACAATTCCCACAAAGCACCTAGCCAAACCCCTTAAAAGTCTGCTGGATGCACACCATGCAGGGGACTCTTGGTGGTGAGGTTGCAGGTGAGCTCTGTTTAGCTGTAGCTTGCAGGGAGTCTTCTTTTTATCCTTTAGAAGCAAGGTAAGTACAGAGGGCTGTAAATCCAGAAATTGCAGCAGGTGCAGTTAGTAGGAATGTAGGGCCTGATGGTGCAAATCAAGTTTCCAGCACGGCAATTTTTCTTCTTCTCTTAGTTTCAAGCAGCTGATTTTAGAGGCATTGCACCTCTCACATATTTATTCTTTGTTCTCTGAGGCCAAGCAGGAGAGCACTCCTGTCCCAGGTACAAGGCAGTACCACAGGGCATGACCACTTCCTCCAAAGTGTGGCATAATCTTCTTCCAGAAAGCGCTATTCCTCTAAAATTCAACATTGCTGAAATCTCAGGAGACCTTGAAAAGCTAACTAAACCCACTCTCAGTGTGGCTTATTTCCATAGCTCTCCACCCTCTAACATCTGCAGACTCCTTCCTTAAGCCCCCTATCTGGTGAGGGTCAGAGGGGCTGTAGGTAGGTAGGCCAAGCATTCCATGCCTGTCCTATTCCTCCTCTGGCATACCTGGGTATCAGAGTCCCCTCCAGAAGATAGCCTCACCCTTAGTGAGCTGCTAATCACTTCATCATAGCAGCCTGCTTAATCCTGTTAACTGTAACTAATCAAGGAAGACTACAGGAAGGCTGAATTTTGGCTTACAGACAATAAAGTCTTTGTAATATTCCTTACTGTTGTTCTGTCGTGCTAGCTCCTTTGAGGAACCAGAACAACAGTAAGGAATATAGAGTGTTTCTGGGTGTTCCATTACTGGGGGTGGTTTGTCAGGTGGCGGTTGCTGTTGTACGTGGAGGCTGTGAATCGCTATTGGCAGCTCTGTATTACAAATGATTTAAAATAAATGCCGCAGTACCTCAACATTTATGTCATCTCATCGGAATGCCACAGTCTTATAACTTATTTTCTGTGTATTTTAGGATAAATTCAACAATTGCATATTGTTGGATTTATCAATATCATTCTCCTCAGTTGTTGAATGACAGTTATCCAATTCTTAGCAATATTTATACATACATAAACTGTTGCATTATTATCCTATGGGGCTAGACATCTACAATGAGGAAACTGAAATATACGTGTTCTTCATTACAATGCCATGTATCACATCTTTTATAGGAGCTCTTCTTTTGGTTACATGACCCCCCCAAACCATGGACACCTAGGGTAGACTTTGGGGGTCCTGCATATTTGTAAATGTAAATGTGTTTCGATTTATATAGCGCACTATAACCCAGGGGTCTCTAGGTGCTTGCTTAGGGAACCCGTCCTGGTATTCCCCTGTGAGATACCCCAGCCGGGTGTCCACAAGGTGAAAGCCAGGCATCCCGCCGCGAGGGGCCGTAGTGGAGATTAAGCAAGCTATTGCCCAGAGTCGCAGAGTGTGATCCTGTGAGTCGAGTAGGCACCAGAGCGAGAATTGTTGACTCCGTGGAATTTTTGAGCCCGAGACCCGCCGAGGCGGGGAATCGAACCCTGGTCCACGGCCGATCTCAGCTTTCGGGTCTGCCGCCTCTAACCCCTGAGCCACACTTCTCCTGCATATGCAAAAACAGTGTAGATCCTCACTCTACAGTACTTATAGCACCAAAGTCGATTTTGGGAAGTACTTTATTACAATATGGGAAGTGCAAAATGTGCAATTTCTCTATCCCCAGAGCACAAAAAAACATATTTTATAAGTACCTTGCTTATAGTTACATGACCCGCCACACGTGGGACACCTAGGTGAGAACCTGGGTTACCTAAGATGTAACAATATTGAAGGTTGTCACATATTAAGGGGGTCATTAGGATCTTGAGTCTGTCCGCGACCCCTGAGTAGGAGGGAACCTCCGCATGGGCTGCAGAGTTCCCTCCTGTGCAATTAGGATGTGACCACCACCCTGGCGGTCACATCCTCTATTTTTAACATTGCGGCGGGAGCGGCTTCGAGTGCACCCGCAGCAATGTTAAAAATGCACGCATTGCATTTGTATGTAGAAAGTGGCAGGCACCGCGCGGTGCCTGCCGCTTACTGCATACAAATGCTGGGGGGTACCATAGGTACCCCCCATGTGCACCCCCCACCCCCCCTTCACCTAGGGGCCCGCAACGGGCCACCGCAGTGAAGTTACACATGTTTTTCCACGGCGGAAAAGCCGCTGCGGAAAAGCATGTTTCCGAGCACATCCTAATCTGGCTGACGGTGTCTGAGAGACAACGTCACCAAATTAGTGCTTTTCCACCGCGGTTGTAAGCCATCCGCGGCGAAAAAGCTGCGGACGGAAACCAGGACCCACCAGCCATCCTAATGTGGCGGTGGGTCTTGGTGGGTCCGCAGAGGATTTTCCGCATCCTCCAGGCCGGCGGTGGCTTCTGTCAGCCCGGAGGATGCGGAAAATCCTCCATCCTAATCAGCCCCTAAGTGTCCCTACCACCAAGTCGATCTTGCAGTTGATTTACTTTTTAAAACATTGCTATAAGGCAGGACAGCTCTCAAAATGACATCAGGCTCTCAGCAGTGCACACATAAAACCGCAGAAAGGGTTGCTGGCCTCTAAACTACCAGGTCCTATGATATACTAGAATCTCATATGCAGTTGTAATTCCCCTGTCCAAGTATCTACCAGAGACGTATAGAGTAGGTCATGCCAGTGGTAAGTGTAGCCTAATACAAAGCGTATCTTACTGCATGTGTGTGTTTTTAAAATAGCACTGGCCATGGGCCTGATTAGACAGAACCCAGAAACAGTCAGAGTCAGTTTCCACCAGTATCAGTCGGCAAATAAATGGGGGGGGGGGCACAGGGCACATAGGATGACTATGCAACAACCCCTTTCAACCAATCACCCAATTTCTTACAGACAGGCTCTAAATATATATCCGTTCAGTTGAGCTATTGAATCTTTACCTTTAATTTAATTCCCTTGTCTCAGGATGCTTTGTTGTTGTATGTCGGTTTGATAAACGATAATAGTAAAAATATTACTACTACTACTAATAATAATAATAATAATAATAATACTTCACCCCTTCACCTTCAGCAGAAGGCTACGAGTACTTATGTTTATACATATAACTGAATTTCTCCAAGTTAATGTACGGACTGAAACAGAACAGTGAGCAATGATTGTTTCTTTGCAGTCTGCGAGCTCTGCTGTCTGCAGCCTAGGCCCAAACTCAGAGAAAATCCGAGTTAAATGTATCTGCTTTTGGCCGCGCAAACATCTAAGAACATCTCTGCTCTGCACCATCATATTTATTCGTGAAATACCCCCTTGTCTGCACAGCATTCACTTAGCAACGTATGCTTAAAAGTATCTCAGGTCTCCTGTGCTTTAAAAGTCACACTCTTTTGTAAAAAGTGCAAAGTCTTCCTAGAATTTTTTTAACTCTTATCTTTTCAATAAACAAATATAAATAAATATAAGATTAGTACGGATTGATCCTGCACTATGACAGGCGGGCTCCCTTTGAACCTCCTGCCTGCTCAACCACCTCCCTAACTTCATAGCACCATGGTGGCAGAAGTTAAATCGCTACGATCAGAGATGGTGGTATTACATATGTGGCTGGATTAGTGGGACAGCCTTAGAGGACTAATTAAATCACTTATACCTCGACCGGATGCTGAGAAAAAGTATGGTGTCTCCTCAAAAATGACCAAAGCTGGTGAAACAATGTGTAGTTCTTGGGAATTCTGAAGGGATTGGAGTCGGACAACACCCTTGACTTTGTCATGACCATTATCCCAGAACTCACTTGACAATCCTTTAAACAGCTCTCAGAATTCCAGAGAGTCCATGGGATGCAGTACAGATGTTTGGAAAAGCCGAGCTCTCAGAGGCCCATCCTAGTCGGTTTCCTACACCATCAGCTGGCACAACAAATAATTGCAGTAGTCAGCAGAAAAGGTCACAAAATTCAAATGACTGCAAACATTTCACAGAAATTGGTGATGAAATCAAACACATTCTTGGTAATGTGTTCCTCTCTTTGGAAACAGGACCTGCAGTATGATCTACTGGCACTGGCCACAATGCTTCTGAAGATAGGTAGGAAGCACATAGAAGTTTGCAAAGGACCTGAGGACCTGACACAATTCCAGGGCGAAATGGAATTATACATGGAGACTTCGAACACACAAATAGAAGAAGTGCTCATTGATGGAGGAGGTCTCACAAAAGAAAGATTCTCAACCAACCATAACCCTCCATCTTCTCAATCTTCTGAACTTGAGTGCTTAGTTACTAGAATTAGGGCCAGATGTATCAAGGCTTTTTCGACTTGCAAATGGCCTTTTAGCATTTTTTCATATGTAAGAAAAATTCGCAATTTAAGGAAGCGCAATAATTTGCGATTCCTTATTTTGCCATAGCAGTTAAGGAATCGCAAATTTTGCGATTCCTTAAATGATATGTATGTAACTTTTTGAAATTGCGATTTTGTGTTAAGAAATCGCAAATTACCACCAACTTGTAGTTGGTGGTAATTTACGATTTCTTTTAAAAATGCCCTATTTGGCATTTGTAAGGGTGGCATGTGAGGCACATACATGCCCATAGGGCATGTATGTGCGCCACATGCACACACATGTACATTTCAGGGGTGCAGCTGGGTGTCTTTGAGACACCCCTGCACCCTTGAAATAATTCTCAAATTGCGATTAGCAAATTGCGAATTCGCAATTTGAGAATTATTGCACTATCATTCCTATGGGCCTCCTGGCCCATAGGAATGCATTGGAAATTATTCCTTATTTGCGAATTCGCAAATAAAGAATATTAAGGAATCGCTAAAAAAGTGCGATTTTGTACATACATTCCATTTTGCGAATTCAAAATAGCGATTCACAAAAAATCGCTATTTAGAATTCGCAAATCAGAATCTTGATACATCTGCCCCTTAGTGACTAAAAACCGGACAAGCAGAGACACATACAATAAAAGACAACCATATAGAGAGTACAAAAGATTTAGATCACCCCTAAAGGTTTAGCTTTCTGTCATAAGGCCACCTCCCCTTCATGGGGTTGCTGTCATCCATTGAGCTGATGCTGGCAGCACAGACTTGCACCTGAAAAAACAGTAACCATAGCTGTTGAGCTGGAACCAAACAGCAGCATGTCCTAGACAAATGACCTACAAATGCACCACCCACTAGGCACATTTGCCCTTTGAGTTGGCCAAAATGGTAATTGGCAAATTTAGGACGGAGGAACCTGCACTTTAAATGTACCTTCAATATGAGTAAAAAGGAAATTGATTAGCTAAGCATTCATTTTAGAGTTGCTAATAATCAGCTTGTCACCTAATTAAACAGAAATGACACAGTTGGCAACAGTGTCCTAAACGCAGCCTGTCATCATCTCACTGCACTGGAATGGAACATCCCCTATGGGAAGCTTCTTAGAGCTGAACTGAGGTACCCATAGGGGACATTTAAAAGAGGACCACAATGTATTGTACTGATTTAAAGAGGCAAAGAACAAATTTGCCAAAAAACAGAGGGGTGATATATTGTACATCACTTAGATTGGCAAGAACCAGGAAAACATACAGGTTACCAAGCTCATTTGTATGCCTTTTTCTCACGTAGCACTTGGCGCATTCCACATTACAACAGGGAACAGTGATAACAGGAAGTATAATCAGGATTTTTTTTTTCTTGTTGAGACACTTTCTTTTTAAAATTAACCAGCACCAATATTTGGGGTGGCATGATTAGGATACCTTACCAGCACTACACGTGGAGCAGTAGGACATTCCCTAGTCTCAAGTTTGTCTTCGACATATTTTCTTTTGGAACATACAATTGGATATTGTTACTCTTCTCTCCCTGGCATGAGGCTATTGCTGTTATTATCTGCTAGCAACAATAATTCTACTGATTTAAGAATTATATGTGTGAGATAGTCATCCTTTGTGCCCTGATCAACCCCACTTTTTGACTGATGCTGGTGGTTACTGACTCTGATTATCCCCTGCGCTCTGCTAACCAGGCATTGGGCCAGTGCTTTGTTTAAAATGTATATGGTAATTAGGTGTAATTACAATTGGTTCTGACAACCTACCTGTTAGTCCTAGGATATGGCTACGCATGTAGATTTAGAGACACCCACACTGGATGTAATGCACTTAAGTGTGCACTGCTGTAGTGGCTGCTGTTACTTTGAATCTGACCCTGCTTTGCAGGTTGCTTGTACAATAAAATTATTTACAAATTGGACATTGGAATTAATAGTACTTCCAAAGTCTTTACCTACCTTTTTAATACATATGTCACTCCTAAGGTCTGCCCTAGGGCTCCCAAAGGTAGGGTGCCTTGTAATTAAAAGCAGGGACAGTATTTAACATGTGTTATATGCACTGCTGAGGAAAGAATAACCACTCTCATTTTTCCCCATGTAGTCTCACTTGCTCCATAGTCTAACATGGGTAGGTTTTAATGAACTTTAAGAAAGTCTAACTGTAGACAGGAGTGAGCTGGAACAATATTTCAAAGTATCAAAAAATTAGTTACAATAAATCCAACAACTGGCCAAGGTTAGGTTTATTACTATTGTACGAAAGAAGTTGTAGAACTAGCTTTCCTAAAGCTACAAAAAGCAGCCCTGTAGCAGCCTCTTCTGATTGGCCAGCCTTTGACAGGCTGAGCCAAGCTGCTCCTGATTTGTTGTGAAGTGGCCTGCAATGAAACAATGAGACCCTCTGGTGGGAGGAGATCTGCTGCGGCAGATGCCAGGACAGGAAGGGGACTGGGTAGCCAAACTGGTCTTCAAAGGGATAGACAGATAATACAGGAACCAGACCCACCTCCACTACCTGCACCCCCAGCCAAATGGGAGCCACTATAATTCAATTTGGAGGAGGGGTCAGAAAGGGAATGTAGGGAAAACACTTAGTTAGCCAGACCTAAATTCCCAGGAGAGAATTTCTCCATTTTGATTTTGAGTGAGAAGGGTTTTGTGGGACAAAATATGCCAAAATTCTAAGGAAGCGACCATAGGAGAGGGTGGCAACTTGAACCCTAGCAATTAGGGGTGCCCCTCTCTTACCAGTCCAGAAACTGGACAAATATGAGAGAGTTGCACAGCACTACAAATCTCTGCTTGACGATATCAGAATAATAAGTACTGCCCTGCTGAACTCCTTGGCTGCACAAAGATAGGTACGAACTCACAAGGACTGCACCTGCTGCACACACTGAAAAAGAGTACTTTTCCATGCTTTCAAGATTAAGCTGTGGACTCCCAGATCAGCAACAGGACTAAATGAACTGAAAAAAGTCACCTGCATCATCTCCATTGTACAAGCTCAGCTGACCAGTTCACCTAGATATGGCCAGTTGCATTGTGTGACTTGGAGTCCCAAACCTGCAAGTGGCAACTCAGAACTTCTGGGCCCACAGCTGGTGTTGTGGACCTTCAAATACTCTTAAGAGACCTTCTGGAAGAAAAAACATAAGTTTGAAAACCTATTGGACAACTTTTTGGTAAAAGCCCCATAAATTCACTGACCTTGATGATGAGAGTCAAGCTGGGGACTTTGCCTGACTTGCAGGTTTACCCCACATAAAAGTTCCGAAGCTCTTCAACGACAAAGAAAAAGACATCCAGGGCATACTGAAGCATTGTGCTAGAGCAGGCCGCTGTCATCGAACTGAAAGCTGGACTACCAAAGACGACCGCCCAATGTCGAGAAAAAATCTTTTAGAAAGTGACTAAGTCAGAAGGAAAAATTTGACCGAGGCCTAACGCTCATTGCAGTTAACCCTCACTCCATCACGGTTGGTCTGAAACTTTGACTTTGTCCCGGGCTAGCACCACCAGATAGCCGCAGTTGGAGCTTGTCATTTTTGGGCTCTAGAAAGTAAATGTTTTATTTGTAAAGTCATAGCTATGGTTGCCTACATTGTATTTGGTCTTTTTGGTGTCATTTTAATACCTTCGCTGCTAGGCCTTTCCTGTGCTAAGCCTCTTTTTGGCTATTTGGGGTAGTCTGAGCTCATGTCCCTGTAACGTTTTGTCCACATAAGGAATCCCACCCAATTTGCGTCCATTTCTTCCAACGTGTTGAGGATTCTAAAGGTGCCCTGGGTTTGTAGATTACCCTTGAAGAGATCCAGACAAGAGCCAAAATACAGCTAAATTGTATTTTTATATGAAAAAAATGCTGCAGAAAAAAGCATCTGTTTTTTTCCCCGCAAATGGCAACAACAAAGGGTTTGTGGTGCTGAAATCATCATTTTTTTCAAAAAAATGTTTCAATTGTTTTCTTTCAATCTATCGGCAATAATGACAGTATACATAGAAGCACATAGTGTAATCTGGTTATATACATTCAAATACAATGCCGTTATGTAATCAATAGCCAACCATACTTTCTGCAGCGTCCCCTTCAGTAGTACACACTCCACCAATCCCACCATCTCGCACTAACTCTTCGTCTGTGCTGTCGCCTTCAGATTCTGGTATTGGGTCACAGGAAATCATCATCTTTTAAGCTTTCAGGCACAGGCAGACTTTTGTCAGAAAACCAAACATTTTTGTACAGTTTTGGCATTTTACTGGGACATAGTCTATTTTTACTTTTCTTGTGCTGTCAACCTTCTTTCAGTTAGTGGTAGAAATGGCTGTGAAAGCAATAATGGATCCTGGAAAGCTCTATATTTTTTTTAAGTACATTGAATTCAGCAATAGGTCATTTGTTTAGCTCTTTTAAGGATGGGCTTTATAGAAATTAACAGTTGAAAATAAAAAATATTGACATTGAGTTGAAAAAAATAGCCTTTATGGCAATTATTTAATCTGTAACTTCTTCAAAATGTGACAGATTTTTGATAGCAATATACCGTTACATCCGCTGAACCCTTCTGGTTGCAAGATATATAGGACTTGTAGTTTGGTGGATCCATGCAAGCCATACCTCCCTGGACACCCCGACTGTCTAGTTTTCAAAAATATGTGGGTTAGGTGGGTTTCACTGGTTGGCGGCTGAGCCCGGGACCAAAAGCGCAGGTGACCCCATTCCAAACCAGGTCGGTTTGTGATAGGTAATTTTGATATCTCAACAATACGTTTTGGGCCCTTCCTTGCCATGGGTACTTGGCCCACCTACGCAAGTGAGATAACATTTTTATCAGGAGACCTGGGGCAACACTGTGTGGTGGGAAATTTGTGTTGGCCCAGTGATCCCACAACTTTTCCACATAGAAATATGAGAAAATGTGTTTTTTTGGTAAATTGTAGGTTTGCAGGGGATTCTGGGTAGGAAAATGTTGGGGGGTTCCTGCAAGAAATACCTACCTAGACTCCTCTGACTATCTAGTTTCCTGAAATGTCTGGGTTAGGTAGGTTTCCTTAGATGGCTGCTGAGCCTGGAACCAAAAATGCAGGTGACTGTCTTGCAAAACCATGTAGGTTTGTGATAGGTAATTGTGATGTCTCTACAGTACGTTTTGGGCCCTTCCCTGCTGCGGGTACCTGGCCTACCCACACAAGTGAGGGACCATTTTTATTGGGAGACCTGGGGGATCGCTTGGTGGTAGGAAATTTGTGTCAGCCCATTGATCCCACAACTTTTACACATGGAAAAGTGAGAAATATTTGTTTTTGTTTAGCTCAATTTAAGGTTTGCAGGGTTTCTGTGTAGGAAAACATTAGAGGATCTATGCATATCACCCTGGACTCCCGCAGATGTTTAGTTTTGAGAAATGTGTGGGTTAGGTAGGTTCCTCTGAATAGCAGCCAACCCTTGACCAAAAACACAGGTCACCCTTTTGCAAAACCAGGTTGGTTTGTGATAGATAATGTTGATGTCTTCACAATATGTTTTGGGCCCTTCCTTGCCATGAATACTTGGCCCACCCACACAAGTGAGGTACCATTTTTATCGGGAGACCTGGGCGAATGCTGGGTTGTAGGAAATCTATGTCAGCCCAGTGATTCCACAACTTTTCCACACAAAAAAGTGAGAAAAATTTGTATTTTAGCCACATATGCAGGGTATTCAGGGTAGGACCACGTTTGGAGATCCAAGCAAGCCATACCTCCCTCGCCTCCCCGGCAGTCCAAAATCAGAAATGTCTGGGCTAGGTTTTCCTAGATGGCCTCCGAGCCCGGAACAAAAAACCCATGCGACCCCTTAATAAACTAGGTTGTTTTGTGATAGGTAATTTTGATGTCTCCACAATACATTTTGGCCCCCTCCCTGCTGCGTGTACCATTTTTATTGGCAGAATTTGGGTAATGCTGGGTGGTAGGATTTTTTCTGAAGCATCAAAATTATGGCACCGTAATGCAAGGAAAATGTCACCGATTTTGAGGTATGCAGGACATTATGGGTAAGATAACTTGTTGGCATCCGTGAGAGAGACATCACCATGTACTCCCTTGGGTGTTTAGTTTACGACAATATCTAGAGTTGATAGGTTTTTCCAAGACGGAATGTACACCCTGGCAGAGAAAGGCAGAAAATAATTATTACTGCACAACCATCTATTTTCAAGCACACACATATACTGGTTGGATATGGCATGAGGGTGAGTGATGGTTCAGTATATAAAATCTCATTAACAAGAGATTTCACAAAAATGAAATGCACTGTCAATAATTGAAAGGACAAAAAACAGAACTAGTGACTCACAGCTCATTATCTGGTAGCCACGTCAAGGCCCCAACCTCTTTACAGGCTATTTACTTTCCTTTCTGATGTGATACACACAAGACCATTCACACCACCAGGCATGGAACCAACACATTACAACATGACAAAAGCGTACAATGTACACTCTGCTTCAGAAAAGACAAATATTACTGCACAACCATCTATTCCTCAAGCACACACACATACTGGTTGGATTTGGCACAAGGGTGAGTAATGGTTCAGTATATAAAATTTTATTAACAAGAGATTTCACAAAAATGAAATGCACTGTCAATAATTGAAAGGACAAAAAACAGTACCAGTGACTCACAGCTCGTGAGCTGGAAGCCGCGTTAAAAGCGGCAACAACTTTATAGGCCATTCACGCACCTTCTGACGTGACACATAAGACCATACACACCACCAGGCACGGAACCAACACATTACAACAAGACAAAAACAGACGATGTACACTCCGCTAGAGAAAGACAGAAAAGAAAAATATTACTGCACAACCATCTATTCCTCAGACACGCACACATACTTATAAGATTTGGCACAAGAGTGAGTGGTGGTACAGTATGTAAAATGTTATTGACAAGAGATTTCACAATATTGAAATGCACTGTCAATAATTGAAAGGACAAAAAACAGTACCAGTGACTCACAGCTCGTTAGCTGGAAGCCACGTTAAAAGAGCCAACCACTTTATAGGCCATTCACGCACCTTCTGACGTGAAACACACAAGACCATACACACCACCAGGCACGGAACCAACACATTACAACAAGACACAAACAGACAATGTACACTCTGGTAGAGAAAGACAGAAAAAAAATATAACTGCACAACCATCTGTTCCTCAGGCACGCACACATACTGGTAAGATTTGGCACGAGGGTGAGTGGTGGTTCAGTATATAAAATTTTATTGACAAGAGATTTCACAATATTGAACTGCACTGTTAATAATTGAAAGAACAAGAAACTGAACCATTGACTCACAGCTCGTGAGCTGTAAAATCATGAGAAGGCACCAACCTCTTTGCAGGCCATTCATACATCTTTCATACGTGTGACACATACGTGGGCCCATCATAGTACAACACTCACATCAGCAGACAGCGCCATGCAAGGGGCCATCACTTACTCATGCCCACATGCCTGACACGACAACCACTCCAGCTGAAGGTGTTTGGCTACCAGTGTGTGTAGTGACCAGCAGCAAGTCACTACTCACACACCACCAGGCAAGCACCAGTTCATGCACACCACCAGCCAAGAACCACTCCGCTCAAACTACCAGCCAATCGCCAGTCCACACACACCACAAGCCCAGAACCAGTCCATGCACACCAGCAGCAAAGCAATAGTCCACGCCCTGCCAGCCAAGAGCCTGCCAACGCACACTGCCAGCCAAGAGCCAGTACACACACACCTCCAGCCAATCATTAGTTCGAGCACACTGACAGCCAAGCGCAGCCAAAAGTCTGTCCACGCAATCCGCCAGCCAAGCACTAGTCCATTCACCAGTCTACACACATTTGCCATCACATTTAGAGTTTTTCTTATACAAAAAAGAAAACACAAACAAATTGTAAGTAGATATAAATCTGCAAACACAAAAGCTAAAATTAAATACATCACACTAATGCCACCCTTAAAACTGAACAAAACATATAAAATGGTACAGACTAGGCAGTTCACTGTACCCTTAATGGATGCTCCCAAAATGATTTTGCTTGTGGTACATTCTAAAACAAGTAGGCACACACAGCACAGAGCTAGAGTGATACTCGGGCCAGTACATATGAGTGTCCTTCCATATACCTCTTCACCAACAGTCTCTACATGTCCCACTGGGAAAGGCTTTTGTGGGCATGGGAGGAATGTGATCAGGAAAGTGGTGATCTTTCAATCTAGCCACATTTTCTACCACTCCATGTCTAGGAACACTTACCTGTTCCACTACAACAATGCTGGCTATCAGAGACTCCTTAAACTTAACAATAGTCATCGTTGACACAGGACAACAATACTTAAATACAACAAAAGCATTAGAGGTTGCCAAGTGTAAAAGATGGATAGCCAACTTCTTATACCAAATATATGCCTTACGTAGAGCAGTGTTGGGTACCAATCTTTGATCTACTCTATCAACACCACCCATATGCATATTATTATTTAAAATGTACAGTAGTTTGCGCACTTCAGCTACCTGACCCCAAAAAGTAACAGGTGAAGTGTTTTCATCATGGATTGTAGGCAGCATGTTTACATCTCACCTGTCCGCAACCTTCACAGCTAGTGGTTCCTCACTAGGCAACGTGTTGCACTGTCCCCTCTCAAGCTTTTGACAAACAAGTTCATTTGGGAAACCTTTACAATTAGAGGGGATTGTGCCACAAGCAACAGAGTCCAATTTGGCCAATTCCCTGAAAAACTACACACCAGTGTAGAAGTAATCAACAAATAAATGGTGACCACTGTTAGAAGGTGCTCAACCAAGTTCAGACACTCCAATAGTGTACGGACAACCAGGGAGGGGTTAATCCTGGCATCCCTACAAGTGTACACTCCGAAATTAGAGACATATCCAGTCCTACTGTCACACAGCAGGACTGGTGTGGCTCACTGGTTAGAGGCGGCAGACCCGGAAGCAGAGAACGGCCCGGGACCAGGGTTTAATTCCCGACGCGGCAGGGTTGTGGACCAGGGTCAACGGACTCGATAATTCTCACCTCCGTGCCTAATCTAACCAGGGATCACACTCGGCAACTCTGGGCATTAAGCTTGCCTCATCTCTACAACGGCCCCCCACAGACGCCGGGGATGCCTGGTTTCACTTTGGAGATACCCAGAAAGGACCATCTCACAGGGAAAGCCAGGACGGGTTCCCCAGCGGTCTTCAGCGCCAGGACACCCCGAGATGGGGTAACAGTGCGCTTTACAAGTATCATCATTACATTACAAGTATCATCATTACATTACAGCATATATCTTTATTCCATAGCGAGCCCTCTTGCTAGGAATGTACTGCCTAAAAACCAAGTGGCCCTTGAACAAGACCAAAGACTCATCCATAGCTATTTCTTTCCCTGGAGCATAGATCTCAGAAAATCAATCTGCAAGGTGATCAATGACAGGCCAATCTTAAAAAGATGGTCACAATATGGGTGATCTTGTAGCAATGCTAAACTATTATCGATAAAATACAGCATCCGAAGCAGAAGCAAATACCGAGCATGACTCATGATTGCCGGAAATATAGCCATTGCCATCAAGGGACTAGTGGACCAATTTGAAGACATTTATGGCTTCCTTATCAATCCCATAAAAAAGTTAACCCAAAAACTTCTTCCAGGTTTGTGGGAGTACACCGGGTAGCTCTACACTGGGACCTAAGTCAGGCATTATTGTCCCTCAAATACTGTTCAGCATACAAATTAGTCTGTTCAACAATCTCTGCCAAAAATAATTTGTAGGCAAAATGTTTTCAGTATCCGCTCTAAACCCTGGAACACCAGTAAATTCTGGCAATACCGGCTGCACCATGCCTGGAGCTACCTAGAGGTCAGCTCTTCCAATGGGAGGCCTTGCAGCCCCAGGCTGCAGCCCAGATGTCTTTTGCTGTACTATCAGCACATCAATGTCCTTCTCTAAAACAGGCACTTCACCTGCACTAAGAGTGGCTTCACCATCCGATAATTCCCTGTGAACAGAAAACTCACTACCAGAATCTTCAACTCCCTCCTCTGCCTCAGACGACCCCACCACCGCCAGAACCAGCCTACACGAAGGGATGAAAGATGTCACCGAGTGGATGAAGAACAGCCACCTGAAACTGAACTCAGACAAGACTGACGTCCTCATCCTGGGATCATCGCCCTCTGCCTGGGACGACTCCTGGTGCCCCCCAAGCCAACGGACCACGCACGCAACCTGGGATTCATCTTGGACTCCTCCCTCTCGATGACCAGACAAGTCAACGCCGTTTCATCATCATGCTACAACACCCTGCGCATGCTCCGCAAGATCTTCCGATGGATCCCCACCGAAACCAGGAAGATGGTTACCCAGGCACTCGTCACCAGCCGACTGGACTACGGAAACACCCTCTACACCGGAACCACAGCCAAACTTCAGAAAAGACTGCAGTGCATCCAGAATGCCTCCACACGACTCGTCCTGGACGTCCCCCGACACAGCCAGATCTCCGGCCACCTGAGAGACCTGCACTGGCTCCCCGTCAGCAAGAGGATCACGTTCAGGCTCCTCACCTACACACAAGGCCCTCCACGACCTGGGCCCCAAGTACCTTAACAACCGCCTGACCTTCTACAATCGACCAGCCTCGCCCTCGCCACAGTACCACGCATCCGCAGAGCCACCGCCGGGGAAAGATCCTTCTCCTACCTGGCGGCCAAGACATGAAACTCCCTCCCCATCCACCTTCGACTGACCCAGAATCACCTTTCATTCAGGAAGCTCCTCAAGACCTGGCTCTTCGAGCAGTAGCGGACCCCCCTCCCCCCCCCAGCGCCTTGAGACCCTACCGGGTGAGTAGCGCGCTATACAAATGTCCATGATTGATTGATAGATGCAGAATCAGTCTCTGAATCATGGTTTGAGGAAGACTCAAAAAGCATACCAACAACCTTCTGAGCAGTAATCCTGCAGCTAGCCATTAACTAACCTCGAGCGTAGTGTGCGTAGCAGGGCTACGCGGAGTGCCACGGAGTCATAAACAAACTCAGTGGCACTTCGCGTAGCTCTGCTACCCCACCCCGCCTGCCACCACCCCATTACCAATTGAAAAACAATTAAATAAAATTATTTACAAAGTAAATTTGTACCACTAACCTTGCCTATGGTGTCCCCGGGCTTCCCTCCGCCTCTCCAGAGTTGTTTCTGGGAAAACTGCACATGCGCGCTCGCCCGCGCATGCACATTTCTCATGAGAAATGCGAATGCACGGGCGAGTGAACATACCCAGTTTTCCCAGAAACAATCATGGGAAGGAGGAGGGAAGCACGAGAACGCCACCGCAGGCAAGGTAAGTGATTTAAATTTACTTTAAAGTATTTTATTTCATTGTTTATCAATTGATAATAGGGGGATGGATGGCGCTGGCTGGCCACTCCACTCTGCTGCGGAGTGTGCAGAGATTTGCCTACTCCGCGTTCTCCGCGTAATGTAGTAGGCACATCTCCGCACACTCCGCGGGCAGAGTGACTTCTCCGCTCACGGTTACCATTAACCTTACTAAGAAAGTAGACTTCACAAACAAGTCAACAACAACCAACACTGTGCAAAATAAGTAATACATTAATCACAAAGATCTATATACTCAAAAACGATATGACTCACTTGCCAGAGAAAACCACACTCACCTACTTTGCAGAGACACAGCAAAAACCATCCATATCCCTCTAGAAAGAAAAAACAAAACCAATTACTCACAAGACAACATATATATCAAGCACAAATGCAAACGGATTTTGACACTCAAAAAAACAGAAGCCAAAAATACAGCTATTATTACGCCATTCACAAAAACACATTCATGAAGGGAAATAAAACTCATTGAAAGTAAATAGTACCATAAAAGTTTTCTTATCAAACACATGCAACTACACAAACTGCAGAACCACCGGTGACGAAACCGCAACCTGGAACATCAGTCAAAAGAGCAATAGTCTTGAACTAGAATAAAAAGGAGAAATAAAACATTACAATAGCAATTCACAAGAAATAACACAATTAAAATATAACACGCTATGTCACTGACCAAATAAATAATCTGCCAGATGGGACTACAAATAGGGCCGACAAGGATTTTAAAAAAATGGGTGGAGATCCTTGCCCAAGGGATCTGGTGGGGTTTTCCGCCAGGCCGATCTGTCCCCAGGGGGGGCAGAAAACAACAGACAGAAATTTGCCCCCAATAGAAGCGACCCTTGCCCATGGAGTTGCTTCCATTTGTAAAAGAAATAGAGCCCTAGTTTAAAAAACAGGCCGATCTGCCCCCAGGTGGGCAGAAAATACATAAAGGAAAATTAACCCTCTTGGAAGCGACCCTTACCCAAGGGGTGGCTTCCATCTGCAAAAAAAAAGGTCCATAGTGCCAAGTGGGGTTTGAAAGGGTAAAAAACAGGCCAGGCAAAAAATAAATGAACATAATTTACCCCCCTTAGTAGCGAACCTTGCCCAAGGGGTCGCTACTTTTGCTATTTTTATAAATTGGTGTTGGATTTTAAGCCCCTTAATACATGTTGCAGGCCTGCAATTGCATTCTGTGTATAGCATTAAAGTGCTAATTCGACTTGGCAAAATACACTTTGTGCCAAGCCAAAAACAATCTTTTTTAATACATATACATTACCCCTAGGATAAACTGTGAACAGCTGATAAGGTGGGGTGCATTGTATTTAAAAAGTGGGACATGTACCTTTGTATATTGCTTGTCCTGGTAGCGAAAAACTCACATATTTGCTTAGGAACAGATAACAATATCATTTTTGGTGTCTAAGGAATTGTATTTTAAAATCCTCGTTAATAGTAAAGTCAGAATTTAAGTCACCATTCTGAAAATAACACTTTTAGAAAGTTGCTGTGTCTAGTCCAAACCATTTGGAGCCTGCCACCTATTTCCTGGGCCACATGACAAGGTGTGGTTAGCATTTGACCTTTGTGTATTCCTACCAGACAGTCACACAAAAGGAGGGACTGGATGTTGGCAGGATGGGCCATCTTGACAGGTGAAGAGTGGAGGTGTGCACAGCCCCACTTACACCCACACTTCAAAGAATTTGTCTCACCCCGTACACACAGACCTTCAAACTAACCTTTTACAATCCCCAGAGATTATGGGACCACGTCAGGGAGGGAGGAAATTCCAGTACCCTCTTTTTCATCTTTAAATATTTCTATACCATCTCAGTCTCTCCTCAGTTAACTCTCTCAACCTCATCATCATTCTCCTTCCCTCTGTATCAGTTCCACCTATTTCCCTACCTCACCTCTCCAGCTCCTCTTTATTCCTCTTTTACCTCTACCTCACATCTATTATATTACAACACTTCTTTATTGCTGCCTCTGTCTCTACTTCTACCTGTTTTTCCCAATCGATCATTAACTCCCCTCTCTCATCCCTTATTCATCTCGTCTACCCCTTCTCTGTCTCTACCCCTCTTTTAACATCACATCTTTCTCTGCCTCGCCATCGCTCTCTCTGCCTTTTAAACACCTCTTTTTCTACTTTACCTCAGCATCTGAATTTGTACTCTTTTTTCTCTGTACCTCTTCTCTTAGTATGTGAGTTAAGTATAGTCTGCCTCTACATAGCTATATATAAATACCTTTACAATATTTAGATTCTCAATATGTTGGTCGATATTTTTGTCTTACAATATAATGTCTGCGGAATTCTGGAACTGCACGCTCGCTATCACCTGCTTCATTTTGAAAAAAGCAGAGAGCCTTTGTGACATCTCTTACTGAGACATTGCATTTTTTAGTGGTATAGTATTCTCTGTAGCCTGGTGTACAGAGTTCAGTATTTTGCCCAATTCCTCCTGGGGTTTGGAAGACACATTAATAATAAGTTTGAATATTACTAGATTCATTAGCACAATGCAAAGGTATCATGTGTGAACTGAATTGTCTTTTAGTGTTTAATATGAACATTTTTTTGTTGCTCCCCTTGACATAGCCAAACTCATCTTTAAACAATCTCTTCTAGACTTAACTAGGATTCATTGTTTAGTCTCCTGAGGCGGAAAGCCGGGAGCAGAAGCGAAATTGATTTGTTTGTGTTTTCTTAATACTTACTTGCATTTTAAAACTTGTCTGCCATTCTTTAAGCACCTCGCACTTTCAGGGCACGGTAGAGCGGACCTAGCGCTCACGTGACCCCTTGCACCGGCTGCCATCGCCGCTGGCCACGCCCACCTTGAGGCCACGCCCCCTTCCCGCACTTTATAAGCGCTGACACGCTAGCGCTCGGCTGAGTTTAGTCTCCTGAGGCGGAAAGCCGGGAGCAGAAGCGAAATTGATTTGTTTGTGTTTTCTTAAAACTTACTTGCATTTTAAAACATGTCTGCCATTCTTTAAGCACCTCGCACTTTCAGGGCACGGTAGAGCGGACCTAGCGCTCACGTGACCCCTTGCACCGGCTGCCATCGCTGCTGGCCACGCCCACCTTGAGGCCACGCCCCCTTCCAGCTCTTGAGGCCTCCCATAACAATGTGCAACTTCAGAACGCGCAGCGGACGTGCGCAGCGGGCGCGCCTAAGGCAAGCCAGTCTGCACCCGTCCGCGGCCGGACGGGGCTAGGGGCACGACTCCATGCCGAAATTACATCATACTCTTCTGAGGAGCTTACCACCCTCCAAGGCCACTGGCCACTCTCAGAAACCGTCCGTAGGCACATCGCCTCTTTAGGGCTTGTCCCCCCTCCCACTCCAACATCGCCGCCTTCCCGGTCGGCCTCCCCGCCACGTTGCCTTTCCCCGCCTGATCCCTCCCTCCCTATTCCGTCATTATCTGTCCTTTTACTCAACACCAGGTCAGCGGTCAAGCACCATCACGAGCTGTTTGTCTTACTCGATACTGAGAAGCCTGACTTACTGCTCTTAACCGAGACCTGGTTCTGTGATTCTTCCCTCCCCGTCCTCTTGGCTACCCTCCCCCCCTCCTACGTTGCCGTACGTGCCGATCGCCCGGCGGGCAGGGTTGGCGGTGGTGTGGCGTTAATCGCTCGATCTGAACTGAACTTCCAAACCCTTCCCTCTCCCCCCATCCCCACAACTGAGTTCCTTGTAATCCGCTCCCTCTTCTCCTCCCCCCCTATTACTTGCCTTCTAATGTATCGCCCACCCCAGTCTTCGTCTCTGTTCTTACCGGCATTTCAAGACCTGCTGGCCAACTTGGTGGTCAACTACGCTTCGGTCTTGGTGCTAGGGGACTTTAACTATTGGCCCTCGGACCCCTCTGAGTGCACTGCTTCGAAAAAGTTCACAGAATCCCTTCTTTCTCTGAACTTTGTCCCGCACATAACTGTCCCCACTCATTCTCACTGCCACATACTTGACCAGGTCTGGTCCCTCAACCTTCCAGTTTCCTCGGCGATGGTATCTCCTTGTCCCTGGTCCGACCATGCCCTTATCTCTTTCTCCATCTCTCTCAACCCTGTATCCAAAGCCTCACACGCCAAAAATACCTGGGCACGGAATTGGAACAGAGTTGATTTTCCTTCCTTGTCCTCCCTGCTTCGGAACTCCACTCCGACCCTTTCTGGTCTCGCATCCGACTCCCAAGCCAACGCTATTAATACCTGGCTGGCTGGAGGTTGTGACTCAGTGGCTCCCCTGCGTCGCATTTCCATCCGGCGACCCAAGGACTCCAACAGATGGTTCAACGACCACCTAAAAAAGCTAAAACTGACCGTCCGACAGGCAGAGAGGCAGTGGAGAAAAAATTATTGCCTCTCACTAAAAATCCTCTATCTCACATCACTTGCTGAATCCTCTCAGCCAAAACCTCCTATTTTTCAACAAAAATTATGTCAGCCGAAAACAAACCCAGGGAAATCTTCGGTATAGTGAAGGACCTGGCCTATTCCGATAGAGCCTCACCCCAAATTCCTCCATCCCAGTCATTATGCGATCAACTTAACACTTACTTTCTGGATAAAATCGTTACCATCAAGGCCAACATCCCCCCCCCTCGTCCGCCTTTGTTGACCCCTCCACTCCCACTGTTCAAAGTCATCTTACTTCCATTACCCCCCTCACTGAGGCAATATTCCTGGAGATACTCCCCAAAGTAAAGTCGGGATCTCCGGCAGACATCTGTCCGGCACGTATCCTGCAACAAATCTACTCTTCCTGCCCTGAACCCCCCATTACTTTCCTCAACAGCTCTCTTGCGCAGGGAGTAGTGACCCCTGCACTCAAATCAGCCACAATAGTGCCTATTTTAAAGAAACCTGGCGCTGATCCGCCCCATTTCCCTGCTGTCCTATTTGGGCAAGGTGCTGGAACGCCATGTCACCGCGGTACTCAGCGCCCACGTAGAGGTCAATGGGGGACTGGCCTCTCGCCAGGCCGGTTTCCGCCCTAGGCACTCGACCGAATCAGTTGTGGTTTCGGTCTTGGATAACCTCAGGAAGGGTATGGATAACAACAAACACCAGGCGCTGGTACTCCTCGATCTCTCCGCCGCCTTTGACACGGTGGACCATACCATCTTACTGTCCCGTGTCAAGGCGGCTGGAATTGAGGGTTCAGCCCTGATTTGGCTTTCCTCCTTCCTGAGGGACCGCACCCAAACGGTCCGGCTAGGAGACTTCACAACTACCCCACTCCCTGTCACCTGTGGTGTCCCCCAGGGCTCCTCTCTTTCCCCCTTACTATTCAATCTTTATATCTTTCCTCTTATTTTCGCTCTTCAGCAGCTGGAGGTCACCGTGTATAATTATGCGGATGACCTCCAGCTCATCTTTGATCTATCCTCTTCTCCCCTTTCTGTCTCTAATTTCCAGTTCACCATGACATTCATCAGGGACTGGATGAACCACAACCATCTTAAATTGAACCCGGATAAAACCGAGTTGGTTCTCTCCGGTGGTTCCTCCAGTCCCTGGAACTCTCTCTTCTGGCCCCCCACTCTTGGTCCCTCCCCCACTCCTTCAACCACGGTCAAAACACTGGGTGTTAAAATGAACAACCAGCTCACCCTCCATTCACAAATTAGTTCAGTAGTCTCCTCTTGCTTCCTCACCCTCCGAACCATCCGCACTGTCTCCCGCTTCTTTTCTCCCCAGGCACTTAAGTTGATCATGGCCGCACTGGTGATATCACGGCTGGACTATGCCAATGCCCTTTACAACGGCATCCCAGCATACAGCCTGCGGAGGCTTCAGATGGTCCAGAACCAGGCGGCTCGGTTGGTCTATGGGCTTCCACGCTATCATCACTCCACACCCCTCCTCAGGGAGCTTCACTGGCTTCCTGTTAAGGAACGTTCCCTGTTTAAGATCGGCTGCATGGTTTTCCAGGCTCGTCAAGGCACTGCCCCCGCCTTCATTTCCTCGCTAATAAAAGATTACGTCCCCACCAGAGAGCTTCATTCTTCCTCCTAGTCTCTCCTTCAAATCCTGCGTTTCAAATGGAAAAAGTGGAGTGGAGCCACCTTTTCTACTCTAGCGCCCACCCTCTGGAATTCCCTCCCCGATCACCTTCGCTCTGCCACTCATTATCTTTCGTTCCGTAAAGACCTTAAAACGTTTCTTTTCAAACAGGCCTTCCCCGTGTAACTTCCCTTCTCCTCTACGACAGGTTTCTATTTCTTTGACTCAGTTGCCTAACTCTCTACTAGCCAAGAAACCGTACGGTGCACGCTGCGCTCTATAAATGTTTTAAATTGGAAATTGGAAATTGGAAATTGGAATCTGGTGGCCTGGAGGCCAGGATCTGCATCTGTGTTTGTGTCGGCTAATGGCTCTTTAATGGATTAGGTGTGTTGATACCCACCAGAGGTAAGATGATGCATACCTTGTGCAGGATTCAATCAATCAATCAGTCATTTGGTCATTTGTTAAGCGCACTATATACCTGCGAGGGTCTCAAGGCACTACGGTGGTACAGGGGTCGCTACTGATTGAACAGCCAGGTCTTCAGTATCCTCCTGTAGGTCAGCAGGTCTTGAGTCTGTCGTAGGCTCAGTGGGAGGGTGTCCCATGTCTTGGCGATGAGGTGGGAGAAGGATCTCCCGCCGGTGGTTTTTCTTCAGATGCGCGGACGGTGGTGAGTGAGAGGTCGGCGGAGCATAGCTGGCGGTTAGGAGTGTAGAAGGAGAGCCGTTTGTTTAGCCGTTTGTTGAGGTAGGTTGGGCCGGTCTTGTGGAGTGCCTTGTGTGCGTGGATGAGGAGCTTTAAGGATATCCTCTTGTTGACGGGGAGCCAGTGCAGGTTTCTCAGGTGGGGGGTGATGTCTTTGTCTGGGTACATTGAGGATCAGTCCTACTGAGGCGTTTTGGAAACGTTGTAGCCGATTGATGAGCTTGGTCGGGGCTCCCGCGTAGAGGGCGTTTCCGTAGTCGAGTCTGCTGCTGATGATGAGGGCCTGGGTGACTGTCTTTGTTGTATCTGTTGGGATCCATCTGTAGATCTTGCGGAGCATGCAGAGGGTGTTAAAGCAGGAGGAGGAGATGGCGTTGACTTGCTTGGTTATTGAGAGCGTTGAGTCGAGGATGATTCCCAGGTTGCGTGCGTGGTCGGTGGGGGTCGGGCGGCCCATTGGCCACCAGGAGTCGTCCCAGGGTGATGGGTTGGAGCCGAGGCTGAGGACCTACGTCTTGTCCAAGTACAGCTACAGACGGCTGATCTTCATCCAGTCGGCGACAGCCATCCATTCCTTCGTGGAGTTTGGCTTTGGCGGTGATGGGGTCCTTGGTGAGGGAGAGGATCAGTTGAATGTTATCGGCGTAGGTTATGCTAAGGTCGTGCCGTCGGGCGATGTGTGCGAGCGGGGCCATGTAAATGTTGAACAGTGTTGGGCTGAGGGAGGATCCTGGGGTACGCCGCAGATGATCTCGTAGTCTTCGGAACGTAATGGTGGAAGGCGGACGCTCTGGGTTCTACTGGAGAGGAAGGAGGGGGTCCATTCCAGAGCCTTGTCTCGGATCCTTGCGGTGTGGAGGCGTGCGCCTAGTGTGCGGTGGCAGGCAGTGTCAAAGGCGGCAGCAAGGTCTAGGAGGATGAGAGCTGTGGTGTCTCCATTGTCTAGCAGGGTCCTGATGTCGTCGGTGGCAACGGTGAGGGCGGTCTCGGTGCTGTGGTCGCTGCGGAAACCTGACTGGGAGGGGTCCAGGTAGTTTTACATTTTATCCTTGCCTCCAGTAGGAGTTAGTGGAGGGGGTTCAGCTAGAGACTTTGTGGGCTCATGCGGCGTTTGGATGCTTGATTTTGCTTTCTTCATAATTTGCCTCTGAGTTTTTGGGGGACTCTGGAGGTAGTTTTCTAAAACAACTCAAGCAAGCCATCAACGGTTCTCGTATTAACTCTACTCGTTAGTTAATGTGAACGAGCACATGGATTTATTTGGATTCCTGTCGAATTCACATTTCAGCCGTACTTTTCCACCCTCTTGATCTTGGCACTTAATTTTCTCTATTCAGGAAAAGTAAGTGCACCCTGATTCAACGATAACCGTGTTATTGAATCTATTCTCGGGTGCTTTATTTCGCTTGGAAAACCACAAGTGTTACACTCTCGCCTTATAGAACAAATTCTTCATACATTGACTAATTTTGTATTTTCATAGCTTTTTTTCAGTACAATATTATCCTTGATCCTATACAGAACTCATCAATAGAAACACTTCTAAATTGTGCCCTGTTAAGGGCAAAGTATTCTCTATCCTGATTCTTTTGCATCAGTAAATTTAGGAACAGCTTCTACAGTGTGATCTACTGTGGCTATCACAGAACTGGAGCAGAGCGGTAACTCTCAATGCAAGAGGGAAGCGGTAGAGATTGGCTTAATAAACATGAGTGTCTGCTTCAGGGATAAGTGTGTGTGTTATCTACAGGACAAAGGTTTCAATCACCAGCCATCCGTTTAAAGACGATAGCATGAGTGCAGCTGAGTGTGCGGATAATGAACCCAGCCACAAACCTCTGAAAAGTATTTATTTGGTGGCACGTGCTACATAATAGTCAATATTATTACCGTCAGGAATCAGGTAGTGAAACATACGGCTCCAGAGGGTACGTGCAAGAAAATGAGGTGGATTTTTCATTTGGTTGTAGAAGTAATGACCCTAATTGCTAAATTCTCTCATTTAAAGAATTGTTTATTTAGAACAAAATATTGGTCTTCGTAGAAGAAAGAACAACTGATTCAAAGGTCACATGCTGACCTGTTTGTCTCAAGATCGGATCTCACCTCTGTTCTTCCCGAAACCAAGGTCATGTGTACACCATGATAAGGCCACTTTTTTCATTGTCTACACTCTTCATGTCATAGAGGTCAAGTGATCCGGCTTGTATTGCCCTTGGAAAGGAGCCCTATTCACGTCACATGGGCGACTTGACACCTTGGTAACCTCATGGAGTCATGCTGAGATATTTTGGGCAGCAGCTATATGCACCAACATTAATTACTACCCGCCCCCACCGGTTTCAGTGAGTCAGGGCTTTGTCATGCAATTTATTGGCTAATGCTTTCATTGGTTCCGCCCCCTCTATTCATGTCTTTGTCCTGGCTCCTCTGTATGTCGCCACCCAATTCCAGTGAATTATGTCTGCAATCATTTGGACTCCTTCCCAGGTGTAATCGACCTGCTCTAGCTCATGTGGTAACAGTTTCCAACACACAGCCCTAACAACGAGTAAAAATGGAAGGCGTGCAAAGGGACCTCCTCCTTATTGGCTTGGAGATACCAAAAGATGTGTCATGCACGGTAAGAAGAGTGGTGTAAAATATATTGTTCAACTAGATGAAACGTGTCGAAGCCTTCAGGCAAATCCTATCATCATATAAATGTTTTGCTTCAATGGAATTTGGCAGGATGCTGGGATATCTCAAAAGCTCTATTATAGGCCGCCACGAGGTGACCAGGACACAATAAATCACAATATTCTGGACACGCTAGTACTGTAAGCAAATAAGCATTTATTTTAGGGAAATCTAATTGATACCGAATCCCCTATTTGGTATTGGGAAAAATGCTCAACATGCAATCTTCTTTAGCAATTGTTCATTCCCTATGTTTGTGGGAGCTGAAGGCCACCCTGAGTAAATCTGGATAGCAAGGAGGGTCTTTAGGTGATGCTACTGACAATATGGCAGTCATGATAAGCGTTCGAGGTCTTTTGTTCGCTGTCACGTAATGTAACCATCATTAAATTGCGAGTTTGTTGTAGTAAACCCACTCACACCCGGAGGAGTGAGCTGAAGGTCTCCACTTGGGTGAATGCAAGAGTCAACTCAAAGCCCGAGTCTACCCTCACCTCATCATTTTTGGGATTTGTCTCCTCGCTGATCTCTATACTTAGCTCCTCGATCACAACTCAAGACGACCTCACAGTTCCAATCTTGGATGTCCCTAAGCACCTCTTATAGTGATCGTATGACCTTATCTTGTAACCACCCTATGATTTCTGGCTCACTCCTCGACTACTAGCAACCCACTAGTTGTCTGCTGCAATACCTAAAGCAGACTTTACTTACAGTACACTAGTAAAATAAAGTACAAGCCAGTCAGAGTGGTGATTTTCATGAGGTTTTTTTTAAATGCAGAGGGTGTTTAGTTTTTTAAACTTTAGGGACTTTTAATTGCAGGAATTCACTTCCACTGGGGAAATATTGAATCGTGGCGATTTTTTTATTGTTTGTAGTTGTGGTGAATTTGATTGTGGTGAGCATTGCTAACCCGGGCCAGGAAGTAATTAAGTAGCCATTTACGCTTGATTATGGAGACACATTGTTAGGCGCCATCTTGAGTCAGTGCTCTGGTGGGGAGTTAGGAGATTCACGTCCACCTTGCATGCCTATAAAATGGCTGCAGAGGCGCGGAACGGATGTGTGTGGCTGTCGCGCGCTGCTGGCACACCGTAGATGCAAAAAAGACAGGCTTTTCTGCACCCGTCTCTAACTCGTCCAGCATTAGTCACTTTGCTCAAACTCCCTCCCTTCTTGTCAAGATTAGTTGACAGCGAAGAGGTACCTGCCCAGTAATAAATGTGATGCTAGGCTCTTCACCATGGGGGTAAATGTCAAAACATAGGAATGTCAGATTTGACGCCTCACTATGCCTCCTTACAGTGGGTTATTTTGTCAAGACCTGTGTAGATGGCAGTGTATGAATGACACAATAGCTACAACGGGGGGACACATACAACATACCCCCTGAGAGCATGTGTTATCAACACGAGTTCCCTTGCCGGACCTAAAATGGTGTTTATTGATGGAGGACTTCTGGAGTGCAATATTTATTACTGAGACGTGTCATACTACCACCTCAGGACCTGATAGTGTACTTGCAATAATGGAAGGTTACTCAATTGTGTATCTTGAGTAGGATAAATCAGATTGGGGAAAAGGTGGCAGTGTTTTTTTGCTGTAAATTGGAAGGCCTGGGAGAGCTGAAGGCGTGTCTAACTCCTTGAAAATGTGCATCACCAATTTGTAGCTTCTGGAGCATTCATCTATTGCACTCCTGACTTTTTTGCCGACTTTGGCGAATTGTTGGTTAACCCAGTAGCTCCACTAAATATACAATTTGCCAACTTTACAGTCCTTGGAGATTTCAATGTCCACATGGTTGAGGCTAGTTGCAATGGGGCAACGTTGCTAAGAGAAGCAATGGTGGGACATAGTCTAGACTTAAGTTTCTCTAATTTGACCAACTTGGTCTGCACAAATCTCTATCCAGTAATATGGTCATACCATTATATAGTCCTTTTCTGCTGGCGCCTGAAAGATCCTCGACATTGGTTACTAGAATAGTTACAGAAACCCGTCCATGGCATACGATTGCAGAAGCCAATCTAAACTGCTCTCTTAGTCTAAAAGACAATAATACTTCGCTTGGCCTGTATGATGCTGTCACTACATTGATAGTTCCCTTATTCAGGCGTTAGACGAATTGGTACCCATCAAGAAGAGCACATCAAAACTCAACCCGCCTCACCGCTTAGTTAGCACCTTCTCTTCAGGCAGAAAAGGAAGATACGAACAACTCGAAGGTAAGTGGAGAAAAATATGATGAGACAGTACATGTAGCAGCACTAGGTGCGGACCCCTTTACTGAGCAGTAGCTGGTTATTCCACAAAAACATGTTTTCAGATAGTAAAGGAATTTCTTTACCCGGCAGGTGCAAAAGTAGATGTGGAGGTCTCACAAGTATAGTGTGATTATCTATTCAATTATTTTCAGAAGCAAATAATTAACATCTATTTTAACAAAATTTACTCTAAGGCCTGAATTCCAGGGCCCCCTCCAGTAGGTTCCTAGCCTGAGAGCTCCGGACTCTTGCTGGAGAGTGGGGTACCCCCTGCAAGTACTTTGCAGGGAGAGAGTTGGGTCAAGTTTTGTTGTGCTGCTGCATCTAGAGAGACATGCTCTAATAGATTTTAATGTAGTTTCTCAGGCGCAGTCAGAAGTAAAGCTTCTGAGGGCCAATTCTGTATCTCCATTAGTCCCATGTCCCCCAAGAATTCCTAAACTTGCTGAAGTCGATTACAGAACATGTCAACTCTAATGTGGACACAGTGAAAAAAGCAGTGGTCACCCGTCTGGATCTCTCAGCCGCTGTCGCTATGGTTGGTCTGGCATGTGATACCTGATGGGTGCCGGGATACGGTCCACAGGGGGCAAAAATCATTCCTATCTGATAGGGTTCATCTCCCGCCATTCACTTCAGGTTTTAAAACTTGAGATGTGAGGTACTTCAGGGCTCAACGCTGAGCCCTACTCTACTTAAAATCTATTTGGCACCATTGGTGAAGATGATAGAATGCTGGGGCTTCAGCCTGGTCCACAATGCAGATGTTGCTCAACTAATGCCTTCCTTTCAGCAATTGGATAGGTTAGTTGTGCAGAACTTGCACGGATGTCTGGCTTCATTGACAAACTGGATGAAGTACAGCAGTCTTTAGCTGAACTGGGACGAATCCGAAATTCTGATCTTTGGAGATACCGGCTCTCCCGATGATGAAATGCAATGGCCAGAAGATCTCGGACCCCTACCAAGACACAGACGAGAAGTCAGGCACTTGGACATAAAACGTCCTTCAAACCTTAGACAAGGGCAATTACCATTTATAGTTTAAATCATTGAAATATTTAAGAATGAAACTCAAATTTCTACCAGGACATACACGCAACACTGTGGTACATGCCTTGGTTACTGCAAGGCTAGGCAAAGCCAATGTTCTGTAATGCGGACTCCCTGTATACAGGCTGCAGCTAGTTCAAATTGCAGCAGCTCACCTTGCTCTCGAGTATTTAATTTGAGCCAGTGGTTTCTAGTGCTCGGCACCAACACTTAATCGCCTACACTGGCTCTAATGACAGTCCAATACATGGCAGCGCTGTGTGTCTAATTTTGAGATGAGCACAACAACAGTTTTTAATCACTTAATATATAGTAAAAATGAATAACATCTTCTGCTCATACTATTTGTATAGCTTTGGGTGGCCTGGAATGATCTGAATAGTCACACTTGTAGGAGTGCATTAGTTAGTTCTTGTGTTGGTACTACCTCTGAGAGAGGCAATGGGCGGTGCAGGCTGCAGTGTCCACCTGCCCCCACCAGAAGAGCTATGGCACTTATTTTTTTAACCTAATTGTGATGCTCTGCGTATCTCAATTAGGTAATCCCTATTTGAATGTGTAAAACTCCATGAGTTTCATTTAGCGTTTCCCAATGTGTCGCAAATTGACCCACTTCATTAATATTAACGAGGCAGGTTGCAATTTGCGACCCATTTGGAATTGCTAAAATCACAGGGATAGCGGTCTGCTGGGGTCAATGGACCACCATGTCTGTGGTTTCTTTTAAATAAAGCAGCAATTTCTTTTTAATGTAGCCCGATTTCCTTACAGGAAAGTGGTTGCATGTAAAAAAAGAAAAAATGAAACATTTTCTTTTAATTTTTTAAGAGCAGGCAGTGATCTGTGGAACCACTGCCTGCTCTTAAAAATATTTTTACGAACATTCCCCTTTGTGAATGGGTTACCACCTAATTTAAGTAGGTGAACAATGAGAATGGTTTGTGACCGTATTGCGCAAAACATTCCTACATACCGCTTCGTATTGGTGTTAGGAAGGGACACCTTATAGACCCCCCTTTCTAATACCAAATTGGTATGTATTCGAAATTCCAAACTGCGATTTGATAACAATTTACCAAATCCCAAATTGGAATTCATATATACCAAAAAGCATTCTACCATTTGCAAACGGCCTGCGAATCGGGCTGTTTGTGACTGGTAAAATGCATGATACATGTGGCTCTAAATCAGGGGTCTTCAAACTGTGGGGCGTGACCCCCAGGGGGTCCGTGGAGTGGTGTGAAGGGGGTGGCGCCTTCACAGTCACACATCTGCCCTGGCCTCCAGGGCTTCAGCCCCCCTCTTCCCCTGTCCTGTGTCTCAGCCCGGGCTGCTGCAGTGAAACTCCAGCTGCTGGGGGCTCGGCTGGACAGTGTCTGGAGTCTGATACTGCCCAGGGACACCAAAGGTGGCCACCTACGAGGGCGGCCATCCTTAGTGCCATAGGATGGCACAGACCCAGAGCGGTCTAGTGGTTGGGGGGACCAGTGGTCCCCCCGTGAGGTCACTGCCTGTTCCTGGGGGAGGGGATGAAGGGCTATGTAGCCTAGGGGGCGAGGGTCAAGTGCCCTCTTTGTTCCTGATGCAGCGGCGGGTTGACCCTCGCCTCCTCCCCCAGGCTGATCCGGCATCGCTGGACTAGACTGCCCGGCGTTTTCCCTTCCATCCGCTTACCCTGCTCTTGGGCAGTTCGGGGGGGGGGGTGTTTTTTGCTACTAATGACTTGTCTTTGTGTTGCAGGAGGAGTTACAGGGCGATCCAATACAGGGAGGTACAGAAGGGTACCCTCTACATGAGCACAGGAAGGGTGCGTGAGCGAATTATCCCCCAGGGAGATCCACGATGGATCCTGGAGGACCGACGGCGCCCCGTTAGTCCTTCGGGCGGTTGTGTACCTGAGCAACCGGGGCTTGCCAATGCTCCACCCCCCCGAGGGGGGAGGGGCGTGAGTAATAGGCGGACGAGAAGTTCGCCGGGAGAGGGGTTAGATCTTCCCCCTAAAACTGACAACGCCCCGACGGTTAACACCGCGGGGGTCATGCCTCATCAGGTGGGCGGGTTGCGAGAGGCAGCCTGCTTTGGATCTCCCGTAAGATAACCCAACATGTTGGCATAATGTTTGTGCTAATAAAACTGCAACAACTTTCTCCATCAAAATTGTGTTGTATCTGTTATTGGTGGAGGGGTGTGTTGTATGAAGAAAGGTCTGGGTTTGGGCCGATATTGGTACTATTATCTCCGGCACGCCTGGCTTTTTCACAGGTCTTTAAAGACCATTAGCATATTTACATGCCTTTGTAAACTGGTTACAGAGGCTTAATGTTTTTTTATGGTTCCAGTACCCCCAGGGGCCCCACTCTGCCTATTCCTTACATTTGTATTTTTACACTTCTTGCTGTAGTGTGAGAATTCATTTAATGAAAAGGAATATAAAGTTGGGTTGCCAAAAGAAAAATGCCTGCTCTTGACACTAAATAGAGTTATAAATAAAAAAGTATGTATTAATTAGTTATGTGACTTTTCTGTCTTTGTTCTCTTTAATTTTCGGTCATGGATCATTGAGGCAGCCCTAGAACACAATTAAAAGTGACACAATTAAAAGTGCTTTCTATTTATATTTTCTGTTCTAAGTATTCACAGATAAGTGCTAAAAATACAGCTTTAGGCGACTGCTTAATTCTGGGCCATCAAAATAATGAGCTGGTAACCCTAACATAAGACTGGAAGTTTGTTGCAGGATCAGCACATTATTTATTTCCTCCACCCTCAATCCCTGATTAATGCCATTATAACAATAGTTTAACTAATATCTGAAACCCTACACTTCAAGTTTCTGGGAATGCACCCTGCATTCGGACAACTTACTCCTCATTCTCGCCTTCACTTTCAGGCTCACCCTGCACTTGCAGTGATCACAATGCACTCGCACTGATCACCATGCACTCATAGCAATCACAATGCACTCACTCTGATCGCCATGCACTCACACTGATCGCCATGCACTCACATTGATCGCCATGCACTCACAATGATCGCCATGCACTCACAGCGATCACCATGCACTCACAGCGATCACAATGCACTCACACTGATCACAATGCACTCACACTGATCACAATGCACTCACACTGATCACCATGCACTCACACTATTCACCCGCTCACCCTGCACTCACACTGATCACTGTGCACTCACACTGATCACTGTGCACTCACACTGATCACCATGCACTCACACTGATCACCATGCACTCACACTATTCACCCGCTCACCCTGCACTCACACTGATCACTGTGCACTCACACTGATCACTGTGCACTCACACTGATCACCGTGCACTCACACCAATCACCATGCACTCACACCATTCACCCGCTCACCCTGCACTCACAGTAATCACAATGCACTCACACTGATCACAATGCACTCACACTGATCACAATGCATTCACACTGATCACAATGCACTCACACCATTCACCCGCTCACCTTGCACTCACACTGATCACAATGCACTCACACTGATCACCATGCACTCACATTCACCCGCTCACCCTGCTCTCACAGTGACCATTCTGCACTAAAAATGGGCTTGCATTGTTCACTCTGTACCTCACCCTGCAGTCACACGAGCACACTTCTCATCCTGCACTCATGTGACACTTCACTCACCTGTCCCCCCCTCACTGCTCAATCTGTAGCTCACTCAAACAAGGCCATCACTAACCATGCACTAACTTGTCCCACTTTGCACTTACAGCCGAACCCAAATTCATACGGTCACCTCACTCTACCTTTAGTCACTCCTTTTACCCTACTCTCACACTGTTGCATTGCTTTCCGTCACATGGGCACTCTTGTCACCCACACAGTGCAGAAGGTTAAAGTACCTGGTACACAGAAGATGTACCATTCACATCACAGAAGTGAGTGTGAGTAAACTATGGGTATTTTGTCAGACAGGTGCTATAGAGAGATGAGGTGTATTGTTGGTGAGTGGTAGTGAGGGAATTCATGGAGAAGATGGAAAGACTGTTGCACCGTGTGCGACCAGTGCTAGGGCCAGCCCTGGCTGGGAGTGTTAAACCCCCCCAAAGTTCGGGTTTAGTGGATCCCCTGCCTCTGCCTATTATTATTTACATTTGTAGTGCGCTACTGTTACCAAAAGGTGTCATTGAGCTAATAACCATCTGCCTGCAATGTGAGAGAGGGATCCGGGGTTGGGAGAGGAGAGAAGAGAGGAATGGAAGGAAGGGGTGAGAGGAAAGGGGCAGGGGTAAACTGCTTAACTCTGCACAAGACCGCCAGGGTTTGAAGGGACCCTTGCTGCTCCCGGCCATGGCCAGGTGAGCTTCTAATGTGGCAGCGCGTATTCCTGCGCAGTGGGAGGCCCTTCACAAAGGTTGACTAGACATCCTTCTGATGTTAATTGCTGTATTTTGGTTATAAACTGGCACTGATGGGGTGAAATCTTTCCTCAGTGTTACTGTGTTTAAAAAATGTCAAAATAATAAAGCAATGCTATCCCAAAATACGCAGCATCACAGAACATTAATTACATTTTCTACTCACACAATTTACTCAAGCCTGTCGCATAATTTGGTACTCACCTGCCTCATAAATCCAGTAGCCCTGTCTAGAGGTTTAGACAGTTTTTTTCAGGAGGGGTCCTTACGCCTGTAAATGTTGACAGGGAGGTCTCGGCATCCAAAAGTTTGAAGACCTCTGCTCTGAATGAATTGATGTCTTGTGTTTTAGTCACATGTATGAGCATTTGAAAAACCCCATCTGCTGTATCTTTAGTCACATGTAGGTGGCTGTCTCTTTAAGTATGCTCAGCAGCTCATGCCAGGAATGTTCATAGTCTCCATGGTGAGAGGTACTAAGAAAGACCTGTTGGACACTGGAAGCACACTGGCAGGCTGCTAATGTTGATGGTGTGTATACAAGATCACAATAGAGACTACTTGAAGATTTCTACGTGCAGCGTCTTAACGTAATACATAGTAAACCCCGGCACATCTTTTGCTACCCCGAACGCGAGGCTAGGAATGAAGTGGTAGGAACAGAAAGTAACCACTGTGCTTTCTACTCTGTACTATTCTCCTAGTTCCACAGCAGCACATAGGAGGTTTTTAGAGGGCTTTAAAGTGAAGCAAGGGGTCAAACTAATGTTGTTTTTGGGAGTCGAGGTAAGTGTGAAGTAACCACCAGCATTTTTCAAACTTTGCTAAAGGTTAGGCATGCGGAATTTCGATTATGCAGAAAAATCACATCTTACAAACGTGCATTTGAACATCAAACTTTATATGCAGTGCAGAGAATGATACAATCCTGAATATGACATCAGAATAAAGACGATTAACGCACCTGCCTGCATGGGGTGAATAGGTTCTTAGTAGCATGATGAGCTGCTATCCATGGAGGATCGAGGGACAAAGGGGATGTCCTACGGGCGAGGTATAAATTGCTGTTGCCTGTCCCCTGTTGATGGCCACATCCCGGTCACTTAGTGCTACTGAACCGCAAAGGGAAAAGGAGGATGGAGAGCAATGGAAGACAGTGGAGTTGCTGAGTAAGCAGTCATGACAACAATATAGCAACTCCCTTGAAGTTATGGCAACCAATTGCGCCCTTCTGCAATGTATGGGGGTCTTCTAGTCACTCTATTCTCATGCTTACTCCAAACTTTTTTGTAATGAGTTTTAAATGTGGAAACCAGGTGGAAAACTCCATTGCTTCTGGTGGTTTTGTCAAGATCTCAGCCCATCCACAGGACCCGAAGACGGGCTGAGATCTAGGCAACGCGAGCGGCTGGCTGTGATACACGTGTGACTTGTAGTCACCACCCCCTGCCAGGACCCATGCTGCAATATCGATTAATTCCGAAACATACACTACGCATTCAGAAGTGCTGAAGGCGTGTCTTTCTGAACCATGAGTAAGCCGGCTCTTTAGTTGACCATAGATTAGGGTGCACCTTAGAGAGTGCATACCGCTATGGTCCCTGGTCGTGAGGAATGCCACGCAACTGGCACACAGAGGCTGACACATGTCGACCTTATGTTTTAATTTTGGATATGGCTGATCAATCTAATCAGTCACAACGTCCATCATACACTTTTTTAATCTAGTCTCACTACCCTACCATTAAAAAAAAACTAAGGAGTGGTAAAGACTATTTTAACATCACTTACTGCACCATCACTTGCACTCAACATTCAGAAAATCCTGCTCCGCTATAATCAGGAAATCAGGAATTGAAGCACACGGGAGAGGCACTCGGCCTCTCTGGTGGGGGTCCAATGATGAAGCAGCCTATTAGGTTGGTGAGTGAGGACCCTTCAAAAACATGAGTGACTTTTGTTCATAGTCCTTGACATTCTGGCTACACTCCTCTTTTGTTGTTTATGCGTATATTCCTGGGAATTAAGAGTGGAGATAAAGGAGTTCCCTCTTTCTCTCTTTGTTTTGGTATGTGTATGCTTAATTAGTTAACCCATAGTATTCTTCTCTCCTCATGTATGGTGATCTTCTTATGCTATAATGTACCCTTTTGCAGTTAATCTGAGTTTAGCTCCTGTTAGTGTCCCCTTTCTTTGTTGCACGTTGTGTTTTATCTGCACATGGCGGTAGCTGATTAGCCATGTGCTCCTTCAGCTTTCTGGACCATCATAGATTGCAGAGTATGGTTCAGAGCAAACGGTTGCGGCCTAGTCCATGAAGCAATACAATGATGATGTGTGGGGTTTGTATTTCTATCTGTGTGTACAAGTACTATCAGATTTGAGGGAGTGTGGATGTGATTAAGCTGCCATTGATTTGGGGAGTGTACACAAAGGCTTGTCCATACATTAGTAAATGGTCCCTGCCACTTTGTTGTTGGAGAAAGCAATTGATATGTTGCCCCTATTTCAGGGAGGTAACTATTCTGCGCCCTGACTCTGGTCCGTGCCCAAGATGTGTGACCTTTGCTTATCTGTGCGCTCTCACACCTGCATGCCTTCCCAGGCTGTCAATGGATTTTCTCACCTTGCTAAATTTACCACCACACAGGGAACCAGACCCATTGACCTCATTTTAGAGCCCTTGCACCTCTTGAAGAATTGTGGCTAAGATGCTGACATTAGAACATGAGGTCGCACCATTGAAGACCTCTCCCAACAGACCCGGCAGCAGGAAAGCCTCTTGGTTTACCAACGACCTGCAAAACTCCAAGAAAACCTGCTGCACCCTCGAGAAAGCCTGGCGCCACGACCAGACAGCAGAACACATGACCGCACTCAAGAACGCCACCCGCAAACACCACCAGCTGATCCGCACCACCAAGAAGACAGCATTCAAAGAACGACTGGACAACAACACCCACAACAGCAAGGAGCTGTTCAGCATCATTAAAGAGCTCTCCAACCCCAGCGCCTGCAACACCGACATCACTTCCTCGCAAGACCTCTGCGACTCTCTTGCCTCGTTCTTCCACCGCAAGATCGCCGACATACACAACAGCTTCGGCGCACAAACCACGCACCCAACCACCGAACCAACGCCCCCCACCACCACCCTCCGCACCAGGACCCTGGTCAGCACCGAAGACACCACCCGCCTGATGAACACCATCCACTCCGGCTCCCCCACCGACCCCTGCCCACACCACATCTTCAACAAGGCCGACGCCATCATCGCACCCCAACTCCGGAACGTCATCAACAGCTCCTTTGCATCCTCAACCTACCCGGAGAGCTGGAAACATGCCGAGCTGAGCGCCCTCCTGAAGAAGCCCACCGCGGACCCCACGGACCTCAAGAACTTCCGCCCCATCTCGCTCCTCCCGTTTCCAGCCAAAGTCATTGAGAAGACCGTCAACAGACAACTCTCTGCCTTCCTCGAAACGAACGGATCCCTCGACCCCTCAGTGTCCGGCTTCCGAGCAAACCACAGCACCGAGACCGCCCTCATCGCAGCCACCGACGACATCAGGTCCCTGCTCGACAATGGGGAAACAGCCGCCCTCATCCTCCTAGACCTCTCAGCAGCCTTCGACACCGTATGCCACCGCACCCTGATAAAACGCCTCAGCAACACTGGAATCCAAGTAGCGGCCCTGGAGTGGATCATCTCGTTCCTCAACGGAAGAACCCAGAGAGTCCGCCTCCCCCGTTCCGCTCCACGGCCACAGAAGTCATCTGCGGTGTCCCGCAAGGATCCTCTCTCAGCCCCACCCATTTCAACGTCTACATGAGCCCCCTCACAGCCATCACCCGCCAACACAACCTCAACATCATCTCCTACGCTGATGACACCCAGCTGATCCTCTCCCTCACCAACAACCCCGCCACCGCCAAAGCCAACCTCCAGGAAGGAATAAAAGACGTCGCAGAATGGATGAAGATCAGCCGTCTGAAACTGAACTCAGACAAGACGGAAGTCCTCATCTTCTGGCCATCTCCCTCTGCCTGGGACGACTCCAGGTGGCCCCCTGCCCTGGGCATTGCACCCAAACTAACGGACCATGCACGCAACCTGGGCTTCATCCTGGACTCCTCCCTTGCAATGACCAAGCAAGTGAACGCCATCTCATCATCCTGCTTCAACACCCTGCGCATGCTCCGTAAGATCTTCCGCTGAATCCTCACCGAAACCAGGAAGTCGGTCACCCAGGCCCTTGTCACCAGCTGTCTGGACTACAGGAACACCCTCTACGCTGGTACCACAGCCAAACTCCAGAAAAGGCTCCAGCGCATCCAGAACGCCTCGGCAAGACTCATCCTGGACATCCCTCGCCGCAGCCACATCTCTCCCCATCTGAAAGACCTGCACTGGCTCCCCGTCAACAAGAGGATCACGTTCAGACTCCTCAGCCACGCACACAAGGCTCTCCACGACATGGGCCCGTAGTACCTCAACAGCCGCCTCATATTCTACACACCCACCCACCAGCTCTGATCCGCCAGCCTCGCCCTCGCCTCCGTCCCACGTTTTCGAAAATCCACCATCGGAGGAAGGTCCTTCTCCTACCTGGCAGCCAAGACTTGGAACTTCCTCCCCACTCACCTACGGCTGACCCTGGACCATCTCTCCTTCAGGAAGCAACTCAAGACCTGGCTGTTCGAGCAGTAGCGACACCCCCCCCCCCCCCCAGCGCCTTGAGACCCTTACGGGTAAGTAGCGCGCGTTATAAATTCCGCTGATTGATTGATTGATGTCCTTGCCTCTAACCCTAGCTCCAGGCCCTGATCAAACAATTCTCTGAGTTAAGATTAAACCATCTAGCACTGTCCCGATTGCTGTTGCGTCCTTTCCAGTTGCATTCTTGTTTCTATAATCCATTCTCACCTTGAACACATACTTTATACTATTCTATGAAAAGAAAATCCTGTTCAAGATGTTATTGCTACAGTACAAAATGTTCTGTTTACTGCATTCTTTGGGCCCTTGGAGCATGATCTGGGCTAAATCAAATATAAACAAAACTCAGCACTTCTCCCACATTCTTCAAATGGTACTTCGGTTGTCATGACCAGTGATGGCACTATGTCATATGCAGAGCGCTATAGATGCACGAAACATCAAATCATTCCACAAATATAGCACACTGATGTTGTGCATTGTGCAGTAACAGAGTGGAGAAACCTTATGAGTTGAGTTATTAATGGAGCATTGACTTGCTTTCAGATGAGTAAAGTTGGGACATGTTGCAGTCGTGGAATCTCAGACCGTAGATTTAGATAATCACTTTGTGCACCGAGCAACTGACCTAGGAGTACCAAAGTACCAGAATATTGACTTCAGCCAGTCCCCTTGGTCACGTGTACGGTAAGAAATATGAATACATGCAACTCAATTGTTTCACAGTGATCAAGATGGGTCGGCAGGGTCCAAGGAGCATGAGTTTATTAGGATAGAGCTTCGTCAAACTTTATCCCATGGCAAGGGATACTGATAGCATTCTAGTCTTGTTACACATTAGAAGGGCAAAACCCACAGGGCTCCAATCTAGAGTCAACTGGGGGTAAATCCTCTATTGCTGGAAGCATGCATGTGATATTCAAAGGGCTCTGAGCCTCTCTCAAATCCGATCCTTCTTAAGGAATGAATTGAGAACACAATCCATGTTGAATTCGTGAGTGAACAAAATGGAAAGTTCATTTTCAGAAGTCCATGGCTCACCAAGGGCGAAAAATGTTGGGAGCAGCGAGGGTATTCCCGGCAGAGCCACAAAGCACTGTACTATGTGCTGGACACTTCACTGATCTTTACATTAAGTCCATATTATTTTTTCGACTTCTATGTGCAAATTTATAGAGCACACACCCATAAGGGTATCCTGATGCTGATCCTGTGTATCTAACCTCTCGTAGGGCCTAATGGGACTACTCGAAGTGCCGGAATTTCAGCTTCTTCCGTAACTCAAGAAGTGAGAACGGGACTCTTATTTGTGGTGGCAGGTCGTTTCTTAGAAACAATTTAGAAGGTTCATCGCCAGATTGTTTTGTTTTGTGTGTGTGGGATTCATGTAAGTAGGAGTCCGTACGAGCGACAGTGTCTGAAAGGTTTGGAAAAGCAGATGAGATTGTTGAGGTGTGCTGGCCCAGTATTATGTAGTGCCTTGTAAGTGTGGGTGAGGAGTTTGAAATGTGCTCATTTGTGAATGGGAAGCCAGGGTAGCTCCTTCATGTGTTGTGTAATGTCAGTGCAGTGTGGGAGGTTGAGAGTTATTCTCATTATCGAGTTCTGAATGGTCTGCAGCCTTCTGGTAAGAGGGTGTTCCTTTTGTCCAGTTCCTTTATGACCATGGTGTTGGTGATGGTTTTGTGGGTGCTGATTGCGGGAGATTAAAAAATCTTCCTCAGCAACTTAAGGGTATGGAAGTGTGAGGCAGTTACGGCATCAACTAGAGATGTCATGTTCAGTTTGCTGTTGATAATGATGAGGGGGATGTCTTGACATTTATGGCAGGACTGTTCCCATTGGAGCAGAGTCAAGACTGATTTGTATATGGCTTGGCCCACACTGAGGCAGCATAGTGGGCAAAGTAACAATGGACTCGGATTTGTATACCACTCTGAGTAATTACCAGTGGCAGAGATTCATTCAAGGGTTCCATACATCACTTTTTTGTATATTTGAGTAACCAATGGGTGGAGCTGTGCCTTACATACTGGCACTCTGATGCCTGACAGGCCATTGGAAAAACTGACAGAAGTAGAGAAGGGAGAGTATGTTTTCAGAAAAGGCTGCCAGTAAGCATTCGGCCTTAGTGGGACATTGAGCATGAGAAACACTCTGTTGTCAGTCCACTCTTATAAGAGTTCTATAAACAACAAAGGGTTGGCCAAAGAAGGATATTTGTTATTTGAAAAGCTTGAAAATTGAACCAAAGGTTATTCTTACCTAAACACCTGGACAAAACAACAGACATGTTTGTAGCAAAGATCCTCACCACCTAGAGTGATGTCTTGCTGAATAGCTGAAGATTATATCCAGGACAAAGCTCTCCGCTCCCAGAAACAATACTCAGCAAAAGCATCAAAAGTATAACCTTATGCTCGGAGTTTAAGGCATGTGTCTTTTTCTACTGCTGCAGTTCCAATGTCCGTGAGCTTTGAAAGTAGTACTTGTTATCAAGTGAAGTGACCTGTCTGGCAGACCTTTAAAACCTTTAAGATCTAATGGTTTTAATAAAAAGCCAGATCAGCTATAAAGGAGTGGCCTACTTCTTTACGTTAAAACTAATGCCTAGTGCAACCAGATGAAAACGTGTTATATGTGTGATCTATGCATAAGAACACAACTAGTGCCACTTGTCCCTCTGTGGTTGTTTTCACATAGGAAAGTGCTCCAGCTACAAATCCTGGCTCATATTTATGAAGCCTTTGTGTTGTCTTTGCATCACAGAAGGCGACACAAGGACAATGCTATGGATGCAGTGATATCTACAAAGCCATGCAACGCCTCAACAGTTGGGTATAGCTTGGTTCCAGTGGCACAGTGAGCAAAGGGACCACATCTAGGCATTCCCTTGTCCCCTTAGGGTGGTACATCAGACATTTAAAAGGTGCCGGCAGGATGTTTGCAAGAAATGTAACCACTGGCAATCGCTCTGGGTAGTATTCCAAACCATCCCTCTTTTACCCACCATGCCAGCTCAGTTTCAACCCAGCCATTACAAGCATCCTTCCATCTCCTTTTGTGTGTGTGTGTAGTACCGCCCTATGTGTATCACTGGAACCAAGCTACACATGACTGAAAAGCCTCAATCAAGGAAAAACCTGTGTAGGTTACTTGTGTTCTGTTTCAGAGAGGACGTGGCTTGACAGTTATGGCTAGACTGTTCTTATTGGAGCCGGGTAAAGACTAATGTGCTTATGGCTGGGTCAAATCTGAGGTGGCATGTTGGGCAGTAGAACAATGGGTTAGAATGGTATCCTAAGTGATTACTAGTGGTTAGACGTATTGCAGGCAACCTTCTGTCACCTTTTATGCATGTGATGTACACCTATAAGTAGCCATGAGTATGCCCAGATGCGAGTCCCTTACTCACTGTGTCACTGGAACCAAGCACCACCGACTGAAGAAACCCAATCATTGTCAAACTGGCCTTGGGTTTCTTGTGCACAGGTACAGAGTAGACTTGGCTTAGCAGTTCAGGCTGGACTGTTCCTACTGAAGCATATGGCTGTGTTTTAGCTAAGGTGACATGTTGGGCACCAGAACGATGGGTTGGAATGCTACCCGAGTGATTGCCAGTAGTTAGGCAAATTGCCAGCATCCTCCCATCCTCTTTTCTGTGTATGATGTTTCGTCCTTAGTGAACAAAGGGCATGCATAGAGGTGAGTCCTATGCTCACTGTGTCAGTGGAACCAAGCTACACACAATTGAAGTGTCCCAATCAGGGCAAAACCAGTCTTGATTTAATTATGTTCTGGTTCACAGAGGACCTGGCTTGGCAGTACGGGCTGGACTGTTTTTATTGGAGCCGGGTCAAGGCTGCTGTGCATATAGCTGGGTCTAAACTAAGGTGACATGGTGTGCAAAAGAACAGTGGGTTGAAAAGTTACCTAAGTGATTACCAGTGGTTCGACTTATTACAAGCATCCTCCCGTCAGCTATTGTGTGTGTGCTTCTTGGGATATCTCCACTGCTTTTTTCCACTGGGCTGATGCAAGTTTGTAGAACTCTAGACATCATCTGTCACGTGCTGCTCTTGGAGTGCCTTTATTGACATTGCATCTAAAGAAAATGTATAACAATCTCTGGTGTTCATGTAAGACACTCAAATGCCCTTGGGCAAGGTTCATGCAATAGAAGTCTCAAAACAAAGACCAGCCCAGAAAAGGGATGGCATGATTATGATACTTATGAGGCATTCTAAGGGGCCTTCTACTGCCTTGAATTGTTGGTTCCCCACAATACATCTTCATCAAAAGCTCCACCTGGGCTGATGTAACACAATAAAATTGATAAGTCTGTTTATTTTGAATTCTACTCTTTTCACCATGAAGATGTGGAGGATTTTAATTATAAAACGTTTTAATTATTATATCTCTTTCTTTGTTTTAAATGTTTTAATAACTCTTTTGTATTGTGCTTGTTGAGTCCTCCATCCTTAGTATCTTCAGAGGGTTTGATTAAACTCGACTATTCTACCGAAAGGAAGACCCAAGGATACTTAAGAAAGTGCTTGGTCCATCTCTTTCTGTGAAGTGATGGATGTAGTATACTGTGGGAGCTCTGATACAGTGAATTAGGTTTCTAGTTACTTTCATACTGCTACAATGATCTACTGCTATCTTAGTCTATGCCAAAAGCATAGACTCATGATGAGTGCCTCTCTCTACCATTGTGTCACTTCAGCTACCGAACACAACTGTGCAATACTAGATCTTAGTATGGAATACCCCATCTCATTGTACCTCAGCCAATAACTTTCTTTGGAGCTTATTTGGATGCAATAGGAGTGGTAGCCCTTGTTACTGCACATATCAGTATCAGAGTGATACGCTTGGCACCCTCCACATAAATTCAGCAGGCAAAACCTGCCAACATTTATAGGGGCAAAAATGCTGATAAAAGAACTGGACATGCATATTTTGATGCAGTAAGCATCAAAATTAACATGCTATTCCCCATTTTTTGGTCAGTAATCATAATTCAGTGCAATTTATCACACATGATTTATTTCTATCCCAGTGGTATCAGAATATATTGGCTAAGATAAATATTGCACCTTTTTGCAATGCAATAAGGTCCTTTGTGCTTTTTTGTTTCTAAGAGTTGTAATTCTATTAACTTTGGAGCCGCCTCTCCTTCAATCTTTATTTTTATTTGTCTTTGTATTTATCAAGCATGCCATTTCTCTGGATTTCTGGTGCTGAGTTCTACTGAGATACATATAGATGGAACATAAGTATAGTTTACAAAGAGAATAACCAGGTTTTCAGCTATTTACTGAACTTCCGCAAATTGGTTTTCCTTCTTAGATCCAATGGAAATGGGTACCACTTGATAGCTAGTTTGCATGCAAAGGATATACCTCTGTACCTGGTTTGCTTTTTTCATTGGAACCTGTAATAGGTGTGCTGAGAACATTTTCGATGCTCTTCCTGGGTAAAAAAGGATATTAGTTGTTTGATAAAAACTCTTGGTCCCAGACTATGAAGCACTTTGAATCCTACCTGTAGGCTTTCGAAAATCACTAATTTATCTACTATAAGCCAGCGCAATATCGAATGCAACAGTTAGGTCAAGTAACAGAAAGGCTCCCATCCCAACCTGATCCAAATTCATCCTTAATTCATTGGGATGGACAAATAATGGTACTTATGTACCATGAGAGCCTCTAACTCTGACCTGGACAGGATTCAGAAGTGAACTGTTGCTGACATCAACCCTGTAAGAACTTTGCATTTATGTTTCATTTCAAATAGCATGTCCTCAAATGCTCCTTCTACCTCTACATGCACAGCTGAGCAGCATTTTGTATGACCACTGAAGGCTGAACAGATCCATTGGTATGAAACACTGTGAGGCACTCGTTTGATGACGTAAACTGTGCTGTCTGTGGTATCATCTGCGGACAAGGAAGAAACTCTAGGGTTGTGAGTGTTGGATCACTTTCAAATTGAGCATCCAAATATATCTCACTTGCAATCCACTGTACTCATCATCCATGCAATGTGTGTGTGTGTGTCTAGAACTGCTTCAACACCATATTAAATGTATTCTCATGTGTCTGCAAATGGGAGAGTCACTTGTGTATTTCTCTAAATTAAGTAGTAGATTAGAATGGTCTTTTCACTGTCTTCCTGTGAATGTGGGGATTACCAGCTGATTCAGTGGCTTAACCCTGGCTACTTAAAGGTAGTGAAGGAGACAAACATGAACAGTGGGCTTCTTCCCCAGAACATCCGTTTGTGAAAACTCTTGTACGTGATTAATGTACAGAGCTTGCAGTTGTAAATAGCCCCTCCTATCTGCATACAGTTGATACTTTCCCTGAACACTAGCTGTCTTGATTCCCAATGAACCACAATGTCTAATTCATTTGCCTTCAATCTGGACATGGGCCTTAGTAGATTAACTGTATCAAGAAATGTAGGCGCAGTTCCCCTCTTTTTATATGCAGTTCTCTGAGGTTTTTCCATGAAAGAGTGAATGATATATCTTTGTTGTGGGACTCTTTGCACCAATCTTTTTATGTCTCATGTTCCTACTTTGCTCTGATGGTGACCCTGTGCTAAATAATTGTGCTAAGGGATTGAAAAATTGACATTAACATATGTAGACTGGTCTTAAATTTTGATTGTGGGTTTCGACACTCATAGTATGGGAAACAACACTTACAACGCAACTTTTACAACGCACTACCTTTACAACAAAACTTTTACAACGCAACATCCATTACAACGCATGCCATTACAACACAACCATTACAACGCATGTCACTACAACACATACCACTACAACGCATGTCATTACAATGAAGTCATTACAACGCATACCATTACAACGCGTACCTACACTATCCAACACTTACCCTACTGTTGCACCCCCTGGAGTTAGAATAGTAATTTTTACCCCTACACTATCCAACACTTACCCTACTGTTCCACACCCCTGGAGTTAGAATAGTAATTTTTACCCCTACACTATCCAATACTTACCATACATGCAATGTAATGGTATGCGTTGTAATGGTATGCGTTGTAAATGTAGTATGCGTTGTAGTGGAATGCGTTGTAAAGGTAGTTTTAAAGAATTCGTGGTAATGGCATGCGTTGTAATGGAATGCGTTGTAATGGATGTTGCGGTGTAAAAAATGCGTTGTAAAGGTATGCGTTGTAAAAGTATGCGTTGTAACGACATACATCCCATAGTATGAGTGCCGTACCTATGGTATATTGTTCCAATAATTCATATGTATATATTCTTGTATATAGCACAAGCTCACTCTTTCTTCACAGTATATCACTTCCACTGCACCATCACTTGTTAGAAGCACCTCTTTCTTTGAAAATGTTAATGCTTTGTTATACCTTTTCTACATTATATGAAAAAAAATTGTCAAGAAAAATGCACTTACTGCATAACTATACCAAACTCAGAGGAGTTTTGTATTATACTAATGCAGTGGTAATCCAAGGCTACACTTCCTCCATAGGGACCACCATTTTGATAATACAATGGGTGTCATTCATAAGACCATTTGCCCTGCTGAAACGCCACATTTTTTTAATGTTCTGGTTGCGCAATGTGCCCCTGCATATTTACAAGGCCATGTAAAGCCACCTTACGCGGCTTTTCAGGGCCTTATAAATCTGTGCCACTTAGCACGCAGAACAATGTGTGACTGGGACGTTCCATGGTAGTCACTGTAGGCGTTCCCAAGCAACACACATGTAATCTGAAGCATTTCCAGATTTACAAGAAATCGCAAACCTGTAAATGCGTCAGAATTCAACGCCACTCCAGGGGTGGCGTTAGGGAGGCGCAACGAGGAGAAATATTTTCATTTTTCCTCATTTTTTTTTCTTTTTCTCTGTGTGCTGCACTCTGCAGCACACATAAGAGGGATTCATCTGAATTGATTCTCCCTTTCTGCACAAAATCAATCAGCCCACAACTCAGGCACCTTTGCACTATGGTGCATGGACGAATGCATTGGCGCATGGCAGCCCACTATGTGCCAGCACAGGAGAAAAGGATAGAAATGCATTGTATCTCACAGATACGGCGCATTCCTGCACTTTTGTTTTGACATACAGCAGCGTAGCAAAATACCAAAACATCATAAATGAGGCCCTTAATGGAGACCGCATGTTCAGCTTTAATTCAGATAGCCAACCAATGCCTATAATGTCTTGAGTCTATTTGGAGGTTTGAACAAAAGGTATCAGGTGTGAGTCCCTTTCCTTCACTCAACAGCTCACGTCCTAAAAAAATCACATTTTATTACTCAATTTTTGTGAATATTCTCCCCACATATTGAAGATGCTCTTCTAATGACTCAGTCACTTAGGACACTACTCTCACTACTTCTTAAAATAAATCATGCAGGCTGAGAAGCACCCCTGAGAGTATTGTTGTATCTCCGTGGTGCTCCGGTGAATCCATATTGCGCTCCTCCAAATAAAAGTTGATTGTGGTATATCTGTTGCAGATACAGGTTGTTTCATTAAACTGTAGTATAACCTTTCTCTATTGCATAGGGGTCCCAGGGTTGGGGAATACTACAATTGTTTGAAACGAATCTCCATGATCTGACAGTTCTTAAATTATGAATATCAACATGTTCATGGTGAATGGTCAAGTGATAATTATTCCCTGGTATTGCAATTCTATTAGAATTTGCTTGACCTTCATACGGTATTGTTGCTGAAAGTACTGTTTATCTTATAAAGTATTTACATGTGGAATTGCCTCTTTGACCCTGCCTGCTTGATTTTTATATAGTGCTGTCATTTGTTATCCCCATTTAATGGCATAATGGTCCCCACTAAAATAACAATCAGCCTCCTTTCTATTCAAACTCATCCTGGACAGCAATTTCACATTCAAGGTACACATAAAAAAAAAATCAGAATTGGCCTGGTACAAGCTGTTTCTGCCTAAAGAAAGTGAAACCATTCCTCCACAGAAAACAACTCCATGGCCTTGGCGATAAATTCCACTCCGCTCCGCACGCGGAATTTGCCGAGTATTTCGCACTACCCGAACGGTAAGTTAGCTGGTGCGAGTTGCCACTTGGATACAATTTCTACCTGAGCGTCAGTAGGTGCAGCGCGAATGGCGGTTCGCACCACATTGCGCTGCTTGAGGTTTTTTTATTACTTCAACTCGAACTCTGCCCAGGCATATTTTACTGTCCCATCCATGAGGTAGCAATATGCTGCTTGATGCCTGACCTCTCTTAAAGGCCTATTTCTTGCTACAGTATGCCTCATACAGTTCCAGTTTAATATGACATTATTCCCATCCTAATGGAACTCCACAAGCTCCGCTTCGAGGTCTGTATCATCTTTAAAACAACCTACGTCTCCTACAAAGCCGTCAGGGCTGGCACCCGTACCTTTCTGGCTCACCAGCTCACCATCTCTAATGGTTCACTATTTCTGGTAGGTCTTAGCACACCCATAGCCAGCACACCACCGAGATGAGATGTAGAAGTGTAAAAAGAAATGCCACAGGCCTTCTCCAGGTATTCACTCTGGATCTGTAATAATCTGCTTGTATTTATGTGGAATACCTCTACCCTGCTCCAGTTTCAGAAGTCGTTTTTTAGTCACTTTTTTACGGATCTATATTATAGTAGTTGAAACCAGCTACATGCAAACATAAATATATTTCTATATCAATATATATATATTATAGTAGTTGAAACCAGCTACATGCAAACATAAATACATTTCTATATCAATATATATATATTATAGTAGTTGAAACCAGCTACATGCAAACATAAATACATTTCTATATCAATATATATAGAACAGTGAGAGCAAACATTGTAGAACTTGTAGGGGCCTCTATCCCCTAGCTAGTATTAGGATGTCATAGGAATATTCTAGTTGACCCCAAGAAATTATTGAAAATATGTAAAATCATCGAAAGAAAGAAATACGTCTGGTTAACTCAAATATCCTGCTGTCATTTCACATTGAATAAAGTCATTAGTTTCCTTCATGCTCAATCGATACTTGAGTTTCAAGAGCGCTTGCAATTCCTGCTGTACTGTCTAGAAGAGACACTGCCTAGACTCCATCCTTCTGAAGGGCCGCCTATCGGGTCGTCAGAAAGTGTTTTTTTAGCAGCTCCTTTCTGCTATCAGAAATGCTGCTTTAGTTTTTCGGGTAAGCTGGGCCCTTTTCAGGCAAAAAGACGCATATAGCGTCTGGGGGCACTGTGTCGCAAACCTATTTGAACAACACCAATGCAACAATTTAAAAACATTCCGACTTGTGCCAAAAATACGCTCTAGTAAGGTGTTAAATTTAATACACCCCTTCTATAGAATTTTCTTTTGTCAAAAAACAAATTTAAATGCTCATAAGGAGGTGAAGATACAAAATAATTGTGATCTCCTCCAGAGAGCAGTATGATCAGCACACTCAGGACAGAGCTGTGACAGGAGGGATGCAGGAGGAGCAGAGTGTGATGAGTTAAACAGGTTTAGCTGCAACTTGAGATAGAACCACACCAACAAAAACAATGACAGAGGCTATTAAGGTGAAAGAATGGAGTAAATAAGGAAAAAGATGACAATGCAATACAACTCGAATATCGATTAATATTCATTCGTGTTAATCCCGTTTCTATTTTCTGAGTTAATTGACCATGTCTGTTTTTGATGGCGTATTTCGGCTATTATTAATTCCTTAGCCTTCATCAGGAAGAACAGTAATTGTTGTTTTCATTTGTAGGTTGGAATCACATTCTTCCATGCATTCATTTCTGGTGAAATGATCTGCCATGCTCCACCCATCACGACAGTCTGGAAGAAATAGATACATAATGACTAAATCACTCCAGTATTGTTTTCAGTATGACAGGATGCTATCTTCTCTATAGTGTCATGCACCACTGTGGCCCATTGGGTGTAACAGAAATAAATCATCTGTAACTAAATGTTCACTCAATGTTAGTTTCTTTACGTCATCTGGTGTTGTGAAGTTTGCACCACACATGCAGATGACACACTCTATAGATGTTCGCTTTGGGAGGTGCTATCAATTAAATAAATCAGTTTACTACTTAAATGCCTTAACATTGTTTTTCTGTTTAAAAATTTTTTTTTTTACGGATGTGAATTTACCCACACAAGTGTTCTTCCATCTTACAGAAGAAAACTGTTTTATTTAATGAAGAAAAAAACATGCTATGCTTTAGGGATGTTAGAACTAGATTTTTCTGTGAACAGCTGAAGTAAGACCTACAGAGGGAGTTTGATTTTATTAGTCCTAGCAATGGATTCAATAGCCATATCTTCAAATGGCTAGGGCTGAAGTATGTAATGTCTAACTGTAGTTAATCTGATGAGAGTTTTTGGTTTTATTGATTTGATCCACAGCACACATATATAACATGGTTTATTCATAGTATTTCCCTTTAAACAATAGAAGACAGAATTATGAATGGAATTTGTGAAGTTGATAACTGATCTCTGAAGCCAGTGAAGGGACCTGCCAAGATCTCCCAGGAGAGCAGGGATTACAATATTACTAAATGTACTTTGGACGAGCCTGGCAAAAAACATCTCAGGAAAATCGCAGTGGAGACTGCTAGCTAGAATAAAATATCCCAACCCTACAAGGAAAAGCTAGCTTGAAATTGTAGCTTGTCATGGAAGTCTACCTGCTGAGGATCAATAAGAGAGTTGATGCTGAACAGTCCGTGCTAAAGGTACCCGGCCAGTGCCTGGGAAGCAGAGGCTGGGCAAGGGGATAAGTTGTCTTCCGTCAGATGCCATGTGCACAGAAGGGCCTGGCCTACCAAGGCAAAAAATCCTGACTACCCCCCAGACACTTGCAAGTATCACCTTCTGCTGAAATCCAGTAGCAATGCTAGAGCGATGCTGGAAGAAAGCTTAGACTTCTGGTGTCCACCAGGATCACCTGGGAGAGCTGGGAGAAGGTTCACTCTGCTCAAGTCTTGTGGCTAAAGGAGAAAACCAACAAAGGGATGGTAGGAATCATTACTCTAGGCCACATTCCTGTTCAGTGCTGTTTATTAACTGGGCCACTATAGGCTCATATCGGCTGTGTGTCAATCAGTCCTGCTTCTGCTCTAGTGGTAATTCAACCTGAACAGCTCGGGCATATCACCCCTGAAAGGTAGCACAAACAAACATACTGAAAGAGTATAAATGTCTCTGTTACAATGCCAGCATCTCCAGATCTCAGCAGCTCAGCTCAGCCACTGAGGCACTCTGCGAGTCAGTAAAAGAATTCTACCTGGGATGACACACCTACAAGACATTCATTTCATCCTCTAGCAGATCAGGCACACAACCAACAAATACCTAGAAAGCAGTTGCATAATCTCTTACCTGGAACTGGCCATGCCCTACCTGCCTGACACCCTCCTCCAGTAATCACGACACACCACAAGAACAATGCAATCAATCAATCCTTCACTCAGCACCAAGAAAATGCCTTGAAAACTTCTGCAGAATAGGACCTAACACCTCAAGGCACAACGCATTAGCAAAAACCCACGCGTCACCAACACTAAGAGTGGATGTATACATATGCTTAGCTAGATAATTAAAAAGGCATCACTGGCAGTAATAATGCACCTTCCAATCCAGGGGGACAAGGGGGCAAGTTTAACGAGGTCTAACACACGTGCCCCACTAATTCAGTGTGCAAAGAAGGGTATGTAGTCCTCAGAATCCAAGTGAGTGAGCGTAAAAGGACAGGTGGTGGTACAAGGGAATGTACAAAGCACCTGGAGAGAATAGAAAAGGAGGAGGGAGGATACCCTTGTCGGAACTTGCATCAACTCACGTTACTAAATGATGCTGAAAATGGTACCTGACATTCTACAGTAGTGTAGCTAAATGTTTTTTCCCGCTTTAACTTTTTTATGAACATATTATTTTGAAAACAAAGAATAGTCAATTTTGCTTTCAAGCTTCTGCAAATATTTGCATCAAATTAGAAAGCCTTATACACTAAAATTACTTTCATGTTTCACCATACTAATTCAACACTAATCCTGAAGGGTTCCACAGTAGCGTGTGACTTGCGCTTCAAAACCACATCATGGGTAGCAAGCGCTATATAAATACAAACCTCTTTCCCTTCACTATCCCGCCACCTACCCTTCTATACCCAAATAACTGAATAACATATCCACAACTCAAATTATTTCATATTTTACTATACTAATTTTCAACATTAATCCTTTATGGGTTCCGGAGTGGCGTGCTACTCGTGAGAAAAGTGCTTCAACATTCATCAGGGGTAACAAGTGCTATATGAATGCAAACCTTTCTTCCCCTTTTATCCCTCAGCTATCCTTCTCACTCCAAATAACTGACTAATATACACCACTGAAATACTTTCATATTTCACCATACTAATTCACCACTAATCCTTTATGGGCCTCCTGAATAGCGTGCTTCAACACCCCATCAGGGGTACCTAGCGCTAAATAAATACAAAACTTTTTTTCTCCTCTATCCTTTTGCTATCATACCAAATCCAAATAACTGAGTAACCTAAGACAACTTAAAATGTACTTCCATGTTTCACTATACCAATTCAACACTAATCCTCTTTTGGTCCCAGAGAAGCGCATTGACGCCTCGTCAGGGGTGGTAAGCGCTATATAAATGCAATTACAAATCAATACAATACAATATGAGCCTGCCCTTCGTCAGGTCGGCACTGCAATACCTGACGGGCACCTAGTACGGGGATCTCTGGCGGGTATTTTTTGTTCCTGCCATTGGGTGAGGTAGGGGTAAGAGGCCTAGTGGGAGTAGATGTGCAGTGAGTGGATTAAAACAGGTCATTTAGTCCTATGAATTAAATTTTATTAAGCGAGTTAAACTGCCTGGTTAAAATGAAAAGAGAGGCAGTGCACTAGACATTAGGTTTCTAGCAGTGTATGCTTTACTTTTATGTGATCAACATGTTTCGTGCTGTCAGCGTCCGGTGGATCAGGGCACTTCGTAAGAACCAATTGAAACTATCTACACAACATGGTAAACTATCTACACAACATGGTAAAATGTAATCTACATGCCATGTGTTCAGGTAGGTACCCGTAGTAGCTGTCAGGTGCAGCCTGAAGCAGAGTACGTCGGTCTGTCTAGACACCAACAGTGTGTCCTACATTCGTTGAACGTCGGTATAGTCACCTACCCTACCCTGGAACCATCTCTGAGCCGGCGCCAGGGTAGGTGACTACACCGACGTTCAACGAACGTAAGACAGACATTACCTTATACCACCACCTGTCCCTTTACACTCACTCACTTGGATTCTGAAGAACTACATACCCTTCTTTGCCTACAGCAATAATGCACCACCACAACACTCTACTCATAACACAGCAAACTAAGAACAAACTGTAAACATCTCAGCACAACAATAAGCGGAACGTAAAATATGTAGAACTGTCCAGACCCCTCACAAAGGTCCCGAATGAATCCAGCCTCAACAATACTTAACATCTTCACAGATACAAATGCATTCAAGTACACTCCACTGCTGGTAGTATTACTATTTGCATCAATCGCCTCTAGCACAGTAAAAAATCACATACCAAAACTCAACGAAATTAAGAGAACATTAAGAGAACAGCACAACTTATTTTCCTGCACCACAAAACAAGGCTGAGGTATCAGCTTACTTTAAAAGACTATGTCAAATCAGTGCTTAGTAGATGCTACTAATAATGGTTCTCCTACAAGATATGTTGACCTGCTAACATGATACCATGGTGTGAGATGCTTTGGCACTTCTGGCAAAGAAATGTTAGCACTGTGTGCCTGTAATAAGCCTTAACCTGCACATTTATTAAAGAGTACAGAATCAGAAAGAAATCTCTCTGGCATTCACTAAGGGGAAAAGCTCTTCAAGGGAGAATGGTGCACACATTTATACCCAGCTTAGGAATCTTCTCTATAGAGTCACATGGCTTTAAGTTTTGGTTTTGTGGGTAGGCAGGTGTAACATGGTGTGATGTGAAAAATGAAACTTAGGAAGGTGTTTACAAATACAGAAATATTCAAAATTCGAGCTTCAGACTTCAAATGCCAGGACACAACCCCTGCTTAAGCAGGTCTTCTGGGTAATATTCTCCAGCAGCTTCCATTTAAAAAACATTAGTAAAGCAATATGTTGACAGTTTCACCTCTTCTTTACAAATCCTTATCAGTTTTATAAGGACGAGATACTGATCATATTATTTCTTATCATCTCCTTTGTACCCACTCCTTAAAATCAATGCATAATCTATACATTTATTCGTGGATTTATATAGAAGGGAAATAGAGGGAACAGACAAGGTCTGAGTAACTACCTAGATTCGGACCCTTAATACCTGATACAAAAAGTAAAGGAGAAGAACAGCTAGGCCATAATACAAAGCCTCAATAACTTCATTATCCACTTGCCAAAGAAACTGGGCATTCCGGGCCATTCCGGATCACTAGCAGTGTCATGAAGTTCGTGCATGCATCTCAGATCTTTTTAACTTCCTGAGCAATGGCTTAGGAGTTGTTTTGATTATACCTACATCCTTCGGCTCCATTAATGGTGCAGACACTACCCTGGTTGTATTCTGAAATATTAAGTACAAAACAATTGTTGTGTAAATATTGTCATTACAACTTTGATAACCATAATATAAACTTTGTTAAAATCCTATGTATAACAAAAAAAATCAGCTATGAAAATTAAGTCATTAAAATACCTGCAAACCAACAATATCGAAAACAAAAAAATGGAGCCTACTAATATCCATAATATGTTAATCCAAATTTAAAACAGCGCAAATATAGATAACAAACATATTGACTACTAAAATATTGTTAAAGGTATTAACAGATATTCTCGAAACAAATAATAATATACTGCAGTGCTAAACAAAAAGTACAATGATAAAAATAATATTATAAATACAACATATAAAAAGAACACTTAAAAGGAACACTTAAATTATTCTCTTTCATATATTGCAATGACTAGATTCCACAACACTGACCTAAAACTTCAATCTGACATATTCAAAGCAAAATAGTAAAAAAATAGACAATTGACCTAATTTAGAAAGAATATAATACAAAACGTGAAACAAACAGAATATTGCACAGTTAGTCCCCAACAAAGGTGACGGCAACTCTGCCCATGTTGAAGCTATCTAGTCCCTATACCGTTAATCTACAGACTACATTCTGTACAAGAGTAATTTACTAACTCTCTACAACTAAAACACCATAATCTAAAACACTTTTTATGTCCAATTTTAAAAATAATAATGACCTGATCGCTAAATATTTAAAAATAGTCTGATGCTCAATTTGGGTGCTGTTTTAAACCTTTTGGGTTGAACTCTCAAGCAGGGGACGAGAAAGAGAAGGGGGGGTCTCACAATGAGTTTTCCCCATTTTACTTTCCATAGGAAACATAGTCATGGTCGAACTGCTGAACGGAATTACACTTAATTTGGCAGAAAGGTAGAAGTTGGTTCAGGGAAGTGCCTTTTTGTAAATTGGTGTAAATCTGCTCAGTAGTTGCGGAGTAATTTAAAGAAATTCCAAATGTCTAAATAAATCCTTTTAGGATCCGCGACCACTCCCGATCTTGCGCTGAGATCTGATTGGCTGCCAACACTTCAAAGCAGGAACTGTGGACAGCCATCTTGGGACTCAGCTTGAGCTTAGTCCCAGAAAACCGGTCAAAAAAAGAAAAGGAGGAAGGGCAAGAAATACCCTGACCCCCTAGGCCTTTTGGGAGGGGGAGAGGGGAATCCCACAGGGATTTTTAAATAAATTTGGTAAGCATCCGCAGATCCAGTTGAACATCTTTTTAAAAAATAAAGTGTGGCCAGCGCGCTTGGTTAATTATTGGCCCCCCAGAAGGTCAGGTCCCAGGGGTATTTTTTTTTATTAAGGGATGGGTGCACAGGCCCCCTCTTCTGGTGCTAAATATTGACTTCAGGACCACCACCTCCCTGGTGTCTATTTACTTTTTAAATGAGGAGGCCACACAGCCCCCTTCTGTAGCCATATATAGACCTGGGGACCTCAACCTGCTAAAGCCGGCTCCTCCTATGTCCCAAACTGCTATCACAAAAAGGGAACTGCATTTTCAGCATATCCCTTGCTGTAAAACTAATGTTGGCTCCCGCAGAAGGAAGGTAGCCACGGGGGCCTTCAGGCTTCCCCTGAAGTCCCCAACAGATTTAAGTGAATGCGCTGGGTGAGACCATGGCATCCACAATAGATGCCAGGCCCCAGGGATTGGAATCCACGGGACAGAAATCAGTCCGGGAGAAGGGCTGCACATCCCCACAAATTTGTTATTAACAAAAAAGGCCATAGAATGGGGTCCCCGTGGCCAATATCAGTCCAGGAGGGTGGTCTATACAGCCCTCCTTCCTTCAATAAAAAAAAGGCAGTGTCCCAGGCAATGGGGTCCCCTGGGCCAAAAATTTGGGGATAAGGCCCCCAAATCCGAAATCAACCCAGGCATGAAGGAATGCCAGGCAGGATACTAGTGAAGGCAGGTAGTGGTACTAATGGGGTATGTGATGTATTGTCTCACTGGCAGGCCGCCATGCAAGGGGACTGTACCTAGGTCATGCACAACAGGCAGAGGTGCCCAGTGGAAGGATGAGGGGGACTGCACAGAGCAGGACACTTCACAGGTTAGATTCCAGCGAATTGTGGCTGCACTATTGCACATGGCAAAGTAAACTTGGACTGATTCACATGTGGGGTGTGGTGGTGGTGGTCACTACCTCATTTCACAGGATCACTCCCTGTTGGGTCTATCTAACGATCATCTCAATGGGCTTTGAAATTAACAGCCTATCTTGTCTCTGCCATACTGTGAGTAGGTTAGCCATGTACTTTAATAAAGTGCTGCAATGGCCCTCTAATGCTATAGTACAGCAGCTAGTTTACCGGTGCTTTTTGTACCTTCTTTAGCACCAGCAGTGGCACACATAGGTAGCAGTAAAGCTTCCTTTTATTTCGCCCGGGATTGGGGCTGGCAATGTCATCATACTTTACAGCCAGAAACGGAATAGGCAAAGACATACCTGTGATTGTGCAACGAGCAATCAGCAGTAAAGGTAGCTAAGATTCTGCATAATACTGGTATACCGTCAGGGAATAACCTAAGGTTATGGGCTACACACGAATAGGCACTTTCTGTCAGCTGGGGCGTGAGTGTGCCATTCTCAAGAGGGTGCGGTTTGCCTTGATAGTGCTGATAAGGAGGGGATGGAGCACTAATACGGACAACTATCAGAGCACATTTAGCAGTCATAGTTAAGAGGGTGCGGGTACATTACTCATAGGTTTACTCCATGTCCCCTGATCAAAATGGATTGCATGTTACCAGTTGCTTCAGTCAAGTGAATTTTCCTTGGGAGTTGTCAGCTAACAGTGGGAATGCAATTTTGGGGGTCAGCCGGTTGGCAGGCCTTTTAGATGTGAAAACCCACATCTAAAAGGCCTGCCAACCGCTAGCTCAGGCATGTCAAGTAAGTGTTAAGGTGCCTGAAGTCGGCCCTGGGATACAAGTTCACAGGCATGTGGAGCGGCAGAACTGAAAGGGGCTTGTGTTCGACCTCTTGGTCACAGGTACAGGTCCTGGTAGATCCACTTAGCATTTCAGCCTTCTGAGGTCAATAAAACGAGTACTATTGAGTAGAGTTACATGTGTAAATTCTCCCACCCTATAGCCTTGGCTTGCAGCCATGCAGGTAGTGGTAATTGTCATCCAACGAGTGTGCTAAAGTCCACAAATTGGGGAAACTCTGCGTTAAAGCACATGTGGGCTAAAAAGTATTAAAGAACACTTGGCATTTAGAGTATTTAAAAAAGGAAAGGTATTTATACATATGGTTCCCCTCCAGTTCACACTGTCTTGTCTGCTTGCTGGTATACTAGCAGAAGTATGGAAGGGCAAGGCGTCACCTAGGGTGGTGACTGGCTGAATTAGATGGACATGCTCTGATAAATGCTACACGTAGATAACTGGGTGAGAGGAAGTAAGGCATGCTTGATAACTCTAACTACTATCTGCATTGGCACATCTTGTTAGGAGTGCCTTGTCAAAGGTATTGCTCTTCAGCCAGGCAATCTTAACATCTAACCAACATCAAACTAATTGTTTTAGGTCATCCTGGGAGCATATACAGTCGCTGGGGTAGGGACACCAGGGTGGCAACACAGCACCGGTTTGCAGTTGACATTATAGTAAATGGGGGGGGGGGGGCAGGTCAATCCTACTATGTCTCTCCTTTTCAGGGCAGCACTGAAGGGCTGGGCGAGGCGAGAGCCCCGGATATTGGGTCCCCCTTTGAGTTTCAGACTCAGTAGGACATGCTTGCAGGTTGTACAATGGGAATCCCAAGGCATCAATGGGTACAGCCGGCCGTAAGCCACCCTGGTGAGGGGTAGTGTTATTTTGCAGGCACTGGAAGCGGCACGGGTGGGGGGGTGTCCCCTATCATCACTGTGGTCTGACACCTGGGAGGCAATTATTTGACTTTTTAGGGTATGTGGGTCCTGCTGCCAGAATTGAATACCTCCTGATGTAAGTTATGCAACCATTGGTGGGCATGTGAGTTTGATGGTCAAAGATGTATAATGCAGTAGTGGATGGACCCGTCCAGGGGATGCCGTGGAAAACTCCCGCAGGAGAGTTAAGAGTACCAGGTGTAGAGGACCTGAACAGAGGGGCTTTGGTATTATCAGGCATGGCTGGCGCATGCTAAAGTCCACTGGCAGTTTTAAAAGGAGGGGGCATCTGTCCAGAAGGGGCATGAAGGCCTCTGGTCCAGTATGGGCTTTGACTTGTTTTGCGGGACCTGGGACTGGCCCTGCAATCATCAGGATGTAGGTAAGAATGCCTATCTTTGTGGGGGGCCCTGGTTGTGACGGGCCACACCCAGAGCTGTGGCAGAAGTACCGGGCGATCTAGAGGCTGTAAGGGACAGACGGGTACCCAGTACAGGAACACAACAAGTGTGCAAAAGCCAAGTGTACCCAGGGATATCTTTGTCCCCTGGAAGGACGGTTGTGGGACTGAGCAACCAGGGCTGCCTGAAACTCTCCACACCCTTTAGGGGGTGTGAATAAGAACAAGGACCGGCGATACACCGCTGGGAGGGTTGGGACCTCCCAAAATTGGTAAGCACCGATTGGCGACGGCCACAGTGTAATTTGGCTCATCAGGTGGGCAGGCGGCGGAGGGGCTTGCCTGCCCTTGGATCGCCTGTTAAATAACCCACTTGTTTGGCACATTTTTTATGCAAATAAACTTGCAGCAGTTTCTCCACAAACAATGTGTTGTGTGGTTTATTTGCTGATATTGCTGTATGTGGGATGAGGAGTGTAGCTGATATTGGCACTATGTGCAGTGCCAGGGGGCTCCCATCAAACCCAGCGAGCCGCATCTTTCTGTGCAGTACAGTGCTCCTTGGCAGGGTCTCCCTCCATGGCAGTTTTACTCTTCAGCCGGGTTCTGTCGCTCGCCACAGTCGAGGGCGAGCAGGCCCACAGGGCCGCGGCACCCCTCCGCTGACCGCCGTCTATGTGCCCAGAGGACTAGGGATGTTTCCTCGTGGCCAGTCTCTCAATGCCAGGTCAGAACAGCACAGACGATTGCTGCCACCAACAGTCTCCATGCTGTCCCCCTTAGTGCTCGAGACCACGTACAATTGGTCTCAGAGTCACCCAGTGACAGCCAGCCGCCGCCATTTACATGCTAGTTAGGCGTAAGAAGTAGCAGGAGGCACGTGGCCTTTCAGTCGCTTGAATTCAATGAAGCGCCACTTTCAGCAGAGGTTCTGCACCTGGTATCTTGTGCATTGCATGCCACTCTTAATTTGAATTTCAATTTTGAGTTATTTGTAGAGCGCACATACACTGAGCAGTTTCTTGGCGCTATAGGATTTCAAACTGTGGGGAAAAAAAGGACTAAGGACTGAAAGCTTGCTCAAACAGAAAAGTCTTTAGAGCTTTGCGAAACTCCATATATGAAGGAGAGGATCTGAGAGGGGGGGGAGGGAGTTCCAGAAAGTGGGTGCCAGTACCGAGAATTTCTGGCCACCAGATCGTTTTTTTCTGAACCGGGCGATAACTAGCAGAGACTTGGAAGAAGAACGTAAGTCTCTGGCGGGGGTGTAGTTAGTAATAGCAGAGTTGATAAACGCAGGGGCAGTGCCTGCCCGAGCTTGGAAGGTAAGGCAACCAAGTTTAAAGAGAGCTCTTTGTTTGATTGGAAGCCAATGGAGGGCCATCAGAAGAGGGGTGGAGTGATGGAATTTTGGGAGGCATACACCAGTCGGGCTTTTGTGTAAATCGCTTACGGCAATTACATCCACTTCGCTATTGGGACAGATATACATTGCAGATAACACAATTATTATGTCATGGCTTATGGCAGACAAGATAACCAGGTCCGCAGGCACGTGTCGCTATTTGAGTCAGTGCATATCAGTAGTAGGCTCAATGTCCACAGTAAAGGGGAGCAGTAGAGAATCAGATAGATATCTGCCATAAAGAGGAAACATAGTGAGACACAGTTTATTACACAGTTTACTCTCTATTCTTTTAGTGATGACCACATCATCAACAAGAGGCCACAGCCTTAGATCCACTACAATATAGTCAATACGACGCAATGAGATTGGGCTTGTTAAATTTAAAGGCCACCTTTGTGTTTGATTTCGACCGGCCCTGACCCTAGATTTAAGGGAAAGAGTCTTTAGCAGCAGAGCAGCCTGAGTCCACTCCTTAATAGGAGCTGTGGCCAACTGTAGTATAGGCCTTTTGTCATCCTCTCTATAAGTTAACCTAATGTCATCACTATATAGGGGCTCAAAGGAGGTATTAAAGTACCCCTATAGGATGAGATGGATGGGTGCCTATGTAGATATTTGTCAAGGGATTGTTAGGTCTTCACAGCCAGACCACCCTTTACCCCTCTAGCATAGATGTCAAAATGAAAACGCTGTTTCTTATTATTCATTATTTGGGCAGTTCGTCTGAGTATTCAATGTCTAATTGCCGAATTTTACAATTCATCCAGATAGTTAGCCCGCCCAATGATCTCTTGAACGGGCAAGGTTTAGCTGAGATGTAAAAATGTAGGCAACCCGGTTTAAAAATTGGGTCAATGCTCCATGTTTCAACGAACAGGCAATAGTCACATTTATCAATTAACTTGTTCCATTCAGGTTGGGCTATTTGTAACTTGAGACCACCACATTCCATGAAATGAGTGTTACAAATGAGGGCTTTTGCACTACAGTGACTATATTTGGTACATGCATCTGATCCAAAATAGTTTCAGCAGGTAAGAGGTCATTAGTATTTAGCGGTCTTGAGGGGGCATTAGATTGTGAATTAATTACAAGGCTAATTGCTATGCTGGAATCTATCTTAGCACCTGATGTGGTATACCTGGCTGCGAATATATCCATAATTAGAGACACAATCATAGGCTACTATTAATATTCAATGTGGATGAGGTAGCTATTCACAAGATATTTCTGGAAGAAGAACCCATTAGTCAATCAACATCATGCAAAGGGGAAGAGCCAGATTAAGATAAAAAGAGTGTTAAATGTGGCATAAGACCGACTAGTCCCTGAGCATAAATATTTGTACTGGATATTAGAATTATTTGAAGGACAGGACCTCATATCAATAGCCACTAGGACATCAGCCATATTCCCAGCCCTAAAAGTTAACTCAATCTTATAAAATATCAGGTTGCTTGGGCGGTATTTTTTTAGCACTAATGATGTCATCACAAATGACTGAGTGACAACCACTTACATGTCTTATCCAATGTATCACCTAATTTTTATAGAGTCCTCTCCTTCATATCTTGTGTAGGAGAGCCGTTTAGGAACATTGCTCATTATGATTGAGTTAGTATGGGTGAAATCCTACTATATGGAGGAAGATAGCTGATTTTACATGGTACCCGATTAGTTGACATACTGCCTGATGAGTTGACTCTTGGTAGGGCACTAGGGTGACTTTGATGTTTGAACACTGCACAAGGATCTAATTAGTTTGAGCTTTTGTGAGGGTTCAAGCCTCAAATACCACCGACAAAGGTCTTTAGCTTGTCTCGGACTTGTGTCAATGGATAACCCTGATTTGGTGTGTCCAAGTTGCTGCTCAAGTAGCCTAGCTTCCTGACTACACGATGCTTTACAAGCAATAGCAGAGATGTTGTTCCTGGGAATCTGGGAATTAATAGTTGGTTCATCATACTAGTCAGTTGCAATATAATAAACTTCAGTTTCCCCACCTCTGACTTATATAATATGCGATGTATAATTTGCTAGGTCAGCGGGGGGAACCTAACATAGCAAGTTAATGCTTGATCCTACTAGAATCCTCGGGATTGCTTACTCCTCTGTTTGCTCTAACAGGGGCAAGAAATGGTTTCTCCAGGGCAAACATCTTTTGAGGGAAGTTTGTGGAGAGGGTCGGAAATAGTGTGCTCGCTCCTGTGAGATGGAGTAACATCTACTTGGGGTGTAGGAGTTTTGCGGGTTATTTTCTTAACCAATTTCTTATTACAATTGTTGGGAAGGATTTGGGTAGCTTTCTATGGTTTCTCACTAAACCAATTTAAGGGGTGGAGTCCATGCCTATAATTGCTTAAACCTCATCTAATTAGAGGTCAGTTTCATTTAGAGTACAGTTATTTTGTTCTGTGGACACCTTGCTATACTTTGCAACATAGTGTGCAGGATCAGTTTCTTTAAGCTTCCCTATTGTTGGTCTGACTTTATTTTAGGGCAGGAGGAGATAGTTGATAGGTCACAGCCCTAATACACAATTAGGAATCAATGATAAAAAATTAATACTTGTCATGTGATAGTTGTACCTTAGTTATATTGTGAAACACCATGTAGCATAGTTTAGACCATGGCAAAAGCAGAACTATATGGTATTCATTTTTTCTTTAACAATGACCAGAACGTTTCTATAAACAAAATACAGTAAATGTGGAACCTGCGTGGCCCAAGTGTGAAGAAATGCAGTAGTTTCAAAGTAAAATGATGGAAAATGGCAGCCAGAGAATGATAACAGTAGCCCAGACCACCCTCCATCAGGCGCTGACAGCTGCAAGACAGGCCTTCCGTTGCCCTGGGCTTTGCTTCGGCACCTCCTAAGAGCACGTTTTGAGGCCCCACCCCCTTCAGCCTCCTTACTGACCCACATAGTAAGATTTCTGCAAGCGCTAACAGTGCTTTGGGCGGCCCGCCCCCTTCAGGGATCAGTTAAAAAACATGCCACCTGGCGCAAGAGACTTTGGGAGAAGGAGTCTACTTGGTTTGAGGTGCTCGATGGGGGCAAACAACCCCCTCTTTCAGCCTACGAACTGACCTGCTTATTATTATTATCTGCCTCCATGAGGGAATTATGCACAAATCCTCTGGGGGACATACAGCGAATTGACCAAGAAAATCTCTATCGAAAAGGGATTTCACCTCAGTTGTGTTTTGGCCCTAACCCTTTTTTTTATTCATTATTAATTGAATAGAGTCCTTGACAAACTGTGAAAACAACTCTCCAATTCTGGCACCTTTTTTTGTCGATGACACACTACTTGTTTCCAAGATGCGGTCTAGTCTGCTACCACTTTTTTCTACATTTATTCTGCTTTGTGAATTACATGGGCTCGAAATTACTGCTTCAAAAACACAACAGATAACCTTTTACGATGTGGTTGAGGAGGCGGAGGAATTTATAGCTTGGGAAGGAAAGCACTAGGAATCATGGACCCGCTAGATTTCTAACAGCTTCCTTTTGATTTACTGTCGGGCCTTGACCATGTTTAGATTTGTCAAGAGAACTTTTTGGTATCTGATCTCTCCAGTGATTCAATTTATAAAGCCCAGGTAAGGAGTGCTGCTTTGTGAGGAGTAGATCTTAGGAGGCACAGCTCTACTGCTTCTCTAGGGGTTGGAGAGAATAATTTTGTGATGGTCCTTGTATTAATGCCTCACTCCTTTAGTTCCTTTTAGGCTATATCTTTCACTCAAGCCAAACACAGAGTTGTCCATAGAAAGGATAATATTTTTGGCTTTTTTTGTGGACTAATGAGAAACTACAGCAATATAGAGGTGACAGTATATACATCCTAAGCTTACACAGTACCCAAATGATCCAGTGGTTGGCTTATGTCAAAGAGCCCTTCCATGGCCTGGTGTTGTGCATTTGCTGATGTGATCATACATCTATTTTGACATTCACATGAGCTTAGGTCAAATCAAGGGTCTGGCCCAATTTGGCACTAATAGTGAGTTATCTAGTAAAAAGACATTTTAAAGAAAACACTTCTCATCCTATTGACCTACAAACACAACAACCCTTACAAATGAAACAACAAATCAAATATTTCAAAACACTATATTTAAATATAATTATTTTTATATACAAATAGTGTACCATATAATATTAACAAAAACAATAATGCAGTTATTACAAAATACTGAAATACACACCTAAAAAACGAAATATAACACATAAAATGAATAAACAAATAAAATGAATGAACTTAAAGAAAATGACATTACTAACAACAATATTAAAGGAAACTATATTATTAAAAAAAAAATTTTAAATCGAAAAAAATTCTTACCTTCAATATTATGCTCTAATATGTTTTTAAATAATTCTTTGCATTTATATAAACATTTATAAAATATGGAAATGTAACACAAAAATGTGTAATATTTTTTAAACAACATTTAAAAATGTCCAAAAATGTCCATAAATTGTATATATTATAAATTCCAATCTTTAAATTTCCTGTAATTTTTATAAATTTGTAAATTTCAAAATATATTACAATTTAAACATTTATAAAAAAAGTTTTTTTATAATAAATTATATTTATTTACATTTGTAATACAAACACAACAAAAAATAATATTATATGCATACAAATAAACATTTAATTTCAATAAAGAAAATGAATTTAAATTGTTTTATAATTTTTACAAACATTTTCAGATTTGTTTTAAATTTTTTACCGGAAACTATTTACACCTTTAAAAAAAATCAACATTTTATTAAAAATATTTTGTATTTACATTCCTAGTTTTAAAAATGTTTTACAATTTACTCCACACTCTTATCCCCTATAAACCCTACATCATGCACCTAAAATTATACATAAAATCTAAAAATATATACTACTTCAAACAAATATTTTTAAATTACTCCCCACCTTTATCCCCTATAAACCCAACATCCTGCTCCTTAAAAAAAGTGAATATAAATTTTAAACAGACATTTTAACATTAGAAAATATAGTTATACATATAAAAGAAGTACTACCAAAATATTTAAAAAGATTTTAAACATCAACAAAAATAGTAGTCAATATTAGTTACAGCGATATTTTTAACACTGATATTTTCAAAATTGAAACTTCTAACTTATACATTTTTAACAATGATAAAGAATACCTTTATATTTTATACCTTTGATAATCTTTTTTTTGTGTCCTCATTTATACGATCTTTATGCAATTGGCAACAGGGTCACCTCTGTATCGTGCACGGGGGAATACCCAGAGAGGCGAAAATTAGCCATGTTATAAATACCAACAAGTTCCAAATAATTTGTACGAGCGAAATGCCACCATATAGAGAATTTGTTTGATCATGTTGTTTAAATCATTGGACTTCAACTCACTTCCCTACCACCTAACTTTGTCCCATAATTCCCAATAGTTTGTACATTTACCATTCCCTCTCATTTCATCTAGCTTTCTGAATTTGTTCATTGCCCTAACCCAATCGTCTACTTGAGGAGCTGATGGAAGATCCCAGTTTTTGCAGACCTCTCTTCTAGCCAATAAAATACACATAAATAACAAGTGGTTCTGTTTTTACTTAAATTAATAATAAATTCCGCAGTATCTAAAATGCCAAAAATGATAGTGAAAGAGCTTACCTTGACGTTGAAATCTACAACTTTATCAACAATCTTACCAACTGCATGCCAGTAAAGGTCAAGGTAAGTGCATGTAAAAAACATGTGTATGTTGTTAGCCTTCATTTCTCCACATTTAGGACATTTTTTCAGCATCTGTGTGCTCATTTTGGACAATTTTTCGGGTGTCCAATACGACCTGTGCAAAGTAAAAAGATGGTTTCTTCTGAGAGGTGCAGAAACAATAATGTGCCATAAAAAGGTGCAAGATACTTGCCAATAATGTTGCACGTCTTTATCCGGAAAGATTTTCTTCCAAATATCTTCCTGTGTATCAAAATCTGGTGTTATTACTTATCCTCTGGTCCAACAGGCTGTTTGGTAATATTTTAATCTTGATAGTTAATTATTGTTTCTTCCGCTAAGAAGTCCCAGTGTTTAAGGATCCCGTTTTCCAGAAGATCCCCCATATTTTTGACTCAATATTCATGATAGACGATGTTTCTCCATCGATATTCTGTCTCTAAACCCTTGAAAAGATGGATGTACAGAAAATTTTAGCACAGCTACTTCCTTCAAGAATTGCAGAATATCAAGCTAGCTTCAAACCCAGGAGCCATTTTTATTTGTATAAATTCAGATATGGGAAACCCACTTTGCAACTACACATGTCCAAAATTAAGTGACCTCAAATGTTTGCTTTGAATCCGTAACAATGCTAGCATTCAAGTATATATTTTGACAGTCTTGATATTGATGAGAAATGTAGAAAGTAGGTAAGAGTTCTACATCTGATTACGGTAAGTGAAAAACCCGCTGTTTTGTTTTCATAGACACTCATATAAATTAGTGGGGAATGTATTAGGAATATGATTCAGAGAATAGGATTAAGAAACAATGCTTTTTTGTTCTTGCTTGGTGTGTTAGCATCTAGAGGAATAACCCTTCTTTTCATCACAATGTAAGGTGAAAGTTTTAAAATAATCAGATAATCTGTCAAGGATGGGACACCAAGAAGGGCTATTGACTCTTCTTCTTAATTGCTTGAGAAAAGGGTTACTCCTTCCAGTCGCCATGGTGCCACCCTGTACAGAACAGTATAAATGAAGAGTGTCAAGAGTCTCCATAAAATGTTTCCAGTTACGAGGGAAAATCAACAAAGGAGAAAAACCCTTCTTGCAAACCTTTTTGCTCTTGATTAAAGATGAAGATTGATTCTAAAGAACTTAGCAAGGCAGCAAACACTCCCTACATTTAGGGGCAGTTTACAATGCCGGAAGGACCCGAGTCCATCCAGCATTGCTCAGAAACTGGAACCGAATGACCGCCGGTCGTCGGTTCAAGCCCAGGAATTATGATGCGACTGAACCCTATTCGGTCGCAATCCTATACTTTGCTATGAGAGCATGCATTCCGAAAGGAATGCATGCACTCACAGCAAAATGCTAAGCTGTAGTTCATCTCTGCACTCAGAGGCAGGCACCTCATGGTGCCTGCCACAGGATGCAGAGATCAACAGGGGGGCACAGTAGGTGTTCCCTAGACCGTCATTCAGCAGCCTAGCACCCATGGGGCCCTAGAGATGTTACCCACTTACTTTTTGTGCCAGAAAGGCCGGCACAAAAAGGTGGTGACAAACTGCCATTGCAATCCCTTGGTCGAAAAGTTCTGGCCGAGGGATAACTGTGGGCCTTCCGAATGGTGAACGGGCTCTCCGAGCTCATCGTAAGCCATTCAGTAGACTGATTCTGATCCCTTACGACAAGCCCATCGAAATGGCTCGGTCAGAAGGGAATCCGAATAGGTGATAACTTTACGGGCAGGGGGGCTCTGACTGACGGTTGGAGCCCTTCCTGCCCGCAAAGTAATCGGCCCCTTAGTGGGAGAAAAGTGCCAATCAAGAATTCTACATGTAGAATCCAGAAGAATCTCACACTACTAGTCGCAAAATCTGCGACAAAAATAGTAAAAAAATGGTCGTAGAATGCGAAAAATATAGGGAACAATTTTGTTGATGCCACATGCTCTTTCCCAATTGTCTCCTTATTTGTAATTCAAAACAAGACCTGATATCACCGTACAATACTCTTCCTTATCTTTCTTGAATACAGAGAGACCATCATCTTGTGATGGGCTAATTATAAGGTTGCTCACAACCTGTTCAAAACGTCAAGACATGCAACTGGTAATTGAAAGAGCACACATATGATTTCATTTGTTCAGTGCTCAAACTCATTGTCCTGCCTCTGCTTGTTAAGCTTTGTGCCACAAAAATCTGGAGGAACAGCCTGGGTGACCACAAGAGCAGAGACACCCGAGTTGCCTGGGCAATGCAGCATCTCAGTCATCTGTTGAATGCAGTCAGTTTGAGGAGTGCTTCTTCCTACTTTGAATGTGCATAGTCTTTAGTAAGTTCTGGCTCTCGGCATGGATGTAGCACAATGATAAAGTAGGTACTAAAGAAAAAAGTAGCTATTAAAGAGACAAAATATTTCTCTGTTTCCTTGGACCAAGACAAAGACTCAGTGATGCTCTTTCTTTTGGTGAATTCCTGTAGGAATTTAACAATTTTGGCAGATTGTAATATCCATTGTCTGCAATAATAGTTATTCCTGGAAGGATCACATCTGTGACACACTAATGAAGTGAGATGCCTTAAGGGTGCCTGAATGTGGTGTGCAGATAGGTGTGTCTTACTCCAGTGAAAATGTCAAGACTAGTTGTACACAGGGAAGGAAAACTGCAATTTTTCCTTGAAGGCTTTATGCCTCCTACTGCTAAAATACTCGGAAAATGTGAACTATTATCCTGTTAGAGCCCCATCCATGTTAGATTTCTCTGTTCAAATGTAAAGACAAATACAATGTGGCTATCATTGTATATTTCTAGACAGTACAGAAGACAAAATGCATGTGGGATTCGAAATGAAAAGCAAACTTGGCAACACAACAAAATTCAAAGAACTCCGATCCTGTCCAAAATGGTATGTATCCGTGTTGGGTTTCCTGATAGGTAAGAGGGGGGTGTTGCAAATACAGGAAGGGAAGATGAAAATGTATTGGACTAATTATGGAGACATTGTATGGTAAATAACTTTTATAGCTTTAGATCAGAGGGGATAGCTTTAGTCAGAGGATGTTTCTTCAATTTGGTTCAAGGAATAAATAACAGGCAACAGTTCTACTACGCTCGACTCCGGGACCAAATAGAAGTGGGAATTTACTCTAGGATAGCAGGTAAATCTTCCAAATTGAGAAGTTTCACTAAGCAAAGCTAGTGCTTTATTTTTCATTTTTTACAGTGATTTCGGAATAAACACTATTGGGAGCACAATACACAGTACAATTTAATGGAAAAAATACAACATATGCTATTTTTACACATTGATTTGAAACTGCAGCGGTGAGGGCTTCGCACCACAGTGCACAAGTTGATTCTTAAATGTTAACACAGCAATTCTATTAATTCCCTGAAGCTCACGCCTAGTGGTCCACCACCTAAAGACCACTCCGAAATAAACAATAAATGCACACAAGAGGAGCGCCAAATTATTTTACTGCTCATATATTCATCCAATTTTTGGAAACCTTCCAATGATCAGTCCATAGTCAGAATATTCTTTATTGTAAAGTTCACAGTTCATTTCAACATATCCAATCCAAAAAGTATTCCTTTATAACGAATTCAATCACAATTCAATTCAACATATAAGATTCAGCCGACGCGTTTCGTCCTAAAGAGACATCATCAGGGCTGAAACAAAATGACACAACATATATTAATCTCTGCTGGCCATATAGACTCAGAAATTTCAAAACATCAGATAAATTAGATTAAACTCCGTTGTTGTGCATGATTAATCACAATACCCAGTTTATTCTGCCTATATCCATTCTAACCGTATCAGACCTTCAGGCTAAAAGAGAACAGAAACATTTGGTAACAAGACAAAATGTTCCCCTCTTAATTTCGTACACTCCACCCACTCAAAGAACCATGTGAGATTATGCATTTCTCCTTATCCACATACCTCAAGAATAAACAAGGCACACTTTATTCATATAATTCCAATTCTTCCGTTTATTATTTACAAAGGAAGCATCTGAAAATATAAAAAAATAATTTGGGATAGGCTCTGTGTGCCCAGGTGGTGAACACATATTCACCCGTAATAAATAAAATAAATGTTTTTATTTAAAGATCTCACCTTACGTGCTGCCCTGCTGGAATTAATGTCAATTAATGGTATCCTGTGTGGTATAATCTTATTTCGCAAATGTCTAAAAATAAGCAAAAAGGCATTACTGATTGTTCCCTTAGACGCTAATAATAACATCTGTTGTACACTTGACTTCCTTGCTAAGGATATCATTGTCACCTCAAGAATTACTTTCTGATGCGTTAGACCAATGCATTAATAAGAAATAACTCACCTCCCTTTCCTTCTTAAGGCTAGCTCAAATATTTTCTGTTATGGTTGCCCTATTCCAGGGGCTTAATATTTACTTGAGATCATACTAGAAGACAGAGCACCAGTGAAATCTATTTAATAGAGAAATTAACACCTGCTATTGATGTTTTTATTTTTATAACAATTACCAAACTCACTGCCACTTTCTACTTCTAATTCCAAATGAACCCAATCCTTTCTCCTCATGAAATTTATTGGTGTATAACAAAGTCTCCAATTGCTCATTATTACAATATCCTATTCTACCTGGAATTATTCCACTAATTCTCCCCGCACTCACTGTCCTGTCACTTGAGTAGTGTATTCTCCTGCGGCATGGTCCGATAAATCCTGCGGATGTTCTGTGTCTCCTGAACCCTTCCTTAAAAACGGTGTGCCACCAATCTGTGTCCCTGTTTAAATTAACTTCTGACCAATAGGAGGTATTATATTACATGTCCTTCTTTTGAACTGCGCATTTCCTATCTGGTCCACCACATCCTGGGACTAATCACAATCACGTACTGCTATGGATTCTGAAGGTTTTTGGATCAGTTTATGCTCCGGGTGCACTGCCCGTATGTACGCACGCAATACAGATTTACTATTATTCAGGTGCAAAATCGGCGAGTGGAAAAACCCTAAACCACTCAATTAGAGTAGAGGAAACTACCCCTTATTCAACAGACTCGGGTGCCGATGCACTCAATATGGTACACATTGTTCAGTAACAATATACAACAAAAAAGTAACAAATGACAGAAGTGTTTAAACAAAAAACTCTCATGAGGGGTAAGTCTTGGAGTCTTTAATGCAGTATACAACCAGCTGACACGTGTTTCATCGCACTCGCGATTCCTCAGGGCTGAAATGAACAGAAAGTTGACAATGGAGCATGTATCTCGTAAGAGTATAATTACAAAAAGACCTAGTTCTCTGGTCTTTACATACTTGGTTTGTGCCTCTACTTCAGTGAGTGTACAACGATACATCTATATTTCCTGAGTGCCACCCCAACACATCCGTGTCGCAAGTGTAAGAATTATCATTCTTATCACTAATCGTGCTGGTGAATAGTGAAAATTGTGTTGACACACCGATAGAACTCGGATAATTCTCAAAAGAGACAGAGTCTCTGACTACAGAGTGGTCTATCTGAGTGCGGCCCAATCATACAACATGCTTAGTGAGGTTTGTGGCTGATGTGAAACTCTGACTCTCGGCGTAGAAACGTAACATACCTAGATGGCTGTGTCCAGGTCAAAAAAGGTCTAATTAATCAACAAGGAGAAAAAACAAAACGAAAACAGGAAAAATCTCATCACTAATAGTCAAACTTCATGTTACAAGGCAGAAGAATTCACTGTAATGGGGCTGTGAGATAAAAAAGATTGTAGCTCACCGCTCAGCTGGTGATAATTCCGACCCAGCCGGGCCCTTGACCGTGAAGATACTCGGTGTGAGTATGTGTGAAGATAGGTACGATTCTGTAACCAGATTAAGTAACCTGAGTCATTGCGGGAAAGTTGGCATTTCATAGTATTATGAATACAGCCATTTTATAGATCTAGTATTTCTATGTAGCGTCAAAACATACGACTCGAAATATATCTATAAAAACAGCGCATTTGGACCTATCACATAGTCGACATGGTTTTCATGAGGATGATCCCTCCTATTCTCCCTCTTAAATCAGTATGGCGTTTCTCGTATCAGCCTCCAGTTAGTCATACATGGAGCAAAGGAGTTCACTATAAACTTACATTGGTTGACCTTGAATTCTTATCATCAGTCTCGGAGGTCACAGTCTATTGTAATTTCAAAGTTGGTTGCCGCCCACGTCCAACAAGGTGTTGTTCTGCAAAAATTGGGGGCCATAATGATCATTTGTCCCATTCCAATATTTATCTATATCAAGGTTTATTTAGGTGCCACAGTATGTGTGCTTACCTATTTGGCGGGGAATGACTTGTGTATGCCGTTTAAGGTTCTAACGTCAAAGTACGCACCAAGCTGAAAGTAAACAAAAATAGAATTGGAGTCATGCTCCTCGTGTGTAGACGATTGGTATTCAATAATAAGTCCGCAGCATGTTTTCAGTGCTGTCTGGGCTGCTTACCTGTATCAAGCAGAGGAGCGGCGTGTAGCGTGTCCGGACCCCCGAGCCGTGTTCCTGTTTGGACACGTGATCGGGTCCTAGGAGACGTTAAATGCGTCTCCACGTAACGTCATTGGAAGACTAGACCGATTGTAGTCTTTCGGAACGCCTCCATGTTGAATTCCCAGTAGATCCCCGGAGCCTGCCCGTCATGATAATAACTCATTATTGAGCGAATGGAAGAGTAAGAATATGCTGGTCATAAGATCGAGTAGCGATATGCAACAGCAATAAGAGAGGGGAGGGTGGACATATGAAAGTAGCACAGCGTATATGTAATATGCCGATTTTGCGGATTGTGATAGTGAGGAAAATAGCGGATTCAATTAAAATATCATTGGTCGATGCAAAATTGGCGACGTAAGGAATGGGAGAAATAAATAGATCCCCCAGGTGAGCTAAATCGTGAGCACCGTGAATGGACATAAACAAACTACAGGTGCCTGTCCCAGTCACAAGTGGATGTCTAAATTGCAATACAATTATACATCATTGTGTTAAAAATCTCTTTTGTATATACATGAATAGAACACAGGCTACCACGTGCGAAACAATACAAAACCACAAATTATTTACAAACAAAGTACAGGAGAGTTTTTCTAGCATGCTGGCATGGTAACAGTATGTTCATAATATCACAATTCATACAATACTTAGTACACTACTGATTTTCATAAATTGTCATGTGTCACAGTACCATATCAATGGTGGACATCCTGTGGTTCAATTCCCCAGGAAATATTGCATCTCCTGGTCATAATTAAGTCCCCGTTCTACAGATTTAAGACGCATGATCCAGGTTGCCTCTGTGCGTCTAAGTCTCAATTCGCGGTTGCCACCTCTGACGTCTTGAGGGACTGTGTCTATGCCAAAGAATTTGGCCACTTTGTTGGTCCTGTCTCTTTGGCAGGAAGCTATATGCAAGGCCACCGGATATTTCGGATCACAGTTCACTATTGCCCTTATATGTTCCATCATTCTCTCTTTCAGTGGTCTGATGGTGCTTCCTACGTAAAACTTTCCACATTCACATTCTATGACATAAATTACAAATTTAGTGGTACAATTGATGTTACTCTTGATGACGAAGGAAACACCATCTGGACCCATGAATCTAGTTATGCCATGTTCAGCCCATTTACACATGCTGCAAAATCCACATTTGTAAAATCCTAGGCTATGTTGTGTCATCCATGTTGTTTGTTTGGTATCTCTAGGTACCGTGGGACTCAATTTATTTCTTAGTGTATTGCCTCTTCTGAATGAGATTTGAGGTCTATCTGTAATACAATTAGTGAGAGCTCTTTCTGATCTTAATAAGCCCCAATGTTTGGTCAAGCTTTTCCGTAAAGCGTCGTGGAGTGAGTTGAAGTCAGTTACCATTCTGATTTGTTCCCTTCCAGAAGTGGTAGGTTTATGTGTACTGGTAAGAGTGTGTATTCTCTTGACTTTTTTAGCTCTTTTCTCAGCTTTCAAAATAGTCTTTTTGGTATAACCCCTGTTATAAAATCTTTCCTTCATGCTAGTCAAACACCTCCCGAACTCACAGTCCTCACTACAGTTCCTTTTCGCCCTTAGAAACTCGCCATAGGGTATGGCGTTTATTTGATGTGAGGAATGAGAGCTCGTGGCATGCAAGACCGCATTGCATGCAGTGGATTTCCTGAAGAGTCTACTATGTAGACAGTTGGATGATACATAGAACTCAATATCCAAAAATTCAATATTGGTCCTGCTCCAATTCATCGTGAATTGGATTTTCCAAGTATTATCATTCAGATGTCTGAAGAAGTCATTCAGTAGCTCCTCAGAGCCAGACCAGATTAGGATGCAATCATCAATATATCGACCCCAAAAGATTATGGAGTCGATATATTGAGCACCCTTTTTGCTCCAAATAAGATCGGATTCTAGTGCGCCCATGAATAGGTTGGCAAACGAGGGTGATATTTTTGAGCCCATGGCCACTACCTTCTTCTGACAGTACCAGTTTCTGTCAAATATAAAAAAGTTGTTTTTGAGTATTAGTTCAATCATTGTAGATAACATTACCGTGTGTTGCCACAGTGTGGCCGGTCGGTTGTGAAGAAATTTGTTCACTAAAGTTGAACGGGGAGAAGACAGAGGTCTTGGTCTTCGGCAAAGACCAGGGCATGTGGTCAGGTGAGTGGTGGCCCCCATCTTTAGGCATCTGCCCCATACCTACACAATCTGCCAGGAACCTTGGTGTCAGTTTTTGACACCCAGCTATCTATGGAGTTACAGGTCAATAGAACGGTGGCTACCTGTTGGGGCGTCATCAGGACTCTGAAAAGGATTGTCCACTATCTTTCCCCACAGGCACGGAAGCAGGTTGTGATCGCTCTTGTTGGTTCTAGGCTTGATTACTGTAATTCACTTTGCGCCGGGGCCAACAAGGGCCTTCTGCAGCGCCTGCAGGTCATACAAAATGCGGCAGCGCGTTTTGCTCTTGCACTGCCTTGGCTTTCATCCATGACCTTGGCGAGGAAGAATCTCCATTGGCTTCCTATTCCATCAAGGATTATGTTTAAACTTCTTTGTTTAACATACAAGACTTTAACTGCAGGACCGGCGGATGCCCTTGGATCCCTACTCACTAGGTATGTCCCTAACAGATGCCTACGCTCCAGTGAGCTTAACCAACTGGTAATCCCCCGAGCCAAGAAGGCCAGTTGGGGGAGTAAAGCCTTTTCCATTCTAGCACCCCAGAAGTGGAACACACTCCCCCTTGAGATCAAGTCATTGCCTTCACTTGACCTCTTTAGGAAATCACTGAAAACCTGGCTTTTCATTAAAGCATACCAGTAAGCTCTGTTTCTGACTACTGAAAGCTAGTTATTTGAGGTAGGCGCCTTGACGCCCATTGGGCATAGTTGCGCATTACAAATGCCATTTCATTCATTCACTGCCTGTATGCCTAGATCCAAATCTATACTGGTATACAGTGAGACTACATCTAATGTGACAAGTAGAGATCCCTCTTGCCACTGGATGTCTGCTAAGGTGCTCAAAATATGTTTACTGTCCTGTATGTAGGAGGGCAGGTTTCTGACAAGGGGACCTAAAAAAAGATCCACATATTCCGCTATCCTTTCGGTAGGACCCCCAATGCCAGAAACAATTGGTCTCCCTGGTGGAAAAGGGAGTTTTTTATTAACTTTGGGAAGAGTATATAGCCATGGATAGGTTGGTCTAAACACTTTGAGATACAGAAACTCTTCCTCGTTTAGTAACCCAGACTGCTTCCATTTTAGGAGTTGTGAATTAATCTCTAATGTTAAGGGACCCATGGGGTTATACGTAAGGCGTTCGTAGCAGGATTCGTCTTGTAGTTGTTGTGAGATTTCATGTTGATAATCTACACGATCCATTATCACTACGTTGCCCCCTTTGTCCGCTTCCCTGATTGTTATGGTATTATCATTCATCAGTGTAGTGAGTGCATGTCTTTCCCCATAGGTAAGGTTATCTTTGTATTTGAACATCCTGTCCTTTCGATGACAATTCAGGTTATCCAGATCCTCTACCACACGTTTATGGAAGTTGTTTATGGCATTGCCACCAGGTAGTGTGGGAATCCACTTGGATTTAGATTTCAACCCACTGACAATGCTATAATCGGATTCTATATCCAATTCCTCCAATAACCAATCCATATCTAGAGGAGAATCCTCCATATCAGTCAATGACAACAGAAGGTGGGTTGTATGCACATCTTTTATTGACAGGGAATCAGAAGTACTTGGTACAGGTGTAATTCTCATTTCTCTCTCCCTTTTCTCTAATCCAAAGAAATGTTTCTTTAATTTTAGGTTCCGAATAAACTTATAGAGATCAATCTTAAGCTTACAGATATCTCCAGTGGCATATGGGTTGAAGTTTAATCCCTTACTCAGGAGAGAGATCATATCTGGAGTGAGATGTAGTTTCGAGAGATTGATGACCTGTACACCCTGATTCTCTACATTTACTGATTCTTGTTGGCTCCTGATCTCAGTTTCCTGCGATAGTCTTCTGAGCTTGCTGCCCCTCCCTCTCCTTGTTTTGGCTCTGACTGGTTTCTTGGGGGCACGTATCTGTTGCCCTTTCGTATGCGTAAAACCTCCTGAAAAAAAGCTGGCATGTTCTGTCTGTCTTGATTATCTGAGTCCCCCCCCCCCATAGTATTAACAGAATTAAGAGAGGTATTACTGGAAGACAAGGAGGCAGGTTCTGAATTAGTTTTATTCCTATTGTCAGTTCTGGAGCTACTCGGGATCAGGGAGTCATATTTCTTATCAAAGGTAAAAATTCTGCCACGTGTGTAGTCCAACTCGTCCCTTCTTAGTTGCCTGGCTTTCCTATTTTTAATATCCGATTGGTGTTTTAAGAGGATTTCATCCAAAATGGTATAGTTCTTAACTGTTGGTTCGGGCAGATTCAGATCTTTAATCTCTTGTTCCAGAGTTGCTATCTCTGCTTGCAGTTTGGTAACTTTACGTTCTGAGCTAACAATCAATATCTCCATAAGAGTAATGGAGTTGTTAGTAAGAGATTCCTCCCATTTTACCATGAGGTCCGCATCTAGGTCGTCGTAGGTGGGGAATATCTGGCCTCTTAGCCCTCTCGGAATACGTTTTAATCTCAAATATTGCTTTAAAGTCACCCCATCCCACCATTTGGAATTTTCCAATTTCTTAAGTCTCTCTAACTTAAGGAATTTATCTTTGAGAACCTCTATGCGAGGGGGATTAGTGCTGGTAGAAGCAGATTGAGTGGACATACCTTTAGCTAAGTTGTCAAATAACTCTTCTGCCACTTTTGTACGATCCATATTCAGGATGGCTACACTTCTAGATCTAGGGGTATTCTAGATTGTGCAGAATAAATTGTGCGTGGCGGCTACCCTTAACTGATAATCTGCTATGGATTCTGAAGGTTTTTGGATCAGTTTATGCTCCGGGTGCACTGCCCGTATGTACGCACACAATACAGATTTACTATTATTCAGGTGCAAAATCGGTGAGTGGAGAAACCCTAAACCACTCAATTAGAGTAGAGGAAACTACCCCTTATTCAACAGACTCGGTTGCCGATGCACTCAATATGGTACACATTGTTCAGTAACAATATACAACAAAAAAGTAACAAATGACAGAAGTGCTTAAACAAAAAACTCTCATGAGGGGTAAGTCTTGGAGTCTTTAATGCAGTATACAGCCAGCCGACATGTGTTTCATCGCACTCGCGATTCCTCAGGGCTGAAATGAACGGAAAGTTGACAATGGAGCATGTATCTCGTAAGAGTATAATTACAAAAAGACCTGGTTATCTGGTCTTTACATACTTGGTTTGTGCCTCTACTTCAGTGAGTGTACAACGATACATCTATATTTCCTGAGTGCCACCCCAACACATCTGTGTCGCAAGTGTGAGAATTATCATTCTTATCACTAATCGTGCTGGTGAATAGTGAAAATTGTGTTGACACACCGATAGAACTCGGATAATTCTCAAAAGAGACAGAGTCTCTGACTACAAAGTGGTCTATCTGAGTGCGGCCCAATCATACAACATGCTTAGTGAGGTTTGTGGCTGATGTGAAACTCTGACTCTCGGCGTAGAAACGTAACATACCTAGATGGCTGTGTCCAGGTCAAAAAAGGTCTAATTAATCAACAAGGAGAAAAAACAAAACAAAAACAGGAAAAATCTCATCACTAATAGTCAAACTTCATGTTAAAAGGCAGAAGAATTCACTGTAATGGGGCTGTGAGATAAAAAAGATTGTAGCTCACCGCTCAGCTGGTGATAATTCCGACCCTGCCGGGCCCTTGACCGTGAAGATACTCGGTGTGAGTATGTGTGAAGATAGGTACGATTCTGTAACCAGATTAAGTAACCGGAGTCATTGCGGGCAAGTTGGCATTTCATAGTATTATGAATACAGCCATTTCATAGATCTAGTATTTCTATGTAGCGTCAAAACATACGACTCGAAATATATCTATAAAAACAGCGCATTTGGACCTATCACATAGTCGACATGGTTTTCATGAGGATGATCCCTCATATTCTCCCTCTTAAATCAGTATGGCGTTTCTCGTATCAGCCTCCAGTTAGTCATACATGGAGCAAAGGAGTTCACTATAAACTTACATTGGTTGACCTTGAATTCTTATCATCAGTCTCGGAGGTCACAGTCTATTGTAATTTCAAAGTTGGTTGCCGCCCACGTCGAACAAGGCGCTGTTCTGAAAAAATTGGGGGCCATAATGATCATTTGTCCCATTCCAATATTTATCTATCTCAAGGTTTATTTAGGTGCCACAGTATGTGTGCTTACCTATTTGGCGGGGAATGACTCGTGTATGCCGTTTAAGGTTCTAACGTCAAAGTACGCCCCAAGCTGAAAGTAAACAAAAATAGAATTGGAGTCATGCTCCTCGTGTGTAGACGATTGGTATTCAATAATAAGTCTGCAGCATGTTTTCAGTGCTGTCTGGGCTGCTTACCTGTATCAAGCAGAGGAGCGGCGTGTAGCGTGTCCGGACCCCCGAGCCGTGTTCCTGTTTGGACACGTGATCGGGTCCTAGGAGACGTTAAATGCGTCTCCACGTAACGTCATTGGAAGACTAGACCGACTGTAGTCTTTCGGCACGCCTCCATGTTGGATTCCCAGTAGATCCCCGGAGCTTGCCGGTCATGATAATAACTCATTATTGGGCAAATGGAAGAGTAAGAATATGCTGGTCATAAGATCGAGTAGCGATATGCAACAGCAATAAGAGAGGGGAGGGTGGACATATGAAAGTAGCACAGCGTATATGTAATATGCCGATTTTGTAATCGGTCAAGCGCGGATTGTGATAGTGAGGAAAATAGCGGATTCAATTAAAATATCATTGGTCGATGCAAAATTGGCGACGTAAGGAATGGGAGAAATAAATAGATCCCCCAGGTGAGCTAAATCGTGAGCACCGTGAATGGACATAAACAAACTACAGGTGCCTGTCCCAGTCACACGTGGATGTCTAAATTGCAATACAATTATACATCATCGTGTTAAAAATCTCTTTTGTATATACATGAATAGAACACAGGCTACCACGTGCGAAACAATACAAAACCACAAATTATTTACAAACAAAGTACAGGAGAGTTTTTCTAGCATGCTGGCATGGTAACAGTATGTTATAATATCACAATTCATACAATACTTAGTACACTACTGATTTTCATAAATTGTCATGTGTCACAGTACCATATCAATGGTGGACATCCTGTGGTTCAATTCCCCAGGAAATATTGCATCTCCTGGTCATAATTAAGTCCCCGTTCTACAGATTTAAGACGCATGATCCAGGTTGCCTATGTGCGTCTAAGTCTCAATTCGCAGTTGCCACCTCTGACGTCTTGAGGGACTGTGTCTATGCCAAAGAATTTGGCCACTTTGTTGGTCCTGTCTCTTTGGCAGGAAGCTATATGCAAGGCCACCGGATATTTCGGATCACAGTTCACTATTGCCCTTATATGTTCCATCATTCTCTCTTTCAGTGGTCTGATGGTGCTTCCTACGTAAAACTTTCCACATTTACATTCTATGACATAAATTACAAATTTAGTGGTACAATTGATGTTACTCTTGATGACGAAGGAAACACCATCTGGACCCATGAATCTAGTTATGCCATGTTTAGCCCATTTACACATGCTGCAAAATCCACATTTGTAAAATCCTAGGCTATGTTGTGTCATCCATGTTGTTTGTTTGGTATCTCTAGGTACCGTGGGACTCAATTTATTTCTTAGTGTATTGCCTCTTCTGAATGAGATTTGAGGTCTATCTGTAATACAATTAGTGAGAGCTCTTTCTGATCTTAATAAGCCCCAATGTTTGGTCAAGCTTTTCCGTAAAGCGTCGTGGAGTGAGTTGAAGTCAGTTACCATTCTGATTTGTTCCCTTCCAGAAGTGGTAGGTTTATGTGTACTGGTAAGAGTGTGTATTCTCTTGACTTTTTTAGCTCTTTTCTCAGCTTTCAAAATAGTCTTTTTGGTATAACCCCTGTTATAAAATCTTTCCTTCATGCTAGTCAAACACCTCCCGAACTCACAGTCCTCATTACAGTTCCTTTTCGCCCTTAGAAACTCGCCATAGGGTATGGCGTTTATTTGATGTGAGGGATGAGAGCTCGTGGCATGCAAGACCGCATTGCATGCAGTGGATTTCCTGAAGAGTCTACTATGTAGACAGTTGGATGATACATAGAACTCAATATCCAAAAATTCAATTTTGGTCCTGCTCCAATTCATCGTGAATTGGATTTTCCAAGCATTATCATTCAGATGTCTGAAGAAGTCATTCAGTAGCTCCTCAGAGCCAGACCAGATTAGGATGCAATCATCAATATATCGACCCCAAAAGATTATGGAGTCGATATATTGAGCACCCTTTTTGCTCCAAATAAGATCGGATTCTAGTGCGCTCATGAATAGGTTGGCAAACGAGGGTGATATTTTTGAGCCCATGGCCACTCCCTTCTTCTGACAGTACCAGTTTCTGTCAAATATAAAAAAGTTGTTTTTGAGTATTAGTTCAATCATTGTAGATAACATTACCGTGTGTTGCCACAGTGTGGACGGTCGGTTGTGAAGAAATTTGTTCACTGCCTGTATGCCTAGATCCAAATCTATACTGGTATACAGTGAGACTACATCTAATGTGACAAGTAGAGATCCCTCTTGCCACTGGATGTCTGCTAAGGTGCTCAAAATATGTTTACTGTCCTGTATGTAGGAGGGCAGGTTTCTGACAAGGGGACCTAAAAAAAGATCCACATATTCCGCTATCCTTTCGGTAGGACCCCCAATGCCAGAAACAATTGGTCTCCCTGGTGGAAAAGGGAGTTTTTTATGAACTTTGGGAAGAGTATATAGCCATGGATGGGTTGGTCTAAGCACTTTGAGATACAGAAACTCTTCCTCGTTTAGTAACCCAGACTGCTTCCATTTTAGGAGTTGTGAATTAATCTCTAATGTTAAGGGACCCATGGGGTTATACGTAAGGCGTTCGTAGCAGGATTCGTCTTGTAGTTGTTGTGAGATTTCATGTTGATAATCTACACGATCCATTATCACTACGTTGCCCCCTTTGTCCGCTTCCCTGATTGTTATGGTATTATCATTCATCAGTGTAGTGAGTGCATGTCTTTCCCCATAGGTAAGGTTATCTTTGTATTTGAACATCCTGTCCTTTCGATGACAATTCAGGTTATCCATATCCTCTACCACACGTTTATGGAAGTTGTCCATGGCATTGCCACCAGGTAGTGTGGGAATCCACTTGGATTTAGATTTCAACCCACTGACAATGCTATAATCGGATTCTATATCCAATTCCTCCAATAACCGATCCATATCTAGAGGAGAATCCTCCATATCAGTCAATGACAACAGAAGGTGGGTTGTATGCACATCTTTTATTGACAGGGAATCAGAAGTACTTGGTACAGGTGTAATTCTCATTTCTCTCTCCCTTTTCTCTAATCCAAAGAAATGTTTCTTTAATTTTAGGTTCCGAATAAACTTAAAGAGATCAATCTTAAGCTTACAGATATCTCCAGTGGCATATGGGTTGAAGTTTAATCCCTTACTCAGGAGAGAGATCATATCTGGAGTGATGTCGTATGTTTTGACGCTACATAGAAATACTAGATCTATGAAATGGCTGTATTCATAATACTATGAAATGCCAACTTGCCCGCAATGACTCAGGTTACTTAATCTGGTTACAGAATCGTACCTATCTTCACACATACTCACACCGAGTATCTTCACGGTCAAGGGCCCGGCTGGGTCGGAATTATCACCAGCTGAGCGGTGAGCTACAATCTTTTTTATCTCACAGCCCCATTACAGTGAATTCTTCTGCCTTTTAACATGAAGTTTGACTATTAGTGATGAGATTTTTCCTGTTTTCGTTTTGTTTTTTCTCCTTGTTGATTAATTAGACCTTTTTTGACCTGGACACAGCCATCTAGGTATGTTACGTTTCTACGCCGAGAGTCAGAGTTTCACATCAGCCACAAACCTCACTAAGCATGTTGTATGATTTGGCCGCACTCAGATAGACCACTTTGTAGTCAGAGACTCTGTCTCTTTCGAGAATTATCCGAGTTCTATCGGTGTGTCAACACAATTTTCACTATTCACCAGCACGATTAGTGATAAGAATGATAATTCTCACACTTGCGACACGGATGTGTTGGGATGGCACTCAGGAAATATAGATGTATCGTTGTACACTCACTGAAATAGAGGCACAAACCAAGTATGTAAAGACCAGAGAACCAGGTCTTTTTGTAATTATACTCTTACGAGATACATGCTCCATTGTCAACTTTCTGTTCATTTCAGCCCTGAGGAATCGCGAGTGCGATGAAACACGTGTCGGCTGGCTGTATACTGCATTAAAGACTCCAAGACTTACCCCTCATGAGAGTTTTTTGTTTAAACACTTCTGTCATTTGTTACTTTTTTGTTGTATATTGTTACTGAACAATGTGTACCACAATCACGTACTGTTTACCTATCACTGCCCTCCAATTCTCATAACAGCCAATAAGCTGACTCATATCTCTATGTCAAACTTCCCATTACAGCAACTTTTCTTAATCTATATTAACCAAGCCTGGATGTTGTTGCTTCTTAATCGGTTCGCCCGCTTTCACGCGATCTATACTTTTATTGCAATATTTACACCCACCAAGTCCTACTGTTGAGACTGCCACCGCCTCATTGACAAAGTCCTACTTATACTCTTTACAATGTCTACCTCCACCAATCACAATTGCGTCTGATCGTACCCATTTGACCAGGCTACTCAGCTGTGATGGGTACATGATAAGAATACACAATTATAAACCTCATCATTAGTATTCATTATCTGATATATTCCCATATTTATAATTCTCTTAGCTATTGTGGTTATTTTTATCATTTTTATTATAACTCTGTTTATTGAAAAGAAACATAAATCAAGAAAACAGTACTGGTGCAGTTGGAAAACAAAATACAATTTCTGAGGACGACCGGAAATGAGAATGAGTCAAAGAATACATCAGATCAAAGAGAAAAAAAATATAGTGATATCATCAACCCCTTCGCAGCCCGCCTATGGTGTAACCTTGTCAGTAATATCAATGTTATGTTAAAATGTTATGTTAAAAGTGTTTAATACCACGCACATACACCAATTGGTTTCTTGGCGCTCGAGGACCATGGAAGAGGCAGCTAACCGTGAGCAAGATGGAACAAATGAGTTTTCAGAGATTTGCGGAAAGTGGGGTAATCAGAAGTGAGCCGAATTGGGAGGGGAAGTGTAGGAGAGTAGGGTCTGCTATCCTATGGTCACCCCAATTTTTGCTTTTTGCTTCACTGGTTTTCGACTTACTGAGGCTGTGGGCCTGCTAATCAGACCCCCAGCCTGCTGTTCTCTCTCTAAATTTATAATACATGTGCTATAGGTACATACCACAATTGGAAATGGACTCCTTGTCAGCCCCTGTACCATGCACTATAGGTGCCCAGGGCATAGGTGCCACCAAGGCCTACCAGGGGCTGAAGCATAGCTTTTGCCACCCCTGGCTGGTTCTTAAATTGACACAACTGGCTGATCACTCAGCTGGGGCAAGTGGGTGTAATCACCCCTTGCTTAGATATAGTATACCTATATCTAAAACCTATATCTGGACACATATATAGCCTGTAAGCCACTCCTATGGAAGGCCTCATCAATCCTGGAGGCAGAGTGCGTGGTTTTATGTGAGATGGTGCTCTGGCATGAGCTGAGCCTGTCTGCAGCTGTCGGGAACAACTCCCTAAGCTGATCCGGGATAATGCCATACCATATACTCTTAAGCGCATTATAATCCTCGCGGTTATATAGCAACTTTGGTTTGGCTTTATCAAAACATGTCGTGTAAGGTGTCATACGAATTGGAATACTATCCCCTCGCCAGTTCTGGCGACGGGGATAGCATTCCACCCTTCTAGAGGGAGAAGACATGTTACTTTACTGAAACGCGGTTGATTTAAAATGAGCCTCAGATCCACAAAATGGATGCCCCTGCCACAGACACGGGTCTGACCTCCTGCTGCTGACCGAAACCCGGCAGAGGAGGCCTGGACAAAGAGTTTCCTGTCACAGGGCGGTGTCAAACCACCCCAGACAGGAGATAGTGGATTGGAGTAGGGAGGTTTCAATGAAACCAGACACTGCCTGGGGAGCACAAGGCTGCCCCTTGCAGGATCCGGCCAAACCGGTTCTGGGGCCTCCCAGCCCCTGTCCCAGCGCGGCCAGGATCAAAGGAGAGGGGTGTAACCACCCCCTTCCTGGGTCCCACCCATAGGAGGGGACCTAGCAGGATGTCCAACCCCCTAGATTCGAATAAGAGGGGGAGCAGTCCCAACGGACCTCAGATCATCCTGAAGAAACATAAGAAACGAAATCTGGACCCTTCGACTTTCTACACGACGTGAGAAGACTGAAGAATCTCCCTTGTGGTCAAGGAGTGACCACCCTGTGCAAACAGGCACCATCCAGCCCTCGACCCTTGCTTTGTTGCAGTTCCCGCCGGAACTCGAGCGACAGAGATCGACGAGATCAAGCTTGCCTGCCTTCTACCTGCCCGATCCACAGTCCCTGCAGAGCTGAGACCCGTGGAGGCGACCGGAAGCGTGGGGCACGCCATCTTGAAAAGGCCACGAGACGCTGACCGTGCGGCCCACGAGTGACCCTCGAAGCTGTACACCGGGGTTTGAGAAGCCCCAGCCCCGAGCTCCACTTGCACCAAAGCTCACCCCTCCACACTCGACGAGTGCTGCGTGGGGCCCTTCTGCTTGTGTGCGCTCGACGCGTTGGCCCGGTCACTTGCCAGCTGGCTTGTGGCCCCTGTGCCGACGAACTTCAAAATACGACTTGCTTTTCTGGTTGCTCCAGATCTGCACCAGCTCCTGTGAAAAGGAGCACCCACTCTGACCCTCCTGGTTCGAGTGATAAGCAATCTCCCGGTTCCGCGTGGATTGCTTTTGCCAAGTGCTGTTTGCTACAATCTTCAAGCCGACGGTGCTGACGGCGAGAGCCTACGTGGGACAGATCGTGACCTGCTCCTGGACGTCGCAGATGCCCCAGAGCCCACGTGACAGCAGAGAGAAGCCTATCGACAACCGCCTGATTGCGCCCGACATTGCCTGGTTCCGTCCTGGTTCCACCCTGGTCACTGCTGAGTGACCCAGACTCTGTCCCCTCTGCTTTCAGGTACTTTTCTACATCGATCCACCCTTGGATCGCACCGGACACTTCTGCTTCACAGCGCCTGCAGCTGCAACAGCTCCAAGCACCCAGAACCTGCGTGACAGAACCCGACGCCACTTCGACCCTGTGCACCCACGGCCTGTGGGTGAGGTAACTTTGCAACGCCGGTGTCTTTACACTGGTACACACCTCTAGGGTCTGTGTCTAAAGTTTTGTGTTCCTAGGTTCAGCGGAAGTATCTTTTTATTCACTTTAATTGACTTTTACGCACCATTGACAGTGCATTGGTGCGCGCTGCACTTTCCGTGCTGCATCCGTCTCCTGTGGGCTACTCCCGACTTCTTCATTGCTTGTCCTGACTGCTCCCAGCGAATCTCTAGGCCCTAGGCCTAACCATTGTTCGTAAAGTGTTACTTATACCACTTTTTTGATATATGGTCTGAGTGGCCCCCCGCCCTCAGCCATAATTGTGCCAACTTTATATGTGTAACAGTGCTTTTGATTTAACGCTTGTGCCCCTTTCCTCATAAAGAGTACTGGGGAGTAATTTAGTAATAAATACATATATTTTTATAATATATACTTGTGTGGTGTCCTTTCATTTGATTACAGGATTGTATGTGGTAAAACAAGCTCGCTTAACACGACCTCTTAAGTTAAGCCTTTAAGGCTGCTTAGTCCATGCTACCACTAGGATAGCTTGTCTACAAGGTTGACTTACAACCTGACATCTTTGGGGTTTGCTTGGACTGATAACCAGTGGTTCCAGAATTGGAAACACTACCTATCAGGCCAACTTCTCACATTGGTGTGCAGCGGTGCGGATTTGAGCTTGCTGTTTGTTTTACCATTACAATCTTTATCAAATTGAAAGATCACATCAAGTACCTCTAGGTACATATAAATCAAAAGCTTAGCATATTAAGTTCTACTGAACTTAGTAGTTGTAGATTAAAGGGATTAGCACACCCTGACTACAACTCACTAGCAAGGTACAGTAGGAAACCACTTAGTGTAGGTAAGTGCACCACTTACACCTCACTAGCAGTCATGTCTGATACAGGTAGAGCTTCAGGCTCTGCTCCTGTAATAGTTGATCCTATAGGGACAACATCCAGATATGACAACCTTAGCCACAAAGACCTGAGTGCCTTGTGCACAGCCAGGGGGCTAAAAAAGGGCAGAGGCCCTACCATTCCTTCCCTAATAGCTCTCCTAGAAAAGGATGACCTAGATAAGGCGATTCAGACTCCCTTAGAAACAGAGGAAGGGATAAACTCCCCTGAGAATGAGGATCTTCAAGAAGGAGTAGAGGAGGAAGAGGAAGACCCAGAGGAAGGCTCTGATGTAGAAGAGCCTGAAGATCAGGATCAGGTGGGAAACCAGGTACAGGTTGCCAGGCTTAACCAGGCCAACTTGGACCTACATGGGAATGGAGGGGGCCAGCACCACTCCAGATCTCATAACCAAATTCTCCCAGGTAATAGAAGGGAGAGATCTCTGTCAAGGGACTCTCACCTTTCTAGTGCCTCAAGAGAATCTCAAAGAGGAATGACTTCCTCCCAGAGAATAGAGCATAGGGCCAGGATGAGGGCTGTCCAACTCCAAATAGAAAGGGAAGAGGTAGCCTTGGCTCAAGCTAAACTTGCTTTAGCAAGAGAGAAAAAATTGTGTGGCTTAGATGCCACTGGTGGCAGCAAAGTTCCTAAAGAAAAAGACAGGGCCTATGACAATAGAAACCTGACAAAAATTGTGCCCCCCTACAAGGAAGGGGATGATATCCACAAATGGATGACTGCTCTTGAGAGGGCCTGCATGGTACAGCAGGTCCCTGAGGATCAGTGGGCAGCAATTTTATGGTACTCCTTTTCTGAGAAAGGGAGGGACAGGCTCCTCACTGTTAGACCTGAGGATGCCAAAAACTACTCTGTTCTGAAGAGTGCTCTTATTGAAGGGTTTGGCCTAACCACTGAGCAATACAGGTTGTTGTTCAGAGACACCCAAAAAGCACAGACTCAGGACTGGACTGATTTTGTAGATTGTGCCACTAAGGCTCTGGAGGGTTGGCTGCAGGGAAGTAAAGTTTCAGACTATACAGGATTGTACAATCTTATGATGAGAGAACAGATCCTTAATAACTGTCAGAACCAGCTGTTGCATCAATACCTTGTTGACTCTGATTTGACCTCTCCCCAAGAATTGGGAAAGAAGGCAGACAAATGGGTCAGAACAAGGATTAAGCAGAAAAACCAGAACCAAGGTGACCAGAAGAAAACAGACCAGAAGGGTGGGAATCAGAAAGATAAAGAAAAGGACCAGAAGTCTTCAGGCCCCCAAACTAGCAATAAGGAGGGGGGTTCCCAAAATGGAAACAAGAAAAAGAAGAACGATGGCCCAAAGAAACCTTGGTGTAATACCTGCAAATCAGTTTCACACTGGGGCAGTGAATGCACTAAGAAAAATCCAGTCCCCACCACTGCAGCTCCTAAAGCAACTGCACCCCCTAGTACAGTCAGCAGTGGTGGTACACAGCCAAAGGGTTTAGTAGGGTTGACCCTGGGTACTGAGGTGGAATCTGGCCTAGTCAGAATCCCCACACAGGCAGTTCTCCTATATGATGTGGACATATCTTTGCCCACTGCAGTAAGCCCCAGTAACCTGGGCAAATATAGGCAGACTCCCTTAATTAATGAGAAACTGGCTCAGGCCTACAGGGACACTTGTGCCAGTGTCACAATGGTGGCACCTGGCTTTGTGGACCCTGGACAAATTGTACTAGGTGAAAGTTACCTAGTGACCAATGCAAGCAACTCCACTACTTCCCATAGTGTGGCTGTTGTGAACTTCTCCTGGGGAGGGGTAGATGGCCTAAAGAAAGTTGTTGTGAGTGCAGACCTCCCAGTAGACTGTCTGTTAGGCAATGATCTTGAAAGCTCAGTTTGGTCAGAAGTGGAGTACAGGACTCATGCAGAAATGCTAGGGATTTCAGCTCATGTCCTTGCAGTGACAAGGTCTCAGGCTAAGAAGTGCCTTCCTGAACCAGTGGTGGATCTTGAAACAATAGACCAACCACAACCCAAGAGAAGGAGCAAGAGGGTTAAGGCTGTGCCTTCCCACTTGCCCCAGGTTGAGGATCAGGTTTCACAGGAAACTGATTCTGCAGTCCAAGAGGAGACTGTCTCTGAGGAGCTTGAACCTGATCAGGTTGAGTTTCTGGGGACAGGGGGACCCTCAAGGGCAGACCTGGGGCAGGCCCAATTAGATTGCCCTTCACTTGAACCCCTCAGACAGCAAGCTGCTGCTGAGGCTGCAGGGAATGCTCAAGGTACCCATAAAGTGTATTGGGATGAAGGACTCCTTTATTCAGAGGCTAGAGACCCCAAGCCTGGCACAACCAGGAGGTTGGTTATACCTTTGAAGTTTAGGGGCTTCCTTCTTACCTTGGCCCATGATATTCCCCTTGCAGGACACTTAGGCCAGAATAAGACTTGGGACAGGCTTGTTCCACACTTTCACTGGCCTCACATGTCAGAAAATGTCAAGGAGTTTTGTCGCTCCTGTGTCACTTGCCAAGCCAGTGGTAAGTCAGGTGGCACAACAAAGGCCCCCCTGATACCACTACCTGTGGTGGGGGTACCCTTTGAAAGGGTTGGAATAGACATTGTGGGTCCCATGGATCCTCAAACAGCATCTGGGCACAGATTTATACTGGTGGTAGTGGATCATGCCACCAGGTACCCAGAAGCAATTCCCCTGAGGACCACCACAGCTCCTGTGGTGGCAAAAGCCCTCATTGCAGTTTTCTCAAGAGTGGGCTTTCCAAAGGAGGTTCTTTCAGACAGAGGTACCAACTTCATGTCTGGATACTTAAAAGCAATGTGGAAAGAGTGTGGAGTAAACTATAAGTTTACCACACCCTACCATCCACAGTGCAATGGGCTTGTGGAAAGGTTCAACAAGACCCTAAAGGGAATGATAAAAGGTTTACCAGAGAAGCTTAGGCGGAAATGGGACATCCTTTTACCCTGCTTGCTCTTTGCTTACAGAGAGGTCCCACAGAAGGGGGTTGGCTACAGCCCTTTTGAACTTTTGTTTGGCCACCCTGTAAGAGGTCCATTGAGTTTGGTGAAGGAAGGATGGGAGTTACCTCTCAAAAAGCCTAAACTAGACATTGTGGATTATGTACTTGGTCTCCGCTCCAGGATGGCTGAATACATGGAGAGAGCATCCAAAAACCTTGAGGCCAGTCAGGAATTACAGAAAGCCTGGCATGACCAAAAGGCTGTTCTGGTTGAGTACCAGCCAGGGCAGAAGGTGTGGGTGTTGGACCCAGTGGGGCCAGCAGCTCTCCAGGACCAATGGACTGGACCCTACCCTATCATTGAAAAGAAGGGAGAAGTCACCTACCTGGTTGACTTTGGCACCCCTAGGAGCCCCCACAGGGTGCTCCATGTCAATCGTTTGAAAGCATTTGTTGACAGGGAGGACATGAGTCTCCTCATGGCCACAGATGGGGAACAGGAGGAAGAGAGTGACCCTCTCCCAGACCTGCTTTCCCAGAACCCTGATGATGGTTCAGTTGATGGAGTAGCCTTGGCAGGCAGCCTCACTGAGCAGCAACAGGTGGACTGCAGACAGGTGTTGCAGGCCCACAGACACTTGTTTTCACTCACACCCAGTCAGACTAGCTGGTGCACCCATGAGGTGGATACTGGTGACAATCTGCCTGTGAAGAATAAAATCTACAGGCAACCTGACCATGTCAGGGATTGTATAAAGGCTGAGGTGCAAAAGATGTTGGAGCTTGGAGTGATTGAGCCATCAGAGAGCCCATGGGCTAGCCCAGTGGTCCTTGTGCCAAAACCTCATACCAAAGATGGAAAGAGAGAAATGAGGTTTTGTGTGGACTACAGAGGTCTCAATGCTGTCACTAGGACAGATGCTCATCCCATTCCAAGAGCAGATGAGCTCATTGATAAATTGGCTTCTGCCAAGTTTCTGAGCACATTTGATTTGACAGCTGGCTACTGGCAAATCAGACTAGCTGAGGAGTCAAAAGCCAAAACAGCATTCTCTACCCCTAGTGGGCATTATCAGTTTGTGGTAATGCCCTTTGGTTTGAAGAATGCACCTGCCACTTTCCAAAGGTTGGTGAACCAAGTCCTTGCTGGGCTGGATGACTTTTGTGCAGCATATCTAGATGATATTGCTGTCTTTAGCTCCACCTGGGAGGATCACCTGATCCACCTGAAGAAGGTTCTGGAGGCCCTGCAAAAGGCAGGCCTGACTATCAAGGCTACTAAGTGCCAGATAGGGCAGAGCAAGGTTGTGTACTTGGGCCACCTAGTAGGTGGGGGTCAAGTTCAACCACTGGAGAGCAAGATCCAGACCATACAGGACTGGACTCCTCCAACTACCCAGACACAAGTCAGAGCCTTCTTGGGCCTGACTGGGTATTACAGAAAATTTGTAAAGAACTATGGGTCCATTGTGACACCATTGAATGACTTGACATCCAAGAAGATGCCCAAAAAGGTTCAGTGGACAGTTAGCTGTCAAAAGGCATTTGATGACCTGAAGAAGGCCATGTGCTCTGCACCTATCCTGAAGAGTCCTGACTACTCCAAACAGTTCATTGTACAGACAGATGCTTCTGAGTTGGGGGTGGGAGCTGTGCTTTCACAACTTAATCAAGATGGTCAAGACCAGCCCATTGCTTTTATTAGCAGAAGGCTGACCCCCAGGGAGAAACGTTGGTCAGCTATTGAGAGGGAGGCCTTTGCTGTGGTTTGGGCCCTGAAGAAGTTGAGGCCATACTTGTTTGGTACTCACTTCCTAATTCAGACAGACCATAAGCCCCTCTTGTGGCTAAATCAGATGAAGGGTGAAAATCCCAAACTGCTCAGGTGGTCCATTTCCCTACAGGGGATGGACTTTACAGTGGAGCACCGCCCAGGGACTGACCATGGTAATGCAGATGGTCTCTCCAGGTACTTCCACTTAGAACATGAAGACTTATCTGGTCAAGGTTAAGTTTAATGTCCCTGCGTTTGGGGGGGGGTTATGTAGGAGAGTAGGGTCTGCTATCCTATGGTCACCCCAATTTTTGCTTTTTGCTTCACTGGTTTTCGACTTACTGAGGCTGTGGGCCTGCTAATCAGACCCCCAGCCTGCTGTTCTCTCTCTAAATTTATAATACATGTGCTATAGGTACATACCACAATTGGAAATGGACTCCTTGTCAGCCCCTGTACCATGCACTATAGGTGCCCAGGGCATAGGTGCCACCAAGGCCTACCAGGGGCTGAAGCATAGCTTTTGCCACCCCTGGCTGGTTCTTAAATTGACACAACTGGCTGATCACTCAGCTGGGGCAAGTGGGTGTAATCACCCCTTGCTTAGATATAGTATACCTATATCTAAAACCTATATCTGGACACATATATAGCCTGTAAGCCACTCCTATGGAAGGCCTCATCAATCCTGGAGGCAGAGTGCGTGGTTTTATGTGAGATGGTGCTCTGGCATGAGCTGAGCCTGTCTGCAGCTGTCGGGAACAACTCCCTAAGCTGATCCGGGATAATGCCATACCATATACTCTTAAGCGCATTATAATCCTCGCGGTTATATAGCAACTTTGGTTTGGCTTTATCAAAACATGTCGTGTAAGGTGTCATACGAATTGGAATACTATCCCCTCGCCAGTTCTGGCGACGGGGATAGCATTCCACCCTTCTAGAGGGAGAAGACATGTTACTTTACTGAAACGCGGTTGATTTAAAATGAGCCTCAGATCCACAAAATGGATGCCCCTGCCACAGACACGGGTCTGACCTCCTGCTGCTGACCGAAACCCGGCAGAGGAGGCCTGGACAAAGAGTTTCCTGTCACAGGGCGGTGTCAAACCACCCCAGACAGGAGATAGTGGATTGGAGTAGGGAGGTTTCAATGAAACCAGACACTGCCTGGGGAGCACAAGGCTGCCCCTTGCAGGATCCGGCCAAACCGGTTCTGGGGCCTCCCAGCCCCTGTCCCAGCGCGGCCAGGATCAAAGGAGAGGGGTGTAACCACCCCCTTCCTGGGTCCCACCCATAGGAGGGGACCTAGCAGGATGTCCAACCCCCTAGATTCGAATAAGAGGGGGAGCAGTCCCAACGGACCTCAGATCATCCTGAAGAAACATAAGAAACGAAATCTGGACCCTTCGACTTTCTACACGACGTGAGAAGACTGAAGAATCTCCCTTGTGGTCAAGGAGTGACCACCCTGTGCAAACAGGCACCATCCAGCCCTCGACCCTTGCTTTGTTGCAGTTCCCGCCGGAACTCGAGCGACAGAGATCGACGAGATCAAGCTTGCCTGCCTTCTACCTGCCCGATCCACAGTCCCTGCAGAGCTGAGACCCGTGGAGGCGACCGGAAGCGTGGGGCACGCCATCTTGAAAAGGCCACGAGACGCTGACCGTGCGGCCCACGAGTGACCCTCGAAGCTGTACACCGGGGTTTGAGAAGCCCCAGCCCCGAGCTCCACTTGCACCAAAGCTCACCCCTCCACACTCGACGAGTGCTGCGTGGGGCCCTTCTGCTTGTGTGCGCTCGACGCGTTGGCCCGGTCACTTGCCAGCTGGCTTGTGGCCCCTGTGCCGACGAACTTCGAAATACGACTTGCTTTTCTGGTTGCTCCAGATCTGCACCAGCTCCTGTGAAAAGGAGCACCCACTCTGACCCTCCTGGTTCGAGTGATAAGCAATCTCCCGGTTCCGCGTGGATTGCTTTTGCCAAGTGCTGTTTGCTACAATCTTCAAGCCGACGGTGCTGACGGCGAGAGCCTACGTGGGACAGATCGTGACCTGCTCCTGGACGTCGCAGATGCCCCAGAGCCCACGTGACAGCAGAGAGAAGCCTATCGACAACCGCCTGATTGCGCCCGACATTGCCTGGTTCCGTCCTGGTTCCACCCTGGTCACTGCTGAGTGACCCAGACTCTGTCCCCTCTGCTTTCAGGTACTTTTCTACATCGATCCACCCTTGGATCGCACCGGACACTTCTGCTTCACAGCGCCTGCAGCTGCAACAGCTCCAAGCACCCAGAACCTGCGTGACAGAACCCGACGCCACTTCGACCCTGTGCACCCACGGCCTGTGGGTGAGGTAACTTTGCAACGCCGGTGTCTTTACACTGGTACACACCTCTAGGGTCTGTGTCTAAAGTTTTGTGTTCCTAGGTTCAGCGGAAGTATCTTTTTATTCACTTTAATTGACTTTTACGCACCATTGACAGTGCATTGGTGCGCGCTGCACTTTCCGTGCTGCATCCGTCTCCTGTGGGCTACTCCCGACTTCTTCATTGCTTGTCCTGACTGCTCCCAGCGAATCTCTAGGCCCTAGGCCTAACCATTGTTCGTAAAGTGTTACTTATACCACTTTTTTGATATATGGTCTGAGTGGCCCCCCGCCCTCAGCCATAATTGTGCCAACTTTATATGTGTAACAGTGCTTTTGATTTAACGCTTGTGCCCCTTTCCTCATAAAGAGTACTGGGGAGTAATTTAGTAATAAATACATATATTTTTATAATATATACTTGTGTGGTGTCCTTTCATTTGATTACAGGATTGTATGTGGTAAAACAAGCTCGCTTAACACGACCTCTTAAGTTAAGCCTTTAAGGCTGCTTAGTCCATGCTACCACTAGGATAGCTTGTCTACAAGGTTGACTTACAACCTGACATCTTTGGGGTTTGCTTGGACTGATAACCAGTGGTTCCAGAATTGGAAACACTACCTATCAGGCCAACTTCTCACAGGAAGGGAGTTCCAAGTGGATGGGGCAAGGTAAGAGAAGCCAGCGCCACCATGCTTCTTGCGTCTGAACCTGGGAATGACCAGCAAATTGTGGGCAGAGGATCTAAGGTGTCGGGAGGGAACATAAGGGTGTAGGCAGAGAGAAATGAAAGCAGGGGCAGAAACAAAAAGAGATTTAAAGATAGTGCAGCCAAGTTTAAAGATGCAACGTTGCGCAACCGGAAGCCAGTGGAGGGTTTTTAATAACGGGGTGACATGTTGGTGTTTGGGTTGCTGGAAGATTAATCTGGCTGCCTGGTTTTGCACCAGTTGGAGCCGTTGTAGGTGGTATGCTGGGATCCCCACGTATAGACAGTTGGCATAGTCTAAACGTGAGGTAACCAGGGCCAAGATGACAAGAATAAGAGCCTCTGGAGATAGGAACCTTCGGATCTTCCAGATCCAGCGAAGGTGGAAAAAGCAGGCCGAGGTAACAGCATTAATATGCGGCCGCATCGAGAGGTCACTGGAGATGGTAACACCTAGGCTCTTTACGGAGTCAACTGGGCAGGGAAGGGGCCGAGGGCAGGGGGCCAGAAGTTGGGAGTCCAAGTATGTGGGGGCCCACCAATCAGGACCAGCTCTGTCTTGCTAGGATTGAGCTTCAGCTGGCTGAAGTTCATCCACTCATAGATGGAGAGCATAGTGGTTTGGAAATTAGAACAGGAGAGAGGGGAGGAGTCGATAGGAAAGATAAGTTGCAGATCATCTGCATAATTAAAAGTGGTAACAGAAGAGTGGCGAAGAGAGACCAGGAGAGGCTGCATATAGAGATTAAACAGAAGAGGAGATAAAGCAGAACCCTGGGGGACACCGCAGGAAAGGGAAGTGCAGGGGGCAGAAAAGGAAGATAAGTTTACAGATTGGGTCCGGAGTTGGAGGAAGGACACAATCCAAGACAGGGCCAGGCCCGAGATCCCAGCATTTCTGACACGGTTGACCAGGATGTCATGGTCGACCGTGTCAAAAGCGGCCGAGAGATCAAGTAGCACTAGGGCCTGGGCCAAGTTCTTATCAGCCCCCTGTCTCAGCGTGTCCATGACCGCTATCACCACTGCCTCCGTGGAATGGGAGGGTCTTAATCCGGCCTGTTGATCATCGAGGAAATGAGTTGCCTCGATGAAGGTGCTCAGGCAACGAGTGACGTAGGTTTCCAAGACCTTCCCCAGGTATGGGAGAAGGGAAATAGGTCGATAGTTGCCCAGGACCGCAGGGTCGGAACCGGGTTTTTTTTTTTAGGATAGGTACTACCACAGCGCTTTTAAAAGCATTGGGGACAGAGCCTGTGGAAAGTGAACGATTTAGGAGGTCCAGAGGAGGGCCGGGACAGGCCATAAAGGCGTCTCTAAGGATTTGGGGAGGGCAACAGTCCTTGGGGGAGCCTGAGCCCACAGCCGAGAGTAATGAACGAAAAGTGTCTAAAGAGATAGGGGGAAATACATTCAGGGAGTGAGGATTCGAAGGAGGAAGGGCGCTGATCTGAGACATAGTGGTGGGGGGAATATTGTTTTCAATCGTGGAGATTTTGTCAATAAAAAAAGAATTAAGGGAGTCGCACAAAGCTTGTGAAGGCTGAGGCTGAGGTGTTACACGGTCGGGTAAAGAAAGTTCAGCTACAATTGAGAAGATTTCTTTTGTCTTGGATGCAGAGTTGATTACTTTCTGGGAAAAATAAGCAGATTTGGCCAAAGTAATGGATTTTTTGTAAGATTTTAGTAAGTCAGTGTAGGCAGACTTCAATAAAGGGTCATAGTTATGCCTCCAACGGCGCTCAGCCTGACGAAGAAGGGGTTTGCTGGACTTCAGTTGGTCAGTGAACCAGCGCTGAGCGTCGTGGGGTCGCTTAGATTTGATGGTTTTGACTGGAGCGACTACATCACTGGCTTGAGACAGCCATTGATCTACTGCGGCTGCTTGAGAGTTCAGATCAGGGTGGCTAGAGGGGAGGGTGGAAGCAAGGGTCGAGTGGAAGAGAGAAGTGTCGGCGTGCTTCCAATTACGTGCCGAGAAGTTGGAGGCTGGTGGGGGGCGGGTGGGTACAGAGATTTTTAGGTCAAAAGCAATGGTGCACAGATAAAATCTCTACTTTTGTTCTATCGACCCCATACTTTGGTCCATTTACCCAGGCCACCGCTATACTCATACACTGCCCTCTCCGCCTGCATGCACCAATCCAAGCCGGCCGCCCATTCCCGTGTTGGAGTGCATTCCCCCCTTCAAGGTTCTAGCAATATTGTGTTTGGCAATCATACAGCTCAGTATGACCCAAATACGTTCACACCTGGTTAGGTCAGTGGCTTCCCAAACATTCAAGAGACAGATATGTGAGGATACATCGATTGGTTTATGGCATATTTGGGACATGGCGGAACCACTCTACCCCAGTATCTATGAAGGTCAGGGCAGTCACACCATTGGTGTAGGAAAGCACCTATCTGCCTGCAGCCCCAGTGACTATCTGAAGAGCACAAGAAACCCATTTTAACGATTGCCAAACTGGTGTAGTATGCCCTATGAAGCAGTTTGAGTTGTATCCGCTTAAAACAGGATTGCCACCTCCCAGGGTGATACCAGAGCCACCCTCCACTCTTCTTCATCTAGCTCTCCCATGTCATAATTTCATTTTGCCTGTATTTTACCTATGGAGTCAGGCATATTATTAAGGATCTTCCGATATATCAGGGAGATCACTCATACTGGGAGGTAATCATCCAGTAATCTTCCTTTTAATGGTGAGAAAACCGGCAGGTCGAAGCCCCTAGGTAGGGCCTTTTGCAATACACTAAGTACCAGAAGATGCCAGAGGTTTCCCTCGCCTGAAGATGGTATTGCTGATGTAACTCGCTGAACGGGACTACTCCCTCCCTAGTACAAAGGTCACCCACCATCGAGTGGCCAATTAAGTCTCATTTGTCAAACCCTGGGAACCTTGAGAGCATACCCAGCTAAGAGGACTCAAAGAGAGGGGTGTCCTTAGTGTTCCTACCTTTCCATCCCAACGCCGCAGTGGCCGAGCACCATATAGAAATCGTAGTAGAGGTCCTGATGCACTTAGGTGCATATTTGTTACCTCCATATAGAGCCCTAAGAAGGTTACCTGAGGACATATTCAATCTTACCATTGTGTATGCCGGATCCGCGAATGCCCATTGCATCCAGTGGTTGAGTACCACCAGCTGAGAGGACCAATACCAATATTTAATGGCAGGCAAGGCTATGCCTCCATCATAACAACTGTTTGTGAGCTTGGCAAGGGCGATTCTGGGAGTGCTTTTATTCCATAAAAAAGGAGTGTACCTCGGACTCGATAGAGAGCAAGTATTGGGAGGACACCAAAATAGGCATAAAGAAAGCGGGGAAGAGACATAATTTTATAGAGAGCAACTCTGCCCAAGAGCGTAAGGGGTAAAGATTTCCAGTGCTGCACCTCGGTACGGAACCTCTGGTGCGGAGGGAGCAAATTTTGACAGTTGAAAACACCTTTATCTTCGGTGATGAATATACCCAAGTACCGAAAACCTTTAGTGACGATCGGACTGGACAGCCCGGTGAGGGGATCAGTGGCTCACGACTCAAGACATAAACCAGAGATTTTTCCCAGTTGATCGCATAACTGAAATATTTTTGGAAAAGGGCAAAAAAATACAGTACTTCATGGATTGCGAACCAGGGTCGGGTCAGATAAAGTAAAATATCAGAATAGAGGGGAATTCTGTCTGACCAATCTGGTGACCAATTCAGAACGCGAATCATGGGGTCACCTCTAATCCATATGGCCAGGAGTTCTGAGCTGAGGGCAAAAATAAGAGGCAACACGGGGCAGCCCTGACATGTGCCCCTGCCCAGCTCAAAAAAGGCTGATCGGCCTCTGTTTACCATCACTCGTGCCAAAGGGCAGGCGTAAACAAAGCGCATCCTTGATATAAATCGGGCGCCAAACCCATATCTCTCAGGCACCATGAACAAGTAGAGCCATTCTATCACGTCGTAGGCCATCTTAGCGTCCAAGGTCACTATCACTGAATCCTCCTGTATAGTGGAGGGCCGGTCAGCACCCCAACAAAGGGCATACATTTCTTTATTTCTGGCGGGCATGAAGTCAGATTCATCCGGGTGGATCAGTTTGTGAGGTGTGAAGTTGTGGGAAGAGGCGAAGGGCCAACAGTTTAGCCAATAGCTTGACTTCGGGGTCTAAAAGAGAGATAGGCCTATATGAGGAGCAGTAGTCTGGTGGTTAGCCTGTTTTATGGATGACAGTAATATTTGCCAATCTCTGTGTGAACGGCAAAGTACCAAGGGTTACTCCCTCATCGTACATACGCACCAGGAAGGGCGTAATTTTGTAGAGTGCAATTTGGAGGTCACTCAGACTCATGGCCTTCCGAGATTGTAGCTCCCCAATGGCTTTGTAAATCTCCTCGGAGGTTAGGCCAGCATCAAGACCTGACACCTCTGTTGAAGCCAGTTGTGGCAAAGGTAATGTGGAAAGCAATTCTGCGACTACGGCCTGAGTGCATGTGGGCGATGGGGTATAAACACCCTTGCAGTAACTAGCAAAGGCTTCTGCAATTCTGAGCCTGTCATGGTGACGCGCAAGTCTGAAATCTCCACCACCCACCGATTGGCTAACTCCCTCCTGTCTAGCCACAGCAAAAGCTTACAATCTTTATCGCCAATATCATAAATACGGGGCTGAGTGGCACAGTACTGGGTCCTAACGGCATCTTCCACTATGTCTCGGGATTCTTTCTGCTTTATAGCCAATTTATGGGGCACCTCCGAGGACGTGGAAGCGACCATGTCCGCTTCTAAAGATGTCACCTCCATCTCGATATCCTGTAGTTGTTTACATTTCTCCTTCCCACCACGGCTGCCACCTCACATCCCCTGATCACAGTCAATATAATGTATTCTTGAACATTAAGAGGTGTTGTGGTGGTTAGCAGGAAAGCATGTTGAACAGGTATAGGTATTTTGCATTCTATAAAGAGGCCTGTAACATTGCAAAGTTCATTTTGGTTAGAAACGTCAACTCATTCAATTGTTTCACCCAAGAGAGGGAGGGATCAGAAATTAGAAATTGTCAAAGCTTGTTTGCTAGTGAGACACTGAGTGTGCCTTCCATTAAATATTAAATGTATGACCTGCCTGTGTATGAAATTGTGCTGGTGCTGCCAGTACCACTCCAACTGACTGAGCCCCTGAGTGTTTGACTAATGCACCATATAAGTTCACTTTGCGTTACAGGGGTACAGGTAGATAGTTCTGTATGTGGTATTATCACTAGATGGTAATACTGTGCACAGAGTCGAGGGGTTCCCCAAAAGTGTACAGGGCTCAATGTAAAACCTTTAGTGTTCTATTAGTGGTAGTATGGGCGAGCAGCCTTAGGCCTAACACAGGGGAGTGTTAGATACCTATTGCACAGACGTGATCAATAGTGGACACACGACTCAAGGATATCCAGACCAATTTTATAAAATTATATGTTGTTTGTACTTTATTGTAAGACCCGGTCTTCATAATAAGGTAAGTATGTTTTCAATTAAAAATACTTTTCAGGTGGCAGAAGTTTGACAGTGTTAATTTCAGAGCAGTTCAATACTATCCCATGTAGGAAAACAATTCTGTGGTGTTACAGGTACAAATACCACTTACTGTTCCGGTCTAGTGTTTAGGGGTCTTCAACCACCGCTGCAGGCAATATCGGTCGTGGTGGACCGGGGGCACCCAAGAGGTGTGGGATTCAGTATCTGCCCTGAGGCGGTCGAAACTGGCATGAGATTTAGCCTTGCGGTCTACAGAGAGCAATGAAGCGAGTCAGTTTTCAGCAGACCGCCAAACAGTTACCAACGCTGCCACCAGCTGCTGTTGATTAGGTGGAGAAGTTTCAACATTGTGGACAATCACGGAGAAGTCGGGGTTGGGGAGGCAGGGCAAGAGGTACAGAAGGAGGCTGAAGGGCCACTTGCAGAACGGTAGGGATCTCAGGTATAGGGCTGGGTGCAGCTCAGGTAGTGGGGCTGAGAGGGTCCCTGTTGGTCATGGAGGCTGTCCTGCAGCGTGGTGTTCTTATGACCAGGCAGACTGAAGTAACACATGTGCTGGTCCACCACCACTGTGGTTGTGGAGCTCTATGGTAGCAGTGAGTTGAGTTGCCACAAGAGTTGGATTTTCATAAATGTGGATCTGGTGCAGGCGGGTGCCGGGGACTAGAGCCTCGGTATTGTTCTACTTGGTCGCGTTCTGCTTTGTCTCGTGTCTCATGCTTGTAGAGAGATCACAAGGACAAAGCAGAACCTGTGTTCCTTTAAATTGTGATGCTCGTGAAGACCAAGCACGAGTTGTGTATTATGCTTTGTCTCGTGTCTCATGCTTGTAGAGTGATCACGAGGACAAAGCAGAACCTGTGTTCATTTAAAATGGCATGCTCGTGAAGACCAAGCACACATTGTGTACTGTAATGGGTAACAGTTTTGTTGGGTTTCCAAATGTTTAATGAACCTTGTCCGAGGAATATCTATCTGTACCGGCTGCACACTTCATCCTTGTGTGTCCGGTTGAGTTTTTGAAATATACTTGGATTTTTCCTAATCAAGTAGTTAAGTGTATTCACTACAGCCTCTAGTCTGGAGGGAGGTTCTTGGCACATTGTTGAAGGTTGAAATGTTTATTGGAGGTCTTGCAGGGTTTCTGGTAGAACAGCAGGTCCAGTGGTCGTACCGGTTGCAGTTGGTGGGGTACTTCCCGTGGTTTGTGTGCAGCGGCTCAGTTCCTGGTCTGGCAGCAGTCGTCTTCTGCCTTCTTTTTTGTTCCATCAAATCTGTGGCCCCGGTCTTGGCAGGCCACATAAATGATACATTTAGGATGCGCTTTAGGGAAGTAGAAGGTAGTAGCAATGGGCCCCTCACCTGGGCTGACAGCACCCTCTATTATGCCATCCTCCTGTGGGAGGAAGGGGGGGCAGAGCACTAGCCTTGATTGGAGGCGAATTCCCATTGTCTATATGGAAGGGACTCAAAGTTGTGCTGCACCTGGTTCCCCCACCTTAGGTGTGGGTTTGGCAGATCTTTTTTACTTTTACCACCAGTTTACCACCCAAACTGGGGGTGTAAACCAGGGGTTGCGGTTTGCTGCTTAGAACAGAGGCTGGGGGTTGCATTACAAAGGCAGTAGCTTCTATGAAGAAGCCACCTTCGAGCACTGGGTCATCCAGGGGGTGGAGGCATGACACCTCTGCCCAGCATGTGAATTGTTTCTAGTCCTAGAGAGCAGGGGCTCTCTACCCAGGGGTCCAGTAACGTGTTGGGTGGTGACTGGTTGCCTACAGACGGTCAGCGACCACACCAGGGTTGGTAGGGATTCCTGGGGCACCTCTGAGGTGCAATCTGGGTACAATGTACAATAATCCCACACTGGTATTAGTGTGGATTTATTGAAAGGTGTAGTCTGGTACCAAATATGCTTGAATTCAGTGTAGCCATCATGGTGCTGGGAAACTCAAGTTGTCGAGTACCCAGCCCTTGTACTCCCTATGGCTATACTGACACTTACAATATTAGGAACGGTGCCCAATATTGTAGGAGCCTATCCGCTCATACAGATATGCCCTGACCTGTAGTATAATGCACCCTGCCTAAGGGCTGTGAGGCCTGCTAGAGGGGTGACTTACCTAAGCTGTCTGGGAGCCATTTTTAAAATTCATGATTCAGTTGCCTTGCTAGCTACAAAGCTGGAGTTTCTGGTTAATAGTCTAACAAAAGTAGTTTTGTGTGCGTTATTTTTTATAGTGGTTTCAGTTGTTTTCATGAAAGGCATCCATTAACCTTTCTCTGTGTGGAGCAAGAACAAAGGTTCTGTGGGTCTTATTTCAAAAGGTAAAGCATGTGTTAGAAACTACACAAAGAGTTTGAGAAGATACCATCTACTTTAAAATAAATGTACTCTGCCTTTCGGTTTCAGAATTTGTGAACAATTATGTACCTTTAAATGGGATTGTGCAATCCATTGGGATAGACGGCGCAGTTCTCATAGGTGAAAAGTAAAACAAGTCAAGCTGTAATACAAATACATACAATGTAAACTGAAGGGCTGACCCTTATTGAATATTACGCAGTCCAATTTAGCATTGACTCCTTGTGTTGAAATAAATCTGTTATAGACGCTCAACTTCCAACGTAATTGGCCTGGAATGGTTGCTCTTGTATTCCTCTGTCTTTGGCTTTGCTCCAGCAAGCAACGCACATCCACCAAAATCACACTCACGCACCACTACTGCAATGAAGTATCACATTGTGAGTAACACATGAGTGTGGGAAAAGTGGAACAGGTGAGATAGAGAGAAATTGGTCTTGTTCAGCATGATCCCCAGTTGTTGTGTTGGTATGTATCCCTGGTCTGCTCAAGTCTTGTGTGCTAGATGTGGATTAGTAGACAAATGATCACTATATGGAAAAAGCTGCACGTCATTCAGATGTTATAATTTCTCTGTGTATCAGTCTACCTTTAAAACCCTGGAATTTGTGATCTGGTCATATACCTGTCAAAGAGGCTTGTCCTGTCCTCTCGGTAAAGCATGGTGTACAGTGCTAGTTGTCTATGTATAATTAAGTGTACTGCAAATGTAATGCAATCAGGGTTAATTTTTATCTTGTTTAAGTTTCTTCTAAAGTAACATTAACAAAGCGTTTCACAGAAATAATTCTCTAAATTATTACACAGTAATTGTGGAAGGTTATGAAATTCCCTTTGCCAAAAAATGCAAAAAATATTTAAATTAATGTTAATTCTCTGCATTCTGTCAAAAATGTTAAATACATAATAAAAATATGTTTTTACTGTAGGTGAGAACAGTTTTCATTAAAATTCTGAAAAATAACTTTTTTATGTAATATATGTAAAGCAATTTATTCTTTTATTTAAAATTAGGTTATTAATGTTCTAGCCATTTACTATATTATAATACATTTAAATTGAATATGCCCTCTGACCGCAATGGGAACAGCACGTTTGACAACGGACGGGCATCCAGCAGAATAGATTATTTTTTAGTAGATGTGAGGGACTGGAGTAAATTGATAGACATGGCAGTGGAAATAAGAACGGAGAGTGACCACAACCCTTTGTGTATGACTTTTTATCCAAATCAGGGGGTTGAGGGGCATAGTACCGAGGTTGAGCGAGTGACCCAGGATGTAGTCTGCTCAAATAACCAGCGCCACCTAAAATGGAGAAGGCTGGTAGAAGACGTAGGGAAGCTAGATGACCTCAAGAGAGCAGTGGTAGAGGAAATAAATAACATCAAACCCCATACTGGGAAGCCAAATTTCCAAGACCACATGATAGAGGCCCACAAAAAATTCTTCCATAGACTGCAAGGTTTCTACCTAAAAACGGCAGATCAAAGCAAGGGTAAAAAACACCCACCAAAACAGGGATGGTACGACAAAAGCTGCAGATTGGCACGACAAAATTTATGTAGTGAATTAAGTTGGGGTAATACCGATGCAGGTAGGTAGGCGAGGGATATATACAGACTAACCCAAAAACAAGCCAAGAGACGGTGGGACGAGGAACGCTGGTGCGACCTAAAACATGCTTGCGCAGTCAAAGATTCCAAGCTATTTTGGTCCACGGTAAAATGGGATAGGGGAGGGACAGCTGCCCAACCACAAAACCATGTTGCTATAAACAAATTGATCGAGTTCTTCAAGCCACAATATGCCCGCAGCCTAACGCAAGTCATTGATACTCCTCCTCCAACTGTTCACTTCAAACACAAAGTATTTAATGAAATAGATGTTAGCATCGCTCTAGACTGTGTAACGGGGGGAAGAGCTCCGGGCATGGACGGCATTACGGCAGAAGTGTTCCTAAGCGACCGGAATTCATGGTGCACATATTTTTCTTGGCTGGCTAATGCTGTGGCCATGGAAGGGGAAGCGCCTCCCTCCTGGAAGGGAGCTGAAATTATCCCCATATTTAAAAAAGGTGACAAATCCCTGCCTAATAATTACAGACCCATTAGTCTCATAGACACAGCACAGAAACTGATGGGCCGATTAGTGCAGAATAAGCTGCAAATGTGATAGAGGAAAACAACATTTTGTCGCCATATCAAGCGTGGTTCCGCCCCTTGACTAGTTCCATAGACCAGGTCTTCTACTTTATTGCTATTTACTGGAGAAATGTAACACTGAAAAATGGCACTCTCTACGCCGTCTTTGTGGATTTAAAAGCATCTTTTGACCTAGTGCCAAGAGAAAAGCTGTGGAGGACTTTGGCTGAAGCAGGTATAAGCCCAGAACTCCTCACTCTTCTAGTGCGCCTGCATGAAAATAATTATGCCAAAATCAGGGGGGGGGCGCAGGGAGAAGTGACTGATCCCTTTCCTGTGGAGCGGGGGGTGCGGCAAGGGTGTGTCTTGGCCCCAACACTATTTTCTATTTATATTAATGGCATTGTGGACTATTTGAAAAAATCTCCAAGTGATGCCCCAATTATAGCAGGCTCATATGTCCCCGTCCTCATGTTTGCTGATGACACACTTATACTTTCACGCACACCGAGCGGTCTCCAAAAGGCTGTCAATGTATTTAGCGAATTTTGTGACAGTCGGGGTCTTGAGTTGAACACCACCAAGACAAAATGTATGTGTCTGAACCGACAGTCCACATTTAAAGGTGCAATTACGTATAAGGGTATTCCCCTTGAGAAAGTAGAGGCTTTTTCCTATCTAGGAATAATTTTACAGGGCAATATGAAATGGAAATCACATATTAACACAGCAGTATTAAAGTTTAGTCAGCTTGCAGGGGCAGTTGCATTGAAACATAGAGCCTCGCTGACAAAACCAATAAACTGTGCCCTTGAAATTTACAATATAAAAGTCTTGAGCGCCTGCTTGTATGGATCTGAACTTTGGGGCTTTCAAATTTAGCAGACTTGGGGCTAGCGGAAAATAGATTTTTGCGAGGGCTGGTAATGGCCCCGCAAAGCACACCTACAATCCCATTGAAATTGGACCTTGGTAGGAAAAGTATCGAGGATATAGCTCGACTGCGGCCATTGTTGTATTGGAGGCGCCTGATGGTGACCCCTGAGTTAGCCCATTATGCTGCAGCATTGTCAGATGTTGTCAAGTTTGATCGCTTCCACTGCATTGTATGGCTGAAAGACCTGCGGGGTCTACTGGTAAAGTTAAAACTGGATCATCTTTGGGGTAACAGGGATGTGGCTTGCTTTCCATCAAAAGCAAAATTGAAAGAAATATACTGGGAGATGGTGTATTCCACAATTTATTGTACTGGCCCAATAGCTAATTTGTCAGCCCGCTTTCTGGACATTAAAATGGTTCCATTTTGCAAAGCTTATTGGGACATAATCGAAAGCTCGCGTGACAGGAAGCTATATTTTCAATTTCGAGTTGGAACACTCCCAGTAAATGCTTGCAAGAAACATTGGATTCCACCGCAGGATGAGCACTGTTATTACTGTAAAGAACAAACAGAGCACATCTCTCATCTGCTGTTTTGCTGCCCTTTATATGCCAGCCCACGGCGCAAATGGCTACGACCAGCCTGTCTAAACATTGGCACTCGCAGTCAATCGACTGCACTCAGAATATTAGAAACAGATTGTTCTCCACTCTTTGCGATTGCTGTAGCAAAATTTCTTGGCTGGGCATGGGTGATTCGCACTCACACTTTATTGGCTAATGCAACATAAGGAAGTACTGTTATTAAGTCTACATTGTTTTTCTTTTTTTTAACAAATTTTATGAATTAAGCAAACACTTTTTATCTGTGTAGCTTATTCGACTGCCAACTGTTTAATATGTATTTTAATGTACCATTTTAGATGTAGTATTTAAATGTATAGTGTTAGGGTGGAAATGCTTTTATGACAAATGTTGAATAAAGCTTTGAAATTTGACTTTGAATTTGAATATGTCAAATTAATTTACAATAATATTTAACTTAAAGTAGTTTTTTTCCATTTAATAAACTTTTTAACTTTTCATTAAACTCTACCAGATGGAGATCTCTGCCTTGGTTGTAGAAGTCTCCACCAGAACATCAAATATAGTTGTAAAGTCACTACTATTACTACCTTTCGATCATATTTGAAATTTTTACTGACTTCACTCCCTATTTCATTAGCTAGGGACATGTAAGTCTACGCTGTTGACTAACTGTACACTTAGAAATGGTGATTAGCCAATAGTTGCTCAAAAGTGTAAGAGTAAATTTACTTGTTGTAAACCTACGTATTTAGTATTACATTTGCAAAGTGATAGTTCATTTACAAAGTGATAGTTCCCTGAGCTGTCAGTTCGATGTGAATATTATTATTATTATTGTTATTCAAAAATTGCAGTGTGTACAGCTACCCCAAGGGGTTTCCCGGCGCTAGGTAGGGTAGGGAAAAGAGAGGGAAAACACTGAAAGTACGATTAGACAAGCCAGGTGTTAAGACCTTGCGGAATGCGAAAAGGTATTTTGCATCTCTCGGAGAAGCAAGCTGGAAATTCCATATTGTCGACACAAGATAGGAGAAAGACCGGCCTGTCATACCGGTCAGTTGGGTGTTCGGAACAACGAACCGGATCGGTCAAGAAGAACTCAAGGGGTGGGAGGGATAATATAGATAAAGCAAATCCATCAAATGTTTAGGGGCCACACCTGATTTGACCTTGAGCATATAGTACATTGCATTGAACCTAACCACAGTTTGATACATCTACAGGGCTATTTGCCACCTATTCTAGTGCCATGCCTACCCATAGGATTTCTTTTTCATTAAATAATAACATAGCATGTAAATAGACTTGCTAAAAAACAGTCTTTGAAATCTTCCTTAAACTTCTGTCTTTCCTTTGGCATCTAATGTGAAGAGTGTGCCATTTGGCACAAACCACAGAACTATGACAGCATGAGTCAGTCCATTCTCTGATTAGCCATATGGTAAACTGATAGCCACCAATAGTTTAACACTCAGCTCTAACAGATATGCATCTTTCTTTCTATGATGAAAAAGGAACCCGAGAGAAAAATTATTTTGTGCAATTCATCTGGAAATAAATTAGGAAAGGGTTGGTGTAATTTGCTGTTTAATGGTGTGTTTAGAACGTGTAGTTCACACATCAATACTGTCCTCTCCAAGCCCTTGGGTAGTACCAGTTAGATGAATTGTGCTTTTGCTTTGGAGCAGAACCCCATGATGATAAGGTAGGCAATCTGTTGAACCAAAGAAGGAAGAGGATGAGTAAACCCATGAGTGTTAGTAACAATATTCAATCAATCATCAATTATAATCGGGGAGAAGATGTAGCCTTTAGGCTAAAGCAGTCGACCTCGAAGCTGGGGAACCGGGTATGAATCTCGGCAACAACGCTCAACATCCTGTGATTCTGGGCAAATCACTAAGGGGCAGATGTATCAAAATACCTATTTACGATTCTTAAATAGCGATTTTTTGAGAATCGCTATTTGAGAATTGCAAAATGGTATGTATCTAAAAAAAAATCGCAATTTTGTGCGATTTCTTATTATTCCTTAATTGCAAATAGCAAATTGCGAATTTGCATTTAAGGAATAATTTCCCATTCATTTCTATGGGCCAAGGAATGAATGGGAAGGTATTCTCAATTTGCGATTTGCAATTTCAGGAGTGCAGCAGGACACCCTCCTGCACCCCTGAAATTAACATGTGTGCAGATATGGCGCACAAACATGACCTAAGGGCATGTAGTGCGCCACATGGCACCTTCACAAATGCAAAAAAGCAGAAATCATCCGAGATACCACACATTAAAGATTCCTGAAGAATTATATTATATTGTGGTCTCCTTTGATACAATTGTATACTTTACAATGGAATGTCAGTTTGCTGTGATAGAGATTTGCTTAAAGTAATTTGCGATTTCTTAAGGAAAAATCGCTAAATTGAAATGCTTGATGCATAGCATTTAATGAATCGCAATTTGCGATTCCTTAAATGCTTACGCAAAATTAAGGAATCGCAAGTTTGGTGATTCCTTAATTTTGCTATACATTTTTCTTGATACATTCCATTTAGCGAATTTTTAGTCACAAACGCTGCTTTTTGCGAATCGCAGCGTTTGCGACTAAAAATTCCCTTGATACATCTGCCCCTTAATCTTCTCATGCCTAACAAAAAAAAAGTGAATGTATTCAATTGTAACGAAACTGCTTGTTCAAGTAGGAGAATGAGGTCATATAAAGTAGGTATAAGGTGTGAAGGGGTGAGGGATGAGTACATAGTTGACTGGAATCAGGTGAAATAGTAGTATATGTAGCAATGCAATCAGCAAATACATTCCTATGGGTTACTTAGTTTTCAATGGATGGGTGTACATAGCATTTTAGCACAGCTACTTCTTTCTGGAATTTCAAAGCATCAAGCAAGCTTCAAACCAAAGAGCTATTTTTTTCTTAGTGTACCTACAGATGTAGGAGACCCCCTTTACAACAAAACCTGTACAAAATTAAATATGAACCCCAGTGTATTATCTGAATCAGTAACAATGTAGGCACTCTAGATCTCTGATCTAGTTAGGACCATAAGCCCATCCAGGTGGGCAAAGTACATCTGTGGAATGTAACTATTTCATGCTACTTCAGTTTGCCTTAACACAGAATTGTGAGGCAAGAGCTAACAACATAAATCACACTATCCATTTTGTGATTGGCAGATCTTAGAGATCAGTTTGGGGCTTGGTGAGATAGACTTAGGCTATCGAGTAATCGAGGAGCTCACCATCTTGAGAGGTAGGCAAGAATGAAACTGGATTTAGCAGGGGTACCGGACAAGTGAGATCTCTGTAGTAGACAAATGCAATCTATACTACTATTATAAAGGAAGAACTTTGAACCTTTGAGGCGGGTAAACTCGGGAACCACAGCACCAATTCACACACCCGATACATCGTTGTATTCGTGAGGGTGTGCAGATGGACATAGGCTATATAAACTTAATAAATATACGTTATTTAAAAAATTTACTGAAAAAAAGTAGTCCCTTGGATGAAGTGCCGGCCGCGACGTGCGTGCTGACGTGAGGAGTACGGGTAGGAACGGCGTCCAGGAGCGCGAGGAGAAACGGCGGGGAGGAGCGGTGAGGAGCAGTGGACAGGTGGTGAGGAGCGGGGGACAGGCAGTGAGGAGCGGCGGACAGGCGGGGAGGAGCGGTGAGCGGCCGATGAGGTAGGTTATTTATTTATTTATTTAGGAGCGGTGAGCGGCGGAAAAATGAAGCAAAAATGACAATCGTGAGCAAGAGGAAGCAAACGCAGCATTACAAAAGTGAGCCTAACGGTGCATTACAGGAGGAAAAAGTTACGTGTGCAGGTTACAAAAGCGTACAAAGTAAACATAGAGGTATAATACTGCATTACAGGAGGAAAAAGTTATGTGTGCATGTTCCAAAAGCGTACAAAGTAAACCCAGAGGTATAATACTGTAATATATGGAGCAAGGCTCCGGGGGACCCACGGACAACGTCGGGGCGAGCGGGGGCCCTGAAGCCAAATTGCTACCGGACAACGTTGGGGCGGGTTGCTAGTATTTCATATTTTGACAGTATTGATATTGATAAGAAATTCTGTTAGTAAGGAGGAATGCAACAACAACTGATTATGATAAGTGGCCATCCCACCATTATGTTTTCAGACATACTCATATAAATAAGATGGGAATTCATCAGCAATAGGAAATCAGAGAATAGGATTAATGAGCAGTTTACTTTTTGTCCCTTGTGTAAGTATCCAGAGGCAAAACCCTTCTGTTATTGACAATATAAGGTGAAAGGCTTAATATAATCAGGTAATGTGTCAATGACAGGACACTGAGGATGTCTGTTGAGTACTCTACTTGATTGCTAGGTTGACTCTTCCCAGTAGCCATAGTGACCCCTGCACAGAACAGTACACATGAAAAGTGTCAGGAGTCTCCATAAAATGATTCCATTTAGTAGGGAAAACCATCATAGGGGATGAACCCTCTTTCCAAAGTGTTTTTCTCTTGATTGAAGACGAAGATTGATTCTGAAGAACTTAGCAAGGCAGCACACACCCCTACATACTGTAGGAAATAAGACCCAAGCAAGTATTCTTCATGTGAAATCCAGAGGAATCTCAAACTACTAGTAGAAAAATCAGGGCAAAAAAAGTTACAAGATGGTGAAGATTGTGATAATTAATAATGGAACAATTGTTTTGGGGCCACATGTACTGCTCGCAATCATCTACTTATTTGTGTTTCAAAACAGGAACTGATATCACCGAAAAATACTCTTCCTTATCCACAATGAATATGGAGAGCACACCATCTTCTGAAGGGCTAATTTTAAGGTCTGTTCGCACCCTCTTCATAAAGTCTTGACATTCAACTAGTAATTAAAGGAGCTCAAAATTGATTTCCTTCGTTCAGCGCTCAAATTCAAAGTCCTACTGCCGCCTGTTAGGCGTTGTGGCCCAGGTATCTGGTGGACCAACCAAGGTGATGATGAGAGCAGAGACACTAGAGCAGCCTCTGCAGAATCTCAGTCATATGTTGAACACTGTCAGCAAGAGGAGTGCTACTTCCTACTTTGAATGTGCATAGTCTCTGGTGAGTTCTTGACATGTCTAATGTCATGGATGTAACACAATGATAAAGTAGGTGCTGAAGACAAAGTAGGTGTTAAAGAGACAAAATATGTCTCTATTTCTTTGGGCCAAGGCAAAAGTTCATGGATGTTTCTTTTGGAGACTTCCTTTAAGAATGTAACACTATTGGTACATCACAATATCCATTTCTTGCAATAATCGTCATTACTTTAAGGATCACGCCTGACTGTGGTGTGCAGATAGGTGTGTCTTGATCCAGTGCAAATGTCAAGATCAAATTATTCATATGAAATTATGTAAAACTTCAATTTTTCCTTGAAGGCTCTATACCCCCTTTGGCTAATTTAGTGAGCAAATACAACGTACTGTCCTGTTGGAGCCACATCCTTGTTGGATTTCTCTGTTCAAATGCAAAGGAAAATATAAATTGGATTTGATATTGTAGTTGCATTTGGAAGAAAACAAAACATAAATCAACCAAACTCTAGGCAATTCAGAAGACAAAATAGCTGTGGGATTTGAAATGATAAGGACACTAGTCTACACAACAAAAATACATGGCTCTTAAATGCTGTACAAAATGGTATGTATCCTTGTCGGGCTTCCTGATTGGTAAGATAGGGGTGTTGCAGATAATAGAAGTGAGGATGAGAATGTATTGGCCTACTAATGCAGCAGATATGGCATGGCAGATGACTTCTATAGCTTCAGATCAGAGTAGATTCTAAGTTGTCTGAGGAGGTTTACTCATATGGTTCAAGAGAAAAATAACAGATGATTACTTTCTACTTCGCTCGAATGTGGGGGCCAATGAGAATTTAGAATCTGCTCTAAAATAGCAGAATAGTATTTAAGAGAAAGAAGTTTCACTAAGCAAAGCTGGAACGATTTTTTTTCATTTCTTACAGTTGTATCTGAATATACACTATGAGTGGCACAGTACAGTTCAGTGTACATAACATAATGTGTTTTGTAGATTAAGAGGTGTTGAGGTAGTCTTCAGGAAATCATGTTGAACAGATATAGGTACCTTGCATACTATGAAGAGCCCTGGAACATTGCAAGGTGCATTTTGATTAGAAACATCAACCGAGTCAATTGTTTTTGCCCAAGAGAGAACGGGAAGAGAAGTTAGAGATTTTCAAAGCGTATCTGCTTGATCCAATATAAATAAGACACTGATGGCCAGATGTAGGTAATCCAGATTTACCAATTCTAAAATACCGAATTTTACCAATTCGGTATTTTAGAAACGGTAAATGGGATGTAGGTATTCATTCGGTAAGTATTACCGAATCGGTAAGATTCGGTAAATACCTGGAGGCCCATAGGAATGAATGGGAATTACCAAATCGGTAAATACTGATTTCGTAAAAGGGGGAACACATTGAAGGCTGGCAGGGTGTCACTTTGACACCCTGTTGCACCCCTGAATAGTGTATGGGTGCACATGTGGCACACATACATGCCCTAAGAGCATGTATGTCTGCCACATGGCACTTTAATAATTAGCAAAAAATTGCTTCTTTTGGGGTTTTCGATATTTACCACCAACGTGTAGTTGGTCGGAAATAATGAATCCTAAAATGGGAAAAGCACTCATTTGAGTGCTCTCTACAGTTAGGATTCGGTAATTTACCGAATTGGTATTTAAGATTTCGGTAATTTACTGATTCCTTAAATTACCGATTCAGTAAATTACCATATCCTTAAATTAGGCCCCTATATCTGAAAAGCCTAATATCGACCTGTATTAGGCTACCTACATCTGGCCCTGAATGTGCCTTCCATTAAATATTGGATGCATGACCTGCTCCCGCCTGTGTATGGACCTGCGCTGGTTCTGCCTGGCCACTCCAACTGCCTTAGCACCCGAGTGTTCGACTAATGCACCATCTAAGTTCATTTTGCATCATAAGTGTGGCATATCTAGGAGTTGGCTCCTATTATCTTCCAGTGTTTCTTCTTCTGTAACCTGGGTGAAAACGTAAGGAGAAGTTAGGGCACTAGAACGCAGGTTCTAATTTTAATTTTCATATCACTAATCTGGTATTTTAGCTTTTATTAGGAACTATTAATATTTCTTAAGTAGATTCCTGACAGCACTCAAAGACTGTCTTGCTTTTTATTTTTTTTAATTTGGGTTTTAGCTATACAATTCTGTCTAATGAATATATTGTTCATAGAGAGCGATTATACCTTTTTTCCGCTTGTGCAGTTTTCAGAATCTTTTAACTATCTTTTTGTGCATTTACCGTTAAAATCAGATATATAGTGAGCAGATCGAAATGACTACGATCTTGGAGCTTCTGGGTCTCATTTTAAATTGACTTCTACCAATAAAACTAGGAAAAAGGGCGTATGTTGCATGCTAGCTATTGACAGTTCATACTCGGGAGGGAGGTGTGGGGGACAATGAAAGCACCAGTACAAATGGACAGATCGTTTGTAAATTAATGTGGGAAGGAAGACAGGACGTATAGATTTGCATCGGTGCCTGGCCCCCTTGCATTGAGAAATAGCAGCAGCATACAATGCGTCCAATTTTGAAGGTGCATGTCATGCTAAAAAAAAAAGTTCAATAGTACCAAAAGCCCCACGGACAAAAGGTGTTTGTGCTCTGTTGTTCCCATGACTTTGTGGATTTCTTTTTACTGCAAAGGGTGCGTAATTACATGTAGCACAGTACTATTGAGAATTTTGTACAACAAGGTAACCGTGAAAATTCCAAAGCTGTGCAAATGACAGCAGTATAATTTACATTTTGCATGAGAATAGCACCAACCCTGTGGGGTTATCAGCGATCCAAAGATGATTGTGGCTTTCCAAGGGTCATATTCAGTCTTCAGAGTATGTAGTCACATTCAAAATTCCTGCCGCTCTGTCCTTTGATTGCACTTACAGCATGCCTTGTAATACTCTGGACTCCCTCATTTCCTCCCTTGCTTTAACATTAAGACAGACAAGCAGATACCAATTGTTATACCAATGAATAAAGAGTTCTTTCAAAGATCATCCCCCACATGCATCAAACTACCGTTTTGCGTTTCCAAATTTGCGATTTTTACCGAATCGCAAATATGGATTCGCAAAACGGGATGCATCACAGAAAGTGCATAATTTTTGCGATGCGGTAAAAATCGCAATTTTTACCGAATCGCAAAAATTATGCAAATTCAAAATTGCGAATTCGCTATTCCCATTGGCCCATAGGAATCAATGGAAATTGCGAATTCGCAATTTTGAATTCGCATAATGTTGATGCATTCCATGGGTGCAGGGGGGGTCCAAAGGACCCCCCCCCTGCACCCCTGAAAAGTTTTTTTAAATGGATGTTTCACACACACATGTCCTAAGGACATGTGTGTCTGTAACATGACATTGTTTAAAATGTAAATTTGACCATTTTAAACATTTTTCGCAATTTACCACGAGGTTCAACCTCGTGGTAAATTGCACTTGCAATCTTCAAGATCGCAATTTTTTAAAGAATGATGCATTGCATTTAAGGAATCGCAAAATTGCGATTCCTTAAATGCAATCGCATTTTAGAAAATCGCAAAATTAGCGATTTTCAAGATAAAGCAATGATGCATCCCAAAAAGCATTTTTGGAATTGCAAACGGCCGATTTTAAGGAATCGCACCGTTTGCGATTCCAAAAATGCTTGATGCATGTGGGCACAAATCTCGAACAGCCTTGAGCCATCTTCCACCCTACCATCTCCTGTCTTATCTTTGGTGCATTCTAGGTCATAGACGGGTGGTACAGTCTAGCTTTAGCCATCACTAACAATGAGGTTGTGGATTTATTTTATTTTATTTTAATTTAATGTTTTTTTTATAAAGAGCGGACTTTACCCGAAGGTGTCAGAGCATTGTACAATAGAACCAGTAACAGTTACATGAGAGAACTGTTGCGGGAATGGAACAAAACAAAAGTAGCTGGCCATTGAATCAAAACGACGCAGGCAAAAGGAACACAGTCCCAAACACAGCAAGCACAGAATGTACGGGCAAAAATATGAATATATATGAAAAATTTACAATGACTAAAGAGCTTTCTGGTGAAAAATAGCAGGCCATAGAAACAAAACAATGCAGATAAAAGGAACACAATATCAAAAGCAGCAAGCACAGAATGTACAGACAAAATATAAATATAAATGACAAATTTAAAATGGAAAAAGAACTTCCTGATGGGGTCTGAGAAGGAGGGAATTAGATCTGAAAGTGTCTTTGGAAAAGAAGAGATTTGAGGCCCGCTTTGAAGATCTAGATGGAGGTGATGGCACGGAACGTAGGAGGAAGCGAGTTCCTGATTCTCACCACATTTCCTGAGAACGATTTCGCCATAAATTTTTCCCTTTTGAAGGAGGGGGGCTCAAGAAGGAACTTTTCCGCATTCCGAGAATGTCTTGAGCCTCCAGAAAATTTCAGTTTATTCGCCAGAAAGCGAGGGGAGGAAGAGTGTAACGCTTTGTGGGTGTGGCACACCGTTTTGTAGATAGCTTTAGCCTCGATGGGAAGCCATCGGAGTGAACACAGGATAGGAGTGATTTGGTCACTTCGTTTGGACCCAGAAATGAAGCGAGCTGGTGAGTGGAGGACGAATTTGAGGGGGGAGATGTGAGATTTGGGAAGGCCAGTCAGAAGAGAATTACAATAATCCAGTTTAGAGAGAACTAGCGATTGGACTAAGGTTTTTAGGTCATTTTACGGGAAGAACTGACAAATCCCCCATAGAAGGCGCAGCTGAAAACATGCAGTCTTGGCAATGGAAGTGTTATGTGTGATTAGGTTGAGTCCTTTGTCAAGTATGACACCTAAGGATTTAGCGCAGTCCACAATGATGGGTCTACCGTTGAGTACGTTCAACTGATCCATCCAGGATGAACAGGAGACGGAGAGAGAGAGCTAGATAAGAGGAGGAATTCCATATTGGAAGGATTGAGAATGAATTGGTGAACTAACATCCAGTTGTAAATACAGTTGAGAGTAGAGTTGAGTAGTGAGAGATCATGAGGGGAAGACATCTTGAGGTAGATTTGGGTGTCATTCGCATAGAGATGGTGGAGGATACCAAATTTGCTTAGGAGGTTCCCTAATGTTTCCAAATAGAAAATAAACTGAGTGGGAGCAAGGATAGAACCTTGAGGGACACCTTGACGAACCACCAGTGGAGCCGAGAGACTGTACGCAATCTTGATCATTTGGGATCTGTCCGAGAGGAAAGTGACAAACCATTTGAGTACTGTGCCTACCACGCCCATTCTCTGTTGAAGAATGTTAAGGAGGGTGTTATGATTGACAGTGTCAAAAGCTGCAGAGAGGTCGAGAAGAATCAGAAGGCACGATTCCCCTGAATCGAGAATATGCAGCGCATCATCGATCACTCAAAGCAGGGCTGTTTCAGTGCTGCCGTTTTGAATAAAGCCCGACTGGAAAATGTTGAGGAGATTTTTGTCCATAATGTGTTGGGAAAGTTGTTTTGCAATGCATTTTTCTGTGATCTTTGCAAGAAAAGGGAGATTGGTGATGGGGCGGAAGTTATGGCGGTCATTTGTATCTGCAGAGGGATTTTTTAGAAAGGGGGTAACCTGTCCTGCTTTGAGGATAAATGGACTGAGGAAGAGATTGACTAGCCTGGTCCAGTAGGAGAGAGTTTTAGTATAGAAATCAATGGCGATGCCACTGGGTATGGGGTCAAAAGACTGGTTGGAGGGTTTGGTTTTGCGGATGCATTTGAGGAGATCATCCTCCGAGATGGCGGCAAAGTTCTGCCAAGTGCCTAAGGATTTTCGCTCCTCAATGGGAGTGGGGTGGGAGACCTGTTCCACCAGAGATTTTACCTTTTGATCGAAGAATAAAGCAAACTCAGTCAGTAAGCTTTCTTTGAAGCATCCTCAGGCTTGATGGTTTGGAGAGAACTATTTGGGTTTTTGATGAGGTCGAAAAGTTTTTTGGGTCTGTTTTTAGCTGAATCGAGGAGGGATCTGAAATGTGATGTTTTTTCCTAGAAGATGTGCTTGTGGTATTTGGATCTTGCTGAACGTAAAAGGGAGAGATTGGAGGTGGATGGAGATTGTCTCCAGTGCTTCTCCAAGAGTCTAAGATTTTTCCTTTCATCATAGAGAGCTCTATTGAACTGAAGAGCTGATGGGTGGATCTTTTCCTTTTGCTCTGGAGTGGAGCAACCTTGTTATGTTATGTTATTTTTTATTTATCAAGCGCATTATCACCTGCAGGTCTCTTAGCGCTATCAGAAACAGAGAACTAGCCTTCACAAGAGGGGACTCAAATTGCACCTCATGCCTCTACCTTGTCGATTTCGACTGCAAGGATTGAGAGGCAATGGGGAGTGTGATCGTTGACATCCGTATTGGGGTCAAGACTAGGAAGAGAACGCATAGCAGAATCACATAGAGACCCAAGATCAATGTTTTTTGTGTCGCAGAACCATGTAGAAGCTCTATTGGCAGAGAGTTAAAATGTGTGAGAGGTGAAAACAGAAGGGAATGAGGAAATGGCCAGACCAGTAAACACGGATGGGTGGAGCAGTGGTAAAAAGGTCCAGAATTGAGCCCTTGGCATGTGTAATTTCCGAGCAGTGTTGGGCAAGATCATTAGTTGAGAGAAAGGTTGCAAGCTTGTTGGCAGCCGAGTCTTCCACGGAGCCCCAGTGGAGATTGAAATCGCCTAGGAAGATCTACTTGTCACTTTGTGAATATTGGTCACTAATGAAGTATATGAATTCTGCCATGATTGAAGAGCAATTACCAGGCGGGTCGAAGATGGTATGGAACCTGAAGGGTGAGAGCCATGATGAACTTAGAGTTCTAGGGAAAGGCATTCAAAGGTGCGAAAGAGGATGGTGGGAAAGGCTATGATTTGGAGGAGGTTTCTGAAGATACACGCAACATCTCCCCCGATCATAGCAACAAGTTTAGTGAAGATAACACCAGTACTTTCAGATTGGGATGAGTCTCATATTAAATGTGTTGATAAGCAGCACTGATCGCTAGTGTTTCTCTGCCATTTGCCCACTTTGATCATAAGAATTCAAATTCTAAAGGCGGCTGTAAGTATGAAATCATGCGAAAAACAAACAAGGACCAAATGGGCTTCATATGTTGCTACTGGAACAAGACTACTACACACACAGCGATTCTCAAAATTCATGATTCAGATGTCAAGATACAAGCCCTCCTTGCTACAAAGCAGGAACTTCTGGTTAGTCCAGCAAAAATAGCAATGTCTACTGTACTTTTTTTTTACAGTGGCTACGGTTGTTCTCATGGAGACATCCATTAGCCTTTATGATGCCGTCATTGGCTGTACGTGCAGGAAGAACAAAGGTACTGTGGGTCTTATTACGAAAGTTAATGCTTGTGTAAGCAAACTACACAAAGAGTTTGAGAAGAAATAAACTGCTTGGACACAAATGAACTCTGACTTTCACTTTCAGAATTTCTGAACATTTATGTACCTTAAATCCAATTGTGCCATACATTGGTGTAGACGGCGCAGTTCTCATGGGTGCAAAGTAAAACAAGTGAAGCTGTAACACACATACATACAATGCAAACTGTAGGGCTGACTCTTATAGAATTTTACATAGTCCAGTGTAACCTTGAATCCTTGTGTTGAAATAAATCTGTCATAGACGCCTCCTTGCTCCGTAATTGGTCAGGAATGGTTGGTTTTGTATTCCTTGTCATTGTCTTTGCAGCAGCAAGCAACATGCATTCACCGAAACCACACTCAATTACCACTTCTGCAATGAAGTATCACATTATGAGTAACACATGAGTGGGGGGAAAGTGAAATAGGAGGGATAGGAAGAAATTGGTCAGCATGGTCCTAAGTTGTTGTATTGGTGTGTATCCATGGTCTGCTCATGTCTTGTGTGCCGGGTGTGATTTATTAGACAACCGATCACTATGTGGAAAAGGCCATAGGTTATACAGATGCTATAATTTCTCTATGTATCAGTCTACCTTTTAAACCTTTTGATATGCCATCTGGTCATATACCAGTTAAAGAGGCATGCCCTGTCCTCTCAGTAAAGCATGGCATACAGAGCTGGTTGTCTATGTATAGTTAAGTGTCCTGCAAATGTAATACAAGCAAGGTTAACTCTTATCTTGTTAAAGTTTCTACTTAAGTAACGTTAATAAACCGTTACACAGAAATAATTATCTCTATTAATACACATACATGGTGGAAGGCACTGGAATTCCCTTTGCCAAAAAAGCAAAACATATTTACATTACAGGTAATTTTCTACATCCTTTCAATTTTTTAAATACCTAATCAAAACATATTTGCTATTACTTTGGGTGGCAAAAGTTTTAATTAAAATTCTGAGATATTTGTTTTAATGTGATATATATGCAAAGCAAATATGTGTTATTATAAATCTAGTTATTAATGATGTAATATAACATACCTTTAAAGTGACTATGTAAAATTAATAACCATTTATGTTGAATGTAATATATTCTACGTTTTTTTAAGTTTAATAAACTTTATATCTTGTCACTGTCTTTTACCAGATGGATGTAACTGCCTTGATTGTGGAGGTCTCCATTAGAACATCAAATACAGTTGTAAAATCATTACTATTAGTACCTATCCAGTCATATTCGACATTTTTACTGACTCTACCCCCTACTTCATTGGGTAGGTAGTTGTAAGTCTACACTTTTGAATAACTTTACACTTGGAAATGGTGAATAGCAGCAACGTCTTGTTGGTGGGTTTTTGTTGGGCCTCATTATTTCCCGATATGAGTAGAGACAGAGCAAGAGGCGGGTGTACTTTCACAATAGAGTTGTTTAATATTCTTTATTTTCAGTTTAAACAATATATAATTCTGTCCATGACCCCTGGAATTATATTAATCCACTGCCCCAGTTTTCGTAGCACTTGCCATAATAACATCCACAATATGTTACAAAAGGTGCTATAGTAAATAATGCATAGCGCTCGCTCTAACGAAATAATATTGCACACAGGATTCAGGGCAGTTTAAGGTCCTTTGCAAAATGTATCTGGTTCTTTGTTGCTTATTCGTGTCAGGCATGCAAGGGAGGCGGGGTGGGGTGAGTCGAACTCTACCACACAAAGACCAGGGCAGAGGAAACGTACCTATGCAAATGTTTAGAATAGGTGAAAATAATGATGCCTTCCGTAGTACAATCACATTTTGTTTCACCATTGATGCAAATGCATGTTTACATCACACCTCATTCCATTCCGGCAACACAGTTCAGAAGTGCACGTCTGCTGTGGCCGGATTCTGTAGTGTTAAAGCAGCGACCAGAGATGTGTGTATCTGTAATAAACACGTGCTGAATGATGCTGTTCTGCAGGGATATCTCTGGGTGGAGGGATGTGCTTCCAGGGGCTCTAGAGTATGAACACAGAGTGAACTCGAGCTAAAGAGAGGTTTTAAAAATATATTAGAGGGCTTTGTAAAAATAAAGAGAGAGAAACATGTATTAAAATAAATGTAGCATTGTCTATGAATGCAACACGGTTAATGTTTTACACAAGCTGTATTGTCTGAGAGTCTTAATAAAATATTACTGTACTTCCATGCAAAACAAAATTATAAATTGTTGCAGAACAGCATTTTGGGCAGTTTGTTTAAATGTGCATAACTTAGCCAGAGAATCACACCACAGAATACGCCAAATAATGGGTTTTCAACCACACGACATGCCGCATAATTTCTCTTTTCGTATTTGTTTAATTGTCAACCCACCCGCATAATTTGTTGTTATACAGATGTATAATTCTAATGGCCCTGATTCTTAGTCTGGTGTGTACCTTCTGCCATGTTGTGTTTAGGAAGGGCGTGTTCTTATGAACTACTATTGTGTGTGTCATTCCCTGGGGTTTGGTGTGTCTTTACAGGAGGGATATGTGTCTTATAGTTAGGTGTGTTGCATATTTACTCTGCTCAGCCTGGAGACTGTAAGACTGTTGTAGAGTGAGGTGTCTGTTGGAAGGAGGATTAGCAGGCAGAGACTCTGTGCCAAATATATGCTTCAAGGGAATACTCCCTTTGGGGCCAGTTATGGTGCATGTCTATTTATAGAGATATTTCTTCTTAATAGCACTCATACACTTTAAAACAAATCTTTTTTATTGCCATTTATATAGATGACAAGATTATATTCAACACAAGTGCAAAACCTTAATACGATTATCATGTATCGAAGTGGATTCATCTGGAAGGCTTTGCATGTTTATCTGGGACAAGATCGATAGTGGTCTCTTCAGTTGTCGTCTATCATACGTTATCTCCAGTACAGTTGGCACTTCCGTGCTCACTACGCCACTGGAGTCAAGCTATCCTGGCTGGTGACGGCTGATAGCCAGAAACCGGTCCTAGGATGCTTGATTCCGGTCCAGGGAAGATATGGCTTGGCAGTTCGGGCTGGACTGTTCCCATGAGGCACAGGGTCACGACTGATTTGCATATGGCCATGTTTGAACTGGGGTGGCGTGGTGAGAAAGTAACGATGGATTAAACCCCGATCTGTGACTGGGGTGAATGTTTTGCCAATGTGCAACATTCCGTCCATCACCTTGTGTGTTTTGCTGTTAGCCCTATGTGGGAAGGGTATGCCCAGACGTGGATCCCGTGCTCACTACGCCCATGGAGTCAAGCTATCCTGGCTGATGATGGCTGATAGCCATGGCTTGGAAGTTCGGGCTGGACTGTTCCCATGAGGCACAGGTACAAAACTGATTTGCATATGGCCATGTCTGAACTCGGGTGACGTGGTGAGCAAAATAACGCTGGATTAAACTAAGATCTGTGACTGGGGGTGAATGTTTTGCCAATGTGCAACACTCCGTTCATCAGCTTGTGTATTTTGCTCTTCCGGATTTAATAAAAATATTAAAACTTTTCCTCATCATGGTATTATGGTGAATTGGGAGTATTGTGTCAATTATCAATATTTTATCATTGCACAGTACATGATTGTAGCGTGACACATTGCTTTGTTTCTTCCTTGCACAGGGCATGCTGGTAGTGATACGCATTGCATTATTCCTTCTATTGCCAAAGTGCATGACTGTGGCGCTACATTTGGCATCTATTGCACAGTACAGGAGTATATTGTTACACATTTCTTTTGTAACTTGTGTGATTATAGCAATACGACATACCAAACCTTTTGGAAACGGTTAGAAGTAATCTTAACTGTTGGCTAGAAGTGGTAGTTTGGATATGAATTTACCAATCCACCAGAAGCAATACTACAAATTATTATATATTGGTTCAGTATTGTGTGGTCATATTGTATCTCTTCTTAAATAAAGATTATACTCGTTTTATAAAAACTTGTGTGGAGTCTATTTGTGGTTACATCATTGGGTCGCTGTGTGTGTGGTTGCACATACTGTACACTCCTGCCTTGTAGATACTCCTGGCTGCTTGTGCTAAGCTACTAAGGGAGTGAGCAGGGCTATCTCAGATGGTGTCCTTACTTAGCCTTACGTTGAAACGAGGCGTCCGGATCTAGCACCTGGCGACAGCGGTGTGGGACAGGGACTCCCGCCTCCAGCATTTGGTGGCGGCGGTGAGGGATAAGGAGCTCCACTTCCAACAATCACTCATAAGCCTGACAGCGGAGCCCTAAAGAAATCCCTCAATACCCCAATTAAAATACATTCCACGTACTTCATTTGGCCATAAGTGTGATTTACGCCTGTTTACGCCACATTACCCAAACAGACATAAGGCATATTATGCAGAAACACCTAGTGAAATGCTAGGTGTTCACGTATGAAGGATCATCACACCTATTTCTATAATGTTAGGTTGCATAACTTGCATGTTTTAGGCATGTGCAGGTTTATGAAACAACAAAACCCTATAGGACATGGCTCTACATGTACACGTGCACTCTGTTTCTTTTATTATAGTTTATTAAAGAAGGGCCAAAGGAGGATGTGAGCAGGCGCAGGCGTAGGCCCAGGTGAGGATCTGCAGAAGTCTTTGAGGGCACAAGTCGCTGTCAATCCTGGTCACTACACTGTGAAACCCTACGATGCTTATGGAAGCAGTCTGAATTGGCCGATCTGGGCCTGTGGGTGTAGGAGGAAAAATGAGAGTGCACTGTCAGCAGAGAGAGAGAGAGAAAGAGAGAGAGAGAGAGAGAGTGAGAGAATAGAAATGTATAAATAAAAGTTAGAACAAAGATTATTAAAAAGTGCTACAGTGAAGCAAGTATTTCTGACATAAAAGGTATTTAAAAACCAGTGTTCAGTCTCAATAACTTTAAAGGAGCCCTCCTGATAAGTCAGTGGGGGTTAGATGAGATTGTGACAGCTGTTGGTAACACTGCATATCAATGTGCCAGGGCTGTGACATGGGAACCCTTGCGGCGAGGGGGTGCGGGGTGAGTGTGCATCATTGCAGCAGATCAGGGGTATTCAAACTGGGGGGTGGGCCTCCCTAAGGGGGCTTCAGGTGATTCGGGGAGTACGCCAGGCTCTAAGCAAAAGAAGTATTATGCTGATAACAGTGCATTAGTTCAGAGGGAAAAAATGATCAGTAATGGGCCCTCACTAACACTGTTTGTCATTTATATTATGGCCTGGAGAAGGTGCAAAAGGGAAAACTCCAAATATTCTTCAATACCCCCACCCCTATTTCTAATAATCACACTGTGGATTATTAAGGCTTGTCTGATCAGAATAGTATGTATGGCAATCATTAATTTTATTGCGTCTTTAAAATGGTACAGAACTCACCTGCAATGTTTAAAGAAGTCTAGACATATTTAAACATTGCCAGTCTAATAGAATAACTTTGAACAATTTTGATGGGGGCCCATAGATTTGTATTTTGTATTTAGGGGGTTAAAAAGAAGATTTTTATTTTGTATTGAGGGGGTTAAAAACATAAGAATCAGAACAAACCACAGGTATCTGAGTGAAATCAGCAAGACCATCAATAAGTTATGTGGAATATCAGCTAAGTGAGAGTGGTATCAGATCTTGCATATTGACAAACTCATCCACCTATACACCGCAGCGGCCTGGCTGTACGGGCTATGGGGCCATGCACCCACCTTTTTCCCTACAAGAAGAGGTTCTGTCAGGCTGAACAAAGGTCAGCCTGACACACACTCATCTGGTTCAGATCAGGCAACAAGGAGCAAGACATGATCTTATTGCGTCCTCTTTGCTGCCTGAGTTGAACTTTGTGAGGCTGGCAATTTCACAGTCCTGTGGGAGTGACCGCTTCAGCCTGGCAAAAGTGCCTCGAGGACCTCCCCCTTGTGATGAGGAGGAGTGTAGCAGATTGCCTCAGACGTGGTAAGTTTTAAGCCCTGAAGTGCTCAATGAGGAAAAGCAGCAGTCACAATACTACTGGGACCTCCAAGGCATTCTTGTCATTAGGCTGCTGCTGAGATAATGTGTTATATTTTTGTTTAGTGGGTTGTGTGTCTATATGTGTGAATGTATGGAATGCATGACAGAAGGCCGCATGCCTTAGGAACTCCCCCATTTGAACTAGTGTGTCTTTTGCATGCATTTGTTCTACAAGCAAGCAAGTAGATTTATGACTCGCCTTAGGAGGGCGCTGGATATTGGAATAGTTTAATTTATTATTCCATCTCCAGTCTGAGCAACAGTAGGGAAGGTACTGGACTTTAATTGCAACACCACTCCAGCATTGAGCCCCCCTAATGCAAGTTGTTGTAATGACTTGTGTGCACAATGATTGTGTGCTAAAGACGCAATTGTTCTGTTGCCGGTGCTGTGAAGGCACAGCGTGATTCTGGCTTCGTCCTAAAGGATGTTTCCCAGTGTACGTGTATTTGTAAGTGAGTTTTGTGAGGGCAGAGAGTTAATCACCCACTTCAGAGTACTCTCTGTGACCTACATGTCACTCATGGCTGAATTGAGCATGTTCTGTGAGTGATGAATGCTTGTACTAGTCTGCCCTGTTGCGTCTGTCCTGTGGGGAATGGACGATTGTTACTTCTGCCTTCTGTGAGAGAGAAAAGCTTGTTTGACTTCTGCCATACTGTACCAGTTCTGTCAGGAAGCAAGGTTTGTAATGCTGCTGTAACTGTCCACTGTAGGAGGGAAACATGCACTGTTATGACAAAGGTGTACCTGTTCTAGGAAGAAGGAGTGTTTCTACTTCCACTGCTCCATCTTATCAATCAATCGATCAATTTAGATTTATAGAACGCATAGCTGCCCCAATCGAGTTTCCAGCACTAGCAGAGCAGGAGCAGAATAAAAGAGACATCATCTTGAAAAAGCAGGTTTAAAGAAGCGTCCTGAACAATATGTAGGAGTTGCAAAGGTGAAGAGTGAGAAGCAAGGAGTTCCATAAATTGGACCCCAAAAAGAAAAGTACCGCCCTATTATTGCTCTAGGTTTAGTGGTCAGGTTGCCATCATGTAAATGTAAATGTATTTGAGCTTATATAGCGCACAGCTACCCACAAAGGGTTTTCCGGCGCTTGCTTAGGGAACCCGTCCTGGTATTCCCCTGTGAGATAACCCCGGCAGGGTATCCACAAGGTGAAAGCCAGGCATCCCGCCGCGAGGGGCCATTGTGGAGATTAAGCAAGCTATTGCCCAGAGTCGCAGAGTGTGAACCCGTGAGTTGAGACTGCACCGGAGTGAGAATTATCGAGTCCGTGGAATTTTTGAGCCCAAGACCCGCCGAGGCGGGGAATTGAACCCTGGTCCAGGACCGATCTCAGCTTCTGGGTCTGCCGCCTCTAACCCCTGAGCCACACTTCTCCACATCTGAGCGTAGCTCTGGTGTAGGCATGTAGGGATGAATCAAGGATTGAATACACATGATAAACAGAGGATATATTGAATGCACTTACATAAAATACCATACAAATCATGGACTGCTTCACAATATCTAATATGAGAGACCTGTAGGTCTGTTGAAGAGTTTAAATCTTGTAGCGGCAATATGCGAGTGCATAAACATGGCGACGGAAAAGAGAAGCAGGGTCAGACGCTCAACCTCGATCATCCTATGTTTTTCAACATGGGATATAGAGATATCAGTAAAAATATTTTTTGCTCATGCACACATAATTTAATGAAGGTTTGACAATTTAGCAAAGTAACAAAGCAGAACAATAATGTTACATCTCCAACAAGTTCGAACCGACCCCCCTAAATTGGGCAACACGCCAATCACTAGCCTTCAATATGCAGATGACATTGTTCTCCTTTCTCAAACACCTATAGGCCTGCAACGATCAATGGCACAACTAGGAGCATACATGATCACAGCCCAACTAACAATAAATCACAAGAAAACAAAGGTGCTATGTTTTTCCAAACATCAGAAAACAGGGTCAAAAGGTAAATTCATCTGGAATCTAGATGGCAAACCAATATCCCAGGTGAATTCCTACAAATTCCTAGGGTTTCAACTTGAACACAACCTCAACTTTAACAACCAGCTGAACCAAAGAAAAACGAAGGCAAAAAACTCCATTACGCCTTTAAAATTCTAAAGAGGAAGTTAAAAGGCTGCTCAACGGGTCATCTGTTAAAGGTAATTGCAGCAAAATTCATTCGAACTATTTCATATGGCTCAGAACTGAATATTATAAAAGATGCAGCCGCTTTAAACCAAGCCCAGTTGAGTCTTTTTAAGAATCTATTTTCAATTCCACAATACATCTCTCAGCCTCAGATTTGATTGGAATACGGGCTTAAAAACCAAAAACCAGCCTGACAAGGAGTGGTGGTCAAATATTACTGGCGGATGAGACAAGCAGAAGAAAACACCTTAGCCCACTCTTGCTGGGCAGAAATTGAACAGCAAGCGAGACAAAATAATTCCATCGTCAGCATATTAAAAGAATCACTTGCAGACCTACACCTTGAAGAGGCCTGGAATATAATCACCTCTTATTCCGTGTTCAAAAAAGTGCCGAGCACGGCTTCGAAACAACGGTCTTTGTTAATGGATAATACGGCATTTGCAACAAAAAAACATGCATGGGCAGTTATTCAATTGTATTAGATGCTTAAACCACAACAATACTTGTCAGAACACTGCTCACACCACAAATAGCACTACCTGACGATGCTACGGTTGGGGCACTCCCCCACGAAGGATCTGACCCCAAAACCCAAACGCACATGGCCGATTAAAGAATGCAGACTGTGTAGACAGGGAGATGAGACACTACTTCACTTCCTATGCATCTGCCCTTTGCTTTTATAAAGCCAAAAAATCAGCCTTCGAGAGTTTTTTAGGAAAAAACAATTAAGGACATGCAGAGCTTCTGTCATAGAAAGCCTGGGAGGCCTGTCAGTGCAACGGTCCTGCAAAGCTATCACGTTCTTGGAAATGGCATCCAAAGAACTAGATAAATCACAAGAATTAACGTGAGTGGCCGGTACAAGACAGACTAACTGGACCTCACCTTTTGATGCACTAATTTTGAACCGTTTCCACAACTAAATATCCTAACCTTTTAAATACCAGTGCAACTATAAACATAACATTTCTTATTTGCAATTTTAATGGGGATTGCGTAATGACAACAGTGTTTTTTTTTTTTTACCTTTTTGCATCTTTTAAATCATTGTTTTAATTACTGTGTATAACGTGTTTTACAATCTTTTACGATTTTTTTTACGAAATCAAATAAAATTATCATTGACTGACTGACAATAATGTCAACATTATGAATACAAACTCACCCACCTAGGGAGGCCATAACTAATAGGCTGTACAACCAGTGAACAGTAATACTCTTGGGTACTTTCCAGTGCATTCTAGGAACCCACTGACACAGTACCCCACTCTATACAGGTGAGGGTTCAGCATTTCATGGGAATTAATTAATATATTGTAATCCCACGAGCGATTTGGTAGTGTCTTCCAGGAACATGAACCGAAAGTGGGTGTCCGTTTCTTTAGAGTCAGCCTACTAGTTATTTAATTCCTCTCTCTCCTTTTGATATGTTTACCTGCATAGTACTTTCTCTGGGTCTGTGAAAGGACTGTGTGTTGTCCCCCCTTCTTCTGTGACTTGTGTTATACTTAGTCTGTGCGCTAGGGAGGTACCCGTTTTACCTTTATTATGCAGTAAAGCTGTACTGTCTCTTGTGAGTGAGTGCATCCTGGCAAAACATGTCAGCAAAATGTACTTTTGGTTTTCTGGTCGAAACATGCAGTTTTTTAGATGAAGTAGAATGACTGTAAAATGTTAAAACATAGAGGTTCCATGTCCTGTTTAACACCTTCAGGCACTTCTGGTATACCAGCCAACAGTATTTTGCATACTGATGTTTTGAGTTCATAATGAAAGTGTTAAAAGCCAGGAAGGGATGATGCTTCATGTCATAGTGTCACTTGGAAGACTTATGCAAATTAAAATGTCGTTCCCGACCTTCTGCTTTTTTCAAGTGGTCAATCAAGTGTTACCAGTGCATGAGTGCAGATTTTGTCTTTCAAATGCAAATGGGAGAGCTCGCTGCTAATGGGCTAACATTGAGACCCATTGGAAAAACAAGCAGACATGCAAAAAAGTGTTTATTTAGCAGCAAAAGTGAGTGGCATCAGCAGTGGAATCTGTCCAAAGAAGCACAGAGAAAGGGAAACAGTGTGTTGGCACATCTCTGCCTGAGCCCATCCTCGCTGTAGATATTGGCATAATTTTAGAGGGGCACCTGAAACACCACTATGATGCCCCCTGCCCTGGACTGGTACGGCAGGGCTGCAGGTGATGCCCATAATGGGCCACCAGTGGCCTCAGCCTACCATGAGGGATTCGCAGTGTCATTGCTCCTGTGCTGCAGAGCGCTCCGGGTGTTCCCTATCAGGCTAGAGTAGTTTGTCCAGCCCTGATTTATTCTTTGTGTTCTGGTACCTGTTGTTGTGCTTCTTCAGTCACAGACATGGCTCATGGTCTTGAATACAGAAATGAAAACTGGACTGCATGAACTACTCACACCTGATATAGGACAACTAGAGATCTGATGCTTAAATATGCTTTCACCCCGTACGATAATAGCACGAATCTTCAACTTTCGTGACCGGGATGTCATTCTGCAGGCCCCCAGAAAGCAAGGAGATCTGAAGTATGCACACTCCACCATCAGGCTGCACCCGAATAGAGACTGTCCAAAAGCAAAGACGCTTCTGCACTTAGGCCCAAAGAACTCCTGAGAGTCCAGGAACGTACATACTTGATTCTCTTCCAAGCCAAGCTTTGCATATTAGCAGACGGGAAATCTTGGACTTTCCGTACACTAGAGGAGGCTTGGGACTGGCTGGAGGGCTGGAGACCTAAATGCCAGCCAGGTAGTCGACTGAGAGAGGGCACCCAGTTACACAAAGGGGTCCGACTGGACCTTGTTTTTGAAGACGATTCCCCAAGATCAGAGATGATGCTGACCCTGACCCTGCATATGCCACGAGGGAGGCAACGGGTGGCGCTGCTGGGAAAGCGACCACTGTTGCCACCATTAAGGGTGCAACAAAACCTACTTCTGGGTACTGTGTAGATTGTGTCCCTCCTGTATTTTCCATACCTTGCTCTCTGGGGAACAGGACTGGGACACCAAAGACCTCTCTGGGTCAGGATGCACAAGGCAGATCATTTGAGTGCATGCTGCTATACTATGAATCCATCGATTACTGTTATCACTTTGCATTGAGCACATTGTGAAGTCAGAAGGTACAAAAATGCGTTTGCTATTCTTTGATGTTTCATCTGTGTTTAGTGTTCAAATACATTGTTTTAACCTTCTGGGGTGACAGGCTCCCAGCAAATTAGGGTGGTGGGTAGTTCTGGACCCTTGACGCAGGGAGAAGGGGAGGCACCTACTGGAGATGGAATGGGAATGGCTGGTAGATGTAGATGTACATTTTAGTTCTTGTTCTGAGGAAAGAGACTACACAGTAGCCACCCGTTAGTAGAAGGGATCCATTACAGCAGTGAGGCATGGACACTGCCACACAATGGCTGTCACAGGGGGATTTCCTCTATATGAGGGAACATTTACCGTTCTGTCCTGGAACGTGAATGGGCTCGGAAGTAAAAAATTAGTGTTGTATTACACTACTAACTCACTGGTGATGGCGGTACTAATTAAAATATCCCTCCTTTTTTAAGTGGAATGGGTGATGAGGGGCCAACAGAGTAAGTATGCTTTGACGGCCCATAGTTGGAGTTCCGCACACTTTGTGCTGGGCTCTGACCATCTTCAACTTCACCTGCAGAAGACAGGCTTATGGGATTAGGGGACGGACCTTCTTGCCCTTTCTGCAAGTCTACTGATTGTGAGAGGGGACTTCAAACTGACCGTGGATGACAGGTAGATAGGACTTATTGGGGTAGGATGGTTGGATACACACAGCAATTGCAATTTGCGGAAGCTATTGGGCAAGAAGATATGTGCCTGGCTCACAATCCACGGAAGTCACAGTTCTCCTTCATCACGGACACCTATCACTCCTATTCATGTCTGGGCTACTTGTTTGCACAGGGATTGCACATATAGCTTTTAAAACGATGGGTTTCTATTCAGAGGAATATCCGGCCACTCACAGACGACCATTTACCTCTCCACTCGCCAATTATGGCTGAATAAAGTAAGTGCACATGCTTCAACTTTCAGGAACGAATGGCTGATGCGTGGCTTTTCTTAGAGAGGGAGGTGGTAGTGGAGCACAGATTAACAACTTTTTAGAAAACACTGGTCTGGTACATTCTAAAGTGTTCCTGTGTGAGGCTCATAAGACATTACGAAGGCGACAATTGATCTTCTTGGCCTCGGCCAGTCGTAGATATAGATAATCTGCAATGCAGACTGTTGAGGCAAAATTAATAGACTTAGAAGACAATCCAACTCAACCATCCAATGAGTTGTTACATACTTTGGACTGTAGGAATATCAAGCACTGGCCACAGGTGTGGCCTACTTACAAAACTTAGCTACTCATAGATGACTATATGAGGTGGGCAATAAGGCACAAAAAAATATTGATGTGGTTGTAGAGATGGGAGCAAGAAATGAGATGGGTCAGCATGCTGTGTACACCTGCAAGTAAAATGGTTACAGGAAATGTAAAACTAGCATGAACCTTTGCTGCACTTTTTACTGTTCACTAAGCCTCCAGTGGGGGAAGCTCGGAAGATATAACCCAAACTTTTCTTTGTTGCAAAAAATCTATTTGCCGTGTGTGGGGAAAAGGAAAGTGCAACGCTAAAGGCTGAAATATCAATTGCTGAAATAGAAGAAATTCAGGCTTTCCAGTCAAGGAAAACTCTGGAACCAAATGTGCTGTTATGTAGTGTCTTGAAATTGTGGGTGAGTAGTTTGAATTGTGCTCAAGGAGCCAGAGGAGCTCTTTCAGGTGTGATATGGTATGAGTCTGGCGTGGCGTGGGAGGTTGAGAGTGTTTTAGGCTACCCAATTTGCAATGGTATGCAGCCTTCTGATGAGTTTTTTGTTGATCCTGGCATAGAGGGTGTTACCATATTCCGGCTTGCTGGTGATCAGTGTGTGCGTGATGGTTTTCTGGGTGCTGATTAGGAGCCATTTGAATAATCTTCCTCAGCATGTTCAGGGTCAGGAAGCATAAGGTGGCGGTGGCACTGACTGATGATCCTGAGCCTCTTGGCGTGGGTGGTGGGGGTCAATCCTACCTATGTAGGCCACCAGGTGTAGTCCCACAGGAATGTGCTCTTTCCGAAGAAAATGTGTTCGGTGTTGTCCGTGTTCATCTTTAGGTAGTTGGTCTTAATCCAGTGGGCGATTTCAGTCATGCAGGCATTGAATCCTGGTACTTGGCATTTTTTCCATGAGGGGGAGCATTGGTTTCTTGTTATTGGCATAGGAGAAAATGTTTATATTATGTGAGCAATTGTTGATGGCTAGAGGGATTATGTAGGCGTTGGGGAGGTCCAGGCTAAAGGAGGATCCTTGGGGTTCCTTGTGAAACACCGCAGATTAGTCAGCCGGTGTCTGACGGGTACAGTGCCAGGCTGACTGACTGAGTCCTTCCAGTCAGGAAAAAGTAGATTTGTCAGAATGCTTGTCCTTGGATTCTGAAGTCATGCAGGCGTTTGATGGGCACTCGGTGGGAAACTGTGTCAAAATGTCTATTTTGGGGATTAGGTGCCAAATAAACATTGATAATCAATAATTTCAAATGGTTTGCAAAACATTGAAAATACACCACCGAAATCCAATAAAAATAAACACTTAAAACGGGACAGCCCAAACATGGGCCAGCAATATTATTGACCTTTGGCAAGCTCTGGACAATTTGCCATTTCTTATATAGCTTCTGAAAAATAATTATGGGTGAATTGCAGCATGGACTCCATTACGGGCGTAATTCCAGCCACCCTGTTTAGCGTGAGGTTGTACTGGGGTGCTGAGACAGACTCTGCATTTTGCTTGATTGTCATTCTTACATATTGAACATCTTTGATCAGGTCGATATCTTTGCCTGAAAAATCACAGACTTCCTCCTTCACGGAGTACTCCATATTAGGCATAAGATCTCCCTTGTCAAAACTGTGAATTGTCCAAAGACTGACTCTGTGTGCTCAACTTAAAGTATACATCCTCATTTTATGTCTGAAGCACTACACCATCTGGTTTACAATAGATCATGCAATTAGGCTTGCAGAGTAGATCCCTGCCCAATAGATTGACTGGACTCGTATCATATAGTACAAACTGATAGTCCTCTTCAAGGGGACCCGTGTTACTTTAGCTCAAGGAAGTAGGCAGAAAAATTAGTTACCCCTCACTATGTACTACAGGGATACCTCTGAGTGAGTGAAATGTGTGTTCTCGATCTTATCAAGGAAGTGACACAGGAACTGTTGCTCCAAGGAAACTTTTTTCCTACTTCCTTTCTCTTTTCTTCTTTCTATTTCCATTTCTCTTTCCTCCTTTTCATTACAACCTTCTTTCAAACCTGCTTTCTTTTTTTACCTCCCTCTTTTCTTTCCTGCTTTGAATTCTTTTTTCCCCCTCCTTTTGTATACTTACTCCATTTGCCCATCACTTACACTTTCTTTAACCTTTCATCACTTCTCCTTCTCTCTGTTACCATCTTTAGTTTTATTCACAACCTTTTGCCCCCACCCACAACTGTATCATGTTATTCTCTTTCTGTTATTATTAGCTTTAGCTTCTGTCTTTTGACCTCTGGAGTCACAGTACAAACTTAACAAGAATCATACAATTCAAGTTAAAATATCGCTCTGATCCGCCGCTCAAACTCGGACTTGGCTAAACCCTTGCTATAGCTGAAAGTGGATTTGCACAGTTTATTGGAAATAACTGCAACTTGGACTACCTTTTCTGAGAGGGGTAGGTGTTGGACCGCTGCAGTTCTTACAGTAGAGTGGGTGACTTTAATGTCGATCAGAAAAGAAACAGACGACCATTTACATCTCCATTCATGTATGGCCTGCTCAAATGTATCTCAAAGACTGTGCCAAGTATGCAATCTGTCCCCCTCTCAGACACTGTCATTATGTTTGATCAGAGCCTGGATCTCCAAACTGTTGAAAATCGGGAACTGTTGAAATCTGTCGGGGCGAGTGAAAGTTTTTTGCTGGACTCTGGGGTTGCAATCTGTATTCAACCTCAGACCATTCATATTTTGCTGCATTAGAGAGGCTTGCGGCAATAATAGCATTTTGAGTTTTGCACTAACGCTTCAATAGGGTCACAGATATAGTTTGTGCATTCCTATCTGTGTTATACACACCAGCTCAGAGTTACCTAAAAGTGTAAACACTAAGGGCCCGATGTAGGTAAAACGCATTTTCCGATTTTAAAATACCGAATCGTACCGAATCGGTATTTTGAAATCGGAAAATGATATGTAGATAAAAAAAAAATCGGAAAAATACCGATTCGGTAGTAATCGGTATTGTGATTCCATACGTACCCAATCGGCATTTACCGATTTGGAATTTACTGAATCGGCTACAACCGATTCGGCAAATACCGATTCGGTAATCGCAATACACCCCCATGGCCAAAAGGCCCATAGGAACGCATTGTAAATACCGAATCGGTATTTACCGAATCGGAAAAATCCGAATCGGTAAATACCGAATCGGTAAATGCTGATTCGGCAAGCAAGTCAAACTGAAACCAAAGACATCAGCCAATGAGGTGGAACCACCCTCCCCCACCCTAGCAGGGAGTGGCTACCCAGGCAGGTGCAACTCATTAGAACTTTCTGGAGAGGCAGCCTGAGCTGAGCATTCACAGTGAGCAGCAGTGGTAGCAGTATCCAGAGCACTGTGAAACATGGCTAGCAGCACTGAGAGCCAGAAGGCAGAGCGCAAGAGGAAGGCAAAATTCAGCACCATGGAGCTACAAGTGTTGGTGGAGGAGGTCTACTTGGGTAACAGGATCGCCCTAGCAGCAAATTCACAACGAGAACTATTTAATATTGTGAAGGAGTTTACCACACCCCCAGGTACACAACAGGCGCTCCCTGACTCCGAAAAATGGGTAGAATCCGTAGCCTCCTACTTCCATGAAAAAATTACCGAAATTCATAAACGATTTCCCCAGCCAACAACTGAGGTTTAGACCAGCACTCCTCCCATTGAAAGGCAAAACTCTCACAGCAGCCACGATAACACGCTGAAACTGTTCTCACCCCTGACCGAGCAGGATGTAAATCACGCGCTGTTGAAAATGAAATCTGGAGCACCGGGTGACCCTGCTTCGCCACAATTCATACACAAAATCTCTCCAGCTTTGGTCCCTATCTTGACTAATATTTTTAACCAATCAATGCAACATTGCGTTGTCCCTGACCATTGGAAAGAAGCAATAATCAGGCCCATTCTGAAGAAACCAAATGCTGACCCAGATCAATTTACAAATTATAGGCCTATCTCCCTTTTGCCACTCTTTGGGAAAGTTATGGAGACCCTAATCAATAAACAACTTGATGCCCACCTGGAATCAAATAAACTCCTTGATCCATCCCAGTCCGGTTTCAGGTCATTCCACAGCACCGAAACAGCCCTGTTGAAGGTTGTGGACAATATAAGGCTATCTTTAGACTCAAAAAAATCAGCCATCTTGATATTACTGGATCTATCTGCGGCCTTCGACACCATCTCGCATCGCATACTGTTAGAGCGCCTTGCTGAGATTGGTGTAGAAGGAAATGCTCTTAAATGGATATCAAGCTACCTTGAAAACAGACGATCAAAGGTCCAAATCGGCGACCATACCTCTGTTTCCTATAAAAATTATAAAGGTGTCCCGCAGGGATCTATTTTAAGCCCGACCCTTTTCAATATTTATGTTTCCCCTCTGGCCAAAATCATAAGAGAAAGCGGTTTTGGGACAATATCTTATGCTGACCACACACGGATCCTCTTCACCATCAGCCAAAACCATGAAGACGTCAAACACAGGTTCAAAAATTGCATGACCAATATACAAGAGTGGATGACCAGAAACTACCTAATGATGAACGCAGGGAAGACCGAAGTCATGCTCTTTGGCAAAGCTGACCAAATCTGGTCTCCGGACTGGTGGCCCGACGCTCTTGGTACTTGCCCTGCCCCCAAACCACACGTCAGGAACTTGGGTGTAGTCCTAGACAACAAACTCACTATGTCTGAACATATAAAAAAAACAGTCGGAAATAGCTATGGCCAGATACGTAGCCTGAGGAAGATCTTTAAATGGATCCCGCTCTCAGCACGCATGCCCCTAGTCCAAGGACTGGTTATAAACAGGATGGATTACGGGAACGCCCTCTTCTCAGCCATCAACCAGTCACTACTAAACCGACTTCAGGTTCTTCAAAATACCGCTGCGAGGCTAGTACTAAATCTACCCCCTCGCACCCCGTCAGCAGCATGTCTCAGAACGTTGCACTGGCTCCCCGTAAAAAACGTATAAAATTCAAACTCTGCTGTCTGGTTCACAAGGCAGTAAATGGACATGGACCGGCTTACCTGGAAAGGAAACTTAAAGCTCATATCCCAATCAGGACTCTACGCTCCTCCAGTAAAGCCCTTCTCTCCATCCCCAGAGTCCGAACGGTCAGAAACGGGGACAGAGCTTTCAGTAAAACCGCCCCAGAAGCATGGAATTCCCTCCCTACATCTCTCAGAGAAGAGCCAGATCACGCCAGATTCCGGAAACTGCTCAAAACCTGTCTCTTTAATCCTTAGTATTCCGAACCCATAAACCCCTTGAATCTGCTGAAATCCAAGGATCTTGTCTGCTCCCAGCGCTCTGAGACCTTCGGGTGAATTATGCGCTCTACAAGTGAAATAAAATGAAATGTAAATGAGGTGGTGAGGGTACACAGGCAGCTGTTTGGGAGGCTGTCCCTCACTGTACCTGAGAGCACTAAGAGGAGGCTGTGGAGCGAAATAGGGGAGAAAGTAAACGCTGTTGGTGTCACCCCCAGGAGCCTGGACGACCTCAAGAAGAGGTTCTACGATATCCGCAGCCTCACAAAGAGGAAACTGGCAGAGCTGCAGAAGCAGGCAGGACTTACTGGTGGAGGCAGGAACCCAGCGCCACCCCTCACTGACCTGGAGGAACTTGTGGCGACTACCATTGAGAGGGAGAGTGTGGTGGGAGTTGGGAACCTGGATAGCTCAGCCAGAGCTACAGCTAAAGGTAAGAAGCATGCGCATCTTGACACACCCTACCAGACACCTGCCCTTTAGACCCAATGCACAGCCAAACCCCAGCCCAGTACTGCTACCAACAGACATGAGAAATGCATCATGGTAAATGTAGTCAGCAGAAGTAGGCAAAAATGCCAGTGCAGAAGCATAATTAAAAGAACTGTAAAACTGAATCAAAGTATTTGAAATGATATGTGCAATGCTTTAACTGTAGTGACTGTAATACATCAGCACTCAGTTCACAAATGCTTCTTTATACCTAGGGGCACCATCAGGCAGAGGAGCAGGAGCTACTCAAGCACCAGCACCAGCACCATCTGCCAGTGCGGTGGCAGGGCCAAGCACCAGTCTACCAGCACAGGAGGAGGAGGAGGATGAGAACAGCAGTGCCCTGGGAAATGAGGACGACACTGGACATACCCTCACATTTCCACGCTCCCCCCGACTATCTGTAACGCCCCCATTGCAGTTCTCCCCGGAGAACTCACCACCACAGAGCCACCCTGCACATGCCACATCTCCTGCCAGGAGTATAATTGTTGCTCCATTAAACCCCATCGAGGGAGCAGCGGGTCAGGCCCCAGCTAGCAACCCAGTTACACCTGTGGCACCCCAGCCCACACAGCAGGGCAGCAGCAATCCCCGGAGGCGAAGAACATCCAGCAGTGCACTTCCAGCATGGGAGGGCAGCGTGTTTCAAGGGCTGAAGGGCAGTATGGTAAAGATCCAGAGGATGCAGGCTAAATCAATCTTGGCCTGAGAGCGCCAGTTGCGGGTGCATAACCTGCAGATGAGTGAGATGGCACAGGGGTTCAAGACATTTGTTGAAAGCAACAAGGACATTGCAACAGGTCTTGGGCGAATGACCACTGCCATCACCCAGCTCTGTACAAAACTGGATGAACACGAGCTCTCTCGCCGCAGGGATGCCCGCGTGCAGAATAGGGCTATCAACCGCCTTGCTGCTGCTACCGCCCAGCTATGCCAACGTGGGGCAAACATAGAGGCCAGCCTGACCCAGAACACGGCAGAGGTCACTAGGGGCATGGCCCGCATTACCACCGCCATGGAGGCACTTATCATTTCGAACACTGTTGTTAATCCAGCCCTGGACCTGGGCGAGGCTGGGGACAGCAGCAGCCGCAGCAGCCCGGCCAGCGCAGTGTCTGAGCCGCGCCGGAGCAGCAGGCACTCAGCTGAGGCTGCTGGACATGCAGAAGGGGGTGAGGCGCATCCTAGTGGGGCTGCTAAGCGCAGCAAGAAATAAGACTGCCAGGGCGGGTGAGGCAACCCGGACAATTGACATTTACACACTTTTTGTTTACATTTTCTTTTGTTGCACATCAGTGCAGTAACGTTGTTGCAACATTATTAAATATTTCTTTTCCTAACATCCATTGACCTGTTTGTGCATCTGTACTCACTCAGAAATAGTTTTCTGTAATCTCCTCACGTCTGTATCTGCCATCACTTGGCGTAGAGACCCTAGCAGGTTGTGTTTGTGGCACAGCAACGTCGTCGTCATAGTCCTCGTAGTCTGACAACTCCACCTCAGTGCCCTTCTTAACCGCAAGGTTGTTCAACATTGCACAGACAGCTATGATATTGCAGCAGGTGATGGGGGTATACTGCCTTGCACCTCCACTCTTGTGCAAGCATCTGAATCTGCTTTTCCAGATGCCAAAGGTCCGTTCAACTACATTCCTTGTGCTTTTGTGGGCCCGGTTATACCTCCTTTGGCTGGGTGTAGAGGGGTTGAGGTAGGGGGTGAGTATGAATGAGCGGAGGGAATATGCACTGTCGCCTAGAAGGAAAAGGGGTAACATTACTCACATGCATACATGTATTTCACTTAGCTACTTTGTGTTATGGGGGTCTGATGATGTGTCTCACCTAGGAGGTATCCTTCACCAAATTCGCCAGCCGTCAGCCGTGCATAGATGCCGCTCTGTTGAAAAATGTAGGAGTCGTGGGTACTCCCTGGGAATTTTGCTACCAGGTCTGTGATGGTGCACTTCGCATTGCAGATCACCTGAACATTGATGGTGTGCGTAGACTTCCTATTGCGGTATATGTATTCTGTGTCAGCAGGGGGGCAAATCGGAATGTGCGTGCCATCTATACAGCCGATGATTTGGGGAAATTGTGCCATCTGGTAAAAGTCTGCTTTTGTTTGTACCAGTTCCGCGTGGGTTGCAGGGAAAGAGATGTATTGGTCCATCCTCTGTATCATGGCGTCAAGGAATTTGTGGAAAAACCTTGACAGGCTGCTCTGGGTCACCCCTCCTACTGCAGCTACTCCACTTTGATAGCTGCCAGACGCAAGCAGGTGTAGGCTGCATAGCACAAGCACGTGCGCTGGGATGGCGTGTGCCCTTGGGGTGGGGTGGTCCAACAGTGGTTTGAGGTCCCTGATGAGCTCCAGAATGGTGTCTGAGTCCAGCCTGTACCTCTGTAGGATCTCTCCCTCTGTGAGCATGAACAGGGTGATCCTCTGTCTGTAGACCTGTTCCTATCTTTGCCATTCCCTCTCTCCTTCCTGCTGTAGCCGTAGCGCCTTGCAATGACATAAAAAGCCGCCATCCTGCAAGTTGCAATTCATTTTGGGTCTATTTTTATAGGTTGAAGTTGGTTACCACCTGATTGTAATCCATGGTAAATACCGATTTTAAAATACCGATTTTGAGCCAAAATCGGTATTTCTATGCTTCCCTACATCTCAATCAGAGTTTTGCCCTGTCCGATTCGGTGATTTACCTATTCGGTAACTCTACCGAATTGGTAGTTTATCCGATTCGGAATTATTTCCGATTCGCTGTCTCTACCGATTCCATACATGGACCGAATCGGTATTTTTTCCGATTCGGAGTCACTACCGAATCGGTACATGTACCGATTCGGTATTTTTATCGAATCGGTATGTTACCGATTCGTTCTCTTACCGATTCGGGTTATTTCCAAATCGGATTATTTCCGATTCGGTAACCATTCCGATTCGGTATATATACCGATTTGGACGATTTTCATTGCCCTACATCTCGATGGCTGGATACCGATCGGTAAGGGCCGAAAATCTGTATTTTCGGCCGTTACCGATCGGTAACGGCCTACCTACATCGGGCCCTAAGCAACCATGTCAACAAAGATGCACTGTTAACAAAGACATGAAAAAATAATGCTGGTTGCGCGATATGAATCAATTCGCGAGGTGATTAATGAAATTCCGGGTAGAAAAACACGAGTAAGAAAGCCAAAGGATTACTAAATTTATGCCATGCTAGCATTTACCAGTATCGATAACTGGAAGCTAAATTCTACGATCCCTGAGGATTCAAGAAATCAAATTTCAAGAACTGAAAATGACGTGCTTACTGTGAGGGAAAACAACCACAAGCTCAGAGTACTTACCCGCAATTGAAATAGTCCTTGAGTGATGGGATTAAAATCCACCCACCACTGTTTGTGGTCCCCGTGGTCTAGGTCCCGCGTGAGTGCGGATTGTATTAATATCCATTGCATTGCACAGTCAGATCAAAGTGGTGCCTGGTCATAATCTTTGATATTATTCTAATAAGGACAAGGGTGATTCATTGTCCGATTAAGCCGTGTCGCGTCTGAAGCCTGATAGCTTGAGTCATGCGCATGCTTACTTGTGTGCGGCTTCACCTGGTGCATAAATGCCGATCAAAGAGAAGAGGTCAAGGTGGCTGCCATATTGGGAGAGGGAATTGTTATCATTGGTGGACAGTGGAAAAGAGTTATCTGTATCCAGATAGCAGAGTCATCTAAAGAAATACAAAAAACAATTTTCACCCCAATTGGTTCTCTGGTACTCTGAAAGAAAGCATTATAAATTATTTTACAAACAGTTTTATCATTAGGAATAATCTGAGATCAAAGGTTTGATCACAAAGCAAGGCTGTGAGCTTGCAACGCTGGTTCAAAGTATTACAAGTCTACATAAATAACTAAAGTTACATAGTAAAAGGAGCAAGACTAAATACATTTAAGCAAGGATAATCAAGGAGAACAAACATGAGTTATGTAGTCTTTTAAATACAGCGGTTTTATACAAACTCTTCTAGCTCTAGTTACTTTGGTAATCCCATCGTTCACTTGACATTCTTTGGTAGATGTTGGATTCACATTTGAACAAGAAATATTATCATCAATGCGAGGAAGAATCACTGTTTTCTCCCTCTTTTTGAAAATTAGGAATCACACTACACCTTTCATTATTACCAGAATTCATAGAAGATGTGGTGTTCCCAGTGAAATCCTGGATCCATTCATACTTAATTGTACGATGAATTGAACGATCATTCTGACTAGTAATAGGATCAATATCACCTTTAAATTTGGCAATGCGACTAGCATGCCATACTTACCCATCACTCAATAAGGCAGAATTGCACATTACTTTGATAACCTTTAAAGGATCAGAAAACGTACTTTCTCCTTTGAGTGTCAGTTTTCCTTTCATTACTGTAACACTGTCGCCAACACACAGATATACTTTTTTTAACATTGTGATCACAATCAAATGTCTCTTTCTATTTAAGTTGGGTACTTTCTAAAGACTTCCTTACTTTTTCTGCTGACCACACTACAGAATCTGTGCATTTTAACCAACCCATATTGCTTTTTGTACGAGGAAGTCTTCCCCTCATGAGTTCAAACGGGGAATACCCTGATAATTCACCAGGAGTAATTCTGTAAGCATTGACTGTTTTCCTCAACTCATCTTCCCTTTCCAAGCAATTGCTAAAGGACATTTCAACAACTCCCTTAAAAACCCTGTTGAAACGTTCCACAGAACCGTTTCCTTCAGGATGATATATAGAAGTAGTTCTGTGATTGATGCCAGCTTCCTTAACACATTTTTTAAAAACATCACTGATAAACTCCCCTCTATTGTCTGAAATAATGTCCTTGGGGAGACTTTTGCGGCCAAATACATCTGCTAGTAACATGAGTATTGAATCAGTATCTGCTTTCTCAACAATTCTGTATTCAAGCCACTTGGAAAAGTGGTCTACAACAACAATTATATACTTATGTATATTATCAGCATTTCTAATGGGACCAAACACAGCAATCCCAATTCTTTCCCAAGAAATGAGAGGAACAACTATAGGATGCAAAGGAGTTTTGTGGGTAATAAGACTCTTGTCAGAATTGATACATTCAACACAATTTCTGATCTCTCTTTTAATGGCATTGTCGTGTCCGGGCCACCAATAACACTGTTTACTTCTGGTTTTACACTTAACAATACATACCTGACCCTCATGGCATAAGTTAATAATGTTACTTCTGAAATCCTCTGGAGGAATAAGCCTTCCATTATGGATTAACAAATCATTCCTGACCTCCCAAAAAGGTATTACATTTTTCCCCAAAGTGGCTTTAGGAGGCCAACCTTTTTGAATATGTTTAATCACTGTGATCAGAGTTCAGTCATTTTCCAGGCTTTGTTTCCACTCATCATGAGAAATGCTCTGTAATTTGATACTAAATACAGAAGCTACCATCCAAACATCCCATTCATTCTTCACTTCTTCAGAATTTTGAAGTGGACATCTACTCAAAAAATCAGCAATCCTATTTTGAACACCAGGAACATATATCACATCATACACGAAATCAAGCAGTTGTGCAGACATACGCGAAATTCTCGGAGACACGTTGCTAAGACCTATAGATGTGAGAACCTTGGTCAAAGGTTTATGGTCAGTCCTTAAAGTAACACACATGCTCCAGATGTACTGCCTAAAGTTCTTTAGAGCCCACACACAACCTAAAGCTTCTCGCTCAATCACTGAGTATTGTTCTTCAGTGTCGTTGAGAGCTCTAGAGGCGAATGCCACTACACACTCTTTGCCACTCCCAGGCCCTTCCCACTAGCATCAGTAGTAATGATGCTTTTGAGATTGGGAGAAAAACCTTTAAGAGCCAGAGCAGAACAAATATCTTTCTTGATGCAGTAAAAACTGGATTGGCAATCTGGCGACCAGGTAAAGATAGAACCTTTCTTAAGAAGTTGTCTGACGCTGTACATTTTCCTAGAAAAATTATGAAGAATTTGGAATAAAATTCCGCCAATCCTCAAAAGGAACTTACCTCATCCTTATTTTAAGGAGTAGGTGCATTCTTAATAGATTCAACTTGAGCAGATTTCGGAAAAATGCCTTTAGAATTTATTAGTTACACAGTTCCTACCAAATTTTTATTTGGATTCCTCAGCAGTAAGTCCTTTAAGTTCCAAGATTTCAAGAACCTTAATCAAAGTGTTGTCATGTTCATGTCTGTCAGAACGCATAACAAGTATATCGTCTTGAAAAAAAAACAAATTATTGGTGTCACTGAAAATTCGAATCATTAACCGCTGAAACATGGCAGCGGCAGATGCCAACCCAAAAGGTACTCGTCTAAATTGAAAAAGAACAATGGGGGTAATGAAAGCTGTAAGGTGTCTGCTTTCCACATAAAGGGGAACCTGGTGGTAAGCGGAGGTCAAATCAGTGGTAGAGAAAAATTGTTTGTTTCTAGTGGCAAAGAATAATTCAGAGATTCTGGGAAGTGGGAAAACATCAATAAAGATATTTTTATTAAATTCTCTCAAATCCACACATTGGCCTATCGTGCGACCACTAACGGAGCAACCCAATCCGAAGATTCAATCTGCTCAATGAATCGATTCTGAACAAGTTTATTTAACTCGTTAATAACTTCCTCTTTAACCTCCCATGGGAATGTTCCTCACCTTATGATTGCAAAGTTGGGCATCTTTTTAGAACCTTTTAGTTCACCTACTTTACCTGAAAATACCTTTGTAAATTTAGAAATAATGAGACTGCACATTTTGTCATCACCGTCTATCATGCTTAACACTGGGTCAACACTATTGGGATTCAACATTATTCCTAACTCACCTTGGTCCCACCATCCAAAAACACAATGTCCAGATTTGGCAACATAAAGTTTGAAATCTGCATTTCTACCTTTGAATTCAAGAGGCAATTTTCTGAAACCAATTAAATCTATTGGCTCGCCAGTGTAACTGACAGGGTGAAGTTACTTCCCAAATCCTTCTCAAAATATTTCTCCCAAGTATTCTGAATAACAATTGTATACGGAGAACCTGAATCAGCCATGAGTGTGACTGAAATCCCTCCAACAACAATGTTACACACAGCTTTCTTCCTAACGATACCACCCCTACCAGTAGGTACTTCTATAATGCAAATAACGTCCTCATTGTCAGAACACTCATTCTCGTAGGAATATTCATCAACAACACATTTAACAGATCTAGACTTTCTTTGGCATACACGAGAAAAATGACCAACCAGGTTACAGTAAGTGCATTTTTGTCCTAGTGCCGGACATTTCTTGTCATGAGCAAGATGAAAAGGGCTGCCACATCTGTAGCATTTACCCTTCAAATCTACCACTCCTTCGTTTAGTACATTTAAAAAAAAATTCTTTCCTTTGATAACATTTTTGTCATTTTTTTTTGTTAGATTCCTCTTAACGGGGACATGATCTTACAAGTTTGACAGTTTCATCTTGTTGAGATGAACTATTAGAAGACACTACAGTTTTTGAACATCTGGAAGTGAGTTCAGCTTTAGAAATTATAGCAATAATTTCTCGTACACTGGAGTCACCGTTTATCCATAACTTATCTTGAAAATGAGTATTGTTGCAATGTATGACCAACTGATCACGGATAAGTTCTTCTTCAATTGTATCAAATTTTGCTGTTAAAGCCAAATTTTTTAAAGCAGCAACATAATCTTCTACTTTTTCATTGGTACCTTGCTTACGATGATAAAAGTTGTAACGGTGAACAGCTTTACAAACTGTAGGAGCAAAATAAGAATCAAAGTCTGCTAATGCATGTATGAATACATACCCTTCTTCCTCAGGTGTAGTCCACTCCATTCTATTGTAAATACGTAAACCTCCTTTACCTAGACAATGTAACACAATCTTTTTTTTTCTTTCAGGAGACATTTATTCGTCTCCAAAAGCCTCTATATAATTAATAAGATAATCTTTCCACTCTTCCCATTAAAAGCTAGTTACTTTACCTTCTTTTACAAAGAATGCTTGAGGAGCAGGAGGATTCATAGTGGCCATATTGATAAAATGTGCACATACAACTATTAATGTATACACGCAAATGCAAATCTATTAACTAAACGAAATGCCCATCTAAATTTAGATGAAACACGGTGCCTGTATAAATAGTACATTTTAAATCAGAATACACTCTACATGTGAAAATTACAAGAGATAAGTAGAAGACACAAGAGTACACAATGCGTGTATTATCGTAGACTGAATAGTTGTTTGTTGAGAGAAAAAAAAATCCCCCCAAAAAGAGAACAAAATAAATTCTTGTTCCCTTAGTTACTAGATGAAAAGTTACCAAAAACAAGTTAAATACTTGTCCCCGTAGTTGCCAGTTGAAAAGGTACCAAAAAACAACGTAAATACTTGTCCTCGTAGTTGCCAGTTGAAAAGTTACCAAAAACAAGTTAAATACTTGTCCCCATAGTTGCCAGCTTCTAATTACAACAACGGATCGTTGTTTGAGTCTCTTAAGCTTACTCCGCTTTTCATAGACGGCCAGGTTGCATAAGAAACCTTCTCCGCTTTCTGTTGCTAGGTTACACTTTCCGCTTTCCGTAAACCGCGTTGTTGCATTGCGTCAAAAATAGCATCTAGTTGCTAGGAACCTCAGAGTGATACGTGATACGTAGTACGGCTTTCATCACACCTACAACGTAGGCAAAGAAAGAATCGCAGGAAGCTTCTGAGAGCACTATGAACTGACAAAGTCTTCGTGTACTGGAATTGTGTGATGCAGGAACTAAAGAAAGGCTCGAGCGGTGAGTGCGGGTGCAGGGTTTCAAATCACGCACATGTAACCACTCGTAAACTGCCAATTTCAAAATAGTCAAATTCCTCAAAGTATGACAAACAATCAATTCACAATCCAACAGTGAAACGCAGCAGAACTTACTTTTCCATAAAGATGAATTTTCAAATATCCAAATTGTAGTTACGTTGAGAGTATGTCCATACAATTTCTGCGCTCGAAGTAGAATACCCACAATGTGGGTTCTTTCTTCAGCCGGATTCAATACAAACAGCCCGTCGCCATTGTAGAGAAGTATGACTCTTCACGATAAAGTGAATTAAAAGATGATTTATTCATGTAAATGAACCAGCAGTTATACAGAGTGGATAGCAGGACACTTCTCTTCTCTCCTCGTACCGTCCCTAGATTGCTCACTAGATTCCACAATGAGAGCATGCCATTCTGGAATACAGTGAGGTAATCTAGGCACGAGAACATAAACACAACAGTGCGTTGGGTAACTTGCACCATAGGCAAATTTCTTCTTGATATTCCTCTGCATGTACCAAAACTCAAGATTTTCTCTCACCTTTGGAAATAGATTTGCAAATGTGAAAAGATCACCGGGGCACCAAGGCACATGTTCATAACCATCAACATATCCACATTGCATTGGACACTTGTCCTATCTGGTACTAGAGGATTATATTTCTTCTCCTTTCTCGTCTCTCTCTGAGCCCACCGATTTTTGATACTTTGAATATCACTGCACTACTAAATACTACCAACTTACTCCACAGGTGTAATTTTTAGACCAGTTGTTCATGTTTTCATGAGGGTTTCCTCACTGATCAACATCCTGAAATTCTTCTACAGATTCGTACTTTTCGACAAATCAACCCCAAACTTAGTAACTATTCCGTCAATTGTCTCCGATTCACAAGCAGAGCTTGAAGATTCCTTGCATAAGAACAAAAGTTCTTTTTCTTTATATCCATCTATGAAACTTAAGGTTTCCCAGGATCATTTCCTAAAATTCTGCTTTGAGTCTCAAAACATCCAGCAACCATGTAGAGGCATCCCCCTCTAGGGTTTGTGGCTCAGGGCTTTCCTCAGTTTCTACAACAGGCAAACTGACAGGAGTCCCCCTATATGAGGCTGTGCTCCTGAATCTAACGTAGCACTTAATATATTGGGGACTGTTGTAACTGTGGAATGACGGCAGTAGTACTCAGGGCTCCTAATGGTGGACCTTGTTGTACAAGGGGTAATCTACCCTCAGGTAGACTATAATCCACAGGCACACTAACACCTATTTCTGCAGATTGTGGGTGACCCTTCTAGGCTATTGTTTCCTCCAGCTTGATCAACAGTATTGTACAGAGGTGGCTGTGAAGCAAATAGATCATCTAAAACATCATCATGGGAGTCACTATCACTCGTCTCGTCTTTCTTTCTTGAGTTCACCCCTCCTTTAGGTTGTCCTCTCCGCTCTGCCCTCACGCACAGGTATTTTCACATCTTCACTACACAAAGCTCCTCATTTCTTGAAAAATGTCATCTTTCCTCTGTATGAGATGCAGTAATAAATCAATAGACTTTAATTTAAATAACCAGCGATACTCAGCAAATCACAAGGAAATGCGCAACAATACGTACATCCAACCTCGTCAAGACTCCACTGAACTAACCGCTAACAGCACAGCACTCGTCGCTGTAAGAACCATTCCCAGTGCAGCACACACACTAACTGAACAATACCAGTGCAGTACCTTATGACATAACTCGCCGCAGCTTATAACAGTAGCTCTCGACAGCAATCAGCCTCACGATAGAAAATTATTGAAAAACAAAAACAAAACAATAACTCTTGTCTGTTCCACTAAAGAAAATTTAAAGCCATTGATCACTCTACTGGAAGAATGGGGACAAGCACATTTCTCTTCATAGGTACAAGAAATATTTCCGAAAGAGCATTTCAAATCTCATCTTTAACAGAAAACCCTCATGAATCCAAATGGACACCACACCCTGAAACATGCTACGTCATCAATACCGAAAACAAAACAATACTCAACAACACACAATCAAAGATGCATAATCCTACTTATGCTCACACTCCTAGGGCACTGCAACTGCTTCTGAAATACCGAAACACTGACAATTCTCTGATCTAGGCCATGGTACCTGGAGGACGCGGACTGGACTGGGGCAGATTCTAACTGACTCTGGGGCAAATCATATCTCCCTAAACGTCAGCTGGAACTATACACTACTACCAGATTGTTGCACTTCTTTTGCACATTGCAGCTCATTGGTGCTAATTAAAGTAATAGCTGCACTCGAGTGGATGGACCTGGGGGGCATATGTATCAAGCCCTTTTCCCGTTCGCAAACAGGCCAATGTATCATCTCAATAGGGTGTGGCAAATTAGAGAATCGCAAAATATGCAATACTCTATTTTGCAATTGCATTTAAGAAATCGCTAATTGCGATTCCTTAAATGCAATTTATAAAACACAGAAAAAGTGCAATTTGGCCTTAAAAAATCGCAAATTACCACCAACTTCAAGTTAGTGGCAATTTGCAATTTATTAAAAAATTCACTTTTTTGCACTTTTCAAAGTACCATGTGGCGTACATACAAGCCTTTCGAGCATGTATGTGCGCCACATGTGTACACATACATATTTCAGGGGTGCAACAGGGTGTCCTTTTGACACCCTGGCAATCTTGGAATTCCATTCTCAATTTGCGATTCTCGAATTGCGAATCGCTAAATGACAATGTCTTCCCATTCATTCCTAAGGGCCTCCTAGGCCGTAGGAATGAATCGGAAGGTATTTCTAAATTGCGATTCACAATTTGCTAATCGCAATTAAGGAATGTCAAGGAATCGCAAAATATTTGCACATTTTTTTATTATATTTCGTTTTGTGATTTTCAAATAGCGATTCTCTAAAAATCGCTATTTGAGAATCACAATAATGGTATTTGATACATATGCCCCTTAGTCCTGGGCTGAGGCTTGACATAAACAAATCAACAAAGTATCAAAGACAGTGAAGCACATTAGGCCCCACAAGGATGACAGAGAGTAGTAACTTTGCAAACCATGCAAGTTTTAGTAGAGTTGCAAACTCAAATAATGCAAGTTGATCAAAGACAAATGGTCCAAAACCGGTCCTAGGATGCTTGTTTCCAGTCCCGGGAGGACCTGGCCTGGTAGTTCGGCCTGGACTGTTCCCATTGGGCGTAGGGTCAAGACTGATTTGCATAAAACTGGGTTTAATTTGGAATGGAATGGTGAGCAAAAAAACGGTGGATTTAGGCCCAGATGTCTGTACTGGGGTGAATGTGTGACATCATTCTGCATTCTGTCCATCAATTGTTCTTTTTGCATTTGTCACTGCGAGTTAGACGGGTATGCCCAGACATGGGCCCCGTGCTCTCCATGCCACTGAAGTCAATCTATCCTTGCTGCTGAGGGGTGAAGGCCGAAACTGGTCCTAGGATGCTTGTTACCAGTCCAGGGAGGACCTGACATGGCAGTTTAGGCTGGACTGATCCCATTGGGAACAGTGTCAAGACTGATTTGCATATGGCTGGGTACAAACTGGTATGGCATGGTAGCAGAAAACAATGGATTTTGGCCCGGATCTCTGTACTGGAGTAGTGGAGAAGTGTGGCTCAGGGGTTAGAGGCGGCAGACCTGGAGCTTGAGTTCGGCCCGGGACCAGGGTTCAATTCCCCGCCTCGGCGGGTCTTGGGCTCAAAAATTCCACGGACTCGATAATTCTCGCTCCGGTGCCTTCTCGACTCACGGGTTCACACTCTGTGACTCTGGGCAATAGCTTGCTTAATCTCCACAACGGCCCCTCGCGGTGGGATGCCTGGCTTTCACCTTGTGGATACCCTGCCAGGGTTATCTCACAGGGGAATACCAGGACGGGTTCCCTAAGCAAGCGCGGAGATGCCCCAGGGTAAGTCGTGCGCTATATAAGTTTCATTCATTTCATTTCATTTCATTACTGGGGATAATGTATGAAATTGTTCTGCATTCTGTCTATCAATTGTTCTTTTTGCAAATGGTCAGTTATATAAATGTCTGGGTTATTCCAATCAAATCAACACAAACTCAGGAATTACAAAGAGAATTGCAGATAATTATCATAGAGCAAAACTGTGCAGATTCGGTTTCCCAAAATTCCCAAATATGCTAAGCTAAAGAACATCAGGAAAAATGTAAGAAAAGTGAAGCAAAGGTGTCAATAAGTAAAGCCTCTAAACGGCAGAATCAAATTAGATTCAGTCAAATAAGTGCGAATGGATTTGCTCAGGAGTCTGGTTTTCTGAGCAAGTTTCGAAGGGAGCATCTACTCTCAGGTGAGTGGAGAGGGTTCAACTACCTCTAAGTAGCTCAGTTTTACAGAATTAAAAGACACAATTCTTTGTAGAGAAGAACAACTCTTTACGGTCCCCATGAAGCGAACTAATTGGAATCTAACATTTCACAATGAACATTTTCAGTCTTCTTTCCAGACCTCACACAATGGAGGTTTTCTGTTGCAGACGTTCAAGAGATATCTTGTAGCAGGATGGTACATCATGGTTGGCCAGTCCTCAACTCAGGTGTGGAAATCCATCATTTACTCTCTTTGTAGAGCATACATTTAAACCGTTCTAAAAAAATCAAAACGTTTTGTAAAATTCTAACTAACATGCAATACTGCACGTTGGCTCCTGAAACGAGAGAAAATGGCAAACAAAAGTGAACATATATGTTTTTTCCAGGTTGCTCTTTCATTTAATTTTTTTTAGTCACTGCCACGAAGGTTCCCATAAGAAACAACATCATTTTGCCTTTGAGGCTTATCTTGAGCTGCCTCCCGGGCCTCTTTCAGGGTTGGCCCCATAGTGCAACACCCATTGGACCACTTCTAGTGGTGATGTTTCCCCACCCCACTGGACTGCCCACCATGTTAGAGGTTCTGTCAAGGCATTATTATAGCATTTGCATAATTTGGGCGCACTCGTACTCATTTTTGGGGACAAGCACTTATTTTTACTCAACAAAGTTTAACAAAATTAGATGAACTTGAGAGAGAAAAAGACAAAAAGGGGGAAAAGTGAAAAAAGAGAAAGATGGAAAACAGTGACAATGAAAGCAGGGAAGAAAACGAACTTGAAAGAGCGCAACATAGGGGCAAGGAGAGTCTGGGGCGGATGAAAGGGGCATGTGATGCAATACGTGTACCCCAATGATAACTGTCCGTACGGAGGATTTTCTTCCCCTTCAATATTTAAAGAGTACTTAATTACATTTGGATACCAGTTATAATCTTGTACATTTCTTTTTCCAAGGGTGGCGATAGCAGGTAGGCAAGGCTTACTCCTGGAGGTGGTAAATGCACTGGAACTCAAATACAGAGCGACACACTCGATCATTTGCAGCCAGTTTTATTTTTTAAAGAACTGTTTCTGAGGAGAGGGTTTGGCAATACAAAATGAATGCCCCCCAAACGTGTTTTGCGACTCATACCTCAACTACACCCTCACACATGTATCTGCGCATGCATGATGTGTTTACTAGAGCTATCATGTGTGCAGTTCCATGCGTGAGCAGCTCGTCCAGTCCATGTCTTGGTGGTGCATTCTGGGATTGCAGTCTATTGACTCATAGTATAAATTGTGGACAATCAGACACAGACTGTGAGAGGGGAAATTCCCTTTAAGCCAGCCAGGGTCAGGGGTCAGCAGCAGCAGAGTGGTCATTGAAGATAGCCTTGGACGGCTGCAGACAGACTGTAGGACACAATGCATACTGGGTTGCTGGTCTTATGGGGCAGCAGTGCCTCCAGCAGTCTAGCGCCACTGCCGCCATTGGTCCCAGGAGACTGGTCGGAATGAATGGAATGCATTGAAATGTATTGCCATTTTTTGTAGCGCTTTCTACCCCTGAAGAGGCACTGGTGAGCTCTGTGGAGAGGTAGAATGCTACTCCATGGGATACTATCGAGATCAGAGGAATTCTCGAGCCTATTGGTGTACACCTTGGCAAGCTGTTTATCACATAGGGGTCACAAGTGCCAGTCTGTGGCACGTGCTGCCAAGTACCTGCGTCTAGCTGAGCAGTGACACTCAGGGGCATATTCTCAAGGATGTTTCGCTGCGTTAACGGCACTTTATCGCAGCTAAAGCCGCGAGAAATGTATCACCCCATTCACAAGCTGGTGCTAACAGCCCATATCACCAGTTTACCTGAGATAGCAACCGCAAAAAACAACGCCACAGATGACCCAGGCAACTATCGCTAATGAGATGCAAGGTAGGCGTTCTCGTGCATGATTTTGTGAAGTTGATGGGACATGTATTTACATGTCACATCAACTTCACAAAATCATGTACAAATGAATTCGCTGAATATCGTACAATCACAACAGGTAACATGCATGTGTCGTCACAATAATGAGCACCACACATTCACCTTTTTGTTTTCAAAACAAATTTTTATTATGTTGTTGACGAATTGCATATGGGACACTGTCCCTCAATACATCGAATGACCAGTGAGCAAATAATGAGTCATCGCGTACAATCAGTTCAATCAACATTTGAAATTAAACTAACCCTCCCAACTTCCAGCCCCCTACCCTCCTTCCCGGATCCCGACCCCATCCCCGCACAGTGTCTACATAGTCCATAAGCTACAATTATCGAATCACTAACAGTGTGTACTCCTTTTCACCCCGGGTCAACCAGCAATTGCACTTCATCAATGTCCCATGGCGCAGGTAGTTCCAGCCACAGCCATCTATAGTCCGCCCATCTCTTCCATATTTTAAAATGCTTCCGGGGATAGCATCTGGCCTCGAACACCTGACGCTCCAGCCCCATGCAAAAGCCCAACCCCTTCTTCCACACTTCCAGCAAGGGGGCCCTAGGGTTCTTCCAGGCCCGGGCAATATCTCTTTTGGCCACTGGAAGACCCAGGACCAGCAGATTTATATATGTTTCCTCCAACCTGTTCCATAATATGCAGAAGGCCCAGCTGCGGCGAGCGGGGAAGGTCCCATCCCAGCACCTCAGATAAGCAGTCCCACACTCCCATCCAAAATCTCGACAGCTTCTCGCACGACCATACCGTGTGTACAAATGTACTAGCCGCCCGCTCGCCCCGCAAGCACTCAGGGGAGGCAATCAAACCAGCCCTCCACAGTCGTTCTCTGGTATAATAGGCCCTGTGCAGGTATTTAAATTGAATAAACCTTAAGCGCACTGCTATTGCCGCTCCTCTTGGGGCTTCCAGGGCCTCCCTCCAGTCCTCCTCCTCAAACGCCCCAATGTCTCCCTCCCACACGGAGCGCAATCCATCCAGTGAAGAGGAGCAATGTGTGACCAGGGTTTGATAAATGTTAGATATTTTCTTTTCCTCCAGTTCCCCCATAAACACCTTAGCATCAAGGGGACTAAATTCGGTCTGCGAGTCCAAGCCTACCAGAGAAGGGGACAGGGCTTTTCGCAACTGCAGATACTTAAAGAATTGGGTACGAGGCATAGTATATTCTTCTCTCAATGCTTGGAATGACTTGAGGGCTGTGCCTTTCATGACGTGTCCCAATGTGGAGATGCCAATAGCATCCCAGCCCCGAAACCCCTGCAAGGATGCCAAGGCCGGCAGTTGTCCGTTCTGCCACAGCTGTGTCTCTCCTCGTTAACCTATTCCACCACCCCATACGGCGTAGAGCTCCACGCCACACCCGGAAGACCACCTGGGTGACCACGGGAAGCCTCTTTCTGACGGTCGCCGAATACAGGATGATATGTAGGGTGTCTGGATCCACCATATAGCGTTCAAGGGCATAGGCCTGGTCACCTCGGTCCCCATACCACCATTCATTTAGCACCAGCAAGTGGATGCTTAGTAGTAGGACAAAATGTCCTAGGTGGCCAGTACCCCACAGTAAGTGGAGAGAAGCAAGTACAGAGAGCCACTCTCGCCACTCCTCTGGCCCAGAGAAACTGGCTTAGCACCGAATTCTCTTGTCGAAACCACTGTGGCGCTATGGGATACGGGTGGCTTTGCAGCTGATACAGAAGGCGCAGGAGGGCCACCATCTTAAATATTGCCGAGCGACCATATATGTTTAGCGGCATTCTGGACCATGTTTTTATATCGGATCGCACGCGATCCCAGACTGGCACCACGTTGCGTGCCCCAGCTATTCCCGGTATATCGGTCAGAAAGATGCCCAGGTATTTAATACCGCCAGCCGCTTCCTGCAGCGTCGATGCCCAGAGTACCCTCCTCTCACGATCCCCCAGCACCCACAGCATGGATTTCTGCACATTTAAGCTTAGGCCCGATACCTCTCCAAATATACGCCTTATCTCGAGGACTCTGGGCCCCGACCTATCTATATCTGTGAGGAAGAAGAGGACATCGTCGGCGTAGAGTGCAATATGATCAGACGGACCCATCTCCCATTCAAATCTCCTCAGCTGTGCGTCAACCCGCGGCCAGCGGCTCCATGGCCAACGCAAATAAGTAGGGTGAGAGAGGGCAGCCCTGCCTGGTACCCCCGCCGATGGAAAAGGGGTTCGATACTAATCCCGCCACTCTCACCGACGCTGTCAGGTCTGTGTACAGCAATTGTAGGTAGGAGAGGAAATGAGGCCCAAGATTCAGGCGGGACAGAAGCACTCGGAGATAGACCCAACTCAAGGAATCAAATGCTTTATCTATGTCGGCCAGAAGGAGCGCCGTTTGGATTCTAGCAGCTCGGGCCGCCTTCACTACCACCTGCACGCGACGAATATTGTGTCTCGCCCTGTGGGGCATGAAGCCAGCCTGATCAGGGTATACTAGGTCTGTAATATAGGGGAGGAGATGATTGGCCAGGGCTTTCGCCAAGAGTTTTGCTTCAAAATTTAAGAGTGATATCGGCCGATAAGAAGAATGGTGTTCGGGGGTCCTCCCGGGCTTACAAAAGACCACAATTTTGGCATGTCACCAGTCCGCCGGAAGGCGACCCCGTTCCCTGGCCGCCTCTAGTGCCTTTCTATATCGTGCCCCCAGTTGGAGGTGGAAGGTCTTCATGAATTCACATGGGAACACGTTAGGTCCAGGGGCCTTCCCGGTGTTAAGCTCCCCCAGCGCCGTACCCAACTCTTCCAGTGATACAGGGAGTTCCAGCCTGTCGCGACCCTTGTCCGAAAGCGCGCGCAGCGGAAGGTCTGCCAAGAATTTGTCAACATCCTCCGCTGTGAGAGCGTCTTGGGGGCATAAATTGCCGCATAATACTGCACGTAGCTGGCCGCAAGGGCCTCCGGAGCTGTCACAGGGTCCACCAGCTCATTGCATAGTCCCGGCAGGGACTCCGCCCGGAAGGTATTCTGGCAGAGTCTGTGGAGCATGGTACTGGATTTATCCCCCCACTGATAGATTCTACTTTGCGTGGCCAACCACAGTTGGCGCGCCTCGTTTAGCAACAGGGATGTATAAGATTGCTGCGCCAGCAGCAACTGCCCGACAGCCTCAGCAGAGTCGCCAGTACTACTCTCCCCCTCCAGGTCTCGGACCCGCCCCGCTGCCTCCTCTATATCCTTCCTACGAGTTCTGCGGACTCCCGCACACCAGGCAATGTCAACTCCCAGAATCACGGGTTTTAGAGCTTCCCACAGGGTAACGGCATCTGTTTCGGGCCCATCGTTTTTCTCCCAGTAATGAGATAGGGCCTCTCGAATATGCGATTGGTAGCTGTCTTGTTGTAGGTGCTACTTGGACAGGCGCCATCTAAAGGGCTTTCGCTTCCTATCTAAGTAAAGATTCAGCGTCACAGGGGAGTGGTCAGATATGCCATGTGGGAGTATAGACGTAGAGGCTACTTTCCCTATCCAGGGGGAAGGAATGAACAGATAGTCTAGCCTAGAGAAGGATCGGTGCACGGCTGAAACATAGGATTATTCGCGTCTCCGAGCATGCTGGTATCGCCATGAATCAATCCATCCCATCCCCTGCACCATGCCGCTCAGTTTCGTTGGGGCGTCCTTCTTGGGGTAGATGATTCGACTGCTAGGTTTGCTGCACAGGCAAGTCTTGGCAAATTAAAAAACCATGTGAAGAGATGCAGAAACTAGCCAGATGCCCCAACAAAATCTACGTTGTTTTTGGAAGTACTACTTTTCGGGGTAGAAAATCTCCGACAAAACATATTTGGCGAAATATCGCGTGCAGATGAAGTAATGTGAAGACAGAAGTACCGCAAAACATTTCGGGCATAATTAATAATGTTCAGGAAACTACCCTACAATGTTGTTAATCAATCTAAGACCACTGTAACGCCAGCATTGCCTAAGGTTCATTAAACACGTCGGGTACGAGAGCTGCTACTGAAGACATATGATCTAGTGGCTACGTAACTGAATCTGGAATCTTAAACCCTGGTTTAACTATGGCTTTGGTGCTTCACCAAACGCATGTGATGCACGGCAGATCGCTTTATTTCCATGGGCTCCAGATTTTAAACATGTGAAATGTAAAAAATACTGTACAGTATCTGTCCTAAAGCCAAGTTGACATCACGGAGTCTGCGGTTTTATTTAAAAGGATCCCGTACACCGAACTTCTTTAGGTACCGTACAGCATGACATATTTGCAAAAATAATAACAAAACACTACCTGTAAAATCTGCGGCTACGCCTGGAAGTAGGTTTGCGCTATCACAAAGACCTCAATGAACAAAAAGTCGAGGCACCCGTTCCGAACTGGGCCGTCAAAATATACAGAACTCATCTACAAATATAAACTAGGACTGTGAATAGGCTAACTTTCCCCAGGACCTCTAAAACATCTTTGGAGTAAGGCAACCAGGGGATATTTAGACACTCCTTGCATCCGAAAAAAAACCTTGATAACAGAATAAATGAAAGTAAGAATAAAATTGAATCAGATTAGAATTGATAAGAGGTAGCTGTAAGGCTGGACCCAGCTGAGAGCCTGGTGATAGTGGGACTTGTTTAGTGGGACCTTTGATTACGGAAAAACGAGCTCCGCGTCGCACATAGAGCTGAAAGACACAAGACAACATTGATTATCAAAATGCAAAGTGATTAGTACGGGGTTTCTTCTAATGCAGAATAACCATCACTTACATAGAACAGCATGGCAACAGGGAATCATTAAAATAGTCATAATATAAAAAGAAAGTAAATATTGCTTCTACAAACTACAAGTAAAACACTGAGTTGCAGAGTGGCCCAAAAGATAAGAACAGTTAAGTAGAGTCCCCGCTTCAGCTACCAATGGCTGTTTTATATATGAATGTACAATCAGAATGTGAACGCGTATAAATCCAGGGCCAAAAGGGTTCGCTTGTGTGAAGGAGGTTATTTTAGGAGGAAAGGGCTACTAGGGATGGACCGAGAGGCGGTCTAAAACTGACAGTGCTAACTTACACCAAGACTCGCATATGATCACATTGTGTGATCTTGGGCACGTTGACTTATTGGCTTATACCTATGTTTACATACAATATTGAATTGTGGGTATGAAACACTGTTAAATGCCTGTATGTGACACTGAGGACAGCTGGTCAAGACTACACGATGGGCCCCTGATAGAATGGGGTTTCCATGTTAATGTGGAAAGCCCTGCAAACTACATTTTTCATGTACGCAAAGCGCTGTATTAATGCGGGGGTAAAAGGAAAGAGTACAGAGAAGGGCTGCGGGAGGGGCTGCAGGCTTTGTAATGACCCCTTCCCCCGATCTAGACAGTTTGATATAGATGTGTGGCTTGAAGGGGGTGATCTTAAGTTTCTTTACTGAAGAGAAGGTGGTAGGCACCTAGAAGGCAAGAGGGTCTCAGCTCTAGTGAGAGCAGTAAAATGCGTCTTCTTTTCTTCTTCTAGGTCTGGGGTAGTTGTTGCTGTGAATACCTGGCCCACAGTACATTTTAATTTTCGTTGTCAGGTATAGTTGTGGTAGAAACCTCCAGCTACAGCTTTCTCGGCAAAGTCTGAAAATGCAATGATGTGTTTTTTAAAGTGTGTGCCACAGGATAAAAAAGCTCAGGGGCTCCCCTAGTGTTTAAATTGAGCAGGTGGTTTTCAGTGCTCGGTACCGGCACTTAATTGTTAACACCGGCCATGTGACAGTCTGTCACAAGGTGGCGGCTGTCTGACTACTCTATAGATAACCACGACAGGTTATTTTATTAATTCAATATACTTTAAAAATGACTATTGCCTGCTGCCCAAGCCATTCTCATAGCTTTGGATGCCTGAAATGGTCTGCATTGTCACGTTCGTAGGAGTGTGATGGTTAGTTGTTGTGTTTTTACTAACACTGGCAGGGGCAATGTGTGGTGCGAGCTGCAGGGGACTCCTGGCGAGCGCCTTGGCTCTAATGTTTTTTTTTAACAAATCAAGCACTGGCGCCCCTACTATCTGCTAAGCGATTGCTGTCCTCAGGGTGAAGTAGTGCGCACAGGTATTCCCAATATAATAATTACTGCTATCAGTCACTTATGCTAAAGTTTTTACACTACAGAGTGAGCTCAGAGAGCGAGAGCGACCGCCCTTCGAAAGCATCCACATACAAGCACGGTTTCTACCGAAGGGGCCCGTTTTCATATATTCTTGCCTCGTATCGAAGCGGTGCAACGTGTCTCGGATCAGAGATGGGAACTTCCGGTTACCAGAGTTTAAAACATGGGCAAGAACCCATTGGTGTCACGAGTCACAGCACTCAAGCGCTATTCATGACAATGTGTGATAATAACACGTGGTGTGTGATTATTGTCTCAGGTTGAGTCGCATAATTACACCATGGAGTGCCCGTTATGATTACCTTGTAGCCTAAAATTGTATTCACAATTCTCAGGCAATTAGGCAGTTGTATTAAATTGCATTTCCTTTATGGTCTGTATTCGCGTTCCTCTATTATTATCCAGAAAAATACGATAAGACACTTTATCATGAATTTTTGTGTGGAATTTTAAATCACGAATTTAGAATCGATGTGTTATATATGATGTGTACTTTTATGGCAAAAAGACAAATAAACCTATATTGACTGATGACGTTTATGATGTGAAACAGTATTTACAAGCCACCCAAATGTTCATGAACACTAATAACCCTTGCAAATCATGGCACTATTTTAATACAATTTTCAAGATAAAATCAAAAAAGGTGAGGTGCTTCAGTGGAGCTGGTGTACACTGCACGAGGCAGTAGTAAACCCTGACAGTCAATGATTCTGGCGGACAGTACCTGCTAGAGATGTGAATTAGGCCAGGGTGATTGTCCAATGAAACCTGCGTCATTTGAGTAATTTCAGGAGTTTAGCGCTATGCCTCATAATGCCACTTCAGGTAATTATGCACCATTGGCAGTAAAATGTACTGTGAAATGTGCCATTTGTGTAAAAAGGGTACTGCAAATGCACAGAAACAACAGAACATGAGCAGCTCTCCTTGCAAGGTTTTTGTTTAAATGCATCCTCGCGCCATAAATTGACCCCAGGAACCATTTTGAGGTAAACTATGGCGCAAAATGAAGTAAATCCATTTCACGTAATTTCGGTAAAAGTTTGCACATGGATACAAAAGCAAATGACACAAGTTTCACACACCTCTGAAGTGAATATGAATGCCAATGATGACATTTCTATCACAAGACCAGCCATGGAGAATAGAATTATGAATCTTTACAAATCCAATGACAGTGAAACATAGGGGCAGCTCCTACACTAGGGTGGAGGAGCGTCGCCCCACTGCTTTCTCGCAGTGCGAGAAAGCCAAAACATAAAATGGTAATAACTTTTCGTTATTACCCTTTTATATTTCTTGCCGCATTGTGGGCTGGTGGGCAGAGCTGCCCTTAGAGCAAGGCAGGGTAGGAGTCGTTTTCCCACTCCTGAGTGCGCAAAGATTGTTTGGTCAGCCCTCTCGAGTGGCCCCAACCATTCGTGCGCACTCTGCCCTTCTCCATCCATTGCAGCCTGCATGGAGAACATGCCGGTACACAGTCAAAATATCGAGTTGTAAATATCGACCTACCAAAATATCGTGTTTAAAATTTCGATGGTATAGAATATCGATGTCAAGAATATCGTTGGACAGAATATCGACCCTAAGGTAAGTAATATCGAAATTATTTATATATCGATGTAAGTAATATCGAAGTTAGTAATATCGATAGCATATATATCGATGTCACTAATTTCGATGACACTAATATCGATATTTGTATGATTTTTATGTTTTTTATTATGTATGTGTTATATGTTTTACTTAAGTATTTAAAAAAAAATATTATATGTGTGTGGTAAATATTTGATTTACCGTCCTAATTTCTATGGAGGTAAGTACTTAATCAATAATAACTCAATCGGAAAGAAAGAGGCAGAGTCCGTGGTGTTAGAGTTCTTAGGGGTTTTATTCCTTAAAAAGGAATGGTACCAGACCGGATATCATGTTCCTACCACCACTGGGGTGTAGGAAGGGATAGAGCAATATTTTATTGACAATACATAGCTTATATACTTAAGTCACATTATAGAAACCAATACAGTAGGCGTAACAGCTGAGAGAAACAAGATAAAACACACACGTGGTAGTGATACGTAATTAGAAGGCGTGAACTAGGCGTGAACATAGAGGTGTGTGCTAGAAACGTCACAGGTAGGTGTCACAAGTGGGTGGCAACAAAGCAGAATCTTGTAATGTCAGCAGAAATCTGAGGCCTGGATGCGCGCGCAGCTGCATGACGTGTGATTGACGTGAAACCGGAGGGTGCAGGGGACTTGACATTTACACTGGCGGAAAGAGACAGAAGTCTGGCATGTCAGATCAACTCGTACTCTATCATATCTGGTATCTGATGTTTAGGAACTATATTATCTAAACGGAAAAGGTCTCTGGGGCAGAAGCTATTCTATACTGACTGTGAGTGCGTGTATAAGCGTCTAAGTGTCTGCATGAGAGGCGAGGGGGCATGGGCCTACCATGGTAACAGAGGCTATGAATTACTTGCACGGAGACAGTGAGGCCGGGCCCTTTGCTCTGCAGCTGGGGGGATGTTTACTTAAACTAGTAGGCAGGAATGCATTTTCGAGGAGCGGAACAGATAATTCGAAGGTTGAATTCAGTCTTGGCAGGCAGCAGGCTGAGCTAAGCGCCGTGAGCCGCACACGGAGTAAGGCAGAGGTCACGGGTACAGAGGCAGCCTGGGCTGAGGCTTTCAGAGTCAGAAGGCAGGAAAAGGCTCGATGGCAGAATTCAGGGCCTACTTCGCCAGAGCTGAAAAACGTGTAAAGTACACCACAAAAAGACACCACAAAAAGACGTTGGCATAGCAAACGGAATATTCAACCCATTCAGGGTGGGTCTGAAAGAGGACATGTTAACGTTGGACGCAAATGTATTTGCGTCTTCATAGCTGGCATAGGAGGGAAGTTACATGCACTTTAAGCTGGTACATGGAGACGGTGGGGTACACGTTAGGGAACATTACTTGACCATAAAATTTATATTTCCTCATTCCCTCCTTGTTCCCTACGGACCCTTCATGATATATCGATCCTCATGAATCGATCAGTCTGTTCTTGAAACATCATTTGCTCTTCTTTCTTCCTCTCACGTTTTGAGAGAAAACTGGAATGTTCAATACACGATGTGGCACACAGTCCACAAATCGCTGGCCCACACTGTAGGCACAGGCAGCAACTGAATATTATGACAAGGGCAATGCCTAGGAAGGATAGGATCTTCCATCCCCAAGCGGTCAACGTTGTCCAGAACCAACCGGACCAAGTCCAGGTGCCTGGTTTCTGATGTATCAGACTTGCAATTTTATGAAGACGTGTAATAGCTTGGTATACCGTTGGCGCGTTTTCTGGAATGAAAACACAGCAACTTGACCCGATGACCTTACAAGCTCCGCCTCTGTCTGCCAAGATGACGTCAATAACAAGACGATTCTGAAGAACAACAACCCGCATGGCGGACTGCTCCTCTGTTAAGTTACCTAGGGCGGAGGCCGTTTCATTCACTACTGCTTCGAGTGTTCTAGTTAATCTGCGTATTAGTTTACTGTTTTGGACGGGACCTGTGAAGAAAAAGAATCCTTTATTGAAATCTGTGTATTGCTCCCATGCCGTTTCAGTATAGTCGACAATCGGGAGATCTCTTCGGAGTCTATTCTTTACTAGATTTGTATTTCTGTGATAATCAGGAGGGGCTAGAAAAACAGGTGGCAGAAGGAATGCAATGTAACAGGTACCATCCCAATCTGGAGGTAAGCGTATGTATGCGGTATGGCCACAAACAAAGTAGGAATGACGGGTAGCTCTAAAGGAAGACTTGCCTTGATCACTGAATTCGACCACAGTAGTACATTTTCTATGACCCAAGTGTACTGAACCCTTCTTTCTGACACATAAATCACCAGTGACTGGTAATACTGACTTAGCAGGGAGAACTGGTGCAGCTTCAGATTCGACAGTAAGAATCATAAGGTTAATTGTATAATTACCTAATCCATAAACTTCATTTTCTAGATCAGTTCCTATTCTAATGGGAAGTCCCTTCTTGTCAGGGTAACAGGCATTAAGCAGAACTAAGTTCAAGTTTCCCCAAACCCAGCTCCCTTTAAAAACAGCGACATCAGGATCTAAGGAATTAATTATTCTAAACCATGCACCACAGGAGCCATTGTGAGTGAACGGGTACGGAAAGAGAGGCAGAACTCCCTTGTATTTCTGATAGGGAGGGAGTCGGCCACATATCCAGCAATTTGTAGCATTGTTAGTCTGATGGGAGTGATGTAACATACTAATGAATGTGTTGTTGCGCAGCGCGAGTCTGTAAGATAGTTTGTGGGGAGGTAATTCACTAAAAGAATGTTCGGCAGTGACATTGTAAGCAGATTGTTCCCGCTTGAAGATAGGGTAATATATGGGAAGCAATATACTCGCTACAATAATCAGAAGACTTAGAAAAAACATAATCAATAATGTCACTATACAGTGACTGCGGAGTGATTTACAATATGTACGTTTCTTCAGTTGTCTCTCTCTCTCTCTATCTCGATCTAGGGGATACATGTCAGAAAACTATTTAACCGATTCACCTAGGGGAGGACTTAAACAATTCAACTGTCTGACTTGCTAGATCGAAGTTTCATTCGATACTCCTCTTGGGGAGTTTTCTCTTGTTTGGTAACTTTAAAGTCTTTAGTATCGAGGCAGTCTTTGGAGGGGGTGGACGAGTCAGGTTCTGGCAACAGTTCATTACATTTTTTAATATGACTCGTGTGGATCCACCCCTTTCGGCCTTCCACCTTGATAGCGGTCCGCGTTGTAAGAAGGACGGTCTTCGGCTCTTTCCAGCGGGGCTCCAGCGGACTTTTCCTGTCGAAGTTCCTAATTAGCACTGTATCTCCGGGACGGACATCATGTGGCTTTACATCAGTGTTGTCAGGAAAGGCTGCGGCAACCTGTGAACGACATGATTGGAGTGCAGACACTAAGGAGGCAAGGTAATCTGTCAGCATATTACAATCTACATCGGTTATTTTCTTAGGCATGGGCGTCCCCCACATATTCGGTGGTCTGCCAAAGACCACTTCATACGGGGATAGTCCTGATCTCGAATGGGCGACCATTCTCATATAGAATAATGCAACTGGCAGGGCGACTATCCAGTCGACCCCTTTCTCTTTACAAACTTTAGCAAGGCGGGTCTTTAGTGTCTGGTTATGCCTTTCTACAAGGCCAGCGGCTTCGGGATGTCGGACACAATGAAATCTCCACTGATATCCTAGCAGCAGGGAAACCTGTTTCATGAGCTCGGATGAGAATGGCTGTCCGTTATCTGAGTACACGACACGAGGCAAGCCGTATCGTGGGAAGAATTCTCGAACCAGCTGCCTGGCAGTGGTCGGAGCAGTGTAATCTGGGACTGGATATGCTTCGGTCCAACAGGAAAGTGCACAAACAATTACGAGGACGTATTTGAATCCTCGACAACGGTCCATCTGGATATAATCCATCTGGAGGACTTCAAAAGGGTGATCGGGAGGATGAAATCCACCTTGCTCTACAGGGACGCTTTTACCTGGATTGAACTGACAACAGATCATGCAAGTACGCACTTTCTGTTTTGCTGCCGCTCGTAAGTGTTTGTTGTACCAGAGATTCTGTAAACTGTCTAACATCGCTTTCTCTCCTAGATGTGCTGGACTATGTGCTGTATTTATTATGACTTGAACCATAGAGTCGGGGAGAAACCATGTAGATTTTCCCTTCGTCATCCAACCTTGATCTGTCTGGATCCCTCCTAGTTCAGTCCATTTCTTTATTTCATCTGTAGTAGCATGTGTCTGAATATCGATTACATCTAGTGTGGGATCCCTAACTGTCATACAATGTGTCGGTACTATTGTCTTTGTCACGTCAGTTGTCTGGGTGTGAGTCAATGCTGTATGTTTTGCTGTCTGGTCTGCCAGGTCGTTACCCTGGGAAACAGAATCCGTAGCTTTAGTATGTGCTTTACACTTCATGACGGATATGCCTGAAGGCAGATGTTTTGCTATTAACAGTGCTTGAATGAGGGGACCGTGTTGGATCTTGGCACCGTGAGAGGTCAAGAAACCTCGTTCTTGCCATAACATTCCGAAGTCGTGTACGACTCCGAACGCATAACGGGAATCAGTGTATATGTTAACATTTCTGTTCTTGGCTAGTATACAGGCTCGGGTCAGAGCGATGAGCTCTGCCGCTTGAGTAGACAGTGTATCAATACGATATGTTTCTTTTACTTCAGTTTCAGTGGTCACTGCATACGCGGCCACTAATTCTCCTGTACTTGTTCTCATACATGAACCATCCACGTAAAGTGTCAGGTCTGGATTTGTCAATGGAACATCTGTTAAGTCTCGTCGGGGCTTTGTTACTGCATTAATGATCTCTATACAATCATGCGGGGCTGGATCTGTCATAATCGAAGGTAACAATGTTGCGGGGTTTAGAATGCTGCAGCGCCTGATTTCTATGTGTGGCTGGAATAGCGTCAATTCATAACCTGTCAGTCGTGCTATAGTCAAGTGTTGAGTCTGAGTTCTGTTTAAAAGAACCTCTACAGAATGTGGAACTTGTACTGTTAATGGATGTCCTAAAACAATTGAGTCGCTCTGTCTGATTGCTAGTGCTGTTGCTGCTACTGACTTCAAGCACGCAGGGAGTGCCTGGGCTACTGAATCCAATGTACTTGAAAAATAAGCGCAAGGCTTATGTGAACCTGCTTGGTCTTGAGTGAGGACAGACAACGCTGTACCATCACGTTCTGTAACAAAAAGTGTAAAAGGTTTGCTGTAACATGGTGTCGCTAAAACTGGTGCTTGGCATAAAGCTTTCTTTAATTCTTCAAAGGCCTGTGTATGTTCCTGAGTCCAAGGAAGGACAGTCGAAGTCGCTGCCTCCTGTGTTGTCAACTGAATGAGTGGTTTAGCTAGAAATGCATACTGAGGAATCCATTGTCTGCAGTACGAGGTGAGGCCTATAAAGGCCCGCACTTCCTTTTGTGTCTGGGGTTGTGGCATATTTACAATTAACTGGATACGGTCAGGAGTGAGCTGTCTCCCCACTTTGGACAGCAAGTGACCCAAGTACACAACTTGCTGAACACAGAATTGTAGCTTCGAAGGAGACACCTTGTGTCCCTTTTCGGCCAGAACATGTAAAACTGTCAGTGATGCTTGTTCACATTCGGGTTCACTTCGTGCGGTGATCAACAGATCATCAACGTATTGCAGTAAGGCGGCGTTAACTGGCATTTGAATACAATCAAGTTGTCTTTTCAGTGCTTGGCTATAGATGCTGGGGCTTTCTGTGAATCCTTGAGGTGCGCGTGAAAATTTGAAACTTCGTCCATTTAAACTGAATCCGAAGAGATATTGGCTCTCTGGGTCAATAGGCACACTGAAGAAGGCGTTCTTGAGGTCAATTACAGTAAAGAACGTTGCTTCTGAATCAATAGCAGTCAATAGGGATGAGATGTCGGGAACCACAGGGTACTGTGGTACAATGCATTTATTCAGTTCTCGTAAATCAATCACCAGCCGATATACTGGCGGTGCATTGGGATCAGTACGTTTAAGAATCGGAATGATAGGGGAATTACAGATATTGGAGTCGGTCTCTACGACCACTCCTTGGGCAATGAGCTCTTCAATGATTTCCAGTAAAGCCACTACAGCATCGGGTGGTAACTTGTATTGTCTGATTCGGGGTAAAACAACACCTGGTTTGAGTGTAACACGATATGGTGTAATGTGCATGCAGCCTACATCGGTTGGGCCTTGTGCCCACAAGTGATCCGGTACATTTTTCAATCTGACGTCAAACTCTCGTAATACATAGTGACCCTTGAAATCTCGCAAGAAAAGTCTAACTCCTTCCGGAGAACAACATATCACTGCTCCTAGAGCCTTCAGTGTCTTTATTCCTAACAAGTTTTCTGGACATGATTTCGTAAGTAACAGGTCTGTAACACGTGATAATGGACCCACAGCCAGGGGGACGGGTTTCGATACCTCATTTACAATAGGTTGTCCTGAAAAACCAAGGGAAACATTCTGTGAGCCTGAGAGGGGTGCCCCTGGGACTTCATCATGGCTGATTGTTGTGCGACTTGCCCCTGTGTCAATTAAAAACTTTCTGTCTTTTCCCAATACTTGACTGTGTACATAAGGACCCTCTTGATCTACAGGAATCTCAATAAGAGGCAAGCCACCCTCCCTCTCTAGGCTGTTTCATGTGTATCGTGGATAATCGGGGTAATCAGATTGGGCATACTGGTACATCTGTTGTGAGACTTGCTGAGTCGCGGCAATGGGCTGTGGCTGTGACTGTGGTACCGCTACTGTCTGTGCTGTATGTGGTGAAACATGCATAGGCTGTGTATTCTGCAAAGTCTGTTGCTGGACCTGGTCTTGTCTAGGCGGACGCGGTCTTTCTTTAGTTTTACCTGTTGATATATTATGTTTCAGGACTGGGCATTCATGTACGTAGTGACCTGGCTGCTTGCAATAGTTGCATGTCCCTTTAACAGGAGCTGCTGAATTCTGGGTCTGGGTCGTACCCTTTCTCTGGCCGTCGGCTGGAACCGACTGAGCCACTAACATTTTCATTTTCGTGTCTTTCATGCGTTTCTGTTCATGATCCTGTTCTTCTCTGATTCTGTTCTGATGGTACTGTAACATCTGTAACATCTGGGATGGCGTATTTGCTTGCCATGTACTCTCAACCTTATATACACGGTCCTTAACTGCTGTCAGGGAATTCTCGACTAATTTTGATACAAAAAGATGCGGGTACGACTCGCTACCTGGTTTTAGGCCACTATTAATAATGAAACATTTCTCGAATCTTGAATAGAAGTCACTGGTATCTTCATCGTGTTTCTGTTTACAGGCTGAGATTGCGTCCCAGTCTTCCTTTTTAGTGGTCAGTAATCTTGGCAGAACCTGTACTATCAAACCTGGTAATGCTTTAGCTTTCTCCCTAAGGCCTAGCCCTGGAGTACGAAGTTTTTCCTCGTCTTCTATTTCTGTCCATATAATCTTTTTGTCTCCCACCTCCCATTCTCTTTCCTTTAGTTTCTCGTAGATGCCGGTGGGCAGCAGTACCTTTAACATTTTCATGATATCTGCATATGTGTAATCTCCCATCAGTAACATGTCTTTAAGTTCTCTGTGAAAACCTGCAGGGTCTTTGTCGTGACAGGGTACTAGTTTCTTCATTTCCAATAGTTCTAACTTGGTCAGAGGTGTGTGTACATACACACGTTTCAAGGTATTATCGGTACCCATAACTGGATGTACTTCTCGTAAAGGGTTCTGTCTTTCAAGACGCTCCATATGATACATTTTTCTTTCTGGGGGCGGAGCGGAAACATATTGTGAGCTTAAGAAAGTGTTATATCTGTGCCGTTGTTCTAGAATTATTTGTATTAACTTGGTACTTAGGCCTCTCCATCTATCCATGAGTAGTGCTTCTAATGTATCGTGTAAGGGACCTGGATCAGAATGTTGATTTCTGTATAACCTGAGGAGGTGCTGAACCATATATGTACCTGCTAATTTCTGCTCGTCTGGGGATAGGTTCAGAAATGTCTGCGCTACAGTGTCATCATTGTATATATTAGGATTGTCAGCCCATAGTACTGCTGACCGGGCTAGTTCTTGTTCATCCATAGAATTGAGTACATGGTACCCCATTCGTTCTCGAAGGATTTTATCAGTGTCTTGAAACTGATGTTCAGGAGAATTCGGTTTTGATATGCCAGAGAGAAAAACTCTCTTGCTTTCTGCACGAATGCCTTTCCTAAGGTAAGTTCCCTTACCTACATACGCTATCGTATCTGTAGTCTTTTCTGGTTCTTCAGGTGCTTCCTCCTCCTCGGAGGAACCATTTTCTTTTTCTTTTTCGTGTATGTCTATTACTGCTTTTCTTATTTTCTTGTACATACTAGCTATACAATTCGCTTTATCATGCTTTCCTTCTGATATATTTTGACCCCACTTGTTTAGTGCTTCCATTTCATCCTGTTCTGTCTCAGGCCTGTCTCGTTCTCTTATTAAGCAATTTATGAAAAAACGTAATATATATGCTTGAGTGTCAACTTTCTGATGTGCCAGGGCCTCCTTAATACTTTCAGGATTTTCCCCAGTCTGGACAAAATGATATATTCTATCTAGGTGATCTGTCATTCCTGAGAATAACATTAGGTAATCTGTAGCTTGTCGCAAACGTAGTGATGCTATCAACATTCTACCGTCTTTGCCGGGTACTGGATCATATCTGCAAACTGAAAGCGGTTCTTTGAGTATGTCGAGACGGGGTGATTGGAGCGTAGGGTGGTTCTGCATGTCCCTAAGGTGTAATCTGTGTGTTGCTGGCGGGGTCTGGTAACCCCCGGTCGCACCTCCTGAGGCAGAGGCTTGGGCATTATCCCTCTGTGGAGTCTGTATATGTACTTGAACCTGTCTCTTAGTAGGATCAGGCAGAAACGGATTTGGTATCTTAACCTTAGGTGTGAGAAGCGGTGGTGGGGGTGGAGGGACGACAGGCTGTCGGACGGGGGAACTTTGTTGCGGTAATGGCGGGATATGGTCTGGAGGCGGGTTGCCACCTCCGTCCCCGTCACCGTCAGTGGGCGGGGCGCGTGAATTGGTGTAAGCGGGTGCTACATCATCTAGATAGGAATTCAGAAATATGTCTTTAGTGGTCCTGTGAGTTACTTTAGTCGGAACCAATGGTGGCGGCAGATCTTTCGGTATTTCTGAAGTGGCTTCAGGCGAACCCTCGGCCACTAAGTACATGCCATTTACAAGATTGTTTTGTGCGCGGTCTACTTGTTCTGCTTTTACTCGAATCCCTTCAATAACTAATTCATTTTCTCGGACTTTATCCGGCGCCTCTCTAAGTCTGTCCTCTCTACGGAGTTCTTTTTCGGCACGTTTATGCGATTCTTTACGCCACAGTTCTATGGCATCTTTCTGTGATTGTCTGGCTTTCTTTCTCCATAGAGCTTCTTCTACTTTCAGGATGCACTCAGCATCCCACGTTCCTGTAACGGGCCATCTGTGTCTTTCTTCTAGGTGCTCAGTATAATCGGCCCATAAATCTAGATACAATATGGCGTCTATGCCATGCTTATGGTACATGAAATTTCCAGGCGTGTCCCTAGGGGGGATAGGAATTTCTTCCTCTAGTATCCCTTTCCTAGTTCCTATCTGCTTTAACTTATTGAAAAACGGCATCTTGTTTACTTTAATACTGTATACTCAATCCTTGCTATTTAATTCTGAACACAGCTAGTTACACAAGAACACAATAATGCACATTAAAAACAGTCACTCATACCACGACATTTATCACATGAAAGACATTTGAGACATATATGACTACCCCCCTATACTGGATGTACTGCTAAACAGCACAGATACACTGTCTAAAACAGTGCAGACCGAATTTGTGTACCCAAACCCGTCTTTACCGGATACATAATAATGCACCCGTCTAGATACGTCCCAGCAATGGTACTCACCGGGAAGCACGGAAACAGAAGGCCTCGGAAAACTCGACTGGACTGGACCGGACTCGACTCGACACGTGGATACTTCGGAAACTGGTGGGCCTCTTGACACCTCGGACCTTGCTTCTTTCGGCTAGGCTCTGGTCGGGATCCTCCGCACTCCTCACCGCCTCGTCTGGGTGCTGATCGCAGTCTTCGTCACCTCCGTGGGCCAGAGGGAGATACAGGAAATCCTGCCAGTACGCGTAGTTCCGTCTAACTGATGGCAGGGGACAGAGCTTGCAACGCACCAACCGGCGCGTGGGGTGGGGGAGGGGTCCCTATTCGGGCGCCAAAATGATGTGGTAAATATTTGATTTACCGTCCTAATTTCTATGCAGGTAAGTACTTAATCAATAATAACTCAATCGGAAAGAAAGAGGCAGAGTCCGTGGTGTTAGAGTTCTTAGGGGTTTTATTCCTTAAAAAGGAATGGTACCAGACCGGATATCATGTTCCTACCACCACTGGGGTGTAGGAAGGGATAGAGCAATATTTTATTGACAATACATAGCTTATATACTTAAGTCACATTATAGAAACCAATACAGTAGGCGTAACAGCTGAGAGAAACAAGATAAAACACACACGTGGTAGTGATACGTAATTAGAAGGCGTGAACTAGGCGTGAACATAGAGGTGTGTGCTAGAAACGTCACAGGTAGGTGTCACAAGTGGGTGGCAACAAAGCAGAATCTTGTTATGTCAGCAGAAATCTGAGGCCTGGATGCGCGCGCAGCTGCATGACGTGTGATTGACGTGAAACCGGAGGGTGCAGGGGACTTGACATTTACACTGGCGGAAAGAGACAGAAGTCTGGCATGTCAGATCAACTCGTACTCTATCATATCTGGTATCTGATGTTTAGGAACTATATTATCTAAACGGAAAAGGTCTCTGGGGCAGAAGCTATTCTGTACTGACTGTGAGTGCGTGTACAAGCATCTAAGTGTCTGCATGAGAGGCGAGGGGGCATGGGCCTACCATGGTAACAGAGGCTATGAATTACTTGCACGGAGACAGTGAGGCCGGGCCCTTTGCTCTGCAGCTGGGGGGATGTTTACTTAAACTAGTAGGCAGGAATGCATTTTCGAGGAGCGGAACAGATAATTCGAAGGTTGAATTCAGTCTTGGCAGGCAGCAGGCTGAGCTAAGCGCCGTGAGCGGCACACGGAGTAAGGCAGAGGTCACGGGTACAGAGGCAGCCTGGGCTGAGGCTTTCAGAGTCAGAAGGCAGGAAAAGGCTCGATGGCAGAATTCAGGGCCTACTTCGCCAGAGCTGAAAAACGTGTAAAGTACACCACAAAAAGACGTTGGCATAGCATACTTAGAAACGGAATATTCAACCCATTCAGGGTGGGTCTGAAAGAGGACATGTTAACGTTGGACGCAAATGTATTTGCGTCTTCATAGCTGGCACAGGAGGGAAGTTACATGCACTTTAAGCTGGTACATGGAGACGGTGGGGTACACGTTAGGGAACATTACTTGACCATAAAATTTATATTTCCTCATGTGTATTAATTTTATATATTAATACATTTATTTATTTATTTATTTTTAAAATTTTTGAAAACCTTTATTTGTGTAGATCAGGGGTACTCATAGTACGGCCCGCGGGCCGGTGGCGGCCCGGCAAGCCTTCCTTGGCGGCCCGCCGGACCTTGCAGACATGTACCAGTTTAAAAAAAAAAATTCAAGAGTTTTAGTAAACACCGCTGGTTGATGCAGCCTGACTCGGAGAGGCTCTGCTCTAGGGGGGTCGGGAAATTCCAGCCATAAAGTGGAGCTGCAGGGGCATCAGAAGAGGTGAAACAGAACAAAGCCTCATTAACGATTTAATGGTCTTTTAAAGACCTGTGAAGTGCTCCGGCTGTGTGCGCTCCAGGCAAGCTGACTCATCCCGGGCTGCCACAGAGGAGGGGGGGTGGGGGGGGGGATTGTTGGACAATTACAGTGATCAGGACAAACCCCGTGACTGATTGAACCGAGCCGAGCATGAACTTGGAGATCACTCTGCGCAGCCTCGAGTAGCATTTGTTTTATCGACACTGAAGGGATGAAAGTCTGAATCAGCCCAGCCTTATTTGGAATCCCTGCCCTCCGGATTACACCTGATCTCTGCTGCAGTGGTCCAGCCAGCTCTCGTGCACCCTCTACATTAGGGAGTCACTAATAATGTGCTGCAGATTTTGGGAAGGCTGGGGAAGGTGGTTCGATGTGTGCAGCAAATAGCTCTTGCTTTTCGTGATATTTCTAATAGAATTAATACACCTTGCCTAGACAGAGATAGGGAGACAGAGATGGAGAGAGAGGGCGAGGGAGGGAGAGACAGAGGGAGGGAGTGTGAGGGGAGGGAAGGAGTGTGAGGGGAGGGAGGAAGAGAGTCAGGGGAGGGAGAGGGAGGGAGAGAGAGAGAGAGTCAGGTGAGGGCGAGGGAGAGAGAGAGAGAGGGAGAGAGGGTGAGTCAGGGGAAGGCGAGGGAGCGAAAGAGAGTCGGGGAGGGAGAGAGAGGGAGAGTCAGGGGAGGGGAGGGAGGCAGAGGCATAAGGAGGGAGGGAGACAAAGGGAGGGAGGGAGGGAGAAAGAGGGTGAGAGGGAGAGAGAGAGGAAGACAGGGAGAGAGAGGGAGGGAGACAGTTAGAGAAAGGGAGACGGAGAGAGGGAGGGAGACGGAGAGAGGGAGGGAGACAAAGAAAGGGAGGGAGACCAAGAGAGGGAGGGATACAGAGAGAGGGAGGGAGACAGAGAGAGGGAGGGAGGGAGAAAGAGGGAGGGAGGGAGGGAGGAAGTGGGAGGGAGTGAGGGAGACAGAGAGAGAGGGAGAGAAAAAGAGAGGGAGGGATGGAGACAGAGAGGGGAGGTAGAGAAAGAGAGAGGGAGGAAGACAGAGAGAGGGAGGGAGGGAGACAGAGATAGGGAGGGAAGGAGACAGAGAGGGAGGGAGGGAGACAGAGAGAGGGAGGAATACAGAGAGAGGGAAGGAACGAGAGAGAAGGAGGGAGACAGAGAGGGAGGGAGGGAGACAGAGAGGGAGGGAGGGAGACAGAGAGGGAGGGAGGGAGAGAGAGGGAGGGAGGGAGACAGAGAGAGTGAGGGAGACAGAGAGAGTGAGGGAGACAGAGAGAGTGAGGGAGACAGAGAGAGCGAGGGAGACAGAGGGAGTGAGGGAGACGAGAGAGGGAGGGACGGAGAGAGAGAGAGAGAGAGAGAGAGAGAGAGGGAGGTAGAGAAATAGAGAGAGGGAGAGAGACAGAGAGAGAGATATGTGTGTATGCTCGGTCTGGTGGCTCAGTGGACAAAGACATCCGCTGCCAGGGCCTGTGTTCAACCTCATGGTCACAGGTTTTTTTTTGTCTCTAGCCCCGCCCCTCTCTCACTGACCACGCCCCCACCGGTGTGGCCCTCGGCCACAAACTACACTGTAAATTTGGCCCCTTGGAGAAAGTTTGTGAGTACCCATGGTGTAGATGGTTGCATGCAAATACGGGCCTATAACCCAGAGGCCGGCCACAGAACAAACTGGAAAGCACCAATATCAGTAAAAAGTACGGAGTGGTTACGCAATACTACACAATGCTGCGAGTCCATAACGCTAACTAAGTGGGACCACTCGGCACAGGATCAAAGAAGGTTAATTTTTATTTTAAGAGAATAAAGGATTGGTTGTATAATAAGCGACCTGGTGCACATGGCGGGGAACAGAACCAACAACATTATATTAGGGAATCCATAAATCTGTAATCAGAAAAGTCCAAAGCGTGCAAGCCATAGATGCCCTTGTAATTCTTCTTCGGTAGTGTCCACCCGTAACCTCATGTGCCCAAAGACAAGCAGAACAGCACTCTCATAACAGTCAAACCATCAGAGAGACGGATAAAGTTGCAATCACTATACAGCCCAACCCGGAAAGTAAAAGAAAACGAAAATACTAGAAAAAGGGAAAAGGGGGGACTCCATGTTACTGTGCCCGCCCCACGGCGATAATGGCGATCAACAATCCAGACAGCAAACACTCTTAGGGGCGGGACGGCTAAGTCAGGATAAGCAGAACCTGAAGAAATCATATTATGTAGGAATACTCAATCCTCCCCCCCCAGTCACTCACCCCGCGGGAATCACGCACAGTCATGGGGACCCAAGAAAAGGACACAAAAGTGCCATAGAAACAAGTAACTACCTAATAGACCCCATTCCACCTGCCCCACCCTGCACCCCTGCAGAAGGCTATGGCCTACCCCTCCCAGCAGCGTGCCTGTCGCCCTAAATAGAACCCGAAATATAGAAGGAGATAATATAGGGAAAAGGAAAGAAAACAGATAAAAAGGGAAAAAGGAAAGCCAGGAGGGAGGATACCATGTAACAGGGCGCACGGCCCCCACCCCCTGCCCATACAAACAATTAGTGCAGCCCCAGAACGAAACTGGCAAGTTTTCAGGTAGCCATACATATTAAGGATTCGACAAATTATCACAATGTGGGGTAGTCCATAACTCCGTGCACCGAACAGCAGTCCTCCGGATTAAGAACTGGGCTCACCCCAGTCCTTTCTTAGATATCGCCACAATGCATGTCGAAGTGGCTGGCATAAAACAAAGCGGTGAGAAGAAGCCGTGGAATAGCAGCTGAACGGCCAATGGAAGCGACCCCTGGGATTTCCTCCGCCGATGGTAGTGCAAAAGTTGTTTACGGCAGTCATGTACACCAGTGTCAATGATAACCAGCAAATCTTCTCGCATGCGAACCAAGACATTGCTACCCCCACCAAAATGCAGGAAACAAACAGCAGCCACCTCGGGCCCAACCGCATCTCTGAGAGATGCCCGGGAGCAATGGCGGTCACCACATTGTCTTGCACACAAGAATCTCAGGCCAGGGTCACTTGCCAAATCTTCAGCGCTCGCAAGACGTTACCAATCGTGGGTTCGCGCCCCCCAGTGCAGGCCCCAGCACAGTTCAGAGAGGCAGGATCGACATCCCAGGGCGTTCCACAGCATACGGCATCAGCCGCCATTTTGCGAGTATAGCGCCGTCCCTACGGAACCAACTCCTGGGGTGGGCTCACAGGCAGGGCCCCCGTGGGATCCCCTTCAAGCACCCAAAAAGCACCCTCGATGCAGAAACGAGAACTACCAAAAGAGGAGGGACCCGCTGGAGCCACTCTCCGCCACCGAGCGATGAGGCTCGGGATGGCCAGGCAAGGCAACAAAGGGGGGAGCCACCAACACGGCGTCCCCCACACACAACTTGCCGCACCTCACCTCTGGAACACCGGACGGTAGTCCCAGGCGCGTCCAGTTGCCTCCGGCCCTTTCGCACAACGGCATCTTCCGGCCGGCCTCCATCCTCCACCCGAGGCCGCTACCGACACCGTCTCGCCGGCCACTCACTGAAGGCAAGGCCCCGGTCTCCACCCCACGAGGGCCGCACTTCATGGGAGGACGCCGCTGCGGACCCACTGAACGCCGGATCCACCAGGGCGGGTGGTAAGTATCAGCAGACCTTCATCTATAAAATGTTATTGTTTTTGGCCAGGATGGGTGGCAGGATAGATGAGTTTGGGCAGGGAGGCCGGCGGAGCCGAGCTTCCGTGCGGCCATCACGATGTCGAGCTTGGCTCCTCCCCAAATAAATGTATTTATAAGCAAATTATATGTTTTAGTACCGGAGCGGGTTGTGGGTTTATAGGGGAACAGGGTGGGAAGTAATTTAATTATGTTTCAATAATTATTAATTAGTAGGAGTTATAAATTAATTTTAATTAATTGCTAATTAATTTTAAATAATTGGAAATTAATTTTAATTAATTGATTAATTGATAAATATGTTCTGTAGCGGGTTGTGGGTTTATAGGGGAATAGGGTGGGAAGTAATTTAATTATGTTTAATTAATATTAATTAGTAGGAGTTATAAAATAATTTTAATTAATTGCTAATTAATTTTAATTAATTGGAATTTTATTTTAATTAATTGATTAATTGATAAATATGTTCTGTAGCGGGTTGTGGGTTTATCGGGGAATAGGATGGGAAGTAATTTCATTATGTTTAATTATTTATTAATTAGTAGGAATTAAATATTAATTTTAATTAATTGGTAATTAATTTAAAGTAATTGGTTATTAATTTTAATTAATTGGTAAATAATTTTAATTAATTCATACATAGATTAATTTGTTCTGTTGTGGGTAGTGGGTTTATAGGGGAATAATGTAATTAAGTAATAATGTTTTTAAATTAATTGTTTTGTTAATTATATAATTGATCATTAATTATTAAATGGTAATTAAATATTATAAAATGTTATATTTTAATATTTATTTTGGGTTAATATATTTTGATAATCATGTCTTTAATAATTATGTATAGGTATTGTGTATGGTTTATATATATTTAATAGTTTATATTTTTAATACTAAAAAAAGCTTTTATTTATAAGTATGTTATTTTAACCCCTACGCTATCCAACACTTTCCCTACTGTTACACTCTCTGGAGTTGGAATAGTAATTGTTACCCCTACACTATCCAACACTTTCCCTACTGTTGCACTCTCTGGAGTGGGAATAGTAATTTTTACTCCTACGCTATCCAACGCTTTCCCTACTGTTGCACTCTCTGGAGTGGGAATAGTAATTTTTACCCATACGCTATCCAACGCTTTCCCTACTGTTGCACTCTCTGGAGTGGGAATAGTAATTTTTACCCCTACGCTATCCAACGCTTTCCCTACTGTTGCACTCTCTGGAGTGGGAATAGTAATTTTTACCCCTACGTATCCAACGCTTTCCCTACTGTTGAACTCTCTGGAGTGGGAATAGTAATTTTTACCCCTACGCTATCCAAAGCTTTCCCTACTGTTGCACTCTCTGGAGTGGGAATAGTAATTTTTACCTCTAAGCTATCCAACGCTTTCCCTACTGTTGCACTCTCTGGAGTGGGAATAGTAATTGTTACCCCTACACTATCCAACGCTTTCCCTGCTGTTGCAATCTCTGGAGTCGGAATAGTAATTGTTACCCCTATGCTAACCAATGCTTACCCTACTGTTGCACTCTCGGGAGTGGGAATAGTACTTTTTACTCCTACGGTATCCAACGCTTTCCCTACTGTTGCACTCTCTGGAGTGGGAATAGTACTTTTTACACCTACGCTATCCAACACTTTCCCTACTGTTGCACTCTCTGGAGTGGGAATAGTAATTGTTACCCCTTCGCTATCCAACGCTTTCCCTACTGTTGCACTCTCTGGAGTTGGAATAGTAATTGTTACCCCTACGCTATCCAACACTTTCCCTGCTGTTGCACTCTCTGGAGTGGGAATAGTAATTGTTACCCCTACGCTATCCAACGCTTTCCCTACTGTTGCACTCTCTGGAGTTGGAATAGTAATTGTTACCGCTACGCTATCCAACACTTTCCCTGCTGTTGCACTCTCTGGAGTGGGAATAGTAATTTTTACCCCTATGGTATCCAACGCTTTCCCTACTGTTGCACTCTCTGGAGTGGGAATACTAATTTTTACCCATACGCTATCCAACGCTTTCCCAACTGTTGCACTCTCTGGAGTGGGAATAGTCATTTTTACCCTTACGCTATCCAACGCTTTCCCTACTGTTGCACTGTCTGGAGTGGGAATATTAATTTTTACCCCTACGCTATCCAAAGCTTTCCCTACTGTTGCACTCGCTGGAGTGGGAATAGTAATTTTTACTCCTACGCTATCCAATGCTTTCCAGACTGTTACACTCTCTGGAGTGGGAATAGTAATTTTTATTCCTACGCTATCCAACGCTTTCCCTACTGTTGCACTCTCTGGAGTGGGAATAGTAATTATTACCCTTACGCTATCCAACGTTTTAAATAATTAATGTTATAAATATTAAAAGAATATTTAATTATTTATATTTGTACATTTTATTTATGTTATTGTTTTATGTTTGTAAATGTATTAGTAAATTAGAATATATTTTATTAATTTATAAATTAGTAAAATAATTATTACTACTTATTGTTCAGTACATATATATTATATATTTACTGTATATATTTAATTAATGTATTATTATTAAATATGTATTATTTATTAATTTTATACATTATTAGATACTTTTAACTATGTATATTTTATTTATTAATGTTATTTACTTTATTTTACATTTATATAAAAAATGATATTTTTAACATTGATATTTTTAACATCTATATTATTTTTTCGATATTTTTGTACTTATCATGTTGTAGATAGGATGTCGATATTCTTGCCCTCGATATTTTTGACTCGATATTCCTATAGGTCGATATTTTGTAGGTCGATATTTTGTCAGTGATCCGAACATGCCACCCCAACAGCCCCTGGCTGAGTGGCATCCCGACCAACCACAACACTCCTCTTTAGCATTGTTATTGGCTTAGGGGAGGGAGCCTGGCTGCCTGCTACCAGTTCATGTCGGAGGTAGGAGAGCAGGAGCATTGAAGACGCAGGACCCGGACGGGCGGAAATATAGGTTTAAATAAGATTTTTTGTATTATTGACCCCCCCACTCCTGCGTGACCCTCCGCCTCTACGTGCAACTCCATGCTCTCCCACCCACCCGCGAGCCATGCCAACCACTACTGGTAAAACAACGTGAGTGATGGCTAAAGTAAACAAGCATTGGCGATGCCAATTGATCGCGGCATATTAACGAGTTTAGTGATGTAGTTGCTATTATAAATATAGTCATATACTGTGTTTAGTATCAGATGAATAAGTTAGTAGGTTAGCAATGCCTTCTGAAATAGCAGAATAGTAATGCAGCAGTTTTAGTAGTAAAGCAGTTACAGCAGGAGCAATAGAGTCGTGATAGCAGTTACCATTAGTGCATTGCTAGTAGTGTTAGCAGAACAGAGTATGAGCAAAGTTAGTATGATACCAGTGTCAGCAGTTTGAGCAGTTTAGCAATAACAGTAATATAAGGAGAGCAAATATAATTTCAACAGGAGAATAGTAATAGGAGTAAGATCACAGAAGTAACAGTGGGACAGTATTGTGAGTAGCATTATTAGAGTAAAACTGCACTAACAGGAGCAACAGTATGTGCTTTATAAGTTCCTATTCAATTCAATTTTGAAAATTACGACAGCGTTTTGATGGAAGGAGTAATCAATCAAAATAATTGGAAATAAGCAGAAAATCATCAGGGAGGTATTTTTTCTCAGTAATATTACAAGAAAGAACTTATTAGGCGGCACATCTTTCAAATATTATGGAGCGAATGTATATCTTCAGTTAAAAGGAGAGTTTTAAGTAATGCGTTTTTTTATGGCAGGACTCCAAAACTGAAAAAAACATGCATGTTGTTCACTGGAAGTGGTAAAAAGCTACGGGTAGCCTAATTTAAATTGCCCAACATCCTACTTGTGCTGTGAGTACCGGAACCTTTGACGCTCTGTAAGCTGCACAACATAGATATATGTGAGACTGGTGAAAAGCAGAATCTGAGAAACTAATGATGACACCTAGACTACATTATGGCAGGTGCGCTCACTATGGAAATTGCCATGGATCAAAAGAATGGACAGAGATGAAGCAGATATAATAGCATTAGCCATGGGGGAAACCAGGAGCGTTTGGGATGAGGTGAGGAGGACCCCAAAATGTATCCGCAATTTGGAGCATTTTATGGTGTTATTTTGGGAACCCATATTTTCACATTATGTTCTTTTGTGGAATTGGAAAAAAGCGGCCTTGCAGGAATACACGGTGCGCGCACCCTTTTTGCATGAGTGCCTCACCCGTTATGTTGTGAGCCACCGTGTGCAATGCAATAGGTCTCGCATTTATGCAATCTTGAGCTATTGGCAATGTTAATAACAATGTCTTTTATTTATGTTTTGGTTTTTAAAACATAAATAAAAAGCATTTTCATTTACAATGCCAAGACCTAAAACTATCTGAAATGCGAGACCTATTGCATTGAAAATGCATGTTTCATTTAGTTACAGCACTCCCTAAGAGTGCATTTGCTTGCAGACAGTCTCCCTCCAATACTTCAATGCCAAACCGGCAGCAAGAGTAGTGACAACAATGCTTGCAGCGCTGTCAGCAGTACTGATGAGAGAGATCGTAATGTTACTGGCAGTGACGCTTTTGTCAGCGATAGTGTAGTAGCAGCGGTGCCTGCGTGCTGGCAGCTGATCTGCTGAGAGAGATCGTAAGGGCAGTGGTACAGGCAAAGATGCTTTTGGAAGCAAGAGTAGGGACAGCGTTGCTTGAAGCGCTGGCGGAGATGCTGCTGGCAGTGATGGGGATGACTCTGGTGCTAGTAAAGACACTGACATCCATCGCAATATTGAAAACACGTCATCACTATCCATGAATATTATAGATATAAACACATTTAGAATTTTGGAGGAATGGCTATGCACTGTCAGTGACCTGGTGAAAGAGGGCATGAAACAGGACCATATATTCAAAGCTGTTCCTAACAGGGGCCCCATAAATATGTTTTGGCACAGGGCCCCCAAAATATTCTAGATGTCCCAGTTTGCCCACTCTTTTAAAACAATCCCACTGAACATAGAATTCTCACAGGATGGCTCACGACTGTAAATGTCCAGGTGACACCCAGTCATCTAGCAAACTTAATGGTGATGCTGGCCCAGCCGTCAGGTTTCCAGGCTGCCAGATATCAGCATCCAAGTGCAACTAGCCGCCCCAACTCCACTTTAACTACAAGCATCATCAAAACCCGTGTGTGCCCAGTCACCAGTGCGTTCTTTGTCCAGACATCACCATTCACCTCTGCTATAAACTGCCATGGGCCCACTAGGCTGTTTGACAACTCCCCCACCCACAACCATCAGCACGTGAATGGGGTCAACATCATCGCCCATCCAGGTGCCCGACTCTCCCCTGACTGAGCCTCCTCTGCCCTGGCTCCTCGTCTCACCGCCCCTCCGGGTCAGTACCGGCCAGTACCAGAGCTCCTTGTCCTGCTGATAGGGGTCCTGTTTCTTGCAGAGCTGCGGCACCTTGTGCATGTCCCCGACATGTGGTTCAGAGTGTGCCCTGCATGGAGTCACGGTTGGTGGGCATAGCTGCAGGGGTGTTACAAGAGCACGACTGCCCCTGCTGTGGCCCGGACCCGATGGCAACGGTATCCTGGCAGACTGCGCACATTTGCGGATGGGCTGGCGCTGTAATGTCCAAGACTGCCCTGCGCAGTCTAGTGTTCACGCACGTAGTCGTGCGCCAGCGCGGACGTGGTACGTGGCGTCCGCGCGTACTATAAAATAAAGGAGGCGTGGTCTCGGGGTTAGTCCGGACCACGCGGAGAAGCAGCAAGGTGTCCGGAGTCCCTCTGTCCAGCGCAGCGTCACCGCGCTGCGCCAGCACACGCAGGGGGGCCCCACAATGGCGACGAGGGCGTAGAGTGCCCATGCTACACGAAGAAAGGCTATCTCGCCTGCACCCCCGGTGCGCCCATGCGTCCCCCGACCTCCTGGGACCACACACGTGACTGCCGAGTACGGAGCTGCCGGCCCTGCATCTCCTCGACGGCGCAGGCTGGCCTCAGTGCTTTCTGCCTTCCAGGGGAGACATCGAGTGTTTTCAGCTCTGGCACATGAAGGGAGCAGGACTTGATCAATCCAAGGTACCAGCGCCGTGCATCTACTTAGGGCCACAGCTACTCCTATGAGCCCCTCCCCCGCGCAATCCCAAGCAGTGCAGCCAGGGCTCCAGCATACTGCCCTCTTCTGGCCACTGGATTGACATCTCACCTGGCATTACTCACCTGGCTCGAGATCCGCGCCTAGGAGGCAGAGGATTCCCACAACCCTCGCCCCACGTGCCAGTGAAGCGGAGGCTAGTCGCACTGCGTCATCATGGCGTCCATCCCCCCAATCGAGCCCTTTGTTGTTGACGGGGCCCCAGCTTCCCTGGCCCCTCGCTGGAAAGACTGGGTTGAGAGGCTCCAGTTCTACTTTGAAGGAGCAGGGACGGCGCGCGACCGACGCAGGGCGCTCCTCTTGCACCTTGGAGGAAAAGATATCTACAGGATATACAAAACCCTAGTAGAGGCCACCCCTCGAACATATGTCACGCTCCTCAACGCGCTCAATGCCCATTTTGAGCCGATGCAGAGTAAGGACTACGAGCGCTTCATCTTCAGGCAAGCGCGTCAGGAAGCAGATGAATCCCTCGATGCCTTCCATGGTCGCCTGAAGGAACTCGCAAGCACGTGCGGGTTCCAGGATGAACAAGAAGAAATCCGCGGCCAGATTATCCAAAACTGCTACTCCTCTGACCTGAGGGTAAAGATCCTCCAGGAGGACGGCAAGCCCCTGGCCGACATTCTAAAGCTAGGCCGTTCAAAGGAATTATCCCACGCAAGGGCGTCGCATATGGAGGCAGCGCTTCACAGACCAGTAAAGACAGAGCAAGTTCACGTGGCAGAGCACGTCAACGTGGTGAGACCGAAGCAACGCCCGGCGGGGAGAGGAAGGACGCCAGAACGCCGGAAAGAGTGCGGATACTGCGGGGGCGCACCACATAGAGCACAAGACTGCCCGGCACGGGGGAGGAAGTGCGGGTCATGCGGGCGCATGAACCATTTCGCATCGGTGTGCAGATCATCTAAACCCAAACCTGAAGCCGCCCATGCCATAAGGGAAGACCCTGAGAGCGAAGATATGGACGATGACGCTCACGACTATCCGGTGCACTATGTGTTCGCCATAGATCAGCCTTTGAGGAAAAAACGGCGACTCCCAAAGTGCAGGATAAAGGTACTAAACCAAGAAGTGAGAGCGACCATTGACACAGGAGCCTCGATAGAGCTGATGGCGGCGAACGTCTACAACCAACTGCGAGACAAACCAATCCTGAAACCAGCCAAGATCAGAGTCTTCGCCTATGGACAAAAGACGCCAATACCGTTAATAGGGTGCTTCCAGACAGACATACAGCACCAAGAACTGAGGACGCCATCCACTATCTACGTGACCAAAGAAGGTAGCGGAATGCTCCTGAGCGGCCAAGCAGCTGAAGACCTGCACCTCATCTCATTTGCCATGGCCGTCTTGGAAGAAGAGCTAGACACAATCCTGGAAGAATTCGAAGACACCTTCAAAGGTATTGGATGCCTCCGAGGCAAAGAAGTCTCTCTACACATTGACAAATCCATACAGCCAGTAGCCCTCCGTCATCGACGGATAGCATTTCACCTAAGGAAGAAAGTGGAACAGGAATTGGAGACCCTTGAAAAACAGGGGATAATCGAGAAGGTCAGCGGGCCCACCCCCTGGGTGTCGCCGATTGTGGTAGCGCGGAAACCCAAACAGCCAGGACAGGTCCGCATCTGCGTCGACATGCGTCTCCCCAACGCAGCGGTGAAGAGAGAAAGACACCTGACGCCTACCATAGACGACATTCTAGGAGAGTTAAACGGAGCGAAGTGGTTCTCCAAAATGGACCTGAGATCAGGATACCACCAGCTGCCTCTGCACCCGGACTCCAGGTACATCACCACTTTCTCCACTCACATTGGCCTCCGGCGCTATCGGCGACTCAATTTTGGAATATCAAGCGCTGCGGAGGTCTTCCAAAACACGATTCGAGAAGTATTGAGCGGGATCACAGGCGTCCTAAACGTCAGCGATGACTTGCTGATATACGCCGATACAGTAGAAGAGCACCACAGAAGACTCAGAAGCGTGCTACAAAGGATCAAAGACTCGGGCCTTACCCTACACAGAGAGAAGTGTCAGTTCCTGCAGAACACCATCAGTTTCTTTGGGTACACGTTCTCCGACAAGGGAGTAGCCCCTGACCCTGAAAAAGTGAAGGACGTGCAAACAGCCCCAGCGCCGAACAACACATCAGAAGTTCGAAGTTTCCTCGGGATGGTAAACTTCTGCGGGCGATTCATCCCCGACCTATCCAATCTCACCAGGCCACTAAGGGAGCTCACCAAGTCCACCACCCCATGGCAGTGGGGAGAAGAACAGGAGCTGGCGTTTCAGAACACCAAGGCAGCCCTGTCAGCCAACACGACCCTGTCGTACTTTGACCCTTCCAAGGCGACGAACATAGCAGTGGACGCCAGTCCCTATGGACTCGGAGCAGTACTGACACAAAGCCAAAACGGTGAAGACTGGGCACCCATAGCCTACGCCAGCAGGTCCCTGACAGAAACTGAACAACGCTACTCTCAGATTGAGAGGGAGGCCATTGCGATCCACTGGGCCTGCAGGCACTTCCACGTTTACGTCTATGGACATCCGTTCACTGTTTCCACGGATCACAAACCCCTACTCCCCCTGTTCCGAGGGTCAGTCTCGAAGCCTCCCCCGAGAATCGAGAAGTGGATTCTACAACTCCAAGAGTATGATTACAAGTTGGAATTTAAGCCCGGTGCGTCCAATCCGGCCGACTACCTCTCACGGCACCCCCGAGCGGCAACCACCCGAGAGAGAGAAGATGCCGAAGAGACAGAGGAGTATGTACAAGTCATCCTAGAAAGATCACGCCCGCTGCCCATGAACCTTGACATGATCGTGGACGCAACCCGCAAGGATGAAGTCCTGCAGCTAGTGAACACTGCCCTGAGAGACAACGACTGGAGAACACTCCAGGCCTCGCTGAGTCAGAGGACACCGGAAGCCAAGCGAGCCCTAGAGACCATCTTCAGGGTAAAGGACGAACTGTCAGTAGACAGTCAAGGATGCGTACTTAGAGGACCACGGATCGTGATGCCGGCGAGCCTGACTCGACAAGTAATCGAATTGGCACACCGCGGCCACCAGGGAGTGGTGAAGACAAAAAGTAGACTCACGGCCAAAGTGTGGTTCCCGGACCTGGACATGAAGGTCGAACAGATGGTCAAGGAGTGCCACTGGTGCCAGGCCGCAGGTCCACCCGAACCGCCACCGCCGGTGATCACCGAGGAGAACCCCGAGAGACCCTGGGAACGAGTGAGCGCCGATTTTGGACACCTCCCGGACGGGCGGTACATGCTCGTTGTCATTGATGACCTGACCAAATACCCCGAAGTGGAGATAATACCTACACTCACAGCCAAGGAAGTAACGACGAAGTTTGAGAAACTCATCGCCACCCATGGCATCTTCAACCTGGTCAAGACCGACAACGGGCCGCCGTTTCAAAGCCAAGAATTTGCGGACTATCTCCAGGAGTGGGGCATCCAGCACAGGAAAGTCACCCCCAGGTGGCCACAGGCCAACGGAGAGGTAGAACGCTTCATGAGGACCCTCAATAAAGTGATTCGGATCGCTCATGCGGAGGAGACACCCCTGGAGAAAGCCATCTACACGTTCCTGAGGGAGTACAGGCTGACACCCCACCGTACCACTACAGCGGCCCCAGGGCCAGCCGCCATGGGGCGAATTGTCCGAGACACGATCCCCCACCACCACACCTGGACCCCGACGGAAGCAAACCCTCAGCAGACTTTGCTCAACAGAAAACGCTCAAACGAGTACGCGAGTTTCCGACGCCGAGCCAAGGAATCATACATTGGAGAAAGAGATCGAGTATACGTGCGAGACCGATATCCCGGAAGCAAATTCAGGCTCCCGTTCGAACCCAGGCCCTGGACTGTCACCCGCAGGACAGGCACGATGGTAACGGCTCAACGCGACGGAGAAACCGTCACCCGCAACGTGTCCTTCTTCAAGCGGGCTGCAGTCCCGCCCAACGGCATGCCCAGCAGAGACCCGGACAGAGCAACACCAAGCCCGACGACTCCAAGCACCAGATCCCCGGTGAGCGGGTACAGCGACGCAGCAGACCAGCCAGAGGCGAGCTCGCCAGAGTCTGAGAGGCCCGGCATAGCCAGTCAGTGTCCCTTCGGGGACGAGCTGTCTCCAACCCCAGCCCGGCAGGTCACCCCGAGGAGAATACTGTTTCGAGGAGAGGCCGCTGGCTATGGGCTAAGAAGAAATCCAGCCCCCTCATCACAGCTGGCGGACTTTGCTGTGGACTGAGACTGTGCACCATGAGCGTCAGACTGGTAACAGGCCTGCCGGCCACTTTGTTTGCTTTTCCACATGTTCACCATTGACTCTCAGTTTGCATGTTGTTTTTTTTTCAATAAAGGTGGAAAGGAGTGTAATTTCCAAGACTGCCCTGCGCAGTCTAGTGTTCACGCACGTAGTCGTGCGCCAGCGCGGACGTGGTACGTGGCGTCCGCGCGTACTATAAAATAAAGGAGGCGTGGTCTCGGGGTTAGTCCGGACCACGCGGAGAAGCAGCAAGGTGTCCGGAGTCCCTCTGTCCAGCGCAGCGTCACCGCGCTGCGCCAGCACACGCAGGGGGGCCCCACAGGCGCATCTACATTTTGTAAAACTCAAGCGGCACTCAAGTTCATAATTGAGTATCGTCTGCTTGTGCCTGCACGCGCATTAGTGAGAATCAAGCAGCGCATGCGCTGTTACGAAAAAGGAGTGTTAATTAACCAACCAATCCTACACCAAACAAGCCTTTAAAATGCAATGAGACCTGTATTTTCGTAATCCCTACTGCATTTTAAACGGAAATGCGAGCATAAAAAATGCACAAACGGGTGTGGGTTAGGGGGTGCTGCTGGCCTAAGAAGTCACGGACTGTGGGAGGGAACGGGAGGAGGCAGGGAATCAAAACAGTTGTAAAGGTAATAGGGCCGATAGCTGTGGAAGGACAATAATGGTGACATGGCCGTCAGAAGGCGGGCTTAAGTTTACAAAAAACAATCAGCATGCAGCATTTACGATTGAGGCCAACCACAAAGCTAGGCGGAAAGTGGGTGGAGCTACCCCCACTATTGAGTATGCAGCATCTCTCTGACGAGACAGTGCATGGGCTACTAGTCCGAGACCTAAAAAGTACCTTCACAACTTCAGGATTGATTTTTTTTTCATTCAGAATTGTTAATCCTGTTCTTTGCAGTAGGCAGGCGTGTTTGGGGGCACCAAATATTACACTTCTTGCCCCTCCCAGGACAAAAGGTTCCCAGGAGAATTTGGGCTTCCCTGCGTCACACCACACACTGCCTGGCAGGTTGGCAGTATAAGCTGCTAAGAGGTGCCTGCGTGTAGCAAGCATTTGTTTACCGAAAGCCTGCGAGAGAGAAGTTACAATAAGAGAGGAGTGGGGTGGCCTGCACCAGCGCTTAAATAAATTTGTAAACAAATAAGTGCCAGGGCCCTCGTCAGGAGGTACTGCAGTTTTCCCCACACATTGCAAGTGTACTTACACAATGCACTAACCATCACACTTCAACAAGGGAGACAATTCTAGGTTATCAAGGCCGCCAAAGCATTAAGAATGGCTTTAGTGGCAGGTATTAATTGTTTTTAATGTGTGTTGAATTAACAAACAGCTGTTTTTCTGCTCATGTTTAAATTATACAAACAGCACTACCTTGTGGCAGCTGTCATAAGTGCAGTTTCTGGCAATTAAGTGCACCGGATACCACCTGCTCAAATTAAGCACTGGCAAAACTCATCTTCACTGCCACATTTTTCTTTAGAGTTGCTGATAGAGATAATGCTAGGCAAGGCTCCCCAGGTAGGATAGTAGACAGTGGTTTTGTCTCGTCCCCTTTGCATTTTACTGAGGGCCAAGTAATAGTGGCAATTTGGTCAACAGTAGGCGGGAAAGCACCGGTCCCTGATGGTGTCCCAGCGGACCTCTACAGAGCGGATCCTATTTTATGGTCTAAACTTTTAACTCAGGTTTTTAATGCAGCCGCCCGGTTTGGCTTTCCCCTGTCTTGGGCTAAAGCTGTAATTATTTCGATTTCTAAAAAGGGAGCCAGAGATGACCCGGCCTGGTTATAGGCCTATATCTCTCTTGGACTCCGCAGCCAAAATTATGGGGAAAGTTGTCCTTGCCCGACTAACGGATTGGCTGGATCAGAATAATATCATTTCAGGCCTTTAATATGGGTTTAGGCTTAGCAAAGGCACCGTGGGTCAATGTCTCAATCTCCACTTAATAATTGGGAAGTATACGGTAGCCAGGCGGGGGTACCTGAATTTGGCATTTATGGATCTATCCTCTGCCTTTGATCTCGTAAATCGATCAAAGTTATGGGTGATGCTGCAGTGAAAGGGTTTAGATGCAGTTTTGGTCTCCTCTTTGGCGGCCATGCATGAGAATACCGTAGCCTCTGTGCGTTATAATAAAAATGGTAGTCTCACAGATCCTGGGCCCGTTAAAAGAGGGGTGAGGCAGGGGTGTATCTTTTTCACCCCTCTTCTTCGCCCTCTATATTAACAACGTAGGGGCTGCTTTAATTTCCAGTTCTAAAGACATCCCAAGGGCTGGCTCAATACTGATCCGAGCTCTGCTTTACGCAGATGATGTGGCTCTGCTGGCAAGGACCTCAAGAGGGCTTCAAACTCTTTTAAACTGTTTCATTGATTTTATGGACTCTTTGGATTTGGTTACGAATTTTAAGAAGTCCCATTCTAAGACCAACGGCTCTGTCAGAGCAAGGGAGGTTAAGTTCTATTGTAAGAATTTTGAACTAACAAAGGTGTCTGCCTGCCCTTATTTAGGGTTTCTTTTTGACGGCCGACGCTCTTGGGTCACACAGCGAATGCACAAAAGGAACATTTTAGCCTGAGCCTCGGGAGCCTTCATGGAATTCGCAATAATAATTGGCTTGAAACCTATCCCTGCTCATTTAAAAATTTATAATGCTAAGTACATCCCAATGGCGACTCATGGGAGCGACTAATGGGGCTATTTAGAAACAGGTGATATCCAGGCAGTAGAAAACGGTTTCTTTCAAAAACTACTATAGCTCCCTATCTCTTCCCCTGTTTTTAATATCCATGAGGATCTTGGAGCTGGGTATATCTCAGCCCAGATCGCGGTTGCTCCCATAATGTGCTTGTAGGAGAGTAGGGTCTGCTATCCTATGGTCACCCCAATTTTTGCTTTTTGCTTCACTGGTTTTCGACTTACTGAGGCTGTGGGCCTGCTAATCAGACCCCCAGCCTGCTGTTCTCTCTCTAAATTTATAATACATGTGCTATAGGTACATACCACAATTGGAAATGGACTCCTTGTCAGCCCCTGTACCATGCACTATAGGTGCCCAGGGCATAGGTGCCACCAAGGCCTACCAGGGGCTGAAGCATAGCTTTTGCCACCCCTGGCTGGTTCTTAAATTGACACAACTGGCTGATCACTCAGCTGGGGCAAGTGGGTGTAATCACCCCTTGCTTAGATATAGTATACCTATATCTAACCCTATATCTGGACACATATATAGCCTGTAAGCCACTCCTATGGAAGGCCTCATCAATCCTGGAGGCAGAGTGCGTGGTTTTATGTGAGATGGTGCTCTGGCATGAGCTGGGCCTGTCTGCAGCTGTCGGGAACAACTCCCTAAGCTGATCCGGGATAATGCCATACCATATACTCTTAAGCGCATTATAATCCTCGCGGTTATATAGCAACTTTGGTTTGGCTTTATCAAAACATGTCGTGTAAGGTGTCATACGAATTGGAATACTATCCCCTCGCCAGTTCTGGCGACGGGGATAGCATTCCACCCTTCTAGAGGGAGAAGACATGTTACTTTACTGAAACGCGGCTGATTTAAAATGAGCCTCAGATCCACAAAATGGATGCCCCTGCCACAGACACGGGTCTGACCTCCTGCTGCTGACCGAAACCCGGCAGAGGAGGCCTGGACAAAGAGTTTCCTGTCACAGGGCGGTGTCAAACCACCCCAGACAGGAGATAGTGGATTGGAGTAGGGAGGTTTCAATGAAACCAGACACTGCCTGGGGAGCACAAGGCTGCCCCTTGCAGGATCCGGCCAAACCGGTTCTGGGGCCTCCCAGCCCCTGTCCCAGCGCGGCCAGGATCAAAGGAGAGGGGTGTAACCACCCCCTTCCTGGGTCCCACCCATAGGAGGGGACCTAGCAGGATGTCCAACCCCCTAGATTCGAATAAGAGGGGGAGCAGTCCCAACGGACCTCAGATCATCCTGAAGAAACATAAGAAACGAAATCTGGACCCTTCGACTTTCTACACGACGTGAGAAGACTGAAGAATCTCCCTTGTGGTCAAGGAGTGACCACCCTGTGCAAACAGGCACCATCCAGCCCTCGACCCTTGCTTTGTTGCAGTTCCCGCCGGAACTCGAGCGACAGAGATCGACGAGATCAAGCCTGCCTGCCTTCTACCTGCCCGATCCACAGTCCCTGCAGAGCTGAGACCCGTGGAGGCGACCGGAAGCGTGGGGCACGCCATCTTGAAAAGGCCACGAGACGCTGACCGTGCGGCCCACGAGTGACCCTCGAAGCTGTACACCGGGGTTTGAGAAGCCCCAGCCCCGAGCTCCACTTGCACCAAAGCTCACCCCTCCACACTCGACGAGTGCTGCGTGGGGCCCTTCTGCTTGTGTGCGCTCGACGCGTTGGCCCGGTCACTTGCCAGCTGGCTTGTGGCCCCTGTGCCGACGAACTTCGAAATACGACTTGCTTTTCTGGTTGCTCCAGATCTGCACCAGCTCCTGTGAAAAGGAGCACCCACTCTGACCCTCCTGGTTCGAGTGATAAGCAATCTCCCGGTTCCGCGTGGATTGCTTTTGCCAAGTGCTGTTTGCTACAATCTTCAAGCCGACGGTGCTGACGGCGAGAGCCTACGTGGGACAGATCGTGACCTGCTCCTGGACGTCGCAGATGCCCCAGAGCCCACGTGACAGCGGAGAGAAGCCTATCGACAACCGCCTGATTGCGCCCGACATTGCCTGGTTCCGTCCTGGTTCCACCCTGGTCACTGCTGAGTGACCCAGACTCTGTCCCCTCTGCTTTCAGGTACTTTTCTACATCGATCCACCCTTGGATCGCACCGGACACTTCTGCTTCACAGCGCCTGCAGCTGCAACAGCTCCAAGCACCCAGAACCTGCGTGACAGAACCCGACGCCACTTCGACCCTGTGCACCCACGGCCTGTGGGTGAGGTAACTTTGCAACGCCGGTGTCTTTACACTGGTACACACCTCTAGGGTCTGTGTCTAAAGTTTTGTGTTCCTAGGTTCAGCGGAAGTATCTTTTTATTCACTTTAATTGACTTTTACGCACCATTGACAGTGCATTGGTGCGCGCTGCACTTTCCGTGCTGCACCCGTCTCCTGTGGGCTACTCCCGACTTCTTCATTGCTTGTCCTGACTGCTCCCAGCGAATCTCTAGGCCCTAGGCCTAACCATTGTTCGTAAAGTGTTACTTATACCACTTTTTTGATATATGGTCTGAGTGGCCACCCGCCCTCATCCATAAACGTGCAACTTTATATGTGTAACAGTGCTTTTGATTTAACGCTTGTGCCCCTTTCCTCATAAAGAGTACTGGGGAGTAATTTAGTAATAAATACATATATTTTTATAATATATACTTGTGTGGTGTCCTTTCATTTGATTACAGGATTGTATGTGGTAAAACAAGCTCGCTTAACACGACCTCTTAAGTTAAGCCTTTAAGGCTGCTTAGTCCATGCTACCACTAGGATAGCTTGTCTACAAGGTTGACTTACAACCTGACATCTTTGGGGTTTGCTTGGACTGATAACCAGTGGTTCCAGAATTGGAAACACTACCTATCAGGCCAACTTCTCACATTGGTGTGCAGCGGTGCGGATTTGAGCTTGCTGTTTGTTTTACCATTGCAATCTTTATCAAATTGAAAGATCACATCAAGTACCTCTAGGTACATATAAATCAAAAGCTTAGCATATTAAGTTCTACTGAACTTAGTAGTTGTAGATTAAAGGGATTAGCACACCCTGACTACAACTCACTAGCAAGGTACAGTAGGAAACCACTTAGTGTAGGTAAGTGCACCACTTACACCTCACTAGCAGTCATGTCTGATACAGGTAGAGCTTCAGGCTCTGCTCCTGTAATAGTTGATCCTATAGGGACAACATCCAGATATGACAACCTTAGCCACAAAGACCTGAGTGCCTTGTGCACAGCCAGGGGGCTAAAAAAGGGCAGAGGCCCTACCATTCCTTCCCTAATAGCTCTCCTAGAAAAGGATGACCTAGACAAGGCGATTCAGACTCCCTTAGAAACAGAGGAAGGGATAAACTCCCCTGAGAATGAGGATCTTCAAGAAGGAGTAGAGGAGGAAGAGGAAGACCCAGAGGAAGGCTCTGATGTAGAAGAGCCTGAAGATCAGGATCAGGTGGGAAACCAGGTACAGGTTGCCAGGCTTAACCAGGCCAACTTGGACCTACATGGGAATGGAGGGGGCCAGCACCACTCCAGATCTCATAACCAAATTCTCCCAGGTAATAGAAGGGAGAGATCTCTGTCAAGGGACTCTCACCTTTCTAGTGCCTCAAGAGAATCTCAAAGAGGAATGACTTCCTCCCAGAGAATAGAGCATAGGGCCAGGATGAGGGCTGTCCAACTCCAAATAGAAAGGGAAGAGGTAGCCTTGGCTCAAGCTAAACTTGCTTTAGCAAGAGAAAAAAAATTGTGTGGCTTAGATGCCACTGGTGGCAGCAAAGTTCCTAAAGAAAAAGACAGGGCCTATGACAATAGAAACCTGACAAAAATTGTGCCCCCCTACAAGGAAGGGGATGATATCCACAAATGGATGACTGCTCTTGAGAGGGCCTGCATGGTACAGCAGGTCCCTGAGGATCAGTGGGCAGCAATTTTATGGTACTCCTTTTCTGAGAAAGGGAGGGACAGGCTCCTCACTGTTAGACCTGAGGATGCCAAAAACTACTCTGTTCTGAAGAGTGCTCTTATTGAAGGGTTTGGCCTAACCACTGAGCAATACAGGTTGTTGTTCAGAGACACCCAAAAAGCACAGACTCAGGACTGGACTGATTTTGTAGATTGTGCCACTAAGGCTCTGGAGGGTTGGCTGCAGGGAAGTAAAGTTTCAGACTATACAGGATTGTACAATCTTATGATGAGAGAACAGATCCTTAATAACTGTCAGAACCAGCTGTTGCATCAATACCTTGTTGACTCTGATTTGACCTCTCCCCAAGAATTGGGAAAGAAGGCAGACAAATGGGTCAGAACAAGGATTAAGCAGAAAAACCAGAACCAAGGTGACCAGAAGAAAACAGACCAGAAGGGTGGGAATCAGAAAGATAAAGAAAAGGACCAGAAGTCTTCAGGCCCCCAAACTAGCAATAAGGAGGGGGGTTCCCAAAATGGAAACAAGAAAAAGAAGAACGATGGCCCAAAGAAACCTTGGTGTAATACCTGCAAATCAGTTTCACACTGGGGCAGTGAATGCACTAAGAAAAATCCAGTCCCCACCACTGCAGCTCCTAAAGCAACTGCACCCCCTAGTACAGTCAGCAGTGGTGGTACACAGCCAAAGGGTTTAGTAGGGTTGACCCTGGGTACTGAGGTGGAATCTGGCCTAGTCAGAATCCCCACACAGGCAGTTCTCCTATATGATGTGGACATATCTTTGCCCACTGCAGTAAGCCCCAGTAACCTGGGCAAATATAGGCAGACTCCCTTAATCAATGAGAAACTGGCTCAGGCCTACAGGGACACTTGTGCCAGTGTCACAATGGTGGCACCTGGCTTTGTGGACCCTGGACAAATTGTACTAGGTGAAAGTTACCTAGTGACCAATGCAAGCAACTCCACTACTTCCCATAGTGTGGCTGTTGTGAACTTCTCCTGGGGAGGGGTAGATGGCCTAAAGAAAGTTGTTGTGAGTGCAGACCTCCCAGTAGACTGTCTGTTAGGCAATGATCTTGAAAGCTCAGTTTGGTCAGAAGTGGAGTACAGGACTCATGCAGAAATGCTAGGGATTTCAGCTCATGTCCTTGCAGTGACAAGGTCTCAGGCTAAGAAGTGCCTTCCTGAACCAGTGGTGGATCTTGAAACAATAGACCAACCACAACCCAAGAGAAGGAGCAAGAGGGTTAAGGCTGTGCCTTCCCACTTGCCCCAGGTTGAGGATCAGGTTTCACAGGAAACTGATTCTGCAGTCCAAGAGGAGACTGTCTCTGAGGAGCTTGAACCTGATCAGGTTGAGTTTCTGGGGACAGGGGGACCCTCAAGGGCAGACCTGGGGCAGGCCCAATTAGATTGCCCTTCACTTGAACCCCTCAGACAGCAAGCTGCTGCTGAGGCTGCAGGGAATGCTCAAGGTACCCATAAAGTGTATTGGGATGAAGGACTCCTTTATTCAGAGGCTAGAGACCCCAAGCCTGGCACAACCAGGAGGTTGGTTATACCTTTGAAGTTTAGGGGCTTCCTTCTTACCTTGGCCCATGATATTCCCCTTGCAGGACACTTAGGCCAGAATAAGACTTGGGACAGGCTTGTTCCACACTTTCACTGGCCTCACATGTCAGAAAATGTCAAGGAGTTTTGTCGCTCCTGTGTCACTTGCCAAGCCAGTGGTAAGTCAGGTGGCACAACAAAGGCCCCCCTGATACCACTACCTGTGGTGGGGGTACCCTTTGAAAGAGTTGGAATAGACATTGTGGGTCCCATGGATCCTCAAACAGCATCTGGGCACAGATTTATACTGGTGGTAGTGGATCATGCCACCAGGTACCCAGAAGCAATTCCCCTGAGGACCACCACAGCTCCTGTGGTGGCAAAAGCCCTCATTGCAGTTTTCTCAAGAGTGGGCTTTCCAAAGGAGGTTCTTTCAGACAGAGGTACCAACTTCATGTCTGGATACTTAAAAGCAATGTGGAAAGAGTGTGGAGTAAACTATAAGTTTACCACACCCTACCATCCACAGTGCAATGGGCTTGTGGAAAGGTTCAACAAGACCCTAAAGGGAATGATAAAAGGTTTACCAGAGAAGCTTAGGCGGAAATGGGACATCCTTTTACCCTGCTTGCTCTTTGCTTACAGAGAGGTCCCACAGAAGGGGGTTGGCTACAGCCCTTTTGAACTTTTGTTTGGCCACCCTGTAAGAGGTCCATTGAGTTTGGTGAAGGAAGGATGGGAGTTACCTCTCAAAAAGCCTAAACTAGACATTGTGGATTATGTACTTGGTCTCCGCTCCAGGATGGCTGAATACATGGAGAGAGCATCCAAAAACCTTGAGGCCAGTCAGGAATTACAGAAAGCCTGGCATGACCAAAAGGCTGTTCTGGTTGAGTACCAGCCAGGGCAGAAGGTGTGGGTGTTGGACCCAGTGGGGCCAGCAGCTCTCCAGGACCAATGGACTGGACCCTACCCTATCATTGAAAAGAAGGGAGAAGTCACCTACCTGGTTGACTTTGGCACCCCTAGGAGCCCCCACAGGGTGCTCCATGTCAATCGTTTGAAAGCATTTGTTGACAGGGAGGACATGAGTCTCCTCATGGCCACAGATGGGGAACAGGAGGAAGAGAGTGACCCTCTCCCAGACCTGCTTTCCCAGAACCCTGATGATGGTTCAGTTGATGGAGTAGCCTTGGCAGGCAGCCTCACTGAGCAGCAACAGGTGGACTGCAGACAGGTGTTGCAGGCCCACAGACACTTGTTTTCACTCACACCCAGTCAGACTAGCTGGTGCACCCATGAGGTGGATACTGGTGACAATCTGCCTGTGAAGAATAAAATCTACAGGCAACCTGACCATGTCAGGGATTGTATAAAGGCTGAGGTGCAAAAGATGTTGGAGCTTGGAGTGATTGAGCCATCAGAGAGCCCATGGGCTAGCCCAGTGGTCCTTGTGCCAAAACCTCATACCAAAGATGGAAAGAGAGAAATGAGGTTTTGTGTGGACTACAGAGGTCTCAATGCTGTCACTAGGACAGATGCTCATCCCATTCCAAGAGCAGATGAGCTCATTGATAAATTGGCTTCTGCCAAGTTTCTGAGCACATTTGATTTGACAGCTGGCTACTGGCAAATCAGACTAGCTGAGGAGTCAAAAGCCAAAACAGCATTCTCTACCCCTAGTGGGCATTATCAGTTTGTGGTAATGCCCTTTGGTTTGAAGAATGCACCTGCCACTTTCCAAAGGTTGGTGAACCAAGTCCTTGCTGGGCTGGATGACTTTTGTGCAGCATATCTAGATGATATTGCTGTCTTTAGCTCCACCTGGGAGGATCACCTGATCCACCTGAAGAAGGTTCTGGAGGCCCTGCAAAAGGCAGGCCTGACTATCAAGGCTACTAAGTGCCAGATAGGGCAGAGCAAGGTTGTGTACTTGGGCCACCTAGTAGGTGGGGGTCAAGTTCAACCACTGGAGAGCAAGATCCAGACCATACAGGACTGGACTCCTCCAACTACCCAGACACAAGTCAGAGCCTTCTTGGGCCTGACTGGGTATTACAGAAAATTTGTAAAGAACTATGGGTCCATTGTGACACCATTGAATGACTTGACATCCAAGAAGATGCCCAAAAAGGTTCAGTGGACAGTTAGCTGTCAAAAGGCATTTGATGACCTGAAGAAGGCCATGTGCTCTGCACCTATCCTGAAGAGTCCTGACTACTCCAAACAGTTCATTGTACAGACAGATGCTTCTGAGTTGGGGGTGGGAGCTGTGCTTTCACAACTTAATCAAGATGGTTAAGACCAGCCCATTGCTTTTATTAGCAGAAGGCTGACCCCCAGGGAGAAACGTTGGTCAGCTATTGAGAGGGAGGCCTTTGCTGTGGTTTGGGCCCTGAAGAAGTTGAGGCCATACTTGTTTGGTACTCACTTCCTAATTCAGACAGACCATAAGCCCCTCTTGTGGCTAAATCAGATGAAGGGTGAAAATCCCAAACTGCTCAGGTGGTCCATTTCCCTACAGGGGATGGACTTTACAGTGGAGCACCGCCCAGGGACTGACCATGGTAATGCAGATGGTCTCTCCCGGTACTTCCACTTAGAACATGAAGACTTATCTGGTCAAGGTTAAGTTTAATGTCCCTGCGTTTGGGGGGGGGTTATGTAGGAGAGTAGGGTCTGCTATCCTATGGTCACCCCAATTTTTGCTTTTTGCTTCACTGGTTTTCGACTTACTGAGGCTGTGGGCCTGCTAATCAGACCCCCAGCCTGCTGTTCTCTCTCTAAATTTATAATACATGTGCTATAGGTACATACCACAATTGGAAATGGACTCCTTGTCAGCCCCTGTACCATGCACTATAGGTGCCCAGGGCATAGGTGCCACCAAGGCCTACCAGGGGCTGAAGCATAGCTTTTGCCACCCCTGGCTGGTTCTTAAATTGACACAACTGGCTGATCACTCAGCTGGGGCAAGTGGGTGTAATCACCCCTTGCTTAGATATAGTATACCTATATCTAACCCTATATCTGGACACATATATAGCCTGTAAGCCACTCCTATGGAAGGCCTCATCAATCCTGGAGGCAGAGTGCGTGGTTTTATGTGAGATGGTGCTCTGGCATGAGCTGGGCCTGTCTGCAGCTGTCGGGAACAACTCCCTAAGCTGATCCGGGATAATGCCATACCATATACTCTTAAGCGCATTATAATCCTCGCGGTTATATAGCAACTTTGGTTTGGCTTTATCAAAACATGTCGTGTAAGGTGTCATACGAATTGGAATACTATCCCCTCGCCAGTTCTGGCGACGGGGATAGCATTCCACCCTTCTAGAGGGAGAAGACATGTTACTTTACTGAAACGCGGCTGATTTAAAATGAGCCTCAGATCCACAAAATGGATGCCCCTGCCACAGACACGGGTCTGACCTCCTGCTGCTGACCGAAACCCGGCAGAGGAGGCCTGGACAAAGAGTTTCCTGTCACAGGGCGGTGTCAAACCACCCCAGACAGGAGATAGTGGATTGGAGTAGGGAGGTTTCAATGAAACCAGACACTGCCTGGGGAGCACAAGGCTGCCCCTTGCAGGATCCGGCCAAACCGGTTCTGGGGCCTCCCAGCCCCTGTCCCAGCGCGGCCAGGATCAAAGGAGAGGGGTGTAACCACCCCCTTCCTGGGTCCCACCCATAGGAGGGGACCTAGCAGGATGTCCAACCCCCTAGATTCGAATAAGAGGGGGAGCAGTCCCAACGGACCTCAGATCATCCTGAAGAAACATAAGAAACGAAATCTGGACCCTTCGACTTTCTACACGACGTGAGAAGACTGAAGAATCTCCCTTGTGGTCAAGGAGTGACCACCCTGTGCAAACAGGCACCATCCAGCCCTCGACCCTTGCTTTGTTGCAGTTCCCGCCGGAACTCGAGCGACAGAGATCAACGAGATCAAGCTTGCCTGCCTTCTACCTGCCCGATCCACAGTCCCTGCAGAGCTGAGACCCGTGGAGGCGACCGGAAGCGTGGGGCACGCCATCTTGAAAAGGCCACGAGACGCTGACCGTGCGGCCCACGAGTGACCCTCGAAGCTGTACACCGGGGTTTGAGAAGCCCCAGCCCCGAGCTCCACTTGCACCAAAGCTCACCCCTCCACACTCGACGAGTGCTGCGTGGGGCCCTTCTGCTTGTGTGCGCTCGACGCGTTGGCCCGGTCACTTGCCAGCTGGCTTGTGGCCCCTGTGCCGACGAACTTCGAAATACGACTTGCTTTTCTGGTTGCTCCAGATCTGCACCAGCTCCTGTGAAAAGGAGCACCCACTCTGACCCTCCTGGTTCGAGTGATAAGCAATCTCCCGGTTCCGCGTGGATTGCTTTTGCCAAGTGCTGTTTGCTACAATCTTCAAGCCGACGGTGCTGACGGCGAGAGCCTACGTGGGACAGATCGTGACCTGCTCCTGGACGTCGCAGATGCCCCAGAGCCCACGTGACAGCGGAGAGAAGCCTATCGACAACCGCCTGATTGCGCCCGACATTGCCTGGTTCCGTCCTGGTTCCACCCTGGTCACTGCTGAGTGACCCAGACTCTGTCCCCTCTGCTTTCAGGTACTTTTCTACATCGATCCACCCTTGGATCGCACCGGACACTTCTGCTTCACAGCGCCTGCAGCTGCAACAGCTCCAAGCACCCAGAACCTGCGTGACAGAACCCGACGCCACTTCGACCCTGTGCACCCACGGCCTGTGGGTGAGGTAACTTTGCAACGCCGGTGTCTTTACACTGGTACACACCTCTAGGGTCTGTGTCTAAAGTTTTGTGTTCCTAGGTTCAGCGGAAGTATCTTTTTATTCACTTTAATTGACTTTTACGCACCATTGACAGTGCATTGGTGCGCGCTGCACTTTCCGTGCTGCACCCGTCTCCTGTGGGCTACTCCCGACTTCTTCATTGCTTGTCCTGACTGCTCCCAGCGAATCTCTAGGCCCTAGGCCTAACCATTGTTCGTAAAGTGTTACTTATACCACTTTTTTGATATATGGTCTGAGTGGCCACCCGCCCTCATCCATAAACGTGCAACTTTATATGTGTAACAGTGCTTTTGATTTAACGCTTGTGCCCCTTTCCTCATAAAGAGTACTGGGGAGTAATTTAGTAATAAATACATATATTTTTATAATATATACTTGTGTGGTGTCCTTTCATTTGATTACAGGATTGTATGTGGTAAAACAAGCTCGCTTAACACGACCTCTTAAGTTAAGCCTTTAAGGCTGCTTAGTCCATGCTACCACTAGGATAGCTTGTCTACAAGGTTGACTTACAACCTGACATCTTTGGGGTTTGCTTGGACTGATAACCAGTGGTTCCAGAATTGGAAACACTACCTATCAGGCCAACTTCTCACAGTGCTGGCTAAGAATCTGGGTTCAACCGCCACCCAACTTAAATCAGCTGATCATACAAGACTGCATTATGCTGGACAAGGGTTTAGATATACCTGGGATTCGCTATATCAAGTCTCAAATGGCCCTACTTGGCTGCCCTGAATTATTTTTAAACCCAAGACCTATGTCCAAACCGGTGATTAAAGACTTCATGCTGCAGTTTTTAAATAGATTTATGCTGTGTAGGGAGGAAAGGGAATTAGTGAAACCTAAAGTGAGGAGTTTTGTCACACTGAGCATAAATAGCCTGTTGCTATCATATCTAACATATATAAATAGACCTTATCATCTGTTTGTCTTAGTTAGTTTCAAGCATAATATGGTCTACTGGCCACTGGCCTTTCCGAAAGTTTTTTTTAAAGAAGGTCAGATAGGACCCTGCCCTTGTGACAACTTCTCAGATCAAAATCTTCTTCATATGGTATTTTTCTGTGAGTGTTATGACTCGCTGCGCAGGAAATTTATTATCCCCCTCCCAAACGGTCAAAACTTCGAAAAAGTTAGGCCGGCGTCAGCCTATTTACAAATGTTGGCATCGCCATTGGTGTGTTTTGGGGTTGCCAGCTATTTAACAGGCGCCATTAGGTGCAGGAACAGGCTGATGATTGCATAAATGGGACTATTTATTTATGAATTTCTGTAAGAATTTTAGCATTATTTTTTTTATTTATTAACTTAAGACTTAATATGTTGGACCAGACTATGTTGTATCGATAGGTTTTAAAAATTGTGTATACTATGAAACAAGGATAATATTGTATGTATTTATGAATTGTTTGTTTGCACTTTGATGGTTTTAATTTAATCAAATAAAGTTATACTTGACTTGACTTGATAGAGATAATGGGCACCTGCCTATAATTTAACAGTCCTTAATGTATGAATGATCATCATGCTGGCGACCTGCCTGGGAATATGCCCTTGGTGTCTATTTTTTACATTCAGCCTAATTCAAACTGCTCATATATTGTCAGTGTAGCTCACAGAGGTATATAGAGAGCATGGTTTACAAAATCCAAACTCTTTGGTAAAGTAGAGTACATGGGATTGCAAAGCAGTCTGGAAATGACATAACTTTACCACACTATTACAGTTTGAAGAATGATGGTCACTTTTGGTGGATATACATTGAATTTGGTGTTGTCTATCCCCTCTAGAATCCTGAGGTAATAATCAGGTCAGTTTTTCTTGTTGCCATACCTTAATAGGAGCTTTTTGGGAAAACCGATAGACATCCCAAGCATAGCAAAAAGAAGGTAGCAGGTTACGGAGTTCAAAAAGTGATTGTACAAGAGCACACAATTTGACTAAATGGGTAGGCCAGGATTAAACACCATGGGGCAGATATATCAAGATTCCATTTTGCGATTTCTAAATAGGGATTTTTAAGGAATCGCTATTTAGAAATCGCAAAATGGGATGTATGTATTCATTCCTATGGACCAGGAGGCCCATAGGAATGATTGTGAAATTAATCTCAATTTGCGATTTGCAATTTGCTAATTGCAATTTGAGAATAATTTCAAGGGTGTAGGGGTGTCTCAAGGACACCATGCTGCACCCCAGAAATGTACATGAGTGTGCATATGGCGCACATACATGCCCTATGGGCATGTGTGTGCGTCACATGCCACCTTCAAAAATGCCAAATTGTGCATTTTTTAAAGAATTTGCAAATTAACATCAACTACAAGTTGGTGTTATTTGCGATTTCTTAACCAAAAATTCGCAATTGAAACATGCTACATACATAGCATTTAAGGAATCGCAGAATTGCGATTCCTTAAATGCTATGGCAAAATAAGGAATTGCAAATTTTTGCAATTGCTTAATTTGCGATTTTTTGATGCATGCCAAAATATGCAAATATACCGTTTGCGATTCGCAAAGGCCGAAAATCTGTGAATATCGGCTTTTGCGATTCGCAGAAGCCTTGATACATCTAGGCCCATGTGTCTGTGTTCCACAGTTTTCAAGTGGCCCAATAGGCCACAGCTGGGGTGGCAGTGATTCTGTGCCAAAGTCAAGGAAATGACTGTCCCAAGAAAATATCAATGTGCATGGTTCCTGCCTACATTTATAGTACATTGGTCCTTCGGAGGTAAGTATAAAACAACAACAAATGACATATGGACCTGGATGGGTACTATAACATTTTCGATGTCCAGCCGGACAAAGAATTTAATGTGCAAATGAGAACAACAAATACTTTGATGGTGAAAGAAGGAACAATACAAGGGACGCAATCCTGCACCCGATATGCAAGTAAAAAGAGCGAAAAAAACATTAAACATGAAACATAAAGAGTAACAGGCAAAATTTGTAGCGTATTTAATATGTTTTTGACATATTAAATAGTGCCACTGGTTTTAATTATGTATGTTTAATGTTGTCTCTATAAATGGCTAAGCTTGCTTAATTGTATAACTCGCTCAAGCTTCCAACGCTCCAAATGTTGTTCCGTGGGCACCTCAGCCCTCCACCATAAGCCTCCTGTTTTTTCATTTAGGGGATCTAAGATTCACACACCCCATTCTGACTGTATTAGCTTCGCCCCTGCCCCCCAACTCATAGTCACCCTAACAGATGTCTTCTGGTACAGCTGCACGTGCCAAGTGTCTCTGTGCAAGCAGGGTGTCCTGCAAAGTGGTCATGGAAAGTCGCCCTCTGTAGTGACCCAACCTCCATCACCGCCTGACATGCAACTGGCAGACTCACCCCAGCCCTACTCAGCTACAGACCTTCGCTATTAGACCTGTAGTATGTAGTTGACTACAAAAAAATTGCTCTGAGAGTACCGGTGATGACATTTGGGTAAGAAAGCTGTGTCTGGTGCATTGATGTATAATTATTTAGCTTCACTTCCACTAAAAATGGTGACAGTAGTTTCTCAGTGAGTTAGAGGGTATTGGCCCTGCGCTCTACCTATCCAAGGGCCCGAATCCACCAATGACAATGGCCCAAATATTTGGCTCTACTTAGGCCACAGCCTTTGCTATAGTTATTAATTACAACTTAAAGAAGCTTCAGGTGAACGATGTCACATCAGGTATCAAAGCCCAAGCAGACGTCATCAAACAAAGAAACACTCTAGAATGCCTGGTGCTGGGGATTATTTTTAAGGCTGGACTGAGGAAAGAAAATATTTTTTTCTTTTTACTGGAATGTGCCTTTAAAGGACAGGAACAAGAATTAAGGGACTTTTCATCTGACCTGCCTGGTTTTAGGTGTGAACGCCAACAATGCATAATGTAGTAATACCCTGAAACCGGTCCGGGGAGGATCTGGCCTTGCAGTATGGACTGGACTGTTCCCATGGGGAGCAGGGTCGAGACTGATGTGTGTATGGCTGGGGTGTACTGGAATGGCATGGGGAGCAAAGTCTTGATGGATTATACCAAGATCTGTGACTAGGGGTGAATGTCTGATTTGTTCAGTATTTCGTCCATCATTTGTTCCTTTAACTTTTGTTGCCCTAATTGGGAAGGGCAAGTGTTGGGTATGTATATATGTTCATGTGAGCTGTCACATGAACATATATGTGAACTTTCTATCAAAGGTAATTTGAATTGGAGAGTTGCATTACAATCCATGTTGTTAACTTACAGGACTTCACCTAACTCAGTCACATTGGTCACTCCTTTTGAGCTTTTAAGAGGACGGAAGCCTAGTACAAAGTTAGTTCCTTGGTGGTTAAAAAAAAATTTGGCTGGTTTTGAAAATTGTTTGAAGGTAGATTTTGAAGCTGTTCAACACAGGGTTAAGTTGTACCAAGATAAGATGAAACATGACATGGTTAAGAGAATTGGTTCTACGTCCAGTCGTTCTATTAAGGTGGGTGATCTTGTTCGCATTAAAAAGAAAGAGGGTGTGAGTAAAGGTTTTCCTGTTTGGGCAAGGCCAAGGAAAGTGATTGAAGTCTTTAGGAATTCGGTCAGGGTTGATGGTGGTTCTGTGTGGAATTTGAGCAGAGTTTCTCTTTTTAATGGGATTAGTCAATCGGTGGATGATTTTGACAGCAATGTTTTTTTGGATGTTGGGGAACAGAGAGATAAAGGGGAATGTGTACATGCTGAATGTAACTCGGATAATACTAGAGTCACACGTTCTCATCGTTTACCTGTTCGGTTTAATGATTTTGTGATGAACTAGTTTTTGTTTTTTTTTAAGGGGGGAAGGTGTGTTGGGTATGTATATATGTTCATGTGAGCTGTTACGAGCGCTCAGGTGTCTGGTAGCTCGTGACAAGCTCGTGCATTGGGACACTGTGTTGTCTTTTGAATATGTGGAATGTGGGGAGTTGAAGCTGGGAACTGTTATTGTTATTACTAGCCTGGAACTTAAGACGAGAGCATCTTAATAAACTCACGTCCATCTTCAACTTCTCTCCTGCGTGATTATTGGCTTCCCTACAGCAAGCCCGGATGTGGGTCCCATGCTCACTGTGCTACTTGATTCAAGCTAGCCTGGCTGATGAGGGGTGATCCCCTGAAACCGGTACCAGGATGCTTGTTTCTGGTCCAGGGAAGACCTGGTTTGGCAGTTCAGGATAAGCAAAAAGATGATGGATTAAACCCAGATCTATGAGTGGGAGTAAATATTTTAATTTAGTCAGCATTCCGTCCATCATCTGTTCTTTTTGCCAAGGGAGTGTGCCTGGCACAATAAGCATAGCGGCACTACTCACTGCAATCAAGCCGACAATGAACATCACGGCCACACCATCCCTGACCCTAATGTAAGTAGTAGAGTGCCCGCTTCATTGTGCATATGTTGAACTCCGCCCCAGCCCTACCGGCTGTAAGCATTGGCCTATCTCTAGGGGCCTGTAGATGGTTTCCCTTCCCATATGCAAATCCACCGAACGAGCACAATGCCCGTCAATTTCCTAAATCTGTTGTGGCTGGCTCTTCCTCAGCCCTACAGGCCTTCCACTCATGGAAATGGCTTATTTCCTGTAAGCGGTGTGAAGTGCAGATGCCAACCATGTTTTGCTACGCCGACCGCCCACCTGATGATGGAAGACAAAAAAGAAGGAAAAAAAACAATAACCTGGAACTAACAGCGAAACAAACTTGTACCCAAAAGGAATTGTTTTTAACTGTCTTTCGTTATAAATTCTGCCATTGCCCTGGGCTGCCGTGGTCCTCACAGAAACACTGAAGAGGGGTTAATGAGTGAAAGAAGGCGCAGACAGGCAGAGCTGCCGCCTCGCAGTGCCAGGCCGGTTGCCCAACCTCACCTGGCCGAACCAGTTCTTTACGCGTTTTTAAGGTGTGAGCTATATGCAAATAGGCGAATGTTTACCATCCTTCTCGGATTCCCGGGAACCAATCAATATGTACGGAACTACGGCCGGGAAAACCCCCTGCCTGGGCTGGCACAGGTGTCTCGCTCGCTCTCCTGGCCGCTTATTTGAAATTATCGCGTGAGCCCTGTCTCCACACACTCGAAGCGCTGCATCTTTGGTCCTCTAGCCGCTGTCCCGGCCTGGAAACTGACACATCGTGAGCGACACCCTCCTAGCTGCGCGATTCACCTCTAGGGGCCAGCCACTGACGTCCATTTTATGAGGTACGCTTGTATTTTACATTCCATCTCTGCACAGAGCTAGCTCTGTTTTAATGGCGCAGGATAGCTCAGTGAGTTAGACGGTGGTCGCATCTGCCTGTCAAAGGTTCTACTCCCGCCAAGGACAACTCAGGCTTTCGTCCGGCTGAGATTGGTGCGTAGTTACCATTGTACGGGATAGCACCTGGTAGGGATACCTCTAACAAATGTCACGAAGCGCTACGTAATCATTCTTGCTTATGATAACAACTAATGTTTTAGTTGCTCAGGCACTGTATGGAGTGCAATATAAAAGCGCGTTATACATTGGGCGAATAATAGCAGTGCTTAGATATCGCTTCAAAAGCTACTAATTTCCCAGTGAAGCACTAGAGGCCCGTAACAAGTGGTTGGTGGTAATGTTTTTCCACGCATTTCATGGGTGCCTCTCACTCTTTAATAGTGCCCAAAGCGCGCATCATACCTTGGTCAAACAACTACATTGATGTAGCACACTCTATCAAGTGCCTTGTTTCTCGGTGCTGATCAAATATAAAAAGTGTTATGACAAACCAGCTCACCTTTAAAAAGATGCTATGTTGAGTGTAACACCCCTGGATAACTCTGCAGTGGGTGCATTAGTACACTGAGGTTTCTCACCTGACTTTTTTCCGTCTGATAGGGTGACCGGCCGGCCCGGAGTTTTCGGAACAGTCCCGGTGTTCAGAGACCTATCCCGGTGCCCCCACGCTTTTGTTACATGTGCCGGCTTGGGGGACAAAAGGTCATTCTGCGAAGCTGAATTTAAAAGTAAGCTCCCCTTTCACAGACGCCTCTGTAGCTTAAAATAATGTATTGCTTACTACCAGGCAGCACAGGAGGAGCCCACTGTCGGTCTGCTCCCGGCAGAGACAGAGTGAGGAGGAAGGGGCAAGGGGGCACAGGGTGGATGGAGGTCGTTCCATTGCTGAGGGCATGCAAATGTAACCATGAAAATGTGTGTGTGTGTGTGTATATCAGACATGCCAAACCTCCCGATTCAGGCGGGAGACTACCGATTTCAAAGCTAGTCTCCTGCCTCCGGATTCCTGAAAGCAAAAACCTGATTCCTTAGGGGTTTCAGCTGACAGAACTTGGTATTGTGTTAAGTGCCAATTCTTCCAGCAATAGTCAAGAATGGCGAAGCAGGGGCTCTAGAAGGGGTGAAAAACCAACAAAGCCTAATTAATAAGCAAATGGTCTTTTAAAGACCTGTGAAGTACTCTGGGCGGCTGTTTGTGTCCCCAGGAAGCTGTCTCAGCCCGGGCTGCCACAGTGGGGTGGAGGGGGGCTATATGCACTGCCAGCAACCTGCCAGGCCAGTGCCCAACACTTGCAACACCCTCTCTCTACCTGCCATCGCGCTCCATGCTTCTTAAAGGTAAAACCTTTTTTTTTTAAATGAGCATTTGCGTTTCAAATGTCCGATCCCGCAGCAGCACACTTCCATAGGCCATACATGACAGTAACCCGATTCAGGGCCCCATTCTCCAGTTTTGTTTTTTAATCTCCCACTTTGCTCTTCTGAAATGTTGGCATGTATGGTATATATATAGAGAGAGAGATAGCTATATAGGTATATACATATATATGAAATGAAATGAAATGAAATTTGGGTTTTCTATAGCGCATGGCTGCCCGTGAGCGTCCCAGCGCTGAGATTGCAGAACCTCTAGGGGTGGAGGCCGGTGATAGGGAAGATGGTTATTGCGGAAAGAGATGCGTTTTAAGAAGCTTCCTAAATTTCATATAATTAGTTTCGGAGCGAAGATGAGATGGCAGAGCATTCCAGGTGATAGCCGCTGTGACCGAGAAGCGACGTCCTCCAGTTCGGGCTTTTTTGATTCTGTGGACTGTGGCTAGATGATCTTGGGCTGAGCGTAGGGGCCTGTTGGGTCTATATGGGGAGATCATCGCTTTTAGCATTGGAGGCCCTTGGTTTTGCATAGCTTTATGAGTGGTACACAGGGCCTTAAATTTGACCCTTTCGCGGATCGGCAGCCAATGTAATGCCTTAAGGGCAGGTTTGGCTGAGGCTCTACGGGAGGTCCCTGTGATGATCCTTGCCGCAGCATTCTGTGTTCTTTGAAGGATGTTGATCGTAGATTCCGGGGCTGCTAGAAAGAGAGCATTACCATAGTCCAGTCTTGATAAGACTAGACCTTGCAATAGCAATTTCTGTGAGGGACCCGGAAGTAATGGGAGGATCTTTCTGGTGGAAATACATATTATATATTATATATATATATATATATATATATATATATATATATATATATATATATATATATATATATATATATATATATATATATATATATATATATATCTCTGTGTGTGTGTGTATATACACACATTTACAAGGCTCTGCAGAAAACAGGACAGGCCAGGTATAAAAGTAAGACTTTTATACCTTTAGTCCTACTTTTATATTTGACCTCCCCGGTTTTGCTTCGCAAAATCTGCACCCATCCACCCCCCCCCCCCCCCCACCCCCTCTGCTCCACCAGTCTGATGAATATAGGAAAGTGTGAGCTGTAAACTGAATTCTTGTGAACTTCACACCTGCGTGCAAAAGCCCATCACTGCTTAGTTGGAATTTCACCAGCAGATATAGCGCTGATAACGCCGATAGCGCTTCGAGCTACAAGCAGGGCTGGCTTTGGCCCTGGTGGTGCCCGTCGGGACAATGTGTTTGGCGCCCCCACCAATGACCTCCCTCACAGACTCCCTCGTGAGCTGCTATCACAAAAGGAGCTCTGTGATAACAGTAGGTATCCACTCAGATGTACAGCCACATGAGAAATACAGTTCTGTATTCTTCAGGGTACTGGCTCTTTGCAGCAGGCGCATTAACCTTCTGCTGCTTTATGATGAGTCAAACAGCAACTAGACAAAACTGTAGATCTCTCGCCAGAAGGAACATTAATCACCAGAGATTTTGCCATTTTTAGTGCTGCCTGAAAACTGCTGGACACACAAGGAACTCTGCAGCAGGTGCTGTTAAAACCGCAAGGGCCTTCTAAACACCCACCGTCTATCTGCGCCAGGGGCGGCTGCACCTGTTGCACCTTCAAGGCTCTGTGAGTGATTGGTTTTGGTGTACCAATGGAACAGCACTCACTTCTTTTTCTTCACTTTGGAAGGATGGAAGGTTGAGTCGACCCTGCCGAGATTCAAACCTGTGAAATGCAGATGTACGCTATTATAGCATTAGGAGTTTAGCCCACTGGGCTATCCTGCCATACTCAGACCCCTGTTCCACTTTGGAAGGCAGCACATACTGCTCTTTACAGAGGCCTGTTATCAGATCTCGCCCCAAATATATCAAACTTCGCTCAAAGGGATCTTTAGGCGACCTGCCTGTCTTTTCAACTCAGGATCTACTGGTCACAAAGAAAGTCAGACTTTTCAGTTACTTTGCAGGGTAATTGCGTTTGGTGCTTCTGTTAGATGTTGGGTGCACCAGGTGCTAGCACCACGAGGTAACAAAGCGCTTCACAGAGAGCATTATTTCTATAGCAGCGCCACCCCTGACACCGGATGTGTGAAATGAACTATGGGGCAATTTCTAATCTCTTACATTACACATATTTACAATCTGTAGCACAGGAGGGAGCAGGGCTCCCGTCGCCAGCGTTTTACGCGAGTAGTTGTGGCTCACTACTCAGTTGACTGTGACTGCCGGTGTTCGAGAAAGACCAGTTCATGGACGAAATTTCTGTGCAGTCGACCCGAAGTTATTTGCCCAGAATTACACGGGTTTTAGCTCAAATATCAAAGCTGCGGTTAGAAGTCAGACCTTTAGGCTCCAAGGTCTGCTTACAGCCATCACACCGGATCTCGTCCGTCGCCTCAGTCTTTGACTGACACTCGCAGCGGTGTTTTTATTTTTATTTTTCTGCTATTGATGATAGTTTATTTTTGTTATTAGGTTAAACGGGTACATTTACTGCTCACTCTACTACATAAGGATCTAAATACAAAAATACATACTTTACATATTAAGGTATTGATATATAAAGATAAACTCGCTAGTTTTGTAATCAAACTGTGTCTTATAAGTAATAACTGGTGTCCTCAGTGACCGTGCGAGTTTGATGAGATTTAATGTATAGTACCAGTAAAACTTCCAATCTGTTAACTCGAAAGCTTATTTTTGATCAAAATCAACATGATTATTTTACCAATATGGAACCAATGTTTGATTTCTTTGAAAAATATGTGCATGTCTGTTTTATACAAAACCGCAAACACAAAGAATGAAAACTCTTAATGTATATTCTGGCGTTTATTTATGAGCGCTCTCATTTTTGAGAGATACTACAGCCCAGGAAAACAAAGTGCCTTAGACTAGGGGCCTCATTTATGAAAAGTGACGCATCGCTGCGTGAAAACAGCGATGCGTCACTTTTCACTGCGCACTCCTTGCGACACCAATGATGCGTCATATTTAATGTATGACGCATCATGTCGCAAGGACTTACAGATACGTCAGTATTTCTGACGTATCTGTAAGCGCAAAAGTGACGCATTGCTGGAGTGTGTCACAAAAGTGATGCAACTCCAGCAATGCGTCCTTTCACATGGGGAAAGCCCCATGTGAAAGGGCTTGCGTCAGTCTTACGCCTGCTGTGAGGCAGGCGCAGGATTTTGACGCAACAGCATCCTAAAAGTGACGCAGTGAAATCTCATAGATTTCACTGCGTCACTATTACGAGGCTTTTTGTGGGGGAACGCCCCCTCTGCATACATTATACCTGACGCAGGTATAATGTGACGCAGGGGTTTAAAAAGTGACGCATCTACCTAGATGCGTCACTTTTTAAATATGGCGCAACAAAGTGCATTTTTACGCCGCTGGTGCGTCACAAAAAGTGACGCACCGGCGGCGCAAAACTGACGCAAGTCCTCATAAATAAGGGCCTAGGTATCTACCTCACAGTACAGCTGAAGCTACCTCAAGGCGCTGGGCTGAACGAAGATGCCTGACAGGTTAAGAAAAGACGACTTTTTAACTCGTGTGTGAAATACACGACGTTTCCTTTCTATGCAGAGGGAGTCAGTAAAGCATCCCAGAAACGAAACCCGAGAGCCCCCAGGGGTCTCCCTTTATGATAATCAAGCTTGCCCAGGGTCACACTTGGTTAGGCGGGAAAGCCAGGGACGAATACACGAGGTTCCATAGCCGAGAGTTCAGAGTCCGTAGACGTTATCTCCTAACCTGTATCCCTGGATGAAGACAGTCTCACGAATGTCTTAAGTTAGAAAAAGGCATTCTAATGACACGTGTATTTGACGGGAAACCTTGTATGTCTGAGAGTGACTGTATATGGAGGTGTCTGCTCATTTCCTATTCAGTGGATCTTGAATATTTAAAACGATAAACTCCTCTAGCTCCCAGCAGGATAACTACCTGGAGAAGTGCTGGTACAACCCTTGGTAAGGTGTCAGTGCCTAGGAAGAAGTGCTGTCACTACTCTCAATAAATTACCAGAGCTCGGGGCGAAGAGCTCTGGACTAAATAAAGTACCATAGCTCCGCCGAGACGGGCTGGCACTGCCATACATAAAGAATCATAGCTCCGTAGAGAAGTGCTGGCGCTACCCTAAATAAAGTATCATAGCCTTGGCACTGCTATACATAAAGTATCATAGCTCCGGAGAGAAGTGCTGGCACTACCCTAAATAAAGTATCATAACCTCGGTGAAAAGTGCTGGCACTGTTATACATAAAGAATCATAGCTCCGGAGAGAAGTGCTGGCGCTACCCTAAATAAAGTATCATAGCTCCAGTGAAAAGTGCTGGCACTGCCTTATATAAAGAGTCATATCTCTGGAGAGAGGTGCTGGCACTACCCTCATTAAAGTATCATAACCTTTGTGCGAAGTGCTGGATCTGCTATACTTAAAGTATCATAGCTCCGGAGAGAAGTGCTGGCACTACCCTAAATAAAGAATCATAGCTCCGTAGAGAAGTGCTGGCACTACCCTAAATAAAGCATCATAGCTCCAGTGAGAAGCGCTGGCTCTGCCATACATAAAGTAACATAGCCCCGGAGAGAAGTGATGGCACTACCCTCATTAAAGTATCATAACCTTTGTGCGAAGTGCTGGATCTGCTATACATAAAGTATCATAGCTCCAATGAGAAGTGCTGGCACTACCCTAAATAAAGTATCATAGCTCCAGTGAGAAGCGCTGGCTCTGCCATACATAAAGTATCATAGCCCCGGAGAGAAGTGCTGGCACTACCCTCATTAAAGTATCTTAGCCCCGGAGAGAAGTGCTGACACTGCTATACAGAAAGTATCATAGCTCCGGAGAAAAGTGCCGGCACTACCCTACATAAAGTATCATAGCCTCAGTGAGAGGTGCTAGGACTACCCTAAATAAAGCATCATAGCTCCAATGAGAAGTGCTGGCAGTACCCTAAATAAAGCATCATAGCTCCAGTGAGAAGCGCTGGCTCTGCCATACATAAAGTAACATAGCCCCGCAGAGAAGTGCTGGCACTACCCTCATTAAAGTATCATAACCTTTGTGCGAAGTGCTGGATCTGCTATACATAAAGTATCATAGCTCCGGAGAGAAGTGCTGGCGCTACCCTAAATAAAGTATCATAGCTCCATGGAAAAGCGCTGGCACTGCCTTATATAAAGAGTCATATCTCTGGAGAGAGGTGCTGGCACTACCCTCATTAAAGTATCATAACCTTTGTGCGAAGTGCTGGATCTGCTATACTTAAAGTATCATAGCTCCGTAGAGAAGTGCTGCACTACCCTAAATAAAGCATCATAGCTCCAGTGAGAAGCGCTGGCTCTGCCATACATAAAGTAACATAGCCCCGGAGAGAAGTGCTGACACTACCCTCATTAAAGTATCTTAGCCTCGGTGAGAAGTGCTGACACTGCTACACATAAAGTATCATTTTTCCGGAGAGAAGTGCTGGCACTACCCTAAATAAAGTATCATAGCCTCGGTGAGAAGTGCTAGCACTACCCTAAATAAAGTATCATAGCTCCAATGAGAAGTGCTGGCTGTATCCTAAATTATCATAGCTCCTGTGAGAAGTGCTAGCACTACGCTAAAAAAAGTATCAGAGCCCCGGACAGAAGTGGTGGCACTACCCTAAATAAAGTATTAAAGCCCTGGGGAGAAGTGCTGGCACTACCCTAAATAAAGGACCGTTGCTCTGGGGCAAAGTGCTGGCACTACCCTAAATAAAGTATCAGACCCCTAGTGAGAAGTGCTGATACTGTACTACATAACGTATGATAGCACCAGTGGGAAGTGCTGACACTACCCGAAATAAAGTATTACATCCCCGGGGAGAGGAGGTCACACTACATTAGTAAAAGCATCTTAGTCTGGTGAGAAGTGCTGACATTAAACTACTAAAAGCTCATTGTCCTGGTGACAAGTGCTGACACTACCCTAAAAAAATAACAGAATCTCTGGCAGAAGTGCTGACACTAATAAAAGCATCAAAGGCTGTTGAGTGTTAGTAATACTCTAATAAAAATCATAATTCTGCTGACAGAAGTGCCGCCACTCCCCTAATAAAAGTAGTATAGCAGGGGTGCTGCTACTCTGCAATTATTAATAGTGTAGCCTTAATGACAGTTGCCTGCAAAGTCCTCTTAATGAGTGTCAACGGTGCATCAGAGCCACGCTGAGGAGGCTTGGCACTTTCCGGTGGGCAACTTGGCGTGGCGGGGCAGGATCAGTACAGTTCTAACTGAGGTGCAGGAGCCCTGCCAGGTAGGGCCGGCACTGTCTTATTAAATGTACAGGTATCCTGCCGATAAGGTACGACACTCCAATATTTAGAGTGTAGAGTCTTCTGGGAAGGGCCAGCTCTGTTTTAATAAAAGGACAGGAGGACATCTGAAAAGTGAAAATATTGTCTTAGAAATGTGATAAATGTAGCTTTTCTAGCTGTATGGAGCTGTCAATGCGACTCTGTGATGTAACAATACATACTCTTGGTATAAGGGGTGGACTGTAATCCCCTAGGTCGACCTGGCTGCCCAGGGTGGGCTGAAATTGTTGATAAGTCGAATCTGCCTCCAAATGTAATTAATATAAACAATCCTGGTGCTGTTTTTTTCTTATTTTCCGGTGACAGGCGTTTCAATATGACTTCCAATCTGAACTTGGAGCTACCCAATGCCCCATTATAATGTGCTCATCATTTATGTATTGGTGCAGTATTCCATTTAGAAGCCTTGAGAAAGCTCATTAGTTAAACAGAGTGAGCGAGCGAAACACGTGTCGGCTTCAGCACAAAGACACATTAATAAACAAACAGAAACACCATATACTACAGGTGGATTGGCTAGCTTCATATTTACTGTATTTCAAGTGCGGATTCCTCCTTACCAACTATTGCCCTAAAAAATAATACTGATGGTACTGCTGATAAGAGGCAGGTATGTGTTAATAGAAGTACTAAAGTCCTATTGTGGACTGTGTATGTATGCATGTGTGTTGTATGTATGTCTGTATGTTTGTATGTACGCATGTATGCTTGTATATGTATTTCTATAGCGCTGGTTCTGCCCTAGTTAGTATGCTGAAGCCATGCTCAGAAATGCAGGCACTGTTTACGTCAATGACCCTCATGAGAAGTGCCTGTTCCATTTTAATAAAAGTGCATGCCGGTGACAAGGTCAAATGAACAACGACTAGAATAAAATAATTTTTTCTACCCGATAAATTTCCCACTTCACTTTTAAGCTGCGGGTCTGGGGTCTATTTTGCAGGGGAGTACTAGGTGTGGCAAAGGGCGGAGGTGGGCTTTAACAACATAGATTGTTAGCACAACTGGGTGTCTGTCTCCCACTTCGGGGTTGAGTGTTTCCGGGATACTTGTCGTCTCTTAGACTTAAAACACGGCCTTGTTAAACCGCCCCCTCAGGGGGGGGCTTAGGCATGTGCAAGCTGTGCACCTGCACAGGGCTGCCAAACCCCAGGGGCCGCCACGCCAATACTGTAGTCTTGTGCTGACTCTGCCTAAGTGTGAGAAATTATGACGTCGCCCGTTCATGAGTCCTCGCGCACACATCAAATATATTTCGGCTCCTCAACCGGCACCGGTGTTTTCTAAATCCTGAGCTACGGCCGGCATTGTCAGGTAAGTGAGCTTGCTGCTCGCTACCCCTTTGCTACATTTGGCCTACACTGCGCCAGACAAGGCACACACCCATAGCTGAACTGGCTTTTTACCAATTCTTTTTGCTGCACGATACTCTGCGTGTCCCGTCTGAGGAGCAGACGATGGCCTATGGCCCCCACCTCTCTCAGTTATCAGGAGGCGTTCGCCACCCCGCCTATAAATAATACCGCAACAGCATGTGCTCATTTTGTAAACCTTTGTCTGGCATGATCTTTCTCCAACTCAGGAGGCCCCTTCCGCCGCATACAATGACCATGTTTGAATGTGTAACCATTGATAGCATTTATGAAACGCAAGCACGCCCCGCGTTTGGTTTAAATCATGTCGCCCCTACCTAGCCATTTTAACCTTTGCCAGTACCAGTAATAATTGTGAGTAGGTGCACGTATTTTAGGCCACACTCAACCCTTCATGTTGAGTCCCGACTGGCACTCCATGACCAGCTGTTACAGAGAGTGGGCCTTTTGTCATTTCTAGTCATCACCACATGTATGAGGCCACTCACACTACAACTCGCGGTATTATTAATATATTAGCCTGGCACTGCAGCTGTCTGTGTCAGTCCCTCATGTCGTGTGTCACAATACCCTCCTCCTCCTAAATTTTATCGTTCTGAGATGAATTCGGAAGGGTAGGAGCAGCCGCAGGTACTAGTCATCTAACACCTTTTCTGGACGTTTTATTAAAACACCTTCATGAGCTCCGGGGTGCTCCGCCCGCCCAGACCCCCTGTTCCGGGGCCCCCTACCTGTACTTCCTGCCCAGGTCCGCCATGTGCCCAGAGCCGCCCCTGTCCCCCTGTCCCCCTGTCCCCCTGCTTCAGGAGGATAAAGCGACGCAGGTTCTTTAAGCGGGAAAGAGACTCTGCTAGAAGGAGCAGGACTGGATGCTGATTGGCTGATAAATACTATCTGAAATTTAAAGATGGAGGTAGGCAGGACGATTGGAATGTTGGAGTTAACCTGGCTCTTTTTTTAGAGGTCTTTTAATTTTGGCACCTCAAGTGTTTGAAATAAAAGCAACAGTTTCTAGCATTCTATTTTCTTTCTGTTTAAAAGCACTTCTATGGAGTTCGTGTGAACACGCAGTACTGTTCCCTGTACAGCTCATAAATCTTTTCTATGTACAAACCTTTATTAAATATAATATTAAACAACTACATGTTACCCACACCAATGTTAGAAAAATAAATACATCAATGTTAATACCATTAATAAATGAAAGCATCCTATGGTAACACTGCCTTAAACAATGTAAAGTACAAAGCACACAGAATATCATACTAATCAAAATGTACAAGTTCTTTAATTTTTTAAAGGAAGTTTGTAAAAGAGGAAATAAGTGAAAAGAGAGAAGAAAATATGTGTTCAGAGTTAAAATACTATAAATATTAATAGCCAGTCATTACCAATTAGCATCTAACATATTGAAAATGAAACAGCAACTCTGTTGTGAGATGCAACTATTCTCTAAAAAGATCACTGACACTTCTTGAAGCGAGGCAGAAAATAATATAATACAAAAAACTCTACTAGAATATTGCTTACTTTTGAGAATGTTTTCCACCCCCAAAGCTGAATACTCCTTTCTTGTCGCACCTTTGTTGATTCACTGGAGTTTCAAGGCAGACAGACAAACATGAAGGTAGCCCATCCGTGGAGAAACAGCGCACTGCGAAAGTTCTGTCATTAAATACAACGCAAAGTCCAGCATTTGTCTTAACGCTACAGACCATTAACCCCTTGGCCGCGGCGCTAATTCCGCCGCAGCGCTGGGGGGGTGAGGGGTTAACTCGGCGCTGCCATGCTCATGACGGAACCACGCCGTCATGAGTCACGGGTGAGCTGTGCTCATTGGGCGTGGTTCAGTTACGACCCTGCCCACTCACTAATTCGCCCGCACACGCAGGGAATCAGTGCTGCATGGTCGGAGCGGCAGCAGCATGACGAAACCACGCCGTCATGAGCACACGCCCGTGGCTCATGACGGCGTGGTTCTATCATGACGGCGTGGTTCCGTCATGAGCAGGGAAGGGGTTAATGACAACAACTGAACAACAGACAATAGAGGAAAGGCCGCCTCTTGGCCCTGGCACTAAGGCTAGCCTAGCAGCCAGAGAGGTAAGTTAGGAACAGGCGAAGGACCTTGTAGGAGCCAGGGTGCCCCTGCCGGTCAGTTTTCTGATTTTATTAGAAATATTTGGTTATTTGGCTTTATGGGAGGGACATGTACAGGTACTATCTAAAACACAAAAGTGCTGCTAATTAACTACTAAGGAAGACGCTATGTCTTCACAATGGATGGAGGGATGGAAAGTGCTCAGATGGACTGGGATGGGAGCTCCAAAGCTTCACAGCTTGAACAGAGACAGCCCTTCTGCCTGAATTGTCTGTGTGTTCATGCTTCAGTGGGAGTCTAGAAGACAATCTGGAGAGAGGATGTGGCTTATGGCTAGGGCGGTCGACGTCGAAGCTGGAAAACCGGGCTCGAGTCTCGGCGATGATGCTCAACTTCCTGTGATTCTGGGCAAATCACTTCGGGGCAGATTTATGTCGGACTTGCGCCGCCGTTGCGTCACGCAACGGTGGCGTAGACGTGGCGCATCCCTGTGACCCATTTACAACGTGACGCATCTAGGCAGATGCGTCACGTTGTAAAGCCCTGCGCCACATGTGGGCGTTCCGGCGCAGGGTGGGCGTTCTGGGGCAGGTGCGCCTCACAAAAGTGGCTGAGTGAAATCTACAAGATTTCACTCAGTCACTTTTAGCCCAATGCTGCGTCAAAACCCTGCGCCTGCTTGAAGCAGGCGTTAGGCTTGATGCAGCATTGGACAGATAGGGCACCCCTGAGTCTTGCTGGAGCTGCGTCACGCTTGCGACGCAACTCCAGCAATGCGCCACCTTTACGGCACAGATGCGTCACGCATCTGTGCCGTTTTTGCCCCATGGTGCGCCACATTGTAAATGCGGCGCACCTTGGGTGGCGGATGTGTGGCGCACAATAACTGGCGCATCCCTGGGGATGCGCCAGTTATTGTAAATCTGCCCCTTCATCTCCCCGTCCCTAACAAAAATGAATGTGTCCTAGTGTAACAAAACTGGTGCTATGCAAAGCGCTCTGATACCCAATATCTTCGGGTCTAGTTTGCGCTATATAAAAATCTAAAAAAAATAAACCCATGTGGAGGGAGAAACTAGCCAGGCACTTAAGGAAATCAAGATAATTCGCAATCGACAATTCATGTGTGGTCTCAGTTTTAATGTTTCTTTTAGTTTAAAGAGGTTAATTGAGATTTTTTTTTGATGTGTATTTTTATTGAGAAGTACCGGTCAATATGTAAACATTCGTCAAAAAGTGAATTAGACAATACATCAAATGATAGTCCCACAGTAAAATACTATGAAATGTCAAGTGAGATTTACGAGTGAAGCGGTCTATTCTTGTTCCTAAATGACCATGTATTGTACTCTTTGACTTAGAAGTTAGACACTCTTCAAGGAACCCAAATAAAAGATCAATGGTTGAGCCTGTGGGCCACCTTTTTTGATGTAGGGAAATGGATGCTATAAATCAAATACTGAAATATTAATTATAGTTAGTATAATAGAGAGGTTAATGGAAGGATCCAAACTGATATCTTTACTGTCCCAACTGATGTTATAAATAATATAACAAAAGAGGAGAGCACAGGTTTGTAAGATTCTGAAAGGACCATCTGTCTACACATTTCATTTCACTTGATATCTATTTATTTATGTGTCTTGTTAAGCGCCCGAATCACCCCCGAAACGGTATCTACGCTCTACAGAAGTGCTACAACGTCAGAAGAGTTTAGTTTTAAGAAACCTGCAGAATTGCAAATTATTGTTGTATTCGCAGAGGTGTAAAGGAAGTTGATTCCAGTAGGAGGGGGCTCTATAGGCAAATTCCCATCTCATCTGTGCATATATCTAATACATTTCCTGCTGCCCAATTCATGAATAGAGGGCAGCGGTGTTTGCTTTGTTTATGTTTAAATTGATATAGGGCATGGTACACTGGGCTCACAGTGCCTTCATCAAGTCTAGTTAGGTTGCCATGACAGCGCCTTGGTCGGATCTACATCATCTCAGACCTTGGGCATGTTGATTCACTCGTTCCAGGCAAATTTGCCCGTATTGGGTATGTTTAAATGGTATACAACCGTTACAACGCAACTTTTACAACGACCTACCATTACAACGTAACTTTTACCACGCAAACTATTACAACGCATTGCGCTGGGGGGCGCTCTAGGATAGGGAATAGGTTAATTTACTATCCAATAACCTTCCCTACTATCCACGGGGACTGGAGTTGGAATAGTAAATTAAACTATTCACTATCCAGTGCCTAAAAGCATTATGCGTTGTAATGGTATGCGTGGTAAAATCCGCGTTTTAAAGGTAGGCGTTGTAAAAGTATGCGTTGTAACGTCATACATCCGTTTAAATTGTCTTTGAGCACGTCTAAAAGGGTTTAGAGAGAACAATATAGAAGCAGGGATTTGGCATTGGCCCTCAAAGGCAAGTGTGATGAAAAGGAGTAAGAAGATGAGGGTTGAATGGTAAATACAAAACCAAAAAGACGTAGAAAGTAAAATATTGCATAATAGATACTTTTGAGACAGGACCAGTATTTCTATGTACCTTGGAAAAAGTCTATGCATGCAATAGTCTTTATTTAGTGAAGCACATTAGCTGTATATACAATACGTTATCATGGCAGTAAGGTACCTTGAGCAAGGAAGAGTGATTAACAACTTGTTTTGTGTCTTTATGACAGGGTAATGCATTCAATACTAAGAAAATTCCCTCAAGACCTATATACTTTTCATTATAAACATAATTTACATTAATTTACTTTGCTCATGCACAACAATAACCATAGAACTAATGAATTTAATTTTAGTGTTTTATTTCATCATTGTTTTTTCATTTGTATTTCTTGTAAATTCATCATTCTTTGTTTATTCATTTTTCATTTCTTAAAAATATTTCTATCTTTTTTTGGTATATATTATTTTGTGAAAGATACATGTTACACAAATACCAACAGGGTAATGCATCCATACGCCAGACACTTCCAAGACAGGGTGTGGCCTTACGGCTAGATGGTTGACCTCGACTCTGGGGTCGGTACCCCAGGGCCGTCCATGTCTGGCCGATGTGTCAATGATATTTTGGCTCTGCTGTGTTATTTACAAGAGCCTTCATCAGAACTGAAAGTACCACGTCCTGCTGATTGTTTCCAATGAATACATGTCAGCAGCATAGTTCTTCCATGATATAAACAAACAAATTTCAATATGTTACACAAATATTTTTACTTTGATTACTATTACTTTAAATGGTTTACTACTAAATGTTGAGTAGTATGTAGAAATATAATTGTTAGATGTACTTACCAGATTGGTTGGCCGCCCTATTTCTATCAGAAAAATATGTTGTGGAAAACGTGGTGTATTGTGCTTCTACATAGAAAATATGTTTCCTCAAAAATAAGAGTGTTTTGGTAGCATTTTAGGTTGGCTATATCTCACACAGTAACCATGTAACAGTAATCAAGAGATATAGAAAGTATAGCTCATTCATAAGAGGTGGTAGGTACATCTTAATACATTAACAAATCTCAAACATGGTCTTAGAATATGCATCATCCAATAATTAATCTACTTAAAAATAATTTGGAAAAATTGAGTTTTTAGTTAGTAATAGAGCAGGTTATGATACGTTTTTCTCATTATCATGCATTATAAAATTCTGCTTTGAACATGCAAAATAATGTAGCAAAAAAAATCTGAAAAGCTGAATAATGCAGAGAACTGTGAAATGTCAGAGACAAATGTGCTGAGAGAGCCATGTATGCCTCTACAGAGGGATGCCCTTGAAGTGAATATACTGGGGCCTATTGAGTGTTTGGCGGACTCTGTCAGGATGGCCATTACATTACCTCCACCTGCCAAATTTTGAGATGTCCGCTGGCCCCATGGACACCTCTCTATATAAAAGTACCACGGTCATGGCGGTTCTTGTTAATGTAGGAAATGATTGACAGATGGAACCATCAGCCATGATGGCCCGCCATTAAACTTTTCAAAAGTTTTTTGGTTTTCAAAACTGCCAAAGTGAGAGTTTGTTTTTGAAAAATGAAGAACTAATGGCCCTGCACCCTGGGTTGCCCTTCCTCCAATGGCCACTACTGCCGCGAGCCGTCAGAGGTAGTATTCCATTGACGATGTCAACAGCGGCAGCATCAATGGAATACTGACAGTACGTCCATCTCTAAACGAGGTGGGTGGGCCGAGGATTTGGAGAGCAAAGTGATCCAACACATTTGCAATGGAGCACCCTCTCCAACAAACTCTAAGTAAGGCCTTCTATCCCTCCGGGAGTTAGACATCCCATGTACAAAACAGCAAATAATTAGTTGAAAGATGCACGGATACAGATTCATCTGGAAAAGGAGAGCTTATTTGAGGGCAGATTCTTTTATGCAGAGCTTTATAGGAAGCCTGTGGACATAATAAGGGCCATGATATGCTTAGCAGACTGAGAAAAACGGATCCCGGGCATAATTGAGACCTGGTATACAGAGATGCCTGCAATGCTGAGAGAATTGAGAGAACTATGCCCTAATCAGGGTACTTCTGTAATGAAGGAGCTGCCCTTACCAGATCCCTTGAATACTTAAACTCCCCCCTGCATAATAAGAAACTTGACATAATGAACCTCCTGCCATCAAACTCCTGCACAGTCTGAATTACAGTCCTTGCTATTTCAATCAATCCAATCAAACAATCAATCAATTTAGCAATGAGTCATTTATAAAACGAGGCTCTACACCCATAAGGGTATCTGTGCACTAAGGTTCGCAGGTCTCGATCGAAAAAGCCAGGTATTAAGTCCCCTTCTGAAATCCGCAAGGGAGGGTGACGTTCATAGGTGGAGGGGCAGGCCGTACCAGGCCTTGGCAGTGAGGTAGGGAAAGGGACGACCTGTGGCAGTGACAAATGGGGGGTGTGTGAGGACTAGAGATGTGGATGTGGAGCAAAGGTGTCTAGCGGGTTGGTGGTAGTCCTTGCGGTGGTTGATGCATGCCTAACCCTGGTAGTGTAGGGCTCTGTAGGCGTGTGTCAGTATCTTGAAGTGGCATCTCTTCTGGATGGGGAGCCAGTGGAGGTTTAAGAGGTGGGCGGTGGTGTGGGTCAGTTTGAGGAGGTTGAGGATGAGTCTGGATGCTGCATTCTATATGGTCTGGAGTCTCTTGAGGAGTTGGGTGGTGATACTGGAGTAGAGCAGGTTTCCATAGTGGAGACAGCAGGTGACGAGGGCCTGGGTGACGGTTTTTCTGGTGTTGACGGTTACCCATCTTTAGCTTTTTCAGAGCATGTGGAGGGTGTGGAAGCAGGAGCAGGCGGCTGCTTTGATTTGGATTTGAAATTTATACTTTGTTGTATCATGCTATTTTATTTTAAATGGTTCATTGAGGGCCATTACAACCCATACGGTTTTTAGGCAGTCTTTCCAATATAACACGTACACTTACATGGATCTATCTGGGATTGAGGGAAGAACTAAGGCTGAGATACTTTTTTTGAAAAGTAAGTGGCCAACTGCTGATCTAACCAGCACTTGTAGGTACTTCCTAATAGTAGACGCAAGGACTATTCTTGGTGTTGTCACCTGACCCAGTTAAGATTCGGAAGGGGGTGGGGCAGAAAGTAGGACCTAGGCTGTCTCATAGGGTGACACTTTATCCTCTAAGAAATATGCAGAGCCCAGAAGCCTCTGTGTGGACGATTCATGGCGCCTAAACTGAACGTGTGCTGTACTAAGAAGCAGACAGGTGCAGCCCGAGCAATCAAATGAATGAGCTTCTGTAATCGTAAAGGAATGATCGGAGACCTGACTTAGTCCGCCCCATTGCACCTTTTTACCATTGGAGATTGCGTAGAAGGCTGAGCCATGTTTTCTTGCCTCAGGACCCTCTGTTTATAGGACATCATGTGGCAGGAAAGGTTGGTGTCCAGGCTGACCACCTCCAACTTCACCTACATCATTAGTAATAAGGAGGTATTAATACCGGTCCAGCAAGTGTGGCGCTCAATGGCACATACATAAAGTTTAGCACATTCATAGAGGGCTTTCTGCAGGCATGTGCTCTGCTACAATGCTTACTATACATAGGTCCTAGTGGTAAAAGAAGAGCCTGAAAGCCTATGAAAAGAGGATGGACGGTCTTCGGCATAGAAAGCCCTGGTCAAACACATATCACTTGACTTGGCCATCCAAGTTAAACACCAGCTCTTTCTCCTCTGGGTGGATATGACTTCCACTGTTTCCCAGAAGTACTTTTGCACAAAGCAGGAATCATAATATTAATAATACTGCGAATTGTAAAGCTCATGGCTACTTCAGACGAAGTGTCCCAGCGCTGTAGGAGAGCTCCATTGCATTTTGCTGGAGGCATGTGGGAAGGTAGAGACCTGCTAGAAGGCGTATTTCAACAGAAATGCCGCTGTGGTCTTCAAAGATTTACACACTGTTCCCAAGAGACTTCTACTAGACTTGATATAGAGTTGGGTCGAGTGGGAGGATCATCATACATCGGTGGTCTCCTCGCACCCCAGACTCTTGGTACCACCGCTCGATTTTGTGTTGGGCGAAGTGACAGGTTTGAGCTGTAGCTGGTACTACCAGTATAAACCTCTGACCAGGATGCATCTATGTCACAGGAAGGAATGTCATGGTGACCATTATCCCATTCTTTTGAGGGAATGGCGCTATTTGTCATCTTTGTCTACGGCCTTCATGATAGGGAGGGAAAACGTGGAATTGCCCCCACTCACAAGGAGAGAACTTGCCGCAAGTTTGCCCATTTATTAGCTGAGTAAAGGGAAAAAAACACGTTGCCGAGCTCATAAAACCTTCAGTGCCCTACAGGGATCCACCACAGAGTTGGCTTTCTTTACCACACAAAGATACCTCCAAGGCACCTAGGGATCCCCGAAAAGGGTGGACGGGCCTCCATAACGCCAACGGGCAAGGGCGCCATCCGCGAGGGTCTAAATATCCCACTGTGACATGATCAAGATGGGAGCCCCAAAAGACCTGCTTTGGCCACATAGCATGGTTTGCTTTCAAAACGGACCAAATTATGAAAGCAAATAGTACACACGCTGTGTTTGTTTGCACACATCAAAATGAGGAACAACATGCAATGCCAAACGCTGTTCATCACGCTGAGGTGGCAAACCTGGAACGGAGCTCAATCCGGGCAGCCTCTAACAAGTGCGCCATGAGCTCCCCGATTTGAACCTGTTTTGGATGACCTGTCTTCATTGGGTGGCTAAGGCCGTCATTTTAAGATACACTGGCAGGTGTCTCCGCCACCGGTGGAGTGGTGACCACACCTGGGGAAGACTGACCAGGGATGTCAGTTCCAGAACTGGGGCCACCTCCGAGGAGACACATGGTGATACAGTGCGTTGCTGTATTTTGGCTAGGTTGGCGCTGTATCAATAACACTTACACACATGGTAATTTCACGGTGCTCATGTGGCATGGAGGAGATGCCACCATCACATGTGGGTAAATGTATACTAAAAGGAGAAGTGCACTTCTATTACTCACATTAGAAATGTCCTTGATGTTCCAAGAAAGTTCACCCAGCACAGCAGGGGCAGTCCCAGGGCTTTCCGTGCACCCCTGCCATGCCTTACATGGGCGAGGGGTCCCAACAACATTTGCAGCAGTCCTACTGTGGACTCGTGGTCAAGCCAGAGAAGGACCCATTGGATCTCTCAGCCTTCCCCTATCCTCCTATTTCTCCTAGGGAAAGCATAGGTGCCAGAACAGTACTTACTCTATAAAACAGTGAAAGTCCAATTGATGAACGCCTTGAATCCGGGTCTGGAGACAAGGCGCTATGGGACAGCAGGTACATTAGTGACCAGATCTCTGCCGAGGGTCCTTTTATCTGCTGTCTCCTTCCCTACATCTGTGGAGCACTTCCATTCCCTTGGGGCTAGGAAACCTGCAGGCAGACGCTGAGAAGACGAGTGAGGAGTATTTCATGCCATTCGGGTCAGAAAGAACCTATTATGGTTATTAAATGTCCTGGATGGAGGATTAAAGAAGATTACTGATAGTACAGAAGCCTATGCCAAACAGTAGATATCTGGAATAGAGAGATATTTTTGTAAAGCCCTGATGAAGTCAGAGTTGCGGACTCATCAGATCTGACGAAACACATGTTGGCTATTTTGCAACCTGGAGAAGATTGTAATGTGTCTCAGGAATAAACATCAGAGTTGAAAGAGGATAGTCTGGACATCGATTTCATAATACACACTGAATAGTGCTCAGGATAATTTGTTTGTTGTTGTAGGACCAGATTTTCTGGTCCATTTTTGGGGGTATGAGTGGCTGCCTTCTTCCTTGAAGCAAACAATCTGATAATTTTGCATCTCACAGTGGGGATTATTAGAAATCTTTGCGCATAGAGCCTTGCCACATTCAGCTTTGGGTATTTTGCCTTAAAGATATCACCAACCTCTTAGCTTAAAAGGACCAGCTGTTTCATGGACAGTCAATCCCCTTCCCTCGCGTACCCCACTGTGCCTGCGCCGTCCGCTGGGCACAGGCCAGATGCAGGACGAGATTGGCATATCTGTAGTGGCATTATCACCAGGAGGATACACATGCCCACTGTTCAAAGGTTGCTTGCCAGCTGCCACCATCACAAGGCTCTTTTGTTCTGCAGGTGGCAGACGCGCCTTACCCACACTGACAGACCTTTAACAATGCAGGATGGAAAGGGAGTGCCTCTCCCAGATCCACCTTTCCACACCAATTTAATCCGGCCTCACTACTTTGGCACAATCCGAAGCTGCCGAGGACAGAGACATCACACAAGCTACACAATATGTGCCCTTGAAATCCAGAACTAGGACATATTTTAGGGAATATGTATCAAGGCTTTGCACAGGTGCAAACTCACAATATGTGATGCATACTGGTAAACAGTCACACTTCCCTGCATTGACCCACCTTCCCGCCCACTAGTTTTAAGTTTAAAGGTCTTTTTGCACCTTCAAAAATAGCAACAAGAGGCTCTAATCATAATTCTATTCAACCTATAAGGATGTCCTTGTAGGGCATACAAAATAAGGACAAAAGCATCAAATAGAACAATGACAGCCAAAGAACACTTGCTCACGTTATGATAACAACATATCTGAAAAGACAATAGTATACCACTGTATGATTAGTTCTTCTGTATATTTATTGCTCCAAATTGTAAAAGTCGAATCAACCAACACGTTTCATCACAATACTAGCTAACCGTTGACTTCATCGGGGCAAGTCAAATCATATGACTATTTCAGAAGGACATTTATTGTTCTTTAATTACCATCATCAACTTAAATTGTAGCCATTACTTCTTGACAGGTGGAGTCTTGGCAACTTGTTTACTGTGTATTAAGGGACTCTGTCCGTGACCTGCAAAGTATGGGAGTGTCTGTTTACCTCATCTGCTGAACACCCAGACGAACTGTGTAGAGTTTTTGCTTTTACTACAAGAGTTCTGTTATTAACAATTCAGTGATAGGTGTGCTCCGAAGTTTCTCTTGCCACTCCAAAACAGGGTTGAATCCTAAAAGAAGGCTTGAAAGGAAACAACCATTCTATGTTCCAGGGCTAGAATACAAGTATGCCACCTTGCGTGACTATGCTGGAGAACATTCCAGTTAACATGTTTTAGACGGAATTGAGCTGATGCAAGTCGGCTTTTCAACATCTGGCTGTTTACTTATTGCAAGGCAAAAGAACCAATTGGAATTCTGCTTGTTAATTTAATTTACCAACTAAAACCAAAACGCACCAGTAGACATTAAGTACCATTACCAAGGTCTAATTTGAATCAATTGCAATGTTCTGTTTCATAGTTTGGTAGCTGGCCAAAACTCTGCATGTCAGCCCCGCATTCTAATAAAGAACATTTGCCACTGGTCAGTATGAATTTATGTCCAATTTATCCATCAGAAAAATAAATTGGCTACAGGCCAAAATTCATTCAGACAGGTTTTCAGATACAGCTGCACTGGCTTCCTATGTACTCTAGTGCTGTGTTTCCCAAACTGGGGTCCGTGCACCTACAGGGGTCTATGACACATTCCTCAGGTGGTCCTCAGGCAGCTGTTTTAAAAGCACTGCAAAGTTCCTTGTAGAATTAGCAGTTATCCAGCAACAATAACAGTGTAAAGATAACGCCATTGATTAATGTACCTGCTTGAAAGAGATGAGAGTTTTGTCCAGTGGCAGGTTTCACTTATCTAATGTAGCACAGAGGGTTAATATGCCTGCTGCAAATAACGCGTACCATGCATTTTAAAAAACTGTATTTTTTGTGCATAGGTCAGTGGGTTACTACTTTTGTCACAGATATTCTTGTGTTACTCTGCAGCTCATAAGAGACAATCATAATCTAGCACAGTGACCTATAAACTGTCACCAAAGAGCTGCTAACACACTGCATGGTACAAGTTAGTAACTTTTGTTTTTCCCAGTCTTTCATTATCCTGGTGCTGTTAAAGGGGTTTATTTGGGTGGAAAAAGATTTTAATTGTTAAAGATAATGCTAATCACTGTGTAAAGATCTGAATCCTTAGTTTGTGATTTTCCAGACCAAGCACTCTTTAAAAATGCCTACAAGTATGAAGGACATGTGAATCCTACACCTTGTAGTCCCCTTTTCCTTATGTAACATTTTCTCTACACTGATTTACACGTATGATTCATTGTCTCTATATGTGTGTGATGTAAAGTGCTCTGACATCCTACAATGGTATGAGAGATGCTATCAAACAAATGAAATACATGTGACAGATGTGCTATGGAGAAATGAGAGGCCCTGTTGAAGAGTGATAATAAGGGAATCATTGAAGAACCCCAAACAAGATTGTTGTATCCTGGTGCATAGTAAGGTCATAATTTACTATTCTTTAAAAGCTAATACAATTAAGTATATAATGATAAATGTGTTGTAGAATGCACCATTGTATACTAAATTTTCTTGAGGGAGAGCCTTTCAAAGCCCCCTTTGTAGTGGTCAGGCTCACTCACTGCACTTCGTGTGCACTGTATTGGGACTGGTCTGAAAACATTTGCCAGGGCTGCTTTGAGTTTCCACTCTGGCCTTGGCAGGAGCAGGAGCCTTGTACAGCGGAATAAAACTAACCATTTAAAAGTTAATCACAGAGATGCAACACCAACTTTCCCATTAAATGTTTCCTTTTTTTGCAAACTCTTTCAATATAAATTACTAAAATCCTTAGTAATTCTAGTGTTTGTTTTGTGCGCACAAGTGTCTTTATTTTTTTTCGAATTACTCTTTTAATGTTTGAAATTTGAATCATACAAATTGCTGGGGGTCCCCGGCTTCCAGTGGTGAGTCAATGGGGGGCCTCAGGAGTCCAGAGTTTGGGAACCCCTGCTCTAGTGGTCTTCAGGCATAGTTATTTTTCTTTCCTAAAAGGCAACTAATTGAGGCACAATGTTGCCCAAGTGTATTTAATAATTGTATTTATTTATTTTAGAGGTTTTATATAGCGCTGGTTGTACCCAGCGCTTTACATGGGTAAGAAGGTGGTCATGGTATAAAACAATAATTCAAGAGCATGGAAAACCAACAAGTTAACAAACTAGAAACAGCTACAGTTTACATAAATCAAATAAACAGATAGAAAGAGTGTGGGCTATATACACAGGTAGGACATGGCAGTGGTAGATTCAAACTTTATATAGTGGTATGGGAAGGAGAAAGGCATGAAGGGCACCAGGGAATAGGAGGTTATGTGTGAGAAAGGAAGGAGGGAAGCAGAGCGGGTAGGTTGGGAGGAGGGGGTCGTGGGAGTGGGTGGGAATGACTATGAGAGGGAGCGGGTGACAGAAGTGGGAGGAAAAAAATTCAGCCTAGTAGAGGAAGCGGTGGGCGCCAGTCTAGAGACAGTAGGAAGAAGGAGGAAACAGAAAAATGGAAGGGGCGAGTTCAGGGCACTGCTTAAGACCCCCAATACTTATTGAGGAGGTGCATTTTGATGTATTTTTTGAAGCTGGTGTGGGTAGGGTTGCATCGTAACTCTTTGGGGAATGGACTTCTTTTTGTGCTGGGGAGAGACTAGAAGGAGTGCGTTGGTGCTTCTCATGGGTCATGTGCTGCCCGCTTCTCAGAATTTGTTGGCGAGGTATGGCAGTGTATTTTGATGAAGGATTTTGTGTGTAATACAGGCAATTTTGTAGGCTGACCTACCTTGGATGAGGAGCCATTTACGGGTTTTGAGGGCTGGAGAGATGTGGTCGAAGTGTTTGCAATCAGTGATGAGCCTGGCTGCAAGGTGTGAGCGGAGCAAGGTGGACCTTAGGGATTCCGGTGAGGAAGGCGTTGATGTAATCAATATGCGAAAGGACCAGATATTGGACTACTAATTTAGAGTCATCAGTAGGGATAGGGCTTACTTTTCTTTAGATGACGGAGAGTGAAGAGAGCTCCTGTAGCTGCGTTTCTGATGTGCACATTGAGAGTTAGGCTATCATTGATGGAGATACCAAGGGATTTAACTGAGTTGGACAAGGAGAGGGAGCAGTTGAGGCCATTGAGGTTGGAGATCCAGGTTTGAATGGGGAGGTAGTTGTTTTTATGGGAGTAGAGAATTATTTCAATTTTCAAGGTTTAAGTTTGAGATGATTTAATTGGTACCAGGATTAAATCTTAGTGAGGGTGTTGGTTAGGTGTAGGATGTCCACCTGGGTTTTGATCTTATAGTAGAGTTGGGTATCATCTGCATAGAGGTGGTAGTTGATTCCAGCTTGTTTAAGAATAAAGGTGAGGGGTACCATGAAGAGGGAGAGAGAATAGATCCCTGGGAAACCAGAGTGGGGTTTAATAGGCAGTTGTATATTTTGATTTGCTGTTTTCTCTGTTGGAGATAGGAGACGTACCATTCATGTGTTGTCCCATTGCTGCCAAATTGATCTCTGAGTGCATTAAGTAGGGCAGAGTGGTTAACTGTATCGAACGCAGTGGAGAGATTAAGAAGGATAAGTAGGCTGGTCTCGCAAATGTCGAGGGAGTGGTGGATGTCATCAACAATGTTCAGCTTGGCAGTTTCGGTGCTGCAACCTTTCCTGTTGCCTGATTGTAGGGGGTCCAGTAGGTTGCAGTTTTTATTGTGTTTATCTAATTGGAGCAGGACACATTTTTTGAGCGCTTTGGATAGAAGGGAGAGGCTAGAGATGGAATAGAGATTGATACGGACATTGGGGTCGGCCATAGGGTTTTTGAGAATGGGAGTGATTTGTCCAAGTTGAAGGGAGGTAGGGACATAACTTGTGTCAATTGAGGTGTTGATGATAGAGGTCCTGGATGGGGTATACCGTTTCCATGTAGATGGATGGCTTTCGGTCGCCAAAAACCTTTGTCAACAGGCATTCTCCAGCACAATCTATTACTGCTTACCTCATATATATGAACAGGTTGACAAGTAATGCCGCAGTGAGCTGCGCTGCATTCCACAGCGCTGTGTTGCTCTGCGCTGCATGAAAGATACACCTTAGTGCAGAGGTCTTCAAACTGGGGGTCCGACCCCCCTGGGGGTCCTTTAATTATTCCAGGGGAGGGGTGCCAGACTCTTGGCAAAAAAAGCACTATGCTGATTACAGTGCTTTGTTTTTAGTGGGGTAAAACAAGCTGCAAAGAGTTAGCCTCTTTGTAATGAACCATCACTAACATGCTCTTCCATATATATGTGTTAAAAGGGAAGGGACTCCAAATGTTCTTCGAAACCCCGACCCTCATGTAAAATAATCACACTATGGATACCTGTACACGTTAGGCCTGGCTGACCAAAATGGTATTTTTGGCAATCATGTATTTGATTGCACTTTTAAAAGAGTAACAACGCGTAAGTGCAATGTTTAATTAAGTATAGACATATTAAAACATTGACAATTGAAAGGAATATTTCAGAAAAATTCTGAGGGCAGCCAAAGATTTTCTTTGTTTATACTGGGGGAGGGAGGGTGAGGGGTGGGGCAGGAGGGGAGGACGCAGGATAAAAAAAAATTTAAAACCATTGCCTTAGTGTGATTATCTCTGATACAGTGCTCATGTTAGGTAACTGCGAGGTTTGCCATGTACCAGTCACAATTTCAAATTAGGTGCTTTGTGTTTATAATTCAGCTTATGAATAGGACTCCAGGGTTTATGGTATTTCTTTATTTAACATTTCCGTGTGTATTTATCCATATTTGCTTTTGGCCATCTAATTGGTATTTATCCATATTTATTTTGTGTTTTCACAATAAATGTTGTTATGCCATTTACCAATGTGTATTGTGCTAGACGCATCTTTCTAACTTTTGGATTCTGTTACAGTTGAGGACTGCTTCCCTGTGTAATGCTACAAGTGTTCTTGAACGTTATATTATGGACCTTTTTGACAGGTTAGAACACCACTTGTATACTAGTTAGTCCTATTCCTATAGCAAACACATTATTTTGGAGGTGTTGTACTATTCTGGTGACTTTACGTCTCTCTCTGTTTTCTAACGTTCACACCGTATCTGGTTTTAGATAATTTGGTCACCTAATTTTTGTAACATCTACCTTCTCACAAACATAAATCATAAAATGGTATTTGTCCACATTTATTTAACTCTTAGATGCACACTCATACATGGATGCCTGTCATATTTTAGCAAATTTAGCAGCCACTTAACACTATACAACAAAACACTTCACCATAGGTACAAATTAGTGGTAGTAGATGATGTGGTAACCAGGTATAATATAATCTGCAGGCGCTCTGCAACGTGTGTAGGGGAAAGTTAATGCAACACAATATTAGAGGTGCTACTAGGAAATGGGGGTCAGTTACCACAATAATCCCAAACATTAACCCTCAGAGAAGGGAACAATCTTTATAACAAATTACCAATCCGAGCACAACAAAAGCAGTCCAGCATTAGGTGATGAGTCTACTTTTAATCCAAAATGCACAATCCGGAGTAATCAGTATCCTGTTCTTCACAGCAATGCAAATTCCTTGTAACAGTTCAATATTGATCCATTTGTGTAAATAATATCTATATCTCCAATTTTGATACAGACATATATATGCAGTTTGATACAGTCTGATACAGCCAAAATTTGTATTGTCTATAGTAAGTCATACCCGACTCCTTCAGGGCTGTAAATTATGAAAACATGGTGTTAGAATAATGTATCCTAATAGTAGATAAGAACCAATAGTCACCATTATGCGTTAGACGCCCTATTTTTACTTCCTTCATTCTGGAAAGAGTCCACATTAGAGAGAAGTGATGTGGCAAAAATGGTAATATTACCACAAAATAAGGGGGAAAAAAGGACCGCAATATAAAGAGAAGTAGTGTACCATAGTGAAATTATAAAAAAAGAATGTGACACAGACAATATCTAACATTTGTGAAAAGGTAGATGTTACAAATATTAGTTGACCAAATTGTCTAAAACCAGATTTGGTGTGAACGTTAGAAAACAAATAGAGAAGTAAAGTCACAAGAATAGTACAACAACTCCAAAATAATGTGTTTGCCATATGAGTAGGACTAAACAGTATACAAGTGGTGATCTTACCTGTCAAAAAGGTCCATAATATAGCGTTTAAAAACGCTCGAAGCAGTTCACAGGGAAGTAGTCCTCAACTGTAATAAAATTCAAAAGTAAGCAAGACGTGACTAGCACAATTTACATTGGTAAATGGCATAACAACATTCACATCAAAGAAGTTGGGAAAGCAGAATGGGCATAGATTTAGTATGCACAGAGTAAAACTCATCGCTACGCCCAAGGTATGGACAAGTCTCAATAGATATTTAGCAAACAATTCAATATAACCAAAGCAAACAAGAAGTGTAAATTATACAGATTGAATAGTTGTCAGTTGGTCCCTACAGCCTGCTAGTTTGTGCAAAGCTAGTAAAACATTACTCACCATTCAGTGTGATCATAGCAGACAAGGAATACCGATAGAGTCGTTGTCTGCCTGTCCACGCAATTTACTTGTGTTCGTGGTGTAAATAGAACAAAATGAAATACACACCCTAAATGATATTAGTGCCTATGTTAATCTCCAAGAAAATATTGCTGTTCATTATCCATATTGATATCGAGCTCATTACCGCCTGTAATTTCTTAATCCACATTGCTTCCCTTCACCTAAATTGGAGTTCTCTGATTCTACCCCGTACATTGTTTGTTATGTGGTCAATCCCATGAAATCTAAATTTGTGTATAGTGTTATCCTACAAATATTTGTTAACCTGTGCCTGTATTTAAGGAAATCTGCTCCTATTTTGTAACTCTCCATGTTGTGCATCTTCTCAGCTTTTACCTGGAATTCATGAAAGACAACATGGAGAGTCTTTCACAAAAAGCACACTATTCAGTATTAATCCGCTTTTAAAAATAAATACAGATAGATGACACATTATTTTCTGTATGTATTTGTCTGTAAACATCAATAAAAACAGAAAACTTACAGCCTTACTTATGAATAGGTCTTGAATTTGGTGTGAACTGGCTCCTCCCTGCCCTGTCATAGTCAGATCAGCTACACCCAATTTGCCCAGGCTGCTACAACTGTGTCCAACTGGCCAAAATGCCTCTGTCCTGAAGAGCACTGCAATCATGTCACTAGCCCACTACACCTTCATCCACTGTGCACTATGCAGACCACATCAACTGCACCTGCAAACAACTATCACTGTTTCTGAAGACCAATAGAACTCCCTCTACAGGTGACGACTACTAAATCTGCATATCACGACAAATGGATCCCGAAACTACATGAATAGTCATGATGATCACTACAGCTTCACAGTAAGATCCTACAAGATCATGTGAATACACTAGCAACTGCATTAAGTATGTCTGTAGGTACCTACAAATATGTCTTAAGACCCAAAAAGTATGCCTGAAGACTCCTATAACTGTTACTGGCTATTACATCCATGATACTTCTGTGCAGACATATATGTTTATCAGAGATGTTTGCCGTTCAGAACACCAGACCTATCTCAGATGCTCCAGTTTTCAGCAACTTAGTGCGTGGGAAATTCTGCTGCATTTTGCATGTAAGCACTACCTTTCCCTAACCCTAAATTTACAATCATGGTAAATTTTGCATCCTACGGGATTTTCTGTTGACACAAGTATGCTTTGAAAGTTCCATTGATCCACCCTGATTCTGTGATTCTGTGAAACAGATTAGGTAAACTCAGATCATAGAAGAGGCCCCTTCTCGTCTCAATCATATGGCTTTATATCCTACAGGCATTGCTAGTCTTCCCCAATTTGGGGATGTCATGGGGTAGCAGGTGGTACCCAGACATGCTGTCTCACACAGCCCTAGATATCCCAGTTCGTCGCGGTCTTTCAGCAGAACAGAATTCATGAAAGGGTCTACAGGCCTGTAGTCTATATTTCCCATTGCTTGTCTTTGCCTTGGACTCTTGACAAATAAGAGTATGTTAATAGGTATCAACCCTGTGATGCCACTGTGTGTCAGGGTTCACATTGTCTCTTGACTGCCCCAGGCATTCTAATAGACTCATATCCTTCTCTCTGCGGATTCACACAAATATTTTGATAAAAATGTAATGTAGTAAAACAACTCTCGTTCGTATATTGAGACATCACCCTTGCATACCTGCTTCACAAAACCTCCTGGTTGTAGGGCAATAGTCCTTCCTGCTGAGATGCAGAACATGTACTGAATAGCTTGCAGGGTATTAATAAGGCATGATATTGGAAAGGCCAATTTCAAGATGGCTGCGATGTTTTCTGACGGTTGGGAACTGGAGCTTGATTCAAGTCCATTTTCTGTTTCAGTTATTGACGCACATTTTCAGACATGTAAATCATATATTGATCTCGATAAAGATCAAGGAGTCTTTGAGGAAAGCCATTTGCCAGATAGTGTGCGCGCAACGAAATTCGTTTTATTTCTTTATATGTTTACTTACCTGTATTTGCCCATATTCTGTAGTTTACTGCCTTCACCCTGCCCCTCCCCCACGTGACCGCCTGGCTGCACTCCCACCACCGACCGCTACCGGTAACTCTGACACTAACAAAAGAGTTGTCAACTGAGCACATTTAACAATACATACGTTATTCGGCTTCTGTTTTTTCAGCCAACACCAATAAAGATGCTGGAGCGTGTAGTTCTGGTTTTTCCAGTTTGAGAATTATATTAAAAGCCCCACCATTCTAAGTTCTCTTTGAAAGTTGAAAGTCACCCTCCTGACACGCGGCCAGTTAACAGCTATGTATACACTATATTCACATCCGCTGCTTTTGTTCACCAGGCTTCTATTGTATTGTTAAGTCAGCTGTCAGTAGAAACAAATTTTGTTGGTCAAGTAGGTCTGCTGCCCCTTACTTGTTTTCCTATTTCCATAAGTGATGTGACACCATGTACTCTACTTCCAATTCCCATGTCCACTACTCAGTATTAGAAAGGCTCGATTGTTACAGTGTCACAAACAAAACTCAGCCAGATCTAGCAACACAAGCAAACAGACACACCCCTTCACCAGTTATCTGGAGAGCGCTGTACACCACCTGGCAGGTAGCTTTATGGATGCTGTCTGCAGGCTGAACACCAGACTGACCTTTCACAAGAAATCCCAGCAGACGATATGTGCCTGATGGTGCACGGCACACGGTTTCTCAAGAATTGTACCCTAGAAAGGTAACCTGGTGATTAGACAAACATAGATTAGCGAAGAACGATCATGATCCGCTTACAATCAAAGCACCTTTTTTGCAAGTCTTAACCAGCCACTCGCAATGTCTTCAGGCATCTCCTGGGCATCTCATATACAGCCTCCTTGGTCCTTGACAGGTGTCTGTGTATATTCTGTTCTAGGTGTCTTATATAGCGCACAGCTGCCCCAAGAGGCCTCCTAGCACTGAGACAGGCACACCTGCTAGACCTAGGCTGGTCATACTGAAGTAAGAATAGATGGCTCTTTAAAGGTTTCCTGAAGGGAGTTTCTGGCTGTGTTAGTCTTAATTTGGCAGGGAAGGCATTCCACAGCTTGGCAGCCAGATAGCCAAAGGAGCGGCCACTGCATCTGGCGTCAAGACGTCATGATGGGACACAATGCGCCTGTCCCTTGTGACAGTGTTTACTGTAGAACCTAAGCACTGGCTCCCTTGCATGAAGGGTGCTGGGATGTTACCTGTTGATTCTGCTTGTTGCAACTGTCATTTAAGGATGGCTCATTGATTGCACTGCTGACTACCCGCTCCCTTCATCAGGAGACGTAGGAATTCCTCCGCTAGAGTTTTTTCCACCTCACTCTCAATACTGTATATGAAAAAACCATTTATCTGGCTCTAAAACCCTCTCAACCTGTCTGTAATCCCCTCCAAATCTAAGACAACGGGTCGAGGAATTATGGGGGCTGATTCTCTTGATTGAGGGTTCAGGCTAAAGGGATGAATGGGATCCCACTTGCATTGGTGTAGGATGAGATGTTGCACATTAGCCTCTTGGCCATGTTGGATGCTTCGGACCAGATGATTATGGTTGGACGTATCACAGCAGTTCTAGTTTGCAATGATCAGGGTTGTGTGGAGGACTCTATCCGAGTAGCAAGGCTGCTTCCCTTTTATTCTACTGGAAGTGTCTCCGGAATGTCAGCGGGCTGAGGTTGAGTCTGGCAAAAATGATGGGCTAGAATGCTTATTCAAGCTGGTGCCAGTCTCATAGACGTTTGCGAGTTTTCCGCCCACCGCTGCTATGTTTCTGTCCACTACTTACATCAGATTTGTCCAGTAGCGTTGGCCCGGTTTCAGGCAAGGTAAATGGTCCCAATTGACTGCTGTTCGGGGGTAGAAAAATTCATCAATTATCGGGGATTAATAAGCACTCAGGGCTGTGGGTCTAGATGACACTGCACCTACAACATCAGTGATAGCCTTTGCCCCTGCACATGCCACAAAAGGTAAGTCTGCCTAACCTTTGTCTAAAGGCGCTGTTAACGAAAGCCTGTGGGTGAGTGAGGGCTCATCGAAATGGAACACTTGCCTATAGTCAGAGCCTCTGGAATTATGCGATTGTGCAGCTGCTGCAATTTTCATATAATTGTAGATTTGCTGCATTATTCACATAATCTATCATCTGCTGCATAATCTACAGATTTTAACCAGTGTGTTGCTGCACAGCGGAAGGTCCTTTGCATAGGATGGCTGACCACTATTCTGCAGCTTTTTTCTATATTTGGGTATTCAACTGGTTCTAATGAGGTGCAACTAATTTTCATGTAGTGTTAACAAGTATAAAGATTACAAAGTAATGTAGTAATGCTATCACAAAATATTCTGCATAATTTGTCTTTTCTTGCCGCAAAATTTAGTCAACTCGGCCCCATAATTGTACCCTCCCTTGCCACATAATTCCGGTTTACCTGCTCAGTACCCGTTGTTTTCAAATGATTCTGCCGCATCCATGCTGAACATTCAGGAGCACATGCCAGAATTCTTCTTCATAAATCTGGGTATGCACAGTATGTTTTGAACTTGTAATTTAACCTCACTCCACCCCAATTTACCCTACTCCAATCCACCCTAATACACTCTACCCCTCCACAAAGTACCCCACCCCACCCCACCCCAATTAAGTAACCTCACCCCAATCTCCGCTACTCCAATCTAGTTCACTCTAATATACACATCCCCATTCTACCCCACTTCACCACACTCCACACTATCCCTTGGCAATTTATCCACTCCACTCTGCCCCCCCCGCCTCACCCATTGGGGTACTCAACTCCAATCAACCCCACTTCACCTCGCTCCACCCCAACCCACTTCAATCACTACCACTCACTGTCAGCAATGATGAAAAGCAGCCACACTGGTGTACAATGTGGCTAAAAGACTTAGGCTTATTGGTTTTACCAATGCTTGTTGATATAAGACAACTGTCTGATGTGAAGTGGAAAGGGGTATAGTCCCCTGTGCTGTGTAGCTCAGAGAGGTACAGCCAGCATAAACAAGCCTTCTTGCCTCGGGACCTGCTGCATGAAAGAACTGTAGATGTTTTCAGTTAGTTCATTTGTAAATGTAAAGGCTACTTGGAAGCGATATTGATTTTAATCAATGGAGTCACTTGAAGCTTCATGATGACAAAGATGTATTCTGTTTCAGTGGTAGTGTAAGATATAAAAATGCTTACACTTGGTACAACTAGAAGGTCAATAAAAAGTATATTTTGGTAGCACTTTTTTGTCTTAAACCGATAATGTTTCTGTGCATTTTGTAGCAGCCTCTTGTATACTGTGTGTAATAGTGAATCAATCAGGAATTTCATAATCGTGGATAATAACCTGCGCGGATATTTCCCAGTGATTACTTTAAATTGCATTTATCTTTCTTTTATGGTGTGCCTTATATGCAGTCTCCGGATGGTGAAAACCCCACAAAATACTTCCAGAGTATCTTGTTTTTTTTAGCCGCGCCTTTGACTCCACATCCATGCTCAGTGACCCTGATCCATTGCACTCAGGATCACAGTTTCTTTTTTTGATACACTCCCAACATTCGCTTGGTGCATGGGACCCGGCCTCTGACATATCCCATTTTCAGGCTGGACTGCCCGTAGCAGGCGGAGGGCGTGTTCTAGGTGGCCCGAAGGATGGGGCTGGTTTTCCAGGCGTGAGGGGCGGCAGTTTTGTTACTGAGGGCCGGTTTTATAGCAGTGCTGCAATATTGGCCCCCTGTAACAAAAGCGGCAACAGTGCTGTCTCTCACTAGCACTCCACCCCCCCTCCTCCACCCCCCCCCACAGGGCAGGTGGAGCAGAATCGCCAGGGCTGGATTGTGTTCCCAGGCCAGACCTGCTCGTCTGTCTGATGCATTAGTACAGAGCTTTAGGACACAATGCACTTGTAATAGGGCGGACCGGATATCTGTCACCTTCATAGGGGAGTACCTGTCCACCAAACGCTGAAACATGGCCTTAGACAAAGATGTAAGAAAAAAATATCAAACACATAGGTGAAGTCTAAAAAGAGTCATTACCAGCAGGTTCGTTTTCACAATCACTTGAACCAGAATGAATGGAAATTTACAGCGTAATAAAGCATGGTCTGTATCAGATGTCAGCGTCCCCTCCCACGCCTGCATTGTGTGGTTGCAGCATGCCATAAATGTGTCATAGTAAAACTGAAACCCAAGCTCTGGCGTCCTCTGCATGAAAAACAGAGTTCACCTGTCTCGGGGGCGCGCAGGCCAAACCAGTTTGGGCACATGCCACTCTCTGCCCTTCTCTGTTTATATTCTAGTAAATCAAAGCCAGGCCTGTGCTGTTATCAGCGCACCTCAACAGGTGTACGAAACCGCCGTGGATGCCAAGCAACCCACACTGAGGGGAGGGGGAGTCGAGTGCCCCAGGGTGTGACAACCAGCACCGGTGCCAGGCAGACCACTCGCTGAGGGGAAGCCGAGTACCCCATGGCGTGACACCCAGCACCGGTACCAGGCAGCCCACGCTGAGGGTAGGGGGAGCCGAGGAACCCCATGACGTGACACCCGGCACCGGTGCCAGGCAGCCCACGCTGAGGGGAGGGGGAGCCGAGTACCCCAGAGTGAGACACCCAGCACCGGTGCCAGGCACCCCACGCTGAGGAGGCGTCGGGTACCCCATGGTGGGACAACCAGCAACAGTGCCTAGCAGCTCAGGGTGAGGGGGAGTCGAGTGCCCCAGGGTGTGACAACCAGCACCGGTGCCAGGCAGCCCACGCTGAGGGGGAGCCGAATACCCCATGTCGTGACACCCAGCACCGGTACCAGGCAGCCCACGCTGAGGGGGAGCCGAGTACCCTATGGCGTGACACCAGGCACCAGCGTCAGGTAGCCTACGCTGAGGGGAGGTGGAGCCGAGTACCCCAGGGTGTGACACCCAGCACCAGTGCAAGGCTGCCCACACTGAGGGGGGTCGTGTACCCCATGGTGAGACAACCAGCAACGGTGCCAAGCAGCCCAGGCTGAGGGGTAGTGGAGTACCACAGACTGTGACACCCATCGCCGGTGCCAAGCAGCCCGTGCCGTGGGGGAGTCGAGTCCCCCATGGTGAGACAACCAGCACCGGTGCCAAGCAGCCCACGCTGAGGAGAGGGGGCGCCGAGTACTCCAGGGTGTGACTAGCAGCACCAGAACCAAGCAGCCCACACTGAGGGGTATTTGGGTACCCTATGGTGTGACAACAAGCAGTGCTCGTGCCAATCAGCCCACGCTGAGGGGTAGTCGAGTACTCAGGGTGTGACAAGAAGCGCTGGTGCCAATTAGCCCACGCTGAGGGGGAGTCGGGTACCCCAGGATGTGACAACAAGCGCTGGTGCCAAGCAGCCCACCCTAAGTGGGGAGTCGGGTACCCAATGGTACCCAATGGTGTGAAACCCAGCGCCGGTACCAGCCAGCCAACCGTTGTCTCTGGCATAAGGGCACCACCTTGACAGCTTGTTCCACGTGCCCGGGACGCAGCGCACACTTGGCCTTTGTTTGGAAGGTGCAAAATGGCACCCAACCGATGGAACTATGCGCACAGACCTCAGTTGGGTACAAAGGAACCTATTATCTAGCCCAGGGTTGATAACTAGAGGAAATGTTTTCCAGGAAAGTTCCAAAGCTTTCTGAATTAAAAAGGGCCCAGGGTTTGAATTAGTGATATTTTTGCAAAAGTGTGTAAAACACCATGTCGCGGGTTTCTGATTATAAGGCAATCTGAAAAGGGGGTACTCTGACCAGGTCATATTTGGATTATATTATAGCAGAGGACTGTGCTAACTATGAGTATGCCAGATCTCTGATTATAGACCTATGGATTATGAGTATGCCAGATTTCTGGTTATGACAGACCTATGGTTAGTTATGTCAGGACTCTGACTAAGATGAAGTTTTGATTATGCAAGTACTAGGTTATTGAGCGGTTCTGGTTATGCCAGGCTCTGAGTGATCGCGGGCTCAGATTATGAATAGGGGAGCAGTAGCAAAACGAGAGAGACCCTATACCTGGCAAATCATACCTGGCAAGGAATAACTGGGAGCAAGCGACAGGAGGAGTCCTGCGGACCCACGCCACGCCGGATAGCACCGTCTTTGCCGACCGCCACCACCAGGCACGCCACCGCCGCTCCGGGACTCCAAATCCCGGCAGCCCTAGCGGCGGCGGCGCGTTCCCTGACGCACGACCAAGGCACCAGGAGGGGCGTTCAAAAGAGCAAGCCCTCGGTGGAGCGGGGGGAGCAGTAGCAAAACGAGAGAGACCCTATACCTGGCAAATCATACCTGGCAAGGAATAACTGGGAGCAAGCGACAGGAGGAGTCCTGCGGACCCACGCCACGCCGGATAGCACCGTCATCGCCGACCGCCACCACAAGGCACGCCACCGCCGCTCTGGGACTCCAAATCCCGGCAGCCCTAGCGGCGGCGGCGCATTCCCTGACGCACGACCAAGGCGCCAGGAGGGGCGTTCAAAAGAGCAAGCCCTCGGTGGAGCGGGGGGAGCAGTAGCAAAACGAGAGAGACCCTATACCTGGCAAATCATACCTGGCAAGGAATAACTGGGAGCAAGCGACAGGAGGAGTCCTGCGGACCCACGCCACGCCGGATAGCACCGTCTTCGCCGACCGCCACCACCAGGCACGCCACCGCCGCTCCAGGACTCCAAATCCCGGCAGCCCTAGCGGCGGCAGCGCGTTCCCTGACGCACGACCAAGGCGCCAGGAGGGGCGTTCAAAAGAGCAAGCCCTCGGTGGAGCAGGGGAGCAGTAGCAAAACGAGAGAGACCCTATACCTGGCAAATCATACCTGGCAAGGAATAACTGGGAGCAAGCGACAGGAGGAGTCCTGCGGACCCACGCCACGCCGGATAGCACCGTCTTCGCCGACCGCCACCACCAGGCACGCCACCGCCGCTCCGGGACTCCAAATCCCGGCAGCCCTAGCGGCGGCGGCGCGTTCCCTGACGCATGACCAAAGGGGCCAGGAGGGCGTTCAAAAGAGCAAGCCCTCGGTGGAGCGGGGGGAGCAGTAGCAAAACGAGAGAGACCCTATTCCTGGCAAATCATACCTGGCAAGAAATAACTGGGAGCAAGCGACAGGAGGAGTCCTGCGGACCCACGCCACGCCGGATAGCACCGTCTTCGCCGACCGCCACCACCAGGCACGCCACCGCCGCTCCGGGACTCCAAATCCCGGCAGCCCTAGCGGCGGCGGCGCGTTCCCTGACGCACGACCAAGGCGCCAGGAGGGGCGTTCAAAAGAGCAAGCCCTCAGCGTCGCGGGACGCCCGGGGCTAAGCCCGGGCAAAGGGCGGGCCCTCTGTGGCCCTCAGAGGCCTGAGGAGCCTGGCCTGGGCCACAAACCCTGGTCGAACATCACTAGCTCCGGTCATCGTCTTCCTTCGGAACTGTAAGTCGTGTAAATGCTCTATTATTTTACATAGGGTTAATAGATGCCTTTCACTGCTAAGAATTAATTATATGTGACATACCCCACAGTTAAAACTCCTAGATTACCTGTATTTAACATAGGCTTGCTATGAACTGTCGGGAAACCAGAAGCATGGCTGCAGCTGGAGCAAACAAACTTACTGGGACCCTGGATGATTTTATCACCCATACCCATGCATTAATCGATGAGGGAATAATTTTAATGGACAGGAGAGTATCCCAAGATCTAGCCTTGGCCAAGAGATCCTCTCTGGGTCTCATCGCCCAGGCACAGACACCTAATATAGACTCTCGCTCAAACACTCATGCCATAGTACATAGTACCGGGGTCAACGGAGACCTTGAGGGTTCTAATCTACAACAGGACCTGGAGGCCTCCCCCAATCTTAACCTCTTGATAGACATTGGAACACACCAAACTGAGCCAAACCCCTTTACCGTGGCAACTGACATCAATGAAAGGGGTTTAAAAGAAGGGGCAATCCCCAAACAAAAACAGAAGGCTATCAAACCAGTCACTAACAAAGGGAAGAAAGCCCACACTGCTCCTAAACAACATAATGATATTTCTGACACTGTCACCGTGAACAACAACTTGGTAGCTTCTTCCAATGACACAGGGGGGTTGAACCCGAATAAGAATGGCCTACCTTTGAGCCTTCCAGACGATACAATTATTGACCACAGTCTGGAGGAAATCCTGGAGCTGAGTGGGGAAGTTGCTAGACAACCTCAGGAGGGGAGCGGATTAAGTATTGATAACACTAATATTCTTAACATGCTAAAAGTCTTGCTCGAACCCATAGAGGCTAGATTACGTTGCCTGGAAACCATCCTAATGAACATACATAAGGACATTAGCGCTCCTAGCTTCATTTCGAACTCTAAGACAACCCAGGCCGCCAATACAGCTAATATAGCCATTAAATCATCTTTGAATGGTAATGGTGTACCTGTGTCTAAAAACAACGTGCCTAGGAAATCTAGCAACACTCCGAAACAGGGTGGTACTAAAGCAAAGCCCCTCGAAACTAGACAAGTTCCGAATGTAACCAAATCCAATCCAACCCCGCAAGTTACATCTAATGATCCCATCCCCCAGATTTCAAATCTTGATGCAGCCCCAAGAGTCAAGGCAGCTGCTCGCAGAAATATCCATCTTCCTCCCGATGCCTGCCCATATGTAGTCATCCTCACCGGAGTCACCGAAATTTCTCCATCGGAAGTAGAATCTTACCAGGCTCTTAAAAACAAAGTATGCCACTGGTTGTCCAAAAACCACCCCCTTCCGCCCAACATACCAAGCAACATCCTAATGGTGGAGAGAACTCCGTGGGTGGGAGGTAACAGAAAAAATCTACAAGGGGACTGCGTTGTGGTCACCTTCGAGAACACCGAAGTTGTAGATTATATATGTAGCAGCGGCGCACCTAGATACCAAGCAAGCACTGTGACTGCCAGACCTCTCTCCTATTTCTACCTACCAGGAAACCAAGTAGACAATAGATGGAGTTGGTTAAAGGGACCACAAGACTCAAAACTGAGACAGAGATTTAACCCCCCATGGGAAATGCCACCCTATGGTTGGGAGGAGGGGGTGGATGTGGAATGGAACCTGGTCAGGAGAAGAAGAGGTAGACCGCGCCAAGGAGGTTTCTTTGTTGGGCCACAAAACACTCAACCTCACCATTACCACCAGTTTGCAAACGGGCAAGATAATCTTTCCAACTTTCCGACTGCTAATCAATATGATTGTCTGTCAACCACGGATTGGGTCGACTGACAAACACAGGACTCTCCAAATGGACAGAGGCATCATATCCCCTCTATCCAACTGCAAAAGGAAATTAGTACTCTGGACTTGCAGAAGCCAAATTCATCTTTAACTATTGATAAGGGTCCTGTAGCTGGAGAGAGTAGAGGAATGCCTAACAGGCTCGACCTGCCTAATTCTGACAAACCTCTCTGTAAAATTCTCACCTGGAATGTGGCGGGATTAACAGCCAAGGTTTCAGACCCCATATGGCAGGGGTTTGTCAAACAATATGACATCTTGGCTTTCCAAGAAACATGGGACACATCATCTAGCTTCTCATTGGATGGCTTTAATAGCTTTTTTACCCCAGCAGTTTCGAGCGCAAGAGGGGGAGCTAAGGGCGGCCTACTTACATTGTTCTCATTGAATTTGGCGGGGGTCTTCAAAAAACTAGACTCAGCGCCCACTAATACATTAATAGTTGAGTGGACGATCTCGGACTCTCATATTTTATTGTTTATTAATTTTTATAATTCCAGGGAGGGTTCTTCCGTGAATGAGCATTTGACTTCCCTGCTAGATTTTCTGTCAGTCTACAGTCACGATTGCACTTCCTTCCCAGAGATGGTTATCCTGGGCGATTTTAATATACACCCCTGCGAAGGGGATTGCTACAATGATAGATATGGGGGAGCACTGGTCGAGGGCATTCCCCACTTCGAACACACAAAGGAGGGGGAGGGGCTCGAGACCTTTCTTGCCAACTTAAACTTATTTGAACTAGGCCAAGGTAATAATGAGTTTAGAGCACCCACATTTATTGGGAGAGAGGCAAACACTGTCATTGACTATATCTTCGTTTCAGCAGGGGTCTTAGTGAAGGCTCTAGAGTATAGGGTCGTGACTGCTATCTTTAGCGATCATAACCCTGTCCTTCTAACTTTGGACCTAGATTGTTTCGTTAACGGCAGTAAGACAGGCGTGGCAGCTCCTAGAGATCTGTTATCGAAGGACCAGGGTAGGCGGATAAAGTGGGAGTAGATTGTCCAGGAAGAGTTCTTTCATACATTAGCACAGGAAACTGAGGCAAACATGGCAGTCTGTTTAGATCCCACCTCCTTGGGCTCCGACGTTGTGGCCGCCTATGTGGATATATGTACAAGGATCTCTAAGAACCTGGAGCTAAGGAACGGTGCACAAGGTTTTAAGAACACCCACAAATGGTTCGATAGGGAATGCTCACGAAAGCATAGTGCCCTGTTGAAAGCACTAAAACAGAGACCCTGAGATAGGATATTAGTGGCCTTAGAAAGGAATATAAATCTGCACTTTCCAAGCGTAAGTCCCAAATTAAGGAGGAAGCCTGGGACAGCTTATTAGCCACAGATGTATTGAGAGACATCAAAAAATTTTGGGCCATTGTCAACCAGCCTTTCTTCACCGAGGATGGGAAAACTGATATGGACTGTGTGATTGAAGACGATAGATGGCTTCATCACTTCAAACAGATTTATGAAACCACGGTCCCAAATTCACCAGTTAGTCCCCTTGTTCCAAACAATATGGTTATGGAATTTAACAACACCGAGGTGGAAAGGGCAATTAAAAATACAAGTAAACGTAAGGCTCCTGGACCCGACGGGGTCCCTGCCGATCTCTATATTCAGTATCCGCAATTTTGGTCAAAAATACTAACAAATGTCTTTAATGCGATACCTGCGGCTGGTTTTCCTTCTTCCTGGGCCACCTCTATTATTGTTCCCATTTTCAAGAAGGGGAACAGGGGGGACCCCGCCTGCTATAGGCCAATCTCCTTGTTGGACTCTGCCGTTAAAATCTTGGGCAGAGTGATTCTTCAAAGACTCGGGGATTGGCTGGAGGAGAGCGGGGGTTCTCTCCGACCTCCAGTATGGTTTTAGAGCACATAGGGGGACCATAGACCAATGCCTAAACCTTCACCTTATCATTAGTAAATACACTGTGGTGAAGAAGGGGCAATGGTTAGGTTTCATGGACTTATCCTCATTTTGATTTGGTTAATCGCTCTAAATTATGGATTATTCTGCGGGACTTGGGTTTGGACACCACTTTGGTTAATTTTTTGCATTATCTCCATCAGAATTTATTTGCTTCTGTCAGGGTAACAAGGGAAGGTAGGTGTACGGAGAAATTTAGATCTGGGATCTGGGAGAGGGGTCAGACAAGGTTGCATCCTGGCCCCTCTCCTATTCACACTCTACATTAATTCCCTGGGCAAATCCCTGAATTCAGCTACTCTGGACGTCCCGCGTATGGGAGGATCACCTATTCCGGTCCTCCTATACGCGGATGACGCCGTCCTTTTAGCCCGCACAGGCACGGGCCTACAAAGACTGTTAGACCATTTCGGATCGTTTATGGAAGCCTTGGACCTAAAGATCAACATAGCAAAATCCCATGTCATGGTTACTGGTGCACGTAAGAAAAACATGAAGATTAAAACCTTTAGCTGCAACGATACATCCAAATCGAGGGTACCTTTCTTTTGTTATTTGGGCGTTACCTTTGACGAAAGAGGAACTTGGGGTACCCAGTTGAAACTGAAGGAAAACGCAGTCACTAGATCCACTACAGCTCTCATGCATTTTTCTAAAAGACTTGGGTCAAGACCTATGGAGGCCATGATTCGTATTTTTAAATCCAAATGTGTAGCAATGGCATCGTACGGGGCAGATATTTGGGGTTATGCCTCATCCCAAGGTATCCAAATCATAGAAAATAACTTCATACAAGCTCTGTTGTTACTCCCAAAGTAATCTCCTACATATTCAATTCACAATAAAGTGGGCTTGGGTTACATCACTGATCTCCTAAAAATGGCCCCGCTGTTATGCTGGGTTAAAACTTGGACAAATGAGGAGATCACGCTGAACCACCGTATACTCAAAGACTGTATGGCCCTGGATAAAGCGGACAATATACCCTGGTTGGCGTATGTTAGAGCGGCATGCGCGAGGCTGGGGCGCCCGGACATGTATTCTTTACCACAGGGCCTTAAGAAAGAGGATATAAGGTGGGTCAAGTTGCACTTCCGAAATGTGTTGGAGACAGAGAGGGAAGAGGCTGAGCTCAGAAAACCAATGGTGAGGACAATATACCAACTCTCTACCTCCCTAGCCATGGAACCTTACTTAAAGTATGTAACCAAACCATTCCATCGTTTTCTCTTAGTAAGGTTTAGGTTCAACCTCATACATCTCGTGCTTGGATCCTATACTAAGTGGGGGACCCCGGAAAATATCCCACCATGTACCTGTGATAGCTTTTCTACACAGGACACGCTTCATTTAGTGATGCTTTGCGAACGTTATCTGTTGGCCCGTAAAAAATTCCTGCTTCCAATCTTAAAGGACTTAAACTTTTTTCAGGTGAGGCCTGCCCTACTACACCTGCAAATGCTTGACTCCGTGCAGGTCACATTTGGTGTAGCTAGCTTCTTGGCTGCAGCAGCTCGTTTAAATAAAATAAGTCCCTCACAGACAAATAACCACTAAAGTAGATATTCTTACGTACTGGGGAAACGTGCCAAACATACTAGGAACTGGCGCCTTAAGTGACTCTAGGCTGCTTAGTATTTTCCCTCTGTATCTAATCTTTTTAAATTGCCCTGTTTTTAATAAAAATATATACTCCTTTTTTTAATGAATTCACATAGGAACTGCAATCATGTGTATATCTGTTTAATTGCAATCTTATCTCTGTTTGTTGTGCGGATTTTTTAAATTATGAACTGTGTACTGCTTTTATGGTTTTAATTAACCAAAATAAAGATATTTGACTGACTGACTGACTGACTGACTGACTGACTGACTGAATAGGTTCGGCTTTGAATGGGTTCGGGCTCTGATTGTGATTGGGTTCGGGCTCTGATTGTGAATGGGTTCGGGCTCTGATTGTGATTGGGTGCGGGCTCTGATTATGAATGGGTTCGGGCTCTGATTGTGAATGGGTACGGGCTCTGATTGTGATTGGATTCGGGCTCTGATTATGAATGTGTTCGGGCTCTGATTATGAATGGGTTTGGGCTCTGATTGTGAATGTGTTCGGGCTCTGATTGTGATTGGGTTCGAGCTCCGATTGTGAATGGGTTCGGGCTCTGATTGTGAATGGGTTCGGGCTCTGATTGTGATTGGGCTCTGATTGTGAATGGGTTCGGGCTCTGATTGTGATTGGGTTCGGGCTCTGATTATGAATGGGTTCGGGCTCTAATTGTGAATGGGTTCGGGCTTTGATTGTGATTGGGTTCGGGCTCTGAATATGAATGTGTTCGGGCTCTGATTATGAATGGGTTCGGGCTCTGATTGTGAATGGGTTCGGGCTCTGATTGTGATTGGGTTCGGGCTCTGATTGTGAATGGGTTTGGGCTCTGATTGTGATTGGGTTCGTACTCTGATTATGAATGTGTTCGGGCTCTGATTATGAATGGGTTCAGGCTCTGATCGTGAATGGGTTCGGGTTCTGATTGTGATTGGGTTCGGGCTCGATTGTGAATGGGTTCGAGCTCCGATTGTGAATGGGTTCGGGCTCTGATTTTGAATGGGTTCGGGCTCTGATTTTGAATGGGTATGAGCTCCAATTGTAAATGGGTTCGGGCTCTGATTGTGAATGGGTTTGGGCTCTGATTGTGAATGGGTTCGGGATCTGATTATGATTGGGTTTGGGCTCTGATAGTGAATGGGTTAGGGCACAGATTATGATTGGGTTCCGGCTCTGATTGTAAATGGGTTCAGGCTCTGATTATGAATGGGTTTGGGCTCTGATTGTGAATGAGTTCGGGCTCTAATTGTGATTGGGTTCGGGATCTGATTATAATTGGGTTCGGGTTCTGATTGTGAATTGGTTCGGGTTCTGATTGTGAATGGGTTCGGGCTCCGATTGTGATTGGGTGCGGGCTCTGATTATGAATGGGTTTTGGCTCCGATTGTGAATGGGTTTTGGCTCTGATTATGATTGGGTACGGGCTCTGATTGTGAATGGTTTTGCGCTCTGATTATGAGTAGGTTCGGGCTCTGATTGTGAATGGGTCTGGGCTCTGATTATGAATGGGTTCAGGTTTTACACAAATCTCGTCATTCCTGGGTTGCTGATTATTCTCACTGCTTGGTTTGTGAGGACTCTGCTTGTGTAAAAGAAAGATACTTGCACAAAGGGCGAACTGAAAGAAACAGATTGCGAGAAAATTATTAAACATATAAACCTCTTGTAATACGTTGTTTACAATTCATTTTTTGTTTATAATTGAGATTTTGACAAAGAACACTTAGTGCATAACAAAGTAATAGAGCTCCATTATGATTTTGACTAAAAAAGTCCTATCTCTAACATTTAAATGGTGAAACATTTCCCCACAAATCTCTAGTATACAAATAGGAAAATGTGTTCTGATATAATTGGATCCATTACTTATTTCACAAAAAACAAAAATTGTGCAAATGGACCTGCATTATGCTTTGTACCACCGAGGTCATGCTGGGAAAGCGGCCACAGTTACAAACACAGTTCAGGCACAAAGGAAACCTACCACCCAAATGAAGGTGGAGAACCCACCCACTGGTCCACTGGTACATTCAAGGGGGCCTGTAGGGGAACTTCATTGCATGACTTTGGACTTGAAGGTCATAGGATTGCCTCTACCAGTGCTAGTGGGGATTGCAGTGCAGAGTTCACTGCAGCTGGCTGTTGCTCCTTTCTCTCGGTACTCACACCCCAGGTGCACAGCAGATCTTGGTTTGAGCTTGGGCATCCTATAACATGTTTTTCTTGGTGGAGTGTCCCTCTGGGATAGGCTATGGGTCGATCCCTGTGACATTCTACAGCATTAGGCTTGATCGGAGTAAGTGACCAAAAAACTTTGCTGCGCTGAGCGGAGTTCCACAAGCAGTGGTGTGCATTATAGCACACTGTTGGTGCTGATCTTTCACAATTGGTGTTTGGCACCCTACACAGGGCTAGTTGGGGCACTACTTCTTTCTTCTGCTTCCTCAACGCAAACGGAAAGTTTCTCTATACGAGCATTAACAACCATCCATGACCGCCCACATTGAGAACTCAAACCGGGAGGTGGTCTGCAGTAAGATTTTCCACGCTAACCAACTTAAAGTTACGAGAGTGAGCTAGGAAAAAACTCCCCCCCCCCCCCCACCATAGTTTTTTGAACTGGTACCACTACGTTACTACCCAACAAAGAGAGGTGCTGAGAACACTTGAGGACAGGTGAGGATAACTGGGGGCATACACTATAGTAGCCAGGAGCTTCCTCAGCTCTCCAGGCAGCACCAACCAAAGATCAGTCTACTTCCTGCCTCCCTTAGGCCACTGTAGCTTGCCTTTCCTAATTATAGACTTCCTTCTGCAGGGATACCCTCGGTACTCTTCTCTCAACTATCAGGCAGACCCTTTCTAAGGAAAAGCCATAGGTCTCCTCCACAAAAGTAGTTGCAGCCGTCCCCAGGTGATGTCCCCCACCACTGGAAGACTGGCTGTTAGCCACACTACTTTGAATCGGCGATGGTTTCTTGACACTCTGCATCACTGGTGAGTGAATCTTGGAACCATTTACGCCTGATTCCAACTTTATCCAAGATGACTTTTCCAGACATGTGCTTTTGATTCCATATGACCTGAGTCGATGCAATCACCTTACTTCGTGTCTCTCTCCTCTCCAGAGCACACACAGTCTTTGTCCTCAGTTGGTGGTTCAGAAGCAGAGGTCTGATGAGGGGAGTCTCCAAAGAGGGCACCCAAAATACAAACAGCAAGAGTAGTATGGTTCTCAAACCTGACAAGAATTAGCCTGTTGTGGGCAGCGCCCTGAGGAGGAACAGAAGGCATGTCCTGCCCTAATGCTAGCAATACACAATGCTAGCCTAGCAGGCTGCCTCCAATCTCCATCTTATGCAGCATATATTCAGTATCAATCCTAATAGAGTCACTTGACACATATTCATACAGTGCAAACACTACACTGGCTCACACTCCAATCCATATAATATGATACAAAAGTACTAGCCAGTCATAGGGGATGTGACAAAAGGATCCAGCTACACAACTAGGACTTAACTTCTGAGGTGAGGCCAAGGCACCACTTGCAGGAACCGGGGACAGAAAAAAGGCCTATATTGCATCTATGATTCACAAATATGTAACCAACACTGCCAACCTCATGTCAGATGGCAAAAGGATGGTAATCCATGTCCAGAGAAAGTATGGTTAACATGCCTTTACCGACAACCCTTTACTAGACCTGAGTCCCAGTGAACACACGATTGTCGCACACAAGGCGTCATAAAACTATCATCATACTGTAGAACAATGCTTTGTCCTACCAGACCTCTGTATCTGGGTTTGTTGTGGGAGCCTTTCCTAATCCAAACTGGATTTTAGTGTTAGATGTGGAAGGTCACTAGGATTATTGTAGTGCACTCCCCACATACACCTCAGCCCTCAGGACTAAAGTTTATTGTGACTAAAGACAATTCACTATCTTGAAAATGCCCTCACACATGTTATTTTGGGCCTTTTGCATCACGGTAGACAGCAACTACTGATATAGTTAGTAGAGTTTGTTACTGCCTCTGGGTTACCATATATTATACATTGCTTTCCACTCTAAATCCTGTATGGAATTGTGTCCCTAAATACATCTCTACTCGTGTATTGCACAGCAGCGCCCCACCCTTAAGGGCAGAGGAGACCCCCCCACCTGTTACCAAACCTGAAGAGTGCCTGTCAGGCTGAACATTTTGGAAGTGAGAGGCAGCACAAAAACAGTTTGTAGGCACTGACAGTAAAGTAGTCATGGTTGGAAATGCTTTAATGAAAAGGAGATACTGGTAAATACTCTGGGCATATTTCATTCCATTATTTATTAGCTCTTCTGTGTCATTACAGACCTTTACCAAATACTCTGAAAAGAGGGGATGAACTAGGCCAAATCTCTCCAAACGTAAACATAAAGAAACTCTATTGTGTTTTGGTTTTGGGAGTCCTCACCAGTAAGGTGCAGTTTGAGTTTGCAGATTCTGTACCTAGGCGACACCTCAACATACGGCAGAGCAAGGGTGTATGCAGCTGCGTGTTTCAATAGACTCACCTTACAACAGGAAAAATCCATTACAACGTAATCATTCCAACTCACTGCTATTACAACACAGCTGCTACACAACTGTCTTTACAACGCATGCTATTACTACATATATCACTATTTCCTATGCCATTACAACGCATACTATTACAAAGCTTGCCATTGCAACACATTATACGGTAAGTAACAGAGATATTTTAGTTTTATGGAGGGTATGGGTTTTACAGGACATGGGAATTGTCCCCCTAATGTAATCAAACTGGCTGAGGCTCGTAGTGCTCCTCTTTGCATTCTTTCTGTTTATAATAATACAGAAAGTCAGCATAGTAAGCAGGGTATTCTAAAAAGAAATCAGACAATTAAAAGAGAAAATGCAGTTGCACAAAGCAACAATTCAATAATGATACAAAGAATGGGATGTGATTGGCATAAAACGCAGCAAGATTTGAGGAAAAATATATCCTGAAAATGTGCGCAGTACCCATAATTCTGTAGAAAACTGCACATATCATACATGGAAAAAAACTCGGATTCAGCCACCTTTACACATGTCTCATAAAGATAGCCACAGCAAAGGCATGGTATGAAATATTTATTTGTCTTATTTATTTATTTTAATCTTTATTTGAATACAATAAATATCCCTCTTTGAAATCTAATGAACAAACATTGAAAATCACGGCATATGCCGACGACATTACCATTTATTCCTCTGATATTATTAAGGCACTACAAGGGATTAACATTGAGGCTTGTAAATTTGGCAAAGTATCCGGCTATAAGCTAAACACAAACAAAACGCAAATCATAGCCAATCACACACCAGCGGTAAAAATCCCCGAGATTTGTAAAACTGCCACTTACCTAGGAGTCAAAATTACATCTAATATACGAGAAATAAACAATCTTAACTACAACGAACTAATAAAATCTACTACCATATTACAAAAAAAATGGCACAGATTGCCTTTGAACCTAATTGGCAGAATTAACCTTATCAAAATGAAGGTACTACCTAAATTTTTATACCTCTTTCGCTCTATTCCATTAGCACTAAACAACTCTTTTTTTAAGCAACTAGACGGAATATTTAGCAGCTTTATCTGGGGATACAAAAAAGCCAGAAGATCGTTGAAACTCTTAAAAAACAATATAGATAAGGGAGGCCTAAACTTCCCCGATGTTAAATTGTACTTTTGGTCTTCATTTTTCAGGCGCCTCCGGTCTCTACTACACACTGAGGACACTTTCTTTTTCCATTCTTTTATGTTAAAATCTGACTCAAAAATGTTTCTACTCCGAGCGAACAACCCTAACTACTACAAGAGGGTGAAATTCAAGACCGCCAAAGATATTTTTAGGATATGGGCTAATATTCTATCGTACTGCAATACATCTTTTTATCATCCAAAACTACAGTTATGGGGCAACCCGGGTCTCCCGGGGATTTTCAAAGATGGCATGGCCCTTAGATGGTCTGCTCATGGAATTAAGGTTTTGGGAGATTTGTATGGCGCTCAAGGGTTTCTAGACTATAATACACTTCAAACTCTGTATAATTTGACGGAAACAATGAGATTTAAATATTTACAAATACATGACTTTCTAATAGGGAAGAACCAAATCTACAACATTTTAGATTGTGATATCTGGAACTGTTTATATTCTACCAAAAACAAATCTCTGATAAGTGAGGCCTACAAACACCTTTGTGCCACCAAAACCGACGATTGTCAAAAATTAGCTGAAAAATGGAGTAGCAAAACCGGTTTAAACATAACTCCCAAACAAATATCATGCTCCTTATCTAATATTAATAACACTGTACGATCGTCCAGTTTAAGGTTACATCAGTTTCGAACAACATGTATGCTATACTATACACCGGAAAAGATCTCTAAGTGGTCCCAAAATAACATTCAAGGCGATAGTACCAAATGTACTAAATGCTCCGCTTATGCAGCACTTAGGACACATGCTGTTCTCCTGCCCAACTTTAAAAGATTTTTTGGGGGAAATACTCAAAGTTTTGGAAGTTAAGAAAATCTTCTTACCCTCTCTTACAATACCAATAGTCTTACTCAACATCTATCCTGTTCCCCTTCCTCAATCTGCCCTGATAACTATCCTAATTTCCTGTGCCAAACTTACACTGGCTAGAGCCTGGATATGTCCTAAACCCCCTAGCATCTGGGAATGGTGGTCTTTAATCAACGAAATTCACTCTATGGAGTTAGGGCTCGCAAAACTCAGAGGAGTTCGCTCATTAAAAAAATTCGAGAAAATCTGGGGTAATTTTTTCTCTGAAGACTCTTTGGTTACTTAACCTTTTCATTTTGTTCGATATCTATTTTGTTGCTGCAGACAATTATGTTTTTACTGTTTTTGCTTTCAATATGAATAATTGAATTACCTTGCAAATATGGTCCAAGTGGAAAATGAAATATATCTTTGTCAGGGAATAAGCCACATTTATTTTGTAAACAATTGTTTTTTTTTATTTATTATATGTACACAGTCATGTCTTCCTAATTAACTTGTCAATAAAAAAAATTCCCTAAAAAAAACATTGAATACAATAAATATCCATAAAAGCACAGGTCCAAAAATCTCAACATATGATAACAGTATATCGGTCAGATAAAAGGGGAGACAATTAAAAATCGAACGGAATTCATGTTAATCGACTTCAACTGGTACGTCATACAATTCATGGTAGTTAAAAATACAATATAAAAAGATCTCAACAAGATGTATCTATAATGTAAATAAATACATTTCACAAGGAGTACATTTCAGAGGGTGCACATTGAGTTGCGAGCACGTACTGCTACTTTCATAAAGGAAGCGACACAAAAGGTCAACTCCTCATCTTCCAAGGTAACTATATACCCATATGCTGCCTTGTAATCAATAAGGGCTTTAGTCTTAAAAATGGCATCAAGAACTGTTTTGTATATTTTAAATAAAAACTATAAAAGAATAAAAAGTGCAACATTGTTTGATACATTGAGCGTTACAGGGGCATGAAAGTTGATCGAGGTTGGAATTGAACCCCAATGGGAAACAGAGCAGAAATGTCATAGTATCAACCCTTAGTCAGAAAAGCAGTCCCTTTCCCCATTGGCTAATTGGTCTTAAAAGATAACTACAGGGTAATTGGGAGGTGTTCTTAATCATCATATATCTGGCTATGGAGAGTTTCTGTACCTTTGTTTCGTATCTAGTTTTGGTATATACGGCGTAAAGTGCCTTCTATAGACTTTTTTTGCTTATGCCATCTGAGTCAGTCGGGTTTCAAAATATCCACTCAAGATTCACGCTAATCAAACTCTTCCTAACTGCAGCAAGCCAGTTTATTTCCCTTCCTTTATCACAGCTAAGGTAATCTATTATTATTTCCCTTGTTAGCTGCGCCGAAGATTCCTCCAAACCGCAAGCCAAAAGAAAGCGGACGTGCTTTAATATAGTCTTCGAAGTAAGGGAGTTTCAATTCACTGTGACAAGCATACTGTGATGAAGAGATAGGGACACCCAATAATTTACGACAAAATCTATTTTTTCCCCCTGAATGCTATCGCACTGCCTAAATCCCCAAACTTCTGCACCATAAGTAGCAGTGGGGATACATTGTAGTTTACAAATGTTGAAGATGGCAGAAACTACCTGTGTCTTTCCAGGTTGGGGCATGCTAAGTATATTGTAGAACACTTTAGAATTTTTTTTTCCAATATGCACCACGTGCTCAGCCCACAAACCATTCCCTGTCTTATTTATAAAGCGCATTGCCACCTAACAGGTACCGTGGCGCTGTAGTACTCAATGGTAGGAGAGAGAGGGATACCATACAATATGACGTTACTCAGCCGTATAGGACTGGGTAAAAAGAACCTAAAACGCGCTCTAGGTTTTTGGAAAAAGAAATGTTTAGAGTCCCTTTCTAAAATGTAAAGGAATAGAAGAGAGTCTCAGGGCCACTGGAAGATTATTCCATAGTTGAGCTGCTTCAATCATGAACGCTCGTCCCCCCTAGTATAGTCTTTCTATACCTGGCCATCCTAGTTAGCTGAGGAGAGTCAGCTTATTTGTTTTTTTTATTTTAGTAATTTTTTATTGAAAAGAAAGTTTATATATACAAGGTACAGTATACAGGGGTACATTCAAAGGAAAAGCAGGAGTGCCTCGGGGGTGGGTTAGGGGGGGTAGGAGACGTAGCAATAGGTTGCAGTGACAATCCGGGCTGGTGAGATTAGATACTGTTTGTATATTTGGTGATTGATATTGTCCCGGCCCCGGCAGTCTCCCCCGCCTCTACTGGTCCGTTTGGGTTGCATATTGTTCGTATGGCCGGTGATTGTCCATGTCAAAAAATGAGTGTGTCCTAATGTAACGCAACTGGTGCTTTATAAAGCTTCCGGATACCCGATTATGGTCAAGTTCACTCTATAAAAAACTCCGTAAAAAAATAAAAACTGTCTTAACCCCCTGGCTGCGTCCTCGATTTTGCACCTGTGCGGCAAATTCCAATCGCCGGTGCGGTTATGACAGCTGGGAGCCGTCATTAGCACACGAGCACTGTGTGCCATGACGGCTCCCTGCCGTCATCAGCATGGAAGGGGTAAAACAGTCTCAAGTGTGAGTGTGAAGATAGCTTAATGCAGTAAAACCTCTCCGAAGGTGGACGCTAATCTGGGGACAGCGTTCTTTACATGTTTAATGTTGAACATAGAGAATGTTGAAGATCCGCTATCTTGTACTCCCGCTGGCTGTTGCTACGTATCCTGTCTATGACCACTTCCTGTCAGGAGGAGGAAGTGGTCAGAATTGGCGTAGGGCTCGTACAGTGTTCAGCGAACCTTCAGTAGACTACAAACAGTGCTCGCAGACTGTAGTATACCTGGTGAACCCAGGAGGACACTTAAAAATAAGAAATAAACTGTTGGGCTATAAACACTCAGGTGCAGCTGTACAAGTAAGGCATGTTTATTGAAGCTGAGGGGCATTGATAGACCTAACTTCCTATCTTGTGTCCACCATCCACCCATCTCCCACCTTCCTTTCCCAATTGAACATAAACATTCCATGCATGCAAGCTACTCTAAGCATTCCACGTAGCTAAGCAACATAACATAAACGTGTGATGCATTATGGAATGTTTGGATAATAATGGACAGCTCATTGTCTATTATAATGGACAGCTAAGTAATGTTGGTCTGTTTGCACTTTGGTGAAATAATGTACAGAGAACAAAGGGCTCGGACGAACTAATTGGATGATGTGCATTCATTATTCAAACAGATTGTCATGCTTAGAAAACACAGACTGATTGGTGAAAAGGAAGCCAGGCCAAGGGACTGACTAACTGCCATTGATTGATGTGTTCTGGCCGCCAGCCAGTAACTATGGGACTTCATTCCATGAATATTAGGGGGGGGGGGACCACAGCTGTTTTTGCATTCCAAAAGTAGCAAACTTTGTAATTTCAATACCTTCATGTTTATTTAGCGTCCGGTTCACGACTAAAGAGTGAATTGGTCTATTCTTTGTGGAACAAAATACCAGAGTAGATGATTGTTATTTTGGAATTCCAAACTACTGCAGAGTGTATAAACGCAGCCAGATTTCACGTGGAACAGATTATTTGCTCCATGTAGGATATGAGATTGCAATAGTACAGGAAACGTTGACCTCTCTGCTTGACTACATCATTCTGCAGATGACCACAGCGTTCCCTCGAGGTTTTTGTAAATGTTGGTGAACAAGAGTGTTAGTCGATGGAAACTTTGGAAAGAATCTCCATCCAGAATTTCAGCAAGTGCATATGTTGTTTTATAATAAAGTGCACATTTTAAAATTGCCTAGGGCTGATTCGCAAAGCAAAAGCAAAAGCAAACCGAAGATTCAATAATTAACTCATACCTTTTATAGCATAAAAATGTGTTAGACCTAGCTACCTTAGGGTGGTCTTGCCACAACTTTTTTGCCTGCCTTCCTCAATTTTTCTGTCATCATGTTTGCTGGCTTTAGGACTCTGCATACTTTACAACTGCTAACCGGTGCTAAAGTGCTTGTGCGCACTCCCCAAGTGGCTGTCCTGTGGGCAGTCCAGGCGTTTCTAGTAAAGCAAGAGTGGAAGGGGCGTGACTCACTGCCCTTCCCGATGTATTATCCAATGAGGTGCATCCAACAAGGATGTCCGAAGGAGATTGGCCAGCGTTCAATCTCTTTGTATTCTGTGCGTTATTGTTTCTTCATATAACCTCGAGCAAACAGCTAACGCTGTGTTTATGCCCGATTGCTTGAGTGATTCATCTGTATAATTGCACATTAAAGCAAGCATTAGAAATGCAATAAGTCTCGGATTTATTTGAGTGTGAGCTAATGGCATTGTAAATGGCAATGTCTTTTCGCCATGTGTTATGGAGTGTATGCATGTGGTTTGTAGTGGAATTATGTGGGTTGGATTGGAATTGTAGCAATGGTGGCATGCTGCGCTTTAGATGAATATGTTTAAAAGTAAAGTGCACCATACTGCGATTGCTACAATAGTTAATTGTGGATGCGTTAACAATTGATGTGTGCACTGATGGCTGGTGGTGTGTGTGCCTGTCGAAATTGTGCACTGATGGCTGGTGGTGTGTGTGCTTGGGGGAAGCGTGCACTGCCGGCTGGAGGTGTATGTGCCTGGTGGAAGCGTGCATTGACGGCTGGTGGTGTGTGTGCCTGGTAAAAGCGTGCACAGATGGCTGGTGGTGTGTGTGTTTGGTGAAAGTGTGCACTGACGGCTGCTGGTGAGTGCGCCTTGTAAAAGCGTGAACTGACGGCTGGTGTTGTGTGTGACTGGTGAAAGTGTGCACTGTGGAAGCCTGCACTGACGCCTGGTGGTGTTTGTGCTTTGTGAAAGCGTGCATTGATGGCTGGTGGTGTTTGTGCCTGGTGAAAGCGTGCACTGACAGCTGGTGGTGTGTGGTTGTGTGTGTGGTTGTGTGTGTAGTGGTGAGTGTGTGGTGGTGAGTCTGTGGTGGTGAGTGTGTGGTGGTGAGTGGTGATGAGTGTGTGGTGGTGAGAGAGTGGTGTGTGTGTGGTGTGTGTGTGTGTGTGTGGTATGTGTGTGTGGTGTATGTGTGTGTGGTGTGTGTATGGTGTGTGTGTGGTCTTATGTATGTGGTGTTATGTATGTGTGTAGTGGACTTAGTTTGAGTGTTCGTTTCCTGCACACTCACACACTGCCCCTACACACTCATACACTGCTCACCCTGCACACTCACACTGTTCACCCTGCATATCACACACACTGTTCATCCTGCACACTCACACACTGTGCACCCTGCACGCTTACACACTGTTCACCCTGCACACTCACACACTGCTTACCCTGCACACTCACACACTGCAGTCACTGTCACTCTGCAGTCACTGTTACTCTGAAGTTACACTCACTCTGCAGTCAGTCTGCAGTCACTCTGCAGTCACACTCACTCTGCAGTCACTCTCCAGTCACACTCACTCTGTAGTCACTCTGCAGTCACACTCATGCTGCAGTCACTCTGCAGTCACATTCACTCTGCAGTCATATTGCACTCACACTCACTCTGCACTCACTCTGCCCCTGCACTCACTCTGCACTCACTCTGCACCTGCACTCACTCTACACTCACTCTCCACTCACACTCACTCTGCACTCACTCTGCACTCACTCTGCACCTGCACTCACTCTGCACTCGCGCTGCACCTGCACTCACTCTGCACTCACTCTGCACTCACTCTGTACTCACTCTGTACTCTGCACTCTTTCTGCACTCACTTTCTCTGCACTCTGCACCTGCACTCTCTCTGCACTCACTCTGCCTCTGCACCCACTCTGCACTCAGCACTCTGCACTCTGCACTCACTATGCACTCACTCACTCTCACTCTGCACTCAATCTGCATGCACTCTGCACTCACTCACACTCTGCACTCACTCACTCTCACTCTGTAGTCATTCTGCACTCACTCTGCACTCACTCTGCACTCTCTCTTATTTTGCACTCACTCTCACTCTGCACTTATTCTGCACTCACTCTGCACTCACTTACTCTGCACTCACTCTTACTCTACACTCATTCTGGACTCACTCTGTACTCACTCTCACTCTGCACTCACTCTCACTCTGCACTCACTCTCACTATTGACTCACTCTGCACTCACTCTCACTCTGCACTCATTCTTACTCTGCACTCACTCTTATTCTGCACTCACTCTGCACTTACTCACTCTGCACTCACTGTCACTCTGCTCTCACTTTCACTCTGCATTTATTCTGCACTCACTTCTGTCACTCTGCACTCACTCACACTCTGCACTCACTCTCACTCTGCACTCATTCTCACTCTGCACTTATTCTCACTCTACACTCACTCTCACTCTGCACTTACTCTCACTCTGCATTCACTCTCATTCTGCACTCACTCTGCACTCACTCTGCACTCACTGTCAGTCTCACACTCACTCTGCACTCACTGTCATTCTCGCACTCACTCTGCACTCACTGTCACTCCGCACTCCCCAGTCTGTCTGTAAGTGTGTGCCGGTGTGTTGTCTGTGACTTTGTGCATGTGTGCTGTTTATGTGTAAATGTGCATCTGTGTGTTGTCTGTGTACACATCTGTATATGTGGATCATGCATGTTGAACTGTGTTTATGCGTCTGGATATGTGTTGATTTTTGCGTATGCGTGATTGTATGTTTGTCGGTCCATGTGCATGTATGTGTAAGAGTACATGTCTGTCAGTCTGCGTCCTGGGTGTCTGTAGGTATGTGATCTGCATCTAAAAGCAAGCATCTTTGCTCTGTCTGTGAGTAAAGAAGAATATACGAATTGGGCCCTGCTGACTTTGGGGGGCGTCTGCGGTGGGGTACATCGGACTCGGCTCCTCTGAAAGAAGGGAGCAGTTGTGTAAGCATCATATGTGTGCTGCTGCTGTCTAAAAAGCAGTGTTCCCAGCGGGTGCCATGTGTGGCAGTAGACGTGAACTGCTGAGCAGCCATTTTTCGATAGTTTAGTGTAGACTGCTCTAATGAAAGCACGACCTGCGCCATTACTGGGACGCCCCGGGACCTCAGCTGAACACCAGCGAAGTGATTAATGTTACATGAGCAGGGGTATTTTTTACTCTCCATCCTGAATAAACACAGACATGCTGTATTCGGTTACAGGCCTCTGCTCAAATGGAAATGTAGGGCGGCTTTACGAAGCAATGTTTCCCAAGCAATAAACAGCATAGAGGAAACATGGCTCCAGTTAAAGAAAACTCTGTTTCAGGCTAAAGTCCTAGTGATCATAAAAGATAGATGGCACAATAAACACAGGTACAGGCAGGACAAACCAGTGCCAGGAAGGCCACTGATTACATTTTCCAACTCTCCGGCACCTACTGAGACATAAGCGTCTCTCAAACGGTCTGTGTTAAACAAAATACAGTCATTTTGTCTGGATTTTTTTTTCACAGCTACTGAGAGACACAATCTGATTTTACCCGCTGACCGCTTGTGTTTTAAAATATTGTGATTTGGGAAGACAAGCACATAGTTGCTGTGATTGTCAAATATCCTAAATCAAGTGGAGAAAATGCAATAAAGCACAGTTTCCATGGCAACACCTTGAAACCGAGTACCCTGCATTACGAGCCGGCTCTCATCCGCGGTCATTATTTGAACTTTAAAACGTTAATTTCAGACACAAAACTGGAATGCTGAACTAAGTGCCATTATTAAAATGTTTCCAGGGCATTCGCAGCACACCAGAGATGGAGAAAGCGTACACACAGAGAAGAGGCGCTGACAGGGAGAGCTCGATGAAATGGATTAAAAAAAAACAAAGAAACGTGCGCCCAGCATCTGTCTTCAATTACTGCGGCCCCTGACAGCTGGTAATTGAAGAAATATGGCCTTCTGGTTCGCGTGACCGCACACAATATGCCATAGGGGGAGCTACTCTACCGCCTATGGCCTATTGCGTGCTCTCTTCTGAAAACACATGCATACGAAGCCCAATTGCCATGCAGCTGGCAAAAAAAAGGATGAAAAATCACAAGCAGCCAGGAATTTGTTAGGTAGGTTTTCGGAGACCCTCAGAAAAGGACTCTTGGGCTAGGCCCACACTGCTACGCAGTGTGACGTAGACCCGAGCCCTAAATTGCCCTTTGATAGGAAAGTGCGGCTGTACTACGGCTCCACAGCGGTGAGCGCCCCTGTCAAATACAATGCATTGGTAGCCCGGGGTGTCCTGATCCTGAAGTACAGCTGATTCCAAAAAACAGAATATCGATTAGTTCTGGAAACGAAAGTCATTAATTGTTCGTGGAACGACCTTTGATTGGCTGGTGGTAAAACGTGAGGTGAACAGGTTAATCCAAATAGTGTCAATTCTGAATAATAACAATGTATTTGAATTTGATTTGCTTATATATATCCCTGGACTCCGGAAACTTAAGCAAAAATGCAAAGTATTGGAAAGGAAGTGGAGAAAAGACTTCTCACTCAGCAACAGAGCTACATACAAAGAAGCCTTTAAACATTACAAATCTGAAAAAAATCTGCACAAAGCTGTTACAATCAAGATAAAATAACATTGGCGGTAAACTCTCCGCTCGAAATCTTCCGTATTGCCAAATCACTTTTGACTCCTCCGGCCCCTTCACAGACCAGAGATAATCCTCAACTACGATGTAACCAGCTAGCAGAATTCTTCTCGGTTAAGATACAAACCATCTACTCGTCCTTCCCTCAGGAAAGAGACATACAGCTGGTACCTCAACGTGACCCATTAAAGGAACAGGTCCTACTGAGGGAATATTGCCCACTGGACCATAACTCCTTAGTAGAAATCTTGACCTGTCTCGAATCATGTTCACCTATTGACCCAGCTCTGCCCACTATCCTACAGTAGATTAGCTAGACCATCTCCTCAGTGATAGTTGACCTGATTAATGCCTCTTTTCGCACAGGAATTGTACCTCCCCTGTGGAAACAGGCGATTGTAAAGGCTCTGCTAAAGAAACCCAATCTAGACCTTGAAGTCTGAGCAAACTACCGACCAATTACCCTACTGCATGGCATAAGCAAGATCGCAGAGAAACATGTAAACTCGTCACTTTCGGGTTTCCTAGAAAATAATAACTTGCTCCACTACTCGCAAACAGGCTTCAGATTAGTCGGTAATGGAGGAAACTAGAAACATTCTTGACAGCGGAGGCTGCACTGAAATCATTTTATTAGACTTAAGTGCAGCCTTCAACACAGTCAACCACTCGCTCCTGATTTTCAGACTCCGTGATATTGGAGTTAACGGAATAGGACTGAAATGGTTGCAGTCTTTTTTAGAAAACAGAGTTTTTTCAGTGTTTGAGGAAGACAGTACCTCCAAACAAGTACCTCTTACATGTGGAGTCCCTCAGGGATCTGCATTAAGCCCCACCCTGTTTAACGTCTACCTGAGCTCCCAGGCACATATAGACATCCCTTTCGGGGTGAAGATCGTCACCTATGCAGACGATACAAAGTTAGTCGTCTCCCTAAATAAAAATGACAATTCAGGACTGGCCCTTTCATCCTGCCTAAAAAAAGTGGCCAATTGGATGGACTCCTCATATCTGAAGCTCAATGGAGTAAAAACGGAAATGATGCTTCTTGGTAACGCGGCCCAACTCAATATAGACTCCTGGTGGCCTAACAGTCTGGGTCATCTACCTCCCCCAAAAAAGCATATAAAAAGCAGAGGAGTCGTACTCGATTCCAATGTAGATCTTAAGGAACAAGCGCGAAAAGTGGCAGGCACCTGTTATGACCTTTTGCGGATGATCAGGAAAATCCTTCCCCTACTACCTTTCTTGGCCAGAAGACTGCTAGTACAAGCATTAATCCTGTTTCGCCTGGACTATGGGAACGCCATTTATCTTGGAGGCCCACTTTCTACTACTAAAATATTACAGACAGTCCAAAACTGTGCAGCCCGGCTGCTCTTAAATGTCCCAAAACGGCTTTCAGCCAAACCTGCTCTGGCCTCCTTATACTGGCTTCCAATCCAGGAGAGGATTCAATTCCAAGCGATGTGCATTGCACATAAAGCGCTAGCTGGGAAAGGATCCACAATGATTCAGGCTGATTCATGCCTACCAGCCCAAAAGAGCCCTAAGCTCAGAGGGTAAATACCTACTGACAGTCCCAAAAATCAAACGAACCAGAAGTGGAGGTCCCTCATTTTCTTATATTGTGGCCAAAATTTGGAATCTCATTTCCCTTCATATCTGCTCTCAACCGACCCACCAGCACTTCCGTACACTGTTAAAAACCTTCCTATGCCCTTGACGTGTTGTGAATCTGGTTTAGCGTGCTCCTTAGCGCTGTGATGCCCTCGGGTAACCAGACGCTTTACAAGTGCTTCCTCATTCATTCATTTATTTGGAGTTTGTACAACAAGTTACATCATGTTATGTCTGAACGTTTTACACATTAGTAAAGTAGTACAGAATACCATGAAACAACTAGAATAACACGTCACGAGAGTTTACGCTCTTGTCAAGCAGAAATAAGATTTTTCATCCAGTGACCTTTCATGTGAAGCAGGTGCAAAGAGAATGCTCTGAGAGAGATGTAAGGACAAAATACAAAAATAAATGCAGACAACAGTTAATTTGGCGAATCTGGCTACACATTTTGGTGACGCGAAGAGTTAAACGCTCCCTGCTGACATCTGATTGTGTCCTGCAAATCATTGGATTGGAACTAATAACATCTAGTGCCAAACCGGGCATTCATCCTTCTGCAGACGACATGGAGCACCATTAGATTGTATAATAGTATTCCCTTTAAGTTTCTTATCCCACTATCAACTCCATTCGGCTTGATAGACAAACTGCAACCAGATCTTGTAAATAAATCCACGCAAGCATACTGAACGCTGAAAATCACTGGAAAAAAAATAAAAACGATGTTATTCTTTAAGAGCATGGCTAGCCTGTGAGCAAAGTTAATCTTGGACATATCTAGAATACACAACAAATGGATAACATAACACAACATATGTATGTAGAGCGCACATTCACCCAAGGGTATCTTGGCGCTGAAGGACAGATGTTTATTGTTACGCAACTCAATGGTACTCATTGTATCAACCTCTGCAGGGTTGAAGTGCTGTTGGCTATTATCTTCTTTCACTCTCAGTGTAAATGAGGGCTCTGTTTAATAGGCCGTTGCATTGGGTACATAGGGGTTGGCTCCCAAATTATCCCTTAGTTACCTTCGTAATCCACGCCCCCTCTAAAGCGCCGTCACCCCTTCCATCCCGCTGAAAGCACTGCTTTTAGATCAAGTGTGAAGCAGTATTCGTCATCTTTCTGGGAGCGGGGGGGATCTGCGAGTCACCAGCAGCGGGGATAGTATAGTCCCAGTAGGTAGCAAATGCTTGTTGCTCTGTTACTATGGAGGGGGGAGGGGGGAGGGGGGACCGCCACTTCTGCTGGGACATCTCACATCCTTGCGCCAGCCGGGCGCGGGTGACTGGCAGTCGTCACCCGTGAACTCTCAGCAGGGTCACCTGTAATCAGCTGCTTGTGCGCGGCTCAGCTCCCAGCAGACACACTGTCCTGTGCTGTACATAGAAAGACTCGGCGGGGTCACCCGAGGAGAGGCCCGGATGTATCGTGCGACGAAACGGAAAACCGACCGTTGAGCAAGCAAGACAAAAAGCATTGTGTGCGCGGTCACCTCACGAGTCGGGTCAGATTCACCCTTCGTGTTTACCTGCCGAGACAGTGCGCCTTTATCCGAGCTGAGAACTTTTAGCACTGTTCATATAGCGCTTTACTGAGACCCCAGTGTACGCTGTGCGTGCAAACACTCCGTGGCCCAAATCACCCTTTACAGCAGGTACCAGGTGAGGTATTGGTGGTCAATTAGGCGCCAGGGCTAATAATGAGATTCGTGCCCTTCAATAGTCCCAGCACTGTTTCTAAGGACCATTTCAAAAGTTGTATTCCACTATTGATCACCAGATAACAGTTGGTGGGATGAGAGGCCACAAAACACGAGCGAGCACTGGTTTTGAGATTAGCTTGTAGTCAGCAGTAGTGCAAAAACTGTGCTACGGGCAGAACCCATAGGGTCCATGACCGCCGATAATTCTCTCCCTTTCTGCTGCTAATTGCCACTTGTGGTTGCTTTGATTTCCTGCGTCAAATGGAGCCAGCACAGATGCCAGCCTCAGGCCCGTCCGCTCCTGAGTTTGCCGTCCACGTGCACCACAGGCTGGAGTGCCCCTTTTGAGATTGGGGCGCCCACCTCTGCAGAATCCTGCTTGTAGGAACTGGACAGAAACCAGTCCAACGCCCCTGAGCGTGCACGGTGAAAGGATGTTCGGCGCTATAGACACAGATGGATTTTGCAGTTGGAGCGCTCCCCATCCACCAGAAAATACGCATTTTTTGAGCAATTTTTTGTGGTGCGCGGTAAGGATGCTACCCCACTTGCACTGCCCTCAGGGGGCTCTTACTAATAATCCATGGGAGTTAGTTCACGTCAGCATCAGGTATGAACATTTCGCACATTTGAAAAAGACCGGGGCCTAGATGTATCATCGTTCTCATTTGCGATTTCTTAATAGCGATTTTTACCGAATCGCTATTAAGAAATCGCAAAATGGGATGTATGTTTATAATCGCTTTTTTTTGCGATTCCTTATTATTCCTAATTTGCGAATTCGCAAGTTGCGAATTCGCAAATAAGGAATCATTTCCCATTCATTCCTATGGGCCAGGAGGCCCATAGGAATGATTGTAAAATAATTCTCAAATTGCGAATTCGCAATTTGCTAATCGCAATTTGAGAATTATTGCAAGGGTGCAGGGGTGTCTCATAGACACCCTGCTGCACCCCTGAAACTTACATGTGTGTGCATATGGCCCACATACATGCCCAGGGCATGTATGTGTGCCACATGCCACCTTCAAAATTGCTTAATTGTGAATTTTGAATGGAATTCGCAAATTAACACCAACCTGAAATTGGTGTTAATTTGCGATTTCTTAACCTGAATTCGCAAATTGAAATTGCTTCATACATGGCATTTAAGGAATCGCAAAATTGCGATTCCTTAAATGCTTAAGCAAAATAAGGAATCGCAATTTTTTGCGATTCCTTATTTTGCTAATTTCTCTTACATCCCAAAAGATGCAAAATGTCCGTTTGCGATTCGTTAAGGCCGAAATTCTGCGAATTTCGGCCTTAACGAATCGCAAAAGACTTGATACATCTAGGCCCGGATCCGGGCCCAGTTGTGCTAATTCTGCGTCTACAGCAAACAACTATTCCAGCTCTGCTGCCTGTTACACGCGCCTGACGCGACAGTACTGGCCGCATAGGAAATCCCGCGGCATGGCTTTAAGTGGAATAAAAACACTGTTTCTGTCGTGACATACAAATATCTGATACAAGTAACGTCATACCTACAACAAGTCAGGACTATTGGCTTTGTCAATGCTTGTTTAGTTTCACAAGATAAATAAGCAGCAACTGTGGTTTGTATACAATATTGAAAAAACTTCCTCTTAAAGCCTGGTGGCACCACGACAATGTTGCTGCTCCTGAGATTCAAAAAGAGAAGGGAAATCCAGAGAGAAAATTACTTTCTTTAAAGGATTTTCCTTGCCTTAGAGCGCTCACCTGGCATGCCTTCATGCTGTGACTTCTCCACTAGTGAGAAGTGAGCAGTGTGAGCAGCGCATACCGTTGTGCCTGCTATCACTTCAGTCCGGAAAAAAACGAACCGCCTGTGCCAGGGCACAAAACAGAGCCTGATAGAGACCCGTGGGGGGGCACTTCCGCTCACTTCTGTTCACTAGTTTTATTTTTTTCAAGGTCGTAGTGGTAATTTAAAATTACATCATATATACTTTAACGCAATACTGATATAACGCACAGTACTATAACCTGACCTTGCCAGTTCTTAATTTGAGCCGGTGGTCTCTTGTGCTCGGCACCAGCAGTAAATTCTTAGCACTGGTTCTTGTGGCATTCTGCCACACGGTGGCGCTGTCTACCACATTTGGGTAGTAGCACAACAACAGCTGTTCACGACTTTATCATGCATTAATAATCACTAATACCAGCCAGAGCACTGGGAGTACCTGCAGGGCGGTGACATGGCGAGGGGCAGGGTGGGGGGTAGTAATGAATGGATTACGGAGTTTTACAGGTAAGTAAACATTTAAATAAATAAAACGAATTTCGTTGCGCGCACTGCATCGCATTTGGGGATGCAGTGCACTCAACTAAATTTGTTTTATTTATTTATTTGTTTACTTACCTGTAAACCTCCGTAATCCATACATTACTACCCCCCACCCTACTCCTCCCCCTCCCCACTTCACCGCCCTGCAGGCACTCCCACTGCCGGCCACGGCTGACTAATACCTGCAGCCCAAGCCGTCTTATAGCGTTTGGGGCCTGAAATACAATGAGTGACACTTGTAGGAGAGGGGTGGTTAGCAGTTGTGTTGGTACTGTCACTGCTGCACTGGCAGAGGCAATGGATGGTGCAAGATGCCAGGTTCTGACGAGTGCCCTGGCATGTATTGTTTTACAGATGTTCCACTGCATTTGCCGCATATGTTGACACAATAATTGTTTGCACACGTTTTGTGGGACTCGTTGATGAAGACAAACACGCATGTAATTACATATCGAAGTCAAATGTGGCGTGCTGGCAGACGTGGCCACTTACTTAGAGACAGGCTGGCTCACCGGAGTCTGTTTTGAGCAGTAAGTACTTATACAACTCTCGTTTGTACCCCTGGAAAGAGGAGCGTTCATGTATGCTTCGTGTTAGAGATTTCCAGTATAGAGAGCCCAGAAGGTAGAAGGACCGAAACCTAGCGCTAGCACAGGGCAGATTGGGTGCGACGAGTATGGTATTAGGGTCCAGGTGGAGTGTACCTGGATAGGGTGGCAGAGAGGCGGTTGGTGGCAGCCCCATCCATCTCAGAACATTTCACGTGGCGCTATTTTTGATGGAAATCCAGCAAGCTTGAAGCCAGGAGGGTGAGATTTGAACGTGCCCATATGGTCGCTGGTTCTGATGGTGAGTTTAGGATCTAGTAAAGTGTGGCAGAGAATAGTGTGGAAGGCGCACCAATAAACCTGTACAGTAGGACTTTCTCGTACCTACTAGAGGTGATGAGTGTTTTTGCTGTGCTGCAGGGGAGATGTGTGTTTGTTTTGCCAGTGCTGAAATGAGCTGGACTTGTCACAGAGTACCTATTTGCTGATGAAAAGTGCATGAACTCTTCTAATAAAAGTATTGAAGCCGTGCTGAGAAGTGCCTGTACTATCACTTCCAATCCAATTAAAAAGAAAGTGCAGGCACTGAGTACCTTATAGTACCTCTCCATTGAGGTTACTGCTGCTAGAGAATGAACCTGTTTGTAGAGCCCAGGAGTCAACCCTCTCTACATCTATCATTAGTGCATGGGACAGAAACCATTACTGCAGCCTGGAAGTGCATCATCAGCGCCTGGGAAAACAGGCATCAAAAGTGCCCGAGCATGTAGCCATCGTTGATGCATGAAAGCAAAACTATCACTAGTGCCGCGAAGAGCAGCTATTACTGGTGCCCAGGAATGCCACCGTGACTAGAACCTAAAAGTGAAACTATCACTAGTGCCTGGAACAGCAGCTATCACTAGTGCCAAGAGTGAAACCGTCACTAGAACATAGAAGTGAGACCATCACTAGTGCCTGGTAGAGCAGCCATCACTAGTACCTAAGAGTGTCACTGTCACTAGAACATAGAAGTGAAACCATCACTAGTGCCTGGAAGAGCAGCCATCACTAGTGCCTAAGAGTGGCACCGTCACTAGAACGTAGAAGTGAAACCATCACTAGTGCCTGGTAGAGCAGCCATCACTAGTACCTAAGAGTGTCACTGTCACTAGAACATAGAAGTGAAACCATCACTAGTGCCTGGAAGAGCAGCCATCACTAGTGCCTAAGAGTGGCACCGTCACTAGAACGTAGAAGTGAAACCATCACTAGTGCCTGGAAGAGCAGCCATCACTAGTGCCTAAGAGTGGCACCATCACTAGAACGGTGAAGTGAAACCATCACTAGTGACGGGAAGAGTAGCCATCACTACTGCCTAATAGTGCCACTGTCACTAGAACGTAGAAGTGACACCAACACTAGTGCCTGAAAGAGCAGCCATCACTGGTGTCGAATAGTGCTACTGTCACTAGAACATAGAAGTGAGACCATCACTAGTGCCTACCAGTGCCACGTCACTAGAATGTAGAGGTGAAATCATCACTAGTGCCTGGAAGAGCAGCTATCACTACTGCCTAATAGTGCCACTGTCACTAGAACGTAGAAGTGACACCAACACTAGTGCCTGAAAGAGCAGCCATCACTGGTGTCTAATAGTGCTACTGTCACTAGAACATAGAAGTGAGACCATCACTAGTGCCTACCAGTGCCACGTCACTAGAATGTAGAGGTGAAACCATGACTAGTGCCTGGAAGAGCAGCTACCACTAGTGCCTAAGAGTGCCATTGTCACAAGAACGTAAAAGTGAGACCATCACTAGTGCCTAAAAGTGCCACCGTCACAAGAATGTAGAACTGAAACTATCACTAGCACCTGGAAGAGCAGCCATCACTACTGCCTAATAGTGCTAGCATCACTAGAACGTAGTAGTGAAACTATCACTAGTGCCTGGAAGAGCAGCCGTCACTTGTGCCTAAAAGTGCCACCATCAGTAGAACGTAGAAGAAAGACCATCACTAGTGACTACGAGTGCCACCATCACAAGAAGGTGGAAGTAAAACTATCACTAGTGCCTGGAAGAGCAGCTATCACTAGTGCCTAATAGTGCCACTGTCACTAGAACGTAGAAGTGAGACCATCACTAGTGCCCGGAAGAGCAGCCATCACTGGTGTATAATAGTGCTACTGACACTATAATATAGAAGTGAGACCATCACTAGTGCCTACGAGTGCCACCATCAGTAGAACGTAGAAGTGAAACTATCACTAGTGCCTGGTAGAGCAGCCATCACTAGTGCCTAATAGTGCCACTGTCCCTAGAACTTAGAAGTGAGACCATCAATAGTGCCTTAGCTAGTAGAGCAGAGGTGCTGGTGCCTAAAAGTGCCACTGTCACTAGTACATGTGAGTGCAACCATAACTGGTGCCTTGCTTAAGAGCGCCACCGCCTCTAGTCCATGGAAGTTCACCCAGAACATGTGCCTAAAAATGCCATTGTCACCAGTGCATGTGAGTGTAGCCATACCAGGCACCTTGCCTCAAAGTGCCACCATCACTAGTCCATGGTAGTGGATCCAGGACTAGTGCCTAAAAGTACCACTGTCACTAGTGTGTGTGAGTACAGCCATACCTGGTACCTTGCCTTAAAGTGCCACCATCACTAGTCCGTGGTAGTTCAACCAGAACTGGTGCCTAAAGTGCCACTGTCACGAGTGCGTGTGAGTGTAATCACAACTTGCACATTGCCTTTATGGATCACCACCACCAGTGCGTGAGTGCATGTATAACTGTTGCCTCAGAGTGCAACTATCACTAGTTCCTGGTAGTGCATGTAGGAGATTAGGAACTACTTACTATAGTTACCCCCACTTTTTGCCGGTGTTTTACTGTTTTTCGACTTTAGTCTGGCTGGTTCCCTGCTATCCAGGATCCCAGCCTAACGGCTTCCTCTCTAAAATGATTGCATGTACTTTAGGTACACTCCAGTTTAGTTACTGTGGTACCCTTGTGAGTCCCTAGTATATGGTACACCAGGTGCTAAGCGCACAGCTGCCCCAGAGGCCTACCAGGTGCTGCAGCATGTATTATGCCACTCCTAGGAAGCCTTCCAAAATGACACCACAGGACTGCTACTGCAGCCTGGGTAAGGTGGTGCATGCACTCCTTACTAAGACATAGGTTACCTATATCTACCTTTAATCACTGACACATATAAACCTATCTGTCACTCCTATGGCAGGCCTTATCAATCCTGAAGGCATAGTGCTTGGGTTTATGTGAGAGGGTGCCCATGCATGAGCTGGACTCCTCCGCATCTTTCAGAATCTATTCGCTGAGGCTGTTCTGTGATGCAGCTATATCATATACTCTTAAGTGCATTATAACATCGCGGTAAATGCTAACTGTGGAATGGCTGCATGGAAGCATGTTGTGTTTGGTGCCTAAGAGTACCTCTGCTACTAGAGCATGAGAATTCAACCATCACTAGTCCACGGAAGTGCACCAAGGACTAGTGCCTAAAGTCACTACCACTGTCACTAGTGCTTGTGAGTACAGCCATACCTGGTAGGGTGCCTAAAAGTGCCATCATCACTAGTCCGTGGCAGTTCGCCCCGAACTGGTGCCTAAAAGTGCCACTGTCACGAGTGCGTGTGAGTAAAATCACTACTGGCACCTTGCCTATGAGTCTCACCACCACCAGTGCATGAGTACAGATACCACTGTTGCCTCACAGTGCCACCATCACTCTTTAGAGGAAGAGCAGCTACAGCTAGCATATAAAAGTGCCACTGTCTCTAGTCTGTGGCAGTTGACAAAGAACTGGTGCCTAAAAGTGCCACTGTCACTAGTGAGTGTCAGTGCAGTCATAACTAGTTCCTTGCCTAAAAGTCTCACCACTGGTGCATGTGAGTGCAGATATAACTGTAGCCTCAGAGTGCCACCATCACTAGCGCCTGGTAGTGCAGCCATCACTAGTGCCTAGGAGTACCACTGCTACTAAAGCATGAAAGTTTTGTCATCACTTGTCCGTGGAAATGCACACAGAACTGGTGCCTAAAAGTGCCACTGTCACTATTGCGTGTGAGTGCAGCCATAACATCCCATGCTGCTCCCTCCACCTTCTCCAATTTCCCACCTTAGTAACACCCCGTGCCGCTCCCTCCACCTTCTCCAATTTCCCACCTTAGTCTTATATCTAACTCTCTTGACAACATTGAACGCACTCTCGCCACTCTCTCTAGAGAGCTCGCTCATCTTAGATCTGATTTCTATTCCCGCAAAAACGGAGCCCTCCCACTCCGGATAAACACCACTCACTCCAGACATATTAATCCCACTACCCCAAAACCATTTTGCACAACTCCTCTACACTGCCGCGCACACAGATCTCTCCGCACCGCCTGCCCCCTCTCACCTATGGAGATCCTAGACCTCTGCTCACCCACTAAAATCCAGCCTCCCTCTGTCTCCAGCATACCCATCATATTAGGGACTAGCCGAACTCCCCACTCACCTAATACACCTAGGCCACCTCCCGACTTAACCTCCATCCACTCCCTTCCACTCCCCAAAGCTCTCCCTAAACCTCTTTCCTGCATGCTTGTCAATTGTCGGTCCGCTGTTCAACATGCCATTGAAATCTCTGAAACAATTCTAAGTGAATCCATCGACATCACGTTCCTAACGGAAACCTGGCACAATGACCACTCAACAAGCATCCTTGACCTCCTCGCCCCTACAGGCTACTCTATTCTAAGAAAATACCGGCCCGCCCGAAAAGGCGGTGGTGTTGCCATCATCTTCAAAGAGGAATTACAACTTTTCCTAATTACTCCTCCCTTTAATACCTCGAAGCTGAACTCAAAATTCACGGCTCCCAACCCATTCGCCTTCACAACATATATAACCCTCCCGGCCATACACATCCCTTCGTTGATGAGCTATCCGACCTTCTTACACAATCATCACTTTCCAACTCCCAAAACATTTTTCTGGGAGACCTCAATCTCCATTGGAATGAGACCAATAACCCCTCTATCACCCTCCTATCCAACCTTCTCAAGATCAATAACCTTGAGCAACTTTGTAAATCTTAGACCCATTCCAAAGGAGCAATCCTAGATGCCTTCATTACAAGCAAAGATCTAGCCCTCCTATTCAACATCGTTCCCATCGACTGGTCCGACCATCATCTCATTCTGTTCTCTATAGCGGTCTCTGCCATCCCTCCTCCCACGAAAATCATTAAACCCATGAAACTGTCCAGAAATCTTAATAATATCCCGCCTGATTTACTGGAATCCAAACTCCATGCCCAACTTCTCGCCATCCCTCCCTCACTGAACGCGAATGAGCTTATAGAACACTACAACCTAGCAGTCGTGGATACCCTGGACCTACTGGCCCCGCTGAAGCTCAAAAACTAAAGAACCATTCCTTCCAAACCATGGTTCAATTCTGAGCTTAATAAAGAAAGACGCTCACTTAGACGGACGGAAAGAACGTGGAGACAACACCCTATCCCTTTGCACCTAGCTCGCCTCAGACTTGTAAGATCATCTTATAAAAAAACACATCTTTAAACAAAAAGCATCCTTTTTCTGAGCACAACTGGACCGAGCCAAAAATAGACCCAGAGAACTGTTTAACATTGTTCGCAATCAAACCTCATCCACTCCTCCTATACTTCTGGCCTCGACCACTAGATGCGAAGAAATAGCCCTCTTTTTCTCTGAAAAAATTGCTAGAATAGAACAATCCTTCCTCCAGACTCCGACCACTACCTCCATTTTGGACATCTCCCCTAACTCACCTGCATCCCTCCCACCCCCCCTGCTCCCTCCATGAACCTACATAACATTGATCTCCCGATCACTTTAATTCCCTTCTCCCTCCACGATTCTGATACCCCTAACACTCTCCTTAAAAATAACGCAGCCTGGCATAATTTCCAGCCAGTTACTGAAAGAGATGTCTTTGACATCATTGCGAAACTTAAATCCTCCTCCCACACCAAAGACCCCCTCCCCTCTAAACTTGTTCAAAATTTCAAACACATCATTACCCCTTCCTGGACCTCGATCATTAACACTTCCCTAGCCAAAGGCTGTGTCCCTTCCTCCCTACAACTGGGCGAAATCACCACCATTCTCAAAAACCCTACTGCCAACCCTAATGACCTCAACAACCTCCGTCCTATTTCCAATCTGCCCCTTCTCTCGAAAGCCCTGGAAAAATGTGTCCTTCTTCAGCTTGACAGACACATTGAACTTTTTAACTTACTTGACTCCCTCTAATCAGGCTACAGGAAAGGTTGCAGCACTGAAACCGCAATGCTTAACATTGTAGATGACATTCACCACTCCCTCGACAATGGCAAATCTAGCCTATTGATCCTCCTCGATCTCTCCACAGCGTTCGATACCGTTAACCATTCTGTTCTACGCAAAGTCCTTAGAGAACGATTCGGCCTTAAAGGTATGACTCATAATTGGTTTGTCTCATACCTGCAACACCGTGCTCAACAAATTAAAATCCAAAACTGCTTATCTAACTTCTCCCCCACTTCTTTAGCAGTACCGCAAGGATCCATTCTCTCTACCTGTCTCTTTAACCTCTTCATGGAACCCCTCACCCTCATCCTCATTCTCAAACAAGCCGGCATCAACTACCATCTTTACGCTGACGATACTCAACTCTACCACAAGATAAAAACCCATGCTGACATCCTCCACCTCAACACCAACCTCATCAAAATTCAAGCCTAGTTCCACTCGAACCACCTCAAACTTAACCCTAAAAAAACTGAAATTATTCTTTACTCCCCAAAAAAAACCCAGCTCCCCATTAAAAAAATTGGATCACAGACCTTAATGCCCTCAATTGCCCCTTGTCCCTAGCCACCTCAGTCAAATCCTTGGGCATCTCCCTTGACAACAGCCTATCTCTCAACGTACACATCAAAAACTCTAGCAGTTCAATCTCTTGTTCTATCGCGCATTGATTACGGCAATGCCATCCTCACCAGAATTCCCAAAACACACCTGGCACCTCTAAAATCAGTGCTCAACCTCACGGCCAGGCTTATCACAGACTGCAAACGATTTGACCACATCCCTCCCGCCCTCAAAACCCTCAAATGGCTCCCCATTGAAGGCAGATCCACTTATAAAACCGCCTGCATTATGCACAATATCCTCCACCAAAACACTCTGACATACCTTGCTATCAAATTGACCAAAGCAGGCTACACGCGATCCCTGAGAAGCTCTAACACCCTCCTACTTATCCCCCCCTTCAGAAAAAGAATTCCACTCAGCCACGCTCCTTTTCAGGCAATGCCCCTCTTATTTGCAATGCCCTCCCACCAGACCTCAGTTGTAACCCGTCCTACCCCAGCTTCAAAAAAGAACTCAAACTTCTTCTCCTTAATAAATATGGGGGCTTCTAACTAACTCCCGAGTGGCCTCGCCTTCCTTAGCATCCCCCGACCCAGCTGCTCCGCCTACGGCTAGTGAACGCCCTCCTGCCCCCCTCTCCTTCCCTTCCCCTTCAATCTTATCACCTTCCCTACCCTCCTTACCTCTCCTTTACCTCCCGTTTCTTACTACACCTTATGATCTTCCGTTTTTCTTTCATATTTTTGGTCCTTCTTGCTCCTAGGTATATTTTATCGAACCTTCCCACCAAACTGCGACCTCTATATTGTATATCTTATGGTGTTTAGCAATTGTTTTTTACTTTTCATCTAGTGTAACCTTTATCCTATGTGGACTGCTTATTTTTTAATCAACTTTCTGTACTTATACACACTGTACCTGTCTTTAAACACCTTTGTTACAATTGTAAAGCGCTCTGATACCTCTGGGTCCAGCCAGCGCTATATAAAACCTCTAAAATAAATAAATAAAATAAAATAAAAATAAAAATAACTGGTTCCTTGCCTATAAGTTTCACCACTGGTGGGTGTGAGTGCAGATATTACGGTTGCCTCAGAGTGCCAATATCACTAGTTTTAGGAAGAGCAGCCACAGCTAGCGCATAAAAATGCCACTGTCAATAGTGCATGTGAGTACAGCCATACCTGGTACCTTGCCTCAAAGTGCCCCCATCACTAGTCCGTGTGATTGCAGCTACAACTAGTGCATACAAATGCGTCTGTCACTAGCGTATAGAAATGGAACCATTAAATATGCATAGGAGTGCAGCTATAACTGCTGCCTAACAGTGCCACTGTCACTGATGCACGAGAGTGTAGCCATTTGTGCCCCCCACGAGACATCACTGAGAGTGCCACTGTCACTGATGCACGAGAGTGTAGCCATTTGTGCCCCCCACGAGACATCACTGAGAGTGCCACTGTCACTGATGCACGAGAGTGTAGCCATTTGTGCCCCCCACGAGACATCACTGAGAGTGCCACTGTCACTGATGCACGAGAGTGTAGCCATTTGTGCCCCCCACAAGACATGACTTAGAGTGCCACTGTCACTGATGCACAGGAGTGCAGCCATCTGTGCCACCGCAGCAAGACATGACTGAGAGTGCCACTGTCACTGATGCACAGGAGTGCAGCCATCTGTGCCACCGCAGCAAGACATGACTGAGAGTGCCACTGTCACTGATGCACAGGAGTGCATCCAGCTGTGCCCCCCCACCAGACATGACTGAGAGTGCCACTGTCACTGATGCACAAGAGTGTAGCCATCAGTGCCCCCCCACCAGACATGACTGAGAGTGCCACTGTCACTGATGCACAGGAGTACATCCATCTGTGCCACCGCAGCAAGACATGACTGAGAGTGCCACTGTCACTGATGCACAGGAGTGCATCCATCTGTGCCCCCCCACCAGACATGACTGAGAGTGCCACTGTCACTGATGCACAGGAGTGCATCCATCTGTGCCCCCCCACCAGACATGACTGAGAGTGCCACTGTCACTAATGCACAAGAGTGCATCCATCTGTGCCCCCCCCACCAGACATGACTGAGAGTGCCACTGTCACTGATGCACAGGAGTGCATCCATCTGTGCCCCCCCACCAGACATGACTGAGAGTGCCACTGTCACTAATGCACAAGAGTGCATCCATCTGTGCCCCCCCACCAGACATGACTGAGAGTGCCACTGTCACTAATGCACAGGAGTGCATCCATCTGTGCCCCCCCACCAGACATGACTGAGAGTGCCACTATCACTGATGCACTAGAGTGCAGCCATCTGTGCCCCCTTCCCCACAAGACATGACGGAGAGTGCCACTTCATCAGTGAAAGATGGAAGTATTACCAATGAAGAGGCACTTCTACTCATAAACCAGAGGAGAGGGCAATAGGTTATAAAATGTGACCCTAGAGAATTTAGGGGCATATTATCAACGATATACCATGATTATCGCAAAGCGCGCTCAGCGCTGTATATTTTATCGCCGGATTTCCTCGCTGTGATAGCGTGATATTATCAACGCGTATCGCAAAGGCGATAGGAAATCCAGGGATAGCGGGTGAAACCAGCAATAGCGTGAGAATTCCAGTGCTAAATTAACGGAGCTACAGAAAAGCTTGCTAATAGGCAAGTGTGTCCATACCTAACAATCCACCCCCCATTGAAAAGATGGTGAAGTCTACTTTTTTTCAGGCGTTAAATTCCAGCGATAAGCTCGGTTAGCGTGACATTCCTTTTCGGTTCGCAGGCATTGATAATAGAGGGAAGTTGTGTTTGCAACTTTTTCTATGGAGTTTGAGTCAGGAACGTCTACAGGGCGTGTCATTAGCGAAATATAACGCTGACATGCAAAGTGGAGATAAGATGGCTGCTAACTCAAGGAAATACGCTTTAGCGTGTCCTTGATGATAGCGCAATATTTATAATCGCTGCTTTTTAGGCAAAAACGGACGCTAAAGCAGCATAATTGGGCTTGATAATATTCCCCTAAAGTCAAAATTAGCAAATGAACATTATGATAGTTTAACTATGATGATGTAATTATACGGGTACTTAACCTCATTTGCTGTGTGCCATTTTTATTTTATTCCATAGGGCTAAAAGTCTATGGTGTGATATCTTTTACTGGATTAACCAAAACAGTCACGTGGTGGGGGTACATCGCATCATATTTGGACGTCCAGGTCACCCGACGGCGCTAACCAGACAACTGGGAGGCTAAACAGCCAACTAAGAAACACACTTTTTTTCACTGACGATGAATTGACAACTGCATGCACCACTGTATTTTTAATAGAGCGCATTCCAATTTTTAGCCTCAGTGAATATAGGAGAAAAATCACATTACAGGCATTGGTTGTTAGTTACAATTATTTGTACTGTTTCGCATTCAAGGGTGAGTGAAATAATATTGATATACGCTGATCAGAGTATCTACAGTGGTTTATTTAAACATGGCATTTGTTAGACATCTTAACATAGCAATAAAATATTAATACAAATGGATGGTGCATGGCTGTGTTGTCCACAGGACAGCTAAGTCCGATTTTCAATGATGTGTACAGCACATTGCAGCCATTAAACGCCACTCGAGAGTCGATCATCATTCAAATGAGTTCTATATTTAATACCTAACTTAAAGCACATGAAACAAGCACTGAAAAAAGCAGCAGGCCTGGCATTTGTAAAGAAAGTGCTTCCTCACTGGCTGGAGAGTTGCGTATGAGGGTGGGTAAGTGGGTAAATGCATGAGTGAGAATGGTTATATTTACTGGTCTCAGAACAGGAGGTGCAGCAGGACGAAAGGTGCAGCCGAGCAGAAGGTGCAGCAGAACGAGAGGTCCGGAGATTGGCTAGAGGTTCAGAAGAACAACGAAGATGAGCAGCGAATAAGAACGGCTGGAGACTAAGAGATGCAGGTGCATAAAACTGGTGAGAGGTGCAAGAGAATAAGAGATACAGGTGCATAATACTGGTGAGAGGTGCAAGAGAATAAAAGTTGCAGGTACATAATACTGGTGAGAGGTGCAAGAGAATAAAAGTTGCAGGTGTATAAAACTGGTGAGAGGTGCAAGAGAATAAGAGATACAGGTGCATAATACTGGTGAGAGGTGCAAGAGAATAAAAGTTGCAGGTACATAATACTGGTGAGAGGTGCAAGAGAATAAAAGTTGCAGGAAACGTTCCTTTTCCCCCAGAATGACTAACATCTCTGGATGCGGTTCAGAGGAGGTCTGTCTGTGTGTACACTTAGCGCTGGGACGCTCAAGGGCAGCCATGCGCTTTAGAAATTCTTTTTCATTTCATTTCATTTCATTTCATTTCATTTCAGGTGCATAAAACTGGTGAGAGGTGCAAGAGAATAAGAGATACAGGTGCATAATACTGGTGAGAGGTGCAAGAGAATAAAAGTTGCAGGTACATAATACTGGTGAGAGGTGCAAGAGAATAAAAGTTGCAGGTACATAATGCTGGTGAGAGGTACAAGAGAATAAGAGATGCAGGTGCATAGTGCTGGTGAGAGACGCAAGGGTATAAAATATGCAGGTGCGGTATACTGGTGAGAGGTGCAAGCGAATAAGAGATGCAGGTACATAATACTGGTGAGAGGTTCAAGAGAATAAGAGATGCAGGTACATAATACTGGTGAGAGGTTCAAGAGAATAATAGATGCAGGTGCATAGTGCTGGTGAGAGACGCAAGGGTGTAAAAGATGCAGGTGTGTTATACTGGTGAGAGGCTCAAGATAATAAAATGTAGAGGTGCATGATACTGGAGAGAGGTGCAAGGGAATAAAAGATACAGGTGCATAATACTGGTGAGAGGTGCAAGGGAATAAAAGATGTAGATGCATCATACTGGTGAGAGGTGCAAGGGAATAATAGTTGCAGGTGCTTAATACTTGTGAGAAGCGCAAGGGAATAAAACACGTAGACACATCATACTGGTGAGAGATGCAAGAGAATAAAAGATGCAGGTGCATCACACTGGTAAGTGGTGCAACAGATTAAGAGATGCAGGTGCATCATACTGTTAAGGGGTGCAAGAGAATAAATGATGCAGGTGTATTATACTGGTGAATGGTGTAACAGAATAAATGTTTCAGGTGCATCATACTGCTGAGAGGTGCAACAGATTAAGAGGTGCAGGTGCATCATTCTGGTCAGAGGTGAAGAGAATAAAAGACGCATGTGCATCATACTGGTGAGAGGCGCAAGAGAATTAACGTTGGAGGTGCAACATACTAGTGAGAGGTGCAAGAGAATTAACAATGCAGGTGCATAATACTGGTGAGCGGTGCCACAAATTAAGAGGGGCTGGTGCATAATACTTGTCAGAAGTCTAAAAGAATATATGATGCAGTTGTATCATACTGGTGAGAGGTGCAAGAGATTAAGAGGTGCAGGTGCATCATACTGGTGTGAGGTGCAAGAGAATAATGATATAGGAGCATCTTACTAGTGACAGATGCAATTGAATAAGAGATGCAGGTGCATCATACTTGTAAGAGGTGTAAGAGAATAAACGATGCAGGTACATCATACTGATGAGAGGTGCAATAAAGTAAAAGATGCAGGTGCAGCATACTGGTAAGAGGTGCAAGAGAATAAAAGACGCAGGTGCATCATACCAGTGAGAGGTACAAGAGAAGAAAAGATGCAAGTGCATCATATTGGGAATAGTTGTGGTGCAAGCTTCCATCACACATGCTTATTTTCACTTTCCTCTTGTCCTTAAACAACCATGGACAGATAATATGGGGTGCTGTGGGAAATTCTATTTTGGACCTAAACATACGAATTGTAAAGCACACATTCATCCCTCTGTAGTTACTGGTGCTGAGTAATAAATATTTAGTGATACCCATCTCAATGCTATTCATTTGATCGACCTCAGAAGGTTGAAAGACTGAGTGAACCCAACTGGATTTGAACATGTGAACCTGAGGTCAACACAGATCCTTGGAGTGAACGAATAAGTCCACTGAGCCACTAGTGCCTCTATGGTTGGAAGAGCTATGGGCTGATGTTGCACGATCCTCTGATGACACCCATGGTACACACAACACACTATTAACGGACAAAATAATTTTAACGAAACAACCCTTGTACTTGTGCTTTGTAGATTTAAGATCAGCTTTCGATTGTGTGCACAGATATCTTCTGTGGAGAAATTTTCAGGAAAAAAATATTCCAGATAAATTATTAAAACTAATTCAACTTTTGTACACCAACATCATGGGTAAGAGTATGGATGGCCAGACATTACCAAAGGAAATATTAACGACAGCAGGTCTCAGGCAGGGGTGCGTATTGGCCCCTTTACTTTTTAATTTGTTTTTTAGCGGACCTAAGGGCTGTTTTGAATTAAATAAATGCACATCCACCCAAATTAGCTGGTAAACAAATATCTAATCTGCTATATGAAGACAATGTTATTCTCCTGAGACAAACCATAGTGGGGTTGCGACGCTTAATAGATCGAATATCTTCATACTCAGAAGTAAACGGGATGGTGATAAACGAAACAAAGACTAAAGTAAGACTAACAGATAAATTCAAAGACTTTCTGGAGAATATCCAATTAGAACAAGTCAAATCATACAAATACTTGGGTATATTATTCGACGATAATAGAAACTTTCACCCGCAAAAATTAGATATATAAAGGAAAGCAAATGCTTTGACAGCAGCATTCAGGATCCTGCAGAAATCATTAGGTAATCCTACTTATCGCCCCTTATTAAGATTATATGAACAAAACTCCTACCTAGCTTAACATAAAAAAGTGAGGCTCTAAGTGGAAAAGATACTGTGATTATAAACAATGCAGTTTCAAAAACTTTTAAATCCCTTTTTCACCTACCAAATAATGCATCACAAGCACAAATAAGGTTGGAGTTTGGTTTACATAATCAGTTGTACGCAAGAAAGGGACAATTTATCAAAGTATTGAACAGGATAAAAAATGATCACGAAAATTAAATGTCGCAGCTATTATGGCAAGAAATAAATGAAAACAGAAAATTACAATCCTGGAAATATTTAAATACAGCGCTGGGAGAATTAGATGTGATGTCAATCTGGATAACTACAATAACCAAGGAATCGTTCAAAAAAGCAATCAATAAACTAACAAATCATCTATCAATTGTACGAGATAAAGATATATTTGCGAAAAGAAAACATGCATGGCCAATAATGAGTGGGTGTTCAAAAAAGAAGATTCAACCATATTTAGAAACACCATGTTCATTAAAAAACAAACAAATCTTTATAAAGGCACGATTTGGTGTCCATGGATAAAGTCGGAAGAGGACACATTATTTAGACTATGTAAAACAGGAGAAGAGAATATTATTCACCTATTATGTATCTGCCCTGAACTGCAAACTGAAAGAAAAAACATACTTTTTAATGCTCGAGGAATAAGGTCATGTAGGCAAGCATTGAAAATGTGTCTGCATTCTGAGGATTTAATCATGAATTCTGCTTTTGTAGGAGCCAAATTGGAAGATCACAATTAAGAAACCACTAGCACAATATACATTTTTTTTATATTATGAAATGAATATTTTAAAAAAATATATTGCAAAAATGGATTTTACCTAACGCAACTGGCTTAAATCAAATTAGATGCTGCATTTTATTCTTGTTTTAGTTGTTTTATATTGTATTATATATTACATGTTTAATGCCTCATTGTAAGATTTAAAGTAATCAAACAATAAAGAATTTGCATTATTATTAGACAGGACACACAGGTGTAGCACCTGTAGCACACACATGTGGTGCTGTGTTATCCTATATCGTTTGTTGATAAAAATACCCATCTCTTGAGGTTTCACTTTTGCCTTCTATATGTGCTCGTAGTTGGTCCTACGTCGCCCCCTAGACTTTGTGGTTATCCAAGAACGGTTCTTTTATTGAATAATGCTTTGCAGAGTTTTTGCCTTGTCCCTTGAAAATCCTAGCTGTTAAAGTTAGAAGTTGTCATCCTGTCTCAGTACAAAAGCCGAACGTCCTCACTTTCCTTTCACTAAAGTATTGTAAAGGAGCGCTACTTTGTAGTGGAGGCTGATTGGGGAATCACGTTAATTTGCATTTGACAATAACATTTCAAGAGAACCGCCTTTGAGTGCATGTGTGTGGTTGCAAGGCAGCCTTCTTGTAATGCTATCTGTTATACTTTGCCGAACACCATTCAAAGATAGCTACCTGTTTGTACACACCTATGCACATGCATGGGTACTCATCTCAGAATTATTTTTGCTATAAAGTATAACAAAAACCAAATATGTGTTTTGTTATAAAGTATGTCACAGGTGCACGCACACATATGTACATGGAGTGACGGCCATCTTGGAATGGACTTAAACCTCATTTAAAGGTGGGCTAATGCTGCAGCACTGCAAGTGGAAGAAAGAGCAATTATAGCACATGGTAGGGGAGAGACTGTGCCCTTGTAAAAGAAAAAGTTAATAAAAGGGAAAAATATTTTTTAATATAGGGGATCGGGGATGGAGTCCGGGGAGTAATCATGGTATTGTAGATTCTGCTTGTGTACTGATGTGCTGACTTTTGTTCCCAACAACGCTATTTTCTAATATGCTTATCGAACACTGTCTATTGCGTTATGGTACTATGAGCTATGTTAATAAAAATAGTTTTAAAAAAAAATAAATAAAAAAAAGGGGGAAAGATTTTTTTAATGCAAAGGATACACACTGGCCCACAAGCTCTTGGTAAATACTGTCTCTCACAACGAAGGGACACATGGATACAGTGAGCTGCCCTATTATCCTGTACTGTACGCTGTGGAGGGTGGAACCAAAAAGTGAACTACCAGTGGATGAAGGGGGCTCACTGAAAGTCTCTTATGTATATATGTTTATGTTTGTATTTTTAAAGAATTTTGGTGTTAAAAAAATAAATTCTAATGCCAGACCTAAGAAGTTGTAGGTGTGCAGAACAAGAATACTAGTTTTCTAGTATGAAGGTCTCTATATCGTATCCATGGTTGGGTCAGCTGAGTCCTTTATCCTTTCCCAGTCTCCACCCTTGTTAGTTGGAAAGATAATGTTTTATTCTCTGTGACTCTGGGGTGTTAGTCAGCAAAGTTTCTCTCCCAGGCTTTGCCCCTAACTTACAGGAGAAGAGTGCTCTTGTCCTGGTCAACTCCATCAAGGCCACTTGCTCTCCCTTCTGATGATAGTTGAGATGAAGGTTGGTTCCCTTCTTTGGAGGGCATAGCGGTGGGCAACATATTTAACAGATGTTTGTTTCTTACCAGCCTCATTTCTGAGTATCAACGGACAGCAGGAAATTGAAAAAAGAAACCAGGGAGGTGAGGCAGCTAAAGAAGGGGTTCTTTTGGGGGCTGAGAGAATAGTTTGTATATATGTGGCAATTCTGTACGAGGGGACACCTTTTTGGTTAAACTACACAGATGACATATTGCAGCATGTGCCCTGGCTTTTCAGGCCAATAGCAAATCTCACTGTTGCCTGGCACATCTCTGCCCTAAACACACGTTTGGGGAGGGCCTGGTATTCAAGGGTATTCCTAGGAATTCTATCCTTTTTTCTGGCAGGGTAATGTGTCGTAGGGGAGTTAGTGTTGTTCAGCCCTGCATACTGCTTGGCGTGACATGTGCCTAAGAGTAGTCATTGCTATTCTGCTCTATATGCAGTGTGGCGTACTGCCCTTTGTCCAAGGCTAGTTGAATATATCCTGCCCAGTCACTGTTCATGGTTGGAATGAGTTAATGTCCAAGTGTCATCAATGTGATTTTGCCCTACACAATGGTTGGCGGGGGCCTGTGTCCAAGGGTAGTCGATTGTATTCTGCCATGTGTCCTAGATCGGTGCGGGTTTTTGTACACGGTTAGCTGACAGTGTCCTACCCCACATATTGTTTGTGGGAAGGGCTAGCGTCTAAGCATAGCCGATGATATCGTTCACTACACTGGTTAGAGAGGGAGAACGTCCAAGAGTAATTAATGCTGTTAAGAGTCACATTGTATTTTTTACTTTGTTGTGTCGCGGGTTTGGGTTCTTTCCAGGTTTCTGCCTCCAGGATTACTCGAACGAGGACTATCATTTTTCACTGGTATCATAAGCAATTGTTCCCTTCTGTACCAGTGCCAGGCTTCAATACCCGGTGTTATGCAAACTAAAATTTGATATGGAAATACGTGCACTAGACAATGTGTCTGGTGGAGAAGCAGAGAGACCGGTATTGTTCCTTCTCCTGGTCTTGTGACACAGGTTACTCCCTAGGCATTTTATTAACACACTTTTCTTCCCTCAATTGGAGACAGCACTGCTGGAAGAGTAGTCTTTAGAATACTGACCAAGTGGTTTTTACACCCTTTTCTCTTACAGAACATGATTTTGCAAGGAAGCAACATAATGAATATTAACTCAAGCAGCAACCCGCTGGGTCATCAAGCTACCTGGTCACATGGATATCCCTCGTGTGACGGTAGGATTCGCCAATTTAGCTATTCATCTCTTAATCTGTCTGTCCGTTTGTCGATGTGTTTGTGTATCTGTCAGACTATCTTGAGTTTAGGGGATAGCCGCAACGTAAATTGAGTAGTAGAGCGCTACTATTAAGGGTGACATCTCTGCATGTTTGTCTGTCAGCCTGTCTTTCCAACATACCAGCACCCTACACGAGACAGAGATGTGTTGACTGTCAATGGTTCCCTTTGTGATACTAGCTTACCATTGTCCATGGAACATGTCAAGTAGGCCTTACACGCTGAGATCTCACTAGGCTACACTGGAGACTGAGGGCATGATTTAGAGCAAGGGAGAAAGGTTACTCCATCACAAACATGGCGTGTACCGGTCTGCCTTATTACAAGTGCCTTATATCCTGTGGCACTCGCCATAAGGTGGACGGAATATCCACCATATTGAGACGCCGTAACCCATCCTCCTGACTCTAAATTTGGCCCTTAGACTTTCATCATCTAGAGAAAACCTCTTTATTTGTTTTAACTTCTCGTGGTCGATGGACAGCTCAGGTGGAAACCCATTGGTAGCACTCATTTTGTAAATTGCTTCTAAATTGTGGAAAAAGAAAAAAATATTATAAGATTAGACGGTATGTCTTTTTTATAAACTGTGGTTCTTATTATGGCTTTTCACTGTCTTTCTGTGTTAATATATTTTCCTCCATCCATCGTTATAGCCTCTTAGCTTTTCATGTATTCAATATTAATCTCTCAATACATCTTATTCTCTTTCGATCCACTTTAATATTTTTAATTGTTATCTCTTATCTCTATTCCATTGTGTTCTACCAATACATGTATACTCTTTCTGTCAATTGTGATATATTTTAATCTTTGTATTTATTCGGTAATGTTCTAGCTATACATTTCTGCTCACTATTTTGTATCTTTATATCAGTTTCAATGGCATAATATATATTTTTACTATATATTGCATAGTATTTCTGTGTTTCCACTACTAAGTTAGACTGCAGAACCAAACTGACTACACAAGTCAAGTGCAGTGTTAATTTCCACAGCCTATAATCTAACTATCTATTCTATAAGGAGGAATTCACCATTCACCGTACCACTCCATATAATAAGTACTCACAAAAAGGTAACCAGATGTGTACCTACACTACTCACCAGACATTCACAGTGATGGGGAGGGACAGTTGCACACATGTGTTAAGACAAGAACCCTCACTCACCCTAAGGTGACATGCTACATCATTGGGTTCCCTCTTCCACACTGGGAGTGCAAGGTACCCAGTGTGGGCTACAACTCCCCACAGGAGAGGAGTGTGAGGTATTTTATGTCATCCAATATAGGGCACAGTAAGGGGAAGAGTGCAACAATCAAATGTGGGTTAAAACTATCTTCTGGTTGACAAAGTCAATCCTTTATTAGTGTCCCTAATGAATAGATTAAAATCAGCTCCATGAAAACAGGGATATGGATGCTCCCTATTAGGATCAGGTCAACATGTTTCTGCCTTGATAGACTGACAAGGTTCTTGGAATTCCTCAGGACGTTTCACTTTGTCACTCTGCTTAATAAGTGTGAAAAAATAATTATAAAGAAGTTACCATACTATTATTGGTATGGCATTTTCAGTGGTACCAGCTTATAGGCTGGTCCACATTCTGTAAGGATATAAGAACACACATCAAAATACAGTATGCATTTTATTTTAAAACCCAGTAAACCGGTCCTCGGAAGCTTGTTTCTGGTCCAGGGAGGGCCTTGCTTTGCAGTTCAGTCTAGACTGTTCCCATGAGGCACAGGGTCAAGACTGATTTGCATATGGCTGATCTAAACTGGGGTGGCAAGGTGAGTAAAAGAAATATGTATTTAACCCAGATCTGTTGACTGGGGGTGAATGGGTTGATTTGTTTTGCATTCCGTTCATCATTTGTGTGTCTTTTGCTATTAATTCACGTCATATTGTTGGCGTTCTTATGCAGGATTTATAGAAAGCGAAACAGGAAATAAATGGCTCAGACATGGCAAGACGTTTAGTTGATAGCTGTTTCGCCAAGCTGCATTCGTAGCATAAAAAAAGCTTGCAAAGCTATATACAGTTCATAACAAACTTATTTACCATTTACAAAATCGCATAGCAATTCCAAAGGCTGCTTGAAAAAAAAGACAATTTTTTTTGTCGCATTAATCTTTAGTAGGTTTCTGAATTTTTAGAGATAGTATTTCATACTCCCTCTGCCCTTCCCCTGTAGAGTGCGTCCAGTATGAGCCAGCGAATGTATTGATACATCTTACTGTCTAACCCTCACTACTATGTCTCCTCCTGCTACTCCTCATTTTTAGCAGACTGGGGAGTAGGCACAAGGAGATATGATGTGCTCAGGATCACACAGTTTGGTCAGATTAGTAAACCAGAATTTGTACCTTAGGTATTCCGAATTATGAACTGGGAATGTATGTGGCCAGATGTGGTCTGCGGCCGTTATATATTGCGTTATATATTAATAGCTAAATGCAAACAGTTTACCTGCTACCATTGTTCTTCAGGAAAAAGAATCATATTGTATTAATTGATAATAACCATTTGTTTATGCTTCTCTGGGCATAAAGTTTATAATTCTGTAAATAATAGACACTAGTGTTGTCTAACTCAATGAGAGTTTTTATCGACATCAGAAGAATAAAAGGCTGAAACAAGGTTCTTAACAGCAGTTAGACCCTGGTTTCATTCTATCATTCTTTCTTTGACCAAACATTACACACAGGTCTCTGAATCAGGGATATTAACTAAAGAAGGTATCTCATTGGCTCCCGATAATATAGAGAACACACTCAATTTTCATTGAACCAGAAGACCCAAACTAGAACCTAAATATGATGAAAGCTTCTCTGTCCATTTCCAGTTTCAACAGGTTTCTTTGGTGGCAGTCAATGGCACGAGCTACACCCTCAGTACTGGACAAAATTCCAGGTGTGGGAGTGGCTGCAGCACCTCCTGGACACCAACCAGATGGACGCCAGCTGCATCCCCTTTCAAGAGTTCGACATCTGCGGAGAGCGGCTATGCAGCATGACGTTGCAAGACTTCACCCAGGCAGCGGGATCTGCAGGCCATCTTCTCTACAACAGCATCCAGAGCCTGAAGTGGCATGGTAAGTATACCTGCCTGGATCCACGCGTGCCCGCCATATCTGATAGGGTGCAGCCTGAAGTTCCCCGGCTTTAGAGCAGTGCGACAGGTGTGGCCGCACTGGGCGCTGACCTGTAGAGGGACGCTGACCTCAGAGGGGGCACTGTTTTTAGCAATAACCTAGGATTGGAGAGATGAGGGGCACTTTTGCCTGGTGGTAGTGAGAGAATCACAAGAGGCGGTCATGAGGTGTGGGGGCGGCAAAAAAGACTGTCACACCAGGCGCCACCAGCTCTAAAGCCAGCCCTGTATATAGATAGAAATGGGATTTCTGGTTGGCTAGGGCATGCGTCTAAGCCAGGCAGAAACCACCACTCTAGTCATAGCAGACGTTGCACCCACTTAATGTGCCAACGTCACAAACTGTGCGCAGGCGTTGCAATGGCAGAGGCCTGAGACTGTTTTGAAAGGCGACTTTGTTGGTTGGCTCAAGCAGCGCTGCAAGCCACCAGTAGTATTTAATTTACTGGCCCCGGTATATGGGATACCACTTTACAAGGGACTGATAGGTAAATTAAATACCCAAACAGGTGTAGACCAATCTTACCACATTTACCATAGAGAGGACATGCACTTTACACTGGACAGCAGTGATAAATTGGCCAGAGTCCTAAAACCACCAAAACCAGGTCAGAAAAAATACCAGGTAGGCAAAAAGTTCAGGGATGACCCTGTAAAAAGGGCCAAGTCACACATACACACACACACACATATATATTTATTTATATATATAACCAAGACTACGGCTGTAGTCGAACCGCGTCATACCTAGCTGCCAGAATAAACACCTTACCTGCTTCAATCAACCTGTGGGCTCGCCTGATTTCTGTTTCTGCTTCACCAAATATATATATATATAGAGAGAGAGAAATAGTTGTATAAATAGATATAGATACATATATATATATTCACTTAAAAATAAATCTTTCAGAGATGTTATAGTAGGAAATATAATTTTTTTTAAACACTTAAATTCACTGAAAAAGCCAAAGGTTACTGGGAAGATATAGTTAGAAAATAGACTAAAAAAAACGCTTAGAAATTCACTGAAAAAACCGAAGGTTATAAGGATATTATAGTTACGCTCAGATTTCACACATAAAAAAACATTAAAATTCAGCAGTTACAGTTAAATATAGGTGTTTACATCGCATGTGTTTACAACGCATGAGATTACAACTCGGTTGTTACAACAACCGTGTTGCTACATTGCAGAACCATTACAACGCAAGTCGTTACTACGACCTGCTGTAGGGGATCGCTGGACTTAGGTATAGTATAATTTACTATTCCAACTCCAGTGTGTCTAACAGTAGGGAAGGTGTAGAAACAGTAAGTACTACTCCTTAGTTTAGAGCGCCCTGACAGTAAGTTGTTGTAACGACTTGCGTTATAATGGTACTGCGATGTAACAATGCGGTTGTTGTTATAACCATGTTGTAATTGCATGCGTTGTCACGCATGTGATGTGATTGCTGTTTCCCGTTATAGGTACCTGACCTAGCCCCCATAAGGCACTGCCCATGCCCGTCATATAATACAGCACTCATGAGATGATCACTCTGATTCCAGAGGAATCGTGAAAATAGATCTAACCTTTTCGTGTGCTACTCTTACATGCGCAAGGTGTACACAAAGAAAATAAATGATGTATTTTTAATTGTTTATTGAAAAGCTCTACTCCTTGTAACTAAACAGGAAACTCGATTATTAGAAAGATGAGACACATCATTGTAATATTTCATTAGAAAGGTAAAAAATACAAACAATTCCACCAAGTCAATTGCTCATAATAACACTGATGTTACTCCTTTACTGCTAGTTCCTCTATACAAAAGAGAATGTGTCGGAAGTACACATCTGCCAAGTCTATTGGAGTGGCCCAACCCCATACCTTGGTACTGTATGTCAGAAAGCTGGCCTCAGTGAATTAATGATTGCACTCCTCTCAGAGTTCACAAGCCTGCGCACTCCTCTTGCACAGCTTTCATCCTTCTCAGGATCTCGTACGGGGACAGTGGAACTGCAGCTCAGTCACAGCTCACACCGGGAGGCAGTGAACCTATGACTGACTGCTGCCTGGACACTGTATAAATAATAAACCTACAAGCTCATCACATAGAGATACAAGCATATCTTGGACAGTATACCTAGGGATGAAATATCAAAAGGTAGTTAGAAGAATGGGTTTACTATTCCTAACTCTATGTAACTTGAAGATATATATTGTCACAGTACATATATGTCGAGTAAACTATAGAAAATGTATACTTACTTTTTGCTATTTTGGATTCAATATTTTGTACTTAACATCCGTATGTTTCAGTATTCTGGCTGCGATATTTGGGGGGCAGACTAAAGTGAAAATAAAGGGTAGTGGTGTTTAGTCACCACACACATGGAACACAGGCACTAGAGGCAGCACACTGGAACTGTGATTTTTAATTCACTCACCCCATTTCAGTCAGAGCCTCCTGCCCTGTGGTGCTAGCTTGAATAGGTTTACCAGGCCTGAGCCACTATATACTTGCTATGTTTTGTTGGAACATGTGTGTGCTCTGAGAAAGCCACAAGAGTTGCAGCTTTACATGAGTACCGCAGGAATGTTTTGTGAATTCCAAGAAAGTTAGCTATTTCCTACAAATGAAGGAGTAATACAAAAGGTGCACAATTCTGACTTTTTTCTATATTAGACACAGGGACAAGCATTTTTAAAAAACATTCTACTCTTGATGCTCTTAAATTAAATCTGTTCCGCGTAAGACGTTCCTAAGAATTAACGGATGGTGTAAGTCAGTGTATTTAACCCTCTTTTCTATTCTTATGCTAGGTCAGTGTGGTAGTCAAATGCTCCAGACGTTGAATGCTGTTGTTAAATCTGAACACACAGGTAAGCACTGGCCTAAATGATATGTAATGGTGTAACACAGAATGATGGGGCCGCCCTTGGAGACTATGATGATGGGTCCCGAGTCTCCCATAACTCAAAGACATTCATTGGTCTTGGGCTGAGTGGGACCCCATGAATAGTTGTGGTTCCTCTGCACTGCAGGGGCTACAGGGGCCTGAGTTACTCCCCTGATGAGGTCCATGGCTCTCAGGGTTTAATTTGTGCTGATGGTTGCAGGTGGGACCCACCAGCACTCACTTTTGGGGACCAGGACTTATTTTTCATAATCAGATTTAGTGCCTGATTCATATGTTGGCGGACAGGTTACTCTGTCTCAACGTTAATGGCTATCCCTACCACCGAACTATAAATCCCAGAATACCCATTTGAATTTATATTTTGTCGGACAGGATATCCGTCACCACTGTGACAGAGTAATCCTTCCGCCGACATTTAAATCGGTCTCTTAGACTTCAAATAAGAGAGAGAAAGACAGCAAAGGGGGAAAGAATGGCCTATCTGAGCTCTCCCTGTGTGAGCACTAGGGCTGTGAGCTACTTGAGATCAGTAACACTCATTGCTGCTTTTAAATGTGATTGTACTTCGTTTTAAAATCATTTTAACCTCGTGCTGAAAAATCTTTTTGGGGGCATTTTATTCTATTAGCTTAATGGGAATTCAGTGTCAGGCACTCTAACACCCCCCCTCACGCTATTTCAGCTTTCTTTCGCCTAGCCGCTTTGATTGACTGTAGGCGGCGGCGGGCGCCATCTTTGGTGTGGGCTGGGGCTGCGCTCTAGTCGCGCTGGCCTCCCACCCTCCTCACGGCCTATAAATGAGTACTATTACCAGACGGCGCAGCGGGCTGGCGCAGCGGGCGCGCGCCGAAGCCGCGCCAAAGCCAAGCCCGTCTGCGCCCGTCCGCGGCCGGACACGGCCCAGGGCCATAATCCCTGGTCCTCGACTGCTGTACTCATCCCTGTATTTAAGAGAGCTGAATCCTGGTAAGACACATCAGGATTGTATTCCCGTCTCTCTTACTGCTGTGATGGGCACTCGCCCCCCCCCCGTGTCCAGGTTGCGGCTACCAACTCCCCCAATCACATCTACTAGCCTATCTAGATCTTAATCACGTCCCGTCACATGTTCCAGATAACGCTTCTCTGCATGGCTGTCGAGCCGCGCTCATTAATACGCGCTCACTCCCATGTCACAGTTTTCAGATCAATGAGTTTATTATCACTCATAACCTGGATTTATTATTTGCCACTGAGACCTGGGCAGATGCCGGGTCAGGTCCGGATTTCTGCGACGCTACCCCGGATGGATATAGCGTCGCTAGACATGATAGGCCTATAGGAAGAGGTGGTGGCCTTGCAATTATTTACAAGGACAAATATCGTACCACACTCGACCCTATAAATTCTGCTAACTGTGAATCAGCTGCTTTTGCTATTAGCATTAACCCCAAGCAAGCCCTAAATGGTATAATACTATACCGACCCCCTGGCCCCCGTAACTCTTTTCTCTCCACTTTCTCTGACCTGAATGATAACGTCGTAGGTTCAGAAAAATATACGATACTTGGAGATTTAACTTTCATTTGGAAGAGAAGGACAACTCTGATACTATTCAACTAACTACTGACCTTTCTAAGCTAGGACTGCACCAATTAGTTAAGGGCATTACACATCAAGCTGGACATACCCTTGATGGTCTGTTCACTAATGATCCTGACATTTCCGTGCTGGACATTATTCCCATCACGTGGTCAGACCACAGGGCTATTATATTTCAGCTAGATATACGGACTGTATACCCTTCACTTCCCAGGCCCCGAACTAGGGTGGGGACGCGTGCTTGGAAAAACGCAGACATTCCTCAGATGCTAGATTCCCTGGCCTCCTCCTGTCCTCAGGGAGGAAACACTCCTGCACTATCAGCCACAGATTTCCAGGATTGGATCCGAAGTGCCGCCGATCTAGTGGCCCCAGAGAAACTTACGAGACCTAACAGAGCATCTCCTTCGGCTGCCTGGTATAATGAAGATCTCAGACTTCATCGCCAACACTGTAGGAATCTAGAAAGGCGCTGGAGGAAAGCCTACTGCCCCATAGCCACACAAATTTATAAAGATGCCCTTATGATTTATAAAAAGGCAATTATGGCTCGAAAAACGGTTTTTTTCTCGGCGCGAATTGAGACCACTGCCAACTCTGCCAGAGAGCTGTTCTCTGTTGTCACGACTATGTCTACCCCCCCCTCTGGCCCTGGGGTTGAGCCCTCACAGACCTTCTGTAATGAATTATCCACCTTCTTCACCACAAAGGTGGCAGATATATATGCTTCATTTGAAGGTGACATCAAAACTGAACACAGAGGCGGTACTGTGAAAGAAGTACTTTCTCATCATAATTATGATTCCTTTTCAGGTTTTTCACCTGCCTCACATGATGATGTTATTAAACTCATCTCCACCATTAAATCGGGTTCCCCTCTGGACCCTTGCCCTCCTTCTGTGATGCTAAAACTCACAGAAGTGAGCTCACGCCCCCTTATGGAGATCTGCAACACTGCATTTCAGACAGGCCAATTTCCCAGTATATGGAAGCAGGCTGTTATAAAACCCCTTCTAAAAAAACCTTCCCTAGACCCCACAGCTGTCGCCAGTTATAGACCTATTGCGTGCCTGCCCTTTCCTGCCAAAGTATGCGAATTCCTGATGAATAGACAGCTCTCAGAGTTCGTCGAGACCCACCAACTTCTCGACGAAACGCAGTTTGGTTTTAGGAAAGGGCATGGGACAGAGACTGCCTTGATAAAGGCCTCTGATGAGATCAGGGCGATCATGGATCAGGGAGGGGCGGCTGTCCTCATCCTTTTGGATTTGTCAGCGGCCTTTGACACGGTCGACCATGTCACTCTAGTCGACCGTGTCACAGCCCTGGGGATAAACGGTCCGGCCAAGGATCTCATTTCATCTTTCCTGGCAAACCGTACCCAGACAGTAAGGCTGGGAGATTTCTATTCTCCTATCTCTGCACTCCCTTGTGGAGTTCCACAGGCTCCTCGCTAAGTCCTATGCTATTCAACATCTATGTAGCGGACTTAGCGAGGGTAATAAAGGCCCATGGAGTACGGCTTACATCTTATGCAGATGATACCCAGCTGGTTCTGGGTATCCACAAGGACGGCCTTACTGTGGCAGCCAACTTCCAGAGAGCTATGCTTGAGGTCAGTACCTGGATGGCCTCGAATTGTCTTAGGCTCAACTCGGACAAGACCGAGGTTATGACCTTCGGAAAACTTTCCCCTGAATGGTCCTCTAGTTGGTGGCCGGAAAAGCTCGGCCATCCACCTGTCCCAGTGGAAAAAGCCAGAAATCTGGGAGTCATTTTTGACAGCAAGCTGGCTTTTGACCTCCACACTAACAAGGTCGTGTCGTCTTCATTCTTTATTTTGAAAAAAATTAAGAAGCTGCTGCCTTATCTCCCTCCCTCAGCTGGGAAGACTCTGGTCTCTACCTTAGTCTTCTCCAAAATAGATTATGGAAACGCTCTCTTTCTTCACACCCAGAAGCGTGTCATAACAAAGCTGCAATCCATCCAGAACGCGGCTGCCAGGATCCTCCTAAACATTCTGCGCCGCAAATCCACCACTTTTGGCCTTCGTCAGCTCCACTGGCTGAGAGTTGAGAGCCGCATTAAATTCAAGGCCCTCTGCATTGCATATAAGGCAGTACATGGCATAGGACCCAGGTTCCTGACTGAAGCTCTTCAGTTGTATACTCCCAGAAGGCAATTAAGATCGGCTAACACCAGTCTCCTCCCTGTGCCACGTACAAGAACGGCCACCTGGGGAGATAGACGTTTCCTTGTGGCTACCCCAAAACTTTGGAATCTTTTGCCACTTGCCATCAAAATTGCCCCGAACCTGATGAGCTTCCGCAGGCTCTTAAAAACATGGTTGTTTAACCAGTAAGAGGATGACTGACCCCAGTAGCTCCACAGCGCCGAGACACCCCAGGGTATTTGTTGCGCTATAAAAATTACGTAAATAAATAAATAAATAAATAAGAGAAAGATGGAAAAATAGTGACCAAGCGAGAAAGCAGGGATGAAACAGAACCTGTGAATTTAAGGGATAGGAACTGAATAGTGGTGGGTGTGTTGAAATCAAGACTAGACAACTTTGTTATTCAGCAAACCTAGCATTTGACAGCACCAGAGGCAGGCTACAGACAAAAGCTTTGGTTGCCAGCACTTGTTCTTTTACAAATTAAGTGGTGAATTGCACGCCAATCCTGGCCGACATTAATACCTTTTGTGTAGAGCTGGGAAGACTATTTTCATCACGTACAAAATCCCAGTCAACATTCGTACAGTATATCTACTGCACTGCCAGGTATTGTGTTTGCTTACATCAAACTCTTTGGACATTTTGTAGACTGGGAAAGTCAACCCTTCCAAAGAAATTGGAGCCGTAGAGTGAAACTTGACTTCTAGCCATGGCATCTAAGAAATATTCTTGCAGTGATGCGTTATTTTACATATGGAGCAGACCTTTAGGGAATTAAATACATTTCTGCAGCCTCACCATTAGCCTGTCTCACAAAGGTCTCTCTTTTTGTGTGTGGAGACTCCACACCCGTAAATCTCTTTGTAAATAGCAAACACTCTTATACTAACACAAAAGTGCAAGTTTGCGGTTGTGAAGCAGGCCCCTTGTCCGTGTATCAATGACTTCCTGTAGAAAGCTTTGCAATGATCGTAGAATATTGTGAAATCTGGTTTTAGAGTGTTCTGGATTTAAAAGAGTTTAATCCCATTTTGGTTTGGGTGAAGTAATTGAACCCCTACCAGCTGGCTGATCTTTTAAACTGCCTGTAAGGTGCACCCCATTGTTTTACCTTTGCCGGCCTACATTTCTAGGTAGCACATAAAGTAAGAAGAAAGGGCTGCCACAGTGCAAATATATACTCCTACTCTAACCTTGTGTTTGTTGTCCCTACCTGCAAATATGCCAGAGGGGTAAAAAGATCCTTCTCACAACGAGGAGCTAATTAGTGGAATACACTCTCAAAAGAATTGCAGGAGGTAACAAAGATCCTCAGATCCTAAACTGATTCTGTTTTAAGTGAACACATCCAGCTAGGTCACTACTCAGTATGAGGCTGGATATATACAACCTCAATAGACACTTGTAGCACTCTAAACAGGGAAGGGAAGAAAAGGGAAGGGGAGGTAAGGTATGGGGAGGGAAGTGAAGGGAAATGCAGGGGAGCAGAAGTGAGATGAGGCAAATGGTGGTAGGAGGGAGAGGGGAAGAGAGGAGAGGAGAGGAGAGGAGGGGAGGAGAGGAGAGGAGAGGAGAGGAGAGGAGAGGAGAGGAGAGGAGAGGAGAGATATTCTCAAGATTATAATGATAAAAGTACATGGAATATTAAGACTCATGTATCTGAGAAGTAAATTGAACCAGTTCAATGATTCATAGTGATTTACTATAGGACAAGGAAAACTAAAGACACGCAAAAGATTGTTGATATAATTGTGCCAAAACAAATCAAAATGTAGCGTTGTAAGTGTATGGTTTTGTACTGGGTGATACAGATGGGCAGGCGATGGAAAGGCCCATGCTCAGTCAGTTACTAACAAAGAAGAGTCTACAATAAAGGCACATAGAAAATACATTCTAAATCCGAAGAAAATTACTGTCTTGTATACGTAACTTGGAACACTTGTTGAGCAATGATATTACCTTTAGTATCTAATTTACAGAAGATTATAAGTTACATAGGGGCATTTGTACATGCCCCTTAAGCCACCAGAGCGTTCCATTTTTTGACGCACTTGGGGACTAGCGCCATTTCCCATATTTACTAGGCAGTGCTTAGCAACTTAACTTTGCCCAATACCACCTTGTAAATATACCCCTTTCTGTTGAAATCCTCTGTGGCAAAAGGCCGTGCAATGGATTACACCTCAACACCCATTGCTTTTTGAAGTGTTCTCAGATTTTCAAGGCTGAGGCCGCACCAAAAACGAATTACAGGGAATACCTGGTCTTAGTATGGTGATACAAGGAGAAATTAATGATTCCTCGTGTTTTGCTCTTTCCAGGTGTGATTCTGCAATACACATAGAAAGAGCAAATTACCTTTAATGATTGTTTATGTGCAGGAAGGTGTCCCTTCCTGCACATAAACCGTCGATCCTGCAGCATAGGCTCCCTAGAGCATGGCAGCGGGGGGCCTGCGTTGGACAGCCTCTTTAGTACCAGTGCAAGGGAAAATGCAGTGGTGAGCTGTATTCTTGTGAATACGACGTATCCCTGTGTTTTAAAAATGTCCGAGCGTACAAAATTCTGCACAGAATATATATCGCTGGACCAGATCTAGTACGGATGGGTAGAATGGACAATGGAGAGTGCAGATGTGGATGTGCGGAGGTGGGCTCTTTTATCCATATAATATGGGAGTGTAGGAGTATACAATCATATTGGAAAATAGTGAATCACTGTTGGAAAGTGGGTTATTGGTAGGGGGAAATGTAGGTCTGCCACTGGCAATAAGGCCACTAACACATGATAGGACTCAGCATAGGTCTTAGAAAATTATACCTTTGCTCAACCCTTGGTAACGTGGCTGCGAGCAGACAGGCGACACTTCAAAGACAGGTATGTAAAGCATTCAAAAACACCATTTCAGTAAATAAATAAGACACAACACAAAATAAAAATCCAACACCGATTTATAAGAATAGGTAATATTTGTATCTTTTAAATGACACCAAAACGAAAATAATCCACTGTAGGGTACCAGACATATGAATTTTTAAAGATTAGTCACTTTCTAGTGCTTAGAAATCAACAGTGCCCCTTTAAGTCATTTTGTTTTCTCTGTCAGGGACACACCTTTATAAATTGTTCTGAAGAATTTTCTAATCACTGTAGTGGGCCGCCTTCTTCAGCAAGCGGGTCCAGTTAGAACACCTTCCTGGCGTTCTGCTTGCCGGTCCCAAAGTATCCAACATACAATCCAAGGTTCAGGAATCTCCAAGAGGGTCCTTGAAAGTGTGAAACTTCAATTCCGCCTTCCACTTGAACAAAACCCTTACAAATCCACTGGTACTCCAGGCTTTGAATTCTTTGTGGGGCTATCCAGGTGAGCTCTGTTAACCTGTAGCTTGCAGGGAGTCAACTCTTAGTTCTTTGGCAGCAAGGTAATCCACAGGGCTGTAGTTTCAGATGGTGCAGTCTTCATAGGTCAGGCACAGCAAAATCATTCCAGCCGGGCACTTCTTGCTTCATTACATTTCAAGCAGCAGATCTGGAGGGCTCTGCCCCTCTCAGACACTTATTCAAAATTCTCTGGGTCAAGCACCAGGTCACTGCTGACCAATGAGAGCAGGGCAGCTCCTCATAGTTATGACCACATTTTGTGGAGTGTGGCATTAGTTTGTCCCAGAGTGCATTATTCTTCCAAATCCATAATGGCTGATTTCCTACAAGGAGGGAAGAGCTGGCTAAACACACCCCCTTGGATGTCTTATTTCCACGGACTCTCCCCCTACCATCTGCACATACCTTCCTTAAGCCTAGCCCTGACTCTAGGTCAAGACTGTCAGAGTAGACTGAAACCCAGGCCTCCTCTCTGCCTTTGAAGAGCATAATTTACGATGCCACCTCCTGGCCTGGATTCCTATAGACCAGCACACTGCCCTCCCAGCAGCCTGGCTAATCCACTTAACTCTGACCAATCAGGGCAGTCCACTGAAAGGCTGAATCTGGACTTACAAACAAGAAAGTCTCATTACTTCTTGTATGTACACGTTAGGAGAAATTCAACAATATAATATTGTTGTATTTCTGGGAAGTCTTTGAATGGTCCGGCTAGTACTTTCCTATCAATATTTATTAATCAATCACTTCCTACCATGTTAACCTATGGGCCATGGGGTTTGCAATGGGGAAAATGACTTGGGCCACTTTTCAAGAGCCAGGGATTATAAAACCATATTTAATAAGTTTTTCCCTAATTTCTACAGGACCCCCAAACCCTGTGCCACTAGGGGAGACTTCAGGGGTTCTGAATCTGCAGAAATCATGCAGATTATCCATACCCAATCCTTCTACCATCAAAGTCGAATTTGAGCAGCTCTTTAACACAATATGGGGAAGATATGTAAAATTTCACTTTACCCAGGCACATAACAACTCATTTTATAAGGGTGCTCCTAATAGATAACTGACCCCCCACCCCTGGGATACCTATGGGTGACCCTGGGGGTCCCTAATATGCAAAAACATGGTAGGTTTTTCATTTTTAAGGGCCCTACCCCCAAAGTCGAGTTTGGGAACAATTTAAAGTTTAAAAGGAGCCCTGGACACCAGGGATGCTTTTAAACTGACCTTAGGCTTCAGCACTGCACACATACTAGTGCAGAAAATCTGCTGGCCTCTAATTGTCCTAACCCATGATACTGGAGACTTCTAGGTAGTTTCAATTCCCTGCCCTATTACATACTAGGGGCTTATGGGGTAGGTCATGCTAATTACAGGGGTGCCCCACCATACCATAGTGTACCCTAGTGTATGTGGGGTGTCTTAACTGTATTCTAATGTGTTTCTTTTAGCTTGGCACTGGCCCTGGGCCTGGTTAAACATAGCCCAGGGTCAGTCAGAGTCAGTTACCACCAGTTCCAGTCAGTTGGGAGGTGCCCAGGGCACAGGATGACTTTGCAACAATCACACTCTCCGGGATGCACTCACAGTAGACCTGCAACCCGAAGCCCGCAGATGTATCCTAAAGATTTGTGGACCGAAAGACCTCGCCTCTTGTACCAGGCAATGGGCAACCCTGGCATTAATGATTGCTAAGCTAAACATAGTGCAAAACTGGGGTGCCTTCAAACCGTCGACACTAGACAAATGGGAGAAGACCTGGACTGGTGAATGTTTGGGGAAAAGTCAGTATATGTGGCCAGAGGGTGTCCTGGGAAGTGGAACAAGCTATGGCGGCCTTGGAACTCGTATAGGTGAAATATTTGTATCCCACAAGCAATTCAAAATGGTGATGAAACTTTAGAAATGCCCTAACTGTCACGATTTGTATATTTGTGATTGATTTACCCTAACCCATATTACAAAATTAGACTATTTTCAATTTCTCGCTCTTGTTGCACAAAAATAAGTAATGTCGATTTGTTTACAAAAAAAAGAAATATAAAAAAAAAATTCCGATCGTGGTGCTGCCAAATGTGGCGTAATGCTGCGAAACGCTTTTTTTTTAGGAAAGATGCCCCAGAGTCTTATAATTATTAGATTATAGAAGACAACAGAAAGGTCTAATTTGCACTAACTAGCATACCTAAATAAATGTTGCCCTAATTGAAGCATGTTGCAGCAGTGTTTGAAAACAAAGTGTTCCTGAAGTAGGTACACTATATTCCATTACCAGCACTGAAATGCGTGTCAACCATAATTATTATTTGTTTGAGACCATCAACAGCAGAGTTGTGATTACATCATTTCATACCGTTTACAGTAACTAAATATCCACAAATGATGTATCTATCTATGACGAGTTGTGTTGTATTTTTTGCATTTCAATGAATTTAATAACATATATGTGTCTGTTTGAGATTTCTGAAGTCCATGAAGTGTGAATGAACTTGCTGTAGTAATGTTCGCATTTTAACGGAAAGTGATTGTTGTGGCTAATATTGCATGTGAAAATTAACAAATGTTAACATATTTTGAAGTGTTTCAATAATAGAAATTACTGAACTAAGTGAAAATCTTAGTGTCTGGGATTTTCTTTTGTACTAGGTTTTTAATTTGCCCCTCTTCCATTGGATTTGTAAATTTAAAGGCTATACAAATACAAATACAAAAGTAACTTTTATACCTATTTTACAATCCATCTTTTCTGAATGATGCTGGGTTTCTCATAGTCTGAAGTTCCTGCAGGTGGTAAACAGAGGTCTTCCATTGCTGGTTGGCATTTTGTTACTGAAGTGTGACGGTTCTGAGGTTCTTCAAAGTGGTGAATACTGTCCTCTGTCTCTGAGTAGTGCAGTGATACTTAGATTAGGAGGAGGGTTGTGGTTCTTGTTGGTAGTGTTTGATGGTCCTTTTTGTGAGTGCCTCTGGATCTCTGTGAATTACATGTTAGCATTCCACTCGTTATATTTTCCTCCTAGTGTTGTGCGACGGCCATCCTTCGTTGAGTGATGCTTGGTTTCATACAACACAGGTGTTTGGATTTATGCTAGTGTTTTCTGAAAAACCTTCATCCCTAAGAGATTTGCTTCCTAAGAATAAGAGGATCCTGAGGTTCCTCCTAGTGGTGTGTTATAATTCCCCATCCCTGAATGCTGTTGAGGTTTGAAGTTATTCATCTTGAGACATATGGTGTTCCATCTCCAGTTTTCTTAGAATATGGTTTAAAGCTTCCACCTGGTGGAATCTGGTTGTTGTTTGTCTGTATGCTTAGAATAAGAGTATTTTTCAGGTTGTCCTATTGGTTTTTTGCACGTCACTGTCCAGTTGATTTGCTTGTTGTAATACCAGTTGTGTGAGGCTCTTCTTGAAGTAGCTGTAGTTCTGTGCCTTTCTCAGGGCTAACGGAGGCTTGTTTCAAGTCTCACTGAAGAAGCGTGAGACGAATTACACTGCAAATGCGTTTTTGTATATTCTAGTTTCCCCGAAAGGTCCTATTGGTCAGACCAGGTGGATATCATCATAGCTTATTAAAATCCATTTTCTAAGCTACGCTTGGATTCTGCCACTTGTGATATTTCATTGGGTATGAATTGTATTCATCATTCTTTTTCTTCTGATTTATTTAAGAGCCCTCGCTGATAACAACGTGGAATGATGAGAGATTTTTATTTGATGGCAGCTATGACGGTATGTCACAATTTAATCCTAACCTTTTTTCAATCAGAATTGTTTTTGTAATTTGTGAGTCTGAGCTGCTTACAGGCATGAAACTTTGGTTGCATTATTATACAACAACATTCTGTGTTTCAGTGCTGTAACCTACAGCTCAGTCCAACCTTATCTTATTCGCCAATAAATTCATATGCCACCACATGCATCATGGCTAGTAGACTCATCTCTTGACTGCAAGTGCCACCACCTTGTTCAAAAATAACTTGTGCCTTACAACTGAATACATTCTCTCAGTGTTATTTACATGATCACCAATGGCGGCGAGTAGCGTTATCTGAAATTTTATCTTTTTGATAATTTCCCCCAGAACTGTATGAGAGCAAAGCCCATTGTCGAGAACAGATCTCCATGGCCAGCGCGAGCCACCAACCGATAGGTAAGATACATCTCCTCTATCAATTATTCTCATTAACTTGTAAATATGGCGCTCTTCTGTTGAATTAACCCCTTTCATATTTTTCTGCAAAAGATATTTGCTGCATACAGTGGAATTGCACAATATTATGCTGATGTGCAAATAATGGTGACAAAACTGGTCACATGCTTCAACATGAGAAGGAAAATTATTGCATAGACTGTCAGGAACTAATCTGTCTGAACATAGATGACAGACAGAGAGGCAAACAAAGAGGCATCATTGAGAGGTAAAATATTGTGGTCACAGCACTTTCTTGAAAAGGGTATAGCTGGTTCTACTCCATATTTTGGTTGGAGGTTCATTCCAGGAGTGAGTTCTATCCACTGGGAAGGCCCTGCCAGACACTTCTGCTGTAGGAAATCCAGGAACTGAAAGTAATCTGGCTTGAGTGGAGCATTGATCAAAGAAGGGTGATAGCAGTGTCGCTGTTGACCAGAGATAATTTGGTATCAACCCTTATCTCCACTTCAAAGTCAATTCTGCATCCCGATGGCAACCATTGCAATCCGATGAGCACAGGTGTGACGTGTTGAAGGGAAATGTGGCTATGTTCCAGCCAGCTACATCGAAATGGTTTTTCTGGGGTAACTTTCGAAACCACATTTTTTGAGTTACACCTATTCTTTTCATTTTCACTACGCAGTAGCAATCAAACATGTTGCTCCTAAGGAAGGCCATAACACTTTTGTAGGTCCTATTGGTCGAAACATGTAGACCTGTTTACCGGAAAGATGCAGTTATTATTTCCAAACTGCATTAGCACTATTTTTAATCCTGCGCCAACAGTTAATTATTAATGCCTTTGTCTCTTGGGAGTTAGTTTTATAACACACTTCACCCTCTTTTTACACTGCGCCCATCACTCAAAACCACTAGTGCTTTACAACTTTTGGATTTTAGCAGATCCTATGCAAGAATAGTAACCCAAAACAATCCTGAGCTCCTCCCTCACAGTGAGGGGGTTTATAGCCCTTGGCTGCACTAGGTGTTGCAACCCAGAGTAGAAATCCCAGATGATAAAGCATGCCACCTAGGCGGGTGATGGGATTCCGTCCTTATTAAAGGATCCCCCATATGCATGATTGAACATTGTTATATTATAGGACATCATAGCCACACTCAAACCTTTCATGCTCCTTATCTTCATCTATCATTACTAAGCATACCTTCGCAGCTCCTGCAGGGAGGCTGTAGACTTTCCATTGACGTTTCTGTGAACACATATTCTAAGGTAACACCAAATGCAGGCTCAAATGGTGCTTTACTTGTACGTTGGTGGAGAATTTTGAGGACTTTGAAGTTGTGTTCTGTGCCAATCCTAGGCGTAAATACTTTAGACATGTGGCTTGTATTTACTATGTTGCAAAAATTGAATACCTGCAGAGTGAAAAACAAGATAATATAGTTTGGAAGCTGTACCTCAAACGGTATAGTTTCTCTGACAGGCGCAGTTGCCTGTCTGTGTATGTTTAGTCACTTCAGAAATGTCAATTTTTCCCCACTTTGCCTCCTTTCCAACAATGTCTAGGGTTTTAAATATTTTATATTCTCTTCATCTGCCTATCAGTTCTGTGATAATATCACCGATGCCTTCACAGTACAGCTGGCATGCAGGTTTTATGGATTGTGTTAGATCCTTTTTACCATCACAGTTTAGCTGGAAGCAGATGGCAATGCCAGTCCATGGTGGGCACTGGTGACTTCTCCACTTCCTGCTGTCTCCTAGACATATCTCTGTCACTCAAAGGGCTCTTTGTTCAGTTTGAGGTTCTGCTGTTAATGGTTAACTTGCTATGCAAAGTTCTCTTACTTCTTGCTTTTACTTTGTGGTGCTTTATTGGTTATATGTATAATAATTTATAATATATAGTTGAAGAATAACACTATTTCACACCAGGAAGTCTGATCCCTGTTTTTCGAATGTTGCACAGATTTGGATACGAAAAAGCAGCAAGACGGTCCCCCGAAACCAGGCTCCAAAAAGCACAGTAAGTAATGGATCGATGCTGTGCCGGTCGAGAACAATACGGTCTCTGTCTATGGAAATGTGGACAGGCTGCACAGCTGTGATGTGTCTGCAAGGGAGGGGGCGGGGCTGGCAATAGCAGAAGCTAAATAGATAACCAGTGAAGGTCTGTGTGTGAGGCTTGGGCAGAACCTGTAGTAAACAAAGAGAGAATGTAGCATGATTCTGTGGATATCACCCTGACTTACTCATGTGCAGAAGAGCGTGCGCCTGTCAGATGGACTCAGGTATGGCCAAACAGATGTTCAAGCTCAGGTACAGCACAAGGATGTGTCAGTGTGGAGTGGGCACAGATGTTTCAGCATCACGTTTGTTAGTAGTCAGGGCCTTACATGTCTCAGTATTAGGCTCAGAGGGACTGGTGTGAGCAAATTGAGAACAAAGAGAAAACAACCAAGACAGCAGCTGTCTCAGCATCAGATTCAGGCGTGAGCGAGGGGAGGTCAAAGCAAAGGTCACCTAAACTAGATCGATCTATATCACATACCAAAGCCAAAGACAGATCGCAGAAAATACAGTCCATACTACAGATGTCTCAGCATCAGATTCAGATGTCAACAAATGGAGGCCAAAGCAAAGGCATACATTGACCATATATGTGTTAATATCCTAAAAACAGGAACTGTCCGAATTGGATGTGGGCAAAGAGAGGTCCCTGTAGAGGGACAGCAGGCATGTGGTGCCACAATATTGGACTTCGATTAATTAAGGTGAATTCAAAAGATGCCTAATGTAAAGGGCAGGTGAGGATGTGGTCCTCGGTGTCAGGCAGAGTCAGATGTGCTCTGGTAGACCGCACCAATGCCAGCACCAACACAAGAAAAGACATAGATGTTTGCCATTATGAAAATATTCATCTTGCCAGCATTCACCTTCAACTTAATCACCCCCTCGCAGCACCTCTACAACAACTTGTCTGAATTCTTTAGTTACAAAATCACCACCTTTTACATAATATTACTGCTATCCAAATGACCCATTATCACCCCAGTAGAAACTGCCACAACCATGACGTCCATGCACTCTAGAGCCCAATTAGACCCCTGGCCCTACCACACCTAATCCAGGGGACTAATCTCAACCAGCCACATGCTCACACTCATTCTGAATGCCTGCACTCCTTCCACAACCTTACCAGATGACTGGAAACATGCAACTGTTCTCCCATTGTGGAAAAAACTTTCAATGGATCCTTCAAGGCTCACCAACTACATACCAATATTCCTGCTACCATTCCCGGCTAAGGTCTTAGAAAAAATCATCAGCAGATACCTCACAAAATACCGCAATGACAACCAACTCCTTGACACCACTCAGTCTGGTTTCAGACCATACCACAGCACAAAAACTCACCACAGATGACATCCGCATGACTCCGGACAGAGAAGACATGGCTACCCTCATCCTCCTGGATCTCTCGTCAGCATTTGACATGGTCTCCCCCTCATCCTTATCCAATGCCTACACATCATCGGAATCAAAGGACATGCAATCCGATGGATCTGCTCCTTCCTGACTGCAAGGACCGAGTCAGTCAGCCTGGCACCACACACCTCGGATGGCCGCAGGCTCATCTGTGGAGTTCCGCAAGGATACTACCTTTGCCCGACCCTCTTCGATGCATACATGTTCTCTCTCACCAGCATCGTTTGTTCTCATGACATCAACAACCTCTCTTATGTCAACGTCAGACAGCTCATTCTCTCCCTCATAGATAAGATGCCCAGTACATGTATCAAGTTCAATGCCTGCATGACTGTAATCACCCACTGGATGAATATCACCTGTCGGAAGCTGTACACCAACAGGACTGAAATCATGGTCTACGGGAAGAACACCACAGGACTCCACCTAGTGGCCAACAGTCTGCCAACAAAGATCCTCTGGTACGTTATCAACAGCAAATACAACATGACAGCCCAAGTCAACACCGTCAACACCTCATGGTATGATAGCATGAGGTGTTGAAGATGCTGAAGACTATTTTGAGACGGCTCCCAATCATCACTCAGAAAATCATCACACATACCCTCGTCACTAGCAAGCTGGACTACTGGAACAACTACTATGACAGGATAAATAAAAAAACTCACCAGAAGAATTCAGACCACTCAGAACTCGGCTTACAGAATCACCCTCAAACTTCCATGCCGCTTTCACATCACAGTACATCAAAAGGAGCTCCACTGGCACCCCATTCAGAAACGATAAGCATTCAAAGCACTCATAACACTATGCCAGCGTACCTCGACAATAGCAAATGCTTTCACAGATCTTCCAGACATGTCTGCTGGTGCACATCTCATGCATACGAAAAACTAGTTCCGGCAGTTGAGCATTCTCTAACAACGCTCCTAAAGCATGGAACGGCTCCTCCTTTCTTGAATTCCGTAAGAAGCTAAAGACCTCGTTTTTTTAGCAGTCCCAGTAGGCCTTAGGTGCACCGAGACTCATACTTGCTCTGCCCCAGGATACCTTACTGGATTATAGTGCGCTCTACAACACTATATAACATAGCGTAATAATACCTCAACAAGAGACCACTGTAAAAGGCAGGCTGTCACCTGGTGCCTCATTGTCAGATTCAGATTGGCAGGTGATCTCAAAGAGATTCCTAATATAAATGGCAGGTGGGCACTGGATGCCTCAGTACTCAGAGTAAGATGGATTCAGGTGACGTCAAAGAGAGGCCACTGTAAAAGTCAGACAGGCACGTGTTACCCCAGTATCTAAGTAAGAGGGAATCTGATGACCACAAAAGAATCCACATAATAAGACATTGAACCTATTGATCTATCCGTATCATAATCAGGTGGAACCACCTGTGGCCAAAAGAAAATCACATCATGCATCAAAAGGATGCAGCGCAGGCAAGGTAAGAAACCGGACAAGAGTAATTGAGAAAGTAACAAGCAAGTGTCTGAACACCCTGGGCTGAACCCTATGTTTATTATCCAAATAGAGTGTCTTTTAACATCTGAGCCAATGTGAAGTTCACTAGAGAGTACAATTAAACAAATCTTTTTTATGGATACTCACTTCCTGTAGCTGCATTCCAGAGGGCCTGGGTGCGCTATCAGTACCTAGAAATAGCCACATTTCCTAGAAAAGCTCAGGTTGCCAGAGCACCTTCTGTGCAGAACTGTCAACTGCCATTCATGCATAGTAGTCTGGGTGCATAACTGGACCAGAAGAATGTGTATGACTGGTCAGCAGGGCCGGACTGGCCATAGGAGGCACCGGGCTATTCCTCGGTATGCCACACGGGTGGGGGCGGTTTTGGGCCCCTGGGGGCCGTTTTTGCAGCATAGCTGCAAAATCGGCCCTGTATCAAAATCGGCGAAAACCGCCCCTGGCAAAGAGCTCGGCGGCACCTCCAACTCTCACTGAGTGAGGAGAGGGGGCCGGCCGAGCACTTTGCCAGGGCTGGTTGTGGTTCCCAGTCGGCCCTGCTGGTTAGGGAGCTTGGAATGAGGTGGCCCAGCGCATTGCAGCAAAAAGAAAGAGAAACCCAATTTGCTGTTTTCAATTTCAGGTTAATGCTGTGTTGTCACTCCGTTGCTGCTGTGGTATTGTGTGCTGTGTTATTCTTTTATGGTATATTGTGTGGTGCAGTTGTGTTGAGTTCTTATTTCATATTGTGTTGTGGTATTTTGTTATTGTGTATTGTGTTTTTCTCATTTTGTTGTTGTTAACTTGTATAGTAGCAAAAGAGCTTGTTTGGCACATTTCCATCCGCCATGTTGGTAGTCTTACAACCCCTACCGAGCAAGTGGTGGTTTCTCAACCAAATTGCTAGTATCGAGAAAACGTTGTGGAGAAAAATTTCAGTGGAATCCCCATCAATGTGTCCCTGTTGTGGCCGAATTTCCACTCTCAAATATGGGCAATGAGACTGCGCCTAAAGTAGGAGAACAAGACCAATTTCCTCAAAGTAGTCCCACAACTACTCTTAGGGGTGCAGCCCAGAATCCTTGCAACACCACGCTTCCTTTTCCTGATAGTCAGCACCAACTCTGGCCGACATTGTGACCTTTCGGTCACCTTCTAATCTGCAACTCTGGACCCTGATAGAGTGAAAGGTGGAGTCAGAGGACTCTCCCTGGATTCAGAGACACCACATCTGAGTCGCAAAGGTGAGGAACCTTCTTTGTTACCCCCCTCCTCTAAATAAACTACTAGCCACCTGACTCTTAAAGGAGCCCCTTACCTTGCGCACATCACATGAGCGATAGCGCAAGAGTGACTCGTGCAGCCCTATGCAATGCTCAAAAGCTCTAACTGAGTATACTCATGAGCTTGCAATGGCCTCCCTGGATCATGGAATCCCATGTATAAGAGCAGCGCTGCACTTCTGTCCAGTTATGTCATATGTCATAGTGTAATATGTTATTGTGTTTTCTGAAGTGTAATATAATTGTGTCTTGTTATTCTGTTATATTGTGTGGTGTCGTTTTGGTGTGTTATTGTATAGTGCTATGTGCTGTATTTTATAGCGCAACGGTGTTGTGTGGTTACTGAATTAAGTATGGTGTGAAGTATAGTTATGCAAGTGGTGCTCTTTACCGTGTAACATGTCATCAGCACGTCACTTTGGAGTACTACATGATAAGGCTGAGCGGTGCTGATTGATGGTTACTGTCTGTGAAGATAAAGTTGATCAACTACCAATGGATACTGATGGATCCAACGGCTTGCAGATGGCTGTTTGGATTCAACTGCTCCTACAGAGAGAGTGGGCAGAACTCCGTGATCACTGCTCTGTCGGAGCTGAGTTTACCGCCCATCTCTAGCTTATTGAAGGAAGTTGCCTTAAAAATAAAACCTAGATTCAGATGATTATATCCCTTTCTTGTTGAGCCCTTTCAATTTTGTGAGGTTTGATTTAGCCATGTTTTTCTAGATCAGTGTTGACCTTGGATGCCTGTATTGGCCCTCTATCATAGGAGCTGGTGGTCTCACCTCAGTGTGGTCAGTGTAGATTACCCTACAATTTACATTTAGCTCTCGCCTGAGTAAACAGCCATAGCTTTGTCTTCAGTGCAGGGTATAGGTTATCTTAATGTCCCAAGACTTCTAGGAATTGGATTGGGTGATTGTTTGTCAATGTATTGGAAGCTGAACCTTGATCCTGCGGCACCCCGTTTTGATATACCTTTATCTTCTTCCAGACCCCCGAGGAACTCACCTGTGGGAGTTCATTCGAGACATTCTACTGACACCAGAGAAGAACCCAGGACTCATAAAGTGGGAGGACCGGTCGGAGGGTGTCTTCAGGTTCCTAAAGTCGGAGGCAGTGGCTCAACTCTGGGGGAAGAAGAAAAACAACAGTAGCATGACCTATGAGAAGCTGAGTCGAGCCATGAGGTAATTGCTTGACCAGCACACAACCAACTCATATCAGAAACTCATATCAAAATGAAAATGTGTTTCAAATTCCTTAATCCACTTGGACTCACTTCGACCTGTTCCAGCCTATACTAAGCATATTTAGTGGCAAGTGGACGCTAGGATACCCTCAAGCGTGACAGTGTGCTACAAAACTACTCATAACACATAGGCCCAGATAAAAAAAAAATGGAAAAACAATGAAGCACCCAAAATTGTTGTGCTGTGTTGCGTGAAAGGGAGAGAGAAGGACAGCGCCATATCTACTGGGATATGGCAGTCTTCTTCCCTCTCCCCTAGCACCGGTGAAAACACAGCAAGAGGAGTGCAACTGGCACACCTTTGCACCATACTGGGAGGGTGTTTGCATGAGTCTAGCATACGTTTTGCACTGGAAGGGTATTCTTCCAGTACAAAATCTTATACTTAGACTGACTGTAATACATTTCCCATGTCGGATGTGTACTGTACTGTGCAGTACGCATGCAAAGTTGGTAGCATTAAGACCAATTAAAGCATTTCCCCTTTTTAATGCCTGCTTCCAACAGGCATTAGTCTTTGGTGGAAACCTTCTCTACGAATGTTAGTAGATTTAGTTTGCGTCAAAAAGCATGGGTGGCTGCATGGGGACTGCCATGTATCACCCATGGTGCTAAGTACCGCAAAGAAGCACAAAGCGCTGCTTTCCTTTACTTTTAGGGAACTTTAAAGTGCAAAACAAGTTTGGGATAGAAAGTAAATCACACAAAAAAAAATCGCTGTTTTGTGTCACTTTTATTTCAGGTATGACCAAAATCATTAACACCTTCTGTCTGGGTAGCTCTCCCTAAAGCTATGAAGTATTTTCAGGTCCCAGAGTCAAGGATTAATGCAAACGGAACCTGGAAATTTTAAGCATTAACTAAAGTGTTTATTGAGAAGTCGCCATCTAAGAGGTCTAATAAATCTTTCTATAGCACAAACTAAAGCTAGAAAGCAGCGGCCATATTTATGAAGGTTTTGCATTACCCTTGCAAGCAAGGGGGTCCAAGGGGGACGCAAAGCCTAAGTCGGATTTATCAAGCCACACATGACTTGATAAATCTAGAGTAACACAACACAGTGCAAGTTGCTGCGTCGCATTCCATGGGTGTAGCGTGGCGCATTCACAGATTTTTCAACCCTGGTAAAACCTAGGAATGCGTCAAAATGCTATGCCTCCCCAGGTGAGGCGTAATGAGGGGAAATATCTTTATTTCTTCTCATTATTTCCTCTTTCTATTTGTTCTGTATCCTGCAGCACACAAAGAGGAAAGTGCAATTCAGGATAGCACAAAAACAATCCTGCTTACTATGTGGGCACTGTTGAAATATGGTGCGAGGGTGTCTGCGATGGCGCTGGGTAGCGCGTTGTGCGCCAAAGGTGGGAAATGACAGGAATGCGCTGAATATTGTTAAGGGTAGCGCACTCATGCCCTTTCCTTTTCTTGTAGCGCAGCAAGGTAACTTGTTGCACTGCATGATAATCAGAGTGAGGCCATGCTAAACGTACTGTTATATTTGAGTGTACCATTTGAACTTCAAAAGGGCAGACCTACTTTGAATATGTGTTGCTTGCCATAATTTATAAATATTAAATACACTAAAGTTAAGAATGAATTTTAAATCTTTGAAAAAGAAGCCAGCCGAACATGGACCCATCACGGAAAGTAGATGTTAGCGTACTCATAGCGGAAACTGATACCTGGTCCTTCATCTTTCTAGAAAATTCAATGATCTATGCTACAAAGTTGGAGGCATATTTATGAAATTTAAATTCTACTTTTGAAGGTGTCATTGTTACAGGTAGACTATTTTAGAAATTACGAGAGTTGTCTAAATGAAACAAAAAATTTAGTTAAAGCTCACATTTGTTTTAACCCATGGTGGACTATTTCATACAAGCATCTCAACGCCCTTCTGCTTCATTTGATCCCTGTGTCTGTAGGAAATTCAATCTGAGGTATCAAAGGTTTGGGGGTAGTGCTCAAGTGGGTACGTTTATAATGACCTTTCCAAGGTGATTTTATCCACACACGCAATATTCGTATCCTCATGGTATATCTCTGAAACAGACTTCTGTAACAGCAGATGTTTTGATGTGTCTGGTGTTGTGCATTATGTTTCTTTCCTATTGCTTAATGGGATTCAAGCGGTTTCATTTTCAGTTCCAATAGCTGTTCCTCTGTTGATTACCTAGATCTTGCCTACTGCTATCCAATATAGAGTTATAGGGTTTTTGGTTTTTCCCTTATTCACGGTTAGATGTTTTTCTTTTGTATCTCATTTCCTTGCTACTGGTTTCTTGGATTTCCTCTATAGTAACGTGTTTCTCCCTCCCTCCCCCTCCTCCCCCCCACTAACATTTCCAGCTCACTGTGTTTTGTTGGATGGCGTGTATCTTTCCGCTGCAATACAGTGCAGATGAATAGTCTAATTTCTTTATCTGGCTCTCCCTGCTCTCCGCTTCTTTATTAAATTCTACTCTCCCGTTCATGTTTCCCCCGTGTGCTCTGAGTGGCTCTAGCCCCCAGTAACAGCCAGCGGCCATCTTGTAGTGCTTTAAGAAAATTCACTCAAAATGGCCACCGTGGATGCACAAGCATCTGAGGCGGCCACTCTGCATTATGTTTTTTAAGCATCCACGGCACCCATAATATTTGGTAATTCCATTACAAATAGGCTTTAAACTAAATAAAAACATACTACAGCAAAACAAACACGACCAGTGCTATGTATGTAAGCATATTCCTTTTTAGAAAGCAAGAGTGAACTGTAGTCCCTTGGCTCTGTTAAATGATTAATGTTCTAAAATCCGGTTCTGTAAAGGCTGACCAAAAGACGTTTTTGTATTTACATTGAATTCATCTGTTGTTGTCTAATGACTTTTACACTTGAGGAAAACAAGCAGTAGGCGTCCTAAACGTACTAACCAGGCACACATGTATTTGAGTTATATTATTATTTGTATATGTTATTATTAATTACTAAATTTTATAAACAATTATTTGTGTAATCAATTTGAATTTGAATTAATTTACCTATTTAATCCATTTTAAAATAATATTTTAATATGAGAAATACAATAAAATGTTAATATTTTTTTATATTGAAAATAACTATTAATTCTTAAAAAATATATACTTTCGTTTATTTGCTATAGGGTATTACTTCAAGTTACTGACTCCATTATTTTCTATATAGTCATGGGAATTCTAACCTACAATAGTCTATTTAGGTATCTGCTAGACCTAAGTCCATCATGTGAACACATCATGTAAAAGCCGGTTATCACAGTATACAAAGCATGTACAACACATTGTTTACAAGACAAAACACGCCAGTCTCTATCACTCTCTCGCTAAGGATTCTTGTGCACAGCATCAACATCAGTCAGCTTCTGCCACCTGTAAAGAAACTCTACTCACTCACGCAACATTAAGTCGGTGCAACAAGTACAGCTATATATTTCTGCATTGAATCATTGTCCTTTGCAATATTTCTTTACATTGGATATGATCCCTACTTGTCAATTATCTTGTCACATAATTTAGTACTAAATTTAGTACCGTAAATTCTGTACCATACCACCATACCACAAAGGTGCCTTAGTTGCAACTTGATAAATTAATCTGATAGCTTGTTCCTCTGCTGTACATATTAACCTGAGGTAATGAATGTGTTGGGATGTTCAGTACCCCAGTTTAGAATTTAGATTAATATATAAGAAATAGTCTTAGAGATGTGGGCCCTCATTTAAGGCATTTTGGCTTAGGGCAGCATTGCAAGGCACCTCACTGCACTGCCCCACGCCTTGTTTTTAAGCAATATTTCCCCATGTGCTGGCACAGTTGCGGCAGCCTAGCGCCAACATAGGCACACTTGCACCATGGTACGAGGGTACCTCTGATACATGCACAATTGTTTTTGTGCAGAAAGGCGCACCTACCTGCACAAAAAAAAATGAAAAGAGGTATTTCGCTCTTTCTATGTATGCTGCAAAATACAGTGCACATGGAAAGATAAAAAAATAAAGATATTCCTCCACCTTACACCTCACCTCAGAGGTGACCAAATTTGTCACTTACCCAAGTTTACATCACTTTCTAAATCTGGGGCAGCGTCAAATTCCATAGGTGTTGCGTGGGAAAAACCACTGCAACGCCCATGGAAGGCATCGAGGACGCAGAGTAAGGCGATGCCTCACTCATGATTTATGACGCCACTCAGAGCCACGCAGGGTGGTTTTGTGTGGCTTCATAAATTGAAAGAAGAGCCCTGTGTCATGCATGTACTATTTGACGTGGTGCAAATTTCAAAGGTGATGCAGGGTTCTCATAAATAAGCCCCTTGGTCTTTCCAATCATTCCTAAAACAAAGTAATACTTGTGGAATGTTAAGGCACGCTCATTGTTTTACGTGATGGTGTGTGCATTAATAGACATGGTGGAAATACAACCTGTACCAACTCACCTTAATCTCTATTGTGGATTCTAAATTCAAGTATATTTGGAGAATGACAATTAATAAAGGCCACATGAATATTTAATTTAGATGAGATTAGTAGCTAATCTCTAATAATTATGTCTGACCTTTTAGTAGTTTCAGAGCTGGATTAGTAAACACCCCATAATTATATATGGAAGTAGTAGTCGAGCGCCAGACTTCTTACAAATTAATTATTTGGTATTTACTCAAACATACTGTAATATATTGTGATAGTAATGTTCCGTAAAAGCCCATAGTGTTCCAAAAAGGAGTTTAGCTCTTTGATGAGTCTGAATGCGGGGCTAGGACACCTCCATCATCGGTAGCCATGATCATGTCTAGGAACATTTCCGGGATTGTGGCTCTTCTCACTTCTAAAGGGCCTGTGGTTCTTTGCACGCCTAGCGATTTCTCAATACTTTCAGCGGCACAGTTTGGTTTCAGGAAAGGTGTGGGGACCCTTGAGCAATGTTTGAATCTAGATTTACTTAAAGGAAGTATACAAGTGCCAAAGGGGAAATATTATACCTCTGCTTTGCTGACTTGAGCAGTGCTCTTAACGTAGTTGACCATTCAATTCTTTGGACCACTTTGCTCGCTATCCAATCATCTGCTATCTGATTAGACTTTGTGAGAATTTGGCGAGTAAAGTGCGTTATGGCCCATGGAGTAAATGTATCACCAACTTTACAGTTAAACATGGCATTCAACAAAGCTGTGGACTAGCCTCCTTGTTATTTCCTTTATTTGTAAGTGGGGTGGACCAGACTTTACAATATGTGCATGCTGATGCCCCAAAGGTCGCTGGGCGTCCCACACCGCGTGAGAAATCCTCAGAAATAGATAACAGGATACTCCGGTATGTTTCTATAATGTATTGTACACAGGAGATAAGCAATTACGCTGCTCCAACAAGCCTGAGCTGACCGTCCTTCTGTGGTATCTGAACCACACATTCAGTGTTCCAGATTCCACCCAAGAACTAAAGGATGCCACCCAGTGCTCTTGTATGCAGATGATGCTATCCTGCTGGCCGGGACTCCGGTGGGGCTGCAACATTTATTGGATACCTTTGGGGATTTTATTGCTACTAGAAAATTGATTATTAGCAAAAGTAAAACTTATACAATGACCTGTGGGTTAAGGGAAAAGCATTGTAGAACATTTTTTATGGATAAATAGCCAGTAGCCTCTGTTGATACATTTTGCTACCTGGTTATTACCTTCTTGGGTAAAGGTTCATGGTCCCATGAAATTACTAACTTTAGGAGCAAAATGAACAGAAACACTCATGGAGTCTTTATATTTTCTGCCAAGCTGGGCTCCAGGCCAGTTAAGAAGATGACAGCAAGGTATAGGTCAAGGGTTTTGTCTATTGCCACATATGGGGCTGGTGTGTGGGGCTACCACAACAGTAAAGCGCTTCAGATTGAGCGCTTCAGATTGAGGAAATTGGTTTCCTCAAATGCCTGCTTTGTCCACCTACTGGCGCTTCCTCCTAGATCATTCTTAGAGTAGTATGGCTCTAGCAACTTTCAGCGAGAGTTGCACTGCGCCCTGTACTGCTCTGGCGTTTCATATGGATCAAAGAGGAAACTAGTTTTGCAAAGTCCATCATTTTAGATTATTTTACTTTAGACAACATATTTGCTATCCCTTGGTTACACTACATTGATTTTATGTACAGTAAACTATTTCAGGTGTCAATCCAGACTAGCCCTCTGCTAGTCTCATCACTTAGTAAGCAGTTTATTAGTGAAACTTTGATGAATTTTAAGAGGGAAGTTCGGCTGGATTGCGAGATAAGGACACCAGCTGTCAGGTTCTATCTGACACTGTGATGTTGGGCTGTCAAGACTATTTCATTTATTTTCCTAATCTCATGCATCGTTTTGCACTAATTAGACTCAGATTGGGAATTGCCCACCACCTTGTTGCCTACCCCAATATGACTATGTGTCCCCTGGATTCGACTCCTTGTCCATGTGATTGACAGAGTAAGCAAAGCACTGTGCACTTTATGTTGTTTGTGGGTTTTATTCTGGTTTTAGTAGTTATTACCGAATACCACTTCTGCTTGCGTATGGTAATGGATCGCTAATTGCAGCCCTAAAACACTTGTCCAAATTAAGTGATTCCAGGGTTTGTCTCAATGTAGCACTTTTTATTAATAATGCAATTAATATATGTAAAAGCATCGCTGTTTCATCATAGTTGTGACTCAACTAAGTTTTCAACTAGAGTTTGTACCCTATTAAACATTTCTAAGTGTTTTTAGAAAAGACCAATTTTGTTTACTTGTTGTATACAGAATTTTGCCTTGTATTATCTTTTATAACACTTATGCCATCCAAGTGTAATGCAGTTAGCTTTTTTGTAAAACTATGTATACTTTTATGGTTATTTTAAACATACTGAATAAAGTTCTGAAAATCAAATAGACAAATTTAGAATGTGTTAAAAAATGTAGTTACATTTGATCTTAGTCACTCTTCCGGAAACAAAGCCGCCCCCGGGCTGGAATTACCCGGTCGGCTGCACTGCTGGGCTTGACGTGAGCTTCAATGCAGGGCGCAGCAGGACTATTTGTTTGCACCTTCTGTGCCACTCATTAGACACCCCGCATTCCGTTTTACTGCTGAGGCCGGTGTCTATCATTAACTGCGGAGACTGCATCTTCACACACATGCATTCCTTGATGTCACCTTCGTATGCATGGAGAGGGCGTTGGGGGACGACCACACATGACTGATGGCTAAATTAAAATATTTTCAGCTTAGAGCTGCGTTGCATACAGCCTAAGAATCTTTCACGATAGCACCTCCGACACTGCCCATCCTGGAGGAATTTCTGACTAACCCGTTCCCTCATAAACTCATCACCCGCTTGTACTCGGAAATGCCCCACACTAGCACAACGCAAATGGGAGGACAGCAGGCCCGGACTGGCCGTTGCGGGCACCAGGCAATCCCCCGGTGCGCTGCAGGGGTGGGGGCTGGTTTTGGGCCCCTGGGGGCCTTTTTTGTTACAGGACCCTGTAACACAATCGGCCCAGTAACACAATCGGCCGAAAACCAGACCCGGCAAAGAGCTCGGCGGCACCCCCAATCACCCCCTCCCCCCGAGGGGTGTGGGGGGGCCGGTCGAGCACTTTTCCAGGGCCGGTTTTGGTTCCCAGTCCGGCCCTGGAGGACAGCCCGGGAGCCCCCTTTAGTGAGGGAGTGTGGGAAGACTGCTGCACGCAGGATAGGGAGCTATCGCCTAGTTACAGATTCCGCCTGATTCATTTCAAATTCCTCCACAAGCAATATAGGACCCCGGCCTGGTTGCATAAAGCGGGTTTGAGTGCTGATGCATGCTGTGTGTATTGCAGAGCGCTGGATGCTTCCTTTTTGCACCAGCGTGGGAATGTTCTGCCATCATAGAATACTGAGGGAATATCTAGAATGTACTGGAGGCGATAACGGGGTATGCATGCGAGCGATCCCACTGGTAGCCCTGCTTGGCTATGTGAGCAATGTACCATTTGAAAACAGGAAGCTGGTGGCCATGCTTCTTCTGCTTGCAGAAGAGGCGGGTCGCAATCTGTTGGGGATGCAAGCGGAAGCCACAGATGGCTGACTGGCTTAAAGACGCTGTCTTCTATCATAACCAGCTGGTGAAATTCTGGGAGCTTTTGCCCTTGCAGTCGTGCCCTAAGAACATCTGGGAACCGCTGCAGCGTTACCTTGCTGCTTTGCTGCCTGACCAGGCGGGGGCTCCTATCAATACGGGCCAGTAGGCGTAAGAAGAACACCCTCATTCGATGTCCAACTACCGGGTGCGCTGTCCAACTAGTTGCCAGAGAGATTCCCCTCTACTTACTCTTCCCCCACAATCCTTCTCCTTCCTCCCCTTTTTTTTTTCTCTACCTCTCGGTTATTTTCTTTTTTTTCTTTAACGCAGAACGCTTTATGCTTAGCATGAGATTCATGCGGCCTTTGTTTACTCCATGGGCACACGACCGCTATATGCTTTGTTAGGCTGTCACCCTCTGGCTGAAGTATACGATGCAAGAAGATAATGCGTAGTTCTAATGATGTTACTTGCCCTCTCTTTATTCCTTGTATGCGAGAACAGTTATTAACTGTAACTGTTGACAAAATATGAATACAAAATAAATTTAAAAAAAAATGTTAGTGTGACTGAAAGATCATGCTAATAGAGGCTGGGTCGCATCACTAAATGAGCAATCGAGACTCTTGATCCTGCAAATCATCTGATCGTCTTGGTTCAAATGGAGAAACTGCCGCTAAAGCGGTGATAATGGGCTTGATAATAGGGTCTTGTGAATTCCCATAGAAACCCAGGTTCAGTTGTTAACCTGGGCTTCTATGGGAATTGACAAGGGCATATTATTAAGCCCACTATCATCGCTTTAGCGGCAGTTTCCTGCCGATAAAAGCAGCGATAGTGTATCGCCCTTGCTTGATAATATGGCCCAGAGTTTTTTACCTAAAAAAAGTATTAATATGTCAACTTTCATTGTCCTTTACACAGGTACTACTACAAGCGGGAAATACTGGAACGCGTTGATGGGCGGAGATTAGTCTACAAATTCGGGAAGAACGCTCGTGGATGGAAAGAAAATGAGAACTAAGGATGTTGAGACATCCAAAGCATCAGCATTAATTAAGTCAGAGACAATGTTCTTTTATTTAAATAAAAAAAGGTCTATCTACAAGGACGGCATGGAGGTACACTCTAGTTGATGCTAGTTGATGCTAAACTGATTTTGTCATGCTAAGTATGTCCTATATGGGGAAAAAACGTACACAGTTTTCTGTGAATTATGTTGATGTAAAATTTTTAATGTTTGCTTTTATTATTGGTGTTCCTTCTTGTGGAAGTGGGAAACCGATACTGAGATTTGGCGTTATGATGTGATCATTGCGAAGAATTGGACTCAGCAAGGCCTTCTTTGTTTTGTAAGCAAACGGATTTAGACTAGTGCATTGTTGATATTTTTGTACATAAAATACTTTTCGGTAATATGTTGTTTTGTATATAAAGAACATGAAGACAGTTCAGCCAAAGGCTATAGAGAAACTGGATAGTGTTTAAAATATCTGTGTGACCATGAATTATAAAAATGAAGACTTGTATTAAATTATATGATGATATTCAACTGAAATTCAGATTAATTACTGTTTGTTATCTGAATGAAATGTAGTAGTTTAATTTTACATGCATTATTTTTTAGTTCTTTCAACAAATGCAAACTTTGTCCAGACCCACTTGTTTATTCCACTGTGCACACTGTCCCAGCCTATTCCAGTCTATGGTATCTTTCTGTTGTCTTCCTTATGGTACATTGGAATACCTACAGGAAATCCATGGAAGACAATCGATGCTTATGGAAATAGGTCTAGTAAAACACTAGTGTGCTAACATAGCTTATAAAATGTGTCATCACTGCGCGCCATGTTGGCAGTAAAACCAGCTGTAGAGTTCATAAGTTTCATTTTCATAAGGGTCAAATTTTACATAAACTGAATTTTGTCTGTGGCACCACCGATTGAAGGGGCTTTTCACAGGGCAGTCACAACATCACACACAGAGGAATTATGGGAAGAGTGCAGATAGAAGCCACTGAATGTACAAAAGGAACACAATGAGTTTCAGTGTGTATTCAGAATGTCGCCCTCTAATAAAGCTCTGTTAAAAGGCACATATAACTGGCAGACTCACACTGTTCACTAGCCACTACAGTCTAATTTCAGAGCTGGCTCATTGACCTTATATAATACCCTGTAATTCCAGACCAGGGGAGTTTTAGGTGGTGGGGCTGTTATTGCTTTAAGTATCGATACTTCCACTTGAATCAGGTCTGTAGGCTCGGTGTCATTGGTCTGCTTAAATGTCTGTTTTTTTGCCAACTCAATAAAGGGGGCCAGAATGAGGCACTGGATTTTATGAACTCTGCCATTATAATAGAATCCATTGCAACAAATTAGATCATTAATAACATTTCTCAAGCTAGCATGACACCAACTGGAGACCAAAAGAAACAGAAATATAGTTTACTTTTAATATGTGGAGTTTCTGGGCAGAACTCTACCAGGGCGAATGTGACTTGGATTGGATTCAAACCATCTGACTAATATCCCTTTTGTTAGTCATTGTGCAACTTAATTGAGGGTACCACATGGCTGGTGGATGAATGAATGCAGTATTTGTGGTGCTCCCTATAATCAGTATTAGTCTGTATCAGTGCTCACCACAACCAACATCCCTGGAGGACACCACCGGATGTGTGAGACCACTCGCAGAATGTTCTATCCGTAAGCGGTCTGGTTCAGTCCATAGCCTGTGATGGAGTGTGTTGAACAAAGCCAGGCCTCTTACCTACGAGGTTCTCCATCCAGCAGATGTATGCCTCAACCTGGAGACCTTGAGATGTCAGCTGACTATGGACTGGACAACCACATTATCCGGCAAATGCAATGAGTATGTTTGTTGTAAGGTTAGACAGCTTTGAAGAAAAGGATAGTGATGTGGAATCCCATCTATCCAGGCATCATAGGGGAATATGGGTTTTCACTTTTCACAGACCAAACAAGCATTGACAATGCATTGGTTTCACCTATTTGATGAATAATAACCTGGGTCAGAGTCCTGGAAGAAGGGAAGAAGGAAAGTGCTCCCTGACAAGCATTACAGGAATAAACAGGATGTGAGAAGTGAGCAGAGCTGCTGACCTTAGAGCTGGGGATCCCGGGTCAAGTCTCGTCAGTGTAACATCCTGTAATTCAGGGCAAATCACTTAGGACCAGGTTCTCAGAATCTGGCCCTTTGCGAGCCCATTTTTCGTTGATGAATCTATCTGTAAATCCTAACTTTACGACTTTCGGTATTAACAAAAGGCATTTAGTAGTAGTAGCAAAGTTAAGAAAACAAACTTTACTACTACTAAATGCCTTTTGTGAATACTGAAAGTCGTAAAGTTAGGTTTTTGTCTCAGTTTAGTAGTAGTAAAGTTAGGAATCCCAACTTTACTACTACTAAATGCCTTTTGTGAATACCGAAAGTTCTAAAATTAGGATTTTGCCTCAGATTACTTTTGTGAATTGGGTCCTGAGAATTAATACAGTATTGTGAGAAACCAATGCATTTGATCAAGATTGGAAAACATAAGTGTATTAGTTCTCAACAAAATTGCAAATGACTGCCTTCTCTGTGTGCTTCATACTCTAATAATGCAATTTAATGATTAATGAAGCATGTTTCTTTACTATAAATGTTTTCCATTAAAACAAATGGCTGCATTTTCTCTGTTATGAATATGGCACCGTGTCTATAGGCCAATGGGAGCAAGATGCCTGGTTTTTGTGAATGCGACACTTGGAAATGGGAGAAAATGTAAATGATGAGTGTTGTGGAATCTATATCAACATGAAGGTAACTCTTGAGTTTAATGTTCTCCTATTTCAAAATGTTGCCTTTACACACAACAGGCCTCTTGCTCCCAGTGGCTGGTAGACACGTTGCCATATTTGTAACTGAAAAATACAGCCGTTATTTTAAGAAGGAAAACTTTTAAGTGCACAAAAAAATGCTCAATTTAATAAACATTTTTGATGAAATATTTTCTACACTTGAAATTTCTCCAATTTCAAAAAATGGTTACATGTTTGCATTATACATGTAATGGCATACAAATAGTGAAGGGTATGTCCTGTGCTAAAGTACATATGACACAGGCCGTCAGTCACCCATACACATATATCTCTTTCATACGCACTTATGTTCATATATCCAAAAAGGCCACATTCTCACTGATACACATGGCAGCTCTGTCATAATGCACCTATTCAAAGTATTTTGTTCAAACCATAGTCTCGGGCTCTCTGGACATTAGGCTTACAGCCAATAGAGCTGGGCATGAGGTTGTCTGGTAGCAATATGAAAGTTGCTTGGCCTTCAGTAGCTCACAAGGATTTTCCCAGATCAGTAGTAGCTCTCACTACAGAAAAGGTCAGAGACCCCTGAAGAATACACATGGTACCTTTCTCCGTGGCCATTGGTTTAATAATAGAAGGTAATGAGTTCTAAAGAGCATTCTATTTATTTAAAGAAACAGCAGCACCTATCAGCTGTGTCTGCCAAACTGAAAGTGGTTGTACCCGGTGCATGCCGCTCTCTTCTTCTATGGGTGCAGCACTGTGCCTGGTTATGTACATATTTAAACTTCTGATAATAATCTCCTGCTACAACAATGGCTCCTTTCTCCTTCTTGACAGCTGGACCGGGTAGGCCAGATCTATTAAATATTATCATTTATTCTCCTTCTGAATACCATTCTTTGGAAACTCTGAGTTAATCATTGAGATTTGTGGTGCTCGAGGAGAACAGAGCAGACTGCCAGTCTGGTGCCAAGCACTCAGGAGAAGGTAGATCACGTGTCTCACTTGCAGATCTCTGTATTGTCTAAGAAAGAGCCACACACCTGGGCTTCGTCTTTCCATCTCTCCCCTATCCTCCTTTATTTCTTTCTCACGCTATTTCCTCTCTGCCGTTAATAATCAATGTATTTCTACAGCAGTGTATTTTTTTCTCGCTCTCTCTGTCTTCCTCGTTATTTCCGTTCTTTCTATTTCTTTTCCTTTTATCTTTCTTTTTCAACCTCCTTGCTCTTTATTTTTCTATGTTTGTTCCTCGGTTTATTTCCTAGACATTCATTTGCTTGAATTTCTTCCTGTTTTGGTCTGTAATCCTATCTGTTCCTCTCTACATGGCCTTTCAATCCTAATCTGTTTTTTTTTCTTAATGCCTTCTTTCTTTTGATTGATTCAGTCTTTACATTAGTCATTTCTATGTCTGTGCCTTCACATTCTTTCTTCCTCCCCTCCTTACACGTCCACTCTCTGTACCAGTGCTTTCTCCTTGTCTGTGCTCTAAGGTGGCAACTGCAGTGCTGAAGGCGCTTTGGCTGGGGAGTCCGCCTGACGTCCATTTTCCCATCACTGACTGCCTCCTCCCCCCTTCTACAGTCACCCAGTTGTGTTGCATGTGACATGCCGAAATTGGTGCTTCTTTCCCCGGGGTTTTCTGCCTAAATGGCCTGATTCACTTCGAAATGCAATTCACAAACCTACTAGTGGAAATCTTAAAATGCAATTCACAACTCAACGAGTGACAATCACCACCTCTCGCCTCTTTTCTATGGGAAGATCCTTATGCATAGAAATTAATGTATAGTAATTGTGACCAGTGCCAAGTGGAGTGTCTGGAAAGTGTGAAATACTTACTACTAAATGGGTGGGGCTAAGGAGAAGTATAGTCACGCACCCTTAAAAGAGTAGCCCTATTGCTATTCATAAACCACACATCTTCAGTTACTACAGCCAAAAAGGACGCAAAGCCGTAGTAAATGCACTCCAGCTTAGATCCAGTTTAAGTGCAGCAACCCACATGCCCAACCTCTGGTACTTCAAAACCCTCGCATAGAAAATAATGGAATAACATTTTTTAATAGAACTCCTCGTGAAATTATTCTAAAATAAATAAATTTATTTTGAAGCTGTAAATATATATATCTTTGTTTTGTTTAAATATCATAGAAAAATAAACCTATTTTATGATAACAAATTTTATTAACCTTTTACTAACTTAAAGGTAAATGTAGCTAATCTTCTAAACAATTAATTTAAATTCATTGAACTTAATTTTATAAATCAGTTTTTGGACACTTTAATACTTAATAAGTACATAGAAACCTTTACCCTAGGTGTTTCATTCTCACAAATCTTTACAAGATGAATATTTCCCATTATTAAGTGTATATTCCCATTATACACTTGTGGGACACCCCCGCGCCGCACGGCCACCAGCTGCTGCGTGTGCCCCATTGCCTGCCTTACTGCCTCGCCGCCGGCCTCGCTGCCGCCTTGGTCGCTCCCCATTTGTTTTCGCCATTTGTTTTGCCCTCTATTTGTGCTTGTATTTTTTGTTCCGTGTGATCGTTTCTCTTCCTGTTTTCGCCATTTGTTTTGCCCTCTATTTGTGCTTGTATTTTTTGTTCCGTGTGATCGTTTCTCTTCCTGTTTTAGCCATTTGTTTTGCCCTCTATTTGTGCTTGTATTTTTTGTTCCGTGTGATCGTTTCTCTTCCTGTTTTAGCCATTTGTTTTGCCCTCTATTTGTGCTTGCATTTTTTGTTCCGTGTGATCGTTTCTCTTCCTGTTTTAGCCATTTGTTTTGCCCTCTATTTGTGCCTGTTTCATTTATTGTAATCTCTGTGCCGTGTTTACAGTTTCCTTCCTGTTTGCCCGCCTACCTCGCCGCCCTCCGCTCTCCCTCCCCGCTTCCCGCCACCGCCATTTGCCCCGCCCCTTTTCTCTTCTGTTCCCTCCCCGCTCCCGCCTCCCAGCTGCTCCGCCCACCCGCGCACTTCGCCTTATATGGCGACCGTGCGAACGCGCAGCGGTCACGCACAGCGGGCGCGCCGATTGTGCGCCGAAGGCGCGCCAAAGGTAAGCCGGTCTGCGCCCGTCCGCGACCGGATCGCGACCAGCGCCAGGACCCCTGGCCCCCGAAGACCCCGTCCTACCCGCCTGACGTACTCCGCCACCACCCTCATCGCACTCAACAACGGCCGACTCCCAGAATGCCACCAAGCCACACCACGACGCACCCACGGACCTTTCAGCTGCCACGCCTGCAAATTCACCTGCATCCGGACCTGCCTCGCACCAGCACCCGCCAAGTCGAACACCAGCAGCACCCACCTCAAGTGCATCCTGCTCAACACCCGCTCCGTCCATAGACACGCCATCGAACTCTGGAACCTCCTAGACGCCACAGCCCCTGACGTTGCCTTCCTCACGGAGACCTGGATGAACGCCTCCTCAGCTCCCGACATCGCCATCGCTATCCCAGAGGGCTACAAGATCGTCCGGAGGGACCGCAACGCCAACCAGATGGGAGGAGGCATCGCCATCATCCACAGGAACACCATCCGTCTCACGACCAGCACCGACAACACCCTGACCAGCGCCGAACACCTGCATTTCCAGATCCACACCAACCCGAACACCACCCTCAGAGGCACCCTGATCTACCGACCCCCGGGACCACGCACCCAATTCAGCGAGGACATCGCCGACTTCGTCAGCCCGCATGCCCTCCCCTCCGCTGACTACATTCTCCTGGGGGACCTCAACTTCCATCTGGAGAACAACAACGACCGCAACACCAGCACCCTGTTCGACAACCTCGCCAATCTTGGACTCAAGCAGCTGGTGTCCACCCCCACCCACCTCGCCGGACACACACTCGACGCAGTCTTCTCCTCCAGCACAGACATCGACTTCAGCCACGCCTCAGAGCTTCAATGGACGGACCACAGCTGCATCCACTTCACCTTCAAGAGAACGACGACCCACCACCACCAGCAACAGGCCGCCCGCAGAAGCTGGAACAAGATCACAGCAGACCAGCTCGCCACCTCCCTGAGCCAGCACCCTCCTGCCAGCTCAGCGAACCCCAGCCAGGCCCCCGACAACCTCACGAAGTGGATCAGCATCTGCGCGGACGAGCTCGCCCCTCTGAGGACCCCGCCCAGCAGACCCGGCAGCAAGAAAGCCCCGTGGTTCACCGACGAACTCAAGAGCTCCAAGAAGAACTGCCGAGCCCTCGAGAAGAACGGAGACGGAAGAACACAGAGAGTCCGCCTACCACCGTACAAGTCAGAGGCCTCCGAAGTCATCTGCGGCGTCCCTCAAGGATCATCTCTGAGCCCCACCCTCTTCAACGTCTACATGAGCCCCCTCGCGGCCATCGTACGCAAACACAACCTCAGCATAATCTCCTATGCCGACGACACCCAGCTGATCCTCTCCCTGACCAACGACCCGCCTCCGCCAGAGCCAACCTGCACGAAGGGATGAAAGAGGTAGCCGAGTGGATGACGACCAGCCGCCTGAAACTGAACTCTGACAAGACGGAGGTCCTCATCCTGGGCTCTTCCTCCTCCGCCTGGGACGACTCCTGGTGGCCTCCCGCCCTGGGCACCGCACCCAAACCGACAGACCATGCACGCAACCTGGGCTTCATCCTGGACTCCTCCCTCTCCATGACCAGGCAAGTCAACAACGTCTCCTCGGCGTGCTTCAACATCCTACGCATGCTACGGAAGATCTTCCGGTGGATCCCCACCGAGACCAGGAAGACCGTCACCCAGGCTCTCGTCACCAGCCGACTGGACTACGGCAACGCCCTCTACGCCGGTACCACCGCCAAGCTCCAGAAGAGACTCCAGCGGATCCAGAACGCCTCAGCCAGACTCATCCTCGACATCCCACGAACCAGCCACATCACCGGACATCTGAGAGACCTTCACTGGCTCCCCGTCAACAAAAGAATCACCTTCCGCCTCCTCACCCACGCACACAAAGCCCTACACGACCAAGGCCCGAGCAACCTCAACAGCCGGATCAACTTCTACGCTCCCAAACGCCACCTCCGATCAGCCAACCACGCCCTCGCCGCCGTCCCCCGCATCCGAAGAGCGACTACAGGAGGAAGGTCCTTCTCCTACCTGGCCTCCAAGACCTGGAACTCCCTCCCTCCCGACCTGCGCCTGACCCAAGACCACCTCTCCTTCAGGAAGAAGCTGAAGACCTGGCTGTTCGAGCAGTAGCGGCACCCTCCCCCCCCCCCCCCCCAGCGCCTTGAGACCCTACGGGTATGTAGCGCGCTCTATAAGTGTCACTGATTGATTGATTGATTGAGAAAGTCTGGAGAAGGGAACCTACACCGGACAACAGGACCACCCTCAAGCTAGCCACTCGGAAGCACCACCAGCTGATCCGCGCCACCAAGAAAACTGCATTCAAGGACCCGCTGGACAACAACGCACACAACAGCAAGGAACTCTTCAACATCGTGAAAGAGCTATCCAACCCCAGCGCAGGAAACAACGACATCACCTCTGCAACTCCCTCGCTTCATACTTTCACAACAAGATCGCGGACATACACAACAGCTTCAACAACCAACCAACGCACACCATGACCGAACAACCACCCCCACCACCACCCTCCACGCGTGGGCCCCGATCAGCACCGTAGACACCATCCGCACGATGAACTCCATCCACTCCGGATCACCGACCGACCCATGCCCTCACCACGTCTTCAACAAGGCCGACGCTGTCATCGCACCCCACCTGCGAGACATCATCAACACATCCTTCGACACCGCCACCTTCCCTGAGAGCTGGAAGCACGCCGAACTCAGCGCTCTACTCAAGAAACCAACAGCGGACCCCACCGACCTCAAGAACTACCGCCCCATCTCGCTCCTCCCGTTTCCAGCCAAAGTCATCGAGAAGACCGTCAACAAGCAGATGGCCGCCTTCCTCGAGACAAATGGATCCCTCGACCCCTCACAGTCCGGCTTCCGAGCCAATCACAGCACCGAGACCGCCCTGATCGCCGCCACTGATGACATCCGAGCCCTGATGGACAACGGAGAAACAGCGGCCCTCATCCTCCTAGACCTCTCCCTAGTACAGCGCCTCAGCAACGTCGGAATCCAGGACAAGGCGCTGGAATGGATCATCTCCTTCCTCGACGGAAGAACACAGAGAGTCCGCCTACCACTGTACAAGTCAGAGGCCTCCGAAGTCATCTGCGGCGTCCCTCAAGGATCCTCTCTGAGCCCCACCCTCTTCAACGTCTACATGAGCCCCCTCGCGGCCATCGCACGCCAACACAACCTCAGGATAATCTCCTACGCCGACGACACCCAGCTGATCCTCTCCCTGACCAATGACCCTGCCACCGCCAGAGCCAACCTGCACGAAGGGATGAAGGAGGTAGCCGAGTGGATGACGACCAGCCGCCTGAAACTTAACTCTGACAAGATGGAGGTCCTCATCCTGGGCTCTTCACCTTCCGCCTGGGACGACTCCTGGTGGCCTCCTGCCCTGGGCACCGCACCCAAACCGACAGACCATGCACGCAACCTGGGCTTCATCCTGGACTCCTCCCTCTCCATGACCAGGCAAGTTAACAACGTCTCCTCGGCATGCTTCAACATCCTACGCATGTTCTGGAAGATCTTCTGGTGGATCCCCACCAAGACCAGGAAGACCGTCATCCAGGCCCTCGTCACTAGCCGATTGGACTACGGCAACGCCCTCTACGCCGGTACCACCGCCAAGCTCCAGAAGAGACTCCAGCGGATCCAGAACGCCTCAGCCAGACTCATCCTCGACATCCCACGAACCAGCCACATCTCCGGACATCTGAGAGACCTTCACTGGCTCCCCGTCAACAAAAGAATCACCTTCCGCCTCCTCACCCACGCACACAAAGCCCTACACGACCAAGGCCCGAGCTACCTCAACAGCCGGATCAACTTCTACGCTCCCAAACGCCACCTCCGATCAGCCAACCACGCCCTCGCCGCAGTCCCCCACATCCGAAGAACGACTACAGGAGGAAGGTCCTTCTCCTACCTGGCCGCCAAGACCTGGAACTCCCTCCCGATCGACCTGCGCCTGACCCAAGACCACCTCTCCTTCAGGAAGAAGCTGAAGACCTGGCTGTTCGAGCAGTAGCGGCACCCCCCATCCCCCAGCGCCTTGAGACCCTACGGGTATGTAGCGCGCTCTATAAGTGTCATGATTGATTGATTGATTATATTAATTACATATTCAAAATGAAGCTAATACTGCTGTAGCATTTTAATTGTGTTATACATTTAAAACAAATATTAACAATTATTTTACATCTAACCTCGACTGTGCACGTCCAAAGGCTATTTAATCTGGGTGGAGGCTAGAGGCAGGGCGTAGGGCACAGTGCCTCACTACAGGCTTGGTACTGTGGTAAACCCAATTGCCCATGGCCTAAGGCTGTTGCAAGTAGGCCGTGGATGACAGCAAAGAGATGGGCGAAGGCCCTTGCTGCAAGTCTGGCATCTACCTAACCCCCACTGTTACGCCAAAGGTCGCTAACGTGGGCTGGCGGCATTTGGTAGGGCACAGTGACTGGCCACAGGCTAGCCCCTGCGGGCATGCACAGTCAGAGGTAACTGAGGGAAGGGTGTAAAGCACTGGGGTTGGCTGCAGGCCAGGCCCTGTGCCAAGCACCAACTGCACATGCTGAAACTCCATGCTCATCAGGGGGCAGGTATGGTACACGTTGGGTGCAGATTGTGGCCTCACATCAACCCCTACGCACAATCACCATTGCAGACGCCAAAGGGTTAGCTGAAGGCACGCTGGACCTGGCCACTGGATAAAGGCTGTGTTCCATATGAGTTGGCGGACGGCAGTGGTTTGTGCAGAGGTTGTCAGGCCCTGCACCAGTGCTTAGTTTGAGCCGGTGGTCTCCGGTGCACCGGCCCTTAATCATCAACACCAGCGCTTTTCATGAGGATCAGTTAGGGACACATTAATTTACTGGGAGATTAAATAATTTTCCCAGAATCACAAGAAGTTAAGCCTAGCTGAGACTTGAACCTGGTTACCCTGCTCTGACATCTCTCCACTTTCATGGTTGGGAGTCGGTTCTACTTTTTTAGGCAGCGCTGTCAGAAGAAATAGGCTGGTGCAAGCTGGCCCCTGACGAGAGCACTGGCACTTATTTTTTTTACAAATTGACCACTGCCCTGCACCCAGCGACTGCTGCAGGGGTTGAAAGCTCATGTCAGCAGCAGCCCAGGCCATGCTGCTAACACCTGCTGCGCGCAGCTGAACGCTGCATGTAGCGGGATTTGGAAATTAGGAAATGTATTCATTTTACTTAAAAACGGATTCATAGTTCTGGCTCAAAATGTAACAAAATACTGAAATTTACCAAGTAAGCTTACACAAACACCCGACCAACAAGATTCAAAACAACAATTTGCGAACACGCTAGAAACAAAGGAAAGAGAAAAAAAGAGTTAAAAAGAGGTGGTTTCTTACATTCGAGACACAACTACGCCTACAACTCAGTTTTTACCTATGTTATTTGCAATTAATTTAAATATCCATGGAAAAGAACACATGTTGGAGATGGTCGAGAAGCTCAAAGTGGAAACTATGGGCCTCATTTATGAGAAATGACGCATCGCTGCATGAAAGCAGCGATGCATCACTTCTCAGTGCGCACTCCTTGCGACATTCCTGATGCGTCATATTTAATGTATGACGCATCATGTTGCAAGGAGTTACAGATACGTCAGTATTTCTGAACTATCTGTAAGTGCAAAAGTGGCGCTTGCTGGAGTGTGTCACAAAAGTGACGCAACTCCAGCAATGCGTCCTTTCACATGGGGCGAGCCCCATGTGAAAGGGCCTGAGTTAGTCTTACTCCTGCTGTGAGGCAGGCGCAAGATTTTGACGCAACGGCGTCCTAGAAGTGATGCAGTGAAATCTCATAGATTTCACTGCATCATTTTAACAAGGCTTTTTGCGGCAGAACGCCCCCCCCCCTGCATAAATTATACCTGACGCAAGAATAATGTAGTGCAGGGGTTTACAGAGTGATGCATCTGCTTAGATGGTCACTTTGTAAATAATGCGCAACAGGATGCATGTTTTACGCCGCCAATGCGTCACATAAAGTGACGCATCAGAAGCGCAAAACTGACGCACCCACAAATTTACTCCCTGTAAAACTGTTGTCGGGGGCGGGGCTACATGGCTTTGAGCCGTTACATCAGCTTGACTGTCCACTCTAATTGGCGACTGCACATAAGTGCGCCAATAAGAAATATATAAAGTAAAAATGCGTCCATATATCGGCACTTTCGTTGACCTAACTTCATTCATTGGTCTTTGCAACTGTCATTCGCATTTTGTTTCTACCCGCCACAGAACAATAGTGGGTAATGGATGAGTCAAATTAAGCCACTGGCGCTCTACAGCTGTGAACAATGGATTGTTCTCCAATCAAATGTGTACATCTGCCTAAAAAAAATGCATTTCAGTGCCAGGCTTGTGGGCCAATACTTTACCATGTCAATCCTTTTTTTTGCTGTAGATCCTCTAACTTTTTCATTTCTTGAAGCCAACTGTGTGCGTCTAAACTATATCTACAGGTTACAGTAATTAAAAGCCAATAGTACGTTTACTTTACCAGCTCCCGCCAAAGTGCTCGAAAAAACTCGTTCAGCAACAACTAGCTGGCTTTTTAGAAACATCTGGTGCTTACCACGATTCTCAGCACATTTTTGGACCAGGATATAGCACTGTGTCAGCACTAATCGAGATGGCAGATGCTGTACGCTGGAGCATGGACGAGGGATCAAGAGCGGTGTTGGTGCTGCTTGACTTGTCAGCAGTATTCAACACCGTCTCCCACCCCCTCCTCCTAGACCACCTACAATCCATAGGCATCCAGGGCACGCCCACTTCAGTGGGGAGTCCCCCAAGGCTCCTCACTGAGCCCCCTCCTATTTAATGTTTATTTCTCACCCCTTGCTGACATCATCGCTCAAACTGGAATAAAGGCCACCTCCTACGCTGATGATATTCAACTTTTGTTTTCGTTCAACAGTATTACCCAAACCACCTTTGACCCACTAAAAAACTGCCTACGTACAATCGCCCAGTGGATGGACAATAACTTCCTCAGGCTAAACGCAGGAAAAACGGAGGTATTATTCTTTCACCAGCGTCCCCACTAGATCCCAACATCTGGTGGCCTCTTGATTTGAGTGCCCCACCCCAGCCTAAAGACTCGGTGAAAAACTTAGGGGTTAGATGGGATTCTAACCTCTCATTTCAACAACAAGTACACACAGTCTCTGCAGCATGCTTTGCCAAGATCAGGATGGTGAAAAAGTTCATAAATTTCTTACCTAACAACACCAGGAAGACTATAGTCCAGGCGTTGATCACCTCGCATCTGGACTACGCCAATGGCCTGTACACCGGACTGTCTGCAGGTCTATGCCATCGACTTCAGACAGTCTAGAATGCTGCAGTACGACTGGTTGGTGGCATTCCCCTACGCGAGCACATTTTTCCCCACCGTCGCAGACTTCATGACTGCCCATACAAAAAATGGCAGAATTCAAAGCACTGGTACTGGCTCATCGTGCAATGAGAGGCAAGGGCTCTGCCTATCTTTCCACCTGCCTCACCCCCTACAGCAACACCAGGACTCTTCGTTCTTCTTCAAAAAATCTCCTCACCACTCTCAGATTCAAAAAAACCCGCTCAGGCAGAAAAACCTTCCAAGTATGTACCTCTGCCCTCTGGAACAAGTTACCAAATTCCATCCGTATGATCCAGGAAGAACTCCCCTTCCGAAGAGCTTTAAAAACCTACCTGTTCTGTTAACCATCCCCTCTTCAAACAACATCTAATTCAGCATAAGATCGCACAGGAGCGCCGGGACACCCCGTTCGGGTATCTGTGCTCTATAACAAAATACACGAAATAAATAAATAAATACTTTGTGTCTAGAATTTAATTTTCCTCTGCTGTGCTTTTAAGCAAAAGAAAGTATTTCCATACCTGTTCTAGATGCGCTTTTGCTTTTCTGATACAAAGTGCATGTACTATTCTATTAAAATTATATACAGCCATATGGCCATCATGTTTAGACAGTGGCAGGCTGTCTTTTTTCTTTTAATGGATTAGACTACAAAAAAAGTAACTATTGCACTATTTTGCAAAGATAAGACCAATTGACTATACCAATATTTATTACACGTAATATCCAATGTGTTAAATATGTAAGCATTATTAACTGTATCTATGGGAACTAACAACTGTTAACTACCTGTCAAAAAATATATACTTGAGTCCCAATAGGTATGCACATATTTAACAGGCATTATTGCCCTGCAGGCATGGGCAATTAGGCGTCCATCACCCTTACCTCTAAAAACAAGAGTACAGTGGGAGCAGGGAACCACTCCCATTACAAAAAAGAAAGACGCGAAGATGAGAAGCAGCAGAGGTGCCGCAGCAAAGACACACAGAGAACCTGCTAGATGGCTCTGACACAGAATTCTGGCTCCACATTTGCTCTCAGAGAGATGGAGCTCGAGAATAGGAGTGGGAGTGACTGGCGTAATTCTCTCTAGCGTTATTACAAGCATTTGCTGCAAAATTACTTGTAATTATGCATAATTGTATGGGAAGTGGACTCTACCATTTGGCGCTCTTTCTTATACTTGTGAGGCTGTCCTGCCTCCCACGAGGTAACTATCCAAGCTTCCTTGAAGTACACCAAACGTAGTCGATGCATAAAGATCCCTCCCTCCCCAGCCACTTCCTGTTAGCTACCAAAGAATAAATTGTGTCACAGGAACTAAGAGGAAGGGAACTTACTATGATTAGAAAGACTATTCTAAGGGTAATGAAGTTTAGTGGTAAGCAATGGGTTCATTACACCTAAACTTTGGCCTTCCCATCTTAGGGGCCTATTACGATTGCGGTTTTTCCGCATCCTCCGGGCCGGCGGAAGCCACCGCCGGCCCGGAGGATGCGGAAAAACCGCAGCGGACCCACCAAAGACCCACCGCCACATTAGGATGGCTGGTGGGTCCTGGTTTCCGTCTGAAGCTTTTCAGCCGCCGTTGGCTTACAACCATGGTGGAAAAGCTGTAATAAGGTGGCGGTGTCTCTCAGACACCGCCAGCCATATTAGTATGGGCTTTAAAAAATGCATTTCCGCTGCGGGTTTTCCGCCATGGAAAAGCATGTGGACCTTCGCTGCGGGGGCCCGTTGTGGGCCCCCTGGGTGAAGGGAGGGTGTGGGGTGCACATGGGGGGTACCTATGATACCCCCCTGTTTTTGTATGCAGAAATCGGCAGGCACCGCACGTGCCTGCATCTTTCTGCATACAAATGCAATATATGCATTTTTACCATTGTGGCAGGTGCAGCTTCAACCCGCACCCGCCGCAATGGTAAAAATAGAGGATGTGACCGCCAGGGTGGCGGTCACATCCTAATTAGACAGGAGGGAACTCCGCAGGCCATGCGGAGGTTCCCTCATCCTCTATGGTCGCGGACGGACTCAAGTCCGTCCGCGCTCATAATGGACCCCTTAGTCTATATTCTTGAGGCTATGCCAAAGCTAAAAAAAGGCAGATACAATTTATGCTGCTCAAAAAATATTATTACATCCTGTAATTACGTATTTGCTGATTTAAGAAATGATGCTCCAAAATTCACAGAATCATTCAGAGACAATAATGCTGACGAAAGGTGTTAAGGTTGGCGTAGGTAGCAGCTCTGCATATTTCCGGTAGGGAGGATCAACCTGCCTCTGCCTAAGTAGTAGCCAGGTCCTCGTGGATCTAGCCAACACATTATCTGGCAGCTGTTCACCAATAGCCGCACAGGATTGAGAAAGGACCTGTTTGACTCATTTACTGATAGTCACCATAGGTGCCTGCTAGCCTCTGTTTGCTGACCCATAGGATATGATCATAGACTGAGATCGTCTACATTCCTTTGATCTCTCTAGATAGATCTGCAAAGCTCTTATCAGATCTAGAGAAGAAAGAACATTTTCATAGTCCAGAGTACCTGGGAGAAAAATGTTCTGGGTTGGTTGAAAATGAGACTGGACTTTAACTTGAATCTAGGGTTTGATTTGGGAATCCCCCTGAAGAAACTTCAACTAAGGATAGGAAATTAACAGAGATATCAACGCCCCATTCTTCTTGTAGATGTTAATGCTAGTTACGCCACCAAGAAGGCAGTTTTTTTGCAGAAACCCTTGAGATGGGAGCTAGATTTAATTGTTCATAAGGTGCTTTCTGTAGACCTTGCAAAACTAGTGAAAGATCTTATGAAGAGATTGGATTCAATACCCTCAGCCTTTTTAAGTTAAAAGATTTGAGGAGTTTTTTCACTGAAAGGACAGTGTAAGATGGATCCTCTAGAGGCGCTTCTACAGGGATTAATTGCAGCCCATTGAGCTGTCAATGTAGAAGGAGCCCGACCCTTAGAGACCCCAGACAATAGAAGAATGAATCCAGTATCTTGACGAGGTCTACTGAAACAGGATCATATCCTGGTTTATTTCACCATTTTGAAAAATGTACCCACTGCTGGGCAAAGGTTCAGGGGTCAAGTCTTTCTTTGAAAAAAAATGTCACAGGCCTCCTCTATGGAACATCCTAATTTTTGTAAGCTAACCCTTTTATTTTCCCGGCTGTCAGCATTACTGTTGCAACTGAATGCAACTTAACACTGGAAATCGAAGGGGACTAGGACAAAAAGGTAGCATAGGTTAGACAACTGTGAAAGGAGAGGAATCCAAGGTCTGCTTGGCCCGAATGGAGCAATGAGGATTACTATTGCTTTCTCTCTCAGAGTCCTCGGACACACCTTTGGGCAGAGGGGAATCAGAGGGAAGGTGTATAAAAGCTGATGAGGCCACGGAACTGAGAGAGCATCTGTACCCAGGCTTCCCATACAAAACTGAGGAAGAAGGGCAGTTGTGGGGACACAAACAGGTATAGAGTCGACTGACCCCACTACTTTGTCACAAATAGAACATCTTCCTGACTTGCTGAATATAGCGAGTCCGCTGGCAGATTCCCGGCCCTTTGTATTCGGCAGCAAGAGGTGGGCAGAGTGATTAAGGTAATTGAGGGGAGTCATGGGAGAGTGGCCACAATGCCAGAAGACATTATTAAGGTGTTTGAGGAATATAATAGAAAGTTATATACAGAGGATAAGTATCCCTCTGAAGGGCAACAAAGGAATTTTTATAGTCCGGCAATAATCATGCCCTAGACTCTGGGAGGCAGAATAATTAGATTCTGTTTTTACAATGGAAGAAGTAGGTAATGCGCTAAAGGCATTGACTGCAGGGAAATCGGCAGGCACAGATCAGACTCCCCTAGAATTTAATAAAACGGTTTTTCTTCAGCTGGCTAAGGATCTATTGGAACTGCTCTGTGAGGTTCAACAGGAATGGATTACATCAAGCTGATGGGAGGGAACCGACATTATAGTTGTAATAAAAAAGGGAAAGCCTCCAAAAACACAGGGTCATATTGGCCGATATCCCTGATCAACTCTCATACAGAGCTGTACTCATAGTTCTTAGCGACTCACATGGGGAGGACCATAGAAAGGTGAATATCACCTTGGGAGCACTGGTTTATTCTGGGCCGGGGAATAACAGACTATAGGAGATGGTTCATTGCTCTATGTGACATTGGTGCAACTTCAGGCGATTCCTTGGCTATGAACCTACTTGTTGCCAAGAAAGTATTTGCTCAAGTTGCCTTGGGGAGGATCCTAGAGTGCAAAGGTTTGGGTCAGGCATAGTGAAGGCTTTGAAGGCATTATATCACCATCCTTTTGCATAACTCCACATTATGGGTCAAGAATCAGATTGGATCCACATCTCGTGAGGTACAAGGCAGGGCTGTCCACGATCCCCTATTCTTTTTGCCTTGTAGAGTGAACCCCTAATAAAGCAAATGGTAAACAACCAGCAACGGTAATTGGTTTTAAAATAAAAGTTTCTTTGCTAAAACTGCTGAAAAACACGTAAACCGGCAACTGGTGAAGTTTATGAATGAGAAAGGGCTCCTGCATGAGACTCAGTCAGGCTTCGGACCGCGTTTCAGCACTGAATCCGCCCTCCCTGCAGATAAAATTGCTTCCCTAATCATGCTAGACTTAAGTGTGGCTTTTGACACCGTGCCCCATGGCCTCTTACTAGAGCAGCTATGGAGGCAGGGTATTGGGGGACGTGCCCTTAAATGGTTTGTGGATTTCCTGCATAACCACACCTTTCAGGTGATTCAGTAGCCCTGCATCTCTTGTAGTCATCTACTTGCAGCAGGGAGTGCACAGTTTTCGGCACTCAGTCTGTTCCTGTTCAACTTGTATATGCACCCTCTGACGGACGTGGTTGAGCACCACAACATGAGGATCGTGTCTTATGCTGACGACACTCAGCTGTACATCAACCTGGCGCAAGATAATGGAAGTGCTGCAGCCAATTCTAGGGCCTGCTTGGCGGACCTCGCTGAATGGATGAACTACAGCTGCCTGAAATTAAATGCAGGCAAAACAGAAGCCCTGAGGGTAAGGAAACAACCCTCAATATGGTCTTCCATGTGGTGGCCTAGCCAACTGAGCCCCACACCTGTCCCCAAACCTAAGGTGAAAAATCTTTGTTTTATGTTCGACTCCTCCCTGTCCTTTGATGGCCAGATCTCCGCTGCTATTGGCACCTGCTCTGGGGTACTAAAGATTCTCCCAAAAATATAGGGGCTCCTCCGGGCTCAACCAAGAAAACTGTAGTTCAGGCCCTGCTGCTATCGGGTTTGTACTACTGTACTGTACTCTACCTGGGGGTTTCCAAAGGCAGGTAGGGAATTTACCAAAGGCTGCAAAACGCTCCAGCTTGAATGTCGTTGATTGTTCTGAAACATTCTCCCATGAGCACAGGACTTGCTCAACTTCACTTGCTCCCTATCAAGCATAGGGTATCCTTGAAAGCACTCTGTTACTGCCATTCAATTCTCAGGAAGTCTGCACTACCTTCTTCCCTTGATTAAACTCTACCTTCCTAACTGCCATCTCAGGTCCGCAGGGTCTGCAATGACTGTGATCCTTATGGCTACCAGAATGCACCTGGGGGTAGCTCTTTCAGATTCCAGGCTGCCAGACTTTGAAACTCTATGCCTTTCGATCTGAGAATGGAGCTATCTGAAGTTTGAGTCCCAAAAAAATTGGAGACTTGGCTATTTTGGCAACACTGAAGGTAATAATGAATGAAACTCAGAAAAGGAATTTTAGGCCACTGTTGGAGGAATCTTAGCACAGGACCACGCCTCCTGGAGTTAACAAGTGCTCTATAAACCCCCTAACATAACATAACATATCAAAGAGTTAGTGTAAGTAAATGATATAGCATTGCTGATGCCTGACGCCCAGACAGCCCTTTTGGAAGTAGAAAGATTGGCAGAGGAGTTTGGATCACTCTCAAGGTACCATCTTAACACCGGGAAGTCATAGTTGATATGCACTCGCAACATTGATCTGACAGACAGCAGGAGAGTTCATAATGCCACATATTTAGGAATAAAGATTACAGCAGCGTTTGGTACTCTCTATAAAGTGAATCTAGAGTGATGTTAGGAAAGACCAGCCAAGACCTGAGACAGTTTAATGGATTGCAGCTTACTTTAATCTGCAAACATATTGTTCTGGAAATGTTTTTTTTTGTCCAAAATTCTATTTCTATTTAGAACCATACCTCTGGAGCTGGAAGTGTACTGCAACAAATGATGGACGGAATGCTGAATGATTCAAACATGTCCCCTCACTCAAGAGATCTGGGTTAAATCTATTGTTCTTTTGTACCCTGCGCAACCTCAGTTTGGACCCATCCATATGCAAGTCAGTCTTAACCCTGTGCCTCATGGGAACAGTTTAGACCGCACTGCCAAGCCAGGTCCTCCCAGGGCCAGAAATAAGCATCCAAGGACCGGTTTCGGGGTATGTCATCCTTCATCAGCAAAGCTAGCTTGAATCCCGTGGCAGAGTGAGCAAGGGACCCACGTCTGGGCATATACATCTCGCTTCGGGCAAAAAGTGCAACTGCAAAAAATTATGGACGGAATACTGAATGATTCAAACATTCTCCCACAGTCAAGAGATCTGGGTTAAATCCATTGTTCTTTTGAGCTGGAAGAGCAGTGGCCCCAAAAGTTCGTAGCTATGTGCACCAACTTTATTTGGCAATATTCAAGGGCAAGATGGCCCAAAAGTGTATGGTGCTCCCAATGGCCAGAGGTGGGTGGGCAGTACCTATCCGATGGCTATATTACTAGGCTGCACTTTATCAGCATGTGAAAGTTTTATTGTCAGCTAAGGGTCATACTCAGTCACCCGGATCATTTCTAGGAGACCCCCAAGTGTCTACGAGTTAGCTTTGGGTGGTGAAGCTAGGGGTGTTTTTTAAGACATTTTGAACCCAATTACTACAAAATGATTGGAGTTTAAGGTAGTGGCAGAAGCAGTAAAGATTTGGAGCCGGGTAAAAAAAAAAGATAGAAATTTCCAAGTGTAATCGTTATACTCCACTATGGTACTCCCCCTCATTTCCCACGGTGTTTCAGGATGGTATTCATAGGTGGTTGATAAAGGCAGACATTTCCCGGCTGGGCAATTTGTTTTACTAAGAGTAATTAGGCTATTTGTGGCTCTGCAACAGGACTTTGGATTGGATAGAGGATTTTTTTCAAATTTGCACAGACTAGAAATAGCTTGCATAAACTGTTATTTTTCACCCTGAAAAGTCCCTCTCTTGGATTTTATTATATGCCAGGCAACTAAGATGTTTTCATTACTGAAAAAAATGGCGGTGGACGACCTTGACAACCAAGTAGTTAAATGGGTGGAATAGCTGGTGATGCAGGGTCTAAAAAATTGGCCCTCAGTAGAGGTTGAGATGAATGTGTTGCTGACAGCAAGTCTGGAAACTCAGAATTATAAAAACATTTTTAGTTTATATTACACACTGGCCAATTTGTTCAGTTGGGGCAAAAAGTCTAATGACAAATGCCCTCAGATGTTTTAGGACACATATTTTATGATTGTACAACGTTAGCTGCACTGGAAGAGGGTATTGAGGGTTACTGGAGCAGGATCTTTAGAAGAGAGATATATTTAAGGCCATCACTGATGCTATGGAGGGCTGACCCTCTCTCGTTGGGATGTGGTACAGTTTCATTTTAGGTTTATTTCCACTGCAGTGGCACTACTTGTGATAGTGACTGGCTGGTAAGATAGTGAACCATCTATGGTTCACAACTGTGGTTTTCTCAGCTACTGCGCATGCATAATCTAGAGAGAACTTGGTATAATGGCAACAGAATAGGCGCCAGAAAGCGGGGGCGCAGATTTGGTCCCCCATGACAACATGTATCAAAGAGCGTTTCGACTGTAGTGACTGGCTCACCCCAGATGTTGTGACTACAAGCAAGGCAGGTAACAACGATTAATGAAGTTTGACAAGGGGAACTTGGAGGGTGTTTCTTTCCTGCTATTCTCTTGCCTATGAATGTATGTAAATCTGCTGATTTCACAGTTTTCTACCAAGAGGAAGTATGGGTATTGGTGAATCAATGGCAATGAAATTATTCTGTTAAAATGTTGAATGTATTTGTATGACAATGGTTAACTTTATGGCTGATTAATATATGTTTTGACGTCCGATGTAAGAATGAATTTGATATTATATTATTTAATAACCATGTTATGCTCAATAAAAAATGGAAATCTTTCTGACTGCGGTGTTAGTCTATTTTGTATGGTAGTTTCCATACTGTCTGTCGACTATAAAGTTGTCCTACCCAAGAATATACATAGCTTGTAGGTATAGAAGATTTTCTTCTGCGCATAGGAAAATCTCACTGTCTAGAGAAGCTAAGGTCAGAGACTTGGTCCCCCGGCTGTTTAAATAGGACTTCGCAACTCGGTTGGCCATGCTGACAATCACAGCTTTTCCAATGACAGCAATAGTGAAGCTGTAAAGAGCTCTGCTGATCGCGTCTAACTCCCACCAGTTTAAGATTTGGCTCTACACAGGGGGCCAACTATCCTGCATCTGCTGATCTTCGAACTTCACTCTACAACCCACTGACTCGAATCTGCTGTAATGACTTGGAGAAGAGTATCTATCATAGAATTTCCCTACTGAAGATTTTCTGGGATTAACCACCATTGCAGGGACTGAACAGTGGTCTGATGCATTGGTATCTGAAAATGGTAGATCTTGGAAGCCTCAGGTGGTGTTGAAGCCATGGGACTACTGCTGTCCAGGAGGCCATGAGACCTTGAACTCTCAGCCTCTGATGAGCTGAGGCAGTTTTGAATTGGAGTAGTTGTAACACCTGGCAACGAAGGTTCAACCTCCTTAGTTTGGAGAACTGCTGATGACAAATCTCAAAGACTCCAAGGTTTCACAAACCCGCTGTGAATGTTCCTTCACCAAAAAAAAAAAAAAAGGCGCATCAAATAGCTAGTCATCCAGATATGGAAATATTTGTACACCAAGCACATGCAGATGAGCAACGACTGGAGCACGTACCTCCGTTGAGACTCTCGGAGAAGACATAGAGACTGAAGGGGAGGACTGCAGAGGAAATTATTGTCTGGTATGTCTCTTGTAGATACAATGTTACCAGATTAGTTGAATGACAGTCTGAAGAGATTTCATTTTGAACAAGATTTACAAGACTCTTGCGACACTTTTACGCCACTGTTGTGTAACTTTTGTGAAGCAGCAACGTCATAAACAATGCACCATGTTGTGACACATTTACAACGCCACTGCAAGAAAACCTTACGCGATGCATCACGTTGTAAAGCCCTGTGTCACATTATACCTGTGTCAGGTATAATGTATGCAGGGTGGGCGTTCTGACGCAAGAAAGCCTCATAAAAGTGAGGCTGTGAATTCTACAGGATTTCACAGAGTCATTTTCATGACTCCACTGTGTTGAAACCTTACGCCTGCTTCAAGCAGGCTTAAGGAGTGTTGCAGCATTATAGAAATAGGCATTTCGAAGCATTGCTGGAGTTGTGTCATGCTTGTATACGACTCCAGCAATGCGTTGCCTTTATGCCAATAGATGTGTCACGCATCTGTTAATCCTTGCACCACAGTGCACTGCATTGTAAATGTAACACATCCATAGTGGCGCACAAAATAATTTTTTTAAGTTTCAAAAGATACGTTCATTAAAAGTATGTCAATGGAGAAAAGACAAGATGATCAAATAACAAAGCAACATAAATGAGCATTAAGTAGCATAATATTAATTGTACACAGGTAAATAATCATATTAGAGGAGAAGAACCATGAGAAAAAGAAAAAATAAACTATAAAGGGTATAAGGAGAGGAAAAACGAATATGGAACATAATAATTATGTAAATAGAACAAAATTACAATTTGTCAAGTGTAAGTTAAAAAAAATAAATAGACAAAATAGACAAATTGATTAAGGATTATTGATTAATCATGCTAGACTTAAGTGTGGCTTTTGACACCGTGCCCCATGGCCTTTTACTAGAGCAGCTATGGAAGCAGGGTATCGGGGGACGTGCCCTTAAATGGTTTGTGGATTTCCTGCATAACCACACCTTTCAGGTGATTCAGTAGCCCTGCATCTCTTGTAGTCATCTACTTGCAGCAGGGAGTGCACAGTTTTCGGCACTCAGTCTGTTCCTGTTCAACTTGTATATGCACCCTCTGACGGACGTGGTTGAGCACCACAGCATTAGGATCGTGTCTTATGCTGACGACACTCAGCTGTACATCAACCTGGCGCAAGATAATGGAAGTGCTGCAGCCAATTCTAAGGCCTGCTTGGCGGACCTCGCTGAATGGATGAACTTCAGCTGCCTGAAATTAAATGCAGGCAAAACAGAGGCCCTGAGGATAAGGAAACAACCCTCAATATGGTCTTCCATGTGGTGGCCTAGCCAACTGAGCCCCACACCTGTCCCCAAACCTAAGGTGAAAAATCTTTGTTTTATGTTCGACTCCTCCCTGTCCTTTGATGGCCAGATCTCCGCTGCTATTGGCACCTGCTCTAGGGTACTAAAGATTCTCCCAAAAATATAGGGGCTCCTCCGGGCTCAACCAAGAAAACTGTAGTCCAGGCCCTGCTGCTATCGGGTTTGTACTACTGTACTGTACTCTACCTGGGGGTTTCCAAAGGCAGGTTGGGAATTTACCAAAGGCTGCAAAACGCTCCTGCTTGAATGTCGTTGATTGTTCTGAAACATTCTCCCATGAGCACAGGACTTGCTCAACTTCACTTGCTCCCTATCAAGCATAGGGTATCCTTGAAAGCACTCTGTTACTGCCATTCAATTCTCAGGAAGTCTGCACTACCTTCTTCCCTTGATTAGACTCTACCTTCCTAACAGCCATCTCAGGTCCGCAGGGTCTGCAATGACTGTGATCCTTATGGCTACCAGAATGCACCTGGGGGTAGCTCTTTCAGATTCCAGGCTGCCAGACTTTGAAACTCTATGCCTTTCGATCTGAGAATGGAGCTAACTGAAGTTTGAGTCCCAAAAAAATTGGAGACTTGGCTATTTTGGCAACACTGAAGGTAATAATGAATGAAACTCAGAAAAGGAATTTTAGGCCACTGTTGGAGGATTCTTAGCACAGGACCACGCCTCCTGGAGTTAACAAGTGCTCTATAAACCCCCTAACATAACATAACATATAAAAGTGTTAGTGTAAGTAAATGATATAGCATTGCTGATGCCTGATGCCCAGACAGCCCTTTTGGAAGTAGAAAGATTGGCAGAGGAGTTTGGATCACTCTCAAGGCACCATCTTAACACCGGGAAGTCATAGTTGATATGCACTCGCAACATTGATCTGACAGACAGCAGAGTTCATAATGCCACATATTTAGGAATAAAGATCACAGCAGCGTTTGGTACTCTCTATAAAGTGAATCTAGAGTGATGTTAGGAAAGGCCAGCCAAGACCTGAGACAGATTAATGGATTACAGCTTACTTTAATCAGCAAACATGTTGTTCTGAAAATTTTTCTTTTTGTCCAAAATTCTATTTCTATTTAGAACCATACCTCTGGAGCTGGAAGTGTAACTTCAACAAATGATGGACGGAATGCTGAATGATTCAAACATTTCCCCCCACTTAAGAGATCTGAGTTAAATCCATTGTTCTTTTGTACCTTGCGCAACCTCAGTTTGGACCCATCCATATGCAAGTCAGTCTTAACCCTGTGCCTCATGGGAACAGTTTAGACCGCACTGCCAAGCCAGGTCCTCCCCGGGCCAGAAATAAGCATCCAAGGACCGGTTTCGGGGTATGTCACCCTTCATCAGCAAAGCTAGCTTGAATCCCATGGCACAGTGAGCAAGGGACCCACGTCTGGGCATACTCATCTCGCTTCGGGCAAAAAGTGTAACTGCAAAAAATTATGGACGGAATGCTGAATGATTCAAACATTCTCCCCCAGTCAAGAGATCTGGGTTAAATCCAGTGTTCTTTTGAGCTGGAAGAGCAGTGGCCCCAAAACTTTGTAGCTATGTGCACCAACTTTATTTGGCAATATTCAAGGGCAAGATGGCCCAATAGTGTATGGTGCTCCCGATGGCCAGAGGTGGGTGGGCAGTACCTATTCGAAGGCTATATTACTAGGCTGCACTTTTTCAGCATGTGAAAGTTTTATTGTCAGCTAAGGGTCATACTCAGTCACCCGGATCATTTCTAGGAGACCCCCCCAAGTGTCTACTAGTTAGCTATGGGTGGTGAAGCTAGGTGTGTTTTTTAAAACATTTTGAACCCAATTACTACAAAATGATTGGAGTTTAAGGTAGTGGCAGAAGCAGTAAAGATTTGGAGCCGGGTAAAAAAAAAGATAGAAATTTCCAAGTGTAATCGTTATACTCCACTATGGCACTCCCCCTCATTTCCCACGGTGTTTCAGGATGGTATTCATAGGTGGTTGATAAAGGCAGACATTACCCGGCTGGGCAATTTGTTTTACTAAGAGTAATTAGGCTATTTGTGGCTGTGCAACAGGACTTTGGATTGGATAGAGGATTTTTTAAAAATTTGCACAGACTAGAAATAGCTTGCATAAACTGTTATTTTTCACCCTGAAAAGTCCCTCTCTTGGATTTTATTATATGCCAGGCAACTAAGATGTTTTCATTACTGAAAAAAATGGCTGTGGACGACCTTGACAACCAAGTAGTTAAATGGGTGGAATAGCTGGTGATGCAGGGTCTAAAAAATTGGCCCTCAGTAGAGGTTGGGATGAATGTGTTGCTGACAGCAAGTCTGGAAACTCAGAATTATAAAACCATTTTTAATTTATATTACACACTGGCCAATTTGTTCAGTTGGGGCAAAAAGTCTGATGACAAATGCCCTCAGATGTTTTAGGACACATATTTTATGATTGTACAACGTTAGCTGCACTGGAAGAGGGTATTGAGGGTTACTGGAGCAGGATCTTTAGAAGAGAGATATATTTAAGGCCATCACTGATGCTATGAAGGGTTGACCCCTCTCTCGGTGGGATGTGGTGCAGTTTCATTTTAGGTTTATTTCCACTGCAGTGGCACTACTTGTGATAGTGACTGGCTGGTAAGATAGTGAACCATCTATGGTTCACAACTGTGGTTTTCTCGGCTACTGCGCATGCATAATCTAGAGAGAACTTGGTATAATGGCAACGGAATGGGCACCAGAAAGCGAGGGGGATCAAAGAGCGCTTCGACTGTAGTGACTGGCTCACCCCAGATGTTGTGACTACAAGCAAGGCAGGTAACAACGATTAATGAAGTTTGACAAGGGGAACTTGGAGGGTGTTTCTTTCCTGCTATTCTCTTGCCTATGAATGTATGTAAATCTGCTGATTTCACAGTTTTCTACCAAGAGGAAGTATGGGTATTGGTGAATCAATGGCAATGAAATTATTCTGTTAAAATGTTGAATGTATTTGTATGACAATGGTTAACTTTATGGCTGATTAATATATGTTTTGACGTCCGATGTAAGAATGAATTTGAAATTATATTATTTAATAACCATGTTATGCTCAATAAAAAATGGAAATCTTTCTGACTGCGGTGTTAGTCTATTTTGTATGGTAGTTTCCATACTGTATGTCGACTATAAAGTTGTCCTACCCAAGAATGTACATAGCTTGTAGGTATAGAAGATTTTCTTCTGCGCATAGGAAAATCTCACTGGCTAGAGAAGCTAAGGTCAGAGACTTGGTCCCCCGGCTGTTTAAATAGGACTTCGCAACTCGGTTGGCCGTGCTGACAATCACAGCTTTTCCAATGACAGCAATAGTGAAGCTGTAAAGAGCTCTGCTGATCGCGTCTAACTCCCACCAGTTTAAGATTTGGCTCTATACAGGGGGCCAACTATCCTGCATCTGCTGCTCTTCGAACTTCACTCTACAACCCACTGACTCGATTCTGCTGTAATGACTTGGAGAAGGGATCTATTATAGAATTTCCCTACTGAAGATTTTCTGGGATTGACCACCATTGCAGGGACTGAACAGTGGTCTGATTCACTGGTATCTGAAAATGGTAGATCTTGGAAGCCAGAGGCCAATGGGATCATACATTTAGAAACAGAGGTCTCAGGTGGTGTTGAAGCCATGGGACCACTGCTGTCCAGGAGGCCATGAGACCTTGAACTCTCAGCCTCTGATGGCTGAGGCAGTTTTGAATTGGAGTAGTTGTAACACCTGGCTACGAAGGTTCAGCCTCCTTAGTTTGGGAGAACTGCTGATGACAAATCTCAAAGACTCCAAGGTTACACCAACCCGCTGTGAACGTTCCTTTACCAAAAAAAAAGGAAGGCGCATCAAATAGCTAGTCATCCAGATATGGAAATATTTGTACACCAAGCACATGCAGATGAGCAACGACTGGAGCACGTACCTCCGTTGAGACTCTCGGAGAAGACATAGAGACTGAAGACTGAAGGGGAGGACTGCAGACAAAATTATTGTCTGGTATGTCTCTTGTAGATACAATGTTACCAGAAATTCTCCTCTCGAGATTAGTGGAATGACAGTCTGAAGAGATTTCCTTTTTGAACAAGATTTACAAGATTCTTGCGACACTTTTATGCCATTGTTGTGTAACTTTTGTGAAGCAGCGACGTCATAAACAATGCACCACGTTGTGACACATTTACAACGCCACTGCAAGAAAACCTTACGCGATGCATCACGTTGTAAAGCCCTGTGTCACATTATACCTGTGTCAGGTATAATGTATGCAGGATGGGCGTTCTGACGTAAGAAAGCCTCGTAAAAGTGACGCTGGGAATTCTACAGGATTTCACTGAGTCATTTTTATGACTCCACTGTGTGGAAACCTTACACCTGCTTCAAGCAGGCATAAGGAGTGATGCAGCATTATAGAAATAGGCCTTTTGAAGCATTGCTGGAGTTGTGTCATGCTTGTATACGACTCCAGCAATGCGTTGCCTTTATGCCAATAGATGCGTCACTCATCTTTTAATCCTTGCACCACAGTGCACTGCATTGTAAATGCAATGCATCCATGGTGGCAAACAAAATTCTTTTTTTAAGTTTCAAAAGATACGTTTATTAAAAGTATGTCGATGGAGAAAAGACAAGATAATCAAATAACAAAGCAACATAAATGAGCATTACGTAGCATAATATTAATTATACACGGGTAAATAATCATATTAGAGGAGAAGAACCATGAGAAAAAGAAAAAAAAACTATAAAGGGTATAAGGATAAGAAAAACGAATATGGAACATAATAATTATGTAAATAGTACAAAATTACAATTTGTCAAGTGTAAGTAAAAAAAAAAAATAGACAAAATAGACAAATTAATTAAGGAGGCTGAGCAACTTCCTGAACTGATGGTACTGCAACAAAGGTTTTTCTAGTATTGTCGTCCAAAAACACTCTAACTGGGAATCATAAAAGTAGGCTTTTGTGTTTCAAAAACATAGGAAAAACAAAAATTGTGTCAAGTCTGTGATTATGGCAAACTGAATACCAGCAGCTAAATATGAGATTTTTGAGGCATTCTTCCAGTTTTTTGTGTTCTGCTGAAAAGCTGCAGCAATTAATAAGGCAATAATTTGTGTTTGAACTTTTGGCTTGTTCCAGCTTTGAGAAAGCCTGCTGAAAAAAATCTTGAGAAATGGAAGAGGGATGCTTTCTATTTTTAATTCCAGCAGCTTTGACCTGCCACTGGATTCAAACTAGCCTGGCTGATGATGGCTGATTAGCCGGAAACCGGTCCCAGGATGCTTGTTTACGGTCCAGGGAAGTCATGGCTTGGCAGTTCGGGCTGGACTGTTCCCATGATGCACAGGGTCAGACGACTGGTTTGCCCATGGCCATGTCTGAACTGGGGTGGCAGACTGAGCTAAAGAATGATGATGGATTCAACCCGGATTAGTTGACTGGGGGTGAGCGTTTGCAATGTTCAACACTCCATCTATCATCCTCTTTGGTTTTGCCTCCTCCCAACAAGACATAATTATGCAAGTTGCTACTTCCTCCTGTATTGAACTTCTGCACTTGATAACTTTAACCTCCCATCCAGGTTTACTGCATCTCCTAACCACTAACTAACTTAACTTGCCTCTTCTAGGCATGAGCTTGTGCACCCATTCCCTTTCAGCCTGTACTGTGGCAGTCAACAACAATAATATTTGCCAATCCCTGCCAACTTTTGGGCCAACTGCGTCTGCACCTGCTGCAAAGCGACTACGTAAACATAACCCCCTTTCCTGCGCACCTGCTCCTGTTTAAAGGCTGCCAGAAAGAGAGGAATCCAATTTATAAACCCTTCTACGTCACAGTTTAAGGAGTGGGTGGGAAGGAAAATGTATTCTAGCTTGTTACTAGCCACTGTGTCACTAAAGGACTAAATGGTGGCTTGTAACTAAATTGGCTTCCCTTTATATGTGGGCAATAACATTCACTAACACCTGCCAACTTTTGGGCCAACGACCACCCAGAAAAATGCCCTAGCTAGTCTCTTTCTGTCCCCCAGCCCTCCAGGCCTCCACGTCTGAATATACAATGTGGCAGACAGAACCACTCTCAACTCTAGACTATATTACTTGCTACCATAATATGACAGGTGTGCTCTGTCCCTCCTAAAGTAGACTGCACTATCATAGCACATGTTTGCATGCTCAATTCTGCCAATCCCTTGTCAATTTACTCCTCTCCTTGCTTATCTTCCTCCTGGTCTTATTAATGGCGGCTGGATTCTACCTAGGAACAAACTCTGTCCATAGTGTGAAACATCCTGACCTCTGTCGCTGAATCTCGGCAATGTCCCCCTTCAAGGCCCCCAACCACACAAAACCCTTTTCCTATCACTAGACTTCCCACCTAAATACAGGATGAACACATCCTGAAACATAACTCCTATTACAATTGTGTTAAACCTGACAGAAGCTCTCTCCATCGAATACCCCACTTTCCATGCCACCAAACGTGAACCAAAGGGAGGGTCAAAGACATAGGGCCATATGTATCAAGCCTTTTGTGATTCGCAAAGGCCGAAATTCGCAAACGGCCTTTTTGCATGTTTTGGGATGTAAGAAACATTCCCAAAATAAGGAATTGCAAACTTGTGCGATTCCTTATTTTGCCATAACATTTAGGGAAACGCTATTTTGCACTTCCTTAAATGCTATGTATGTAGCATTTTTGTCTAGCGAATTTTGGTTAAGAAATCACAAATTACCACCAACTTGTAGTTGGTGGTAATTTGCAATTTCTTATAAATATGCACAATTGTGCATTTGTGAGGGTGGCATATGACACACATACATGCCCACTGGGCATGTATGTGCGCCATATGTACACACATGTAATTTACAGGGGTGCAGCAGGGTGTCTTTGAGACACCCCTGCACCCTTGCAATAATTCTCAAATAGCGATTAGCAAATTGCGAATTCGCAATTTGAGAATTATTTGGAAATGTATGTAGCATTTTTGGCTAGCGAATTTTGGTTAAGAAATCGCAAAATACCACCAACTTGTGGTGGTGGTAATTTGAAATTTCTTGTAAATATGCATAATTGTGCATTTGTGAGGGTGGTATATGACGCACATACATGCCCACTGGGCATGTATGTGCGCCATATGCACACACATGTAATTTATAGGGGTGCAGCAGGATGTCCTTGAGACACCCCTGCACCCTTGCAATAATTCTCAAATAGCGATTAGCAAATTGCGAATTCGCAATTTGAGAATTATTTGAAAATCATTCCTATGGGCCTCCTGGCACATAGGAATGCATTGGAAATTATTCCTTAATTGCGAATTCGCAAAATGCGAATTCGCAATTAAGGAAGCTTAAGGAATCGCTAATAAAAAGCGATTTTCTTCATACATACCAATTTGAGATTCCTAAATAGCGATTCCTTAAAAATCGCTATTTAGGAATCGCAAAAACGGAACTATGATACATATGGCCTTAAATGCTATGTAGTTTCTCTGACTCACTGCTCTTCATGGGTGTCCGCAGGGGAGGGGGGAGGAAGGAGGGGCGCCTGCCCCCCCCTGGAGCGACCCTCCTTGACCCCCCTGCGGACGCCCATGAAAACTGTGACTTCAAGACGGGGTTCTCACTCTCTTTCCTCTCCTTTCTTTTATTTGCTTCCCTGTGAAATGGATCCAAAAAAGAAAGACGCTTTTGCTGGAAATGTCATATTTTTCTGCCATTTTATTTCCAAAGTGCAGCATTGGGAATAAAAGGCTAAAAATATGAAAAATAGATAAATAACTAAATAAAGTAAGACAGAGTGGTAGCAAACTGATTTTATTCACACTGAAACACATTAGCGCCACTTTCACAGTGCTTGTCAGTGAAGCACTATTTTTGTTTTACTGTCTTTGTTTTCCCTGGACTTGGAACAAGTACACCAATCCTGGAGGTACCAAAATGTGTGGATTGGAAAACAAAATGTGTGCTGCGGCTCTGCGTCCAGGGAAGTGGTCTTTTTACCATACTACTTACGTTTTATAAGGATATAAGCAATGGCCATTGAAATGGGTCCATACACTCACTGATTTCTGAATAGTCAGTGTAAAAGCTTTAAGGTAACCATGTTGCTCCTGCTTACATTTCCCATGGTTTGCAAAATTTTGCATTCCCTATAAGTGTTTGCTTCTTCCAGGATGTTGTTCCTTTTTTTTTGTAGGCCGCATATTGCTCTTGTCTAGTGCGTAATTTAAATTGCGCATCCAGGTGTTTCTAGCGGGCAACCATTGGGTTGTAGTTGAAAACAGTGGGAGCTTTTCTCAGTGAGGCAGTACGGTGTTCAGTGGGGGAGAGGATGTGGCACTATGGTCAGAGCTGCTGAATTTGGAACTGGGAACCAGGTTCAGCCTTAATAACCAGCCCACCAGAACACTCTCCTGCGAGAGCACAATCACATGCTAGACCTTAGAAGCTTCGCAACCCCTTAGAAGTCCTGGTGTCTTCGTACCAGCAGGTGGACCCTAGCATGACAAGTGTAGGTTAACCTTCAAGGCTTGTCCACCACTATCCATACTGAAGTTCACCTCCAGTCTTGCGGGCAGGCCTATGAAGCATCACACCCTAGAACAACAGTCACTGAGCTCTCGGGAGGTGCAACCAGTGTGACTGTACCGGGTGCTGACTTTAGGTGAAGGCATCATGTTTGCAAGTATATTATGGTTTTAAAAACGCTGGCTGCCTCCATCCTGGCTTCCAGCAATTTTCGGCAACAATAAAAATGTCATGATGACTCTGGTGATTAATGTCTAGGGGAAGTTTTGACTCATGGAAAGGTAGCTCAGATGGTTAAAGTACCGGCTGCAAAGAACATGCGCCATGCAGATCACAAAGTGCACATAATGTAAATAGGTCAGTGGGTTACTGCTTTTGTCAGAGATCCTTTTATTACTTGCAGTTTATAAGTTAAAATCCTAACTTAGAACAGTGAGCTATTAACTGTCATCTAAGAGCTGCATACAAACTGCAAGGTATAAATTCGAGCGTTATGTTCCCCCCTTGCCCCCCAGTCTTTGATTATCCTAATGTCCCAAAAAGTGTTCTTTTGTACAGAAATCAATTCTGATTATTAAGGAGAACCCCCAACCATGGTATTACTTTTTAAATTCCAGGTATTGTGTTTCTTTTTTTTTTTTTTTTTACATTTTATTACATTTGTATAGCACATAAATCACCCGAAGGTGTCAGAGCGCTTGCAGAGAAACTCCTATCAGAAACCCAGGCAGGGCAGAGGCAGATCTAAAAGAGCCATATTTTTAGCTGTCTGCGGAATCTCAGGTAGTCGGGTTCCGTCCTAATCTGAAGGGGCAGGGAGTTCCAGGCTTCAGGAGCTGTTTTGCTGAAGGCCCTGTCACCGTTTCTGGCCGTACGTACACTGGGGACACTTAGAAGAGACTTGGTGGATGATCTGAGAGTTCTCACCGGGTGGTTGACCTTGAGCTTTTGTTCTAGGTATGCCGGGCCATGCCCATTGATGGATTTATGGACAAGGCAACATAGTTTGAATTTAATGCGTTGCTGGATTGGGAGCCAGTGCAAGATTTTTAAGCAAGGTAGTGAGGGGGCGCGGGGGGGAAGGTCAAGCACCAGCCTTCCAGCGGTATTCTGTACAACCTGTAGGCGGGCCAGCAGGGTGCTATTTGTTGAGGACAGGAGTGCGTTCCCATAATCAATCCTACTGACGATGAGTCCCTGTACCAGTGGCATACGAGCTGAGAGGGGAAGCCACTTAAAGATTTTCCTCAGACTGCGCATGAGGCCACAGCTGGTTCCTACTACTTTGCTAATATGATCAGACATGGACAGTTTATTGTCGATTATTACCCCAAGATTCCTCACTGAGGATTTAGGTGAGGGGCATGAGCCAAGGCAGGGCGGCCACCAGTCATCGGACCAGATTTTATCTGCCTTGCCGAACAGCAGTACCTCCGTCTTTCCTGCGTTCATCATTAGAAAATTCCTGGTCATCCAGTCATGAATGTCTACCATGCAGTTTTTAAATCTCCGTTTAGTTACGTCTGGGTTCTGATTAATTGTGATCAATATTTGTGTGTCGTCCGCGTAGGACATGGTTCCAAAACCGTGTGCTCGAATGACCTTTGCGAGAGGTGACACATACAGATTAAAGAGCGTAGGGCTCAGTATGGACCCCTGTGGTACGCCCTTATCGTTGTCATAGAAGTTGGAGGAGTGGGCACCAACTTGAACCTTGGACCGTCTGTTTGTCAGATAGCTTTTTATCCAGCATGGTGCGGAGCCCTCAACACCAATATCAGCAAGACGTTCTAAAAGAATGTGATGCGAGATGGTGTCGAAGGCCGCGGACAGGTCAAGCAAGACCAGTATGGCAGATTGTTTGGAGTCTAGTGTCATTTTTATATTGTCCACAACTTCAAGGAGGGCAGTTTCGGTGCTATGGAAAGTCCTGAAACCTGACTGTGAAGGGTCAAGGAGCTTGTTTGTCTCCAGATGTAATTTTAGTTGTTTATTTATTAGGGACTCCATGATCTTTCCAAACAAAGGAAGGAGTGAAATGGGCCGATAATTAGAGAGTGATTGATGATCGGCTGAATTTTTTTTAGACTAGGTCTTATTACGGCTTCCTTCCAATGTAATGGTACAGAAGAGTGAAGTAGGGACTGATTTAAAGCGGGGATCAGAGCTGGAGCTATTTTTGAATTTTGGGGAGAGGCAGGGTCTGGAGGGGCCCCAGACTTCATTCGGTGTAAGATTGCCTCAACCTGTACTTCGGTACACGATGGGAATTCCCTTAGTGTGGGAACACAAATGTTGGGGGTCCCGGCAACTGTTGGTGGGCGAGACTACTGTCTGATCAATGGGAGGAGACTGAGGAAAATGTTTATGGATTTCGTTGATTTTTTTGTGGAAGGATGCTGCCACAGCATCTACCCATTCTTTAGATTCATTGAGTGGCTGTTGGCTGGCCGGGGGGTTGGTGAAGTCTTTCACTATATTGTAGAGCTCTCTCTGTGAATTGGACGCCAGAGATATCCTATTACCAAGGTATGCCTTCTTTGCCTCGGCGATTCCTTTCATATACTGTCTGTGTGCAGCTTTATACAGATCCCTGTCATTCAAACCTTTAGTTTAGTGCCATTTCCTTTCTATTACTCTGACTGTGTGTTTAATTTGTTCCAGATCTGGCGTAAACCAAGGTGAATTTTTCATAGGAGGTCTTGACACTCGAGCTGGGGCACTGCAATCTAATGCCAAAACCATTGCTGATTCCAGCTCCCTGGAAGCTGTGTTAGGGTCAGTTTTGTCGGTGATGGCGGGAGGGGAAAAGTGCGCAGCAAAGGATTCTGAGGTGATTTTGTTCCATGGTCTACTCAGTTTTACTTGAGTGGTTTTCCGGGAATCGAACTGAGGACACGTGATGTGGAATTTTATAACGTAATAGTCAGTCCACATGACTGGAGCAGTCTGCATAATTTTGACTTTAGCGGATTTTGTCCATATAAGATCTAATGCATGTCCCGCAATGTGAGTTGGGGCTGTCGGGAGTAGGTTTAGCTGTAGGGCGACGAAGCTCATGATAAGATCTACCGTATGGGGGTCATGGGTTTGGTCTAGATGATAATTTATGTCTCCTAATAATAGAAAATTTTCAGTTGCAAGAGCATAGGGCGCTATTGCTTCGACGAGCTTCTCCACAAAGTGGGTTTTGGCACCTGGGGGTCTATAGATCAGAACCACTTTCCATGACTCTTGGTTTCCTATGGTCAAGGTGGCAATACACATTTCGCCCCAGCATTCTAAATAAGAGTCATTGATGTGGAGCTTGATATTGGATTTATAAATTATTGCCGTTCCTCCTCCCTTCTTACGAGATATCGGGTGAAGAGGACTCCTGTAACCAGGTTTCTGTGATGAATAAAACATCAGGACTATCTGAGTCTAAGAGTGCCCATATTTCCAAGGCATGCTTAGGCACCGATCTAGTGTTGCAGTACATGCAGGATAGATGAGGCTGTGGAGCGGGGCGTTTTTTCACTGCCTTAATTCTCCTTTCTCTAGCGTTATTACAGGCATAGTAGAAAACAGTAGTGGTCTGCCTGGCTGTATTTAAGGAGTGGAGCTCCTGGTTAGTGTAGCGGATGATGCCCATTGTAGGTGAGCAGCCAGGGAGGTAGAGGTCTAGGGAAAGGAAAGAAGAAAAGAAATTAAAAAAAAAGAGAAAAAGGCAGGGAACCTGGCGTCTGGAGTCGGCCGGGAGCGGACAGGCGCAGACGGGCTTGGCATTGGCGCGCCGCTGCGAGCGTCGGCTCGGCTCACTTCGAGATACCAATCACTATAAAACTATATGGGCTACTAGTATGGTTGTCATGTGACTCCTACATCTTGTAGTCCTTAGTCCTATGTAACATTTTCTATACAGTGATTTACACACATATTGATTGTCTCTGTGTAATGTGTGTGATGTAAAGTGCACTGACACCCTACAATAGTATGAGTGGCGCTGTAAATCAATTAAATGCATCTGAGAGAGAGTGGTTATGGAGACTTGGGGGGCACAGTTAATGGGTGTTAGTGAGGGAATCCATGGCAGAGGTGGTTATTGGGGGGGCATTAACAAACATTAATGCACAGGACACCACCAGTGCTATGGCTGGCCCTGCCCTTGAGGCCAGTCTGCCTCACCCAAAGGTACCTCCATTGGCCTTGTTTCAGCAGCATTAGCTGCAATTCACCAGGGATTGGCAATGCAGGATTTGCACACACCAAACTATGTTCGCAAAATTCATAGTCTCCCTGCTTCATTCACAAGCACACTTAACATGTACTGCCTGCTGTGGGGCCACTGGAATTAATTATTCAGCAAAGGATGACAACATTATACCGTAGTGTTGACTAAATTATGCATTAAAAAAAAGGCTGCAGCGTAATGCAGTATATTTTCAGATATTTTATTATTTTGACGTGTGTACACATGCTAACAGTCTCTGGAAAGATTTTGCCTTATTAGTTCCAGTGTAACTTACAAATGCAGCAGTGAGAAAGGTGACCAGCCAACCTTTACAATAGGGCATCCACTCCACAGCAACACACGTCACATTTTATATTAACTTTTGATATGTTTGAGCTACAAACAATTTATTAGTTTAAATGGTCAGATCATGCAGCAGATTGTGCATTATGAGGCAAATAAGGCAGAGCCATAATTTTAGAGAAAACATTTGCAAACTAGGATATTTTGCCATTCATGTTTGAACTGTTGTTGGTGACAGAAACTCCATGGCTCGAAAACAAGGTGCTTGGGTTTCCACATTTTATCGTATTTGGTACATTCTGTGATTAGAAGCATATCCCACTTTGTGAATATATTTTAATGTCAATAACTCATTATAACCTTAAATAATCATGTGTATCCATTGGTTGATTAAACTGGGCAGTGAAATGCCAAACAAATACTAAAAATTGTTATGTCTACGCATTCTAGCCACACCTCTGGCTCCACCCACTGATCCAATCCTTGGGTTATTCCCGCCCTCTGATTCTCCGCCCACTGTTCCCCTACTTTTTTTCCCCCACTGTGACTACTGTGTAAGACTCAGCATCCCTGGACCTGTAATGTGGCGCAGCTGCGGGCGCCGCATATGCCACACATTTACGGTGATGGGCATCCGCATAAGGGAGCTGGCCATTATTGTATCCCTAAATGTGCACACAATGTCAGTTTGACATTGACTACATGTAGAGGGACTCTAAGTTTCTTTAAAAAAATATAACTAACATTTGGACCTATACTTTTTATTTTGTATAAATTAATTGAATGTGTGTAAAATTTTGCAATGCCCGGGGAATTCTAGTAAAGGGAGCACCCACTGTCAAATCACTAGCGTGTGTGATTGCTGCATTATTTATTAGTAACTTTGATCTTGTGCTTTAACTTTGGATAAAAGTTATCATGAAATCTAGCACCAAGAAGCCATTATTGGTAAATATGTGTGCTACAAATAATCCCTAACTTACACTGTGCATACAGTATATTTAATCTGGTGCTTTAATCATAGGCTGTTTTCAACTATTCTGATAAAAATTGAATCGTGCTGAAGACAGCCTTGATTGGTGTTGGATCGAGGACCCTGAAGTCTGCACACCTAGCAGACAGAGATAAAGCACCTTGTCAGAAAATGTACTGTTTTCCCTACAGGTGGTGTTTGTTGGCCCGTGGCAGGGTCAGTCACATGTCCTGGATTCCTGGCATTCAATTGAGTCTATCCTAGTTATGCGCCCCAGTGTTTGGTGTGCTCCACCTGGCACACATCTTGTCGGAGAATGGTGATGATGTTAACATTTGCCCCCCAGGGAAAAAGGTCTGCGGACGCCCATGCTGCTCCTCAACCCAATTCGCCAAAGTATGACCAACAATCCATAAAATCAATCCAGAGGCCTTCAGGCCATGTCCAGAACCTGGAGAAAGCAGCAAAAAGGAATGAGAAAGAAGGAGAGGCACATCAACCCCCAACCCCCTTAGTAATGCTGGAGGCAATCCACAGGCACCCTACGCATTATGCTATCTCACCTCCATCCTCTCTTACTCGCTTCAGTTGCCATCCCTATGCGTACGTAATGACTCCCATATCCTCTAGCATCTTTGTACAATATTGCAAGCAGATGGTATGCTGTCACTGGAAAACACAAAGCATCCCCACCGTCAATCTATATCTAGAGGGAAGCGCAGCCTCCAATTTCACTGGGCCACACCTGCCTACTGGATATGTCCGTAACAGCACTGTCCTGCCTAGGCACCTCTGTTCAATCTTGACCTATGTAATCAGAACACAATCTGTTGTCTCACTCACCCCACCCTCCCCCTGAAGCTCTGATCCTGGAATGTGCCATAGAACCTCCCCATCAAGCGCGGCTCAAGGCTCATAGCGGCCCTGGGCAGGGAGCGTAGGTAGAAAGCCCCGGAAGAGGGGGTCCGGGCGGGGCGGAGCGCGGAGGCCAGTGAAGAGGGGGGGGTCAGGGTGTTTGGAAGTGGAACAGAGCCCGAGGCCACCAAATCCCTGCCAGGGGCCGACACGCAAATATGTATCCATCCTCAGAGGATTATTATATTAAGGATATATTTTGGCGTGGTGGCCCCTGGGGTTTGGTGGCCCTCTGCAGGTGCACAGCTTGCACATGCCTAAGGCCGCCCCTATCCCCATCATCAGTTTGGAAAACTACACAGTCTCGTCATCAGCGTTTCATATCGGGCAAAACTTGGAGATAACCGCCCAAAACATTCCTCCTGTCAGTGTCTTTTGCTTAGGGCATTGATGCCTGGCCAACCCGTGCTAACCTGCCAGCATCCAACTACACTATAGGCAACCCGCTCGCGGTGAAAATTGTCTTTCCAAATTTAAAGGAACCCATGGTATGCTGCCAGAATCATTCTCTCCCCACTGCATCTCAGGAGCCAGTGCTGTGTAAGCTCTAAACTTGCCATATTGAGCCCAGACATGAACCCCCTTAAGTAATCTGTGCCTCCCGTATGACAGACTTATATTTAAACAGCATCACGCATTGGCCCGGGTGCTTTTCACATTATACACAAACATACGTTAGAAAGCTACTGCCCAATTCACTAGAATCAAATGGAGTTTTGGCCATTTAGATAATCCTAATCTTCATCCTGTGAACTTTCTTTGGCCCTCAACCCTGTATACAGCAGTCTGAGCATCTCCACTTCTATCTAGATCCTCAGGGCTTTGACAACCCATACATGACATCTGATTGATCTTTAGCTTCTTACTCTCTAGACCCCCCTTGGCCCCCCTCCTTTTGTCCACAGTTGCCCTTTTGTGGACCTCTTTGTCTATCTCACCCTCTTGCCCCTTGCATGTCCCTATGCTGGCCTTTTTACTGTTTTCCGGGGCCGCTACTCCCTTTGCCCCTGTTCTGAGCTCCTACGCGCCTATTTTTGCGCTGTAACTCTAGCCTCCTTGTACTTCTCCATCTCACTCGCATGAGCACCAATTGCCATCATGTTGGGAGCTTGTTCCTCACCTTGCATTTCCCTTACCTGTCACCAAAATCAGTGCCCTTTCCGGGTCCTGCTGTCTCATCATTCAACTCCTCTCCAGCACACCTCCCCTGCTGGTCCGCTGCTAAACAGCTTAGGGATCCTGAAAAATATGACTTACAACATGATAAGAGCCCCCTCCGACCCGCTGCTCTTCGCCACTTGGGCATCTCCTCATCCACCCCTTCACCTTTGTTAGAGCTCTCACTGTCATAGTCCAGACTTGTTTCACCAAATATCTCCAATACACCCTAGCAACCACTTTTTCCTGCCACCATTCGTGCGAGTCACGCTTTACTCTTGTGTGTTGCTCTTTACCTGGCTAAGGGGTCATGCCATGCCCTCCCAACCGCTTCATTGCTGCAAGATGTAGTATCCTGTGTTGCGAAGTGTCAGTTGTTGCAATAAACTCTTCAAGCTGTTGCACTAACAAAGCCACTCGGGACCTTCATGTGTCAGAGATCTTATCGTCCAATGCCGCTGTCCAGCTGACCACACCGGGCATTGCCTTCTCTTCACCTCGGAACAGCAGGGCCGCACTGTGCTCTCTCAAATCCACCACTGCTAGACATCCCCACCTGTAGACAATGTGCACAGGCCTAGTGTGCTGGTTCTTAACTCATTAGTAGCCAGGCTGCCCCCATTTCTGGCAGTCAACAACATCTACCCCTCGCCTCAGTCTGCCCATCTGTTCCCCCCAGTCCCTGCCGTGCCCCACCTGGGGGGCACAGCTGGGCTCCCCAACCCTTCCCTCCCATGATTTCCTCCACTCTGGGCTGACCTGGAATAGAGTCTCCCCTCCTGACTACACACTCCTGCTTCTGACCTGTCTTTCCCCAAACTACAGACACCGTACTGTCCGTCTCCCCGTTAGTATTTACCACCACTCCACTACATCAGTGCTGCCATCAACACTGTGGCCGGACCCCTGGTGTCCGCCTATCCCTCTGCAGCTGTCACCCTAGCCGCTTTGGTACTACCTGCCCCCTTCTGGCTGCTGGCATCCTTTCTCATCCACCATGTGCCTGTCTCCTGCCATTGTGCCATCACTACCCAGGGTATTTGCTCCAGCCACCGCCCCTGCTCTAAGGAGACCTGATTCCAGTGTCTCCTACTGTCTGTCATGGCCAACACCTGCCCAGTCTTGGTCCACGTCTGTGCACACACTGCTACCTATGTACCTCTATCCTTGGCTGCCCTCCAACCCCCTTGTAGTAAAGAGCCACTACATTTAAGGGTTTCCAAGTACAACTTTATTCTGTCATAAGTAACAGGTGCTCCCAGCTTGGCGGCAGACTCTCACAGCTGAACATTCTAACACGCACTCACGAGGGCAGAGTGGGCTGTACCAAGGAGGGAGAGAGGAGAGGGGTGGGTGAAGAGAAGGGAGAGGTTACAACACACCTTCCCCCTTAAGGAGAATGGAAAGAAAAAGGAAATGCGGGGCCCCAGGCAGGGGGTGGGGGGGGGGGGGGGGAAAGGAAAATTAGGGTATGCGATAGGAGGGGGAACGAGGAGGCGAGAGATAGGTGGAGAGGTGGCGTGGAGGCAGGGAAGAAAAGAGGGGGAGAAAAGAGAAAAGAAAATAGAAGCTGAATCAACGGAAACATTAAATCACAAACAGAGAAGCAATCTAGTTAACCTCAGTGAAGGAAAAATTTAAGCTGTAACCAAGGAAACATTAAACAACAGACTATAGTGCCATCTCGTTAACCTCAGTATAGGACTGACAATGGATGGTATTGAGCAATGGGTTCCTTAGGTCAGCTAGGTCCCGCACAGAGTCCTGACCTTTCTCGCAGAGGCTGAACATCCTTATTTTACAATGGATGTTGGCGGTTGTGCCGATCCTTAGGGGTCCTCTTTTACCTCCCCGCCGTTGAACTTCTGTTAACTGCAGGGTAGGTCTAGTGACATAGGCACCAGGCAGGAAAGAGTGCCACCTAACTTTCCTCCTAGGATCCTCTTGGCGTGAACAAGTTTACAGTTTCTTCCAACTTGGAGTTGAGAACTCCTCTACTAGTCTTTCCATCCCCCTCGGGGAGGAGGATCTTGGCGGTAATGCTGTTTCCTCCCTTGGACAGTAACTGGGGCCCGGACACCCCCCGCTTGTTCCCTCTGACAAGATAAGTCTCTCTCTCACTGTCATCCCCGGTGACTGTTCTGGTCCCTCTACTACTCTCCTTTCCTTGGCCGTGAGCAGAGTCCTGACCATTATCGAACTCCATTTCAAAGAACTCCGGATCTTTAGCATCAGTCTCTGCTGTCCCCAGTCGGTCATCCTGCTCGTTTCCTTGACTCTCCTGGCAGAACTCAGAGGTGCTTCCTGGGTCATGACTCTCCTGCATACTACACAAATTATCAAGAGGACCCTTCTTCCCTGACAGGCCTCTTATTGGGGAACCTTTTAGTATTTTCTGCATTTCCCTACTCTCATACTCCCTCTTACCACTGTAAGGCCTTTGAAAGAATTTGGCTCGATTCTCACTCTTATCCTCAAGCGAACTTAAGCCTACTTGTCTTTTCTTTCTAACATATTTCACATATTCTACCCTTATTTTAGTCCTGAACTCAGCTGATGGGGTACTTTTCCTCTTCTCCCTGTGATTAAAGTGTTCACTCTTACATTTTATTTTTTCTCGCTCCTTAGTTGCACTAGTTGTGCGCTCTCCCTTACTCTCGAACTCTCCGTTTTTCGCACCTTCCTCACCACTGCCTTTTCTCTCGCATTTCTTTCGTAATTCTCTTTCGTCCACCCAACCTTGGCAAGTTTCTGTTCTTTTCCTTGGATTGTCCTTTGTTACATCCTTTCCCCATACTTTATTGCTTGCCGCATCTTGCAAAACCACCAAACCCTTAGACGTTGACGTGCGAGCGATCCATGTTTCACCCTTAGTTGCATCCGTGCTACTGATCCGTGCCGGCTCATCTTTGAGTCCTTCTCTTTCTCCCTTAAAAGATATTCTCAATTTCTTTTGATCCATCCACCCTAGCATGGTGGGTCCTCCTTCAGCTGTATATATATTACTAGTTGTCTTACTTCTCTTGTACATTAATTCCATGACTATGTATACTTTCACTTTAATGTCTTCCCCTGTGTACGTTTTCAGGCCTGTGTTGGCCTCCTTCAATTTGTTTCCACATTTTTTTACAAATTTGTTATTCCACTCCCTCAGGGTTACCAGACTATTAAGAGGTCCAGATTCTGAGCTTATTTCTGTCGCTACTTCCTCTATGAAGATGGTACACACCGGGTTCAATCCGCTCACCTCAACTCCCCCTTTGATATCCATTCCTTCCTTGTACGCTTCATTTTTTATTTCTTTAATACACGAGGCTTGTGTATGATGTGCCTTCAACACCTTCAACATGTTCTCATAAATATTTCGGGCAGTACCTTTCATGTCCACCTTTTCCCTTTCGTGGTACTTTTTCATTCCTCCCGTTCCCAGACAATTAAATAATTTTTCCGCCTTTTCCTCTGGTGTGAGAGGTGCTTGTTCTTCCTTAAAAACTGATGTATATTCCTCCAAATCTTCTTTCCACTCACTCCATTCCCTCCTTAATGGCTCAGAGGGAGAAAAATCACCCATTTATATTGTTTTCCCTCTTTTATTTTTTTCTTGTTATTCTAGTGAGTGGTACTATGGTGTTTTGTCACCAACAAGATGGCCACTCGGTGGCTCCAAGTACCAGAGGTTTGTTCCCTCAAGCCATGGGGTTAATAAACAGACAGTCTGGTTTTCTGCTTTACCTTAAGTGCACTAAAGGTGTCTTCTAAACACGCCTGTAAGCTAATGGTCACAGTACCCTTAGTCACAGATCACCTGAAATTACAAAGCTCTCCCACGACGTGCTTCCTCAACGTCTTTACCGAGCACTATACTGCGGTTCACTGCACTCCCTGCCCCTCCGAGATATCCTCACGCAGTTTCAACGCGTTGCCTCAGATCGGTTTCTAGCTCGGAACCAGAGGTTAGCCCCACCCTCTATTCCTCCTGAATCTCCTCACGCAGCTTCAACTCGTTGCCTCCGTTCCGTTTTCTGCGTGGCAACCTGGGTTAAAATCCTTTCCTGATCCTTCCAGACATTTCAAACGGCAGGATGCCGCGGGGCCACAGGGGTACCCACCTTCCCTGTTCCTCTCAGATATCACAAATGACTCAATATGCTGCCTCAGTTAGTTTTAACTCACGGGAACTAGTGTTCACTGCACCCTCTGTTCCCTCTGTTCCTCTTGGATCTCCTCACACTGCTTCAATTCGCATTTTCAGTTCTATTTACCACAGGGCCACAGGTGTTACACACCTTCTCTGATCCTCTCAGATATTTCAAACGGCTCAATGTGCTGCCTCAGTTCGTTTTCACTCACAGGAACTAGGGTTCGCTACACCCTCTGTTCTCTCTGTTCCTCTTGAATCTCCTCACACTGCTTCAATTCGCATTTTCTGTTCCGTTTACCACGGGGCCACAGGGGTTACACACCTTCCCTGATCCTCTCAGATATTTCAAACGGCTCAATGTGCTGCCTCAGTTAGTTTTCACTCACGGGAACTAGGGTTTGCTGCACTCTCTGTTCCCTCTGTTCCTCTTTAATCTCCTCACACTGCTTCAATTCGCATTTTTAGTTCCGTTTACCCCGGGGCCACAGGGGTTACACACCTTCCCTGATCCTCTCAGATATCACAAATGACTCAATATGCTGCCACTGTTAGCTTTCTCTCACAGGAATTAGGGTTCGCTACACCCCTGTACCTCGGGTGTGTCCTCACACCTATCACACGCTGTAACCAATTCCTTTCAATAATCACTTCACACTGGGTTCCGCTGTACACTCCTCCCAGTGTTTCCACTGCTGTCACTCACCCTTGTCTCGTGCGCCGCACACTCCGCCTCGGATAAATCTACTTCAAAAAAAAAGAAATGCGACTATTTCCCTGCTCCGCACCCTTTCTGCTCCAACAGCTTCCACGGCTCACCTCTTAGACTGGTACGAATCCCTCAGGTGCTGACCAGTCTTGATTCCTTGCGCCATCACCTCTGGGCTGCGGAGTCCTCTGTCTATTTCTCGCTTGCAGAACAGGAACTTCCTGTAGTCGACCTTGCGGTTCCTTAGCGCAAGAACACTGTTCCTTTCTCTCCCAATTGTGCACTGCCTCTCCCTCCGTGAAAGACAAACACCACACGATGCCGTATCTAAACTTCTACAGGGGTGATTTATACCGCTGACAGGTTCTCTTACTTGAGAATAAAAAGATTCTCCGCTCAGCATAGGCTCCCGGTCGGTAACCAGTCTGGGTGAAGCCTGCCCCCTTTAGTCACCAGGACGACTTAGTTAGAGAGCACTGCTACAGTCGGAATCCGTTTTCGACCCCTCAGACATCGAAGGCAAACTATGCCTGCACAGCGCTGCCCCAGCAGTCCCGCTCCACACCAACAGCAGACGAGCCTCCTCACCTGCTCCACCTCAGCGTCTGCTTTCACCATTGTGGGAAATCCGTGTTCCGCTACCGGACCATTCTTTCATCGTCACTTCACAACCAGCTATCCCGACTCTTCTTTCCGCTGGTTCCCGCTATGCTGCTTCCTCCACCGCGGAATGCTCCCAGGGAGCACTGGTTACCAGATCCACAGACGTAGGTCAGACCTCAATTGAGGAAGGAACGTTCCTCTGCTCCACACGGCACCCTCTCACCTTCACCGAGGCTTCACACCCGACTTCCTTTTCTTTCCGTAGTCGAGAATTTCACGTCCCCCCAAGGGAACACCTCGATGATACAGCCTGGATTACCGGTTTGTCTTTTGTCCTGTGATCTTCAATATCAACTGGTGAGTACTTCATGTAAATTCAAAATTCCGCACAAGCATCAACTTTTTCCAGGGGGGAAAGCACCCAACTGACCCTGGCTCAGCTCCTCGTCCTCGTCGCCAAGAAATGTAGTAAAGAGCCACTACATTTAAGGGTTTCCAAGTACAACTTTATTCTGTCATAAGTAACAGGTGCTCCCAGCTTGGTGGCAGACTCTCACAGCTGAACATTCTAACACGCACTCACAAGGGCAGAGTGGGCTGTACCAAGGAGGGAGAGAGGAGAGGGGTGGGTGAAGAGAAGGGAGAGGTTACAACACCCCTCTTCCCAACTGAGCTCTCCTTCAGTTCCCCGCTCCTCCCCCCAAATCATCACCACTGCCCGAATGCTTTCACAGGCCTTGTCCCAGGTGATCTGCTTCACCAATTCTCACCCTCCCACACCCCTTGGCCGAGTAAAAACTTGTATTCTTAAACTTTCAGGATGAACGATAAATGCGATCCCCTGGCCTGCACTGCCCTGGCATTCACTGTAGCTTCCACAGGGCACAAGTCCTAAAAAAAGAAGTTGGGGACTCTCCAAGTTCGGTAGTGTCACAGGAAATGATATCACGGCAGGAAGTGACAACACATCAGGTAGTGACATCACAAAAGGAAGTAACATCACAACCGGAATTGGCATCACATCAGGAAGTTATATCACATTAGGAAGTGACATCACAACCGGAAGTGACCTCACATCAGGAAGTTATATCATGTCATGAAGTGACATCACATGTTCAGCAGATCTATAATTTTCACATATTGCAAGATTTAACAATTGAAGCTGTTCAGTACTTAAGCCTGTGACTTAAGGTCCCTGTATGGAGGAATTATCAGCATAAATGTGGATGCAGTTTGGCTTACAACTACATTAGCCACAAAGTGCTGTAATCAAGGCATACTAAAACATGGCACCATGAACAATAGCGGAGTTTGTGCGTTGAAAAAAAACAGAGGAAACCACATGCTAGTAACTACAATAGTGATTATGAATGTACAGTTTGACAACCTCATTTATACGTAAAGCACAAAATAAATATGGATAAATATAGATAAAATGACAAAAGATAAATATGGGTAAATACAGACGGAAATGTTGAAAAAATAAATACCATAAAACCAGGAGCCCTACTTCAGGTTTCTGTGCATTATATCTAGAGCCACTGGAATTAAGCCATTAAACGATTCTGTGACATAATTCTACACATTATTATAGGCATTCTGCATTTGCCAAATAATCCATCATCTACCACATAGAACACAGAATTTCACAACAACAATTTTATTTAGCTCAAACTGAACAAAATAACTGAAATTGACCCATGTTGCCACTCAGTGGAATGCCCTATGCAAGGGTAGTCGGTCAGCTTTCTGTTACTTATTACTGTATTTTGATAAGGTACAACCTTTGCCCAGGTAGTGTCAACATGTAAAAAAGTTACAAAAGAATTAAAAAATAGTATCACAAAAAGTGCTGCATTAGGTCGTATAATTTGCCTTTTCTTGCCACATAATTAGGTACTCCTCTGCCAGTGGCCCTGGTAATGACTCAGAATCGGATATCTATTCAGAAGGTGTACATGATGCACTTTCTCTAACCCTAGGTATATGAGGACCATAGGTGTCCATGATAATGTGAGACCCACATTCCAAAGCTGTAGCATGAAGAGATGGCGTGCACTCTTTTCCGGTTTTTGATTGCTCGTATTGAAAAACTGAAAATTAAATGGCCTTTTCTGTAACCATTAAAATCCAATACCCAGAAGTTCTGAATTCGCCAAATTCGATAAACAACACCAACCACGAGTTTGCCTGTAAACAAAATGGGACACAGCATGCGAATGTTGGTGCTTTTTGCACCAAAAACAGCATTCAACGATATTTACCGGGACTTCCCACCCCCAATTAAATTTTGCCGGTTTGACATGCCAAAATTTCAATAGGGAAAAATCCAGAGAATGTGAACTTCTAATGACATCTGCGCTGAACACAGGTATTTGTATAGGGGGCGCAGTCTAAGGAGACTCCCGTAATCCAGGCCTCACTTACTTTTGTAGGCTAGAGCAGCGACTTTGAGGCTGAGGAACTGTTGTCGGCTCAAGCAACGTGAGATTCTGGGAAAATCACTTAATCTCCCAGTGCCTACAAATGAATGCGTCAGTCTGTCTGTAATGCAACTGGTGCTCACATAAAGCGCTCTGATACCTTGTGGTCGAGTTTGTGCTATATAAAACTGCAACAACACGCCACTATTCAGTATTCGGTATTCAGTATTCAGCATTGAACACTTCTTACCTTGAAACTGTCGCGAGCCGTCGCCAAGCCGAAAATGTTTCCCTAGGTGTAGATCGTAGGGTCATGGACAAGCAAGGCAGGTCAGGCAGCAAGCGAGGCCAGGAAGGGAAGTGGAGTTTCGCGCAGGTCAGGCAGGAGGCGAGGCCAGGCAGGAATGGAAGTTTCGAGCGGGAGGCAGGTCAGGCAGCAGGCGAGGCCAGAATGAGAGGGCGAGTCGCGAGACTCGTTGATATCCGGATCCGGTCACTTCCAAAAAGGAAAGGAGCCTGTAGTGTCCTAACTTCGGGCCTAGATACACAAGACACAGGACACATGTGGTTTGGTTGGTGGCGGCAAACTAACCTCACCACGCCCGGAGCCCCGGGCTTTTTATTGCATAACCTGCGTACGCACGTACACGGTTGGAACAAACCAACGCCCCTTTACGCTCCAGGGGTATAACACTTAGTAACAGTGTGAAGGGGCGTGTGCGGCAGTGGTACACCCCAGCTGCCCGCGACACTACATTCCTCCTTTACCTAGGGATGAAACAAAATGGCAGAAGCAAAATACACACATGTCTCTGAATGGTGGGGCAACTGTTCACACCAGCTGTAAAGTTCACCAAAGTTGCTAGGCAGTCTAGGGTGCAGTCTCTGAAATCACTTTGACAAACCCAAAATATCAAACGTAAAATTTAACAGTCTTACTTTGGTCTCGGCGGGGTCCATCGTCTGAATCAGTTCAACGCCAGCACTGGGCCACAAAGTCTCGGTACCTCTGGGAGGGTTTGGGGCAGGGACGTAGACTGTACTTCGATTGGCTGCGGCCTTCGGGTGAGGCTTGGGAAGGTTCTTCCGCTTCACTGGTGCTAGCGCTGCCGAGGTTTTCTGCTAGTCCCGCCGGCTCTCCTTTGCTCGGGGTGGTGTCTTCGGACCGTCGTGCTGGGGTGCTTGTCTCGGGGGGTTCCGCTGGCCTATGCGGTGGGCTTTGGTGTCCGGCCTCTGGTTCCGGGCGGTTTATGTGCCAGTCGTCCGGTTCCAGGTCTTCTCCTCTTTCACGTACTTGTTTGAAAAACGAAACATTTCTCGTGACTACCTCTCCGTTCCTGACGGCTGTGACCATTGTTCCTTGCACTTCAGTGATCCTCCAGGGGTCTAGTTCGAACGGCAGGCGGAATTTCTCGCCGGGATGGCGGTCTTTCACCAAAACTGCGTCACCCACTTGAATGGGGCTGTTTGCAGCCCTTCGCCTCCGGGAGGCTTCTTGGTTGTTTTTGGAGCGTTGTTCCATGGACCGGTTGCTGGGATTTGGGGCCGTCTCCCACTTGGGATGGTGCGGGATGGTGTCCACAATGGCCCGGTTAAAGGATAGGCGGTTTGGGGCGACTCCGGTGGTGCAGTGTGGGGTCTGGCGATATTCCCGGAGAAACTGGTAGATTGCTAGTTCTAGGCAGTGACCGTCGGCGACTGCAATTTGGATGACTTTGTTTAAGGTTCTCATTAGCCTTTCGACTTCCCCGTTCGCCTGCGGCCACCTTGGTGTTATCCGTTTGTGTTTGACGCTGTGGCTCTGCAGGTATTCGTGGAACTCGCTGCCATTGAACGGGGGTCCATTGTCTGTGCGGACTTCTTTCATGATCCCATGGGTGGCGATGATTTTTTCGAACTTCGGGATCACCTCCGCTGCTGCTGTCGATGTTACAATTTCCACTTCGGGGTAGCGGGAGAAGTCGTCCACTACGACAAGCATGCACTTGCCTCCCGGGAGGCTACCGAAGTCTGCGCTTACTCGGGCCCACGGGGAGGTTGGTCCCTCTTCGGTGATTACCGGTGCCGGAGGGTTTGGTAGGCTGGTCGCCAGGCAAACTGGACAGCTGTGGACGACTTCCTCGACGGCCCTGTCGAGTCCGGGGAACCACAACTTGCTTCGGAGTCTGCTTTTTGACTTGACGATCCCCTGGTGTGACCCATGTGCCAACAGGGCGGCTTGCTGGGTGAGGCTGCTGGGCAACACGAGGCGTGGGCCTCTCAGGAGACACCCTTCGGTAGACACTGATAGTTTGTCCTTGACTTGGTATAGGGCCTTAAGGACTGCTTGGGCGGCTTGAGTGCGGAAGGACGCCGGGCTTTGCAGAGCCTTCCAGTCGCCGGACTTCAGGGCATGGATTGCGATCTGGAGGCAGTCGTCATCTTTGGTGGCCCTCGCTACCTCCTCCAGGGACATTGGATGTGGTTTCGACCGCTCGACAATGAGCCGGACGTACTCTTCCGTGGCTGCAGCTTCTGCCGCTTCTGCGTCTGTGACCGGACGGGCGTGTCTCGAAAGATAGTCCGCTGGGTTTCGGGTGCCCGGCCGGTACTCCACTGTGAACTGGAACTCCTGCAACTGAAGTACCCATTTTTCGATTCTTGGTGGTGGTCGAGACGACGATCCTTGGAAAAGAGGCACCAGGGGCTTGTGATCGGTGATCACGGAGAAAGGGTGTCCATAGAGGTAGATATGGAAGAGGCGGCACCCCCATAAAATAGCGATAGCCTCTCGTTCAATTTGTGAGTAACGCTGTTCGGTGGGTGCCAGCGTGCGGCTGGCGTATGCTACTGGGGCCCACTCTCCGCATGACTGACGTTGCGACAGGACCGCACCAAGGCCAGTGGGGCTGGCATCCACTATCAGTTGGGACTCGTGTTGTGGATTGAAATAGGCTAGCGTCGTGTCTGCTGACAGGGCTGCTTTGGTGTTGATGAACAACTCTTGCTGCTCCGGGCCCCACTTCCAGGTGGCATTTGACTTGGTGAGGTCGCGGAGGGGCCCTGTGAGATCTGACAGGTCTTTGATGAAGCGCCCGCAGTACGTCACCATGCCTAGGAAGCTGCGGACGGCTGTTATTGATGTGGGGGCTGGAGCATTGTGTATGTCTTTGACTTTCTCAGTGTCGGGGCCTACTCCTTGGTCGGAGAATTTGTATCCAAAAAAACTGATGTCCCTGCGCAGGAATTCGCACTTGTCTTTGTGGAGTGTCAGTCCTTTCTCTTGTAGTCGGCTGAATACCGCTTGGACCCGTCTGATGTGCTCTTCCAGGGTTGGGGCGTGTACTAGGATATCGTCACTCACATTGAGCACGCCATCAAGGCCTTGGAGGACGTTGTGTACGATATTCTGAAAAACTTCTGCCGCACTTGAGATGCCGAAGTTTAACCTGGTATATCTCCACAGACCCGCATGGGTGGAGAAGGTTGTGATTGCGCGCGAGTCTGGGTGGAGAGGGATCTGATGGTACCCCGACCGCAGGTCCATTTTGGAGGACCACTTGGACCCTGCGAGCTCCCCGATGATGTCATCAATGGTCGGTGTAGGGTGGCGCTCCCTTTTGATGGCTAGGTTGGGGATGCGCATATCTACGCATATTCTCACTGCGTCGGGTTGCTTCGGCTTTTTGGCCACAACTATGGGTGACACCCACGGTGTGGGTCCTGTGACCCGTTCGATGATGCCTGCTTGTTCCAGCATTTTTAATTCAGCCTCGACCTTGGGCCGGAGGTGGAAAGCGATCTGCCTGTGCCGGAGGGCTACTGGGGCGACCGACCGGTCAATGTGAAGTCGGACAGGGGGTCCACGTAGGCACCCGATGCCCTCGAACAGCGAGGAATGTTCTGCAACTAGATGGTCTAGTCCTTGGGCTTGCACAGTTAGGGCGAAGTGTATGAGTCCCAGCTCCCGCGCGGTCCTGCAGCCAAGAAGGAATCCTGACCCCTCATGGGACACGTAGATCTTCGTTTGTAGAAGGGTCGAGTCGTGGGACACGGTTGTCCACTCCGCACAGGCGCAGTGGGCACCGGGTTCCATAGGCAAACCCTTGCACTCTGGTGGGGTGGAGTGCGGGGGCGTCTTCGAGGCTTTGGTACACGCTGGCGGCAATGAGGTTTATCGTGGCACCTGTGTCGATGAGGGCTTGGATCGCCTGGCCATGCACTTGGATGGAGCACATTGGTTCAGTCGAAGACGCTGCTGCCAGGGTGTTGAGCATGCGCACCACGTGGACGGACACTGCGTCATCACCGTCGTCGTCCATGCTGCTGCTGGTCGACATGTCCTGCTGCGGCGCCACCTGCCGCACTCTCCTGGGTGATTTGATTTTCCACACGCGCTGCAGATTTTGCCTTGCGCCGGGCAGGCACCCTTGTGGGGGGTGGGGCCTCCGCACCAGATGCAGGACTGGTCTTGGGTGGATTGTCCTTGTTTTGGGCGCCCTTTCTTGGGTGTCCTCGCCCTGTTGTCCGTTGGGTGAGACTTGATGGCACACACGGGCTCTGTCTTGACTGTGACTGGTGACTTCGGCTCCATATGGGCGGCGCGGGTCTTCGAAAGTTTTTTGGACCGCCCCAGGGCAAGGATGTCGCGCATGGACATGGCGTCTGTTTCGAGAACTCTCTCTCGTAGCTTAAGCGAGGCGCACCCCTGTATGAATTGGGTGCAAATTTCATCCTCCGCATCGGGGAGGGTATGTGCTGGCTAATTTCTTGAGTCGAGCGTAGAAAACGTCGACGGACTCCTCCGGGAGTTGGCGCGCTTGGCGCAGCAGGAAGCGTTCATAGTCTGCACTGGCAAACGGCTCAAAGTACCTGGTGATGGCGTCGCGGAGGGTGGCGTAGGTGTGTGGCGGGTCGCCTTCCGTGATGTCTTTTGAGATGTTGTGGATGGCCTCACCTCCCAGATGCAACAGCATGGCGCGGCGTCGCCCCACCGCAATGTCAGCTGCAATGAAGCAGTTCTCTAGCCGCTCTACCCATTTTTTCCAACGGGTGGCCTGCGAGGGGGGGGGCCTGAGACCGCAAACGGCTCGATGTGTGGCACGGTGGCCATGAGGGCCGGGACGTCGTCGATGGGGAGGCAGGAGGCGGGCTGTGGACGTCACGGGGCACCAGGGAGTGGTGCGAAACAGGCCACAGCAGGCTGTCGGCGCTCAGGAACGCCGGGCAGAGCGCCGGTGTCGTGGTGCAGCAGGGCACGTGGAGTGGTGGGTCGTGGACCACCTCGTCGCCAGTATAGTGTCCTAGCTTCGGGCCTAGATACACAAGACACAGGACACATGTGGTTTGGTTGGTGGCGGCAAACTGACCTCACCACGCCCGGAGCCCCTGGCTTTTTATTGCATAACCTGCGTATGCACGTACACGGTTGGAACAAACCAACGCCCGTTTACGCTCCAGGGGTATAACACTTAGTAACAGTGTGAGGGGGCATGTGCGGCAGTGGTACACCCCAGCTGCCCGCGACACTACAGAGCCAGAGCAGACACATCTGGACAATAAAGGGTATGTAGCACGAGGGCGAGACTGCCAGGTTGCAGACACACCCATCAAGTGACGTCTGCTACGACCACTGATCGCAGATTACAGCCTCTAGTGGTAGGTCCCCGCAGGGACATGGTGACCGGCAGTCCGAGGCAATCCCCCGGAAATACATGGTTTGGCTGGTGCACGCTTTATCAGGCTCTGGATGAGTACAGCATGGTGAACGGCGTTTTGATAGGCAGGGTGGACGGCATCCACCCTGGAAAATAAGCGGGGGATGCCGTTCACCCGCGGGGTACCCCAACTCGTGCCTTGGGCCTCCAGTCAATTATCTGCTGCTGTGTGTCCTACTCTTCCTCACTCTGGGGGCCTGCCGCATGTACATTTGGGGTGACAAATGCATAAACAACAGTTGATGGACAGAATGCAAATTATTATGAATCCGAAACTGGTCCCAGGATTCTTGTTTCCGGTCCAGGGAAGACATGGCTTGGCAGTTCGGGCTGGACTGTTTCCATGAGGCACAGGGTCAGACTGATTTGCATATGACCATGTCTGAACTGAGGTGGCTGAGTGAGCTAAAGAAGGGTGTTGAATTAAACCCAGATCAGTTGACTGGGGGTTGAGTGTTTGATATGCTCAAACGTTCCGTCCATCATCCCCTTTTGTAGCGCATGTACATTTGGGGTCACCATTAGCACCTGCGAGAAACCTGCTCTCTCACCTTGTTGTTCATGGCTGAGGACGTAATGACGTTGTTATTCAGAAACAAGCTCCCAAAGTGGGAGTTTGTTTCTGAACACACAAAAGAATTACTGAACCCCACACACTCGGAGGCTTTTCCTGGCAGTGACTAGCTGGAAACAGACAATATTACACAGTCCACCCTCAATAGGGCGAGTGGTGGAATGTCCATCCTCTGACAGCCCCTATTCCTATGAGCCATCAGCGGAAACATTCTGTTGACAGAGTTAATGAGAGCTCCATAGACAGAATACTTAAGGTTCACCTCTCTCTAAATTCAGTGGGCAGACAGAGAGTTTGGCGGGCAGGGTACCCCATTGCTATTGCAACAGAGTAACTCCAAGGGCCTGATTTACAATGTTTTGACTCATGTGATTGCATCAAGCTTTCCTGCTGCACTACTATTCGTCAAAATAAGGGTAGGAATGTGGCATATCTACAAAATACAGCACTGTCCTATCCTTCTCCCCTGCGCTGGTGCACAAACAGCTGCAGTGTCCCAATGTGACAGCCTTGCGAAATGTGGCAAGGGAGGCTGCGTTGCGGGATGAAGGGATACCTTCCTGCACAAACACAATCATTAATGGCATTTTCCGCTTTCTATGCATGCTGCCTAATACAGCACGAATATAAAGAGGAAAAAACGAGGACAATTAAATTATTTCTCCTCGTTGCGCACGTTTGTCGACTCACCCGCAGCCCCGGCAGACCGCCCCACCGCACTTACCTGAACCGGCCATGACTGGGTGTCGGATTCTGACACATTCTCAGCTTCACAAAACATTGTAAATCTGTCAATGCGTCACAGCTACACCCATGGAACGTCCCTTTCATGCAGAGTGATGCGTGAAAGGGACCCATATTTACAAGGCCATGGAAAGTCACGCAGGGTGACTTTATGTGGCCTTGTAAATATGGGCAAGCCCATTGTGCCGCCGGTGCGTCAAAATACGGGAGGCGCCAGCGGCGCAACAAGCTTGTAAATGAGGCCTTAAATCAGGCTCTAAATCTCACATAGGTATGGTGGAGAACTTTAAGAATCACAGCCTATTAATTCTGTTTGCAAAGGGAGTATTTCGATAAAGGACAGCAGATTGTGCGTCAATGAGATGGTATCACGTTGCTGGCATTTCGAGCTTTAATTTACATCAGAACTAGTGTCACAATCTATTTATAGCCGCTTGTGCAATTTTGTAGAATTAGCAAATGCAAATATTATTACGAGGGCAAGAAAACAAACACAGTGTACGTGTGAGTCTTATAAGCTGAAGAGCAAGCACTTGCGGTTGAGTCTAATGTCAGACCTTCTCGTGTATCACTCTGGGCTCGAACAAACAGTGGCCTTTCCACTATTAACGTTTATTTATTTATTTATTTATTTATTTATTTTTGATATTTGTAAAGCGCATCGTTTACCCGTAGGCGTCTTGGCGCTAATAAACCATTTATCTGTGACTGACAACATAGGAGTATGATACTCATTGGGCAAATAGCCAGGTCTTTAAGAGCTTGCGGAATTGGAGAAGAGAGGGGCTGGCCCTGATGTTCGGGGGAAGCGTGTTCCAAAGCCTTGGGGCGGCCACTAGAAAGCGCCGGTCGCCCCAGGTGACAGTTTTCGTACGGGGAATGACCAGTTGGTTGAGGGTGGCTGATCGTAGAGCTCTATTCGGTTTGTATTGTTGCAATTGCTCCTTCAAGAAGTGGGGACCTTGATTGTTGAGTGCTTTGAACACAATACAGAGCGACTTGAAGTGGATTCTGTTTCGCACCGTGAGCCAGTGAAAGTTCTTTATATCGTTGGATATGGATTCATATTTTGTTTTACCCGCAAGCAAGCGGGCGGCTGCATTCTGAATGGTCTGCAGTTTGGTTATTACTCTGGACTGAGCATTAAGGAAAAGACCATTGCAATAGTCCAGAGACGAAAGGACAAGAGTGGAGATCAGGGTTTTGATGGCTGATTCAGGAAGAAAAGGCCGTATTTTCCTTATCATCTTTAACTTCATATGTGCCACAGACACAGTTCTGTTAGCATGATCCATGAAGTTAAGACCCTCGTCAAAGATGATACCGAGGTTCCTGACTTTCGCAGTTGGAATGGGAGGAGTACCGAAAGCCTCTGGCCACCAACTTGATGGCCAGGCTGGGGAAAGAGGTCCGAAAATGAGTACCTCAGTTTTACCTGAGTTTAATTTAAGACAGTTGGTGGCCATCCACTCTCCTATACCCAGCAGTCCCTTCTTGAATTTTTCAGACACAAGATCTCCATCCCCTTTAATTGCCAACACAAGTTGGGTATCGTCGGCATAGGAGGTTAGGCTCATCCCATATGCTTTGATGGTTTTAGCAAGGTCCGACACGTAGATATTAAAAAGTGTCGGACTCAGGGATGAGCCTTGAGGTACTCCACATGGCGATGACAGTTGGGCCGATTGGAAGGGTCCTAAGATGACAGCCTGTGTTCTTTTAGCAAGAAAGGAAGCTATTAGGTCTTTGGCAGTATGACAAATGCCAAATCCCTCGACACGATGAGGACCAGCCCCAGTTGCTCAGTTCGAGCTGATGCTATCCGTGTTGACCATCCTATTTATGACCCCTTTGCTGCACCCAGGTGGCCCTGCTTCCGGTGTACCACAGCAGCCTGGCAACGGGTGTGCTGAAGGTTCAAGCCCAGGGTGCCACAATGATTTTACTTCTGGCTGGCTCTTTTTCCTGCCATAGTGTATGTCCCTCCTCCATCACCCCCACGCCCATACATCCCCACCCCAGAGCTGGCATGTGGCGACTGTAGGTGTGCTCATGTTTAATACCGCGTCACCCTGCCTCTCCGCATCTTACCCCATCCACCTTGCAACCTGTTGGCAGTCTCTGCCTGTCCCTTCCTGCTCACTGCGCTACACTGGATTGACAATTGCAGTTTTTTTCTTTTTTTTCTATGCTCCCCTCGATTCCTCTCACCTGCTACCGAGCTCCTTCGACAGAAACTACCCCTGTCCCTTCCTCTAGACCGGGGCCACAGGTTGTGGATTTTATCCTCTGATCCCCTGCTCGGATCTCCCTGCATTAAGGACAGGGTGTCTGGTGGGTTGTCGGGAAGGTTGGTCTGAGCGCCCGTATAATGTAAACAACAAGGACCCCCAGATCAGAATTAATAAAGTGGCAATCAATACTGATTGCCACTTTCGTTCCTTTTAACACTGTGTGATTATATTTTAAAATAATTCTATAATTTGAGTTTTGTGTTTATTTTTATGTAATGTGGATGTATAGAAATATTGGTTTTAATATGAAAACCCATTAAAAAGAATATAGTTTTATATCGAAATACATGTGTAGGTTTCTTTTTGCAACTACCCTCACTTTTGTTAGGATTGTTTGAATTATATACACATTGGTCTGATCGCCCGGACACTCTAGTTGAGTAGTTGTGCGCTATATAAGTCTTCATTCATTCATCCATTTGTTCTCCTCCAACCGACTATGGATAGCTTTCCCTCCCATTTCCTGCGTACTTCGACCATCATAATGTTTAGCACCCCCTGTTTTATCGCAGCACCAACGTTAGAATTCCCTGGCCATCATAGATGTTTTAATAGTAGGATCATCTACTGATAAAAATAAAACCATCAGATCTTTTCATACCCCTCTTTATTGGGCATGCACATTGGAAAAAAAATGTATTTGGAGTACAGACTGAACGAGGAACCCTTGCCGGGATATTAGGGGCCATTTAGACTCTGGCGGCCTGTATTCCAATCCACCAGAGCTGCACAGGGATGTACACCTCTGCCCTGGTGAACTTCCGCACACTCCAAGCCTGGATTCTGTTTTAGTAAACAAATAAAAAATAAACTAATGGCCCTGACACCCTTTCTCTCAAGGTGTGGGAGTTAATTTTTTTTATTTTTTATTTCACAGCTGCCAGAATTTTCCTGGTGGCCCCAAACAGGAAAAAGTGCCTGTGTTAGGTGCGTGTAGGATATTTGTGTGTGGGGCAGTGAGTGGTGATGGAGCGCAATGGCGCTCTTTCATTTGTAGGGGTGCACCAAAATCACGAGTAGTTTGCACCTACATTTATTCTTTTGTGAGTTAAACCTCAGTCATTCGCATGTGGACGTAAAAACATGGGACAGGTGAAATTATAGAAATCCTTTATGTTTTGTAAGGAAACTAACGTGGCACTTGTGTTCTGAATAATCAAACCTTAGTATTCATTTATAATTGATTAATGAAGTCTGCTCACTACAGACAATATAATGCATCAATTTAATCGAGCTTTAACGTGTAGGTCTGTATAAGCTGCTCATAATAATTCACAAATTTGATGTGCTTATGTAGCATGTTGATTTAGAAATGCTTACGTAAATTGTTTACCTAGGAGTATTTATGTAGGGCCTAAGCACTACACTCTTATGTTGCCCAATTTCTGTAGGCCTAAATGTATTCTCCCTGACAGCTCTTGTGGTGGGGTAAAGCTGAATTTCATGTGCATGTTGGAATTGTTTTGATCTCACGTTTCTGTTGCAGGAGAAGAAAGTCTTCTTTGTTAGTTAGAATAATGCCTTTTGTTTTAGGAGCTAGGCTGAGTTGAGGAGAGGATACTTTTATGCAAAGAATGCTGATAATTGGGAGACTGTGTTCTTTCTCACTGAAGGAGGCCTGGGAATCAAGGTCATTGAGCCTGGAGCTGAGAGTATTGAAACTAAATGGAAAATCACCTATGAGGAGTGCCCAGCTGAATGAGGTGATGAGAAGAAGAGCAGTCGGCGTGTTTTATGATTTAGTGTTATGAATTAGGGACAGTGCCTTGGGGGTTGAGTTAGGAGAAGGGAAAGGGAGATTCAAAGGGAGGGAAGGGGCATCTAAGAACGAGCCTCGAAGCCTGTGCTACTTGACCCATACAACATGAGTGTACGTCTCAGGAAGTCTTCATGCACTGATACCTTTTCCTGGGAATGCTAAGTAGGGATGTCACAGTAGTAGTAATGTAGGGATAGACTATTTGTTTTTACTTACGAACCTCAAATAAAGACTGGTCTTGACGTGGGGGCAATCAATGCCTGCGTTCTGGAAATTGTCATCCTTTTCATGCTTCAGTAATTCAACCTTTCCTGTAAGTTTGGCTTTGTATTAGTTCCAATGAATTTCTACAACCTCGTCTTGAGGTGTCTGTATGTCTCTCTGGTTTGCTGGAAGGAATGTCCTTGGAAAACATGTCTCTCAAGCCTCTAGTAAATCCTTCCCCATCCCATTAGCTGAGATGAGTTCATGAAGTCCTTTGTGCCTGGATATTTTGGTTACCGAACGAAGATGGTGTGACAACCCAGTGAAAGAGAGTATACTAAAGCATGACACTCACAACCCCTGAAAGAGTGCATTTGGGATGAGACTCGCACACAACGGGGGTCAGGCAGGAGTGTCGGAAATGGTGAAGTCAACTACTATGGAGACCCACAGATCAAGACAATGACATTCGCCATTCTAAAAATCCAGGAGAGAAGACCTCTGTTAGCAGACTTGTCAAAACCTAGTAGCAAGCAATACTCCCTCTCCTACCCCTTGTGTATTCTAGTATCTCAAACATGATATATCTGCCCGAACATCAGGATATATGAGATATTCATGGATAGATGACTCCTGGTCCATATAGAAGGCTGAGTAAACACTGCAGCACTGGTGTAGAAACCACAGCAAGGTCTCTGTCCATTCTGTAGGCACCGAAATGAGGCGCTCAGGGACAGGGCATACTGAATCGCATACCACAACATACAGTGTGACCAATGGTTGATTTTTATGTAAGGTTTATCATGGTAGTATACTGACATACACCTTCATGAGTTACATGTAAGTTTGGCTTTGTATTAGTTCCAATGAATTTCTACAACCTCGTCTTGAGGTGTCTGTATGTCTCTCTGGTTTGCTGGAGGGAATGTCCTTGGAAAACATTTCTCTCAAGCCTCTAGTAAATCCTTCCCCATCCCATTAGCTGAGATGAGTTCATGAAGTCCTTTGTGCCTGGATATTTTGGTTACCTAACGAAGATGGTGTGACAACCCAGTGAAAGAGAGTATACTAAAGCATGACACTCACAACCCCTGAAAGAGTGCATTTGGGATGAGACTCGCACACAACGGGGGTCAGGCAGGAGTGTCGGGAAATGGTGAAGTCAACTACTATGGAGACCCACAGATCAAGACAATGACATTCGCCATTCTTAAAATCCAGGAGAGAAGACCTCTGTTAGCAGACTTGTCAAAACACAGTAGCAAGCAATACTCCCTCTCCTACCCCTTGTGTATTCTAGTATCTCAAACATGATATATCTGCCCGAACATCAGGATATATGAGATATTCATGGATAGATGACTCCTGGTCCATATAGAAGGCTGAGTAAACACTGCAGCACTGGTGTAGAAACCACAGCAAGGTCTCTGTCCATTCTGTAGGCACCGAAATGAGGCGCTCAGGGACAGGGCATACTGAATCGCATACCACAACATACAGTGTGACCAATGGTTGATTTATATGTAAGGTTTCTCATGGCAGTATAGTGACATACACCTTCATGAGTTACATTAAGGAAGGTGGCCCTTGCTCAGCAATGATGAAATATTGTTGTGTATTGTGGGCGCTTACTCGAAGATAATTTGCATGATATGAGATGTCGCTCCCATTTGCAGGGTTGGCGGCGATGCTGTCTTCAAGAAAAGATAATACAATGTGTTCCTAAAGATAAGTCGAAGACAGCATTTTGAACAGTCAATAAACAATGACCAACTCAAAAAGGCTGAATATATGAAAATTAGAAAAACCCTTAAGGTTTATTAAAATATTAAAATGCAACACAAAGGTAGCATATAGTCTCAATAAATCAGTCATAAGGCTCAGAAATCAATTGTCATGAAATGTAAATGTATATGTATGTGTCTTGTAAAGCGCACTGCCGCCCTGAGGCGTCGTGGCGCTGTAGACCGCTGGGGAACCCTTCCTGGCTATCCCTGTGAGATGGTCCCTACTGGGTATCTCCAAGGTGAAACCAGGCATCGCCGGCGAATGTGGGGGGCCGGTGTAGAGATGAGGCAAGCTAATGCCCAGAGTTGCCGAGTTTGATCCTTGGTTAGAGTAGGCACCGAGGCGAGAATTATCGAGTCCACTGACCCAAGTCCACGACCCTGACGGGTCGGGAATTGAACCCTGGTCCTGGGCCGTTCTCTGCTTCCGGTTCTGCCGCCTCTAACCAGTGAGCCACACCACTCCACCATGAAGACTGTAAGTATTTGAAACAGATGCAGCAATGAGCAGAATCTGAAGAATAGTCTAAGCTGAACATGTGCAGCAAATCTGTAAAAAAATTGCCATTATTCCTAGAGGCTCAGAAAAGTGTTAAAGAGAGTCCCAAATCCAGGGCTTCTTATAGGAAATTTTAACATAGAAAGCCATGGAAATTGCACAGCCAGCATAGGATGAGCAGATGTATCCTTTCAACTGAAAAGCACAGTACAATATTACTAAACGTTACATAATACCACCATCCTAACTAACACTATCCCCCTCAATGAATATTAAAAAATTCCCTCTGATCTAATGTAATCAGAGGTTTCAGAACAAATCTGGTTACATAAACAATGGAGTGTCTAATAGAATAATAGCATACTGAAAACAGACTAGAAGGGCCTTAAAATCCAAAAATTTCCTCCAGAGATCTTGGAGAACAGCATGTTTCAGTGCATGTTTTGTATTATGCTGTGTCAGTGAGAAATATAAATACAGAATGAATATTATGAAGAAGCCAAACTAATACAAAATGGAATCGAGGCCTAGTTGGGGCAGCACTATCATTTCAATTGCAAAATATTTATGATAGTTGGCAAATCAGAAAATACCTTTGTCAGTATAAATGTGAGTGGCTGTGTAACTGTATATACCCTTGTGTATATGAGTGTGTCAGTGGTTCTACTGGTGTATAAGTGGATGTGAGCGTAGTTGTGTGGGTGAGTCAGGAGTGGTGTGAGTGGCTCTATTGGTGAGTGGATGGCTGTAAGGGTGAGTGGCTGCGATGAGAGGTTGGGTGGGTGAGTGAGTGGATGTGTGAATAACTGTAAAGGGTAAATAAGTGGATGTGCGAGTAGCTGTATTGGTGAGTATGTGGCTCTCTGAGTGGTTGTACAGGTGTCTGACGGTATGCATGAGTGTCGGTATGAGTTAGTGTAAGGTTGTATGAGTGGCTAAATGTGTGAGTGAGTGACTGTGCGAGTGCCTCTAGGGAGGAGTGAGTGGATATATGAGTACTGGTATGGGTCTGTGAATAGGTATGTAAGGTCATAAGAAGTGTATTGTTCGTCGTACATTATAGTTATCTCAGGTGCTGATTTCGCTGGTTTTGTATGAGTGAAATCTGAGCCTAACTATAACTATAACCTTTGGCTTTTTAAGTGAATTTCTAAGTATTTTAAATCTTATTTCCTACTATATAGTCACTGTAATCTTTGATTTTTTTCCGTGGATTTCTGTTTAAGAAATTTTTATTTCCTAACTATAACTGTAACCTTTGTTTTTTTAATGAATTGCAAAGGTTTTTTAAAATGTATTACCTAACTGAAGCCTATAACCTTTTAGAGTGGGTGTGTGATTGGCTGAATACATTAGTGAGTGGTTGTATGAATGACTGTATCTGTCTGTGAATGGATGTGTGAGTGATATTGTGGGTGAGTGAGTGTGTATGGGTCTGTGAGTGGCTGTATGGGCCAGATAGTGAGTGTGTTAGTGGCAGTATGGGTCTGTGAGTGGGTGTGTGAGTATCTGTATGGGTGAATGAGTGGATTTGTGAATGGCTGTATCGGTGTGAGTGGATTTGTGACTGGCTATAACAGTGTGTGAGCCGCTGTATGGGTCTGGGAGTGGGTGTGTGGTGGTATGAGCGGGTGTATGTAGTTATGAGGGTGATTGAGTGGGTGTATGAGTGAAATTTTAATTCAGTGACAGAGTATGTGAGTGGCTGTATGGATCTGTGAGTAGGTATGTGATAAGCTGTGTGAGTGCTGTCAGTGGGTATCTGTATGTGTGGTATCTGTGTGGGTGTATCAGTAGCTGTGTGAGTAACTGGACAATATTGTGCCTCACCTGCCCCTTTATCCAAGAGGCCACTGCTTTGAATAAAATATCTACCAAACTGGAGTACCCAACTGGAGTACTTTCTATTGGTTAATTAGGAAAAGCTAAACCGTGCAAATCTCTAGTGCATATTCTACACTACATTTGATTAATAGACCACAAGGAAATGTCTCCAGTGACCTTGTGTGCATTTCAACAATGTGACTTAAAGCAGGGTAATGCTTTGGTCTGTTGTATTTTAAAGCTCGGCTCCTAATCCCAGTGGTATCCCAATGACTGGGGGTAAAAACATATGTACGTGCTCCTAACGGCTACTACCTCTTCATGTAACAATTTCTTCATTTTATGTAATGACGCAATTGTTACATGAAGAGGTTGCAGCTGTTTTGAGCATGTGCATACGTTTTTACCCCCAGTCATTGGGATACTACTGTGCCGGTGGCAGTGAGCCTAACCACAGGGATAATAATGGTAACTTGCAAACATTTAATGCGCACAGCTGAAAGTACAAAACTACCTACAGTTCATCAATCCATTCCAGGGCAAGGGAGCTATCACTACTGTCACAGCAGATGAGCAGAGCAGAGCAGAGCAGTTATGTTTCACAGGGTTCAGAATTTCAGTTCTCTGTAGCCAACAGCAGAGCTGATGGAGAAGCATAGTTAGGCATCCAGTAGGATCTTAACTTGGTCTCTCAATCACTTCAAGTAGCTGTCTAATAGCTTGGCTTATGCTTTCACTTTAGGAGCCATTTGGAGCAAAAACAAAGGCATCGGTGATCTGGTTTTATAACTAGCTCATTGTCAAGTAGAAGGCGAAAACGGTGCGCGTATGAATAAAAGCTGTCAAGAGTCAGTGAGTGTGACTCCTCAGACAGTTCAGCCACAGCAACAGTAGCAGTATGAAGCAACAGTCTTTATTCCCCATAACTGTCAAAGATAAGGCTGGTGATTAAAATTCCTGCTGGAGAAAGGTCAGAGTTTTGTCTAATGGCAGTTTTGACATCCCCTATAAAGTAATGCTGAGGGTTAATATGCCTGCTGCAAATAGACAGTACCAGCATATAACAGAACTATATTTTATGTGGATAAATCAGTGGGTTGCTGCTTTTCTCCCAGTCCCTTTGTTCCTTGTGGTCAGCCGCACCTGACTCTGAGGTTGGGGTGGGGTGTGGCGATTATTTAGAAATTATAGGTTTATAAGCACCAGCTGCATAGTTTGAGTTTCTCTTTGCTCAAATGTTGGGGACCACGGGGGGAGCCCCTACGGTCCCTGGTGGCTCCCCGCCTCCTGCAGGGAGCAGCCAAAAATGCTGCTCCCTGCATGTGGGAGCAATTCGATCATCTGTTTTACTGCCTGCTTGATAGTGGGCACAGAAACAGATGAAAACTCCACTCTCTGCAAGCAGGAGCAGTTTTGCTGCTCCTGCCTACTGACAGCAGAGTTATGTTTTCTCTGGCTTGACGGAGCAGGAGCAGCAAGCTGCCATGGAGGGCAGGCGTGATGAGAACTTGAAGCACAACACACCATGGAGTGCAACAGTAGGGCTATAATGGCATACACGCAGACGATGTGTAGGAGTGGGTCAGGGGCTGCAAGCTGACCAAACAGGGCGGGTGGGAGGGGCTGTGGGAGCACAGAAGATAATGCATGGCTAGTGGGAGGGTTAGTGGTAGCACAACAGCCATGGTGGGCAAGACGGAGGGGACAGGGGCATGCACCTAGGACCATGAAAGACAGAAGGGAGTGTATTGGCTGAACACAGACAAGAGAGAATAGGGGCAAGAGCTTCACATCAGACCATGCAGGGCAGGCAGGAGGAGCAGTTGCAGCAAAATATAACATGGAGGGCAGAAGGGAGCAGCAGCAAAATGGACCATGGAGGACAGAAGGGAGGGGATAGTGGCATGGATCTTGGTCAGGCAAGGTAGGAGTGGCAGGGATAGGCAGCAGCCAACGGAGAGCAGGAGAAGTGGGCAGGGATATCAACCTTCGGACCATGCAGGGCAGAAGGGAGGTGTCTGGTGCATGGACTCGGACAACTGAGGGTAGTGAGGAGGTGGGGGGGACAGGAAAGCTAACTTTTCAGGACACTTCTCCTTATATATTCTTCAATTTGAGTCTGTATCTATTTACAGCTGGATTTGCACATGAAAAGATGGGTCATAATTCTAAATGGGTGGTGATTTTATTATATGGTAGGCCTAATTTCCTAATGTTTCATGACATTATTATTTAGTTATTTTAACTGAATTAAGTATTGTATCAGTACTGTTGGTTTCTCAAACGATTACACAAATATGAATCTTAATGATCATTTAAAATGAAATATTGAATTGTATGCATGGTTTGAAAGGTTTTAAACAATCAAATATATATGAATTGTACTGATTTTGTTTAATGCATGTATGCCTTTAATGTTTTTTACCCCAAAAAAAGCTAATTGAGTACTAATTGTAATACCAACTCCCACAGGAGGCTGGGAGCCAGTTGGGACAGCGTGGGCCTTAAAACATGGGGAAAGGGGCCCACGGTCCCCCTCTCCCATTACATTTCAGCTGCGCCCCAGGGTATGGGTTCCCCTCCCCCTTTAGGTTTCGTATTTACCCAATGCAGTAGCACATACTACTTATGCAGTAGAAAGTACTCCAATTGGCTGGGCATTTTGTGCAAAAGTGTGGCCTCTTCTTGGATAAAAAAGAAGGTGTAGTTCCGTTCCAGCTTTATTGCCCATTTCACAAAATAAAACCTCAACGGGTAGCACATACAAATGTAAGCATAGCAGGTGCCCCAGTTAAAACCACTACTGTAAAGGGTAAGGGTGGGTGAGTGAATGGTTGTATGAGTAGATGTATAGGTGAGTGAGTGACTGTGTGAGTAAGTAAGTGGGTTTGTGAGTGACTCTATGGATGAGTGTGTGGTTGTGTCAGTACTTGTATGGGTCTGTGAATGGGTATGTGAGTGGTTGTGTGGGGTGTGACTGGGTGTGTGAGTAGATCTGTGGATGATGTCATCAGTGATGTCATGAGTGATATTATTTGTGGGAGCACAAGTAGACTATCGAGTTTTAAATATCGACATACACAAATATCGAGTTGAAAATATCGTGATACAGAATATCGACAGCAAGAATATCTTGGTCAAGAATATCGACTTTAGGGTAAAAAATATCATTTGCAAAAATATTGGTGTTTAAAATATCGATGTTTAAATTTGTGAAATGTATTTTAGTATGTATTAAACATATCTGATCTATTTTTTTGTATAAGTACCGCTATTCTTTTTTAATATATGTGTAACATTTTTTGTAGTGTTTAATTTTATGTTAATTAACATTTTTGTTTCATTCTGTACTGGGTTGTGGGATTATAGAGGAATAGGGTGGGAAGTAATTTAATTATAATACATTAAAAATATTGTATTACTTATTAGTATTTATTTAATTTTGATTTTATAGTGTTAAGTGTGGGAATGAATTTAGTATTAATTAATTATTATTTGATTGTCAATTTTTAATTAATTAATTAATTAATTAATTAATTGCTAATTATGTTAATTGTGTTTGTTTTTTTAGGAGTGGGTTGTGGGTTTATAGGGGACAGCGTGGGAAGTAATTTAATTATAAAGAACTCTTTAATATTTTTTATTTATTAGTATTTATTTAATTGGTATTTCATAGTATTAATTGTGGTAATTAATTGATGATTAATTCATAATTAATTGTCTTCTAATTATTATTAATGAATTCATAAGTATGTTATTCGTATCATTTTTGTAGGAGTCCCCGGAGTAGGCAACCCGGTACCCGGTGGTATTAAAGGGGAATAGGGTGATATTGGCAATCAGATCAGTTCCATAACCTGATTTTCTTGCTCTATTCAAATGATGACATCTTATTTTGTTTCCCTCTTAGTCTGGTGTGAGGTTTGTTTAATTAAAGGCCTAATTGTGCGTCACAGGTTTAGATATTCCCCCAATGCTTCTCCTTCCTGTTTGGGACGTTGCAGTTTAGCCAGTGATGCCATTGGTGTCCTTGGCTTTCAAATAACCGGAGTTAGTGAAACAAATTGACAGTCGTTTGCCATTAAATTGAATGAATTGAATTATAATTTTTATATATTAATATTTCTTTAATTTATATTTTATAGTGTTAATTGTGGGAATTAATTTATTAATAATAATGTATCAATTGTTTGTTAATTAATATTGATTAATTGCTCAATTGATTAATTGTGTCTTTTTAATTAATTGGTTAATTTTTTTTTTTTAGGAATGGGTGGTGGGGTTTATAGGGGAATAGGGTGGGAAGTAGTTTATTCAAATTTAATAAATAATTATTTGTTAAATAATGGTAAAAAATGAATTATAAATTAAGGGGGTCATTATGATGGCGATCCGAATGCCATAACTCCCCGCCCGACCGCCAATTACCCCCACCATTTTACCATGGCGGCGGGTACCACGGCAGAAAGAAAGACCGTCTGCCGCTTTTCCGCTGGCAGATAATTGACACAATTCCCTGCTGGGTATATATATTTTATGATGTGCGTGGTGTGCATGCCTTTCCATGGCTAAGACTCCACCATGGAAAGGCATGCAGATATTGACTCTGGGGGCCCGTTTGGGGCCCCCTGAGTGGTGAGGTGTGTGTGGCTGCAGTGGGGGGGTATCTGTGGGACCCCCTTTCATTGCCATATACAAGGGGGCAGGCACCACGCAAGTACCTGTCACGTTGTGCATTGCAATGCACAACATGCGCCTTTCACCTTGCTGTGCTGTTTGAAGCACCCCCCACCATAATGTTAAAGGCAAGAATGCGCCCACCAGTGTGACGGGCGCATCCTAATGTGCATCATGGGGCAGCCTCACCTCTGGCAATCAGACCCATTTTCCGTTACGGTGGCAGGCGGATGTAATGGTGCCCGAAATATGGCAATTGGGTAATTAATTTGCAATGTGAGTTGTGGGGTTTATAGTGGTAAAGGGTGAGAAGTAAATTATTTTCAATTAATTAATAAGTTGTTAATTTATAATAATTGAATAGTGTAAAATTGGTTATGGAAATTATGTATTGATTTTTAGGTGTGTGTTGTTGTATTTATTGGAGTAGAGGCTGGAAAGTATTTTTGGTCTTATTAATTAATAATTAGTTTCTCATTACTATTCATTTATTAATAGAGAAATATATAATATATACACACACACAAATTACCTACTGGAGGTCGCCAGTAGGTAGTTATAGTTAGGACCTATTTTCCATACCAAATCCGCAACATTCCATTACCAATATCTTTGGCGCCAATTGAGGAATCTTTGCGAAATTTCCAAAACTTGTGGGGCTCTCTGGCTCGCTTGTATTCTGTAAGTTTGGGGGTGATTCATCAAGCAAGGGCCGAGACAAAAGGGGTTCCCAAAATGCGATTCCCCATGTTATTTTCCCTAGGAAATTTTAGACACGGCTACAGCCCAAACTGCTGAACGGAATTACACCTTTTTTTGCAAAAAGGTAGCCCTTGGTTCAGAAAGAGTCCTTTTTTTTAAAATGGTGTAAATCCGTTAAGTAGTTCCTGAGAAATTAAAAAAATAGTGGTTAAAAAATAATTTTCCCATAGGAAACTTTAGACACTGTTATAGCAAAAACTGCTGAACGGAATTACACCAAATTCAGCAACCAGGTACTGCTTGGCTCAAATAATGAGCTGTTAAAAAATGGTGTAAATCCGTTCAGTAGTTTTTGAGAAATTAAGGAATAAAGATAGTGATATCTATGGCCGCGGTGGATCGCAAACCCTCCCGATCACGAGGTTTATGCTAATTGGCTGTCAACACTCTAAACCAGGAAGTGTTGGCAGCCATCTGTTGCCTCAGTAGAAACGAGGCACAAGAAATCAGTCACACTAAGGCGCAAAACACAAAAAGGGGCAGGGTAGAAACACCTTGACCCCCTAGGTCTGCTTAGGGGGTCCCACAAGGACCCCCATGACCCAGAAAAAAAGATATATATTTTTAAAAATTGGCAAAATCCGCGCAGGGTGCGCGGATCCTGCAGAGAAAAAAAAAACAAAGTGCTTTGTTGCTATTTGGGGGGGGGACCGTCACCTCCCAGGGGCTCTAAATATTATAAATGGGGGTACGTAAGCTTTATGACAATAAATGCGGGGGGCTCACGGCCCCCCCGCAGCCCTGGGGACTGCCACCCCGGGGCTTGTGTTGATTGTAAAAAAATATATATAACCTGTGTGGGGGAGCTCGAGCCCCCCAAGCCCTGGGGACCACCACCCCCGGGGCTTTATGACAATATATATGGGGGGCTCACGGCCCCCCGCAGCTCTGGGGACGGCCACCCCTGGGGCTTGTGTTGATTGTAAAAAAAAATAATAATAACCTGTGTGGAGGGCTTGAGCCCCCCCAGCACTGGGGACCACCACCTCCCTGGGGCTTTAGTGATGTTGGGAGGGGGCCGCAAGGCCCCCCTCCTGAAGCCCTGTTTTCGCCCTGGGGAATGCCCTCCCTAAGGCCGGCTACTGCAGTGTACCGGGTTGCCTACTCCGGGGACACTGCTGTTTGCTATGATAAGGCAGGAGCCTCGCGGCTCCCGCTCTGCCACAGCAAACTGCTTTAGCTTTTGGTAGAGAGAGCAGGAAACCTGCTCGCTTACCACAAATCAAAGCTGATTGCTTTTCCACACGGGGAGCTGCATCTTAGTAGCTCCTGATGTGGAAAAGCAATGCAGCTCCCGCAGGAGGCGGGGAGCCGGCGTGACCGTGGGGCGATTGGGGACCCCCCCACGGTCCCCAACGGGGAGGGCCAGCCCCGGGGGATGGGGTCCCCGGGTCTATTAGTGACCCGGGAGGGGGGCCACGTGGCCCCCTCCCCAGTTATACATTTTTAAAAAATAAATAAAGGAAAGGCCGGGCCCGGGGGATTGGGTCCCCAGGCCATAAATGGCCAGAGGAAGGGGGGCAATCATTCCCCCCTCCAATAAATAATTTTAAAAAATGGTCATGCCCCTGGTGATTGGGTCTCCGAGGCCAATTATGGCCTTCGGAGGGGGGCCACGTGACCCCCCTTCCAAATTATTTTTATAATTATGGCCCTGGGGGATGGGGTCCCCAGGGCCCAAAAAAAAAAAAAAGGGGGCCACACAGCCCTCTTCTTAAAAATAATTGAAAATAAATACCGGCATCGCGCGGAGGCCTCGCCCCCTGTGCTGCAGCACTATGCAAAAGCGCCCCCTGGCGCGTTTGAAGAGGGGGAAATAATTCTCCTTGAATACAGGGGGTCACTGGGGGCCAACCAGCACACCAGGAACCTCCAGTATGCGCCAGGGAGCTGCGTTGTCGAGAGGTGTTCTGAGGCCGCGCCTCTTTTTACACCTCTCTGCATTTCAGCTCTGTAGCGCTTAATGGATGCACCTGGTAGGCTAGTTGCACCCCAGGGACCCTCAGGTTTCGAGGTGACTTAATCCCCCAACTTAAATGCGCCATGGAGCATGTTTGCACAGTGGTGAAGGGAGGGGACGGGCCTGAGGTGACGTGTGCAAACATGCCCTGTGGTGTGTTTTAAGTTGGGGAAATAAGTTGCCTTGAATTCTGAGGGCCCCTGGGGGCCAACTAGCCCACCAGGTACTTCCACTAAGCGCCACTGCGCTGTGTTGCAGAGAGGTGGTCCAGGCCGTTCACCTTTTTACAGCTCTCAGCAACGGCGTTTACTGTAGGTACCTAGTGGGCTAGTTTGACCCTAGGGACTCTCAGGATTCAAGGGGGCTTAATCTCCAAACTTAAAATGGCTACAGGGTGTGTTTACACAGTGGGGAAGGGAGGGGACAGGGCCTAAGGTGATGTGTGCAAACACACCCTGCGGCGAATTTTTTGTTGGGGAAATATTTTTCCTTCAATTCTGAGGTCCCCTGGGTGCTAACTAGCCCACCAGGTGCTACCAGTAAGCACCACTGTGCAGCGTTGCAGAGAGGTGGTCCAGGCAGTGCCCCTTTTTACAACTTTGCAACGCAGCTCTGTGGCGTTTACTGGAGGTACCTAGTGGGCTAGTTTGACCCTAGGGACCCTCAGGATTCAAGGGGACGTTATCCCCCAACTTGAAATGGCCACAGGGTGCATTTACACAGTGGTGAAGGGAGGGGATGGGCCCTGAGGTGACGTGTGCAAATACGCCCTATGGCGCATTTTACGTTGGGGAAATAATTCCCCTTTCATCCTGAGGGCTCCTGGGAGCCTACTATCCCACCAGGTACTTCCAGTTAGGGCTACAGAGCTGCATTGTACAGAGGTGGTACGAGGCCATGTCCCATTTTACACCTCTCTGCAATGCAACTCTGTGGCACTTAGTGGACATTCCTGGTGGGTTAGTTGGTCCCCAGGGACCCTCAGGATTTAAGGGGACTTTATCCCCCTAAATAAAACGCCCACAGGGCGGGTTTGCACACATACCACCTCAGCCCCCCCTCGCTTCATCAGTGTGCAAACGCACCCTGTGGCGCATTTTAAGAGGTAGTTTTAATCCCCCTGCCCTATTATATACTAGGGGATAGGGTACAAGGATACCTCAACGCATAGTGTTCCCTAGTGTATGTAGGTGTTTTCACTGTATTCTAAGTGTCTTTTAACATAGCACTGGCTCTAGGACTGATTGGCCAGACTCAGTTACCACCAGTACCCGTCTAAAAAAGTTGAGGGTACAGGATGATTTTGCAACAAGGATTATTTCTGCTACTCTGTTTGCTCTTTCTGCACGTTTTCCTTCTTCCCACACTTTTCTTCGTCTTTGAGGAGTTCTGTTGCTTCTTTCTACATTTCTTTTTTTTCTTTCTGTGCATTTTTTCTTCTTTCTACACATGTACCAACTCTTTAGGGATAGTTAGAAACTAGCATTTAAAAAACTTTTGAAATTAACTGAAACAACCATAGGTTTCAGTCACGCTAAAGAAAGAAATTATCATTTAAAAAACCATTGAAATTCACTGAAAAAACATACGTTTCAGGCACATTATAGTTAGGAATTAGCATTTAAAAAACCGTAGAAATTCACTGTAAATTACTTAGGTTTCAGGGGCGTTATAGTTAGCTTGACATTTCACTCGTACAAAACCATTGAAATTTCCCCATTATAGTTAGTTCAGCTAACTATAACTCGCGCGCCCGCAATGCACTGCTGAAAACGTCACATATTACATCACTCATGACATGGTCAGTGACATCACTCATGACATTACTGATGACATATCAAATTACATCACTGATAATATAATCCTTGTGATACAGTAGCAGGCCTCCTCTCACCCTAATTTAACCTTTGATACACACACTAAAAAATAGAAATTTACATTTTCAAAAGAATAGAGATACCACACACATCCACTCATTCCCCAATAGTTCTATACAGTCACTCATACATGTACTCACTCATCATATTTACTCAAACACCTTCACATCCTGTTACACACTGACACTCATCCATAGAGTGACTCACACACATGGTCACACATGCAAACAAAGTATCAAACATCCATTTACTTATATATACAGTTATACACACACCACCTCACTTACTTCTACAGAAACCTACACATACTTACTCTCTTAAACAATCCCTTATAGAAACACATACTTATTTATCCAGGAACTCTTCCAATCTCTCACTCTCGCATACACCAATACTCACATATATTAGTTTAAAACAAATGTAGTCACTCATAAAGACACTATTGAGACAGTCATTCACTCACTAACAAACCCATGCACACACTCATCCACCCATACAGTCCTGCATACATGCTGTCTTCAACACATACAAACAATGAGTTACTCATTTAAGCATCTATGCACTAAGTAATACCCCCCACCGTACCATACAGACACTCAGACACTCATACTGATACTCAAAAAAAACCTAATAACCCATATAGACAGTCATGTAGCTACTCACCAACCCATGCAGCCACAGATACACAAAGTGATGGACTGATACAGATATTTACATATTTAAACATTACTCACTAATCCATGTATTCACTAAGATACACTTAATCAGTCAGTTACACAACCAATTAAAAAAAAAAATCATCCATTTAGACACTTATATACCCATTTATTCTTCCAACGACCCTGAGATGTACATATATAAAACATATTTAATTTTCAGAAAAACACACATTCACTGGATGATGTCATCAGTTTTGTCATCAGTGATGTCATTTGAGAAGTCATCAGTGATGTCATGAGTGATGTCACTGGCCATGTCATGAGTGATGTTATATGTGATGTCATCAGCAGTGCATTGCGGGCACGAGAGTCATAGTTAGGGGGATTTCAAGGGTTTTGTACGAGTGAAATGTCCAGCTAACTATAACGCCCCTGAAACGTATGATTTTTTTAGTGAATATATATATATATATATATATCGTTTCTACCAGAGGTGAACTTGTCCTCAGATACTTGGCAGCTATTCAGTTATTCTGCACCAGCACTTTAACGTACTCTCCATGACCTTCAAGCTTGCACATATTACATGGCAATGTACGGACATGTGGGGCTCCACATGGGTACTTGTCTAAATAATATGGTTCTTATGACAAAAGTACTATACAGATATTATTGTAAGATTTCGAACATCAAAAAATATCGCACTTTAACCGACAATGAATTTTAATTGTTTTTGTCTTAATTCACAAATACTTCTTTGGTTAAACTCACTTTTAAATCATTATCACCAAATGTTTATTTCACATGTTTTTTTATGTCTACAGCTGGTCATTTAAATTATCAATGCTGAAATATATCTCACTACATTATAGTGTGTAAATGCATTAGCAGATATCAAAGTAAAATGTGTGTAGTCCTTAGGGATTCAACTCTTCCATTTCTATTGCATTTGTAGTTTGACTTGCATTGGTAGACTGTATTTAAACGTGTGTCAGGTGATCACCTGTGTCATGTGATCAAGCGCTCTGTGAAGCGCGAAACGCATCGTGATGACTATGGGAACACCACTTGCTGAATAAATCATCATCTTTGCACCGAATTTGGGTTCGAGTCCGTTTTTGCAGCTGATCGAAAGCTCTGCGTTACATCGGATTATTCCTGGAATGTGAAAGCCGATACTGTCTCTTGACGGCTTTTCGACGAACCCCCTCTCAACTAAAGGGCCGCAGCGATATCAAGAGGATTGTTTTCCTTTGGAAACCGCCAAGGATCTCCGGAAGGAGAAGGACTGCGGAACCCCCCTGGCCAACAGAATTTACACGGAGTACCGGAAGACGAACCGGGACGCGGCTGTATCGGAGGAAACAGCAGGGTTCTGTTGAACGTCTGAGGTATGTGTTATAAACTGCAAGGTCGCTTATATAGGGGGTGAGAGGTTGTGCAAGGCTTACACGCAAACCGGGGACAAAAGAACTTCCGATAAACCTGTCGCGTGCATATCTAAAGCCATCATTGTAACAGCATAATTGTTTGGTGATTTCGCGCCATGTCATCTGACACAGTTCAAGAGAGAGAGAGTGCGGCACTAATGATGTTCGATGAAAAACAATCGGAACCACCAAAGGAGAGTGGCGCTGCAAATGTAAATAAGGAGTCGTGTAGTTCAATCAAAGAAAAATTCAAACTTTTGGAGAAAAAAAGCTGCGCAGAACAAAGTAAATGGTGGGAGGCGCGATCATTGAAAATGTATCTAGATGTGAACCGAGTGCCGCGTGGACTCCGTATTCTTTTAGCGCCTACATATGACAAACCGAATCCTGCTCTAATGCGCAAGTGGGCTGACTGCAACCTTGATAACTCCAAAAGACTCATGGTAATTTTAGTTAAGCATGCAGAATTGGACAGAACCGAATTGTTAGAGGAAATCAATAAAATCAATGAACCTATCCTAGGGGATATGGTGCAGCCTTACAAGGCCTCCCGCTCTCTCCGTTCTGACCATCAACACCTGCTGCAGGTCCGGAGGGTGAGGAAGGCAAGAACCGGTGGCAGAAGGCTCTCCATAAATGTGGCCACCCTGTGGAATTCCCTCCCTCTGCACTTACGCTCGGAAGCGAGTCTCCTTCGGTTCCGTAAACTTTTAAAAACTTACCTATTCCCTGTTTAGTTCCTGTCCCATTGTGGTAGCGTATCCTTCTGGTTGAGCGCGGGGATGCCCAAGGGTAACCAGGCGCTATATAAAATTAGTTAATAATAATAATAATAATAATGAAGAAATTGAAGCCCTCAATGATGTGGATGAAGCGACCAAACTTAGAAAGGAAATGTGCATTAGACTAAAAAAAGAGGAAGACATCATAAAAAATCGCAAAACCTATAAATTCTTCAGAGACAAAACTGTTTATGAAACAGGCCAAATTTTTACCTTCTCTAGAAAATATGAGGCCCTAAGAAAAAATAAACAAGCAAGCAAACAAGGAGCTATCACTACCAAAAAAACAATCACTAACACTGAAAAAAATGCTACTGGATCATCTGTGTCAGAGGATAGTTCTAATCCCGACAGTGATCAGGAGAAGGATGAACAGGCAAGGGCAGCGGGTCCTAAAAACACATTAGACGAAGAGCTGGCCCTTTTTTGCGAGGACAGAAGACAAACCTTGCGCCCTCGGACAAGACAACAACACTACGCCGCGCAAAAAACATCAAACGACGAGAGCGGAGGAAAGCAAACAAACACTGGCCTAAACTGGAAAAACAAAAACAAAAAGAGAGGGGGGTGGAACAAAAATTAATCGCTCCCATGGATGTTGATAAAACCATTGTTAACCTCGCAGGCATTGAACTCAGTGAAAAAGAGAAAGAAATTCTGAGCCTGGGCTTAACCTATTGTCCAAAAAGGGATTTTAATTATGTCAATATGAGATTGGATGTCTACAAAAGTACCAGAAAACTTAAACTCAAAAAATATTTCACATTGAATAAATATGAAAATGCACATACACCCTTGCCAGCAAATGAAGAAAACAGTGCCAGCCAGGCAACAGAGGCATTAATGGGAGAACTGGCGGAAATGTGGGGGTCGAGTATACCCCACGACAATGAACAAACGGTATCTTTGACTGGAATTGAAAGTCTTAATTTACCTGTGAATCAACAGATAAAGAAACCCCTAACCAGTTTCAGAGCTAAGTCTACATACTCTCCTATCATGCTTAAAGACTCCATTGACTTATTCCACGAACAAGTCACCAACCAACTGAAAGATCTGAATATCAGAATACATAGAGGCAGACATAAATACAATAAAGAAATAGCGGACTACAGGGCCTTCTCTCTAAACTACAGAGAAATCGAAATGTAATCATCAGAGCATCAGATAAGGGTGGAAACATTGTGCTGCTCCAAAGAGAAATGTATGTGAATGAAGCACTTCTACAATTGAATGATAGAATGTGTTACACCAGATTTTCCAGTGCAGAACTTAAAAACATGTACTTAAACTGCAACAAAAAGCTCTCTAAATGGAAATCAAAGGGCCTAATCACTAACCAGGAGCACAAATTCCTACGAAATGACTACCCGGTGGTACCGACTATATATTTCCTGCCTAAGCTGCATAAAAATCCTACAAACCCCCCTGGACGCCCTATTATTTCAGCCAGGAACAGCTGCTTAGAACATATGTCTCAGTATGTAGATTTTTTCTTGCAGGGGGAGGTCAAAAAGCTCCCATCATATGTCAGCGACACGAGTGACTTTTTGAACAAGATAAAAAATATCCAGTGGCAGGAAAACTACATACTCATTGCTCTGGACGTTTGCTCGCTGTATACCAGCATCGTACATTTAGATGGACTGAATGCTCTTGATCACTATTTGCAGAGATCCTTACTTAACATGCCTGAACATAGAATGATGTTGCTAGAAATGGTTAGAATGTGTCTTGACAACAACGTCTTTATGTTTAACAATCTTATGTACAGGCAGTTGCGGGGTGTGGCCATGGGGGCCAGCTTCTCCCCCAGCTATGCATGTCTCCACATGGGCTGGTGGGAGGAGATGATCCTCATGGTTTCACACTCAACAACTATGTGGGCCCAGGTAGTTACCTGGCTACGCTTTATTGATGATCTCTTTGTGATCTGGAAAGGGGATATGTTATCAGCAGAGAATTTTATGTCTGACCTCAACAACAATAATTTAAACCTCCAGTTCACAGCTACATTGAGCAAGTCGTCTATTACTTTTCTTGATACTGAGGTGTTTATAGAACAGGGTAAGATAGAGACAAGATTACACCGTAAGACAACAGCCGGAAACTCTACTCTACACGCTACCAGTTCCCACATTAAACACCTCATAAACAGCATCCCCTATGGCGAGATGTTACGCCTTAAAAGGATACACAGCAGGCAGACTGATCTAGACTTGGCACAGAGGGAGAGCAAAGTAAGATTCTTAGCTAGGGGATATTCCCCTAAAATTGTAGATGCGGCAATTTTGAAAGCTAATCAGAAAGACAGATCTCTTTTATTGGCGGGTAACTTATCCTTAACAACAGACTCTGAGGACACCGCCACAACAAATTCTGAATTTAGATTTATTGTACAGTACAATACCCAACACAAGGAGATAGCTAAAATCATTAGCAAAAACTGGCCACTAGTCCTTAGTGACCCAGTGATAGGGAGGGATCTCCCTAAGAGGCCCAGTATAACGTACAGCAGAGGGCAGTCAATGAGGGATGAACTGGTTAAAACCAGCCCTGAGGTCATGGAAACATCAACCTGGTATCTAACTCATACAGGCTTTTACAACTGTAAAGTCTGCAAAGCATTCCAACAAGCCATTAACAAAAAGAGCTACCATTCCCCTTTTGATAGCAGGGAACACAAAATTACCAAACTATTAACATGTAAGACAGAATTTGCTGTCTACGTGTTAATATGTCCCTGCAACCTGCTGTACGTTGGGAGCACTAAGCTCCCAGTACACAAAAGGATTCTGCAGCACCTTCGAGCAATTGGGAATCAGGATAATACTTATCCCGTAGCGAGGCATTTCAAGTTAAAACACAACTCCAGAAGTAGTGACCTCAGATATTATGTAATTGACTGTGTATAGGCCAGCAGGAGAGGAGGCAACAGAGAAGACAAACTACGCCGCCTCGAGACACAGTATATCATTGAACTCAATACCAAGCATCCCTCAGGTCTAAACATCACAGAGGATTTATACACTTGCTTATGATAAAGTGTATATATATAAAATGAGTTTCCCTTAACATATAACTTACTCAAGTTGCTCTATGGGCCTCTCAAACACAGAGAAATATTTTAGATTATTTATGTCATTTGTACTTTCTTATACTATATATATCAATTAGTTTGTTATTTTAACAAATCTATTTTTATGAGGATTTTAGACATATTACTTGTATTCATTTATTTTAGCCTTTTGATAAAAACAACCATTTTAAGGTTTTTATAGGTCTATATATGAATTATGAATATTTTTATGTCTCTTAATCACTGGGCTACTTTTGGTATATTGTACAAATGGTTTTACATGAATAACATTATATCTTCTCTTGTACTGTACACATCGCTAATGTTATTACTGGTAGATCGATAAACGCTTGGATTGTATCATGTATTTTACAGAGATTATATTCCTATACCCACTGTGCAATATCGTTTCTACCAGAGGTGAACTTGTCCTCAGATACTTGGCAGCTATTCAGTTATTCTGCACCAGCACTTTAAAGTACTCTCCATGACCTTCAACTTTGCACATATTACATGGCAATGTACGGACATGTGGGGCTCCACATGGGTACTTGTCTAAATAATATGGTTCTTATGACAAAAGTACTATACAGATATTATTGTAAGATTTCGAACATCAAAAAATATCGCACTTTAACCGACAATGAATTTTAATTGTTTTTGTCTTAATTCACAAACACTTCTTTGGTTAAATTCACTTTTAAATCATTATCACCAAATGTTTATTTCACATGTTTTTTTATGTCCACAGCTGGTCATTTAAATTATCAATGCTGAAATATATCTCACTACATTATAGTGTGTAAATGCATTAGCAGATATCAAAGTAAAATGTGAGTAGTCCTTAGGGATTCAACTCTTCCATTTCTATTGCATTTGTAGTTTGACTTGCAATGGTAGACTGTATTTAAACGTGTGTCAGGTGATCACCTGTGTCATGTGATCAAGCGCTCTGTGAAGCGCGAAACGCGTCGTGATGACTATGGGTACACCACTTGCTGAATAAATCATCATCTTTGCACCGAATTTGGGTTCGAGTCCGTTTTTGCAGCTGATCGAAAGCTCTGCATTACATCGGATTATTCCTGGAAAAAAAAAAAAAAAATATATATATATATATATATATATATATATATATATATATATAAATATATATATATATATATATATATTTTTTTTTCACACAATGTGGTCTTAGTGCAGGATCGGTCCACAGCGGGTGCTGGCGTTGGGCCAGACCAATGGCCAAAAAACAATTTTTTGAACAAAGGACGCCGCACACAGCAACTTCTTTTCACTGATTTATTACAGTGCCCAGTCTAACACCAACGCGTTTCAGCCTGACGGCCTTGCTCACGGTCACAAAAAAAAAAAATATATATATATATATATATATATATGTATATATATATATATATATATATATATATATATATATATATATATATATATATATATATATATATATATATATATATCTATACTACTATTATAAAGAGAGAACTGTGTCCTTTGAGCCAGGTAAACTCGAAAAGTACACCACCAATCCAAACAAAATTTAGGAATAAAAAAAAAGTAGTCCCTTGCAAGTAGCGCCGGCCGCGACGTGCGTGATGACATCGGGAGCGCGGGGAGGAGCGGCGTTTAGGAGCAAGAGGAGCTGCGGACAGGCGGGGAGGAGCGGCGAGCTGCGGACAAGTGGTGAGGAGCGGCGGAGCAGTGGAGCGGTAAACTCAGCAGCGCGGGGAGGAGCGGCGGCTGAGGTAAGTGAAGCAGCCGCGGGTGCGCACTGAGGGACGGGCGTGGGCCATGAGTGCTCGCAAGCCTTTTACTCAAAGTCGGGACGTCGGGGGAAACAGCGGACAAGAGCCGCGGGTGCGCACCGAGGGACGGGCGGAGGGACGGGCGGGGGCCATGAGTGCTCGGAAGCCTTTTCCTCAAAGTCGGGACGTCGGGGGGAACAGCGGACACGAGCGTGGGCAGAAGTGGCCAGGACCAACAAAACCGGAGCAAGGAAACACTGTAAGTACGCTCTGCTGCTCCCGGCCGCTCTGCTGCGCCTCTCCTGCTGCGATGCTGCCCCAGCCACCTTCTGCCCGGGCAACGCCAGGGCGGGCTGCTAGTATATATATATATATATATATATATATATATATATATATATATATATATATATATATATATATATATATATATATATATATATATAACAACATTATGAGACACGAGCCAAATTACCAAAATTGGAATAATGTGGCATTCTGGGTATGGTGGTCCGAAACCAGGACCATGTGACCACTGGGACAGTAATTACAAAACCAACTCACCTGTGATCAAGGCGCATGGCGCCGAAACGCATAGGGATTTATGGGTTGACTTTAAGCTGCCACATGATCAGACCAAATAGAGTGTCAGTGTACAAGGATGCCGAAGCTGTGGGCTCTACTTTGCTTTTCCTTGGAAATACTTTCAGGATCCCCACTCCTGCCTGAGAGCCCGCCCTGCAGCGTTGGTGGGCCCCGGTAAAATAGAGCAACTCGGGTGCATTTTAATGGAGGGGGCATGACGCGCTCGAAACCACACCAGTCACAGGACTTCCATGAGTATTTGGTGTGAGAATAGAGAAAAGGAGACGAAGGAGGGGCTGCCCTCCCTCTGGCAGACTTCGTGTATTCACTTGCACACAAGGATTTACGATACTGTGGCAGCGAAGTGCACTATGCTTTTTATTTATTTTTCAACTCAGCATCAAGATGTAATTATGGACATTGGCAAATGTGGATAGCTATTGTAGCAACAACATTATGAGACACGAGCCAAATTACCAAAATCAGAATAATGGTGCATTCTGGGTATGGTGGTCCGAAACCAGGACCATGTGACCACTGGGACAGTAATTACAAAACCAACTCACCTGTGATGAAGGCGCATGGCGCCGAAACGCGTAGGGATTTATGGGTTGACTTTAAGCTGCCACATGATCAGACCAAATAAAGTGTCAGTGTACAAGGATGCCGAAGCTGTGGGCTCTACTTTGCTTTTCCTTGGAAATACTTTCAGGATCCCCACTCCTGCCTGAGAGCCCGCCCTGCAGCGTTGGTGGCTCCGGTAAAATGGAGCAACTCGAGTGTGTGTATATATATATATATATATATATATATATATATATATATATATATATATATATATATATAAACTTATATACACACACACAGTTATTTATCCTAGCATCTTGCCATTTTTATGCTCAACATCTGAATACCTGGCCCGGATTCATTTAATTTGTGTTCAGTACTTGTTTTTACGTATTTGTATTAAACTTAATTTGCAATGCTGTCTCGGGTTGCTGCCCTAAAAGTAAAATCCCTTGTCTTAGACACTTTGCCAGAGGTGTACCTGCCCTTAATCCAATTCAAATCTTCTAATCCTGCAGCTCTTTTATGGGCGCATCTCTTTTGCATCTGCTACAAACTCCTCCCGCCACACGTGCACAATGCATACAGTATCTGTGTTTGCCACAATAGACCACATGTTCAGTTGTCCATACTGATAAAAGGAGTGTCAGGTCGAATACACCAGTGCCCATGGAACCCAGGGGCACCAGGGTTGGACTGGCTTATAGAGCTACCAGGCAATGCCCATTGTGTTGGTCTCACAGATCAGTGTGTGGGACATTATTTTAGCAGTTTGTGTCTGGTTTAGGTTCAGGTTTTAGGGCGAGGTGTGCAAATTGTTACTGTTGATTTCTCTGACGTTTAAACAAACATTACCTGCGCAAAAGAAGAATGCATGCAGTCTCCCACACCTTGCAAATACTCATACAGCGTGTCTTTACAAGTTCAAAACTGACCTGATTTGCAAACATGTCCACTCTTTTAGCTGTCTGGTTTGGTGTCAGGGGGCACTTTAATTCAGTGCACAGGCCTATATTTTGCCCTAGTCCAACTCTGAGGGGCAACTAGAAAATAAATATCCTAGAAAAGAAATATTTCCAATTTTCTCTTGTACCATAGACACTGGTTACTAATGTAAACTCAGTGAAATGACAGCACCTCCTCTTTATGCTCTGATTCTCAGGGTAGCGCTCAAGACTTACTACAGAAGAGCGACAGAGATTTACAATCTCAGAAACAAATAACATGGAAGGCCTGCAAAATATTGACTCTCAAGGTAGTCCTATAATTCATGAAAAGGGCAAGACTTATACTAGCTTTAAAGTATAATGGCGTAGTAACATAAAGATAGCCATGCATCACGTCATATTTCCAAGATAACCTTTAGAAGGGGGTGACATTTTTCCGCTGAACTTCGCCACTACTTGAAGTGCGAATGGAACGTCCAAATTTGTCTGGATCATCCTATCCACCTAGAGTGGGTGGAAGGATCTTAGCTTAATTCTAGTATACACTTACAGCCCACCGTAGTGGGCTATCCAGGCCATTAAAGGACCACTCAAGTCATAAAGGCTCGAGCCAAAGGTTTAGGCCTTTAACAAGGAAGCAGGCCATTAATGGCCCAAATAGCCCCGGTACAGCGGGCCATAAGGCTATTAGAACTATCCACCACTAGAGTGCAGAATGTTCTAACAACTAAAACAAAGTCCTCAGTGAGCATGAGGGGATTTTAGCTCCCCCTGGGTCACTGTGGCCTTTGTACACAGCAACACCTGTGAGCGACAACCATTGGAATATTGGAGCTCTGGGCCTCTATCGGCCATTAATAGCCTGGAGCACTCCATTGTTTTCAATGGAGCTCTCATCATTCCAATGTTCAATTGAGGGTAAGAGGAAAGCTGAATGGGTTTAAAGGTTGGTATCAAGGGAATTATGACACTGTGGACAAATGCGTTGTGCAAGTTGGTCGGAGAGTATGAGTTAACAAGGGGGAGTTGGTGTCTTTAGGTCGGAATTTGTTTTCTGTACCTACCCAGTAAGTCATGGCTTTTCTGTACTGTCCAAGACTAGATGCATGGTGTCTATGAATGGTGGAAGATGAGGCAGGCAAAAGTTTGTTTGTATAAGACAATATTTGAGTAGCAGTCAGCAGAAGACACAAGGAGTAGTGCTGCAATGGTGGAGCTGACGCAGAGTGTGGAGACACAGGAAATGGATAGGCAGGATGATGTAGAGGGCAAAGCCAGGAGTAGTAGCAGTTGTGGAGAAAGACTGTATAGGATTTAATTTGTGAATACCCACGGTGTGTTTGTAAATGAGGCACTGTGCTTTTTAGTTGACTAGGATTTAGAAAAGTGTTTTCCAACATCAGTCCTGGAGGGCTGGATCCATTGCAGATTTTTAGCACATCCAAATTTAGATAAATCTAGTTATCGTAAAAATCTAGCATGGATCCGGCCCTCCAGGACCGACTATGGAGAACCCTGATATAGACTCTGCCCAACAGACTCTAATATTCTATTCTTTGTATGACCTACATAGGCTATTGTGGTTGGTTGGGTGCCCCGTGAACTGGCCACATGAACTCACCCACTATGTTGAATACAAAAGCCTCCATCGACCAGCGGTGTCCAGTTGCGTTCTTTAGAGTGCCTGATAGGTGGACCATAAAGGAAAAGTGACGCAACTATTCGGGTTCTTGACATAAATTGATTTTCTGTTTTGTTGGAGCTGATATGCTTCCTTGAAACCAGTACACTTTGTTTGCCTGGCATCACTACAGATCCTAGTTGGCACCAATGCACAGAATGTAGCAAGTTCATTCAACTGCTTCCTTCTTCACTCATTTCATAATATTTATCTTTATGTACTGCTGTCCAATCTATCAGTAGGAGATATAGCTGAGTTTGCCAATATGATCTGTGTTATTTATACTGGCACGCAGCTTTTCTTTGCTTAGCTAATTTATTTCTTTAATTTATGTTTCTTATTGTCACAAGGTCTGTATTCTGTTGGAAAATACATTCAAATATTCAAGCAGAAAAATAACTCCTTGGAGTCTGCCTGTGGTGTACCCTTTGACCCGGGGTGAGGACGCTGGTAAATTCTACATTGTCTTGTCCATCCTTTCCTTTTACATTGCACCGCTTCCTGTACTCTGCTGTCATGGTCAGAGCATCCTGTTCTTGCTGCCTGAGTCAAATGCACCTGGTCCTATTTTCTAGTCAACTAGATAACAACTACATTTCACTCAGCAATCTTTCCTTGACATAAACAAATATTGAGTCTGTATTCTTAACTTTCAAGCTTGTAGAGAGACACAGAAAATTATAGACTATCAAATTTCAGTTCTAACGGGTCATTGGTGCAGACGTGTTTACTTTCCTTGCGTCATATAGGGCAATGTCTTGCTGTAGAGATGGTGATCCATATGTGCATCTGTAAGTGCCAACCTGATGCTCATTTATAAATCTTCTCAGCCCCGGTATTCTTGTTTTGGGGGACATGTGTGTCACAAGCCCCTGACCGGTGCTCAAATTGTTTCTGGGCGTGGCTCACCTAAAGGCTACTACTAGTCTCTGTTGGGAAGTACATGCTCCATGACCAGGCCATCTAATGAAAATTTGTGGCAGATATTTTGTTGTTTTGGGGCCATTGCCTTTTAACCCAGTAAGGAACCTTAACCTGTTGTCCACTGGCCCTCTGTGGGTAAATCTGCGTCTCACCAAGGGTACACTGGCCCTCTCTGGGTAAATCTGCGTCTCACCATGGGTACACTGGCCCTCTCTGGGTAAATCTGCGTCTCACCAAGGGTACACTGGCCCTCTCTGGGTAAATCTGCGTCTCACCATGGGTACACTGGCCCTCTCTGGGTAAATCTGCGTCTCACCATGGGTACACTGGCCCTCTCTGGGTAAATCTGCGACTCACCATGGGTACATATCTGTCAGAAATGGATCCACCATCCAATCTGAGTGCAACAGGAGTTTGTAAGGTGCATGCGTGCGTCTAAAATTACACAATGCCCCCTCTGATTAGATCCAGCTATATGCAAATCATCCTTGGTCCTGGTCCAGTAGGAACAGTGCAGCCTGTCATGCCAGCCGGGCCCTCTCAGTACTCGAACACAAGCACACCAAGACCTGTTTTGGCCTACTTGGGCTCTTTAATTGTGTGTATTTTGGTTCCAGTGGGACAGTGAACTCAGGAAATACATCTGGGCCAAAGTAGAAGGCCATTTAAGCAAGTCGCCCTGTGGCCTAAGAGATCAGATACCTGAACAAAGGATAGTGACCATGCGCTTGGCTACAGCTCCATAGGAACACAAAGGAGATGGCTGGCCTTCGTATCTTCGGCACCCCGTGTCATGATCTGCCAAGAAACAAGACCCAAGCAATTGCTCCTGATAGTTTGGATGTTGGTGTGGTTCAAATGACCAGACCAAATGGACCTTATGGGAAAGCTGCTATTTAGGGTGCCGCTGAACCTTTTGTAACTAGTTAACATTGAACTGTACAATCTCTACAGCAAGGTGCACATTTAATTATTGGTTTCCCTCCAGAATTATAAATATCATTTCTAATGTGAGTGCTGCTGCACGTAGAAGAAGATGGGTGGAGTCTACGGGCATGTAAAAACCCTTCATTCATAACAGAGCCTCAGGCCAACCTGAACCATATGCTACGGTGAGGTACTTTGAGCTGTGAAATGTTTCCAAGAGTAGATGCTTGTGATGGCTGCCCACCCTGACCCAAGATGACTGAGGATGGACATCAATGCCCTATTCTGTCCCCGTATTAAGGGCCTCATTTACCAGTCACCTAACGTCACGAGCATCACTTTTTTAGATGCACCGGCAGTGCGGTGTGCCTGTTCATATATTTACCAGGCCACGTAAAGTACCCAACGTGACATTTTGTGGCTTTTTCAATATGAACCCCTTTCACGCATTACTCTGCATTAAAGGGGCATTCCATGGGTGTTGCTGCAAGTGTTCCCAAGCAACATCCATGAAATCTGACACATACCAGATGTAGAAGTTTCTGTAAACCTGGGAAGGAGTCAGAATCCTACCACTGGTGGCGCAACAAGGAGAAATACTTTTATTTCCCCTCATTTTTCCTTTTTGTATGTGTATTCATTGTGCAATTGGGGCCTGCGTTGGCGCATGGCAGCTGATTGTGCACCAGCGCAGGGGAAAAGGACAGGAATCGACATATCTTGTAGATACAATGCATTCCTACACTTTTCTTTTGAAGCACAGCAACACAGCTGGAAGACTTGCTGCGCTACGATGTCTCAAAATATATTAAATGAGACCCGAAGTTTTTAAACGCAGAGACGCACGGAGAGAGACAAGAAACAGCTCTCAGAAGAAAGATGTAGCTTGCCACCCGCCTCCTTTGCATTCCTAACATCAGCTGTCACTCTCCTGTACTACTAGCTGAAGAGCATACTGCTCCCTGTGGTCACCAGAGGTCTGTCACTAAGAATAACATTTTGTTTAAAGTGGTATCCAAATAAATATGCTCTCATCTGGATGATGAAAATGTATTAACCCCTTCACTGCTGGCCCGTTTCCGCCCCTGTGCGGTAAACAAATGAACAGGGGCGGGCCATGACGAACCCCAGCCGTCATCAGCACACGAGCACCGTAGTGCATGACGGCTGGGGTTCGTCATCAGCATGCAAGGGGTTAAATACTTCCCAGGATGGCTTTCACCCTGTTCACAGCATGAAGTTGCTCGAACTCGAACTGAGACCTTATTTGGATTCCGACCATTTAAACGCCTTGATTTTATTCCATTGGTTCGCTGACTTTGATACAGTTGATCTCGTTTTTATGGTGGACCAAGTCAACGCAGTTAGCATTGATGCAAAACCTCTGCGATTACTTGATTCTTTAGTCTACAGACACACCCAAGTAGTTGCCCATTTTAAAGGCCCGTCAAGCGACATACTGCATGTTCCAGGGCTAATCGCTTTCCCTTCATCAATTTACCATATTTATGAGATTGTTGGCTAACGCACTCGCTAGAATGGCTGCCAGATTATTTATGTCTGCAGATGACAAACAACTATTAGTGTCCTTATAAAACAGGCCTACTTTCCACTATTAATTTCAATCAGGCATGAGATTCATATGGCAATGGATGGACAGCTACAGAGTTAAATGCTGAAATAAACTGTAGTGTTGGTGTTCAAAAGTCAAAGTGACCTCTGGATGGATGGCTAGTGGCCTATGAGTGTCCAACCTAACTATTTGACCTTTCCCCTCCTGCAAGACAAAGCCTAAATAGGAGGTATTTGGCATTTTAGGGGGCTTGCAGTAGTACTTGGATTCTGCAGTTCTAAAGTTTTGTCACAAAGGTTGCTTAATTGCTCTTGAGTTCCCCATATCTCTAGGAATAGGCCCAACACTGGTGGTAACAGTTATAGCAATAACTTAGATCTGATAAAGTGCTGAATAACAAATCAAATATCCAGCATATTTACTTTTGAGTGCCTAGTATTGATGGTAGATAGCCAGCACTATGAGGTAGGTAAGCTCAAAGCTCTGGCAATTGAAGAGCTAAGCAGCCAGGTTAAGGAAGCTGGATAGCATTAGACAGGGTTAGTGGACTATGATATGACAGCAAAAGGCTTCTGCCCAGACTAAAGTGTTTGTTTCACCCTCAGAGGCAGACCCCTTAATCCAGGCGTCCCATGTTTCCTCTGTAGCCACATCCTGAATTTTGAAGTTGTCTCTGAACCCATAGATAGCTCCAAAGTGCTGGAAACAACAATGGCGCTAAAGGCCCTAATCCAAGCACATAAAATGGGCCCCATCCTCGGTTTAAGTATTAAGAAGTCGCAATATTTTAGGGCCGAGTGATCTCTCAAACCTATGAGCCCTGGTGCCACTGCACCGCCTCAATTATTGATAGATACACCCTTGCACTACGCTAACACATATGGTGCCATGTTCAGAAATGGAACTTCAAAGAGCTATGACATATAAAGATGTATTGCGTTTACATATTACAACAGGGAGGTGCAAATATGTGCAGATGAGTGGCGGTAGTCAGGACTAAGAGGCATTAGTAAGGCCCCGTGTACCCTGACCTTCAGTCTTTGTTATTCTGTAACAGGACGCCCAGTCCTGGGACCACAGGGGCCACAGAGATCTGCAGGCTACTGTAATATTGTGCAATGTGACAGCAGTTTGTGTAATAGTAAGAGAGCTCAAAGATACTACTGGACCTCAGGCAGTGGGACCACAGGGGCCAGACAGCTGTAATAATGGGCATAGTGACAGCAGGTTGTGCTCCCAAGACAGGAGGCCCCGTAGCATCCCTCTGCTCTCTCACTATTCCACAATCTGCTGTCACAACGCTTATTATTACAGCACCCTGCACAGCACGATGGCCCCTGTGGGCCCAAGACCGAGGACTCATTATTACACCAGCCTAGTCCCGAGACGGGCTTCTGTAATAATGAGCATTGTGACAGCAGATTGTTTTATAGTGAGATGGCAGAGGGTTGCTGTGGGACCTGAGTCTAGGGCCCACAGGGGCCAGAGAGCTGTGTAGGGTGCTGTAATAATGAGCATTGTGACAGCGGATTGTGTAATAGTGTAAGAGCAGAGGGTTGCTACGCAACCTCGGTCTTGGGCCCACAGGGGCCACAGAGCTGTGCAGGGTGCTGTAATAATCAGAATTGTGACAGCGGATTGTGTAATAGTGTAAGAGCAGAGGGTTGCTGCGCAGCCTCGTTCTTGGGCCCACAGGGGCCACAGAGCTGTGCACGGTGCTGTAATAATGAGCATTGTGACAGCGGATTGTGTAATAGTGTAAGAGCAGAGGGTTGCTACGCAACATCGGTCTTGGGCCCACAGGGGCCACAGAGCTGTGCAGGGTGCTGTAATAATCAGAATTGTGACAGCGGATTGTGTAATAGTGTAAGAGCAGAGGGTTGCTGCGCAGCCTCGTTCTTGGGCCCACAGGGGCCACAGAGCTGTGCACGGTGCTGTAATAATGAGCATTGTGACAGCAGATTGTGTAATAGTGAGAGAGCAGATGGTTGCTACGGGACCAAGGTCTTGGGCCCACAGGGGCCACAGAGGTGTGCTGGGTGCTGTAATAATGAGCGTTATGATGGCAGATTGTGTAATAGTGGGAGAGCAGAAGGATGCTACGGGACCTCAGACCGTGGGCCCACAGGGGCCACAGAGCTGTGCACGGTGCTGTAATAATGAGCATTGTGACAGCGGATTGTGTAATAGTGTCAGAGCAGAGGGTTGGTATGGGCACTCCTGTCTTGTGACCACAGGGCCACAAAGCTGTGCAGGGTGCTGTAATAATGAGCGTTGTGACAGCGGATTGTGTAATATTGAGAGAGAGCAGAGAGATGCTGTGGAGCCTTCCTTCTTGGGCCCACAGTGGCAAGAGAGCACTTAGATACGACAAACATAGACCTCAAATACTATACAGTTTTTTTAAATATTCATGTTGACAGAAACACACCAGGGCTCCGAGTGAGGCCGCAAATGTACCCTTATCTGGATTTACCGCAGTAGGGAGTACTGAGAAAATAAGCTATTTTGTATTACAGTAGGGTGCTGTAATAATGAGCATTGTGACAGCAGATTGTTTTATAGTGAGATGGCAGAGGGTTGCTGTGGGACCTGAGTCTAGGGCCCACAGGGGCCAGAGAGCTGTGTAGGGTGCTGTAATAATGAGCATTGTGACAGCGGATTGTGTAATAGTGTAAGAGCAGAGGGTTGCTACGCAACCTCGGTCTTGGGCCCACAGGGGCCACAGAGCTGTGCAGGGTGCTGTAATAATCAGAATTGTGACAGCGGATTGTGTAATAGTGTAAGAGCAGAGGGTTGCTGCGCAGCCTCGTTCTTGGGCCCACAGGGGCCACAGAGCTGTGCACGGTGCTGTAATAATGAGCATTGTGACAGCGGATTGTGTAATAGTGTAAGAGCAGAGGGTTGCTACGCAACATCGGTCTTGGGCCCACAGGGGCCACAGAGCTGTGCAGGGTGCTGTAATAATCAGAATTGTGACAGCGGATTGTGTAATAGTGTAAGAGCAGAGGGTTGCTGCGCAGCCTCGTTCTTGGGCCCACAGGGGCCACAGAGCTGTGCACGGTGCTGTAATAATGAGCATTGTGACAGCAGATTGTGTAATAGTGAGAGAGCAGATGGTTGCTACGGGACCAAGGTCTTGGGCCCACAGGGGCCACAGAGGTGTGCTGGGTGCTGTAATAATGAGCGTTATGATGGCAGATTGTGTAATAGTGGGAGAGCAGAAGGATGCTACGGGACCTCAGACCGTGGGCCCACAGGGGCCACAGAGCTGTGCACGGTGCTGTAATAATGAGCATTGTGACAGCGGATTGTGTAATAGTGTCAGAGCAGAGGGTTGGTATGGGCACTCCTGTCTTGTGACCACAGGGCCACAAAGCTGTGCAGGGTGCTGTAATAATGAGCGTTGTGACAGCGGATTGTGTAATATTGAGAGAGAGCAGAGAGATGCTGTGGAGCCTTCCTTCTTGGGCCCACAGTGGCAAGAGAGCACTTAGATACGACAAACATAGACCTCAAATACTATACAGTTTTTTTAAATATTCATGTTGACAGAAACACACCAGGGCTCCGAGTGAGGCCGCAAATGTACCCTTATCTGGATTTACCGCAGTAGGGAGTACTGAGAAAATAAGCTATTTTGTATTACAGTAGGGTGCTGTAATAATGAGCATTGTGACAGCAGATTGTGTAACAGTGAGATGGCAGACGGTTGCAACGGGGCCTCCTGTCTTGTGACCACAGGGGCCACAGAGCTGTGCACGGTGCTGTAATAATGAGCATTGTGACAGCGGATTGTGTAATAGTGAGAGAGCAGAGGGATGCTGTGGAGCCTCCTTTCTGGGGCCCACAGGGGCCACAGAGCTGTGCACGGTGCTGTAAGAATGAGCATTGTGACAGCGGATTGTGTAATAGTGAGAGAGCAGATGGTTGCTACGGGACCAAGGTCTTGGGCCCACAGGGGCCACAGAGGTGTGCTGGGTGCTGTAATAATGAGCATTGTGACAGTGGATTGTGTAATAGTGAGAGAGCAGATGGTTGCTACGGGACCAAGGTCTTGGGCCCACAGGGGCCGCAGAGGTGTGCTGGGTGCTGTAATAATGAGCGCTATGATGGCAGATTGTGTAATAGTGAGAGAGCAGAAGGATGCTACGGGACCTCAGACCGTGGGCCCACAGGAGCCAGAGAGCTGTGCAGGGTGCTGTAATAATGAGCATTGTGACAGCGGATTGTGTAATAGTGTCAGAGCAGAGGGTTGGTATGGGCACTCCTGTCTTGTGACCACAGGGCCACAAAGCTGTGCAGGGTGCTGTAATAATGAGCGTTGTGACAGCGGATTGTGTAATATTGAGAGAGAGCAGAGAGATGCTGTGGAGCCTTCCTTCTTGGGCCCACAGTGGCAAGAGAGCACTTAGATACGACAAACATAGACCTCAAATACTATACAGTTTTTTTTAATATTCATGTTGACAGAAACACACCAGTGCTCTGAGTGAGGCCGCAATTGTACCCTTATCTGGATTTACCGCAGTAGGGAGTACTGAGAAAATAAGCTTTTTTGTATTACAGTAGGGTGCTGTAATAATGAGCATTGTGACAGCAGATTGTGTAACAGTGAGATGGCAGACGGTTGCAACGGGCCTCCTGTCTTGTGACCACAGGGGCCACAGAGCTGTGCACGGTGCTGTAATAATGAGCATTGTGACAGCGGAGTGTGTAATAGTAGGAGAGCAGAGGGATGCTACGGGGCCTCCTGTCTTGTGACCACAGGGGCCACAGAGCTGTGCACGGTGCTGTAATAATGAGCATTGTGACAGCGGATTGTGTAATAGTAGGAGAGCAGAGGGATGCTACGGGGCCAAGGTCTTGGGCCCACAGGGGCCAGAGAGCTGTGCAGGGTGCTGTAATAATGAGCATTGTGACAGCGGATTGTGTAATAGTGAGAGAGCAGAGGGATGCTGTGGAGCCTCCTTTCTGGGGCCCACAGGGGCCACAGAGCTGTGCACGGTGCTGTAATAATGAGCATTGTGACAGCAGATTGTGTAATAGTGTCAGAGCAGAGGGTTGCTACGCAACCTCGGTCTAGGGCCCACAGGGGCCACAGAGCTGTGCAGGGTGCTGTAATAATGAGCATTGTGACAGCGGAGTGTGTAATAGTGAGATGACAGAGGGATGCTACGGGGCCTCCTGTCTTGTGACCACAGGGGCCACAGAGCTGTGCACGGTGCTGTAATAATGAGCATTGTGACAGCGGATTGTGTAATAGTGTCAGAGCAGAGGGTTGCTACGCAACCTCGGTCTTGGGCCCACAGGGGCCACAGAGCTGTGCACGGTGCTGTAATAATGAGCATTGTGACAGCGGATTGTGTAATAGTGAGAGAGCAGAGGGATGCTACGGGGCCAAGGTCTTGGGCCCACAGGGGCCACAGAGCTGTGCACGGTGCTGTAATAATGAGCATTGTGACAGCGGATTGTGTAATAGTGAGAGAGCAGAGGGATGCTACGGGGCCAAGGTCTTGGGCCCACAGGGGCCACAGAGCGGTGCACGGTGCTGTAATAATGAGCATTGTGACAGCGGAGTGTGTAATAGTGAGATGACAGAGGGATGCTACGGGGCCTCCTGTCTTGTGACCACAGGGGCCACAGAGCTGTGCACGGTGCTGTAATAATCAGAATTGTGACAGCGGATTGTGTAATAGTGTCAGAGCAGAGGGTTGCTACGCAACCTCGGTCTTGGGCCCACAGGGGCCACAGAGCTGTGCACGGTGCTGTAATAATGAGCATTGTGACAGCGGAGTGTGTAATAGTGAGATGACAGAGGGATGCTACGGGGCCTCCTGTCTTGTGACCACAGGGGCCACAGAGCTGTGCACGGTGCTGTAATAATGAGCATTGTGACAGCGGATTGTGTAATAGTGTCAGAGCAGAGGGTTGCTACGCAACCTCGGTCTTGGGCCCACAGGGGCCACAGAGCTGTGCACGGTGCTGTAATAATGAGCATTGTGACAGCGGATTGTGTAATAGTGACAGAGCAGAGGGTTGCTACGCAACCTCGGTCTAGGGCCCACAGGGGCCACAGAGCTGTGCACGGTGCTGTAATAATGAGCATTGTGACAGCGGATTGTGTAATAGTGTCAGAGCAGAGGGTTGCTACGCAACCTCGGTCTTGGGCCCACAGGGGCCACAGAGCTGTGCACGGTGCTGTAATAATGAGCATTGTGACAGCGGATTGTGTAATAGTGAGAGAGCAGAGGGTTGCTACGGGACCTCGGTCTTGGGCCCACAGGGGCCACAGAGCTGTGCAGGGTGCTGTAATAATGAGCACTGTGACAGTGGATTGTGTAATAGTGTCAGAGCAGAGGGTTGCTACGCAACCTCGGTCTTGGGCCCACAGGGGCCACAGAGCTGTGCACGGTGCTGTAATAATGAGCATTGTGACAGCGGATTGTGTAATAGTGACAGAGCAGAGGGTTGCTACGCAACCTCGGTCTAGGGCCCACAGGGGCCACAGAGCTGTGCACGGTGCTGTAATAATGAGCATTGTGACAGCGGATTGTGTAATAGTGTCAGAGCAGAGGGTTGCTACGCAACCTCGGTCTTGGGCCCACAGGGGCCACAGAGCTGTGCACGGTGCTGTAATAATGAGCATTGTGACAGCGGATTGTGTAATAGTGTCAGAGCAGAGGGTTGCTACGCAACATCGGTCTTGGGCCCACAGGGGCCACAGAGCTGTGCACGGTGCTGTAATAATGAGCATTGTGACAGCAGATTGTGTAATAGTGAGAGAGCAGAGGGATGCTACGGGGCCTCCTGTCTTGAAACCACAGGGGCCACAGAGCTGTGCACGGTGCTGTAATAATGAGCATTGTGACAGCGGATTGTGTAATAGTAGGAGAGCAGAGGGATGCTACGGGACCTCGGTCTTGGGCCCACAGGGGCCACAGAGCTGTGCAGGGTGCTGTAATAATGAGCATTGTGACAGCGGATTGTGTAATAGTGAGAGAGCAGAGGGATGCTACGGGGCCTCCTGTCTTGAAACCACAGGGGCCACAGAGCTGTGCACGGTGCTGTAATAATGAGCATTGTGACAGCGGATTGTGTAATAGTGAGAGAGCAGAGGGTTGCTACGGGACCTCGGTCTTGGGCCCACAGGGGCCACAGAGCTGTGCAGGGTGCTGTAATAATGAGCATTGTGACAGCGGATTGTGTAATAGTGAGAGAGCAGAGGGATGCTACGGGGCCTCCTGTCTTGAAACCACAGGGGCCACAGAGCTGTGCACGGTGCTGTAATAATGAGCATTGTGACAGCGGATTGTGTAATAGTGGGAGAGCAGAAGGATGCTACGGGGCCTCCTGTCTTGAAACCACAGGGGCCACAGAGCTGTGCACGGTGCTGTAATAATGAACATTGTGACAGCGGATTGTGTAATAGTGAGAGAGCAGAGGGATGCTACGGGGCCTCCTGTCTTGAAACCACAGGGGCCGCAGAGCTGTGCACGGTGCTGTAATAATGAGCATTGTGACAGCGGAGTGGGTAATAGTGAGATGACAGAGGGATGCTACGGGGCCTCCTGTCTTGAAACCACAGGGGCCGCAGAGCTGTGCACGGTGCTGTAATAATGAGCATTGTGACAGCGGAGTGTGTAATAGTGAGATGACAGAGGGATGCTACGGGGCCTCCTGTCTTGAAACCACAGGGGCCGCAGAGCTGTGCACGGTGCTGTAATAATGAGCATTGTGACAGCAGATTGTGTAATAGTGGGAGAGCAGAAGGATGCTACGGGGCCAAGGTCTTGGGCCCACAGGGGCCAGAGAGCTGTGCAGGGTGCTGTAATAATGAGCATTGTGACAGCGGATTGTGTAATAGTAGGAGAGCAGAGGGATGCTACGGGGCCTCCTGTCTTGAAACCACAGGGGCCACAGAGCTGTGCAGGGTGCTGTAATAATGAGCATTGTGACAGCGGATTGTGTAATAGTGTCAGAGCAGAGGGTTGCTACGCAACATCGGTCTTGGGCCCACAGGGGCCACAGAGCTGTGCACGGTGCTGTAATAATGAGCATTGTGACAGCGGATTGTGTAATAGTGTCAGAGCAGAGGGTTGCTACGCAACATCGGTCTTGGGCCCACAGGGGCCACAGAGCTGTGCAGGGTGCTGTAATAATGAGCATTGTGACAGCGGATTGTGTAATAGTGTCAGAGCAGAGGGTTGCTACGCAACCTCGGTCTAGGGCCCACAGGGGCCGCAGAGCTGTGAAGGCTTCTGTAATAATGAGCATTGTGACAGCGGATTGTGTAATAGTGTAAGAGCAGAGGGTTGCTACGCAACATCGGTCTTGGGCCCACAGGGGCCACAGAGCTGTGCACGGTGCTGTAATAATGAGCATTGTGACAGCGGATTGTGTAATAGTGTCAGAGCAGAGGGATGCTACGGGGCCTCCTGTCTTGTGACCACAGGGGCCACAGAGCTGTGCACGGTGCTGTAATAATGAGCATTGTGACAGCGGATTGTGTAATAGTAGGAGAGCAGAGGGATGCTACGGGGCCAAGGTCTTGGGCCCACAGGGGCCAGAGAGCTGTGCAGGGTGCTGTAATAATGAGCATTGTGACAGCGGATTGTGTAATAGTGAGAGAGCAGAGGGATGCTGTGGAGCCTCCTGTCTTGAAACCACAGGGGCCACAGAGCTGTGCAGGGTGCTGTAATAATGAGCATTGTGACAGCGGATTGTGTAATAGTGTCAGAGCAGAGGGTTGCTACGCAACATCGGTCTTGGGCCCACAGGGGCCACAGAGCTGTGCACGGTGCTGTAATAATGAGCATTGTGACAGCGGATTGTGTAATAGTGTCAGAGCAGAGGGATGCTACGGGGCCTCCTGTCTTGTGACCACAGGGGCCACAGAGCTGTGCACGGTGCTGTAATAATGAGCATTGTGACAGCGGATTGTGTAATAGTAGGAGAGCAGAGGGATGCTACGGGGCCAAGGTCTTGGGCCCACAGGGGCCAGAGAGCTGTGCAGGGTGCTGTAATAATGAGCATTGTGACAGCAGATTGTGTAATAGTGTCAGAGCAGAGGGATGCTACGGGGCCTCCTGTCTTGTGACCACAGGGGCCACAGAGCTGTGCACGGTGCTGTAATAATGAGCATTGTGACAGCGGATTGTGTAATAGTGTCAGAGCAGAGGGTTGCTACGCAACCTCGGTCTAGGGCCCACAGGGGCCGCAGAGCTGTGAAGGCTTCTGTAATAATGAGCATTGTGACAGCGGATTGTGTAATAGTGTCAGAGCAGAGGGTTGCTACGCAACCTCGGTCTAGGGCCCACAGGGGCCACAGAGCTGTGCACGGTGCTGTAATAATGAGCATTGTGACAGCGGATTGTGTAATAGTGAGATGGCAGAGAGTTGCTGTGGGACCTCAGTCTAGGGCCCACAGGGGCCACAGAGCTGTGCACGGTGCTGTAATAATGAGCATTGTGACAGCGGATTGTGTAATAGTGTAAGAGCAGAGGGTTGCTACGCAACATCGGTCTTGGGCCCACAGGGGCCACAGAGCTGTGCACGGTGCTGTAATAATGAGCATTGTGACAGCGGATTGTGTAATAGTGAGATGGCAGAGAGTTGCTGTGGGACCTCAGTCTAGGGCCCACAGGGGCCACAGAGCTGTGCACGGTGCTGTAATAATGAGCATTGTGACAGCGGATTGTGTAATAGTGAGAGAGCAGAGGGATGCTACGGGGCCTCCTGTCTTGAAACCACAGGGGCCACAGAGCTGTGCACGGTGCTGTAATAATGAGCATTGTGACAGCGGATTGTGTAATAGTGAGAGAGCAGAGGGTTGCTACGCAACCTCGGTCTAGGGCCCACAGGGGCCGCAGAGCTGTGAAGGCTTCTGTAATAATGAGCATTGTGACAGCGGATTGTGTAATAATGACAGAGCAGAGGGTTGCTACGCAACCTCGGTCTTGGGCCCACAGGGGCCACAGAGCTGTGCACGGTGCTGTAATAATGAGCATTGTGACAGCGGATTGTGTAATAGTGTCAGAGCAGAGGGTTGGTATGGGCACTCCTGTCTTGTGACCACAGGGCCACAAAGCTGTGCAGGGTGCTGTAATAATGAGCATTGTGACAGCGGATTGTGTAATAGTGACAGAGCAGAGGGTTGCTACGCAACCTCGGTCTAGGGCCCACAGGGGCCACAGAGCTGTGCACGGTGCTGTAATAATGAGCATTGTGACAGCGGATTGTGTAATAGTGTCAGAGCAGAGGGTTGGTATGGGCACTCCTGTCTTGTGACCACAGGGCCACAAAGCTGTGCAGGGTGCTGTAATAATGAGCATTGTGACAGCGGATTGTGTAATATTGAGAGAGAGCAGAGAGATGCTGTGGAGCCTTCCTTCTTGGGCCCACAGTGGCAAGAGAGCACTTAGATACGACAAACATAGACCTCAAATACTATACAGTTTTTTTTAATATTCATGTTGACAGAAACACACCAGTGCTCTGAGTGAGGCCGCAATTGTACCCTTATCTGGATTTACCGCAGTAGGGAGTACTGAGAAAATAAGCTTTTTTGTATTACAGTAGGGTGCTGTAATAATGAGCATTGTGACAGCAGATTGTGTAACAGTGAGATGGCAGACGGTTGCAACGGGCCTCCTGTCTTGTGACCACAGGGGCCACAGAGCTGTGCACGGTGCTGTAATAATGAGCATTGTGACAGCGGAGTGTGTAATAGTGAGATGACAGAGGGATGCTACGGGGCCTCCTGTCTTGTGACCACAGGGGCCACAGAGCTGTGCACGGTGCTGTAATAATGAGCATTGTGACAGCGGATTGTGTAATAATGAGATGACAGAGGGTTGCTACGGGACCTCGGTCTTGGGCCCACAGGAGCCAGAGAGCTGTGCAGGGTGCTGTAATAATGACTATTCTGATAGCAGATTGTGTAATAGTGTCAGAGCAGAGGGATGCTACGGGACCTCAGGCCGTGGGACCACAGGGGCCACAGAACTGTGAAGGCTTCTGTAATAATGAGCACAGTGACAGCAGATTCTGTAATAGTGGGAGAGCAGAGGGATGCTGTGGCGCCTCCTGTCTTGGGACCACAGGGGCCACAGAACTGTGCAGAGTGCTGTAATAATGACTATTATGACAGCAGACTGTGTAATAGTGAGAAAGCAGAAGGTTGCTACGGGACCAAGGTCTTGGGCCCACAGGGGCCAGCGAGCTGTGCAGGGTGCGGTAAAAATGAGCATTGTGACAGCGGATTGTGTAATAGTGAGAGAGCAGAGGGATGCTGTTGGGCCTCCTGCCTTGTGACTACAGGGGCCACAGAGTTCTGCAGGGTGCTGTAATAATGAGTATTGTGATAGCAGATTGTGTAATAGTGAGAGAGCAGGCCGTTGCTATTGGACTGTGTACAGGAATCCCTTGCATGTAGTGTTGTAATTGCATGTATAGTGTCATGTGACCCTGCAGGGTAATGCCTTCCAGCGTATAAGTGGTGCTCATTAGATGAGGATTCAATAGCAATGCAAAAAGAATTATAATATTCTATAATAAATTAACTTAATATTATACCACAAGCAGTTCACTTCTAGAAGTAAGACTGTAGTGTAAACTATTTTATGTAAAAATGTATTTATTCAGGTACTTGACCAGAGTTGAAGAAATGCGTGCAGCCAGTAATACAGTCAGTTGTAACTGTCCCAGTACGGCAAGTTGTAACCCTAACAGAGCCGTTGTTACATTTGTAACAGTACAACAAGCTAACTATGAAATGACATGCAAATACACAGCGTGCGGGCAACAATATATTTAAAAGGTAGCACACTCTGCTATGTCCTCGTGATCCCGCTAAAGAGCGTGTGATCATGAGACAAAGCAAAGCAGAACACTACACATCTCCTCCTTTACACAAAAAATTTATAAAGGTTATTCACATACATAATCCTTTAAATCTGTAGGACGCTTGATGGTTCTATTCCTACTGATGTCAACATTATCCTCTTCAACACGATGAGCATTTGTAACATTAGAAGCTATATTAAAGTCCTTACAATGTTTATCAATGGCAGACTTAGAAGAGGGAGCATTGCACAAGGCCACTATCTTAATATTCCAACATTTACCATCTTCTAAAACAACAGCATTTTTCTTTAAGATAGCAATACGTTGAGGATCACTGAATTTGCTACACCCTTTCTTAATAAAACCAGGTTTTTTATTAAGAAAGGGTGTATTTTATTTTTAACCCATTGACCAACAGATATTTTAACTTCTTTAGTAGCATGTTTTGCATCATAAATTCTTTTATATTTGTCATATTTGGTGTATAAATAATGTTTTACTTCCACAGAAGACCAATAAATTTTACCAGACATCTTAAGCCATCCAGGCTACCACTTAGCTCTGGGTTTCCCCCCTCTCATGAGTTCAAAAGGGGGGAATTTTTGTAGAATAAGAAATAGCGAATTTGTAATCTCACAAGGTGTTAAAAATTTGAATTTCCCATGGAACAATATTTTTACATGCCAACTGAATTGCACCTTTCAAAACTCTATTATATCTTTCAATTAAACAATTGCCAATAGGATTGTATAAAGAAGTGGTATTATGTACAACACCACATTTAGATAAATATAAAACTATGGCATCTGAAGTAAATTGAACACCATTATCACTAACAACGGTAGCAGGTGTACCTTTTGACATGATGTCTTCATCAAAGAATGCAATGACTGTATCAGTATCCACTTTTTTAACGATTTTGGGAACAGGCCATTTAGAAAAAATGTCCACCACGGTCCCCAACAAGAGGAAAGGCCCCGGGGGATGGAATCCCCGGGGCCAGAAGTGGCCTGAGGAGGGGTGCCATGCGGTCCCCTCCCCCTTAAGCACTTTATTTTTTAAAACACGCAAAGGCCAGCCCTGGGGGATGGGGTCCCCAGGGCCATAAATGGCCTGAGGAGGGGTGCCACGCGCCCCCCTCCAAATAATAAAAAAAACACTGCCCATATCCCGGGAGATGGGGTACCCGGGCCGAATATGGCTTCAGGAGGGGGCTATGTGGCCCCCTTCCATTTAAAAAAAATAAAAATAGGGCCACACAGCCCCCCTTCTTAAAAAAGAAAAAAAAGAAAATAGATGTGATCGTGCCGGAGGCCCAGCCCCCTCCAGCAACACTCTGCAAACGCGCCTTGTGGAACGTTTTTAGTTGGGGAATTAATTCCCCTTCAATAGTGGGGGTCCCTGGGGGCAACTAGCCCACCAGATACCTCCAGTAAGCGCCACAGGTCTGCATTGCAGAGAGGTGTAAAAAGGGGCTTGACCTGGAACACCACTCTGCAACGCATCCCTTTGGCGCTAACTAGAGGTATCGGGTGGGCTAGTTGGCCCCAGGCCCCCTGAAGGTTCAAGGGGACTTAATCCCTAAACTTAAAACGTGCCACGGGGCGCGTTTGGACAGTGGTGAAGGAAGGGGTGGTGCCTGTAGTGACATGTGTTCAAGCACGACCTGTGGCACGTTTTAAGTTGGGGAATTAATTTCCCTTCAATCCTGAGGGCCCCTGGGGGCCAACTAACCCACCAGGTACCTGGTATCTGCCATACTTTTCGATTTTTTCTTACTACCTACTCCCCCCTAGTTAATACTCCCTCACCCACGAATCATTTTAGAGCATGGAAAAGCATTGACATTCCTGCTTCTCAGTCCTCACTATTAACTTCCTTGCCACCCACTGTGACTGATCCTGAACTAGGTGCTAATAACTATACTAACTGGATACTAAACACTGTCAATTTGACAGTTCCACTAAAGAAACAATCCACCAACAGGGCTCTTAAATCCTCACCCTGGTTCAATGATGCTCTTAGACAAGAAAAACAAAAGTGCAGGCGACAGGAACGCAGATGGAGACGTGACTACGACCCAGATCAAAAATCCCTTTACAAAATCATGATGTCTAATTACAAGCAACTAATTATCATGGAAAAAAGTAAATTCTATAGCAACCAAATCAATCTTGCACAAGACTCGACTAAACAACTTTTTCAGGTAGTGACGCGCCTCTATGGACAAGCAGCGACCACTCCGATCACAGCCACCCAAGAACTATGTAACTCCTTGGCGAGTCACTTCCAAAAAAAAGTCACAGATATTTTTACCCAATTCAAAGCCCACGCAACCAGCATTGGACACCAACCCTCCACTCCCAATGCCCACAGGCCCCTGGCCCGGGCATGCTCCAGCCCCCCTCACTCAAGCCCCTCTGGCTCCTTCCAAGAATTTACCCAGATTCCTTCAGAACTGGTATCCCATCTCATATGTACCACGAACTCTGGATCTCCGGAAGATCCATGCCCCCCTTCCATTCTTAAAAACTTTCCAGAAATTATAGGTCCAAAACTTACTGAAATTTTTAATGCCATGTTTTTGTTCACTACCTTTCTCTCCATCTGGAAGAAAGCGACCATCAAACCACTCATCAAGAAAAGCTCATTAGATCCTTCGATAGTCGCCAATTACCGACCAATAGCCTGCCTCCCGCTTCCCGCCAAAATTGTGGAAAAAATCATGAACACCCAAATCTCAGAATTTATAGACCAAAACAACTGTCTGGATGATACACAATTTGGCTTCCGGAAGGGACACGGGACGGAGACTGCGCTTATTAAAGCTACAGAGGAAATCAGGAAGACTCTTGATGATGGAGGATCAGCAGTGCTTATTCTACTGGACCTGTCGGCAGCTTTTGACACGGTCGATCACTCCATCTTGATCGACCGTGTCACAGCGGCAGGCTATATAGGTGCTGCTAAAGACCTCATCGCCTCGATTCTTGCTGATCGAGTACAGTCAGTCGCCTTCGGCAATTTCAACTCACCTCCTTTTACTCTCCCCTGCGGTGTCCCCCAGGGATCCTTGCTAAGTCCTACACTATTCAACATTTATGTGTCAGACTTGGCAAGGATCATAAAAATCCATCACCCGGCGGTAACATCCTACGCTGACGACACCCAGATTGTCCTAGCCATAAACAAAAATGGAGATGAAGTGGCCTCCAATTTTTTTTTCAGTTTAATAAAGTTTTATTGAGCGTAAAAGAAATGATACATCATAATATAACAACATGAGATGGAACAAAATCAATAGGAGACAATCATGAGAGATAATTGGAGATGAAAAGAACAAGGTCAGAAAAATTATGTAATGGAAGAAAATCGTAGAGAGAAAGAAAGAAGAGAAAAGGAAAGAGAAAAAGAGGAAGAGAGAAAGAAAAAGGAAGGAAGGAGGGGTTAGGGAGGGGGAGAAGAGGATAAGAAGTTAGAGAAAGTGTAGGAAGGGGGAGGCTCTAGTTGGCGCAGTGCAACACTAGCGACAAGCAGGGACTCTCTCTTCCTCGTCAGGGCTGAGGGTTACCTTCCAGACAACCTCTGCTTACCCTCTAGGTAGTGTGGCTTAAGCAGTCGTAGGCTAATCTTTGGGGCACATAGGGTTAAACACTTGCAATAGTACACCTTTACAACCAACCCACCCCACAACGAGACCAGACTGTATTCTGTAAAAATATATATCTTTATATAGATTTTAAGCAGGCTTGTGAATACAGTCAACGTACTTTATGATAACGGTTGCAAGTTACTCAGTTCAGGTTACCACAGTTCTTATAGCAGTTCTCTGAGGGCCCGTAGGCCGGTGTTAACCAAAGTTCTTGTGGAGCCGGCGGCTTCCAGGGGATCTGTCCCACGTCGGGTTGCCTTCCCGGGGTCGCTGATCGTTGCGGCACTTCAGCCGAGCAGGTCACTGGTCATACGGGGCAGCGGTGTTCTGTGGCGGCAGAGTCCTCTCCTCGTCGTCCGCTCCGACCCTGGAGGCGGCGGCTGTGCGGCTGTGGCAAGTGGCAGTACGGTCCCCAAGTGCAGGACGTACCCAGCCAAGTGCCGGTGCAGCTGTGGGCTCACAGCTGGGCTGTCGGGCAGGCTACCGACTTTGCGGATTCTCACAGGGCAACTGTCCGTCTTTGCAGGTGAGTGGCTGCTCGTTATGCAGTCACCTCGAGAGCTCGGACCGGACGGGTCCTCCTTCGCTTTGCTCTCGGGCTCCCGGTGCAGTTGCGGTCACGGTGTTCGGGCCAGCGGCGGCTGGTCCTTACTTTGCTCTCGCTGTTGCTTTGGGCCCCGGTCACGGTGGTCAGGTGGATGTCGTTGCCTTGGAGGAGATTCCTCCGTCGGTGCTGCGGCGATGGTCAGCACCCGCAGTCGCTTTCTTCCAAGGGGGTAGCGTCCACTGGTCCTGGGACGCTGGTCAGGGGGCAAGTTCAGTTGCAAGCCCTTGGAGATCTCTTTAGCAGAGTTTGGCACAAAGTAAAGCAAAAGTCTTTTCGTAGTCTCTTCTTCTTCCTCTCCTTCAGCAGCAAGGCACCAGACACAGGCAAGAGTCAGCACCCTTCCTTGTCTCTCACGGTCCTTCTCGTAGGGCAGAGTTCTTCTGTGGCCCAAACAGGATCTAATTTTCAAGGAGCAGGGCTCCTTCTTTTATAGGCCAATTCTTTTGTTCTCGCAGGCCAGGGGGGCCTTTGCATAGCCACTCTCAATCCTTGAGTACCCCGGTGGGTGTACTCCGGCTTCTGCTTTCAGTGTGAGGGGCAGGCGCATCAGACGCCCCACAGGAGGTGGAGCCAGCATTGTCCGGACAGGGGTGGCCAGAGTACCTTGTTGATGGGGGCTCCGCCCTTCCTGGGCCAGGCGTCGGCAGAGTCATCCGCCGCTCCCCAGGAGGGTGGAGCCAGCATTGTGGTGGTCGAGCACAGCTACAGTTCGAGTCAAGAGGCACTCCTACCTCCCACTAAGGTGTAATCTGCGCATTCACCACCTGTCATCCCTCCAGCCCTGTCACTCACACATCCCAGACAGTCAGATACACATACCACCAGAGGCGGGCTGAAATGGTTAAGCAAGCAAATGCTAACTTTCTAAAAGTAGCATTTGCAAACCCAGGATACTAAAATAAACTTGACTACAAGAAATATTTTATCATCCTGAGTTCAGGCATACTAAACATGACTCGCTACCATGCTCCTTGAGCCTGCGGGGATTATAGGGTGTAATAATTCTCGCAGCTCAGTCTGGCCTAATGGAGCCGGTAGCCTTCAATAGTGAAATACGGTCTTGGTTGTAAGTCACTACCAGGACATGCCACGCACATCAGGGCTTGTCCTACCTTACACCTACAACGCACCCTGCCCGCAGGCCTACCATAGGGGTGACTAATATGTAGTCAAGGGAAGGGTCGGTGCTGGCAAGTGGGTGCACTTGCCCAGCTAGCGTGACGGTACGAGACCGCACGCGGGTTCTGCGGTCGCAGTTCCCAGACACATCTTTACGGCTGCTTCGGTGGGTGGCGCAACCAGCGCTGCAGGCCCACCAGCAGTATTGGCATCTACAAGCCCCGGCACTCTCTAGTGCACTTTACTAGGGACTAACAGTAAATCCAATGAACCAATCATGGATACCAATCGCATGTACAATTTACAGTAGGGAGCACTTGCACTGCGGCACGGGTCAGCCGTGGCGCAGTGCCCTGAGTATCGGAAATCCAGCAAAACATCGGAGGCACATCAGCAAAAAGTGGAAGGGAGACTCACGCCAAGGTGCCAGGTCTAACATGTGTCCCCTCCAGCTGAAATGTGGGGGGAACTACCCTTCCCCAGGGAGTTCCACCTCACTAAGGCGGAAAAATCTGGACAGACCGTCAGCGTTGGCGTGATCGGTGCCAGGGCGGTGTTCCACCGTAAAGTCCATACTCTGTAGAGAAATGGACCACCTCAACAGTTTCGAGTTCTCACCCCTCATTTGCATCAACCATCTGAGGGGCCTGTGGTCCGTCTGAACTCGGAAGTGAGACCCAAACAAGTAGGGTCTTAGCTTCTTCAGCGCCCAGACCACAGCAAATGCTTCACGCTCTATTGCACTCCACCTACTTTCCCGTGGAAGTACCCTCCTACTTATGAAGGCTACGGGTTGGTCAAAGCCCTCCTCAGTAATCTGTGAAAGAACAGCCCCTACACCATGCTCTGAAGCGTCTGTTTGCACTATGAATTCCTTGGAGAAATCAGGAGCCAGGAGCACGGGCGCCGTGCACATGGCAGTCTTCAGGGTGTCAAAAGCCTTCTGACAGGTGTCAGTCCAAATCACATTCCTGGGCTGCTTCTTCGAAGTCAGCTCTGTCAAGGGGGTCACGATCGTGCCATAGCCCTTGACAAACCTCCTGTAATACCCAGTGAGCCCCAGGAAGGCTCTCACTGCAGTCTGGGTCTTGGGGGGTTCCCAAGCCAGGATGGTCTCGATTTTGGGCTGCAAGGGTGCTACCTTGCCACTCCCAACTTGGTGTCCCAAGTACACCACTGAACTCTGCCCAATCTGGCACTTGCTTGCCTTGATTGTGAGGCCTGCTCTGCGCAGGGCCATCAACACTTCCCAGAGGTGTCGCTGGTGTTCTGGCCAGGTGCCACTGAACACCGCGATGTCATCCAGGTAGGCGGCACTGAACTCGTCCAGTCCAGCCAACACCTGGTTGACCAATCTCTGAAAGGTGGCAGGGGCATTCTTCATTCCAAATGGCATAACCCGGAACTGGAAATGCCCATCTGGTGTAGAGAATGCCGACCTCTACTTTGCCCCCTCGGTCAAGGCGATCTGCCAGTACCCAGACGTTAAATCAAACGTACTAAGGAACCTAGCAGCCCCCAGCCGATCAATGAGCTCATCAGCTCTGGGGATGGGGTGCGCGTCAGTCTTCGTGACTGAATTGAGTCCTCTGTAGTCCACACAGAACCGGAGTTCGGGTGTGGCTCCCGGCGCAGCAGCCTTCGGAACCAAGACCACGGGGCTGGACCAAGGACTGCTGGAAGACTCAACCACCCCGAGGGCAAGCATCTTGGAGACCTCCTCCTTGATGCAGGCCCGGACCCTGCCAGTCACCCTGTAAGCCTTATGCTTCACAGGTAAGCTGTCTCCAGTGTCCACATCATGGACGCACCAATCTGTGACACTCGGAACCAGGGAAAACAGGTCTGGAAACTGCCCCAGCAACTGGCGGCAGTCCTCCTTTTGTTCGGCGGTCAGGGTGGGTGAGAGGTTAACTCCATCCACTGACCCATCTTTCTCACAGGCCACCAAGAGGTCAGGAAGAGGCTCCGACTCCTCCTCCATTCCGTCATCGGTTGCCAACAACATGCCCACTTCGGACCTTCGCAAGAGGGGCTTGAGGCGGTTGACATGTAGGACCCGCAAAGGGTTCCTGGGCGTCTTCATGTCTACCAAGTATGTCACCGGGCTCTTGCGCTCCACAACCTCAAATGGGCCTGTCCACTTATCTTGAAGGGCACAGGGCTCCACTGGGGCCAGGACATACACCTCTTGTCCAGGTTGAAACTCGACCAGAGTGGTATTCTGATCGTACCACCGCTTCACTTCTTCCTGGCTCGCTTCCAGATTTGCCTCGGCAAGTTGTCTGAAGCGTCTGGTCTGGTTTCTGAAGGCCACCATGTAGCTATATACATTCTGGGGAGGTTTCCTGGGAGATTGCTCCCAGCCTTCCTTTACCAAACTCAGTGGTCCTCTCACGGGGTGGCCGTACAGTAGTTCAAAGGGGCTGAACCCTAGGGACTTCTGTGGCACCTCGCGATATGCAAAGAGTAGGCATGGCAAGAGGACGTCCCACTTACGCCTCATCGGACCTTCCAGGCCCATGATCATGCCTTTCAGGGTTCGGTTGAATCTCTCAACCAACCCGTTACCTTGGGGATGGTAAGGCGTGGTGAACTTATACGTTACACCACACTCTTGCCAAAGGGACTTCATATACTTCGATATGAAATTGGTCCCCCTGTCGCTCACCACCTCTAGAGGGAATCCTATTCGTGAGAAAATTCCCATCAGTGCACGCCCCACCACGGGAGCCGTCACTGTCCTCAGAGGGATGGCTTCAGGGTACCGGGTGGCATGGTCCACCAAGACCAGGATGAACCTGTTGCCCATGGCTGTCTTGGGGTCCAGAGGCCCAACGATGTCAATACCCACTCGCTGGAATGGCATACCGACCACAGGGAAGGGTTGGAGGGGAGCCTTGTTCTTCCCCCCGGTCTTCCCACTTGCCTGGCAAGTCGGACAGGTTCTGCAATGAGCGTCTGAACTCTTATGCATTTGGGGCCAGTAAAAGTGGGTGACAAGCCTGTCATAGGTCTTGTCCATCCCCAAATGTCCTGCTAAAGGCACATCGTGAGCCAGACCCAGTAGGAAGGCTCTGAACTTCTGGGGTACCACTAGCACACGGGCTGACTCAGGTTCAGCAGCCTTAGGCTCTGAATACAGGAGGTCGTTCTCCCAGTACACGTAATGTGTTTTGGCCTGAACACCATTGGCCTGGTCTGCAGCCTGCTGCCGCATACCCACGAGAGAAGGGCATTCTTTCTGCTCCTGGCAGAATTCCTCCCTGGAGGGTCCTCCTTCTTGCTGCCAATGGGTCAGCTCAGGTAGGTCCCCCAGTTCGGCGATCTGTTCCCCTGTAGGCTCCAGGGCATCCCCCTCAAGGTCTGCTTCCTCCTGGACCGTGGGAACTTTAGGAGCCGGTTTCCCGCGTCCCCTGCGCCTTCTCCCTAAGGCCGGTTCCTGGGCCTCTCCTTCAGGCCCCAGGACCTCTTGATCACCCCTACTGGCTGCCATCGACCGGGTGGTCACGCACGCCCAGTCAGGCAGACCCACCATCTGCAGGTGAGTCGTCTTCTCCACCTTTTCCCAAGGGGAGTGCTCCAAGTCATTCCCTAGCAAACAGTCAACAGGCATGGTTTTTCTTACACAGACCTGCAGAGTACCAGAGACCCCCCCCCACTCGAAGGGAACTTGAGCCATCGGACACTGACTCTCTGAATTATCAGCGTTGATAACCCTACAGTAGGCATGGGGTACAACCTGCTCTTGAGACACCAGGTGCTGCCTCACTGCTGTCACACTGGCTCCTGTGTCTCTAAGAGCCTCAGCTTCCTTACCATTTATGATCACCACCTGCCCATATTTCTTAGTGTTAGAGGGCAGGTAGTTCGTAGGGATCATCTCACTGTCCCCTAGCGAGACTAGGGTCATGTGAACGGGATCTCCACCCCCCGGGACCATCATTTCTTCTCCCAGGTGAACGCTAGTCACTTGTCGGGGCGGAGCACCAGTGGGTGCGGGTTTTCCAAACAGGCGACACTTGGGGTCACTGGATATGTGCCCAGGCTCGCCACATTTGAAACAATTGAAGGGCCCCTTTGGAACAGGTTTACCTGTCGGGCCCCATTCTGCTTCGGAGGTGGGGGAGGCTGAGAACCCTGCTGCGGGCTCCCTTGGGAACTACTTTGGGGGCCTTTTTGGAACCCTTTCTGTTTTCCCCCTTTGTCCCCCCCACTCTTCTGCTGGGGACCCTGCCCACTCTTGGCGGAGTCTCCCACGGGACCCTTGTGGACCCTGGTGCTGAGCCAGCGGTCCGCCTCCTCAGCAAGCTTCCTCGGGTTGGACAGCTTGCTATCGATCAGGTGTTGGCGTAACTCAGGAAAACAGTGATCAGACAAGTGCTCCCATGCAATTAAATCAAAGAGACCTTGAAAATCATTCACTTTGCTACCCTTCACCCAACCATCCAGTGCTCTGCAAAAGTAAGTCACATACTCCACATATGTATTCCCAGGCCGCTTAGTACATCCCCTAAACTTCTGTCTATACATTTCAGGGGTAAGCCCGTACCTGTTCATTAAAGCTTCTTTCATGTGGGCATAGGATCTCTGATTTTCAACGGGCAAATCTAGCAAGGTATCTCTCCCTTCGCTAAGGAACCTTCCCCACAACCCCGCTCCCCAATCCTTGTCAGGGACCCGGTGGGAGGACATGGCTACCTCGTATGCCCTAAACCACTGTCCTATGTCATCCCCCTTAAAGAACTCCTTAACTACGTCCTTCGGGATGTGCACTCTTGACTCTACCTGCACTGGCGATGCGCTGCCACCAGAGGGAGGACGATCCAAGTCTCTCTCCTTGAGACTTATCTCCCTCATTTTTACTTCATAATCCATTTGGTGCTTTCGCTCTTCCAGCGCCATTCTTTTTGTTTCAAGCTCCAGTTGGATTTTCAATTCTGCCAGCTTTCTTTCGTGATTCCTTGTTTCCTTCCTGTCTGCCAGCTCCTCTGGCGACAGGCCTTTACCAAAGCTGTGCGCGCTGTCTTGCCTTTCGAGGTCAATCAGATCCCCAAGTGCATTCTGCTCTTCCGTTGCATTCTGCTCGGCGAGGGCGTCTTGATCCTCCGGGGTCTTTCTGGACTCTACCCAGGCTTTCAGGGCCTTGTAGAATTCTGGCTTATTCTTGCAACCAGCGTGCGGAACCTTGAGTTTCTTACAGAAAAACTTCAGCTCGTTCTTTGAGTATTTATCCAGCTTTGCGGCGTCCCACCCGACCTCAAACACTTCCGAGGTCGCGGACTCCGCTCCATCCAGGCTCTTCGTGCCCGGCATGGCTTTCACACTCGGAATCTTCTTTCGGCAAAATTCAAAAAGCAAAGTCTGTGGCTAAGTAACTGGACCGTAATCCTTGTGTAGTGGTCAGAAGCTCAGGTATAGATATCGCAAGTGTAAATTCGAAATCCTCACCGCTGCGTCCAATGTAGGAAGGGGGAGGCTCTAGTTGGCGCAGTGCGACACTAGCGACAAGCAGGGACTCTCTCTTCCTCGTCAGGGCTGAGGGTTACCTTCCAGACAACCTCTGCTTACCCTCTAGGTAGTGTGGCTTAAGCAGTCGTAGGCTAATCTTTGGTGCACATAGGGTTAAACACTTGCAATAGTACACCTTTACAACCAACCCACCCCACAACGAGACCAGACTGTATTCTGTAAAAATATATATCTTTATATAGATTTTAAGCAGGCTTGTGAATACAGTCAACGTACTTTATGATAACGGTTGCAAGTTACTCAGTTCAGGTTACCACAGTTCTTATAGCAGTTCTCTGAGGGCCCGTAGGCCGGTGTTAACCAAAGTTCTTGTGGAGCCGGCGGCTTCCAGGGGATCTGTCCCACGTCGCGTTGCCTTCCCGGGGTCGCTGATCGTTGCGGCTCTTCAGCCGAGCAGGTCACTGGTCATCCGGGGCAGCGGTGTTCTTTGGCGGCAGGGTCCTCTCCTCGTCGTCCGCTCCGACCCTGGAGGCGGCGGCTGTGCGGCGATGGCAAGTGGCAGTACGGTCCCCAAGTGCAGGACGTACCCAGCCAAGTGCCGGTGCAGCTGTGGGCTCACAGCTGGGCTGTCGGGCAGGCTACCGACTTTGCGGATTCTCACAGGGCAACTGTCCGTCTTTGCAGGTGAGTGGCTGCTCGTTATGCAGTCACCTCGAGAGCTCGGACCTGACGGGTCCTCCTTCGCTTTGCTCTCGGGCTCCCGGTGCAGTTGCGGTCACGGTGTTCGGGCCAGCGGCGGCTGGTCCTTACTTTGCTCGCGCTGTTGCTTTGGGCCCCGGTCACGGTGGTCAGGTGGATGTCGTTGCCTTGGAGGAGATTCCTCCGTCGGTGCTGCGGCGATGGTCAGCACCCGCAGTCGCTTTCTTCCAAGGGGGTAGCGTCCACTGGTCCTGGGACGCTGGTCAGGGGGCAAGTTCAGTTGCAAGCCCTTGGAGATCTCTTTAGCAGAGTTTGGCACAAAGTAAAGCAAAAGTCTTTTCGTAGTCTCTTCTTCTTCCTCTCCTTCAGCAGCAAGGCACCAGACACAGGCAAGAGTCAGCACCCTTCCTTGTCTCTCACGGTCCTTCTCGTAGGGCAGAGTCCCTCTCTGGCCCAAACAGGTTCTAATTTTCAAGGAGCAGGGCTCCTTCTTTTATAGGCCAATTCTTTTGTTCTCGCAGGCCAGGGGGGCCTTTGCATAGCCACTCTCAATCCTTGAGTACCCCGGTGGGTGTACTCCGGCTTCTGCTTTCAGTGTGAGGGGCAGGCGCATCAGACGCCCCACAGGAGGTGGAGCCAGCATTGTCCGGACAGGGGTGGCCAGAGTACCTTGTTGATGGGGGCTCCGCCCTTCCTGGGCCAGGCGTCGGCAGAGTCATCCGCCGCTCCCCAGGAGGGTGGAGCCAGCATTGTGGTGGTCGAGCACAGCTACAGTTCGAGTCAAGAGGCACTCCTACCTCCCACTAAGGTGTAATCTGCGCATTCACCACCTGTCATCCCTCCAGCCCTGTCACTCACACATCCCAGACAGTCAGATACACATACCAGCAGAGGCGGGCTGAAATGGTTAAGCAAGCAAATGCTAACTTTCTAAAAGTAGCATTTGCAAACCCAGGATACTAAAATAAACTTGACTACAAGAAATATTTTATCATCCTGAGTTCAGGCATACTAAACATGACTCGCTACCATGCTCCTTGAGCCTGCGGGGATTATAGGGTGTAATAATTCTCGCAGCTCAGTCTGGCCTAATGGAGCCGGTAGCCTTCAATAGTGAAATACGGTCTTGGTTGTAAGTCACTACCAGGACATGCCACGCACATCAGGGCTTGTCCTACCTTACACCTACAACGCACCCTGCCCGCAGGCCTACCATAGGGGTGACTAATATGTAGTCAAGGGAAGGGTCGGTGCTGGCAAGTGGGTGCACTTGCCCAGCTAGCGTGACGGTACGAGACCGCACGCGGGTTCTGCGGTCGCAGTTCCCAGACACATCTTTACGGCTGCTTCGGTGGGTGGCGCAACCAGCGCTGCAGGCCCACCAGCAGTATTGGCATCTACAAGCCCCGGCACTCTCTAGTGCACTTTACTAGGGACTAACAGTAAATCCAATGAACCAATCATGGATACCAATCGCATGTACAATTTACAGTAGGGAGCACTTGCACTGCGGCACGGGTCAGCCGTGGCGCAGTGCCCTGAGTATCGGAAAACCAGCAAAACATCGGAGGCACATCAGCAAAAAGTGGAAGGGAGACTCACGCCAAGGTGCCAGGTCTAACAGAAAGGTAGCCAAGTAAGATCAGACTTAATTTTTAAGGTGACAGATGAAGAAGAAGCAATTGCAATTCTGTGCTCATCACAAACAAAATTCCACCATGTCTGCACAGACAATTTAGAGTTATCCTTCCAGCAAGATAAGATTACTTTGAATGCAGTTGCAATGAAAAGATCAAACAATTTAGCGTTATACAAATGTAAGTCCAAAACATCAGATAGAGAACCTAAAAAAATATGCAACGGTGAAAATGGTTCAGAGAAATGAAAAATACGCATGCAATATTTCCAAACTGAGGACCAAAAAGTAAGAACTGATGGGCAATCAAATAGGAGATGTATGAGTGTGCCTGGATTAGAGGAACATGACCAACAAAGGGGTAAGGAGGAAGAGGAGAATGTTGTAATGCTTACAGTGGTAAAAAGAGCTCTATGGTAAAGAAAAAAAAGTGATTGAGTAATACGGGCCGAAACTGAAGTCTTAAACAGTTTGGACCATAATCGATCCCAAATATCAACAGATAACGAGAAAGATAAATCAGTTTCCCAAGCAATTTCAGTAACGGTTTTAGGCCTAAGACCAACATTCTCTAATAACAGTTTATAAATCAGAGCAGCTTTGGGTATTTGTTGAGTGAGCATAGGGTATAGAGGGGTGGAGGGAGTAAGGGAAGGAAGGAGATCAAAGGTAGGAAGGGTAGACAGGTGAGACACAATGGCAGAGGTAATAATGTCAAATTCTTTGCGATACTGTACAGGTAAATCAAACTTAGTTTGCATTACATCAAATGAAATAATGGTTGAATCAGAAAAAAATTGGTAGACAAACATAATATCCTTTTCTTTCCAATACTTGAAGTAGAAAGATTTACCCTTGTACTTAAGATATTTGTTATACCATATACTGGAGGAAAGAAAAGTTTGTAAGGGAGATGAGTCTTTTGAAAAGATATTGTGTAGCAGTGTATGAGAGTATTTCAAAACAGGGTGATTTGTCAAGAATGAACAGTTTGACATGAAAAGGGATTGTTGAAAAGTAAAATCCTTTAACAAAGATCGTTCAACTGCGATCCATCTGGGTAAAGGGGTATCAGTAAAATCGAACGCTAATGAAAAGGCTTGTTTTATTAAAAAGGCAGAATGGTACGATTGGAAATCAGGGAAGCGAACCCCCCCTTCAGATTTAGGACGTATAAGTTTTTGTAAAGCAATGCGGGGTCGCTTATTGTTCCACAAAAATTTGGAGCAGATGGAGTTTAACCTATTAAAATACAATTTAGGGATTTTTACAGGAAGCATGGAAACAGTGTATAAAATATGTGGGGAAATCATCATTTTGATGGTGTCTAAACGACCCCACCATGAAAGGAAAAGAGGAGACCATGTTTGAAGGAGCGATTGAAGTTTTTGAGTAAGGGAGGTAAAGGTCAGTTTGAGTGTGTCACGCAGGGTAGAGGAGAACCAAATACCCAGGTATTTGATCTTGGAGGGACACCATGCAAAATCGGTTGAAGCAAACATATATTGGTAACAGGATGAGTTAAGGGGTAGGACCTCCGTTTTAGAGAGATTAAGTTTATAACCAGAAACAGATGAATATAAGTGGACTTCTTCTAAAAATGGGGGAAGGGAGGAGAGAGGGTTAGCCATGTAGACCAGAACATCATCGGCATAGGCCGAGATTTTTGTCTCAATCGAGGACAGTTTGAACCCCTGAATGAGGGGGTTAGAGCGGATTTTAATAAGGAAGGGTTCAAGACAAAGAATAAAGAGTAAAGGGGAGAGAGGACAGCCTTGTCTTGTCCCTCTGGATAAGGGGAAAAACTTTGAGAATTGATTATTAACAAAAACATTAGCGCGGGGAGCAGAGTAAAGGAGTCTAACCAGGGAGATGAAGTGGGGACCAAACCCAAACCAATGCAATGCCTTAAACATGAATTTCCAATTAATTCTGTCAAACGCTTTCTCAGCGTCTAGTGAGAGGGCAGCTAGAGGAGCTTTGAATCGATTACTGTGGGAAATAATATTGGCAAAAACACGGGCATTGTCTGCTGCAAGTCTACCTTTCACAAAGCCAACTTGATCGGTTGTGATTAACAGAGGAATAAGGGATTCGAGGTGGGCTGCTAAAATTTTGGCAAAAATGTTACAGTCGTAATTAATAAGGGATATGGGACGATAATTTTTGCACAGGGAATGGTCTTTGTCAGGTTTGGGAATTATGATTATTAGGGCGTCCAAAAATGAGCCAGATGCTTTAGCATTTGCAATAAAGGAGTTAAAAAGTTGTAGAAGGTGAGGGACAAAAATGGAATGCATGTTGGCGTAAAATTCAATCGGGAGACCATCTGGGCCAGGTGCTTTCGCTTTCTTAAGGGAGGTAATTGCCTTGAGAATTTCCTGAGGGGTAATGTCAGATTCTAATTGATGGAATTCTGTAGGAAGAGAAGGGGGAGGAGGAAGGTCTTCGAAGAAACGGGAAAGATCCTCATCACCAGGATGTGTATCATCAGTATACAGGAGTTGATAATAATTATGAAAAACTTGTGCAATATCCTCATCAGAGGAAACCTTTGTATTGGTGTCCTCATTGAGAATAGAGCCAATTGATTTTCGCTCAGATTTAATTTTAAGATAATTTGCTAACATTTTCCCCACTTTATTTTGACCTCCATGAAATTTAGATTTCACCTTCAAAAGGGTGTTGCAAGCTTCAACTGTGGCAATTTGATTAGGTTCAGATTTGGCTTTAATAAGTTGGAGGAGAGCGTCAGGATTCTTGGATGAGAAGTAAGAGTGTTCTAGGGTCTTAATGTTGGAGAGTTGGGCGGTGTATTTGTCCCTGTTGAGATTCTTTTTCCTAGATACATAAGAGATTGTGAAACCTCGCAATGCAGCTTTAAAAGCATCCCAATTGTTTGAAACTGATGTGTCTTGGGGTAAATTGAGGGAGAAGTATTCAGAGATGAAACTTTTAACTTTAGACATAAAAACAGAATCAGAGAGAAGGAAAGTGTTGAATTTCCATCGATTGAAAGAGGAGGCGGTGTGGGACAGGTCAAAAGTGGCATATACAGGTGCATGGTCCGAAAGGAAAATGGAACCAATTTCAGATTTCTGAATCGCAGGGAGAAGGGATTTGCTGACTAGAATATAATCAATTCTGGACCTGGTGTGGTGAACATTAGAGTAGAATGTATATTCGAGTGAGTCCGGATTACAAGTTTTCCACACGTCAAAGAGGGGACGGGAGGCAATTGCTGATTGGAATGATTTATGTGTCTTATCCGGCTGGAATTTGGAGGGGGATAATCTATCCGAAAATGGGTCTAACCATTGGTTAAGGTCGCCAGCTAGGACAACGTTAGGGCAGTCAATAGATGAAATGAGGATTTTAATACCAGTCCAAAATTTAGGGTCTGGTCGGACAGGACCATAGATATTTAGGAGCACCATAGTTTTGTTTTGTATAGACACTTTTGACATAACCCAACGACCCTCAGCATCCGATTGAGAAGATAAAATTTGAACATCCAGACCTTTGCGAAATAATATAGCAACACCCCCTTTTTTATCAATCGCAGGAGAAAATACCACTTGACCCACCCAAGCCCTCTTAAGCTTCAGCGATTCGACATTTGTACAATGCGTTTCTTGGAGAAAAGCAATCTGAGCATTTAACTTGGATAAGTGAGACAATACCTTTTGAAGTTTAACTGGGTTGCCGAGACCACGAACATTCCACGTTACAAAGTTATACATGATGGGAGGTAAGGGAGGAGGGTAACAACTGGGTCCAATACACTGCAGGTAAGGAACTAAAAGGAGAAACAAGGAAGACAAACATGTTAGCAATACAAATCGGGTAAATATAGGGAAACAATATACGAAGGAGCATCACAATCAATAAGAAGAGTAAGGAGTAACAATGAGGAGTACTAGAGACCGCAAGAAGAAAGACAATAAGGGATACAAAAAAGATAACGGAACATGAATGAGCAAGGAAAAAACAACAATGGCCTGTGAAAAGGAGGAGAAAAAGAAAGGAAAGAAAAAGAAGGAAATAGATAAGAAACAGATCAAGGCAAAGATGCCAGACCTGAGAAAAAAGAGAAGATCTAGGTAATAGAAGCATGGAGACGCCAACGCGGGCGCCTATCCAACAGAGCGAGGAAAACGCGGGAATATAGATAGGATATATTCAATAAGAAGTAAAGTTATAGCAAGACATGACAAGAAAGAGACCGGGACAAGGCCACAACAGTCGTCAAGGCAGTAGAAAAATGATCGCAAAAAATAGAAGAAAGTTAGTTTCAGTCATTGGTGTCCATCGTGGGTGAAGAGACGGTGAGAAGATACTCTCGAAGCTTCAGCGGATCATCAAAGGTACGAGAACGGCCATTGTGGGTTATTTTGCAGAGACAAGGATGAAGGATTCCATATTGGATGTTTAGTTCCCTCATGCGTGGACGCAGATTGAGGAATTCCTTGCGACGTGCATTCGTAGCATTCGATAAGTCCTGGGCTATGAAGATGGTGTGACCCGACCAAATGAGGCGACGTTTTGCTCTTGCAGCTTTAAGAACAGTCATCAATTCGGTGAATTCCAGAAAAAGCAGGATGATACCTCTGGGTTTGGCCGGGTTAGATGTTGGTCGACCCAGACGGTGTGCACGCTGTATGTTTAGAGGGATAGATTCGGGTTGGAGACCCAAAAGCTCGTAGAGGAGTTTGCGGACGAAGGTCACCATGTCGCCCTCCCCAAGGGACTCCGGAACACCATAAATACGGAGGTTATTCCGCCTGTTACGGTTCTCAAGGTCCTCAGTGTGAAGTTTCAACTGCTGTATCTCCTTTTCAAGAGTAGGAATTTTTGTAGAGACATCCTGGACGTCACTAATGCGTTGTTCTAGTTGCAGGACTTTGTTTTCCATGACTACCCATCTGTCTTCAATCTGCTTGAGCTTCTCGTTAGTTGCCACCATGAAAGGTTGTAGGCCACGAACCTCTTCTAAAATGGAATCCAGCACCGGGTTTTGAGAGGTGCGAATTGGGGACGGAGGGTCATTCTTGAGGCGTTTTGGTTTTGTTCCGGTGACAGACGCTCTCGCATGGCCTGCGTCCTGAGACATGATGCCAACAGAGGGGCAGACTAGGAGGACCGCAGGAATGGAAGCCAAACCACAATAGTAAAAGTTGTGAGACCCTAAAAGTAAATGTGTAGAGAGTACTTGATGGAAGAGGTCCTGGACGAGGTGACAGGTAGCACTGGAGAAGCACTAATTCCAACCTATAAGACAGGTGTTGAGAGGCAGCAAAAATCAGGAATTCACAGCCAGAAAACCATCCAGGAAAAGTGATGAATAAAACAGCAGAGCGTCCATGGATAATGGGAACCATGTGATTTATTCGGTGTGCCACGGAGGGTTAATGGTGAAAGAAAGGTAGGTATATAACAATTGCGCAGATATCACCTCAAAATGGCCGCCGAGAGGTATTGCTAGTAGAAATAGATAAGCTGAGGAGAACTCTGGCGCCAATAGTCACAAAGATGCATAGGAAGCATGATGCGCAGTATTTAGGACATACCTTGTCTGAATATGACCTGTGGAGGCAGCAGACGAGCAGATACAGTGTTGGAAATGCCAAAAAAGCGGGACGCGAGCGCGGCGACACAAAATGGCGGCCGCCCGCGTCCCGGTACCTGGAACAGAAGCTGCGGTGAAAAAAGATGTTAAAGCGGCAATTGCGGGCGCCGCTGCTGCTCGCAAAGCACGGGGACCATGTTCCGCCGTGCGAAAACAACTTTTCCCGGTGTCCGTAGAGGGAAAAGACAACAATAATACAGGAAGGACTCCCGCGTCGTCACGGAGCTCAGCCGGGCAGCGCCATCACACGTCGGCGCGTAAGCCACGCCCTCGTGGCCTCCAATTTTAATCTGGGAATGTTGGCAATAAGTAATTGGATGTCCACAAATTGTTTGAAGCTGAACTCCGATAAAAAGGAGGTGATGATGTTTGGTAACCTCTCCCCTGCCTGGTCTCCCACATGGTGGCCTGATGCCCTAGGACCACCCCCTCCCCCAGTGACCAAGGCAAGAAATCTTGGAGTTATACTGGATACCAAACTCACTTTCATACACCACGTTAATGCGGTAGTATCCTCCTCATTCTACACCATGAGAATGATTAAAAAACTCCTACCCTATCTCCCCATGAGTATGGCAAAAACTCTGATCAGCGCACTTGTCATGGCCCACATAGATTATTGCAATGCCCTTCTAGTTAATGCTCAAGAAGTTGTCCTAAAAAAGCTGCAATTGGTGCAGAATGCTGCGGCCAGACTGATCATAGCAACTCCCAAGTATACCTCCATATCTGGCACACTTGAAAAGCTTCACTGGTTACCAGTAAAGAAGAGAACTAAATTCAAAGCTCTATGCATTTGCGTATAAGGCAATTCACGCTCAAGGCCCAGCATTTCTGAAAGATGCACTCTGCCCTTATAAACCTGCTAGATCCCTTCGATCTTCAACTGCTGGTCTTATGCAGGTCCCCAGGACTAAGAAAGTCTCCTGGGGAGACAGATCCTTCATAGTGACCACCATCAAACTATGGAACAGTCTCCCACATCATATCAAAACCTCTACTTCCCTTCTTTCTTTCCGCAAACAGATAAAGACCTGGCTGTTCAAGCAATAACTACTCATGGACTAGTTCAGCAAACTCTCAGCGCCGAGACACCCTCGGGTATTTGAGCGCTTAATACATTTCCCAAATAAAATAAAATAAAATAAATAAATATGGTGGTGTTTTCACTGTATTCTAAGTGTCTTTTAGCATACCACTGGCTCTAGGCCTGGTTAGTCAGAGTCAGTTACCACCAGTACCCATCTGAAAAAGTTGTGGGCACAGGATGATTTTGCTACAAGGCCTTTTTCTGCTCCTCTGTTGGTTCTTTCTGCACATGTCTTGCTTCTTCCGGCACTTTTCTTTGTCTTTGTAGACTTCTGTTGTTTCTTTCTGCATTTCTTATGCTACTTTCTGTGCCTTTTTTCTTCTTTCTTCACATGTCCTACCTCTGTAGGCATAGTTAGAAACTAGCATTTAAAAAACCTTTGAAATTCACTGAAATAAAGCATAGGTTTCAGGCACGTTATAGTTAGAAATTAGCAATTAAAAACCCTTTGAAATTCACTGAAAAAACCATAGCTTTCTGGCACTTTATAGTTAGAAATTAGCTTTTAAAAAACCTTAGAAATTCACTGAAAAAACCATAGGTTTCAGGGTTTTTCCCCGTTATAGTTAGTTCAGATAACTATAACTCACGTCCCTGCAATGCACTGATGATGACGTCACATATTACATCACTCATGACATGGTCAGTGACATCACTGATGACATCACAGATGACATCTTAAGTGACTGTTATCATCTCCCCTTTCTCTCTTTGTCACTGCCTATGTATCATTCTGTTCTCCCTTCTGTCCTCCTGTTCTACTGTTCTCTCTCTTGCTTTGGTCAAAATCTAATTAGGAAAAATGAGTCTTAGTAACCCAAAATAAGTGCTGGTGCCAACCTTTGAGAACTAACCACTGTATGTTGGTGAAGTGGTAATATAGTGTTATGGAGTCAAAGGGCAGAGCGTTGCTGGAAGAGATAGGAAAAAAAAGGCGCATACAATCTGAGTTGATTTAAAATGCCTTCCACAGAATTTTCTGCAATTATGTAGCACGGTAACTGGTGTGTGTAATTTCTTGCTCCATTCGCTGATCTCAGAAAGATTAATAAATGAGTCTACCATGTAGAGAATGAAACATGAAAGGGCCTGACCAGCAGCTGCATGCATGCTGATGTTATATTATTGTCCTGATTGCTCCACTCAGAAAAACAATAATAAAGAGCAAAATAAGTAGCATCAGAGAGCACATTACTCACTGTGTTGTCTGCGCTATAAAACCACAGGAGGAGGCGGACCACATGCTGTGCTTGCTGGGGCGGTCCATTACCATTCCATCATTCTGTCAAGAATAGCAATGGGCCAGTCAACAGTCACTGCTAGGTGGGGGGGGGCTGCCACAGTCTATCATGTCCATAGGAACATCACGAGGGAGGGGGGGTCAGAGCTGGTCTCGGGCAGTGGATGAATGCCCAACTTCCTAACCCGACCCTGCATTACAATAGATTTTGGGATCTTATTTGCAGCCGAGGGGTGTCCAGTCACCAAATAAAGTGCATTGAGGATCATGCAGTGCTTAATTTGAGCTGGTGGTTTCCGGTGCTCGGCACTGGCACTTGATTGCCAATATCGGCACTTATGTGACAGCCTGCAACACCATAGCACTGACTATTTGCTTAATTTAGAGATGAGCCCAACAATAGTTGTTTATTAATTCAATATACTTGCCACCCGGAAACACCACCAGCTGATCCGCGCCGCCAAGAAAACAGCATTCAAGGACCGGTTGGACAACAACGCACACAACTGCAAGGAACTCTTCAACATCGTCAAAGAGCTTTCCAACCCCAGCGCAGGAAACAACGACATCACCCTATCGCAAGACCTCTGCAACTCCCTGGCTTCATACTTCCACAACAAGATCGCGGACATACACAACAGCTTCAACAACCAACCAACGCACACCATGACCGAACAACCACCCCCCACCACCACCCTCCACGCCTGGACCCCGATCAGCACCGAAGACACCATCCGCACGATGATCTCCATCCACTCCGGATCACCGACCGACCCCTGCCCTCACCACGTCTTCAACAAAGCCGACGCTGTCATCGCACCCCACCTGCGAGACATCATCAACACATCCCTCGACACCACCATCTTCCCCGAGAGCTGGAAACACGCCGAACTCAGCGCCCTACTCAAGAAACCAACAGCGGACCCCACCGACCTCAAGAATTACCGCCCCATCTCGCTCCTCCCGTTTCCAGCCAAAGTCATCGAGAAGACCGTCAACAAGCAGATGGCCGCTTTCCTCGAGACGAACGGATCCCTCGACCCCTCACAGTCCGGCTTCCGAGCCAACCACAGCACCGAGACCGCCCTCATCGCCGCCACCGACGACATCCGAGCCCTGATGGACAATGGAGAAACAGCGGCCCTCATCCTCCTAGACCTCTCCGCGGCATTCGACACGGTCTGCCACCGCACCCTAGTACGGCGTCTCAGCAACGTCGGAATCCAGGACAAGGCGCTGGAGTGGATCACCTCCTTCCTCGACGGGAGAACACAGAGAGTCCGCCTACCACCGTACAAGTCAGAGGCCACCGAAGTCATCTGCGGCGTCCCCCAAGGATCATCTCTGAGCCCCACCCTCTTCAACGTCTACATGAGCCCCCTCGCGGCCATCGTACGCAAACACAACCTCAGCATAATCTCCTACGCCGACGACACCCAGCTGATCCACTCCCTGACCAACGACCCCGCCGCCGCCAGAGCCAACCTGCACGAAGGGATGAAAGAGGTAGCCGAGTGGATGACGACCAGCCGCCTGAAACTGAACTCGGACAAGACGGAGGTCCTCATCCTGGGCTCCTCTCCCTCCGCCTGGGACGACTCCTGGTGGCCTCCCGCCCTGGGCACCGCACCCAAACCGACAGACCATGCACGCAACCTGGGCTTCATCCTGGACTCCTCCCTCTCCATGACCAGGCAAGTCAACAACGTCTCCTCGGCATGCTTCAACATCCTACGCATGCTACGGAAGATCTTCTGGTGGATCCCCACCGAGACCAGGAAGACCGTCACCCAGGCCCTCGTCACCAGCCGACTGGACTACGGCAACGCCCTCTACGCCGGGACCACCGCCAAGCTCCAGAAGAGACTCCAGCGGATCCAGAACGCCTCAGCCAGACTCATCCTCGACATCCCACGAACCAGCCACATCTCCGGACATCTGCGAGACCTTCACTGGCTCCCCGTCAACAAAAGAATCACCTTCCGCCTCCTCACCCACGCACACAAAGCCCTACACGACCAAGGCCCGAGCTACCTCAACAGCCGAGTCAACTTCTACGCTCCCAAACGCCACCTCCGATCACTGATTGATTGATTGAATATACGTTGAATAATTGCTAATGCCTGCTTAGCCCAGCAGGCTAATGCCTGGTGGGTTTGGGAATAGTCGAAAGTGCCACGCTTGTAGGAGGGTAATGGTTAGTAGTTGTGTTGGTACTGTCTCCATGTTAGGGGATATCTGAGGGTCCACAAGCATGAAAGCCTGCAAAGGCCCTTCACAGGTCACAATGTTTCGAATTTCTATACCTCAGGCAAGCATTATGGCAGTGGTCTTCAAGCCTTTTAATTCTGCGCGCCCCAGTAGAAAACAAAATCACTGGGGCCTCCCTCAAATTTTTCCACTATTATTAATTTAAACTGGCTACTTTTGAATATGTATAGACAAATTTAGACATTGCAGTTAAGTTGTGTTATTGTTTTAAAAATGCAATCAAATACATGACTCCCACACATACTTTTCTTGTCATGCAGGCCTAACTAACGTGTAAAGTATCCATAGTTTGATGATTAGAAATGGGGGGGGGGGGTTTCAAGAATATTTGGAGTCCCATCCCCTTTGACACCTTCTTCTAGCCAGGATATAATTGACAAAAGATGTTAGTGATGGCCCATTACAGAGAGGCTTACTGCCGCTCATTTGTTTCTGCTAAAAACACAGCACTGTTATCAGCATAGTACATCTGTTGGCCAGAGCCTGGCGCCTCCTCCCCCCCCCCCCCCCCCAACCCCCGGGATCATTTGAGGCTCCCCAGTTTGAAAACCTCTGCATTCGAGGATTATAAGGAAAACTGAACCCCATCTCAGATTTCATCTTGATGGAGTCTAAACCCACATTGGGGGTGAAAAAAGAAAAAGGTATATACAGGATGTATCATGCTCTTGTAGTGAACAACCCTTACCCAACCCACTTGCGGCTCTTACAGACAGATGGGTAAGAGATATCGGTGAGATAGACGATGAAGGGATGGAAGTTAATAAAGCCCCATGCCGCTCAGCAATGTCAGCTAAGCTGTGGGTAATTCTGCTTAAATACTTTCATAGAGTCTTTCAAATGCTGGAAAGGCTGTTTAGGATTGTTCCGAGTATTGCCCTCAGTGTCTGAGGTGCAACAAGTGCATGTAATTTGGGAATGCTGGTGAGCCAGGAACACTGAATAAATCCATCGTATTTTGCTAGCGATGATTGGTATTACTTTCCCACAATCCTTGAAAAGTATCATATTGGGCATTCAGCCAGAATAGGATGGCCTTGGGGGAGTGCTTAATTTGTGAAGAAATAAGTGCCAGGTCCCTTCTCAGTAGCCACTACAGCCTGCACCACTCATTGCCCCTGCCACCGCTGAAAATGACTGCACCAACACAACTACTAATGATTGCACTTGGTACGAGTGTGACTATTCAGACTTCCAACTACTCAAAGCTATACTAACGGTGTGAGTGACAGATGTTATTCATTTTTTATGGATATTGACTTATTAAACACTGTAGTGCTTATTTGAACATTTGACAGACATGAACTATTACTGACAATAAAGTGCTGGTGCTGAACACCCGAAACCACTGGCTCAAATTAAGAACTTCTTTGGAGAATACACTTTTGCTGATGATTGGTTAATTAGTGGCCAAATGTCGCCTTTGAAGAAAATGTTGGGCACTGGTACTTTAAAATTAAAACCTAGGTGTAGGGGAATGGGTTTCTCCAGGGGAGAATAATTTCCACCAAAGTGGGATTTCAATGTGCAAATGACCTTTTATGTGTTTGTGTATGCATCACTTTCATTATGTATGTGCTACTTTCAGTATGACAGTACAAATGCTTCTTTACAGGTAGGTTGAAATGCACAAAGAGCTTCTCCTGAGAATCTGTGCCTGGTGCAGCTTCCCTGAAGTTCACCTGGAATTTATGTGTAATAAAAAAATGTAAAGATGTGATCCAAATGTAGACATAAACCTACGGTAGTAAATGTACCAATTTGCTAAAGAATCATGCTTCTTCATTTATAAAGAATGTTTCCACACAGTCCATCTAGTATTCCTCCACCAGTCTGTCACTAAAAGATTACCATCTACTGCTGGGTCTGGTGGCTTCATGGACTAATGTGTCCACTGTAGGGGCCTGAGTTTGACCTCATGGTCATAGGTTTAAATCCAGGGAAGTCTACTCATCCTTCTGAGGTCGATAAACGACAAAAAGGGAAAATAACATTGGAAAAAAAAGAAAAACACTTGCCTTGCGGTGAGCAATAGGTAAGTGGCTTTCTTTTTTAAAATTTTTATTTTCCCTCATCGTCGTCTGTCGACTCTCCGCCACCCTGCTCTACTACTCTTACCTGCAACGGCCACAACTGCCAATGTTTAGGACAGACAATTTTAGGGTTCACAGATGTGTAGGTGTGTGAGGTGTTTTTAGATGTCGGGGACGGGTGGAGTGTATAGGTGTCAAGAGGCTTTAGGGTTCATAGATGGGCAAAGTTTATGGCAGGTGAGGGTTTTTTTTTATGTTCAGAAAGGTTTTATTAAGTTTTAAGACAAAATGAAAAGAACAAGTACAATACAAAAAAGAGGAAGGAATTTACAAGCGTAAGCGATCAATAATCAATATGAAATGCATTAAACCAAAATACTCAATATAAATATATAATAATAAAAGAGAATTGCAATTAAAGAAGAAGGGAAAGAAGGAAGGGAGGGAGAGGGGAAGGAAAGCACATGTCATAGGGTCAGCAGGTGAGGGTTTTTAAGGTTCAATTGTGGCTAATGACTGGTGTGGTGAAGAGTATTTAGGGTTCGGGATGGGGTAGACTTTAAGGTAGTGAGGGGTTTTAAGGGTTCAGGGATGGGTTGTGTTTAGATATAGAAAAAGATTTTTAGGTGCAGATTTATGTTAACTGGCGCATCCCGAGGGATGCGCCAGTTAACATGCGCCACAGTGCGCCACAGCTACGCCACCCATGGTGCGCCGCATTTATGATGCGGCGCACCATGGTGCAAAAACGGCACAGATGCGTCACGCATCTGTGCCGTAAAAGTGACGCATTGCTGGAGTTGTCCAGCAATGCTCTGGGGGGGCCTATTCTTTCAATGCTGCCTCAAGCCTTACGCCTGCTTCAAGCAGGCGCAGGGTTTTGACGCAGCATTGCCCTGAAAGTGACTGAGTGAAATCTCATAGATTTCACTCAGCCAATTTCAGGAGGCGTTCCTGCGCAGGAACGCCCCCCCCTGCGCAGGAACGCCTCCTCATGGCGCAGTGCTGTACAACGTGACGCATCTCCTAGATGCGTCACGTTGTAAATAGGGCGCAGGGATGCGCCACGTTTCCGCGCCATTGCGTCACGCAACGGCGGCGTAAACGTGGCGCAAGCCCTTCATAAATCTGCCCCTTAGAGTTTAGGTATGAGAAGTATGGGTGATGAATTCTCATGGGTCATGGATGGCTTTTGTTTAAGAGTAGGAAGGGTTTAACTTAATTTAAAGAAGGCTGGAGTTTGGATGTGCTATTAATATTAATTATATTTTCTGTTTATGCATTTTTATATATATACCTTATGTTTTAGTCTGCGCCTTGATTCCCTTTGGGCTAAGTTCGCGCATTATAAAAATCCTTCATTCATTCAAGTCTTTTAAGGGGTATGCGATGGGTTTAGGCATAGAACAGGTTTCAGGGTTCAGGAATAAGTGGGGTTAGGGATAGTGAGTGATTTTAGGGTTCAGGGATGGCGTATGTTTGGAGTGGAAAACACTTTTTGGCTTCAGGGATGTGTTGTTTAGTTGTGGTGAGAGGCATAAGGGGGCAGAGATTGACGGTGTTTACGGGTTGTGAGGGGTCAGCGATGGATGTAGTTTATGGGTGGTGATGGGCCAGAGAATTAAAAGCATCCTAAGTAATTGTCTGATAATGTAGATCAGTGGTTCCCAAGGTTTTGACTCCTGAAGACCCCTATTGAGTCACCACTGGAAGCCTGGGACCCCCCAAGCAATTTATAGGATTTACATTTTAAACATTAAAACAGTAATTTGAAAAAAATAAACACACATGTGCACACGAACCAAGTATTCGAATTACTAAGGATTTTAGGGACCGATTTACAAGCCCCTATAGTCATGGGAACATCACTATTTACAGCGTTACCGTGGCGATAGGGGCTGCGCTGCCTTGTAAATAAGCCCCCTTTCACGCAATGCTTAGCGTTAAAGGGTTAGACAGTGGGTGTTACGGTGGGCATTCCACCCCAACAACCATTGATTTTGACACTGCCCTCTATTTAAAAGGGCAGCGTAAATTGAAGGCAGCGCCAAAACTAAAACCAGGGAAAACCTAGTCTTAACTTGGCTAAACAAGGAGAAATTATTTATTTCTCCTCGTTTTTGCTTGTTCCATGTGTGCTGCCTTGGATTCTTTATGTTCAGGAAGGTGGCCCTTCCTGCACATAAACAATCTTTAACAAAATGACAATTTGTAACTTCCATGTGTCCTGCATTCATTTGTGCAGGACAAAATGGAATTTCCAGATCTGTGGACTGCAGCACAAGTTGTACCACCATTAGAGTAACAGTACAAAATGACTGCAGGCTTACCACTGTAGCCTGTGTGTGCATTTTAAAACTACAGCTATGATCTGTCAAAATAATCCCTTTTGACGGAGCAAAATCCTCCATATTGATAAGTGACCCCTGCGTAGATTTTAATGGCCAATATAGCAGGGTGCATAATATTTACAGGTAGGACAAGAAAATGTTTAATGTAAAATATGTCCTTACACTGACAGGACCTCAAAATAGATTTTTACTGTATCAAGTTTAGCTCTTCCATGGGAAAGCATTGAGATAAATATTAAAATAAGGAAATAGCTACAAGTTTAATTCTTGGACTTTTTAAAATTGTTATTTCAAGCCCAATTAAGTGATGAAGTTGTATATGTAATAAATATTTTTTTTAATCCCTTGTACCTGCCTACAGCCTCCAGGTGCCCTTTTGCATCAGTTTCCGGGGCATCTTTAACAACTCCTAATAACGAGTAGGTGTTAGACCTAACATCCATGGCATGGCATTTCCCCATACATTTTGCTTCACACTCCTGTTTTTCTGAACTGGTATTTGTTGCCTTATGGACCCTGTTCCCTTTATCCCAGCAAACCAGAGGTACATTGCTTGTGGTCTAAGCTTTGAACATGGTCAAATTTACCAACACCAATTTGTTGAGCATTTAACTTACTTATAATGTATTATCGATACCGAGGGTCTTCAATTAAATGCGACTAGTGAGCAGCAGCTCCTATGTGCCACCCACTAAAGCAGCCACAGCAAAACATGTCTCAAGCCTGCCACTGCGGCCCTGGTGCATTCTGTAGTTGCCATTTGACCTAGACAGATCCGGACTGAAGTGATGCAAGGCTCCGGAGAGATACACAGCTACAAACCGGAGACTACACCAGGATCGGAGACGAGTGACACAAAACATTGCAGGGCTATGCCTCACAGGCCCAGTCTGGAAACTGCAGTGGGTCCAACTCAGGGCAATGCTAAGCACCGCAGATCCTACCCGAAGGCTATAATAGGTCCGACACTGAGCGACAAGTATCCCCCAAAGCCGCTCCGTGAAGCTGAAAGCCTCACCAGAACCAACAGAGAGCTACTATTCACAGACCTCGCTCCAAGGACAAAAAGTGCAACCCCAAGCAGACTGAACCTGGGGCCCACCCTACCCACAAACTATAGTTTGAGGGCTCCATAAATATTTTACACTTTGCCTCTAAAGTGAAGCCTGGTCGCTATTGTTCCAGGCTACCAGAAGATTAAGAACAGGTTTAATTAGTGACTGCCATGGTTTTCCCTGATAAGGAATGTGTTTATTATTTTAGTGGGGCTTCTATTCCTCGTAACTAATACCCCATTTCTTACTGTAGGTATCATTTGAAGTGCCTGACATTGTACCATAGCCTAGATGGCCAATAGACTGGGCGTAAGTTACCTGACCTGGCATAAGTTGGGTGACTTTCAGTGCTTTGGCACATTTCCGATTACTCCATCAGCCTGAATCACAGAGGAGTGGGTATACTCAGCTGCCATGTCTTGCTCCAGCCAGGGATGTAACATAGGCCTCTATAGCCACTTTAGGTGAGGAGTTCTGCATCCTAATGAGAAGCCCAGCTGAGCCGTTAGCGATAATATATTGGTGTGGCTGTTTGACTTGGTGAATTTTTAGGGTTATCTTCAAAAAATGTTCAGAGAGCTCTGTCATTTTAAAGATTTTTCTTTACCTATGAAGAAATCCCTTCCCCTACAGCACCACCATCTTTAATTGTGTTACTTTCCCATAGCGTAACTTGTCCCAGTGGCGTAACAATAGCCCCCGTGGAGCAGGGGGCCTTATCTACAGTAGGGCCCTTCCAGCACAGGCGGTGGGGCCCCTGGCCTGAAAGCTCCTGACTGGGTCCGGAGCATCGGGGGCCCTCTCAGTGAACTTTGCAGGGGGAGACCTCAAGTTTGTTACGCCACTGACTCGTAACTGAACATAACGACAGGTAGGATGTGTCCTAATGTGGAAACAAAACATGAGCGTCTTTCCAGCACTCCATACGCACTCCAGCACATTTCACCGAGTGCGTTAATACCCGTCCGACAGGCCTGCGGAGTAATTCCGGTTCTGATGGAGTTACTTGCAGCACAGTCTCCTAGTGTTCACTTGAGCTTTACAGCAAGTGCAACGAGGATTAAGACGTTTAATGCCATCTCTCCCCGATGAAAGAATTCCATTGACCTGCAGCAAGAAAAGATGTATTGTGCCGCCCAAACCTGGCACCAGCACTGTTTTCTAATCTCCTTGCTCACCTACAATGAAGTTCTTACGACATTTGGCTAAAAGTGATAATGTCTTAATAACTATTGCAGCATCATCTGGGTGAAGTGCAAGCTCCATCTGGGTCAGTGCAGGAAAAGACATGGCGTAAGACTTGAACACAAAGAAAGCAGGAACCATAACATGAGCTGTTGTGATGGATCAATTCAAAACTATTTTTTGCATTTGTACAGGCTCAGCATGTGTGTGAATGTACCTCGCAACTTCTCTGAGTTAGAGCATGATTTTTAGACAGCACAGTTCAGAGCTTAATTTGTAAAATAATGAGTGCCAGTGCCCAAAGCAGTGTGCCCAAAGCTACTAAACGGCAGCATGCAGACTACCAAGGCTTGACAGACTGCGGTCCTCCTCAGGCCGCTTTCCCCTTTATCTCAATCTTGCGGGTTCCTGCTTTCTACTTTTATGACTATTTGTCCCAGTGCTTAATTTGAGCAGGTGGTTTCCAGTGCTTGGCACCAGCACTTTGTCATCAACACCAGCATTTGTGACAGTCTGCCACATGGTGGCGCTGTCTGGTTAATTTAGAGATGAACTAAACAACAGTTAATTAGTAATTCAACATACATAAAAAAAATTACTATTACCGGCTGTCTAAACCATTCTTGAAGCTCTAGGTTCCTGAAAAAATCCAATTCTCACACTTGTAGGAGTGCTTTGATTAGTATGTGTGTTGTTACTGACAATGGCAGCCTGGCATGGGGCAATGTGTGGTGCAAGCTGCAGTGGCCTTCTGACGAGAGCCCTGGCATATGTTTAAACAAAGTAAGCACTGGTTTGTTCATCTTCCTATTCCTCCTTCTCAGTGGCAGCTCGTAATTCAAGCAGGAGGGAGAGTGACAGTTCACTCGTACACACATGTGCACTCATTCACACTATGCATTCAAGGATGCGCACACATTCATCCACCATTCACAAGCACTTACACGTGCACACGTGCACACATGCAAACACACACACAAACACATCCATTCACTGCATGCACTCACAAATGCACATACATATACATACACACACAGACACACCAAACATTTTTAAAAAACATAACCCTTACCGGTTGCAGCAGTGATTGTGTGTGATGGGAGGAACGCCTTGGTGGATCCTTACTATTGGTACTGCCACTTCCTCTCATTGACGGACCTTGTTATGGGGTCACCAATGAAAGACGGTGGGAGTCCCAGCTTTGACACAGAGTGGGATGAGGTCTGTGAGAGTTGCTGACCGTAGCCTACTCTGTGATGAGCATCACTGATAGACACTCTGCCCTGGGCACTTCAGGGCATAAAAATAAAGGGCCCAGGTCCAAGACTATCATTGACAGCCCTCTCCTTTCGTCATGAGGGGGGACCACCCAGCTCTTTACCGGGCTGAGAATGTCATGGTGACTACGATCAATTGTTTTACAATGGGGCTAATAGCACTTTAAAATGTATATTCTGCTTGATAGTTCATTATGCGAGATAAGCGCACACAGTCTGGACGGTTGTATGATGTTACAAAGCGATCTTTTTGATTGCGGTACATCTCGACGCAGGTTTTACAACGCAAGCCGTAACCACGACTTGCGCTGTAGGGTGCTGGACTTAGGAATAGTTATATTTACTATTCCAACACCAGCCTACGTACAGTAGGGTAGGTGTTGGAATAGTTAATCTACTATTCCTTAGTCCCTGGTTATTCTAGCGCTTGGACGCCTTCGGGCAGCAATTCGCGCTCTATAAATCCACATCCATTCCATTCCATTCCACAGCGCCCTCCAGCGCAAGTCGTGGTAACGACTTGCATTGTAAAAGACTCGTTGTCATGTAATGATGTCTTGTAATGTAATGATGTCTTGTAAAGCGCCTGAACGACCCCACATGGGGTATCTCCACGCTGTAGACCACTGGGGAACCCGTCCTGGTTTTCCCTGTGAGATGGTCCCTACTGGGTATCTCCAAGGTGAAACCAGGCATCCACGGCGTATGTGGAGGGCCGTTGTAGAGATGAGGCAAGCTTAATGCCCAGAGTTGCCGAGTGTGATCCCTGGTTAGAATAGGCATTGAGGTGAGAATTATCGAGTCCGCTGACCCTGGTCCACATCCTGCCACGTCGGGAATTGAACCCTGGTCCCGGGCCATCCTCTGCTTCCGGGTCTGCCGCCTCTAACCAGTGAGCCCACCACTCCAATAATGTAATGGCAGCGCTGTGTTTTGACCGCGTTGTCATGGATGTTCCCCGTCTGGACATCTGCAGAGCCACTTCTTGTAACCACTACATATTATTGTGAGCATGAAAGAAAGCAAGTGCACGTGCTACAGTGTCAATTAATGTTATCTGGCTACTGTCATAGATGAAGGGGTCATAGCAACATGCCATGTGTGCAAGCATGGATGACATTTATGGTTTACCAGGGGTTCCCCCCTAGCTTGCCCCTGGCTACCCCTGGCACTGTCTTTGAGACCCCTGGCCTCAAAGGTGGCAAAATAAGTGCCTAGAACATAGGGTTGTCTTGCATTATCGGAGGCAAGCTCTAACCTTGTTTTCTGCTAATTTTTAATAGACTATTAGTACATAATAGTTAATTGTTCACTTTTAGTGGAATAAAAAGTGGAGCAGTGAAAAATAAAATGGCGTGTATATTTGTGAGAGGTATGTATATGTGTGAGCACATATGCTTGTATCGGAGTTGCTGGATGTGTGTGTGTGTGTGAAAATGAGTGAATAAGTATAAGTGAATCAGAGTATTAGTGAGTGAGAGAGTGTGAATGAGTGTTTTAGGGTGAGAGTGAGTGTACAAGAGTGGGTGAAAATGAATGAGTGCAAGTTAGTGCTAATGATAGAATGAGTGTGTACAAGTGAATGCAAGTGAGCATGTGTTTTTATGCTTGCAGAACCGCTGTTGCACCTGGCATGCTTCTTGGCTTGTAAAAGCACCCTTGACAAAATGTTGGTGCTGGAATACTGGAGGCAATACTGGAATATGGGATACCCTCGTCAGAATACACCTGCTGGCACTCTGTAGGTGAAGCTTGGCATGGAGCACCCATGCAAAAAATGCCTGCACTGGCCTCCTAGAGTAAATCATTGGCATTGTTGGCACCTCTGAAAAATTGCTTGAGATGGCACATTGAAGGATGTTCTTGGCATTTGGGAAGACAACTGTGGCAAGGTCATGGGGGTATCCGCGACAAAATGCAGGCCTTGACTTATTAGACAATACCTTTGACATAAGGGACCTCCATACTGCAACAGAAGCAGTATTAGGAAAATTCTGGCACTGGCATATTGTATGTAATGTTTGGGAAAAAGGGTCCACCATGGCAAATGATGGTTCTAGCAATGGTGGTTACTGTTTACATAAGGGGGCACCCATAGACATTTTAAAACATAATTGGGTGAACTCATGGGGACTGTCAGATTTCAGTAGCTAGGCACACCATGAAAGGACATGGATATATAGTGAGTATATTTTTAAACCCTATGGCTTTTTAGCAACTTTTTAAGGAAAATTGTTCATTGCAATTCAATAGTAAAGCCTATTGTTTCAAACTTTTTATAGGGAAGAGAATCTCCCACCCTTTGTCATCCCCTAGAAGACTATACAATATTAATCATGCAATTATGTTACTACAGCAATGTTAATTATTGTGATGTCATCAGGGTTAAGGTTATGTGACATAATTTCTTGGGACAATGCAGGGTCAAAGGTCATACGATGTCACTGCCTGTGACATCATTAAAGACAAAGGGTATATAGGATGTCACTTCTGCTAGCCCAGGCAATTTGTTGAATCGATATCCATGGGTGGAATCTGAAGACTAAAGGTCGAAACAGCGACCCCTGCTGAACCCTAAATGATGTCAACGATGAATGACAGAGCAAGCCCAATAAAACAGGCACTCACCATAGGTCCCCAAACTCTTTACATGGTTATAGGAAGAATAAATGACAATAGAATAATTTATGTAACTCCTTGCAGGCTATTTTCCACATGTTGTAGTTAATATCTGTTATTTAAAAATTGACACTTGTGACCTTCTGCACATATCACTTCAGGTGTAAAAATATGCAACGTGAATCGCCCTGCACGTGTTTGTCAGTAAGAGGGTAAGGGCTCTTTAAGAAAGAATAAGTGTTGCCTGCTGAGCTATCAAAGTAATGGTACCAGAAAGAACATTTTGAAAAAAGTAATGAAAAAGGGCACTCAAAAGAATTGTATTCACGTAAATTCCTGAAAACCCATACGTTGTGAGTGGGCACTCCTGCAATATTCCAATATTTCATTGTATGCCAAGCATATGTGTCTGTCTCCAAAGATGGTTGAGGGGGTCAAGTATTGCAAGGGAATGTTGAGAAAAGGGCGACAGAATAGTACAGTTGTTATGAAAATATGCCTAAGTAGCCTAAGAAGCAAAAACGCCCTGGAAATACAATTTCACATTGACTATAATTTCTCATAGCATCTACCCTCACTGCAACATTTAACTGTATTTCATTGTTCCATCATGGCCCCTTCAAGGAGATCTGTACTCGTGTTTCGTTGGGTATGTTTCATGACTAAAATCCTTCTTGAAGGGAGCAGAGTGAAAAAATAACAAAATAACAAACACACACATCCAAAATCCTGTTGCAGACATGACAAACTAATATTCTAGCATTCTTCATCCGGTTAAGGAGACCAATTGGTGCATGCAGAGAAGAGGCAATGTCAGTTGTACAGGCTGTGCTGTCAGCCAGCAGTTGTGATTATCACACAGACTCCAGTTTCTAATGTATATATTTTAAAATGCAATCATTTCGCCCTCAAACTTCAGTTGTTCAGTGAAAAACATATTTTCCCACCAAATCCAAATAAAAATAAACTCTATTCCCAAACAAAAGTGGAACATTTTAAAGAAAAAAGGTATTTGCCCGGAAATACCGACTATTCATTTTAAGTAAATGCATGTTCTGGAGCCTAAACTTCAGTTTGTCATGTACATGCAAATGTGGTGCTGCCAGGCATGGAATAAGTATGCCTTCGTTTTCCCTCCCAGTGGCATTCCCTGGAAGCCCACAATATTAGGTATCATTAATTCATTAATACCATTATGTCAGGGCAAGCATTACACCTAGAGTGTCCATCATCACTCTATGGCTGCTCACAGTATTCCAAGACTTGCAAACGTTATGCTAGAGTCGTCATCGTCCGCTGGATAATACCAAGAGTAGATAGTAGGAATGTGTGATCGCAAATACATGCACAAATACACATTCAGAGGTGCAGACATGCAGCCACACTAACCTGTGCACGCTCAACATACACACTCAGCAGTATACAAATGTTTTTTTATATTAACCTACATCCCTCTCTGGTTGCCTGCTTCATCGTGCTCCTCACAGTTACCACATGTCACTCCTAAGTCCTGTTCCAGTCACATGCCAGGCTCTGTGTCACACACAGTGTACTTGACAAATGAAACCTGACCGTAGGTCAGGGACTTAGTATCATACTGTATGTGGGATGCAGGGCCCATGTTGGTTTTAGTTGAATAGGACAACTTACACCGCATGCGTTACTCCGCAGTGCTATTACCCGGCAGTTTTTACCGCAAAATCTTTTAAAACCTAGAGCTTTACACCGCAAACTATTACAACGCATTCCCCATTACAACGCAATTTACTATTCTAACCCCACTGTAGCGTTACTTTATGAATGCTTTGTAATAGCTTGCGGTGTAAAGCCCTGCTTTATAAAAGATTTTGCAGGGTAAAAACTGTATAGTATGTTTCCTGTTTTAGATCACTGGCATTCAATGCTCTACACCAGGGGTACTCATAGTACGGCCCGCGGGCCAGTGGCGGCCCGGCAAGCCTTCCCTGGCGGCCCGCGGACCTTCCAGGCATCGAACCCGAGTTTTTTTTTTTTTTTAATTAAAGGCTGTCTGCAACCAGAGCTCGACTCCGAGACTCTGCTGCCTGTGGGGGCCGGGCGATTTCCGCCGTAGTCAGAGTGGGGCTGCAGGAGCGCTGTGAGGTGAAAGAGCCTCATTAACATGCTAATGGTCTTTTGAAGACCTGTGAAATGCTTGGGTGCGGCTGTGTGTGCGCGCCTGGAAGCTGTCACGGGGGAGGGGGGGGGGGGGGAGACAAACAGGCAGGGTCACGAGAAGGAGGCAGTCAGAGAAAAGGTGGAGTATGGGGTGATAGCAGGTGCGGGAGGGGGGTCCAGAGTTTACACCCGCCTCACTTCAGAGCCTAGAGACCACGTGGCTAGCTTCGTGAAGCTGTAGAAGTCCTCAGCCTTCCAGATGCCCCCAGTTGGCCCCTGTTAAAGTTCGTTCGCTTTATTTAATGGTGAACTATGTGTGCGCCTCTATTTCCTTAGAATATGTTCATATCTCAGATGGGTTTCAGTAATGTTACACGAATCTTGCATAACCGCACTGCAAGCCCGGTCACCTCAAGGTGTCTGTGTGAGTTCAGGGTGTGGGCGACTGTTCATGACTGGGCATAATTGAGAACTGCAGCTGAGGCTGAAGGCAGTTCGACTTTCTGACGGTGTTCTAACTAAATGCTCATCCAATCCTTGGCCTCTCTGCTGGGCGCCCAGAACGATGGCCACATATGGGCCAATTGTAACGGCGATTCTATGGGAAAGTGTATGGTGGTATGCAGCTGTCAAAATAGGGACAGTGCCAATGGAAAAGAAAATGTGGGGCGTGTGAGAGGCGATGTTGAGGAGGAGGAGTTATAAGGAAGGATGTGTAGGAGAGAGTGAAAGACAGTGGTGCAGATGGCGTGAAATATGTGGATAGAGAGACTTCAAAAAGATGAGTGGAGCACAGGTTGTACGTGAATGACAGAGAGAGGGGGCCTGCAGCAGGAAGTGATGTGACAGGAAGAAAGTGAGTTACTCCTTCATGTGACATAGAACAAAAATCTGTGCTAACAAGCATTGGTACAGGTAATGGATCTGGCATGTTTTTGGTGTTTGTGTTACCTGAAGTATGATGGTTTTATAAGCACTACCAGACATCACACATAAAGGTGCCTTGAATACTTGTCAGGTGGCAAGCAGAGTTTAGGTCCCGTTTAGGCCTAACCCATAATTTTTCCAAGATTTCCTAGTTACATCTAAATACCCCTTTTGGAGACACCACCACCTTTTCCATCCACTAAAGCACTGACATGGGAGATCGGGTCCCGATAGAGCAGCTTGTGTGTTTTTGGGGGAGAGGTGAGGGTGAGAGAAGGAACGCATCTTCCGCATCTTCCAACAAGTTTAAAAACAAGCTATTAGCCTTGCGCCACTGCCAGTGATTGCTTGTGTTTTAAGGATTAAACACAGACAAAACCATATGAAAAATGAATTCCATTACGGGGGAGGGAGGGAGAGCGAGGGAGGGAGGGAGAGCGAGGGGGAGGGAGAGCGAGGGGGGAGGGAGAGCAAGGGAGGGGAGGAGAGCGAGGGAGGGAAGTAGAGCGAGGGAGGGAGGGAAGGAGAGCGAGGGAGGGAAGGAGAGCGAGGGAGGGAAAGGAAGGCAGACAGAGGGAGGGAGACAGAGGGAGGAAAGGGGAGGGAGAGGGAGACAGAGGGAGGGAGAGCGAGAGGGAGGGAAAGAGAGGGAGAGGGAAAGGGAGGCAGGGAAAGGGAGATAGAGCGAGGGAGAGGGAGGGAGGGAGACAGAGAGACGGAGGGAGACAGAGGGACGGAGACAGGGGGAGAGAGGGAGGGAGGGAGTCAGAGTGAGTGAGACAGGAAGAGAGGGAGTGAGAGAGTAAGAGTGAGTGAGACAGGGAGAGATGGAGAGATGGAGACAGAGGGAGAGATGGAGAGATGGAGACAGAGGGAGTGAGAGGGAGTGATAGAGTCAGAGGGAGACAGAGTCAGAGGGAGACAGAGAGTCAGAGGGAGACAGAGAGTCAGAGGGAGACAGAGAGTCAGAGAGGGAGGGAAGGAGAGAGAGAGAGAGAGAGAGAGGGGGAGTGAGAGGGAGAGGGGGAGAGGGAGAGAGATGTGTGTCTATGCTGGGTCTGGTGGCTCAGTAGACGAAGGCGTCCGCTGCAGGGACCTATGATCAACCTCATGGTCACAGTTTTTTTTTGTTGCTCTAGCCCCGCCCCTTCCCCACTGACCCCGCCCCCACCGGTGCGGCCCTCGGACACAAACCACACTGTAAATTTGGCCCCCGAGAGAAAGTTTGTGAGTACCCATGCTCTACACCATGTTTCTTGACCTGTTGACTTCTGGGGACCCATATTTAATCATTACTGGAAGCCAAAATCCCACAAGGAATCATTATTGAAATCCGGGTACTCCCCACTGAGTCATTACTGGAAGCCGGCGTAAGCATTGTTCATGATTTGAACCACAAAAAATAAGAAAAAACATTTGGATATTTGGATATTTGGATATTTGGAGGGGTATTTATAGAGCGCTGCGTTCGCTCCGGAAGGAGCATCATGGCGCTGAAAATCCTTGAATCCAGGTCATGGAGTAGAAGGGGGGAGGTTAAATGGAAGCTCCTGTGAAACATGAGTATTGGGCGAAACGGTGTAAGGACAGGGATTCATATAGGGAGTAGCATCCACAATCATACGTGGATTCATCAAACAAATACACCAATGATGATGAAATTATTTCATTTTCTCAGTAGTCGCAGGCCCCCTGAGGAGGCCTTACGGAACCCCAGGGGTCCACGGACCAAATGTTGGGAACCAATGCTCTCTAGAATAGCAGCAGGCTTAGATTTTAGGCCCCACTGCTCTTACAGTGTTTTCCATCAATGCATTGAATAATACATACTGCGTATTAGTATGGACCATCAGACATGCACATTTTGTGTTTATTTCCCCTGCTTATCAGAGTGCCTGGAGCTGAGCTTCAGAGGTGACAGTGCACCATCGGATCTTAGAGTGACAGTGGAAAAATATAGGGGCAAATCAGCCTCATCCTTAATAGTAGGTTGTGCCTGGAAGGAACGACCTCCATTCTTTTCAGGATGCTCTGCAGAAAAGGGGAGATATGGGTAATCTGTGACATAAGAGAGCATGATAAGCTCCAGCAGTACAGGCAGGATGTACCTGCAGCCGAGTTTCAAATCTCTTATAATAGTCTTCTTCTGTCATCTATTTGTTAAGGTGCAGAGACAGAATATTGATGTAGAAATATAGAGTTGTAGGAACAATGAGTCAAGAATATCGATGGAGGAAAATATCAATGTAAGTTTTTTTGTTGTTAGAAATATTTATATTTGCGTAATATAGGAATTTCAAATTTGAAAAAATCGATGGTCACAATATTTTTTTGATATTATCGACTGTATTTTTTTGTTTTTGTTTAATGTTTTGTTTTATTAATTTTGGAGTAGTTATTTTTGTATGTTTTAATTTATTCTCATAATGTGAAAATATTTGGTTTTATTGTATTTTCATTTACTTTTTAGAAGCTGGATGTTGAGTTTATAGGGGATAAGGGTGGGGACCAATTAAAAAATATTTGTTTAAAGTTTTAAATATTTTTTAAATTTATGTATAGTTTTAGGAGTGCGATGTTGGGTTTATAGGAGATAAGGGTGGGGGATAATTTAAGAATGTTGGTTAGAAATGCATTTTTATGAAAAACTATTGAAAGATATAAGTAATTCATATTAAAAAAATATTACATATACATTTTTTTTACATTTTGAAGGTTTTTTGAGTGGTAATATTTTGATGTGAATTGTTTAAAAACAATTTGATTTTTTGTAAATGTAAAAAATATTTTAATTAAATAAAATGTACATTATTTTTCTATCGTATTTGTTTCATATTTTTTGGAGTATTAATAATTTTTTTATGTGGATAAGTTATTTTAAAAATATTCAATTGTAAATTTGCATTTAATATTTATATATTTTTAATTTTTGTGAGAAGGAGTTATATTACATTTGTATTACTAGTTTTGTTAAATATTGTAACAAAAACAATTGTATAATGTTTTTTATATGTAACATTTTTGCAACAAATTGTCAAAATATTTGTGTGACATTTTTAATTTTTAAAAACAAATTGTATATTTTTAGAATTGTTTGTTTTTTCAAAGTTTTGAAAAGTTGTATATTTTCACTGAATTTAGTTGGCCTTGGAATTTAAATAGTGTTTTGTTATGGTTTATTATCTAGCACTTTCCCTGATTTTAGTTGGTTTTGGAGTTAAAATAATAATTTTTGGGGGTCTATTATCCAGCACTTTCCCTGAGTTTTATTGGTTTTGGAGTTAGGAATAGTAATTTTGTTTTCGGTTTATTTCCAGTCCTTTCCCTGAGTTTAGAAAGTTTTGTAGTTGGGAATAGTAATTTTTTATGGTTTATTATCCAGCACTTTCCCTGAGTTTAGTTGGTTTTGGAGTTGGAATAGTATTTTTTGTTTGTTTATTATCCAGCACTTTCCTTGCGTTTAGTTGGTGTTGGAGTTAGGAATAGTGAATTTATATAGTATATTATGTTGTTTTTTTATATGTAATTCAAATAAAAAAGTAGACATATATCATTTAAAATGACGTATGTCATATTATCTTGTTAATGTTTTTATTTGCAAACCCTTGTATTGATTTTTGTTATTCATAATTAGGTGCTGATTACGTTCTAGCTAGGAATGCCTCCAGACGGGTTCCAGGATGAGCAAATCTGATTCAGAGCCTAAGGGGTCCATTAGGATAAGGGGAGCACTTTGTCCACTCTCCATCCCATCATAAAAAGGCACTGTCCCGCCATAAGGGCGGGGGTCCTGTGTGGGTCATTAGGATGCGCCACCACAGTGGTGGGCGCATCGTGCATTCCTAACTCAGCACTGCCCGCCACAATGCCAGGAAGGCATGTTGTGCACTTCCATGCACAACATGGCAGGCACCGCCCGGTGCCTGCCATGTTGTGCATGGAACTGCAGGAGGGTACCATAGTTACCCCCCCATGTGTACCCACCACCACCTCAGAGTCCCTGGGGGCCCACAACGGGCCCCCCAAGCAGACTTCGCATGCCTTTCTGTGTCGGCATTGCATTTCAAAACCCACATTCTAATATGGCTGGAAGTGTCTGTCAGACACCGCCACCATATTGAACCCTTTTCCGCCTGGTCCACATGTCGACATGTCAATCGGACGGAAAAGCGGCAGATGGTCTTTCCGTCCGCTGTGGACCCCCCAGTAATTGTAATATGGAGGGGGCTCATTTATGCATGGATGGCAGGTGGATCGCCCCTGCCGGGCCGGCGGGGGCGATCCGCCTGCCATCCTAAGGGGGCCCTATATTTCCATCAGAGTCGACCACCGATCCGAACAAACAAGTATGCTGCAAAGAACTCGTCTGAGTCAACCGAATCATTTCTGCACCAGATCCTGTCTGTCTAACTCGTTTGAGCTGAATTGTCCCGTGCAATGGAGATGGGTTCCGAATGAGTGAGTGCGATGCACGATTCAGACAGCGGTATCGACTCGTTCACAGCAAGACTAAATGGCTCTAAAAATTGGACTGCAGGGGGTCGTAGCATGAACCCCTTCACCTGGAGCCTTCCGAATCGGTTGCGAGGGGGTGTGCATGGGTCCCCCTATCCAAGCATGCACAGAGTGGTGGGCAACATGGGGTGGCCACCACAGGGTGTACGCTTTTCCCCACCCACCCCTTTTTTGCTATGGGAGCCTATGTACATGTCGGTACACAGGCTCCCATAGTGTCTAATGGGAGTCCGAGCGAACCGAGTCCATCAGCATACGGCTGCATCGTACTCGTGCGGTCAGACTTGCATAGCACGATTCGCAAGGAAAGCGCTCTGGATCAGAGTCTTATGGAGGGCTTTCCTAGCGAGATCATTATCCACCCCCCAAAAATATTTATATTTACTTTTACTATGCAATTTTTGAAAATATTGATAAACATTATTTAGAAATGTGGATGTTGTTTAGAATTTATTATAAATTATAATATATTTTAATACTTATTTTTCATGTGCATTGGCAAAATTAAAAATAGATTTTTACATACATATTTTCAGTTTTGAAAATTGTACATTTTTCTTAAGTATAGTGATGTAATAGTAAAGTAAATATATTTTCAGTTCTTTCATTATAAACTTTTTAATGTGAATTATTTATAATTTTTTTAATGAAAAGGTTAACATTTTAGTACATTTGTTCTGATATTTCTTTTAACACAATTTATACATTTTATTTTTGTGGTAAAATTATATTATATGTATTTTACAAAGTTATAGTTTGTACATTTTGGCTTTATCATCCAGTACATTAATTATTAATATTTAAAAAAATATATATTAGATAAATAACAAGTTTTTTTTCACAAATAATTTTTGGCATCATATATTTTTTTCATTAAACATTGTTATATTGATTGTTCATTTACATCCAAGAAACAAACATTTTATTATATATCAAATATTATATTTTTTATTTTTTCGAAAATATAATATTTAATATATATTTTACACTTTGAAAGCTCCGTACGAGTTAGACTGAAAGTATCTGGTTGGGAAAAGATTTGGTGGACTCAGTGAGTTCTTTGCATCATACTTGTTCGTTCGGAGTGGGGTCGACTCGGTCGGAAATATAGGCTTTGAATCAAATTTGCTCATGCTGGAATCCGTCTGGAGGCCTTCCTAGCAAGTTCTTAATCAGCACTTTAATTGTGAATTTACATATATATATATTTATTAATTAATGAGGGCCTGATTACGCTTGCGGTGTACCCACCACCGACAGGCTGTCGATGGCGGGTTCACCGCCATCATGCGGCCTTTTTACGCCCACCGGATCAGAAAGCTTGAATGCCACGGGTCTGACAGAAGCAATCGTTCCAATTGCCTGTCACACCGCCCGCATCGACAAATGCGGTTTGACCGCCATGGAAAGGCTGGCTGGTATGTACTCTGGGGACACCCTTGACCAGGGGGGGATCCATTTCCCTGCATCATGTGGCAGGCACTGCATGGTGGCGGCCCCGTAGTGCAGGGAAATGTAAACAGTGCATTTTTAACATTGCGGCAGGTACTGCATCTAGCAGCACCCGCCGCAATGTTACATATAGCAGATGCGACCACCACGGTTTTGGTCGCATCATAAAACCCCCTGTAGAACTGCCACTGTGTAGACAAGCGGTCCCACTCCCGAACACGATGGTTGACGGACTGATGTCCGCCTGCCTTTGTAATGACCCCTTACGTCTTGAACAGTAAACATGTTTTTATAATTGGTCTACTTGAAAATTAACTTACATTTATCTTCCTTTAATTTTCTTGTTGGATTCTTTTTTGATGTTTGTGGATTAATCACTGGTTTCTTTTATTTCTGTTGGTATTAAAGAGTTACATTTAATTTTATTATTTCATTTACTTGGTCTCTATTTTTTTTTAGTTGTAAAAAAATACTTACTATTTTAGTTGATGAAGTTTATTTTGTTGATGTTGTTTTGTAGAAGTCTGTAGAAGCTGTTAAGAGAAAAATAGTTGGTAGTTAAATTTTATTTTCTATTAAATTAATTGTTTTGTATTAGTTTACTCTATCTGTTGGTTAAGTTATATACTTACTTTGTTATATATTTTTTAATGTTGATTTTCTTATTCTTTTGGAAGTAATCTTTGTTTTGAATTTTCTAGATGGTGTTTTAGTGTAGTCTAATCTGTAACATATAAAGGAAACATGCTATAGTTTTGGTTGATTTGTTTTTCTAAACTAATTTTCTTTATTTAGCTATAAAGTTGTGTTCTTACCTCTAATGAGAGTTTTTTAATAGTTGATTGTGTAGTTCTTTTTCGATCTGTTTTCTGTATTACAAAGTTTTGTGCTTCTTCAGTGTTTGTACGTTTCACTGTAAATTACTTGATTGTTTTTATAGTGTTTATTTAATTAGTTTGGGCCCGATTCACAGAATGAACTTAAGACTCAATCCTAAACTTACTACTACTTTGGTATTCACAGAATGCACTTACTACTTTTTGCATTCACAGAATGTACGTACTACTTTTTGTATTCAGAGAGGTTAGGATTTTGTCTTAAGTCTGTCTTTAGTCTGTCTTAAGTCTGTCTTAAGTCTGCCTTAGTTTGTCTTAAGGCAAACTTAAGACAAAATCCTAACTTCTATGAATACCAAAAGTAGTAAGTTCATTCTATGAATGCCAAAAGTGGTAAGTGCATTCTGTGTATACCAAAATAGTAGAAAGTTTAGGATTGAGTCTTAAGTTCATTCTGTGAATCGGGCCCTTAGAGTTTTCCATTGGGTTGTGTTAGTGTAGTTTAAATGTATTGGCAGTTATTATTTAATTGGTTTAATATTAAATATGTTCAATATTAAATATGCAGAATAAACAAAATGGAGAGCAAGGGTTATGAGGGGCGAGTCCCTACCCCTGAGGTATGATCAAGTAAACAACGAGGACTGGCCCATATTTTTTAACTGACACCCTGGGCCGCCACTAATAAATTATCAGGCAAGGATTCCCAGAGGTGTATTTTAACATTCACCTTCATCTACTTCACACTATTGCACGACACCCGTTCCGCTGTAGTCAGGCATTGAAGCACAACCAGGTGGCACTCGGCTGCCTGGTTGGACCCCGATGATGAAGCATGACACCAGCCAGGTTGGTGTGTGAGGGGTTTTTAAACAAAGACTGCTTGTGCCCATCTGACACAGCTACACTTACAGGTGACATGGAATACTAATAAGGTTCCATCACTCTAACATAGTGGGCCAGTCCTCGTTATTCAATATTAAATATGTTCATTTAATGTTTGTTTTTATTTTGTGTATTATTGTTATTAAAATGTATGTGTAAATAAATGTTATATATTTATTTATATATGATTTATCTTTATGTTTGTTATTTTTGATAGTTGTTATATTTTTTAAATTGTATTGTTTGTTTATTTGATTGCTTTTGGTGTTTTAGTATATTTGGATTTTTTTAATTTTATTAATTTTGGTATTTTTTAAGTGTTTGTTTATAATGTTTGGAATATGTTATTTCATTTTATTAATAAAAATAGTTTATTTTTGTGTTTAAATGTATTTTTCGGTACACTTTATATTATTCTATCGGTTTATATTGTCGATATTAATTATATCAATGTTTTTGTTGTGTTATGTTTATTTAATTCTATCAATATTTTTGTGTTCTTAATTTTTGCTGTGGATATTTTTGTTATCAAAACATTTTTTATTATATCTTTTTATCAATGTTTGTGTTTTTTTGTTTTGTGTATTTGGTGTCGATATATTTGTGTATTATATTGTTGATTCAATATTTTTGTAGTTTGATGTTATAGTAATTGTTGTATCGGTGATCCCTTTGTTAACACTTGACTACGGGAGGATCTGTAGCACCTGAGCGGTCATACACCTCTCAATTCTTGTAAAACTCAGGCTCAGATTTACTCATTTCATACAACACAGTAAACCCATGTTTGCCCTGCATTGAGCAAGGGGGAAAAACAATGCAGACCCAAATCTACTAAGTTTTACTTGTAGCTGCTGTCAACCTCTGGGATGCACTCTAAAAACCTGCCTTGCATGGTGTACAACCAAGCAGTGGTCAATGTGTTCTGTCCACCATAGGATTTACACTGCAATAAAATCATTTCAATACAAATTCTGATGTCTAGGCAAACATTGAAGGATGCCACGCACTGGATGTGTGCCGTATATTTCAGCACACATGCCCTGCATGGGGTTTAGCAGAAATGCTACCATTTCATCTTGTTAGCGCCAGCAAGGTATCAGTGTTTGATGCAGTGAAGGCCAGCTATCTTGGTAGATTGGGTTTTGCAACAAAACAGATAGAGATATGTATTGATTAACCCAGTAACACCCGTGTAACACCCCCTTAACACAAAGCTGCACAAAGGTGGTTTTGCACAGAGAATAAGACACCTTTCCAGTACAAAACAAGTCTTGCACTGAATAGTAAATATCATTGCAAGAAAATAATGCATAATTTTGCACTGGCGTCTAGGTTTAGTAAATCTGGATCATAGTGTCTTGTCTGTTCTATACTGAATGTGGTAATGCCACACCATGGAATTGGAGAATGTGGATATGCATTGCACGTATGGGTTAAAACCCTATACAGGATTACATTTTTTGGCATTTTTATTTTTGTATATATATAATAGATTTTGAGTTTTCCTAATTGTTAAATATTTGTAATACTTTTGTCATTTTGAAAATTTGTAATGGGAAAATTTAGTAACTAACTCAATAGGCAAGAAAATTGTCCAGTGTTTTGGGTTCCTTTGCTACTTGAGGCAGCGGAGCTTTATGTATAAAAGACACAATAATTAACTAATTGAATTATTTCTAAAGTTATAGATAGGTAAAGAAGTCAAGTGTATTTAAAAAAGTGTTGCTCTACTCAATTAAGAGTCTATGGGGCACATGTACAACGATTTCCTTTTGTGATCGGAATTTGCACATTTTAGCAACTCTCATTTTATGATTCGCAAAAGGAAATGAGCTAATGTGTCTGAGACATATTTTGCGATTCCAAATGAAGATGCGGGGGAGGTGGGTCGCAATTTGCTACCCATTAGGAATGGGCAATAAAACAGGTATGGTGGGCGCTGGGGATAGCAGAAGCCTATGTCTGTGTTTGCTTTTTAAATAAAGCAAAAATAAACTACAAATACAAGCCAGGAGAATAGAATACAAGCGTCTAATTAACTGTGCCAAGGCAGAATGGGACCACGACAAGTGGATTAATTTAACTGCTGCTCTTGCGACCAGAGACCCACGTAAATTTTGGTCAATTGTGAATACAGGTTCTGGTAAACCATTACCAGCCGTTGAATCAAACATAGCAGCCGTAGTGTGGGAGGACCACTTCCATTCTCTGTTTGCAGTGGATAATGGTGAGATAGTTGGGGGCCCAGGGGGGACGTTGCTAAAATCTATTCCACAACTCGATGTGATCGATTTTACTATGGAGGAGGTCTGCGTCGCAATATCCAAACTTTCAGCTGGAAAAGCCCCGGGGTTGGATAAACTCCGGGGCGACCTCTTCAAGCACGAACCAAAGATATGGCCCCATATCTATTAACCATTTTCAACGCAGTCTTGAGAGGAATGGCGGTACCCTGTACTTAGCTGGGCTAAGAGATTGTCCCTATATTCAAGAAGGGATCCCGTCTGTTCCCAGCCAACTACAGGCTAATCAGCCTTATTGATGTGCCACAGAAGATCTTTGCGAGGCTGATTTTAGATCGATTACAGGACTGGATTGATGACCACTCAATTCTGAGTCCCTACCAGGCAGGGTTTCTTAAAAACACATCCACCACGGATCAAATTTTCCGCCTGACCTTATTGTTCTGGAAAACTGCCAGGATAGAGGGTGGCAGCCTATACAAGGTCTTCGTGGACCTGCGCACTGCCTTCGATTTGGTCCGACGAGGGAAACTCTGGTCTGTGCTTCTTGATCTGGGCATTCCATCTCAACTTTTGAATATACTGATGAGGCTCCATGAGGAGAAGTTTGCACTGGTTAAGTACGGGAAGAATGGATTGTTGTCATCCAGATTCCCCGTTGACAGGAGGGTAAGGCAGGGGTGCGGTTTGGCACCCACCCTCTTTTACCTCAATGTCAACGGGGTAATCGCCCATTTGAATGGCGTACCGAACACCGATGCCCCTAAGTTTGCAGGCAGCAAGGTGCCTGTGATTATGTTTGCAGATGACACTCTTCTGCTGTCAAAATCTCCAATGGGAATTCAACGTGTGTTGGCTGTATTTGAGGCATTTTGTGCTGAACGGGGCTTGGAGATAAATGCTCTCAAAACCAAATTCATGATTTTTAATCCCCCAGCAACTACACGCCCAAACCCCAGTATAGGTACTACTAGATTAGAAAGGGTCCAGATTTTCGAATATTTGGGGGTAACTATAAACGAGAGTATGACTTGGGCACCCCAACAAATTAAATCCCAACTAAAACGGGCCCAACTTGTAGGGGGTATCCTCAAGCTCTCCAACACATCTACCATCAAACCTATTGGCCCACCCTTGGAGATATATAAAATGCAGGCAAGGGGGGCGGTCATCTATGGCGGCGAACTTTGGGGCTACTCATGCAGATCAGCGATTATTACCACCGAAAATAAATTCCTCAGACAATTGTTGGCCCTGCCATCTAGTAGTCCTCTCCTACCCCTGAGGCTCGATTAGGGCCTCAGATCGATAGACGAGGAGCTGGGCCTTAAACCGTTAAGATATGGTGGAGACTGTGATAACACCCGAGCTCTTTAACTACAGGCAGGAACTCCAAGAAATTTTACGTCTACCCAATGTAGGGAAAATCCCATGGCTTATGTATATCAAGAAAGAATGTGGGAAGCTAGGAGTACCATCATTGTAGGCTGACCCCGAGTCTGCTTGTAACGCAGTCTCACGTAAGCACCTGGCCAGACTATTTTATGATAGCAAACTAAGCGCTGTTTTACATAATTCTCAGATCAGCACCCTAACAGAATCCATTTTAAAGGTTAAAGATTTTTATCATTTTGAGTGTGTCTTGGATGACATCTTTCCTATTTTAACTAGAAAAATATATTTACAACGGAGATATGCCACCTTACCAATTAGAGCCCTTACTAGCAAATGGTTCCCATCTTCTCCAAAAAACTGCCCTGGTTGTAACTGTGAATTAGAAAATGACTTGCATATTTGTTTTTTTTGCCCAGCTTATAAAAAGTCTAGAAGGTACTGGCTCACACCTGTCTGTAAAAACTTGGGATTTACTCATTGTATGCAAGCTTACAGAATATTCAAAACAGAGTTAACCAGCTCCATTGTATTTGCTGTAGCAAAATTTCTGGCAGCTATGTGGCACAAGCGTAGGTTCCTAACAATCACTGCATAAAACTACCTACATAAGCACTTTGTAATTTATTGTTACAGATGATAAAATGGATGTACTGTAATTTCCAGGATTTTTATGCAATAACTTGCACAATGTATTTTAGATACTTACCTGTTCCTGTACTGCTGTTAATTTACTTTTGTTTTATTTGAACCTACTTCTCACCCATGTACATTGTATTTTTAATATGTTTCGAACATCTTTTATGTCTAAAAATTGCCGAAATAAAGATATATGAAAGGACATGAAATAAAGCAACTGAAAAAATATATAATCTGTTTTCCTTAAAGGAAAACAGGATGAATTTCAAAAACAAAAATGAAACAAAAATGAAAGTTCCATTTTTTAAGAGTAGGCAGTGGTCAGTGGGACGATTTCCTGCTCTTAAAAACGTTTTTGCTACCAATCAAAAAAAAGACCCCTTCCCGTTTACGAGTGACTTACCACCTACTTTAAGGAGGCCGTGAACTGTGATTGTTTTGTGACCATATTCCGGTCACAAAACAATCGTCCATCCCCCTGAGACTTGCTATTAGGGAGGGACAGTCTTGGCACACCCCTTCTTAATAGCCACTCACAAACCCTATTTTGCGAGTCGGTAACAGGTTACTAACTCACACAATAGGGTTGATACATGCTGCAACTCTTTTTAGTGGACGCAAAAGGCCAAATCTCCATTTATGACCACTAAAATGTAATGTGGCACTAACTATTTACAAACCTGGAACAGATTTGTAATATGTTTCAGATATCAATGATCATTTTCACTGACATCATGTTGCTAGGCCTTAAAGTACTTTACAGTATCTTTCAAAGAGATTGTATCATCTAGAAAGAGTCACAGTTGGGGAAACAGAACTTGCAAGCCATTTTTAATGTAGAGTTCTCCTTTATGCCCTAAATGAATGTAGTGCTTAAGGCCTCCGACCAGCAACTATTCCTTGATTAGAGAAACGTTTAAATCTTTTGATCACCTCACTGGGTGGAGATGACAAGAGCCATAGTAATGGCCCTATTGCAACAACATGGTTCACCCTGGGCTCCCAAAAAAACCTTGGTGGGACGAAAGGTCTACATATCTAGGCTGCTAGGCTCTGCCTGAATGTGATTAGGTGGAGCCAAATAAAGCCAGCCTTGAGCTCTGCCCACCTAAGGTATGCTCAAATGTAAGCCTGATGGGCCACCCTGACCAGGACAAGAGGGAGGCGCTGACCACAGCCTAATACTTACACCTGAATAGGCTGTGTCCTGTCACCACACAGAGGACTGCTAAACCCCCTGTAGTGAGTCTGGAGCCTGTACTCGAAAGAAGGGCACTGTAAAGCGCACTGCTGAAGTCTACCCCACTACAAAGGTACCACTGGGTATAAGAAGTGGACTTCTGACCTGACCAACTCAGTGCACTGCCAGATCTGTAGATACTCTGCCATGAAGGACTGTTGTGCTGCTAAAAGGATTGCCAATCTGAGCATTGATGTTCTGGAAAACTGCTTTGCTGCCCTGCTGCCTGCTACTTGCTACACTGTACCCTGACTAGAGGAAGGTCTATAACAATCTCCCTTAGATCAAACACGAAGGCAGAATCTGATTGTTAGGGCCATTACTGTGGAGAAGTGTGGCTCAATGGTTAGAGCGGCAGACCCTGATGCAGAGGTCTAGCCCGGGACCAGGGTTCAATTCCCCGCATCGGCGGTTCTTGGGCTCAAAATTCCACGGACCTGATAATTCTCGCCTCAGTGCCTATTCCAATCACGGAGCCCCAATCTGCAACTCTGGGCAATAGCTTGCTTAATCTCCACAACGGCCCCCACAACGCTAAGGATGTCTGGCCTCCACCTTGGGGGTGCCGAGGAGTGGACGCCTCACAGGGAAAGCCAGGATGGGTTCCACAGCGGTATTCGTACAAGCGCCTTGAGACCCTTGCGGGTGAGTAGTGCGCTATACAAGTATCAATTTACATTTACATTACATTACATTCACTGAGTCAAAGCCTGATAGTGCAGTCTAACTACTCGAGTAAGTACTGAAAGTACTGATGTACTGAAAAGTGATTGGTTATAGCACATTTTCTCCTCGACTACACATACTGGGAGACTGTGATGACGAATATAGGGCAATAGCTGGGAGGATGAATTGGGCAGTGGTTGTTCTCCCTGTTCTCTATCTCCAGCGAAGTGTCTCAAACCTATCTCAGACTCACATATGAAATTGTGGGATGGTTTATTAGGAGAATTGTCTGACTCGTGTAATGTCTAGTCCTTAGTAACAAGTATCCATGAGTACAGTTAGACGAACCCAGCTAACGTAGCCACTGCTATAACAAGTGAATAGCCTGTCTTATGCGAGTTTATGAGTGAGCTGCAAATCAGTTTGGGTTCTAATATCGAAAGCTGAACACTCTTTCCTGTATTTAATGGGTCAGAAGCAAGATAATATTTACTCTGACTATTTTCAAAAACACCATGCATCTCTGCCAGGTGCAACGGAATAAGCTGCATTGAAAGGTAACAGCTCAGATTTTGAAGATTGAGTCCAAAAATTGCTCTTGACAAATTACCATGTTTGGACTGGACTGTTGACAAAATTCTGAGCACCTTGAGTTGGAGATGCAAGGTAAACACAGCTGCTGCTAGGAGGGCAGCCAGCCTAAGATCTACTAGGACAATAAATGAGATCATGCGTAGAGATTCTGCCAGACAATTGTACGTATTGAGTTTTATTTTATGAAAGTATGTAGTGTTAGGGCAGCTGAGAGGTTGCCTCAAAGTGCTCAAAGGTGAAAATAAGGGCAGGACTATGGGAAACAATCTATGAATTTTTCCATCTATAAAGAAGAGCCAGTGGCCATGCTGGGAGGAAGGAAGACAACTCAATCAGGGGAATTGTAAGGGTCTAGAGGAGCTGAGGGGTGGGGGGGGGGAACTGGTCTCTTTAGCCAAAGAGCCAGGTCTTGAGAGTATTCCTGAAGATGTTCAGGGAGAGGGCGCGTCTGAAGTCTGCCAGTAGATCGTTCCAGGTTTTAGCTGCAATGTGAGAGAAGGATCATCCACCTGCGCTTGCTCTGCAGTTGCGCGGGGTATCGGCTAGTGTGAGGTTGCAGGAACGGAGGTTTCTTTTGGATACATGGAAGTTGATTCTGTCGTTGAGGTGTTTGGGTCAGTTGTCATGTAGGCATTTGTAGGCGTGGGTGAATATTTTGAAGGTGATTATTTTTTCCACTGGGAGCCAGTGTAGTCTTCGTAGGTGTTGGCTGATGTGTGAGTGCCGGGGGATGACGAGGACGAGTCCAGTGGCTGTGTTCTGTATTGTTTGTAGTTTGCAGAGTAGGGACTTGTGGAGGCTGGAATAGAGTGCATTTCCATAGTAAAGTCTGCTGATGATGAGTACGTGGGTGACTGTCTTCCTTGACTCTGGGGTTCCATTTGAAGGTCTTGGGAGGATGAAGAGGGTTTTGAAGCAGCTGGAGGTGACGGCATTGACCTGTCGGTACATGGTGAGGGATGAGTCGAGTATGATGCCGAAGTTTTTGGCGTGGTCCAAGGGGGTTGGTGGGCTTCCTAGGGCGGTAGGCAACCCGGTATTGCCCCATTCTCATCAGATTGTTCCAAGGACGAGGACTTCTGTGTTCTCGGCATTGAGCTTCAGGCAGCTGTTGGTCATCCAGAATGCGATGGCTTGCAGTCCTTTCTGGAAGTTGAGTTTGGCGGGGTGGAGTCTTTGGGGAGGGATGTTGTCCGCATAGGATACGATCTTGAGGTCGTGTTGTCGGATGATGGCTGCTAAGGGGGCCATGTAGAAGTTGAAGAGGGTCAGGCTCAGAGATGACCCCTGTGGGACTCCGCAGGTGATTTGCGTGGGATAGCAGAGGAAGGGTGGCATTCTGATCCTTTGTCTTATTCCAGTGAGGAATGATCAGAGCCACTCCAGGGCTGATGACTAGTGTACAGTGGGAGACGGTGTTGAAGGCCGCTAAAAGGTCGAGTAGGATGAGGGCTGCGGAGTGGCCTTGGTCCAGGAGGGTGCGGATGTTGTCCGTGGTGGCAAGTAGGGCGTGCTGTGGTAATATCTGAATCCGTATTGTGATGGGTCGATGATGGCGTTCTCTTCGATGAATCGTGTCAGTTTCCTGTTGACCGTTTTCACTTGAACTTTGGCTACGAAGAGGAGGAGCAAGATGGCCAGTAGTGCTTGAGGTCAGTGGGGTCAGCTGTGGGCTTCTTGAGCAGGGGCCTGACTTCTGTGCGCTTCCAGTCATCTCGGAAGGCGACTGTTGTGTAGGTGGTGTTGATGGTGCGTTGTAGTTCCGGTGCGATGGCGGACGCAGCTATGTGTAGTAGATGTGGGGAGGGCAGGGGTCCGTGGGGGCCCTCAAGTGAATGCCTGTATTGGTCGAGGCGGTGTCTTCGGTTGTGATCAGTGTCCAGTAAGGGATGGTTGGCTGGCCGGTGTCTCTGGGGGTCATCTGTGGCCTCTCGTGGATGGTCGATGAAGTTGTCGTAGACGTGTTTGATTTTGTGGTGAAAGTAGGTTCCAAGCTTGTCCTAGAGGTCTTGGGACGGGGTGATATCCGTGGCTTCGCTGCGTGGGCTGGTGAATTTCCGGATGACACTGAAGAGTTATTTGGAGTTGGTGGAGTTGGCGAGGATTTTGTTGGGGATGAAATTCCTCTTGGTGGCTCTGATTTGGTTGTGGTAGTTCATCATGGTGTCCTTGTAGGTGGAGTATTTTTTGGTGGTCTTGCTGTTTCTCCAGTACTTCTGCAGGCGTCTGCAGGTGCGTCCGGCATCTTGAAGTTCAGTGGTGAACCAGGGGGCTTTCCTGGTGCGTTGTTGTTCGGGGTTGCATAGTGGAGCGATCTGGTGTGCGGATTTGGAGATCCAGGCGTGGAATCTGTTGGCTGACATGTTTACATCAGGTGACCCGGTGAGGTTGTCTCGGATGAAGGTGGAGTTAAGTTGATCATCGGTGACCTTGCTCCAGTACCTTCGTGGTGGGTGTTGATGTCAGGGGCGGAGGAGGAGTTGGTTTAGGTCTCCATGAAGAAGGTAATGTCGGGCGAGAGAGAGTCGAGTAGGTGCCAGATATCCATGGTGTGTTTGTGTATGGAGAGCAGGTTGAGTAGGATGCATCTTAGGGTGTCGTAGGTGCAGGTGTCAGCGGTGCTGGAGGTCGGGTTGGTGGTGAGGGTCTGACTGCAGAGGTGGCAGTAGAACTGGCCAAGGGTCGTGTTCAGCGAGGCCTGATGGCAATCTCTGAGTTTTCCTAGGTTGAGTGCGAGGAGGGCGGCAGTTTCGTAGTGACGGAAGGCAGTAGATCCAAAGTTTCTGTTGATGGTCTCGGACAGGTCGCAGACGGGCACAGACGGGCTTGCATTAGGCGCGCCTTCAGCACGCCAGCGGTGCGATCGCGCAGGGGCTACCATTAAGTAGAGGAGGGGGAGGGACGAGCAGCTGGGAGGTGGGGGCCGTCAAGGGAGAAGGGTCCCAGGGCAGCGGAGGTGGCGGTAACAGGCTAAGTAAGAATAGCAGTAAAAAGTGAACTGTGAAAAATTGAAAAAGAATACAACAGCAGTAGGGCACAATAAGATACAACAACAATGGGGAACAATTAAGAAAACTGAAGAAAACAACAACAGTAGCAGGGCGCATTAGCTACTAAAAAGCGGGCACAGAGTTCTAAGGAACAAGCAGGCTATTTGAGGAACGTCTAATTAAAAGAACATGCCGAATCATTCTTCTAAGAAACTGGAAGTAAAAATGACTGATTTGTCACAATGTTACCTGCATACAACATACCGCCAGATGTAGCTCATGTAACTTAGCGCCTCTTGGAAGAGGTAAGTCGTGAGCGACTGCCTGAGTTTTCAGCTGTTGTCTGCGAAGAGGGTCGAAGGAAGCAGGTACCAGTGGGAGGATCTTTCAGTATTTGTTCATTTCCACGTAAAAGACAGTGCCATTTTAGGTGGCTATCCTTTGGTGTTGGGTTGGTTTATAGGACAGTAGAATTGCATGTTTCATGGCAAATAACTAGGACAGCTAAGGACCAGTGCACCACACTACAGTGAGGTCCCTTTTGTATGTTGAATTATTGTGCACCTCCCATGGTTACCTGTCCAATAGCCCAGCATTAGAAATTATACAATATGACAGAGAGGCAACAGTAATGTATGTAAAATTTCAAATAACTCTTTAGTTCGATAGGCCAACCATCAATGTTTGATGACGCTCCTAGCCAGAGTCATTTTAAAGGATTCTTTATTTATAATTTCTTCATCATAAAACAACCAACGTGTTTTGCTCAGACATGAGCTTCATTAGGGCATATGTTGTTTGCAGATTACATTGTGAAAAATCAGTCTTTTGTACTGCCAGTTTCTTAGAAAAATGATTGGGCATGTTCTGTTAATTAGACGTCATCAGTACATATAACTGCCACGTGCCGCAGTCGGCCCGTGCATCCTGCCAAAGAGGAAGTTTGAATTGAGGATGCACGGTTTGATAACGCGCACAGCCCTTGTCTTATTGTAGAATTCAATATTTATTATCACCATTTTATTTTTTAATAGATGGTAAGAGAAAATTAGAAAACAGTGAGCCCATGCGTTTTTCATGCACGTTTTATCATGTAGCTTTACTTCTCCATTGTAATGAAGAATTGGCATGACAAGTGCTGTTACTAAAAAGTCAAACTATGACAAATATTGTTGGCTAAAAAGCTGTACTGTCTGTAGTTGTTGCATGAATATCGACCAAAGGGTGCATTACTGCGCAGCTAAAAACACAGATTATAAGCAGGGTCGCTAGAGTTATGCAATTTTATGGCTGTAGCATATTTTTGCATAAATAGGGTTTTGCCAGATAATCCATTATCTGCTATATAAACTGCAGATTAAGATTTTTTTTAAATCGATTTTAAACGGATCAAAAGTACCTAAAAACACAGCAAGATATTGCTTTGCAGAGGAATGTACCTTGCAAAGGTTGACTGGTTATCTTTCTGTTGCCTATTGCTGTATTTGGGTATTAAACTGGTATTAAGGAGGTGAAATCTTTGCTCAGACAGAGTTAATACGTTTACAAATGACAAAATAATAAAGTAATACTATCATAAAGTATTTCACATAGCACCACATAATTACCTTTCCTTTGCCTCATAATTTAGTCAACCATGCTGCATGATTTGATCCTCCTGTGCTAAATAATTCCGTTGGCCCTGAATATAGTCTAGTTGGTAAGTCACTCTAGAAGTTGTGAGGCGTTTCAGGTTCATTCAGAAACTAGAAGTGGTTCGTGCAAAAAAATAAATACAAGTTAACGTTTATGTTTAAACAGGAAATTATGTATCAATTAGATGATGCAAATAAACATTTAATGAACTCTTCAGAATGGGAAATAACACTTGCAAGCTTCACTCAGGGTTTGCAGTGCCCCCTCACCCCGGCAGGGGCAGCATAGTATTTTGCTTACAGCAGAGATAATTTAGGGACATTAAGAACAGAAAGATTTGGGACAGGGCAGAGAGGGAAGAATCCCTGTAGAGCACAATACAACGAGGGGTGTAGAGAGTGGGGGAGATGGGTACATAGAAAAGGGAGAAGGGGTAGGATTGAGATGTGTACAGTGCTCAATTTGTAACAAAGAAGTGTCAGAGCTCTTGTCCAGGGGGCACTGCCGATTGCACTGCCGATTGCACCGCCCAGTGCCTCCAATAGCGCTGCCAATGAAAGTACTTCCACTGCTAGCCATCGCACTCATACAAGTGTAATAATTCAGACTTTAAATATACAGGGGGCGTGGCTTGCGCCCACAGAAGATGGCGGTGGATCGGTGGAGTTCCCCGTGACGGAGGCACAAATAAGGGATTTTTGATGCGCTACAAGTGAAGAGGACCAGCGAAATTCTTCGTGTATGCATCGGAGGTCAGGAGGCTCTCAACGGAACCACTTTCTTCGCGGTATTAAACGGCACTTTGTCAGATTTTACTCTTTCCTCTCCACAACTACTGGCACCCGCCATTTTAAGTTTCCAGCATTCTGAGGGGGTTTTCTCAACCGCGCAACTCCGCTTATTTCTATGCTTATGTAACTTTTTATGTGAACGTGCAGTGCATACCTTCTCGACGGCAATTCACCAGCGAGCAGTCTATTCGCTAATGCGCTCCCATTTCTGACATGAAATCTCTTCAAATCAAAAGCTAGCGCCCATTTAGCTTTGAGGAACCTCTGTATGTCGGACTTCCCATAATCAACTTTCCATTACAAACAATACGGCTAACACTACTCCTGCATTTTTTGACTTTGGTATGTGTAATACTCACCTTATCTACTGTTTTTGCAGCAAGATTTTCAGCTTTGCTATTTGTTCAGCACATCGTTAATTCGTCATTGTCCACAAGTGGGTAATGTTTCCTCATTATGAGGTACCCCTTTAATTACTATAGATTTCCTCCTTGTGCTAACAGCTTCAAGAGGATATTTCCCATATATAATTGATTCCTCTATGTTATACTGCAGATATTCACTGCTTACTACATGGTTTTTATGGCTAGCTTGAAAGGAAAATCATTTTGATTTGCAATTGCACTCTACCTCGCCAACAAGCTAGGGGTGTTCTCAAGCGTTTGCCCTTTATTGTACACAAGACTTATTGCGTAATTTCTTTTCATGGGCAGACTAAAATCAGTTACAGTACCGAAGACTTCTGCAGGTTACTCTATCTACTGTTTTTGCAACAAGAATCCCAGCTATGATGTTTTTTCAGCACATCGTTAATTGGTCATTGTGTGCATGTGGGTCATATATTCTCATTTTAAGGTACTCCTTTGATTACTAAAGGTTTCTTCCTTGCTAAGAGCTTCAAGTGGTTATTTCCTACATATAATTAACTCCTATATACTATACTGTTGGTATTCCCCACAAACCACATGCTTCTTATAGTTATCTTGAAAGGGCAATCATTTTGATTTGCAATTGCATTTTGCCTCGTCACCAAGCCAGGGACGTTCTCCATCATTTGCCCTCTATTGTACACAAGACTGATTGCATAATTTGCCTTGTAATGGGTAGACTAAAACCAGTAAAATTATTGGTGACTTCTGCAGGTTACACATCTGTTTCTCGCGCACACTCCTATGCTCGACTCAAAATGGAGGACTCTCTGACATCTTCTCCTAAGTGCGCTTCTACCTCTTCTGCCACAAACACCAAGGCTGCATCCAAACGACTGAAAAAAGATCCGCCATCACCTACAAAGCAATCTTCGTCAGTCTCTTTGGACATCCTTCTAGAAGAAATAAGGGCGTTGCGTCCATTTGTAGAGATACAGATCTTAACTGATGGTTGGACAAAAATAGAGGAGAGAGTTACAGTATTGGAACAATGTGTTGACTCCTTGGGTTGCACCTGTGCCCAAGTAGTAGCGCTCCAGTCACAGGTTGTCTCTTGCCAGAAGCAGATCGGAAACCTTGAAACAGGAATAGAAGGAACAATTTACGCATCTATCGTCTGCTGGAAGGTGCAGAGGGACCAGATCCTATAGCATTTTTCAAATCTTATTTACCAACAGTGCTCAATCTGTTGGATACCACCACTTACAGCATTGAACAAACTCATAGACTTGGCCCAATGCATTCTTCATCTCCTGTTCAACGTAAACCATGAGGTGTTATACTTTACTTTCTAGAGTACACAGACTTCCTCAAAGTTTTATCAGCAGCAGTACACTCTTTTAAGCGAATTTCATCCTCAGAAAACCAACTTTTCGTAGGACTGTGCAAAATCAACTGCAGATCGAAAAAAGGAATTTTTGTCCATGAGACCTGCTCTACGTACTATGGGTGCACAATTTGGCTTATTCCATCCTTGTCTGTTCAAAGTTACCTTCAATAATCATACCACTACATACGAAGATCCGATTAAGCTCAAAAGCTTCTTGAATGTCCATTGTCCTGACAAAATGAAAATTTCAAAATCTCGCCATTGATATTTCTCCTCTTGTTGGAACTTTACTTACAATTCAAATGATTATTCAACTGATGATGCTTATGTAGGTCACTGACCACTTAAAAGTTGACCTTTGGTCGTGTTTTGCTTAAGTATGGTTTATCGTTAGCTTTTTACTGGATATACAGTCATTAGATGTTAATAGTTGCTTATATATTTAAATATGCTGCAGTTTCTTAACCAAAGTTTTTCTTTCTTCCTTACAGGTTCCTCTTCATGTTGCTATTCCATGTCTGTGATTCCTCTTCCTGAAGTTGTGTCGTCTCATCCTGTTGAGCCCGGACGTGTCATCGTTCCATGTGGCCTCATCCCTCCCCATCCTCTTTATGTTTTGGATCCAGTCTAGGTATCGTTTTTGTTTTTCTCCTCTTCCTATTTCTCAACAGTAATCTCATTTATTTTCACTCACTCTGCGTCTTCTGTTTCTGAAGTGACTCTACATATTATCTTTCCTATCTATTTTCTGTTTCATACTCTTTACCTATCACTACATCTTCCTTTTTCTGGCAAATTCCTGGATCAGCTCGCTTGTCTCAATGTCAATCACATGATGTTTTTCCCTTTTGCATTTTCCATTTGCCTCATGTTAGTTCACTTTATCACTCTTATTTGTATTACTCGTCTTTAGAATTACACCGTATTACAGTTGGTTCTTCTTTTCTCTGGTATATGTCTTTTTATCTACTTTCTCTTATGTTTAACAGTTTCATACCTGCCCTCAAGTTTTATTTATACCCCTAAAGATTATTTTTTTTGAATGTGAAAGGTCTCCACTCTCCTATTTAAAGACAAAGAGTCCTAACCCATTTGGCTAAGCTTGGTGCAGATATAGTATGTTAACAAGAGACTCACCTATCAGCAGAAGAATCCAATAAATTGAAAAGAGGCTGGGTTGGGGAGGTTTTTTTATTCACCGGGTGATGGGAAACAAAATGGTGTTCTTACATTATGCCGTAAATCCCTTTCTGTTAAAGAGTTATCACACAGTTCTGATGAAAATGGTCGATGGATATTTACTATGCTTTTGATTGATAAAGTCCCAATCTCCTTGTTAAATGTTTATGCGCCATCTGCTGGTGATGCTTCTTTTTGGTCTACCTTAGCACAACATCTTGCAAAATATATTGATGAAAATGTTATACTCGCAGGTGACTGTAAGCAAGTGTGGGGCCCCTTCCTTGATCGCAATTCTATGGTTTCCTTTGTTCCTCATAAAGCCCATAAGTGGTTTGTGCAAACTATCAAACAGCACAAACTTATTGACGCATGGAGATTATGCAATTCCACCACTAAAGAATATACTTTTTATTCCTCAGCTCACCACAATCAGTCAAGACTGGATTATTTTTTCATTTCTCACCATCTATCACAGTCATTAGTTGCAGCAGAGATTGGTTCTATCTTGATCTCTAATCACGCCCCCATCATAATGCACCTTGACATTTTACAGAAAACATGCTCCTCACGGAAGTGACGTTTCAATAACTTTCTCCTCTTGGACAAAACTTTCACCTCCTCAATCACTTCATTTTTTAACGAATATTTTTCTTTTAATCAGACTGATGACCTTCCTTTCCATGTGATTTGGGATGGATTTAAGGCAGCAGGTAGAGACTTTATTATTAGCTACGTCTCTAGAAAATGTAAAAAGTCTAAAGATCTTACCATGTCTCTCTTAGCCAAGATAAAACAACATGCACATCCGTTCTACTCATCTAGGTCAATAGACTGTTTATCAGAACGTATTAATGTTAAACTACAATTTAACAATGAGTCAACAAATAATGCTTCCACTTATCTTCTAAAATGTAGCGCAAAATTTTATAGTGGACAGAACAAAGCTGGTAAAGTCCTTGCAAATTATTTGAAAGTTAAGCATAACAAACTAAATATAGATTCCATTATGAATTTAGCAGGAACTGAAATATAAAGACGATGACATTTTACACAAATTTTTTACATTTCTATCAAGCTCTTTACACTTCAGAGACATCTCCTATAGAACAACACATATCTCAATTCCTCTCTGAAATACACAGGAATCCCTCCCCTCAATCTGACCTATCTAATTTAGAATTGGACCTTGCACAAAAAAAAACTTTGTGCTGTACTGTTGACACTTAAAAGAGACAAAGCTCCTGGACCTGATGGGTTCACAGTCGAATTCTTTACACACTTCGCCTCTTCATTAATTCCAAAAAATACACTTATTGTTAAATTCCTTTCTGTCCTTGGGGATTTCTTCTGGTTCGTTCTCAGAAGCTCTCATTTTCCTTATCCCTAAAGAGGGCAAAGATCTGAGATATTGTAAAAATTTCCGGCCCATCTCTCTAGTCAATGTCGATTACAATTTTTTTCTAAATCTTTGCTGCGAGGTGCTACCGACAAGTCCTGTCTGCACGGGGCTCCCGTGAGAGGAAAGGAGCCCCATAGGCCCGCACCATGACCGGGTAGAGAAGTGCTGACGTCCATTAATGACGAGGAGTCCCCCGTGAACAGACCGGTAACTCAGAGGAGGGCTGGGGGACTCCATGGGTGTTTCAAGTGCGTGCCGACGGCGGCACTTGCGGGAAATGGTGCGTTTGTGAGCCCACAGGTGCAAGGCCCCCGAGTCATGAGCAGCCCCGTCTAGCAGTGGGCCGCTCCAACGGATGGCACAGTGAGAGGAAACATTTAGGGCGTCCCCCGATGGCAGCAGGCTGCCCCAACGTTTTACTCGGGCCCGAGGCTCATGCCTGCTATTCTTAGGAGCCAGTGTGATCCCTGGGGGCAAATGTTATTTGTAGAGCCTGCGGGCTCCCACGAGGCTCCCACAGCCTACAGGGGCACATGTGTTTTAGGGCCCATGTCCTTTCCAACGTTTGGGGACAACTTTTATTTACAGAGCCCCGTGTGGCTCTAGCCTGCGCGCATTTGTTTAGAGCCTGAGTGGCTCCATGGGGGCGCAGTTTCTGTCCTAAGGGCTAGTTAGAGCCCTGTTGCAGTTTTGTCTACAGCTTCCCAGCAAGTAGTGGACAGCTGCACCGTTTAGGCTTTTGTTTCTTTTAGGGGGACTTGTACTTTGGACTCAGGAGTGAGTCTCACTCCTTCGCCCCTACCTTGGCCTGTAACAGCTGTGCAGCACTTTGTGCCAGCTGCAACGTTTAGGCCCTGTGATTGTTCCCAGCTGCCCAGTAATTAGTGGGCAGCTGCAACATTTAGGTTTGTGCCGGTGGCGCACCCCTGACTGACGCTGCATTGGCAGCGCGTCCTGACATTCTGGACACAGGGCATTTGAGCCCCTTCTTGAGATGGCCAGTTAACCAGGGGGCTGGTATGTGGGTAGGGCGCAAGGCCCTAATGTGATTTTTGTGCAATGTGATTTTTACTAAGTTTTTGGTGGTAATTGCCTAATGTGATTTTTGCGCAATGTGATTTACTATGCTATGATGGTATTTGCCTAATGTATTTAGACTAGTGAGAGATTGCCTACTGTATTTTTACTGGTTAGGCCTAAATGGGATTGCTGCGTAATGTGCTTTGCCTTTATGCTTGTGTTATACTTCTACAGGGGCTCATGCTTAGAAGGTTGCTCTGCCTAATATGTTATACTAGAGAGGTTATGTGTACATGCGTGATCTAGAGGAAACATCCTTTACAACGAAACTTTTACAACACAGTGCTATTACAACGCAGGTTTTACAACGAAAACCATTGCAACGCATTGCGCTGGGGGGGCGCTCTAGGATAGGGAATAGATGTAATATACTATCCAACACCTTCCCTATTATCCATGGGGACTGGAGTTGGAATAGTAAATTAAACTATTCACTATCCAGCACCCCAAAGCACTATGCGTTGTAAAGGTGTGCGTTGTAAAACTGGCGTTGTAACAGCATGCGTGGTAAAAGCATGCGTTGTAACGTCATACATCCGTGATCTGGGCCTATGGTAATTAGTATTGCGTAGTGTGTACCTACCTGTTACCAGTGGTTACTGGCTGTGGTCTATTATTGTTATTTGGTGTTACAGTTATTCTAAGTGCTAGTTCTACTAAGTGCTGATTCTGACAGTGGCCCACGTGGCCCAGTCCTGGTGTAAATAATCCCTTGTGAATATTGCCGTGTGTGAGAAGTTGGCCTGATATGTAGTGTTTCCAATTCTGGAACCACTGGGTATCAGTCCAAACAAACCCCAAAGATGTCTGGTTGTAAGTCAGCCTTGTTAGACAAGCTATCCTAGAGGTAGCATGGACTAAGCAGCCTTAAAGGCTTAACTTAAGAGGTCGTGTTAAGCGAGCTGTTTTACCACATACAATCCTGTAATCAAATGAAAGGACACCACACAAGTATATATTATAAAAATATATGTATTTATTTCTAAATTACTCCCCAGTACTCTTTATGAGGAAAGGGGCACAAGCGTTAAATCAAAAGCACAGTAACACATATAAAGTTGCACAATTATGGATGAGGGCGGGTGGCCACTCAGACCATATACTAAAAAAGTGGTATAAGGAACACTTATCGAACAATGGTTAGGCCTAGGGCCTAGAGATTCGCTGGGAGCAGTCAGGACTAGCAATGCTGAAGTCGGGAGTAGCCCACAGGAGACGGGTGCAGCACGGAAAGTGCGGCGCGCACCAATGCAATGTCAATGGTGCGTAAAAGTTAGATAAAGTGAATTAAAAGATACTTCCGCTGAACCTAGAGGAACAAAACTTTAGACACAGACCCTAGAGGTGTGTACCAGTGTATGCACACTGGCGTTGCAATGTTACCTCACCCACAGGCCGTGGGTGCACAGGGTCGAAGTGGCGTCGGGTCTTGACACGCAGGCTCTTGGTGCTTGGAGCTGTTGCAGCTGCAGGCGATGTGAAGCAGAAGTGTCCGGTGCGATCCAAGGGTGGATCGAAGTAGAAAAGTACCTGAAAGCAGAGGGGACAGAGTCTGGGTCACTCAGCAGTGACCAGGGTGGAACCAGGACGGAACCAGGCAATGTCGGGCGCAATCAGGTGGTTGTCGATAGGCTTCTCTCCGCTGTCACGTGGGCTCTGGGGCATCTGCGACGTCCAGGAGTGGGTCACGATCTGTCCCACGTAGGCTCTCGCCGTCAGCACCGTCGGCTTCAAGATTGCAGCAAACAGCACTTGGCAAAAGCAATCCACGCGGAACCGGGCGATTGCTTATCACTCGAACCAGGAGGGTCAGAGTGGGGGCTCCTTTTCACAGGAGCTGGTGCAGATCTGGAGCAACCAGAAAAGCAAGTCGTATTTCAAGTTTCGTCGGCACAGGGGCCACAAGCCAGCTGGCAAGTGACCGGGCCAACGCGTCGAGCCCACACAAGCAGAAGGGCCCCACGCAGCACTCGTCGAGTGTGGAGGGGTGAGCTTTGGTGCAAGTGGAGCTCGGGGCTGGGGCTTCTCTAACCCCGGTGCACAGCTTCGAGGATCACTCGTGGGCTGCACGGTCAGCGTCTCGTGGCCTTTTCAAGATGGCGTGCCCCACGCTTCCGGTCGCCTCCACTGGTCTCAGCTCTGCAGGGACTGTGGATCGGGCAGGTAGAAGGCAGGCAAGCTTGATCTCGTCGATCTCTGTCGCTTGAGTTCCGGCGGGAACTGCAACAAAGCAAGGGTCGAGGGCTGGATGGTGCCTGTTTGCACAGGGTGGTCACTCCTTGACCACAAGGGAGATTCTTCAGTCTTCTAACGTCGTGTAGAAAGTCGAAGGGTCCAGAATTCGTTTCTTATGTTCCTTCAGGATGATCTGAGTTGCATTGGCACTGCTCCCCCTCTTATTCGAATCTGGGGGGTTGGACATCCTGCTAGGTCCCCTCCTATGGGTGGGACCCAGGAAGGGGGTGGTTACACCCCTCTCCTTTGATCCTGGCCGCGCTGGGACAGGGGCTGGGAGGCCCCAGAACCGGTTTGGCCGGATTATGCAAGGGGCAGCCTTGTGCTCCCCAGGCAGTGTCTGGTTTCTTTGAAACCTCCCTACTCCAATCCACTATTTCCTGTCTGGGGTGGTTTGACACCGCCCTGTGACAGGAAACTCTTTGTCCAGGCCTCCTCTGCCGAGTTTCGGTCAGCAGCAGGAGGCCAGACCCGTGTCTGTGGCAGGGGCATCCATTTTGTGGATCTGAGGCTCATTTTAAATCAACCGCGTTTCAGTAAAGTAACATGTCTTCTCCCTCTAGAAGGGTGGAATGCTACCCCCGTCGCCAGAACTGGCGAGGGGGTAGTATTCCAATTCGTATGACACCTTACACGACATGTTGTGATAAAGCCAAACCAAAGTTGCTATATAACCGCGAGGATTATAAGGCGCTTAAGAGTATATGGTATGGCATTATCCCGGATCAGCTTAGGGAGTTGTTCCCGACAGCTGCAGACAGGCTCAGCTCATGCCAGAGCTCCATCTCACATAAAACCACGCACTCTGCCTCCAGGATTGATGAGGCCTTCCATAGGAGTGGCTTACAGGCTATATATGTGTCCAGATATAGGTTTAGATATAGGTATACTATATCTAAGCAAGGGGTGATTACACCCACTTGCCCCAGCTGAGTGATCAGCCAGTTGTGTCAATTTAAGAACCAGCCAGGGGTGGCAAAAGCTATGCTTCAGCCCCTGGTAGGCCTTGGTGGCACCTATGCCCTGAGCACCTATAGTGCATGGTACAGGGGCTGACAAGGAGTCCATTTCCAATTGTGGTATGTACCTATAGCACATGTATTATAAATTTAGAGAGAGAACAGCAGGCTGGGGGTCTGATTAGCAGGCCCACAGCCTCAGTAAGTCGAAAACCAGTGAAGCAAAAAGCAAAAATTGGGGTGACCATAGGATAGCAGACCCTACTCTCCTACACAACCCCCCCCCCCCCAAACGCAGGGACATTAAACTTAACCTTGACCAGATAAGTCTTCATGTTCTAAGTGGAAGTACCTGGAGAGACCATCTGCATTACCATGGTCAGTCCCTGGGCGGTGCTCCACTGTAAAGTCCATCCCCTGTAGGGAAATGGACCACCTGAGCAGTTTGGGATTTTCACCCTTCATCTGATTTAGCCACAAGAGGGGCTTATGGTCTGTCTGAATTAGGAAGTGAGTATCAAACAAGTATGGCCTCAACTTCTTCAGGGCCCAAACCACAGCAAAGGCCTCCCTCTCAATAGCTGACCAACGTTTCTCCCTGGGGGTCAGCCTCCTGCTAATAAAAACAATGGGCTGGTCTTGACCATCTTGATTAAGTTGTGAAAGCACAGCTCCCACCCCCAACTCAGAAGCATCTGTCTGTACAATGAACTGTTTGGAGTAGTCAGGACTCTTCAGGATAGGTGCAGAGCACATGGCCTTCTTCAGGTCATCAAATGCCTTTTGACAGCTAACTGTCCACTGAACCTTTTTGGGCATCTTCTTGGATGTCAAGTCATTCAATGGTGTCACAATGGACCCATAGTTCTTTACAAATTTTCTGTAATACCCAGTCAGGCCCAAGAAGGCTCTGACTTGTGTCTGGGTAGTTGGAGGAGCCCAGTCCTGTATGGTCTGGATCTTGCTCTCCAGTGGTTGAACTTGACCCCCACCTACTAGGTGGCCCAAGTACACAACCTTGCTCTGCCCTATCTGGCACTTAGTAGCCTTGATAGTCAGGCCTGCCTTTTGCAGGGCCTCCAGAACCTTCTTCAGGTGGATCAGGTGATCCTCCCAGGTGGAGCTAAAGACAGCAATATCATCTAGATATGCTGCACAAAAGTCATCCAACCCAGCAAGGACTTGATTCACCAACCTTTGGAAGGTGACAGGTGCATTCTTCAAACCAAAGGGCATTACCACAAATTGATAATGTCCACTAGGGGTAGAGAATGCTGTTTTGGCTTTTGACTCTTCAGCTAGTCTGATTTGCCAGTAGCCAGCTGTCAAATCAAATGTGCTCAGAAACTTGGCAGAAGCCAATTTATCAATGAGCTCATCTGCTCTTGGAATGGGATGAGCATCTGTCCTAGTGACAGCATTGAGGCCTCTGTAGTCCACACAAAACCTCATTTCTCTCTTCCCATCTTTGGTATGAGGTTTTGGCACAAGGACCACTGGGATAGCCCATGGGCTCTCTGATGGCTCAATCACTCCAAGCTCCAACATCTTTTGCACCTCAGCCTTTATACAATCCCTGACATGGTCAGGTTGCCTGTAGATCTTATTCTTCACAGGCAGATTGTCACCAGTGTCCACCTCATGGGTGCACCAGTTAGTCTGACTGGGTGTGAGTGAAAACAAATGTCTGTGGGCCTGCAACACCTGTCTGCAGTCCACCTGTTGCTGCTCAGTGAGGCTGCCTGCCAAAGCTACTCCATCAACTGAACCATCATCAGGGTTCAGGGAAAGCAGGTCTGGGAGAGGATCACTCTCTTCCTCCTGTTCCCCATCTGTGGCCATGAGGAGACTCATGTCCTTCCTGTCAACAAATGCTTTCAATCTGTTTACATGGAGCACCCTGTGGGGGCTCCTAGGGGTACCAAAGTCAACCAAGTAGGTGACTTCTCCCTTCTTTTCAATGATAGGGTAGGGTCCAGTCCATTGGTCCTGGAGAGCTGCTGGCCCCACTGGGTCCAACACCCTCACCTTCTGCCCTGGCTGGTACTCAACCAGAACAGCCTTTTGGTCATGCCAAGCTTTCTGTAATTCTTGACTGGCCGCAAGGTTTTTGGATGCTCTCTCCATGTATTCAGCCATCCTGGAGCGAAGACCAAGTACATAGTCCACAATGTCTAGTTTAGGCTTTTTGAGAGGTAACTCCCATCCTTCCTTCACCAAACTCAATGGACCTCTTACAGGGTGGCCAAACAAAAGTTCAAAAGGGCTGTAGCCAACCCCCTTCTGTGGGACCTCTCTGTAAGCAAAGAGCAAGCAGGGTAAAAGGATGTCCCATTTCCGCCTAAGCTTCTCTGGTAAACCTTTTATCATTCCCTTTAGGGTCTTGTTGAACCTTTCAACAAGCCCATTGCACTGTGGATGGTAGGGTGTGGTAAACTTATAGTTTACTCCACACTCTTTCCACATTGCTTTCAAGTATCCAGACATAAAGTTGGTACCTCTGTCTGAAAGAACCTCCTTTGGAAAGCCCACTCTTGAGAAAACTGCAATGAGGGCTTTTGCCACCACAGGAGCTGTGGTGGTCCTCAGGGGAATTGCCTCTGCGTACCTGGTGGCATGATCCACTACCACCAGTATAAATCTGTGCCCAGATGCTGTTGGAGGATCCATGGGACCCACAATGTCTATTCCAACTCTTTCAAAGGGTACCCCCACCACAGGTAGTGGTATCAGGGGGGCCTTTGTTGTGCCACCTGACTTACCACTGGCTTGGCAAGTGACACAGGAGCGACAAAACTCCTTGACATTTTCTGACATGTGAGGCCAGTGAAAGTGTGGAACAAGCCTGTCTCAAGTCTTATTCTGGCCTAGGTGTCCTGCAAGGGGAATATCATGGGCCAAGGTAAGAAGGAAGCCCCTAAACTTCAAAGGTATAACCAACCTCCTGGTTGTGCCAGGCTTGGGGTTTCTAGCCTCTGAATAAAGGAGTCCTTCATCCCAATACACTTTATGGGTACCTTGAGCATTCCCTGCAGCCTCAGCAGCAGCTTGCTGTCTGAGGGGTTCAAGTGAAGGGCAATCTAATTGGGCCTGCCCCAGGTCTGCCCTTGAGGGTCCCCCTGTCTCCAGAAACTCAACCTGATCAGGTTCAAGCTCCTCTGAGACAGTCTCCTCTTGGACTGCAGAATCAGTTTCCTGTGAAACTTGATCCTCAACCTGGGGCAAGTGGGAAGGCACAGCCTTAACCCTCTTGCTCCTTCTCTTGGGTTGTGGTTGGTCTATTGTTTCAAGATCCACCACTGGTTCAGGAAGGCACTTCTTAGCCTGAGACCTTGTCACTGCAAGGACATGAGCTGAAATCCCTAGCATTTCTGCATGAGTCCTGTACTCCACTTCTGACCAAACTGAGCTTTCAAGATCATTGCCTAACAGACAGTCTACTGGGAGGTCTGCACTCACAACAACTTTCTTTAGGCCATCTACCCCTCCCCAGGAGAAGTTCACAACAGCCACACTATGTGAAGTAGTGGAGTTGCTTGCATTGGTCACTAGGTAACTTTCACCTAGTACAATCTGTCCAGGGTCCACAAAGTCAGGTGTCACCATTGTGACACTGGCACAAGTGTCCCTGTAGGCCTGAGCCAGTTTCTCATTGATTAAGGGAGTCTGCCTATATTTGCCCAGGTTACTGGGGCTTACTGCAGTGGTCAAAGATAAGTCCACATCATATAGGAGAACTGCCTGTGTGGGGATTCTGACTAGGCCAGATTCCACCTCAGTACCCAGGGTCAACCCTACTAAACCCTTTGGCTGTGTACCACCACTGTTAACTGTACTAGGGGGTGCAGGTGCTTTAGGAGCTGCAGTGGTGGGGACTGGATTTTTCTTAGTGCATTCACTGCCCCAGTGTGAAACTGATTTGCAGGTATTACACCAAGGTTTCTTTGGGCCATCATTCTTCTTTTTCTTGTTTCCATTTTGGGAACCCCCCTCCTTATTGCTAGTTTGGGGGCCTGAAGACTTCTGGTCCTTTTCTTTATCTTTCTGATTCCCACCCTTCTGGTCTGTTTTCTTCTGGTCACCTTGGTTCTGGTTTTTCTGCTTAATCCTTGTTCTGACCCATTTGTCTGCCTTCTTTCCCAATTCTTGGGGAGAGGTCAAATCAGAGTCAACAAGGTATTGATGCAACAGCTGGTTCTGACAGTTATTAAGGATCTGCTCTCTCATCATAAGATTGTACAATCCTGTATAGTCTGAAACGTTACTTCCCTACAGCCAACCCTCCAGAGCCTTAGTGGCACAATCTACAAAATCAGTCCAGTCCTGAGTCTGTGCTTTTTGGGTATCTCTGAACAACAACCTGTATTGCTCAGTGGTTAGGCCAAACCCTTCAATAAGAGCACTCTTCAGAACAGAGTAGTTTTTGGCATCCTCAGGTCTAACAGTGAGGAGCCTGTCCCTCCCTTTCTCAGAAAAGGAGTACCATAAAATTGCTGCCCACTGATCATCAGGGACCTGCTGTACCATGCAGGCCCTCTCAAGAGCAGTCATCCATTTGTGGATATCATCCCCTTCCTTGTAGGGGGGCCCAATTTTTGTCAGGTTTCTATTGTCATGGGCCCTGTCTTTTTCTTTAGGAACTTTGCTGCCACCAGTGGCATCTAAGCCACACAATTTTCTTTCTCTTGCTAAAGCAAGTTTAGCTTGAGCCAAGGCTACCTCTTTCCTTTCTATTTGGAGTTGGACAGCCCTCATCCTGGCCCTATGCTCTTTTCTCTGGGAGGGAGTCATCCCTCTTTGAGATTCTCTTGAGGCACTAGAAAGATGAGAGTCCCTTGATTGAGATCTCACCCTCCTGTTACCTGGGAGAATTTGGTTATGAGATCTGGAGTGGTGCTGGCCCTCTCCATTCTCATGTAGGTCCAGGTTGGCCTGGTTAAGCCTGGCAACCTGTACCTGGTTCACCCTCTGATCCTGATCTTCAGGCTCTTCTAAATCTGAGCCTTCCTCTTCCTCTTCCTCCTCCTCTTCTTCTTCTGGAAGATTCTCATTCTCAGGGGAGTGTATCCCTTCACCTGATTCTAAGGGAGCCTGACTCACCTTATCTAGGTCATCCTTTTCTAGGAGAGCTACTAGGGAAGGAATGGTAGGGCCTCTGCCCTTTTTTAGCCCCCTGGCTGTGCACAAGGCACTCAGGTCTTTGTGGCTAAGGTTGTCATATCTGGATGTTGTCCCTATATGATCAACTATTACAGGAGCAGAGCCTGAGGCTCTACCTGTATCAGACATGATTGCTAGTGAGGTGTAAGTGATGCACTTACCTACACTAAGTGTTTTCCTACTGTACCTTGCTAGTGAGTTGTAGTCAGGGTGTGCTAATCCCTTTAATCTACAACTACTAAGTTCAGTAGAACTTAATATGCTAAGCTTTTGATTTATATGTACCTAGAGGTACTTGATGTGATCTTTCAATTTGATAAAGATTGCAATGGTAAAACAAACAGCAAGCTCAAATCCGCACCGCTGCACACCAATGTGAGAAGTTGGCCTGATATGTAGTGTTTCCAATTCTGGAACCACTTGGTATCAGTCCAAACAAACCCCAAAGATGTCAGGCTGCTTAGTCCATGCTACCACTAGGATAGCTTGTCTAACAAGGTTGACTTACAACCTGACATCTTTGGGGTTTGTTTGGACTGATACCAAGTGGTTCCAGAATTGGAAACACTACATATCAGGCCAACTTCTCACACCGTGCCAGTTGGCACAATGTATATTGTGTGATCACTATCTGATGTGTTTTGACAATACAAAAGTTATTTTTATACAACCTTGTGTGGAGTTCCTTTTGTGGTGTGCCTAGGATGTTGTTGCTGTTGTGTGCATTTGCAAATGCTTTACACATTACCTCCGGGATAAGCCTGTCTACTCGTGCCAAGCTACCAAGGGGGTGAGCAAGGGTTCTCTTGGCGTGTGACTACCTTGCCCTGACTAGAATAGTGGTTTCTGCCTGGCTTTGGCGTAAGCCTTAGCCAACCTGAAATCCCAGTTCTAACAATCACTCTAATGACTCCGTAAGTGGAATTTCCCTTTCTAACTTCATGATATGGCATAACAATATGATATTAATACGGGATAAACCCTTTTATTGGAAAACGTGGAGGCAAAGGGGTTTAATATGGGTTCATCAGTTATATCAGCAAGACCAATTCATATCCTTCACACAACTTCAAAATGTGTACGATTTACCATCCTCCTTTCTTTCTAAATACACACTCCTGAAGCAAGCTATCTTAGAAGCATATGCTCGTTGCTCCCCCCCCCACAATACTTTCTCCACCCCTCTTGCTCCCCTGGGTTGAGACACTACACCCCCTTTTACATACTAATCCCAAGGCCTCTCCCATCTATAATTATTTACAAAATGTGTGTGCCCCTTTGTAACAAATCCAAGACAGAACTCTCCTGGGAAAAAGAACTTGAAGTTGACTGCCAAATCACTCTCTGGAACAAAATATGAAGTATAATTAGAAAATCCTCAAGAGCTGCTAATACCACACAAACACTTTTTTATATCTATAACAGGTTACTTTTCTCTCCAGCTGCTCTGCACAGACGTCACTTTTGTGTTTCAGATGCATGTTGGACATGCTCTTCCTCCCAGGCAGACCATCATCATTCACTCTTTACATGCCCACCGGTTCAGGCTTTCTGGAGAAAGGTCTGGACTCAAATCAATTTAGTTTTTAATTCTCAATTTCCTTTTTCTGTTCCCAATATATTTTTAGGCAGTTTGTCCCAGATTTGGCTAGATCACTCTTCTACTACAATAATTATTGACCTCCTATTTGCAGTTGCCTTCCAACAGATCACTAAAAATTGGAAAGACCTCACCAAATTATCCTATCAAGCTTGATGGTATGCTATCTGTTACAATCATAGACTAGATACAGCTTTAGTACCATGGCCACGATACATCTTCGCAAGTGGCTGCCTGTTACCACATTCATTGAAGTTAGTGCTAAGCGTTCATCTTCTCCAACCCCTACATAACAAGAAGTTCACAAACTTCCTTGATTTCTTGTTTTATATGCTCTATGATTTTTATATGTAGTACAGTTGTATTTTGTGTGATTTTATTATTTATACTGTGATCTTGTTTCTAATCTTAGATGGACTAATTGGGATTATTTACATATCCTTCGTTTCTTTCCATTTAATGGATACTTCATGTGATATCATGTGGTTATTTTCCTTGTTATATTGAGACTTGCTTATTTCCTATTAAATACATTTCTGAACTTAAAGACTTTAAATATACATTAAAATGACCAATACATTCCGCCCAAGCCATTGGTGACTGGCACGGAGCGGGGGGAGGAGGGAGGAGATTGTAAAAAAAAAATTAAGAAACAGAAAACACTTACCTCATTGCCGCTTCCTGTGTCTCTGCTCTGTCTCTCCTCTGTCGCACTAGGGCGGAACAGCAACCAGGAAGCACACCCAGGCTCTCCTGACCAATCACAACATTTCAATGCAGGGTTGTTATTGGTCTGAGTGCCGTGGTTTGGCGCTCAAAAGGAGATCGGGGGCATGGGCATGTTCTCCGTGCAGGCTGTAAAGCAGCGTGAGTGGAGAACATGTAAAGTGCTCATGACTGTTTAGCCAACCCTAGAAAGCATAGCAAGCATTCATGCACACTTGGAGTGGGCAAACCCTTCCTCCCCTGCTCTGCTCTGAAAGCAAAGCAGCCCCGCCCATCTTCCAAACAGCTGCAAACAATAAAATAATAACAAATTATTATGCTTCTATTTTTCCTTTTGTCACACTGCTTAAAGTGGGGGGGGGTGCTCTTCCACCTTAGCGGAGGAGCCACCTCTGGCCACAGCTATTCTTATAGCTTTAGGTGACAGGCAGCCCTATAGAGGTGAGGCCCTGCGAAGGACACACGCACTGGCAATGCAGACATCCTAAGAAAGAGAAGCCAGCTCTGTTGCCCTTGTACTGTGATAGGGGATGTGGCGTACAGCCAGAGCTCCCGTGGGAGAGCCAGGCTCGAGTCTGTGTGTCGGCTGAATATCCTGTGATTCTGGGTACATCACGTAATCTCCCCATGCCTCCACAAAAAGAATGAGCTCTTGTGTAATGCAAATGGTGCTAAAGTAAAGCTCTCCAATACCTTCGAGTCTAGTACGTGCTTTATAAAACTGCAAAAAACACAATATTTGTTCTCAGATCTCACATAACTTTGCTGTTTCTAGTTTTTATAAACTTGCCCTTTAAGGTTTCCTCCCAGGCAACTGTCAGTTTCATTTTTAGTAGGTAATGACGTTTCAAGGTCAAAACAAATATGTTTCAACAAATTCACTTTCATTCTGAGCACCTGTGTCTGGTCTCCACCCACCTGCCCCATTAACTAACTATGCTCTCACCCCTAGCACCTAGCACAAGGGCTTTCATTCTAGACTATAGTAGCCAAACAGGTGTCATTTCCTGTTCAGCACCGAAATAATCCTCTCTGAATGCTGGCTCCACCCCCCAGAGTGTGCTGATTGATTCTGCTGGACACTGCAGCTCACGTCTGCCTGGAATCGGGGACTTTTGCTTCTCTGTGGTGCTATATTGCATTGTAGCATTTACATGGCGCTACATATCCCATTGTTGTGCGCCGAGGCTCATCATGGGAGGGGGAGCATGCTGCACTATGGTGGAATGCATGCTTGGCAGGGTATTGTTTTTGTTGTGATACTATGTGGGAGTAAAGACAGTAGGGCTATCACTCAGGCCGCACTAGCCATAAAGGTACAGTGTAAAGACAGAAGAGCTATCGCTCATTTCACGTTGGTGGTGCTGTGTAAAGTCAGCAGAACAGAACTATACTTCGCACAAGTCTTGCATGTAAAATGTAAATACAGCTGAGCTATCGCTCATATCACACAAGTCTGGCTGGTACAGTGTAAAGACGGCAGAGCTATCGCTCATGCCACGCAGGTCTGGCAGGACGAGTGTAAAGACATTACAGCTTTAGCTGAGGTCACAGCGGTCTTGTAGGTAAGATGTAAAACAGGAAAGTCTGTTCATAAGCGTTCTAGGCGGTCCTGTGTAAGACAGCGGAACTATCGCTCAACTCACACAGGCCTTGCAGGTGTGGCGTACATACAACAGAGCTATCGCTTAGGTCACACAGGACTTGTAGGTACGGCATAAATACAGCAGGGCTATCGCTCATGTCCCAGAAGGCTTGCAAGAAGCGCATAAAAAACAGCAGAGCTGTCGGTTACGTGACCCCAGCCCTGGCAGAGCGTCCTATAGCTCCGCCCACACTGATCTCATAGCAAAGGTGTAAAGACGGCAGACCTCGTCACGTACGTTAACAGGGACTCGAGTTGAGTTACCAGCAACCCTGGTTGCATTAGAACCAGGCCACGTGGGGCATGACGTCTAAAAGTCAAAGGTACTCCGGGGCTCAGTGCCAACCTTCGGTGCCAGTCCGGCTCCCACCCCTGCTGTCCCGTGTTTAAGGTACGCAGACACACTAATCTACGCCATCTGGAGCAGCCGTGTTTTGCCTCTGACATCTTGCACAACTTGCGGTATGGCAGTATGCCCGTGCAAGGTACTCACAAGCAGCTCTGACGTCACCACGGGACAGTATGTACAGCGCTATGGCGCGGTTATAGGAGACACACAGAAAGAACAGAGGGCTGTGGGCGTGGGGCGGATCTGTAAGAGAATTATATTTCCAGACACACCAGGTTCCGGTAAAGACCAGATTTCTAAACATGCAGGTGTCTCTGTGAGGGTCACAGGGCCGGGGCAGGCCTAGTCACCGATCCTCTGGAGGCTGAGCGACAGCCAGGTGGCGGTGACAGGTTGATAGGACTGGGGCAGAGTCCGTTACACATCAGGTGCTGATTTCCAGACGGGTTCTTGCCTACGAGCAACTGGTGAGGAGGCAGCAGAGTCGGTCAGGTGTCAGGGGGTAGGTGACCCAGAGTTGTCAGATATCTCCATGTCACCAAGAAAGAATTGACCCGCCGTGGGTATTTCCCACACACATGGAACACTGGTGCTCTTAATGTTAATTTCTAGTAATAGGTGAACCAATTAGACAGAACCACCAGAAAACAGTGGTTTGTTTATAGGAGGAAATCCCGGGACTGGAGTTCAGTGCCTTTGTGGCAGGGAGTTCCCAGGTAAACCACAGGGCAGCCGCAGCTCCGCCGCAATGGTAGAGGAGCAACGCTCCACTGGGTCAGAGCCAGCAGCTGAAAAATAAAATGAGATTTTGTTAATTTATTTTTGAGCTGCTGACTGAGCCAAGCGTGTGCAGGGAGCGGAGGGGCTGGGCATGGGAGGGAGGAGGAGTGGAGTGAAGTGCACTTATAATTGCGCATGTCAGTTTGGCCTGCTCTCAGGGCCAGACTGGCCGTAGCGGGCACCGGGCGTTTCACTGATGGGCAGGTAGGGAGGGTGGCAGTTTTGGGCTGCTAGGGGGCCATTTTTCCTACTGGGGGTCAGTGATATCGGCCCCTTGTAACAAACCCGTCTGAAACCGGCCCTTTCAACAGCTCGGCTGCGCACCCCCCCTCCCCAGTGGGGTTGGCAGAGCAGTCTGTCTGGGCTGGTTTTGGTTCTCAGTCCGGCCCTGCCCACCATTTTAGGCCGGCCAAACAGACATACGCACCCAGGTTTCTCCAACCCAGCTGTGTTCCACAGACATGTGTAGAAATGGCACAGACTCCCTATGCCTGAGCGAGTGTTAAACCAGCCCGCTAAGGTCAATCCCTGCGCTGCTCTCATGCATGAGAGCAGCGCGGGCATTCGATGGAGAGTCTCTGATGGTATCCCAAGCAGTGGCGGATCCTTCATGGGGGCGTTTGGGCGCCGCCCCACTGCTTACTCGCCGTGCGAGAAGGCAGAAACAAATAGTAGAGAACTACCATTTGTTTCTGCCTTCTCGCACGGCGAGAAAGCAGAAGTTCCGCTTCTGAGAGTGGGAGGGGGGTTACTCGAGGGCAGGGGGAGTGGCTTTCCCACTGTTGTTAATACTGTCTGTTTGGGCAGCCTGAGAGGCTGTCCAAACAGACAGTATTAACTGTATAAAGAACACTGGACAAGCCGCTCCCCCTGCCTTCGAGTAACCCTCCCACTCTCCCTGCTCCCTGTATGCTGCAGCATACAGAGAATGACGTGGTGTTGGGGCAGCCGGCGGAACCAATCACAGCGCTGTTCTGTGGTGGAGGCAGGATGCCTGAAGCCTTCCTGCGTGATGACGAGCACGGAATTCGAAAGTAAGAACAGGACGGCATCGGCGGGAGTCTGGTGGAGTCTCGGAGTCGGTGAAGGCGGGAAGAAGGTAAGTTTGACTTTTTCATTTTATTTATTTTATTTATCCCGCTTCCCCCCCCCCACCCGTAATGCCGGCCGCGCCCTCTTGTCTTGTGTAATGTTGTGGTGACGTTTGGGGGCTGCAGGGCAGTCTCCCCGAGGGAGCCATGCCTGTAGAAGGAGGCACGGCCTGCCAGCATGCCGCAGAAACAAATAACAAGGCAGGCACGTTCTTGGGACGGCTCAGTGCAGGAGTGGTGAATGGTAACCCTCAGCCGTGGGAGCCATAGAAGCTTGAGCTGGGCTGAGGTGTTTTCTTGGCTGTGAATGTGGCAAGTGGGGCTCCCCTGACCGAGCCACAAGCTGCACCTTATACAATAGGCTGTTTGCCATCATCTCGGTGAGGCAGGCTTGATACAGCAGAAACAATGGTTGGTTAGAAAAATGTGTTTGCATTTCCATCGTACAAGCTGGAGGCAATAGGTGGGTCTAAATCATTTCCACCTTATGAGGAGGCTAGGCAGGTAGTTGAGGATTTTACTGGTGGTAAACATTCGGCCAATTGCCAGGGTTGCTGGATGAATGTCTACTCCATCTCGACAACGACTCGGGAAAGATGAAAAGGCACCAGACTGCATCTTACAGTACAGCCTTTGTGTAAACTGGCTTTTTAAACTGCTTTTATTTTTGACGCATGGTTTATAATTCTGAGGCTGTGTTTTAAATAAATGCATGGAGAGAGCTCCGTTTGTTTAATATTATGAACTTGTCTGCGCTCTCCTTTATGAAGGTGGTTTAACAGCAGCACTGACCATGTGTCCACTCGATTTTCAATTTTTTCAGGGGGGGGGGGTTCGGGCACGTGCGCTACGCCCGCCACTTTCAAATGTCACCAGCCGCCACTGGTTCCAAGGTCTGCTGGGAGCAGGAAGCAGAGGTGCACAGAGGCGTGACATGGCCGGTAGCATCAGGTAAATCTTTTTTATATCAATCATTTTCACCCCATCCCACACTGCTACCCCTTCACCCGCCGACATTTAATATTGCCAACAGCCGCTACTACTACTATTGGTCAGAATGAAATCTGTCCCCTGACATGTGACTGACTGCACCTCAACTCCACCGACCTATCTGTGACTCTGGTGCTAACAATTTGAGGAATTCACCTGCAGACCAGTGTGCGGGTCGCGGACCCCGGCTGCACTCAGAACCATTTACCACATTGTGCTTCCCTCAGCTCAGCTATTCCATGTTGACCAGCACTGCATTTGTTTTTTGTTCATTCAACAATTAAACATTATAACAAAAATTGTTGCTGCTCGTTTTTTTATTCTCTTGCCCCTTTCCTTTTTCATTTATTTATATACACAATTCAAAAAGTAATAAATAGATTTCTTTGTCGTGCGTGTTCCAAATTACCTCTATCAACAATTCATTCTTTGAAGTAATTAGATTTCATAGCTATTAGGTAATTCAAGTTTGCGTATAATAAGAGACAAACGGCCCATTCATAGTTCTTAAATATAAATATTATATCTCAACTATTACCATGTAGTTCTGTGATATGATATTTAGGTTATACATGTTGTAATATAAATATATTACAGCAACATATCCACTTTCATACTTATAATTGTAAAGTATAACTTGTGGACAGAAAATCTAATCTAACATTCATAGGTAACTATATGTATTTAGAACTATTACATATTAAAATGCACTAACAAAAGTAAATTTCTGTTGGATGTGTCCCTCTCTGCAGGGTAACCCACAGACATTTTGCCTTCACCCCTTCTATTTTTCTGTAATCGGTTTTGGTGTCCTTGGGACTCTGCCCTTTAACCCCTCTAACAAGTGCTAAAGTGTTTCTGCTCACTCCTTAAATACCGTAATATTGGCTGACACCTCATTGACACATTTCATTTACCTATAAGTCTTAAGTAAACTAGTGTACTCTATACCTACGACCGGTAGGTTAAATGGTAGTAGTGGGCTGGCAGCACTTATTGTGCCACCCACTAAAGTAGCCCTTAAAACGTTTCCCAGGTCTGCCATTGCAGCCTGCTAGCAGGTTTAACGTGCTAATAAGACTTGGCAAAATAATCCCCTTGCCAAGCCTTAAATTTCCTTTTTATTACATATAAGTCACCCCTGAAGTAGTCCCTAGAAAGCCCATGGGACAGGGCATATTCTTAATAAAATGTTTGAACATTTTACATGACCTCGTAGTGAAAAATACACAGATGTGTTTTTCACTACTCTGCAGCCTACTTCTCCCATAGAATAACATTGGGTTACCTTCTTACGTTTTATAAGTAATAAAGTTTTACTGGGGGCATGTAGGAAAGTCATGTTTCCTGTTTGAGGAATTGTAATTAAAATTTCTCTTTGATGATAAAGTTGGATTTTAAGTAACAAGTCTGAAAATGCCACTTTTAGAAAGTTGGCATTTTCCTACCCTATCCATTTGATGCATGTAGCCTTTTCCTGGGTCACATGACAAGGTGTGAGTGACAGTAGGCATTTGTATATTTTTGTGTGTTATGCTAACAGTATTATATGAACATGAAATGAACGATTGTGAAATTGATTAAATGATTTTTTTGATGATAATTAACTATGCTGATATAAATACAATTTCTGTGATTCAAATAACCGATTTTCTAATTAGATTTTTCCTTCTTGGTGTGTCTCCATTCAATTGTTTGTTTGGAAATGTATCTTTTTGGTGAGAGTGGGCTACTATCACTTGGTGCACCTATGCGTTGGACACATTATTATAAATTAAATTTATCAAGCGCACCATGTCCATGAGGCTCACAGTGCTACCACCAGAGAAAATAACTGCACAGAGAAATTATTGCATTGAAATCACAGAAAGGAGAAAAGCCATGTTTTCAGTTGCTTGTGGGTGGTCATATAGGAGTGTGGATAGGCAGCGCGTTCCACAATTTTGCCGCTGCTACAGAGATGGAACAACCACCCCTTCTGATTTTTTTTGGGAAAACATATTTTATTAATTAAACAGCACATGCATCAACATATGACATCTTATACAGTCAGTCATCTTTACGTGTCTTCATCTGAACCCCTAACAAACCCCTCGGGTCCCACCCCCCTACTGCTGTTGATGTGGGCACGGTGCAGGTAGAAATAACAGCTCAATTGACAAAAACTAACAGATCAATATACATCAACTTCCTCTTCACATGGAACACAACTCAACCTTCTCCCACATTAGTCTCCACTTTCCTCTTGGGAATTCCTTAGAGCCTGTACCAATACCTCCCATGCTCGTGCAGCTTCTAAGCTTTTCTCATTCGCTGTGCGGGTTGCTTGCCGTAATCTAAGAGTACTCTCACTGCTGGACCATTTACATAATTCTGTTTTCCTTCGCCCACTAGAGGGGCCCTCCTTCGACTTCCAATGCCAGGTGATTTCTCTCTGAGCTAAAATTAGGCCCAAGTCAATTAACTTACTGGTAATCTTTGTTTTGGCCGTGTGGGGAAATCATAGCAGCAGACAGGTCGCCATATCATACTCCACCTGCCTGTCTGTAACTTCATTAACGAGCGCTCCTACCTCAGACCAGTAATGCCCCATCTTCGGGCAATTCCACAACATATGTTCCAGTTCAACATCGGGCGCCATACATCTAGGGCACGCCACATCCTGGGCCTGGAAATACTTCTGGATTCTCCCTGGCGTTAAGTATGCCCTATGTAGCACAAAGAAGTGTACCTGTTGGAACCTAGCATTTCTGCTCCCTTTCCATGTTCTCTGAAGTATACGGTCCCAAGTTGTGTCTGGTATGGATCGTCCCATGCTTGCCCCCCATTTTAATTTCAGTGTTACCAGTGGATCTAAACTCTCATTCAGCATTCGAGAGTGTAGGCAGGTGACCGCCTTATATGTACCCGCAGGGATTGGTGTCAGTACAACGCGATGTATTACAACGCGTTCCGTTACAACGCGTTTTTTACATCGCAAATACCATTACAATGCATGCCATTATAACGCATGGCATTACATAGCAGATACTTTTACAACGCATGGCATTACATCGTAAGTATAGGTAAGTATATCTTTTTTAAAAAAAATGTAATAAAGTTAATTAAATTAATTTAAAATAATAAAAATAATATAACATTTTTAAAACAGTAATTAATTTAATTATAGTAATTTAATTAATATTAAAATTGATATTAATGTAATATATTTAAAATAATATAATTAATGATATATTAAAAATTTATAAATAGAAAATAATATAATGTAATTAATAACAATAAATATAATTATAATTTAATTAAGTTATAAATAATACATAATATAATTATATTTAATAAAATTAAAAGAATTTAATTAATTAAACATTTTTAAATAATATAATTTAATTATAATCGTTTATTAATACAATTAAATTAATAATTGTAAATATAGTTATTATTTTAATTAAATTAAATAAAATTAATTTAATTAATTTAATTTATATAAAGTCGTAATACCCCTGTACCCCAAAAAACAAACCCAGCCCTAAAACCTAAAAACACCCCTGTACCCCAAAACCCAAACCCTGCCCTAAAACCTAAAAACACCCCTGTACCCCAAAACCCAAACCCTGCCCTAAAACCTAAAAACACCCCTGTACCCCAAAACCCAAACCCTGCCCTAAAACCTAAAAACACCCCTGTACCCCAAAACCCAAACCCTGCCCTAAAACCTAAAAACACCCCTGTACCCCAAAACCCAAACCCTGCCCTAAAACCTAAAAACACCCCTGTACCCCAAAACGCAAACACTGCCCTAAAACCTAAAAACACCCCTGTACCCCAAAACCCAAACCCTGCCCTAAAACCTAAAAACACCCCTGTACCCCAAAACCCAAACCCTGCCCTAAAACCTAAAAACACCCCTGTACCCCAAAACCCAAACCCTGCCCTAAAACCTAAAAACACCCCTGTACCCCAAAACCCAAACCCTGCCCTAAAACCTAAAAACACCCCTGTACCCCAAAACCCAAACCCTGCCCTAAAACCTAAAAACACCCCTGTACCCCAATACCCAAACACTGCCCTAAAACCTAAAAACACCCCTGTACCCCAAAACCCAAACACTGCCCTAAAACCTAAAAACACCCCTGTACCCCAAAACCCAAACACTGCCCTAAAACCTAAAAATACCCAAACACCCCAAAACATATACATCAGTACCCCAAAACATATACTCCTATACTCATACTTATTTTAAAAAATACTTAAATTAATATATTTAATTTATAATATTTAAAAACGAAATAAATATTTTTAAATAATTAATAATAATTAAATCAATTATAAAATATTAAATAAAATTAAAAAAAAATTAAATACTTACCAATACTTACGATGTAATGCCATGCGTTGTAATAGCATCTGCTATGTAATGCCATGCGTTGTAATGGCATGCATTGTAATGGTATTTGCGATGTAAAAATCGCGTTGTAACGGAACGCGTTGTAAAAGATGCGTTGTAGCGGTAACACACCACCCGCAGCCATCACCACATATTGGCAGGCCATAGTGCTAGGTGGTTCCTCCCGCCCAGATGTACAGTGTTTCTGTATCGCCGTAGTTAGAGCCGCATGCAATAGGAAGTTACCGTCAGGAAGGTCATACTGTTCCTGCAACACCTGAAACTGCAATAATTCGTAAATCTATATATAGATCTCCTATTACCTGAATTCCCAACTCCTCCCATTCAAGGAGCGAGGACCAGTCTCCTCCGTCAGGTAAGGCCGTCAACATTCTACAACCACCCCTTCTGATGTTCCAAAATGTTGGAAAGTTCACCTTCCTAAGAGAGGAAGATCTAAGCTGTCTCTTAGGGGAGTACCAGTGGAAGGATTCTTTCATTGCAACCTGTGTTGGGATTTCACTCCTTTCCTGACTGAAAGGCGTTTGGGTACATCCAGTAGCAAGTGGGCTGCTGCATTTCATTTTGAATGACCTGTTGTTTGTTAATGGATTACTTGTTAATGTTTAAATATAATGCATTGCCATAGTCAAGACGTGCTGTGACTAATGCAAAAACTTCTGCTACTCCGAGTTCAACTGGTAAAAGGGAAAACGTTTTCCAGAATTTTGATGATAAAAAAGTAAAACTCGCAGCCCTATTGACCTGAGAGTCTGATAAATCTTTATTCGGCCAATCTATGGCCATAAAACACACAAAACAATCAAAAATTAATCAAGATTTGTAAAAAGTGCAAAGTGTCAGAAAACTGGATAAAATAAATTTAAATGTTATGAAGGAAGCGTAAAATAGAGGGTTTAAAAATCAGCGGGCAGTTGAATATCACTTCAACAGAGCACCCCCTCCATGGTTTTCCTGGTTCCAACTGCAGCTTTAAGAAAATAGAATGCCCTGAAGCAAATGGCAGGTGTATTCGATAGTTGCAGGTGAAAGAAAGCCTCACTCTATTTGCGATGCCCCAATGATTTTGAAAGAGGGTTGAGGAAAAGTCTGCAATGGAAATTTAAAAAAATTGCCAAAAAACATGTAATGTAATAAAGATTGCTCAGAGAACAGAATACAGGAACAGGTTAAAATATGTCCCTCTAGGATATCAGGTGTGTTACCTGTGCTCATGAACCACCAAGCCGTACCAGCCCTAAAGCGGAAAAGGGAAGGAGAGACCTCTCCCATTGAGGGAGGCTGAGTGTCGGATAAAAGGTGGGCTCTGCGATAGCAAGGTATCTGTGAACAGCTTGCACCAAGTGTTTCGTTAACTCATTTTTAAACCTACTAGCTTCAGAAATCCCAAAAATAGCCCTTGACCAGGGATTTATCATATTTTTTAATACTCTTCGGAGACAGAATAAGAGAAGCCAACCCCAGCACCCTAAATATTCGCGAAATGTAGTTTAACCAGGGAAAGGTGTCACATTTATCGAGGTTAAGACAGTCCAGGATGATGTCTCCACAGAGCTCAGCATGCCGAGGAGCCCACACGCTAACCCACAATATCAGTGGGGCTAGCTGAACCCTGTCTGCTATTTATTGCTGGTAGAGCTCCAAGTGCAAAATATGACAAGCAGCAGTCATTGGCAGGTGTAAAAGCCTCCAGCATATACGTTTTTTCTCTAGCTGGAGCAGGGCACTGTAATGACACCCCAAAATCCCTGCCCCATACGTGGAACCTGGGACACACTGTGCATGGTATACTGTCACCATTGACCAGAATAGAAATTGTACAAGTAGAGAAATAGAGAATTGGTGATAAATGGAGGAGCAATGTGCTGTCCAATCAGTTCCCGAGATGTTACGTTGCAACATGGAGTTTTTAGGGCAGCATCTGAATTTCAATCTTTTGACTGTATTGCAAAATATTTATTGTTCTTGCTCAATTCAGAGATTTCCAAAATTTCCCAATCCAACTTATGCAATGCCTCCTACCTAACTCTGAGAGCATGCTTGCAGGCATAACGGCCAGACCAGACTACGGCATGAGCACGTGGAGATGTAGCCAAAGTCGATCTTAATCTCCGTTCTTCTTCTGAGCAATGCTCGTCAAACCAGCACGAGTCCCCCATATCTGCCTTTGTGGGTGTAAGAAGATGTTGCTTGATTGCCTTTGGGTATGCACCATGATTAGATGTTTCCCCCGCTTTTGTTCGGCAATTTATACATAACCATTGGTGTTGAGTCAGTAGTAAACACAGTACGTTTTTTCAGGCCTTTAAGACGCCATATAAGCTTGAGACCGCCAGTGGAGTGCTGGGTGGGAATAGCACCAGCAGCGGGTTGAAGCCTACTTACAAGTAACCACACTAAGGCTCCTAAGGTCCTATGATCCCCCAGTCAGTCAGCACAACTTCCCCATTAAGAAAGTAGTTCATGTAGTCCCCAGTCACAAAAATATAGTCAATGGTGGATGTGCGACCAGGTCCCCTGAAAGTTGGTGGGGGAAACTCGTCCTCACTAAGAGTGTCAACTAAATTAATCAAGTCATGCTACACCAAATGACTAGCCAACTCGAAGCTTCTCGCTTACCTGAGCTCTCCGTGCGATACTCCCTCATTGCTCCTTCCCTTCCACAGTTGCCCAACCAGATTGGCATTGAAATCCACATACAACAGATTGCGGTGCCGCACACACAGAATTACCATTGGAGGCCTGCAAATTAGAGAGAAGATTTAACAGCTTGGAAAAATAAACACATGTGGGATTAACTAAATCCTCATTATAAAAATAAATAAATAAAAAATAAATCTAGAAAAACTATCTTGTATCTATGATATTTGAAATGATATGGATCCAGAGTCAATAAATGTAACTTTCGCACAAAGATTTACACAAATCCAAATCGCTCGGTGTCCAATGGCCCTTCCACTGGAAAGGAAATAGCTTGGCAGGTATAGGAAGCGTAGCTATCGAAGGAGGTAGGTGCATCGGCCCATGTCTCTTACAGCTCAATGATGTCATACCTATTAATAAAGGTCCTCCTATCTGTATTCTCTACTTCCCTTTGAGCCCTGCAATGTACTAACTCATAAGGTCAACAAGCTCACCCTCTAGGAGAGGCGCTTGCAACTTACTATTGGTTAAGATTGTGAGTATTATAGTACACACTTAGTCCACACTTGCGAGGACATCAAATCTGTTAGATGTAGGAATATGATAGCGGGAAATTGGCTGCCCTACGTTGACTTCAGGACGTTGCAGGGTAGCGCCTGGTATTACACTGAGTGGATAGTGGGCTAGAGGTAAAGATGGAAACAGCCGTTGGTGCCCGTGGAAAACGTTAGATTGATCAGGTTGAGCACCCACTGAGCTAATACTTCACTGGGGGTAGTAGCTCGAAGATTTGTAAAAGAATCCCAGGGCCACCGTATGTCACTTACATTACATAGGATTACATCAAGACTACTTCAAATAGTTAGCATGCTCATTGTATATTTGTTATAGTACAAAACATTCATTAGACATTAGGTTGAGAATTCTTTATTCATTTCTCCTTTTGATAATCCATTTAACACGGTAACCAACGCGTTTCATCCTCATGGACTTCTACAGGGCTACAAAAACCCACATAAACACAACACTTTATATACAATATATACATAGCAATAATCAAAATCTGTAATATATTAGACACATAGTTATACATTCCACAAGATAATCACTGAAAAAATCATAATTTGAAAAAATTATATTAGATCAACATAGTTGTTTCTAAACTGTTCAATTTGCATGTAGAACTCAGCTCTCATATAATTGTACATAAATATATTTTTATGTATAGAAAGGTTTCTTTTCAGTTTACAGCTGCATTCTTTAGATTTCGTTAAAAACCACATGTTATCATAAACCATTTACGTTCACCATCTTTTTTAAACGTTGTGTTGGTGGTAGCGGATCAGCAGCTGCACGGCATTCTCTCTTTCCACCCCTTCTAGGTTTCACCAGAGGCAAGATTTTGAAAACATTTAAGACATTTGCCTTTGTATATATCGATTATGATGTATTTTGAGACTTCAATTGATTATTGCTGAGAAACTGAATTTAGCCTTGAAAAAGCCCTGGCGCAATTCGCCAAAGAGGGCGAAACACGTGTCGGCTGTCTTCGTTCAATTTTGTATTAATAAAAATGATATACTCTTCCTAAACCTCGAATCGACCTCATCTGTTGAATGATAATTTGAATCAAAGATTAAAGGATTTAACCTAAAAAACATCACGCACAAAAAACTGGAACATATACTCTACTTCTTATAAAACTATTTTCTTCTAAAACTCTAAAAGGTCCAGAGTTTTCGAGTATGTTTCCCCCACAAAAACTTCTGTAAAAACAGATATAGTCCTGGAATCCTTGGACCTTCAATGCTCAGTAATTATGAACGTTCACCATCAGCGATGCTGATGATGAAGGTAGTGGGCACATAACAGCTGTTTCAAAAAGAGCTGAAGACACACTTCTTTGAGGACCACCACATCACAATGCAGTAACAATTCAATAGCCAGCTAATTCTTCTACCATTCCATGACTTCATGCAATGACACCCTTGCGGGCCGCAGATGCTGCATGGTGCAGTAGAACTGATGTGGTGCATTGTCACAACCTAAATCACACCAAACTCTCCTCAGGAAGAGGGATGTGGTACATTGTATTTCCTTTCTCAGTGTGTCCTAAGGCACCACTACATGGTACAAAAATATTTGTTGGTCTTCCAGTTTTCCAAGGAGCGTTAATGTAAGCCCATAAGCAGAAATGTGCTCCTATTTGCATGTGAAAGGCTATCTCTGCCGCCTCAGTGGGCTGTTTAACTCGTGATGGCCTACTAGAACAACACTTGGCAAAGTCAATGGTCCTCGCTGATGAGAGGCAGAATATTGCTTTATCAATGATTAGTCAGCATGATTGTAAGTAAAACAATAGAGCTCTAATGTGTCCAATGCTGACTGCGTCAGGGCACTTTATGTATTGGGCGGGGCAGACCAAGGAAGGGGCTATAAGGACAACAGGGATCAAGGGTGTGGGGGGGGAAAGGGCTGATGCGACCAGCGCTGGTCACATCATGTCACTTTTTATTGTTTATGGCAAGGTGTGGAATGGAGGAAGCACAGAAAGTGGAAGTTTGAGGCAGCAGGGAGGAGAGCAACAACATCGACAGCGGGTGGGGTAAGCAACAAGACAGTAGAGTGGCAAGCAACAAGACAGACAGTGTGTGATGGGAGGAAAAGCAACAACTGGGGCATTGGGAGGGGTACAGCACAAAACACAGACAGAGGGAGGGGCAAGCAACAACAAGGACAGCAAGAACGGGGTGGCAGGTAACATGGAGAGCGCAGACACGTGGAGGACTGGGAGCAAAATAAGGAGGATGAATGCACGAGGGAGACTCCTGGAAAAGACCCGGATTCTAATTGAGTGTTTAGACAAAAAGAAAAAGCAGGACTTTATTTGCAGTGGAAGAACACAGAAGTACTTGCACTTGGTCCATGCTCCAGGAAAGGGACAAACACAAGAAGGAAACCTGCTCCAACTTGTGGAAAATAAGCAAACGAGAATGACAATGAAGCCAACCAATGGTACAAATTAAACAAAATGTTTTTCTAGCGCTGTCTGAGGCGAGGTCTAAGAAAGACAGAAAATCACGCGCTAAATTTTACTCTCAATTACACAAGTCTGGCACGTTGCACTTTGACATATGATACCATCAGCTATTCCTTGTTTTTATGCCAACAGGATGTTCCATTGCTGGGATTTTAGTTTTGCTTTTAAGGCTTTCAGTATGAGCTCAAAATCTATACATGCTACGTGCTGTTGAGTAAAACGACACAATGGGCTAAAGGTGTTGTACATGACATGCAGGCTTTTGTCAGCTATGTTTAACAAGCATTTGCAATGCATTAGGTCTCGGATTTTCGAGAGTTTAAGCTATGGCTATTATTTTTGTTTTTTAAAACATAAATAAAAGACATTGTTAAATACAATGCCAATGGCTTATACTTAGGTAAATGTGAGACATATTGTATGGCAAATGCTTGTTTCTGTTTGCATTTAGAACTTTTTTCCTCCATCCCGAGGCTGAACTTTGGAATAGAAAAACGTCAGCAAAAGACTACATTCACTGGGGAACAAATGAAAGGAAGGCGAGGAGAGGGTAAGGGTGATTTGTTGAAGGAGTGTTTTTCTGCAAGTGAGAAGAAGCTAGACAGAAAGAGGGAATAAGAGGAAACAGGATTGTCCCTTCAAAGCTAACTCACACAGAAAAACCACCAACATGGTCACTGTAAATACCACAAAACTCACAGCAAGTGTGTAATATTGTTAACACCTCCCATACAGTCATATCCACTTAATGACTTGTACAGTTAAAAATACTATTTATTTTTACCTGACTAAAAAAGTGAAGTGTTTCAGCATCCTTGCTCTTCAATAACAGTAAAGATTTTCAGAGTCACAAAGGTTTGACCCACAGGAGTTCAACAACGTTCCCAAAAGTACAAAACGAGATTGACTGCAGAGTTCTCTTCAAATTAGGTCATGTTCATGCGCATTTGATCAACATCAACCCAAAAACTGCATCAGCTTACTTCATCACAAAACAGGGGAACATCCTTTTCAACGCAACTTTTAACACGCAGTGCCTTTACGACGCAACTATTACAACGCATGTCAGTACAACGTATTGCGCTGGGGGCGCTCTAGGATAGGGAATAGATTTAATTTACTATCCAACACCTTCCCTACTATCCACGGGGACTGGAGTTGGAATAGTAAATTAAACTATTCACTATCCAGCACCCTTTAACGCTATGCGTTGTAACAGCATGCGTTGTAAAAACTGCGATGTAAAGGCATGCGTGGTAAAAGCATGCGTTGTAATGTTATACATCCCACAAAACATGTCTTAATATACCAACCATATTCCCAGATGCCCAACAATTAGCACCAATGATAAGCTACAACTGAGGCAACCAACAATCATAAAAAGGCAAAAAATTAAGTACTAGAACATAATACAAGGACTGGCAAAGTCAATAGGCCAGGCCTTGCCAAGCTCACCTTGCACAAAACATTTTTATTGCACAAACATACCACAAAATTGGAGAAAGCCCGCTGTCTCCTAAATATGGCAGAATAAGAGTGGTTTGCAATAAAACATGTTTAAAGTTAAAAAATAACTACCACACATCATCTTAATGGACGTGTATTTCTGATGTTGATGGACAGGTGTCCTTACAACAACTATAGATACCCTTTTAGCTTAATGCACATCACAGAAAATTATGGAGCAAAAAAAGGTACTACTGGCTTGGAATTACTGTAAAGTGAAGCCAGCCTAAACATACAAGGAGAAGTACAAAATATAAGTAAATAAATAAAAACAATAAAGAATAGGAATAATAAAAAGCATTGGCAAACTAAGGCACTAACTTACAATCCTGACACTAAAGTTAATTTGTGTTCAGGCATAATTATGTTGTTGTGGGCATCTGCAAAATGACAGCTAGACACACCAAAAATGAATGAGGCCAACCCATATGTACGTATGTATATGTCATGAGCCTTTTCAACGTATCAGCCTGTCTCTATGCTAGAAAGAGGACTGGGTAAACTTCCTATGTGGAAAACTAGAGAATGCTGATCAAAATATCCGTTCACTTTAACATGGGAATTCATTATTACAGCGCTTGCCACCAGAGCTTATACATTCATATTGTAAGCTTGTGTATATTTAATTTCTACAGAGGCACATGCCAGTGATTTCCTCCCCAGTGCAATTCTACAGCCACTAAACACAGTTTCAGCAGAGGAATTAAATTAAAAAGTACCATTTGGACAGGACATGGAAATGTAGAAGGACAAATACATACCAATAAGTAAGTATTTTGTCATCACGTTTTTTTTAGGTCTCGCGACCTGCGTTGCACTGCGCAGAAGTGCACACGCAAGTCGCGTGAGCTTTAGTAGGTAAAAACAGGGATTGTGAGCTGACCTAGGAATCGTACAAGCTCGTGTGTGTGCGTTTCCTTTTCAGCTCCCCATTGGCCTTTGCGTGCATCTTATTGTAAAAGACTGCACGCAATTGGCCCGAAGCACACGCATAGCTCCTCCCATAGCCTATTGGTGTCTATTACATGCACCAAGCGCGTAATAGACACCAATAGGCTGTGGGAGGAGCTATGATTGTACCCACACAGACGTGACGTGCGCACCACTTGTTTCCAATTGCTTTACTTCTGCAGCTATGGCGGCACCCGCTCTTTGATGTTTAAATGTAAATCGCGCGTACCGGCATTCTAATACAGTGGCTTTCATCCTCCAAAGCCTTTCACCCCGTTACCCAACAGAGCGCAATTAAGGAGAATTTAACATGTAAATCTAAAGCATGGGTGCCGCGATAGCTTCAAAGTAAAGCAGTCAAAAAAAAATGCACACTTTATTTCGATTGCTTTACTTCTGAAGCTATCACCGCACCCGCCCTTTGATGTTTAAATGTGACTCGCGAGTGCCGTCATTCTAATATAGCGACTTTCATCTTCCAAAGACTTTCAGCCTGTTACCCAACAATGCGCCAAATGGGAGAATTTAAACACCGCAAACCCAGCCAAAAACAACGAGCAGGAGACAACACCAGCCACAAGGTCCTGCTCGTGCCCGCATCCGAGATTCTCGATGGCAGAACAGTGATGAGCAACAGGCACACACCAAAACTGCATTTCTAAACAAAATAGCCTACTTCCATTTCCACCAAGCGGCGGCCACCGCGAGCACTGCAGCAGGCCAAAATAAAGGATTTTCCACATAGGAACAAATTTCCCACAAGCAAAGCCTTCAGCCCTCCACACAATAGAGCTGAAAAGGGACAAAAATCAAAGCCCGCAACCCCAGCACAAACCAACGAGCGAGAGGTATCACAAGGTCCTGCTTGTCTCCCCGCACCCAAGTTTACTCACCGGCAGAGCAGGAAATAGGAACGGGCACTCAACCAAAGCTGCATTTTTCAACCTGCAAATGCCTTCCTCCATTTCCACCACCCGGCGGCCACCGCAAATACTACATCAGGCAAAAGAAAAGATTTCCCATGCACAAAACAGCGTTCCACAAACAAGGTTAGTCTGTGCACCCTCCTTCAAAGCGCGGACGTCTTCCTCCCTCTCCCCCCCACCCCCTCGGAGTACCCATTACTCCCAGAGAACTCGGGTTCAGGGTCAGCACCGTTTTTTCAGGTACTCCATTTTCAGAGGCTTCAAAAAGGGCAGGAGTGAGTATCTTTTTCTTTGCTTTACTAACTCTAACTAAAGGTTTCTCTCACGCCCAAAATAGCTCATTGGTCATTGTTTTAAGCACATTAGCTCAAGCTAATCTCACGAGTACATCACTATCTTTATTCCGTCAAGATTCAGAAGTGCCTACCCCGTGCGCTCACCCACGGTCATCAGCCCCTATGGACTCACCCTGCACTGTCTGCCTAACCCTCACCCTCCTCACTCTCTTCCTTCTTCCTCATACCCCTCTCTTCACTCTCCTTTCTTTTGAATCATGCTACTCTCCTCCTCACTTTCCTACATTATCCCTCATGCTGTTCTTCTCCTCACTCTCCTTCCCAAAACTTCACACATTCTTCTCCTTCTAACTCTATGCTTCACACTGCTTCACAGCTAACAATTACAATCCAAAACACATAATTCCACTACACCTCACATCCCTACACTCAATAGCACATATCTAAAATGCAATACCATTAGCAAAGCCAAACTCTCGAACTTAAACAAATTTGAGAACTATTGAATTTTTAATGCGTATTTCCTTTTGAAAGCGCAACAGCATTTGTCTGCATTTCGCCGCCATCTTCCTATTACCCCGATGCTTGATTCCCCATAAGGATTTACATGGAAAGACACTCGTGTGCGCGCTATTGGATGTCACTTGCTGGAGGAACTACACTGTCAGGACTACAGCTATATAACCGAGCAGTGAGTGCAGCGCCCAGCTGCCGGCATGTCGAGAGGAGCACGCAATGAGAATAGGTGGAATCTGCACTACATTGGTATTTCATTAAAATGATGTGCAGAACTCAGTAATTCAATCTCCCAACGGACAATTGCACTTATCCCAAGTTCTAGTTAAAAGACTAACGAACTGAGTCTACCGCACCTAAAAATGTGACAGAAATCTGGAAAGAATGATACACAGAGTACAGCATTGGCATAGTGCTATTTCACGTCCTGATTGCGTCAAAGCACTGGCATCACACAACAACAAGCATTTGCAATGCATTAGAAGTTGGCGCGAGCAGCGGCATAAAAGCGAGTGTCAACCGGTCCTGTCACGGGCGCTGACAACATAAAAGAGGGAATGTACTCGTTAATGAGTCAGTCTGCACCCCATCGCTAGCCAAACAGCCATCTTACAATTACACTGCAGAGGAAAAGATATAAAAGAGTTTGCAAAATGTTAACGTACTCCAAACGTTTTAATTTTTTAAGTAAAACACAAATTGAGCTTTCTGTAAAAATATGTATAGTATATGGCTAACGTTCTGTTACTCTCTATTGGACAACAGGAGGAGGGTGGCAACAAGAAACTAAGAGCAGCGCTAGATTGCTGGCTCGGCTCCATGTAAAAAAACACTTCCGGAGCAGCCGAGTGTTCTTTTCCGGGGCCGGGGCCTGCCTCTAAATGACTGCGCACTACTTTCAAACAAGCATTTGCAATGCAATATAACTCGCAATTACGCAAGACGTATTGCATTACAAATAGGATGAAGTAGTTTAAGAAGGCATGTATGCGAGTGGGGGGGTGAGGGTGCGGCTGAAAAGTGACAAATTGCGCAAGGGTGCAGTGGGGAGGACAACAGACAGAAAATAGTGTTTGAGTAATGGGTCCAATAGCTTCAGAAGGAGCAAAATGACAAGGTAGGAGTCAGGAGACGGGACTTAAAAGCCTAACACCAATCACAGTGCAGATTTTATGAATGAAGCCAATCAAAAAGATGGGCAGAAAGTGGGTGGAGCTTCCCCCACTATAGTGTATACAGCATCTCTCTGACGAGACAGCGCGTGCGCTGCCTAGTCCGAGACCTAAAAATGATCCAGAGTCATCTATTCCATTTCCATAGCTTCTGGTTTCACATGCAAAACCCCAAAAATAATCTCTGCTCACATATTTTGTGAGGGTTCAGTCTTTCACTCATATAATGCATTAAAAAAAGTATCGACAATGCAATTTCTATTCCACAAACAGACATAAACATACAACTACTGAAAGGAACAGGCTTATGGAATTTTCATACATTTATGTACTCATATAGGATGCTGAACCCCCACCTACCTAGTAATGATGGGATTTATGCGTAGCATAGGGGATTCATCTGTGAGAACTGTGTCTACTGCTTCTACAGTTTTGTATTAATGTGGTTTCTAGTTTGGTGAAATTATGTCTCTTATTTAGACATTTATGTTCTCTCTTTGGTAAACTGTTAGATGTATATTAAAATTGTATGTGGGTGAACTAAAAATGTTTTTACTAGTGTCTCCTCACCACAAGTTTTTAAATATGAGAGCCAAGCTACGGTCCCTGCTTCTGATTCTGTGTTTGTAGATACAGCTCCTACAAGTGAAACTAAAGTACAGGAAATGATAGAGGAGAAGCTTTTGGAGACCCCAGGGGCCAGGCGTCCCCCCAGGGCTACAGATATCTCACAGCAACTACTGTAAATGGGTTCCTTTATCATATGGCATGTTTACCAGCGTCACATGCTTGGGGGTAGACTGGGGCATAGTTCCAGAGGACACACTCGCGATATTAGAGGGGCTCTCAGCATATGCAGCATGTTCAACAGGGCGAGTCACTGTAATCCTGTTTAATGAAACATAGTAGTATATGTGTACAGTGGTTCCAACATTTTGATGTAACCAAATAATTTTGTTTACTTGAGAGTAGCCAACCAATGCAATAAACCTCCAAAATATGCATATATATATATGGAACTTTAGAAGATGAAAAAACTTCTATTGATGGTAATACAATAAACTTAACTGGAACATGTCGGATCTCCACGTGACAGCAAATAATAAACGTGACACATCATTATTTTGTAAACCTGCAGTACGCAACACTTTGTTGAGGTTAAATAGTGAGTGTCCATCTAGCCTGAAGTATAATTTACCTTTTGACCCATTGTTATGTATCAGATGTAACTGTACGAAGAAACACAGGGGCATATGTACAAGCCCCTATCACCACCACAACGTCACTTTTACGTACGTTGTGGTGGCGATAGGGACTGCGCCTTATGTAGAAGGCAGCGTTAAGCCACTTAACATGGTTTCACGCTGCTTTGTACATAAGGCCCCCTTTCCGCTATGGTTAGGGTGAAAGGGGCTTGCAGTGGGTGTTGTGGTGGGCGTTGCACGGCAACACCTATTCTATTTGACTTTTCTCCCTATGTACAAGGGTGGCGCACATGGGAGGGAGCGTAAAAATGAAGACCAGGAAAACCCTGGTGTTAAATTGGCAAAACGAGGAGAAATGCATTATTTCTTCTGTTTTTTGCTTTTTCCATGGCAGCACACATCGAAAAAATAAAATGCCATGGTTTGATTTTGTACAGTAAGGAGTCTCTTCCTGTACATAAACAAACCTTTTTAAAATTTCAATTTTGTCACTTTCATGTGCGCTGTTGCAGTTTAGGATTGTTTGTGTGCCGGAAGGGACACGTTCCTACACATAACCAGCCGTCCCCGGCACGCAGACACTCTTGCACTCTGGTGCAAGGGTGCCTGCGTTGACGCTAAGTTGTTAAACTTAGCGCCAGGGCAGAGGGAAACGCAAGGCTGCACCACATTCTTGTAAATATGGTGCAGCCTTGTGTTTCAGAAGTGGCGCAGCGTGTCATTAAGCCAAGAAGGCGTGATATACGTACTACAGTGCTCATGCCACCACATCTACATCAGACAGACTACAGACTACTCAGAAGGTTAGAGCCCGCATTTTATAGCATCAGAGAAGGATTAAGTGTGATACTTCTAGAGCACCCCTGGTTGAGCATTAGCAGTCCAATATACATCCCTCTGAGGACTGTTGCAGACAATATTTTTTGTACCCTTTCCCTCTGTTCAGTGTGTATTCATATTGTGCCAACTTCTTGAGATCATCACTCCGAACTCTAGAGGAGTCGACTATGCTGCTACTTTAACCATTTGGAAACTGAAATTGATCAACAGGGTCAAATCCATTCACCATGGTTTCAATGAAATGGAAGAGTGGGGACAAGTAGCAACACTCTGATATAAATAATTTTTCTCTTCTACGTGTATTACAACCTAAGAATTGATTTAACAAACCTAATGTTTGGATTAAGAGATTATCATTCCGTTTTTTATTTTTCACTCTATGGAAATAACTGGAAATATGGTAATTCCTGATGGTGAGAAAATGCATTTCTCTTTATGAGGCAAATATCCAAGTGCAAAATACAGGGCTGGTTCACAAAGAGGAAACTTGCACATTTCTGTAAATGTAAGAATTTTTGCAATTCAGAAAGGAATTTTGCGATTAGTATCTTTATGAATGTGGATTATTCACACTTCCGCACATGAAAAGATAGGCAGTTGTAAAGATACTACTCATAAAATTGCTTTGTAAATTGAAAAATATCATAGTTTTAAACAAAAGTGTAAATGTACCTTTTTAAATCAGGCACACCGTCTTTAGCATCATGGATTACGTATATGACTCCTCACAACATTCCACATATCTAAATTGACTCCTTGGAGCAGTTAATTTGACTGGGGAATAAAGCAAGACCCACTCTGCTTTTGTTACAGTGTATATTTCACATAACACTATATTTTATTGGTGAGTTGCTAGAGCTTCCACCTAATGGCACCATTGAACCAGGTCCAACACCTTTGGATGGTTATTACCACTTTGTATGTTCTACTTTGTCAGAAAATGCAATAATTTTTGCCTGAATTTGATTCAACACAATGTATGTGAGAGTAGTCTTCACATACTGAAATATAGCACCCACTTTTGTTTCTCAATCGATATGCGACACAAGATTTTTCCTTCTTTATAAAGTTAATCACGATAATCTAGATTTGTTGAGTACACACAAACACACAAACAGGCACACGCACATATATATATATATATAAAAATTAATTCACTTATTTGAATAGGTGATGTATCATTATTTGATGTTTCACACGAAACAGATACTGGTGTTTCTTATTAAAAGATTGAGAATTTGCTCCACATCTCCATTGGTGTGGAGAAAAGTGGAGGTCTAATTAGCAGAAGTGGCATCACTTTAAATTGTAATGAAGTAGGACTATTATGTATATATGATGATGAATGTGAAATCACCTATTCTACATTTTAATTCGAGATACTAAGGATTTATTGATGTGTTCTGTAACACATATTTTTATTTACACGGGTAAGTATCATAATGTTGTACTTATAAGCCTCAAGCATGCTTTACGTAAAAGGTATTTTATTACATTGTAGGATGTAACCATCACCTTGTTGTTCTGATGAAGACCCTCTACCTAATTAACTGAAGTGGTTGAAATTTTGACAAATGTATTGACTGGCCATTCATTGTACAAACAAAAAGCCTGAACTAGTTTAGTAGTCAATGCTTGTATAAAGAGGACTGTTGCAGACAATATTTTTTGTACCCTTTCCCTCTGTTCAGTGTGTATTGATATTGTGCTAATCACTGGCACTATACTGCCATGTGGAGCACCTTCTTTTATATTGAAATTTATTGTATACATTTCACCTTAAACCTTCATTTGAATCTCTGGTGCATTTTGCTGCATATAAGCAACTGTTCTCCTCTGGCCTCACCGTCTCCTGCCAGCATTAGCTGTCTTACTTTCTGCCTCCTGCTTCACACTTCTCTATAGTTGAACGTGACTCTCGCCTCATCTTCCTGCCTTCTCTGCTTTACTGTGTGTTTCTCAATGGTTTTTCAAAGTTGCCTGACTCCAGGCTTTTTTTTAAAGACTTTTATTATCTTCTACCCTCTTCCTAGCTTTCGTCTTCCTGCTCTCGTACACTTTTATTCCCCTGATTGCCCCGAATCTATCCTGAACTCTTTGCCCTACTCTTTGGTGCCTCCTTTAGCCCACACTGTCATGCCGCTCTTTGTAGTACATCCATTTCTCCCGCCCCTCTTGCTAGACTTTGATGACCCGCTTTTCCTAGTTCTTCACTGCCCCACTTGCTGACGCCTCTGCCTCACCCTTTTTGTTTAGATCCTCCTGCATGCCATTATCACCTTCTTTCTGCATCTCTTTGGTTGTTTTACTTTCTTGCCCCCTTGGGCACATCTCTTGACTCTCTTTTTCTGCCTATTTACTGCCCCTCCATACCTGTGTATTTCCTCATAGCCCCTGCCCCTCCATACCTGTGTATTTCCTCATAGGTTATTCCTCATTGTCTGTCCTGTCTAACACCTGCTTATTTTTCATTTCACCTCCTTACCATTGCCATTATTTTCCCTTTTATCCTTCCTGATACTCTATTCTATCGCCAACTCTGGGCTCCTTCATAGCCTACCCTACTAAGCTTGTTTACTTGTACCTAACCAAACAACTTGCAGACTACAGAGATATTTACATGCAGTGATTTCTTCAAGAGGTGCACTCACTTAGTGTACTAACTAAGAGGAACTGCAATCAAATAAGGGGAATGTGCTGGACACTGAAAGGACTTTACTATTCTCCCTCAGTCTAAACCATTGTGGGAAATGTGTTGAAAAATTGAAGGTGCCAGACTTACTGCTAACACTCTAATCCAAACCAATTTGGTAAATATGCTGGATACTGATGTTGGCAAGTTGACTATTCCAGCTCCGATCTACATCACTTCGGGTAAGGTGTTGGACATTAAGGGGATTGTATTTACTACTTCTTCTCCAATGTAAACCACATTGGGGGAGGTATCGAACATTGAAGGGGCAAAAAGTACTATTACCACTCTAATGTCAACCATTTTGAGGAAGGTATTGGACACTAAAGGGGTATATTTGCCTGTTGTTTGTTAATGGATTACTTGTTAATGTTTAAATATAATGCATTGCCATAGTCAAGATGTGCTGTGACCAATGCAATAACTTCTGCTACTCCGAGTTCAACTGATAAAAGGAAAACGTTTTTCAGAATTTTGATGATAAAAAAGAAGAACTCACAGCCCTATTGACCTGAGAGTATGATAAATCTTTATTCGGCCAATCTATGGCCATAAAACACACAAAACAATCAAACATTATTCAAGATTTGTAAAAAGTGCAAAGTGCCAGAAAACTGGATAAAATAAATTAAAATTTTATGCAGGAAGCGTAAAATAGAGGGTTTAAAAATCAGCAGGCAGTTGAATATCACTTCAACAGAGCACCCCATCCATGGTTTTCCTAGTTCCAACTGCAGCTTTAAGAAAAGAGAATGCCCTGTAGCAACTGGCAGGTGTATTCGATAGTTGCTGGTGAAACAAAGCCTTTCTACATTTGTGGTGCCCCAATGATTTTGAAAGAGGGTTGAGGAAAAGTCTGTAATGGAAATTAAAAAAATTGCCAGAAAACCTTTAATGTAATAAAGATTGCTCAGAGAACAGAATATGTCCCTCTAGGATATCAGGTGTGTTACCTGTGCACATGTACCGCCAAGCCGTACCAGCCCTAAAGCGGAAAAGGGAAGGAGAGACCTCTCCCATTGAGGGAGGCTGAGTGTCGGATAAGAGGTGGACTCTGCGCTAGCAAGGTATCTGTGAACAGCTTGCGCCAAGTGTTTCGTTAACTCATTTTGCAACCTTCTAGCTTCAGAAATCCTAAACATAGCTCTTGACCAGGGATTTATCATCTTTTTTAATACTGTCCGGAGACAGAATAAGAGAAGCCAACCCCAGCACCCTAAATATTCGCAAAATGTAGTTTAACCAGGGTAAGGTGTCACATTTATCGAGGTTAAGACAGTCCGGGATGAGGTCTCCACAGAGCTCAGCGTGCGGAGGAGCCCATACGCTGACCCACAATATCAGTGGGGCTAGCTGAACCCTGTCTGCTATTTATTGCTGGTAGAGCTCCAAGTGCATAATATGACAAGAAAAAGTCATTGGCAGGTGTAAAAGCCTCCAGCATATACGTTTTTTCTCTAGCTGGAGAAGGGCACTGTAATGACACCCAAAAATCCCTGCCCCATACGTGGAACCTGGGACACACTGTGCATGGTTTACTGTCACAATTGACCAGAATAGAAATTGTCCAAGTAGAGAAATAGAGAATTGGTCAACTCAGTATATTCTTCAAGGTGATAAATGGAGGAGAAATGTGCTGTCCAATCAGTGCCCGAGATGTTACGTTGCAACATGGAGTTTGCAGGGCAGCATCTGAATTTCAATCTTTTGACTGTATTGCAAAATATTTATTGTTCTTGCTCAATTCAGAGTTTTCCAAGATTTCCCAATCCGACTTATACAAGGCCTCCTACCTAACTCTGAGAGCATGCTTGTAGGCATAACAGCCAATCCAGACTACGGCATGAGCACGTGGAGATGTAGCCAAAGTCAATCTTAATCTACGGTCTTCTGCTGAGCAATGCTCGTCAAACCAGCACGAATCCCCCATATCTGCCTTCATGGGTGTAAGAAGATGTTGCTTGATTGCCTTTGGGTAATGCATCATGATTAGATGTTGCCCACGCTTTTGTTCGGCAATTTACAAATAACCATTGGTGTTGAGTCAGTAGTAAACACAGTACGTTTTTTCAGGTCTTTAAGGCACCATATAAGCTTGAGACTGCCAGTGGAGTGCTGGGTGGGAATAGCACCAGCAGCGGGTTGAAGCCTACTTACAAGTAACCACACTAAGGCTCCTAAGGTCCTATGCTCCCCCCAGTCAGTCAGCACAACTTCCCCATTAAGAAAGTAGTTCATGAAGTCCCCAGTCACAAATAATAGTAAATGGTGGATGTGCGACCAGGTCCCCTGAGAGTTGGTGGGGGAAACTCGTCCTCACTAAGAGTGTCAACTATATAATCAACTATATAACAAAGAGGGTTTTGGCAAAAGCACAGTAAGGCTGTGCCAAATAGAGAATGAACAAAGGGATTGCCAGTACTGTGCGATTCTTTAGGATTATTTGACAAAAAGTTGAGCGAAGGATTACTCAACCCAAAGACCACTATTTCAGTCAAGGATCTTTATGAAAATTAATTTATTTCATTAGTTTTTTGGTTTGCTTTATTCTTTTTTCTTTTTTTCTTTTTACTTTCTCATAAGCTGAAATTAACCAGTCAAGTTGAAACAAAACAATAATTATAAGTGAGTGTTCACAATGAACTCAACATGTAAAACACACTTGTTTAAAGGTTCATTTCAATACAATAACCAGAGAACCAAAGACAGTGGGGGTATAAAAACCCAAATCACAATTCACCAATACAACATATAAAATGACGCTTTTAGACAACGATTAGACGATAGACAACATATAAAATGCATGGGGCTAATAAAGCCTCTATTTAAATCCAAATTATTCAGGATAGGACCTATTGCAGAATCTCTGCTCTAATCCAGAAAAGGCCTATACCTCTAAATGAAAACGTGCCACATTAGACATATCTTTTTTGCATACACGACCACACACTGTGTTTATATTTTACAGATTTTCAAAGAAGAGAAGGTTGGTCGCAAAGAACAGAATAAATCAGAATTAATGAGGAGAGTGGGGGGGTCGACGCGTTTCAAATCTCTGCTTAAGTAAAGAGATTCTCTTCAGGACCGACAGACATGATCTGAAAAACATAAATAAACAGACACTCAGTCGAAACCACACATGAGGGACCTTCAGCTCACATACTGATCAGCGCAATAGATATCATACCTGTGTATGCTTGTCACAGTGTTTAAGTCATGAAGTCTGAAACAAAAAGAAGAAGAAGAATGGGCCATTCTAAGTATATTGCAGACAATTTGAAGGGGGTCATGGCCACACAAGTTTAAAGAGCAAACAACTTACGTTGTTGATGTTTGCGATAGTCCACAGGGAAGTTTAAAGGGCATGTGGGGGTTAATTAACCCAGCTTACACATTGATCTGATGGCAACTCCTAGAAAAATACAAACGGGTGCGTGGTTAGCGAGGCGTGTAAGACGCTTGAGCGATGTATTACAATTCAAAGAGTAAAGAGTTCAATGTGCTTTGGAATAACGCCTGCTCAGCGCGAATGATTTGTCCAAGTGTGTTACAAAGATTACAACCGGCGGCGTTCGTACGGGGGGTTGTAGCCAAGTCATCGGGTAGTAACAACAATGATACCGGGCGGGATGCGGAAATCCAAGGAATGGAGCATTAAACAAGGGGGGGGAAAGGAGAAACGAACGGGGCGTCGTTTACCTTAAATGATTGCTCGATCCTTCTTCAATCACTCCTCGCTCGCAGGGAAGACGCCGTCTAGTTAGGCATATTCAATTCCGCGTTGATCCGGAAGTGGTTATAAAATCAGCAGGCTGTTCATGGGAATTGTAGTCTTTTCTGATTTTGTAGTTCCTTTGAAACAAAACGGGCTTTATGACTTCATATTAAGAAAAATGACCAGAGGTTGATGTAGGCAACGGGCGCCCGGTGTTAGGTTGAAATATTTTGGTTTTGGTAAGCAATTGTGAGTGTTCAGTTTGTTATTATGAACTATTCACATGTTCATGGGATTTATGATGGTGGGTCTCGCAACCAAAGCAGGAAGAAAAATTTATGTGCAAATTTACTCTTATTGCGTCTGGGACTGGTGGGGGAACTAGAAGTGCCTCTCAAACTAGGTGGAATTGAACCATTTAGATACGGTGGTTACGAAGTCTGATTGCCTCTCGGTGGCTGAGGGAGATGTTGTGTCGCTTGAGAGGGGGTTTCTCAATTGTTCAGAAAAGGGCCCTACGTTGGATGTACAGAATGTCTCACAGGTGGTACAATTCGGACAGCTCATTCAAGCCTGTAATGGTGGTATTAAACTTTAAGATTAGCATCGCTTCTCTCTGTCTTAGCTTGGCCTCTAAATCTCCACCTCGTGGATCTGGTTCTACTTTAGATATAATTGTCCATTTGAAATCATCATCCCCGTGAGATTCATCAATCCAGTGCTGGACAAGTGGCGCTGTTAGTACTTTCTTTTTTATACGAGATTTATGTTGTGACATTCTGTGTCTAGCTTCTTGATTCGTTTTTCCAATATATAGCTTGTTGCAAGTACAGGTGATGGCATACACTATATTCCGCGTTTTGCAGTTGGTAAACTGGTCATGTTTCCATGACACACCATTGTGTTGGAAAAGATCACCTTCGACAGTGGAATTACAACATAGACAAGTGCCGCATTTGTGGTGGCCTGTGATTGGAGGGAGGCTTACATAGTCTCGTAAAGTCATTGTTTTAGATTTAGGTACGGCCGCTCTCACAATCTGATTGGCTATACTAGTGTCTTTTTTGAAAGCGAAAAGTGGCACTTCTTTTAGCTGTTCGTCGATTTCTTTAACTAAATGCCAATTTTGATGGATTATCTTTTTCAAAAAATTGGATGCAGGACAAAAGGTTGACACACAAACCGTCCGGTTTAGTTGTTTCTTCTCTTTCTTTTGAAGAAGTTCTTCGCGCGGTGTCCACCACGCTCGTTTTATTGCTTGTTTAAGCAATTTGGCTGGGTATCCACGATCTAATAGTCTCTCCTTCAGAATATTGGCATGTGACAGATATTCATCCTTGAAAGTACAATTTCTCCGTATTCGGAGAAATTGTCCTATTGGTAGGTTTTGTTTTAGGTTTCTCGGATGGTTGCTGGAATAGTCCAAAGCCTTGTTACGGTCTGATCGGATACGAATACGGAGAAATTGTACTTTCAAGGATGAATATCTGTCACATGCCAATATTCTGAAGGAGAGACTATTAGATCGTGGATACCCAGCCAAATTGCTTAAACAAGCAATAAAACGAGCGTGGTGGACACCGCGCGAAGAACTTCTTCAAAAGAAAGAGAAGAAACAACTAAACCGGACGGTTTGTGTGTCAACCTTTTGTCCTGCATCCAATTTTTTGAAAAAGATAATCCATCAAAATTGGCATTTAGTTAAAGAAATCGACGAACAGCTAAAAGAAGTGCCACTTTTCGCTTTCAAAAAAGACACTAGTATAGCCAATCAGATTGCGAGAGCGGCCGTACCTAAATCTAAAACAATGACTTTACGAGACTATGTAAGCCTCCCTCCAATCACAGGCCACCACAAATGCGGCACTTGTCTATGTTGTAATTCCACCGTCGAAGGTGATCTTTTCCAACACAATGGTGTGTCATGGAAACATGACCAGTTTACCAACTGCAAAACGCGGAATATAGTGTATGCCATCACCTGTACTTGCAAAAAGCTATATATTGGAAAAACGAATCAAGAAGCTAGACACAGAATGTCACAACATAAATCTCGTATAAAAAAGAAAGTACTAACAGCGCCACTTGTCCAGCACTGGATTGATGAATCTCACGGGGATGATGACTTCAAATGGACAATTATATCTAAAGTAGAACCAGATCCACGAGGTGGAGATTTAGAGGCCAAGCTAAGACAGAGAGAAGCGATGCTAATCTTAAAGTTTAATACCACCATTACAGGCTTGAATGAGCTGTCCGAATTGTACCACCTGTGAGACATTCTGTACATCCAACGTAGGGCCCTTTTCTGAACAATTGAGAAACCCCCTCTCAAGCGACACAACATCTCCCTCAGCCACCGAGAGGCAATCAGACTTCGTAACCACCGTATCTAAATGGTTCAATTCCACCTAGTTTGAGAGGACACTTCTAGTTCCCCCACCAGTCCCAGACGCAATAAGAGTAAATTTGCACATAGATTTTTCTTCCTGCTTTGGTTGCGAGACCCACCATCATAAATCCCATGAACATGTGAATAGTTCATAATAACAAACTGAACACTCACAATTGCTTACCAAAACCAAAATATTTCAACCTAACACCGGGCGCCCGTTGCCTACATCAACCTCTGGTCATTTTTCTTAATATGAAGTCATAAAGCCCGTTTTGTTTCAAAGGAACTACAAAAACAGAAAAGACTACAATTCCCATGAACAGCCTGCTGATTTTATAACCACTTCCGGATCAACGCGGAATTGAATATGGCTAACTAGACGGCATCTTCCCTGCGAGCGAGGAGTGATTGAAGAAGGATCGAGCAATCATTTAAGGTAAACGACGCCTCATTCGTTTCTCCTTTCCCCCCACTTGTTTAATGCTCCATTCCTTGGATTTCCGCATCCCGCCCGGTATCATTGTTGTTACTACCCGATGACTTGGCTACAACCCCCCGTACGAACGCCGCCGGTTGTAATCTTTGTAACACACTTGGACAAATTATTCGCGCTGAGCAGGCGTTATTCCAAAGCACATTGAACTCTTTACTCTTTGAATTGTAATACATCGCTCACGCGTCTTACACGCCTCGCTAACCACGCACCCGTTTGTATTTTTCTAGGAGTTGCCATCAGATGGATGTGTAAGCTGGGTTAATTAACCCCCACTTGCCCTTTAAACTTCCCTGTGGACTATCGCAAACATCAACAACGTAAGTTGTTTGCTCTTTAAACTTGTGTGGCCATGACCCCTGTCAAATTGTCTGCAATATACTTAGAATGGCCCATTCTTCTTCTTCTTTTTGTTTCAGACTTCATGACTTAAACACTGTGACAAGCATACACAGGTATGATATCTATTGCGCTGATCAGTATGTGAGTTGAAGGTCCCTCATGTGTGGTTTCGACTGAGTGTCTGTTTATTTATGTTTTTCAGATCATGTCTGTCGGTCCTGAAGAGAATCTCTTTACTTAAGCAGAGATTCGAAACGCGTCGACCCCCCCACTCTCCTCATTAATTCTGATTTATTCTGTTCTTTGCGACCAACCTTCTCTTCTTTGAAAATCTGTAAAATATAAACACAGTGTGTGGTCGTATATGCAAAAAAGATATGTCTAATTTGGCACGTTTTCATTTAGAGGTATAGGCCTTTTCTGGATTAGAGCAGAGATTCTGCAATAGGTCCTATCCTGAATAATTTGGATTTAAATAGAGGCTTTATTAGCCCCATGCATTTTATATGTTGTCTATCGTCTAATCGTTGTCTAAAAGCGTCATTTTATATGTTGTATTGGTGAATTGTGATTTGGGTTTTTATACCCCCACTGTCTTTGGTTCTCTGGTTATTGTATTGAAATGAACCTTTAAACAAGTGTGTTTTACATGTTGAGTTCATTGTGAACACTCACTTATAATTATTGTTTTGTTTCAACTTGACTGGTTAATTTCAGCTTATGAGAAAGTAAAAAGAAAAAAAGAAAAAAGAAAAACTAATGAAATAAATTAATTTTCATAAAGATCCTTGACTGAAATAGTGGTCTTTGGGTTGAGTAATCATTCGCTCAACTTTTTGTCAACTATATAACCAAGTCATGCTACACCAAATGACCAGCCAACTCGAAGCTTCTCGCTTACCTGAGCTCTCCGTGCAATACTCCCTCATTGCTCCATCCGTTCCACAGTAGCCCAACCAGATTGGCATTGAAATCCACATACAACAGTTTACGGTGCCGCACACACAGAATTACCATTGGAGGCCTGCAAATTAGAGAGAAGATTTAACAGCTTGGAAAAATAAACACATGTGGGATTAACTTAATCATCATTATAAAAATAAATAAATAAAAAATAAATCTAGAAAAACTATCTTGTATCTATGATATTTGAAAAGATATGGATCCAGAGTCAATAATTGTAACTTTCGCACAAAGATTCACACAAATCCAAATCCCTCGGTGTCCAATGGCCCTTCCACTTGAAGGTAGCTTGGTAGGTATAGTAAGCGTAGCTATCGAAGGAGGTGCATTGGCCCATGTCTCTTGCAGCTCAATTATGTCATCTGTATTAATAAAGGTCCTCCTATCTGTATTCTCTAACTTCCCTTTGAGCCCTGCAATGTTCTAACTCATAAGGTCAACAAGCTCACCCTCTAGGAGAGGCGCTTGCAACTTACTATTGGTGATGATTGTGAGTATAATAGTACACACTTAGTCCACACTTGTGAGGACATCAAATCTGTTAGATGTAGGAATATATAGCAGGAAATTGGCTGCCCTACGTTGACTTCAGGATGTTGCAGGGTAGCACCTTGTATTACACTGAGTGGATAATGGGCTAGAGGTAAAGATGGAAACAGCCGTTGGTGTTCGTTAGATTGATCAGGTTGAGCACCCACTGAGCTAATACTTCACTGGGGGTATTAGCTCGAAGATTTGTAAAAGAATCCCAGGGCCACCGTATGTCACTTACATTACATAGGATTGCATCCAGACTACTTCAAATAGTTAGCACACTCATTGTATATTTTTTATAGTACAAAACATTCATTAGACATATTAGGTTGAGAATTCTTTATTCATTTCTCCTTTTGATAATCCATTTAACACAGTAACCAACGCGTTTCGTCCTCATGGACTTCTACAGGGCTACAAAAACCCACATAAACACAACACTTTATATACAATATATACATAGCAATAATCAAAATCTATAATATATTAGACACATAGTTATATATTCCACAAGATAATCACTGAAAAAATCATAATTTGAAAAAAGTATATTAGATCAACATAGTTGTTTCTAAACTGTTCAATTTGCATGTAGAACTCAGCTCTCATATAATTGTACATAAATATATTTTAATGTATAGAAAGGTTTCTTTTCAGTTTACAGCTGCATTCTTTAGATTTTGTTAAAAACTACATGTTATAATAAACCATTTACGTTCACCATCAGCGATGCTGATGATGAAGGTAGTGGGCACATAACAGCTGTTTCAGACAGAACTGATGACACACTTCTTTGAGGTTCACCACATCACAATGCAGTAACAATTCAATAGCCAGCTAATTCTTCTACATTCCATGACTACATGCAATGACAGCCTTGCGGGCTGCAGATGCTGCATGGTGCAGTAGAACTGATGTGGTGCAGTGTCACAAACTAAATCACACCAAACTCTCCTCAGGAAGAGGGATGTGGTACATTGTGTTTCCTTTCTCAGTGTGTCCTAAGGCACCACTACATGGTAAAAAATCTTTGTTGGTCTTCCAGTTTTCCAAGGAGTGTTAATGTAGGCCCATAGGCAGCAATATGCTCCTTTTTGCACGTGAAAGGCTATCTGTGCTGCCTCAGTGGGCTGTGTAACTTGTGATGGCCTACTAGAACAACACTTGGCAAAGTCAATGGTCCTCGCTGATGAGAGGCAGAATATTGATTTATCAATGATTAGTCAGCATGATTGTAAGTAAAACAATAGAGCTCTAATGTGTCCACTGCTGACTGCTTCAGAGCACTTTATGTATTGGGCGGGGCAGACCAAGGAAGGGGCTATAAGGGCAACAGGGACCAAGGGCGTGGGGGGGAAAGGGCTGACGCGACCAGCGCTGGTCACATCATGTCACTTTTTATTGTTTATGGCAAGGTGTGGAATGGAGGAAGCACAGAAAGTGGAAGTTTGAGGCAGAAGGAAGGGGACCAACAACATCGACAGGGGGTGGGGCAAGCAACAAGACAGTGGAGGGGCAAGCAACAAGACAGTGGAGTGGCAAGCAACAAGACAGACAGTGTGTGATGGGGAAAAGCAACAACTGGGGCAGCGGGAGGGTGCAAACAACAACATGGACAGCGGGAGGGGTATAGAACAAAACACAGACAGAGGGAGAGCAATCAACAACAAGGAAAGCAAGAATGGGGTGGCAGGAAACATGGAGAGCGCAGACATGTGGAGGACAGGGAGCAAAATAGGGAGGATGAATGCACGAGGGAGACTACTGGAAAAGACCTGGAATCTAATTGAGTGTTTAGACAAAAAGAAAAAGCAGGACTTTATTTTCAGTGGAAGAACACAGAAGTACTTGGACTTGGTCCATGCTCCAGGAAAGGGACAAACACAAGAAGGAAACATGCTCTAACTTGTGGAAAATAAGCAAACGAGAATGACAATGAAGCCAACCCAATGGTACAAAATAAACAACATGTTTTGCTAGCGCCTTCTGAGGCGAGGTCTAAGAAAGACAGAAAATCAAGCGCTAACTTTTACTCTCAATTACACAAGTCTGGCAAGTTGCACTTTGACATATGATACCATCAGCTTTCCTTGCTTCTCTGCCAACAGGATGTTCCATTGCTGGGATTTTAGTTTTGCTTTTAAGACTTTCATTATGAGCTCAAAATCTATACATGCTACGTGCTGTTGACTAAAACGACACAATGGGCTGAAGGTGTTATACATGACATGCAGCCTTTTGTCAGCTATGTTTAACAGGCATTTGCAATGCATTAGGTCTCGGATTTTTGAGAGTTTAAGCTATGGCTATTATTTTTGTTTTTAAAACATAAATAAAAGGCATTGTTAATTACAATGCCAATAGCTTAAACTTGCGTAAATGTGAGACCTATTGTATTGCAAATGCTTGTTTCTGTTTGTATTTAGAACTTTTTTCCTCCATCCCGAGGCTGCACTTTGGAATAGAAAAACGTCAGCAAAAGACTACATTCACTGGGGAACAAATGAAAGGAAGGCGAAGAGAGGGTAAAGGTGATTTGTTGAAGGAGTGTTTTTCTGCAAGTGAGAAGAAGCTAGACAGAAAGAGGGAATAAGAGGAAACAGGATTGTCCCTTCAAAGCTAACTCACACAGAAAAACCACCAACATGGTCACTGTAAATACCACAAAACTCACAGCAAGTGTGTAATACTGTTAACACCTGCCATACAGTCATATCCACTTAACGACTTGTACAGTTAAAAATAATATTTATTTTTACCTGACTAAAATAAGTGAAGTGTTTCAGCATCTGTGCTCTTCATTAACAGTAAAGATTTTCAGAGTCACAAAGGTTTGACCCACAGGAGTCCAACAACCTTCCCAAAAGTACAAAACGAGATTGACTGCAGAGTTCTCTTCAAATTAGGTCATTTTCATGTGCATTTGATCAACATCAAACGAAAAACTGCATCAGCTTACTTCATCACAAAACAGGGGAACATCCTTTTCAATGCAACTTTTACCACGCAGTGCCTTTACGACGCAACTATTACAACGCATGTCAGTACAACGTATTGCGCTGGGGGGCCGCTCTAGGATAGGGAATAGATTTAATTTACTATCCAACACCTTACCCACTATCCACGAGGACTGGAGTTGGAATAGTAAATTAAACTATTCACTATCCAGCACCCTTTAACGCTATGCGTTGTAACAGCATGCGTTGTAAAAACTGCGATGTAAAGGCATGCATGGTAAAAGCATACGTTGTAATGTCATACATCCCACAAAACATGTCTCAATATACCAACCATATTCCCAGATGCCCAACAATTAGCACCAATGATAAGCTACAACTGAGGCAACCAACAATCATAAAAAGGCAAACAATTAAGTACTAGAACGTAATACAAGGACTGGCAAAGTCAATAGGCCAGGCCTTGCCAAGCTCACCTTGTACCAAACATTTTTATTGCACAAACATACCGCAAAATTGGAGAAAGCCCGCTGTCTCCTAAATATGGCAGAATAAGAGTGGTTTGCAATAAAACATGTTTAAAGTTAAAAAATAACTACCACACATCATCTTAATGGACGTGTATTTCTGATGTTGATGGACAGGTGTCCTTACAACAACTATAGATACCCTTTTAGCTTAATGCACATCACAGAAAATTATGGAGCAAAAAAAGGTACTACTGGCTTGGAATTACTGTAAAGTGAAGCCAGCCTAAACATACAAGGAGAAGTACAAAATATAAGTAAATAAATAAAAACAATAAAGAATAGGAATAATAAAAAGCATTGGCAAACTAAGGCACTAACTTACAATCCTGACACTAAAGTTAATTTGTGTTCAGGCATAATTATGTTGTTGTGGGCATCTGCAAAATGACAGCTAGACACACCAAAAATGAATGAGGCCAACCCATATGTACCTATGTATATGTCATGAGCCTTTTCAACGTATCAGCCTGTCTCTATGCCAGAAAGAGGACTGGGTAAACTTCCTATGTGGAAAACTAGAGAATGCTGATCAAAATATCCATTCACTTTAACATGGGAATTCATTATTACAGCGCTTGCCACCAGAGCTTATACATTCATATTGTAAGCTTGTGTATATTTAATTTCTACAGAGGCACATGCCAGTGATTTCCTCCCCAGTGCAATTCTACAGCCACTAAACACAGTTTCAGCAGAGGAATTAAATTAAAAAGTACCATGTGGACAGGAAATGGAAATGTAGAAGGACAAACACATACCAATAAGTAAGTATTTTGTCATCACGTTTTTTTTAGGTCTCGCGACCTGCGTTGCACTGCGCAGCAGTGCACACGCAAGTCGCGTGAGCTTTAGTAGGTAAAAACAGGGATTGTGAGCTGACCTAGGAATCGTACAAGCTCGTGTGTGTGCGTTTCCTTTTCAGCTCCCTATTGGCCTTTGCGTGCGTCTTATTGTAAAAGACTGCACGCAATTGGCCCGAAGCACGCGCATAGCTCCTCCCATAGCCTATTGGTGTCTATTACGTGCACCAAGCGCGTAATAAATACCAATAGGCAGTGGGAGGAGCTATGATTGTACCCACACAGGCGTGACGTGCGCACCACTTGTTTCCAATTGCTTTACTTCTGCAGCTTTGGTTTCACCCGCTCTTTGATCTTTAAATGTAAATCGCGCGTACCGTCATTCTAATACAGCGGCTTTCATCCTCCAAAGGCTTTCACCCCGTTACCCAACAGAGCGCCATTAAGGAGAATTTAACATGTAAATCTAAAGCATGGGTGCCGCGATAGCTGCAAAGTAAAGCAGTCGAAAAAAAATGCACACTTTATTTCGATTGCTTTACTTCTGTAGCTATCACCGCACCCGCCCTTTGATGTTTAGATGTGACTCGCGAGTGCCGTCATTCTAATATAGCGTATTTCATCTTCCAAAGACTTTTATTATTTTTATTTATTTAAGGTTTTTATAGAGCGCGTAATCACCCCGGAGTATCTCAGCGCTATACCTAGTAGTCAGACGGGGGCACAGAACAGGAGATTAGGAGGGTTTGGGAAAAAGAAGGGTTTTGAGTGATTTTCTGAAACAGAGATGGTTGGGTTCCGTTCTAAGTTTCAGAGGCAGCGCATTCCACTGCTTGGCTGTATGCACCGAGAATCGGCGTCCTCCTGCCCGGGCTTTCTTCACTCTCGGTACCACTAAGAGGTTTTCGTGGTCCGATCTGAGCGCTCTGGCCGGTCTATAGGGGGTGATGCAGTTTTTGAGGATTGGAGGACCTTCTTCGTGAAGCGTTTTGTGGGCCAGGCAGAGAGCCTTGAACACCACCCTCTCCCTGACCGGCAGCCAGTGCAGCTTCATCAAGGCGGGTTTCGCGGATGTTCTGGCTGGGGTGCCCGTGAGCATCCGGGCCGCAGCGTTCTGAATTTTCTGCAGAGTGTAAAAGGTTGCTTCCGGGGCTCCCAAGTAAATGGCATTACTGTAGTCCAGCCTGGACACAATCAGGCCCTGGATCAACAGTTTCCGGGAGTTAAAAGGTAGCAGGGGGAGGACTTTCCTGCATGACCTGAGAAGGCCGAAGCAAACGCCGGCCGTCTTCTTTGCCTGTGTCCTAAAGCTGAGATCTTTCTCCAGCCATACCCCTAGGCTCTTCACCTCAGCTTTGGGGGAAGGTGGTTCACCGAGGCAGGCAGGCCAGATGTTTGGGGGAAGGGAGATCTCTCTGTGCCCCAGGAGTAGGATCTCCGTTTTTGACCCATTGAGCTTTAGGGCAGAGTCATTCATCCACTGATGAATTTTGGAGAGGCAGCCATGAAGGTCCGAGGGGTCTTGCTTGGGGTGGGAAAGCGTTACCACCAGCTGTGTGTCATCAGCATAACTGATGATGGTTACTCCAAATGGAGTAACCACTTCCTCCAGTGTGGCCATATACACGTTAAATAACGTGGGGCTAAGTGACGAGCCCTGGGGCACGCCACACCGGAGAGGGATGGTAGGAGAGCGGCTGTCACTTTCCCAGACTTGGAAGGAACGTTGGCCGAGAAATGACGCAAGCCACTCCAGAGCTTTGTCCTTCACTCCGACATTCCCCAGGCGTTGGATAAGGACCTGGTGGCTGACAGTGTTGAAAGCCGCACTGAGGTCTAGGAGGATCACTGCCACTGATCCTCCCGTGTCCAGAATGTCTCTGGCCTTCTCCACTGCTGCCAGGAGTGCGGTGTCAGTGCCTTGGCCTGGTCTGAAGCCGGTTTGAGAGCTCTTGAGCAGATGGTTGGTTTCCAAGAACTCAGACAGTTTTTTGTTGACCAGTTTCTCCGCGACCTTGCCCGCCCATGGGAGGAGGGAGATGGGTCTATAATTAGATAGATCTGCTGGATCTAGGGAAGGTTTCTTGAGGAGACCCTTAACGACCGCCGCTTTCCAGCTCGGCGGTACTTCTCCTTGAAGTAAGGAGGTATTAATCAGTGCGGTCAGCGGGGGCACTATGGTATGGATGATTTTTTTTAGGAACCGTAGAGGCACCGGGTCGCTTGGGGCGCCACTCTTGATGGATGCAAGTGTGGTGGCTACTTCCTCCCTGGTAACCGGTCCGAATGAAGGCAGGTGAGGGGAGGATGGTTTCCGGGGGTTCGGGGGGAAAATGCCGTTTTCTCCTTCATTAAAAGCGGCAGCGGTCGCAGGGAGGGAGGCGAGAATCTTTTTGATTTTTTCATCAAAGAATGAAGCTAGGTTGATACATTTGTCCTCCGCTTCTTTGGGGCTCAGATGTTTCTCAGGGGGGTCAGGGACCTGAAGGAGCTCTTTAAGAATAAGGAAAGTTTCCCTGGCGGAGCAGCAAGAATTTTTTATTTTTTCATCATAGAAGACGCTTTTGGCTCTGCGGAGTGCCATTTTGTATGTTCTCATGGCTGTCTGGAATAATTCTTTTTTATTCGCAGACTTGTCCTTCCTCCATAACCGTTCTGACTTTTTGCATTCCTTTCGTAGGGCATTTAGTGCAGGGGTATACCAAGGGGCGGGGTTGATCCTCTTGGCATGTTTGAGCGTGCTGGTTTGGGGGATAAGATCGTCTAAGGAATGGGTAAGCCAGTCGTTAAATTCTCTATCCGCAGTTTTGGGGTCCAAAGAGGGGAGGGGGGTGGATTCTCTCAGCTTAGCTTCCCATATCTCGGGTACCAGCTTGTGCCAGCGGCGCGCAAGGGTCCTGGCTTTGGGTGTTTGCGTCGGAGTGGATTTGAGACGCCAGTGCATGGGGATCAAAAAGTGATCAGTCCATGGGTAAGAAATGGGTGTCTCGGTTTTAAAGTTATTGAGATTCGTGAAAATCGGATCCAGAAGCTGGCCTTTTTCGTGTGTAGCTTGTGCATTCATAAGATGCAGGTCAACTGAGGAGAGGTCTGTCAATATGTTGGCTGCAGGGTGATCCGTGGGGTCAAGGAAATGGATATTGAGATCTCCAAGGAGAAGGAAGTTGGAGGCAGTGGATGCCTTTAGTGTCACGTGATCCATCAGAGAACTGGGGAATTCCCCAAGTGGACCTGGCGGTCGGTAAACTAACAGTCCGGGAAGGGAGACTGTAGGCGAAATTTGTAGGGTGAAGTCGCAGCTCTCACAGTCTTTGATATTGCCAAAGTGAATCCTACAGGTGAGATGGTCCTTGTATAGGATGGCTAGGCCTCCGCCTCTGCCGACCGGTCTATTTGCGAGACGTATTTGGTATCCGGGGGGAACGGCGTTGACTATATCGAAGTCGCTGTGCGGCGTTAGCCATGTTTCTGTAAGAAACAATATATCCAGCAGAAGATTTTGGGCGAGGAGGTTTATTTCGTGGGCGTGTCTAACTAGGGACCTGCAGTTAAGAAGTCCGAGCCGGAGGGTTTGTTGGTGTGCCAGATCCTCCGGTGGGTTGCATAGGGTACAGCCCAGAAATGGGGTATCTTCCCTGAGGATATGCGAGCAATTCGGGTGTTTGCTCGGGTTCAAAGCACGGAGCCTATCCTGCGAGTAAGATATACAGTCTTGGGAATCGGGCATGGTGTCTGGGCCTAGAGCCTGTTACCCAACAAAGCGCCAAATGGGAGAATTTAAAGACCGCAAACCCAGCCAAAGACACGAGCAGGAGACACCACCAGCCACAAGGTCCTGCTCGTGCCCGCATCCGAGATTCTCGATGGCAGAACAGTGATGAGCAACAGGCACACACCAAAACTGCATTTCTAAACAAAATAGCCTACTTCTATTTCCACCAAGCGGCAGCCACCACGAGCACTACAGCAGGCCAAAATAAAGGATTTTCCTCATAGGAACAAATTTCCCACAAGCAAAGCCTTCAGCCCTCCACCCAATAGAGCTGAAAAGAGACAAAAATCTAAACCCGCAACCCGAGCACAAACCAACGAGTGAGAGGTATCACAAGGTCCTGCTTGTCTCCCCGCACCCAAGTTTACTCACCGGCAGAGCAGGAAAGAGGAACGGGCACTCAACCAAAGCTGCGTTTTCCAACCTGCAAATGCCTTCCTCCATTTCCACCACCCGGCGGCCACCATCAGGCAAAAGAAAAGATTTCCCATGCACAAAACAGCAGTTCCACGAACAAGATGAGTCTGCGCACCCTCCTTCAAAGCGTGGACGTCTTCCTCCCCCTCCCCCCACCCCCTTGGAGTTCCCGTTATTTATTTTATTTATTTATTTTTAACATTTCTTAAGCCCGAACAATTGCCCGCAGGCGTCTCGGCGCTGTACTTATGTATGCTCTCCTGTGCGGTCTTTGAGTTTAGAGGTTGAATAAACATGTTTTTAGTTTCTTTCTGAAGATCATGAGATTTGGGCTGGATCTTATGGATTGTGGGAGTGTGTTCCATAGTTTTGGGGCGGCCACCAGGAAACGTCTGTCTCCCCAGTTGACCAACTTAGTTCGTGGTACAACCAAATCGTTCAGTTTAGCTGAACGGAGTGTCCGAGAAGGAGTATACGGGACAAGATGTTCTTTCAGGAATTGAGGTGCGATTTGTAGACAATGCACAGTGTTTTATTCTGTTCCTGATAGGGAGCCAATGAAAACTTCTTAAGGTCTCAGTTACTCCCAGAGAACTCGGGGGTCAGGGGCAGCACCGTTTTTTCAGGTACTCCATTTTCAGAGGCTTCAAAAAGGGCAGGAGTGAGTATCTTTTTCTTTGCTTTACTAACTCTAACTAAAGGTTTCTCTCACGCCCAAAGTAGCTCATTGGTCATTGTTTTAAGCACATTAGAACAAGCTAATCTCACGAGTAGATCACTATCTTTATTCCGTCAAGATTCAGAAGTGCCTACCCAGTGCGTTCACCCATGGTCATCAGCCCCTATGGACTCACCCTGCACTGTCTACCTTACCCTTACCCTCCTCACTCTCTTCCTTCTTCCTCATACTCCTCTCTTCACTCTCCTTTCTTTTGAATCATGCTACTCTCCTCCTCACTTTCCTTCATTATCCCTCATGCTGTTCTTCCCCTCACTCTCCTTCCCAACACTTCACACATTCTTCTCCTTCTAACTCTATGCTTCACACTTCTACACAGCTAACAATTACAATCCAAAACACATAATTCCACTACACCTCACATCCATACACTCAATAACACATATCTAAAATGCAATACCATTAGCAAAGCCAAACTCTCAAACTTAAACAAAGTGAGACCTATTGCATTTTTAATGCGTGTTTCCTTTGGAAAGGGCAACAGCATTTGTCTGCATTTCGCCGCCATCTTCCTATCACCCCGATGCTTGATTCCCCATAAGGATTTACATGGAAAGACACTCGTGTGCGTGCTGGTGGATGTCACTTGCTGGAGGAAATTCACTGTCAGGACCACAGCTATATAACCGAGCAGTGAGTGCAGCGCCCAGCTGCCGGAATGTCGAGAGGAGCACGCGACGAGAGTTGGTGGAATCTGCACTAAATTGGTATTTCATTAAAATGATGTGCAGAACTCAGTAATTCAATCTCCCAACGGACAATTGCACTTATCCCAAGTTCTAGTTAAAAGACTAACGAACTGAGTCTACCGCACCTAACAATGTGACAGAAATCTGGAAAGAATGATATACAGAGTACAGCATTGGCATAGTGCTATTTCACGTCCTGATGTCGTCAAAGCACTGGCATCACACAACAACAAGCATTTACAACGCATTAGTAGTTGGCGCGAGCAGCGGTCTAAAAGCGAGTGTCAACCGGTCCTGTCACGGGCGCTGACAACAAAAAAGAGGGCATGTACTCGTTAATGAGTCAGTCTGCGCCCCATCGCTAGCCAAGCAGCCATCTTACAATTACACTGCAAAGGAAAAGATATAAAAGAGTTTGCGAAATGTTAACGTACTCCAAACTTTTTAATTTTTTAAGTAAAACACAAATTGAGCTTTCTGTAAAAATATGTATAGTATATGGCTAACGTTCTGTTACTCTATTTTGGACAACGGGAGGAGGGTGGCAACAAGAAACTAAGAGCAGCGCTAGATTGCTGGCTCGTCTCCATGTAAAAAAACACTTCCGGAGCAGCCGAGGGTTCTTTTCCGGTGCCATGGCCTGCCTCTAAATGACTGCGCACTACTTTCAATCAAGCATTTTCAATGCAATATAACTCGCAATTTCACAAGACTTATTGCATTACAAATAGGAGTGAAGTAGTTTAAAAAGGCATGTATGCGAGTGGGGGGGTGAGGGTGCGGCGGAAAAGTGACAAATTGCGCAAGGGTGCAGTGGGGAGGACAACAGACAGAAAATAGTGTTTGAGTAATGGGGCCAATAGCCTCAGAAGGAGAAAAATGACAAGGTAGGAGTCAGGAGACGGGACTTAAAAGCCAAACACCAATCACAGTGCAGATTTTATGAATAAAGCTAATCAAAAAGATGGGCAGAAAGTGGGTGGAGCTTCCCCCACTATAGTGTATACAGCATCTCTCTGACGAGACAGCGCATGCGCTGCCTAGTCCGAGACCTAAAAATTATCCACAGTCATCTATTCCATTTCCATAGCTTCTGGTTACACATGCAAAACCCAAAAAATAATCTCTGCTCACATATTTTGTGAGGGTTCATCCTTTCACTCATATAATGCATTAAAAAAAGTATCGGCAATGCAATTTCTATTTTTTCTTGCATAGTGGATAGCTTTATACCGAGATTAACAGCACAGTAATTTTATAACATACCCAGCAGAAGCGGAACTGTCCTTAATATGAATAATAAGTAAAGGACAAGTGACTGCTGCTGACTGGAACATCACATGATTCTCTCATACATACAGGACAGGTAGATCACCGGTAGTTAACACAGTAATTGAGTGACAGGTGTTAATGACCTGCTATATGATTTCCACAAACAGACATAAACATACAACTACTGAAAGGAATAGGCTTATGGAATTTTCATACATTTAAGTACTCATATAGGATGCTGAACCCCCACCTACCTAGTAATGATGGGATTTATGCCTAGCATAGGGGATTCATCTGTGAGAACTGTGTCTACTGCTTCTACAGTTTTGTATTAATGTGGTTTCTAGTTTGGTGAAATTATGTCTCTTATTTAGACATTTATGTTCTCTCTTTGGTAAACTGTTAGATGTATATTAAAATTGTATGTGGGTGAACTAAAAATGTTTTTACTGGTGTCTCCTCACCACAAGTTTAGAAATATGAGAGCCAAGCTACGGTCCCTGCTTCTGATTCTGTGTTTGTAGATACAGCTCCTACAAGTGAAACTGAAGTACAGGAAATGATAGAGGAGAAGCTTTTGGAGACCCCAGGGGCCAGGCGTCCCCCCAGGGCTACAGATATCTCACAGCAACTACTGTAAATGGGTTCCTTTATCATATGGCATGTTCACCAGCGTCACATGCTTGGGGGTAGACTGGGGCATAGTTCCAGAGGACACACTCGCGATATTAGAGGGGCTCACAGCATATGCAGCATGTTTTACAGGGCGAGTCACTGTAATCCTGTTTAATGAAACATAGTAGTATATGTGTACAGTGGTTCGATCATTTTGATGTAACCAAATAATTTAGTTTACTTGAGAGTAGCCAACCAATGCAATAAACCTCCAAAATATGCATTTATGTATAATGAACTTTGGAAGATGAAAAAACTTCTATTGATGGTAATACAATAAACTTAACTGGAAGATGTCGGATCTCCACGTGACAGCAAATAATAAACGTGACACATCATTATTTTGTAAACCTGCAGTACGCAACACTTTGTTGAGGTTAAATAGTGAGTGTCCATCTAGCCTGAAGTATAATTTACCTTTTGACCCATTGTTATGTATCAGATGTAACTGTACGAAGAAACACAGGGGCATATGTACAAGCCCCTATCACCACCACAACGTCACTTTTACGTACGTTGTGGTGGCGATAGGGACTGCGCCTTATGTAGAAGGCAGCGTTAAGCCACTTAACATGGTTTCACGCTGCTTTGTACATAAGGCCCCCTTTCCGCTATGGTTAGGGTGAAAGGGGCTTGCAGTGGGTGTTGTGGTGGGCGTTGCACGGCAACACCTATTCTATTTGACTTTTCTCCCTATGTACAAGGGTGGCGCACATGGGAGGGAGCGTAAAAATGAAGACCAGGAAAACCCTGGTGTTAAATTGGCAAAACGAGGAGAAATGCATTATTTCTTCTGTTTTTTGCTTTTTCCATGGCAGCACACATCGAAAAAATAAAATGCCATGGTTTGATTTTGTACAGTAAGGAGTCTCTTCCTGTACATAAACAAACCTTTTTAGAATTTCAATGTTGTCACTTTCATGTGCGCTGCTGCAGTTTAGGATTGTTTATGTGCAGGAAGGGACACGTTCCTACACATAACCAGTCCTCCCCGGCACGCAGACACTCTTGCACTCTGGTGCAAGGGTGCCTGCGTTGATGCTAAGTTTTTAAACTTAGCGCTAGGGCAGAGGGAAACGCAAGGCTGCACCACATTCTTGTAAATATGGTGCAGACTTGCGTTTCAGAAGTGGCGCAGCGTGTCATTAAGCCAAGAAGGCGTGATATACGTACTACAGTGCTCATGCCACCACATCTACATCAGACAGACTACAGACTACTCAGAAGGTTAGAGCCCGCATTTTATAGCATCAGAGAAGGATTAAGTGTGATACTTCTAGAGCACCCCTGGTTGAGCATTAGCAGTCCAATATACATCCCTCTGAGGACTGTTGCAGACAATATTTTTTTGTACCCTTTCCCTCTGTTCAGTGTGTATTCATATTGTGCCAACTTCTTGAGATCATCACTCCGAACTCTAGAGGAGTCGACTATGCTGCTACTTTAACCATTTGAAAACTGAAATTGATCAACAGGGTCAAATCCATTCACCATGGTTTCAATGAAATGGAAGAGTGGGGACAAGTAGCAACACTCTGATATAAATCATTTTTCTCTTCTACGTGTATTACAACCTAAGGATTGATTTAACAAACCTTATGTTTGGATTAGGAGATTATCATACCCTTTTGACAACATTCAGATTTTTATTTTCACTCTATGGCAATAACTGGAAATATGGTAATTCCTGATGGTGAGCAAATGCATTTCTCTTTATGAGGCAAATATCCAAGTGCAAAATACAGGGCTGATTCACAAAGAGGAAACTTGCACATTTTTGTAAATTTAAGATTTTTTGCAATTCAGAAAGGAATTTTGCGATTAGTATCTTTACGAATGTGGAGTATTCACACTTCTGCACATGAAAAGATAGGCAGTTGTAAAGATACTACTCATAAAATTGCTTTGTAAATTGAAAAAAATCATAGTTTTAAACAAAAGTGTAAATGTACCTTTATAAAATCAGGCCCACCGTCTTTAGAATCATGGATTACGTATATGACTCCTCACAACATTCCACATATCTAGATTGACTCTGTGGAGCAGTTAATTTGACTGGAGAATAAAGCAAAACCCACTCTGCTTTTGTTACAGTGTATATTTCACATAACACTATACTTTATTGGTGAGTTGCTTGAGCTTCCACCTAATGGCACCATTGAACTAGGTCCAACACCTTTGGATGGTTATTACCACTTTTTACGTTCTACTTTGTCAGAAAATGCAATAATTTTTGCCTGAATTTGATTCACACAATGTATGTGAGAGTAGTCATCACATACTGAAATATAGCACCCACTATTGTTTTTCAATCGATGTGCGACACAAGATTTTTCCTCCTTCATAAAGTTAATCACGTTAATCTAGACTTGTTGAGTACACACACAAACACACACACAGGCACACGCACACACATATATGTATATATATATATATATAAAATGTATTCCCTTATTTGAAAAGGTGATGTATCATTATTTGATGTTTCACACGAAACACATACTGGTGTTTCTTATTAAAAGACTGAGAATTTGCTTCACATCTCCATGGGTTTGGAGAATAGTGGAGGCCTAATGAGCAGGAGTAGCATCAATTTAAATTGTAATGAAGTAGGACTATTATTTATATATGATGATGAATGTGAAATCATCTATTCTCCCTTTAATTCGAGATACTAAGGATTTATTGATGTGTTCTGTGACACATATTTTTATATACAGGGGTAAGTATCATAATGTTGAACTTATAAGCCTCAAGCATGCTTTACTTAAATGGTATTTTATTACATTGTAGTATGTAACCATTACCTTGTTGTTCTGATGAAGACCCTCTACCTAATTAACTGAAGGGATTGAAATGTTGACAAATTTATTGACTGGCCATTCATTGTACAAACAAAAAGCCTTAACTCGTTTAGTAGTCAATGCTTGTATAAAGAGGACTGTTGCAGACAATATTTTTTGTACCCTTTCCCACTGTTCAGTTGCACAGTTGTATTCATATTGTGCTAATCACTGGCACTATACTGCCATGTGGAGCACCTTCTTTGATTTTCCAATTTATTGTATACATTTCACCTTAAACCTTCATTCGACTCTCTGGGGCATTTCTGCTGCATATAAGCAACTGTTCTCCTATGGCCTCACCGTCTCCTGCCAGCATTAGCTGTATTATTTTCTGCCACCTGCTTCACACTTCACACAACCTCACCCTATGGTTATCCAACACCGCCGACACCTTAGCACCACTGAAGAAACGTCAAAACAAACCTGCCAGCAAAAAGGCCTCATGGTTTAACGATGATCTTAAGAAGTCCAAGAAACTCTGCCGCTCCCTCGAAAAGGCCTGGAAAAATGACCCAACTACTAGCACCAAGGACGCCTTGAAAAACGCCACCCGCACTCACCACCAACTAATCCGAAAGGCCAAGAAAACAGCATTCAAGGATCGACTTGACAACAACGCCTACAACAGCAAGGAACTTTTCAACATCGTCAAGGAATTTTCCAATCCCTCGGCCAACTCCAACGACATCACCCCCTCTCAAGCCCTCTGCGACTCCCTAGCCTCATTCTTCCACAACAAGATTGCAGACATCCACAACAGCTTCGACAACCAACCCGGAAACCAACCCACCCTACCTTTTGCTGAACATTCTCCCCCCGTGAACACCCTTAACGACTGGAACCCAATCTCCACTGAGGACACAATCCGCCTGATGAATTCCATCCACTCAGGATCCCCCACAGACCCATGTCCTCACCACATCTTCAACAAAGCAGACTCCGTCATAGCACCGCACCTCCGAGACGTCATCAACAGCTCCCTCAACTCCGCCACCTTCCCGGAAGACTGGAAACACGCTGAACTCACCGCCCTTCTGAAGAAACCCACAGCGGACCCCACCGAACTCAAAAATTACCGCCCCATCTCGCTCCTTCCATTCCCGGCCAAAGTCATCGAGAAAGCTGTCAACAACCAACTCGCCGCCTTCCTCGAAGCCAACAAATCCCTCGACTCCTCACAATCTGGCTTCCGAACAAAACACAGCACTGAGACCGCCCTCATCGCAGCAACAGACGACATTCGAACTCTACTGGACAATGGAGACACAGTCGCCCTCATCCTCCTCGACCTCTCTGCAGCATTTGACACAGTCTGCCACAGCACCCTTTTACAACGCCTCAATAACATCGGAATCCAAGGAAAAGCACTTGAATGGATCACCTCGTTCCTCACCGGAAGAACTCAGAAAGTCCGCCTCCCACCATTCAAATCCGAGGCCACTGAAGTCATCTGTGGCGTACCACAAGGATCCTCACTCAGCCCCACCCTCTTCAACGTATACATGAGCCCCCTCGCGACCATCGCCCGCCAACACAACCTCAACATCATCTCTTACGCGGATGACACTCAACTAATCCTTTCTCTCACCAATGACCCCAGCACCGCCAAAACTAACCTACACGAAGGAATGAAAGAAGTTGCCGAATGGATGAAACAAAGCCGTCTGAAACTGAACTCAGACAAAACAGAAGTCCTCATCTTAGGTACATCCCCCTCTGCATGGGACGACTCCTGGTGGCCGGAAGCCCTCGGAAAGGCACCCATCCCGACAGACCACGCACGGAACTTAGGCATCATACTGGACTCTTCACTCTCAATGAATAGACAAGTCAGCGCCGTATCCTCTTCCTGCTTCAACATTCTTCGCATGCTCAGAAAAACATTTCGCTGGATCCCCACCGAAACAAGGAAAACAGTCACCCATGCTCTGGTCACGAGCCGACTGGACTACGGAAACACCCTCTACGCAGGCATTACCGCTAAACTCCAGAAGAAACTCCAACGAATCCAAAACGCCTCAGCCAGGATCATATTAGACATCCCACGCAACGAACACATCTCCGGTCACCTTAAAGACCTCCACTGGCTACCCGTCAATAAGAGGATCACTTTCCGACTGCTAACCCACGCACACAAATCACTCTACGACATCGGACCAGAATGCCTCAACTCACGACTGTCCTTCTACACCCCCTCCCGCCAACTACGTTCTTCCAGCCAAGCCCTCGCCACTGTACCTCGCATCAACAAGACCACCATGGGCGGCAGATCCTTCTCATACCTGGCTGCTAAAACATGGAACTCACTCCCCGCTTACCTTCGCCTTACCCAGAACCACCTAGCATTCAGAAAGCAACTTAAAACGTGGATATTTGACAAGTAATCTTCCTCCCCTCTCTAAGCGCCTTGGGACCCTCTGGGTATGTAGTGCGCTATATAAATTCTCTGACTTGACTTGACTTGACACTTCTCTATAGTTGAACCTGACTCTCGCCTCCTCTTCCTGCCTTCTCTGCTTTACTGTGTGTTTCTCACTGGTTTTTCAAAGTTGCCTGACTCCTGGCTTATTTTTAAAAACTTAAATATCTTCTACCCTCTACCTAGCTTTCTTCTTCCTGCTCTCGTACACTTTTTTATTCCCCTGATTGTCCCAACTCTATCCTGAACTCTTTGCCCTACTCTTTTGTGCCTCCTTTAGCCAACACTGTCATGCCGCTCTTTGTAGTACATCCATTTCTCCCGCCCCTCTTGCCAGACTTTGATGACCCACTTTTCCTAGTTCTTCACTGCCCCACTTGCTGATGCTTCTGCCTCACCCTTTTTGTTTAGACCCTCCTGCTTACCATTATCACCTTCTATTTGCATCTCTTTGGCTGTTTCACTTTCTTGCCACCTTGGGCTCATCTCGTGACTCTTTTTCTGCCTATTTACTGCCCCTCCATACGTGTGTATTTCCTCATAGCTTATTCTTCATTTTCTGTCCTGTCTAACACCTGCTTATTTTTCATTTCACCTAACAATTGCCATTATTTTCCCTTTTATCCTTCCCGATACTCTATTCTATCACCAACTCTGGCCTCCTTCATAGCCTACCCTACTAAGCTTGTTTACTTGTACTTAACCAAACAACTTGCAGACTACAGAGATATTCACATGCAGTGATTTCTTCAACAGGTGCACTCACCTAGTGTACTAACTAAGAGGAACTGCAATCAAATAAGGGGAATGTGCTGGATACTGAAAGGGTGGACTTTACTATTCTCCCCCAGTCTAAACCATTGTGGGAAATGTGTTGAAAAATTGAAGTTGAAAAAAGGAGATAAGGAGGGTCTAAAGGGGTTCACTTTACCGACCCTGACATCTCAACACCCCAGATCTAATGTAATAACAACGAAAAGGAGATGTCCGGTCAAAAACATGTGTGCTGTACTGAAAACTAAAGACAAAGTGGGGTTTGTAGATTATCCAAGGCGAAGTCTCTGTAAGAAGTGCCAAGTCTTACTAGATGCCAACATGCCCCTGTGAAGAAAAACGCCAGCGACCTACCTATCCGTCGGTACCCCTCTCCTGCGTCCGAGAGGTAGTGGAGGTACCGGAAAATACGTTAGTGCGCTTTTTATAGCGTGCTTGATTGGATAATGACCCAATTTGAGTAGTCAATTGTAAGTTCCTGCCGGCTGCCGGCTGCTATTTAACCTGGGTCCTGAAGAAAGCCGGACAGTTTGTACAATACGGCTGAAACATGTTGACCTCACTGCTTAGCTCCACAACATAGTCATACTTTCAGACTATTTGGCGTCATTTTAACTTTGACACTAGGACAATACCTATAAAACAATTTTATTGTGCACTCACATATTCATAGCACTGCACACCATCAGCATCATCTGAATCACACTGTGGCTAGAGATTCCACCTCAGAAATCCATCTCTGCACCATCAACGGATGGGTTGGGCGAGGTTTGGATTTACTGTCTGTATCCCACATGAATATATTCCGCCATAAGGGTGGTCTGATGGGAGTTCTCAGCCCAGTGTTATTTTATGTTGTTGCTATACAAACCCCACTTCATCTTTAGTTTTCAGTACAGCACACATGTTTTTTGACCGGACATCTCCTTTTCGTTGTTATTACGAAAAATTGAAGTTGCCAGATGTACTGCTCACACTCTAATCCAAACCAATTTGGTAAATATGCTGGATACTGATGTTGTCAAGTTGACTATTCCAGCTACAATCTACATCACTTCGGGTAAGGTGTTGGACATTAAGGGGATTGTATTTACTACTTCTTCTCCAATGTAAACTACATTGGGGAGGTATTGAACATTGAAAGGGCAAAAAGTACTGTTACCACTCTAATGTCAACCATTTTGAGGAAGGTATTGGACACTGAAGGGGTCACATTTGCTGTTCCCACACAGATACACACTAAGGGCCTGATTTCAATGTCGTACAGAAGACCTCCAAATCGGATTTGGCTTTCCCGGATCCAATTAATAGCCCTTGTTTCCGATCGAATGGGATGCCTGTCACAAGGTGTACCCTTTTCCCGTCCACCCATTTTTGCTTTGGGAGCCTTTGTACGTGTTCAGTATACAGGCTCCCATAGAGTTCAATGGGGGTGTGAGTGAACAGAGCCCATCAACATATGGATGCATTGTAGTCGCTCGGTTGGACTCCAGCGCTCCGAGTCATATGGAAATCATTCCGGTTCCGATTTGGTTTGGATGCTTTCCTTACGAGATTGAAATCAACCCTTATGTTGGGAAACGTTTTGGATATTGAAGTGGTGAGATGTAGTATTCCAACTTCAATCTAAACTACTTTGGGAACGAAGTTGGACATTGATGGAGTCAGGTTTAGTATCCCCACTACCCCAATCTAAATCACTTTGGGCAAGGTGTTAGACACTGAAGGCACTCCATTTACTATCCCCACGTCAATCTAAACCATTTTGGACAAGGTGTTGGAGATTAAAAGGGTGACTGTTACTAATTCCACTCCAATCTAAAACATGTTGGAAAAAGTGTAGAACATTGAAGGGGGTAGATTCATAATTCCTACTCCAATCGAAACTACTTTGTGGTATCTGTTAAACATGGAATGTGTCAAAAATACTATTCCCACTCCAATGTAAACTATTTTGAGAAAACTTTCTGTAGTTGAGGTTTATAACACCTCAATTATTTTACTGATATGGGTATCAGTGATCAGCAGATTACATTTCCATTTCTAAAGCAGGCATATTTACCCATTTACTTTTCGTTGATTGAAACTATTTATACATATATCTTTGTAGCAGATTAACTCACCTTTTGAAGTATATTATTTAGACTGTAATCTGTCATCTGTAGTTTACATATGGATTCATATACCAGGTTTTTCAAGTCTTTGAATTCCCAACAAACCATATGTAGAAAATCCCTATTGCATAGTTTTTTTATTTGCATTGCTTGTTCTTGTCTATTCATGATTCAGGTCACAATGAGATGACACAAAATGGCAGCTCTCTCAGGCCACTGCGTGTTGTCAGATATAAACCCAGGACTCAGTGACTGCCATTGGATTCCTACCTCCTATATAGATAGATGGTGGAAGGGAGCAGGAGGATGCAGTATAAAAGAAGCATTGATACTTTGAATGCTGGCCTTCCGACTACCCAACACCAGTTGCAAACTAAATTCTCTGATTTTCAGTAGGGTTACTACTACCTCTCTTTTACCATGTCAATCTCTGTCTCTACTACTCTTTTTACCTTGCTTGAGATTGCTGAACTTTCATATTTAAGTGGGCTTTTACACTTTTTTCTAAAGAGTTATCACTTTCTCTCTCATGGGAGTGCTTGAAAAGTATGAACATTTAATAATGGTTGCACTACTCCTGGTAGGAGCTTTAGGTAGCTTCTCACTACTTCTTACATATAGCAGAATGTATGAACAACGTCACAAATGCAAATCTGTGAGTCCTGTATACAAACAATGTATTATTATACTGCATTATTTGATTATTTTTTAGCCTTTATATCTTATATGTTGTAGTGCTCAGTCTGGTGATAGGTTACTCTAAGGAGCTGAACATCAGGTTGTACTTCAGAGGGCCATGCCTGTTTGCGCACTAGATTTAGAAAAGGGGGTGGTGATGAACAGAGTGTCTGAGTTAAACAGACCACTCTTACCCAGTCCAAAGATCAGGGCTTGATCCATCACCGTTATTTATCTCACTGCCCCATCCCAGCTCAGAACCTGGCTATATGCAAATCAGTCTGTCCCTGGCCGAGTGCATCATGGGAACAGGGCAGACTAAACTACCAAGCCAATTCTTCACCAGAAAGGAGACAAGCTACCGGGGACCGGTTTCTGGCATTTCAGCCTTCTTCGGCCCGGCTTGCTTGAATCCTGATGGAGCAGTGAGAAAGGGACTCATGTCTGAGTATACCCTGCCACACCTATAGTGGCCAAAAACGATTTAGAAAAGGGGGTGGTGATGAACAGAGTGTCTGAGTTAAACAGACCACTCTTACCCAGTCCAAAGATCAGGGCTTGATCCATCACCGTTATTTATCTCACTGCCCCATCCCAGCTCAGAACCTGGCTATATGCAAATCAGTCTGTCCCTGGCCGAGTGCATCATGGGAACAGGGCAGACTAAACTACCAAGCCAATTCTTCACCAGAAAGGAGACAAGCTACCGGGGACCGGTTTCTGGCATTTCAGCCTTCTTCGGCCCGGCTTGCTTGAATCCTGATGGAGCAGTGAGAAAGGGACTCATGTCTGAGTATACCCTGCCACACCTATAGTGGCCAAAAACGATTTAGAAAAGGGGGTGGTGATGAACAGAGTGTCTGAGTTAAACAGACCACTCTTACCCAGTCCAAAGATCAGGGCTTGATCCATCACCGTTATTTATCTCACTGCCCCATCCCAGCTCAGAACCTGGCTATATGCAAATCAGTCTGTCCCTGGCCCAGTGCATTATGGGAACAGGGCAGACTAAACTACCAAGCCAATTCTTCACCAGAAAGGAGACAAGCTACCGGGGACCGGTTTCTGGCATTTCAGCCTTCTTCGGCCCGGCTTGCTTGAATCCTGATGGAGCAGTGAGAAAGGGACTCATGTCTGAGTATACCCTGCCACACCTATAGTGGCCAAAAACGATTTAGAAAAGGGGGTGGTGATGAACAGAGTGTCTGAGTTAAACAGACCACTCTTACCCAGTCCAAAGATCAGGGCTTGATCCATCACCGTTATTTATCTCACTGCCCCATCCCAGCTCAGAACCTGGCTATATGCAAATCAGTCTGTCCCTGGCCCAGTGCATCATGGGAACAGGGCAGACTAAACTACCAAGCCAATTCTTCACCAGAAAGGAGACAAGCTACCGGGGACCGGTTTCTGGCATTTCAGCCTTCTTCGGCCCGGCTTGCTTGAATCCTGATGGAGCAGTGAGAAAGGGACTCATGTCTGAGTATACCCTGCCACACCTATAGTGGCCAAAAACAATTTAGAAAAGGGGGTGGTGATGAACAGAGTGTCTGAGTTAAACAGACCACTCTTACCCAGTCCAAAGATCAGGGCTTGATCCATCACCGTTATTTATCTCACTGCCCCATCCCAGCTCAGAACCTGGCTATATGCAAATCAGTCTGTCCCTGGCCCAGTGCATCATGGGAACAGGGCAGACTAAACTACCAAGCCAATTCTTCACCAGAAAGGAGACAAGCTACCGGGGACCGGTTTCTGGCATTTCAGCCTTCTTCGGCCCGGCTTGCTTGAATCCTGATGGAGCAGTGAGAAAGGGACTCATGTCTGAGTATACCCTGCCACACCTATAGTGGCCAAAAACGATTTAGAAAAGGGGGTGGTGATGAACAGAGTGTCTGAGTTAAACAGACCACTCTTACCCAGTCCAAAGATCAGGGCTTGATCCATCACCGTTATTTATCTCACTGCCCCATCCCAGCTCAGAACCTGGCTATATGCAAATCAGTCTGTCCCTGGCCCAGTGCATCATGGGAACAGGGCAGACTAAACTACCAAGCCAATTCTTCACCAGAAAGGAGACAAGCTACCGGGGACCGGTTTCTGGCATTTCAGCCTTCTTCGGCCCGGCTTGCTTGAATCCTGATGGAGCAGTGAGAAAGGGACTCATGTCTGAGTATACCCTGCCACACCTATAGTGGCCAAAAACGATTTAGAAAAGGGGGTGGTGATGAACAGAGTGTCTGAGTTAAACAGACCACTCTTACCCAGTCCAAAGATCAGGGCTTGATCCATCACCGTTATTTATCTCACTGCCCCATCCCAGCTCAGAACCTGGCTATATGCAAATCAGTCTGTCCCTGGCCCAGTGCATCATGGGAACAGGGCAGACTAAACTACCAAGCCAATTCTTCACCAGAAAGGAGACAAGCTACCGGGGACCGGTTTCTGGCATTTCAGCCTTCTTCGGCCCGGCTTGCTTGAATCCTGATGGAGCAGTGAGAAAGGGACTCATGTCTGAGTATACCCTGCCACACCTATAGTGGCCAAAAACGATTTAGAAAAGGGGGTGGTGATGAACAGAGTGTCTGAGTTAAACAGACCACTCTTACCCAGTCCAAAGATCAGGGCTTGATCCATCACCGTTATTTATCTCACTGCCCCATCCCAGCTCAGAACCTGGCTATATGCAAATCAGTCTGTCCCTGGCCCAGTGCATCATGGGAACAGGGCAGACTAAACTACCAAGCCAATTCTTCACCAGAAAGGAGACAAGCTACCGGGGACCGGTTTCTGGCATTTCAGCCTTCTTCAGCCCGGCTTGCTTGAATCCTGATGGAGCAGTGAGAAAGGGACTCATGTCTGAGTATACCCTGCCACACCTATAGTGGCCAAAAACGATTTAGAAAAGGGGGTGGTGATGAACAGAGTGTCTGAGTTAAACAGACCACTCTTACCCAGTCCAAAGATCAGGGCTTGATCCATCACCGTTATTTATCTCACTGCCCCATCCCAGCTCAGAACCTGGCTATATGCAAATCAGTCTGTCCCTGGCCCAGTGCATCATGGGAACAGGGCAGACTAAACTACCAAGCCAATTCTTCACCAGAAAGGAGACAAGCTACCGGGGACCGGTTTCTGGCATTTCAGCCTTCTTCGGCCCGGCTTGCTTGAATCCTGATGGAGCAGTGAGAAAGGGACTCATGTCTGAGTATACCCTGCCACACCTATAGTGGCCAAAAACGATTTAGAAAAGGGGGTGGTGATGAACAGAGTGTCTGAGTTAAACAGACCACTCTTACCCAGTCCAAAGATCAGGGCTTGATCCATCACCGTTATTTATCTCACTGCCCCATCCCAGCTCAGAACCTGGCTATATGCAAATCAGTCTGTCCCTGGCCCAGTGCATCATGGGAACAGGGCAGACTAAACTACCAAGCCAATTCTTCACCAGAAAGGAGACAAGCTACCGGGGACCGGTTTCTGGCATTTCAGCCTTCTTCGGCCCGGCTTGCTTGAATCCTGATGGAGCAGTGAGAAAGGGACTCATGTCTGAGTATACCCTGCCACACCTATAGTGGCCAAAAACGATTTAGAAAAGGGGGTGGTGATGAACAGAGTGTCTGAGTTAAACAGACCACTCTTACCCAGTCCAAAGATCAGGGCTTGATCCATCACCGTTATTTATCTCACTGCCCCATCCCAGCTCAGAACCTGGCTATATGCAAATCAGTCTGTCCCTGGCCCAGTGCATCATGGGAACAGGGCAGACTAAACTACCAAGCCAATTCTTCACCAGAAAGGAGACAAGCTACCGGGGACCGGTTTCTGGCATTTCAGCCTTCTTCGGCCCGGCTTGCTTGAATCCTGATGGAGCAGTGAGAAAGGGACTCATGTCTGAGTATACCCTGCCACACCTATAGTGGCCAAAAAAGATTTAGAAAAGGGGGTGGTGATGAACAGAGTGTCTGAGTTAAACAGACCACTCTTACCCAGTCCAAAGATCAGGGCTTGATCCATCACCGTTATTTATCTCACTGCCCCATCCCAACTCAGAACCTGGCTATATGCAAATCAGTCTGTCCCTGGCCCAGTGCATCATGGGAACAGGGCAGACTAAACTACCAAGCCAATTCTTCACCAGAAAGGAGACAAGCTACCGGGGACCGGTTTCTGGCATTTCAGCCTTCTTCGGCCCGGCTTGCTTGAATCCTGATGGAGCAGTGAGAAAGGGACTCATGTCTGAGTATACCCTGCCACACCTATAGTGGCCAAAAACGATTTAGAAAAGGGGGTGGTGATGAACAGAGTGTCTGAGTTAAACAGACCACTCTTACCCAGTCCAAAGATCAGGGCTTGATCCATCACCGTTATTTATCTCACTGCCCCATCCCAGCTCAGAACCTGGCTATATGCAAATCAGTCTGTCCCTGGCCCAGTGCATCATGGGAACAGGGCAGACTAAACTACCAAGCCAATTCTTCACCAGAAAGGAGACAAGCTACCGGGGACCGGTTTCTGGCATTTCAGCCTTCTTCGGCCCGGCTTGCTTGAATCCTGATGGAGCAGTGAGAAAGGGACTCATGTCTGAGTATACCCTGCCACACCTATAGTGGCCAAAAACGATTTAGAAAAGGGGGTGGTGATGAACAGAGTGTCTGAGTTAAACAGACCACTCTTACCCAGTCCAAAGATCAGGGCTTGATCCATCACCGTTATTTATCTCACTGCCCCATCCCAGCTCAGAACCTGGCTATATGCAAATCAGTCTGTCCCTGGCCCAGTGCATCATGGGAACAGGGCAGACTAAACTACCAAGCCAATTCTTCACCAGAAAGGAGACAAGCTACCGGGGACCGGTTTCTGGCATTTCAGCCTTCTTCGGCCCGGCTTGCTTGAATCCTGATGGAGCAGTGAGAAAGGGACTCATGTCTGAGTATACCCTGCCACACCTATAGTGGCCAAAAACGATTTAGAAAAGGGGGTGGTGATGAACAGAGTGTCTGAGTTAAACAGACCACTCTTACCCAGTCCAAAGATCAGGGCTTGATCCATCACCGTTATTTATCTCACTGCCCCATCCCAGCTCAGAACCTGGCTATATGCAAATCAGTCTGTCCCTGGCCCAGTGCATCATGGGAACAGGGCAGACTAAACTACCAAGCCAATTCTTCACCAGAAAGGAGACAAGCTACCGGGGACCGGTTTCTGGCATTTCAGCCTTCTTCGGCCCGGCTTGCTTGAATCCTGATGGAGCAGTGAGAAAGGGACTCATGTCTGAGTATACCCTGCCACACCTATAGTGGCCAAAAACGATTTAGAAAAGGGGGTGGTGATGAACAGAGTGTCTGAGTTAAACAGACCACTCTTACCCAGTCCAAAGATCAGGGCTTGATCCATCACCGTTATTTATCTCACTGCCCCATCCCAGCTCAGAACCTGGCTATATGCAAATCAGTCTGTCCCTGGCCCAGTGCATCATGGGAACAGGGCAGACTAAACTACCAAGCCAATTCTTCACCAGAAAGGAGACAAGCTACCGGGGACCGGTTTCTGGCATTTCAGCCTTCTTCGGCCCGGCTTGCTTGAATCCTGATGGAGCAGTGAGAAAGGGACTCATGTCTGAGTATACCCTGCCACACCTATAGTGGCCAAAAACGATTTAGAAAAGGGGGTGGTGATGAACAGAGTGTCTGAGTTAAACAGACCACTCTTACCCAGTCCAAAGATCAGGGCTTGATCCATCACCGTTATTTATCTCACTGCCCCATCCCAGCTCAGAACCTGGCTATATGCAAATCAGTCTGTCCCTGGCCCAGTGCATCATGGGAACAGGGCAGACTAAACTACCAAGCCAATTCTTCACCAGAAAGGAGACAAGCTACCGGGGACCGGTTTCTGGCATTTCAGCCTTCTTCGGCCCGGCTTGCTTGAATCCTGATGGAGCAGTGAGAAAGGGACTCATGTCTGAGTATACCCTGCCACACCTATAGTGGCCAAAAACGATTTAGAAAAGGGGGTGGTGATGAACAGAGTGTCTGAGTTAAACAGACCACTCTTACCCAGTCCAAAGATCAGGGCTTGATCCATCACCGTTATTTATCTCACTGCCCCATCCCAACTCAGAACCTGGCTATATGCAAATCAGTCTGTCCCTGGCCCAGTGCATCATGGGAACAGGGCAGACTAAACTACCAAGCCAATTCTTCACCAGAAAGGAGACAAGCTACCGGGGACCGGTTTCTGGCATTTCAGCCTTCTTCGGCCCGGCTTGCTTGAATCCTGATGGAGCAGTGAGAAAGGGACTCATGTCTGAGTATACCCTGCCACACCTATAGTGGCCAAAAACGATTTAGAAAAGGGGGTGGTGATGAACAGAGTGTCTGAGTTAAACAGACCACTCTTACCCAGTCCAAAGATCAGGGCTTGATCCATCACCGTTATTTATCTCACTGCCCCATCCCAGCTCAGAACCTGGCTATATGCAAATCAGTCTGTCCCTGGCCCAGTGCATCATGGGAACAGGGCAGACTAAACTACCAAGCCAATTCTTCACCAGAAAGGAGACAAGCTACCGGGGACCGGTTTCTGGCATTTCAGCCTTCTTCGGCCCGGCTTGCTTGAATCCTGATGGAGCAGTGAGAAAGGGACTCATGTCTGAGTATACCCTGCCACACCTATAGTGGCCAAAAACGATTTAGAAAAGGGGGTGGTGATGAACAGAGTGTCTGAGTTAAACAGACCACTCTTACCCAGTCCAAAGATCAGGGCTTGATCCATCACCATTATTTATCTCACTGCCCCATCCCAACTCAGAACCTGGCTATATGCAAATCAGTCTGTCCCTGGCCCAGTGCATCATGGGAACAGAGCAGACTAAACTACCAAGCCAATTCTTCACCAGAAAGGAGACAAGCTACCGGGGACCGGTTTCTGGCATTTCAGCCTTCTTCGGCCCGGCTTGCTTGAATCCTGATGGAGCAGTGAGAAAGGGACTCATGTCTGAGTATACCCTGCCACACCTATAGTGGCCAAAAACGATTTAGAAAAGGGGGTGGTGATGAACAGAGTGTCTGAGTTAAACAGACCACTCTTACCCAGTCCAAAGATCAGGGCTTGATCCATCACCGTTATTTATCTCACTGCCCCATCCCAGCTCAGAACCTGGCTATATGCAAATCAGTCTGTCCCTGGCCCAGTGCATCATGGGAACAGGGCAGACTAAACTACCCAGCCAATTCTTCACCAGAAAGGAGACAAGCTACCGGGGACCGGTTTCTGGCATTTCAGCCTTCTTCGGCCCGGCTTGCTTGAATCCTGATGGAGCAGTGAGAAAGGGACTCATGTCTGAGTATACCCTGCCACACCTATAGTGGCCAAAAACGATTTAGAAAAGGGGGTGGTGATGAACAGAGTGTCTGAGTTAAACAGACCACTCTTACCCAGTCCAAAGATCAGGGCTTGATCCATCACCGTTATTTATCTCACTGCCCCATCCCAGCTCAGAACCTGGCTATATGCAAATCAGTCTGTCCCTGGCCCAGTGCATCATGGGAACAGGGCAGACTAAACTACCCAGCCAATTCTTCACCAGAAAGGAGACAAGCTACCGGGGACCGGTTTCTGGCATTTCAGCCTTCTTCGGCCCGGCTTGCTTGAATCCTGATGGAGCAGTGAGAAAGGGACTCATGTCTGAGTATACCCTGCCACACCTATAGTGGCCAAAAACGATTTAGAAAAGGGGGTGGTGATGAACAGAGTGTCTGAGTTAAACAGACCACTCTTACCCAGTCCAAAGATCAGGGCTTGATCCATCACCGTTATTTATCTCACTGCCCCATCCCAGCTCAGAACCTGGCTATATGCAAATCAGTCTGTCCCTGGCCCAGTGCATCATGGGAACAGGGCAGACTAAACTACCAAGCCAATTCTTCACCAGAAAGGAGACAAGCTACCGGGGACCGGTTTCTGGCATTTCAGCCTTCTTCGGCCCGGCTTGCTTGAATCCTGATGGAGCAGTGAGAAAGGGACTCATGTCTGAGTATACCCTGCCACACCTATAGTGGCCAAAAACGATTTAGAAAAGGGGGTGGTGATGAACAGAGTGTCTGAGTTAAACAGACCACTCTTACCCAGTCCAAAGATCAGGGCTTGATCCATCACCGTTATTTATCTCACTGCCCCATCCCAGCTCAGAACCTGGCTATATGCAAATCAGTCTGTCCCTGGCCCAGTGCATCATGGGAACAGGGCAGACTAAACTACCAAGCCAATTCTTCACCAGAAAGGAGACAAGCGACCGGGGACCGGTTTCTGGCATTTCAGCCTTCTTCGGCCCGGCTTGCTTGAATCCTGATGGAGCAGTGAGAAAGGGACTCATGTCTGAGTATACCCAGACACACCTATAGTGGCCAAAAACGATTTAGAAAAGGGGGTGGTGATGAACAGAGTGTCTGAGTTAAACAGACCACTCTTACCCAGTCCAAAGATCAGGGCTTGATCCATCACCGTTATTTATCTCACTGCCCCATCCCAGCTCAGAACCTGGCTATATGCAAATCAGTCTGTCCCTGCCCCAGTGCATCATGGGAACAGGGCAGACTAAACTACCAAGCCAATTCTTCACCAGAAAGGAGACAAGCTACAGGGGACCGGTTTCTGGCATTTCAGCCTTCTTCGGCCCGGCTTGCTTGAATCCTGATGGAGCAGTGAGAAAGGGACTCATGTCTGAGTATACCCTGCCACACCTATAGTGGCCAAAAACGATTTAGAAAAGGGGGTGGTGATGAACAGAGTGTCTGAGTTAAACAGACCACTCTTACCCAGTCCAAAGATCAGGGCTTGATCCATCACCGTTATTTATCTCACTGCCCCATCCCAGCTCAGAACCTGGCTATATGCAAATCAGTCTGTCCCTGGCCCAGTGCATCATGGGAACAGGGCAGACTAAACTACCAAGCCAATTCTTTACCAGAAAGGAGACAAGCTACCGGGGACCGGTTTCTGGCATTTCAGCCTTCTTCGGCCCGGCTTGCTTGAATCCTGATGGAGCAGTGAGAAAGGGACTCATGTCTGAGTATACCCTGCCACACCTATAGTGGCCAAAAACGATTTAGAAAAGGGGGTGGTGATGAACAGAGTGTCTGAGTTAAACAGACCACTCTTACCCAGTCCAAAGATCAGGGCTTGATCCATCACCGTTATTTATCTCACTGCCCCATCCCAGCTCAGAACCTGGCTATATGCAAATCAGTCTGTCCCTGGCCGAGTGCATCATGGGAACAGGGCAGACTAAACTACCAAGCCAATTCTTCACCAGAAAGGAGACAAGCTATCGGGGACCGGTTTCTGGCATTTCAGCCTTCTTCGGCCCGGCTTGCTTGAATCCTGATGGAGCAGTGAGAAAGGGACTCATGTCTGAGTATACCCTGCCACACCTATAGTGGCCAAAAACGATTTAGAAAAGGGGGTGGTGATGAACAGAGTGTCTGAGTTAAACAGACCACTCTTACCCAGTCCAAAGATCAGGGCTTGATCCATCACCGTTATTTATCTCACTGCCCCATCCCAGCTCAGAACCTGGCTATATGCAAATCAGTCTGTCCCTGGCCCAGTGCATCACGGGAACAGGGCAGACTAAACTACCAAGCCAATTCTTCACCAGAAAGGAGACAAGCTACCGGGGACCGGTTTCTGGCATTTCAGCCTTCTTCGGCCCAGCTTGCTTGAATCCTGATGGAGCAGTGAGAAAGGGACTCATGTCTGAGTATACCCTGCCACACCTATAGTGGCCAAAAACGATTTAGAAAAGGGGGTGGTGATGAACAGAGTGTCTGAGTTAAACAGACCACTCTTACCCAGTCCAAAGATCAGGGCTTGATCCATCACCGTTATTTATCTCACTGCCCCATCCCAGCTCAGAACCTGGCTATATGCAATCGGGCTGAAGACGGCTGTAATGCCAGAAACCGGTCCCCGGGAGCTTGTTTCCTTCCCAGTGTAAGAATTGGCTTTTGTAGTTTGGTTTGCCCTGTTCCCATCATGCACTGGGACAGGAACAGACTAATTTGCATACAGCCAGGTTCTGAAACTGGGATGGTGCAGTGAGCTAAAAAACGGTGTTGGATCTAGCCCTGATCTCTTGTCTGGGTGAGAGTTTTCTGCTTAATTCAGAGACTCTGTCCCTCACCACCCCTTGTTGTAAATATTTTTGTCCACCCTAAGCGTGGAAGGGCATACTCAGATGTGAGTCCCTTGCTCATTGCACCATCAGGATTCAAGCAAACCGGGCCGAAGACGGCTGTAATGCCAGAAACCGGTCCCCGGGAGCTTGTTTCCTTCCCAGTGTAAGAATTGGCTTTTGTAGTTTGGTTTGCCCTGTTCCCATCATGCACTGGGACAGGAACAGACTAATTTGCATACAGCCAGGTTCTGAAACTGGGATGGTGCAGTGAGCTAAAAAACGGTGTTGGATCTAGCCCTGATCTCTTGACTGGGTGAGAGTTTTCTGCTTAATTCAGAGACTCTGTCCCTCACCACCCCTTGTCCCTCTCGTCAGAGACCTAATGCACCTTTTTCCAGGGCAGAGGTAGTGTGATTGCATGTGTCTTCAAAAGGATTTTTGTCTTTGTGAAAATGCCATGTGTTTGGCAAGGCCAATAGAGAGTATGGCTATAATGATCTAGCACATCGGAATACATACAAGAAACATGTTGTTTGACTGTGTTAGAGCCTGAAAGAGTCCATCCAGTGAAGAGAAAGACGTGGTTCTTTTTAGCCAGTTCTGCATTCCTAATAATTAACAACAGCGGGTGTTCTAGAAAGTTGCTCTGATTGAGGATGTTAGCTGGGGTTTTAAGGTGCATTGTGACATCAATCCCCAGATGGCCCCTTTAAACCCTTTAAAGCAAGACCTACTGGTTTTTTAAATACTTGCTACTTTACAATTCTAAAATGAGCTTGTACCATGATAGAACGGTTAAGTAAAAATAGCTAGCCAAAAATGCCCACCTGCGTGGTTTTACTCATACTTTGTGACAAATGAGCACTCATGAATTGTGATGCATGTGCAAACACAGTGGCCATCTCGGAATGCTTTAAAACCATTACAAGATGGCTACCTTATGCATTCAAGTTTCGTGATGACCGCCTGCATAAAATTTACCATTTAGGACTGGATAAAAATTATTCAAAAATTGCTGCCATGAATGCGCATGGATCATGACAAACTGGCAGCAATTTTGGCACCTTTATTTTACCATTCCAGGCAGCCATTTTATAACAGTAAATTAAAAATAAGCATTAATTGCAGGCATTTGTTTTTTAAAGATGATAACTATTGGCTTTGCCAGTGCTTGCTTTCTGTTGCACTCCTTTTGTATTCTGCATGCCATTGTTCCCTGGAGAGTGTGAGCAGGAAAAGATTTTACTAGACACCTTGCCATACCACTAACATGTCTGACCATGGTGTTTGTGCTTTACCGAGTTAGTATAAAACATTACTGTGATTTTGGCACGCTTCTGTGTTTTGAGAGTTCATCGGCTTTAAAACTGAGATTGATGGTTTTTATCCTGAGGACGTCTTTTCATCCTGAGGACGTCTTTTGGCGTTCGAGAGAAGCACTCACTAAGCTTGTATTTCCAATTTGGTAAACACAAAAATATGGCTCCTATTATGAGCAGAGAAAATGCTGTTTACCAGACTGACAGGTGGACGGGGGATTAGCTAACGCCGAGGCCTTGAACAATAAAGTCACTTTACAAGAGAGGTGAAACATAGGCCACTTTCTAAAAGAATCTCTGCACAAAAGGGCCCTGTTTGAGGGATTTTCTAAAATCATATCTAAAGCCGTCTTAATGCGGCTCAGGTAAGTAGACATATCCCTCGGTGGTAGATAGGAGAAGCCTGCGCGGCCAGCTGTAGCACCGTCAACAATACTGAGTTTCTGCCGCTGCTTTTACCCGTCTCTGTCCATCCCAGGACTGTTTTAGGTCCGGTAGCGCCAGCTTTAGCTCTCGGTTAGATCTTATAATATCAACAATAAAAAATCACATTTTGGATCAGGCCATGTGAAAGCCCTTTTCTCTTCACTGTAAGAATCCGCAAGGCAAAGGAGTCCGTTTCTGGGATAAGAGCCAATGGGGTGACTGGTTATGACCTAAACCAAACAAGACTATACAGTAACCTCCTTATTGATCCCACATGCACAGCCTGCTGCCCTGACCCAGTGTGGCACAATGCCAGGAAAGGAGCCCCTTTCTGTTGCTACTTTGCCATGACAATCAGGTACATGCTGAAAAGACTAACATGTGATTGGTCCTGAATGTGGTAGGCATCTTGGAATGTAAAATTCCATAGTATATGTCATTACCTTAAATATAATGCTCATAAAAAAATTGAAATATATCTTACCTTTCAGAAGGACTTTAAAACTTTGTAATTATGTTAACTGTGCACTAACTATGGATATCAGATATTGATGTTAAAAAAACTAAAGGTAGCACTGCAGACCTCATGGAGGTGGGCAGTCTGCCACTGAAGGGATAGACACAGGTTTGTAAAGGACCTTACAAGGGTAGCAGTGGGAGAAATCAACTGCACATTTCAAAGTAAAGCAATATGATAACGCTAAATGCCAGAAACAGCAGATAAGGTGCTACAACAGACTACACTCTGCCACCAAAGAGTGCAACTGGAGTGATAGAAGGGAACCACCTTTCATATCCTGTGTAAGATTTGTCTGGAGCACACCGTGGGGTAATAAGACATACAGTCTTTGTTGTCAATGATTGACAGTTTGCATAGTTGTAAGGTTTAGTGTGCTTATTGGTTCGAAAAGGTGTTCTATCATTTCATTTGATAGAGCATTACAATTTTGTGATATTAATGAAGCCAGAAAAAACACATCAGCATTTAGGGCCAGATGTAGGTAAATCACATTTACTGATTTTGAAATACCGAATATTACCGAATTTTACCGATTCGGTATTTCAAAATCGGTAAATGGGATGTAGGTACCAACATCTGGATTTTTTACCCATTCCTTAAAATTCGGTATTTACCGATTCGGTATACCGAATCGGTATTTGCTATTGAATCATATGGGCCTTGAAGCCCATAGGATTCAATTCAAATACCGAATCGGTATTTACCGATTCGGTAAATACCGAATTTGTCAAGGGTGCAGGGGGTGTGACTTTGACACCCTCTAGCACCCCCAAAACGGACATGTGTGCAACGTGGCAAACAGACATGCCCTAAGGGCACGTCTGTCTGTCACATGGAACATGTGTACATGCACAGATGTGCATGTACACAGGAATCGGTATTTTACCATGGATTTGTATTCCATGGTAAAATACCGATTCTGAAAGCCATGTGCCAATGGAAAATTGGCTATCCACATTCCAATCTTGCATTTTCGGTAATTTTACCAATTCGGTAACTTTACCGATTGGCTATATGTAGCTAATCGGTAAAATTACCGAAAAATGCCAGATTTAAGGGCCACTACATGTCAATGGCCATTTACCGGTCGGTAACGGCCGAATTCGGCCGTTACCGGTCGGTAAATGGCTATTTTCGGCCACCTACATCTGGCCCTTAGTGCTTTAGTCACAGGAAGGACAATGATGTGACGCTAATGGTTTCTGGTAGGTGTTCAAGCGTAATGGACAACATCTACTATGCCCACACACTTCCTCACACTGGACTTTTTCAAAGCTGAAAATAAATAATACAAGATAAAACAAAATACAGAAAGGTACAAGAATTTGTATGGGATTGATACAAAGGAAAAATTAACACCAGACGGCCAGGAAGTGTTCCATATTATATTACAAGAAAGCAGTGGTGCCTTTGGAATTGGTATGAGAATACATTATGTATTTCTAATAATGATACAAATTAAGCACAATGGCAATAATCTAGGAGAAGATGTATGGATTTTCAACAAAGCACAATTGGAGTCCAGTGAGTAAAATGCATTCTGATTCACATTGAGTTAAAAAAGTCCTAACAAGGGGGTTCAAAGAACCGTGTTCGGTGTACCAAGTGAAAGTGAAAGCTATAGCTAAAGTGATAAATAGTGATATGCATGAAGGTTTCAATAATATACAGAAAAGCAAAAAGCGACCACCTAATCAATTTGCAATAAAACATTCACAGCTTCCTGTAACAATGATGGAGGCGGTGTGTAATAGTTCGCTTTGCAGTAGTGTTGACGACCTTTCGACTTTTTAAGAATTATGAGGTCTCATTAGGACCTATGATTTGAGGGACACCTGAAATCAAATGAGAAAAGGGGGTATGAATAACATGCAACTGTAGTCCCTGGATTGATATGGTTGTATTGTCAAAAGATGGTGCATATACCCAAGGGAAGTGTAAATGAGGGAAGTGGAACGTGCATAGGGCCCAGCCAGGCGCTATAGAGAGGAAACATAAAGGTAGGAGGGAATCATTAGCAGTAAGAGCTGTAGGATAGCACACGGATAGTGCAATTTGTTAAAATAGTGTTACAGTATTATAGAGACAACGTATCCCTGTAAGTTCAGGGGAGTCTGACAATATAGGTAGTGTGTATCCAAGTAACACAACTGGGAGGATCCTGTTCAGGGTCTGAGGGTACTTTACTTGCATTGATCTGCTTTATCAAATTGTTTGTCAAGTTTAGTATTGTTCACTGCAAGTAGATCTAGAGGGTGTGGCCAACTGGGGCATTCTGAGGTTGGTGCAGTGGGGTGCCAGAAGACCATAGTTGAAATATTATTGGACTTAAAATCTCTCTTTTTTAAATCCTTTATTTATAATCACAGATTAAAATGAGACACAAAAAAATAAGAAAATAGACAGCACATTGTACCCACAAAATGTCATCATTATGGAAAACTATAATAAATGAATACAAATATTAATTAAATATCCTAATTTCTAAACACAATCCTCTCACTAAATTTACAATCAAGTAAACAGCAGTTTCTCTCTTAGAAAGTGCAACCCTACTTCTCACCCCAAATTTTATGAAATGTTACCATTGCCCCTATTCTTTGGGAGTACAATTTTTCCTTATACTTAACTTGGGAAATCTTGTGTCCTCTATGGCTGAAGGCAGGAGCCTCACCCTTTTTTCATTTTGGAAGAATTATGGATTTGGCAACTAGGGATTCGATAAACAAGAACCGTTTTAGCAGAAATGTTATATTAGGTGCAACAATTCCAAACAAAGTGGCCAAATGGTCAGGAACTAAAGAAGTCAACATTTCTTTACTAAGCCACTGAGGAACCTGACCCAAAAAGCCGGGCAAGTAAAGCAAACATGAACGCAATCTCCTATAGGGTAGATACATTTGTAGCACAGCCCAGAAGCAGATGAAAACCTTTTTCGTATTCGAGTTGGGGTGTAATAGAGTTGCCACTTGCAAAAAAGCATCATACTTCTAAAATTGGCCCCTCTCGTGGCTTTATATGGCCACTCGTTATATGCTTTCCACAAAGGTGATTCTATTCTGCATCCTGTAGAGACCTGGATCTTTTGAAGGGCTGTTGGGATTTTCTTTCCATAGATTTCTTGCTGGAATACCATTTCCCTACCCCCCCCCCCCTGTTTCACTTACGTAAAAAAGGCTTGACTATTCAATATTGCAAGGGTACTGTTTGTACGTTGTATATTCCACGTACAGTTACAAAGCTGTAGATAGGAAATAAACAGTGAGTGGGCTCTGGTCTCTCCGATTTGAGTTGGTCACATGTCTTCATGACCCCCTCTAACAAGAGGTCTCTAAACCGGTAGAACCTGACCTTTTACCAATTTATAATACTCTTGCCATCTAAATTAAGACCTAGTACATTACACTGCCCTATACGGATCTCGGGGTGAAACGGGGAAACTGATATTCTTCCTTCATTTAGACAAATTAGTGAAGGATTAATTACTGAACCTTAAATCTGCTGTGTTTTGGAAGCTTTGGGATTTTAATGAATGGGACAAGCTGAATGTTGTTTTCTAAATGCATTTGCCTGAGGTAGCAGTTTACTTCATGGCCCTGAGGAGCGCCTGTCCGTCCACACCAGTCCTTGAGAGTAGCTTGGTAAACTTTTTTGATATGGGGTAAACAAGACCGCCATCCTGCATCCTTAACTGCTGCTCACACACGCCTACTAAGCCCTCCTCAACACCAGACCCCAATAACTCAACAAAAGAATCTCCTTCCACGCCCCCAAGAGAAACCTCTGCTCCGCTGACCTAGCCCCGGCCAAAACCCCCCTCATACACAGACCCAGAACGGGGGACCTAAAACATTGCGCCCAAGACCGGGAAGAAAGTCCGCCTCAGCATGAGACGTGGCCCTACACTCCAAGCTTTCAGAAAATACCTCAATACCTGGCTGTTATGATGACATTGGAGCTGCCCAAACCTCCTCCCCCCAGCGCCTTGAGACCATTACGGGTTAGTAGTGCACTCAGAAAATCCCTGATTGATTAATTGCAAAGTTTCTAATTTGGTTCAGGTTTTCTTTCCTAACCATTCAAATTTGCGCAGCATGTAGTCTATCTTGTGAAAAAAACGTTGAAGGACTTTAATTTACACGTTTGAGAAAAGAAATAGAAAAAGGGGGAGTATCATCATTTCTAATAATGCATTACGCCCAGAGTGTAGAGGGCTGCCGCTGATTTAAAAGATTCTTGGCCTTAGCAAGTGCCAACACATAATTAGTTTGGAAAACCTACAAAAAAACAAGTGACACAAAAATACCCAGATATCTAATTGAGCCTGTCTTGCAAACCTGCGTTCCCATGTCAATATGAGGGGCTTGATCGAAACTATTAAACAGCAAGTTTATGACTTTGTGTGGTTAATCCTGTAACTTCCCAAATCTGAAAATGCTCTAATCTTATTAAAAGTTCTGGTGATGTTTTGATCTTCTACTTCCAAAGACAAAATTAGATCATCTGCTAATAATTTAAGCTTGGGTTTGAACAGCTCTATTGGCAATGCATCACAAACACAAGCATTTCCTTCAGGGATGATTTTGATGGCTTTCTCGACTTCCCTAATCGAAATAGGAACCAATACCACGGCCTGCTGTGCGGTGCTCAGTGTGGTTAGATCCATAGATCTAAGATCCTCCTTAATAGCTACTGGAGATACCAATGATGAAGAAGTATATAGGGCCACATGTATCAACCAATTTTGCCTTTGCAAAGGGGCCTATTAGCAGAATCGGCACATTTACGAATTAAAAAAAGGCTAATTACAATTATCAACCCTATTTTGCGATTAGGTAACCTGATACGGAATCGCAAAATGGGTTAGCTATTTGGTATTTGGAAGGGGGTAGTACAGGGTGTCCCTTAAAAATTGCAAATTTTAGTGGTATGTATGAATGTTTGTGAACATGAATGCGGGTGCAAAACATTTGCAATTTACCACCAACTTCTATTTAGTCGTAAGCCATTCGCAAATGTAAAGGGGTCCCCAAGGGACCCCTTCTTAGGAATGGTTTCGGAAAAGTTTTTTAAGCGCAGGCAGTGGTCCCATGTACCACTGCCTGCTCTTAAAAAATGAAAAGAAAACTTTTCATTTTTGTTTTTAATCTCATCCCATTTTCCTTTAAGGAAAACGGGCTACATTAAAAAAAATTGCTTGCTTTATTTACAAGCCATTACTGACAAGGTGGTCTGCTGACCCCAGTAGGCCACCATCTCCGTGATTTAAGCGATTTCCAAGGGGGTCGCAAATTGCGACCTACCTTATTAATAGTAATATGGTAGGTCGATTTGTGAGCCCCTACGTATTGCTAAATAAAACTCTTGTAGTTTCATACATTTGTATAGTGATTACATAATTGCGATTCGCTAAAAATCACAATTAGGTAGTCGCTATTCTAAATCTTGATAAATGTGGCCCATAGCCTTTTATAATGTGCAAGGAATACCCTATTGATTTTCGCCTTCTGATAAAATGTTTGGCCTCTATCCTGACCAAAAATAGATTTAATGCCGGCATTATTGCGTCTTGTTTTAACTGACCTGGCCAAAAATCTCCCTGCATGTTTACTTTCCTCGTAGAGCTGTTATAAACATGTAATCTGATTAGTTACTCTCTGGGAATCATAATGCTTTTTTAAATCTCGCCTAGCTGTTTGAAGGCTGGATTCAGTTGCCTGTGAATAATATGTTAAATTAAACTGAGTTGCTTGATCTAGTTCTCGTTGCAGTGTCATTGCAGTCTTCCTCCTAAGCTCAAGCACATTTGCTTTATAGGCTATTGCCCCACCGCGCCTCTGATAAAGGGTGTGCATGATTCACAGGCAGAAACGATTGGGGTTGATCCAATATTCCTCTTAGAAATTCAGTGAGACTAGTTTACATATTCATGACCCATTCATCCTCGGTCAGAAGAGTCCTGTCGACTGCTCACCATAGACACTTGACCTGATGAATCCTTACCTCAATTTTGGTCACTGTAACAGAATGACCCAAGAATGGATTTGGAAGAATGAAGGACTTCCTTTTGTCCCATTGATAGGACATTTTTTATAAAGTCTATCCTTGAGGTTGAAATAAATCTCTTTAAAAAACATGTATACTCTCGAAATAGCAGGTGTTGACATCGCCGGGGATCAATTAAAGCTAGGTCTCCACTGATTCTGGCCAAGTGTCTAAATTGATTGGGTTTATTTTGTGCTTTATTATTGCATTTGAAAGAAAAGTAATTAGGAACTAGTTTTAAATAAAGGACAGGGACGGACAGGTGACAGCAAAAACTAAAAGGAAACGAGGTGCATGGTACAAAATTATGGATTTTATTTTATTAGATTGTCATTATGATAAAAAACATCAATACTTTATAACAGATTTTTATCGTGTGCATGCCTCCACTATACATGTGACTATTAATCTACATATATATACACATTATTGTATCCTTGGTGTAATTCAGTGCATTTCAAGAAAATGATTTGGACTTGAAAGCTATATGGAGGCTTGTTTTAACACACTGTACATAAAAACATGGCAAAGTATGACATCTACGCGCGTTTCGGCTGAGGGCCTTCATCAGGGAGCCATGTGAATATCCAAGTGAACCTATGCACATAGAAAGATATAAACAATAACAGTGCTTGTCAGTGTCCGTGAAATGTCCTAAATATTTACATGTTAAAAAACAGAGAGAAATTGTGATACATTTATACAGTGATACAAAACATGACAATAGTGTCCTAAAAGTACTCAAACCTGTCCTGATATTTACAATTATATACAGTGTATTGCCCATTTAGACTAGTACATCTATGATGGTATACAAATGGTATTAGTACTAATTTATTGCATAGAGGCTTTACTATAATGGAGAGTTATTATGCAATATACTTCAGGGTAGGTGGGATGGAGAAGGGCACATAGGGTGATTATCTATACAACATTCTAAGATATTAATGCTAACTACATAAAGACACAGGGTACTGATGTTGTGCGGGTCGGAATGAGAGGATAGTGGAAGGGAAGGAAGAAATGGATATTTAGAGATATAGAGAAGTGTGAAAGATAATAGGGGATAAGAGAAAAAGGATAGAAAAAAGGAAGATGGGGGAGGGGGAAAGACCAAATCGGTTCGGAGGCATATAGAGAGCCATGGTTGTACCTGGATGAATAGATGGTGCAGATTCTCACAGGAAGGAAAAATAGAGTAATCTGAAGTGTAGGGCTGTCTGTCTTGGAGACGTGGGTACTAGATGATGACATAATATTAAATGCGAAAATATTAGTGGTCCAAAAAGTAAATGTTCAAAGAGTATAACAAGGAAGTTACAGGGTGGATGAGTACCTTTGTAGTATCTTACTCGTTTTTTTCTCTTTGAATAGGTGTCCTGCTATTTAAGTATCAGCTTCGAATACTGAGCTCGTTTTTTTCTCTTTGAATAGGTGTCCTGCTATTTAAGTATCAGCTTCGAATTCTGAGCTGTTGAATGCAAAGGACATAGGGAGGGATTATATGGGTCATACTTCTCTCATCAGAACTAATAGGTGGGACAAGGCAGAGATATTACCTGTAGAGATAGTCTTATATAGTTGAAAGACTACGTGCTCCTGGCGCCAGAGGAGTGGTATGTAGGTAACCTATGTGTCAGGAGACATTAATGGCAAGCAGTTAGTAATGGTTATCTAATGGGGGCGCTAATAGTCATGATCATGAGGGCCCAATAGGTACCTGCAAGTTATGCTCAATAATTCTCTAGATGGGGATCTCTGGACGTTTCTTGTAGCGCTGACAGTCTGCATGTCAAAAAGACATAAACAGTGACAAGATTTGGAAAGGTTATTCCGGCATATGTTTTCTTAGATGGTAAAAAACGGATAGTTATCTACAGCTAAGTACCTTTTAGTTGCGTCCACTGTGTATACAATGGGAGTCTGTGGGCTTCTGAGATTCAGCGGACGGATGCCGTCATGTTAGTGGCGGTTCGGAGAGGATCTACACGGCAAAAGAGACACAAGGCCGAGGGTTATTATCAGGCTGTGTTTTGGGAAGCGTGCATGGGCGCTGTTTAATGGAGCGTCGATGTATGCGGACCGGTGCTTACCTGATAGTTGCCTTCCGTTCGCCTTCCAATGGGGGAGTCTGCCGACGTCTGTACAGGTAGAGCCAGGGGTGGGAGAGACCGATTGGCGCCGGGTGTATTTAAACCGAGGGAGTCGCTTTGAAGGGCCAATACGTTTGCGCGTCTAGTTTGGCAGAGAGGTCGATGACGGACTGTGCGCGATAGCGTCCTGGAACATTACTGAAAGCGGACGGACATATTGGAAGGGTGAAGCAGACCCTTTAATGCTCGATATTTAATGTGATTCTTATCAGTTTATCCAGATTTGCGGGGGGGGTTTTAAAAGGAGATAGTGAACAGAAGCACAATGTGTCTTAGTGTGGGTGATAGTCAAAAAGTGTCTGAACTAGTGGGATGCAGGAACCTATTTTTAACCATGGTTGTATTTCAGTACTTGGTCCCACGGTATTTCGTTGTTCATCCCCTTTATATAGGTGTCCAGGGTAAAAATCCAATACACCTCGCGACATTTACGCACCTGTGTGCTGAGTGCACCGGACGATTTGTGAATTTTTTCCAGGATGAACCAGCGAATATCGTTGGAATCGTGTTTGGCCTCTTGGTAATGTTTGACTAGGGGGGCTTGTATTTTACCTGTGCGGATGGCTGATCTATGCTCTGATAGACGTGTAGACATCATCCTAGCTGTTTCGCCTACGTAGCCCTTGTTGCATGGGCAAAGTAGGAGATAAACCACATTGGTGGTTTTGCAGTTAGTTAGAGTTTAAGAACAAATGTTGTTATTGTTGAAATTCAGCTCTTTGGTTTCAATTGCAAATTCACAGGCAGTACAGTCAAGGCACTTGTAGTTGCCTACCACTGGTCTCAAGTCAGTGAGTGTTCTTTGTGTGAGGGCTTTTTTGTTAGGTTCCATTCTTGATCTTACTACCAGATCTTTAAGGTTTTTGTTTTTCCTATATGCAAACACTGGCTTAGGGAGTTGACTTTCTTTGGGTTTTGTTGCATTGAGAATGTGCCAATTTGAAAATATGATGTGTTGAAGCTTTGCATTCATAGTGGAGTGCCTAGTTACAAAGACCATCTTGGATTGCGGTTCTTTGATTTGAGGTGTTAATAGGTGATGTCTATCAAAGAACCTTGCTCTTTTGTATGAATCACGTACTAGACGTTTGGGGTATCCACGAGATATGAATTTGAGTTTCATTTCGGCTGCTCTTCTGTCAAAGTCTGTGACGGAAGAGCAATTCCTTAGAACCCGAAGGAACTGACTGAAAGGGATGCTGGATTTCTGAGTTTTCGGGTGATAGCTGGTGTAGTGTAGTAGTGTATTGCGGGCAGTTGGCTTCACATACAGGTCTACACTAAGATGGTTGTTCTTATTGATGATGTTAATGTCTAGAAACTCCACATGTGTCTGGCTAGATGTAACAGTGAAGTGTATGTTCTTATCACATAAATTTAGCCATGACACAAAGGTGGATAGTGGTTCTGTTTCTGAGGTCCAGATGAAAAAAATATCATCAATATAGCGAGCCCATGATGAAATGGACTCGCTAAAGGGGGCAATTTCGTTGTAAATGAATTTGGACTCAAATTCAGCCATATAAATGTTGGCTACGGTGGGCGCACATGAAGCTCCCATGCTGACGCCCATGGTTTGTTGGTAAAGAGAGCCATTAAAATCAAAAGTATTTTCTGATAGGACTATTTTTAAGCAGTCCAAAATGAAATCCTTGGGGCAGTCAATTTGGTAGGCGTCAATGAACCAGGAGACAGCTTTAATGGCTCCTGGTTGCGGAATGTTTGAATATAGAGCCTCTATATCCATAGTGGCTAGCCATTGTCTTTCAGGGTCAAATGTAAGAGATTCCACGATGTTGATGATATCTCTGGTGTCCTTAACGTGGGATGGAGTTTTTGGTATATGGGGCCTTAAGATGGTATCAATGTATTTTGATAGAGGCTCGGTAATGGATCCAATAGTGGAGACTATGGGTCTGTACGGTGGGTCATGGCTGTTTTTATGTATCTTTGGGACTCCATATATTGCTGCCATTTTTGGTTGGCGAACATTAAGAAATTGCCACTCCTTTTCACAGATCACGTTGTCGTCAAGAGCCTTAGTTGTTAAGGACAAAATCGCAGATTGGACTCTTTTTGTAGGGTCTTTTTGAACTGGAATATAATGGTTGGTATTGTGTAGTAGTGTCTCCATGTTCAATATGTACTGATTGGTGTCTATCACAACTATGCCTCCCCCTTTGTCGCAACATTTGATCGTAATGTCTTTGTCGGTTTTTAGTTCTGCAAGGGCTTGATGTTCCTCGTATGAAATGTTGAAACTGGGAGGGGGTATATATTTAGTGGCAGCTGTGAGTTTGTTGTACACTACATGCTCAAATGTAGCAATTTCTGGCGATACTTGTTCTAAAGTTGGTAGAAAGGTGGATGCTGGTTTAAGACCTGATAGGTTGGTAGCATTTTCTACTTCTATGGTATTTGATTCAAAGAAGTTTTGGAGTCTGATCTTCCTAAAGAAGGTCATGAGGTCTTTGAAGAGTTCAAATCTGTTGATATTACAATGAGGAACGAAAGAAAGCCCTTTGGTTAATAGCCTTTCTGTTGCTGGGGTAAGGGATTTGCTACTCAGATTAAAGATAGGTATTTCTTCTAGTCGCGCCAGTATTGTGCATGGCGGGTCACAAGAAATTGATTGGGGTTGGAGTACATTGCTGGAGCTTCCTGGTAGTTCTGAGGAGGAGGGGGATAGGCATGCATCAAAGGGCATGGATATTGATGGTTGGGGGGCGGTGGGTAGTGCTGATTGTATTGTTGTGGGTTGCCCCTGTGTCGTGGCTGGTATCTGGGTTTCCAACGTCCCTGGGGATTCCCTCGCCTGGATAAAAAAGGCCTGTTGCCTCTATTCTGTCCTCCTCTTTGTTGCCCTCCCTGATCTGGGTCGCTAGTATTGCTTTCATTGTCTGACCCTGATGTGTTAGAAAAAGTGGTCACTTTTTTAGGGATGGGTTGTTGGTTGGAGGCATAGGTGTTGTCGCCCAGAGGTTCTGGTTGGTAATAATTTTCTGCCAGATAAGGATAGACTTTCTCATTGCTAAAGTATTGGATATCTTTTTTAAGTTTATCCCTTTTCCTCTTTAGGAGATAGTCATTATATGACTGTAGGTCTTTTTCCATCTCCTCTAATTTCTTTATTGCGTCTTCTTTAGCCGTGTTGTTTTTGAGTTTGAGCTCTAATTCTGTTATTTCTGCTAGGAGGGTCTCTACTAGATGCTTAGCAGTCTCTACTATTAGCATCATGAGATCCCTTGAGCATCTATTTGCTATGAGGGACCATCTTTCTAGGAATCTTCTTATCTGGACGAAAAGCCCTGGGATATTTTTAACTCGTAGGCCCTGGGGGATGACTCCAGCTTTTAAATATTGGAGCATGAAGTGCCCGTGCAATTCTATTCTTTTTGTTTTTTTCTTTAAAGCTAACAGTTGTTGATATTCAGTGTTATTGCAACAGCATTCTAAGCTTAGATTCTGTAATATATTAAAATCCCCTCCTAGGACTATGTACCCTGGTATTTAATGTTTCTCATTTTCATGCTTGTTCAGAACAGTTGTGTCGTCTTCAATTGGGCCATAAAAGCTTGTTATCTGGAGGATCTGATAACCAATCTGCAGAAATACATTATCAGTCTAGCTCCAGGATCCCCAATAGACTGGTATATTTACCCCTTGCAACGGTGTGTGAGTAGAACAGCAACCCACCTGACTGCTGCTGCCACAGATGCGAAGAAAGCTTGGGAAATAAAGTTTGATAATTTAGGGGGAGTGGAATGTGTTTCCTGAAAAAGATTACTTGTGTCTTTACTGACATAAGCCACTGTAGTGTGTATTTCAATTTAGTTTGGTTATTAGCTCCGTTGATGTTACAAGAACCTATCCGAACTATTTTCATGTCTGGCATTTGGATTTCACTTGCACCTTCTAAATAACTGCAGCTTTTTCAAATTTGGTCAGCCTGTCCTCCTTAGCACACTTAACTTCAGACTACCTTCCTTAGCGAATGTAGACTTGTATCTCACAAAATTCATAATTCTCCCCATCCCTTCTACCTGTGATTTTCCCCCTTTTGCTTCACCTCCTCTTGTGCCCCCTGACCCTCTCTCCTCCTTACACTTGGAGTCCTACCCGTCTGAGGCTTGCACCCCACAAGTGCCCCATCGCTCGACCCGTACCACCCTCTTTCCCCCTAGACAAGTACCTTGGAATGGCACTCTGTGAGCTCATTCCGGCGAGGTTTTGCAAGACAGCCTTGAACCTTGCAAAACTTAATCAACCTGATACAGATGACTATACCCTTGAAATCTCAGAGTGGTATTAGATCAGTTTTGCTAGATGTTCAGAACAGAAGTACAATACATATAATCATAACATAATATGCTTGAAAGGCTTATCTCACAGGGTTACTGCCTCTTCATCCCCATTACCCCTTAACTGATACGCAAGATCTCTTTAGCCCGGTCAATTGACAAAAATACATAAGACTAGCCCTTAAAAAGAACTTTTAGCTTGGATCGTTGTATAATCCGAAAATTCATGACAGAATACAGAATACAGATACGTACAGAATAAGACCCATTTCATAAATGTCTTTTTATGATTCATTCGGATAGCGTTTTTTAAATGTCATCTATATGCTTTGAATGAAACATTGCTTTTAAATGCGTACAGCACAATTGCTCTTTTCGTGTACAAACCATTTCAAATGCATTTTTAGGTAATTTGGGTGGGGTGTAACACATCATGTTTTAGATATGTTTTATGTGTTTAGAACTTAGTAATGTCTTACATAATAAAGTGGAGTGAGTGTTGTGTGTCGTTTTAGGCTCCGAGTGAATTTTCCTGATTCATGCCCTTATATATAGGTAAAATTCACATTGCCCTTATATAGGCATAGAAATCATTCCTTTATTTAGACATAGCCCATTCAAACCAAATACAGGCATGGCTACTTCCACCCGTACCAAACGTCACATCGATTTCTTGGAAAATCAGCTTAAGCAGTCAGGGACCTTCCCTTGCTTGAATAGTTCTTGGAATTGATTTGTCCAAGAACTCATGTACTTTGCAAAGAACTACTATTCCCTAGGGGTTCTTTCCTGACGTTATTATGCCCGACTTACGTCAAACGACACCTTCAAGGTATAAATATACCTTCACTGCTCTAGTAAGACAAGGTGGTTCGGAGCAGTTCGACTATCTACTTGCCCGACGCAGCTCGTTACAGCAAGTGCCGAAGGAAGCTGACCCTCGAGCTGACACACTGATCGAGAAGCTGCATTTCTCCCAGCGAGTATCCAGCTCCAGTGTTTCTAAGCTCCACTTGCGGGGTGTTGGGAAATCGAGTCCCGAGACTGAGATACCAGACCTGCTACATTCTAAACTAAGGTATAGAGCTGATTAGAACCTAGAGAAATCTTGGATAGATTCTTGGCAAAGAAAAACCAAACCTATGCTACACCACACTTACTTCTTCCTGCGTACTAGACTCAGGTTAGGTACATTGGGGTAGGCATATTTTAGAAGCACCAGTTGAGTATTTTTAGCCATTGTTATTTATGTATTTATTTATATATGGTTTAGAAACCCTACAATGATCTTACAGTATTATTTCATAATATTGTTCTCGCTGTACGCATGATACTTTGCAGTCTGCATTACGATTGTAGCAGTTCACTTTACTTGCATGAGAAAGAACACTGTTCAATAAAAACTTTTTATCGAAAATGCCTGTCTCTCTATTTCTCTGCACCTCTATATAACCGAAGCATGCACGAGTGACTGAGTGAAATACTTATCTATTGTTTCTGCGACTCTAGAGATACATTTCTTTTTCTTGGGCAACAAAGTTGTCATGTTTATGCGGTTGTCAGAAACGTATCCCTTCTTGTGAATTCGAGAAAGTTTCTAGTGACCTCTGAGCTAGCTGGCATACACTATTAAGTTTAATATATTCGATAGAGATCTAGTCGACTTCAGTCCTACGTCTAAACTATAGGATATATTATTCCAATGCACAGAGAATATTGGGAATATAGGATCTACACTACAATAACTCCACGTTACTTAAAAATATTAATGCCAAGTGATTACATAGGCTTAGTTCAGATATGGAGGGATTATACAAAAGAACAACTCTCCAATGGGGCTGTCCCCCCCCTGCAAAATCTTTGTGTTTTCTATTTTCCTCTGGTATGTGCATTTCCCTTGTCTCCAAGACTCATAAGCTCCAGCACCCCGAGCTTCACCCACACGCCCGATGGAGGAGCAGATTTTGGCACTTAGGGGGGCAGGGCAAAGAACAATCAAAATCACGTACAGACGCGACTCACCGGCCAAGGCATATCACCCTGTGCCACTGTTTCCTGATCCTACCAAAGTCACAGAATTCAATCCAGTCTGTCAAGTAGTCTGGCAAAATTGCACTCTCACGACGAGTGGGAAAACATCTATCTGCTGGATGCAACTTGCCGGACAGGACTGCCCAAAACTTTGCATAACACAGTGGCAGAGGAGTAGGCCAAAGTGTTCCATAGCCAGTCTTAGCATCCATTGCATCCCCAGGCCACTCAACCCTAATCCTTTATCGTCGTCTGTACGTGCAGGTCCCCTTCTTTCCAGGCAGCGAGGAATTGCTGATTGTACACTGGCCATCTTGCTTTCTTCCCTGAAAGTAAGCTCAACCATGGAGTATGACAAGAGCTCTACATTGACTTAAATCTCGTGTACTAAATATTATTTACAAAAATATCACCCAATTGGAGTACATAATAGAAATTCTACATACAGATGCACAATATTTTTAACAATATTAAGGACACAATATTAATGTCACCCAATACTTGTGACTAATATATTTAACATATAACCATTTTCATAGTATGTGGTAGCATTATCTCAGTTTTGCTGAATTTTACTTAGTGCAACATATTTTCAAAACACAAGTGACTTGGGTTTGTTAAGTGGAGCAATACCATTTGTGTGCTTTATGTGTGCAACCAGTGACATCTAATAATTAGAATTAAAATGCAGTAATGAAGAACTAAAATAAGATGATGCACCTATAGGAGGCCCTGGAGCAGCTATGGACTAATGCCTATGCAGCTCGAAGACCACTGTGATCTGTAGCCTCATGTTTAGTAATGGTGCTTCCCACGCGCGCCAGGGGCAGCAGCCCCCTTTACGAATTAGTAGCCCCACAGAGATAGTACTCTCATTGGTTTAGTATAGATATAGGGCCAGATGTAGGTCGCCCAATACCGGTCGGTAACGGCCATAATTACCGAATTTCGGCCATTACCGACCGGTATTAGGCTACTGAGATGTAGGTGGCCTAAATTGCAAATTCGGTAATTTACCGATTCGGTATTTTAACACCTTCCATGCTCATGACGAGCTCAGCTCGTCATGAGGCACACTGCTCATGTGCTCATGAAGAGCTGAGCTCATCATGATCACACCCGTTTCTATTGACCTTCAGCACAGCAGACAAATATCTCAAGCAGTCAAGGGGTTAAGGAATCGGTAAATTATCAATTCCTTAAAATATCGAATTGGTAAATTACCGAATTTGCAATGTAGGGAGCACTCAAATGAGTGCTTTTCGCATTTTAGGATTCGTTATTTACCACCAACTATAAGTTGGTGGTAAAGAACGAATACATTTGAAAATGCAAATCTGTGCATTTTCAACTGTGCCATGTGGCAGACATACATGCCCTTAGGGCAAAACAGCCTTCTAGCTCCTTGCTGTGAATTAATTTAGTCATGACTAAAACTTATTGAATTCAAATAATCATACCTTGACTTCCTGCAGAAATTCGCTGGTGCTGGCTTACCCAAATTATGTTTATCTTCTCCTGAAGTGGATTCTTTCTTGTGCGGAATCTTGACACAAGATAAGGAATTAGTCTCTAGTCAAATATTCTTCTGAAAACAGAAAATTATCGCTTTTGCGCCCTCACAGAGAGAACGCCTATATATTCCCTGAACTGCGCATTAACGATAAAGAAATACTCAGTCCTTGACACGCACTAATAGGTTCACGCGACACTGGTACCAAAGGACAGAAACAAATATTGCACTCCAAAACTCCAAATAACGAAGACACTCTCCTTGCGCCTCGCAAATTCTTCCTCAGAAGCCTGTTCGAACGTGAGACTCATCGGGGCTCACGCTACAGTTGAATTGCGCTGTTTCTCGCCAAAACAAGCACTTTGAATCACCTTGCTCTCGTGCGCTGGAAAGACTAGAGCGCTGACCCAGGATTGTCATAGTAGGTCTATCTCAGCCGCCATTTGCAGTTTTTTAAGCACGCTGGTTAACAGTCTTCAGCTCGAAGCATGTTGCCTTTTCCAGTGTGGATATTTTACTGATGCATGATAACATTTACACACCTTCCTGTTATTATCACTTATACTAGCACTCACCACCTGGCACCTGACAAACTGACACGCCCAGGAGGGGGTGAGAGGGTCAAGGGTGTGGGGTTGGTAGGGGATGGGAAGTCTCACTGGTTGCAAATATTTGTTGTGATGACCGTATGCAATGCCCAAACAGCTGTCAAAAAAGCGCTAGATTTAGGCCCAGATCTCTGTACTGGGGTAGATGTATGACATTGTTCTGCATTCTGTCCATCAGCTGTGGTTTTTTAAACAGCTGTCATGGGCATCGCTGGTGCACCAGTTATGCCATTGATAACCTTATTGCACTTTGACCTTGATCCCTATTTGGGTTATATATCCAAAAACCCCCTTGTTATTTTGGATGTATGAAAATCAACAAAAATGATGGTAAAAAAATAAAATGAGGAACTAAAATGTTCTAAAGCAGCTTCTTAGCTGGCGTAATAGACATATGAGACATTAATATATGCTAATCACCTAAGTATATATGTGGCTGGGGAGCTGGAAGTAGAAGAAATACCATTATGAATCTTGGCATTTAATGCACATGAGGGACTGAGCCAATGGACTCATCAGCTGCGCCCACTCTCCTGTTTCATTTCCAGCAGTCAGCCAAGAAGCACACAGGGAGCAGCAGGACCCTGTGTGTAGAAGTACCTTGTCTGCCTAGCAGACACTTAACGCTGTCACCTCAGAGGAGGACTACACCTCCACCAAACGGAAGAGCATCCGTACTTAGAGAGACACTGTATCATAAAATGTCTCTGGTTGAAAACCACCGTGGTAGTCAACCTGTATTATAGACAATAAGAATTATGTTGGGTCCTCTGGGCTAGGAATAAGTCTGTCTGAGATTCTTGCCTTCTCTCCAGCCACTGAATAGGAGCCTCCACCATTAGGACTCAGACTGGCTCTCTCATTCCTTTGACTTCTGCTGGAACAACATCCGCCCAGGGTGTGGTTTACCCAGATACCTCCTTGCCCTCACTTGTGCTCCTTACATTGTCCAATCTGCATACTTTCTGACAGGTATTCCAGGAAGGCATTAACAGGTGCTGCAGACTGTCACTATGCAAATATTTGAACAGTGATTTGAATGTTTAAACATGGTTTAAAGGATCTGCTTGATGCCTATGTTGGCCGCCACCAGAAGGTCACTTACTTGCTGTCCTCCCGGAGTGTCTTGCTCTATGCCAATGAACAAAAACAAACGGTGGAAGAAATGCTTGAATTAATCTCAGGCACTGCTCAGACAATATTCCAAGCACACCCATCCCAGTAGTATATGTACTCCATTGTGCCTAATACACCACTCTGAGTGTTACCTCTTCTTATAAGGCCACTAATGCTTTTTCAAACATCTCATACGAAAAGTACTAATCAATTTTTCCGTAACAAGGCTCTCTATTTTAATTTAGTGGCACTTCCGCCTCCCAGCCGCACTAGAAAATCTCAGTTTACCTAATTATGACCTTGCAATTCATGCTATTATCAAGCTATAATCAAGTATTTTTTATTGCATCTCTGAGGTGCCTTCTTGTTTAGCCTCCCTTATGCTTTATACTACTGACACCCTTCTGCATTTTCTCCCTGTACCCTCTGACTTTTTTCTAGTTCTTGGTGACTCCATATCACTCTGTTTAGAGAATTAGAGCCTGCTGGATAAGACAGTCCTCATATGTCATCACCTGCAATTACTTTAGTCTTATGTGTATCATTTACCAGGGTCGCTTGGATGCTACAAATCAATCATCTTATGCTCATATGAGTTGCACCCTACCTCATACTCACTTTAAAGATTCCTTAATCCCACCTTATTCTATACACTCCATTCAGTTGGGTTGCAGAATACATTGCCATTTGCAGAGAGGCATCCCTTCCCTACCACCACCTGTTCAGTGCCACTAGTAGCATGAAGGCACTGTACAAGATATACCTAAGCACAGGTACACCTGGCAGTCCACTCGTTTTTTGTCTCTTTCCAAGACAACTTCTTATCAGTTTATTTATGAGATTTCTGCGTGGAACCACATAAAAGGCTTGATTTTTTTCTGGTTCACTCAAAATATTGACACCTAAAATATCACCATTCCACAATATTGAGTTATAAATATTGATGTCGACATCCTATATATATATTGTTAAGTACGAAAATAACGAGAGTAGAAAAATATCGATGTCATAAATATAGTTGTACAAAATGTTGTTTTATATATATATATATATATATATATACATATATATATATAAACACACATAAATAAATATAAATAAAATAATATAATAAATATATTAAATAATAACATTAATTCAAAAAAGAAATCAGATTTTTTTTTTTGAAAACCTTTATTTATCGTAAACACAGTACACAGCGTCTGCCTACAACCACTGCGGGCCGGCCGCTATGACAATATACAACCTTCCAAGGTACCTTGCGCTGCAATAGACGACAAAAATAACAACACTACGATGGACTGGCAAGGAGCCACAGGAAAAGGATAAAGAGGGTTTCATTTTGTAATTTTGACGAATCGTCCTAAAGTCAGACCGGGTAGCTGAGAGGGCGAGCCACATAAAAGGATATCCACAAGTGAAACATCGTTATCAAAATACTGGCGTAAGTCATCACAATAAGGATACACAAGCGCAGAAGTACATGTCGCCCCAGTTAGCGCCCGCCCAGTCAATATATCACATCAGGAGTTGCAATCTAGCTTGTCTACGGTATAATAGGATATAAGAGGGATCATTCTATAGCAGCAATGAAAGGATCCGATGACGTACAAAAAGGCACTTATTACATGGGAAAATTTGTGACAGGATATGCGCCCTCAAACAGTAGAATAAGAGGGAAGGAAAAGCAGGATATGTAATCATTCAGTGACTATGCATTTAGATCGATATCTTGGTCGTAGAATCAATAAACCATGCGATAAAGACATAGACGCAAAGCACAAAAATCGTCCCGGGAAGAACCAAACCCAACCCCCCGTCTGACCCAAGATATATAAGAAAGAAGAAGAGAAACAAGAGAAAGAATAAGAAGAAAGGCCATAGAAACAAAAAAGAAACGAAAATCAAGTCCCAACCCCCCCACCCTGCACGTCGAAGAGGCTACGGCCCTCCCCCCCCACTAACGTGCCTGTCGCCCCAAGAGTACCCACATAAGGGAAAAGACGGGGGAAAGTCAACACAACCAGACTCCCGCCCCACCCCACTCGCACAAAGCAGCTCAGGCTCGATCACAAACCGACCAACAGGTCGACAAGCAATGGCGGCGTCGTAGTATAGTTCAGCAAAGCGTCCACATCATAATGGGTGACCGGGCATCCGTCCTGCGATATGTAGAGGAAGAGTTCACCCCTGTCCCACCTTGACCCTTCCGTCAATACGGAGCCACTGGAAGTTTGCAATGGGGCACCGCCTCAGACGAATAGGGTGGCCAGGCAGGTAGAACAAAAGCAACTCCGTGAGAGACCCCAGAAGCAAGGGACTGAGAAGTGATCTCCTCCAGACATGCAGGCACAAGAACAGGGCTCCGGGCAATTCTCTCAGATTGCGGCCCAGTAGGGGCAGCACAAAATGGCTGGGTGGTGGATCAGGCCCATGGAGGCAATCTGCATATGTTGCAGCACTAGGCCCCGATATCACATTCAGGCGGCCGGTTAAGTTGGACCTGTGACCAGCATCATCCAGGGCCCTCCACGGCACCACCTGCAGACACGTAGCAGGAGCACTCAGTGGCGGTAGAGATCCGCTTACGACACCACTTCTCCCCGGATCGCCGGAGCCCTCTTCCCACGGCTGGATGATAATAGCGTCCAGGCGCCGTCCAAGATCCCTGGCCCCATCCACCCAGGTAAGACGCAGGGAGCTCAGAGCAGCAATGAGGTCTCGGGCCGTAGGTTCCATCCTGCTTAGCCAATATAAACTCTCTCGCACTTTGGGTATCTACTCCCCCGGCCAGTGTCAGTAGCCCCCACAGCACCACCCAGCCAAAAAGCTGGTATAGAATCCACCAGAGCGGGGGCCGGAGCCACATCCAGCTGCTACGAGCAATCCGCCATTACACTTTGCCAGTACACCATTCACTCAGTCACAGGATGCGCCATAAGAAGCGCGGGCAGTATTAGCGCTGTGTGGCACAGAGTCTTAGTAGCAGGGACAGACCCACCAACTGTGTGCAGGAGCGCCGACTTCCACATCTCCGAGGTTCGAAAATAATGTACAGGTCTGCCCCAGATCCGCAAATGCCAGCAACGTTGCGCCCGTTCCAAAATGGCGACCCCAGCCCGTCCAGTAGACCCACACGCAGCATAGAGAACAAAGGAACAGTCTTACTAGGCGGTGGAATCGAATCTCCAGCATGTGCGTCCGTGTCTGGGGCAGCGCTAAATCACCACGTCCGTCTGGGATGGTGGAGTGTGTCTCCCGCGGCTCCAAGCTATGGGCTTCGTGGCCCGCAAAGCCGCGACCTCGAGTGGCATCCGCGGCCGGCAGCAACATCCGGTCTCTCGGCCAGCAGTCGGACGCCGCCTTGGCACCAGGCAAAAAGGGTGAATGAAAGGGCCGCCGGTCACGGCCAAGCGCCGGAGTCGCCGCCTGCTAATCCTCGCGACTTCCGACGCCGTATCAGCTTGGCCCGAGCCTGTGCAACCCGGGGAGAGCAGGATATTAAAAGGATTAATGCCGTGGCGAGCGGAGCTCGCGGACTAGGCGGCCATCTCGCTCCGCGCTCGGCCACGCCCCATCATAAATCAGATTTAATATACATTTTAACATACATAACAAATAAACTTAATTTTAAAAAGTCAAACACATACATTATAGCTTATATATATACACTACAAAACAACTACCAAACTAATATTTTCTAAATATTTTATAATTTTAAAATTAAATAAAAATATAAAAAAGAAATATATATCTATATATCTATCTATCTATATATATATATATATATATATATATATATATATATATATATATCTATATATATATATATATATATATAAATATATATATATATACATATATGTTTATATATATATATCAATCACCAGTCTTTAGCGTGTCTGAGCCTCTTTTAACGGCGGGCACTCGGCGGGGTCGCCACCCCCTGTAAATCAATACTCCTCCTGGTATTCAATCCACTGACGAAAAGAACCAGAGCCGAGGCCAATGTTAGTGCTCAACGTGTTTATTGGCAACCAAGGGAATACCCAACGCGTTTCGAAGTTTCTCACAGACCTGTGAGAAAAAAGTGAGCAAACTTCGAAACGCGTTGGGTATTCCCTTGGTTGCCAATAAACACGTTGAGCACTAACATTGGCCTGCGGAGCAGACCACAGTGTCCATTTTCAAAGTGAGTATGGCCCTGTCACTGTTCTTGCCAATGTTGATGAGGAAGTAGATCCAAAATATAGGGAAACCAAGTGTGCTCTGAAAGTTGAAATCCTACCAACATGGTGAAAGAGCTTCTTAGTATTCCAGTTGGCCATCTACATTAGACATTGTTAATCTAAGTTCAGATTGAAATCATCAACTAAATCTACTTTATTTGCTTTAACCTTCCCATGGGGATATCACACTGTTATGGATTTTGAAAGCTGGAGACATCAACATTTTATACAAACCTGTTGTTCATATTACATTACAATATATCTTTGTATTAATGTCCCCACCCCTTAGGTTACTTCTCTAAATATATCATTTCCAGCTTCGTCCTTGATTAGACTTTGTAAGGAGGGCTTTACTTGTCTTGAGGCCTTTTACCACTGGTGCTGCCAACATTTCGTTCTGATTTCTTAATATCCTAGTATCTATGGCAGCTTCTCTTACATCCCTAGCCTATCCATGTGTAGTTTTCTCCTCCTATTTGTTATTTTGTTAGTGAAAATATTGCAGCTACAATGGCTCTCTACATTACTTTCGTATGTTCCCAGGTTAACACTGTTCTCACTCATCTACCTACAGGTTCTGGTCCTTTTAACAGCTCTTCTAAGGTACTATGAACTGGCAAACAGGTGTGCAAATGATATTTTAAAATGAAAAAAACCCTCATCCACTGATACATTTCTAAACCCTTCCTTCATAGTTCCCTCCTAGACTCATTAAATACCTCACCCCTCTCCGTAATCCACTTCTAGAGACTCTTCATTCTTCCATCTCTCCCTTATTCATCCCTGACCTCCTCCGACTGATATGACCTCCAAATAAACACTCTCTAGACCCTTTCCTCTTCTATCCCTGCACTATCCTTTTCAATGTAATTGACAGACTCAAATGTCCACCACTCAAATTCATTTCATATTTTCCTATTATTCACCACTAAGGGGCCGATTACGATATCATTCGGAAAGGCTTAGAACGGGATTCGGAATATCCGAATCCGATACGGAGCCTATGTTTATGAGCGAATCGGACATAATTCCAAAGCCCCAATTACGATGCAAGGAAACCGTTTGAGCTGTTCAATACAGTTCCAAGCGGCATTCGGACAGTCTGGGTCATTTGGAGCCGAATCATACAGTTCTATGGACATGCTTTCTGACGGATCGATTACGATGTCCAATTCTGACAGCTGTTCCGAATCATTCTGCCCCGCAAGAAATGGTTGTCATAATCTGACTTTGGGGGCCTGAAGCAGTCCCCCCGTCACCTGTGTGCCTCCGGTTGGGGCCTGTAGGGGTACCAAAGAGACCCTTCTTTCAAACCATGCACAGTATAGTAGGCACCATGAGGTGCCCGCCACAGGGTGAAAGGTATTCCCCAATCACCCTTGTTTTCAATGGAAGCCTGTGTTCTCGTTCAGAACACAGGCTAACATTGAAGTTAATGCAAGTCCGACCGAAGCATCGTAGTTAGTCGGTCAGACTCGCAGAACCCGATTCGTTCAAAAACGATTTTGAAACCGATTCGTTTGGAAGAGTTTCCAACCTAAATTGTAATCGGCCCCTAATACTTTTTGGGTATGGAAGTAGTATGTTACTCGCCTCCTATGGGGTAGTTAGCGCTATATAGATGCACTTACAATTACAATCATTGGGTTCGCTCCTAACTGAGAAACTCCACTCAAAGTTGCATCTGCGTCAGGGCAGTCAAAAGTCATAGGTCAGTCACAAGGTCGCCTCAACAAGTCTTATTCTAAACGTGTGTTTCTACTCTTCCCAGATTCTCCTTATCTGTATTTACTAGCCTCACCTTATGTTCCCAGAAATTAAAATTATGTAAGTGCGGGAAATGAAACTTAATTGAGGCCACTTTGACAAATTTAAAGACAACGGGTCATCCAGGCATATGAGTCCTGCAAGCCCAACCAACGTCTTCTCTTTCTTGGAAGTGGGTGGTTGGCGAAAGTGGCCATCAAAGTGCTCCCAGTTTGTCATACCTAGTTGAGAGAAGAGTGAGGGCCACTGTTCTTGGACGTCTGCGACAGATGAAGTCTGTCTAAACTTCTTGACACCTCTCCTCCTGGGTGATTGGTGCGCGTAAAGTTGGAATAAGAGGCGAGGAAGGGTTAGTCCTAAGTGTACACACCAATGTAGGTTAGCAGAGTGGGCTCACGTGGTGGAAATATCAGACAAAAAGTGGCGCATGGGCCAAATCTTTTATTTAGCAACACATCAATGGTCTGGGGAAATTCTGATGTGGAATGTCATGCAATGAAGGCGTGCCTCAGAGGAGGCTGGAGGGAGCAAAACGCATAGGAGCTGGAAGGTTAGGAGATTACCCTTTTGGGTGATGGATTATGAATTGTATGAAAGTGCTTTAGTGTATATTGTGTGTTGTTGCTTTTTGTGACAAATGATAAGCAATGTTTTTATTCTAAATGGTCCTTGTAAGTTTGCTACTATATGGTTATGTTGGTGTAAGAAAGTGTGTATTAATAGCTAGTGTGCGTGAGCACTACTCTACTATTACAGGGCCTTGATGTTGCAGAGATATATTTCGTGGGTACGCATGCATTGAGCTCGAATGTATACCATTAAAGGGCCATCGTTCCTCCTTGTTGAGATAGATATCCAGGATGAGCATTGAGTACGGACCTCAGGGCACCACATAGAAACTCAGGTTTGAGATCAAAATCGACTCTCACAGACAGCACCTCATTCACACACACACTTCTATCCACACACGCCTGCCCTGGCCAGCAGCAAAGTGGAGGAGGTGAGGGGCAGCAAGGCCGAGCAAGTGGCATTAGCACTATAAAAATATGAAATAACAATAACAAAACTATAGACGATATTAAACACTAACAGAGAAGCAACAAAAACAATTGGCATCTTATTAAGTAGCAAGAGACCGAGTCAATATTGAGAGGTTTCTCCCAGCCCGCTCCCGGATCATGCCTCTGCGGAAATAAACGGGTAATTAACAGATTACTTCACTGGAACTGTAATTAACTCGCCTCCAAATCAAACACAGACACGTGGCTGAGGTGAGGGCAGGTGCCACTGGCAGATGTACTGTCCTTGGCAGACGTGGGCCATAACGGAACTGTGAGGACGTGCAGGGTTAGTAACAAAACAGAACCCTGGCCTCACAGGAACATTCTGAGTGTTCCATATGTAATTAGGATTCAGGAACCTAAATTTAACATAATATTGAACTTTATAAAATTATAATGATGGTGTAAGACCTGACATCATTGGTGTGGCTTTGCCCCAAACATTTCGCCCTGGACGCTCCTGTTTTCTGTATTTGTTTTGGTTGGCATTAGGACTCTGCAGGCTTTAGAACTGCTAACCTGTGTTGAAGTGCCTGCGCTCACTCCCTAAAACACTGACCAACTGAATGGAGCATTTAATTTACTTGTGAGTCTCTTATATATGGTAATACATGGTACCCAGCGCCTGTCAATTAAATGCTACTAGTGTGTTTGCAGCACTCATTGTGCCACCCACTAGAGTAGCCTTTTAATACATGTCTCAGGGTGCCATTGCAGCATGTGTGTGGAGTTATAAACTGCCATTTCGACCTGGTAAAAGAAACCCTTTGCCTGGCCTGACTTTTAATACATATGGCACCCTTAGTGGTCAATTTGTAAAAAAAATAAGTGCCAGCCCGGGGCTCTTGTCAGGAGGCAGCTTCTACCAGCCCATTTCTCCAGTTAGCGCTGCCTAAAACAGAGCCAACTCCTAAACATAATGTTCATAGTTCCAACGTCAGAGCTGTGGAACCAGGTATGACTCTCTACATTGGCTCAACATCCTGCGATTCTGGGCAAATCACCTAATTTCCCCATCCCTATCAAAAATGAATGTGTCCTTAACTAGTGCTCATGAAAAGCACTGATGTTGATGAAAAAGAGCAATGCTGAGCACCAGAAACCACTGGCTCAAATTAAGCACAGATCACCCCTAAGGTAGGCCCTGAATACCCATAGGGCATGATATGCCGTATTTAAAAGTAGGTTATGCTTATAAGCCAAACACATGTATTTATGTATGGACCTGTATTCTTATTTATACCTTTTTTGGAGGTCTTATTTCTGTTTTTTCATAAAGTTTTTTGTGGAAAGGAAAATGGTGCACAATTTACATATATTACAAAAATACTTTCAAAAATTCATTTACATTAATTTACGTTAGACATACTATACATACTACATCACAGTACAAACAAATACATACAAAACCACAATAAACCAATTGTGACCTTAAGTGCAAATTATACAGTGAATAAATCAAAATCATAGATTTTTACAAAAATATCTATGTATCCATAAGTCTATGGAATCATTAAACATATAATTCATCACTGTGGGAAAAAAATCCCTTATTCTTCTGTGCTCTTTTTGATGTGCCGACGAGTTTCAAATCTTAGGTTGGCAATGCCTAGATTCTCATCTGCGCTCTCTGTTTCTCTGTACAAGATGTATAAAAATAAAAAAATAAAAATAATTTTAAGTGAGGAGGGGGGACTTCATTCTCTAAACACTTCTACTCGCTCTCCATTCTACTCTCTTTGCACCTTGGAAGATGTAAGTATTCCTCATCTGTTTTGTCTCAGATACCTCTCTGTGTTTCTCTTTAAGTTGAGGGTTCTCTGTTGAAGACACAGTGAATCAAAATCAGTGATAATCAGTCGAGATTCAGGCAAACTTTTTTGTATTTACATGGCCCTGCCTGTTTCTCGTCCCCTTAGGCCAAACTCCTACTTTTTTACAAAGTATTTAAAAGTAGGGCATGTGGGTTCAAGTATTACTTTCCCTTGTAGAGAAAAACTACTAAATGTTTTCCATGACCGTAAGGCCTATCTCTCCCATTGGAGGACATTGGGTTACCTTATTACATTTAATTAGCGCAACCTTTTGATTGGGAGCAGGTATTATTATGATCTTTGGAAGCAAATTTATCATACATTTACATCCTCTTTAATGGTAAAGTCATATGATTTTAGCTGACAATTCTAAAAATGCCACCTTTAGAAAGTAGCCATTTTTCCGCCCTATCAATTTTTGTGCCCTTGGCAGTGTTCTGGGTCACATGACTGTGAGGAGTACTGCTGTTGGGATTTGTGTATTACTGCCATACACTGATACAAAGGGAGGTAGGTGTAGGCAGGCTGCCTGTCTAGGTGCCTGGTTCAGAGTTGTTCACTGCTGCACTTACACTACAAAGGGCTTGCCTCAAGCATACACAAAAGTACCTGAAACCAGCTTTTTGTCACCCCCAGACTTCTCAGAGCCTGGGAAGGGAAGAATGTTTCAGAGCCATTTATGCGGGTAGACCAGTATAAAGACTTGCGCTAGTGCCTTGATACCCTCACGGGCGAGTAGCATACTTTAGAAGCCCCCTGATTGATTGAATGATTGTTCCTGGATTCTTGGAAGTGGTTTTAGAGGTACTGCTCCTGCCTGACCCTAAAATACAGGACTTGATAAATGTTTTCCCTTAAAAAGTGCTTGAGGACTGACAGAAGACCGGGACCTACCTGCCAACTGATCCACCATGGTGCATTGCCAGTCGGCCTGACTTCACAGTAGCTCTCGCTATGTTCTTCCTGCAGCAGCAACTCTTTTTCAGCTGGACTACTTTGTGAAGATATCCGGCCTCATAAAGCCTCATTGGGAATTATCCTGCCGGTTTGTTCCACTGAGATGTTCTACTGAGTCTGAATGTAAACATGTTCACTCTGCCTCCTCCGCAGACACCATCTGCTGCCTTGCCCTACTGAACTATCCCATCTCAGAAATGTTGCTTCAAAATTTTGTTCGGAGGTAAGCCAAGAACAAGACCACACCACCTTGTGTATCTACCTACACTCCATCGCTGTCTTAAATTTTAGCTTTGGCCCAGTCTCGTGTCACCAGATGCCTGCAATTGGCTCTTTGACCCTTTGGGCTCTATTTTGCACTTAAAAATTGAAAAATCATAATTCCTGTTCTACTGATTAGATTTATTTAATTTTTCTGTCATTTTAGTTATTAAAACATGCTCTACTTTGTTTGGGATTTTTCTTGTGTTGTGTTTTTACTTTATTACCATGTGTGTGCTGCAAGAATAATTTACACATTGCCTATAAATTAATCCTGTTTTATACCAAGTAACCAGAGGGTTAAGCACAGGTTAAATTAGTGACTTTTGTGGTTCACCCTGACAAGGATTGTGGTTGCTGCCTGTGTAGGCTTTTTACTCCCCTTATCCAATAACCCAATATCTTATGAGATATTAATATATTATTATCATTATTGTTGTTATTATTATTATTGATATTGGAGCATATGTCGATAGGCGTTTGCGATTCGCAAACGCCGGAATTCACAGAATTCCGGCGTTTGCGAATCACAAATGGCGATTTGGTATGTAGGTGCCACATCGCAAAATAAGGAATCACAAAAATTGTGATTCCTTATTTTGCTCAAGCATTTAAGGAATTGCAATTTTGCGATCCCTTAAATGCTATGTAGGGGTGCCTTATAAATAGCGATTTGGGCTTAGGGAATCGCATAATACCACCTACTCCAAGTAGATGGTATTTTGCGATTTCCTTTCAAAATGATTTTCTTTTTATTCCAAGTGCCATGTGGCGCAGAGACATGCCCTTAGGGCATGTCTGTGCTCCACATGTACTAACAGGCACATTCCAGGGGTGCAACAGGTGACCTTTGGCCACCCTGGCACCCTTGGGATTGCGATTCTCAAATTGCGATTTTCTCATAGAAAATCGCAATTTGAGAATGTATGCACATTCATTCCTATGGGCCTCTTGGCCCATTGGAATGAATAGGACACTCATTCCTTAATTGCGATTCGCAATTTGCTAATCGCAATTAAGGAATTTTTTTGATTCGCTAAAAAATAGCGAATGTTTACCTAAATTCCATTTTGCAATTCTCAAATAGCGATTCCTTAAAAATAGCTATTTAAGAATCGCAAAATGTGAATTACATCATATCCCCCATAATTGTTTGTGTGGCTTAATAATAATATATGGAAATACATTCTTTATGTTACCTACTGATTTACATCGGTATTACAAATGTGTTTTAACATTACAACAATAAAATTGCATCACTATTTTAATTTATTAAAAGCGGGTAGTGATATAACAGTGCTATCTTCCTTGAGGAGCAGCAGAGAGCAGGCAGCCAACTTCCTCCAAGATTGTGACTGGAGAAGATAGGGAACTGCTTGAGCATGCTCTCGTTGTGCCTAAAACAAGATAAACAAAAAAAAGAAGTCCACACACTGAGACAGCAATTGGCTGCCTGTGCCCCATCCCCCTCACGTACTCTGACGGAAAGGTGTGTATCCCTGCCTCCCTTGGTTCTACTGCAGTATCTGAGCAAGGACACCCCTCTTCCTCATGGGGAGCAGAGTTGCAGCACTGCTTTGCAGTACAGACTGCAAAAAACACAGTTGATGGACAGAATGCAGAACAATGTCTTACATTCTCCCCAGTACAAAGATCTGGGCCTAAATCAATTGTTTTTTTGCTCTCCACACCACCCTAGGTCAGACACTGGTTATATGCAAATCAGCCTTGACCCTGTGCCTCATGAGAACAGTCCAGCCCGTACTACCAAGCCATGTCTTTCCTAGACCGGAATCAAGCATCCAAGGACCGGTTTCTGGCTATCAGCCTTCTTAACCCTTGGTTGCTTGACTCCAGTGATGTGGAGAGCCTGGGACTCACGTCTAAGCATACCCAGCCCACTCGGGGTGAAAATTGCAAAAAACACAGTTGATGGACAGAATGCAGAACAATGTCTTACATTCTCCCCAGTACAAAGATCTGGGCCTAAATCCATCGTTTTTTTGCTCTCCACACCACCCTAGGTCAGACCCTGGCTATATGCAAATCAGCCTTGACCCTGTGCCTCATGAGAACAGTCCAGCCCGTACTACCAAGCCATGTCTTTCCTAGACCGGAATCAAGCATCCAAGGACCGGTTTCTGGCTATCAGCCTTCTTAACCCTTGGTTGCTTGACTCCAGTGATGTGGAGAGCCTGGGACTCACGTCTAAGCATACCCAGCCCACTCGGAATGAAAATTGCAAAAAACACAGTTGATGGACAGAATGCAGAACAATGTCTTACATTCTCCCCAGTACAAAGATCTGGGCCTAAATCCATCGTTTTTTTGCTCTCCACACCACCCTAGGTCAGACCCTGGCTATATGCAAATCAGCCTTGACCCTGTGCCTCATGAGAACAGTCCAGCCCGTACTACCAAGCCATGTCTTTCCTAGACCGGAATCAAGCATCCAAGGACCGGTTTCTGGCTATCAGCCTTCTTAACCCTTGGTTGCTTGACTCCAGTGATGTGGAGAGCCTGGGACTCACGTCTAAGCATACCCAGCCCACTCGGGGTGAAAATTGCAAAAAACACAGTTGATGGACAGAATGCAGAACAATGTCTTACATTCTCCCCAGTACAAAGATCTGGGCCTAAATCCATCGTTTTTTTGCTCTCCACACCACCCTAGGTCAGACCCTGGCTATATGCAAATCAGCCTTGACCCTATGCCTCATGGGAACAGTCCAGCCCGAACTACCAAGCCATGTCTTTCCTAGGACCGGAATCAAGCATCCAAGTACCGGTTTCTGGCTATCAGCCTTCTTCAGCCTGGATAGCTTGACTTCAGTGATGTGGAGAGCCTGAGACTCACGTCTAAGCATACCCAGCCCACTCGGGGTGAAAATTGCGGTCTGGGAAAGACATGGCTTGGTAGTACGGACTGGACTGTTCCCATGAGGCACAGGGTCAGAGCTGATTTGCATATAGCCAGTGTCTAACCCAGGGTGGTGTGGAGTGCAAAAAAACGATGGATTTAGGCCCAGATCCTTGTACTGGCGTGAATGTATGACATTGTTCTACATTCTGTCCATCAACTGTGTTTTTTGCAATTTTCACCCCGAGTGTGCTGGGTATACTCAGACGTGAGTCCCAGGCTTTCCACACCACTGGAGTCAAGCTATCCAGGCTGATGAAGGCTGATAGCCAGAAACCCGTCCTTGTATGCTTGATTCCGGTCTGGAAAAGACATGGCTTGGTAGTTCGGACTGGACTGTTCCCATGAGGCACAGGGTCAGAGCTGATTTGCATATAGCCAGTGTCTGATCCAGGGTGGTGTGGAGTGCAAAAAAACGATAGATTTAGGCCCAGATCCTTGTACTTGGGTGAATGTATGACATTGTTCTACATTCTGTCCATCAACTGTGTTTTTTGCAATTTTCACTCCGAGTGTGCTGGGTATACTCAGACGTGAGTCCCAGGCTCTCCACACCACTGGATTCAAGCTATCCAGGCTGATGAAGGCTGATAGCCAGAAACCGGTCCTTGGATGCTTGATTCCGGTCTGGGAAAGACATGGCTTGGTAGTTCCGACTGGACTGTTCCCATGAGGCACAGGGTCAGAGCTGATTTGCATATAGCCAGTTTCAACCCCAGGGTGGTTTGGAGTACAAAAAAACGATGGATTTAGGCCCAGATCCTTGTACTGGGGTGAATGTATGACATTGTTCTACATTCTGTCCATCAACTATGTTTTTTGCAATTTTCACCCCGAGTGTGCTGGGTATACTCAGACGTGAGTCCCAGGCTCTCCACAGCACTGGACTCAAGCTATCCAGGCTAATGCAGGCTGATAGCCAGAAACCGGTCCTTGGATGCTTGATTCCGGTCTGTGAAAGACATGGCTTGGTTGTTCGGACTGGACTGTTCCCATGAGGTACAGGGTCAGAGCTGATTTGCATATTGCCAGTGTCTAACCCAGGGTGGTGTGGAGTGCAATAAAACGATGGATTTAGGCCCAGATCCTTGTACTGGGGTGAATGTATGACATTGTTCTACATTCTGTCCATCAACTGTGTTTTTTGCAATTTTCACCCGAGTGTGCTGGGTATACTCAGACGTGAGTCCCAGGCTCCCTACACCACTGGAGTCAATCTATCCAGGCTGATGAAGGCTGATAGCCAGAAACCGGTCCTTGGATGCTTGATTCCGGTCTGGGAAAGACATGGCTTGGTAGTTTGGACTGGACTGTTCCCATGAGGCACAGGGTCAGAGCTGATTTGCATATAGCAAGTGTCTAACCCAGGGTGGTGTGGAGTGCAAAAAAACGATGGATTTAGGCCCAGATCCTTGTACTGGGATGAATGTATGACATTGTTCTACATTCTGTGCATCAACTGTGTTTTTTGCAATTTTTACCCCGAGTGTGCTGGGTATACTCAGACGTGAGTCCCAGGCTCTCCACAGCACTGGACTCAAGCTATCCAGGCTAATGCAGGCTGATAGCCAGAAACCGGTCCTTGGATGCTTGATTCCGGTCTGGGAAAGACATGGCTTGGTTGTTCGGACTGGACTGTTCCCTTGAGGCACAGGGTCAGAGCGGATTTGCATATTGCCAGTGTCTAACCCAGGGTGGTGTGGAGTGCAAAAAAACGATGGATTTAGGCCCAGATCCTTGTACTGGGGTGAATGTATGACATTGTTCTACATTCTGTCCATCAACTGTGTTTTTTGCAATTTTCACCCGAGTGTGCTGGGTATACTCAGACGTGAGTCCCAGGCTCCCCACACCACTGGAGTCAATCTATCCAGGCTGATGAAGGCTGATAGCCAGAAATCGGTCCTTGGATGCTTGATTCCGGTCTGGGAAAGACATGGCTTGGTAGTTCGGACTGGACTGTTCCCATAAGGCACAGGGTCAGAGCTGATTTGCATATAGCAAGTGTCTAACCCAGGGTGGTGTGGAGTGCAAAAAAACGATGGATTTAGGCCCAGATCCTTGTACTGGGATGAATGTATGACATTGTTCTACATTCTGTCCATCAACTGTGTTTTTTGCAATTTTCACCCCGAGTGTGCTGGGTATACTCAGACGTGAGTCCCAGGCTCTCCACACCACTGGAGTCAAGCTATCCAGGCTGATGCAGGCTGATAGCCAGAAACCGGTCCTTGGATGCTTCATTCCGGTCTGGGAAAGACATGGCTTGGTAGTTCGGACTGGACTGTTCCCATGAGGCACAGGGTCAGAGCTGATTTGCATATAGCCAGTGTCTAATCCAGGGTGGTGTGGAGTGCAAAAAAAACGATGGATTTAGGCCCAGATCCTTGTACTGGGGTGAATGTATGACATTGTTCTACATTCTGTCCATCAACTGTGTTTTTTGCAATTTTCACCCCGAGTGTGCTGGGTATACTCAGACGTGAGTCCCAGGCTGTCCACACCACTGGATCCAAGCTATCCAGGCTGATGCAGGCTGATAGCCAGAAACCGGTCCTTGGATGCTTGATTCCGGTCTGGGAAAGACATGGCTTGGTAGTTCGGACTGGACTGTTCCCATGAGGCACAGGGTCAGAGCTGATTTGCATATAGCCAGTGTCTAACCCAGGGTGGTGTGGAGTGCAAAAAACGATGGATTTAGGCCCAGATCCTTGTACTGGGGTGAATGTATGACATTGTTCTACATTCTGTCCATCAACTGTGTTTTTTGCAATTTTCACCCCGAGTGTGCTGGGTATACTCAGACGTGAGTCCCAGGCTCTCCACACCACTGGAGTCAAGCTATCCAGGCTGATGAAGGCTGATAGCTAGAAACCGGTCCTTGGATGCTTGATTCCGGTCTGGGAAAGACATGGCTTGGTAGTTCAGACTGGACTGTTCCCATGAGGCACAGGGTCAGAGCTGATTTGCATATAGCCAGTGTCTTACCCAGGGTGGTGTGGAGTGCAAAAAACGATGGATTTATGCCCAGATCCTTGTACTGGGGTGAAAGAATGACATTGTTCTGCATTCTGTCCATCAACTGTGTTTTTTGCAATACAGACTGGCACAGAACCATTTAAAGCTTAATTTCCACTACAAGCACAGGTCTAGGGTGTCCATCACTTTCTTCATAAAACATACATTGTTGGAACACCCGAAGGGACCCAGGGTATACTCAGACGTGGGTCTCTTGCTTTCTGCATCCAAGCTTTACTTGATGAAGCCCAACAAGACTATAACCGGGCTGGTGTTGATTGTGTACGCTTCTGAGGAGGGGCGTACCTGGTACCTCAAGATTTGCTGCTTCCATTTGGCATAGGCATATATATAAGGAGGGCCTATGTGTAAAATGGTACAGTGGGCGAAAAACAATGGGGTAGAATGATTTTCTACCCAGTCTTCAGTCAGATTTCAAACATACCCCCCATCTGAAGTTATGTTGTTAACCATAGTCTGATATAATACCCTATCGATGAGAAGTATTGTGGCTTATTGATAGCTGAAGCTGATAGCTTCTCCATCAATGATCTCTGATGCATAGGAGCATTAGTAGTACACCCCAGGAAATAAAGAAAGTTCTCAAATTAAAATGTTGTGGGTGTGTCCGAAGCAGCCGGTTCTGTGAATGATTCAGAGGCGGAGGAACACCAGGCAGAGCTGGAAGCCATATTGGAGCACATCCAGAGAGCGCTGAGGCAGTTAATGAACACTCTGATCAGGAAATAATTGTAGCTCATTTTTTACCAAAGACCCGGGGCCAGATCGACGTTGCCAGAATTTGGCATGCCTGTTGTCACAAGAACAGAGGCTGCCAGGGGCTTTTACAAGCCTATAGGAAAGCTGAGTAAGTACACAATCCTTATTTCACTACAGTCTAGTCTGGTCCCACTCACTACTCTACAAGAGTAGAGCTGCTTTCCAGTGGTCTACGGTTGAAAAGAGGGTTGTTTTTTGTACTAATCCATATTGATCATAGAGCCCATGATTAGGTTGAGTAAACTATGGAATCCCGGACCAGAGTTACCAAGAAAACATACAAAGGTGACCATGTTACATACGCATAGCCTGTTTGCTGTGCTATGAGACAACTGATGAAAGGGACCAGACGACCCATCTTTCTAAAGCAGAGAAACTTATCTTGTACCGGTCTCATGGCACTCTTTCTAGCTTCCCGCTCAAGGACTTTGGCATTTTTATGTATCCTTGGTGGGTGTTTGAAACTGGATAGTTGGTTAACAGGGGTGTGAGTCCTGGTCAAGCACAGTCACTATCCCTTGCAGGCTAATTCATAAAAGGTCACTAACTTAACCTGTGCTTAACCCAGGGCAGCTTAGCACAATAAAAAGCCAGACTTAACTTACAGAAGACGTGTAAAGTATTTATGCAGCACACAAACAACAATGAAGTGAAAACACTGCAGAAGAAAAATCCCAATACAATATAGAAAAATGGAGTGCATTTTAATATGTATTTGACACCAAAACTACAAAACTGCAATCAGTATTACCAGAGATTTGAATTTTCAAATATCTTAGTGAAAATATTATCAACAAAAAGCACAAAAGTGCCACTGAGGGATATCTGGTCACGTGGGGCAGGACAAGGTCACAAAATCAGTTCGACGGCGATGAAGTGCAGGTCAGCTACAGTCACCAGGTTAGGCCAGCTGAAGTTTTATCTTCTCAAATTCGTGCCAAGAGTCCTGTTCACAGTGGAGGGTTCTGTGAGAAGAAGGGAGAGCCTTGCAGGAGGCAGGCCAAGCATAGCGGAGGACCATTGGTAGAACTCCATGTTGGTCGATGATGTACCACAAAGGATCAGGCTGACAGCGCTTCATATTGAATCACAATACGAGCAACCAGGTCTCAGTACGAACGGGCCCGTTCGCAGTTGCAAAGAGCCCAATAGCTTGATTCCAACTCTCTCAGCCACACCAAGGTTCCATGCCCTGAGTGGCACTATATGGGGTTCCGGAATTCACTTGAGCTGGGTTCAGATGCTGGTGCAGGATGTGGGGGAGCCTTTTTTTTCCTTTAGGCACAGAACAGGAGACCAGCCAACTATACCTTGGAGTCACTCTTGGATCTTGTATTCAAGGTACGGTTGCAGGTCTTGATCTTCTTCCTCAGGCAATAGGGCATAAGATGAGCGGTCAGCTCAGCAGGGCAGCAGTTCCTGCAGGGCAGCAGTCTAGAAAAGTGGCCTGTCCTTTCACCAGCACATCAGTTCTATTTCCTGGCAAAGTATCCACAGGTCCAGAGTGTACCAAAGAGTTGGTGTCTAAGTTCCTACTTTTATGCCCTGGTTCTTGAAGGTGTGAGAAGCTTCTAGACAATGGCTTTAAAGTGCAAGGAATTCCCAGCCTCCCCTGGCTCCCAGCCAGCTGCAGTAATAATGTGGGATCGTTAGGCCCTTTGTGTGTAGGCTGAGCATACTTGCAAGTAAAGCTGTGCTCAGCTCTGCTCACCCATCCTGCCAGCATATGGCCCATTTAGGCCCACCTAATATTGTCTATTGTGTGATTATCCGGGAGGAATTTGCAAAGTGTAACTTTCAGTTATGCCCAGTCAAGTAACCCAGGCCAGGCTATAATCAAGCTGAGGATTTGCCCTATTCATTTTCTGGCAGATCCTCACATGCTTCGAAATAGAAGACAACTTAAGGATCTGATCTACAGTTTGGCGGAAACGTTACTCCATCACAGACTTAAAGGTTATCCCGTTCCCCTTTTTAAAAGTCTTTTATACCCTATGGCACTTGTAACAAGGTGGACATGATATCAGTCATGTTTGCGACATAGTGCCGATCAGCCAAACTCAAAATCAAATTCTTGTGTGTCAATGCAAAATGTGTTGGTACAGTGACAACTAGAACAGATAAAAACTATCATATGTAGTTTTCTACAGTATATTTCTAATGTCTTGAGATTCCTAGGTGGCCTATCTACATGGGTTTCAACAACAGAACAGATGCTTGTAATCAAAAAGAAAGGATAACTGTCGCTGAGAGCCTTAGAGGTGGGCCCACTATCTGAGAGTCTTAGGGGTGGGCTAGATATTTCACTGTGCTAACATCTTCTGCGTAGACATAAATCCTGCCATGTCAATGCTGGTGCGTATGTGCCCTTTTTGTTTAGGACTGCATGTAAAATCAATACTGCCTTTACTGATCGTTCGACCTCAGTGCTACCTTCAGTTGTCACACTTTTACCAGTCATTTCTTCTCACTGCTCAACAACTGCATTTAAATTCTATTCAATTCTCAATAATTACAATACGCAAACGTTTTTTAAATGCCTATTATTCCTCAAAAAACCTATACATCTGTCTTTAAATCATGTTGTGCAGAAAGTAATTGGTTACGTTTATTTTAGAATGTATCAACTTTCCAATATCTAATTACATATCAAATTACAATAATAAAACACATATACTTTAAAACCGAAATGTATTGTACTTATTGTCTCATTTTCACTACAATTTTCAAGGATGAAATATATCCCACAGGCCCATCCTTTGAGTAGCACCATAACTGGCGGCTATGCTCCAATACACATATGTTCATGTTGTGAACTCTGGGGCCAAGATTGATCAATATTTGATGCACTGCTGTCTTGCTGCGGTGTGTCAAATGGAGAGAACAGGAATGCACCATTTTTACTAACACATGGTGCATTACTGCCCTCTGTCTCTGCTGGTGCACTGTGTGTTGACCTCAGCAAACTTAGATATGGGAAAAAAACGAAGAGAAATAGAGTTATCTAACAGCAAGGTATATGATTTTGACACATTCCCAGGTCTACCGCTTATGGTAATTCTGAGAATGTGCCACAAACAGGTGGGTGGATGCGTGGAAATATCCACGCTCAACCCATGGAAGGTCTACCTGGTGCAGAGGAGTGACATTTTAAACCACCAAAAGGACACTGTTCTTACAGCAGGGTTCGAAAAGTCTCCCATGATTGAGGGTGCAAAAATTCACCCGTACATTTAACAAGAAAGAGAAATATGTACAAAGAAAGGAAAAAGGAAAAATGTTAGGTAAGGAATGCCCACAAGTGAAGGGAAAAGACTATTTTCGTCCTCTAATGCCCTCACACACCCCAAGGGGTGTCATGCTTCATCATTGGGCAGTTTATCCTCGTAGGGCTGGTGCAGCAAGTCCCTACAGGCCCCCTAGGGTTACTTTATTGGAGATCTTTTCAAGGACTGCCGGACGGTGCATGAGGGTGTATGAGCAGTGGTTCTAATGAGGGTAACAAAAGAAGGAAATGTGTGTGAAAGATAATAAATGAGCTAAAAAAGGGTCAACATGCGGCGACAATTTAAACGTTGTACCCTACGCAGTTCAAAAAACACTAAATAAATAATTGCCCCAAAGGCAAACCATGCCCGGGTGTCAAAGGTCATAGGTTAATATGTTTTGCGCTTGTCTCACTCAAAAAGGGGTCATTTGCGCATCTTCAGGACCAAAATAGTTAAAACAAGTGAAGTGCACGTGATACAATGTCAAGAACAAATAAGACTAAAATACCTTCTATCTCAGTCAGGGCGGAACAGCAACCTGTATATCCTCAGTGTGTCAACAGCTGTATGATGGAAGCCGTTCCTAATTGGTACCTAACCCTGCTGAGACAATCCCTCTAATGGCAAACGCACTGTACGCAGAGGAGCGACAGGCTGCGACTTGTGCTGCCTTACGTTACTCTAAATTTACCAAAAACACGGAGAGCCAAGTAGGGTGGTTTTGTGTGGCTTGGTAAATCTGACTTAAGGGTGTGTTGCGTTTGTGTCACCTTGCATGACGCAAAGGCAATGCAATACAATCATAAATCTGGTCCCCTGTGTGTTAAAAACAAAGAGAGAGGGAGGTGTCATTGCACTGTTACCCAGGTACTAATAACACAAATAACACTTGACATACTTCATTTTAAGAGTTATAGAACTGTTTCTATAGCTTCTAAGTAACTCAATAGTGATTGTTCGGTGAGGGCATCTTTGTAGTTTCTGTCCTCCATACTTGCCAGATGGCCCCAGACACGTTCAGAGAGCCCCAGTGTTTTTTTTTCTTTCAAACTGCATCTTGTGTCCTAGGCAGGCCTGAGCTTGTAGGGCCTGATTATAATGTAAAACGTTAAACAATATGCCCCAGGATATATGTATATTGTATTTATATTTACATTTATTACATATACATATACATATTGCACACATGTGGGCACAGTTTTCACGATTGTCCATTGTAGTTGGCCCCACCAGTTTTATTTGTGGTCCCTTGTGTGCCAACCCTTACAACTCACTTATCTCTAGTTCAGCCACTAAAGGATGCGGGTGTTGCATGCTGGAAGGATATTGTGGACGGTAAAAATTGCCTACCATGGGATGTTTGGAGGAATTTAACCAGCGGATCACTTTCTAGGTTTAAATACTATCAAGTTTCAACATGGTGTGAGAGTCAGCAGTGTCATTCTCTAGATGATAATTTAGTGGAGTACTAACAACAAGATCAGAACCCAAAAAGGAAGGAAGTAGCACAATGGTACAATCAACTCCTTGCTGCAGCTGACAGACAGCTGGAACATCCTTATTTGGTCTTGGAGAAATACTTACCGAACGGGGAGCTGAAAAATGTATGGCAAGTATCTTTAGACATGCTTTACCCGTTGATCAAATCGGCTGCCCTAAGGAGAAACCACTTTTTTACGCTCCACAGGATATACTGGACCCCACTTAAACTTTCCAGTATAAAGGGTAGTGGAGAAGCAAAGTGCATTAGATGTGGTGCACAGATGGCGTATGACATCCACGTGTTCGCTTCCTGCCCCCCGATCCAGGAGTTCTGGTGTAATGTGGATAAGACCGTGTTGGATATCCTGGGTAAAGAAGTGGAGGTAAGCCCTTCAGTAGTTTTGTATGACACTGCCCAGGTGCCCGATGGGGTAGAAGGCCTTTCGGAGATGCAGAATAGATGAGTGTTTTACTTGATCCTCTTAGCAAGGAGGGAGATCTGTAAGAAGTGGCGCGGGTGGCAGCCCCTACATGGGGAGTTTGGTAGAACTAATTGAAATGTTTTGGGGAATTAGATCAGAGGGTTAATGTATACAGAGAAAAGACTGAGCTTGTGCTATTTTGAAATCTTTTAGATCCTGGCTAGCAGGGAATAGTTGCCCTGTTGTCAGGGCCGTTTCTACCATTAGGCAAGACTCGGTGGCTGCCTAGGGTGGCAAAAGGGGGAGGGCGCAAAATAATGAGTCAGAAAACTGTAAAAGGTGAGCATAAGGTTAATCTTGAATGCGTTGAATCGAAGGCTTAAAATAATTCTGTTGCTTTTAAGTTTCGGGAAATACAGCCGAATTACACAATGAAAGTAGATTAAAATAACCAATTACAGTGCAGCATAGTTAAGGCTAATCCCGACCCTCGGAGCAATGAAAAACAGGCAGCTGAAACATCAGTCAATAGGAAAGTACAGTGTGCCATCAAGTGCACTTTTGTCTTTCTGACAGGCCACTGCTCAACACATTGCTGCATTAGAAACAATGAAACCGCAGTATGGCGCAGCAAAATGGACGGCTTGGTGCCTTTAAGGCACCAAGCCGTTATTGGCTTGGTTCCTTTCAAGTATGCTATGATTTCCATATAGCAGTGGTTATCAGCATCAACTGTGCTTTACATTGGATCCTACCTCATGGCACTAAATCTATATCTAATTGCATGCGGGAGGCTCACACGTAATGATATCAATTACCCTTGTGTAAACATGTATTACTGTTTGCGTGCTCTTCTCACAGTTACTTTAGGCTCTCAGTCTCCCGCTTAGCTTGCCCAACCACGCTTTCAAAGTGCCTTGTTGAATTAAATCCCCTTCCTAGTCACAATCTAATGGAGGTAGGGGATGTTCCAATGGGTGCCTTTAGAGTGACGCAGATAGGGAACTCTGCTACAAGGCTGAAGACAGCGTTTTTACTAGCTTCATTCTTTCTGTCATATGAAATGCTTTCAACAACCCTTCTCTTTCACCTCAGGCTACTTGGCATCTGTGTTTGGTATGTGTTCCCTAAAATACGTATCTTGTACTTCTTCTATCCTCAATAACACAAAGGTGAATGTATCTGTATAGTGGGGTAATGGAACTGAACTAACGTGTTATCTGTATAACCCTAGCCCTCATCTCATTCATTACTAATGAGGTGAATCCCACCTTGAGGCTGGAAAATCTGGAAGCATGGTGAAAAAGCAAGTTGCACCCCTCCAACAGACATACATTTACAGGCATTACCAGCATCCTCTTGTTTTTTCGCCCTGCTTGTCTGAGATGGGAAGTTTATAACCTATGAGCTTCTCAACAAGCTCTGTCACGTAGTTCCTATATCCCTATATAGGTTCTGCACGTTTGGTTAACATACACTATAGGTTTGGTGTCAGACTGATTCTGTACACCCCTATTGGGTATGCTAACCTGTTTACCTTTCACCAGCTAGCTCACAGTGCCACTAGAAACTCCTTCCAACAGCTATCGAACATGAACAACCCTGATCCCTCCAGATCGTGGAAACAATGTACTACTTTTCGCTCAGTCACTCGTGCTCACTTATTTGCTCCTCAGAGAGTTACACAGTAGAAACAGTTGGGCGTGTTACAATAAGTATTTATTGCACAGGTGTTCTTCTAGTGTAAATGATATGCGCTGTAACAGCCATTAAACAGTAACAGAGAAATGTGATTAGCAGCACTACAAGAATGTAGAAATAGTAAAGCTCTATCATGGTGCAATAATCTTGAATACATACATGGATATAAAACACATGATAAATATGCGTACTCCTAGGATGCGTCCCCTAACTATCTGTACCTAAAATGTACCTAACATCTATGTAGGTGTTGTGAAGGTATTCCGCCAAGAGTCCCTCTAGGTTCAAGTCAACCCTGTTACCTTTAGAATGAGAGAATGTAGAACCCCGTCCTGGTCTCGAGTTGGACACCCCGCATGGGATGTTTAGATCACTGCTGTCTGGAGCTTCGGCTTGCAGGAATGACAGCGTCTCTGGTCAGTGTGTCTGCAAGGAAGTCACGATCTCCTCTAACTTACTTGGGCAAGATGTGGAATATTTATACCCCAAGAGTGTCCACTGTTACTATGTGTGGTTAGTGCTGACATCTTGTCGGACAGAGGAAGACAGAAGAGATGGACCTTGTGCGTAGATAATGGTTCATGCATAATTTATGAGCCCTGTTGGAGATGTACACTGAAAGACTTGTGTTAGGGAAAACCCCTCCTTCCGTATCCAGGGCTGAAGCTAGATAAGGTTAATTTCTAAGAGCACGTTATTGCATAGTGTTTTGGGCTAATGTAGGTGTAGGATCATGCCTATATTAGGGTTGCATGATTCATGCCTATATTAGGATAGCTTGAATCATGTCTACATAAGAGCAACGTGAATTAGGTCTATATTAGGGCAAGTAACGATTATGCCTATTTTAGGACACCTATAGGAAATATATAACAGCTCGGATCAATATTATTGAGACCATTGGTTCCCTGGAGCTGGACAGATGGGGGTGGGTTCGCAGCCTTTAGGAGCTGCAAGCGAAGGAATGTTGATAGGAGCCTTGCCTTGCCAGAAGCTGGGGTAGTGTCTGTCATTGTTGATGGGATGTTTCCAATGTGGCGGTTCTACTTCTGTGGCCAGTCCCAACTCTGTACACTCCAGTGAGTCCTGTGCCTCCACATGCTTCTTGGAGCTCCTCATGGTGCTGTAGCAGTATTGGCTGCCTTGCAGGATCGTGGCCGTTGGTCATGCGTGTGCATGGCAGCTGACATTCAAGGGCTGCTTGTACACCTGCCTACTGTTTAGGCAGCATTGTTTACTGTATATTGGCAGTGGTGACTGTGTGTGTTGTGGATTTCTCTGCTTTGTTACTTGCGGATTGGTTGCTTTGCATGTGTTTTTTCTAAAGTCTAAATGGGATAATAGTATTTTTCATTAGTGATCATTGGATGGGTGTGAATAATTTAGAGTTAATGTGTTCAGATAATCATCTTTATCCTTAGACTTACGTGTCCTCATCCTAATCATAACATCACTCCTGCCCTCCACTTGGCTTGCCTGGCCTTCATTAGAATTAGGTATGTCAGGATAATGCTGTGAATGGCTACCTATTTATGGCGCTGAGAAAGGTGGACCTGGTTTACATTTTCAACATGCTTCTGGATTTTCCTGTCTCGAGTTGGGACTGACCTCTCTACTAATAACTGGGGCAAGGACGACTAAGGTTAATCGAGATTATCAGAAAGCAATTCATACTCACTCACACACTAACCTATCCTCTCATTCATTATCTCATCCGCTCATATATAGGACATCAGAAATAATGTTTTCAAAATCTTTGACAGTGGGGTAAATGATACAAATAATTCTTGAACACATTGTCTTTTTATGTTATATTATGTGAATGTGTGATGAATTGAACACTGTAGTGCCTGAGAAGATATCCAATTAACAACATATTCTCTTGTGTAATGGTTATCTGTTAAATACCTTTAGGTAGAACACTGGTTGAACCTTCATAATTCCAACACGTTATTGGGGGGAGGTGGTAGTAAAAGGGAGGGGTCGGCATTTTTTTAGTTCTCGCCTACGGCGGCAAAACACCTAGAAACGGCCCTGACCTTTACACAGTGTGTCTGCAGGCTATAGATCCAGGTTTTTAATATTTTCCTAAATACTGATTCAGAGGCTGTTTTTCGAAGGAGCAGGGGAAGTTTGTTCCAAGCCCTTGAAACCAAAACAATGAGAACGAGGTCACGCTTTCCAGAAATGTGCAAATTTGCTACAATAAATAAAATGTCTGTGGGGGCCTACTAGTGCCATGAAACTTAGCTAGCATACCTGAGGCTAATGGGCACTTCCGATCAGTGCTTAATTTGAGCCGGTGCTTTCCGGTGCTCGTTACCGGTACTTAATTATCAACACAAGGGCGTGTGACAGTCTGCACCACATAATAATGGTCAATTATTAATTCAACATACATCAAAAATGACTATTACCTATCGCTCAAGCCATTTTTAAGCTTTGGGGGCCTGGAATAGTAAGAATTGTCACATTTGTAGGAGTGCGTTGGTTAGTAGTTGAGTTGTTACTATCATTGGCTGCATGGCAGGGGCAATGTGTGGTGCGAGCTGCAGTGGCCTCCTGACAGGAGCCGTAGCACTTATGTTTTTTTACAAATTAAGCACTACTTCGATCAGTAATAAACAACATCCATGTTTGATTATAAATTATATTGGTACACACAGCAATGTGAAAATTCATGCTAATAAAAAAACAATAATGATTAAGTACATACGAATATATGATAATGTTTTCATAATAATCATGGTTTTGTCTTGCTCTTCGATTCTAAGACTTAAGTAACTTGCTGAAAGGTGGCTTAAGGCTGCCTAGTGGGCAGATGACCAACTTCTATTGCACACAAATATAGATATTTTCTTCATTTATGTGCTTCAGGTGTTTCCATAACAATTATGGAAAAAACTGACTACAATTAAATTCCCACACAGTTCGTCTCGGAGAGCTGGAAATTACAGACAATACTGGTACCCAACCGACAGCCTCATTTAGAGAGTTTCAGGAAATTTATGGTAGTAGTGAGAACTGATAATAAAAAAATACCTTATAAAAACAGAGCTATGGTATGATTTCCATATTTATTGTTGTCGAGTTCGCACCAGCAATGCGCTACCCTGCTGTAATGAAATATTACCACTTAATTAGATTATATTAATACCATTTTAAATATAAATTGGAAAAAGCATGTGGTAGTCTATTTTCTGTATATTTGACATGGATCTGGCATTCTCAGACTGAGGACCTTTGTAGTAATGTATTGACCTTGGAATGTTAAAGGGCTGAATTGACGCCACACTTAGATGTCAGTAGAGAGTGATTTACTCACTGAGCCACTGAAAATAAATCAGGTGTGGGCATGACAATGTTCGTGTGTGCACACTGTACGTGCTTGGTTCTATGTACATTTCAGTAATGCCAAATGTTAACAGACACCTGTCTCTATTGTCAGGATTTGTAAAGGTGCAGACACCTCTTCTTTGGTTTGGCAGAAGAGCCACTTTACATCCTTTTACAGGGTGTGGCAGGCAGAAAGCCAGCCCTATTTCCGCATAATGAATTCCGCCAGATCTGGCAGGATAGCTCCCTCTGTCCACAGAACCTGTGTCCATAGAACCTGCCACCTGTTTCCTACAAGGTGGCACTCTGTTGTGTGAATCCCACCAGCAGTGGGAACAGTGCACCATGCTTCAGCACCAAATCTTGCATGAAACGCCTTTTTTTTAGGGCAAAACTAGAAATAACCGTTAGTGTTTGCATGTGATAAATAACGTACCCCAAGGTATCATTGTCGGATGTGCAAAATAATAATGCAGGGACATATTACCAAGGCAGGCAAAATGAAATTATCGCCACTTTCGTGGCCGTTTTCAGCCGCAAAGCGGCGATAATTTCATCGCCCTATTAGCAAGCTGTCGCTAACATCAGTTAACAACAGCTTTTAGGTGATAGCGAGCGGTTTGGGGACCCGCTTTGCATGTCAGCGATATTTATCGCTAATGATATGCAAAGTGGGCGAACCCAACCCGTTCGCGACTGAAAGCAGTCGCTAACATCGCTATCGCCTATTATCAACGCAGGTGTAGCGATTAAAATACTTGCGCTAAGCGCGAATATCGCCAAATCCTAAATCCTGCTCAGACCACTTCTGATAAAAACCAGCTTATGGATAATTGCAGGTAAGTAAACAATTAAATTAATAAAACGAATTCCCTAGCGCGTCCTGCATCGCATTTTGCGATGCAGGGCATGGAAGGAAATACGTTTTAGTCTTATTATCTGCATTCCTCAGTCTAGGGTTAATTCGAGTGCATTAAACCATAGGTCTGATACTGTCTACAGTAGTAAATGAATACACTTACCCACAGTAATGGACTGGACTATCAGGAAATAGTGAGAGTTACCCAAAGGCCTGTACTGGCTGACAAGTCAAAGGGGAAAGAAATAGGAAAAGGTTGGTGTTTGTTGGGATTGAGTACATCTGAATGACAGGTGTAACCAGAAGAGAGGACAAAACTGAAAAAAATTCATGGCACAAAAGAAGGGCTAGTGAGGGGACATAAGGAGAGAAGACAGTAAGCCAAGTCACTTCACACAGGCTTGTGAGTTACAGTGTTGCTCCAGCAGTTTTTTGTCTTTGCTGGCACTGCTTGATAGAGGGACCAGAGCCTTATTGGGCCGGGAGAACCTTGGGGCATATTACCAAGCAACAGCGATAATTATCGCTATTGCTTGGTTAGCGTGAAAAAATTATCGCCGAGCTTTGGCGATTTTGATCGCAGATCAACCTTGGTATTACCAAGGTTTATCGCAAATGCGATAAAAATCGGCCGCAATGCATGAATATCGCTGAAAAGTCAGCGATATTCATGCATTATCGAGCTAATGCTCTTAGCCATGTTATCCACCTCCCATTGGATAACATGGCTAAGAACTGCTCAGGGGCAGACGTTAGCTTTTGGAGATATTCACGCTTAGCGCGAATATCTCCAAAAGTTGGTAATAGGAGATAGCGATGTTAGCGACTGTTTCCAGTCGCTAACATCTTGGCACGCCCACTTTGCATGTCATTATTGATAAATATCACTGACATGCAAAGCGGGGCCCAAGATGGTCGCTATCTCCTACTAGCTGTCGCTAACTGGTGTTAACCACAGCTAGGTAATAGGGAGATAATTTTATCTCCGCTTTCTTGGCTTTTAAAGCCAAAAAAGCGGAGATAAACCCCCTTGATAATATGCCCCTATGTAAGGTAAAAATGTTACGATTTATTATATTGGATACTTTGGGCCATATGTACAGAATTCAGGGATTGCGATTTTCTAATTACGATTCTTTGCAAATTGCAATTCGGAAATCACAATTCCTAACATACAAAATAGAACCTGAGATTCCTAATGGGGTCGCAATAGGCCTACCCCCATTAATATTATTGCTGTAGATCACAATTTGTGCCCCATTAGGAATTGCGGTCATCACAGGGAAGGTGGCCTGCTAGGGTCAGCAGACTACCATGTCGGAGATTACTTTTCAATAAAGCAAAGATTTGTTTGTTTAATGCAGCCTGTTTTCCTTAAAGCAAAACGGGATGCATTTCAAAAACTAAATTAAATGTTTAAGCTTCATTTTTTAAGAGTAGGCCCTTATTAATATTTGTTTCAACATTCACAATGTATACAGAGACCGGAGACCAGACAGATTATTGTCCAAGCTCTGGTTCTTACCAGGCTGGACTATGCCAGCTCCCTGTTTCTGGGCCTGAACCAGGCCGAGCTATCCCGCCTTCAGAGAGTCCAGAACGCGGCAGCGAGGATGCTTGTTGGCCTCCCGAAGTTTGTTTCGGCTCGTCGGACTATTCAAGATCTCCATTGGTTGCCGGTGGGGCAGAGAATTAAGTTTAAAGCTCTTTGCTTAACTTTTAAAATTCTCAAATCAGCCTCCCCTCCTATTCTTGCACAGACTATTCAGCACTATGTCCCTGCCAGAGCTCTTCGCTCCGCCGGATCCAATCTTGCCATTGTGCCACGTTTCAAAAAATCTAGGATGGGCGGACGCTCTTTCTCAGTGTTGGCAGCAGCCCTTTGGAACTCTCTGCCAGCTTCTCTTCGCTCCATCCCTGACTTGCTCCCTTTCAGGAAGGCACTTAAAACTTTTCTTTTTTCCACAATTTAGGCCCTCGTCTTTTTATCTCCTCTGATGTGTTGTGTTATCAACTTTCCAAAGCGCCGGGACGCCACTACGCTGTGGCATCCGTGCGCTATATAAAGATTAAATAACATAACATTTGCGAATGGTAACCAACACCCTTGAAGTGTCGTGTAAAAAATTAATGTTTTACAACCGTAATATGGTGGCAAACATTCATACATAGCACTGCAATTTGGTATTTGGAAGGGATGCCTCAAAAACACCCCATCCAAAGACTGAATTGCTAAACAGAAATTGCTATTCAGTAACATGGCACCAAATCGTAATTTGTGCTCTGTCCATATGGAAAAGCAGTTTTGTGGTCGGTAAAATCCGACACGGGGATTTAGGTTGTTTCTGACCGCAAACGTGCCTCTGTACATATGCACCGTTCTTTCTAATTGGAGGAGTATGTACTAAGTGGCAATAATTTTAATCATAATGGCATACTGGGCTTGAATTGTAGGAATACAATGGGAAGCATATCCTTATGCCGAAGGGAACAGCAAACTCCTTGATTTTTTTCTATTTTGCAAAACAGTATTTTTTAAAATAATTATTTAGATCTGGTATCGACAATAGGTGTTAAGCGTTATCTAAATGACCTGTTCAGGCGAGTATGCCAATAATCCATGTATTGAACATCAAATAAAAATCTGTACTCATCAGTTGAGTGTGTCGTATGATTATTAGCAGTATTAGGTGCGTGAAAGGTCAACATAACGCTTCAAGCCATGCTATTCTAATCTTTCTAACTCTAGGACATGATGGAAACTGGTTAATATGCTTACAAGGGTATTATAGAACTGGTTTATATGTTTACAATGGCATGCTGGTATCTGGTCACTATGCTCACAAGGGCATTATAGAAAGTGGTCAATATGCTAACAAGGGAATGACATTTGAGAAAATAGATAATTTTCTTATTGGGGGTCAATAGGACTTGTACATTCATTTATTTATTTGCGGGTTTGTAGAGAATGCTGCAAGCCAGCAGTAATCCTCGCTGCCACATTTGTTTTGCGTCTACACCGTGAGCCAATACTTGAACTTTCTCAAAAAAATGAATTCTGCGCTCAAGTATTTTGTTGCAGGTTTTATATATTTTTAACTTATGGGGGTGGGAAACTGGCCAAAATGTGGGAAGTTCGCTGTAAAGAACAGCTTTGGTCTCAAAGTTGCAAGGCATTATTGCGTAAAAAACCATGGTTGGCCTAAAAGGTCACAGTTGTCTTCAGACATATGGTATATGTGCCCATGACAAAAAAAATGAATATATGTACTTCCAAGTAATCTAAAGACAAACTTAGTAGGTTCACGGTTTCAAGGCAGACCATATGGTAATCTGCACATTATAAATGTACTGAAAAATTCATCCAAAGCGAGTTTGCAGTGTGGCCTGGTCTGGGCATTTTCATATCCTGGTCCAAGCGATTCAAAGACCTGTGGGCACAGGGGGACCAGTGATGAACTTCTCCTTCATTTTAATGGCTGTACAGTCATAAGCATACAAATGAGATCAGGTGCTAAGTAGCCATAAGAAATGTCCGAATTCTTCTGGGTTTGCGAATGGAAACTACCAAAATGTAGCAGCATATTCCTAGATATGGGCTTCAAAAAAAGGTCGACTTTCAATTGTTGGTCTTTGTGGCTTATGTTGATATTGAAAATTCCAACTGTTCACACTTCTTAACTTCTAAGCTCTGCTCCATTTTTCATATATTTTCAAAAACGGGTTCATAAATTATTTAAAGATAACAATGTAATTCCTGTGCGCTAGGTCATTTTATATGTACTGTTAATGAAATTTAAAATGTACAGTATTTTTAAAGTTTTGTATGATGTTTTTATGTATTTGTATAGCATACTTTTATGATTTTTATTTAATTGAATAAAGTGATCTTTGACTTTGACTTTGAAACTGTTTACAATTAGTGTGAAAAGTGAATCGCATGTGTTCATTACATAATTTCAAACATGCAGTGAGCTCTTGAAACTCATCAGAATTACCTATCCAAATGAAAAAAAGCTGAGTTATGATGTATTACATTTGGTGTAAATGAAGAGTTGCCTAAGATTTCTTTAAACTTGCTTGGTGACTGTGACAGCTCTCAGGGTTGGGTGGGCGGAGCCCACGCGGACGAATAAACTGCCCCAATTGAGCTGCACGTAAATCTAGATTAGGTGCCTAAATAACTTAATGCTTTACAGAAATAATCCTCCACGACACTGTGTGAAACTCGGAGTATTTGAATATTTCATTGGTAGTTCTTTAGTAGTATTTGTTTATTATAAGGTATTTTTTTAAGAAAAAAAACATTGACTGATTTTAACAAAACATTTCACCTTACGCACCAGTGGTGTCAGAGAATGCAAATATTTCTCACTCAACATCATTTCATGAGAAATGCCTCCATTTTCTGTGGAAACGAGATGCCATTTCCATGACTGCTCAAAATACAAGTTTCTCCTGAGTAATGCAAATGGAGGCATTGCAATGAGGAAGCACCGAAACATGTAAACCACCTCTGCAACCCTTGCTCATTTCATGCTGCCTTGTATTTACCTGGTGCCTTCCTGTCTTTCTGTCCAGTTTAGAAGCAGAAATTCTGGCCATGATGAGTCTCATGGCAGAGTGCTTTTGTCTCGCAGTGTCTTCAGGCAAAAGTTCAGAGGGATTTCCCTAATCAAAAGGAAATACTACTTTAAACAGAACTGTGGCCCTATAGTGTGCAACTTGGCTAGTGCAACAAGGACTTTCTGCAGTTAGATGCACCCCCCAAGTCTGAGGGTGCAGGGAACGGTTTAAATGAAGGGATGACATGCCACTCGGGGAGGAGTGAGCACTGAGACCTATATGTATGGGTGGTTTATTTGAGTTGTCCTCGAGGTACCAGTGGTTGCACAAACTGACTATTTTACATTGGCGATCATGAGGTTTATTTATGAGTCCAATGTGTCACTCTTGCACCACGTAAAGTGGTACATGCGTGACGCAGCGCTCTCATAAAAATGTACAAAACCACGTAAAACTACCTCACATGCCTTTGAGTGGCCTCATAAATCATGATTAGGGTGACGCAGCGCAAATCGCTGTCGCCTCACTCTGCACCCAGGAGGCCTTCTATGGGCATTAAGGTAGATTTTCGCAAGCAACAACGCTGCAATTTGATGCTGCCGCAAATTTACAAAGTGATGTAAACCTGGGGAAGCGTCAAATCAGTACACCTCCCAAGGTGGGGCGTAACAAGGAGAAATATGTTTATTTCTCCTCGCTTTGTTCCTCTAACCATGTGTGCTGCATTCTGCAAGAGGGAAGCACCTCATAGGACTATTTTCATGCAGGAAAGTGACCCTTCCTGCACAAAAACTATTGTAAACAACCGAAATGGGCCACATTGCTTTAGTACGGTGGAGTCTGCCCTTTTACTTTGGAATAGGGCAGCGCAGCAAGGTGCCTGGCTGGGCTGCCCGGTGCCAAAATGCCATAAATGAGTCCCAGATTGCAAGTATGAATGTGCACACATACCAACTCATCAATCTCCCCCTCCCCTCAGGGGCAAAAGCAAGGATTGCACTGCAGCACCCAAGAGTGTTGAGACCCTGCAGAAGTGACTTCGCTAATCTGAAGAGAGGCCTGGAAAGTTGTGGGCCCTATGTTCACCTATTCAGTATAATATGCCACAGACATGTTAGTTACTGTACTAAACTGGTCACAAGTACGTGCGCTCAGGCTCTTCTATTAGTAGGGTCACCGCCCGACCAGTGATGCCTGTTTAGGATGGGTATGAGGTGGGTGTCAGGGCCAGCCCTCAAGGAAGTGGCTGATAAACTAGTACATGCTAAGACACTAGAAGGTGTCCAGAATGACATTCCTCCCAAACTTTATTGAAAACAAAAATTAATCCAAACGGTGGGAATAAAACAAATACACATAAAGACACCAATTAGTATCCCAGCATTAAAAGGCAGTCCGCCGGACAGCAGTGGACATGTGCAGCCGGAAGCACCCGGGCATATCTACACGAGTCCATGGTTTTAACCAGCTACCACTGGGCACGCCTACTGTGTAGATGGAGTCCTGAATCTCATATTGCATTTCAGTTGGGTGAATATCAACCCATATACTGTTGGCTGGTCTTGCTGCTTTCGAGGTGATGGGGTTGGCGTAAATAGTTCAAACTTGGTGCATCAGAAACATTGGTTCAGTCCGCTGCGGAGCTAACTCTTAGGGGGCGTCTTGCCTCCATGAAGGCAAGTCTAGTCAGGACTGGTATGGCGTCAATTATGCTTGGGCTGTCTTTCTCTGTTGCCCCGGTGCCTCCCTGAACCTTGTTGGTAGAGCAGCTTCCAGACCATCTCTCTTGCAGGGATTCCTTTGAGGCCCGTACAGATGGGTTTCCACTGGACGATGTAGACAGTGTAGGGCTGTATGTGGTTAGCCTAGGGGACCGCTACTGGATCAAACACAGAAATCACGGCCAAGCCTGAATAAAGGAATTGCAGATGCACTCTAAATTAAATATGTAAAATGTTAAGTAACACTGTCACATCAAATTGAACACCAATTGACAGAAGTTTTAAACTGAACTTCAACAGACGAGTGAATCTTGGAGTCTTTAATGCAGTATACAGCCAGCCGACCTTAGGCAGATTAAGCGCTATACCAGCAGCAATCATGACATAACCATGTTTTTTTTCTTCTGTCCATCTGCTTTTTTTCTAATCCCCTACTTTCCTCCGTGTCCCCTTCTTCTACCCCAATTTCCAAATATTGATTTCTTTAGGGCAGTATTTGGGTTGAACCATTTCAAGCATTTAACACGCACCCCCATTGCATAAAACCATTCTACCCTTTTCCCCGGTGTGCGCCCACCGCCAGCAAGCCTCCTCTGACCTCTGCCATCCCTAACCAGTGCCAGGCTGAAGCTAGCTTCCTCATTGTGTCACTAGGCCAGCGCAGAAGGCCTCCTCTGTCGTTCCTTGGCCTCGTCAGTGCCACTGCCAGGCCTGAGCCCCATCTGCCAAGCCAATCCCTCATCAGTGCCAGGCCTCCTAGTCTACTACATCCCCCCACCGACGTCAGTGTCATCTGACTGCCGGCCCTCCTCTGCCCCTGGCCTCGCCTTGTCTCATCTCTGCGCCTGCCTGGTGGTAATGCGAAGTGCGAAATGGATCCCATTATTAGACGAGCCAATGGCAGCAGCGCCAATTACGTCGCAGTACCCGCCATACCATTATACCCAACCCCACACCAGCTCAGTCCTGCATCCTCCACAGCCGGAAGCCAGGCTGCACTCTGCCACTCTGTCCGTGCCCACTTCATGGTGCGTAAACTTTAAGGCTTGTAACACCAGGCCACAGAAGACTTTGGGGGGCAGGGCACTCGGGCTGTGTATAAATTGCGGCAAATCCATAATCCTTCCACTCATGCCAGTAACGGTCCCAGTGCAAAAAAGACTATCCGTTGAAATGGACTATGGAGTCAGTACAATACTTGGGAATTCTGGTGCACATGCATCCGGAAGATGTACTTTTGAGCGCTATGGCAAGGCGATACAAAAACTAACAGAAGCAATAGATCGATGGATAAAATTGCTGCTGTCCCTTGCTGGTCTGGTGGCTATTATGAAAATGGGTGATACTTGCCTGCTTTTAAATTTTTATGAATATCCCACTGTTACTTCTTCATTTACTCTGAGAGCACACAGGATTCTGCTGGCCTGGGTGGGGAGACATCATCAGACCTCAGATACGTTGGGAGACTCTTACAATGCCCTATGAGTGAAGGTGGACTAAATACCCCTGATACTGAAATCTACATTAAGTCGGCACAATATAGTTTTGTGCATAACTGGATACATGGAATGAGAGATATTTCTCACTTATGGCTGGAGCGAGCAGTGGCGGCTCCCTTATCTCTACCACAGGTGCTTTTTCATAAACCTGTGCATCGTTATCATATGGTTAATTCCTTGAATGTCACAAGTTGCTCCTGGAAAAATCTCCTGAGCGCCAAGCACACAGTTCTATTATATAGAACTAGACGCGCTTTGCAGAACTTTCTGGGAGACAATTTACAGGAACCTTTGGATTTACGGGCTCTCTCCTCTCTCCTACAATCTCCCACACCCATACATATAGTAGCTAGAATATATGCATGTACACAGGAGGCACGTAGGCCTGGCCTAACGAAAGCAAGACTAGATTGGCAAAATGATCTGGCCATTAGCATCACACATGTACAATAGCAACATTTTCGGTCATAAAATCAGTTTTGTTAAATAGCAGCCACAGACTGATTCATTGTAAATACATAAACATGGTATGTTATACACCGCTCATTCTAGCTAGATATGGATTTTGAGATAAACACTGCGTGCATGATGTGGAGAGGATGGGGCTGAGTTTGCACATTTGGCATGATATTGTCTTGGGGTCTAAAACATTTGAGGCAAGGTATTCCGAGCACTGGAGGTCAGAACTCCTTCCACCACACCCCATGAAAGTATAATAACTCCTCTAGGGCGTGTGCGTTACAGTCGGAGCACGGCAGTGGCTTCATTTGCAGGCCTGCCTATTCTCAACTCCTATCATTGAACATATTTTATAATTTGTGTTGTGCTGTTGAATACTGATGTGCGCAGAAGCTGAATATTAATGTGCCTCGAGTAGAGCGCCAGCAATTTCTGGCAATATATACCCCACTTATAACACATGGTCAACAGCCTAGAAAAGTTGATTTAAAAAGTCAATTGAGTGCATGTAAAATGTAAATAACAAAAATGAAATGCCAGGAACCTGTCCATTAGGAGTGTGGTCTGGGGGTTTCAGTAATAGAGTTAGTACTTCTTGATGGTCAGTGCCCCTAAGCCCTTGCAGCTGAGATACACATTATGCATTATGCACTTCCTGCTTTCTCAAATTTGCTTGAAAATACACTATTTTTCCACCATTTTTCCAAAATTTTCTCGGGGGGGGGAAATCCCCCCGAACCCTCCTTAGGGGGTTCCAGCTCGATCGCTACGGTGCTTGATTATTATCATTTTACGCCCACCACTTTCAAATGTCACCAGCCGCCACTGGCATGTTACAACGAACCGGGTTATGCCATCCCGATTGGCATCAGAGTCATTGACATTTACGCACTAGTTTTGACGATCCACCACCTTTTCATAATTTTTTGATAAATACTGTGACCCTTATAAAATCAAAATTACTGGCGTCCGGTTTATACAGACACCATCCATTCACCAACAGACGTCCTAGTTTTTTAAGGTACTCCTTTGGTACCTGCATTCGTTGGCATTGTTTCCCTATAAACCGCTGCATGTCTTCGGCATAATTTAGGCACTTCAGTATTGTTGACATCAATTCACTGCATCGACATGTACATATCAGCATATTTACCACATGGATTATGCTTTATTAAATCACCTCATTAGTCCGGATTTTCCAATCACCTCACCCGCAAATGCCGGATAACCACAGACTGCATGTTGATTTGGTCTACCGCTCTGAATTTGACCATATGTTAGGGTGACCAGAATTTTAAGACAAAAAACCGGGACATTTCATAAAAATAAAAGAAGGACTATCACTTTACGTCAAGCGAGCGCAGGGAATGACAGCACTCCTCAGAAGAGAATTACAAAACAGGCAGTAAGAACATACATAAAATGCAATGTTTAAACCCAGTAGCTTGCCTGTGAAGTAAATTGCTTTCTTGGAATATCTGCTAACTATCCCTGCTTTGTAAAATATAATAAAAACACCTCCCCGTTTTCAGCCGACCCTCTCCAAAAACAGGGACATGAGCTGAATTTCTCAAAATCTGCCCGGACAGCTGGTGAAAAACGGGGACCATCCTGGCAAATCAGGAACGCCTGGTCACCCTACCATATGTATCCTTCTAGAACTATCCCCTGAAGAGTAGTCGATGCCCGAAAAGCATTGGGGTGGAGAAAAAGGACAGAGGATTGTATTCGACTATGTAATGGATTTACAGAACATTGCTGAAACTTAGCAATGATTATAAACACAAAAACAATTAAAATATCGTCTGCTTTATGAAAACGTTTGGTAATTCATTTATGTGCAACATTGAAAATAATTGAACACCGGACATTGGGGGTCTGACAGACCCTATTCGAGGACAGAATTACACCATGACCGTGGAATAGGGAAGGGATACTTTTGTAATGAATATAAGAATTTAGAATGGAACATCATTTTATATAGGGCTATCCTTTATATAGGGCTATCCTACCCATGATGTTAAGAGGGAGGTTAAGCCAGTGTGCTTGGTCCTCTTTGGCCCTGTGTTCCCCCGGGGCGAGATTCAGAATCCACGTTATGTCTGGCTCCTAGGAGACATACACCCCAAAGTATTGGAACCTAGCTGAACAAACAGGGATTATTGATTGACAGTCTTCGTCTTGGTGGGACTTCTAAATCGGGACTAATAGGGTTTTGTCCCAATTAACCAAAAGTCCCAAAGCCTACCCAAAACAATAAAGAATTTGCAGCACACTTGATAGAGCGGGCAGGTCGCCCAACTCTTAGTTTTACCAGATTTCACGTACTTGGGGCCATGACGTGTTTATGACAGTTTTTTGTGAATCGGGCGAGTTTACACACCACCATCAGTAATTCTATGTGTTTTCTTTAACACTTTTACCTGTGTACCTGACTTACCACAGGTACATATTCTCCTGACGGATCAGGAGCTAGCAGTGGACAAGAGATAAGATAATCAAAAATACTTTATACATTCAATAACTCTTCGATATTTTTATAATGACCACAGACACCTGAAGGGTTTTAAAGGTTTTATATAGTAAGTTTAAATCAGAATGACATGAGGATAAAACTAATACAGATCAAAATATCAATAATCAGGATTACAACTATGATATAACTATGTATGAGGGCAAGCACCATTGAGTGCAAGTAGAAAATACTACTGGGTAAGGGTAACAGGGAACATGCTATTCAGTTTCAGGCTTATACTAGGGTAGGTGAGTTTAAAACACATTAGTCAGAGAATTGCTAAAGTCCTACAAGTGATTCAAAAGAACTGATCCTAACCTAACTGCTAAACTAAGCTTAGATTCTCGACATAAGTAAAATTAGATCACACTAATTAGGTAAAACAGTTTCAATATGCCCTACAGGAAGGGGGAAAAATGGAACATAGCTAACAAACAGTTTGCATAACGTCATTGGAGATGACAGAGAGAATATCATGGGCAAGGATGCTTTATTAAAAAGAAAAGAAAGAAGAGGAATAGGTAGACGGACACCCACAATTATATTTACCTAGGACAGGAATGAGGACTAACCCTGGCCACGGGTCCGCTTTGGGAAAGGCGAGGACAAGGACCCTCAAGGACTTAGGATGCCAGTAGGCGAGCAGGTACAGCTCACGGACAATCAGGACAGGATACCCCTCAGGATTTGGGTCAGGACTGGGCTCACCAAAGGGCACGACTAACACCTGCAGCTTCGGATGCAACGCCTGCGCTACTCCCTCTCTGCACGGAATCCGCCAGTAACCCCGATTGGGTTCTCGAATCTCCCAGCAAAGTGCTTCGCCAGCACTAAAGACTATTTCCACCCCTTGGAGTTTGTGGAAATTTCGGACAGAGTGCTCTGCAGCTCTCTGTATTAATCACCTATAGAGTTCGTAGGGTCGGTGACAGGTCAGCTACTCGGACAAGTCGGAGAATTTCTCTAGCTAAAACTAGGCTAGTTATAACCTTTGCGGGTCCCCAGCCCACCCACAAATGTTGCAAGTGACAGGTTCCCCAACTTAGGATTGGTCAGAGGAGGTGGTTAGGTCATTGCCACCACCTAAAATTCTGTGTTCCCATGATGAATATTACATTTTCCGTACCCATCCCTTACATTCCAGTTCCCATGTATACGTGTAGAAAAGACAATGGAGCTCACAAACATTATCATATAACTTGATACAATTTAGGTACAAGTCGAAGTCTTCTCTCAGGCAAGAGAACAGGTTCCCAGGAGCATCTCAGCTTCGGCAGCCAGCTGGCTGAGTTCCACTGTTGCAAGACTTCATTTCTCATGTCACGTGGTGCGTCCCTGTCAGACTTCTAAGATGGAGAGGCTCCCCACTCCCAGGCCCACAGATACGCAATACATGAAAAGTAAGCGAAAACAAATTAGAAACACAGAAAAAATGAATACACTGTACACCATGATAAGCTACACTGCACCCTTACTTTATAATATCTATAGCATTAGGGTTTTAGGCAGAAATAGAAAGATGTGCAAAAGCAGCAGTAGCAAGCGGAGAGCATGTTAAAGACAAAGCGGGCATTTTAGCTGTAATGCGCATGAGCGAAAAAATCCCTCCAGAACTACGAGTGCGTCACATCACATGGGTATGACCGACGCATGCGCAGACTGGATTTCTGCGAAGCAGCGATTCTGTAGTATGCAAGCCTTGTTATGATTAATAGACACATAAGCAAGCGTCTCTGGGACACCCGCGTGTAGTGTGAAAATGCAATATTAATGACAAAACAGGTTGGTTAATGCTATTACAAGTTAAACGAGGTTCTTGAATGTGAGCAAGTCGCTTTACGTGCGAATCCTTGCTCCATCACTCTAGGCCCTGTCTCTGCAGTCTTGGACATTAACAAAAGGACATTAACCCCGTACAAAGCTAACCGATCCTATTCGGCTAACCTCCAGAAGTTCAATTGCTAGGGCGAGCAGGAGCGGGGACAAAGGACACACATGCCTTGTGCCCCTCCGCACTCCATAGGGGCCCAACAAGACACCGTTAATCTGCACTCAAGCCCGAGTACCCACATAAAGCACTCACACAAGCGCTAGGTACTGAGGTCCAAGGCCAATCCCACCCAGCACTTCATCTAGATACAGCCAGTCCACAGTATCGAAAGCCTGTTCGAAATCCAATAATATGAGCTCTGCATGGTCTCCGAGAGCTCTAATATGGGACAGTAAAATATGTATATGTCAGATACTGTCTGGTACCGCGCAGGGGAATGAGGTCGCAATGGGACGGGTGGACCAGGGTTTGGAGGACTTTTAGCAGACGGTTAGCCAAAAACTTTGCATACAATTTAAACTTGATGATAATGAGAGATATGGGCAGAAAGGAGGCACAGGTGATTGGGGTGCGCCAGGCATAGGCAGGACCACAATAGTGGCCTGGTTAATCTCCGGGTAGAAGTGGCCAAGAAATATTGCCTCAGGCTGTAGCTTGAGGAGGGGAGGGATGAAGTTGGAGCTGAGCTTGCAGTTATACTCCACCGGAAAATAATCCATCAGGTACCAGGGTTTCCCCAGGGTTAAAATGCACCAAGGCCTCTTCAATTTCCTCCTTGTGATATATTGCTCTAGGACTGTTCTGTCTTGAGGGGGCAAATGGGGCAAAGGGAGCTGAGATGCCTGGATCCCTGCGGTCAGAGTGTGTCATCAAGGTCTCAAGTTCAGCAATGCAACAATGCTTTTTGTAGTCAGCTCACTAAAGAAAGAAAAGGCCACTTCCCGCATGTGTGCATTGCCCACCTCCCAAAGGGCTGTTTGGAGCCTACAGTGCCTCTATTAGTCTCTAGCAAAGTGCAGAATTCAGTGCAGAGGAGTTCCATGACTATTTCATTCTAGAGCAACTAGGTGTTAAGGTGCCAAATAGGACAGGTCAAAGCAGAGCGTGACTGGTGCATGGTAGGTAATTCCCTGAGGCAGAATATAGGATCCTGAGCTGCGAAGAAGGTCATTTGCTGGTAAAGCAGGTAGTTTGTTGATATGAGGTAGCCATGGGCGGTTGAAGCATAAGTATAGCCTAATTCGTCAAATTGCTACACATGCCAAGAGTCCCTATGGCCAAGCCCTCCATTCCAATCTTTCAGTCCTCAGGTGTGTCTGGCAGTGAGACCATCTGGCCCATACCAGTCACTTGGGTCTCTGATGTTGTAGAAGTATCATTATAACCTGAGGAATGGCAGCTACTACATCCGCAATGGGCTTCATTGTAGGTTGGTGATTAGGGAACATAGTAGCATACAATTTTGTACAAGGTACCTTCCAGCAGGATGTTTTACCTTGGCGGTCCTGTGTAATGTTAGTGACTGCCATCAGGAGGGCTTGGTGAAGGAGGATTGCGATCCCGCACCTAGAGCACCTTGCATACCTTGCATATAAAACCCTGTTGTAACCCTTTGGGGCCAAAAATTGACAGTAAGGGGCCCATTAGGATGGCGGTCGGAAACTCACCCCGACCGCCATGGTAGCGGAAAACAACAGCCCGCCTGGACTGTGGAAAAACCGGCTGTGCAATTAGGAACAACCACCACAAAAGTCTGAGAAAAACCGACCATCACGTGTGGTGATGTCCAAAATCCGACAGCGGTGGTCGGAAACACAGCAGAAAATCGATAACCTGCCGCAAGCATAGAGAAGACACCAATGATCCAACGGTACGATCCGCTGTTTCCGACCGCCGCAGTCGCACACTGCAGTGAATGGCAGAGCCAGCAGAAGACAGCACAGTCACCCCAGCGGACGATCCATACAAAACATGGCTGACGATGCTTAAAACCCACAATAATACCAAACATTGCCCAACTCAAAGTAGCCATGCCTCCCAAATACACAAAACACATCACAATGAAACACTTACATGCCAAACAGAAACATACGCATCTCAGAACAACACCCACAACACACCTGACAGCAATACCCCATTTGGACACACCCACATAGCTGAGCATAAAACTAGCCCCTTCACTGAGCACAATCCTTTGAAACACTCCAGAAGAGAAGGGTATCCGCCAGACCAGATAGGAGAGGCAAAAGAGCACAGCATACTCAACATCACCACCACCAACACCATCACACCAGCACCAACAAGCCCCCACCACATAACAAACCTCACACACCAACACCAACACCCACACCCATGCACCTACAAACACTTTGCACATCACACACCATGTCCACACATAAAATGCCCAGATTCTCAGAGAGTGAGTTGACAGTCATGGTCAATGAGATGGTCAGAGTTGAACCACAATGTTTGATAGCCTGGTCCAACAGACACCATTAGCCACAAGGAAACAGATGTAGGAAAGGATAGTACAAAGGGTCAATGCAGTAGGGAACACCCCGCGATCCAAGAAGGAGATCATGAAGCGGTGGCATGATCTCAAGAGGGTTGTCAAATAGAGGAGGAGCAAGAACTGGGAGCTATCTAGCCGGACTGGCAGTGGCCCTCCCATCCCACGATAACATTCATACCATGGGAGGAGAAGGTGCTCTCCATGCTGCATCCAGAGAGTCTCACAGGAGTATCCAGGGGACTGGAGGCTGGTAAGTACAAACAAATATTCAACCAACACACTGAAATATACTGTCTTGCACAAACAAAAACCCACACCACCCAAGATAAATCCCATACATCTGTACCACACACCCACAACAACCTGTCCCATGGATCCAACCTTCACTCATTCCCATTTACTCTAAACGTAGCCAGCAATATTAGCATGGGAGCATGAGCACAGGCAGCCTGCACTACTACTCCCAGCATGCCGCATGTCCCACACACCAGCATGATGGAGCACTCCCTCCCACCCACAAGCATGTGGCAGCCATGGCAGTGTTCACCTTCAACTAACAGGTAGGTAGCCATATTGGCGGGGAGGGTTTTTGGTGGTGGGAGGCCTGCACAACTACTCCCAGCACGCTCCCTGGCTCTCATCCCAGCAGGATAGAGAACTCCCCCATCCACAAGCGGTTGGAAGCCATTGTAGTGTCTCACCAAATGAACTAACAGGTAGGTAGCCATCTTGGAGGGAGGGTGTTTGGGGGTGGGAGGCCTGCACAACTACTCCAAGCATGCTCCCTTGCCCACGCCCCAGCAGGATAGAGCACTCCCCCACCCACAAGCAGTTGGTAGCAAATGCAGTGTTCACCAAACGAACCAACAGGTAGGTAACTATCTTCCCAGGAGGGGTGTGTGAGAAGTTGGCCCGATATGCAACGTTCGCTATTCTAGCGACCGCTATGTATCGTTCCAACGACCCTTATGGTGTTTGGTTGTAAGTCAACCTATAGACCAGCTATCCTAGTAGCGTGGATACGAGCAGTCTAAGGCTAAAGACTCGAGAGGGCGTGTTAAGCCAGCTGTTTACCACACATGTACCCCTTGAACACCCAGTGAAAGGACACCACACAAGTGTTATGAAAATAAACAATATATTTATTAAGAATCACAACAGCCCTGTACTCTTTATGAGGACAGGGTACTAAGCACAACCAAATCTCTTTAGTAAATACTTCAAGTGCACAGTTTAAAACAAGTGTCCGGGGACACGGAAAGGTTAAGGCAAGTCGGAAGCGAGGGACTCGGGACCCTAGAGTAAGGAGGCTATGCAGGCACCGAAATGCCGAGTTACCTAGCCACGAGGGCTGCGGCTGCACAAGTCTTACAGGCGTCGGGGTCTTCGCTGACGAGCCAGGAGCCGGAAGAAAAGGAGTTGCTGGCCGGCGACCAGTGATGAATAGTTCGTAGAGATCCAAGCCTGGATCGGAGATTGATGAAACCTGAAAGCAGAGGGGACCAAGTTCATACTACTAGCCAGTAGTCAGAGGGTACCAGGAAGGCACCAGTTGGCCGTCACCTCGACCAGGTGAGTGGGCGACGCTAGGCTCTGCAGTCTCACGGACCAGGAGGCGTTGTCGGCGACCACGGTGGAGGTGCGAGCTGTCCCACGACGGATGTCGCTGTCGGCGTCTTGAGTGGACCCGGAGGGTCCGGGGTGCTTCTCGAAAAGATGGAAGCAAGGGCCAGTCTGGAGCAACCAGACCGGCAGTGTTGATTTTCGGATGTCGTCAACGAAGGACACAAGCCAGCGGCTAGTGACCAGACAACGTGCTGAGCAGCGAGCAGAAGGGCCCCACGCAGATCGTGGAGATGCTGGGAGACTGCACTTCGGTGCTGGAGCGGCTCAGGGTCGGGGCTTCTCGGACCCCAGAGCACTCACCAGAGAGTTACCTCGATGGTCGTGCTGGTTTTTAAGAGCGTGCAGGTTCTGATGATGGCCGGTCCCTCGAGGTCTCGTCGCACCCACAGATCACAGCTGAGCTGATGACGTGGGTAGAGGTCAGAGGTGCCAGGGAAGCCGGTTCTCGTCGAGCTGGGCCGTCGGATTCCTTGAGGAAGGACTTACAGCAAACCGCAGAGTTCTTAGATGGTGCCCGCTGATGCAGGGTGACTACTCCTTAGCCACAAGGGAGAAATCTTGAGAAGAGTCTTGAAGTCCTTTCGTAGAAAGTATTCTTGATTCAAAGATGATCTAATTTGGAAGGGTCCCCGCTCCGGCCTTTATCCTAAAGGAAGGGGTGGGTACATGACTAGGTCCTGCCCTAAGGGTGGGACCAGGAAGGGGGGTAGTTACACCCCTCTCCCCTGCCGGACTTTCCCCAGGCCAGGGCTGTCGCCCCTGGAACTGGTTCTAACCGGCAGATGCATAGTGAGCACCGGGGTGCCACTCCGCAGTCACCTTCTCGCAAAAGCCCTACCTACCCAGAATACACAAACCCTGTCTGGGACGGTGCGAACACCGCCCTCGACAGGAAACCCTTTGTCCAAGTGCTCCTCGCTGGAAGGACTCCCAGCAGCAGGAGGTCAGACTCGTGTCTGTGGTGGCAGCATCCATTTTGTGGAGCTGAGGCTTTCGTTAACTTTAACCGGGGTTCACAGTTACGTACATGTCGTGTCCCTCTAGAAGGGCGGAATGCTAACCTCGTCGCCAGAGTTGGTGAGAGGGCAGCATCCCGATTCGTATGACACCTTACTCGACATGTCTTGATAACGCGACACCGAAGCTACCGATATGGTACGCGTTACCATGGAACAGCCATTGGGTCTTGATTCCGCAAGCTGCAACCGGGCTCGGCTCGGGCCAGAGCTTAGTTCACACGAGCCCATGCACTCTGCCTTCAGGATTGTCAAGGCCTGCCATAGGAGTGACTGATAGGAACTCGGGTGTCCATTGGAGGGTTAGATATAGGGCTACTATATCTAAAGCAAAGGGTGATTACACGACTTTGCCCCAGCTGTTAGGCAGCCAGTTGTGTCAGATTTAGGAGGCCAGCCAGGGGTGGCATAATACATGCTGCAGCCCCTGGCGGCCCTGGGTACACCTATGCCCTGCGTTACGGGGTCTGATAAGGTGGCCCAGTACCAATTGGTAAATGCACCTAGGGTACATCTCGTAATTTAGAAAGAGAACAGCCAGGCTGTGGGTCTGATTGGCAGGCCCACAGCCAGAGAAAGTCGTAAACCAGTGAAACAAAAGCAAAAAATCTGGGTGATCATGGGATCGCAGACCCTACTCTCCTACATGACCCCCCCCCAAACGTCGGAACAACTAGCTAACCTTGACCAGGTGAGTCTTCTTGTTCTAAGTGGAAATATCTGGAGAGCCCATCGGCATTGCCATGATCAGTACCAGGTCTATGTTCCACTGTGAAGTCCATCCCCTGTAGGGAAATGGACCACCTAAGCAGTTTGGGGTTTTCACCCTTCATCTGATTTAGCCACAAGAGGGGCTTATGGTCGGTCTGAATCTTGAAGTGAGTGCCAAACAAGTATGGCCTCAGCTTCTTCAGGGCCCAAACCACAGCAAAGGCCTCCCTCTCAATAGCTGACCAATTCTTCTCTCTAGGGGTCAGCCGTCTGCTTATAAAAGCAATGGGCTGGTCTTGACCATCAAAATTCAGTTGAGAAAGAACAGCTCCCACACCCAACTCAGAAGCATCTGTTTGGACAATGAATGGTTTGGAGTAGTCCGGACTCTTGAGGATAGGCGCCGTGCACATGGCCTGCTTTAGGTCATCGAATGCTTTTTGACAGCTCGCTGTCCACTGAACCTTTTTTGGCATTTTCTTACTTGTCAGTTCATTTAATGGTGTCACGATGGAACCATAGTTCCTGACAAACTTCCTGTAGTAACCAGTCAGGCCCAAGAAAGCTCGAACCTGAGTCTGGGTGGTTGGAGGAGCCCAGTCCCTGATTGACTGTATCTTGCTCTCCAGCGGCTGAACCTGACCTCCACCGACAAGGTGGCCCAGGTATACAACCTGTGTCTGCCCTATCTGGCACTTGGTGGCCTTGATAGTGAGGCCTGCTGCTTGCAGCGCCTCCAATGTCTTCCGCAGGTGGACCAGGTGATCCTCCCAGGTGGAGCTAAAGACAGCAATATCGTCAAGATACGCCGCACAGAAGTCATCCAGCCCAGTAAGGACGTGATTCACCAACCGTTGGAAGGTGGCAGGTGCATTTTTCAGACCAAAGGGCATCACCACGAACTGATAATGCCCACCAGGGGCTGAAAATGCGGTTTTAGGCTTGGCGTCCTCAGCTAACCTGATTTGCCAATACCCAGCTGTCAGGTCAAACGTACTTAAGTAGTTGGCCGAAGCCAGCCTATCAATAAGCTCGTCTGCCCTTGGTATTGGGTGGGCGTCAGTCTTAGTGACTGCATTGAGACCCCTGTAGTCTACGCAGAACCTCATCTCTCTCTTACCACCCTGGGTGTGAGGTTTCGGCACCAGAACTACGGGACTAGCCCAAGGGCTATCCGAGGGTTCAATGACTCCCAGCTCCAACATTTTCTGCACTTCACTTTTGATGCAGTCTCTAACGTGATCAGGCTGCCTGTAGATTTTACTCTTTACGGGCAAGCTGTCACCAGTGTCGACCTCATGGGTGCACCAATCGGTCTGACTGGGTGTCAGAGAGAACAGATGTCGGAACGACTGAAGAACCTGTTTACAGTCGCTCTGTTGATGTTCGGAGAGGCTGCCACAAAAGACAACACCATCTACCGAGCCATCGTCAGGATTCTGAGAGAGCAGGTCGGGGAGAGGGTCACTCTCCTCTTCCTGTCCCTCATCTAGGGCCATGAGCAAACTCATGTCCTTCCTGTCGACATATGCTTTTAGCCTGTTGACATGAAGCACCCTGTGGGGGCTCCGGGGAGTTCCCAGGTCGACCAGGTAGGTGACCTCTCCCTTTTTCTCCAGGATGGTGTGGGGCCCGGACCATTTGTCCTTGAGTGCTGCTGGGGCCACTGGCTCCAACACCCACACCTTCTGTCCGGGCTGGTAAACAGTCAAGACAGCCTTTTGGTCATGCCAAGCTTTTTGGAGTTCTTGGCTGGCCTTAAGGTTTTCGGATGCCTTCTCCATGTATTCAGCCATCCGCGAGCGGAGGCCGAGCACATAGTCCACTATGTTGGCTGCAGGCTTTTTGAGAGGTCTCTCCCATCCTTCCTTCACCAAACACAGGGGTCCTCTTACAGGATGCCCGTACAAAAGTTCAAAAGGGCTGTAGCCAACCCCCTTCTGTGGGACTTCTCTGTAGGCGAACAAGAGGCAGGGGATCAGGACGTCCCATCTACGCCGAAGCTTTTCCGGTAGTCCATGAATCATCCCTTTTAGGGTCCTGTTGAATCTCTCAACAAGCCCATTGCATTGTGGATGATAGGGTGTAGTGAACTTGTAGTTGACACCACATTCCTTCCACATAGCAGTTAAGTAGCTCGACATAAAGTTTGCACCTCTGTCGGAGACGACCTCCTTAGGGAAGCCCACTCTGGAGAATACTCCAACTAGGGCTCTTGCCACAACAGGTGCTGTAGTGGTCCTAAGGGGAATAGCTTCAGGATACCTGGTGGCATGATCCACTACCACCAGTATAAACTTGTGCCCTGATGCTGTCGGTGGTTCCATGGGACCGACGATGTCGATCCCCACCCGTTCAAAGGGCACCCCCACCACAGGCATTGGTATAAGGGGGGCCTTTGTCGTGCCACCTGACTTACCACTGGCTTGGCAAGTGACACAGGAGCGGCAAAACTCCTTGGTATCTTCGTTCATGTGAGGCCAGTGAAAGTGCGAGACAAGCCTGTCCCACGTTTTCGTCTGGCCTAAGTGACCTGCTAAGGGAATCTCGTGGGCCAAGGTAAGTAGGAAACCACGCTGAGACAAGGGGACGACCAGCCTCCTGGTCATGCCAGGCTTGGGGTCTCTTGACTCAGTGTACAGGAGTCCATCTTCCCAGTATACCTTGTGGGTACCTGTGGCGTTCCCAGCAGCCTCAGCAGCAGCCTGCTGTCTGAGGGGTTCAAGAGAAGGGCAGTCTAACTGGTCCTTCCCCAGGTCCTCCCTTGAGGGTCCCCCTGAGCCCAAGAATTCAACTTGATCAAGTTCGAATTCTCTCGGCTCAGTTTCCCTCAATTCCTGTAGGTCAGCCTCCTCTGAGACTTGATCCTCGACCTGGGGCAAGGGGGAAGGCGCAGCCTTAACCCTACTGCTCTTTTTCTTGGGAGGTGTCTGGTCCGTTGTTCCAGGATCCAGCACCTGTTCAGTGGGGCATTTCCTGACCTGTGACCTAGTCACAGCGAACACATGTGCTGGCAAACCTAACATTTCCATGTGAGTCCGGTGCTCCACTTCTGACCATTGTGACGACTCCAAATCATTGCCCAACAAACAATCCACTGGGAGGTCTGGACTAACTACAACCTTCTTTTGGCCAGTTACCCCTCCCCAGGAGAAAGCTACAATTGCCATACTGTGATTGGTAGTGACATTGCTTGCATTGGTCACCAGGAATTCTGTACCTGGCATGATCTGTCCAGGGTCCACAAAGTTAGGCGTCACCATGGTGACGCTGGCACAAGTGTCCCTATAGGCCTGAGCCATCTTTCCATTTATGAAAGGCGTCTGTCTGTATTTGCCCAAGGTATTGGGGCTTACGTCAGGGGACACGTCCACGTCCCCCGTACTGACAAGGACAGCCTGAGTGAGTGTGCCAACTAAGTTGTCACGCCCCTCAGAACCCAGGGTTAACCCTACTAAACCCTTGGGAGGCGCACTACCACTGCTGACTGTACTAGGGGGCACAGGTGCCTTAGGGGCTGCAGTGGCAGGAGTCTGCCCTCCTCCTTTCTTGGTGCACTCACTAAACCAGTGAGATTTACTCTTACAGTACTGGCACCATCTTTTGGATTGGCCTTCTTTCTTCTTTTGGGGAGCCTGACCCCCACCCTCTTTGGGTTGTTGGGGACCTGTCGAAGACTTCTGGTCATTTTGTTCCCCCTTAGAATCTTTACCCTTCTGGTCTGCTTTCTTCTGACCACCTTGATTCTGGCCCTGGTTCTGTTTAACTCTCGTACGAACCCATTTGTCTGCCTTCTGCCCCAATTCTTGAGGAGAGGTCAGATCCGAGTCGACAAGATGCTGATGCAACAACTGGTTCTGACAATTGTTTAAAATTTGTTCTCTCATCATCAAATTATACAATCCTTTGTAATCAGTAACCTTACTGCCCAGCAACCAGCCCTCAAAAGCCTTAGTGGCACAATCGACAAAATCAGACCAATCTTGAGACTGCGTTTTCTGGGTATCCCTGAACAGCACCCTGTACTGCTCAGTGGTTAGGCCGAACCCTTCAACGAGTGTATTCTTCAAGACTTGGTAATTGTTAGCGTCCTCTACCCTTGTGGTGAGGAGCTTGTCTCTTCCTTTACCTTCAAAGGAGAGCCACAAGATAGCCGCCCACTGACTCTGGGGAACACCTTGCACAGTGCAGGCCCTCTCCAAAGCAGTAATCCATTTGTGGATGTCGTCCCCTTGTTTAAAGGGGGGCACTATCTTCCCAAGGTGTTTCGTATCGAAACTCTTTTCCCTATTACTAGGTACATTGCTGCCACCAGTGGGGACTGCCCAACTTAACTGTTGCTCTCTCGCAAAAGCAAGCTTTTCCTTGGCCAGGGCAAGTTCTTCCCTCTCGATCCTCAGATTAGCTGCTTTTTCCTTAGCTTCGTACACTCTCCTCTGAGGGGACGTCATCCCTCTTTGAGAAGAGTTGCGAGAGCCATTGGTTCGAATGGATCTGTTAGAGCCTCTTGATAGAGACCTAACTCGTCCACTCCCAATGTTAAGCGCACCTGACAGTAGCGCCGGGGGTCCCCCAGTACCACTATCATGTCTGCTTAAGTTGGACCGTGTCAGTCTGCCGACTTCTACCTGTCCCTTATCTGCCTCGTCCCCAGAGAGATCCTCATCCTCATCCTCCTCGCCGTCTTCGTTCTCAGTTGCGAGGTGTATGAGGTCAGGATCGCCCCGGGTTCCCTCGAGGGGAGGCATGCCTCCTTCTGGATTAGAAGGGCTAAGAAGCTTCTCAGCCTTTCTGGCATCATAAGTCTCTAGGAGACCAATCAGAAAGGAGGTGGTGGGGTTAGCCCCTTGCTTAATTTTCCTAGAGGTACATACTTGTCGTAACTCATGGAAGTTAAGCGCAGTATATCTTGACGGGATGACCTGTGGAGGGTCAACTGACACCAGGGGAGACTCAGTGTTTCCTCCTGTGACCGACATACTGCTTCTAGTGTGGTGTAAGTGATGCACCTACCTACACTATGTGTTTACCTACTTTTCCCTTGCTAAGAGTTGTAGCCAAGGTGTGCTAAGCCTTGAGGAGCTACAACAGCTGGTTCAGTAGAACTCAGAGTATTCTAAGCTTTAGTTATATGTACTAACAGTACTTGTGTGATCTTTCAACAAGATATTCTTAGGATACGTGTGGCAAAACAACAGCAAGCTCAAATCCCAACCGCTGCTCACCAATGTGAGAAGTTGGCCCGATATGCAACGTTCGCTATTCTAGCGACCGCTATGTATCGTTCCAACGACCCTTATGGTGTTTGGTTGTAAGTCAACCTATAGACCAGCTATCCTAGTAGCGTGGATACGAGCAGTCTAAGGCTAAAGACTCGAGAGGGCGTGTTAAGCCAGCTGTTTACCACACATGTACCCCTTGAACACCCAGTGAAAGGACACCACACAAGTGTTATGAAAATAAACAATATATTTATTAAGAATCACAACAGCCCTGTACTCTTTATGAGGACAGGGTACTAAGCACAACCAAATCTCTTTAGTAAATACTTCAAGTGCACAGTTTAAAACAAGTGTCCGGGGACACGGAAAGGTTAAGGCAAGTCGGAAGCGAGGGACTCGGGACCCTAGAGTAAGGAGGCTATGCAGGCACCGAAATGCCGAGTTACCTAGCCACGAGGGCTGCGGCTGCACAAGTCTTACAGGCGTCGGGGTCTTCGCTGACGAGCCAGGAGCCGGAAGAAAAGGAGTTGCTGGCCGGCGACCAGTGATGAATAGTTCGTAGAGATCCAAGCCTGGATCGGAGATTGATGAAACCTGAAAGCAGAGGGGACCAAGTTCATACTACTAGCCAGTAGTCAGAGGGTACCAGGAAGGCACCAGTTGGCCGTCACCTCGACCAGGTGAGTGGGCGACGCTAGGCTCTGCAGTCTCACGGACCAGGAGGCGTTGTCGGCGACCACGGTGGAGGTGCGAGCTGTCCCACGACGGATGTCGCTGTCGGCGTCTTGAGTGGACCCGGAGGGTCCGGGGTGCTTCTCGAAAAGATGGAAGCAAGGGCCAGTCTGGAGCAACCAGACCGGCAGTGTTGATTTTCGGATGTCGTCACAGAAGGACACAAGCCAGCGGCTAGTGACCAGACAACGTGCTGAGCCGCGAGCAGAAGGGCCCCACGCAGATCGTGGAGATGCTGGGAGACTGCACTTCGGTGCTGGAGCGGCTCAGGGTCGGGGCTTCTCGGACCCCAGAGCACTCACCAGAGAGTTACCTCGATGGTCGTGCTGGTTTTTAAGAGCGTGCAGGTTCTGATGATGGCCGGTCCCTCGAGGTCTCGTCGCACCCACAGATCACAGCTGAGCTGATGACGTGGGTAGAGGTCAGAGGTGCCAGGGAAGCCGGTTCTCGTCGAGCTGGGCCGTCGGATTCCTTGAGGAAGGACTTACAGCAAACCGCAGAGTTCTTAGATGGTGCCCGCTGATGCAGGGTGACTACTCCTTAGCCACAAGGGAGAAATCTTGAGAAGAGTCTTGAAGTCCTTTCGTAGAAAGTATTCTTGATTCAAAGATGATCTAATTTGGAAGGGTCCCCGCTCCGGCCTTTATCCTAAAGGAAGGGGTGGGTACATGACTAGGTCCTGCCCTAAGGGTGGGACCAGGAAGGGGGGTAGTTACACCCCTCTCCCCTGCCGGACTTTCCCCAGGCCAGGGCTGTCGCCCCTGGAACTGGTTCTAACCGGCAGATGCGTAGTGAGCACCGGGGTGCCACTCCGCAGTCACCTTCTCGCAAAAGCCCTACCTACCCAGAATACACAAACCCTGTCTGGGACGGTGCGAACACCGCCCTCGACAGGAAACCCTTTGTCCAAGTGCACCTCGCTGGAAGGACTCCCAGCAGCAGGAGGTCAGACTCGTGTCTGTGGTGGCAGCATCCATTTTGTGGAGCTGAGGCTTTCGTTAACTTTAACCGGGGTTCACAGTTACGTACATGTCGTGTCCCTCTAGAAGGGCGGAATGCTAACCTCGTCGCCAGAGTTGGTGAGAGGGCAGCATCCCGATTCGTATGACACCTTACTCGACATGTCTTGATAACGCGACACCGAAGCTACCGATATGGTACGCGTTACCATGGAACAGCCATTGGGTCTTGATTCCGCAAGCTGCAACCGGGCTCGGCTCGGGCCAGAGCTTAGTTCACACGAGCCCATGCACTCTGCCTTCAGGATTGTCAAGGCCTGCCATAGGAGTGACTGATAGGAACTCGGGTGTCCATTGGAGGGTTAGATATAGGGCTACTATATCTAAAGCAAAGGGTGATTACACGACTTTGCCCCAGCTGTTAGGCAGCCAGTTGTGTCAGATTTAGGAGGCCAGCCAGGGGTGGCATAATACATGCTGCAGCCCCTGGCGGCCCTGGGTACACCTATGCCCTGCGTTACGGGGTCTGATAAGGTGGCCCAGTACCAATTGGTAAATGCACCTAGGGTACATCTCGTAATTTAGAAAGAGAACAGCCAGGCTGTGGGTCTGATTGGCAGGCCCACAGCCAGAGAAAGTCGTAAACCAGTGAAACAAAAGCAAAAAATCTGGGTGATCATGGGATCGCAGACCCTACTCTCCTACAGGGTGTGTGTGTGTGTGTGAGGCCTGCACTACAACTCCCAATAGTCCCCCTTGTCCCACCCCTGTACAGGATGGAACACTCCCCACCCACACAGAAACATGTGTCAGCAATTGCATTGTTCACCCACATATAACAGGTAGTTAGCCAACTCCCCAGGGTGTGCTGTTTAGGGGTGGGAGGCCTTCAATACTACTCCCACTGTGTACCGTTGTTTCCTAGCTGAGCAAGATGGAGCAGTCCCTCCCACCCACAAGAAGTGTGAAGCCATTCCAGTGTTCACCATCAACTAACATGTCGATAGGCCGAAAGTGCACCCACACATTTGTCACTAATCAAAGCATGACATATGGCAACACCAGCACTCTCATTGCACAAATATGCACACCGACCCTTTATGACAAGCACAGTGTGCACACAGGTAAGCAAAGGGAACTGTCACAGATAACAAATAGTGACACACCAATGTAAATGCACAAGGAAGACTGGGTAGAACCATGCACAGCACACACTGATGATTGCATTGCCATGTGGCCCAATCAGCAAGGACCATTACAATATTTAGGAAGCATGTGTGGGCTCATAAATCTAAAACTGTACATGACAGGTACAAGCCATGCAGTACAATACACTAGCCAGTCCATGGCAAGATGTGACATCTGCCAGGTCAGACAAATCAACAAGGTGACAATAATGAAAAGATGATCTGCTGGTCCTTGCATGGCAACAGTTCTCTGTGAACATGACTCCAGGACTATTTGCATGGTATGCATTAATACATCCCAACATGCACAAGTAATGTATGTACCTCTGCACCATGTCAAGAGACACAGTAGTGCACATAGCAAACAATGTGAAGATCTGTCAATTGTGTAGTGTACAGACAGTGGATGACACACAGCTAACAGAATGCTTGCAGAGTGCACAACAATGACCATTCCCCATCTAATCCACAGGTGACCAAGAACTAACTGCTGAGGACAACAACAACGACCAGTAGAGACAATCTTCCTTCCCGGTACCTGGACACTTGTATGTACACTCCCAGGATTTTCTGGACAATGAGCTCGAGGCCGGCCCATCTGGTGTGTCAGGGAGCAGCAGGTCCCAGGACCCCAGCCTTCCCACCACCACGTCTGCTGCAATACCAACTGCACAGCAGACCCCTTCTGTTACGGCCTGTGCGTCCACCGCCACCACCAGTGCCACCTGCAACACCCTCCCTGTCATTTCTAAAGGCTAAGAACATTTGCAGGTTCGAACCCGTCTTAGACGTTATATTTCCAATCATTCTTAGGAAATTGTATCTTCAATGGAGGCATGGCAGCTTGCCGATTCGAGCTTATACCAGTAAATGGTCTAAGTCCTCGCCCAACCATTGCCCATGGTGTAAATTTGACCAGGAAACTGAATTGCACATATTGTTCTTTTGCAATGCTTACGTGCAGGCTAGGTGGCAATGGATGTCCCGGTGTGTAAAAACCTGGGGTTCTCCCATTGTCTGCATGCATATAGGGTCTTCAAAACTGACTTATCTGGACTCATAGTTTTTGCAATAGCCAAATACCTGGGGATAGTCTGGCACAAGAGAAGACACCTAATAATTTGGGATGTATGAGGACTGCAAAATCGCAAATTTATCACAGTAATAATGTTTACATGTATGAGGCTGGTCCTCATTTTATAAATTGGTTCTTAATGTTTTTAATCTTCTATTTTTATCTGTTTTAAATGTAATGCTTCTTTGTACCTTTTATGGCAATATTTTGCCGAAATAAAGTTGACAATGAATGAATGAATGAATGAATGTCCAACCCACACCAACAACTGAGGATGGCAGGGAGAGCGTGCGGAGACCCACAGTGGCGAGGCAACCGGTCCTTGGCAGCAGGGCAGGTGGGAGGGCCAGGTTCACCCCCAGACACCAGGAGGCTGAGACCCCATCCCTGGAACACATCACCAGAGTCCTTGGGGCATACGAACAGGTCTGGTCAGACGTTCTGCTACCCGAGCTCATCCTGCTGATGAGGTCCATCGACACACGCATTGGACAACTGGTAGACCTAATGGGCCAGCAACTGGCATTACTGAGGTACAGGCCTGCGTCCCAACCAACACTTCCACCCCCCTCTGTTTTGCCACAGGATGACAGTACACCATCCTCCCCTGCGGCCACAGAGAGGGGTGAGTCCTCAGACACCGCAGGCACCACAGCAGGGCCTCCCAAGCCAAGCGACCAAGGGGGCCATCCGAAGAAGAGCATGGGAGTCTCTGGAGGAAGAGCACCAGCCAAACGCCAGTCATGGAGCCAGCCCTGATGGCAACCCTCTTCCCTACTGCATTGACTGTTTGGACTGTCAATGCCTTGTGAATGCCACCTGTTTGTTGGACTGGGTCACCACATCAAAGCGGTATGTACTCTGACATCTCATTTACCATGACTGTCAACTTACTGCCCCATCATCACCTCCATGTAAATCTGCCCACACCCCTCACACATCAACTTCATAAATAAAATACCTTACACACTGTCTTTGTGTCAGAATTGTCTTTAGTACAGGATGTACAGTCTTCAAAATGTCCATAATGTATCAGAAATGTGTACTGGGACATGGGAAGATGGCAGTTGGCATGCTCTGCCACCCAAATCACGGTAGCTACTGCCTGGCCCCAGCGGTGTGTCACCACCCCCCCCCCGGACATAGTAGTCATTGGCAAGGAGACATGCCCTAATGGCAGTTGGCATGCTCCGCCACCCAAATTGCGGTAGCTACCGCCTAGCACCGGCGGTTTCTCACCGCCATGAAGCATGCCCTAGAGCCAATGGGAACGATGTTTGCGGTAGCATGATGTAATTTTGAAAATCGCGGTAGCCGTGCACCGCCACCGCGGAGGCAGTCATTGGATGTTTTTGAATGAGGCAGACTTGGACAACCAATTGTTGTAGCTTGGCACCTTTGGAATGACCCCAGGGGGCTATATATGTGTTGTATGTTGTGGCCACACATCCATAGGACTGGAGATATGTGCAAGTCAAATAGGGGGTTCAGTGCTGTCATCCTGCATGTGTGTGAGATGTGCAGGGACTCAGTACTCCCTCATAAATTCATTCAATCACATCAGCTTAGCCCATGCAGAGTACCCATGTGAAATATACCCCAAGGTGGGAAGGACAGAGATTAGATTTGGTAATGAGCCACACATTTCCACTGCTCACAGAGCCTGCTGCCAGAGACCCCTCACCTGCTGTTGCCTCCTGGGACTGCTGCCTGAGAGCCCTCATCTGCTGCTGACTCCAGGGACTGCTGCCTGAGAGCCCTCAGCTGCTGCTGCCTCCAGGGACTGCTGCCTGAGAGCCCTCATCTGCTGCTGACTCCAGGGACTGCTGCCTGAGAGCCCTCAGCTGCTGCTGCCTCCAGGGACTGCTACCTGAGAGCCTTCATCTGCTGCTTCCTCCAGGGACTGCTGCCTGAGACTCTCATCTGCTGCTGCCTCCAGGGACTGCTGCCTGAGACCCTCATCTGCTGCTGCCTCCAGGGACTGCTGCCTGACACCCCTCACCACCAAATTCCACCACAGGTGTTACGCGTCCACAGGGATGGCAAGGACAGAGAAGATCCATGCCAGTCCATTCACAAGTGAGGAGCTGGTGGTCCTGGTGGACGAGGTGCTTGCACAAAGGCTGTATGATGCCCCAAATGTCATGCTAAGTAATCACAGAAGGAGGTGTAGGGCAGGAGGGGCACATATGTCATTGGACTGCTGCAGTATCTGCCTGAGGGTGTGGGGTTGTGTCATGCATTGACAAACATGTTGTCTCCAGGGGGATGGAGTGTGTGTCCCAATGTCACAGGTTTCCCTGCCTGTAGTTGTAGGTCTGAGTGAAGTGTGTTGGATTGTCAGCCATACAGTGATCCAGTATGCTGGCCATGCAGGTCCCAGGACAGAAATTGCTTGGCTGAATGGCTATGTGCGCCCCTGTTGTCCAACTCCATGTGATCACAGATGCTCTGCACAGTACACGCCCACCAAGACGAGATCAGATCACTTGCACTTACTGTGTACTTACTCCTGTTTTCTCACAGTGAAATCCAACTATGTGCTATCTCTGCCCTGTATAATTGCACACACCCACACTTGTGTAAATCTATATTTTGTTGGAGAGTCCATGTCCCCCAATGCCACACACATGACATACTGATATATTCACAGGGCATGCATATTGAGTGCTGCACAGTCTTGCACACAGTGAGTCATCCAAGAGACACAGGTCGATATGTGATGTATGTTGTGGCCACAGATCCATAGGATGTGCAAGTCAAATAGGGGATTCAGTGCTGTCATCCGGCATGTGTGTGAGATGTCCAGCGACTCAGTACTCCCTCATAAATTCATTCAATCACATCAGCTTAGCCCATGCAGAGTGCCCATGTGAAATGTACCCCAAGGTGGGATGGACAGAGATTAAATTTGGTAATGAGTCTGTGTCTTGCTACTGTACTGATAGATGTTGGTACATGACACTGTGTCACTTATCATTTCCCTCTCTTCTCTTGCTTGTCTCCCATGCCTGCAGCTCAAGGTACACCAGTGAATTGCTGTGTGGAGGGCCATTGCAGCAGAGGTGCGAGCTCTGGGGGTATCTAACCGACGGCGCAGCCACTGCCACAAGAGGTGGGACTTCATCAGCCGGCTGGCAAAGAACGTGGCAGAGATGACCTTGGGGCTGCTTCCTCTCACTGGGCGGTTGGCACGGTGTAGCATTACACCACTGATGGGCAGCTTCTTGGCAGTGACTCATCCTGAGTTGGCTGCATGTCATGACAGGTGATCAGGGTTACATGCACTGTTGTAGTCTATGTAGAAAGTTGCTGCAATGTGATTGCAGAGTGTGGTGTGCAACAGGTAGATTTGAGCATCTTTTGCACTGCATTGATCGCAGTGCTTTTTCTTGTTGATGCCACTAACCTGACCCTGCATCTCTCAGTCATGCAGATTTGCTTGTGGTTACGGAGGGACAGGAGCCGGACACCAGTGGGGGGGAGACTAGCACCACAGCTGCACTGGAGCTCAGTGACAAAGTGGTCACTAGCGCCTCAGAGGAGGAGAGGAGTATGCAGGCGGAATCCCTGCCTGAGCCCCAAAGTACCACATCATCTGATGACAGCGAGGATGCATCCATGTTGGTGGGCACAGCGAATGGAGACTCTGCATCATCTTCTACCACACAGCGGCCAGTGCCCACCCTCCCATCCACTTCCTCTGGTGCTGCCCGTGTCAGTGTCAGTAAGAGGGGACGAGTTAAATTCACACCTGGCACCGCTGCCCCTGCACCTGTCCCCCCTACAGCCCTCAGTGCTGAGTCTGTTGAGCTCCTGCTCCAGCTTTGTGTGGGGCAGACAGCCCTCCTCAATGCCTTCAGTGATCATGGCAAAAAAGTAGCCCAGGTGGTTGCCTACATAGAGGGCATACACTACGATGTGGGTGGGCTGCACCGTATTGTCCAGGCTTTGTCATCCATAGTGATGTCTGCCCTTCAACAGGCACAGACTCCCATTCCTGCTTTAGGGCCTTTGTCCACCCCCCAGTAAGTGGCCACATCTGATGATATTGACCACGGTTCACATGCGTCACAGTCATGATACAGCACAAGGAGCACCCAGCAGACACAAACCAAGCACTGCTGCCCGCAGACACCATCCCCACTGAAGAGCAAGGCCAGCCCAGAATGCAAATACAAGAGCCCATCAGGGAAAACCAAGGCCCAAAGAGAAAAGAAGCAGACCTCAGGCACACATGCCTCAGAGGCACCCCTGCTAAGGACTCTCCTGTACGTAAAACTTCACAGAAAGCAAGGCATGCAGTTTCTGTGCCCACTGAGGATGTGATATATGGCAAGGGTACACCTAGGACGGGCTCCCCCACCACAACAACTCCCATTCTAAGCCGAGTGAAGCAGGTGAAGGAGGGCACTGTAGGGGCGTCCCCTGGCAACAGGGGAAGGAGGGCACTGTAGAGGGTACACCTGGTAAACAGGGGAAGGAGGTCCAGAGGCGTAGCCAGACAAAGCGTTCCGAAGGATCCAGCATGTCACCAGAGGGAGTGCCCAGTGTCTGCACCTGATGCGGCTCTGGTGGTGTGTGTGCCTGTTGTATCAACAACAGTTCCCATTAACCCCAGCACAGGGAAGCCATTTCGAATTCCCAAGAAGTGGAAAGGCACCCCTCAAACCTCTCCCACCCACACTGTGTCTCAGGTCTGCATGACTACACGTCCACGTGCCACAAAACCTCAACATTCTGTATCATAAAATCCTTCACATAACAGTATATTAAAAGTCCATTGCATTTTTGCTGCTAGCATTATTCTACCTTCAAATGAAAGGGTCGCCAGTTGTGTGTGTTTTAATAGACCAGCCAAAGGTATTGTGTTTTTCCATTCGAGGTGGCAAATGCTCTGTTCTATTTTTAATTTGGATTTGATTTACTAATTTTTCAGGCTTGTATTGAGCCAAGATTTTATTTGGACTTGCGAGTACAGGATAATTAAATAATTTTCATATTCTAAATTTCATACGATTCTGGTTGACATTTCTAGATAACATATATCTAGGCAGGGATATGAGCTGTCCATGTGTAAGACTACAGCGGGAAGCGCATTAAGATCTTGGATATACTGCTGTCCAGGCAAGTTTAATAAGCAGGGGCTTGTACGAGATGGCGATTTGTTCTTAGAGCGCTACGGTAAACAAAGTTACCAGTCAGACCTAGGGATGCCTCATTCATTATCAAAAGAGGTGTTAAGTACAGGTGAAAGCGACATGCCAAGGTAGGCAAAACATAATGCAATGTATACGGCCCACTTTTACCGACACATACATAAGCATACCTTAATGCGATTGTGAATATATTACCGCAATGTTGGATATGCCGAAAAATGTTCCGTTTTTTTCAGCAAAAAGTCCTAGTTTTAAATTAAAGTAAAACGAGGGGTGGCGTTTTTTTGCCATTAGTGATTTACCGTGGTACAAAATATTACCATAATCCCACACATTCAGTTAAACTCCATGATATTCCATAGAGCATTTACATTGCTGGGAGAAAAAGAGCGAGAGTATAGCTGCATTCACGGCGCACTTACTTGGAGGTAAGTACAGCATTTTCAACGAGGTGCCGTGTGTGGCAAAGAGTTCCCGTTGCGAGAAACTACGGCGAGCACTCGTTTATTTAACCCGAGTGTTCCGGAAGTAAAACCGGAAGAGCATTAAGTATGGTGGTTCCAAATAGATTAACACCTTCGCATTTAAATGAGGAGAATTAAAGGTCAATTTATTTAGTGTATAATCATGGAGAGAAAAGCAGGAAAGCAATAAAAGTGCCTCTAAAGTGTTTGCCTGTCAGGGGTAAAACAACCCTTAGTATCGGAAGAAACTCATATGGAAAAGTAATGAAGATGAAAAACGGACATACTTTTGTTGTTTTTCATATCAGGAGACGATCGGCCATTTTGAAGTGGTGTTTTAATCCGAGTTTATGTATATACTAATGTAGCAGGAGGGTCATATGGGAGATCACAAAACCACACGGGTCTCCTATTTTAAAGAGAGTTTTTACAAGATGTAGTCAGAAAAAATGACTAAACATTCTTTGATCTTTGAACATCACGAGAGGTCCTATATGTTTAGATAATTTTCATGGAGCTCGGATTATGTTATTGATCCCTCTCTGATTTTGATATCTTATGTTTTGGAAAAGGTGATTTCATTTGGCTATGGACCGCATAATTATTAGAGAAATAATAAAAAGGTGGAGAATTTATATATGTATCTCATACAGACTCCACATTGTTATAAATGGAGATTGACTTTAATGAGGTGTCTTTGGGCTAGTTATTTCAGTTTTTAGCTGAACCTTCACATTCGTTATTTGTGCTCCGGTTTTGTTTTAACAGTTGATGAGTGAATTATAATTACTAGACGACATTATGTATTTTATTCTATTGGGGTCCATCTTCTAGCCCAAGGTTCTAGGTGTCCCATGTGATCTCTCAAAAAACATATGTCAGTTCTTAAAGCCAGTGGTGCCACTCATGTGTTTGATTCAGTCCTTTTTCCACTGTCTCCATTCCTATGATCAGAGAGCTCTCTTCTCTTCGTAGGCGTAGTTCCTGGTTCCCACCACGTTTGTGTGGTTTTAGTTTTTTCAAGCCTACAAACGAAAATGTCAGTTGATGAGCGTGATTTTTCAAAAAATGGTACACCAGAGGTTGTCGTGTGTCTGTTTTATGAATATTCCGATAGTGTTCTTGAATACTTATTTTCAAAGGTCGAGTTGAAATTCCGACACACGGACATGTTATAAGATACACCACATTGGTGCTTTCACAATTTATGTAGTCATTGATTTTGGATTTATGATCATTGATGAGGACCTCTTTTGTTTTGGATTTTCCAAGTTTGCATATTGAACAATTGGTACAGGTGAAAAAAACCCTAGGTTGCTGTAAGAAGGGCTTTGGTTTTTGCTTAATCTCCAGAAAGGATGGGCAAAGAATATCTCTCAAATGTTTGCTCCTAAAGAAACCTAATTGTGGTTTGTCATGTATTGCAGAGGTTATGGTAGGAATGTCCTTCAAAAGATGCCAATGTTTGTTCAGTGTTTTGCGAATATGGTACTGACCATTATTATATTGAGTATTGAAGCAAATTACTTGTTTGTTTCCTCTGGTTTGGTTGTTGTGGAGCAATGTTTGTCTTTCAGTATCCAAGAATTTTGTTTGAGCTTTGGTTAGAGTCTGTTCCTTATAGCCTCTTTGTCTCAAGCGTTGTGTTATATTGTCGGAATGAATTTGGTATTCTTCATTTGAGCTACAGTTCATTTGTACCCGTCTGTATTCGCCTCCCGGGATGTTCCTGATTGTATATACAGGATGGCTACTTGAAGCATGATTATGTTGTTGGTGATATCTTCAGATCTCTCTTGCCAAAGCCAGTGTTGCTCCATCGCTCCCATCAGGAGGCAGGCATATGGGGGCGCAAATTTTGCCCCCATCGCAGTGCCCTGGAGTTGTAAGTAGAAGTTACCATTGAGCAGAAAGTAATTGTTAAAAAGGCAGAATTCAAGCAAGTCGAGAACCATTTTGATATCACAACAACATAAAAATGTGGGGGGGCGATATATAGATGATATTCTGTTAATATGGCAAGGAACAGAAAAAAAGGCTAGAACTTTCATCAAATCCATGTCACCAAATCAGTGGGGAATTGACATAACATACAACATCTCAAGAACAGAAATAGAATATCTGGATCTATCCATTTATGTTTCAGACATGAAACTGCACACCAAAATTCATAGAAAACCTACATCATCCAACTCTATTCTTCATGCTTCAAGTAGCTATCCTGCACATACAATCAGGAACATCCCGGGAGGCGAATACAGATGGGTACAAATGAACTGTAGCTCAAATGAAGAATACCAAATTCATTCCGACAATATAACACAACGCCTGAGACAAAGAGGCTATAAGGAACAGACTCTAACCAAAGCTCAAACAAACAAAATTATTGGATACAAACATTGCTCCACAACAACCAAACCAGACAAAACAAACAAGTAATTCGCTTCAATACTCAATATAATAATGGTCAGAACAATATTCGCAAAACACTGAACAAACATTGGCATCTTTTGAAGGACAATCCAACCATAACCTCTGCAATACATGACAAACATCAATTAGGTTTCTCTAGGAGCAAAAATTTGAGAGATATTCTTTGCCCATTCTTTCTGGAGATTAAGCAAAAACCAAAGACCTTTTTTCAGCAACCTAGGGTTTTTTTCACCTGTACCAACTGTTCAATATGCAAACTTGGAAAATCCAAGACAAAAAAGGTCCTCATCAATGATCATAAATACAAAATCAATGAGTTCATCAATTGTGAAAGCACCAATGTGGTGAACGTGGAGAAGTGTGGCTCACTGGTTAGAGCAGGCAGACCCTGAAGCAGAGGTCAGACCCGGGACCAGGGTTCGATTCCCGACGCGGCAGGGTGTTGAGCTCATATGTCCACGGACTCGATAATTCTCGCTTCGGTGCCTGACCTAATCATGGGTTCACACTCTGCAACTCTGGGCATTAAGCTTGCTTAATCTCCACAACGGCCCCCCCCGCGGCGGGATGCCTGGCTTTCACCCTGGGGATGCCCTGTAGGGGCTATCACATAGGGAAAAACCAGGACGGGTTCCCAAGGCAAGCGCGGAGATACCCCTTCGGGGGTCGATTCTGGCGCTATATAAGAAATGTAATAATAATAATAATAATCTTATAACATGTCTGTATGGACAGAATTATATCGGAAGTTCAACTCGACCTTTGAAAATACGTATTCAAGAACACTATCGGAATATTCATAAAACAGACACACGACAACCCCTGGTTGACCATTTTTTAAAAAATCATGCTCTTCAACTGACATTTTCGTTTGTAGGCTTGAAAAAACTAAAACCACACAAACGTGTTGGGAACCAGGAACTACGCCCATGAAGAGAAGAGAGCTCTCTGATCATAGGAATGGAGATAGTGGAACAAGGACTGATTCAAGAAGATGAGTGGCACCACTGGCTTTAAGAACTGACATATGTTTTTTGAGAGATCACATGGGACACCTAGAACCTTGGGCTAGAAGACGTGCCCCAACAGAATAAAATACATAATACCGTCTAGTAATTATAATTCACTCATAAACTGTCAAAACAAAACCGTAGAACAAATAACGAATGTGAAGGTTCGGCTAAAAACTGAAATAACTAGCCCAAGGACACCCCATTAAACTCAATCTCCATTGATAACAATGTGGCCTCTGTATGAGATGCATATATAAATACTCCACCTTTTTGTTATTTCTCTAATAATTATGCGGTCCATAGCCAAATGAAATCACCTTTTCCAAAACATAAGATATTAAAATCAGAGAGGGATCAATAACATAATACGAGCTCAATGACAATTATCTACACATATAGGACATCTCGTGATGTTCAAAGATCAAAGAATGTTTAGTCATTTTTTCTAACTACATCCTGTAAAAACTCTCTTTAAAATAGGAGACCCGTGTGGTTTTGTGATCTCCCATATGACCCTCCTGCTATATTAGTATGTATATAAACTCGGATTAAAACACCACTTCAAAATGGCCGATCGTCTCCTGATATAAAAACAACAAAAGTATGTCCGTTTTTGATCTTCATTACTTTTCTATATGAGTTTCTTCCGATACTAAGGGTTGTTTTACCCCTGACAGGCAAACACTTTAGAGGCACTTTTATTGCTTTCCTGCTTTTCTCTCCATGATTATACACTAAATAAGTTGACCTTCAATTATCCTCATTTAAATGCAAAGGTGTTAATCTATTTGGAACCACCATGCTTAATGCTCTTCTGGTGTTACTTCCGGAACACTCGGGATAAATAAACGAGTGCTCGCAACTGGACCTCTTTGCCATACACGGCACCTCCGTGAAGACGCTGTACACCGCAGGAGATTTACCTCCAAGTAAGTGCGCCGTGAATGCAGCTATACTCTCGCTCTTCTTCTCCTGGCAATGTAAATGCTCTGTGGAATATCATGGAGTTTAACCGAATGTGTGGGATTATGGTAATATTTTGTACCACTGTAAATCACTAATGGCAAATAAACGCCACCCCGCGTTTTACTTTAATTTAAAACTAGGACTTTTTGCTAAATAAAACAGAAAATTTTTCGGCATATCCCACATTGCGGCAATATATTCACAATCGCCTTAAGGTATGCTTTTGTATGTGTCGGTAAAAGTGGGCTCTATACATTGCAATTATGTTTTGCCTATCTTGGCATGTCGCTATCACCTGTTATTTAACACCTCTTTTGATAAGGAATGAAGCATTCCTAGGTCTGACTGGTAACTTTGTTTACCGTAGCGCTCTAAGAACAAATCGCCATTTCGTACTAGCGCCTGCTTATTAAACTTGCCTGGACAGCAGTTTATCCAAGCTCTTAATGCGCTTTCCGCTGTAGTCTTACACATGGATAGCCCATATCCTTGCCTAGATATATGTTATCTTGAAATGTCGACCAGAATCGTATGAAATTTAGAATATGAAAATTATTTAATTATCCTGTACACCCAAGTCCAAATATAAACTTGGCTCAATACAAGCCTGAAGAATTAGTAAATCAAATCCAAATTAAAAATAGAACAGAGTATTTGTCACCTCGAATGCAAAAACACAATACCTTTGGCTGGTCTATTAAAACACACACAACTGGCGACCCTTTCATTTGAAGTTAGAATAATGCTAGCAGCATAAATGCAATGGACTTTTAATATACTGTTATGTGAAGTATTTTATGATACGGAATGTTGAATTTTTGTAAAAAAATGAACTGTAAAAAATGATGTATTTTAGCTACAGATTGAAAACTCCAGGAACTTTTGATGTCGCATATACATTATGATGAAAATCAGAGAACCTTACAGAATGTACAAATGAAATTGAAATGGGTATTGCTCTTGACTGTTTCTGGAGAACAAACAAGAAACTTTCTTCACACTGATGGTTTTGGGTGTCCTATATATTCTTTTTGTTCCTTTCTTCTCTCCGAAAAAATTCTTTACGCCCATGAATATGCTATCTTGGAAACACTGTAAAACATTAGACCTAGAATATCTGTTCACCAATGAAAGCATGCCAACACCGTTGACCGTTTACAATATTCGCACTCCTCTCCATATCCTAACACTTGCATCTGCTTGGGATTTCTGCAAGCAAATAACAACACTCAAGCATAAAATATCATGTTTTGTTTCTTCATCCCTCCAATCACTTACGTTGCACCTTTTGGTTACTTTCCAGCACAATTTTTTTTCCTTGGGGTCATTTCTTTAATTAAGCACTCTCTATTGAAACATATATCTCTCCTTCTTTTTACAGCCTTGAGAAAGCCCTGGCAAAAAATCGCCATAGAGGGCGTAACACGTGTCGGCTGTCAATGCTCGAATTTGCACTGAATAAGATACCTTTTCTAAAACTGGAGCAACCTTATCATTTGAGTGGCATCTTGAATTCATGACCGTACGAGTCAGCCTTAAAATAATACGTATACAATAATGGAAAACATAACGCTCTCCTTACTAAAAACTGTTTAACTTTAAAGCTCTAAAGGTCCAGAGCTTTGAGTTTGTTTCCTTTGTCTTCATAAAATCTATTGAAAACTGATTTAGCTCTGGAATCCTTGGACCTTTTACTCTCATTTGTTATGAACGTGCCACAAAACCACCTGCTTTCCTGGCGACTGATAGCCCTACCTCACCTGGGCTGCTCTCTCCCCAAACAGGTGCTCCTGATGTCTCTGACACATAGCCAGGACCCAGTCCCCCTGACAGCCAAGTGTGAGTGCTAGTCCCCCTCACACACCGTCTCTCTCACAGGTGGGCCTGTTCTGCTCATTGTTGACTGACTATGTTGCTGCCCATAGAAGGGTACAGTTGCACACACTCCCTGTGCAGATTCTCATCTCCTCGCTCTGCCATGCACACTGGCTTTTGTGTTCTGCCCTTGCCTGTGCAAATTCTCATGTCCTTGCTCTGCACTTTGCTATGCCCACTGGCCTTTGTGTTCTGCCATTGCCTGTGCAGATTCTCATGTCCTCGTTCTGCACTTTGCCATGCCCACTGGCGTTTGTATTCTGTCCTTGCCTGTGCAGATACTCATGTCCTCGCACTGCACTTTGCCATGCCCACTGGCCTTCGTGTTCTACTGTGTTGTACTCCTCCCTGTGCAGCCTCTCATGTACTTGCTGTGCACCCTGAACTGCCCACTGGCCCTGTTGCTCTGCTGTGTTGACCTATTCCCTGTGGAGCCTCTCATGTAATTGCTGTACACCCTGAATGGCCTACTGGCCCTGTTGCTCTGCTGTGCTGGACTCCTCCCTGTGCAGCCTCTCATGTACTTGCTGTGAACTGCCCTGGACACTGGCCCTGTTGCTCTGCTGTGTTGGACTCTTCCCTGTGCAGCCTCTTGTGTACTTGTTGTGCACTCTGAACTGCCCACTGGCCCTGTTGGTCTGCTGTGTTGGACTCTTCTCTGTGCAGCCTCTCATGTACTTGCTGTGCACCCTGAACTGCCCACTGGCCCTGTTGCTCTGCTGTGTTGGACTCTTCCCTGTGCAACCTTTTGTGTACTTGCCGTGCACCCTGAACTGGCCACTGGCCCTATTGCTCTGCTGTGTTGGACTCCTCCCTGTGCAGCCTCTCATGTACTTGCTGTGAACTTTGCCCTGGACACTGGCCCTGTTGCTCTGCTGTGTTGGGCTCCTCCTTGTGCAGCCTCTCATGTACTTGCTGTGCACCCTGAACTGCCCACTGGCCCTGTTGCTCTGCTGTGTTGGACTCCTCCCTGTGCAGCCGCTCATGTACTTGCTGTGAACTTTGCCCTGGACACTTCCCCTATTGCTCTGCTGTGTTGGACTCCTCCCTGTGCAGCCTCTCATGTACTTGTTGTGAACTTTGCACTGGACACTGGCCCTGTTGCTCTGCTGTGTTGGACTCCTCCCTGTGCAGCCTCTCATGTACTTGCTGTGAACTTTGTACTGGACACTGTTCCTGTTGCTTTCCTGTGTTGGACTCCTCCCTGTGAAGCCTCTCATGTATTTGTTGTGCACCCTGAACTGCCCACTGGCCCTGTTGCTCTACTGTGTTTTACTCTTCTCTGTGCAGCTTCTCGTGTACTTGCTGTGCACCCTGAACTTCCCACTGGCCCTGTTGCGCACCCTGAACTGGCCACTGCAACATGTGAATAAAGACAGTTAATCCTGTTGTCTGTTTTGTCAGTGTCCTTACTGAATAAAGGAAGTTTTGTGAGTGCATGTGCTTGGCTGTGCCACATGCTCTATGTGGCACTTCAACGTTGCCAAGGTCTGTGCTCCCCTACTCTTTTTTCACAGGGGTGACAGGGACTTCAGTTCTTTCTGACACAGATATTTTTGGCATCTGTGGTGTCAGTTTAACATGTGTTGCATTTCTCATTTTCCAGGTTTTAAATTGTTGGCTACATTGTTTACATGTCAGGTTGGGGGATACTGCCAGCACAGAGTGTGACTCTGTGCACAGGTTTGCATGCAGGCTGGGCAATATCATCATGTATGTGTGTTATTCCTTTCTGTGTACCCAGCTGTGTATGTATATGGACATCTTGTGATTGACCGTCATCATGGTCCCATGGCCTACATGAGTTTTGTGCGCTTGGGTTGTCAAGAGGTGTGCAGTGTGTTGGTATGCCCATGCTGTTCTGTCTGACTCCTACTTGTTGTTTTAGTCACTTTTGAGTGTGCAGAGTGTGTTTGTCCATCCATGTGTGATAATGTTTGTGTAGACTGTTCAGACCTGCTGCTAATCACTGCCATTGTGGTTGTGTTTTCTCAGGCATTGCATGCACAAGCTGCCTTTTTTCCTCATTTATGGCATGGTGTGTGTGGTGTAGTGCCATCCCTCATGTGTGCATCTAGCGCCTAATCTTCGTGGGCCTGGGCTCCCTCTGATTGTGTCTTGAGCACTCCTGTTATGTCCACTGATGACGTGCAGTACACTTCACTTAGATGTCGGCTGACCCCTTGCTTTGTGTGTGTGTATGTGCCTCTTCATCACTTCATTTGTAACATTGAGCTGTGTGGTGCATTGGTTTGGGCTGGGGCTATGTACCACTCATGTTCTTTCACTAATTGTTCCTTTGTAGTGTTCTTGTGCTGTTTGGCAGTCATGGATGCTAATCTGCTGTTCAGCTTTGTGTGCTGGCCAGTGCTAGGTTCTATTTGATTCCACAATTGTGTCCCAGATCTGTGCATTTGTTGTGGTTGTGTTGGATGTATGTGTGTTGGCTGTGTTGTTGCTAAACTTCCTGGGTGTGCTGTTGTGTCACTCATGTCTGCGTGTGAGTGGTATGCTTGGTGTACACAGACTGCTTGTTGTACGCTCAGCGCTGTGTATGTGTGGCCTTGACATTGCCTGATGTGCATCCCTGATGTCGTGCAGTGTTTGTTCAGTTTGTTTGCCTGTGCATCTGTAGTTGTTTTGATGTGCTTGTGTTGTTCTGGGATGGTGCACTTCTTGTGTGATTTGTGGAATGCAGTGTGTGCTATGTACTTGAGTGATGAGGTTGTGCACTCCTGTTGTGTCTGTGCTCCCATTACCTTGCCACAGTTCTGCTGACAGGGTATGCCTGTTTTTGTTGTGGAACTGTGTGTGTTTCATTTGGGTTATGTGTTTATGTGCTGTTTTTATGCAGACATTTGCTGTGGCATCCCTGTGTGTGATGTTTGTGGCTACACCCAGGGTGTGTGTTTGTATTTGTATGTATGGGCTGGCAAGTATAGGTAGCCTCCAGTGTGTGTGGCACTGGTGTTGTGTGCTGCTGTTGTGAGGACGATGTGTGTCCAGGATGCAGAGGGGTGACTTGTTGGCAGGTGGGTCATGAGTGGGTACCCTTGTGGATGGGCTACTGCCCCAGCAGGATGTCTCTTGTGGATTTGGACCCTGTGTCAGCCTGTGTGTTGTATTTGTGTAGTTGGGTACCTGTGGCGGCGTCTGCAGCGGGCCATGAGTTGATAGTGGTGAAACAGGTATAGCACCAGGAACACGTGTAGAGCTGGGTCTATGGCGGCCAGGTGGGGGATACCGGGACTCTAGTTTCGTGGTCCGCTGTCGAGCTTCCGCCATCTCTGATTGTGCGGTGTCTCCGCTGCGGTGCGTCTGCTTGTTTGAGGCATCCTAATTTGTAGAGCCGAGCAGACACCATTCAGCACGACGGTGAGTCTCTATTGGCTCCCACCGCCGCAGTGGCGGGCACACTTTGATAGCGGTGTGGTTTGCTCAGCGGCGAATGGGAATTAGCCTATGTTTAGCAATACTAATATGGCGGACGTGATTCCCGCTGCTTGCGGGTGAAAAAAATTTGTTTTTCCGCACCGCCAGCACCGCGGTGGTGCCACCGCCCGACATCCTAATGGACCCCTTAGTGTCCTAGGGATGTGTCTCCTGCATCTGCACTACCTGTGGGGAGTGGAGGTGGAGGAAGTGAAACACAGCCCCTCTCTTAATGCGATCTAATTAGTTATTGACATTCCATATTAACACAGTGAATGTGTGAGTCTTGGCTATTGGAAGTAAGATAAATGATAGTCTGAATGAGGAAATAGTGGCTTAGGCTGCAGAATGGAACTAGGTTGTGAGAACCACTAGCTAGGGGACCCCTCTGGAGGAATGCAAAATCTGTGCTCGCCCAAAGTGCATATAAGGCAAAGGAAAATCGTAACCAAAACAAGGTGAACATTTTTCTTAACCTCAACTCCCCCACTCTATACTTCCAACACAAAAGTAGTACCTGTCTCTCATTCCCAAGAAACAAAAACAGAATTACTGAGGGGAGATGACCTAAGAGACCCCGCTCAGAGCCCCCACGACCACAGTTAGCAAAATTTGTAAAGTATGAGACGGTGGTGGTGTGCAAGCAAAATTATGCAAACTGGTCAGCTAGAGGGAATATTAGCAGTGGACTTGGAAATTGGGAGTCCCTCAAATGGAACACTCACAGGCCGTCGATATGCCTCCCCATCAGAGCGATCATGTCCGCATTGCCAGTTGGGCGGTGGCATGACCTCTTACGCTGGTGTTGGGACTTTGGTCTCCTCCCGGTTGCCGGTCATTGTTTAATAGAGGATAGTTGGCTCCCCAGGGAAGAGGGAGGATAAAAGAAAGAGAAAACATTTCCGTAAAAGAGGTCTAAGCTTCTTTTGGGTTCTGAAAAAAGACCATTTTGAAATGGTAAATGATCCTGAGTTTTAGCAGTAAAAGGAGCATATAGAAAATATGCATATCCCACAATTTGGTCCCGACTTGGTCAAATGATTTCCGTTGAGCCAGTACCATGCAGCAGTAGTCTGGAAACATAGGTATATGCCCTGCATAAAACTAAAGGTATTTGATCTGAACAATCCCCAGCAGGACCACATCGGGATCTCTATAGTCTAGAAAGCAGGCAATTAAAGGCTGAGGAGGGTTCTCCGGAGGCAGGGAGCGATGTGCCCACTCAAGAACAAAGCAGGAGGAGAGTTTCTAGGGGCTGAAACCAGGTACGGATCCATTGTTCGAGAAAACTTTCAAGAGACTGGCCTTTAGTTCCTTCCAGAAGCCAATAAAGCATAGGCTGTTGTGCCGTGCTATGTTCTCGCAATCTTCTGTATGGTCTTGGAGGAGTTTTGCATTATGAGAAAGCCGTACTACTTCTGAGTAGAGTTGTTTAAAAGTATCTACAAGACTGGAAATTCTTGTTTCCGCTTCCGAGACCCTTTTAACTGTTTGACAGAGATCTGGTCACAGCAGGGAAACATCCATACTCACCTCCCCAATTTTAGTCTCCAGAAGTGTTTTAGAGTCATTGATGGCTTGTAGGATACTGGATGTGTTGTTTTTGGCAGAGTGGGACACCAGTCTGGTCCCCGAGATACCCCCTGTGGTTCCCAAAATACCCCCTCCGGTCCCCAAGGGGGGGGCAGTGTACTTATCGATCTTTGCATGGCCCTTGTCCCAGCCCATACTGGCACTGTAAAGGTAGATGATGCATGACTAGTGTTCAAGGATGGCAGGTAGCAAGGCACTAGTCCACACTAAAGGAGTTGGTGATGGCGTAGACTATGGACGAGGGCAGTGCCTTGAACCACACCGATTCGCTTGTGCCAGGAACGGTGCTCGGGAAGCACGAGCAGTGGGTGCTTACACCCAATCACTGCTTTGATGGCACCGAGGATTTCCCACAGAATGGTCCAAGAGAGTAGGTACCCAAACCCCTAGGCAGCTTCTGGGCATCCACAGATGTCTCCTTGCTGGACAGGTAGGCGACTCAGGATGGGCCCGGGTAAATAGAGGGCCCGCAAAGGATGAATCCTCATTTGCACATGCTTCCAGGCCGAGCAGGAGCCCCACTGACCAACCAGCCGGGTTCAAGTTAAGGGAACCCTCAAAGCCCAGGTCTTTCAAAAAAGGGGGAAGGTAGCCAGGTAGGTAGGACTGAGTCCAGAAGATAGTGCAGTACCGCAAGGCCTTATGTCACATTAAAGTGCTCCATTCATGTGGGGGAATAACCTCTCCAGAGCTAACAGCCCAGAAACCTCTCATCTCCTTGCTGGGCTCACGCAGGACCCCGCCTAGCCAGTGTTGCTGAGGAAACCCCACCGGAGCCCGAAGGTATGTAAAGGAATGATAGGGCTGGTCCCAGTTGCAGCAGCCAGCTATCCCTCAGACCGGAGAACACCTCAATGTGTTTGGGGGGGTGCAAGCTCAAAAGAGGGAGAGACCGATCCCACCCCTGCTCCAGCGGGCTTCCGGAAGGCCCGGCAGCTGTCCCTAGTCTAATCTGCTTCGGCTACCACACTTCCCGTATACTCCAGTGAACTCTCACCACAGGGGCTGTCACCAGGGCACTACAGTGCTGTGGAATCCCTGATAGAGCCAAAGCAGTCGCGCAACTCAACCCAATCTAGCAGAGGGTACGATCAATCCCTGATCCTTAGTACAGCTACAGCCAGGCGCCACCGGCAGTCCTACAGATCCCGACGATTAGCAGCCACAATGTGGAAGGGGGTAATGCCAGCACTCCAGCACCCAAAATCGTGTGCTATGGGTGCTTCCTATCTGGAGCTCAGGAACTTCCATCTGCCAACTTGGCCATCCAGGCCTTGCCCTGATTTCTTTTTTATAAATAAACCATTGCCATCTCGCAATTTGTGAGGGGACTATCACAGAGATAAAGAGAAGCTGAAGAAAGCAACACAAAGGAGAGAACAGTAAGGAGACAGGTCCTAACCTAAATACAGAAAGGAGAATATCAAATTGGAATTCAAGTTAGTAGTAGAGAAGCAAGAGTACGATAGCGGATAACAGTAAATAGGAATGAATTAAGAGAATCATTGTATAACCAAAAGAGTAAAGAAATGACCAGTACTTTAGGGGACGCTTTTCCATAGCGCGCACGCTGGGATTCTGTGCCGTTGAGACTTTCCCTGCTTTTTAACCTACTGCTCGTGGAACCCGCTTCGCGGGTCCCGCTTCATGTGGGGGCTTCAATCATCATTGCCATCAGCTAAGCTCGCCTGAGGAGCCTGTTACCTTACGCCTGTGGCTGTGTCTGTGGGTGTTTGTTTTCTGCAGGGCTGCGAGCGCAGGACTTCAAGTCCCAGGAGCGCCCGCCTGACCTAATAGCCAGCACCTGGGCCGATCTCCCTGCATGCTCCTCCCCACCATCGCACTACAAAGGACTTTGCCCCTGGCTGCTTGTTGGGACGCTTTTCCATAGCGCGCACGCTGGGATTCTGTGCTGTTGAGACTTTCCCTGCTTTTTATCCTACTGCTCGCGGAACCCGCTTCGCGGGTCCCGCTTCGTGTGGGGGCTTCAATCATCATTGCCATCAGCAAAGCTCGCCTGAGGAGCCTGTTACCTTACGCCTGTGGCTGTGTCTGTGGGTGTTTGTTTCCTGCAGGGCTGCGAGCGAGTGCGGGCGCAGGACTTCAAGTCCCAGGAGCGCCCGTCTGACCTAATAGCCAGCACCTGGGCCGCTCTCCCTGCATGCTCCTCCCCTCTCACATTGACAATATAAATTCAATTGCCGAGTCCCGCTGCGAGGGAGCGACCGGGAGAAGGCCGGGACAAGGGCGGGACCGTCTGTGGCCGTCAGAGGCCGAAGGAGGCTGGGCTGGGCTCGGTCACTAACATCTACTTCCTGTTTTATTCATTCTGCTGTATTGTCTCATTGGTCTAGTAATTTTTTGAGGTACATTATTAATTCTGTCCAGCTATTGATATGTCTAGCTCACTACCATCCTGTGTCGGAGTTTCATTCCTTGGGCCTCTCGATAAATATTTTGAGAAGGCAAATAAGGAGATAGACAAAGAACTCCTACTAGCTGAGAAGCGCACGGAGCATCGCCGCGCTATACAACACCTTAAAAAAAAACCCTGTCTACCCAACCAGATTTAAATAACACACAAGAAATGGTTAATACCGGGAGGACGGCCGGAGAGGCTGATATATTTAGTACCAACCAAATTCCCTGTATTTTTCGGGGCCCTAATACCTCCCCCACTCACTCTGTAATCAATAGTGAGGGTAATATAAATAGCCCTCCCATCGTCTCTATTAGTCTTATTGATCTTAACACTCCTGTTGCCTAGATTATAGTGCCCAACCTGCATTCAACCCTTACTAATCGCTCCTCAGACAGTGTTGCCCATGCGAGAATATCTTGCCACATACTAACAGTGAGACTGGATCTAAGCCTATGAACTCTAAAAGGGCTGTGTGTTCCCCATCAAGGAAAAGAAGGAAAAAGGGTGGTGTTAAAAGAAAAGGTACCAGTCATCAGGCTCTCTCTCCTTCTATAGCAAATCCTATTACCGATCCCACGGTTCTCCCCGTGACTGAGGCTCCCTCAGGTATTCCTCATTTACCATCCCTTCCCCAAGATAGCGTTACTGGGTTCAATAAGGAGTGTATCGATATATTCGAGAAACTCCTAAAATCATATATGCTCCCTCTTTTGGAGCGTGTTAGGATTCTGGGAGATAAAATGGATCATTTCTTAGCTTCAGCCGCTACACCTCACTCAACGAGTTCCAATACTCAGCCTATTCCATTATTAAAGACTAGTGCTAACACTGCTGTTCCTAGTAATCCTCACAAAAACAATAGTAACACCAACTGCAATACTAAAACTAATGCTTCCCAATTACCATCTAAACCTCCCTGCTCCACTAATCTTGCTAAAGAGAAACCCATGTTGGCTTCAAATAAGCCAACTCCATTGGGAAAAAAAGCCATCTGCAAATTAAGGGGCTGTAAAACGTAATAACTCCACTCATAGACACACATTAAATCGTAGGAACATAGTAGACCTACCCCCAGACTCAGCCAATTTTGTTGTTATCTTGACGGGTGTGCCCCCAATTTCAAATGGGAATTTGGAAAATAACGCAAACTTGAAAAATAAAGTTATTTTTTGGTTGAAAACCAATAGACCCCTTCCCGCCCACCTAAATGGGGACATTATTTCAGTTAGAAGATGTAAGTGGGTGGGTCTTCGTCCAAAGGATATAGAGGGCGACACTGTGATCATTAACTTTAAGGATCACAGAGTTGTTTCCCATATTAGTGATTGGTACTTGGGAAACAATGAGGGAGGTATCTCCACACGGAATCTCAGTTACTTTTACCCTGAGACTTTGCTTAATTCCTATGCCCAACACCGTTCAAAAAAAGAACCTTACTCTTTGAAATGGACTAACTTCAAACCCAGTTTCCAAGGTTCACCTATAAACCCGGAGGCCATGTTTAGACCACATGCCCAATCCAGATACAATAGCATCACACACATTCCTAACTGGGTTAACCTTAATCCTCGTTTTCTTGGCCATCCCAATGCATCAATCTTTCCATTTTCTCGCCAGAAATTACACCCAGCCCAACGAGTACTGGAACATCCCGTTGAGTAATCTTTATGAACCTCTCTCTGGGTTTAGTATAACGATTGACCAGCTATCCTACCTTTGGTTCTAGAGGCTAATATAGATTGTAAGGGTACCGTTGTTACCCCAGGTAATGCACTATGTCATGTTGAAGATCCAAAGGGTCAGTCATCTCAAAGTGTTAAGGGGAGTTCTGTGTTCTTGAGTGGGACAGGGGATATGAAACCGGTACTAGAACCAGTGTCACAAGCTGATTTAACTGTAGAGAATGTGGTAATGGTGACTGTCACTCAGGGAGGGCTCCCTTGTACCATTGATACAAGGAGTGACAATGTTTTTATACATGAAGCCCCTCCTTTGCATGATGATGTAGTTCATTCCTCCCCCAAAGATAACTCTAGAGCTCTGGCGGTCCTATGTGGTATCAAGCTGCGAAGTTGGAACATAGCTGGCCTTGAGTCCCGCATGTGTATTCCGGATTGGGTGAATTTTATACAGCAAGGCGATGTATGGGCCTTCCAAGAAATCTGGACACCTTCACCAATGTTCCTTACTGGCTACTTGAACTTTAGTAAACCAGCTATCAAAGGTCAAAGAGGACGAGCCATGGGTGGCCTGACCGTCTGGGTTCGGCAGTACGAGGGTGTGATAGCGGAGGAAGTTTTCATTGATAGCCCGACATATTAATGGTCAGCAGTAAATCCTCCAGTGGATTGAATATTCTTTTGATTAACATATACGCTAGGGGCACCCAGGGCGGTAGGGTCTCTCCAACCCTCCTCCTTTTGGACGATTTCCTAAGTGGTGCATCGGTAGCAGGCCACAAGGTTGTCATGGGTGATCTAAACACCTGCTTTGAACCATTGAGTCAGGATGACGGCTTACTTACTGAGGCCGAAGATTTGGTTTGGGGGATTCCCCAGCTTGAGTTAGCCCCAATAAAAAAATGGTCACAAACGGCTATTTTCATCAAAGGACTGTGCCTGGATCAGGGCTTGCGTGCTCTAAATGGTAGAGTGTGCTCTGACAGGTCGGCAGACATACCTTTAGTAATGGTAGATTCAGCAGCCGTATTGATGATATATTACTGGACGTTAAGCTGTGGGCTGCTGTAGTGGATATGGAGGTTAAGTCTCGCCCGGAAAGTGATCACGATCCATTGGTGGTGGAACTAAGGGATTTCAGTATTTCTGGGCCAGCGAAATGCATGACCAACTTAGTGCAGGATGAAGTTGTACTCACTAATGACATGAGAAGGGTACGTTGGCCAAAAATCTCTGTAGATGTTGATGCACGCAAAATGATCAGATCCTTGGTTTCTAACTCACTGGCAGAAATTTCTAAATGTGACTCACAGGAGGTTATTAATGCAACCATTACTGATATTCACACCAGTCTGTTTACAGCATAAAAAAACTGTTTGTAAAGTCTATTTCCAAAAGGGGTAATAGGGGGAAAATGAAAACTACTAATTGGTTCAATGATGAGCGCCCTCGGACCCATGGTGACCTGTTTAAAGCGTTAAAGCTTTAGAATCACATTTTAATCAGGTCCTGTAGGAAGGCAGTTAACGTTGCAAAATGTACAGCCAAGGCCAATTGGGACGAAGAATGGTGGTTAATACTAAAAGAAGCATGTGGCTCTAGGAATATGCAACAGTTTTGGCATTTACTAAAATGGGGTTCTTCCCAGGAAGATCGTCCAAGCCCAGCTTCGGTGGGTCAACAACAGTGGGTACGATATTTCGAGGAACAATTCAGGTGCCTTAGTAGTGCACAGGATAATATTTTCTGTCCAGTGTCGGCTGATCTACTGGAGTTTAGGGTAGAGAAGTCAAACTTGTCCTGCAATCTATTCCAAGGGGCAAGGCACCCGGTCCTGATTGCATTCCAGCTGGCCTATTCCAACAAGACCAGGATCTATGGGTTCCCTATCTAGTTCAATTGGTTAATGCCCTGGCCACTGGCGCAAGGATTTCCGAGTCCTGGGCAGGGGCTGAAATCCTGCCAATAAACAAGAAAGGTGACCAGTCGGTCCCTTCCAACTATCGGACGATCAGCCTTATAGACGCGGTGCAAAAAATCTCAGCCCGCCTTGTTCTTGGCAGGATTCAGGATTGGATTGAAGAGTTCAATATCCGAACCCCACTTCAAGCTGGTTTTAGGTCTCATGTGAGTACCTTAGATCAGGCCTTTCGTTTTATTCTTCTTTATTGGAAGACAGTTCTTTTAGGTAAAGGTAACCTCTATGCAGCCTTCGTGGATTTGAGGTCTGCATTTGATCTCGTTCCGAGGGCAGGGTTGTGGAAATGTCTAGTAGAATTGGGTATGCCAGCTCCCCTTGTACGCCTCCTGGTGAATCTACACGCACACACCTATGCCCAAGTACGCTGGGGTAAACCAGGGGAGGTAACGGATAGATTTCCTGTTGCTAAAGGTGTAAGACAAGGGTGTGTACTAGCCCCTACTCTTTTCTCTCTATATATTAACAGGGTCACTAAATACTATGACAACCACCCCACTGATGCCCCGTCTCTAGCTGGAATGAAAATCCCCTTGCTCATGTTCGCTGATGATACTCTTCTAATCTCAAAGACCAGACAGGGTCTTCAACAGGCCCTGTCGAGGTTTGAATTATTTTGCAGCGAACATGAGCTTGAGGTGAATATGTCTAAGACAAAATTTATGGTATTAAGAGGACACAACCCGATCACAGCAAGGGTTACTATGGGGGATACTTCCCTGGAACAAACTAAGTTGTTTACTTACCTGGGAGTAACATTCAGTGAGACCCTAAGTTGGTCCCACCAGGTTGATCTTATGGCTTTAAAGCACATGCAGATAGGAGGAGCCCTGATTAAAGAGCATAAAGGTTCCCTTACCCGGCCAATCTCGCCACTAGTTAAGATTTATGGATCAAAGGTTCTTCCCTCCGTTTTATATGGGGCGGAACTATGGGGCTTTAGTAATCTGGATCCCCTGAGAGTAGCCCAAAATTAATTTCTTAGAGTGGCAACGGGTCTCCCACAGTCAACACCATGGATCCCGCTTTTGTATGATCTTGGGTGTCAGCCTGTGGAGGACCAGGCCAGGTTTCGTCCACTAGCATTCTGGCGTCGTCTTTGGACAACGCCGGAACTCCATTTATATGCAAGAGCCTGCTTGGAGGTCAGAGATCTTCCAGGCTCTTTTAATATAGGCTGGTTTAAGGATTTAAGAACCACCCTGTGGGCCATGGGGTATGGTGAATTGTGGTCAGATCCCGCATCCGTAACTTTCCCTTCCAAAAAGGATTTGAAATCATGCTATTGGGACTGGGTGGTTCAAAACAGACATTCGAGACTGAGCTCTAGTAATCTCACTAGTTTATTAGTTGCCATTAAAGATGCTCCCAATCTTGAAAAATATTGGGATGCCATAACTAAGCCCCTGGACCGAAAATTATTCCATCAATTCAGATGCGGTTCGCTACCCCTAAGGGAGTTTACCAAAAAGTGGGGCTCTGGTGGGACTGGGCACTGTCCTAAGTGTCCTGGCCGGGGCGAAAGCCTAAACCATTTTAAGTTTGTTTGCCCCTTGTATGTCGCCCCTAGAGCCAAATGGTTAAGTCCGGTTTGTAGAAGTTTGGGAATGAGCTCGGCTGTTAATGCCAGTAGAATATTAAAATCAAATTTGTCCCCATTAATTGTAACGGGAGTAGCAAAATATTTAGGATGGTCCTGGATTTTAAGAACCAGGTACATTAAACTGACTTAGGAGTCTAACTATAATCGTATGCTCTCCAGTTCTTGTGCAGCTCATTTTGATTTGTGATATTGTGGTAGTCTAATGTGACCTATTGCAATTGTCTATATTCATTCAAAAGAAGCCTGGTTAAGTGAAGTGATTTAATATGGTCTTCGATGTTTTTATTCTGTTTTATATTAATTTTATATATTTTTTTTGTGTATGCTGTAATGTATATCTTTTATGATGTATTAATCGAATAAAGACTTCTTTGAATTGACCTGTACTTTATGTTTTTTCATCATTGTATAACCATAAGTGTAAATAAATGACCTGTGCTTTTTGTTTTTATCTTTCCGAGGTGCTCTGGCAGGAAGGTTTACCTCTAAAAGGGCATTTCAAATGGAGAAACCAGTACCACATCATCACACTATCTTTGCTGCTGACCTCCAAGGGTAGCCTGCCTAAAAGGACTGATAAACTATATGGAAAAGAGACAGAGAGTAATGCAAATATAATAAAGGTCGGACTGTGCTTAGATATATAGGGGCAGATTTATGTTAACTGGCGCATCCCTAGGGATGCGCCAGTTAACATGCACCACAGTGCGCTACAGCTCCGCCAGCCATGGTGCGCCGCATTTATAATGCGGCGCACCATGGTGCAAAAACGGCACAGATGCGTGACGCATCTGTGCCGGAAATGTGTCGCAATGCTGGAGTTGCATCGCAAGCGCGACGCAGCTCCAGCAAGGCTTGGGGGTGCCCCATTTTAACAATGCTGCGTCAAGACCTACGCCTGCTTCAAGCAGGCGCAGGCTTTTGACGCAGCATTGGCTTAAAAGTGACTGAGTGAAATCTCATAGATTTCACTCAGCCACTTTTGCGAGGCGCACCTGCCCCAAAACGCCCACCCTGCGCCGGAACGCCCACAAGCGGCGCAGGGATTTACAACGTGACGCATCTGCCTAGATGCGCCACGTTGTAAATCGTTCGTAGCGATGCGCCACGTTTACGCCGCTTTGGGTGACGCAACAGCGGCGTAAACGTGGCGCAAGGGCCTCATAAATCTGCCCCATAATGTGTTGTATTATCACTAATCACCACAACATACTCAGGCAACACCGCTCTTAGTCCCTGCTAGTCTGTACATGATTACGTTCCCAACTCACCTAGGTTTGAGTCGTATAAGAGAATCAACTTTAGAATTTCTTCTGCCACAGACATTTTCCAGAATGCAGTGAGGGGAACAATGTATGGACTACCAGTGTCATCAACATAAGTGACCACAACATTTTTATTCCAAAACTATGAATGTACATCACTGACACCTGTGGACCACCCTGCAAACGCACTCGAACTATGGTCTCACATTGCACTGAGGCAAATGCAGATTATTCGAAACACAAGTGGACCCAAAGAAATTCGATGACATTGGAAAAGCCCCAACTCCAACACCCATAAGTGAGGTCAGACATTTGCTAGGTGCAAACAATTGGGATGTTGGTGCAATGGGATGTGAGCCTTTGTCACAAAGCAACCACAATCCTTGTCAGGGTTAGGCACAAGCCAACCCTAAATTTACCTGTAGCTTGGCCCAGAGCAGTCAGGCTTAACATAGGGATAATGTATAAAGTATTTGTGCAACACATCAAACAGTAATCAAGTGGACATACCCAGGCAAAAAAGTTTGCACACCAAGTTTGAACAATAGATTTTTTTTTAAAATAAAATAAAACCCAAATGACAAAAACAGTAGCATTGGAATTATGCCATTTTCAAGATTTCGGTAAAAATAATGCCACAAAGCACCATCTGTTGATATTTGGTCACTCTGGACAGGGAGAAGGTCATAAGTTCAGTACAACTGCAATGGAGAGAGGACCGGCTAAAGGGGACCCAGTTAGGTACACTGACAAGAGTTCCTCAAATCCTGGTTTGGGGCGCATTGTGAAGGTCTGAGTCATAGATGCGTTGTACAGCTGAAGCAATGTATTGGTTCAGAGATGTTGCGAGGCTGTGATGGAAAGGCCTGAGTTATCTGCGAGGATCCCATTGATGAGGGCTTTCGAAGCAAAGTCTAGTATTGAGGATGCGCCATGCAGTTGGGGCAATGCATCGGTGCCGAGGAGCTGCGAGGAGGCGATGTGGAGTCCATCTTTGAGCCTGCCGCCAAGGAGTCATTTGATGGCCTGTGCTGAGGATGTGTCACACAGCAGCAGTGGAGATCCATACAGTGGTGATGATGTGTCGATTCTGATTGGGTTTGACTACCCAGAAAAGGAAATTCTTCAGTACCGCTAGATCCACAGACGCTGGCAGAACACCTTAGGCCCACTCCTAATGGTCCAAGACGGGGGTGGCATATTTTGACAGGGTAGACTCATAGAGGCAGAGTCGAGGTGCTATGGTCAAGGTTGTTGGAGCATTCTGTCTCTGAGGCTCTAGTCAGGAGGCCAGCAGCTAGCCTTGAAGTCACACTGGGGTTCTGGGTTCAACAGATGTGGGTCCAGTCCTTCTCACCTAGGTAAGGGAGCAGCAGGCAGTAGGTTAGCAAAGCAAGGCAGCCATCCTTCAGCGCATGAGTCCAGTAGTGTACTGTAGAGTTGGTGTCTGATGTCCAATATTCATATGCAGTTCTGCTTTTGGAAGAGGTTTCTAGAAGCATGCCTTTGAAGTACACAGGTGCCCTGCCATCCTTGCCATGGCTCCAGATGAACTACACAGGCCACGCAGTCCTTTTTGTGGAGGCAGGACACAGACTATTCAAGTGTAAGTGAGATTGTGCCCAGCTCCGCCCACCTATCCTACCAGTGATGGCCCATCCTGGCACACCTAAGCTCACTATTGTGAGTGGCTGTCTAGGAGGTATACACAAAGCGCAATTGTCAACTGCACCCACTTATGTGACCTGAGACAGGCTGCCGGCACTAAATGGCTAAGGCAGAAAAATGCCCACTTTCTAAAAGTTGTATTTTCAAAATATGTAATTTCAAATCAAACTTTACCTTACGTTAGATTTGTTCATTACAATTCCATAGACACCACACATGAATAAGTTACCCCTTCCGATTTGAAAGTTACAACTTATTATATAAATTAGTGTTGCCCCAATGCTATTCTATGGGAGAGACAGGCCTTACAATAGTGAAAAATGTATTTAAGAGCTTTTCACTATCAGGACATGTAAAACGTAAAAGTACAAGTCCAACTTTTTAAATACACTGCAGGGCCTACACTATGGGTGATTACATGTGTGAAAAAGAAAGGTTTTGACCTGGCAAAAGGTGTATTTTGCCAGGTCAAAATGGCAGCTTAAAACTGCAAATTCAAAAAGAACAATTGATTGATGGAAAGCTGAACAATATAGAAAAACAATCCCATTTAGAGATCTTGGCCTAAATCTGTAATTTTGTGGCTCACCACGCCATTCCAGTTTGGACCAGGCCACATCAGTCTTGACCCTGCTCTTCATAGACACTGTCTATCCCGAACTGCCAGGCCAGGTCCTTCCTGGAACGGAAACAGGCATCTTAAGAGATGTTTTGAGGTAGCACCCCTCATCAGCCAAGATAGCTTGACTGCAGTAGCATGGCGAGCATAAGACCCACGTCTGGGCATACCCATCCCACTTGGGAAGACAAATGCAAATAGTACAATTGATGGATGGCATGCTGTACAATGTCAAGGTGATCATTCAGAGAAGGATATGAAGTTCATTGGACATATTTATTCCATGATGCATACATGGCAGAACTAGAAATAGGTACTTCCCAAAAAGGAGATACTGCTGATAGCATCACCTAAAAAAACGGGTAGAATAAACAACTATTCAATAATAGTGGCATAGATTCTTCCTTGGTCATTCCTGCTGTTGTAGGAAAACCAAAAAACAAGAACACTCACTCTAGAGACGTCGCTTAATCCAAAAATAGTTTAATCCATGAACAGGATTTAAAAAAGAAAAAGAGATACATCCTTCCTCTCCCTCATTCTCCAGCTAACACATTCCTTTTATTCGCCCCAATACTCACTCACAATAGCACGAGGGAAAACTAGAAACTAAACACTTTTCAGATGATAACACTTCACACATATTTCCCTTTATAACAATCAACAAATTCAAGAAAGAACAAGAAAATAATGGCATGAATTCCTCTACATTCAATGTAAAATATAGATATTGAACCTGACAGGGATAATATGTACTCTACAACTGTTTCTATTCTCCAGAGTTTGACTTGTTTGATCACCTACTACACTATAAGGTGCATCCTCAGCTAATGATGCTGTTTCTTCAGATGTTTTTCTCAGATAGTTTCAGGCAAATAAAAAAACATAAAATAAATCTGATCACTATTCTCATACACCTCTTTATCCCTTTTAAAAGAAAAATGGATTTGAAACTCCACAGTGTCCTACTTTCAACCCGAACAGCATTTCTGTGACATGCATTTCCTGTAACACTATTTTTATTTAGTCGTATCAATTAACTAAATCGCCTTGAAACCCAGGGTCTAGAGATATATGTACCGCCCTATAGTGATACGGCGGCGATGTCCATTAAACCCAGGGTCTAGGGATATGTGTTCCGCCCTATTGTGATGCGGCAGCGATCGTCTTTAGACCCAGGGTCTAGGGATATGTATTCCGCCTTATTGTGATGCGGCGGCGAACGTCTTCAGACCCAGGGTCTAGGGATATGTATCCCACCTTATTGTGATGCGGCTGCAATCGCCTTGACACCCAGGGTCTAGGGATATGTGTTCCACACTATTGTGATGCGACAGCGACAGCCTTGATACCCAGGGTCTAGGGAAAGGTGTTCTGTGCTTATTGTGATGCGGCGGCAATCGCCTTGAAACCCAGGGACTAGGGCTATATGTTCCGCCCTATTGTGATGCGACGGCGATGGCCTTTAAACCCAGGGTCTAGGGATAAGTGTTCCGCACTATTGTGATGCGTCAGCGACAGTCTTGAAACCCAGTGTCTAGGTAAAGGTGTTCCGCCCTATTGTGGTGCAGCAGCAATCGCCTTGAAACTCATGGTCTAGGGATATGTGTGTCTCCCTATTGTGATGCGGTGGCAATCACCTTGAAACCCATAGTGTAGTGTTTTTTGTTCCATCCTATTGTGATTCGGCGGCGATTGCCTTGAAACCCAGAGTCTAGGGTTATGTAGCACAAAGATTGAATTCCTAGGAATTGAGCTAGATTCAATGCAGGGGTGTCTGGGGTACCGGTGGAGAAAGTGAATGATTTCAGGATGGCAATATAGCACTGCCTTGCTAAGGAAAAGGTGACTTTGCATCAGTTGCAGCAAGTGGTGGGACAGTTGAATTTTGCACTGCGCATAATCCAAATGGCACACCCTTTCTCCCGCTCCCTTGCACAGGCTATGTCAGGATTTAAGGGGTAGCACCATTGTTCCAGACCATCCAGCGAGGTCAAGCAGGACATGCTCATCTGGTAGACATTTCTGCATGATTTTAATGGTAGGGTGGTGTGGTCTAGCCTGCCCAGGTCCAGTCCCAAGTTGGGGTTGATGACCGACGTGGCGGGTAGTGAGGGTTTCGGTGCAATTCTGGGGTCTGAATGGATAGAGCAGCGCTGGCCAGGCTGGTAGATAGAATCAGTGCTCACAAGTAACATAAGCTTCCTGAGCTCTTTCCCATCCTGGTGGCACTGTTCATGTGGCTTTAACAGTTGGAGATCAGTCTGTAAAATTCTGGTCAGATAACATGGCAGTGGAGGAATGCATGAACAATCAAGCGGCCAGGTGCAAAATTATTCTGCGAATATTAAAACAGATTGTATTACAGTGTATGAAATTGAATGAACTCTTCAGAGTCAAGCACGTGCCGGGTATATTAAATCATGCTGCTGACTCATTATCTCGTTTTTAGGCCTGGGCAGTAAATTCTGTTCCGCTCGCGGAATTTGTGAAATTTGGGTAATTTCACGTTCCATAGAGAACATGGAATTGCCAAAAATTCTGTGAGTCACAGCTTCGCAGAATTTTTTGCTTGTTTGCACTTTCAAAATGTGTGTTCACAATATATTTCCACCGGTACATGCAAACAGCTTTCGCGAACAGGAAAAAAGCATTGTGAACGGGCGGACCAAGCAATTGCGCATGTTCGTGGAACTTTTGCGTGCTCGAGGAGAATGTTGACTGTTTAGCGTGACTACGCAAATTTCACCCACCCCTAAAACCCAGGGTCTAGAGATATGTTCCGCCCTATTGTGATGCGCGACGATCGCCTTGAAACTCATGGTCTAGGGATATGTGTTCCTCCCTATTGTTATTTGGTGGCGATTGCCTTGAAATGTAGGGTCTAGGATTATGTGTTCTGCCCTATTATGATCGGCGGTGTCCGCCTTGACACCCAGGGTCTAGGGATGTGTGTTCTGTCCTATTGTGGTGCAGCAGCGATCGCCATGAAACCCAGGGTCTGGGTATATGTGCTCCACCCTATTGTGATACGGCGGCGATCGCCTTGAAACCCAGGGACTAGGGATATGCGTTCCGCACTATTGTGATGCGATGGCGACAGCCTTGAAACCCAGGGTCTAGGGATATGTGTTCCGCCTTATTGGGATGTGTCGGCAATAGCCTTGAAACCCATGGTCTAGGGTAATGTGTTCTGCCCTATTGTGATGCGGCGGCGATCTCCTTGAATCCCAGGGTCTAGAAATATATGTTCCGCCCTATTGTGATGCGGCGGCGAACGTCTTCAGACCCAGGGTCTAGGGATATGTATCCCACCTTATTGTGATGCGGCTGCAATCGCCTTGACACCCAGGGTCTAGGGATATGTGTTCCACACTATTGTGATGCGACAGCGACAGCCTTGATACCCAGGGTCTAGGGAAAGGTGTTCTGTGCTTATTGTGATGCGGCGGCAATCGCCTTGAAACCTTGGGTCTAGGGTTATGTGTTCTGCCCTATTGTGATGCGGCGGCGATCGCTTTGAAACCCAGGGTCTAGGGCTATATGTTCCGCCCTATTGTGATGCGACGGCGATGGCCTTTAAACCCAGGGTCTAGGGATAAGTGTTCCGCACTATTGTGATGCGTCAGCGACAGTCTTGAAACCCAGTGTCTAGGTAAAGGTGTTCCGCCCTATTGTGGTGCAGCAGCAATCGCCTTGAAACTCATGGTCTAGGGATATGTGTGTCTCCCTATTGTGATGCGGTGGCAATCACCTTGAAACCCATAGTGTAGTGTTTTTTGTTCCATCCTATTGTGATTCGGCGGCGATTGCCTTGAAACCCAGAGTCTAGGGTTATGTAGCACAAAGATTGAATTCCTAGGAATTGAGCTAGATTCAATGCAGGGGTGTCTGGGGTACCGGTGGAGAAAGTGAATGATTTCAGGATGGCAATATAGCACTGCCTTGCTAAGGAAAAGGTGACTTTGCATCAGTTGCAGCAAGTGGTGGGACAGTTGAATTTTGCACTGCGCATAATCCAAATGGCACACCCTTTCTCCCGCTCCCTTGCACAGGCTATGTCAGGATTTAAGGGGTAGCACCATTGTTCCAGACCATCCAGCGAGGTCAAGCAGGACATGCTCATCTGGAAGACATTTCTGCATGATTTTAATGGTAGGGTGGTGTGGTCTAGCCTGCCCAGGTCCAGTCCCAAGTTGGGGTTGATGACCGACGTGGCGGGTAGTGAGGGTTTCGGTGCAATTCTGGGGTCTGAATGGATAGAGCAGCGCTGGCCAGGCTGGTAGATAGAATCAGTGCTCACAAGTAACATAAGCTTCCTGAGCGCTTTCCCATCCTGGTGGCACTGTTCATGTGGCTTTAACAGTTGGAGATCAGTCTGTAAAATTCTGGTCAGATAACATGGCAGTGGAGGAATGCATGAACAATCAAGCGGCCAGGTGCAAAATTATTCTGCGAATATTAAAACAGATTGTATTACAGTGTATGAAATTGAATGAACTCTTCAGAGTCAAGCACGTGCCGGGTATATTAAATCATGCTGCTGACTCATTATCTCGTTTTTAGGCCTGGGCAGTAAATTCTGTTCCGCTCGCGGAATTTGTGAAATTTGGGTAATTTCACATTCCATAGAGAACATGGAATTGCCAAAAATTCTGTGAGTCACAGCTTCGCAGAATTTTTTGCTTGTTTGCACTTTCAAAATGTGTGTTCACAATATATTTCCACCGGTACATGCAAACAGCTTTCGGGAACAGGAAAAAAGCATTGTGAACGGGCGGACCAAGCAATTGCGCATGTTCGTGGAACTTTTGCGTGCTCGCAGAGAATGTTTACTGTTTAGCGTGACTACGCAAATTTCACCCACCCCTAAAACACAGGGTCTAGAGATATGTTCCGCCCTATTGTGATGCGCGACGATCGCCTTGAAACTCATGGTCTAGGGATATGTGTTCCTCCCTATTGTTATTTGGTGGCGATTGCCTTGAAATGTAGGGTCTAGGATTATGTGTTCTGCCCTATTATGATCGGCGGTGTCCGCCTTGACACCCAGGGTCTAGGGATGTGTGTTCTGTCCTATTGTGGTGCAGCAGCGATCGCCATGAAACCCAGGGTCTGGGTATATGTGCTCCACCCTATTGTGATACGGCGGCGATCGCCTTGAAACCCAGGGACTAGGGATATGCGTTCCGCACTATTGTGATGCGATGGCGACAGCCTTGAAACCCAGGGTCTAGGGATATGTGTTCCGCCTTATTGGGATGTGTCGGCAATAGCCTTGAAACTCATGGTCTAGGGTAATGTGTTCTGCCCTATTGTGATGCGGCGGCGATCTCCTTGAATCCCAGGGTCTAGAAATATATGTTCCGCCCTATTGTGATGCAGCGGCGATGTCCTTTATACCCAGGGTCTAGGGATATGTGTTCCACCTTATTGTGATGCGGCGGTGATAGCCTTCAGAACCAGGGTCTAGGGATATATATTCCGCCTTATTGTGATGCGGCGGCAATCGCCTTGACACCCAGGGTCTAGGGTTATGTGTTCTGCCCTATTGTGATGCGGCGGCAATCGCCTTGAAACCCAGGGTCTAGAGATGTTTGTTCCGCACTATAGTGATGCAGCAGCGATGTCCTTTAAACCCAGGGTCTAGGGATATGTGTTCCGCCCTATTGTGATGCGGCGGAGATCGTCTTCAGACCCAGGGTCTAGATATATGTATTTCGCCTTATTGTGATGCGGCGACAATCGCCTTGACACCCAGGGTCTTGGGAAAAGTGTTCTGTGCTTATTGTGATGCAGCGGCCATCGCCTTGAAACCCCGGGTCTAGGGTTATGTGTTCTGCCCTATTGTGATGCGGCGGCGATCGCTTTGAAACCCAGGGTCTAGAACTATATGTTCCGCCCTTAAACCCAGGGTCCAGGGAGATATGTTCCGCCCTATTGTGGTGCGCGACGATCGCCTTGAAACTCATGGTCTAGGGATATGTGTACCGCCCTATTGTGATGCAGTAGCGATCGCCTTGAAATCTATAGTCTAGGGTTATGTGTTCCTCCCTATTGTTATTTGGTGGCGATCGCCTTGAAATGTAGGGTCTAGGATTATGTGTTCTCCCCTATTATGAGGGATGTGTGTTCTGTCCTATTGTGCAGCAGCGATCGCCATGAAACCCAGGGTCTGGGTATATGTGTTCCGCCCTATTGTGATACGGCGGCGATCGCCTTGAAACCCAGGGACTAGGGATATGCATTCCGCACTATTGTGCTGCGATGGCAACAGACTTGAAACCCAGGGTCTACGGATATGTGTTCCGCCTTATTGAGATGTGTCGGCAATAGCCTTGAAACCCATGGTCTAGGGTAATGTGTTCTGCCCTATCGTGATGCGGCGGCGATCGTCTTGAATCCCAGGGTCTATAAATGTATTTTCCGCCCTATTGTGATGCGGCGGAGATGTCCTTTATACCCAGGGTCTAGGGATATGTGTTCCACCTTATTGTGATGTGGCGGTGATAGCCTTCAGAACCAGGGTCTAGGGATATATATTCCGTCTTATTGTGATGCGGCGGCAATCGCCTTGACACCCAGTGTCTAGGGTTATGTGTTCTGCCCTATTGTGATGCGGCGGCGATCGCCTTGAAACCCAGAGTCTAGAGATGTTTGTTCCGCATTATAGTGATGCAGCAGCGATGTCCTTTAAACCCAGGGTCTAGGGATATGTGCTCCGCCCTATTGTGATGCGGCGGCGATCGTCTTCAGACCCAGGGTCTTAATATATATATTCCACCTTATTGTGATGCGGCGACAATCGCCTTGACACCCAGGGTCTTGGGAAAAGTGTTCTGTGCTTATTGTGATGCAGCGGCAATCGCCTTGAAACCATGGGTCTAGGGTTATGTGTTCTGCCCTATTGTGATGCGGCGGCGATCGCTTTGAAACCCAGGGTCTTGAGCTATATGTTCCGCCCCATTGTGATGCGGCGGCGATGACCTTTTAACCCAGGGTCCAGGGAAATGTGTTCTGCACTATTGTGATGCCACAGCGACAGTCTTGAAACCTAGAGTCTAGGTAAAGGTGTTCAGCCCTATTGTGGTGCAGCGGCAATCGCCTTGAAACTTACGGTCTAGGGATATGTGTGTCGCCCCTTTGTGATGCGGTGGCAATCACCTTGAAACCCATAGTGTAGGGTTATGTGTTCCACCCTATTGTGATTCGGCGGCAATTGCCTTGAAACCCAGGGTCTAGGGTTATTTAGCACAAAGATTGAATTCCTAGGATTCAATGCAGGGGTGTCTGGGCTACCGGCGGAGAAAGTGAATGATTTCAGGATGGCATTACTCCACTGCCTTGCTAAGGGAAAGGTGACTTTGCATCAGTTGCAGCAAGTGGTGGGACAGTTGAATTTTGCACTGCGCATAATCCAACTGGTACACCCTTTCTCCCGCTCCCTTGCACAGGCTATGTCAGGACTTAAGGGGTAGCATCATTGTTCCAGACCATCCAGCGAGGTCAAGCAGGACATGCTCATCTGGAAGACATTTCTGCATGATTTTAATGGTAGGGTGGTGTGGTCTAGCCTGCCCAGGTCCAGTCCCAAGTTGGGGTTGATGACCGACATGGCGGGTAGTGAGGGTTTCGTTGCAATTCTGGGGTCTGAACGGATAGAGCAGCGCTGGCCAGGCTGGTAGATAGAATCAGTGCTCACAAGTAACATAAGCTTCCTGAGCTCTTTCCCATCCTGGTGGCACTGTTCGTGTGGCTTTAACAGTTGGGAGATCAGTCTGTAAAATTCTGGTCAGATAACATGGCAGTGGAGGAATGCATGAACAATCAAGCTACCAGGTGCAAAATTATTCTGCAAATATTAAAACAGATTGTATTACAGTGTATGAAATTCAATGAACTCTTCAGAGTCAAGTACGTGCCGGGTATATTAAATCATGCTGCTGACTCATTATCTCGTTTTTAGGCCTGGGCATTAAATTCTGTTCCGCTCACGGAATTTGTGAAATTTGGGTAATTTCACGTTCCATAGAGAACACGGAATTGCCCAAAATTCCGTGAGTCACAGCTTCGCGGAATTTTTTGCTTGTTTGCACTTTCAAAATGTGTGTTCACAATATTATTCCACCGGTACATGCAAACAGCTTTTGCGAACAGGAAAAAAGCATTGTGAACGGGCGGACCAAGCAATTGCGCATGTTCGTGGAACTTTTGCGCGCTCGCAGAGAATGTTTACTGTTTAGCGTGACTACGCAAATTTCACCCACCCCTAAAACCCAGGGTCTAGAGATATTTTCCGCCCTATTGTGATGCGCGACGATCGCCTTGAAACTCATGGTCTAAGGACATGTGTACCGACCTATTGTGATGCAGTAGCGATCGCCTTGAAACCTATAGTCTAGGGTTATGTGTTCCTCCCTATTGTTATTTGGTGGCGATCGCCTTGAAATGTAGGGTCTAGGTGTGAGAAGTTGGCCCGATATGCAGCGTTCGCTATTCTAGCGACCACTATGTATCGTTCCAAACGACCCTTATGGTGATTGGTTGTAAGTCAACCTTAGACCAGCTATCCTAGTAGCGTGGATACGAGCAGTCTTCGGGCTAAACTCTAGAGGGCGTGTTAAGCCAGCTGTAATACCATCACATACCCCTTGAACACCAAGTGAAAGGACACCACACAAGTGTTATGAAAATAAACAGTATATTTATTAGAATCACAACAGCCCTGTACTCTTTATGAGGACAGGGTACTAAGCACAGAACCAAAGCTCTTAGAAAATACTTCAAGTGCACAATTAAAACAAGTGCCCGAGGGCACGGAAAGTTTAGTGGTCTCGGGCGGACCCGATAAGGCAAGTCGGAAGCGATGGACTCGGGACCCTAGAGTAAGGAGGCTATGCAGGCACCGAAATGCCGAAGTTACCTAGCCACGAGGGCTGCGGCTGCACAAGTCTTACAGGCGTCGGGGGTCTTCGCTGACGAGCCAGGAGCCGGAAGAAAAGGAGTTGCTGGCCGGCGACCAGTGATGAATAGTTCGTAGAGATCGAAGCCTGGATCAGTGATTGTTGATACCTGAGAGCAGAGGGGACCAAGTTCGTACTACTAGCCAGTAGTCAGAGGGTACCAGGAAGGCACCCGTTGGCCGTCACCTCGACTAGGTGAGTGGGTGACGCTAGGCTCTGCAGTCTCACGGACCAGGAGGCGTTGTCGGCGACCAGGATGGAGGTGCGAGCTGTCCCACGAAGGTTGATGCTGTCGGCGTCGCTGGGCCCAGGATTGGCGCAACAAGCCTTGGCAGATTTCAGGGCCACGTGGTGGGCCTAAAATGGCGTCTTGAGCGGACCAGGAGGGTCCAGGGTGCTCCTCTCGGAAAAGGGAGCAAGGGCCGGTCTGGAGCAACCAGACCAGCAGCGTTGGTTGTTGGATGTCATCAAAGAAGGGCACAAGCCAGCGGCTAGTGACCAGACAACGTGCTGAGCAGCGAGCAGAAGGGCCCCACGCAGATCGTGGAGATGCTGGGAGACTGCACTTCGGTGCTGGAGCTACTCAGGGTCGGGGCTTCTCGGACCCCAGAGCACTCACCGGAGAATTGCTTCGATGGTCGTGCTGATTAAGAAAGCGTGCAGGTTTTGATGATGGCCGGTCCCTCGAGGTCTCGACGCACCCACAGATCTCAGCTGAGCTGACGACGTGGGTAGAGGTCAGAGGTGCCAGGGAAGCCGGTTCTCGTCGAGCTGGGCCATCGGATCCTTGAGGAAGGACTTGCAGCAAACTGCAGAGTTCTTAGATGGTGCCTGCGGATGCAGGGTGACTACTCCTTAGCCACAAGGGAGAAATCTTGAGAAGAGTCTCGAAGTCCTTTCGTAGAAAGTATTCTTGATTCAAAGATGATCTAATTTGGAAGGGTCCCCGCTCCGGCCTTTATCCTAAAGAAAGGGGTGGGTACATGACTAGGTCCTGCCCTAAGGGTGGGACCAGGAAGGGGGGTAGTTACACCCCTCTCCCCCTGCTGGACTTTCCCCAGGTCAGGGGCTGCGCGCCCCTGGAACTGGGTCTAGCCGGCAGATGCGTAGTGAGCACTGGTGTGCCACTCCGCAGTCACCTTCTCGCAAAGCCCTACCTACCCAGAATACACAAACCCTGTCTGGGACGGTGCGAACACCGCCCTTGACAGGAAACCCTTTGTCCAAGCTCTCCTCGCTGGAAGGACTCCCAGCGGCAGGAGGTCAGACTCGTGTCTGTGGTGGTAGCGTCCATTTTGTGGAGCTGAGGCTTCAGTTAACTTTAACCGGGGTTCACAGTTACGTACATGTCGTGTCCCTCCAGAAGGGTGGAATTCTAACCTCGTCGCCAGAATTGGTGAGGGGGCAGCATCCCGATTCGTATGACACCTTACTCGACATGCCTTGATAACGCGATACCGAAGTTACCGATATGATATGCGTTATCATGGAACAGCCATTGGGTCTTGGTTCCGCAAGCTGCAACCGGGCTCGGCTCGTGCCAGAGCCCAATTCACACGGTTCCATGCACTCTGCCTTCAGGATTGTCAAGGCCTGCCATAGGAGTGACTGATAGGAACTCGGTGTCCATTTTAAGGTTAGGTATAGGGATACTACACCTACAGCAACGGGCGAGTACGCCACGTGGCCCCAGCTGTCGTGCAGCCAGTTGTGTCAGATTTAGGTGGCCATCCAGGGGTGGCATAATACATGCTTCAGCCCCTGGTAGGCCCTGGGTACACCGATGCCCTGAGTTACAGGGTCTGACAGGGTGGCCCAAGTCCAATTGGGTAATGCACCTAAGGTACACATATCAAATTAGCGAGAGAACAGCTAGGCTGTGGGTCTGATTGGCAGGCCCACAGCCCGAGAAAGTCGTAAACCAGTGAAACAAAAGCAAAAAGTCTGGGTGATCATAGGATTGCAGACCCTACTCTCCTACATGACCCCCCCCCAAACGTTGGGACAATAAGCTAACCTTGACCAGGTGAGTCTTCTTGTTCTAAGTGGAAATACCTGGAGAGCCCATCTGCATTGCCATGATCAGTGCCAGGTCTATGCTCCACTGTGAAGTCCATCCCCTGTAGGGAAATGGACCACCTAAGCAGTTTGGGGTTTTCACCCTTCATCTGATTTAGCCATAGGAGGGGCTTATGGTCGGTCTGAATCTTGAAATGAGTGCCAAACAAGTATGGTCTCAGTTTCTTCAGGGCCCACACCACAGCGAAGGCCTCCCTCTCTATAGCTGACCAATTTTTCTCTCTGGGGGTCAGCCGTCTGCTTATAAAAGCAATGGGCTGGTCATTACCATCAAAATTCAGTTGAGATAGAACAGCTCCCACACCCAACTCAGAAGCATCTGTTTGGACAATGAATGGTTTGGAGTAGTCTGGACTCTTGAGGATAGGTGCCGTGCACATGGCCTGTTTTAGGTCATCGAATGCTTTTTGACAGCTCGCTGTCCACTGAACCTTTTTTGGCATTTTCTTACTCGTCAGTTCATTGAGCGGAGTCACAATCGATCCGTAATTCCTGACGAACTTCCGGTAGTAACCAGTCAGGCCCAAGAAAGCTCGAACCTGAGTCTGGGTGGTTGGAGGAGCCCAGTCCCTGATTGACTGTATCTTGCTCTCCAGTGGTTGAACTTGGCCTCCACCGACGAGGTGGCCCAAGTATACAACCTGTGTCTGCCCTATCTGGCACTTGGTAGCCTTGATAGTGAGACCTGCTACTTGCAGAGCCTCTAACACTTTCCGCAGGTGGACCAGGTGATCCTCCCAGGTGGAGCTAAAGACAGCAATACCGTCAAGATACGCCGCACAGAAGTCATCCAGCCCAGTGAGAACGTGATTCACCAACCGTTGGAAGGTGGCAGGTGCATTTTTCAAACCAAAGGGCATCACCACGAACTGATAATGCCCACCAGGGGTAGAAAATGCGGTCTTAGGCTTGGCGTCCTCAGCTAACCTGATTTGCCAATACCCAGCTGTCAGGTCAAACGTACTTAAGTAGTTGGCCGAAGCCAATCTATCGATAAGCTCGTCTGCCCTTGGTATGGGGTGGGCATCAGTCTTAGTGACTGCATTGAGACCCCTGTAGTCTACGCAGAACCTCATCTCTTTCTTACCGCCCGGGTGTGAGGTTTCGGCACTAGAACTACGGGACTAGCCCAAGGGCTATCCGAGGGTTCAATGACTCCCAGCTCCAACATTTTCTGCACTTCACTCTTGATGCAGTCTCTAACGTGATCAGGCTGCCTGTAGATTTTACTCTTGACGGGCAAGCTGTCACCAGTGTCAACCTCATGGGTGCACCAATTGGTCTGACTGGGTGTTAGAGAGAACATATGTCGGAAGGATTGAAGAACCTGTTTATAATCCTCCTGTTGATGTTTGGATAGGCTGCCACAAAAGACAACACCATCTACCGACCCATCATCAGGGTTCTGAGTGAGCAGGTCGGGGAGAGGGTCACTCTCCTCCTCCTGTCCCTCATCTATGGCCATGAGCAAACTCATGTCCTTCCTGTCGACATATGCCTTGAGCCTGTTGACATGGAGCACCCTGTGGGGGCTCCGGGGAGTTCCCAGGTCTACCAGGTAGGTGACCTCTCCCTTCTTCTCCAGGATGGTGTAGGGCCCGGACCATTTGTCCTTGAGTGCTGCTGGGGCCACTGGCTCCAACACCCACACCTTCTGTCCGGGCAGGTAAACAGTCAAGACAGCCTTTTGGTCATGCCAAGCTTTTTGGAGTTCTTGGCTGGCCTTAAGGTTTTCGGATGCCTTCTCCATGTATTCAGCCATCCGCGAGCGGAGGCCAAGCACATAGTCCACTATGTTGGTGGCAGGCTTTTTGAGAGGTCTCTCCCATCCTTCCTTCACCAAACACAGGGGTCCTCTTACATGATGCCCGTCAAAAGTTCAAAAGGGCTGTAGCCAACCCCCTTCTGTGGGACTTCTCTGTAAGCGAATAAAAGGCAGGGGATCAGGACGTCCCATCTACGCCGAAGCTTTTCAGGTAGTCCATGAATCATCCCTTTTAGGGTCCTGTTGAATCTCTCAACAAGCCCATTGCATTGTGGATGATAGGGTGTAGTGAACTTGTAGTTGACACCACATTCCTTCCACATAGCAGTTAAGTATCTCGACATAAAGTTTGCACCTCTGTCGGAGACGACCTCCTTAGGGAAGCCCACTCTGGAGAATACTCCAACGAGGGCTCTTGCCACAACAGGCGCTGTAGTGGTCCTAAGGGGAATAGCTTCAGGATACCTGGTGGCATGATCCACTACCACCAGTATAAACTTGTGCCCTGATGCTGTTGGTGGTTCCATGGGACCGACGATGTCGATCCCCACCCGTTCAAAGGGCACCCCACCACAGGCATTGGTATAAGGGGGGCCTTTGATGTGCCACCTGACTTACCACTGGCTTGGCAAGTGACACAGGAGCGGCAAAACTCAATGGTATCTTCGTTCATGTGAGGCCAGTGAAAGTGCGAGACAAGCCTGCCCACATCTTCGTCTGGCCTAAGTGTCCTGCTAAGGGAATCTCGTGGCCCAAGGTAAGGAGGAAACCACGCTGAGACAAGGGGATGACCAGCCTCCTGGTCATGCCAGGCTTGGGGTCTCTTGCCTCAGTGTACAGGAGTCCATCTTCCCAGTATACCTTGTGGGTACCTGTGGCGTTCCCAGCAGCCTCAGCAGCAGCCTGCTGTCTGAGGGGTTCAAGAGAAGGGCAGCCTAACTGGTCCTTCCCCAGGTCCTCTCGTGTGGGTCCCCCTGAGCCCAGAAACTCAACTTGATCAAGTTCGAGTTCTTTAGGTTCAGTTTCCCGCAATTCCTGGAGGCCGGCCTCCTCTGAGACCTGATCCACGACCTGGGGCAAGGGGGAAGGCGAAGCCTTAACCCGACTGCTCTTCTTCTTGGGTGGTGTCTGGTCCGTTGTTTCAGGATCCAGCACCGGTTCAGTGGGGCATCGTCTGACCTGTGACCTGGTCACAGCAAACACGTGTGCTGGCAAGCCTAACATCTCCATGTGAGTCCGTTGCTCCACTTCTGACCATTGTGATGACTCCAAATCATTGCCCAACAAACAATCCACTGGGAGGTCTGAACTAACAACAACCTTTTTCTGGCCATTTACCCCTCCCCAGGAGAAAGCAACAATCGCCATACTATGACTGGTAGTGACGTTGCTGGCATTGGTCACCAGGAAATCTGTACCTGGCATGATCTGTCCAGGGTCCACAAAGTTAGGCGTCACCATGGTGACGCTGGCACAAGTGTCCCTATAAGCCTGAGCCATTCTTCCATTTATTAAAGGCGTCTGTCGGTATTTGCCCAAAGTATTGGGACTGACATCAGGGGATATATCCACATCCCCTGTACAGACAAGGACAGCCTGAGTGAGCGTACCAGCTAAGCTGTCACACCCCTCAGAACCCAAGGTTAACCCAACTAGTCCCTTGGGAGGTGCACTACTACTGCTGGCTGTACTAGGGGGCACAGGTGCCTTAGGGGCTGCAGTAGCAGGAGTCTGCCCTCCTTTCTTGGTGCACTCACTAAACCAGTGAGTTTTACTTTTACAGTATTGGCACCATCTTTTCGATTGGCCTTCTTGATTCTTCTTTTTCTGGGAAGCCTGACCCCCCCCCCTCTTTGGGTTGTTGGGGACATGTCAAAGACTTCTGGTCAGTTTGTTCCCCTTTCGAATCTTTACCCTTCTGGTCTGCTTTCTTCTGACCACCCTGGTTCTGGCCCTGGTTTTGCTTAACCCTTGTTCTGCCCCATCTGTCTGCCTTCTTTCCCAAATTCTTGGGGAGAGGTCAGATCCGAGTCGACAAGGTGCTGATGCAACAACTGGTTCTGACAATTGTTTAAAATCTGTTCTCGCATGATCAAATTATACAATCCTGTGTAATCAGTAACCTTACTGCCCAGCAACCAGCCCTCCAAAGCCTTAGTGGCACAATCAACGAAATCAGACCAGTCCTGAGACTGAGTTTTCTGGGTATCCCTGAACAGCAACCTGTACTGCTCAGTGGTTAGGCCGAACCAATCAATCAGTGTGTTCTTCAGGATCTGGTAATTGTTAGCGTCCTCGACTCTAGTAGTGAGGAGCTTATCTCTACCTTTACCGTCAAAGGAGAGGCACAAGATAGCTGCCCACTGACTCTGGGGGATGCACTGTACAGTGCAGGCCCGCTCCAAAGCAGTAATCCATTTGTGGATGTCGTCCCCTTGCTTAAAGGGGGGCACTATCTTATTCAGGTGCTTAGTGTCTAAACTCCTGGGTTCCCGTGGGGGAATGCTGCCACCAGTGGGAATTGTCCCACTCAACTCTTGCTCTCGAGCAAAGGCGAGTCTCTCTTTGGCTAGGGCAAGTTCTTCCCTCGCGATCCGCAGATTGACTTCCCTCTCCTTTGCTTCGTACATTCTCCTCTGAGGTGATGTCATCCCTCTTCGAGCAGAACCTCGAGAGCCATTGGTTCGAGCGGATCTGTTAGAGCCTCTCGACAGAGACCTAACTCGTCCGTTCCCAATGTTAAGCTTGCCTGAGAGAGGGCCCAGGGGTCCCCTAGTACCAATCTCGTGCCGGCTTAAGTTGTCCTGAGTTAGCTGACTAACTATGACTGGACCTATGTCTGCCTCGTCCCCAGATGTCGCTGGTTCCTCGTCCTCCTCTTCGTCCTCGACGGAGAGATGGATAAGGTCCGGGTCACCTCGAGTTCCCTCGAGGGGAGGCATCTCCATTTCTGGATGAGAAGGGTCGGTGTTACCCGCCCTCCTAGCATCATAAGTCTCCAAGAGACCAATCAGAAACGGAATAGTAGGGTTTGCACCCTGTTTTAACTTCCGAGATGTACAGATCTGTCGCATCTCGTGGAAGCTAAGTGCAGCATATCTGGAGGTGACCTGTGGAGGGTCGACTGACACAAGGGGAGACTCAGAGTTTCCTCCTTTGTCCGACATGCTGCTTCTAGTGTGGTGTAAGTGATGCACCTACCTACACTATGGGTTTACCTACTGATCCCTTGCTAAGAGTTGTAGCCAAGGTGTGCTAAGCCTTGAGGAGCTACAACAGCTGGTTCAGTAGAACTCAGAGTATTCTAAGCTAAGTTATATGTACCTGGAGTACTTATGTGATCTTTCACAAGATATTCTTAGGATACGCGTGGTAAAACAACAGCAAGCTCAAATCCCAACCGCTGCTCACCAATGTGAGAAGTTGGCCCGATATGCAGCGTTCGCTATTCTAGCGACCACTATGTATCGTTCCAAACGACCCTTATGGTGATTGGTTGTAAGTCAACCTTAGACCAGCTATCCTTGTAGCGTAGATACGAGCAGTCTTCGGGCTAAACTCTAGAGGGCGTATTAAGCCAGCTGTAATACCATCACATACCCCTTGAACACCAAGTGAAAGGACACCACACAAGTGTTATGAAAATAAACAGTATATTTATTAGAATCACAACAGCCCTGTCCTCTTTATGAGGACAGGGTACTAAGCACAGAACCAAAGCTCTTAGAAAATACTTCAAGTGCACAATTAAAACAAGTGCCCGAGGGCACGGAAAGTTTAGTGGTCTCGGACGGACCCGATAAGGCAAGTCGGAAGCGAGGGACTCGGGACCCTAGAGTAAGGAGGCTATGCAGGCACCGAAATGCCGAAGTTACCTAGCCACGAGGGCTGCGGCTGCACAAGTCTTACAGGCGTCGGGGGTCTTCGCTGACGAGCCAGGAGCCGGAAGAAAAGGAGTTGCTGGCCGGCGACCAGTGATGAATAGTTCGTAGAGATCCAAGCCTGGATCAGTGATTGTTGATACCTGAAAGCAGAGGGGACCAAGTTCGTACTACTAGCCAGTAGTCAGAGGGTACCAGGAAGGCACCGGTTGGCCGTCACCTCGACTAGGTGAGTGGGCGACGCTAGGCTCTGCAGTCTCACGGACCAGGAGGAGTTGTCGGCGACCATGATGGAAGTGCGAGCTGTCCCACGAAGGTTGATGCTGTCGGCGTCGCTGGGCCCAGGATTGGGACAACAAGCCTTGGCAGATTTCAGGGCCACGTGGTGGGCCTAAAATGGCGTCTTGAGCGGACCAGGAGGGTCCGGGGTGCTCCTCTTGGAAAAGGGAGCAAGGGCCGGTCTGGAGCAACCAGACCAACAGCGTTGGTTGTTGGATGTCGTCAAAGAAGGGCACAAGCCAGCGGCTAGTGACCAGACAACGTGCTGAGCAGCGAGCAGAAGGGCCCCACGCAGATCGTGGAGATGCTGGGAGACTGCACTTCGGTGCTGGAGCTACTCAGGGTCGGGGCTTCTCGGACCCCAGAGCACTCACCGGAGAATTGCTTCGATGGTCGTGCTGATTAAGAAAGCGTGCAGGTTTTGATGATGGCGGTCCCTCGAGGTCTCGTCGCACCCACAGATCTCAGCTGAGCTGACGACGTGGGTAGAGGTCAGAGGTGCCAGGGAAGCCGGTTCTCGTCGAGCTGGGCCGTCGGATCCTTGAGGAAGGACTTGCAGCAAACCGCAGAGTTCTTAGATGGTGCCTGCGGATGCAGGTTGACTACTCCTTAGCCACAAGGGAGAAATCTTGAGAAGAGTCTCGAAGTCCTTTCGTAGAAAGTATTCTTGATTCAAAGATGATCTAATTTGGAAGGGTCCCCGCTCCGGCCTTTATCCTAAAGAAAGGGGTGGGTACATGACTAGGTCCTGCCCTAAGGGTGGGACCAGGAAGGGGGGTAGTTACACCCCTCTCCCCTGCTGGACTTTCCCCAGGTCATGGGCTGCGCGCCCCTGGAACTGGTTCTAGCCGGCAGGTGCGTAGTGAGCACCGGTGTGCCACTCCGCAGTCACCTTCTCGCAAAGCCCTACCTACCCAGAATACACAAACCCTGTCTGGGACGGTGCGAACACCGCCCTTGACAGGAAACCCTTTGTCCAAGCTCTCCTCGCTGGAAGGACTCCCAGCAGCAGGAGGTCAGACTCGCGTCTGTGGTGGCAGCGTCCATTTTGTGGAGCTGAGGCTTCAGTTAACTTTAACCGGGGTTCACAGTTACGTACATGTCGTGTCCCTCTAGAAGGGCGGAATGCTAACCTCGTCGCCAGAATTGGTGAGGGGGCAGCATCCCGATTCGTATGACACCTTACTCGACATGCCTTGATAACGCGATACCGAAGTTACCGATATGATATGCGTTATCATGGAACAGCCATTGGGTCTTGGTTCCGCAAGCTGCAACCGGGCTCGGCTCATGCCAGAGCCCAATTCACACAGTTCCATGCACTCTGCCTTCAGGATTGTCAAGGCCTGCCATAGGAGTGACTGATAGGAACTCGGGTGTCCATTTTAAGGTTAGGTATAGGGATACTACACCTACAGCAATGGGCGAGTACGCCACGTGGCCCCAGCTGTCGTGCAGCCAGTTGTGTCAGATTTAGGTGGCCATCCAGGGGTGGCATAATACATGCTTCAGCCCCTGGTAGGCCCTGGGTACACCGATGCCCTGAGTTACAGGGTCTGACAGGGTGGCCCAAGTCCAATTGGGTAATGCACCTAAGGTACACATATCAATTTAGCCAGAGAACAGCTAGGCTGTGGGTCTGATTGGCAGGCCCACAGCCCGAGAAAGTCGTAAACCAGTGAAACAAAAGCAAAAAGTCCGGTGATCATAGGATTGCAGACCCTACTCTCCTACACTAGGGATATGCGTTCCGCACTATTGTGATGCGATGGCGACAGCCTTGAAACCCAGGGTCTAGGGATATGTGTTCCGCCTTATTGGGATGTGTCGGCAATAGCCTTGAAACCCATGGTCTAGGGTAATGTGTTCTGCCCTATTGTGATGCGGCGGCGATCGCCTTGAATCCCAGGGTCTAGAAATATATGTTCCGCCCTATTGTGATGCGGCGGCGATGTCCTTTATACCCAGGGTCTAGGGATATGTGTTCCACCTTATTGTGATGCGGCGGTGATAGCCTTCAGAACCAGGGTCTAGGGATATATATTCCGCCTTATTGTGATGCGGCGGCAATCGCCTTGACACCCAGGGTCTAGGGTTATGTGTTCTGCCCTATTGTGATGGGCGGCGGCGATCGCCTTGAAACCCAGGGTCTAGATATATGTATTCCGCCTTATTTGTGATGCGGCGACAATCGCCTTGACACCCAGGGTCTTGGGAAAAGTGTTCTGTGCTTATTGTGATGCAGCGGCAATCGCCTTGAAATCCTGGGTCTAGGGTTATGTGTTCTGCCCTATTGTGATGCGGCGGCGATCGCTTTGGAACCCAGGGTCTACAGCTATATGTTCTGCCCTATTGTGATGCGGCGGCGATGACCTTTAAACCCAGGGTCCAGGGAGATATGTTCCGCCCTATTGTGATGCGCGACGATCGCCTTGAAACTCATGGTCTAGGGATATGAGTACCGCCCTATTGTGATGCATTAGCGATCGCCTTGAAACCTATAGTCTAGGGTTATGTGTTCCTCCCTATTGTTACTTGGTGGCGATCGCCTTGAAATGTAGGGTCTAGGATTATGCGTTCTGCCCTATTATAATCGGCGGTGTCCGCCTTGACACCCAGGGTCTAGGTATGTTTTTCTGTCCTATTGTGGTGCAGCAGCGATCGCTATGAAACCCAGGGTCTGGGTATATATGTTCCGCCCTATTGTGATACGGCGGCGATCGCCTTGAAACCCAGGGACTAGGGATATACGTTCCGCACTATTGTGATGCGATGGCAACAGACTTGAAACCCAGGGTCTAGGGATATGTGTTCCGCCTTATTGGGATGTGTCGGCAATAGCCTTGAAACCTATGGTCTAGGATAATGTGTTCTGCCCTATTGTGATGTGGCGGCGATCGCCTTGAATCCCAGGGTCTAGAAATATATGTTCCGCCCTATTGTGATGCGGCGGCGATGTCCTTTATACCCAGGGTCTAGGGATATGTGTTCCACCTTATTGTGATGCGGCGGTGATAGCCTTCAGAACCAGGGTCTAGGGATATATATTCCGCCTTATTGTGATGCGGCGGCAATTGCCTTGACACCCAGGGACTAGGGTTATGTGTTCTGCCCTATTGTGATGCAGCGGCGATCACCTTGAAACCCAGGGTCTAGAGATGTTTGTTCCGCACTATAGTGATGCAGCAGCGATGTCCTTTAAACCCAGGATCTAGGGATATGTGTTCCGCCCTATTGTGATGCGGCGGCGATCGTCTTCAGACCCAGGGTCTAGATATATGTATTCCGCCTTATTGTGATGCGGCGACAATCGCCTTGACACCCAGGGTCTTGGGAAAAGTGTTCTGTGCTTATTGTGATGCAGCGGCAATCGCCTTGAAACCCTGGGTCTAGGGTTATGTGTTCTGCCCTATTGTGATGCGGCGGCGATCGCTTTGAAACCCAGGGGCTAGAGCTATATATTCCGCCCTATTGTGATGCGGCGGCGATGACCTTTAAACCCAGGGTCCAGGGAAATGTGTTCTGCACTATTGTGATGCGACAGCGACAGTCTTGAAACCTAGAGTCTAGGTAAAGGTGTTCCGCCCTATTGTGGTGCAGCGGCAATCGCCTTGAAACTTATGGTCTAGGGATATGTGTGGCGCCCTATTGTGATGCGGTGGCAATCACCTTGAAACCCATAGTGTAGGGTTATGTGTTCCACCCTATTGTGATTCGGCGGCGATTGCCTTGAAACCCAGGGTCTAGGGTTATATAGCACAAAGATTGAATTCCTAGGATTCAATGCAGGGGTGTCTGGGCTACCGGCGGAGAAAGTGAATGATTTCAGGATGGCATTACTGCACTGCCTTGCTAAGGGAAAGGTGACTTTGCATCAGTTGCAGCAAGTGGTGGGACAGTTCAATTTTGCACTGCGCATAATCCAAATGGCACACCCTTTCTCCCGCTCCCTTGCACAGGCTATGTCAGGACTTAAGGGGTAGCACCATTGTTCCAGACCATCCAGCGAGGTCAAGCAGGACATGCTCATCTGGAAGACATTTCTGCATGATTTCAATGGTAGGGTGGTGTGGTCTAGCCTGGTACTATTATCAATAAATAATGTAACAGGCAACCATAAATCAGCACACTTTATAGCCATTTGAGGGGGATACACAAAAGCAGTATCTAACCTATGATTATGGCACACAGTATACCACCAAGCTTTATATGACACTTTTGAGAAGTCTTTCTAATTGACAGTAATTTTTTGAAAAGCAATCTCTATTAATAAATCAATAATCTTTCCATTAAGAGAAACCCCATCCCAGATAGAAGAGAGGCTGCCTAAAAAGATATGATTAAGGAAGAAAGGAAAGTGAGTGTCATAAAGCAAGTTAATTTGTGAGCAAACATGCTTCCAAAAAATGTGTTCTTGTGGACAAAGGAATAATATATGAAATAGGTCTGCATTAGGACAAAAGCAAGTCCAACATGTGTACGGGGTGTCTGAAAAACTTTTACATAAAGTGGCTGGCGTGTATAAGAGTCTATTATAAACAAAAAATAGTGTTTGTGCGATGTTTGCTGCTCTAGAAGCTTTTCGTAATTTAGACCAAATGCCTTTCCAAAGTGCGGGTGGCCAGCTTATCTTAAAGTCTCTTTCCCAAGCCTTTTCAGTTTTATTTGTCAATACTTTTTAAATGATTGTAAATAGTAGAAGCCCTGGGTGCAGTCATTAACAGTCATTAACAGGGCGTGGAGTCGTACAGAGGGTTCCGAGGTATTGAAGGTGATTGGTATGTCAGAAAGGTGTGAGTAGGTGTTCAAGACAGCTTTTTTGAGTATATTGTATTTGTGAATAAAGGAAGCCGGTAAGTTGAATGTCTGCATGAGTGTATCAAAAGGCAAAAATTCTGAGTCTAAGAATAATTGAAGAATCCATATCAAACCTCTGTCTCTCTAGGTCCTCCAATAAAAGGGTCTGTTATGGATTAATGGGTCATCATTATGCCAAATTGTTGAATTCAAAAAGCAATCTCTAGGATCGAGATTAGGATGAAAAGTTAGGTCGAGCAGTATGGATGTAAACTTCAGAATAGGAGTAGATATGGATTGTGATTTACTTGAGAAAGATAGATACTCATGAAATGAGTAAGGAGAGATAAACAAGGACAATCATCTGCAGAGTCAAACAACCATAGAGTAGCTTGACGTAATAAAAAAGCTTTATGATATGCCTGGAAATCTGAAAGTTAACTCCTCCATCTATTTTAGGACGGAATCATTTTAATAAAGACATTCGAGATTTCTTATTATTCCACAAGAAAGAAGATAAAAGGGGGTTAACTTTTTTAATTAATTTAGAAGTAATGGGGACTGGTATGTTTGAAATAGTATTTAAAACTATAGGTGATAACATCATCTTTCAGGTGTCCAAGCGACTCCACCATGACAAGTAAAGGGGATGCCACTTGGAAGTTAAATCTGAAATCTTTTGGATACATTTGTTCATACATAATTTACTGTTTCTGAAATTGAAGATGTAAAGTGGAAACCTAATTATTTAATGTGATTTGGACTCCATTTAAAATCAAAGGCTTGAAAATGTAAACTAAACGTATGTGGTAATATTTCGCATTCATCATTATTTCATTTGTATCTGTAAATAAGTGAAAAAGATTTCACCTCCGCTAGTAAAGCCGGGATTGATTCTTCTGGTTTGGATAAAAAAACAGAATATCATCAGCATAAGCTGCAAGTTTAATGTGAACATTTGGTGTTTGAAATCCAGAAATGTTTGGATTTTGACGTACTTTGGATAAAAATGGTTCTAGGGCTAAGTTAAAGGAAAGGAGAGAGAGGACAACCTTGGCGCACCCCTCTTCCTAAGTTAAAAAATTAGGAAATTAAGCCATTGGTGCAAACTGATGCTCGGGGAATGGAATAGAGGAGAGTTAACACATTTATAAAGTTGGGGCCAAAACCAAACCATTCAAGGGCATAATATTGGCATTTCCACTCAACTCTATCAAAAGCCTTTTCGGCGTCCAGTGCAATTGCCGCTAAAGGATGATCTAGATGTGAAGATTTAGATATCAAAGCAGAGCCGTGTGTTATCTGTAATGACTCTTCCTTTGACAAAGCCAGATTGTTCCTTTTCTAGTAAATTTGGTAGTTAAAAGTCAAGACGTACGGCCAAAGCTTTAGAAATGTTTTCATATTCAATGTTAACCAGCGAGATAGGTCTATAGTTTTTGCAATATTTAGAGTCTTTTCCTTCCTTGGAAATAAGACATATGTGGGCTTCAGAAAAAGAACCAGATGAATTTTTGGAAACACAATAAAAATGTATAAGCGAATGCAGTTTGGGTAATAAAAGTTTAGAAAAGTGGGCAATAAATTCGACGGTAAAGCCATCTGGGCCAGGAGCCTTATCTTTTTTGATGTGTTGAAGGGCTTTTAGAAGTTCTTGTTGGGAGAGATCCGCTTCTAAGGGCGATACATCCAAAGAAGCCTGTGGAGGCTTTTGGATGTTAGAAAAAAAGTCTAATAAAGAATGGTTTCTGATGAATATAAATATTTGTAAAAGAGAGAAAATTCATTTAAGATTTCAGCATCTTTAAATTTTAAAATTAGGTGCTCATTAAAGACATATTCAATGTTCAGTTGGTCTGACAAATCCTTAAGTAATTGGCTAACATCTTCCCTACCTTGTTTTTACCACCTTTCAATTTAGCATTAATAAGAGTTTTTAAACCGTCTTCTGAATGTGAGGTATAATGTAAGTGTTCTAATGCTTTGATGTCTTGAAGAAGGTCCCTAGTGATGATACGTGCAGCTTTTTGCTTCTTTGCAATGTAACGTAAAATGAAACCTCTCGCTGGCACCTTAAAGGCATCCCAAATAGTTGCAGGAGATAAGGAATCTATATTATTATTTTCAAAATATTAAGTGGAAAAGGAAGTAAATGCTGTAGTAAATTTAGGATCTAAGAGGAGTGTATTATTAAAACGCCATCTTCTCAGAGCGCTATTTCTGGGTAGTATATCAAAGCCAATTGAGACGGGTGCATGATCCGACAAGAGAAAAGGGCCAATTTCTGCATGAGTAAGGGATTGCGAAATGTTGTGGGAAACAAAAACGTAATCAATTCTTGATTTGGTGTGATGGGTTGAGGAATAGAAGGAATATTCTCTGGTGGTTGGTTGCAGAGGCGCCAAGCGTCAAGCAATTATGTTGATGTATTGTATGAGTAAAAGACTTATGTGATTTGTTGGGCACAAAGGACACTTTTGAATTCCTGTCTAAAAAGGGGTCAAACACCTGGTTGCAGTCTCCAGCTATAATAAAATGTAATTCAATACAGTGAAAAGGAAGCGTCTCCTACTGTAGGTGCATAAACATTACGAAGAGAAACTGAAACCTCTTTTAGTGACAATTTAACAATAATTTATCTCCCTTCATCATCTGAATCTTGCGACACCAACCTAATTGGTAGGGATTTACAACACATTATCACCACACCATTACATTTACTATATCCAGAAGAGAAAAAAGCCTCACCCACCCAGCCCCTTTTCAATTTAAAAGATTCAGTTTCTGTAAGGTGAGTTTCTTGTAAGAAAACAATGTCAGCATTTAACTGCCAAGTGTGATAAAACTCTTTGCCTCTTGATAGGGGAGTTTAGACCCCTAATGTTCCATGAAAGTAACTTAAGTGACATGAGATGGAATAATAAAAACAGCATAGAGTAACTGTCCAAACTGATAAAATAACAAATCCAACAACAGAGTGATGCAAGCTTATAGTACACAAGTCCAATACATTGCAAAAACACTGTATAGCATGAAATGAGAAGAGAGAAAAAAGAGATGGTGAGATAAATCAGAAATATTGGAAAGTATAGAGGGTGTCTGATCAAAAGAAAGAAGAGGTGAGAGGTTCATAGATGAAGAGTCCAAGCTTAAGACAACAAAGTCGAGTACATTAGAAAAATAATTTGTACCATTGAGAGGTAAGAGAGAAAAGAAAGAGAAGAATGGACTTACAACATAGGGAACAATAACAAATATTTGAGCGAACATGGAGATTAAAGTTGATAATGGTCACATAAGAAGAGATAAGTGAAGAGACTATATGATAAAAAAATAAAGTAGAAGAAAATATCACAATACAAAGAACAAAAAAAAGAAGGAAATGTGGGAAGACAACAAACCTACAAAGGGAAGATTTCAGGGAAACAGGAGGAGGGAGGATGGAAAAGCAACACATCCGGATCAACCGAACGGAAGACCGGGAAGAAACTATGGTACAAGGGTCTTACATCTGTGGAGACGAATAAATAATTTTAAAAAATTAGAATAAATATTAGCATAGGCAAGAACAAGTGAGAACAGACAATAACGTTAAACAGATTAAAATCTAATGAACTTATATGATAACAACAAGCTTATCAAAAGACTAGAACAATTCATTACTTGAGTGCTAGGTAACTATGAGGAGAACAACAAAATCTGAACAACCTATGAGTGAGGAAAAGAGAAAAACAACTATTCAAGCATTAAATGAAGTAGAGGGCCCTGTAGAGTCCATAACATCTGTCTTGCATGAGTTTATGAAACTTTGTAACCGGGTCGGATCTTCGTACGTTGTTGTTCTATTGTTGAAGAGACACGGATGAAAAAGGCCATACAGAGCTCCCATGGAGCGAAGGTCAGATCTCATATTAAGAAAGGCATTACATCTATTAGCAGTAGCCTTTGCGTAACCCTGTGCGAAGAATAAAAATAAGCCTGACCATGTAATTCTCTGAGAAGCTTTGACTGCTGATAGAACTCTCAACAAGTCTGTATATTCCAAAAAGTATAATATGACTCCTCTTGGTCTTTGTGAAGGTGAAGCATGAGATGAAAGGCAACCTAATCTGTCAGCACGTTGAATATTGAGCACAGTTCCTTCAGGCTTAGATTTTACTGTCGGCGTTGATTAATGATTTAATTCTGTAAGAGGATGGTAAAAGGGGGGGGGTTTATCTTTTTTTAAGAACACCATTATTATTGATTTCCACCAGGACAGTGGGGATATTCCCCTTTGTGCACTCAGGAACGTCACCAGCATTAGCCGTTTATCTTTCAAGGGTTATTTTAACCCTGGTATCACCATTTCAGCATGGGTTTATCCCACGACTGACCACATGTGGTCTGTGATAGCTTTGATAGACTGGGCAGAAGCTATAAAGACCTCTATTGGAATCACCCTGTTGGATGCCGAGAAGGCACTCGACAGAGTGTATTGGCCATACCTGTGGTTGGTTCTAAGTCTGAAGGGATTTGGACCTGGCATGCTTCAAGCAATGAAGTCTTTATATCAGCTACCTACTGCGTGTATACCCTTATCTGGTAGAGAGTCATAGCTCTTTACAATCAGTCGCGGAACGCGACAAGGCTGCCCGAGTTCACCCTTACTATTTGCCTTATATATTGATTTCTTCGTATCTTTAAATCAGTCTATTGATATCAAACTAGTTAAAGTATGCAACATTGAGTATAGAGCTCTGGCCTATGTGGACGATATTGTCATTGTCACTACTGACCTCCGTTCCGCATTGTCAACAACTGAAGACCGCGCATCACAATTTGGGCTCTTGTCTGACTACCAGCTAAACTTAACTAAAACTCAGATTTTATGTGTTGGGGTAACCATCCGGACGGTATTCCCACCGTCCCGGAAGCTACCTACTTGGGAATTATTCTCTGCTCACCTATTAATCAGATCCCTGAAATTAACATGAACCCAGTATTAGACAAAGTGAACTCTACCTTAGAGCGATTAAACCATCTTCATTTAAAGCTGTATGGGATGTCGAATGTTTTAAAGATGCTCCTGTTGCCCAAGTTTCTTTACCTGTTCAGAACCATCCCACTTGAATTACCAGCTGTGTGTTTTAAAAGACTTGAGAATATCAGCTCTAGATTTTTATGGGGCTACAAAAGGCACAGAAGGGCATACAAAAAGATGGTGCTCCCTAGAACTTGCGGGGGTTGGGGGATCCCGCATTTTTTGTTTTATTATTGGGCGGCAGTTTTGCAATTTATTTTGTAGTGTTTTTATCTAGGAACCTGAATCAATATTACCATTTTATGCCCTTACACGGCTATAATCAATAAATATCCCTATAATGGCATAAGAAACAGATCCATATTTCAGTAAATCGCCCTTGCAGCCCAAGGCATGGCAAAAGCTACTTCCTTAGATTCCTAGAAAGCACAACGAGTTCTTTCAACACACCAAATCTCCAGCAACCTGGGAAATCCCCGCTTGCTTTGTTTTGATGTGTAATAGAACTCCTGCGAGCACTGTAAGAACGGCCAGTTCTTAGTGACATCTTTATTGACGTCTTATGTACAAACCTTACGTCAAACTCGGCACTTTTCAGGTATAAATATACCAACGTTGCCTTAAGCAAAGACACGGTGGTGGTTCTGGAGCAGAGCAGCTAATCTACTTGCCGAGAGCCCAGCAGACGCGGAGAGCCCACGGACGCTGCCCCTCCTCTTTGACGCGCTGAGAAAGACGCTGTCTTTTCTCCTGCCGAGAAAATCCAGCTCCGGCGTTTCCAGCCTACCCTTGCGGGTGACTGGGATATCAAGTCCTGAGAGAGAGATACCAGACCTCCTACATTCTATTCCCAAGGTACAGTGCTGACTAAACCCTTAGAGAGAATTCTTGAGTCAGATTCTTGGCAAAAACCTACTTAACTTAAACTGCTACTTACTTACTCCTTCCCACGTATTAGGCTTAGGTCAGGTACACCGGGGTAGGCGTATTTTAGAAGCGCCAGTTGAGCACGTTAGCCTATGTATATATGTATATATATTTTATCCATTTTAAAGTGTCTTATTGCTAAGAAACCATATCAATGCTTTTACAGTATTATTTTATAATACTCCTTTTACTGTACATACTTTACTTTACATTAAGTATTGCAATTGTGGCAATTCATTTCTCTTGCATGAGAAGGTAGACTGCTTAATAAATAGTACCTTTTATTGAAAACGCCTGTCTCTCTATTCTCTGCACTCTGGTGAAACTAAGAATGCACATCTGACTGAGTGAAATAGCTGTCTATTGTTTTCACACGACTCTAGAGATTGACTCTTATTCTGAGGGAGCAAAGTTGTCATGTTTATGCGGTTCTCGGAAGCTGAATCCCTTCTTGTCTGAGCCAGGGAAGCTGATCCTTTCCTATTCAGTCAAGAAAGTTTCCAGTGCCCTCTGAGCTAGCTGGCGCAAACCTAAATTAAGTCTAACATAGTCAGCAGTGAACTAGACGACCTCAGTCCTACGTCTACACTGCTGTTCATGTTATTCCAATGCGCAGGGCCTATAGGGAAAATAGGAACTACACTACAATTTCCCCTTTGGTGGTTGGAGAAAGGGCTCGGCTTTTGCCTTGCCAAAACCCTTCAATATATGAATTCCGGCTGGGTGAAGAGGCCAATAGTTGTTTGGTAACATTTCTGGAACCCAGCAATTTAAAAAAAACTACGTTTTAAATTCATAAGGCTGCCTATGCTGTCTGGAGTCGGGTCAAGCGGCATTTGGGTTTGCTGAATATAAATACCTACACCCCTTTTGAAACTGCAGGTGTACTCCATCTTATCTTTCGAGATCAAACTATTGTCAAGTGGATCTGCCGCTTAGGAGATCTTTGTCCAGATGACCCATTTCCGTCCTTTACAGAGCTACAATTACAATATGGTTTACCAAAACATGATTTTTTTTTAATACTTACAAATCTGTCGTTTTTTGAGTACGTTAGGCCCGGCTGCTGTGTTCCAACTCAGAAAATGTCCTTTAATAGAGCGGATAGGGAAAGGGATGCCTATTGGTTTTTTCTATTCTAATTTGATAAAGCTATCAACAGATGATGTACAGCAATGTCAAGAAAAGTGGGTAAGGAATTTAAACAAAGAGGGAATTGATTTAAACACATCTATCGCCTTGGCAAATGAAGTCTTGTTGACCGGCAGGATGCGTGCACAGCTTTACATGGCTATTTTTGATTTATGCTACACCCCGGATAAAATTTCTAAATGGGGCACAGGAACTGGAACTAAATGTAACAGGTGTGGTGCTTTCGCTGCAGATGCTTTGCATATGTTCTATTCGTGTTTTAAACTAACGGTGGGCGGCCAGCTACGCTCCGTCTGCGGAGTGTGCGTAGTGCCGCCTACTCCGCATTTTGCAGAGCTGGCGGAGCCAGGCGGCACTACGCACGCTCCGCAGACGGAGCGTAGCTGGCCGCCACCGCCTCCCTCCCGCCCTCCCTAAATACTTTGAAATAAAAGAATCAAATAATTTAAAAAGCACTTACCTTGCCGCCGCTGCCCGCCGCGTCCCCGGGGCTCACTATCTTCCGTCTTCCGTCATCTATACTAATGAGCATGCGCGGGCGGCCGCGCATGCGCATTTTCACGAGAAAATGCGCATGCGCGGCCGCCCGCGCATGCGCATTAGTATAGATGACGGAAGATAGTGAGCCCCGGGGACGCGGCGGGCAGCGGCGGCAAGGTAAGTGCTTTTTGATTCTTTTATTTCAAAGTAGTTAGGGAGGGCGGGAGGGAGGCGGGAGGTGGGGCTGGCGGCCAGTGGTGTTTGCGGAGTGGGGCTACGCGGAGTGCGGAGGTGGGCGTAGTTTCTCGCCCACTTCGCGTAGCTCCGCGAAGCCCCACTCCGCGAACTCCGCCCAGGGTTATTTTAAACCGGTGGACTTGTTATCCTCAATTCAAGGTTTTCTTGCATTAATATTGGGAACACCAGTTTGTATTACAGGGGAGCTGGTATTGATAGGAGTTAAATCAGATTCTGAAGTGCAAATAAGATCTAAATTTATGACCCCTTTTTTTGTTTATTTGCATGGCGATTTTGCGTGCTTTTATCACGAAAGATTGGATTTCCCCTGATCCTCTGTCATTTTCAAGAGGTATGGGAAGAGAGTAATGGGGCGAAAATATGGGCTCCTGTGACGGAGTGGATTTAAGAGACTGTGAGTTAGGGTTTATTTTGGACGCAGCCTTGGTTGATTGTTAACCATTTGTATGATTTTTCTTATCTCTTTCCCTTTTCTTGCTCGCTTTGCTGTTTTCTTGATTTTCCCGAATGTACTTTCCTGATTTGATCTTTATGTATTTGTGGCCATATTTGTTAAACTTTGTCTTTTGTAGTGTCTTGATTTTGTTTCCACTTACCCACCGCTGATTATGTTGAAGTATGATTATTCCTTGCATAAAAGTTTAACATTAAAAAAAAACAGTTCCTTCAGGCATGTGAAGCAGCTTAGGGAGAAATGATTTAAAGAAAGCAATTGAGTTAGATCCCTCAAGACCTTCTCCCAAACCATATATACGTAAGTTGTTCCGTCTATTGCGATTTTCCAAATCCTCTATCTGTGTCTGAAGCGTAGAAACTTGTGAGTGTAATTGAGAGACATTAACACTAGTTTCTTTTAAGGAGGAAACAGTATGCTTGACCGCAGAGACCCTCGTGTCAAGTTGAGACCAATTATCTGTTAACTTGCAACTTGGTGTTTGTCTCTTCCATAAATGGTCGAAGGGCTCTAATCTCCTCAAGCAACATTTCCAGAGATACAGGTGAAGTGGATTTGGTTGATGAGGGAGGATCTTTTTAGAGACATTTAGTTACTGATTTTCCAGGAGTTCCAGAGGATCCATTGTCGTTGTTGTCAAACTGCTAGATGTGGACAGCAAAGAGTCTTCAAGCTTGGAGAGCTCAGGGAAAAGTTTTGATTTTTTTATACAATTATGTTTCTTAATTGGCGTAGTGTCTTGAGTCTGCCCATAAGCGTTATCTGAGCCTCCTTTCAAATGTAAAGATGCAAGTAGTAAATAATGAGGTTTAATAATCACCAAGTAGCGTAAGCTACAGAGAGGGTGGTTTGACCACTATGTTGACTGTCATAATAAAGATGTAAATCTTATAATCCCTTGTAGAATATTTTCGTGCTCACCTCATACTGATTCAGCACATGGAGATTGTCGGCATATGTTTCCTGTGAGGTATACACAAAAAAGCTGCTAGGGTCATTCCTCACAGATCCTCCAGTGAGTGTTCAACAAAGAGATGCTGCGTCAACCTCAAAGGTGTGTATTTATTCTTTTTTTTTTCTCCTCATGTGGGCTACATCAAGCTATGATCAACTCAAAAGGTAGTCACGCGTCCGCTTTCATGAAAATCGAAATGCGGGAAAAATGCAGAAACAAAATGGCGGCTGCGACATCACGCGGCCGCAATTGCAGCGATTTTTGAAGCAAAAAGTGCCTGCTTGTCTTATAAAGGGGGCTCCAGAGGTTGTATGGTGCTTGTCATATGCTCCGCCATCCGCTGCCTTCACTAAAGGGGGTCCCAGCTCGGTTCGCATGAAAAACCACGATCACGGTAAAAACGCGTAAACAAAATGGCGGCCGCGTTAGTACCCGGCCGCAGATACAGCAATTATTAAATTAAAAAGAAAAAAGCACTTTCTTAATTCAGAGAGGGGGCCTCAGAGGTCACATGATGGTCATCACTTACTCCGCCGTCTGCTACTGTCACCAGCGTCGCTCCATGCCGACTGGAATGCATGGAGTCCTCAAGACCTTGACGGGGAATAGTAATTTTTTCCCCCTCTACTATCCAATACTTACCCTACTGTTGCTCTTACTGGAGTGGGAATATTAATTTTTACCCATCCACTATCCAATACTTTCCCTACTCTTCCACTAACTGGAGTTGGAAAATAAGTTTAATTCCTACGCTATCCAACACTTACCCTACTTTTGAACTGATTATATTGTGAAATGTAAGTTTAAATATTTTTCTAATAGTTTAATGTTTTAATTTATTATAGATTTTTGTTTTTCATATTTTAAATCATTATGTATTTTTTTATATTATTTTAAAATTTAAAACTTTTAACATAAATTAAAAATAATAGTTGATTAATTCTTTTAAAGTAAACCTATATGTATAAATTTTTATGTTTCTGTGTTTATTTTTTATTAAGGTAATTTGTTACATTTTGTTAAAATGTATATTAAATGTATTTTATTGAGTTAATATTATATTTAATATTTAATTTATTTAATATAGTTTTATTTTATCTGTATATAAAATAAGATATTTAATACATCAATATTTCACTGGAGTGGGAATAAAAAATGTAAAACCTCTGCTATCCAACACTTATACTACTGTAACATTCAGCGGAGTAGGAATAATACTTTTACCCCCCCCCCTCCACTATCTAACACTTTCCCTACTGTTGCACTCTTTAGAGTGGGAATAGTAATTTTTTGCCCTCCGCTATCCAACACTTTCCCTACTCTTTCTCTCCCTGGAGTTGGAATAGTATTCTTTACCTCTCTGTATCCAACATATATCCTACTGTTGCACTCAGTGGAGTTAGAATATCAATTTTTACCCCTCCACTATCCAACACTTTCCCTACTGTTGCACTCAGTGGAGTGGGATTAGTAATTTTTACCTCTTTGTATCCAACACTTATCCTACTGTTGCACTCAGTGGAGTGGGAATAGTAGGGGCATATTATCAAGCACTGCGTTAAAATTATCACCGATTTAGCTGCAGAAAACTGCCATTAAAGCGGCGATCATAGGCTTGATAATATGTCCTTAAGAATTCCAATAGAAGCCCATGTTGACACCAGAACTTGGGTTTCTATTGGAATTCTCAAGAACCTATTATCAAGTCCATTATCGCCGCTTTAGCAGCAGTTTTTTCTGCCGCTCAAGCGGCGATAATTTTAAAGTCGTTTCTTGATAATATGCCCCAGTAATTTTTTCACCTCTTCTATCCAATACTCTCCCTACTGTTGCTCTTACTGGAGTGGGAATAGTTATTTTTACCCCTCCACTATCCAATACTTTCCCTACTGTTGCACTCAATGTAGTTGAAATAGTAAGTTTAATTCCTACTCTATCCAATACTTTCCCTACTTTTGCACTGATTATTTTGTGAAATTTAAGTTTAAATATTTCTCTACTAGTATTAATTTATTAGAGATTTGTGTTTATTTATATTTTAAATCATTAATATATATTTTTATTTTTTATATTTTTTTTTAACTTTCCCTACTGTTGCACAAAACTAGAGTTGGAATAGTAATTTTTCCCCTCGCTATCCAGCTCTTTCCCTACTGTTGCACTCAGTGGAGTGGGAATAGTAATTTTTACCTCTCTGTATCCAACGCTTATCCTACTGTTGCACTCAGTGTAGTGGAAATAGTCATTTTTACCCCTCCGCTATCCAATACTTACCCTACTGTTGCACTTACTGGTGTGGGAATAGTAATGTTTACCCCTCCACTATCCAATACTTTCCCTACTGTTGCACTCACTGGAGATTTTTAATTATTATTTTTTTTTATTGCATATTTGTATAGCGCAAACTATCACCCAAAGGGTATCCTGGCGCTTTGACTTACCAAGACCAACGCAAAACACAGCACTACACCGCCCTGGGGAATAGATGGGACTTCAAGCCTTTCTGAAATGAGAAGAGTTCCCCCGTGCTCCTTAGTCACTGACAGAGAATTCCAAAGTTTGGCTGCATTGTATCCAAAGGAACGGCCTCCCATCCGTATCTTCCGGATCTTAGGGACTGTGACCAGATATGCCGATGCAGATTGCAAGGTTCTGGAGGTCGAATACCAGGAAAAAAGTTCTTGTAGCGGGACAGGTCCCTGATCATGGAGGGCCCTAAACACTATACACAACACTTTAAAACAAATGCGCTGGTGGACAGGTAACCAGTGGAGGTCCTTAAGCGCAAGGGATGAAGAAGCCGAACGCATTCGAGAAAGGGCCAGTTTAGCAGCCATATTCTGGATGCACTGCAATTTTCTGATCAAAATACCAGGGTCAGTGCGTTGCAGTAGTCAAGCCTACTGAGAATAATACTACGCACTACTTCTGGTCTAGCTTGAGCCGGAAGCATAGGGAGAATCTTACGTAGGATGCGGAGCAGCATCATACATGTAGCAACAGTTTTGTTTACAAAAACATTCAGCTGCAAATTTGGTCCAAACATAACGCCCAAATTACGAACTGAATCTGCTGCCGCAGCTGTACCCTGGAAAGCAATGGGCCAAAAATCCACCGGCAAAGGCCGAGGAATGCGATCCATAGAGCAGTGCAACACCTCAGTTGGGATAATACGTTTAATTCTAACGCTATCCAACACTTACCCTACTTTTGCACTGATTATATTGTGAAATATTGTTCTAATAGTTTAATGTTTTAAATTATTATAGTTTTTTTTTATATTTTAAATCATTAATATATATTTTAATTTTTTTATATTTTTTAAAACTTTTAACATAAATTAAAAATAATAGTTAATTAATTGCTTTAAAGTAAAGCTATATGTTTAAATTATTATGTTTGTGTGTTTATTTTTTAAATATCTTATATTTTATTTAAAATATATATTAAATGTATTTTATTTTGTTATTATTATATGTAATATTTAATTTATTTAATATACATAGTTTTATTTTATATGTATATATAAAAGTAGATATTTTATACGTCAATATTTTTACATCAATATTTTTGAGTCTATATTTTTTACTTACCTGTTTTAGTATAGGAGTCGATATTTTTGTTGTCTATATTTTTTTGTCAATATTTTTAGCATCTTCCTTTGTTACATTGTCGGTGAATCGTTTCAGACCACTTGGAGAAATAATCAACCACCACAATTACAAATGCAAGACAGAAAACTGTCCAATTATGAATAGAACACAAACTGACTTGCCTATCTACCATGGTATCCATGCCAGGTCACCAAAAGTTTTACCACAAATATCTCCTAGTAGCTGATATTCCAATATGTCCTTCATGGGAACAATCAATATTTTGATTCCTTAATCCAAATGGAGATACAGATTTGTAACTTCTCATTACTATAGCATATCCTGCAGCAAATTTCTCATGAACTTTGGCAAAACCCATTACTATCCCACACTCTTCAGGCCATCCATTCTTACTGAATATAATGATTTAATGCAAGACTAAATATATTCTATGTTGCTCACACCTTGTATCTTCATCAATTACTGGACACTTGTCATTTGTTACATTAATGCCAGCATACACAAATGCCACCTTACAATCATAAGATTCCTGTCCTCTTCCTTAAAATACCCTTCCTCAACTATAGGCGGTCTCGACACTCAGTGAGCATGAATATTGTTCTTACCCGGTACATACTCAGTCCTATCTAAATGAAATCCATGTAATCTGTATGCTAATCTAGCTAATCTGACAGTCATTATACATCTCTCACCAGAGGATAACAAGTTTTCAAGCGAATGTGGTCTGTTTTTTTAAAAAAATTCCTCCACATAAAAACACCCTAAAACGTTCAGAACTCCAAACACAGGCGGGACATGTCCTCTCTATAACAGTATAGTTCCTTTCAGCTTTGCATTATGCTCTAGATACATAAAATATAATGAATTCCTTGCCATTTTCATGTTGCATTAAAACAGTTCCTAATCCACAATTACTTGCATCTACTAATACTACACGCTTTTGCCAACCTAAATGGTTTAATACATGGCGCGTTTACAATTTGTGTCTTGAACTCATTGAAAGTATTGATTAGTAGTAGCACACTAAGCATTTTTTAAACAATTTTTTTAAATACTTGGTTTTGAATTCGTAATTCTTAATAATTATGGAAATAATGACATTAGGAATTGGAAGGCTATAAACCATGGGTACTCACAAACTTTCTCTCGGGGGCCAAATTTACAGTGTGGTTTGTGGCCGAGGGCCGCACCGGTGGGGGCGGGGTCAGAGGGGAAGGGGGCGGGGCTAAAGCAAAAAACAATTGTGACCATGAGGTTGAACACAGGTCCCTGTAGCGGACACCTTTGTCCACTGAGCCACCAGACCCAGCATACATGCATCTCTTTCTCTCTCTCTCTCTCTCTCTCGCTCCCTCCCTCTCTCCCTCTCTCCTCTCTCTCCCTCCCTCTCTCCGTCTTCCTCCCTCTCTCTCCCTCCGTCTGTCTCCCCCCTCTGTCTCCCTCCCTTTACCTCCCACCCTCTCTCTCCCTCTCTCTGCCTCCCTCCCTCTGTCTCTCTCCCTCTGTCTCCCTCCCTCCTCTGTTTCTCTCTTCCCTCTGTCACCCTCTTCCCTCTGTCACCCTCCTCCCTCTGTCTCCCTCTCTCTGTACCCCTCTCTGTCTCCCTCCCTCCTCTGTCACCCTCCTCCCTCTGTCACCTTCCTCCCTCTGTCTGTCTCCCTCTGTCGCCCTCCTCCCTTTGTCTCCCTCTATGTCTAACTCTCTCTGTCCCCCTCTGTCTCCGTCCCCCTCTGTCTCCGTCCCTCTCTGTCTCCCTCCCTCTGTCTCCTTCACTCTGTCTCCCTCCCTCTGCCTCCCTCCCTCTGTCTCCCTCCTCTGCCTCCCTCCCTCTGCCTCCCTCCCTCTGTCTCTCTCCCTCTGTCTCTCTCCCTCTGTCTCCCTCCCTCCTCTGTCGCCCTCTTCCCTCTGTCACCCTCTTCCATCTGTCGCCCTCCTTCCTCTATCTCTCTCCCTCTGTCACCCTCCTCCCTTTGTCTCCCTCTATCTGTCCCCTTCTGCCTCCCTCCCCCTCTGTCTCTGTCCCCCTCTGTCTCCGTCCCTCTGTCTCCCTCCTTCTGTCTCCCTCCCTCCGTCTCTCTCCCTCTGTCTCCCTCCCTTCCTCCCTCCCTCCCTCTGCCTCCCTCGCTCTGTTTCTCTCTGTCTCCCTTCCTCTCCCTCCCTCTGTCTCCCTCCTTCCGTCACCCTCCCTCTGTCTCTCTCCCTCCCTCTGTCTCTCTCCCTCCCTCTGTCTCCCTCCCTATCCCTCCGTCCCTCTCCATCTCCCTCTGTCTCCCCCCCTGTCTCTCCCCCTCCCTCTGTCTCCCTCCCTGTCTCCTTCTCTCTCTGCCTCACTCTCTCTCTGTCTCTCTCTGTCTCCCTTCCTCTCTCTCCCTCTGTCTCCCTCCCTCCTTCTGTCACCCTCCGTCTGTCACCCTCCCTCCACCTCTGTCTCCCTCTTCCTCCCTCACCTTCCATGGCTGCCAAGGTTTCAGATCGATATGTGTGACATTTTCATAGTTTCAGTGTAATTATAAGTGAAATTTCTACAAATGTGAGTGACATTTCCTCGCAAACATAATCAAGCACTGAAGACGATGCAAACGTATAAATATCAGACATTACACCCATTTGAACAAGAGAAACGGCAAGAAGGTCTTAAAAGTACTGCATCGCACCAAAAATGGAAGAGCACCGAGGGACCCAACTGTAATAAACAGGATGTGAGAGACCATACTTCCTGCAATTGAGCCTCATGTTCCATTATGCTCTGCCCACCCCACTCCAGGGTATGCCATATCTGAATGAATGTAGGATTTGTCTGTATTATAAATGCACAGGAACAAGTGTTTTTTAAAAGAAGACTCAAGCTTGAAGTTAATGTAAATTATCCCTGCTGATAGGATAATGACGAATGCAGCTCAGGAGTGTAATCCTCTGAAGCTAGGAGAAAGGATTCCCCGACTGTCACCACTGCGTGGGAACGATTTGTTCTATGCGTTTAGCCTGGCACCATGACCTCGTCACACTGTTCCCTAGAGGGAGACCCTCGTCTGCAGAAAGGACGGTAGGAAAGTAATATCTGCCAAGTCAAGCAGACCGCGATACCAGTACAAAGACAGTGGTGCGTGTAATATGGCGCTACAAGTGTGCAGAAAGCAAGTTGGCATGTTAACTGAAAGGGGGACACCCGATATCGTTTGAGTTGCTGGTGAATATATACGTGTGACAACCAAATCCAATCTTAAGTATTCCTCCTTGTGCAATCTGAGTTTTTTTCCCTATAGCCCAACGTGCTATTTAGCTGAGTCCTGCAAAGGAGGGTTCGAGTTGGAGGAACATTATGCCATTGCAGGGGAGGCAATGAGTGCAATGCGAAGAACCCACGAATGAAGCAAGAGATCTGTGAAGGTGTACCTCTGTCACCCCGCCGGCCCTGTGTGTGTGTCAGCCCGGGCTGAGACAGCTTCCTCAGCGCACACACACTGCCATGCCCCAGTACTTCACAGGTCTGTAAAAGACCATTCACATGTTAATGAGGCTTTGTTGTACTTCACTTCTTAGTGCCTCTGCAGCTCCCCTCAGACAATCACTGAAATCCCCCTCTCCGGCCCCCACAGAGCCAAGTCTCTTGAGTCCGCGCTGCTGCGGCGGCATTTGCTAAAAAAAAAAAATGTAACACGGGTGTCTACAAGGTCCGCGGGCCGCACAGGAAGGCTTACCGGGCCGCTGGCCGCCTGCGAGCCGTACTATGAGTACCCCTGCTATAAACTGTTCTTTTGAAGTAGGGGGTGGGATCATCCAAAATTGCTTTTACACAGTAACGCTAGGGATTTATACCCAAACTGCTTTTTTAAATGACCCAGGTTTTCTACTTCATGTTTGTGAAATTTACATTTTGTTAGTTTTAATGTTAATTCTTTATCAGTTACTGCTTCGAACATATTATCTTAGTTTTTGTCATGTTCTGCTGTATCTTGCCCAAGAACTAAATTATAATCTTTAAAATGAACAGTTTCTGGTATATATATATAAGTGTCTGTTTCCAAAGCACAGGGTTGTCTTTGGCATCAATGTATTCCTTCTGGTGTGATCAAAGCAGTTAACATATTACAATCATTCTCCAATTTGACCTGAAGATACATTGACCTGATGATATATGCCTGCCAAATCTAATATCGAAAATACAGTTGTCCAGCTGGAGTAGAAACCATTTCATGAAGATTTGGTAACGGTTGAATGTTCCCCCAAAGGGCACTATTTAAATTGCGAAGGTCAATGCAAAACCACCTTATGCCTTTACAGAAATAACTACTGGGAAATTCCCATGGAGAGGATTCTACAGGTGTTATATTTATATAAATTGTCTGGCACATCTTTGAGTTTCTCTCTGTAAGTAACTGACTTCATGCAGTACTGATATAGCCTCTTCTTTCAGTATAATACAATATTGTACCCACATAACTGGTCCAATTTCCACTAAACGCATCCTTGCCTTTTAGTATGAATTTGTGTTCAATTTCACTTACTTGTTTGGTATTCATTTGATCATACACAGTGTTACAATCAATAGTATTTATTATAGTAGAGGATTTGGCTAGGATCAGGCCTGGCTCTCATTTCTTCTTGTTGAGGCCAGCCTAAACAGCGATTGGTGAGACAATATATATATATCCATATGTATGTACTGAATAGTTAGTTCTAATTCTCTTCTGCACTATCTCAACCTTCTGAGTAATCGCTCTTCTCTCTACCCAAGCTGCCAGCAGGGCCTTCGCGGCACACAGACAAGTTCCCACCTCCCTTACACATTGCATTCCAGCCCTGGACCAAGGTCCTCACTGTGCCCCCCTCCCCTTTAGACATCCACACCTTTCGCTTTATACGTCCTTCTCTCTCTTTCTCTCTCTCTTATATCGTCCCATGCACATCTGGTACCAATGACCCCACATAAACTCCTATACTGGCTCCCTGTCTCCCACATTAGCTAAGCTCATTAGGGTATTCCAAATTCATAGTGATCGTTTCTTTCTCAGGTCCCCGACAGCTGCTATAGTGTAAGATATGGTATAGATGGTTCTGTTCAATGTATGTCTGTGCTGCATTTCTATATGTTTAATTATATTTGACATTGTGCCTTCTTTCTCTAGTATTGTATATAATGCCCATACACTGGTCACTCTGGGAAGAAGGAGCCTGTACTGCGTGTTGGCCAACAAGCATTTGTATCTACTAATCCATTTCATCTGTTCCCTAGTTCCCTCGCCCCTGTTGTCTAGTGTCTAGCTTTCGTTGCTCCAGTGACTGTGTAAGAGTAATTCTCTGACAATGCTTGTCTCTTTCTAGATACATACATCTTCCAACACATATATCACCCTCAGAAATCCAATGAATCTAAATTTAACTAATCAAATCAAATTTGTAGTCTGTATATCCAGCATGAGATATGTCAGGAGAATATACATTTTACTTGCCTGTGACTTCTTTCCCAAGAATGTTATACCAAGCACAGTAACACATTTTCATTAATTCGTATTTCAAATGAAAGGTCCTTTTCCAAACTAAAACTAAAAAGGTGTTGGGGTATTGTTCCAATTCTATTGCCTTAGGCAGTTTTACTTCAGTCTGTAAGTTGACTCTCCTGATGTTAGAACAATATACTCTGCTAAAATTTCCCATTCTGATTCTACTTGATCATACTTTATCAAAAGCAGGACCATTCTAAAGTTACCTGGATGAGTTAATCTACCACACAAATAGCAAGTAGTGTGCTCTTTTTTCGGGTCTTCTTTGCAATACAATCTTTTATTTTTTGTTTTCAATTATATTTCTATGTACAGCATTGATCTCAATGTTAGGATCTCTTCTAATTTTCCACACACATTGCTCAGAAATGCCATTTAACCAGAAATCGGGGCTGAAAAATCTTCAGTTTCTGTTAGAAATAAATTAACAATAAATACCACCCAACTGGGTTTGTGTTATAATGGTGTGTGCAACACTGTGTTTGCGTCAGCTTGTAGTACAAATTCTCTCCCAGCATAAAATGGCACCCAAACAGGGAGAATGTCAATCCCAAAAATATCTAAGCCAATGCAGGGTGTGGTGTTTGACAAGTAAGTGTAAGGTTGTATAGGGTGGTGTTGAGTGTCATCACAGCAAACAAGAAGTAGCATGCAGAAGGCACCTTGCGCTGGATTCAAAACATGGGACAAGCAATGTAAGAATATGTCCATACATGCTCATCTTTTTAAATGCAAATTTTTCTACTGTTCTTTCATAGGTCTGATATGGCCTGAATGTAATCCAACCAACTCCTTTAAATGGAATACAGGTATCCGGGTATCAATTAGGTTGTTGTTGCATTACCAGTGTTGTGGGAACACTTGAACATGAAAATACACACTCAGGAGACTATCTACAACAAAATTAGTTTAATCTACAAACATCTGCTCCCCAAGTGTCCAGCAACTGATTGTGAATGAAGCTAGAGCATTATTTTTATTCTCCAATAACATTCTAGCCCTCGCCTGCAATAGTGTGAGTGCAAACTGGAAAGTAAACACTCTTCAAATGATAACACTCCACACCTACTATAAGAGTTAAGACCCTTGGTGGCAGATTTACTAGAACTGGCGCATCTAAGCATATTAGCATGGATGCGCCAGTAAAGACGCAACACATAAAACTACGCTTGCGCCACCATGGATTTGTCGTATTAACAATGCGGTGCACCTTGGCTCAAGGATAGTCAGATGTGTGTTGCATCTTTTGTCGTGAGGGCAGCGCATTGCTGGGGTCGTGTTTCAAACCAGATGCAGCTCCAGCAATGCTCAGGGTGGCCTATACCTTACATGATGCATCACTCCTTACGCCTGCTTCAAGCAGGTGTAATGTTTTGATGTAGCGGAGTCGTAAAAGCAACTCAGTGAAATCTAGTAAGCGTCACTTTTACGAGGCTTCCTTACGGCGGAACGCCCACCCTGCATACATTATACCTGACACAGGTATAATGAAGGGCAGCACTTTACAACGTGACGCATCTCACTAGATAATTCACGTTGTAAATATGTTGCAAAGTGGCGCATTGTTTACCACGACACTGCATTACAGAAGTGACGCAACAGTGACGTAAGTTGCTTCTAAATCTGCCCCTTGGTGTCTTCTTTGATGAAAAATCACCTGGGTAAGTCAGAAGTCAAAATAGACCTCAGTAGAGAGTCCTAACCATTAGAACCACTTTATGGGACAAAGAACCAGAAATAAAAACACTCGGTTGAGTAAAAAAGTTTGTTTGATCCTTATGGGACACAATTTGTGGGGTCCTAAAGGAATGGATGAGCGTCCCTCGGATTTCTCCTCGTCGTTATATCCATGTTAGTGTAGTACTGTACCCAACTGCTCGAGCTAGGTACTGTATCAGAAATGTGGTATCAAGCTTTAAAACTGACCATATAGGGGAAATTGTTCTGATGTTAGAGTCTATAAACGTGAGGGGTAGCAGACAAAAATATTTATCGTGCATGTGTCTGAACAAGCAATATATATTTTAATTGCAGTGCAGCTGCACGTAGTAAACTTGTTTGTTTACTTGTGTAAACGAATTAGTGGAACTTGACAAGTTTTACTAGTATGAAAACATACTTTCAGGTCAATATGTTTGACAAGCTGGTGCAATAAATATTGTTTTTTTATTAAAGACATATGCCATAAAAATAGAAAAAAAGGAAAACACAGAGCCACCTTAACATGGCTCCCACAGGCTCGCAATAAAAAATGTTTAAAAAAATCCACCGTAGCAGGTATATTAATAATAATGTTTTTTTTCAAAAGAACAAGCCTGTGATGTGTGTTTTATGATTATATTAATATTTGTGTAGGAGATTGGTAGAAAGCACCACCTAACCAAACACTCACAAGACAGGCAGCTAAAATGCTAAAATTGAATTTAAACACTTTATAAAGCAACTTTAAAAAGGAGGTGAAACATAAATCGCCCTCAAATTGGATACCTTACGTGCATGCATAATAAATAACTTCTATTGTTAATATGAATTTTTTTTTTAAAAAAACACACTTTGAACAAGATTTATCACTGAGGGGAAAGGAACTACTTTAGACAGATGTGAACAATGTGGACATGTTTTTTGCAGTAACTCGAAGAGAAGCTAGCCAATTAATAAAGTGGGATGTCCGTCTGTCCCATGCTGTATGCTTTAGTGGGCAGAAGCAAAGTGTGAGTGACAATTTAACAGATCAATGGATGAAGCCTGTTGAGCAGACGTCCCTCTACGTATGTTTATTATGTATGAATAATTTGAAAAGCAATAGTCTGAAGAGACAGGCAAAGCTGTTTCAAAGGCCAGACTTAAAGGCACGCTCACAAAAAAGAAGTATATATATATGCCCACTGCTCCATAGTGAATAGTGGTCTCTCTCCAGTAGGAAGAATAAATCTGCATTCGAGAGTCCCACATATTGAATAGTAAACATATTACAATGGAACATTAAACTGAACTGTGTCCATGAATAGTAATGAAACTGACATGCCAGTGTTATAAATTGTGATATGGAGCACCCGTTGTTAACCTGCGGGTCACAGACCCCCGGGGGCCCACGGTGCCTACTCAGAGGGTCCGTGACTGCATAGAAAATAAATATTAATATCATATTAATAATGTATGTAACCATAAAACAAACTCTTAAAATTACAAATGATAAACTGCTCTGTAAATTTGAAGAAATTTAAAATTGGAGGCCAAAAATTAGGTTGTTATCCATAGCTAAATTAATGGGAGTAGCACAAGTAAAGCAAACAGTAGTACGGACAATTGGTGGATTCAAGGGCTAGCATGCACCAACAAAGAGAGAGAAAACAATCTGAACAAACAAAACAAACTGATATGCTAGAATCTAGCAGATTGCTTTGCAACTTAGACCTAAAACCAAATTCTAAAGAGCTCCAACCTTCCCATTAAACTTTCGATTTTCTATATTCTTTTGTCTGTGAATTAAAATAATATTTCATAATTTTTGTATTTGTCTGATCTATATTTGTTTCTGTGATTTTTTGGTGGAGGTTAGTTTCAAAGTGTAGACATTGCTTAGGTGGGGCTCCTCGTCTTCCAATAGCGTTTCATTGGGAGTGGTGGGGTCAACAGAAGTCAAAATGTTAAGAACTTCTACTCTTCACTAAGGTTACTACCAAAGTAAGCATATTGATTAGTACAAACTGATATGCATAATGCCGCTGCATTCAAATACCAAGACAGTCACAGGGAGCACTTGCAGATCTACACTGATCTCCACCAGGCATTAATATCACATTCCTCAAATCTCCTGTTGAAACTGTTATACTGAGGGATTGAAAACTTCGCTCTTTCATTTTACATATACTTTAGTTCTTAGTGTGGCCTCTTAGCTTAGAGTTGCTTATTTCTTAATGTTTTCTCCACTGGCCAAAACCGAAACCTTTTGTTGGGAATCTAGGTTTCTGATCTAGTGTGAATTACAACAACCAATAAGCAGTATCCTCCTACTCAGACCAGCAGCAACATTGTTGAAGGAACAGATTTAATTTCTAAATGTTCATATTTTTAGCTGGTTCCCTTTCATTTCCAAAGTCATTGACTGACTTCTTCCACGCCAAGGTCTTTACTTCAGATCCTTTTTTAGGATGGACATATGACTGAGTAGAATAAAGTGGAAGAAGAACTCCACTACAAATTTTCAAATAGGCGTCAGCTGGGGGTTACCAAGGGTAGCAGCTTCTACCTCTGACCTGCCCTCACTACTCTTGGCACTGCCCTTCTAACCCCTGATCTCATAGTCTGGAGGGCAGAGCTCAAACAACCCTGTTTATCTTCTGTAGTTTCCACTTTTCGCCATTTTTCTGGACACTCACCTGCCAATAGAAGGCGGTGGAAGAGCTCAGGATGGAACAAAATGTGGTGTCACTAGTCTGTGAAGTCTCTTCCGCTACCCTTGCGATTTGGGTGAAACAACGTCTTCAATAGTATTAGTTTAAACCTTGTACACTGCTGCCTCATGCTATCTACTGATGCTAGAATTTAAAATATTTCCCTAATATATATCTGAATTCTGAGGATTTCAATTTTCATCCTAGTGCCACTTTACAGTTCCCTACTGGGACTGGCACTATTGAAGCAAAAAAAGTGTACGGCAACAGGAGGAAACTACCGCACAAATTTACTACGGGCTTGCATTGCCTTATTGTCACAAATGGTGACACAAGGGTAACGCAGGCCCTTAAGCACGTAATGCCTTGCATTATGCTGCCCTGGCACACGTTCCATGGATAGAGTGTGGCTGTTCCCATGTATTTGCACACGATTTAGTCGCATTTCCAGATTTACTAACACTAGTTAACCTGGGAAAGCTTCAAAATGGTGCGCCTTCCCAGGGGAGGCGTAACGAGGAGAACTATGTGTATTTCTCTTCGTTTTTTACTCTTTATACATTTGCCACATTCTGAGCACACAATGAAAGATGAAAACGCTTCGGAGGACTGTCTTCGTGCAGGAAGGTGCCCCCTTCTGCAACGTAGGCACCTTTGCACCATGGTGCAAGCGTGCCTGCATTGGCTCTTCACAGCCACTCGCGCGGCTTTAGCGCAGATGGAGAGCGGTTATTGTGCAGTATCTAAATAGATGCATCACTTTCCTGCTCTTCGCCATTTTATGCAGCACAGAAAGTTGTCTTGCTGTGTTGCACTGTGTCAGCTTTTAGCAAATCTGCCCCTGGATCTGTAGAGCTGAGCTCTACCAGTAGCAGCGACAATGGAGGACTAACAGTCAGGTGGAGAGGAGACATAGCCGTAGAGATTTAGGGTTAGATTAATAATAATTGTATTCATTTTTAGGTTCCAGTTGTCTGAATTTGTTCAAACCCTGCTGGATAAGTACCAGCAGTTTCCAATTGGCCAGCTCACATGTGAGGCCCAAAATGTGTCATTTCGCCCCGCCCTCCCTCCTAGGAGCCTGGCTTGCACCGTTTGCATGGCCTTCTAAATTAATTACTCAACGCGCCGTTAACGGCTTCCTTGGCAGCGCTCCCTGGCTTACAAATTACCGAAACCTTTCAGCGATGTGGCGAGAGACAGGCATCAGGCGAGGGGAACTGGAGGAACTGGTCCTGGGTGTTGCATCAAGATGGTGGCGCCGGGCCAGGGATACCTGATTCGTATCTGCAGCAGCCTGGCTTTCACAACGCAGCCTGTTTGACTTGGAAGGCGCTTTATGTCTCAAACAATGGAGGAGCACAGCTTAAAAAAACCTGTTGAGAACGTGGCTGGAAACGCTCCAAAAAGTTTGAACCTTTTAATTAGCTCGAATGTTCTGATGGTTAGACAAATAACTGAAATCTTTCTCGCCTCCAGGTTTTCAGGTCGTGTCCATTACAGTGGAAAATATCTAAGGTTTATTTATTTTTTTCAGTGAATAAAATATGCGAATTACTAGAGAAAGTGATTGGTGAAGGTGAGCAGCAAGGACTTTACAATATATATTGAGTTGTTTTACTGCCCTACTCCTTGGAGGAAAAAGGAATAACGTTAATAAATCACAAGACGAGATTGGGTCTTATTGGGTAAAAATGCAGCATGATATAGAATCCGTGTACAACAAGATCAAATATATAACTTGGTAGTTATCAGAATGCTAAAAGTATATTGACGCGTCATGCAAGTAAATTAAAAGACGGTAAGCAAATATTAGTTTCACAGCAACCGAGTAATGTGATTAAGCAAAGCAGCATAAATAACAATTATAAATCAATGTGTTACTAATTACCATTAATATGAACATACTCATTAAAAAAATATGTCCACGAGCAAACACAGAAAAGGCTGGCTCCTTAAGAGTAACTGTGTGGCAGGGGCCAGGTGTGTGCTAGACACTGAAGACAGACTGCAGATCGAACCTCTGGGTGGGGTACATAAAATTCTTATAAAAAAGGAAAGCAGTGACGGACTCCTGTCCTGACGAAGGCAATGCTATCAGAATGCGTGAAGAGGCAGGCATCACGCATCGATGTGTGCAATCACATCTCTGAGATGAACTGAACAGGCATTGATTGATGGAGTAGGATCGATAACTTTGAATCATGTATACATTTGATTCTTGGAGCTGATCATGTGAAGGGGCCAACTATGTAATAATCCTAGTGATCTTATATTGTCCCAATGGAGGAGTTCAGACGCCTTCATAAGCCCTAAAACCAAAGGCGCAGTGGTTTGCATATGTAACGAGAACCTTGAAAGTTCTATATAGGATGAGATTATGCATTACCATGTCTGTATGTTTTGTATTACATGTTTGATTTCGTGCACTTTTATTGAAACAGTTGGTTTATCAATGCAGTGCTTTAAATGGGCCGATACTCACCGGTACTGAGTACCGGCACTGCCGAATTTTCTTGTCGTCAGTACCGGCACTTCTCTGCAGCCAGGGAAGAGTACCGGAACTCTGATCATCGGCACGGCAGACGCAGGTTATGCATCTCCTCAAGCTCAGGGCAGTCGCTGCTGAGAGATTCCAGCAGCGCCTCCTTGAATGTCCCAAGACTGCAGGGTGTTGAGAGGTCTTACATCACGCTGTGATTAACAGTGCAGGGTCTAGACAGACCCTGCACCAGGCCCGGACTGGCCGTTGCGGGCACCGGGCAATCCCCCGGTCGGCCGCATGGGTGGGGGCCGGTTTTGGGCCCCAGGGGGCCGTTTTTGTTACAGGGCCGTTTTTGCAGCATAGCTGCAAAAACGGCCCTGTAACAAAATCGTCCGAAAACCGGCCCTGGCAATGAGTGCGGTCGCACCCCCCCCTTCAACCACCCCCCCTCCCCTGAGTGGGGGCCGGCCGAGCACTTTGCCAGGGCTGGTTTCGGTTCCCAGTCCGGCCCTGCCCTGCACTGTTCATCAGATGCGCAATGACCATTCCACTAAAAGCGATTTCTCCCGCCCCCTCCCCATTAGGTGAATGAAATGGGCTGGGACTGTCAGACAGTCATCCAGTCCCATTTAGTGTATCGCACTGGCCCTACTAAAACATGTGGCTGCACAATCCAATCCTCCACCAAAAACGTTCCTCTTTTAATCTTTATGTTTAGCACAGGAGCTGCTTCCCTTTGTGTGCCCTCCACACCACCCACCCCAAACACAAATTGCTGCATTTAGCATTTACAAGATAACACGGACTGGGCAGCAGGGTACTGGGACAATGGGTGTGAATTCAGCTCTGCCCCTAGGGCAATGCACGGCAGGGAATGTTGGAACACTCCGGGGAATTAGCTTCCATGACAACTGTTGATGCATTTGGTTGGGGAAAAGACGAGAGGAACATAGAAGGACGAGGGAGGGAGGAATGTAAAGTGAGTAGATAGGTGAAGTTAGGATTTGCCGCTTTTTCAGATAAAAATGATATTTTTTTGGGGAGAGTGTTTTATAGCTCGAACTTATTTGCTGAGTTCTGAAATCATTACTGGACTTAAGTGTGAGTGTTTGCTCATGTCTGTGTGCTTGCCTGCTTGTGTGTGCCTGCTTTTGAGTAAGACAGAGGGAGAGTATCAGGACACTCTCAGGAGATATATTAAAGGGAATGTGTGGAATGCTTTTGTGTACGTCTGCTTGTTTCTATCTGTGTGTGAGCTTGAGAATTATTATGCCAAACAACAATAAATAACAGTAGGACATTAAGGAACAGCAAATGTTACAAAACAAGGACATTTTAACATCTCCTGTTTGGCTTTCATTTTGTGTAATGAGTTAACCTGTTTCGTTTACATAAACGCATTTTATGTGTTATGATATGTGCTGCAACTGGTACAGAAGCCATCAAATACCATCAAATCTTGCCCATAGCCCCGCCCCTAGCTCCGCCCACTTGCCACACCTCTAGCTTATTTTATTGATTACCTGCACTTATTTTTTCCCATTTAAAGCACTGTCAATCTGAAAAATGTTAATTAAACTTACTAACGAATTGGCAATCGCACTCCGTGGAGGAAGGTTTAACTGAAAATGTATCCCTTTCTCACTTGATTGGGTGCACACGGGTATTGCCCTCTGACCCTGAGCATAAGATAATACTGAAAGGAACACATTTTTTTAGAAGGGAGAAAAGCACTATGCACTCCACTGCATAATATAATCCTAGTTTGACCAAATGGTCCTAGCTTTCTAATGATTCATCAACGACTTGTCACTGTTCATCCATATGTATAATATCTTTATTTATTCACAAGAATTCTTCTGCAACATATAGTGTGATGACATCACACTATGTTTGTTACATATCCCATAGTTTATGTAACCCTGAAGCATTTCACACCCAGCCCTTCTTCAGGGTATTAGTTTCCTATGAAGTAATCAAAACATCCAATGACCAGTATAATGCCAAGTGGCAGGACAGCCAAAAGAAAAAACTTCAATCTAAAAATATATCAACAGGAAAAACACCGGGTGCTAAAAAATAAAGGGAATAAACAGAGCTTTGGTGAACCACAACAGTGTGCAATAAAGAGGCTGTGAGCATATATCCAAGAGCCGGCCCAAAGTGCCAACCCATGGGTAGAATCATACAAAGTTCTAAGCAAGTACGCAAATGCGCTGTAAATCCATTAGTTATTGCGGGTTTACATGGACGGAGCAGAGTTACAAAAAAAACATAAAACAGAGGAATAAAGATGAAATCATGGTGTTTTTAAATAAAATGAAACAAAGAAATAAACGCAGTGCAGTACGGTGAACTATTAGCACTTTCTCGAACAGCGTGGTGCATTGTACCATAGTAAGTTACTTTATAACGGTGCTATTAGGTTAAAACAACGCCTTATATAAATCGTGAGCTATAGAAAACAGAACAGTAAATAACGTACCTCGATGGGATAGAAGACACTCACCAGTAGCGTGTCAACTAATTGCCATCATGGAGGGATATGATTTACATTGCAGCATGTGTGTATCGAAATTAGACTAGTAAGAGTGTAAAGAGTGAATAGTAATAAGAACAGAGTGATTTTGAAAACTCGCATACCTCAGTTCCCCAAAACTACAAGCTTTCCATAAACAAATACAGACAATGCAACATATATAGGTTGAGCCAGAAGTTAGAAAACCAAGCGAAATTAATACGATAAAAAAATGCATGTTTAGAATACACGTTCACAAAATATGTTAAGAAAATACAGTGCAATTATGATACTGGAGAACATCAGAGGCAACAACTGAAGTCCATACAATCATTTAAACCTTTGGGGGTAACATTATTACGTTTTTGCATCCAATACAACCTCCTCTGTAGTAGGTGTTTCTTATTATCCCTACCCTCCCTAGTAGGAACGGTCTCTAGTAGTAAAAATCTTAATTGCCTCACATTATAACTTTGACTGTTGAATGTTGAAATAAAGAGCAATGGTGGATCAATCATTCCTGTTTTGAAAGTCACTTTTATGCTCTGTTAGTCTAGTTTTTATTTCACGTTCTGTTTTCCCAACATGAGCGAGCCACAGAGGCCTGTGAAGCGATAATGTTCAGTATTCAACTTACTCCCCTTTTCAACCTCAAAGGCTTACTGATATATCGCCCGCCAGGAGCACGCGCCCCCTTTTTATCCAGCTTGGGGTCGATATTGGAATCCATAGCACTTGATGATCACTGCATGGTGCTAGGGGATTTCAATTTCCACCTCGAAAAGGCCAGCGACGCCGATACAGCTTGTCTCTTATCGGACATGGAAACGTTAGGGTTGCATCAACTTATTTCTGCCCCCACCCACGAGGCCGGTCACACCCTTGACGGCATATTTACCAATTTGGAGACATTACACATCTTAGCTCTCCTTCCTAGGCCATGGACCGACCACCATGTCATATCAAGCAAATTAGCCATTCCCGATACCCCCAAGACGCGAGCGGTTAACCATGCCCCCAAACAGGTGAGGGCATGGAGAGACCTAAACCCGGAGACACTTAATACTCTCCTGGTGAGTACTCCGCCTCTGTTGTCCGATGATCCCAGTGTCGCCACAGATCAGTTTCATAACAGGCTCAGTCAGGCCACACAGGAGCTAGTGCCACTAAAATCTGTTTCCCAGAATCGAGCTTCCCCCAGCGCACCCTGGTTCTCTGACGAACTTAAAAAGCAGAAACAAACTAACAAACAAAGAGAAAGACTCTAGCGAAAGCACTATGACCCAGAGAGTAAAATACTATATAAAGAGTCACTCACTCGGTACAAACACATGATTGCGGAGGCAAAAAAAGCTTACTATGCCGAACAAATAGACAAGGCAAAAAACTCATGTAAGGAGCTATTTCATATAACTAAGCGTTTGTCAGGTGCAACGCAGGATCTCACACCCCCTCCTTCACAACATCTTTGCGATGCCCTATCCGATTTTTTCTTCAAGAAAGTCAATGATATCTTCCAGGCTTTCTCCCTAAACACCAATATCGATCCTCATCCCCTTCCTCTTACGCCGCGTGACAATATAATTACACGCTTCGCTGACCTTACTATGGACCAGACGCAGAGCCTCATTTCAAGGATTAAACAGGGTCAGCACTGGATCCTTGCCCACTCAAAGTGCTTACACCAGTTATGGACACGCTGATTCCGGTCATTACACAGGTCAGTAACGCTGTGTTCAGATCGGGCATTTTCCCTGCCTCCTTGAAACACACGTTGGTTAAACCCCTACTAAAAAATTCAATCTTAACAAAGATGAACTAAAAAACTATCGGCCGATAGCCAGTCTCCCCTTCCTGACCAAGGTCATAGAAAAAGGTATGAACCAACAATTGTCGGAGTTTGTTGAGCGGCACCAGTTGCTCGACAACACTCAGTACGGTTTTCGCAAATGTCATGGCACGGAGACCGCCCTCCTAAAAGCGGCAGACGATATCCGAGCCATACGAGATCAGGGGGGGACAGCAGTCTTGGTCCTGCTGGATCTCTCTGCGGCCTTCGACACGGTCGACCACAAGATCTTGGCCGACCATGTCGAACGATTAGGGGTTCAGGAAACAGCGCTGGACCTACTTGTATCATTTTTGGCTAACAGAACTCAGGCGGTATCCCTTGGACCATACCAATCTTCTAAGGTGTCCTTGCCATGTGGGGTCCCCCAAGGCTCGTCCCTAAGTCCGCCACTCTTCAACATCTACGTGTCAGACCTTGCTAGTGTCATCAAAGCTTTTGGGATGAGCCTGACCTCCTACGCCGACGACACCCAATTGGTACTGGCCATCAAAGGGGATGGGGAAGAAGTGGCCAAGTTATTCACCAGGGGAATGGTGGCCATAGGTGACTGGATGGCCATGAATTGTCTCAAACTTAATTCAGATAAAACTGAAGTGGTCATCTTCGGTCACCTCTCTCCGGGCTGGTCACCAGTATGGTGGCCAACATCGTTTGGAACTCCTCCCAGCCCAGCTCTTAAAGTCAGAAATCTGGGCATTACCTTTGATGCAGGTCTAAAATTTTATGGCACACGCCAACAAGACTGCTGCAACTGCTCATATGAAACTTAGAATGATCATGAAAATACTACCTTACCTACCTGACACTGCTGGGAGAACTCTGGTCAGCTCACTAGTCCTGTCCGCACTGGACTATTGTAATGCTCTATTCCTAAATGCACAATCCCAGGTGACTAACAAGATGCAGTCAATTCAAAATGCTGCTGCCCGGATGCTTGCGGGACTTCCCAAGTTTGCATCGGTTTCAAACACTATCAGGGAACTTCACTGGCTTCCGATACGCAGCCGTATCAAAATTAAATCATTGTGTATTCTTTACAAGGCACTCAATAACCAAGGCCCCCACTTCCTTAAACATAATCTTCATCACTATATCCCAACCCGTTCCCTTCGCTCCTCTCATCACAATCACCTAGTAGTGCCTCATACTAGAACAGTCACTTGGGGTGACAGGCGCTTTCTGGTTGCCGCCCCCAAACTCTGGAACACCCTTCCTCATCACATTAGGACTAGCCCTTCCCTCTTCATATTTCGCAAACAACTTAAGACTTGGTTATTTGACCAATAGTTATACTTTTTGTAAGGTCTTCTAAAACACTGATCCATCCCTTAAGTCAGCGCCGAGACGCCTACGGGTATTCGCCGCGCTCAATAAATGTCAATAAATAAATAAATTTCAATAGGTACAACATGGTCTTGGAATTACATTTGACTGAGGTGTAAAGCTTAATCTTGGTTCCTTGAGCTGGGTGTGTTATTGTGGTGCATTTTATGATGTTATTACCACTGCCACAATTAGGGCAAGCTTTGGTTCTTTTGTGCACCTTTTTGTCCTGTGGGTCATCTAGTTTGTCTAAGACTACCTTAAGATTCTTAGGTCTTTCATAAGCCAAAAACGGCAGTGAGTTGGAAATCCCTTTAAAGCCATTTTCGGTCTGTAACCCTTGTTACGGTTGCTTTGCTGTTTAAATTTGTTCACCATTTTATCTTTGCTAGTGTTATAGAGGTTGACATTGGAAGCACTACATTTTATTCTCAACAACTGAGAATAAGGTAGGTGTCTCTTCGATTCATGTTGGTGAAAGCCGAAACCAATAATGGATCAGGGATCAATACTCAATAAAATAATAATACAATGGCCCATACACATTCACCTAGATTCCCTGTTACGCTGGGGTCTATGTATATGTACATTCAATTTCCTTTTTCTTTCATAAGTTCACATATGACATCTTTTAACATATATATAACTTTATATCAACTCTTCTTCCATTTGGTCGATGGACCAATTAGTAGAATAGTTGATGGTAATGATAATACTCTTTAACTGACTATTCTGTCAGCTAAATAATCAGAGACTTTCGTTAAAGTTATTAAGGTATTTTCTAAAAATTTGAAAATGCTCAGTTCATACCGTCACAAAATGCAAATAATGAATCTCACAGAGGTAGAGATTAACATTCACTAATTAAAATGACGGAGTGGATAGATTAAGAGACAAAAGTCAAATATGATACATAATACACCTAATGGAAGGGATAGATGAAGAGACAAAAGTTTAATCTAAATAATACATATCAAAGTACCTATGACGGATGTAGGAAGGTACATCCTGACTATGGTTGCCCCCAACTTTTTGCCCTGTGTTTTAGCTGGTTTTGGACATAGTCGACCTGGGACCCTGCCAATCAGGACCCCAGGCCTACTGCTCTCTCTTTAAAATGGATTCTATGTACCCTAGGTGCATTTACCAATTGGTACTGGGCCACCTTATCAGACCCTGTAACCCAGGGCGTAGGTGTACCCAGGGCCGCCAGGGGCTGTAGCATGTATTATGCCACCCCTGGCTGGCCTCCTAAATTTGACACAACTGGCTGCATGACAGCTGGGGCAAAGTCGTGTAATCACCCTTTGCTTTAGATATAGTAGCCCTATATCTAACCCTCCAATGGACACCCGAGTTCCTATCAGTCACTCCTATGGCAGGCCTTGACAATCCTGAAGGCAGAGTGCATGGGCTCGTGTGAACTAAGCTCTGGCCCGAGCCGAGCCCGGTTGCAGCTTGCGGAAACAAGACCCAATGGCTGTTCCAGGATAACGCGTACCATATCGGTAACTTCGGTGTCGCGTTATCAAGACATGTCGAGTAAGGTGTCATACGAATCGGGATGCTGCCCTCTCACCAACTCTGGCGACGAGGTTAGCATTCCGCCCTTCTAGAGGGACACGACATGTACGTAACTGTGAACCCCGGTTAAAGTTAACGAAAGCCTCAGCTCCACAAAATGGATGCTGCCACCACAGACACAAGTCTGACCTCCTGCTGCTGGGAGTCCTTCCAGCGAGGAGCACTTGGACAAAGGGTTTCCTGTCGAGGGCGGTGTTCGCACCGTCCCAGACAGGGTTTGTGTATTCTGGGTAGGTAGGGCTTTTGCGAGAAGGTGACTGCGGAGTGGCACCCCGGTGCTCACTACGCATCTGCCGGTTAGAACCAGTTCCAGGGGCGACAGCCCTGGCCTGGGGAAAGTCCGGCAGGGGAGAGGGGTGTAACTACCCCCCTTCCTGGTCCCACCCTTAGGGCAGGACCTAGTCATGTACCCGCCCCTTTCTTTAGGATAAAGGCCGGAGCGGGGACCCTTCCAAATTAGATCATCTTTGAATCAAGAATACTTTCTACGAAAGGACTTCAAGACTCTTCTTAAGATTTCTCCCTTGTGACTAAGGAGTAGTCACCCTGCATCAGCGGGCACCATCTAAGAACTCTGCGGTTTGCTGTAAGTCCTTCCTCAAGGAATCCGACGGCCCAGCTCGACGAGAACCGGCTTCCCTGGCACCTCTGACCTCTACCCACGTCATCAGCTCAGCTGTGATATGTGGGTGCGACGAGACCTCGAGGGACCGGCCATCATCAGAACCTGCACGCTCTTAAAAACCAGCACGACCATCGAGGTAACTCTCTGGTGAGTGCTCCGGGGTCCGAGAAGCCCCGACCCTGAGCCGCTCCAGCACCGAAGTGCAGTCTCCCAGCATCTCCACGATCTGCGTGGGGCCCTTCTGCTCGCTGCTCAGCACGTTGTCTGGTCACTTGCCGTTGGCTTGTGCCCTTCTGTGACGACGACCAAGAATCAACACTGCTGGTCTGGTTGCTCCAGACTGGCCCCTGCTTCCATCTTTTGAGAAGCACCCCGGACCCTCCTGGTCCACCCAAGACGCCGACAGCGACATCCGTCGTGGGACAGCTCGCACCTCCACCGTGGTCGCCGACAACGCCTCCTGGTCCGTGAGACTGCAGAGCCTAGCGTCGCCCACTCACCTGGTCGAGGTGACGGCCAACTGGTGCCTTCCTGGTACCCTCTGACTACTGGCTAGTAGTACGAACTTGGTCCCCTCTGCTTTCAGGTTTCATCAATCTCTACGAACTATACACCACTGGTCGCCGGCCAGCAACTCCTTTTTCTTCCGGCTCCTGGCTCGTCAGCGAAGACCCCGACGCCTGTAAGACTTGTGCAGCCGCAGCCCTCGTGGCTAGGTAACTCGGCATTTCGGTGCCTGCATAGCCTCCTTACTCTAGGGTCCCGAGTCCCTCGCTTCCGACTTGCCTTAACCTTTCCGTGTCCTCGGACACTTGTCTTTAAACTGTGCACTTGAAGTATTTGCTAAAGAGATTTGGTTTGTGCTTAGTACCCTGTCCTCATAAAGAGTACAGGGCTGTTGTGATTCTTAATAAATATACTGTTTATTTTCATAACACTTGTGTGGTGTCCTTTCACTGGGTGTTCAAGGGGTACATGTGTGGTAAACAGCTGGCTTAACGCGCCCTCTCGAGTCTTTAGCCTTAGACTGCTCGTATCCACGCTACTAGGATAGCTGGTCTATAGGTTGACTTACAACCAAACACCATAAGGGTCGTTGTAACGATACATAGCGGTCGCTAGAATAGCGAACGTTGCATATCGGGCCAACTTCTCACATTGGTGAGCAGCGGTTGGGATTTGAGCTTGCTGTTGTTTTACCACACGTATCCTAAGAATATCTTGTTGAAAGATCGCACAAGTACTGTTAGTACATATAACTAAAGCTTAGAATACTCTGAGTTCTACTGAACCAGCTGTTGTAGCTCCTCAGGGCTTAGCACACCTTGGCTACAACTCTTAGCAAGGGAAAAGTAGGTAAACACATAGTGTAGGTAGGTGCATCACTTACACCACACTAGAAGCAGTATGTCGGTCACAGGAGGAAACATCGAGTCTCCCCTGGTGTCAGTTGACCCTCCACAGGTCATCCCGTCAAGATATACTGCGCTTAACTTCCATGAGTTACGACAAGTATGTACCTCTAGGAAAATTAAGCAAGGGGCTAACCCCACCACCTCCTTTCTGATTGGTCTCCTAGAGACTTATGATGCCAGGAAGGCTGAGAAGCTTCTTAGCCCTTCTAATCCAGAAGGAGACATGCCTCCCCTCGAGGGAACCCGGGACGATCCTGACCTCATTCACCTCGCAACCGAGAACGGGGATGTGGAGGAGGATGAGGATGAGGATCTCTCTGGGGACGAGGCAGATAGGGGACAGGTATAAGTCGGCAGACTGACACGGTCCAACTTAAGCAGACATGATAGTGGTACTGGGGGACCCCCGGCGCTACTGTCAGGTGCGCTTAACATTGGGAGTGGACAAGTTAGGTCTCTATCAAGAGGCTCTAACAGATCCATTCGAACCAATGGCTCTCACAACTTTTCTCAAAGAGGGATGACGTCCCCTCAGAGGAGAGTGTACGAAGCTAAGGAAAGGGCGGCTAATCTGCGGATCGAAAGGGAAGAACTTGCCCTGGCCAAGGAAAAGCTTGCCTTTGCTAGAGAGCAGCAGTTAAGTGGGGTAGTCCCCACTGGTGGCAGCAATGTACCTAGTAATAGGGAAAAGAGTTTCGATACGAAACACCTTGGGAAGATAGTGCCCCCCTTTAAACAAGGGGACGACATCCACAAATGGATTACTGCTTTGGAGAGGGCCTGCACTGTGCAGGGTGTTCCCCAGAGTCAGTGGGCAGCTATCTTGTGGCTCTCCTTTGAAGGAAAAGGAAGAGACAAGCTCCTCACCACAAGGGTAGAGGACGCTAACAATTACCAAGTCTTGAAGAATACACTCGTTGAAGGGTTCGGCCTAACCACTGAGCAGTACAGGGTGCTGTTCAGGGATACCCCGAAAACGCAGTCTCAAGATTGGTCTGATTTTGTCGATTGTGCCACTAAGGCTTTTGAAGGCTGGCTACTGGGTAGTAAGGTTACTGATTTTAAAGGATTGTATAATCTAATTATGAGGGAGCAAATCTTAAATAATTGTCAGAACCAGTTATTACATCAGCACCTGGTAGACTCTGATCTGACCTCTCCACAGGAATTGGGTAAGAGGGCAGACAAATGGGTCAGAACCAGGGTTAGGCCTAAAAACCAGGGTGGTGACCAGAAAAAGGAATCGACCAAGCCTCAAGAGAAGGGTGGGGATAAATCCACAGAGAAGACTTCCCAAGGGCCCCAAAACTCCAACAAGGGTGGTGGGTCCCAGAACACTCCTTCCGAACAGAAGAAACCTTATTGCCATACCTGTAAACAGGTGGGCCATTACAAAAGTGATGCCAAGTGCCCTAAAAATAGCAATAAGGAAAACATACCCCCAAGTAATACTCCTAAACCTCCTGTTACCACTAGTGGTAATCCCCCAGGTGGTGGGAGTGCCCCCAAGAATGTGGTGGGCATTACTTTGGGCAATCAGGAGGACTATGGCTTAGCCAGGTTCCCTGACCACACTCTTGTCTGTGAGACTGGCATGGGGTTTGCCAACTTCACTACTGGACCCCACATTTTGGGCAAGTATAGACAAGAAGTTTTAGTGAATGGTCAGAAGGTTGAGGCATTCAGAGACACAGGGGCCAGCCTCACCATGGTGAGTGACCATCTGGTCCCCTCTGCTCAACTGACCCCTGGTTTTACTTATCAGGTGACAGACATTCATGGAGTGAAGAGAAGGCATCCCATGGCAGTAGTCAAGCTCAGTTGGGGTAATGTCACAGGGCCCATGAGAGTGGCAGTGACAGATAACCTACCTGTAGATTGCTTACTGGGGAACGACCTGGAACTCTCAGCATGGGCTGAGGTGGAGCAAGAAACTCACTCCAGAATGATAGGCCTATCCAGACAGGTTAGTGGGGCAGTAATAGCTACTGCCCCAGTCCAAGCACCATTCCTCCCTGAAAAGGTTGGAAGGGCAGTGGTAGCCACTGCCCAGGCTCAGACAGACTTTCCAGAGCAGGATAGGAGGGCTGTGACAGTCACAGCCCAAACACAGACTGAGTGCCCTCCTGAAAAGGTTGGCAAGGTTGAAATGGTCTCAGCCTCTACTCAGACCGATAGTGAGGTTGTGAAGCCTGAAACAATGGATCACTCCACTCAAACAGAGAGCACCGAGGAGGAAGAAGAGTCTTCCCCCTCCCAGACACTAGGTGAGAGCCAGCCTCCTCAGGGAACTGACTCTACCCCTGTTGAAGGAACTGCCCCAGAGGTAGTCAGGCCTAGCCTGGCAGAACCCCTGATGGCAGTGGACCCTTCCCAGGTGGGACCCAGTCTGGAGCAGGTAAACTGCACCTCTCTACCCTGCCTCAGTCAGCCCAGGGCTGAAGAGGACAGGGAGGCCAGCGGCGGACCCAAAAGGGCCCCCTGTCCAAAAGAATCCCTTAATCAACAGATTAGGATCACTGAAGCTGGTAAACCTAGCCAAGTGAAAATAGAACAGACTCCTGAGGGATCCCCCTTAAAAGTAGTTAGGGAACTCCCACAGCTGGACACTGTTGGGCACAGCCAAACATGGGGCCTAAAAACCCCAGACCTGACCTGTCCCTCCAGTAAGCCAAACAGAGGGACTCAGCCTCCAGCTTTAGGTAGCCAGAGGCTGACCCTGAGAGCTCAGTGCATCTCAGCTAAAGAAAGAAAGGCACACATGATGAATGGTGATTGGAGGAAGTTGAGCCCAAAGGTAGAGGAGCCTCACTTCAGTACTCCATCCCGGCATCAGCCTTCTTCTTTCCCAAGACACACCAGAGACAGAGATTCCCTATGGTGGAGACCCTCAGATACCCTTAGGGTGAGGGGTACACCCTCACCCTGAGGGGGTGAGGGTGAGGGGGAAACCAAGCCAGCGCTGGTCCTTCCTTATATGGCCACTTAGGTAATAGAGGCTTACCTGGACAAGGATAGCCTTATCTCCTTTCGTTTGGGGGGGGGTTGTGTAGGAAGGTACATCCTGACTATGGTTGCCCCCAACTTTTTGCCCTGTGTTTTAGCTGGTTTTGGACATAGTCGACCTGGGACCCTGCCAATCAGGACCCCAGGCCTACTGCTCTCTCTTTAAAATGGATTCTATGTACCCTAGGTGCATTTACCAATTGGTACTGGGCCACCTTATCAGACCCTGTAACCCAGGGCGTAGGTGTACCCAGGGCCGCCAGGGGCTGCAGCATGTATTATGCCACCCCTGGCTGGCCTCCTAAATTTGACACAACTGGCTGCATGACAGCTGGGGCAAAGTCGTGTAATCACCCTTTGCTTTAGATATAGTAGCCCTATATCTAACCCTCCAATGGACACCCGAGTTCCTATCAGTCACTCCTATGGCAGGCCTTGACAATCCTGAAGGCAGAGTGCATGGGCTCGTGTGAACTAAGCTCTGGCCCGAGCCGAGCCCGGTTGCAGCTTGCGGAAACAAGACCCAATGGCTGTTCCAGGATAACGCGTACCATATCGGTAACTTCGGTGTCGCGTTATCAAGACATGTCGAGTAAGGTGTCATACGAATCGGGATGCTGCCCTCTCACCAACTCTGGCGACGAGGTTAGCATTCCGCCCTTCTAGAGGGACACGACATGTACGTAACTGTGAACCCCGGTTAAAGTTAACGAAAGCCTCAGCTCCACAAAATGGATGCTGCCACCACAGACACAAGTCTGACCTCCTGCTGCTGGGAGTCCTTCCAGCGAGGAGCACTTGGACAAAGGGTTTCCTGTCGAGGGCGGTGTTCGCACCGTCCCAGACAGGGTTTGTGTATTCTGGGTAGGTAGGGCTTTTGCGAGAAGGTGACTGCGGAGTGGCACCCCGGTGCTCACTACGCATCTGCCGGTTAGAACCAGTTCCAGGGGCGACAGCCCTGGCCTGGGGAAAGTCCGGCAGGGGAGAGGGGTGTAACTACCCCCCTTCCTGGTCCCACCCTTAGGGCAGGACCTAGTCATGTACCCGCCCCTTTCTTTAGGATAAAGGCCGGAGCGGGGACCCTTCCAAATTAGATCATCTTTGAATCAAGAATACTTTCTACGAAAGGACTTCAAGACTCTTCTTAAGATTTCTCCCTTGTGACTAAGGAGTAGTCACCCTGCATCAGCGGGCACCATCTAAGAACTCTGCGGTTTGCTGTAAGTCCTTCCTCAAGGAATCCGACGGCCCAGCTCGACGAGAACCGGCTTCCCTGGCACCTCTGACCTCTACCCACGTCATCAGCTCAGCTGTGATCTGTGGGTGCGACGAGACCTCGAGGGACCGGCCATCATCAGAACCTGCACGCTCTTAAAAACCAGCACGACCATCGAGGTAACTCTCTGGTGAGTGCTCCGGGGTCCGAGAAGCCCCGACCCTGAGCCGCTCCAGCACCGAAGTGCAGTCTCCCAGCATCTCCACGATCTGCGTGGGGCCCTTCTGCTCGCTGCTCAGCACGTTGTCTGGTCACTTGCCGTTGGCTTGTGCCCTTCTGTGACGACGACCAAGAATCAACACTGCTGGTCTGGTTGCTCCAGACTGGCCCCTGCTTCCATCTTTTGAGAAGCACCCCGGACCCTCCTGGTCCACCCAAGACGCCGACAGCGACATCCGTCGTGGGACAGCTCGCACCTCCACCGTGGTCGCCGACAACGCCTCCTGGTCCGTGAGACTGCAGAGCCTAGCGTCGCCCACTCACCTGGTCGAGGTGACGGCCAACTGGTGCCTTCCTGGTACCCTCTGACTACTGGCTAGTAGTACGAACTTGGTCCCCTCTGCTTTCAGGTTTCATCAATCTCTACGAACTATACACCACTGGTCGCCGGCCAGCAACTCCTTTTTCTTCCGGCTCCTGGCTCGTCAGCGAAGACCCCGACGCCTGTAAGACTTGTGCAGCCGCAGCCCTCGTGGCTAGGTAACTCGGCATTTCGGTGCCTGCATAGCCTCCTTACTCTAGGGTCCCGAGTCCCTCGCTTCCGACTTGCCTTAACCTTTCCGTGTCCTCGGACACTTGTCTTTAAACTGTGCACTTGAAGTATTTGCTAAAGAGATTTGGTTTGTGCTTAGTACCCTGTCCTCATAAAGAGTACAGGGCTGTTGTGATTCTTAATAAATATACTGTTTATTTTCATAACACTTGTGTGGTGTCCTTTCACTGGGTGTTCAAGGGGTACATGTGTGGTAAACAGCTGGCTTAACGCGCCCTCTCGAGTCTTTAGCCTTAGACTGCTCGTATCCACGCTACTAGGATAGCTGGTCTATAGGTTGACTTACAACCAAACACCATAAGGGTCGTTGTAACGATACATAGCGGTCGCTAGAATAGCGAACGTTGCATATCGGGCCAACTTCTCACAACGGAGTGGATAGGTTAGGAGACAAAAGTTTCAGAAACAAAAAAACATTAGCAAGTAATTTTGCAAGATACAAGTCAGACAAATACAAACATAACGATCTGTAGAAAACCACACCCTGGGCCTACTTGATGGTGGGGGTTCCCCAAAATAGAATCATGGAACAAAGAATAGAAAGGGACAGGAAACAGGACAGGTCAGGAACAGCTAGGCCTCTCTGCAAACTGATGGGCAACGACGCGTCTCCCCTCTTCTCTCCTGCCATCCTAAGCTTAAACCACACTCCTAAAGGCACCCCAATTATAACCTAAAACTAACATGTCCGTCCCACAATTGTTGCAACCTTTCATATAACTCGCAAGTGGATTGGTGGGCTTGGATGGTGGCGTTGTCACACCACTGTGACTTCACCTATGAATCAACTAATTCATTGTGTTACATTCGTTCCCAGTGTTAGGTTCTTAGCTCGTACTCATGTTTACTGCACATGATACAATTTAAACAGTATTTATTCATAATTTTAACATCATCCGCAGAATGAGTCTCCGGTCCCACGATGGGGCGCATGACTTAGCAGTCGCTCGTCACTCTGGTCTTCAACTTGTGCATGTCATCTGCGGTGCACAGCGCGGCTGTCTTGCCTCTGACAGATAGGATTCACTCCTCCGATCACCCCTTCCCACTACAGTCAACTTAAGAAAGATGGTGATTGCATCCAGCTCACTATAGTAAATGAAAATTAATATTTATTAATTATATGATAATGCAATCCTAACTGTTCACCCCCCACCTTTTCACTATTCCCTGTTAGCTTATTTCCTAGCATAGCTTGTGGCAAAAGCAGCATTCATTATTATTTTCAAAGTAGAATGCAACATGCAAGTTCTGATGCACATGCAGTATTTCTAGTTTCTTTCAAACCACAATGTTATTATTGTTTTTAACTCTTTCATACATTATTTCATGTTAACTTATGCATGTGCAAAGCAAGTCCCCTTGTGTTTATGTAAGGTGTGCATTAGTTTCTTATTACTACTTACTGTAAGTAAGTATTATGAGGGTGTTAATCCGAGTAGGTTCATTTTTTGCGAAACCCTGCTCCATCATTAGTTTCCACAGTTCCACGGTAGTTGTTGACATCCAAGAATATCATGTTGCTCTCACTGGAGCGTTTTTTAATAGCTAAGATGAAACTTGTTCTCTCACCCTTTATTTGAGAAATATATCATAGATATAGCTCCAGTATGTTATTAAATTGTCTTGCCATTTTTAATTAATAGAGATGTTGTCAAGCTCAAATTGATGTATGAAGAGATTTGCTTTGCAAAGAGTGACAGGATTTCCCATGGAACTTCCTATTAGCTGTAAGTAGTGGTTATTGTTCTATGTAAAGTAGCTATGATACAAGGTGAAATGTAACAAATCGAGTAAGAATACTTGCCGCCATTCATCCATTTGCGTGTTAACCAGGAATGATTCAAAGATTCAAGGCCCAAGTTGTAAGGGATTGAGGCATACAAGGACCTGACATTTATTACATAGAATTGGCTCAACATTTTCCTCAAATTGGATAATCTGGATCATATTCAGAAAATCAGTAGTATCCTTTAAGTAGGTTGTCATGTTTTAAACCAATAGTTGCAGGTGAAGGTCCAAGTATTTACTAACCGGTTCATGGATAGACGGTCTAAATGGTGGTTGGTTGAAGTTCTTATACATCTTCGGTAACATGTCTATGTTCAGAGTTCGCAGATTTCTTTCTATGAGATATCATCTATTATCTTTGTAATAGTGCCATGGGAAATGGCCATACCACCATTGGCGCTGGACTCGGCCTGCTTGGCCTTGTTGTCCAGCCCCTTCATACTCAACTCATGAGCCAATAGCTATTTCCTTGCCTCCAGAGCAAGGGTTCACTCCTTTTCTTGTTACTTGTTCTCCATTTCAAACTTTTTACTTTGCAATTCCAACTGAACTTAGTAGTTATATGGATGCTAAAAGCCAACCTCAGCAGGTGTGCCCATAGCTGACTTTGGCAAGGGGCTGGGGGTCAGTTCAGGCTCTATTTCGGCTGTTTTTGGGCTACGTTGCTTGGGCGGGCGTGGGGCTTCATAGCCAGCCATTTACTGACACCAACCACCATTTTAGGTAGTGTGATACGGTGCTCAGGATAGTTTGAGAATTTTTGGTGTTTAGTGTGCATTGCCAGCATGTCTGCCGACAAGCGAGTGACGGAAGCTATGCAGCTGCTAGCTGTTGCAGGTCGCATGGACTTAGTATCGGTAAGCACATACCTGTCAGCTGCAGTGATTACGTGCTTCAATGAGGCACGTTTAAAGGTAAGATGTCAGGACCATCTCTCGAGCGAGGAGAGTGACCCCCATTACAGCACGAGGCTCCCGTGGTGCTCATAGCACTGTGCGGAAGCTCGCCCTGTAATTTGTGGAAGAAAGAGGTGGTGAGGCGGGACTTTGCAAGCCCATGCAGTAAAGGCCACGAAGGGAGAAGAGGCCGTGTGGGATGTGTCGCCCTCAGAAATCAGTCAAAAGAAGGAAGGGTGGGTGGAGGGGTGGGGGAAAAAAGGCAGGCAGCCCGCGTAAGTGGGGGAGAGCTCAAAGAAGCAAGGTATCACACAAGAAGCTGTACAAACAGGCCCTGGACCTCAGGACAACTTCTATGAGGAGATGGGGGCCTAGTTGAGCAGTGTGGCTGGGAGCGGTGAGGGAAGTAAAGAGGGGTTCAGTAAGGGTATATAGACACCCGTGGTAGAGAATGGAGAGCTAGAGGGGGCAGAAGGTGGGGTGGGGAAAGTACATTTGGTAGAGGTAGGGGACAGGGAGTCAGAACCAAGGATGGACTTGGAGGAAGACGACGGATGGGAGCAGATTGAGGAGCCCCAGGGGAGAGGTAGGGTGGATTTCTGGTGGGGTCATCGGACACGGGGTATTGGTGGTTAGAAGGGGCCCAAAAGGGGATGCACACCAGCAGGACAGGAAGGGAGCGTGTGGTCAGAGGGTGAAGGGAGCAGGCCAGAGTGGGAGGGGGGAGGGTGCTTGGCATGGCAATGAAGTATACATAGGGCCATATTATCAAAACAAAGCAGACATTATCGCAGCTTTAGCGGCAGAAAACTGCCGCTAAAGTGGCAATAAGGGGCTTGATAATATGCCCTATAGAATCCCAATAGAAGCCCAGGTTCTGGTGTCAAGGACATCAAACCTTGGCTTCTATTGGAATTCTCTAGGGCATATTATCAAACACCTTATCGCCGCTTTAGCAGCAGTTTTCTGCTGCTAAAGCTGCAATAATGTTTGCGCCGTTCTTGATATTATGGCCCATAGTTGGCCCTGCCACAGAGTATTTGGTGGCCATGTTTGGGTGGTGGACGGTGGAGAAGGAGCAGGAAAGGAGGGTGGGGGAGGAGAGAGCTTGGTTAGGCAGTTCATGGCTCTAGACAGGGTATATTAATGGGGGGACAGTGGAGGAGGATGGCACCAGAAATGCAGTGAAGGCACGTGGGTGTTAGCGGGGTCAGCAGTAAAACGTCAGGGTGGGGATAAAGCATAGGGTGGAGCATCACAAAGTCAGGGGAGAAAGGGGAGCTGGTTGTGGGTCCCAGAGCAGAGATAGGAACAAGCAGACAAGAATACTAACCCTGACACTCCGGACCTGCCTTTGGTTTCACAAGTACGTCGCAAACACAGGTAGGCCGACTCTGCAGAATCTTATACAGCTCAACGGGCCCGAGAAAAAGAGATGGCAGGGTCTAATGCGGCCAACACAGGACGGCTACATCACTGCCATAGAGGTTCTGAGATGGCCTCTGAAATGCAGAAACTTGGCTTGTCATAGCGACCCTTGGAACAGAGGGCCGACATGCGCCACCTGGTACGAGGGAAAGACAGCCAGGGGGGCATATGAAAGCCTCTGGGTGCTCCTAGATAGCATGACATGGCCCGAAAGTCTCTGACTTTCTGACTTTAGTAGGATTGGATATGCAAAGCAGGTTACCCACAGGTGAGTGGGAGAGCATTCACCCCTCATCAGCAGTTTTACTATGAAGAGAAGAGTCTGGAAGATGGGGTACTGGTAGAAGACGTACCTGTAGAGGATGAAAAACGCCACTGATCGTGACGTGGTGCATGCAGGGGCAGTAACACTAATGTTGTGACTAGTATATTACAGGTAGCGTACGCCGATTTGGAGGCTCAACATACAGAAATGGTGGATGTGGAACCCTTGCTGCTGGTAATGCAGCTGGGTCCTATGTGGAGACTAACCGTGACACCAGGTAAGGGCAATGGCTGGGGGGTCAAAAGAAAAGAGTCTATTGGCGTGGAGGTGGGGGAAGACAGGGATAATGGCAATGTCCCCTTGAGGAAGGGTTTGTACGTAAAGGATGCAGTGGTGGGGACAGACACAAAAGTTAGCAGTGGCAATGGTTAGGGACAAGTCCACGAAATGGGCACAAACCGATGGGGGAGGCCACTCAAGGGCACCACTTAGTCGGAAGTAGGGCAGGTAGGCAGGGGTCAGAGAGAGTAAAGAAAGTAATAGATTAAGAAGCTTCCCTATATGGTGGTAACAAAACCCTCAGGTTCCCACTTAATGCTAGCTGTCAAGGAGAAAATATGGAAAGGGGAGTATGTTGAGTACCTGCTCCACAGGGAGTTGGGGACGAAAGAGGGTTCCAAGAAGCAGGTTTATGAGCTGTCTAAGCTGCCCAAGGTGCTGGCAACTATAGACAATTAGACAGCGGTAGTCTTGATTTTCAGAGGCATTTAGTATGAAAAAAAACCAGGAATGTTGTTGTCCATTTTTAATTATATGAATGAGATCAGAAGAGCAGAGACCGTGTACGGTGGGGGTCAGGCATCGTTTAAATAATTAGGACTTTCATCCGTCTTTGGCTTGGGATCTGGTATAAAGGTGGGAAAAAAGTGACCATGATTTGGGACATCAGACAATGGCCCTGGAGGAATTTGGTAAGACTATATTTAGAGCTAGCGCCAATCATTAGTTTATCGGCCCTTTCAGCAGAGTCCCCCCAGGGTGGGAGCAGGGACAAAGCTGCTGGGTGAAGTCTTGGGACATGGTGGGGTTTCAACTAGGGAGTTTGGACCAGGGTGTACTGTAAGTTCCGGCATGATTGCTCCAAGTGCAGAGGGAGACAGGCTCTGGTGCCATGCTATGGGCAGGAGATAGCAGTCAGAGGTACCAGCCTGTTTAATAATAATAATTATAATCCCCATTTGTAAAGCGGGAACAATCACCCAAAAGGGTATCTAGCCGGTGGGGCCATCAGGAAGATTAAGCTAGCTATTGCCCAGAGTCACATGGTGCTGGGCTAATCTGCCGACGATGCCGTGGATCGAACTGTGATCCCCAGATTCCAGCGTCAGTCGCCCTGGCCGCGGCACCACACCTCTCCCAATGTTTAGTGGAATGAATACCATGTATCCGCTGCAGGGCTGCAGGGCAATCAGCCATCAGGGAACAGTGGGAGACATGGTCACATGGGAACGTGGGCAAGGGTTTACACGCCAATTGAGGTGGATCGCCTCGACAACTGGTTGGACCTATACCACAACAGAGAGGACACAGAATTGTTGAGTGCAGATGTTTGGGAGGGCTTTGAGATACTGTACGAAGGGCCATGGGTATGTCAGTGGACCGACAACTTTAAATCAGTGCCGTCACACAAACAGATGGTGCAAGCATAGCTTATAAAAGAGGTACAGGAAGGCAAGATGGAGGGCCCTTTCAGCACTTGGCCATTGTAGGAACTGATAGTACCACCTATTGGTGTGGTAGCAGACTAGATGAGGGGGCAATTCCGGCTCATTCAGCATTTGTCATGGCCGAAAGGAGGTTCAATCAATGATTAAATATCAGAAGAGGGGGCGTCGTATCTTGTTCGTCGGTGGATGCGACAACGGTATTGGTGGAGGAAGTGGGTTCTGTGTCCCTGATGGCTAAGTGCGATATCAAATCGGCTTTCCGGCTGCTGCCAGAACACCCAGAGGATTTTCAGTTAGGGATATAGTTTGATGGGGCCCGAATATGAACAATGCCCTACCTATGAGTTGCTCCATATCATGTGTGCTGTTTGAGCGATTTACAAAATTCTTGTAATGGGTCTTCAAGTGGCATACAGGGAGGGCCACGGTGACAAACTACCTAGATGATAATTTTTTAGGTTAATGTGGTTATGCAGACAGTCAACAGCAGTTGGCAAGTTTTAAAGAGCTTATGGGTGACATTTGAGTGCCGTTGGCACCGGAAAGGACAGTGGGGCCCAGCACTGTGTTGTCAATCTTGGGCAATGATCTGGATATGGTATCCATGGAGGCTGGCCACGCTGTGGACAAAAAAATTCATGTGCATCTACTTCAAGGCAAAATAAAAAGAGGATGGTCAGGGAGGTCCAGGTTGTGTTAGGCCATCTCAACTTTGTGTGCATGGTAGTGAGGGCACAGAGGGCGTTGGCAGGGCTGTAGCTGCCTCATCCCCACATCAGATTGTCGGCAGGTATGAACTATGATCTATGCATGTGGCATGATTTTTGAAGATTTCAATTGCCTACCAATGGTAGCCCCACAGTATTGGAAATGGGACATACAGATACACTCTGATTCGGCAGGAGGACTAGGTTTCAGTTTGTATTAGGAGGGCAGGTGGTGTATGGAAGAGTGGCCTCAGAACAGGAGCAAAACCTTCCTGGAGTTTTTTTCATTCATATTGGCAGTGACGCTTTTGGGTGAGAAAATGGCTCACAAAAAGGTACTTTTCTGAATTGACAATATGGCAGGAGTACACATGGTCAACAGATCCGTGCTAGACAGTCCAACACTGCTGAAAGTGCTTGTTATGGGTTGCTTGTGAAACTATGGTGTTTTTAGGACTAGGCCTACCAGGGTGGACAATGACATTGCGGATGCTCTGTCTCCGTTCACAGTGGGAGAGGTTCCATGGACTGGCCACAAACGCAGACAAGGCCAAGACGTAAATGGCAGCACCATTGTGGCGTATAGGTGAGAAAGATGCTTCAGTTGGTGGTAGGGTCTCAGGCTGTATCCACCAGAAAGGCGTACACAGAGGCTTGGTAGGGGTTCCTTGACAGTGGGGCTAAGTAGTGGCCAGTGGAAGGCTCAGGTAGGAAGATGTAGTGCAATACGTACTGGCACTGATTGAAAAAGGTTTATCCATAATCATGACTGCAGGGAAACTGGCGGGAATTGAATTTTTGAGCAAGATACTGTGGAGCTATACTCCATCAGCCGTGAAGCTGGGTAGAAAGATGCTTCAGGGTTGAAAGATAGAAAGGGGTTGCCAACGCAGACTAAGAAAATTTTGTCATGACAGCTATTGGGGAAACTAGTGGAGAGCCTGCTAGATGTATGCAACGGAAACAGAAGACAATCTTGTTCTTGTCACTAATGTTGTGGATGTTTTTGTGGGCTTTAAGAGTGCCTATAATGTTAGGGTGTGGGCGAGTAACGGGGTTAGGATGGGAGGATATAGGAGTTAGGGGTGTTAGCTTAAAGTTGTTCATACGGCAGTCCAAGAACAATCAGAGGGCCAGAGGAAGACAGTAGTTTTGTAACCATCCCAAATATTGAACCTATGCCCGGTGAGGTGGGAAACAATCTCAGGGCAATTACTAAAGCACAGGAAGGGGAAGTTTTTAGGCACCTGAATTGCGGGGGCGGGTGACGTTTTGAGAAATGCCTTGTCAAAATTAGGGGACCTTCCAGTGCAATATCGCAAAAATTCTTTTAGGATTGGAGTGGCCGCAGATGTGGCACGACCGGGAAGGGGCACGGGCAGGATTATGCAATTGGGTAGGTGGTCATCAAAGTATTTTCACTGTTATGTGAGGTTGGGTTAAGGGGAATGCTCAATGGGTTGATTTTGCTCTGTATATCACATATACCATTCTCTCCAGGTGCTGTGGCTGGTACAAGTCCATAGTACTCACTATTTGGATATAGTTTGATGGGGCCCGAATATGAACAATGTCCTACCTATGAGTTGCTCCATATCATGTGTGCTGTTTGAGCGATTTACAAAATTCTTGTAATGGGTCTTCAAGTGGCATACAGGGAGGGCCACGGTGACAAACTACCTAGATGATAATTTTTTAGGTTAATGTGGTTATGCAGACAGTCAACAGCAGTTGGCAAGTTTTAAAGAGCTTATGGGTGACATTTGAGTGCCGTTGGCACCGGAAAGGACAGTGGGGCCCAGCACTGTGTTGTCAATCTTGGGCAATGATCTGGATATGGTATCCATGGAGGCTGGCCACGCTGTGGACAAAAAAATTCACGTGCATCTACTTCAAGGCAAAAGAAAAAGAGGATGGTCAGGGAGGTCCAGGTTGTGTTAGGCCATCTCAACTTTGTGTGCATGGTAGTGAGGGCACAGAGGGCGTTGGCAGGGCTGTAGCTGCCTCATCCCCACATCAGATTGTCGGCAGGTATGAACTATGATCTATGCATGTGGCATGATTTTTGAAGATTTCAATTGCCTACCAATGGTAGCCCCACAGTATTGGAAATGGGTTTGCTTAAAAGATACACTATGCACACGTGCAGCGCAAATGGGAGTGCAATGGTGAGAGTCCAAAGGGTGATCAGAGGAAGGTGTCATGGGCGTACATGGTAGTAAATGTTTGGAATTTACAAACATCAATGAATATATTTGACCAGGGACTTCAAATTTATATTGAGGCGATGGTTGTGTAGAATTTAGGAATACCTAAATACATGTGTGTAGAAAGAAGGCTCAAGTGTGACATGAACAATTATACTGTGTAAGACTCTTTAAACTGGCACTGATCGAAACCAAGATTGGCATCTAGCCCCTTCTGCACCTCGCACCGTTCTGCTCATTTGACAAACAAATGTCCTACCATCCAAATTAATCCCACTTCAGGCACAAATGAATGTCCGCTCCACCCACAGTCAGGGCAATAACTTGTACAGCAATACCACACTTTGTCTTGGCACACCTTCTGACAGGTAAAACCTGGTGGAATTTGTGCAGGGAAAGTAAGGCACATTAAGGATTTGCAGCTCAGAAACCATTGCCATGTCATTCCACATTCCGAAATGAGGAACGAAAATACAGCGCACAGTAGATTCTGAACCCAAATGCATTGCTGTTTGTATGGTGGGTTATCAACCAGAAGCTGGAACCAGGTCTATTCAGTGTAATTATGGACATATGTATGAAAACTACACATTTTATAAACACGGGCCATTGTGCACTTTATTGAATGAAAAAATCAAGTGCGCAAATAAAAACGCGGGTCAATCACTCTGGTGACACACAGAGTAGAACTGAGTCTCTGTCACTCATAAACTGCACGTATCAATCAATTAGCCAGTCAGTCAGACAGTCAAAAGCTTTTATTATCTGTAAAAAACCATAAAAAGACATATGCACATAATTACAGATAAAAATACACAATTACAGCTAAAAAAAAAGGATGTTTAAAACATCGTACATTACAGTCCAAGCACGCAGAAAATTCCTAGAGTAGTTAAAGAAGAGTTATAAAATGTGTTTAGATGCGTTAAAAGTAGTAGCACTCCCAATAAACAATCCCTAGCCATATGCATCTAAGAAACCACAATCATTCCCATGTTTATTCTACCGCAAGAATGGTGGTTTGTGGACTTCCAGTTTTTAATTTTGCACACCTCGAGTACCACATGGACAGAAGTAATCTAGCAGTTGCAAACACTATCAGGGGGTTGGTATTGTATTTAAGGATTCTGAATACCTCCCATTAGTCCCTAAGACCCCTGGACTTACAAAGTTGAATGATCCATTTAGCTCTTGCCTGGGCGTAAAAGGGGCAGAAGAGCAGAACGTGCAGATCTGTCTCTCTGCTACTCGCACACCCAGGGCAAGAGCTTGCGGTATGTAGGGCATTTGACCACTTGTGTGTTTAGCCTCTAAGGGGCAATGAACCATTTCTAAACTGAATAAATAGTTTCTTAGCCAGGGAAGGCTGGATTTCATCCAAACACTTCTCAAAGTAAGGCTGGGCCTTGATATCCAGAAAGGTGTTAGTTAGCCTACCCATGGAAGAGTTTGTTGTTATGAGTTCCATTCGGTAGCGTTTTAGAACCACATTCAATGATTTCTTGGAATACAGAGCACAGGTCACCTCGGGGGACGACCACATGTCCGCCCTACCTAGAGCGTAGCAAAGATGCTTGATGTGCTTTAACCAAGTGTAGGAGAGTAGGGGCTGCTATCCTATGGTCACCCCAATTTTTGCTTTTTGCTTCACTGGTTTTCAACTTACTGAGGCTGTGGGTGTGGGCCTGCTAATCAGACCCCCAGCCTGCTGTTCTCTCTCTAAATTTGTAATGCATGTGCTATAGGTACATACCACAATTGGAAATGGACTCCTTGTCAGCCCCTGTACCATGCACTATAGGTGCTCAGGGCATAGGTGCCACCAAGGCCTACCAGGGGCTGTAGCATAGCTTTTGCCACCCCTGGTTGGTTCTTAAATTGACACAACTGGCTGATCACTCAGCTGGGGAAAGTGGGTGTAATCACCCCTTGCTTAGATATAGTATACCTATATCTAAACCTATATCTGGACACATAGAAACCTGTGAGTCACTCCTATAGAAGGCCTTACCAATCCAGGAGGCAGAGTGCGTGGTTTTATGTGAGATGGCGCTCTGGCATGAGCTGAGCCTGTCTGCAGCTGTCGGGAACAACTCCCTAAGCTGATCCGGGATAATGCCATACCATATACTATTAAGTGCCTTATAATCCTCGCGGTTATATAGCAACTTTGGTTTGGCTTTATCAAAACATGTCGTGTAAGGTGTCATACGAATTGGAATACTACCCCCTCGCCAGTTCTGGCGACGGGGGTAGCATTCCACCCTCCTATAGGGAGAAGACATGTTGCTTTACTGAAACGCGGTTGATTTTAAAAGAGCCTCGGATCCACAAAATGGATGCCTCTGCCACAGACACGGGTCTGGCCTCCTGCTGCTGACCGAAACTCAGCAAATGGTGGCCTGGACAAAGGGTTTCCTGTCGCAGGGCGGTGTTACACCACCCCAGACAGGAGATAGTGGATTGTACAGGGAGGTTTCAAAGAAACCAGACACTGCCTGGGGAGCACAAGGCTGCCCCTTGCATAATCCGGCCAAACCGGTTCTGGGGCACACCAGCCCCAGTCCCAGTGTGGCTTGGATCAAAGGAAAGGGGTGTATCCACCCCCTTCCTGGGTCCTACCCATAGGAGGGGACCTAGCAGGTAATCCAGCCCACCAGATTCGAATAAGAGTGGGAGCAGTGCCAATGCAACTCAGATTATCCTGAAGAAACATAAGAAATGAAACTCTGCACCCTTCGACATCCTACTCAACGTAGAAGACTGAAGAATCTCCCTTGTGGTCAAGGAGTGACCAACCTGTGCAAACAGGCACCATCCAGCACCTCGACCCTTGCTTTGTTGCAGTTCACGTCGGAACTCGAGCGACAGAGATCGACGAGATCAAGCTTGCCTGCCTTCCTCCAGCCCGATCCACAGTCCCTGCAGAGCTGAGACCCGTGGAGGTGACCGGAAGCGTAGGGCATGCCATCTTGAAAAGGCCACGAGACGCTGACCGTGCAGCCCACGAGTGACCCTTGAAGCTGTACACCGGGGTTTGAGAAGCCCCCACCTTGAGCTGCTCTTGCACGGAAGCTACCCCCTCCACACTCCACGAGTGCTGCGTGGGGCCCTTCTGCTGGTGTTGCCTGGATGCGTTGGTCCGGTCACTTGCCAGCTGGCTTGTGGCCCCTGTGCTGACAAAAACCTTAAACCGACTTGCTTTCTGATTGCTCCAGATTTGCACCAGCTCCTGTGAAAAGGAGCCCCCGCTCTGACCCTCGTGGTCTGAGTGAGAAGCGATCTCCCGGTTCCGCGTGGATTGCTTTTGCCAAGTGCTGTTTGCTCCAATCTTGAAGCCAACAGTGCTGACGGCGAGAGCCTGCGTGGGACAGATCGTGACCTGCTCCTGGACATCGCTGATGCCCCAGAGTCCACGTGACAGCGGAGAGAAGCCTCTTGACAACCATCTGATTGCGCCCGACATTGCATGGTTCCGTCCTGGTTCCACCCTGGTCACTGCTGAGTGACCCAGACTCTGTCCCCTCTGCTTTCAGATACTTTTCAACTCCGATCCACCCTTGGATCACACCGGACACTTCTGCTTCCCATCGCCTGCAGCATCTTCAGCTCCAAGCACCAAGAGCCTGCGTGTCAAAACCCGACCATAAGACCATAGGCACATGAAGGGCTGGACACGCAAATACAGAAAGAAGGAAAGACACACCAGCAAAGGCAGTCTGATCACCCGGACAGCAGAGCGACCAAAGGCACACAGAAGCACCCCCCACCAAGCCCCCACAGGAAGGAAGCAGCGCGGGGCACCCAAAGGCCACAGCAGACAACCCAAAGGAAGAAGGGAAGAAGGGCCGCCCGCCACCACAGCAGGCCAGACACCAGAAGGGCAACAGGATCCCCTAGCAGAAAAAAAGCGGAAGAAAACAGTCAGAGCGGGGGCCAATCAGCACAACAAGGCCCCCACCGCAACCCTCTGTAAAAAAACTGCACAAACACCACCGACCTCCCGTGACCAAGCAGGGAAGAAACACGGCACCCCAGCGCACGAGACCACAGCAGTGCAAGGGCAAAAAAGCAATAGCAAGCGGCTACCGTCTGGCCACACCAGCAACGGGGCATCAGGGCGCAGAAAGAACAGATGCATATTGATACCCAACACAAAGGTACACAGAAACATCCAAAGTGGCCCCACGTTACAAACCCAAAGAACCTCGGGCTTTTCCAACCCCACAATCCTGGCGCGTCACCGTGAATGTCCAGCAACCAGCAACAAGCCGACAGAGTCACAACAACAGCCGAACTCTGTCCTGCAGCAGCCCCTCGAACAGCCGGGAAGAACTGTGCGGCCGCCGCTCCGCAGCCAGGGGAGCAAGGAACCTGCAAAGGAGAGAAAACACGGACACAGCAGGCAAAAGCGAGGCCAAACAAAGCACACACTATACCGGCAATGAAACCGGAACCGGGAGCGCGGTAGACGCCTGGACCCAGGCGGCACTCATGGCCTGTGCAAGTCCCAAACCCCAACAGGCAGCGGGGAGCCAGCAAAGTAATCCGTGGCCAGACCCTGCCCCGCATCGAGCACGGAGTGCAAAAGCGGCCGGAGCCGCCGTCCCCGGGACGGGGCAGCACCAGCAACATGGAAACAGGGCGCCAATAAGCAGCGCAAGTGGCAAAGAAACACAAAACTCCGCAAGCGGGACTCACCCCGAGTGGGGGCCAACCCCAGGAACAAGGCCCCCACTCCAACAGCAAGGAAACCAGGAAACCGGCAGGAGCACATCCAGCGAGGCACGCCCCCCGGCCAGGCTCGGGGAGCCGAGCCCGCGACCCGGAAGCAACTTCCCGGGAACTCCAGCCCCAGCCGCAAAGGACCGGTAGGTGCACGAAGTGCACAGCAGAACACCGGCTCCAAGACAGACTACTCCCAGCAAGCCCGGCAGGCCAGGAGGCAGTCCAGGGAACCCCGCGCCCAAACAGCCAGGCAGCAGGGTGGGGGGGAAGAAGAAAGCCACTCAAGCCCAGCAGGAGCAGCACCAGCACACCATCCAATCTGTCGAAGACAGAAAAAAAGAACAGGAGGTCTGCTGGGTAAGTGCTGCTTATGTACTCCCGGGGGGAGGGGCAGTATTAGTGTCCCAGCATGCCTCTTGTTGTTTTTTTTCTGTCAGGAGATGGTTATCTCCACTTGTTTATTATGAAGGTGTCGAGGACGGAGGGACCTGGGGGTAATTAGCATGTTGATGACCAATGCCATCACAACAAGTGTGTATCACCCTATGATGTGTAAAAGTGCGACTGTTCTAACACCACAAAAAAGGCCTTTGTGTACATTATTGATGGGTAAGAAGGAACGGCGGGAGGGCCCATGAGTTGCTCACATAGCTGGGGGAGGGGTGTTAAGCTGTAAATTGCAATTTTATAACTCACACACAACAAAATTTAAATACATGTAAATACATTCCACAATGTCGTCAGAATATACCAACTATCAGAAAAGCACAAATGAAGCCCATCTTTATTGTAATTCGGATGTGTGATGGAAACCGACAAATTAATAGGACTAGAACAAACACAAATGAAATATTCAGTGACACCAGATTTCCACACATTATTATTTACTCACTAAGTAGTTTTAGCAGTAAAACTATTTTTGCAAACTGAGTAGCCATTACAATGAAAAACCTGCTGCCTCTAACTGACAGTGTGCTACTAAATCATGCGTTAGTAATATTTTTGCAAATGTTTTGATTTAATTGATTGGTTCAACATGTGAGAAAGTATCACTCTAAGTGTCACACATTTGGCTGTCGAACGTCACTCATAGGATCCGTGAAACCTTGGAAAAGTCACTCATAGGCAATCTGTAAACTTACCACCTATGCATCGGGGCCACGAAAAATGCAGAAGAATAAGGATGCAGTAAGACCTCTGCATTCAAGAAACTGTGGCTAACATCTGTAGCGGCTCAATTAGAGGATACTGCACCCTTATCACGGCTCAATGGATGAATGCTTTACGACGCAACGGGGTGCACAAAATTGCCGCCATCTTGATTACCTCATGGACCACGCCCTCCGGAATAAAGTCCTAAAGATTTGTTTGACGCATCATGCACCATTAGTTCATAGTATTGACCCATGGAAGTACAATGCTGTGTACTGTAGCGATATAGTACTCATCTACAATACAACAGGAACTACTCTCATGAAACGTGCATCTGGTAACTAGAACTGAAGCACCACTTTTCTAAAGGCACCGAAAAGTTAATTAAGTTGTACCCCGTCCCTGTTATTACGGAAACTTCTTACCCCTAATCTTTGACATGCTAAGAGATATAATAAGTTACACACAATAGCATAGGTGCACCACATGACAATTTAGACAAATAATTATATAAAATCCATGTCCACAAAATATTCTTCCAAGTATCTTCCTTTATTCAATGAAGTCTTTAAAACATATTAGAACATTGGAATGTTGGGAGCTCCGTTGAAAACAATGGAGTGCTCTGGGCTTATAATGGCTGGTATAAGCCTGGAGCTCCAACATTCCAATGTTTCTTTGTTCACAGCTCTGGCTGTGAACAAAGGCTTCAGGGAGCCTGAGGGGATTCCAATCTCCTCATGCTCCCAAAAGGCTTTGTTTTTTTTGTTAGAACATTCTGTCCTCTAGTGACAGAATGTTCTAATAGCCTTATAGCCCTTCGTAGATGGGCTATACCGCTATTAAATGCCCGATGACCTTAAAACCATCAAATTATCGGCACACCGTGCTAAGAGGGCCTGGAGGAGAAACTACTGTCCCATCCTAAGAGCTGATTTTACTACTCTATTAGCTTAATATAAGAATGCTATCCTGGCTGCTAAAACAGCCTATTTTTCCTCCAAGATCCTCACAGCCGAGAACCAATCAAGGGAAATCTTCTCGATTGTTCAGAATCTAGCCTTTTCAGATCGCACTTCCCTTAAGCCCTCCCCCTCCCAGGCCCTCTGCCACTCTTTGAATAATTTTTTTATTGATAAAATCTCCGCTATCAAAGCCAAGATCCCTTAGCCTTCCCCGTCTTTTGTTGACCCTCAGTGTCCTCCTCCGCAAGGACAATTAAATACTCTCCCCCTCCTGACCAAGGAATCCTTTACATCATTAATCCCCCTCGTAAAATCTGGCTCTCCCCTTGATACCTGTCCCGCTCACATACTTTGTCACATTTACACCTCTTGCCCTGATCCTCCCCTTCACTTTCTCAACAGCTCCCTTTCTCAGGGGGTTGTCCCCAACCCTTTGAAATCAGCTATTATTTTACCTATGTTAAAAAAGCCTGGCGCGGACCCTTCGATCACAGCTAACTATCGCCCCATTTCTCTCCTACCATTTTTGGCCAAGGTGCTTGAGCGCCATGTCACCAGGTCTCTGAGCACCTTTGTGGAGGAGAATGGGGTATTGGCTTCCCGTCAGGCTGGCTTTCGCCCCGCACACTCCACGGAGTCCGTAGTCCTTTCGGTCCTTGACAACCTCAGGGAGGGGAGGGATACCAATCAATCCCAGGCATTGATCCTCCTCGATCTCTCTGCCGCCTTTGACACGGTGGATCATACCATCTTACTCTCCCGTGTCGCGGCGGCGGGGATCGGGGGCACGGCCCTGGTATGGTTATCCTCCTTCCTGAGGGACCGCACCCAGGCAATTCGCCTGGGTGACTTCTCTGCGGACTTCCGAAAGGTTCAGTGCGGGGTCCCCCACAGGTTCCTCCCTCTCACCTCTTCTGTTCAACCTTTACATTTCCCCCCTCATTTTTTCTTTAGAACAAATGGAGGTCGCCGTATATAACTATGCGGATGACCTCCAACTTGTTTTCAACCTGTCTTCTTCTCCTGCCTCTATTTCTAATTTCCAGTCTACTATGATTTTTATCAGGGACTGGATGGATTTCAACCACCTGAAACGCAACCCTGATAAGACCGAGTTGCTGCTGATGGGTGGTTGTTCCAGTCCCTGGTCTTCACTTTTTTGGCCCCCTTCCCTTGGTCTCCCTCCGGTCCCCTCTACCTCTCTCAAAACCCTAGGTATTAAACTCAACTCCCATCTTACCCTCCACTCCCAGGTTAGTTCTGTGGTTTCTTCTTCCTTTCTTCCTTTCTTTCTCTTCGTACCATCCGCAAGGTCTCTCGATTTTTCACCTTTGAGGCCTTGAAACTGATCATCCTTGCGATGATCATCTCCCGCCTGGATTATGGCAACGCCCTATATGCAGGTATACCTGCATATAGTCTCAGGCGGTTGCAGATGATTCAAAACCAGGCGGCTCGGTTGGTCTTTAACCTTCCCAAATCCTCACATGTCACTCCCCTCCTGAAAATCTTACATTGGCACCCGGTTCGGGAACGTGTCAAATTCAAGCTTGCGACTATCACCTACCAGGCTCGACTGGGCACAGCCCCTGCCTTCATTTCCTCGGAGATTATCCCCTACTTGCCAGCCCGGGAGCTCCGATCCTCTTCTCAATTTCTGCTGACAGTCCCCCGGTTTCGCCGGAAAAAGTGGGGGGGTTCAAAATTTGCGACCCTTGCCCCAGCTCTCTGGAATTCATTACCATTAGAGCTCAGATCCCTAACTCCATATTCCCAGTTTCGAAAGAAACGTAAAGCTTATTTTTTCAGTTAAATCTTCACTTAGTCCCTTGTCACCTGTCCCCCTCCCTTTGTCCCTTGTGGAGATCTGCCAGTTACAGCGCCATGAAACCGCTGGTGTAAGAGCTTTTAACTTTGAAACTTTTAAGAACTTTTAAACTCAAACTCAAACACACCCTCTCCCTTGTTAAAGGCCCTCGCCTTCGGCTCGGGGCCTTTAACGCTGGAGAGGGCCTTTAATAGCCGGTATAGCCCTCTACGGTGGGCTATAAGGCTATAATCAAGGTGATTGAGACACAGATGTGGTGCACCTGTGCTATTGTGTGAAAATTGTAAAATTCCTGTATGGGAATTACACTGTGACAGTGGGTAATTCCTATTACATATACATACATTAGGGATAACGAGTTAGGTGCTGAGGTCTCTGGCGTTCCACTGTTTAGCCTCTATCTCTTTCTAAAGATGTAATAGGTTATTAATCCTTTAAAAAACATATAAACATATTAATAAAGACTAGGTTTTTGATCTCATATTTTCTGAATGTGCCGATTTATTCTGGGTTAACAGGTATTACCTGGCAGAAAGGAGCAAATGAGTGTTTCATCTCTGTTGGTACAATCTGAAGTCTCAATAAAAGCTGTTGTCTCATCTGCTCAGGGCACCAATATTCTGTGCAATGCTCCGCCCTGCAGGATGTGACGTCACCGTTCTGAGCACATCAGGGAGTAGTGAAACTGACCTCTCACGGATACTGTCCGGCTGTAAAGGGGGTAGAGCACGATGGACATACATTTAATGGGCCCCTGCACCCCTCTGCACATTCGCCGTTTTGATCTGATGCACCCAAAATGTGTATCTCTACGTTTGTGAGAATAAAGCGTGTACATTGGCAGGAAATGTGTGCCTGGGGAGTTGTCTGATCTCAGCCAGGGTTTTCCCTTTTTCATTTTCAAGAAGTAATTATGCAAATTTGAAAATAATTCATCGTTTAGTTTCCTGGACCTGTAATTAAAAATCAACTGCACGTTAGACAGGGCATCAGGGACATATTTACAGACGTAATTAGAACAGCTTCTTTTCTAGCCTGTGTCACCTGTGCCCAACAACTAAAAGGAGGAAGCTTTTCAGTGATTTCTCAATGCTATCATAGTGTATCTACATGTTGAATATCACTGCACATAAAAAATATAAACCTATCATACGAGACATATATTTACCATACCTGCTGTGAGCTGCAGCTTACAATCAGTGTACTATCTTTATGACTTCACAACACCCGCAGGTCCATTCCCAATGTGCTTTGAGGCCCATTCTCACACCTTTAGAGGCTTGTCTATCAAAAGAAGTCAACCACGGAGTGTGGAATATATAACGTAAAACTGGGCTCGGTAAATATTAACAAGGGCACGTTGTTGTAGAAAACGCACAGAAAACGAGTAAAGTTTGGGTCTTTATGAGGTTCCTTAAAGTCCCGTCGAACAAGCAATGCCTTGCATGTGTTTTTTTCATTGTTTGTACTGGTGTTCATCAAAGTGTGCACCTGACAATCATTAATAACTGTCGCATATTTCTGCATAATATGGTTAATGTTCTATGTCAATTGGCCTTACATTCAGTGTGTTTTGAAAGTGTTCTTTTAGGGTTCATATTCCTACACTCATAGTTTGGATGGTGTTTCAGTGTCAGTATAGACGACTGTACGTGTAAAATGGGGAAATAATGCTCATGGCTTTTCTCTCGCATTACATCACGAGTGACAATTATATTTTTCTCATTGTGGTGTTGAAAATAAATAGAAAAACAGCGTGTTCAGTCCTTTCTAAAGACAGCTACAGATCGACATCTGGGAAAACTTGACATCTTTTTATTCAAGTTGTAGTCTGAAAACATCGTGGTTTCTCAAAAATGTAAATTGTCTACTCAAGCACTCCCTGGCTATTTGCTCCAAACATTCAGGTATGCGGCAAATGCGTTGCACCTTTTATGATGGCATGATGACGGCAAAACTATCAGTGCTAATAACCATTGGCCGGGATTTTCTAAATAGGGAATTCATTTCATATATTATGTTGTCTGTACTCATACATTTTACTCTTTGCACATTCACAATTGTACGTTTATTTTACTTTCAGCAATAATAATTTTACATATTTTATGCATTCGATTGAATTCAATTAAAGGCATATAAATAAATATTCATATTTCTTGGATGTGGTCTTTTGGGGAAAAAATAAAGTTGGAGGAAGTATTCTACCATAAACTATATGTCTCATACAGGTATTTATTTATTTATTTATTGACAGTTTTCTATAGCATGAGCAAGACCCTTGGGAATCAAAGCGCTTAACATAGCATGAAATAGATTAGAGACAGGTCTTATATAATATACAATATGACAGTGGAAAAATTAGTTGGGTATACTTCCTCCAAGACTAGATGAAAGGAAGATAAAGTAAGATAAAATAACTAAAAGTACAGTACATGGTTAAAAAAACGAATATACAATCTTCTGAGGTAGGTTAGGGATTAATTTTATTATATATGATGTACGAGGTCTTCCGTATATGATTGTTTTTAGTAACTTTTCCTTAGTCCTCTATATTTTTCAGTGCCAGAGTTAGTATCGCGTCTACCGCTAGTATCAACATAGAGCTGGTGATTTCCTATTTACTTCCCATATAGTTATGAATTAGTCACCTCTATGTCAAGGCTTAGGTGATGAATTGTCTTTTCTATGGAAGGTACATACTCATAAGAAAGATTTTAGTTTCCCTCTTATGGTACAATTGCATCACTTCAAACACAAACTCCCTCTTGGAAAGTAGTATCGAAACTCGTGGGCTGCCACCTTAACATTTGGGGGAACGGGGCTCAATATAGAAGCGTTAGATTAAGAAAAACGTCACCGCCTATCTTAGCAAACAACTCCTGTCAGTCAAACGATTCATGCAAGTCAATGTCACACTGGAGAAGAGGAAATAGGCAAGAGGTGTCGAGCATCTACTTACTCAGTTTCTAGAGCAACATCACGTGAGGGCTCAGATCAACTTTACTACAATTCAGGAGAAAACTCCACGTCAAAGAACACTACATCTTCACATCTTGGATGATTCTATTGTCTCTGGGAAGTACACTTATCCCCCATTCCACCACAGTGCATAGCAATGGGAAATGCATTAGCCCATTTTAGCCATTGGCTCCCTACACTGTGGGTCATGGCATTCTGCTTGTGCACAGTGTACATATCCTCTAAAAAAAGTAGTCCCATTTAATTGCCTGGACTGTGCTTTTAAAAAATATTTATTTAATTTTACCTTGGTCTGGCAGCTCTCAGGACACTTCTACTGGACACTTGTTGCCACTTGCCAGGTGGGCACCACAAGTGCTTTTAAGTTCCTTTAATGGGTTGTTAATTTGTTTATGGTTTCACTCATCTTTGATTGGACTTCCAACCCATTCAAAGAAGGCAGTCCATGTGCGATCATGCATGGGAGTCCATCGTAGAATATTTCTATGAAACTGTGGTGTACTGGTATGGGCCTAGTAATTAATAAATTGGAGACCACACGTTACTGTGCTGGTGGTCAGTACACTGCCTGCCACGCCCAGGGCCCTGGGCTCTTTATTAGTTACACAACGTGCCCTCCGTATCCGTATCTACGTCGGGTCAGACCACCAAACTCACGCTTGAGGGGGGGAAGGAGCATCAAGGCAATTCTGGTCGTGGGCCACAGTGGTTGCGCCCACCTACTGCAACACTACATTCCTCCTAAACAGGATAAACATAACATCACTTATCAACACTTCCGACCATAGTCTCTGTAAATTGCAAAAATGCAAAAAGGAACAGTCTTACTTTTATGCAGGCTGAGGTACAACTCAAACTCTTTCAACGTCTGCAGCGGGCCACGAAGTCACAGTACCTCTGGGATGGCTTCGGACAGGGGCGCAGATTGTACTTGCTTTGGCTGCGCTCGCCTGACTGGGTTTGAGCCGGTTCTTAAGAGTCCGTTTGAGCCGGTTCTTCAGAGTCCTTGGCCTCGGCAGTTCCTGGGTGGCTTTGGGCCATTTGCGCCTCATGTCTGCTCCGGGCTGGTGTGGCTGAGTCTGTTTCTGGTCCTTCCTCCTCACTGGGAGCGTCCTCTTCCTCTGCTTCTCGTGGGCCTTGGGTTGGTCTTGTGTATGGCTCTGCAGGGTCAGGGAAACCATCATCTTCTACCCTCATGATTCTTTTAAAGAATGACGCGTTTCTGGTGACTCTCTCTCTCTCCCTTACCGCCATGAGCATGGCGCCATTGACGTTGGTGACAGTCCATGGGTCTAACTCGAAAGGGAGGTGGAATTTCCCCCCGGGATGGCGGTCTTTCACTAGCACGCGGTCGCCTACTTGGATGGGGCTGTCCGCCGCTCTTCTTCTCCGGGAATGCCTCTCTGTTGGATTTTGTTCGCTGTTCCATGGATCGGTTACAAGGAGTTGGAGCCGATGCCCACATGGGATGGTGCGGGAGAGTGTCCATAACTGCCCTATTGAAACATAGGCGGCTTGGAGGAATCCCTGTGGTGCAGTGGGGTGTCCGTCTGTATTCTCTTAAGAACTGGAAAAGGGCTAGTTCTAGGTTCTGGCCGTCTGTCATTGCAATCTGGATAGTCTTGTTTAGAGTTCTCATCAGTCTCTCGACTTCTCCATTGGCTTGAGGCCATCTTGGGGTTGTTTTCCGGTGTTTGATGCGGTGTGATTGTAGGTATTCGGCTAGTTCACGGCTGTTAAAGGTTGGTCCATTGTCGGTGCGTAGTTCTTCCATGAGGCCATGGGTTGCGATGATCTTTTCCAGCTTGGGAATCACTTCGGAGGCTGCGGTGGAGGGCAGGATCTCAATTTCAGAGTACCTTGAGAAATCATCTACTACCACAAACATGTATTTTCCGCCAGGAAGACTACCAAAATCCGCGCTGGTGCGCACCCACGGAGCCGTCGGTCCTTCCTCTGTGATCACAGACGCTGGGGGGTTGGGCAGGCCGGTTGCTAGGCACACAGGACATCATTGGATGACTTCTTCGACTTTCTTGTCGAGCCCCAGGTACCAGAGTTTGCTCCGAATGCGATTTTTTGATTTTACAATGCCCTGGTGTGCGCCATGGGCCAAAAGGACTGCTTGCTGTGTGAGACTGTCGGGCAGTACCAGGTGAGGGCCTCTCAGGAGACATCCTTCTGGAGAGATAGACAACTCGCTACGGACTTGGTGGAGTGCTCTTAGCATCACCTGGGCCTCCAGGGTGCGGAATGATGCTGGGCTCTGGAGTGGTTTCCAGTTCCCCGACTGGATGGCCTGGATGGCGATTTGTAGGCAGTCATCATCCTTGGTGGCTTGTGTCACATCTTCTAAGGAGATCGGCAGAGGTCTCGATCGCTCTACGATCATTCTGACGTATTCCTCCGTGGTGTCGGCTTCCGCGGCTTCTGCTTCAGTGACCGGGCGGGCGTGCCTCGACAGGTAGTCGGCAGGGTTTCTGGTGCCTGGCCGATACTCCACCGTGAATTGGAATTCCTGGAGCTGGAGCACCCACTTCACAATGCGAGGAGGAGGTCGTGAAGATGATCCTTGGAACAGTGGGATGAGGGGTTTGTGGTCTGTGATAACCACAAATGGGTGCCCGTATAAGTAGATGTGGAAATACCGGCACCCCCACAAGATGGCGATGGCCTCCCTCTCGATCTGCGAGTATCGTTGCTCTGTTGCTGTTAGGGTTCAACTCGCATACGCGACGGGGGCCCATTCCCCGCATGGTTGTTGTTGAGTCAGGACGGCTCCTAGGCCAGTCGGGCTGGCGTCCACCACGAGCTGTGATTCGTTACGAGGGTCGAAGTGGGCCAGGGTCGTGTCTACTGAGAGTGCCCCATTGGTTTTCTGGAAGGCTTCTTGCTGTTCTGGCCCCCACTCCCAGGTGGCTGTGGATTTCGTGAGATCACGGAGAGGGCCGGTGAGGTCTGATAGGTCTTTAATGAAATGGCCGCAGTATGTGACCATCCCAAGACAGCTGCGGACGGCGGTCACTGATGTCGGGGCGGGAGCTTCATGGATGTCTTTGACCTTGTCAGGGTCCGGTCCTACACCCTGGTCAGAGAATTTGTAGCCGAAAAAGCTAATGTCTTTTCGTAAGAACTCGCACTTTTCTCTGTGGAGGGTTAGACCCCGCTCTTGTAGCCTGGCGAAGACGGCTTGGAGGCGTCGGATGTGTTCATCCAGGGTCGCGGCATGGACCAAAATATCGTCACTCACATTTAGCACGCCTTCCTACCCTTGCAGTACATTCTGAATAATGTTCTGAAACACCTCTGCTTTGCTTGATATCCCAAAATTGAGTCTGGTGTATCTCCACAGGCCTGCGTGAGTGGAGAAGGTCGTTATCGGGTGTGAGTCCGGGTGTAGTGGGATTTGGTGGTATCCTGACCTCAGGTCCATCTTCGAAAACCACTTTGAGCCTGATAACTCTCCAATGATGTCGTCTATTGTTGGCGTCAGATGGCGCTCCCTCTTGATCGCGAGATTGGGGATGCGCATGTCCACGTAGATCCGCACGACATCAGGTAGCTTCGGTTTCTTGGCTACCACGATGGGCGATACCCATGGAGTGGGCCCGCTTACCCTTTCGATGATCCCGGCTCTCTCGAGCACTCACAGTTCAGCTTCCACTTTGGGTCGTAGGTGGAACGCGATGCGTCGGTGCCGGAGGGCCACTGGGGCGACCGAGTGATCTATGTGGAGGTGAATGGCGGGTCCTCTCAAGCAGCCAATCCCTTCGAACAGTGATGTGTGTTGTAGCACAAGATGGTCGAGGCTGTGGGCCTGGACTGTGAAGGCGAAGTGTATTAGTCCCAGGTCTTGGGCAATTCTGCACCCAAGTAGGAATCCGGATCCCTCTTGCGACACGTAGATTTTGGTGTGTAGTTGATTGGAGTCGTGTGACAATGCCGTCCGGAAGACTCCAGACAGGCGTAGGGGCCGACTGGTGCCATAGGCGTATACCTGTACTCTTGTGTGATGGAGCACTGGTGGAGTGGCTAATGTCTGGTATACGCTGGCTGCCATTAGGTTGATCGTAGCACCGGTGTCAATCAGGGCCGCCACAGCTTGATCCTGCACGTTTACTGTGCACATAGGTTCTGCGGATGGCGTAGCTGCCAGGGTGTTGAGCATTCGTACAACGTGGACGGAGGCTGTGTCCGCATCGTCCATGTCGCTGTTGGTGGAGGCGTTTGGCTGTGGCTCTATCTGTCTCACTCTTCGGGGCAGGCCATTGGGCTTTTTCCTCTGTGTTGATAGGCACACGCTAGCAAAATGGTTGGCTTTCCGACAGGCGCTGCAGATTTTCCCTTGTGCAGGGCATGCTCCGTTGTGGGGTGTTGCTCCTCCACACCATACACAGGCGCGGTCGTAGGAGGAAGGAGCTGGGCCTGGTCTTCCTCGCCGGGGTTGCCTCGTGCGTGTGTAGGTGGCACCGGTTTTGATGGCGCACACTGGTTCTACTTTGACTGCGACTGTGGGTTTTGGTTCCATATGCGCGGCTCTGGCTTTCGATAGTTCCTTGGACCACCCTAACACCAGGATGTCGCGCATGGGCATGTTGTCTGTTTCCAGGACCCTTTCTCGCAGTTTTGAGGAAGCACAGCCTTGTATGAATTGGGCGCGGATCTCGTCGTCGGAGTCCGGGAGGGTGCATGTGCTGGCTAGCTTTTTAAGCCTCTCATAGAAAACGTCTACCGATTCTTCTGGGAGCTGGCGGGCCTGGCGGAGCAGGAACCTCTCATAATCCGCACTGGCGAATGGTTCGAAATATTCCGTTATGGCGTCACATAGCGTGGTGTAGTTCTGGGGCGGGCCTCCTTCCACCACGTCTTTCGAGATGTCGTGGATAGCCTCCCCTCCTAGGTGCAAAAGCATCACCCGCCGTCGCTCGACTGCGATGTCCGCTGCCACAAATTAGTTCTCCAGGCGTTCCACCCATTTCCTCCACCGAGCTGCCTGTGACGGAGGCGTGCCCGTGACTGCAAAGGGCTCCAGAGGGGGCACGGCGGCCATGGCCATTGGGGAGGGCGGGAGGGCTTGTCAGCCGGAAGTGCCCTGTCACCAGCGTCATAGGCTGGTCCGTACAGACGAGACGTGCTTTGATTTTGCTCCGCACCGAATACTAGGTGATGCAGGATTGATAACTGCTCCATATATCATCGACCCCTGTCTATATTTGCTCTAGTTGGATATTTTGATACCACAACTTCATACATACCGGATTCTTTCTGCTTCCATTGTATTTTCTTGAATATCGATGAGGAACAACCCGTCGCAAGCCTGAACTATCAAGTACAGCTCCCCACTCAATAGCGAATAGACTTGATAAGGCATTTTTGACGAACAGTTATCTACGGGATGCAGTCATTCCTGTTATACAGATAACAATCTCTATACAGACCATAACTTAATAACAGTCCTGAGGATGGTTTCAGCAAACTAGCGTCAGAGAAACCGAAACGTCGACTTTACACCTTATCCCTTTCTTTTGTTTGGTTCAATGTGATTTGGGATAGGTGTCTTTTTAGGTTCTGTTGTGTCACTCTGTAATTTACTTATATGTGTACCTACAGCCCTAATTTTATTTACTTATTGATCTGTATATGTAGCTGATTTCTTTGATTGAGCTATTTGATAAAATTATATTTTTCGTATACACCTTGTGTTTTTGTTTTCATGTTTACATGTTATATGTTGATTCATTGCTCGTGTTGAATTATAAAATTGTTGATGGATTCATTTTAAGGCTAAGTGACTGGTCCTTTTTGGAAATAATTTCAATCAAACAAAATATAGTTTGAACAAATTCCCTTGAAGGCAAATTTACCCTTTCAACTGTCACCAGCGTGGCACACTGCAGGGGCTGCAGGAGCAGGCTCGGGAGAGGCAGAGTGGCGGAGTGTGGCACGCGATGGGGTGGCGAGACCACCTCGTCGCCAGTGTGGTGTACTGGTCTGGGCCTAGTAAATAATAAATTGGAGACCACACGTTACTGTGCTGTTGGTCAGTACTCTGCCTGCCACGCCCAGGGCCCTGGGCTCTTTGTTAGTTACACAATGTGCCCTCCGTATCTACATCGGGTCAAACCACTAAACTCATGCTTGAGGGGGGATAGGAGCATCAAGGCAATTCTGGTCGTGGGCCACAGTGGTTGCGCCCACCTACTGCAACACTACAAAAACGTTACTGTAGGAACATTCAAAAATGTTTCCATGAGCGGCCAGTTTCACTGAATATCTCTGTAATAAAAACTGACACATTTAAAAAATAAAAAAAGGGATAGCCACTAGGCTGATTACCTAAACCTAAAAGTTTTGGCAATGCGGCTTTTGATTTAGGTTTTTACAGCATTCTATGTTTCTTCAACGATTCGAGGTGAACATTAATTTTTCTGTGACCTCATTTTCAAATGCTGGAACCCCCTTCGCATAGTCAGTGTGATTTGGGTGTCATTGTAGTCAATGAGGGGTGCAGAATTTCATAGGTCACTCATTACACTAACAGTTTTCTGCTCTACTTGCACATATTTTATGAGGGAAACATCCTGAACAACGATAATTTTATAACGACTTACCTGAACAACGAAGCCGGAACCACGACTTTTAAAAACCACGACTTTCATTAAGCACGACTTCCCTGAACCACGAGTCTCTCCACTACACTCCTCAGAATTAAGGGAACATTAGGGGGGGTGTGGGGGGGTCTCCCCCCCCAAAAAAGGAAAAAAAAATAAAAAAAAGCTAATGGTATGCGTTGTAAAAAAAAAAGATTTAGATCTGTTTATTTTTTACGAGTGGTATTGTAAGAAGTATTGTAATTACAATAGTGCCATCTACTGGCCAAACACGAGATGTTTTATTTCGTGGTTTAGGAAGTCGTGTTAAAAAAAGGTAGTGGTTGTTAAAATCTCGTGGTTAGGCTTTCGTGGTTAAGGAAGCCGTGGTTTAGGCAGTAGTTGTTAAGACATACAACCATTTTATGAGGATGAAAGTTACATTGCTGCACAGGTTCCATTTGGTACCAAAGATGGCTATGGCGTGTAATGTTAGTACACAACTACCTAAGTGTGTGCAAACTAACACAGTGTTGCACATGGCAGAAAACAAGCCTACCTGTGCAAACCTCTTGTGATAAATGGAATGTGTAGCTTTAATTCCGTACAAGCCAGGTATGGCTAAAAATGTACTTTTCGTTTTCTGTTTATTCTGTGCTCACCCTGTTATACTTATGAAAACACAGCTGTCCCTCCAGAAGAGTATGATAGATTTATTTTTTATCATGTAGGAGTCACATCAAAACATTTTAAAATTCAAGGTATAAACCCTTTTACGAGATGCAAAATCTTTGGAGTTCTTGCAAACTTTCAAATTCTGAGTACTTTTTTGAAGTAATTGCTGCTCTTAGATCAGTGACTGTGAAGTAAACCTGACTTTGAATAAATAGTACCAAACAATCGTTCATTATTTCTATCCTATTGGAATCACATATAAATATGAGGTGTTATGTTTCCTGTTTCAGATAGACGACCCCTCGCCATCAAATCAGTTAAAGATATGAATCCCATAAAAGAAAACTGTTCACCTCTTCATTATGTCTGAGCATATCCTTCAATGGGTGAAATGTGACCAAACTGTCAAGAGTTGCTTTGTAGTTAATGTGCATTGTTTTTAGCGAGGTTTCTTCTATTCAAAACCCTCAATATTGTATTCAAATCTGCAGATTATGATAAATATAGCTTATCATTTGGCAATATTAATATATTATACTTACCTACAAATCACAATGGCTGTGGAATATGGTAACTCACTTGATTTAGTGTTATTTTTAATTTTATCATTTTACTTTTATTTTTTTAGTTATATTTTTAATTTAATTTAATTTTAATTTAATTTAACCCAAAATAAAGGGTACGCCCAGTGGCATTGAAGGCCCCCCTGCAAGATACACAGAGGGGCTCCCGCTTTGGATCTTATCCGGTGCTGTCAGGCCTGATTACAGTGCTGAGTGGGGCCCCCTGCAGCTCGGGAACCCCCCTGCACCGCAGGGGCTGCAGGGACCTCTGTTACGCCCCTGGGTACGCCGCCACTACATAACCACTGTTACATTATTTCACAAGTACATCATGGTTAATAAATCCAGGTGACCATTACATCATCTGTTGTAACATCAGTAATAGTAAGTCATTTTAAAACACAAAGTAATTAATGTAGTTAAAATTAAGTTAACAGATAAAAAAGAAAAAATCATTAAGTTTAATGCTAATAAAATACAGAAAAGGGGTGTTGGGTATTACCCCCAGGAAAACGGAACCAAAGACAAATATTTATAACTATTAGCGTTTGAATACATTTTGCATTACAATCAAATATTTTCATCATTAGCGGAAAAAAACATGCACAAAGGGGATAGGCCAGAATATTATTCATCTAATTAAAAATACAATATCATTTGAGGGTAGTGGTAGGTACATGAGTTAGGTTTAAACCAATAAATTAAGTGAAATTTAAAAAGGACAAATAAATGAATTGGAACTGCATCTATTACCAAAAATGATTGTAATTTGAAATATTGGGATAGGACAGACAAGCATAAAAACCTAAAAACAACTGTATAATATATGGCAAGTGTAAGGGTGATGATAGTATATTAAATCAAGAAACATGTCTTTTATACAGTTGTATAGGTGTTAATTAAGAAAAGCAAAAAAAATAAAAAAGCCTAGGTAGTGGTAGCGTCCATGTAGTGGGGGTGACATTGTAGTTAAAAGTATAAAAAACTGGATGTTGATGTTCTGACATACAACAGTCCACAGGGAGCAGTTGAGTTGCTCAGAGCAGGAAGAGTAAAAGGTTATTCTTTTTGGGATAAAAATGCATGCTTCTCACCAACAAAAACGTCTTTATGTCATCAATTTTTTCTTCAAAGAAGTGTTTCGTATAATTCATCTGACTTCATCAGGTTCTCTGGCATGTAAGAAGGAGAGATCCTATTTTGTATGACTCATTCATTGACCCACTTATTTGCTTCAGAAAACTAGTTTTAAAAAACTGTTTTTGTTCATGTAGATGGACATACTTTGCTTTTGTTTTATATCAAGTAATTTAGAAGTTGAGAAGAAAGGGAGGTACTTATTAGTTAAGGTACCTTAAAAGAGATGGAGAATGTTTGAAGAATATTTTATTTTAAAAATGTTTCTGAATTGTGACCAAACTCTGTGCAAAAAAATATGTGTGTTGGGACAACTAAACAGCATATGCATAATGTCACTATTGGGAAAATCAGAAGACCACTAACCTGGGGCCTCATTTATGAGAAATGACGCATCGCTGCGTGAAAGCAGCGATGCGTCACATCTCAGTGCGCACTCCTTGCGACATTCCTGATGCGTCATATTTAATGTATGACGCATCATGTCGCAAGGAGTTACAGATACGTCTTATTTCTGACGTATCTGTAAGCGCAAAAGTGACGCATTGCTGGAGTGTGTCACGAAAGTGACTCAATACTAGCAATGCGTCCTTTCACCTAGGGCTAGCCCCAGGTGAAAGGGCCTGCGTCAGTCTTACGCCTGCTGTGAGGCAGGCGCAAGATTTTGACGCAACGGCGTCCTAAAAGTGACGCCGTGAAATCTCATAGATTTCACAGCATCACTTCTACGACCCTTCCTTGTGTCAATACGCCCCCCTTACATACATTATACCTGGCGCAGGTATAATGTGGCGCAGGGGTTTACAAAGTGACGCATCTACCTAGATGCGTCACTTTGTAAATATGGCGCAACAAGACGCATTTTTTACGCCACTGGTGTGTCACAAAAAGTGACGCAACAGCGGCGTAAAAGTGACGCACAGCCTCATAAATGAGGCCCACGGTGTAAATTTTGAGCTTTGTGCAGGGGTAAAGTAAAGTCTAAGGTAAAGGAAAACATAGATTGTGTAATATTAACAACTCGAGAAAAGTTATAAATCCATGACCATATCTCGTCCCAAAGCGAGATGTGCCAGTGGACACCAAAATCTTTCGCCAAAAGAAGTTACGTTATAGATTATTGGAAAGTGAGATTTTTTTATAATTAGTAGACGATCTAGAACAAGCATACATTAGCTATGTTAAGTCAGCTGTGTAGGAACAGAGATTGTAGGCTGTTATAAGGAGAAATAAGTAACTAAGGCAACCTTACTAAGCATAAACAAGCACTGGCATAGCAAATAGGTCTTGCTTTTGAGACCTTATAAATTTAGCCAAGCAGCAGATTATCCCCTATTAGCATGGCCACAGTTTTTTCACCTCCACTTTTCTCAGTCACCACTGGTGAAATCTCGCTCAGCAAATGGTTTATGAAATAATGCGAAGGGAGGCCCTTTACAAGCTGAGTGCGCCCCCAGCTGGAGACAAATGTATGCAAATGAGATGCACAAGCAAAGACGCTGGGACAGAGACATATCTACAATTCCAGCAAAATGCTGCCAGCAGCTAGGAGATGAGCAGCTTTGAAAAAATGCTAACAGAAGGCACCTTTTACCCGCCAGTTTGTTTCACATTGCAACGTACCCCTTTCCGTGTATCCCATCATAGCCTAGAAGAGGATTCCGTGTGATTTCGTAGTGTTAGTACTTACATGAAATAGATGCTTTTTCCTCAGACTGCTTCTTATTTTCACTTGTTCTGCCACCGCATTATGGTGTATTTGCGCGCATCTTTCACATGTTGTGAGTTTTTTTCAAAACCGAGTAATATGGACCAACCTGGCACCTTATATTCGGGAAACACACTGTATGCAATGAGGTTCGTTCGCTTGGGTTTCTGAAGAGTAGGGGAGCCAAAAAATGTTGCAGCTGTAAGGGTCACTAAGGGAACTAAAAACAGACAACACAAACATAAACACGCCAGTATTGGATATTGTAGCACACACGTCCTATCATATCATCTGCAACATGCTGGACAAGCAACATGCTGTACAAAGTCGGCATTGTAAATGAATTGTTTCGATTTGTGCACATTTGCATAACAAACAAATAACAAACAAATAGTTTCAATATGTAGGCACAGCGTCCCAGAAAATGTTTTAAATTAGTCATCCACTCTTTTGAAAATATGACTCCAATTGCCTTTAAAAAGTGATCGAAAGCTGAAGATGACTATCCCTTGTCAAGGCGGCAATCTTGCAGCGGTCCCCAAACCGGTCCTGGAGGGCCGGATCCATGCCAGATTTTTAAAATTACTACATGTATCTCAATGGGGATATCCAAAAAATCTGGCATGGATCTGGACCTCCAGGACCGCTTTGGAGACCCCTGCTTTAAGGGAAGGTGCTTGTGGCATGTGTACCACCAGAATCTGAAGCGGGATCTGCCCGTGCCCGCTGTGCCGGAGGAAAGACCCGGGTTCAAACAAACAAATATTGTAGATACCAGCCCCTGATGCACGGACAAAAACACGACGCGTGCACATTTAAGTGCAAACGAGCGACGTGCTGCGGTTTAAATATAATGTCCATTTTAAAACATCTACATTCCAGACTATTCTCCCTCGCAAGTTGGTTTAAAAAATAAGCATTCTTGTGCAAAATTCATGTATAGGTTTTCTACAAATGTTCCTATGAGAAAATCAGTGGATTGAGCATAAGGCCATTTTATGTTTGTGAAAGTAACAAACAAAGGCATTAGAGCCTTTTAAAAACGTGATTAATTTTGTTGCCTTGAGCATTAGTGGCACTTTATAGAATTTTTTAATCACTGACAAAATATCGTCTACCACAATATCGAGGTATAAAAATATTGTGACAAAATATCGAAGTCAAGAATATCGACATCCTATCTACATCATGGTAAGTACAAAAATATCGGGGAAAAAATATTATTGTCAAAAATATCATTGTAAATAATATTGGGGTTTTTTCATGTTAAAAAAATAAACGAAATAATACATAAAATTAAAAGAAACATAGCTAAAAATATTTTCAAATGTTAATAAATGATAACTAACATATAATGTAAAAAAAAACATATAGATATAAAATATAATATTAAATCCTGTTTCTTTAGAGTAAATGCACACTCAGAGCCACAGGTATGCCCAGTAGCCGTTTAATGTGTGCTCGTTACGCGCTTCGTCCATAAATTTGTTCACACGAACAGCCAAAACATTCACGTAAGATTAAATAAAGTTAATTGAAAATCATGGTAATCAACAGAGGACTATACTTTGGGTAACATGGCATACATTTTGTAATGTGCAATGTAAAGTGCATACTTTGTGGGCATTGTGTCATACTTTAACCATTTCATCACTTTTTTAATAAAAACATTCTTTAAACATTTTTCATTATGTATACATCCTATGTTTGAACCGTATTTAGAAGCAAAGCAGCATGACTACCTCAGTAACTTTTAACGACATAGTGCCATCTTGGTATATCGGCAGCAGATTTGGGATTGAATTACTCATTTTATACTATTGTTAGTTGTGGTAACAATTTTCCGTTGGTCTATTAATTTATTGATCCAACTTTCCTCACTGTTCCAACTATTTTATAAGGAACAATCTATGATCCTACGTACAATAGTGGAATCGCGCTCGTGGCTCTGAGCATTCATATTATCCTATGTACAATAGTGCATCCGCGCTAGTGGCTTTGAGCATTCAAATTATTACTCTCTGCTTGTACTTTCGGTCTAGTGCCATTCATTCGACATGCATTAAGCCCACAATTTAGCAACATATATTACCATATATAAGGTCTAGTGCCATTCACATCATTCACTCTATTTCGGTATATCAATGTCCAGTTACCATCTTATATAACGTCCTACAGTTGTTCCAGAATTCATATTCCGTGATAAATTCATAATACGTGAAAAAAAGGAAGAACAACTAGATAACACAAATTAATCAGTCATTCGTATTATACATTTTATATGAAAAGACAAAACAGTCTCTTATCTGCACTCAGTGTTGACCCGTGCCCGGGGAAGAAAAGGGTAGGTGACCCATGAAGTGACTGTACACCAGGTGAGTCCCTTCCTTTCCTCCTGTGAATGAGAAAACACGGATAAGAGATACATTTAAAAGACCATTTCAGAAAACCATTTTAAATTCACACCCAAGTCTGCAAGATAGAACTGTTACTCAATATGGAGGTGTGATGCTAGCTCCTCATCGAGGTTATGTCCCCTAAGAAATATTGTTTCTAATGCGAGTATCCATTTTGATTCTGTTTGTCTCAGATACACTTCTTGATTACTACCCCTTAAGCCCAAGGCTATTTGTTCAATGGCAATGAATTGAAGCAAGAAATTCTTTGATTGGTGAAATTCAAGAAAATGTCAGGCAATGGGGTACTGTATGTTCACATTTGTTATGGCTCTCAGATGCTCGATAACTCTTTTCTTCACCATGCATGTAGTACTTACCACATACCTAAGTTGACACGGACACTCCAGTACATACACAGTAAAATTACTACATGTCAGAAATTGATTGATTTTCCATTTCTTTGTTCTCCACTGGATGCTAAATCCCTTCACAGAGTGACTAAATTTACAGGCTCTACAATGCCCACAGGGAAAAAATCCTGTTAGCTCATGAAAACTGTTACTTTTCATTTCCGTTATGTCTCCTCTCATACTATATCTCGCAGACTTCTGCCTTTCCTATAGGTGATAAGGGGCCTTTCTCCTACATCTTTCCCTATAATAGCATCGGTCTGGAGGATATTCCGATTATCTTACAATAGTTTACGCACTTTCTGTGATCTTTTGTTGTATGTGGTTTTCAATCTTATACCACTGTCTGTCTCCTCACCCTCTTCCTTCCGCTGCTCCAAAGATCTGGCTCTACTAACATTATTGACTTTTTCCACTGCCTTATTGAGGACCCATTCCGGGTATTGCTTCTGGCGGAACCTGTAGAGCATGGTACTTTGTTCCTCCAGGAATTTCTCTTGGGTGCTGCAGTTTCTCCTTGCCCTCAGCAGCTCCCCATGTGGAATACTCCGCTTTAGGGGTTCTAGGTGGCCGCTGAGGGCATGAAGCACACTATTGCCTGCTGTCTCTTTCCTGTAAAGGCTGGTGACAGGTTTTGTATCCAGTACCTCAATGCAGGTGTCCAGGAACTCTACTCTATCCTTACTGATGGTGTATATACGGGTTATATGGGTTGTTGTTAAGATTATCAATAAAGGAAACAGCTTCTTCTGCAGTCCCCTTCCATATAATGAATAAATCGTCAATATACCTGATCCATAAAACCACTGACTCAAAGTATTTGACAAATGCTGCATCCCTCCGGTTCCCCTCCGCCCATCTGCCTAGTAAGAGGTTCGCAAAGCCAGGTGCGAAGCACGTTACCATCGCTCTGCCTCGCACCTGCCTATATAGTACCCCATCAAACATGAATATGTTGTTTTTTAAGCATAATAGCATCATGTCAGCAAACATGCGTGTATGTTCCAGATACACAATGTCTCTGGTTCCCAGATAGTGCATGCAAGATTCCACCCCCTGGACGTGATCTATTATAGTATATAACAAATTTACATCCAGGGTGATGAGGTAATACTTCTAGTCTCAGATAAGATCTTGGATTTTGTTTAAAAAATCCTTAGTAACCTTTACATAGGATGGCAGTTTCATAACTTATTCCTTAAGAAAACAATCCACGTACATGGATATATTTTCATTCACATTGCCCAATGAGGACACAATAGGTCTCCCTGGTGGAATAGGGTGGTGTTTGTGAAGCTCAGGAAGGAGATATAACATAGGTAGTTTGGGAAAATCTTGTATTAGAAAGCAATATTCTTGCCATGAGATGATACCTTGCTCTTGCCATTCTGTCAGTTTTCTCCAGGTAGTAGTTATGCTAGCATTGTATACTGCTGTATCACATATACAATAACATCCTATATTGCTTAGCTGTTTTTTAGTCTCAGTAATATAAATTTGTTTCCACCATATAACAACATTGCCTCCTTTATCTGATGGACATATTACCAAACTATTATCTTTAGATAATGACATGATAAAATTACATTGTTTTTGTGATAGGTTCTCAGTTTCTTTAAAGTATACATTGTCATGTTTTTGTTTCATAAGTTCTTTTGTTACAACCTCATGAAAGGTGTTGATTGAGTCATGTGGTAAATTAGGACAAAATACTGATCTTGGCTTAAATGAAGTGCATTATGCTTTGTCAATCGTCAGATTCACAGTATCTGTGGTATAGGGACCACCCGAGTCAAGCACTGTATCTAATATATCAGCATCTTCAACTGTCAGCCCCGGTCTTACTAAATTGTTATACAGTTGTGCCATATTAGATTGTTCTCCACTGTTGTTTAGTGTATGCCATTTTTTCAATTTTACCTTTCTGATAAATTTAAAAATGCCTGTTCTAGTATTGGCATAATTAAACAGTTCTGTCGGACAAAAAGTCAGACCCAAACACAAGGTGGATTTTTAAAAGAATGACAGAGTACGTGCCAAGAGATAAACAATAGTATTATTTACCATTTGGGCATCCATTACTGTGTTTTCTTTGAGTCTCTTCTTCTTGTTCCCATGGGCTTTGTAATTTTTGATCTGTGTTTTCGCTTGAGGCGTCTTTGTTTGCTGCGCCCTTGCCTCTGCCTCTTCCTCTCCCTCTGCCTCTTCCTTGTCCCCTCGGTGGTGGAGTTGGCATTTGTGTAATTCTCCCTGATTGTCGACTTCTCTTCATCACCCTAAACTCGTCTAAAAAAGTAGCCTGACGAGTTACAACTTCTACTTCAGATGAGGAACTTGCAGTTTGCACCGAAGCATCGGTATCAGTCTCTCTGCATAGGCTTGTTTACATTGTTTATGACTGCATCTTTGTTCATAGTTGTTAGATTATATAAATGATCATACTTTGACTATAGGTTAGGGTCCGTCCTGTTTCATAGTCTATACAGTCTCTCTGCAATTTTCTCTGCTTATGTTGTTTGATGTGTTCTTCATGTTTAATGAGTCTTCCTTTAAGTTCATCCTTGAATTTTTGTATATGTACCTGATTTCCATGCTTTTTCAATTCATCCTCAATAGTTGCCAATTCTTTGATGATTCTGTCCCTATCTTCCCAGGCATATTTGATGAGTACCCTCATCATGTTTTTAGAGCTTACAGCCGAGTTGTTCGCCCACTCCTCCAACATCTGTGTGTTGGGCGATTCATGCGATGGAGTTATATATATTCCTAGGCCGCTTGGTATCATCTGTTTGTCCACATAATCCTGGAGGGACATCGCCTCCCACCACTTCGAACTTTCCTGTAATTTCTCGTATTTGCGCAGTTAAACATTTAGATCATAATTTTTGTTGTCTTTGTGCAGTAAAACGTTCAGATCATTATCTTTGTTGCTGGTAACTGGTACTGTTGCTGGTGTCCCCTTGCCAGGAGCGCGTGCAAATAATGATTTGCAGCAGCACGTCTTTCTTTTTCTTCCTCCATTTATGCAGATTTGTGACAGTGAATAGGCTTTGCCACAATGTCCCTTATGTTCTTGATATATATTGTTTCTAAATTTCCTGTTTCAATTGCCTTATACCTATTTCCATCCACTATGTAATTTTTACTCTTGTGACACATTGACCTACTTGTAACATGTTATGTCTTTGAACTATGTTCCATTTTCTTCGTCATCCTTATGTAAAGCGCTCTGATACCCACTTGGGTCATGTTTCCGCTATACAAAACTTACAAATAAAATAAAATAAAATAACAAATAAAAGAAGTACAATATTTGTAATCTTTTTAAAATAAATTATACACTACATTAACTAAAACAGTAGAGAAATAGTTGGATCACAGAGGGTTAAAATTAAGATGCATGTCGATTAAATCATTTTCTTGATTAAATAACGAATTAATCATTAACAATATATCAATTATGAATACCAATAAAGTAAAAATAATAATGAATGTAATAACATTAAATTAGTTCCCATCCTATTCCCCTATAAACCCCCAACAGATTCCTAAAATAAATTAACACATTTTTTATATAATAAACAATTAATGATGAAAATTAATTAACAATTATTAAATAATTAACCATAAATGAGTTACTAGTCCCACTCCAGTGAATGCAACAGTAGGGAAAGTGTAGGATAGCAGAGGGAATAAAATTACTATTTAGACTCCGAGAGTACAGCAGTAGGGAAAGTGTTGGATAGCGTAGGGGTAAAAATTACTATTCCCACTCCAGAGAGTGTACCAGTAGGTAAAGTGTTGGTTAGAGAAGGGGTAAAAATTATTTTTCCCACTCCAGTGAGTAAGACAGTAGGAAAAGTGTTGGATTGCGTAAGGGTTAAAATTACTATTCCCACTCCAGAGAGTCCCACAGTAAGGAAAGTGTTGGATAGCTTAGGGGTAAAAATTACTATTCCCACTCCAGTGAGTGCAACAGTAGGGAAAGTGTTGGGTAGCGTAGTGGTAAAAATTACTATTTCGACTCCAGTGAGTACAACAGTTGAAAACGTGTTGGATAGCATAGGGTTAGAAATTACAATTCCCACTCCAGAGAGTGCACCAATAGTAGGGAAAGTGTTGGATAGCAGAGGATAATTAATTAACAATACATTAATTATGAATACCAATAAATTAAAAATAATAATTACTTTAATAACATTAAATTACTTCCCAACCTATTCCCATATAAAACCACAACCCACTCCTAAAATAAGTGAACACATTTAATATAATAAACAATTAATCAATAATGAAAATTAATTAACACATATGAATTAATTAACAATAAATTCATTATCAACACTAATAAATGCAAGTTAATATTTACTTAATTATAATCAAATACTACACCATATACCCCTATAAACACACAAACCACTATTAAACTAAATGAACACAATTAATATATTTATTAATTAATCAATTAATAAAAGGTTATTACAATTAATAATTATTAAACAATAACTTAATTATCAATACCAAACAATCAAAATGAATAATTAATTTATGACAATTAATTTACTTCCCACCCTATTCCCCTATAAACCCACAACCTGCTCAGAAAAGCAATTATTACAATGATACATTCATCAATTAATAAAAATTAATTACTAATTTATAATTAGTTAACAATAAATTAATTATCAATACTAATACATTGAAATTACTAATTACTTATTTATAATAAATTACTTCATACCCTATTCCTCTATGAACCCACTGCTCACTCCTAAACTAAATTAACACAATTAATATAATTATCAAATAATCAATTAATACAAATTAATTACCAATTAACAATTAATTAACAATAAATTAATTATCAATACCAAAAAATTAAAATCAATAATTACTTTACTCTAACTAAATTAGTTCCCACCCTATTCCCCATATAAACCCAAAACCGCTAAGGAACTAAAAAGCACAATTTAACAAAAAATAATTCATAATTTCTAAAAATTAATATTACTTTACTATAATTAAATTACTTTCCACCCTATTCCCCTATAAACCCACAAACCGCAACAGAACTAAAGCGCTATTTTTTTTTTTAAATGACTAACTTCTAAAAATGTAATACATATATTAAAAAAATAACAAAAAATATGGAGTAAATACATATAGAATACATACTAAAATACATAACACTAATATAAACATCAATATTATTAACAACAATATTTTTGCAAACGATATTACTAACTTCGATATTAATAAAAACAATATTGCTAACCTTCACGTCAATATTCTGGTCACTGATATTCTTGATGGCGATATTCTTTCCCCCGATATTTACCATTCAAAATTTCTGTAGGTGGAAAAAAAACCTCGATGTTATGTCTGTGCACCAGAATTGTTATTTCTTTAAAACAATTGCTACCGGGTAGGCCAAATATAGAATGTGCTGCCATTGCGAATTTCCAGTTGGCCAGTATGATATGCCTATGCCTACTGGATTGGTGGCATGTTTGTTTTTTTTGTGTTTTTTTATGCATAAGTTACAGTACAGTGCGAAGCGGAAATGGATATGTATATCTAATCGTATGCACTGAGTTAAAATGGCATTTTTTAAAATGTATCCAAGTCTTCTTTTATTTTTTTGCAAAAGAGCAGAAACCATTTACAACTAGTCAATACTAAGTTTTTTGTGCTCTGAAATATTTAGGAATCATGTGGCTGGCACAAGCTTGGCATGGGACGCACCCTGCTCAGGATCTCGGTGGCCCTTGACCATGTTAGAAGACTGTCATTCTCAGAGTACGGTAACGTCTTGGCCTGCTTCTGCCCCATTAAAGACCGCTTAAAAGCGAGCGGCATATAGCTGGCGGCTTGCACTACATTCCATGCCTTACTCAGATCTGGGGAAACGCGTTCGCAAACTTTGGGTCATTTCGCAAATCCCTCCTTTGATAGCGGTGCCATGCGCCTCCTTCCTCTCAATAGCTTTAGTTGCAAATCCGTAGCCGGGGAAATTAAAGTTTTATTTCATAATGTGCAGCTGCAATGTTCTGACTTCTGCCTGGAAAACTTAATATGGTACAGGTAACATGAGATCAGAGACCTCAGTTCATTCCAAAGATAAGGAAATCATTGTATGTTTAACACATATTTTGAAACGTAAACATGGGCTAAAAAAAAGTGGTCTTTAATCTTGATTGCACAGACCAACCAAATATGCGTTCAATAATTTTCTGTAATTGCTTTAGACACATTATTTAAAACAGGCCCACACAAAACAACAAGCGCGGCTGCTAAAGTGAAAGCGACCGCGCTGTGCTTAATTAGTAACCTGATCCACGACGAGATGACGAGAAATGAAGCTGCCACCCTGCGCGCTGCTGCTCGCTCCTGAGAGCAAAACGCCGTGGGAGTGAACCTTTGGAGAAGAGGTGGGACATACACCCGACTTTGGAAATTTGCATGCTTTCATTATTTAAGGACACACGCAAAGGACAATCCAATGTGTGGGAGGAGTCAGACCCACAAGGAGAAGTTTGGAGTGCGTTTGGAGTGCTCACAAGAAGCCTCCCATAGAGTAGCACATGCGCGCTGCGCTAGGCATGACCTAAAAACGGGTATGGAAAGATAGAGGACATTGGAAAATAAGACAAAAATGAGGGAAGGATATAAGAGCATAATTTTTTAATAATTGAGCAATCAATATAATACTTTTAGTTCTCTAAGTATGCCAGAAGATCGGCAATTATTATTTTAAAATAGTTTATTATACCAAATAGACATATTAAATAAACACAGATGTCGTTAATGCAATAGGAGTGAACGTAGATCTGTTCAAAGAAGTAGTGTGCTGAAAAAGGGGAGGAATAAGAAATGGAGACTTTGAGGGGAAAGATACTACTTCCTTTGGAAAAAAAGGATGAAGAAGAGCTTTATCCACAGCCAGCCATAAGAGGGAAAAGAAAAAACTGAAGCTGAATAGGAAGCTTAACGCAAGCCAAAGGCATTGTGATACCAACGAAAAGCATGAAAGTTACCCCTCTGTCAAGTTTTGATTTTTTGTGAGAGAGTTAGAGAAACTTTTGCCTTATTATTCCAAAGGAATTTCATGAGCATGGAGTTTATCTTTTTAAAGTTAGTGTTTGGGAATATGAATTAGCATCATGAAGAAGAGATAGACTAAAAGAGGAGATATCATTTTGTTGGAATCCAAGCAACCCCAACAAGAGAGAAATAAGGGATTCCAAGAAGAAAGTACTTTTTCAATTTTAGTGAAGAGCTCCCAGAAATAAATTTTAACGGTATCTTGGATTGAATTGGTAAATTAAATATCTAGGCATTTAAACTTGGAGGATGTAGTCAATTGTATTCCAGTGATTAGAAAGGGTTGTTTAACTGTATATTTATTAAGTGGAATTATTTCGTTTTTTTGATTGATGATTTTATATCTGGAGACTTCAGAAAAATTGATTATTTCTGGACGTAATGCAGGTAAAGAAGTTTCTAGAGAGGAAATAAAGAGGAGAAAATCATCTGCATGAGCTGCAATTTTTAGATGACAATCTCCATAACACAAATCAGAGATAGATGAATTAGAGCGGATACGGGATAGCAATGGCTCAAGAGCTAGGAGAAATAATAACGGAGAAAGAGGACATACCTGTCTAACACCAAGTTGAAGAGGAAAACAAGTAGAAGTTTTACCATTAACTTGGCCAGGTGCATGAGGAGATTGGTATAAAAGAATGACAAGAGCTACGATTTTAGGACTAAATCCATGCCAAGCTTAAGATTTTAACATAATCTCCTAATACCCTATCAAATGCTTTCTCTGAATCTATAAAAATTGCTGCAACGGAAGTTTTAAAAAGGACTTTCTAGTCTACCTTTAGTGAACCCTGACTATTCTTTTCCAATAAGATAAGGAAGGAATGATTCTAAGCAAATTGCTAAAAGTATTGCAAAGATCTTGTAATCAACATTTACGAATGAGATGGGTCTATAATTTTTATAACGAGTAGGATCTTTTCCATCCTTAAGTATTAGACATATTGTGACTTCTGGAAAAGTACTGGGATTTGGTTTGGAATCTATTAAGTGATGAAATAAGCATAGCATGAGGTAGGAGAATGTTTGTGAGGTATGAGTAAAATGCTACTGTAAAACCATCAGGCCCTTGTGTTTTCTATTTTTAAGTGAGCTTAATGCGTGGGAATTTTCCTCAAGGGTAAGATTTACTTCCAAAGAGTCAAAGTCTAAATTAGAGGAAATAGAGTGAGGGGTTTGGAAGTAGATAACCTGCAATTTGAGAATAGTTCTTTAGGACTTCAGGAGCATATAGAGTTTGACAGAAGTTAACAAATTCCTGCAAGATATCTTGAAGCTTAGTGACCAAAATTTCCAGTGAATTAATGAATGAATTAATTGTACGATGTTGTTCTCTTACTGTCAAGTAATTAGCTAGTAATTTAACCACTTTATTCTTTCCATCATAGTAACTAGCAATATTTCTGAGTCAGATGGAGGTAGCACTGCTAGTGGACATAGTATTAAACTGTAGTTAAGCTTTAATCACATTTTGAAGATCTGTGTTAGATGTAGAAAAGAAATACGTTTGTTCCGAAGCTTTGATGAAAAGTAATAATGGAACCATTTTAGGTGCCGAATTTCTGTTTTTATTTTGACACATAGTCCATAATAAAGCCACAAGCAGTTGCTGTGAATGTATCCCATAGCAAAAGAAGCACATTATTTAATTATTGTTTTTTTTACTTTTATATCGCACAAACTAGATCCAAGAGATCAGAGAGCCTTAAAAGAATTACATATAACATGATTACAGGAACTATGCCTATAGAATTAGGCTATAGAAAAGGTACATGTGCATTGTTTACATCATTTACATGAGGCATAGCAGAAATGGGAGGGAAAAGTAATACAATACAAGACAGAAAGCAGGCAAAGAGGGGTCGATTGCAGGAAATAGATACAAGTAAGTAGCATAGATTAATACAATGTATGGACGAATGGGTTGTCAGGAAAGGGTTGGGATTGAGTGAAAAGTCAGTTTGTTAGATGCAGTAAGTGGTAGGTCAAGCAGGGTAATTTAGGTGGATTAGTTTAGGAATTTATTGAGGAGATACAGTTTTAATTTTTTCCTGAAGCATAGATAAGATTGGTCATTACACAGTTCCTAAGGACAAATTCACGAGAAGGACCGAGTGAGGGATTTGGTTGTCTTGAATATGGGAGGGATGAGAAGAAGGGTATTGGAGCTTTGTAGAGGTCAGTTTGGCCCACCTCTGTGAGTTTTTTCTGAGGTAGGTGGATATTCAGAGTAGAGACCTATGAGTGTTATGCAGGCTGTTTTGAATACACTCCTCAATTTAATTGGTAGCCATATGAGTTTCTTGAGAGTACCAGTGATGTGGCGAATCGATTCTCTCCAGAGATCAATCTAGCCGAATCGTTGAATGGGGACCTCATTGGCAGAAGGTGTATTTTTGTGGTGCCAGTAATCATTGCGTTGCCATAGTTCAGCTTGGATAGGGCAAGGGGTTGTATTACGGTCTTCAAGTCTTCAGAGGGGATAAAGGGTTTGTTCTACTAATGTGTTTTAAAGTATAGAATGCACTTTGCAGGGGCATTGATATGTTCTTTCATAGTCAGGCTTTTGTCAAGAATAATTTCAAGAGATTTGACAGAGTTAGATGTAGCTACCTTACAGTTTAGATCCAGTGGTGAATGGGGTAGGGATTGTTTTTAGGCTGGATGAGGAAGAGTTTGGTTTTATTAGGCTTGAACTAAAGTTGGTTGTTGTTGAGTCAGGTGTGTATCCGGAAGAGAGTGGTGTTGAGGTGTTGAATGCCTTTGAGTGAAGTGATTTTGATATAGATTTGGGTGTATTCTGCATAGACATGGTAGGCAATTCTGCCTTGCCATAGCTTCAGTGCAAGAGGTTCCATATAGAGGTTAAATTGGGTAGGGGATAGGATTGGTCCTTGGGGTACTCCTTGGTTGACTGATCTTACTGTCAATGTGGACTTGTTTAGTTTGATTGGGTTAGATCTTTTATTCAGATATTATGAGAACCATTGCAGGATGGTGCCGCTGATGCCTTCCCATTATAGGAAGATTTTGAGAAGAGTGTTAATGATATCAAAGGCTGCAAAGAGGTCCAAGAGTCTAAGGAGACAGGCATCCCCCTCATTGAGGGATCTATGTAGGTCGTCAGTGATGTTCAGGATTTCAGTCTCTATACTGCAGCCTTTCCTAAATCCAATTTGGAATGTGTCATGTAAGTTGAACTTCTCAATGTGGTTGTTTAATTGGAAGAGGACACATTTTGTCGCAAGTAGAGGAGGGTTGGATACAAGTCTGTAGTTATTCGAGGTCACCAGGGTAGGCATCAGGCTTTTTGATGAGGAGGTTGGTTTGGACAATTTTAAGGGAGGCCGGCATGGAGCTTCTGGATAGGGAAGAGTTGATGCCTTACCGGACATCGCTAACCAAATGGAAAAGAATCATGAATTAACGCCTGGGCTGGAAAAAACTGGTGCCTTGGAGATGGATCCAGAATTGTACCTGGATCCAGAACTGTATCCGGGTCCAACAGGAGCTCTATCATTTATGCCTACTCTGTACAGTAGTACACCTACTAGTTTATCCCATGCTGATGATTTATTGGATCTTTCTGTTGAAAGGCTATCAGGAGTTTCATTGGATAAGGGGGCAGATAAGGGGGCAGTGAATATTATGAATTCTATTGAGAATTCCTGGACGGGGGAATATGGAGATTTTTAATGCATTAGAAAGAATCCTCTCCGCAATTTTATCTTTGAGAAAAGAACATTAAATACTGATCACATATTTGAAGTTCTCTCACCCTTACTGATAGGGGTTCAGGATCTTAATCAGATCAAGCGAGCTATAAATAATTTGGAAAAGGTCTCTCAAGTACCCAGTCATGTATGTCAAATATGCAATGGAATCTAAAAAAGTGGTATAAAATCTGTGGATGGGGAAATAAAAGAAATGATTGTGGGAACTGAAAGTGTTTTGCTTAAAGGAAATCTAATTATAAGCTCTCCCCGAGCTAAACTTCTTGAGAGAGCACAGGTTATCAGCAGAGGGGAAAAATTAAAATTAAATTTAAAAGTATCCCCAGTGCCCAACCCAATATGCCTTTACCCTATTTTAAAAAAAAGTAATTAAAAAAAAGTAGGCATTCAGCTACCTGAAGAATTAGCTAACATCTCAGATAGTGCACCAATTGGGGATGTCCCAGTAGCGAGTAAAGGTAACTCTAGAAGCAGTCGTAGGGGGAAGAAGAAGATGAGGAATCGTCGTTTTCCAAAACAAAAACCGAAAAAATTGCGGTTCCTTCCAGTAAGCAAAGAGGAAAATAGTACAAAATCTCCTCCTAGTAGAAAGAACACATGGACTTTGGGGCAAACCACACTGAATATGAGTCAAAAGTATGTGCAAGAAAATGAAAATGATAATCTGTTGAATTGCTCGAATCCGATGTTGATTGCCCCATCGAGCCAAGAGGGTCAGGTTGAAAGTGGAACAAACTATAATACAAGCAGTGACCCTATATAAATAAGTGTACTGGATAAGTTAGGTGAACCTGTAACAGATCAAAATGTAGCTTTAGGAGGTACTGCACTGCACCCTTGTAGGCAGGATATTTTTCAAACAAGGTTTGAGCCAAGCCAGGGGACAGTTGGGGGGGGTACCAAATTACAGTTGTTAACAGTAAAGGGGGTAAGTTAGAGAGAAATTCGATCTTAGGGCAGCCTGGTATCAAACTAATAAGGAAAACTGGACCAGGAGTCGGGCAAGTGAGTAGGTCTTTAATTTGTATCTCCCTGTTTGAAACTGAACCAATGTTATTGAATAGAAGTGCCCTCCTACAGATATTGACTGAAAAAGAGGATTTGAGATTAATAACTAGCAAAGATATTGATTGGTATATTTAGACTGGAGGAGTGCACCCCCAAGCACTAGAGCTACATTCTCATCAGGGGTAGTGTCAGCACTGGTCATAGCTAATGCAGACGGCTTCAGGAAAAGAGGTATAGATGTGATCCCTAGCGTACCCCCTTGCCGAGTTCCATCAGAAAGCCATGGAAAAATTCAACAATAGGGGTGTAAATACCCCCATAAACTATAAAGATATAGAAATAACAGTAGGAAGAAACCCAGGTGAGAGAAGATTAATATTTTAGCACCTGAAGTCCGATGGGCCCCCAGAGCTAATAGGGAGGATGAGGTAGCAGAGTGATGTTGGATTGCAGGTACTCTGAATGGGTCAAAAACATCTACCATAAATCCCATAGTGCGGGGGTTGCCATTTGGGAAACATCATATCCTGGAATGTGGCAGGGTAGGAAAATCAAGTTATAAGCTTAAATCATTAGTAGAACTAGACCCCAAGATAATCTGCCTCCAGGAAACGTGGTCGGGGGAAGAGTTTCAGTTTAAGAATTTCTTTGTGTACTGCAGTACAGCAAAAAAATCTATAAAAGGTCATGCAAGTGGAGGCCTAGCTATTTTACTTAGTTGTGACATAGTATGGAATCATGTGATCTATAAGCATCCATCAAAATGTTGTATTTTTAGTAAAATTGAGTATAGGAGAAGATAATCAGGGGCAAGCGATTTTTCTTTTATTGGTAAATGTGTATATGCCCCCGGCGAGGGCATCTAATGTACTGTTCGACTCTATTTGCACTTTTGTACAAAGGATTGGCAGTAATGAAGAATGTTCTCATATAATGATGTTAGGAGATTTTAATGCTAACGTATGTAATAGTGCAGTATTATCTTTTTCTAATCTGGAATTGGAGGAGGTTTGGGCTATTCCAGATTCTGAACTGCCGGTCCATTTAAAGTCGGATAAACGAGGCCTATTACTTTTGCAAAATCTTGGGAGTTTAGACCTTGTATTATTAAATGGTAGATGCCCGGAGGACTCCCCCGCAGCTTACACCTTTCATGGGTCATATGGTCACTCTTTAATTGATTATATGGCAGTTTCCTTTCAATTATTTAATGCATGTATACAGTTCAAGGTATCTGCCACAAATTTGAGTGACCATAATATTTTAGTGGCGAGCATGGACATAAAAATGGAGAAGCCTGAACGTTGGAATCGGAGGAATGAAAATGTCTCTTTTAATTGAAATAATGGGTGTACTTGCTGGTCAAATAATTTGCTTCCAAACTTTAAGAGGGTTGTAGAGAATATTGCTCCTAGCCCCAGTCAAGAAACTCTGGTCCAGAGGTATGAGAGAGTTTTGGCAGCAATTAGAACTTTTGGATGGAAGAAACAGTCTTTAGTGCTCCTCCAATAGTATTAATAACATGGGAAATTGAAAAATTGAATCGGGAAATGAATGGTTTAATTAGAGACCAATTTAGGAAGCCCAGGACACAGAGGCAGAGAGAAATTTGTAGGCTCAAACAGGTTCGGAAAAGGAAAATAGCATCGGATCGAAGGAGTGCTGAAGATAAAAAATGGGTTAGACTGCGAGAAGTGGCTCTATCTGGGTATACTAGGAAGTATTGGGCATTGATTGCAAAATTTTGTGATGGGAGAGAAAAATCAAAACCCATTTTGACCCCAGAAGCAGAATGGTCCACGTACATTTCCCAGCTCTATGATTAAAATTTTACAGTTGGACAGACCCAAGAGGTTATTACCGTTCCTTCTACGGGGGATGATCTTGGAACACCAACATGCATGGAGGTTAAAGGTTACATCAAAGGGGCAAGATACTCTAGTGCAATGGACCCAGATGATGTACCAGTAGCCATAATAAAACAGGATTGTGAAGAATAGGCAACATTTTTGTATCCGTTGTTTGTCCATTGTTATACTCATGGTGATATTCCACAATCCTGGAAGGGAAGTATACTAGTGCCGTTGTACAAGAAGTGCCCAAAAAATACCCCGGCCAGTTTTGGACGAATGTCGCTCCTGGACGCAACTGGGAAACTGTTTGCAAAGAGTCATCTTCAAGAATGGGCATTCGGAAACAACTATATCCCTTTGGAACAAACAGGATTCCGTAAGAATCGTGGCACACTGGATAATATTTCTATTTTGCAAACTTTAACCGAAAAATAGGTGAACAACCTTTACAACAAAACTTTTACAACGCACTACCATTACAACGCGGTCATTACAACGCAAACCATTACAACGCATTGCGCTGGGGGGCGCTCTAGGATAGGGAATAGGTTTAATTTTCTATCCAACACCTTCCCCAGTGTCCACGGGTACTGGAGTTGGAATAGAAAATTAAACTTTTCACTATCCAGCACCTCTAAGCGCTATGCGTTGTAAAGGTATGCGATGTAAAAACCGCGTTGTAAAGGCAGGCATTGTAATAGCCTGTGTTGTAACGTCATATATCCGAAAAATATCCAGTAGGTCGGGGTGTCCCGTTATACTCAGCTTTTATTGATTATTCCTCAGCTTTCGATAGGGTAACCGGGGGAAGCTGTGGAGAAAATTGGTCACTATGGGGATATCAGGGAATCTTCTAAGATTAATAATTGCTCTCCATTCTTCGACCTGGACAAATGTTTTATTGGGGGGAACACAAGGTCTCTCGAAGAAAATAATAACATATAATGGGTTGAAACAGGGGTGCCTTTTGGTCCCTTTACTCTTTTCTATTTACATCAATGATATGCTGTGCAGAGTGGGGCTGAGTAAAGGGGATGCCCTCAATTAGGAAACTTAACGTTGAGCTGTCTGTTGTATGCAGATGATGGAATAATAATGGATTTAACTCCAATTGGGTTGAAAGACGACTTTCTGAGCTAGTCAGGTACACAGAAGAGTATTTTATTTAAAATAAATATTTTAAAAAGCAAAGTTATGATTTTTAGCCATCAAGGTTGTAGTCAGAACAAATTTGAATTGGTTCTTGGGAAAAAAAACTGGGAGTAGTACCATTTAACCCATATCTAGCAAAATATTTACTAATAGGTGTTCAGCTAATATACATATGGATCATTCATTGCAAAGGTAAAACGATTTCACAAGCCTTTGCAATTAATTGTCTGTACACACATTGTGGGAAAAGACATTTCTCACACATTATTTCAGTTTATAAAATAAAGATCCCACCAACCCTGAGCTATGCCAGTGAAACAACAGATGCACAAGAGTGGGCCAAATTCTAGAGAGTGGAAGGAAAGATCTGGCGCCAAATATGTAACCTAAATTTCCCGTCACCGATTTCAGCGCTTAGACTCGAATTTGGTCTCCTTTCCACATTTGTGGTATCAATGGCTGTGTGCTTAAGATGGTGTAATGCGCTGATAAATGTTTCTGATAATTTGCTACGGGTAGCATTGCATCGAGAAATATTTGTAAATATGATGGAAAAAAGTGCTATTTTTAGGAACAATTTAAAAGCATTATGAACGTTTGGTTTAGATATAGATGGGGCAGCGGTTCTTCGTAAAACGGCCTTGAAGAGGATAATTAAGAAAAAAATATACGCGGTTTCTCGAGAAAGAGATATTAAAATGTGTTCAGAGAACACAAGCATTGATTGTATTGTGGAGAGTAGTATTGTGAAAAATCCAAAACATTATGTCTTATGGAACCTTAACCTCTTGGCTGCTTGGCGTTTTCCCGCTGTGTGCTGGAAAATGCCATTTTAGTGGCACCATGACGAGCTCAGCTCGTCATCAGCACACGACACCCGTGGGTGATGACGAGCTGAGCTCGTCATCAGCATCGAAAGGGTTAAACATGGAGTGCATAGGGTGATTTTGCAACTGAGATTGTACTTGCTCCCCTAAGGGTCGTAACTGATTCTTGGGAGGATAGTCCTAGAAATGAAAGGTATTGTCAGTCATGTAATTTTTGTATACAGGATTTGAATCATGTTTTATTTGTTTGTCCCGCACTACACTCAATACATCATAGACATTTAAGGATCTGCTTTTTAAAGTATAATATTACTACAGCAGAACAAGCCCGAAATTGTCTTTAGTCCCCCCGATCTTAACTGATGTGTTTACATTTTTTTACCTTTTTTAAACAATTTTTAAATATATATTAATGTCGTAAAGATCCTTTGAGATATGTATGTTTACAGCACTTGCACTTTACTGTGGCCCTTCGGCAATACGACGACCGATTAGTAATGTTTACAATTGTGCATGTGCATTTTACGAAAATAAATTCTGCTGCTAGTTATTGGTTGGTAAAGACCCTCTTAAAAAGGATGCACAGAGCACTTCACTAGTCCTCTTTTGAGATATGTATGTTTACAGCATCTGCCCTTTATCTTGACCTTTCAGTCTGTATGTTTAGAGCACCTGCACATTCTCTTAACATTTCAGTCATTATGACCGGTTAGATATATTTACAACTGTGTATGTACACTTTACAAAAAAATTCTGTTGCTAGTTATTGGTTGAGAAAGATCTTCTAAAAGAGGATGTACAGAGCACTTGCACTTTTTTATTGCATTTACAACTAAGCATGAGCACTTTTTCAAATGTTTTTCGCTGCTAGTTGTGAATTAAGCATGGGCTCATCATAAACTTTGTATATTAGTTACTGACCTTTAGGATCTGATGTACTTACTAAATCCTTGCTTTGCTGCTTAACCAGTGTGTACTGTATATTGAAATAGGTGAGTGTATGTTAGTGAATTATTTTGCATTGTTAAGTAAGCTGCCATTTACACAGTATAGTTTAGTGAATAGATAAACCATTGTTATTATGTCCATGATTTAGTGCTGTTTAGTAAATTGTATATTTTGATATTTTATAAAACGTTTTATAATTGAATGTTTTTAGAATAGAATTAAGAAAAGAAACTCGTATAAATTGGCAATATTACATGTATGACAATCTTATTATGTAAAATTCAAGCCTTTTTGATTTTGCAAATTTTAAGATCGACTGCTACTGCTATGTTCATTCGTGTTTTTATAGGAAAATTATATTTTATAATTATATTGAAGATTTTTAGTGGAATGAATTGTGTTTTAAAAATGCATTTTATGTGGAATTCTGCGGAATTTTAATTCATAATAAAATAATTGAATTAGGAAGAGTTGATGTTATTAGTCCAGGTTGGAGTGATGACGTGTCTGAGTTTTTTGACAAGGGAGGAGCGCAGAGGGTCAGAGAGGTTGGCTTTAAAGATGATAGAGATTTCTGGGTCGGGATGGGTGTAGGGTGAGGTGGGGATTGATGTGTGGGGGTTGGAGGGGTAGCAGGTTTCACTGCTTGGGGAAAATGGCGAGAGTTGAGATGCTGGAGAGAGGGGCACTGGGTTTGAGGTTAGGCAATAAGGCTTTAAGGAAGGTGGGAAAGAGATGGTCAAAGATGGAAAGATTGTGTTCTGTGGCTTGAGAGAGGATATTTCCATTTGTGCAGATGGTTATGAACAGTTCACCAGCAAACGTTTGTGAGGGGCATATGGTAAGTTTGGATCCATATGTGATGTTGGTGTTATTAGTTGCGTGTAGCTTCTGTAGGCAATTGATTCTCCATTTGGCAGGACCTTAGGAGTAGAAAATAAGACCTATTGTGAGGTCTTCTTGTGTCTGTCTGTTATTAGTGGTTCAATGCGTTCTGTGAGGATGTTGTGTTTGTAGTGTTTTGCGGCATGTTTAGAGAGATTTGGTGGGGATTTAATACAGAAGGAGTTAGGACCATGACTTTCCAAGGGATGGGTAAGTGAGGCCATGCATGGTAGGGTAAGTCTCTGAGAGGGGGTTTGACTGGTGGACAGGGGGGCTTCTGGAAGAGATTAGAATAAAGAACCCCTGTGCTTGACTAATGCCTGAAGTTGGTTTGGTGCGGAGTTGAGGTTGGGGTCGGGGGTTAAGGATTATAAGTGCAAGGGTATATCTATTGGATCATGGTGATGTGCTTGGAAATGGGAGTGGTGCCCCCTTCTAGAGAAGAGTAGAGTACGTGTATAAGAGATGTAAGGAAGTGAGGTTGACAAGATGACCTAGTAGGAACCATGTGATTTAGAAGTGGCCTTGATCGGTAAAAAGCACCAATGAGTGCGGCAGACCGAAGACCTACTCCCCTTCAGAAGACTCCTCAAGACCTGGGCCTTCGAACAGTAGCGAAGCTTCCACCCCCCCCTCCTCAGCACATTGAGACCCTCACGAGTAAGTAGCGCGCTCTACAAATAGATTGATTGATTGCTTGAATGAGTGTGCTGAACTTTTTTGGGTCCTTAGGGGTCATAGTTACTAGGAGCTGGGGATAGTGATAGAAGTTAGTGGCCAGTCTGCGCAGATCCCTTTGTAGTCAAGGGAAGATGGGGGTCTGGGGCTACTGAGTCGGTGAGTGAGAGATGTTTTCACGGCAGGCTTTGCAGCAGCATAGATTTTAGGGTTAGTCATAGGTGTAGAAAACAGTGAAAAGGTGCTGGCCGAAGTCAGTGGTAATCACATGGCTTTTGGGGTAGTTGGGTATTCATATAGAGAGGATCAAGGAATCCATTGGTTACATAAACAAAGAAGGTAAAATATCAATATAAACAAAGATTAGTAAAGATCTATAAAAATAGGGTCCCTGGTGTGTGCGTAAAATAAAATATGCAAAAATAACAATATAGGGATGATCCTGAGTACATCAGAAGCTACTATCAGACCATCAGTAGGTGGCTTAGATAGTTAGCAGCAGTGTACTCAGCTGCTCTCCTGCAGGACCAGGGTTTTCTATTGTATTGTATTGTAATTGCATATATATAGTGATTATTACCCCTGACAAGGCATCTAAGGGTGTTTTCGGTGAGTAGCACGCTATTCCTGAACCCATAAAGAATTCGTGTTGAATTAGTATAGTAAAATATGAAAGTAATTTTAGTGGTGGACAGGTTAGTCAGTTATTTGAATTGATAAGGTTAGCAGAGGGATAGCAGAGGGATAAAGGCGTGCATTTATATAGCACTTGTTACACCTGATGGGGTGTTGAGGTGCTTTTTTTGGCGAGTAGCACGCTACTCCGGAACCCATAAAGGATTAGTGGTGAATTGGTATAGTGAAATATGAAGGTACTTTGAGTGGTGGATATTAGTCAGTTATTTGGATTGAGTAGGATAGCAGACAGATAAAAGAGGGGAAAAGGTTTGCATTTATATAGTGGTTGTTGCTCCTGATGGGGGGTTAAAGTGCTTTTTGGCCGAGTAGCACGCTACTCCAGACACATAAAGGATTAGTGTTGAATAGTATAGTGAAATATGCCATTAATTTGAGTGGTGGATAGGTCAGTCAGTTTTTTTGATCCAGAAGGATAGCAGAGGGGTAGGAGAGGGAAAATGTTTGCATTTATATAGCACTTGTTACACCTGATGGGATGTTGAGGCGCTTTTTTGGCGAATAGCACGCTACTCCGGAACCCATAAAGGATTAGTGGTGAATTAGTATAGTGAAAAATGAAAGTAATTTAAGTGGTGGATATTAGTCAGTTTTTTGGATCGAGTAGGATAGCAGACAGATAAGAGAGGAGAAAAGGTTTGCATTCTTATAGTGCTTGTTGCTCCTGATGGGGTGTTGGAGCGCTTTGTTGGTGAGTAGCACGCTACTCCAGAACCCATAAAGGATTAGTGTTAAATTAGTATGGTGGATATGTTAGTCAGTTATTTGGATTGAGAAGGGTAGCGGAGGGATAGGAGAGGGAAACACGTTTGCATTAATATAGTGCTTCCTACCCCTTATGAGGTTTGAAGTACTTTTTCATCAAGTAGCACCCTACTCTGGGACCCATAGAGGATTAGTGGTGAATTACTATAGTGAAATATGAAATTTGAGAAGTGGACATGTTAGTCTGTTACTTTGATTGAAAGGATAGTGGAGGGATAGAAGAGTGAAGGATTTATACTTTCTTGTGTTGTTTTGTTTGTTTCTGAGGTCATAGCAGTAGGAGGAGACTTGGGATGAGGGTATTAGGTGTCCTGGGTATGGGGGGCTAGCAGTTGCCTAAGTGGGTCATAGAGGATAAAAATTGACTAATGAGGGTGGATGAGGGGAGTTTGGGCCAGCCAACGAGGCCTCAGAGTTCAGGGGCATCAAGTCCAACCTGAGTTGAGACCAGCTCTGTGTTGTCAGAGTTGTGCCTCCCCAGGGATTTGGACCAGTCACGAGGAGCATCTGACCATCCAAGATGACTGCCACAGATTGAGCTTGGTCTTGCCCATTTTCAATTGCTATTGGTTCATTCTAGAGGAGATAGTGGCACGCAATAGGAATGCTGTGCTAAGAGGGGCTGCATACGACCTCTTTTATATCTACGGATATCAGATCTGGAGGGGAGGCTCCAAGATGGATGCCAGTTTTTGGAGGCCATTAAGTTAAATCTGGAGGCCCAAACATACAAATACAATAAGGGGGAGGGGGAGTTAAGACCTGCGAGGAAGTCAGGGAGAGAAAAACACTAAAGGCAATTTCCAGGTGGGATAATTTCCCTGAGGAGGAAGCCCTGTCCAGGTCAGATTTTCACTGACTCACCCACCATTACGTGGGATCATTACAGCCTTCTCAAATGCCGTGCTGCTCATCCCTTGCATCTCAGGCTAGTCTGCTTGCTAATAACAGATGTCCAGAGCCAGTTCCAAGACTCAGGGACAGGTGAGTTCCATTCCGGGTGTTGCCGAACGGCAGGACCGCACACCACCTCACAGGGAGTCTATTGATACCTACAGAGTCCCGCCGTAGTCTTCCCAACATGGGGTTGGGGGTTGGATCTACAAAATTAGAAGTAGGTTCAATAAATAGGAAAAATTCAGAGGTAATCAATATAAATAAGGTGGAAAATTGTGTAATAGTGAGTTGTTAAATCTACATCTATTGATAAAGGGGCGTGGGGGAGGGCCAAGTCTAAGTTAGTAGTAACCATGGCGTGATGGTGGTCAGTCAAAATATCGATTTGTAAATATCAACCTATATTTATATTGAGTTTTTAATATCGTAGGGACAGAATATCAAAGTCACGAATATGTTGACCAGAATGTCGACCCCAAGGTAAGTAATATATATATATTTTTTATATTGAAGTAAGTAATATATAAGTAAGTAATATCGTAAGCAAAAATATTGTTGTCAATAACATCGAATGTTTTTTCGAATTAGTATTTTAAATGTATGTTAAATTTTTTTAATGTATTTTAATACATTTTAAAATAAATGTTTAGAAAATAGTAATTTTGTTAGAGTAACTTTTGTGTTTATGTGTTTTAGTATCGGAGCGGGTTGTGGGTTTATAGTGGAATAGGGTGGGAAGTAATTTAATTATAATTAATGAATGAATATGTATTTATTATTTGGAATTGATTATTAATTAATTGTTAAATAATTAATAATTGTAATAAATGTGTATTAGTTATTCATATTCACTATCATTAATTTATTATTAATTTTGATTTATCATTACCGTTAATTAATTTATTGCTAATTAGTAATTAATTGGTGATTAATTGTTATTAAATGAATAATTGATAATTTAATAAATTATGTGTAGTGCTTTGTGGGCTTATAGGGGAATAGGGTGGGAAGTATTTACATTAAATTAATAAATGAGATTGTTTTTATTTATTGATATTTATTGTTATTTAATTGTTCATTAATGAACAATTAGTAATTAACTTTTAATAATTAGTTAATTATTATTAATTATAATTAATGTATTATTATTTTATATTTATTGTTACTGTTACTGTATTGTTAATCAAAATTAATTGGTGATTAATATTGATTGGTCCTTACTATTTATTATTTAGTTTATTTATAATTATATTAACTATAATTAATGTATTATTAATAGTTTAATTGATAGTTAAATTGATTGTCGTTTTTTGTATGTGTAGTGTGTTGTGTGTTAAAGGGGGAATAGTGTGGGATGTAATTTAATGTTATATTTGTAAAAAAATATTTTTATGAATTGGTATTTAGTAATATGTTTGTAAATTAATTAATAATATGTTTTGTTTTATAAAAAATATTTCATTGATAAGAATTTTAATTTAAGCCCTACGCTATCCAACACTTTCCCTACTATTGCACTCACTGGAGTGGGAATAGTTATTTTTACCCCTACACTATCCAGCGCTTTCCCGACTGTTGCACTCTCTGGAGGGGGAATTGTAAATTTTACCCCTAAGCTATCCAAAGCTTTCCTTACTGTTGCACTCACTGGAGTGGGAATAGTCATTTTTACCCTTACGCTATCCAGCGCTTTCCCTACTGTGGCACTCTCTGGAGCTGGAATAGTAATTTTTACCCCTAAGCTATCCAACGCTTTCCTTACTGTTGCACTCACTGGATTGGGAATAGTAATTTTTACCACTACGCTATCCAGCCCTATCCTTACTGTTGCACTCTCTGGAGTTAGAATAGTAATTTTTACCCCTACACTATCCAACGCTTTCCCTACTGTTGCACTCACTGAAGTGGGAATAGACATTTTTACCCCTATGCTATCCAGCGGTTTCCCTACTGTTGCGCTCTTTGGAGTAGGAATAGTCATTTTTACCCTGACACTATCCAACGCTTTCCCTAATGTTGCAATATGTGGAGTAAGTATATATATATATATATATATAATATTATATATGTAGATCTTTAATTAATTTTAACATTATATGTATTAGTTATTATTTTTAAATATGCTTTCATATTTATATCTATATAAATATATATTTTTATTTATATGTATTATTTACTTATTATTACATTATTATTAAATCATTTTAAAAGCAATATTTTTAACATTGATGTGTTTCACAACAATATATTTTTTCGATATTTTTGTACTTACATTTATGTAGCTAGGACTTTGATATTTTTGACTTGGACATGGGTTTAGAGAGAAAAAAGTGGTCCATTCCTGTGAGTACACCAGGTGGGGCAGAATAAAAAAAATAATAACGGGAAGTTGGGTTAGAGAGTCTTCACGAATCAACCAAGGCACCATGGGAGATATTGGATTGAAATTGTTGATACATTTTAGGAGGTTGGACTAGAACTGCGGATTGGCTATCCAAAAAAGGATCTATAATCTCATTGCAACCACCTCCTAGAATATAATATAAATGGTGGTGTGGCATGCACTTTTGAGTTATTGTAGGCCAAAAAGTATAATTATGTTGGGTTGGGACATAACTATTTCAGAATATTTAGGGACGTTTATCAGTCAACAAATTAATAAAAATCTTTCTGCCCATATCACCATTTTCTTTCGCAAATACAAGTTTGAGTTTTATTTATATAAGACACAACTTCAGATCCCAGGCAACTACATTTACATTTTAAGGCTTCAGTCTTTACAAGGTGAATTTTCTGGAGCAACACCAAGTCAGAATTAGATTGCCTAGATGGAATAACACTGTTATTTGACAGGATCATTAGTACAGGAATGTAGTGAAGAAAAAATTAGAAAAGGGATGAGGGAAGTAAAAGAGATTAAGAAGGGATAGCAAAAAGAGACAGCACATGTCTGGAACTGATGACTAATCACATATGTGAATGTATGACAAAAGAGAGCAAGGCGTGGTGTGAGCACAGATGAGTATGGCACATCTGACAGAGGGGATTTCGCACCATAGAAGGATGTTATATACTCGAGGGGGCCTTTACAAGTTAAGCATATGTCAAGGATCTGTGAGAAAAAAAAGAAGAAAAGAGGAAGATTTTAACAAATACATATAAGGGGGTAAACCTAATGGTACTGGGACATGGGTAAGAAATGATTCATGTTTGAGAAGTAGCACTGAGGAGTGTAGCACGTTCCACTGCTTGAGTATTTGGTTGCTTTACACCGAAGATCGCATATCCACCCATTGAAATTTAAACCTCGAATTTTGGACAGGTGCCCTCCTACGCACACCTTTGTCCTGATGTAGACCCCAGTGTAAGGTGTCCATCAACCCACGTTGTGTCTATGGGTTCGAAACATCGACTTTTCCTTTGTCTACAACTAGCCCTTGCTTCAACAAAGATTTTTATTGTGTTCCAACATTAGGGCATAGTGGTTTATGGATGTATACAAGAAGTCATGGAGCTCTCGCTTATAATTAATTAGCTCAATGATATTTGCAAAATGATGTATGAGTTCACTTCTTTTTTCCATGCTTTCCACATGATCACGCTCCTCACTCCAAATTCACCCCCTCTCCCTCCTTCTCTGTCCTGTAGGGCACTGTATGTTTAAAATTATGATGACTATAATATGATAAATGACCTTGTTGTGGTAATGTGAATAAATAACATTCCCTCTAGATAACACTGTTGTGCGGACATGCCAAGAAGCCCTAGAGGAGTGTATGAAGGGGGACTCAGCTCAGATGGCCGCCCGATATGTAAAATTCATGATCAAGATGAACTAAATTTTACCAGTAGACGTCCCCCATGAACCTCTGCTGTGTTAGCTATGAACTTCTTTTTTCTTTCTTTACAATTTTTTTTTAATGAACTTTTTAATTATTAATGGAAAGTGCTTATGTTCTCTTTGCGCTTACAATAACTTGTTAATTGAGAGTGGAAAGTTCTCTTTATGTTCTTTTTGTATAAATTGCAATGATTTTCAATAATTGTACAAATAAACATATCTACCTATCTCCTTCTGAGATGCATCAATCTAGTGCTAGATGAACTCCAATGTTCTTTCTGAGCAGTCAGCCCCCTGTTTCTCAGGGCAGGGTCCAGGCATTCCCGGTGTAATCTTTGCATTTTTCTACTAAGGTACCTCTACTGCATTTCATATATTCATGTATCTGAGCGAACACTTTTCAGTTATAAATCGGTCTTGAATTTTGCATTTTATTGCACATATATCACAAATAACATTTTCTGTTTAATAGTCCATCATATAGTCATATAGATATGTTTTCATAGGATTAATAATAAGTGAGAGAATTCAGTGAAGGTGCATCAAAAGTTTTATGTCGAGTCTTGTATTTTGCAAGAGACCTGTCTTTTCCAAAATAACCCACAAATGTATATACGATTGATATACGCGTATATTAGGTAGAGATAAATCTTTGACTTCTTGAGAGACTTGGTTCACGCAAGCTAAAGCTGTACCCATCCTCAGTGAAGGCCATAGGCTTCTTAGAGCGAGACTGGCCACATCAACTCGCTAGGGTAGCCACGACAAAGACAAAAAAAAACCTTCTCAAACCACGTAACTAACCATGTGTTTCACTGAGTTATGTGGGATGGAAACGACTTACGAAACTTAGAGTGGCACGTTTCATGCTAAGCCAGATTTCTAAGGGCTCAAATTGAACGGTTGGTGAACAGACACTGATTCCATCATACAATAAAATGAACTTATGAAATACCGTCACAATGTTGTAATTATTTTTTAATATTTGCTTGATATTTGCATTCTTTGCCACTACATTGTTTGTTTTTATGGTGTCATCTATACACATTATCTGCTCTATAGTAGGGTGTTGATTTTCATAAAGTCTTAAGCATGTATAATATGAATTCTTCTGTATGTCTATTCAAGGTGAAAGGAGTACAGACCTGACTAACAAATACATGATCCTGTAAGACTCACGTTGACAGAATGCACAACCCTCTTGTAAAGTGCAGGTAGCTTGTGAGTTATAGCCCACCAGATTTCCTGTCTCATAAGTTGGCATTGAGTCTACACTTTACCAGAGGGCATGGCAGGGCTAATCCTTGACCATCTTTTACATAAAATTGAAAAAAATGCAACAGCCTCTCATGAAAGTCTTGGAGTTGTCTGCAGTTATTTCCACCCTTCTAGCTATTCTAACCTCTCTGCCTTTAAACACAAAGTTTCCTGGTCATCTCTGGTGATGAGACGCCAGATTCTGGTGCAAACATTTGGCCACATTGACTGTAAGTTTTTAGTCCAATATTTTGATCATAGTTGCAGATAACAGTCAGTTCTGAAACTGATTCTGGGCAGTTCTAGCTTTTCCTTGTTCTTCTCACACTGATCCTACCACGGTCTGTATTCATATGTGGACAGGAGGTTTAAACAGGTGGGAGAGTCTCGTACACCAGTTTCCCAGGCAAAGACCTATAAAAGGAATGTACAGTCTTATTACTGCCATCACTATTAGTACTCCACGGTCCAGCCAGCTGCTGGCAGTGGTCTACGGAAAACCTCGCCTAGGAACTTCTAGACTACACCGTCCTGCTCTGGGTCACATTCCCTGGGACAGAAAAGCCTTCAGCAGGCTGAGACGGGGTCCCAAATCTTTAGATGTTGCTGTAATGAACTCAGAGCTGGGCGCAGCGCTTTAGAGCCATGCAGGGTTCCCTTTTCCGTCACATCAGGAGGAAAATAACTCACAGTAATTACTCCGAGCCTGTCAAGCTCTTTAGCCAGGTATATGTGATAACAAAGAAGAAAGCCACCTACATCATGTTCCAGTTATGGTGAAGGTGATCCTGTTCAAAGACTACAAGCAGCAGCTCAGTCCTGATCAGCTGATTCTGATCACGTGAAATCTGATGCCATTTGTTGTCTGGAGGTGCATGTTGCAGCATCTCTATGGGATTGTCACCATATTTGTGCCTGTGCCACATATCATCAGGATATCATGAAAGCTTGTAGGAGGTGTTCGACCATACCAGAGGTGCCGGTACCAGTGCGACAGGAATCCACAGAACTTTTCAAATATGTCATCCTGAACATCGTTTTTTGGTTTTGCAGCTCACAAGCACTGCAAGTGGAAAGAAAGTTATCTACTTATCATAGGCTCCTTTAAATCTGGCCTAGTTACATTTTAAGATGGCTGGAGACTCAGCACCACTTATAAGACAGTTACCATGTAAAAAATAAAAAAGCTCGAAGTAATAAAAAATATTTATATATCCCATGACATGGACCAAAGGGTACCCAACTTGTCATTGAAGAACTAAGTATTATAGAATTTTGGAAAAAGTGTATATGGAGTATCTCTTGCCTTACACTGATTCACAAAATTAAAACACAATTTCTGTGCAAACTACCCAGGAAAGGGCAGACATAAATGCAATTAACTGTATTTCCTTTTACATTGCTACTAGGTATAAAATGAAAGGTAAAAAATGAATTGCTCTGATTTGACTGCAAGAGATCTCTCCTCTATGTAAGACAGATGATCAAATTGGCCACACAGGATTGCACAATATCATTAGGGAAGTCGTTGTTCCGCACTACAATATATGGGCCATCATCCAAAAACTCTGTAAATACTGGCAGGAACATGTTGAAACCCAGGATCAGAACTACCGGAAGCAATGGATGATGCCTAATAGAGGCTAAACCTGCCACGTGCACATGATGCAGGAAGTGTCAGCTATTGTTTGTTTGAAAGGGTGTAAAATACTACATGGATAGGGACCAACAGGAAGCAACAGAGAATATGCTGTGTGGATAAACAAAAAAATACCTACATTGTATGAAATGGTATTCTCTGTTTGTTACATTTTCAACTTAAAATGTAATGAAAGGAAAAATAAAGGCAATTCGCAATAAGTCCACTCAAGGGTGATCAAACTGTCAAATCAAATGGATCGGCACAACATGCAAGGAAGATTCCTCATGTAATTAGTCTTGGTTCAAAAAAGTTGGTTTGTTACACATTAGCTGAAGATAGATATTCTCAGGCAATCTGTCAGGGCTCTCGTGGTACTCTGGATCAGTGGCGTCCTGCTGAGCCCGGACTGTGCATTCCAAGAGTTCTTAGAATATTCATTGTAAAGGAGAGAGAGAAAATCTAAGCGGGATAGTTGGAGAATGCTACTGGGGTGGGAGGTGAATGGAGTCTTCCTGATACAATAAACTTGCATCTTTCCTAGATGAATGAATGAATGAATAAAGTATTTAATAAAGCGCACAGTGGCCGAACGGCTTCCTGGCGCTGGGGACCTAATCAGAGCTCAGCAGAGGGAACCCAAGGAGGATTAGGAAGGGAATGCCTGAGAGAAAAGAAAAGTTTTAAGAGCTTTGCGGAAGTGAGTGTAGATGGGAATGGAACGGATAGAGAGAGGAAGACTGTTCCAGAACTGGGGGACCAGGACTGAGAACCGAGTGCCCCCCGTTCTGGATTTACGGAAGCGGGGGATATGAAGAAGAGAAAGAGAAGAAGAGCGAGAGTGCGGACCGGGGCATGTGAAGAAACAAGAGACGTGATGAACAGGGGCGCAGAGCGGAAATGAGCCCGAAAAGCTAAACAGGCCAATTTGAAAAAGGATCTAAAGTGAACTGGAAGCCAATGAAGTGATTTGAGAACCGGGGTGATGCGAGAAGATTTGGGGAGGGAAAGGATAAGACGAGCAGCTTGATTTTGAATGGCCTGTAGGTGGCGCGATTCGTAAGCCGGTATGCCCACGTACAGGCCATTCCCATAGTCAAGGCGGGAGATGACAAGGGCCATGACTATGGATTTAAGTGCATCGGTAGAAAAAAAGCGTGAAATTTTCCGGATTAAACGAAGAGAGAGAAAGCAAGAGGACACGACGGAGCTGATCTGACTGTGCATGGATAAGTCATGACTGACTTTAATACCAAGAGTGCGAACAGAAGAAGCGGGCACCCGGGGGGGCAAAAGAAAGGGGCCAATGTGCAGGGGACCAAGGGTTGGAGGGGCCACCAGTGAGAACAAGTTCTGTCTTGTCTGGATTGAGCTTCAGATGGTTAGCGCTCATCCAGTCAGAGATGAAGACTAAAATGGAGCAGAACTTGGGAAGAGAATCAGGGGAAGAGGAAAGATCAAAGACGAGCTTGAGGTCAACAGCGTAGTTGTACACCGAGACCTCCAGCTCAAGGAGAGAGGTGATGAGGGGATGAATGTAAAGATTGAAAAGGAGGGGGGATAGAGAAGAACCTTGGGGAACGCCGCAAGTGACAGGGCGGGGCGGAGCAGAAAAACCGGGGAGATGGACTGCCTGGGACCTGTCCCGCAGAAAGGACGCCAGCCAGGAGAAGGCCGCGTCCCGAATACCCGCTGCGCTGACACGGTCAAGAAGGATGGAATGGTCAACCGTGTCAAACGCAGCGGACAGATCGAGAAGGACCAGGGCTTGGGGGAGGTTAGAATCGGCCTTCCCCTTGATCTCGTCCAAGACTGCGAGGACCACCATCTCCGTGGAATGGCCCGGGCGGAATCCCGCCGGGTGGGATGCAAGGAGGCCGTTCTCCTCTATATAAGTGGAGAGGCAGGCAGTGACATGAGCTTCAAGGATCTTACCGAGGTAGGGAAGAAGAGAAATGGGGCGAAATTGGAAGGAAGAGAGGGATCTAGGCCAGTTTTTTTTTTAGAATAGGAAGGACTATAGCGGATTTGAAGGAAGAGGGGACAGATCCAAGAGCCAAAGAAGAATTAAGAAGAGCCGGAAGGGGGGCAGGACAATTGGTGAAAAGAGTTTTGAGACTGCGTGCTGGCACGCCATCCGCAGGAGAACCGGACTTGGTTTTGACCAAAAGTTTTAAAAATAAATAGGTGGAGATGTGAGGGAAAAGGGCGAAAGAGGAAGAGGGACAGATAGTGGAGCAGGTGGGACGGGGTTGAGGCACTGTGGGAATGTTGGCTTTAATCTTCACGATCTTGTCGATAAAAAAGTCGTTAAGTGAAGAACAGAGGGACTGTGAGGGAACTAAACTAGGAGTGGAGCGATCAGAGGTGGCGAGATTGTGGACCAGAGAGAAGATTTCACGGGGTTTGTTAGCCTGCAAGCTGCAACTTCACAAATTGGCGACAAGGGTACATTCCCTACCTAGCATTACTAAAATAGTCAGTGTGCTTTCTCAGCAAGGTATTTCACTCCTCTCGACCTCAACGCCGCATTTCATCATTGGTAGAAATGGAGTCGTTAGTTAGCAGAGGCATGCACCCTGTATATGTATGGATTAGCACTCTGGTCAGGGTAAGTAAAATACACATTAAAAGATAACCTGTGCTCACCCTCTGGTAGCATGGGAGAGTCAGGCGTATCTAAAGAAGAAATGTGTAAAGTATTTGTTCAGAACCCACAATCACAGCAACAAAATGAAAACTCCACAAAAATACTCGGCACAGGATTAGAAAAATAGATTATATAATATGAGTAAATCAAGACAAAGTGACAAAAAATCCAAAAAGTAGAACCAAAGTTTAGAATTTTTAAAGAATTACTGAAATGATAGAGCTAAGAGTAAACATACTGTGGATGGAGGAAGAGTAGAAGTTCTAGACCTGATGCGAGGAGCAAAGAAGACGTCGTCATCGATCCCATGGGTGAAGGCGATGCACTGGTTCTGATCCACGCAGTCAGCAAGACATCACCGACAAACTCCTTTGGGATGTAGTCTATGTGCCGTCATCGAGGCGCACAGTTCATCGCTGTTGAGCGGTGCAATCCGTTGAAGTCAAGCAGCAGGTGCATCGAAGGCAGATTCATCGGTTCCGACCAGAGCAGCGTTGTTGATGCGTGGATTCTGCTGGATCAGCACAGAAGAAGTCACTTCCAAGGTTCCAGAACTAGGTTGACACCACGTGGCAAGGCAGGACTCACAAATGTCAGAGTCCAGCTGCTGTTGCAGGGTTGAAGGAAGTCTTTGATGGTCCTGCGTACAGGGGCAAACCAGCAAGCGCGTGTAGACATTCTAGGTTCAAGTGAGATGGGTCTAGTCCTTTACCTCAGCAGGAAAGGGGACAGCAAGAGTCGGGCAACAGGCATACACAGCAGAGCAGGAAAGCAGTTCTGCCACAGCAGCAGTACAGCAGAGTGGCAGTCCTTGATTCAGCACAGCAGTCCTTCTTCCTGGCAGAGTTCTTAACAGATCCAGTAGTATACTACCTTGTTGGGTTCAGAGACCCTGTACTTACACTCAGTTCTGTGAAGGGTCTCTGAAGTGCACAGAAGCCCTTTCTTACCAGCCCTGGCTCTATACTATCAGTATTTGGTATCTAACCCGTCACTACCTATTCAGTTTCAAGGGCCAGCTCCTCCCTCCCTTCCTGATCCAGAATCCAGAATCAAGATGAGTTCTCAGACACTCATAACTTTCATGTGTTTGTGGCTGTCTAGTAGAAATGCACCCACCCCAGGCATGAATCAGAGACAGTAGGCACCTTAAAAGTGTATTGAGGAAATACCGATGTTAACCTATGGAAGGAGTAGTCCACACAGTAGTGAAAAACAAATGTGGTTGTTTGTCACTACCAGTACATGCAAAACCTAAAAGTACATGTCCTACCTTTTACTTACACAGCACCCAGCCCTATGGGCAGCCTATGCTGTACCCTAAAAGTGGCTTATCTGTAATGAAAGGTGAGTTTCTAGTTTGGCAAATGGCTTTTATAGGCCAAGTTGAAGTGGCAGTCACCTTCATACACAGGCCCTGCAAGGCAGGCCTGAAACAGGTTTGAAAGGCTACTTTTGTGGGCGGCACAACCAGTGCTGCAGTCCCAGTAGTAGCATTTAATTTATGGGCCCTTGGTACATGGTATACCAATTTACAAGGAACTGGCAAGTAAATTAAATATGACAATCTGGTGTAAAACAATTATAACATGTTTAGAGTAGACAGCACACACACTTTATCATTGGATAGCAGTGGTAAAGTGCCCAGAGTCCTAAAGCCAACACAGGAGGAAGACAAAATGTTTAGAATAATCCTACAGAAAGAGACATTTTCCAACAATCAGGTTATATGTAAGGAACCCAAGCATTTAATCACTTTTTTCATGCCTTTTGGAGAATTCAGGTTCAACTGCATGCATTTTTGCCTGTGTCCCAAGTCATTTGTTTTCCAGAGAGTCATAGCTTTTTCTTGCTCATAAAAAAGGACTTGGCTTAATTTTTTAAAGCAGAAACAGACAATATTCTTCTAATGTTCGGGGGAGAGAGTTCCAAAATCTTGGTGTTGCACTAGAGAAAGCTCGGTCATTAGTTCTTTTCTTTCGGAAGAGGGCAGGTTTCAGTAATGGATCTCCATGACTGAGAAATTTAGCATCCTCCTGATAGCATGATTTTCTGGGTTAGGTACATTGGTGTTTTGTAGTATATCACTTTGTAGTGTAGTTCCTATATTCCCAATATGCTCTGAGCATTGGAATAACATATACTATAGATTAGACGTAGGACTGAGGTCGACTTGGTCCCTCTCGTATACATATTAAACTTAATTGTGAGTGCCAACTAGCTCAGAGGTCACTAGAAACTTTCTTGAATAAATAAGAAGGAATTCGTTTCTGACAACCGCATAAACATGACAACTTTGTTTTCCCAGGATAAGAAACATATGCCTAGAGTCGCGGAAACAATAGATAGCTATTTAACTCAAGTAAATCGTGCATGCTGCGTTTCACCAGAGGTGCTGAGAAAATAGAAAGACGAGCGTTTTCAATAAAAAGTATTTATTGAACAGTCTTCTTTCTCAAGCATAGAAAATGTACTGCTACATTCGTAATACTGGTTTTAAAGTACAGGGCATATAATACGAAAAGTATTATAAAGTAGTACTGTAAAAGCATGATATGGTTTTTAAACCATAAGTTGCTTTAAAACATTTAAAATACATACAGTGATAAAATATTGATAAAAGTACTCAACTGGTGCTTCTAAAATACGCCTAAAATTAGCAATGTTCATATCAGATGGTACATGTGTGCCTGTTGTTCCTCGTATCTCACCCTCAGTTAGACTTACTGGTGAGATCTCAATGAATGCCTTCATCAGGATTGGTAGCCGTTGGGGATAACACGATGCATGAGTCGTTACCGAACCTAGCAAGGCGTCGACATCCGATGGCAGGACTGATAAAAGTGTAAGACAAATGTCCAACACACATTCCTCTCCGCAAAGCAGGCATCATAGAACAGGTAAGATGCAATCTTGCCCGATTGGTCTAAACGATAGAAACCAAGTTGTGTTCAGATCTCTTAAACGTGCAAAGCCAAGAATCTGTGTAATTCTCTCACGTTACCTCATGGCTAGAAGGCATTGTTCCATGGTATTCTGGGTATTGTTGGTGACCGGACTTGCCATATCGGAGCAGAAGGAATAAAAATAGAATTCCTGCTACGAGTCCCAAAATGAGAGGCAGACCACCGAACACAGAGTGCACGAAATATGGAAAAATGCCAAGGAATGCTTCAAATGGTGTTAACAGTCCCGGAAAAATCATTTTAAATACATGTGCGATGCCACTGGTATTAGACATGTTCAAGATTTAACTTGACTTTCTGCGAAATATACTGGCCAGTTTGTTGATAATAAGATATGTATCTCTGCAGAACACTTGCAACTTGCAGATCATACGTTTCTCTAGATGAGGTCAGTGGCACAGTCTTTTGCGAAAGAAAGACTTTCATTCTGCTTAAAGTATCAATTTGTATAGAAGAGATATTCAGTGAAGGCCATAATGCCTTCCCACTGTCTGTCTTGCTCTTTAGATACAATACTTGCGTACAACAAGTGACCCTGGATGACACACTGACGATTTAAAGTTTTCCTGGCATCATGCCACAACAGCTGAAATCATTGAGCATAACGTAGCTGCCATTGGATAGCTGCCTGAAAATGGGTTCTATCACTGTGGAGGTTGTACCGTGCAGGTGGCAGGAGAGGTTATTTGAAGAACCTTCACAGGCTCCATGTAAATTAATACCTTGGCACAAAAGCGTACCACTTAGTGAGTTCTTACAATTTTTACCACTAAGGAATACCTCCTTTCCCTTATTCCAACACTTGTGTGTGTAAGGTAAAGTCCAGGTCAACTTAATGTATTCTTTACCCAACCTTTCATACAGGCCCGCTAGTATATGTTGTAGACAATACTGAAATTGGAAAATCGTCACTGATATCATAATGGTGACATGTATTATCCATTCAATGACAGGCTTCTAAGAAACTGTCAATGGTAATATTTCCAGTTTTTCAATGCTCAGCACCATATAGTCTGCTCCTCTTTGTGCCAAAGAGATTTGTTTATCTGTAACGTTAAATACAGTAAAAATGACGTTGTGTTGATTAGACGCCATGGCACGTAGCCTGAACGTAGATTTTGCAATGCCCAGCCTAACTGCATTATAGAACGTAATTGAGGCTGGCCATGTTGTAACATTAGCAAGTTGTAGTAAAGAGCCACTACATTTATGGGTTTCCAAGTACGACTTTATTCTGTCATAAGTAACAGGTGCTCCCAGCTTGGCGGCAGTCACGACTCCTGAACATTCTGACACACACTCCAGGAAGCCGAGTGGGCAGTACCAAGGGGGAAGGAGAGAGAGGGGTGGGTAGGGGCGGAGAGGGAGAGGTCACAACACACCTTCCCCCCTAAGGGAAACAGAGGAGAGTGAGATGAGAAGCTCCGGACAGGGGAAAACCTTTATTTTAATATTGCTCTCCCCTGAGGCGGAAGCCGGGGGACTCTCTTTCTATCCTCTGTTTTTAAAAGTTTGTATTTGCACTTATCAGCTGTTATTGTCCGTGCATAGGGCCATAACTATTTAGATGTATTTTTAAATACATTGTTGGTGGCTAAATCTTGGTGCTCACCTCTAGAAATTCATCGCGCGCTGCATTGCGCGACTGCAGCTTCATCCCCAACAGCGCTGCCCTTTCGGTCGCGGTCACGTGACTACTCCTGCCTCACCCGCCATCTTGAGCAGGGAAGGGCTGCGCTCCAGTCTATCCAGCGCTCCCGCCCTCTGAGTCTACTTAAGGGGCGTTTTCCTTCACCAACGGCAAAACCTTTATTTTAATATTGCTCTCCCCTGAGGCGGAAGCCCGGGGACTCTCTTTCTATCCTCTGTTTTTAAAAGTTTGTATTTGCACTTATCAGCTGTTATTGTCCGTGCATAGGGCCATAACTATTTAGATGTATTTTTAAATACATTGTTGGTGGCTAAATCTTGGTGCTCACCTCTAGAAATTCATCGCGCGCTGCATTGCGCGACTGCAGCTTCATCCCCAACAGCGCTGCCCTTTCGGTCGCGGTCACGTGACTACTCCTGCCTCACCCGCCATCTTGAGCAGGGAAGGGCTGCGCTCCAGTCTATCCAGTGCTCCCCCCCTTCCCGCCCCTTCGATGCATAAAAGTAAAGGCACTTCCCGTCCGCGCAGTGGGCGGGCGCAGCGGGCGCGCCAGAGGCAAGCCCGTCTGCGCCCGTCCGCGCCGGGACCGGGCCCAGGGCCATAACCCCTGTCCAAAACTTATCAGGAGATGTTACAACATACGCCAGCCATAACTTGCATGCGCTTCGACCACTCAATATGCCCAAATGTTTAAAAATCAAACCCTCAGAGATCCATAAGGACACTGCCACCATTTGCCCTCATTGTCATTACACTATCCCTCTAATACTTCCCCAAACTAACGGTACTTCAATCAAACATGATGTAGGTGCTATCACTTCCATAGCCCTTATAAATGCTCGCTCACTCGGTAAGCATAGGCAGGAAATATCTGATCTGATAACTGACTACTCTCTCGATATACTGTTTATCACCGAAACTTGGACAGACGATACCTCACAGCCAGACCTGGTCATCGCTGTTCCACAGGGATTTAAAGCCTACTGTCAGGACAGGCCCAAACAAAGAGGGGGTGGGCTGGCTATAATTGCCAGAGATTCTTACCCCGTCAGAACGACATCTATTCCTTCCACCTCCTGTGAGGCAATGCAATTTGCTATCAACATCTCCCCTCTGTTTAACTTCAAGGGTATATTAATATATCGGCCTCCGGGATCAAAAACTACCTTCTTGTCAAACATAAATACCATGATGGAATCTGTAGCCACAGAAAGCAGCTTCACGGTTCTAGGTGACCTGAACTTTCACTTAGATCTAGATCACCTAGCCGATTCTGCCGCCCTCATCGCTGATCTAGGTAACCTAGGGCTAAAACAACTTGTCACATCCTCCACCCATCAAGCAGGCCACATTTTAGACCCTATCTTTTCCAACCTAGAAGGACTGCAAATCACCAATATTTTGCCCATGCCTTGGACAGACCACTTTGCAATTTTTGCTAATATTGCCACCAACAATCATTGCAATAACAACCCTCAACCTGTACCTAAACAATCTTTTAAAGATTGGAAAAATATAAATTTAGAAGACTTAAAGCTCATACTGGAACAAACCCGCCCAGTGTTCGCTTCAGACCCCAATTTAGCTCTCCAGCAACTATACGACTGGATTGGCCAGGCAACACACCAATCAGCCCCCTCCAAGGAACACTCTAGTAATAGAGCTAAACCCACCGCACCTTGGTATAATGATAAACTAAGGACACAAAAACAGTTAAACCGTAGCAAGGAAAGAACTTGGAGAAAAGACTACGATGCTAGTAGTAAGTCTGCCTATAAGGAATCCTTAGCACTATATAAAAACATGATAGCGGAAGCTAAAAGAGAATACTACAGTGACCAAATTGACAAAGCCAAGAACTCCAGCAAACAATTATTTTTAATCACCAAAGCTTTATCAGGCAATTCTCCTGACCTCACTCCCCCCCGTCACAATTTCTGTGTGACTCTCTTGCCTCTTTTTTCTACACTAAAGTAGATGACATCTACCAAGCATTCTCCTCCAAATCACCTCCGGGTTTAATTTCATCTACCACCCCCCCTCCAGCTAATGCCTTCCCTTGCTTCCAACCAGTCACCCAGGATCAAATAAAAAACACACTATTGACCATCAAATCAGGTTCACCCCTGGACCCTTGCCCTATATCTGTCCTCAGACCAGTCATGGATGTCATCATACCGGCACTCACACAGGTCTGCAATTTAATACTGCAGTCAGGCAATTATCCGGATCCTCTCAAAAACACATTATTAAAACCTCTGCTAAAAAAACCCTCACTGGACAAAAGTGAGTTAAAAAACTACCGACCAATTGCCAGTCTACCCTTCACGGCAAAGACGATTGAAAAAAATCATGAATACCCAGATTTCCGAGTTTATTGAAGAACATCAGCTTCTTGACAACACGCAGTTTGGGTTCCGAAAACATCACGGGACCGAGACAGCCTTGATCAAAGCCGCTGATGATATCAGGGTCATCAGGGACCAGGGTGGCACTGCCATACTGGTTCTGTTGGATTTGTCAGCGGCTTTCGACACGGTCGACCACAACACCTTGGTCGACCGTGTCCAAGGAATTGGCATCTGCCACACTGCCAAAAACCAAATAGCTTCTTTCCTTGCCAAAAGAACGCAGGCTGTCATCCTGGGACCCTTTCAATCAGCCCAACTCTCTGCCCCCTGCGGAGTTCCTAAAGGCTCATCCCTTAGTCCGACACTTTTTAACATCTATGTGTCGGACCTAGCTAAGACCATCAAAGCACATGGGATGAGCCTTACCTCGTACGCCGATGACACCCAACTAGTGTTGGCGATTAAAGGCGACGGAGAGCAAGTAGCTGAAAAATTTAAGAAAGGGCTCCTAGACATAGGAGATTGGATGGCGACAAACTGCTTAAAGCTGAATTCAGAAAAAACTGAGGTACTCATTTTTGGTCCACTCTCCCCAGCCTGGTCCACCCGTTGGTGGCCAGAGACCTTCGGTACTCCTCCTGCGCCGACCTCGAAGGTCAGGAATCTGGGTGTCACCTTTGATGATGGACTTAATTTCATGAACCATGCCTACAAAACAGTATCTACAGCGCACTTGAAGTTAAAAATGATCCGCAAAATACGCCCTTTTCTTCCTGACTCTGCCATTAAGACACTGGTTGCTGCCCTCGTCCTCTCATCCCTGGACTACTGTAATGGTTTATTTCTCAATGCTCAAATCAGAGTAATTGCAAAACTTCAAACTATACAAAACGCAGCAGCTCGCTTCCTCACCGGCAAAACAAAGTTCGAACCCATTTCCAAAAACATAAAAGATCTTCATTGGCTGACTGTACAAAAAAGAATTCATTTCAAAGCACTCTGTATAGTTTTCAAATCAATCAATAATCAAGGACCACATTTTCTAAGAGACCAACTACAATCCTACAAACCCACAAGAGCTCTACGATCAGCCACTCTCAGCCAACTGGTTGTCCCTCGTACCAAAACAGTCTCCTGGGGTGACCGACGCTTTTTGGTGGCGGCCCCCAGACTCTGGAACACCTTGCCCCTCAATATCAGACAAAGTGTCACACTGCTTCAGTTCCGCAAACTTTTGAAAACCTGGCTGTTCTCTCAGTAATCTCTTTTCCATTCCGTCATATCTGATCCATTCACTCATGCCCTCATATTTCCTTAGTTAATATTGGTTTTAGCGCCTTGACGCCCACTGGTATAAGCAGCGCTTTATAAATATTAAAAAAAAAAAAAAAAAAATAATAATAAATAAATAAATAAAGGAATGGCAACGAGAGTATGCATGTAGAAGGGGTTAAAGGAGGAGAAGTGGAAGAAAGGTGGGGAGGAGGCGGGTGGCAGGGAAGAGGAGGGAGGAGGACAAAGAAAACAGGAGCTTAATCACAGCAACCTAAAGACAACGAACTATGAAACTAACACTTAAACATAAGTGTGGAACCAACAAGAAATAGTCTAGAGCATGTGGTCCCTTTAGTCCACTTGGATCCGCAACAGGTCCTGACCTTACCCCCCCCCCCCTAAGGATGAACACCTTTTATACTACGGTAGGTGTAGCCGGTGGGGCCGGTCCCTTGAAGTCCACTTCTGCCACCCCGCCTCAGCGCCTATAATGACAGCGGGATGAGTCTGAAGGCAGGGGTGGGAGGCAGGGAAGAGTGCAACTTCAGTATTTCCCTTAGACTCCTCTGAGTGTGAACAACTGTGCGGTTTATTTCGACCTGTAATATAGTGCTCCTCCACAAGTCTTCATGTACCCATCAGGGAGGGTGTCTAGGCGGTGCCACTGTATTCGTCCTTGGCAGTAACTGGGGCCCCGACACATCCCACCTTATCCCTCTGACATGATAGGACTCTCTCGCTCAATGTCATCCTCGTTGACTGGTCTGGTCCCTCTCCTAGCCCTCCTTACCTTTGCCGTAGGCAGAGTCCAGACCTTTACTTACTCCGTTTCAAACAATTCCGGATCATTGTCATCAGACTCAGCTGACCTCAGTCTGTCATCCAGCTCACTTCCTTGACTCCCCTGGAAGAACTCTGTGGTATTTCCTGGGCCACGGCATTCCCGCTTGCTGAGATATTTATCAAGTGGACCCTTCTTCCCTGACATGCCTCTAAGTGAGATACCTTTTAGCATTTTCTGCATTTCCCTACTCTCACTCTCCATCTCACCGCTGTGATGCCATAGAAAATATTTAGCTTTATTCTCATCCTTTTCCTCCAGCCAACTTAAATCCATTACTCTTTTTTGTCCTCCATAGTCCACAATTTCTTCCCTTGTTTCAATACTGAACTCATCCCATGTGGAACTTTGCCTCCTCTCGCTACAATTAAAGTGGTTACTCCTACATTTTATTTTCCCTCGCTCAATGGTTGCATTTTCTGTGCACTCTCCCTTTCTCTCGAATTCTCAGTTTTTCGCAAATTCACTTCCTCCGCCTTTCCTCTTGCATTTCTTTCTTATTTCTCTTTCGTCCATCCAGCTTTGGCCCGTCTCTAATTTTCTTTTTAGTTCATCCTTTGCTACTACTTTTCTACAACCTTTATTGCTTGCCGTGTGAGCGATCCATGTTTCACCCTTGGTTGTAACCATGTCGGCCACTCTCCCTTTAACTGTTTTCTCTCGCCCCAGTCTGTGGACATCAATATCTGTTTCTTGTTCATATTTGTCTTCATATTCCTCCATCATTTTGTTCCTGGACTCTGACGATGTGGTTCTTAGCCACTTCCCTTTGTGCTTGACTTGGTTACTCTTACATTCTATCTTTTGCCGTTCATTAGTTGTAGTGATAACACATTCTCCTTTTCTTTCGAATTCTCCTTTTTCCCCACTTATACCTTCACTGTCATTTCTCTCATGTCTCTCAACTTCTTTTCCATACTCTTTATTACATGCAGCTTCTTCCATATCACACAAACCCTTAGATGTCGGCGCATGAGTCTTCTGTGCTTCACTTTTGGTTCCCTGCACTCTTTGTTTAAGCGCCCGTTCAATCTCATGTTCTTTTCTTCTTCCATTACCTTTTATTTGCAATTTCTTTTGATCCTCCCACCCTGGCATGGTGGACTCTCTTTCCGTTATATGTAGGGTACTCCAAGTATTCTTTCCCTTGAGCATTAAATCCATTACTTTGCAGCCTATTACGTTGAAGTTCTCCCCAGTGTATGTTTTTAGGGATATGTTGGTCTCTTTAAATTCATCCCCATCTTTTTTTGCTAATACTCTATTCCATTCCCTCTTGTTTACCAACTTATAATGCTTTCCTGAACCTGAGACCATTTCTGTCTTCACTCCACCTAGGAAGAGGCTTCTCCACCGAATCCACTCTTTTAGGAGTAACTGAGAATATTCGCCAACTACTGGATCGAGGCGAAACGGCTGCACTGATATTGCTCGATCTCGGTGCAGCCTTCGATACTGTCTCGCACAGTATCCTTCTCAGTAGCCTTGCCTCTTTTGGTATCTGTGACAAAGCCTTACACTGGCTTTCGTCCTTTCTTACCGATCGGACTTTTCAAATTTTTTTTAACACTTCCACTTCCGAAACGTATCCCTCTCCTTATGGTGTTCCCCAGGGTTCTATTCTAAGTCCTCTTCTTTTCAATTTATATGTTGTTCCTTTAGCACATGTTGCTTATCACTCTGGTCTTGAACTTTTCACTTATGCTGACGATTCACAGATTGTGTTTTCCCTATCCGAAGCTGACCCTTCATCACCTTCCTCTTTACAATCTGGTCTTAGTGACATCTCCCGCTGGATGAGCTGTAACTTTCTTAAGCTCAACAGCGATAAGACGGAGGTGCTTGTCTTTGGTAATAAACCTGACCTATGGAGTTTGAGACATTGGCCATCAACTATGGGAGATTTACCCATTCCATCGGAACGAGCGAGAAATCTCGGGGTCATTATCGATAGGGAGCTATCGATGAAGGATCAGGCAAATAAGGTTGCAGCCACCTGTTTTACTATTCTTAGGTGGTTGCGAAAAATCTTTTGGATCCTGCCTTCTGACACCCAGAGATCCGTTGTAACGGCTCTGGTGACCTCCAGATTGGACTACAGTAATGTGCTCTATCTGGGGGCAACCAGGGAGGTTATGCGCCGTCTCCAATTAGTCCAGAATGCCGCTGCTCGGCTTCTGTGTGGATGTCGGAAATATGATCCAATTTCCGAACGTATAAAACAACTCCACTGGCTCAACCTTGACAAACGAGTGAAGTTCAAGACACTATGCTTTATGCATAAGATAAAGATTGAAGCTGCCCCCACCTATCTCCAGTCTCTCGTCAAACCCTATGTTCCTGCACGCCCTCTTCGCTCCTCCTCCCAACACTTTTTCTGTGTGCCTAAGTTTAGGCTCACTAGAATGGGCGGTTGTTCCTTTTCTGTACTAGGACCCAGACTTTGGAATTCTCTTCCTTTAGACCTTCGAATGGAGCACTGCCATCTTCGCTTCCGCAAAGCCGTTAAGACCTGGCTTTTTGCCCAATAATTCCTTTCGGAAAGCTGTTAACCTTTAAGACCTGGTCTGTTGTGCTTTAGTTCCCTCTGGATTATTATGCTATAATGTCAATTAGCGCCGGGAAACCCTCACGGGTAGCTGTTCGCGCTCTACAAGACTAATAATAAATAAATAAATAAATAAATAAATGGTACACTCCGGGCTTATTTTCCTAGTGTTAACTTCCTCTTGGCTATCCATTTTATCCTTGATCACTTCAACCCTTTGTGCCTTTACCCACGAGACTTGTTTTCCATATTCATCCCATGCACACAAGATGTCTTTATACACTTTTCTGTGTGGCCCCTTCGTGAGCATTTTTTTTGTTTCGCGGTACTTCTTCCTTCCTTCAGCTCCTAGACTGTGCAATGCTGTTTCAGCCTTTTCCTCTGGTATAAGAGCTACATCCTTTTCCACAACAACTGATATGTGCATCTCAACATACTCTTTCCACTCACCCCATTCTGCCATGTTTCTTTTATTTCCCTCCATACACGGCACTGATGGGGGAAAATTGTACCTTAGGGCTCTCTCCATGTTATTTTCCAAACTATACCTAGGAATACCCGTGGAGATATGATGTCCACCTCGAGCAGGCAGGTGGCGGTAGGAGTGCACCTTTGTTGAGTGCTCTGTCGCCCTGATCTGATTAATAGTAATGCACTGGCTGTGGGCGCTGGGGGTTCTAAAATGTGAAGGTCACGTTACCTACTCCACCTTCTGTTGCCCTTCTTGTTCCCCGTCCCTGAAATCACTGAATAAGTGTTGAACGCGCCATCAGTAGGTCTATGGCCCTTGAGAATCCTCTGTCACAGATACAAGGAGTTTGAGTGTCTCTAACAGGACGTGCTGCCTCTAGTCAGTATTGATTCCGCTACAGTGGTTCCTTGCACAAACCTCACACAGCTCAGTGCACTGCTGCTGTCCAGCTTCATATGATTACCACGCACTGAGTTACGTTCCCCGCTCCTCACAAAGTTTCCAAGGCTAAACCCGACTGTGAAGTAAAGCTAAGGACCTGTGACGATCCCTTTCATCCAAGGTTCCACACACGTATACTCTCCTCCTTACTCAGATAATTACTAGAGTACCCTCGTAATCTTAAATTTCCAGGAAGAGGGGACTAACTCACCCAGGGTTCATCTACATAACACCCTTCTTTTCTAATCTCAAATTTTCCTCACAAAGTCTTACCTCAACTCTCTCAAGGGTGGTTAGTCCAACCGTCAGGCTCACTACTTGGAACAGATTCTGTCTGAGAACGCTTCACGGAGAAGTGCCGAACACTCCGTCTCCTCAGCACAGCTCACCGCAGGGGCCGTGTTTCAACCTTTTCCATATCTCTGTTGAATTCCCCCGCCTTTTCTTCTCCCTGAATCTCAGCTCGCCCTCGGTGCCCACTTGGCTAGGAACTGCCACGGCTTGACCTACATGCCTGTCCGCATGTCACCTCTCACCTCTTAATAAAGCCTTCTCCCACGACGGCGTGCCTCCTTTGTCAGAGGTTCGGTTCACACCCCGGATATTCCGCCCCCTTCCGCAGCCTAGACTCCGCTGCTACACACTCAGGGACGTTAACAGTTGTCCTCTTTCTTTGTCTTTGTCCTGCTTCGTGCGGCAGGAGAGTGACGCGATGCCAGGAAGAATGGCGGCGATGTTGTCGGGCAGGGGTTTCTATCCTCAGGTAAGGACTTTGGCGTTTTTTCAGAGATCAATATACTTTTTTTTTTTCCACTATCGCCAATATTGTCCCCCGCTAAGCCCAGCTCTTCACAGCTCTTCACATGCACTTAGACAGCTCACCTCACAGGCTTTCGCCGCGTACTTTGGTCTGCTCCTTCCCCTTACACACGGACTTTCACCTATCCTGTGCTCCGCTCAGCTCTATCCTTAGTTTCAACTTCTCTCCTCACGATATTTCGCCAATTTCAATGCTCTTCATTACGGGTCTTACTCCTCTTCACCGCCTCAATCTCATTGGAACGCCCGACATAGATCGTCACTTCATACGCCTCAGTTGCTCAACGTAACGTACTTTCCCCTACTACTTCATAGCCAAGGCTCATATTTTCACTTCAATACACGGTGAGAACGATAACAGCAATTTCGTCTCCCGCTCCGCTCAGCTTTCCACAAAAGCTTCAGCTGCTCACCTGACGAACTTTCTCTCCGTTCGAAGTTCATCCACTCGGGTCTTACTCCTCTTCAGCTTCAACTTTGTACACCCGACGCAGCATATAGACTCATTTCTTCATCTCATTTTCTCCAGAAACTGGTTGTACAAACCAGAAACACCAGCAGACATCAAATCAGGAAGAAACATTATTTTTTCTTCACCACACGGCACCAGTACGTTCACCCAAACTTCACACCCGACTTCCAGCTTCTTTACGGAATCGAGAATCTTACGTCCCCCGAACGGGAACACATTGGTGAGTACAGTCTGGTTTACCGGTCTGCTTTCCAATGAACTTCAAATTCAATCGATGAGTCCTTCATTTCAATTAATCACTCCGCTCAAGCTTCAAATTTATCCCGGGGGGGTAGACACCAAGCTGACCCTGGCTCAGCTCCTCGTCCTCGTCGCCAGAAAATGTAGTAAAGAGCCACTACATTTATGGGTTTCCAAGTACGACTTTATTCTGTCATAAGTAACAGGTGCTCCCAGCTTGGCGGCAGTCACGACTCCTGAACATTCTGACACACACTCCAGGAAGCCGAGTGGGCAGTACCAAGGGGGAAGGAGAGAGAGGGGTGGGTAGGGGCGGAGAGGGAGATGTCACAACACAAGTCCTGTTCAATTATGTCAATTGCAGAGGATACAATGCTATCCAATGAATATATTCTGTTGGACAGAGTCGTTAACCCATTGTCCACTACAGAGAGAGCTTTCTCTAAATTAATACGATCAATTTCTCGTATTCTTTCTGCAGTTTCTATTTGCATTATTTTCCAAGCTTCGTTGTCCGCAGCGTATATACCAGCGTATATGAAACGTTTTTGACGTTGTTTGCGAGGCCCCATTAAGAAATCTCACAAATCATTGCCTTCTTTAAGTAAAGATAAGTGTTGTTTGATTTCTGGAAGTGTGGATGTCTGTAGCTACTCGAGGCATAGTTTTCCTACACTGTATGTTGTTACTATCCCTGGCTGTTGTCTCTGTGAATATCTTCAATCTGGCCTGTTCATTTCTAGCCCCCGTGTTTTGTTCAGGAATCTATTATGACAGTTATTAGTGTCTGTTGGCCAGATTAGCCATTTTCTACAATCAGGATTAGTTCTGTTGTGTGTTAAAATATATTGCACATCTACCTCCTTTTCTGTAGTATCATTACTCTCAGATGTGAGTTTAGGTATAGACGGTTTATTTAAATCTTTTATCTTAGCTAAGCCAAAGCAATAAGTCTGTTGAACAGTGTCATTTAAAAATATTATTTGTTCTGGTATAATGCAGGCTCTGAACAGGGCTTCTAAACCTTGCACCTGCCATTCTTTCTTGCCTCAGACAGTTTTTGTCTCAATGTTGTTTTTCCAAAAGTCGAAACCCAATGTAGATAGCTGAGCATAAAAGTTTACAGAATAAATGTGTTTAGTATTTGTCTACATTGTTTTCATTCCTATATTTTTTAAATACAACTTCTCTGGATTTGTAACATTAAACCCAGAGGAAAACGGAAACTTTTCATAAAATGTTTTTGCGCTGCCCTTTGGCGGCGTTGGACAACGTTCCCATTGATTATATGTAAAAACATTCCTAGGGCTTTCAGATTTATGTAAATAAGGGTGACCATAATGATTAAAACAATACATTTATTCATAATCTGATGACCCTTCTTAGTAGTCATGTGCTGTAAATTTTGCATACATTTCTAAATCTAACACCATATTATTAATAATCTCAAAGTCCCAATCATCAGAAAATGTACTGGGTGATACAAAGTTACTCACAGAAACCTTGAACTGGTGTGGAATCTTCAGCAGCTCCACTGGGCCATAGATGTCATAATCAGTTCTGTCCCATGCTATACCACCAGGTATAGAAACAGCTGTGATGTTCACTGATGATAGGTCTCTTTTTTCACGATGGGATGATTTATGAGGTTTTAGGACCAAGTGGATTTTCTGACTTGTTGTGTCCATTGTACTGTATTTTCCATCTATCATTTTTCTCAAGCTTAAAACCAAAATGAGCCAGAGCAGGAGGAAAAGTACACCTAACACAATCCAATATTCAATCCATGGTGAAACCAGATATGTTTTTTCAAGTTGATGAATGAGTTCTGTTATTTTTTCTTTAAAAGTTTTATTTGCTGGCGTTTCTTCAGGTTCACTGGGATCCTCAGAAAATGTATCAAAAATGATAAAATAGCCAGGGGCAGTTCTGTCAATTGTTGGAATTGCATCAGGATTGTTATTAATCTTCGGAGTTGCTTCTTCCTTTGTCATATTGGTATAGTCAGATGCTACATCATGGTAAACAGGTGTTTCTTGACAAATTGGGTCTCAAGAGGCACGAGTTCCATAGCTTTGTTACATAGTCCTTCTTTTCTTACTGCAGGTTTATCAAATGTGATAAGTCTATCAGTTTGAACCTCTTGGATAGTAGCAAGATTTGGTCTTCTGCTACATCTTGGGAGTCCACTGGGCCTACTACTTATTATTGGCCACATGTTGTGGTCTGACCAGGTCGATCAATACAACTCTGTTCTCCCTTTTGCCAGCTTGTAGCGGTAGTACTACTGATCTTGTTCCTTGGAATACCAAAACCGGTGCTTTTCTGTAAGAAGGCCCAAATTCCTTCTTTACCGTGATTTTTTTCCCTGACTAGATCCCCAATATTTGCAATCCAGACAGGCCTTGCTGGGGCAGGTGGTTTTTCTTCATTGGTCGTTGGCTTCTGTATCGTGTTAGTCAGACTTCTTCTTGTTTCATTTAAGTCCTGTAAAACAGCCAAACGATCTTTGACATCAAAGGGTTTTTGTTCCACCACTGAAGTTTGACAATCAAGGTCTTCGATTATCATTCTAGTACAAAATTGTAATTCATATGGAGTGATTCCACCCAGAGAATTCCTGGCAGATTGTTAAGACTACATTGGACACTTATTAGATTTTGACCCACCCATCACCCGAACCTAATACCTTAGCTGTTATGGATCTCTTTTTGTCACGTTTTTTTCTTTCCACTACCGCATTACCCTCAGGATGGAAGGTACTAGAATACCGCAATGCAAAGCCCAAGTTAGCCATGGCCTCTTTGTAAGCTCGAGAGCTAAACGCAGGACCTTGGTCAGAATGTAGCATGCTGATTGCGTATGTGCCGATAACCACTTGCAAATCCTTTATAACAGTTCTGGCGTCAGCCGAGCACTGGGGCCACATCCAAATAAATCTTATCCTAGTAGTTGTCGGGCCGCATCTGTCCATGATGACGTCTGCGTGTAGCTAGTCTAATGCTGTCTAACAAAGGCATCTGAACTGGTCTGGCTACACTGTAGTCAGGTATCTGGTGGTTGTCAAAGCTATGATATCTGTAACAGGTATCAAAGTTTATGCCAAATTCGTAAACTTGGACGCTCATTCCTGGCCACCAGTACATCTCTTCTAATTCTATCAGAGATTCTAAGATCCCGTGATGTCTCAGACCCTCTCCCATATGTGTTTTGTGTACCAAAGCAGCTCTCTGGTTCCTGTTTGGAATTACTTTGTCCCCCACTCCAGGGATTCGAGCAAAAGGAACGTAGTCTGCATCAATTATGTATGTATTACCGAGTGGATAGTGTAGAGGTAACGCTGCATGAATGCCTTCCATTGAGGTTTTTACTGCTAGTAATGTTTCAAGGTCTATTACTCTTTTTGAACGAGTGATTGTAGCTACGGAAGAAGTTTGTACAGCTGCCTTCGCGGCTTCATCAGCCAATGATTTCCCGGCAACGTGAACGCCATCACGCTGATGACTCAGTGTATGAATCACGTGAGTCTTTTGTAGTTCTTTCTTTAAAAGTACTACTTTTCCAAAAGCGTTTTTTGTTTGATTGAGTCAACTTTTGAATCTTTGAACCCGTTTTTAACCCAGTTCTGCAAATTTTCGTTGTAAGATTCAACACAGAAATACGAATCGCACACTATTAGTGTGGGGAATTCGCGATCGGTATTTTCAAGCGCCATCTTGAAAGCCTGTAGTTCAGCTCGCTGAGCTGTACAGTCTCCAAGTGATTGATTTTTTCTGACCATAGGTCTAAATTTGTCTATGCGCCAGCAACCTTTTACAATCGCGCAAGAGCACTATAGGCTTGTTTACCCCCGATTGCGGGCTGTGCTGATCCATCTGTATAGATTATACAGCCGTAATGTTCTAGAGGCAGAATTGTCGCTGTGTCCCCATAATATAGAAAGCGGTCAAATGTCTGCTTTCAGGTGCAATGTTTTGACAGAAAAACCCATTTGAAATATCTAATGTGGTTTTATATTTTTTCCGCACAATGTTATTCATCAATGCTGCACTATGTGCATTTTGTACTGCAAAAGTTTTGCAACAGGAGTTTAGGTGTCTGTAATCCAATATTAGACGGTATAACCTGTCTTTTAGCATCTTGCTTAACTGGATACTGCCTTTGTGCAGTAGGCTGATTTTTAATTGGATTTTTTGGTGAGGAGAATCCTCATCCCTTCCTACATGATTTTTATATAATGCTGGAGCTTGAGCTACTGCCCATTTTCTGGCATATGTGTATTTTTTATGTATTGGAATGTGATTTGAGAAGGCTGGCATAATTATTTCTACACCATGTGGGCACTCCCTGACAAATTCAGGTAGCCAGTCTTGGTCCACTAGAAGAATGTCAAAGAGCTTCTCCCAAAAGAGTGCTCTTACTTTTCTAGTTATGTTCCCCTCCATCCGGAGCGTTACTTCATATAACTTGTGGGGTACACTAACCCTGGTGTCTGCAGTTTCAACTTGAATGCATTCATTCAAGTCCACTGTCTCCATATGATCCATCAGGATTCTGCGAACTATGGTGACTACTGCTGCGCTGTCTAGCATTCTATGGGCCCACTCCCCGTTCTTGAGTTGTGTCCTCAAGATCCTGGGCATGTCTGATCTTTATGCTTGCTATCTTCTTTTTGGAGAATTGAGTTTTCTTATTTTTTGGGACGTGCTGTTCTTCTTTGGACTTCACACGTTCCTCTTTCTGTTCTGATCGTCCTCTCCTCTCGGAATTCAGCGAGGAAGTCTGAAAGGTACGAGAGAAACGTGTATCAGTATCTTGAAATCTATCAGGTTTTCTTAAAGTATCCCTTTTTCTAAGGCTATACCTTTTTTCAGAGGGCTCCCGTTGGGGAGACCTACCTCCGCGTTGGGAAGATCTTCCTCTGCACTGAGAACGTTTCTCTTTAGGAAGTGTCTGATTAGTATTTTCCCATTTCTTTTTAGGAGTAGTGAGATTATTTTTAATAAACACTTTTTCAGGATTTTCTGTTAATTCGGGTTTTACTGGTTTCACACCCAAACTATCTCTTCCTAGTTCCTCATATTATTTTTCAGTAATTCTTGCAAGCTCATATGGTTGGTCTGTTATATCTGTTTCTTTTAATTTTTGACGGATTGCCACTGATGCTGTTTCACCTTTAATGTTGGCTAATAGTATAGCCAAGACCTGTTTGAAATCTTTTAGTAATTTCATACCTAGATTTAAGGCCGGTTCTGGACGATATTCATTTTGAATCTGCCTCAGAACATCTGGTATTACCGCCATGGACGGTACACCATGTGTTTTTCTGTAGATTGAAGAAAAGACTGTACCCCAAGTGTCACAGTCCTCCACATGTGATGCTATCCCCATTGGTAAACAGATTGTCAGAATTCTGAGTTTCTCATGAGGTGTACTATCAGGGAATACTGCCTCAATTTGAGTAATTTTTTGTGCTAACCTAAACGGAATTTGTTCCCTTTTGGCAGGCAATCTACCAATAACTAATTGTATAGTCTGTGGTGTGATTTTGTTTGTGTTCCCCTGGTGAGGGGTGTGCTGTGGAATCCTTACAGTAGGTTGTACTGTTAATGTCCGCATGACATATTGAACCAATTGTCTATATATTTTAATTATCTGTTTCAGCTGGGCTAACAGTTCTCGACCTGTCATATTTTCTTTGTCAGAATGTGGTGCATAGCTGGCTAGTACCGGCCATGTAGCTCATGGTCTACCTAGTGGACCGAGCCTGGTAATGTGATATTCATCTTTTAGGGCGCCTTTAAACCAGAGTTGATGCTCTTGGTAAGTTAATGGAATTTCGATGTTCTCATAGGGAACATATTCCTCTGGAGGTTCCTCTACTTTGTAGTAGTGGAACTCGTGTGTTCCTCCATCTGCCTGAGGAAAGTGAATCCATGAATAGAATACCTCTGTTTGCCGATATTCATGTGCCTCTATAACAAAGATTACTTTACCACCTCTCGCTGATACTCCATTATTTATCAGTTTGTAGGTTATAGTTTTCCTTACATTTACCAGGATGTTTATAGCATCCGGGTCAATCTGTAGCCTATTTCTGTAATCTAAAACTGCTTGTGCTGCTGCTGTAGATAATTCTTCATCAGACATTCTTATTTTACTGACTGAAAAAATTGGCAGAACAGGTACAAGGCAACAAAGATTAGGTGCACAATATTTTGGAACATTGTATCCTTCAACGTTGAAAAAATCAAAAACTAATACATAGGATTTTCGTCCTACTCAGTTTTGGCGGATATTAACCTTTTACCCACTCCAGACGTCTATTGGAGTTTTTTACGGGAAAAAGGGGTCTGTGTGAACAGCACGACTGGGTTACTCTAGTATCTAGAATTAAATTATCACCTTACCAAACGTTGGGCGCCATGTAGAGTAGTTCCTATATTACCAACAGGCTCTGCGCATTCGAATAACATTTACTATAGATTAGACGTAGGACTGAGGTTGACTAGGTCGCTATTGTATATATTAAACTTTATTGTGAGTGCCAGCTAGCACAGAGGTCACTAGAAACTTTCTCGAATAAACAAAAAGGGATTAGTTTCTGACAACCGCATAAACATAACAACTTTGTTTCCCCAGGATAAGAAACGTATCTCTAGAGTCGCGGAAACAATAGCTATTTAACTCAGTCAATCGTGCATGCTTCGTTTCACCAGAGGTGCTGAGAAAATAGAGAGACGGGCGTTTTCAATAAAAAGTATTTATTGAACAGTCTTCTTTCTCAAGCATGAGAAATGTACTGCTACAATCGTAATACTGGTTATAAAGTACAGGGCATATAGTACGAAAAGTATTATAAAGTAGTACTGTAAAAGCATGATATGGTTTCTAAGCCATAAGTTTCCTTAAAACATTTAAAATACATACAGTGATAAAATAATGACTAAAAGTACTCAACTGGTGCTTCTAAAATACGCCTACCCCGGTGTACCTAACCTAAGTCTAGTACAAGGGAAGAAGTAGGTGAGGAGTAGCTTAAGTTTTAGTATTTCTCTGCCAAGGATCTATCCAATAATTCTCTAAGGGTCTAATCAGCTCCGTACATTGGTTTAGAATGAAGGAGGTCTTGTATCTCTCTCTCAGGACTCGATTTCCCAGCAACCTGCAAGGATAGGCTGGAAACACTGGAGCTGGATTTCTTGGCTGGAGAAAAGACAGCGTCTCTTATTGCGTCAGCTGGAGGGTCGGTTTCCTTCGGCACTTGCTGCTGCAGGGCGTCGGGCAAGTAGTTAGTCGATCTGCTCAAAACCACTGCGTGTTTGTTTGGGCAAATGTAGGCATATTTATACTTTGAAGGTGCCGAGTTTGATGTATGATTGGACGTAATAACGTCACTCAAAGACCCAGTTCTCTGAAAACTCCATGATTCCCTAGATAAATTTGTATTCAGGCGAGGGGAAGTCCCTAGCTGCTAAAGCCAGGTTTCTCTAAGAAATATTTATTGATTCTCGGAACTTAGTGGAAGTAGCCATGCCGTATTTGGTCTGCATAGGCTCAGTCTAAATATGGTAATGATTCTTATGCGTATATAAGGATCGGATAATTCATACCTATATAAGGGCATGAATCGTTAAAATTACACAAGTGTCCTAGATTCATTTACAACAGCTTTTTGAGTGATACATGCCATCTTTTGTTGGATTCTTGATTCGTAAGTTAACCAGTAGAGTGCTTTCAGATGAGGGGTGATGTGTTCAAATTTTAGAGAGCCTATTACAAGTCTCATGCCCGCATGAGACAAGCTTTTAGTGGAGCTGTTGAAATCTTGGGTAGACCAGCTAGAGTTGTGCATCTGTACTCGATCCTCAATATGACTAATGCGCAGACTGCTGTTTTAAGGTATGAGTCAGTTATGAAAGGTTTAACTTTTCTGAGGTAGCTTAAATGGAAATTGGCATTTTTTGCGATGGTGTTAATATGGGTACGCATGTTTAAGTTTTTGTCTAGCATAACTCAAAGGGACTTGGTTGAGTCTACAAGCCTTGGAGTTCAGTTTAGCACTGTGATCAGCCAGGTCCATTCCATAATATTTGTAGCGCTTTTCTGGGGAGATATCGGAAGGAATTCAGTTTTATGCGGGTTAAGCTTGAGGTGATTACTAGTTGGCCAATGAGCGGTCCTCTTTAATTTTTAATTTTCTTTAGGTTGCTAATAGATGATGGACCGATGATTCAGTTAAAGTCTGTTCTGTTATTGAAGGGTGTGACACTGAACATAAGTGGCTGGAAGAACTGGCCAGTGATCGTCTACTGTGGCTGGCAAGAGAAGGTGATCGGGGATTAGCTGTAGGTGTTTGAGAGGTTGAAGGATAAATGTTTAGTGCAAAGAGGTTTCCTATTTCGTAGCACTAGACTGATACCACCTGCAACGTTGAGGCTGTATCTCATGGAGGTAGCCCATTCTGAGTTTCAGGGGAATTTGCAAGACAAAGAAACTTTTGAGAAGTGACTACTGATGACCAATCAATCAATCAATCAATAGAAAACTTTATTCGGTTTATAGTTCAAACCATAAAAGTTACACATCATAAAAACAATATAAGTGACATTGCACTGTTAAAATGATATCCAGAACAGCAAAAAAAAAAAGCCTGAGGAAAACTCTTGTTACAAATCCATATAATTCCTAAAATTAACAGTTGCTTTTAAAAATTCCACTATAAAAATTAAACAGTGCTCTTGCAGTAGTTGAAGATACACAACTGCAGGACGAGCCTACCTAAAATTCATTCTTTTTAAAAAAGCAATCAGATACGATTACGAGGCAATTCATACAATTCACATAAAAACATAAAATGCAGCATATCCTGTGGAGACTGTCCGTCGCAACCGCAGGGAGCTGCCACTTTACTTTTAGTAAAATATTTGGGTCTGGCAAGCACAAGGTAGAAAAGGTTCAAATGAAACCTAGTTAATAAAAATTTCTCATGGTTGGACAGCGACCTCATAAGGTATGGCTCTACCCTTGGGGTTTAAGCATCATGTATGTCCGCACACTTAGTTTCTGTACCGCCTTAGCTTCTCTATCCATATTCCTTTCTGACAGGGGAGTAACTTTAATTGCCTCCACGTCTCTCTTTGTGATGCATTCAGGATTAGTGAATAGGTCCCCCCGCCCTAGCCTACCAAAACTTTTCTTAACGTACCTCAGCCACGGAATACAAGCCAAGTTATCAAGGGACATACAGTCTTTTATAATCACGTGGGTCAGAGGGAGGTCTGGATTCAACAACATTTTTACCAAGAAATCAGTGGTCGCAAGGAAAGTACGTCATTTACGTAGGGGACCCCCAACTCCTCATGGACCACTAAATTATATGTGCCCCGTAGAACATGTAATAGGCGTTTCAGAAAGTCTTTTTCCACAATTTGGAGGTATTCTCCTGCTTTATATATCCATTTTTTGCTGCCAAATGAAGCTATGGACAGGCTATTTGCTGACAACTGGAAGCTAGCCAAAGTCAGCCCCCTCCTAAACAAGCCCTTCGCCGACCCGACAGACCTCTAGAACTTCAGGCCCATCTCACTGCTTCCTTTTGCTGCCTAAGTCATCGAAAAGGCTGTCAACTCCCAGCTAGCACACTTGATAGAAACGAACAGCCTCCTAGACACCTCTCAATCCGGATTCAGCAGCAACTACAGCACCAAAACCGCCCTCCTCGCCGCCACCGACGACATCCGCACCCTCCTCGATCAAGGCCACACAGCAGCCCTCATCCTCCTGTACCTATCAGCAGCCTCAACAATGTCTCCCACCACAAATTAGCCACCAGACTCCACTACACCGGTATTATAGGAAAGGCTCTAGACTGGATACGATCTTTCCTGTCAGGCAGAACACAGAGAATTAGACTCCCACCCTTCCTTTCAGAACCGACAGAGATCAGATGCAGAGTACCCCAAAGATCCTCATTCAGCCCCACACTCTTCAAAGTCTACATGACCCCCCTCGCAACCATAGTCAGAAACCATGGGCTCAGCATCGTCTCCTACTCTGATGACACCCAGTTCATCCTCTCTCTCACAAAGGAACCCAGCATCACCAGGCACAACGTCCAAGAAGGGATGAAAGCCGTCGCGACCTAGGTGAGCAACAGCTGGCTGAAGCTCAACTCTGAGAAAACAAAAGCCCTCATTCTCGGCTCCACCCCCTCTGCATGGGATGACACCTGATGGCTTACTGCCCTCGGAAACCCACCCACACCAACAGACCGCGCACGCAACCTCGGCACCATACTAGACTCCTCACACACCATGAATCGCCAGATCAACGCTGTATCCTCCGCATGCTTCAACAGTACACCCTCCGTATACTTAGCAAGACGTTCAAGTGGGTTCCTTCCTCCCTCCGACTCCAGGAAAACAGTCATCCACACACTCATCACCAGCAGACTGGACTACGGCAACGTCCTCTACACCAAAATCAACAAAACATTCCTCCGTAAACTCCAGACCATCCAGAACGCCGCAGCCAGACTTATCCTCGATATCCCACGATACAACCACATCACCCAACTCCTCTGCGAACTTCACTGGCGCCCCGTCAAAAGAAGAATAACCTTCAAGCTGCTCACACACTCTTACAAAGCCCTCCACAACACCAGACCCCAATACCTCAATGACCGAATCACCTTCCATGCCCCAAGAGAAACCTCCGCTCACCCGACCTCGCCCTAGCCACCGTCACACGTTTTTACAGAACCAGAATAGGTGTAAGATCCTTCTCCTACCTCGCAGCCCAGACCTGGAACGAATTGCCCCTTCACCTCTAACGCAGCCCGACACTGCACCAGTTCAGAAAGTTCCTCAAGACCTTGCTCTTTAAATGACCCCCAACATAGCTGGTCCCTCCCACTCGCCCGATCTCGCACTAGCCACATCACACGTTTTTACAGAACCAGAATAGGTGGAAGAGCCTTCTCCTACCTCTCAGCCAAGACCTGGAACGAAATGCCCCTTCACCTCTAACGTAGCCGACACTGCACTACTTCAGAAAGTACATCAAGACCTGGCTCTTCAAATGACCCCCAACAGAGCTGGTCCTCCCCCCCCCCCCCACAGTGCCTTTAGAACCCTCACAGGTGAGTAGTGCACTTCACAAAACCCAGATTGATTGATTATCAGTTGTCTTTTAACAGGGTACTGTAAATATTATGCCATCAGCTTTGGTTCACATTAATGTGACTGGATATATGTGTCATCCATCAGCTATTGAAGCCTACAAGAGTAGATTAACTTAATATTTTTCTTTCTTGAATAAATATTTTGTACATGATTTCAGTTGGATGTTAGTTGATGAAGCTCTGCACCATCAATAGAAACCCCATTCTTTGGTTTTCCCCCTCTTATTATGCACTAGTCTTACAAACTGTTAACCTCCTGTGAGCTGATTTTGTTTATGGTAGCCATCGAATATGTGAAGAGAGTGTGCAAAGTTACACTTCTTTCCACCTCTGATACCTGAACTGTTTTCATGGTAACTCACTTGGCATGCACCCATAGGGCACTCCGAATGTCCTTTTATATTTCAGAGCTAGGAAATGTGTTTGTCCCTGCTTTACTGAGAAAATGTGTCTAAGTTGGGGGCCTGATTTGGATTGTGGCGGATTGGTTACTCCGTCACAACGGTGATTGATATCCTGTCTGACGAAATATAAATCATATAGGATATAATGGCATTTATATTTCAGCGGACGGGATGTCGGTCACCGGTGTGACGGAGTAATTCGTTCGCCAGGATCTTAATCAGGCCCTTAGTTGTGAAAGTCTTTGGAATTTTTCTTAAGGGTTAGGTTGAGCCTACTAGACAGCACAAGCTGTCTAGTTGTAAAAGACCTATTGCGCCTTAATAAGAACTTACAAGGGCTTAAAGCACGCTCATTGCTAACCACTGGTTGGTTTGGCTTTATTGTTTTTGCTTAAGCATTCATGAGTGTGCATGTGTTTTCCAGCTCTCACTCATGTGTTTCTCCTCACCCACCCCATGTTGTGGTCTCCCTCCTGTTGCATGATCTTGTGCTTCTCCCTCCCACCATATTACCTGCCTCACCACCTCTCTGTGTTGCTTCTTTCTCATGTGCTTCTCCCCACCCTCTGTGTTGCCCTCCTTCATGTGCTGTTTTCCCCACTCTCCTTTACTTCTCTCCCAGCCCACTCCTTCATCCCCCCACACCTATGCTTACTTTATTGTATAATAGACTAATGAGTAAATGAGTAATTTGTATACACGTGTAAGATAAGTGCAGGAGGTTGATAACCAAAAGGGATACAATGGGTATCTAGAAAGGAAATATACTTCACTTGGTGCATGGACCAAAAGGAATGGTTGTGGAAAGGCCATAAAAGACAAAAGTCTAGAATACACATAGGGATGTCTTTGAAGTATCCAACAGTGTTTAACCCCTTAAGCGCTGCCGTCGGCCAACGGCCGACGGCAGCGCTACCTCCCCAGTGCTGCCGTCGGCCATTGGCCGACGGCATTCCACCCGCGATCAAAAACGACCGCACCGCGGCAGGAATTACCGCCGCGGTAAACGGGTTAATCTGCACACACACACAAAGCACTCTACGAACTTGGACCCGAATGCCTCAACTCACGACTTTCCTTCTACACCCCCTCCCGCCACCTACGATCCTCCAACCAAGCCCTTGCAACTGTACCTCGCATCAACAAAACCACCATGGGAGGCAGATCCTTCTCCTACCTGGCAGCTAAAACCTGGAATTCACTTCCCACTCACCTTCGCCTCACTCAGAACCACCTTACATTCAGAAAGCAACTTAAAACCTGGATATTCGACAAATAACTCCCCAACCTCCTCAAGCGCCTTGAGACCCTCTGGGTATGTAGCGCGCTATATAAATCTCTTGACTTGACTTGACTTGATACACTTGCAGCATAGCTCCAGTGGGTTTCTTCCCTAATTTGGAAGCAAAATTGAAGATTGCTGAATTCACCCTAGCAAGGTCCCCTTTTTTCTGTAATAGGGGACACCAGATAAGCTTATTGTCAGGAGGGTAACTTTAATTGCCTCCACGTCTCTCTTTGTGATGCATTCAGGATTAGTTTATAGGTCCCCCCGCCCTAGCCTACCAAAACTTTTCTTAACGTACCTCAGCCACGGAATACAAGCCAAGTAATCAAGGGACATACAGTCTTTTATAATCACGTGGGTCAGAAGGAGTCTGGATTCAACAACATTTTAACCAACAAATCACTGGTCGCAAGGAAAGTACGTCATTTACGTAGGGGACCCCCAACTCCTCATGGACCGCTAAATTATATGTGCCCCGTAGAACATGTAATAGGCGTTTCAGAAAGTCTTTTTCCACAATTTGGAGACATTCTCCTGCTTTATATATCCATATTTTGCTGCCAAATGAATCTATGAACAGGCTTTTCGCCTGATACACTTGCAGTATAGCTCCAGTGGGTTTCTTCCCTAATTTGGAAGCAAAATTGAAGATTGCTGAATTCACCCTAGCAAGGTCCCCTTTTTTCTGTAATAGGGGACACCAGATAAGCTTATTGTCAAAGAGGACCCCTAAGTAAGAAAACACATTTGTATGGAGAATCTTGGAATCTCCCACTCTAAACTGGAAATTCTTCTAACAAAGATGCCCCACTTGCATGACATATGATTTGAAGTAGTTAATTGCCAAATCCCTATCTGACATATATCCAGGGAAGGCGGATAAAAGTGATTGTAACCCCCTTTCGGTCCTGTATATGAGAACGGCATCATCCGCATATAACAGGACGGGGATCCCTCACCGTCCTACCCTGGGACAGTCAGCCCCTATTGCCCTTAGTACGCTGTCCAATTCATTAATACAAAAATTAAATAAAAAAGGGGCTAAAATACAACCTTGCCAGACTCCCTTCTTAATAAAATCCCTCGTAACACGCAAATCCTGTGAAAACCTAACATTGGCTCTAGTAGACTTATGTAGGTCCTCTAAAAAATGTACAACACCATTCTCCACTCCCATTGCCCTCATGGACTGCCAGAGCTTATTCCTATTAACACAACCAAAAGCCAATCACACATCCATGAAGGCAAGGTGAATGGTCCCAGGGCGAGCAACAGTATATGTGCAGAGTGTCAAAAATAAGTTAAGACACTGAGCAACAGTACATCGTCCCTGTCGAAATCCATACTGAACCTCTGACAAAATCATGTTATCCTCTGCCCAAGATGATATTCTCTGAAGGAGGACCCTTCCCACCATTTTTACCACTGAGTCTTTAAGCAAGATGGGTCTGTAACAGTGGGTACTGCTTCTGTCGCCTTTTTTAAAATCAGGAACTATGGTAGAGGTTGCACGAGACTGAAGACACCATACTGTGCCGCCGCATTGAAAACTGACTCCAATATCGGCGCCCAAAAAGAGGGGTCTGACTTAAAAAGATCTGGAGTAATCCCGTCAGGGCGGGTGCTTTACCCACAGTTAAACCTGTTATACCTGCCAAGATCTCACCCCTCTCAAATCTAATTGCTACCGCCTGAGTGACGTGGGGTGTCCTGTGATTATGCTCAGGCAAACAGTCATACAATAGATTCAAAATATAGTATTCAAAATATAGTACCCACTCCTCCTCAGTTATATGGGAATCAAAGCCCCCCCTTCCTGGTCAAACATTGGTTTATTTACCACACTCCAGAACTTCGAGCTGTTTCTAAGAGTGCTGGGATCAAGCAGCGACCTTCAGGCTTCATCCTTCAATGCTCCCTTTCGTGTATCAAGGGCAATCTTATATTCCCTGCGACAGGTGGAAACATCAGCTTGTATTCTAGGTTTGATTGATAAACCTTCCCTTAACCACTTAGCTGGTTTAGAGCAATGCGAATTGAACCATCTAGGACCAGCCAGAGATTGACCTTTCGCTGGGGCAGATAGCAGCCCAGCCACCTTTTCGGAAATAGATTTAAAAGCTCCTAGAATCACTTTTGGCGAGGACCGTTCCATTGTGCAGAGAGGTATTTTAATCTGTTTTAATCTTATCGAATATTTCCGGGGATACTTAAACCCATTTTAATCTGCGCATTCCATCAGTTGGTCGCAGTAGGCCCAGCTTTGGTGCATACCCTATTTTTTGTGCCAATGTACCTGTCAGGTAGAGTGTTAGGGGGTTGTGAGCGCTAAATTCACTCTCTGTAATTTTAAAATTGTTCACTAGGGATTGTAGAGAGAATAAAATTAGAATAAAATCAATAAAAGTCTCGTTCCTGTGTCCCTTAAACGTGTGCACAGGGAAATTAGTGCACGGGTCCTTTATAACCATCGTAGCCACTAGATCTAATTCATTAGTCATAGCATTTAACAACTCCAGTTGAGCAGTATGTTCAAAATGAAAACCATATGTGCGAGGACAACCCAATTCAGAGATGCAGGACGTTAGCGGCTCACCACAGGGATGTATATTAAAATCACCGGCAACCACAGGGCTGTGTAAGTTTAGACTCCAGGATTGAATTATGGTTTCTCCTAGGGCAGTTATGTTACTGGGCTCAGTCCGGGAAGAAATTGAGTTATAAAAATTAACAAGTCCCCAGCTGATAACCCCCTTAGGAGCCTAGAATTCCTGGGTGTGTAGTAGGCATTACCTGCATTTTGCAGGCAATGGCCACAGAAATATAAGTAACCAAACCACCTTTTAGTCTCCCCGTCGAAGAGGGTCTAGCTGGGACAAAAAAGTCTTGTAGCCTTCCAGGAAGAGATCACATTCTACCGACCACGTTTCCTGCCAGAAATTGCTTGACATAGGCTATCCATCTAGGAACCTGTAGCTTTGCTGCCAACCCCGCTATGTTCCAAGATAGGAAGTTATTAGAACACAACCTTGAAGGCCCTGCCGCAACAACCCTAAGATCCTGGGGCTGTGCGGCCTGTTCCGACCCTACAGGTACAGGGCCACGCAGTCAGTCGAATTCCTCCATACCAGTCAGGGTATCAAATCTGTTGTTTAAAGCTAATCTATGATCAATACCAGACTGCCTGTCCACAGATGGCTGGGGTTGCACCAGGGGAATAGAATGATGAATAGGATATGGTCTTGTTCGATCACCCCCCAAAGGGTGTTGCCCATGGTCAACTGTTGCAATATCCCTAATACTAAGCGGCCTTTAAAAAAAGCCCAAGAGTAGTATTTTAATGACAGAACCCACTAATGGGGAGAGGCTATAGTCCCTAGAAAAAATGTGACCTACAATATAGGGGCTGTCAAAAGTAATGATGATGCAGTCACCAATCCCTTGTTTACGTGAGCTCCCAATCCAATTGACCCTACGGACCATAATTATGTTATTGGATATATGGGAACCCACTGTTGTATTCTGTGTAAACCAGTGGATTATTTTGTTTAGTAACTGCCCATAATTTTTACTCTTCCTGGTGGAAGAGCAGGAACATACCCCAAGATCACTACATAGGGAGTGGATTCAGTTGGGAGATCGATAGTAGGAAGACTTGTGGACTGAGGAGACCTAACCTTTGGTCTCTTGTCCCTCTGCGGCATAAGGGGCCCTGTTCTTATAAAAGGGCACTGTCTAGGAACTGAAATATCTGTGCTTGAAGCCCTGCGACTAGTTGAGCAGCTCTTATCTGGTGTCTTACTATTAGATGTTGACCTCACAGTGGCGGCCCTGGGCCTCTGTCCCGCCCCGGTCTTCCCCCTTCAATGGTGACTTGGGTATTGGGCTTGTATGACCTTGCTGTTGGGGTATCGCGGTGGGTATTCGCCAAAAGCCTTTCTAAATTAGACAACCTGTCTTCAACTGTGCTTATTTTTTTAAGTATAGGATCTATTAGAGTAGTCAGCATAATTTCTAATCTCCACCAAAAGTCCCCTTACAGTAAGCCGGCAAATGGTGTTCCTGTCCTAATCCGCCCTCTTGGTCTCAGTTTTGATTTAACTGGACTGAGTTCCAGCTCCAAGATTATAGATGAGACTGTGTCATTTGATTGTGTTGTGTCAGCAAGTAATGATTGACTCCGCCGTTCTAACAGCGTCTCCTGATTAGGGGCCGACAAAGCATCAGGAAAAGCAGGAGTAAGAGAAAGCCTGCCATGTGTGGTAAAGGGCTCCAGAGATAACCTGCGCTCTGTTAGTATAATTTCATTATTGGGGACAGATTTGTCCCTCGTTAAGAAGGCGGCTAAAATTCCTACCACGCCTTTCCCAGTAATTAATTCACGCCTACTCATTGTATAGTGATTGTAAGCGATTAGGAAACAATGAATCAACTCCTTTATACAGTGCAATTAGCTATCGCCAATAAAGTGGCTAGTGTAATATTAGACTGTATACATAGAAAAAGAAAAGTTTTAGATTAAACGCTTCGGTACACAATTATAAAATTATTCCTCGAGACTATATCTAAAGACTTATACTATGACTGGTTAGCTTTTCAGCGGTGCATTTGAACCCATAGAGGACTCTAAAATGTGCTATGCAATTATAAGGTGCTAACTCTGTAAATAAAATCGTCCTTAGTTTTTAAATGTGTAAGATCAATATAGACATGCTTAGAGTCTGTTCGGTGACCTGCACTATTCGCTGCCTGACTGGTTACCCGTGGCCCAACGGATCGAGTTTAAGGCTCTTTGTATAGCCTTTAAAATTCTGAAGCTCTGATCCCCCAGCATTTTGATGGATTTGCTCTCTTTCTATGTTCCTTTCCATCAGCTCCGCTCCATGGGCGAACATTTCATTTGCTGTTGGTACCTTGAGTTAGGAAAACTCGGGCCGGAGGTCATTCTTCCGGTACAGAACAGCGATTCTTTGGAATCTCTGCCCCCCCATATTTGCGGCCTCAACAATCTCACTGATTTTAGGAAAGCCATTAAAACTTTTCTTTTTCCTGCTGTGTATGCCGCTATCTGTGGTGTTGCTGCCTTTTTTGCAGTTAGCGACGGGACGCCCCTTGGCTGGGGCAGCTGTCTCGCTCTATAAATGTTTTAACTAGAAATAGAAATAGAAATAGACGCTTCCAAGATCAACAAGGCCACAGTATTGCGATGTGAAAAGATTCAATCGCTCCTTGAACTTGTAAAGATATCAATAATAAGCAAGAAGCTCCCTGAGCTAGCAGTACCTGCACAAGGGTCCACACAGGCCAGATGAAAGGGTGGTAGCCCAGCCCAACCTCTTCCTGGCGATGGTGCGTCCTGCGCTGCGGGAGCCCTGGCCACCATTTCAGCGCCTCCTGATGCTCCACGTGGCGTGCACGCTACTAGTGGTGCTGGGAGAAGTAGCTTTCCCCTTGCGGCGTCGTCAGGGAATGGGGGAGTCGTTGGTGGCAATATACTTTTCTGCAGACCCAGAACCAGTGTCCCAGCAGTATGCAGCTGTGATCTCCTTACAGGTAACAATTACGGACTCCCGCCCCACGGGAGCCCTAACCACCTTTTTCAGCTCCTCCTGGCGCTCTACGCGGTGTGCGCGCCACTAGTGGTGCTGGGAGAAGTAGTTTTCCCCTTGCAGCGTCGTCAGGGAATGGCGGTAGTCAGTGGCGGCAATATATTCCGCAGACCCATCAACAGTGTCCCAGCAGTATGAGATGGCGATCTCCTTACAGGTAACAATTCGGGCTCCACTGATGACCAGGTATGGCTCAGTCTGTCCAAAAAAACAGAGACATAGTATGGACTGCAGGCGTACTGATAACCATAGTCTACAACAACCTCAATCATTTGTTGCTGGCAAGTGATTTGGAGGACGTTTGGAGGAAGTTTTGTTTAACATTTTGGAACTGTTCATAGAAGGTTCTTGTGCAGTTTTATTGCTTGTGCTGATGGATATGCTTTCTCGTTGGACTAATGTGGCGTTAGTTAGTGTAGTAACTTTCCACAAATGTTTTAGTAAGTGTTCTGGAGGTAAAGTAATTTGAGAGCCATTCTGATGGACAATGTTGTCCAGTTAACAACGAGGGACTTTATAAGGGGCATTATCCACAATAGATGTTCTCTCTATAATCCCCAGACAAATAGTATGGCCGAGAGAATTAATAGGATGTTGTAAGATAGTATATGGCTGGCCAAGAGTTGAAGCAAGAACTAGAAAGAGCTTGAAAGCTGTGTATTGGGGCTATTAAGGGCATGCCCCAGTACAACAGTTGGCACACCTTTTGAGGTATTCATGAAAAAGAAACCATGCACCCCCTGTGGGTCTCAAAGAGTGGTGAAACGCAGGGGGGGGGGGGCAATATTCTATGACATGAGGACATTGCTGTAGTGTGTTGTATCTAGGGGAAAAGAGGAGTGTCGAAGTATGAGTGTCCTGTCAATGTGGTTAAACTCTTTGAGAGAGCAGCAAAACTTGAGGATAGGAGCATTTGGAATTTCAACTGCCTTTCTGTGGTTCAGAATAATAGCAAAGACCACTGTCAAGAAATGTCTTCAAGTTAAAGTGTTGTTGATGATACGTTGCTACCCACAATTTATTATGCAGTCTTTCGCTTCTATGCATGCCTCTTTTCTGCTGTGATGTGCCTCTTCCATTCTTTTCACATGTCTTTCTTGTTCCCAAGCCTTCCTCAGGCTTCTGTTTGTTCTCTTTGTTTGTTGGTTGGGAGGTGTGTGGTACTCTGGGTCAGAGCTTTAGCTGTGTCTTGCTGAATCTTGCACTGTACATTCCAAGAGCTCTTAGAATGTTTATTGGTGAAGGGAGATGGGCATTCTATCTGAGTCAGTTGCAGGATGTTGCTGAGTTGAGTAGGTAGATGGAAAGTTTCTGGTACAATAAACTTTACAAAAACTGTAACTACGTGTGGCCTCTTCTTTGGATGTTCATTGGAACTTCACATCTCAGCTTGCGCATGGCTGTGAGGAGTGGCAAAACGTCACTTTGCATGGAGTGCCATTAAACTTTGCAACTGTCCTGCTATATTTTCATTAAACTGGGGTCATTTTTCAGATATTTCTACCTTTAAGATCGAGCTTTTTCAGGGTTGCCAATTAAGAAAGGAATTGCCCTGGGCATATCTCTCTGTGAAATAGAGGAATTCCCCATCACCCATGTTAGAACTACATAATGAAAGCTCATACTGCTATTAGAGCTTGTTTTCTTCCCGAGAGATAGGTAGACTGCATCTAAGGTCAGATATGGATCAAGGATTAACAGACTACAAGTCCATAAAATTAAGAAGTATCAAACATTGTGAGTTCAAGTATGGGACACAGGACCATCTAATTGGGACCCAGCCTGTGGGCAGCGCTAGGCTGGTGGCGGTATCCTACCTGCTGGTATTAGGACTTCTTGGAGTCAGGTTGGTTGGGAATACAGCTTAAGGTAGGTATATGGAATAGAGAAGTGAACTATTGTTACTAACCAATAAAAACAGATTAAGGTAGAAATTATCATATGTTTCTCAGCTCACTACAAATCCATAAAGAACTCTGCAAAATACATCATACCAATGTTCTGAGATTCTATTGGCATTGGTTTTTCTGCTTAAAGGGGCCATCCAGTACAGAGAAAAACTTTACTTATTTCCCAGGCATGTATCTCCAGCAATCACCAACAATAGGCTTTCTAAAATGTTGCTTTGTTTGATGATGCCAGCCTGGGTTTCATGATGTATTGTGACATTATTTACTGAATGACCTTAAGCTTACTGTGGTAATTGTGTCTTTCTTTCATATCTATTATAGAATTTAGAATGTGTTATGTCATTTCAGTATTCTCTTGTCACATGGAACTGTAATATGTGATATGTAACTTACTGATGCATGAGTATGAATGCTAGAGCAGTGGTTGGAGTTGCTTTGGCAGGACGCTTAGGCTTGTGCAGCAGTGAGTCCTTTTATGGCTCTTAAATAAAATAAGTATATTTATAATTTCAGACTCCCTCGCTTCTTTACAATGGCGACGAGGTATTTTTAGCATTTTGTGCCGACCCAATGTGCTGCCTTTCCTATTTTTTTTACACCAATGGAGTTACTTTGAAGTTACCTGCATTTTCGACCCATGTTTTGAGGATTTCTACAAGCGCATCATCGTGAATAATTTACCATTGTGATTCAGTGCTCCTTTATTATTTAACTATTCAAGGTACTGTACTTTTTCTTTTACAGTGCTGCTGGGAGCCTTTATATGCTTGTGAGTCTGTTTGTACTTACCATTTGTAACGGGCTTTGAGCTCCTCATGCGAGTGTTCCTGTTTCCTTGTGACGTCTTTGCTACCTGACTACTGTTGCCAAGATCCTTGCATGCTGCATGCGTCTCACGTCACAGCCTGCCTGACTACTGTTGCCACAATACTCATGTGACACACGTCATCTGTGGCCATATTGGGAGGACATTTATGCACGCATTGACGCAACGTAGAGGCCATTTTTGATTTACTTATTTACCTGGTGTACCTCTACGCACTAGTTCATTTCAGTCAACGTTACGGGACTTCTCTTTTTGATCATATTAGCTATTTAACAGGCTTTGCCACTGTTTCATATAATATTGTGTGCATCGCTTCAGTTTTGAAGCATTTTTACATTTTCTGCGGATATAGTGATTCATAAAACTGTTACAAAGTTTGGCTTTTTTTGGGCTAGTTCTTACAGATGTACCATAGCAATTACATCAATTTATTTACAACAGTGATATGCACACTATTCTGCTCTTCTTGTGCATATTTATACTACAGTGATATGCATACTATTTAGTTTTTCTCATGCATATTTTTTACAACAGTGATATGCACACTATTTAGTTCTTCTTGTGTACATTTCCTACAACAGTGATATGCACACTATTTCAATCTTCTGATGCATATCCCATGTGATTGATGTATTATTTCCAGTACATATTTGAAAGTTCTTCTACGATTATTCAACAATGATATGAACACATCATTTTTCTTATCTAATCTTTATTTGCACTCACTTTCTTCGTTTTTTTAGTCTTACCTAATTTGATATGGCAGCTTCTCAAATTTAGCCATATTTTTGCTAATTCCAGGTAAACCTAAATTGCGTTGGAAGAAATGGTTTGAAACCTTTGAGAACTATATAGAAGTAAAAAATCTTGTGCCTATAGCGCCACCTATTAGTGAAGAAATAGGTGGAATGTATTTAAAGAAACAGTAGCAAGTAGCAAGGTTAGAGAGGCAATTTAAGGATGAACCTAATGTGTTGATTTAAAGACATGCTTTTCACAAAAGAAAACAACTGGCTGATGAAACTGTTGAAGAGTATGTTGCATCTTTGAGAGTGTAAGCTGCAAACTGTGAGTTTGGAGCGACTGTTAATTTCTCCATTACAGTTCAAATTGTATTTAATTGTGAGTAGAAAAAGGTACAAGAAAGACTTCTTCTTTTTTTCGTAATCCTACGTTGACTGAAGTTTTGGATTTAGCCAAGGGGATTGAAAGATCCATTCAATCTTCTAAAATCATCACAGCTGAACAAATGAAAAATGCTGCTTATTCTACTCCTGTTTGTGCCATTCAATCATTTAGGGTAATGTCGAAACAACCATGGGTTTTAAACCAAGTTGTTATAAGTGTGGGTCTAAGTTACACTTGGCGAATTGTCCAGATTATCCTGCTCTTATACAGAAATATGTTAAGTATGGTAAAGTTAGCCACTTTTTGTCTGTGTGCAAATACCAATGTGAATAATATTTCTAGTGTTGAGCATGATATGCAAAGTTTACTTCTACAGTTCATGATGATTTATTTCATAATTCTGATAACAATCTTGCTGTTCCTTATAAGGCGTCTTTAGGTACTGTTCTAATTGGCAATGTGGCTTTTGAAGCCATTGCTGATTCAGGTTCACCCATTAACATTTTGTCTGATACCTTCTTCAAAAATAATTGGGTGGATGTCAAACTCACCAAAACCGATGTCAATCCTATGGCTTTTGGTAATTTCGATTATAGTGCGCTGGGTATCTATGAAGATACATTAGAATTTGAAGGACACAAGGTGTTCACTAAGATTGGTTATTGATGGTAAAAACATTTTTGTAGGGTATGATTTTGGAAAGTTGGGGGTTATTTTATGTCCGGGCTCTGATCGCCCCATCCAATTGAGGGATATTTCAATCAATGATATTTCTCTTGATAAATCTTCTCTGGATGTAATTCTCAAGAAGTACAAAAATGTTTTTTTGGATGTGGTGGGTCAAGTAAAAGGTTACACACACAAGATCAAGCTTAAAAGGGAGCTGTGCCCACACAACATAAAGTATGGATGGTTCCTCTAGGTATAGGGCAATAGTCAAAATCTCACTTAGATTCTTTGTGTTCTGAGGGTATCATTGAATCCACCGATAGTTCTGAGTGGGTTTCTGCCATAGTTATTGCGCATATCCCCAGCACTTACCCGACCCGCCAGAGCGGAGGGAATAGGGCACTTGGGGCTGTCCACGAGCACCAGCCGCCATCTTGGGGCTGGGTCGGGACGCGCTCTAGCTCTTCTCCACTTCCTGGGAGAGAGCTATTTAGAGCGAGCGAGCCCTTCGCTCAATTGATACTCATTGAAACACTCACAGAGCACGAACTACTGCCACGATACACCAGCGCTCTATTTTAGGAGACTAGTATTGCATTTAGAAGAATTGTAGGCTGCTTGAACTTATTTTAGAAACATTAACCGATTTTAAAAATACATGTTTTAAATATTGTTAGTGTAAATATCTATGTTGCTGCACTGATCCTAGTGTATTTGCACATATCCCCAGCACCTACCCGACCCGCCAGAGCGGAGGGAATAGGGCACTTGTAGCCATCCACGAGCACCAGCCGCCATCTTGGGGCTGGGTTGGGGCGGGTTCTAGCTCTTCTCCACTTCCTGGGAGAGAGCTATTTAGTCCTCGCTCGTCTAGGATGCGCAGCGGACGAGCGCAGCGGGCGCACGCCGAAGACGCACCTAAGACAAGCCCGTCTGCGCATCGGGCCCTGACTTTGTTCTGGCCACCCCTGAAGGCTACTGTGTGGCCAGACAAGACAGGATTTCTGGACGAGGCGGAGGTTTAGCCATTATTCATAAGGATACTTATTGTGCAAAATTCGAGCCTATTCAAAGCACTACCTGCGAAGCTTTTGCGTTTATTATCAATCTTACGCAGAGGCAAGCTTTCAAAGGGACACTTGTGTACAGGCCACCGGGTTCCCGTACCAAATTCTTAGCTGAACTTACAGAAATAACTGAACTAGTAATAGGATCCTCGGACTATACGATTCTAGGGGATTTTAACTTCCCGCTTGAAAACCTTGAAAATAAAGACACAGCCCAACTCATCACCGATATGCAGGCAATGGGGCTGCAGCAATTGGTGAGGGGCCCTACGCATGAGGCCGGGCACACACTGGATGGCCTGTTCACCAATAATCCGGGCATTGATCTGTCAGCGGTGCTACCTCTGATATGGTCTGACCACCAAGCTATTATTTTCAGGATTAGATCGTCACCCTCCAAACCCTCTCAGACCAAAATCCGGTCGTCAGTGGGGACGCGGAGGTGGAAAAACGCAGACATTCCACACCTCACTAATCTCCTAATGACATCAGCCCCGGAAAGCTCATGTGATCCTGAAACTATGTCCACTAATTTTCAGGATTGGATCCTGAAGGCAGCTAATCAAGTTGCACCTGAAAAATTTTATCACCCAAATAGAGCCACTCCATCTGCCCAGTGGTATACAGAGGAACTGCGACTCCAACGTCAGTATTGCAGAAACTTAGAAAGGTGCTGGAGAAAGCATTATAACCCCTCCGCTAAGCAAGTCTATAAAAATGCACTGGCAATATATAAGAAAGCTCTCATTACGCAAAACAATATCTTTTTCACTGGCCAAATTGAGCAAGCACAGAACTCAACCAGGATGCTTTTTCAAGTGGTGAGCTCTCTTTCTAATCCTCCAACTGGACCTGTAACTGAGAATTTGCAGGAACTTTGTAGCTCACTGGCCACATTCTTCACCTCTAAGGTGATGGATATCTATTCCACATTTTCCAAAGAACCGATGGGAGGATCCATGGACCTATCCATCCATCCAGCGCCCACTCACCCTTTCTTCGCTCAGTTTCAGTCAGTTAATGAAGACCAGGTTAGCACGCTTGTTGCTAAGATCAAATCCGGCTCTCCGCTTGATCCATGTCCTCCTTCCATAATGAACCAATTACATAACACCATCACCCAGCCGCTCACCGATATTTGTAATTCCATCTTCAAAACCGGTGTCTATCCTGAGATTTGGAAGAAGGCTATTGTCAAACCTTTGCTCAAGAAGCCTTCCCTAGACCCCACCATTACGGCCAATTATAGGCCCATTGCTTGCCTTCCCTTCCCGGCTAAAATCGTAGAGGCCATTATGAACCAACAGCTGTCAGAGTTTATTGAGCAAAATGGACTCTTGGATGATACTCAGTTCGGGTTCCGGAGGGGACACAGAACCGAGACAGCACTGATAAAGGCCTCCGATGAAATCAGAGATATTATGGACTCGGGAGGAGCGGCAGTGCTTATTTTGTTGGACCTATCGGCGGCCTTTGACACAGTCGACCACGTCATCTTGGTCGACCGTGTCGCAGCCCTTGGGATTAACCATCTGGCAAAAGAGCTTATAGCTTCTTTCTTAGCTGACCGTAAGCAGGAAGTCAAATTGGGTAACCATTACTCACCGACTTCTGAACTGCCTTGCGGGGTCCCTCAAGGATCCTCGTTAAGTCCGACGCTTTTCAACATTTATGTCGCGGACTAGGCGAGGGTCATCAAATCTCATGGGGTGCGTTTAACCACCTACGCAGATGACACCCAGCTTGTGCTGGCGGTGCACAAGAACATCCCCGCGGTAGCAGCTAAGCTTCAGGAGGGGTTACTGGACATACAATCATGGATGCACAGTAACTGCTTGAAGCTTAATGCGGAGAAAACGGAGGTGATGACCTTCGGTAATATCTCTCCAGAGTGGTCTCCGACATGGTGGCCCAGTCAGATGGGCCCTCCCCCAGCCACCAAGGTCAGGAATTTAGGAGTGATTTTTGATAGCAAGCTATCCTTCGGATATCATTTTAACAAGGTGGTCTCTGCGGCGTTCTTGATGCTGAAAAAGATAAAAAAAACTTCTGCAGTATTTACCAGCATCAGCAGGAAAAACACTGATTACTACCTTAGTGTTTTCCAAGCTTGATTATGGAAATGCTCTCTTTTTCAACACGCATAAATGCATCCTGAACAAGCTTCAATCTGTCAAAAATATGGCAGCACGGATCCTGCTCAACATACCCAGACGTCACTCCACTTCGGCAGCCATACGCCAGCTCCGCTGGCTAAGAGTGGAGAGCAGGATCAAATTTAAAGCTCTGTGCATCGCCTATAAGGCCATCCATCAGACTGGACCGAAGTTCCTAAAGGAGGCATTTCAGGTGTACATTCCTAAAAAGAACCTAAGATCAGCAGCAAGCTATCGACTGTCTGTACCCCGCACAAGAACGGCAACATGGGGCGACAGACAATTTTTGGTAGCAACTCCAATATTGTGGAACTCACTCCCCTTAGACATTAAAACTGCGCCAACCCTTATTAGCTTCCGCAAGGCTTTGAAGACCTGGCTCTTCAATCAATAATATCGTGTCCTGACCACTGTATCTTGGAGTGTCTCACTGCGCCTAGACACCTCAGGGTAGTAGCTGCGCATTAAAAATTCCATAAATAAATAAATAAATTAAGAAAAATCAAGATTTGAGATTGTGTGTGGATCTTAGGGCTCTTAATAAAAACATTGTGGTAGATACTTACCCATTGCCCAGAATTCAGGAAATACTAACTGCTGTAAATGGTACAAAAATGTTCTCTATGATAAATTTGAAATCAGCTTATCACCAAGTAGTTCGTGATGAGTCCTCGAAAGATCTTACGGCATTTATCACTCTATTTGGTCTTTACAGATTTTTGAGAATGACGTTTGGGCTGGCCTCAGCGGCCAGCATTTTCCAGAAACTAATAGAGAGTTTGTTTCAGGGTTTGAGTGGTGTGCAGTCATTTCAGGATGACATTCTGATTTTTGCCAAGACCTGTGAACAACAGAATGTCATTCTTGATAAAGTTTTAAAGATTTTAGAAAGCAAGTGGATAACTGTGAGTAGGGACAAATGTAAATTTCTTGTAGATGAAATTAATTATTTGGGTCATAGGATCACTCCTCATTGCATTTTTCCTAAGGAGGATTTTATTAATACCTTGGAGAAAGCTAGCAAACCTCAAGGTAAAGATTCTTTGTGTTCTTTTTTTGGGTTAGGCGAATATTATGCCAGGTTCCTTAAGGGATATGCTCTCATTGTTGAGCCTCTTAGACAACTTCTCAAAAAAGGTTCTCAATTTACTTGGACAGATATCCATGATGAAGCTTTTAATAATGTGATAAAATGTATTGCTAAAACAACTGGTCTCAACACTTTTGATCCTCAGGGAAAATCTTATGTTACTGTTGATGCTTGTGCTATTGGACTAGGTGCTGTGTTTACACAGATTGTGGATGGCAAGGAAAGAGTCATTTTGTTTATTTCCAGGGGCATTCAGGGTGCAGAGGAACATTATAGTACCATTGAAGAAGAGGCTTAGGCCTGTGTATGGGCAGTAGGAAAACGTTAAAATTTCTTGTGCGGGTGACCTTTTGTTCTTGTTACTGATCACAAGCCCCTTGTTTATATGATGGATGGGGTTAGGAGTGGTAAAGCTTCGTCCAGGCTGGTAAGGCTTATTGCTAGATTGCAGGAGTTAAATTTTGAAATTCAACACATTCCTGGTGCAATTTATTTTTACTGAGGACTGTCTATCTAGACTTCCGCCATTTGATGAATCTGGAGGTGAGGTTATTGACCAGCATGAGTGTGTTGTTGCTTTGGTAGATGCCATTGATTTGTGCAATTCTGCTATTTCAGAATAGGAATGGAACAACTGTGTAGCTCTTGATACTATTTTGTCAAAAGTCAAGCATTTTGTTACCAATGGTTGGCCATCTTTCAAGAATTTAGAGATTCCTCTTCGAAGTTTTGCACAGTTTGCCAATGAACTTTGCATTGAAAATTATATATTACTGAAACAGGATTTGTTTGTGCCACCGGCTGGTGTCAGGAATCAACTCATCCAGTTAGCCCATTCTGGACATTCTGGAATGTCTAAAACAAAAAAACTCAAAATTTATTACTGGTGGCCAGGTATGGATGCATCTGTTGAGGGGTTTGTAGACAACTGTTCTATATGAATTAAAGCTGACAAACACTGGAAAGTTTCCACTGAACCTTTGTCTATTCTAAATTCTCCTATGGGTCATTGGGAAAAAGTTTCTATAAATTTTTCAGGTCTGTATGATTGTTTAGGCAAGGACAAGAGATTTTTTAATGGTTCTTGTTGACAACTTTTCAAAGTGGTTGTACTATACCTTTGTGGAACAACCTGTGACTGAAGAAGTGATATCATTTTTGGTACACATTTATAGGATTTAGGGTGCACCTATTTCCCTTATGTCAGACAACGGAGTGCAATTCATTTCTAGTAAAATGCAGAATTTTTTGGGAAAGTGTGTTGCGCTCTGAGAGGGTACGATTGTATAGTCCCGTTCCCATGGCCAAGTAAAAAGGGCTAACAGATTTATAAAAGAAGGGATCCAAGCTGCTTTGGAGAGCAATCTTGGTGTTTTTGAGTTTGGAGTTTTCATGTAACTACTAATATGTGCAGGGCAGTGTCTCCATAGTTTTTGATGAGAGGCAGAATAGTCAAGTCTTTGTTAGTGACTTTCTTCAAAAATGGTGTTGAGAGAGAGACACTCTTGAGTCTTCAATTATCAAAGCTAGAAAGAATATAACTGACTCTCGCATTTGTGGTAAATCTTACCATGACATTTATCAAAAGACTAAGAGTAAAAATGTAGAAGTTGGTGACTGGGTACGGATCATTAAACCTGCATTAACAAGTAAAGGTTCATCTAAGTTTACTGTTCCTTTCAAAGTTGAAAGGGTCACTGATTCCACTGTTTTGTTGAGGAGAAAGGGTTGGTGGAACAAAAGTTCTATTGTTCTCAAACTGGGGCAAGAATGTTTTTTTGAAAAGGCAGGGTATGTTGATGATGTCTGGTCTGATGAATATTGCTCTGGGGATGCTTCTTATCAAGGTTGTTCTGGAAATGGTGATATCAGTATTTCTGATGCTTGTCACTTGGAATCTACTGTAGAAGATTCTGCTGGTGCTTCTGTTCAGGGCAATTTTGTATTACAGTAGAGAAGTACCAGATTACCAAAGAAGTTTGATGTTTATATTCTGGAGTAATCTTTGTTTTGAAAGGATACATGTGGTAATTGTGTCTTTCTTTTTTATATTTATTATAGAATTTAGAATGTGTTATGTCATTTTAGTATTGTCTTGTCACATGGAACTGTTATATGTAATAGGGAACTTACTGATGCTTGAGTTTAAATGCCAGCGAAGCGGTTGGAGTTGCTTTGGCAGGATGCTTAGGCTTGTGCATTAGTGGGTCCTTTTATGCACTTAAATAAAATAAGTATATTTATAATTTCGGACTCCCTCGCTTCTTTACACTTACGCATAACACAATGTGAGGATAGGAGAGTCAACTGCCCCTTCGACTGACCTTTTCGAGGGGCATAACCACAGATGGTTCCAGCTGGCCCATCGCTGACTCCACTGTCAGCTAGAGGTGTGTATCCTCACAAGAACTTCATCAATATGCGTTAGAATCACAAACACATTTGAGCATTCATCCAGCTAGCATTTCAGGTATCTGCTAGTCCTGTTATGTCCTCCCTTCCCTCTGAGATCATAACCCAGAAGTTTTGTTAAAAAATTGCTACCCTGCTCATGCACCCTCGCACTGAGCAGGAGTACAGCATAAGCCCAGTGCTGGACGATTACACACCTCTATTGGTATTTCAGTGACTATCCAACCAGAGTAGGCAACCTTGCACTGCAGGACACAGTGCTGCAGTATCCTACCGTCATCTACTTATAAGGTTTTAAGGTTTAAGTTTATTATGCATAGTTAATTAAAACCAGTGCAAAGCGTAGTACAAAACAGTAGAAAATTGACTTTAAAATACCATTAAAATTTGTACATTGTTATCGTCATTAAAAAGCATGCACAGAGGAACCCAGTCTGATTAGCCAGGAGCAATTGTCATTATGGCGGGGCAGCGTATTCCCATGAGTCCTGTAGGGCGCCTATATGTTATTTGTGTCAATGATCGGAATTTTTTTATTTTGACAGTAACTTAATGTATCTGCGATTCAGTTTCGTGTTCGAAGGGTTCAGGCAGGCAAGGACCGCTTGCCTTCTCGTGCAAGTCCCTAGCTGCTTAACCTCGGCCTTTAAGAGCTGTTGACGGGCTGGCCGTAGCTCTTCGCAAAGGCAGGTCAGATGAAGTATATCGCCCTTGTCTGTGTTACAAAACGGACAAACCTCGTGGCCATTACTCCTGAGCCATGGTGGAAAATACTCTCTGCTGGGCAGAACCCCTAGTCTGTATTTCAAGAACTTCAGTTTTGTTGTCTTAGGATAACCCTGGCTGAAGTAAGGTTGTGGTGTCAGCGTTTTATAAGAGTTTAATGACATCCATGCATGGTTTCTTTTGGCGAATGTGGCCTTGTCCTCTAGTAAGGATAGTGTTTTAACAGTTTTCCAGACTAGTTTTTTGAATGGGTTGTGCCCAAGTTGCATGTCCCAAATCACAGTTAGATTAGTAGCCACCAGAGCTGTCTTCAGGTAGGATCTTGCCTGATATATATCCCTATTTTGAATGTCTTGCCATAGCAGAGAGTTTAGAGTGTTGGTAGGGGCCGAACGGAGTTTGTGGCAGCAGATGATGTATGCTCCCTGTGTGGCAAGGGTTTGCTTTTGCAATCCAAATTCCAGCCTGAGTTGGGCCGGCGATGTGTAGGGCGGAAGGGAAGGGGTTCTATAGGCTTTTGTCTGGATTGTGTCCAGGTTCTTGGAGTCTCTCCCACGAAGCGCCTCGCTGCCATAACAGATAGAGGGGAGTAGCTTAGCCTGGATAACTTTCAGATAGGGGGTTAGAATTGGCCCCATCAGTTGATTGGCTATGTTTTTTAGTGTAACGGCGATGCACGCCCCTCTCCTTTTTGCTTCCTGCTTTTGTTGTGCAAAGGTGCCATCTCTGTCGAAGAGAACTCCCAGGTATTTGTAAACAAGTGCCAACTCTATTTTTTGACCGCCTAGTGCCCATGATTTCTGAGGCTTCTTCTTGATGTTGATCGACATGGTGCGTGTCTTGCTCAGATTTATTTTTAGTTTGTTTTCCGTGGCGTAGCTGTGCATTTGCATCAGATGCTGCTGGAGGCCGGTGTAGGTATGGCTAAGTAGCACAACGTTGTCCGTGTACAGCAGGTTGCTCAAGGTTTCCCCCCCCAGCCTCGGGGATATGTTGAGTGAGTCTGATAAATCTGCCATAAACAGATTGAATAGTATTGGGGCAAGCACGCACCCTTGCTTCAGGCCTTTGGTGGTACGAACTTTAGATGACAGGTGTGTGCCGCCTCCTAGCTTCACCTGCACCCAGGTATCTGAGTGTAGAAGCTCCAGCATGCTTAGAATCGGCTGCGGTATTCCCTATTGTGCCAGTTTCCCCCAAAGTGTGCCTCTCTCGATGTTGTCAAACGCTGCACTGAAATCGATGTAGCACATATGCAGCGGCAGTTTTTTCATTTTTGCTGCATCGATCATTAGAGAGATGGCCAGAATATTGGTGGCTGTTCCAGTATTTTTCCGGAAACCGGTCTGGTTCAGTGGTATGATCTGATTTGAATCAGCCCATAGCGCAATTTCCTCTAAAAGAGTTCCCGCAAAATATTTTGCCTCATTATCGGGGAGGGCTACTAGTCGGTAGTTGTTAGGGTCCGTTTTGTCACCTTTTTTAAATATGGGGACAATCGTCGACCATCTCCAAGATTCTGGGATTTTGTTTAAGAGTCTTACTTCCGAGAATAGCGGTTGCATATTGGTAGCCCATTCTGTGATCTTTTCCTTAAATAGGGCTGTGGAATACCGTTTGGACCCGGAGCACCTTCCTTCCTGCCCTTGCAAATCTGTTTTTTTATGATGGCTATTTGCTGGCCGGCTGTTATATCCGAGGTGTTTTTGGGTAGGCTTTGCTCTCTCTTGGTCAGGGCCTTCAGCGCGAACATTGCGGAGTTAGGCTCTGTGATGTTCATTTTTTGCGCTCCTGCGTGTTCCGGCTGGTCATTGAAGTGGCTAGAGAGGTAGTTGATCCATGACTCTTCCAGAATGTGCGAGCCTAGTTCTTTATGCGGAGGTCGTAGGATCCTGTTTGCTGATTGCCAAAAGCGCGCACTGTTACTACTTTTACTGTCGTGTACTAACTTTGCCCATGTCTCATTTTCAGCGTCTTTCTTTATGCTCCATTTTATGCTTTTGAGCTCAGTTCTTTGTTTCTTCAACACTGTCCGAAGCTGTGCGTTGTCAGGGGCTGATCTTAGCATTCGTAAGGTCGAATTTACTAATCTTTTATGCTGCCTTAATTCTGTTCTCGGTCCTTTATTTGAGTTGATTTTACAGCTCACATTATGCAAGTTAATTTTTGCCGGGGTCTTGGTTGTCAGTTCTTTTAGCAAAGATCCTGTGTATTGCTCCCAATGTGGGATATGCCCAGCTGAATTTGGTTTGTGAGTGTTATATCGTTGAAGGGTAGTATCGGCCAGAGTTGTTAGGTTAGTTGGTGTGCATTTGATCCTTTTTCGATTGATGGTATAGATCGCCCCTAATGTTTTGTATGGCCTGATTGTAATGGGCGACTTTAATGTCAGATGGCATTCCTGGGGACGGTGGTCACCTTCTACCTTGTCCCCCATTCTGAATTCCAAGATGTAGGTGAAGAGTGCCAGACTGACAAATGTATAGTCCAAGATGGATCTGATATTTGATATTTGATATTTGTGGGGTATTTGTAGAGCGCGGCGTTCGCTCCGGAGGGAGCATCTTGGCGCTAGTGGGTGAGAGAAAGCTGGTCCAGGAGGAGTTTGGATGGAAGGGAATTAGATGGAAGCCTTAGAATGTTCATCCGAGAGTTTGAAAATCCAAGTTTTCAGGAGCTTTCTAAAAGGTTTTTCCTGGGTTTGATGTCTGAGGGTTTTGGGGAGTTTGTTCCAAGCTATGGTAGCAAGGAAACTAACGGTTTTTGCACCTTTCGTTTTCAGGTTGTATTTAGGAGGAATGATAAGATTGTCATCACTTGAACGAAGGTGACGGCTGGGCAAGTAGTGGGGAAAACGTTTTGTAAGGTATTTGGGGCCTGTCTCATTGTAGGCACGAAAAGCCAGGATCAGGATTTTGAAAAGGATCCTTTTGTGGAGAGGGAGCCAGTGAAGCGAACGGAGAGCTGCAGAAATAGAGGACCTGCGGGGGAGACCTAGGACTAGACGGGCGGCTGTGTGAAGTACGCTCTGCAGTTTAAGGATGGTGCTCTTCTTAGCTCCTGCGAGCAAGCCGTTGCAATAATCCAGTCGCGAGATAATAAGTGCGACTGCCACCGTCTTTCTGGCATCGATGGGAAGAAAGTCGAAGAATTTCCTCAAGGATCTAATGGTTCCAAAGCATTTGCCAGCGACGGTTCTGGCATGCTGATCGAAGGAAAGTTCGGAGTCGAAGATTACACCAAGGTTCCTAGCTGATGACACTGTCTGGGGGGGAGCAGCAGAGTCATCAGGCCACCAAAGTGCTGGACAGAAGGTATTATTGGTGCCAATCGGGAGAATCTCCGTTTTACTTGAATTACATTTCAAGTGGTTATTTGTCATCCAGGAGAATACTTCGGTCAAGCAGAGTTTCAGGTTGAGTTCAGCTTTGGTGGATAGTTTGTCCAGGGGTACAATGAGTTGTGTGTCATCGGCATACGAGGTGACAGGTATGCCGAATGATTCTATCAGATTCAAGAGGGGAATGAGATATATATTAAAGAGGAGAGGGCTTAGGATAGATCCCTGTGGGACACCTGAAGGGACGAGTTTGTCTTTGGAGTGAAAAGAACCCAGAGTGATGGATTGGGAACGGCCAGACAGGAAAGACGTAATCCAGGAGAGGGCGGAGTCGGTGATACCAATGTCCCTGAGTCTATCTATGAGGATGGTGTGGGAGACGGTGTCAAACGCCGCAGTGAGGTCGAGTAGGATTAGGATGGAGTTTTTTCTCTGGTCTTGTAGAAGTTTTATGGTGTCTGAAAGTTCGATGAGGGCAGTTTCTGTCGAATGTTTCGAGCGGAAACCTGATTGTTGTGGGTGAAGAAGGTTGTGCTCATCCAGGTAGCGTTTCAGCTCGCAGTGTACCAGGTGTTCCGTGATTTTTCCCAAAGCCGGGAGCAACGAAATAGGGCGGAGATTGGTGAGTTCCGTCGGGGGTTTGTTGGCCTTCTTCATAAGGGGCTTAACAATGCCCTTTTTCCAGTGGCTGGGTACAGTCCCTGACCTGAGCGAGGAGTTGATCAAGTGGTTAATGATAGGGTTAACCTCATCAATTAATTGGTGAAGGATCTTGGGGGGGCAGGGGTCTGATGGGGCACCAGATCTGCAAGCCAGGATAGCTTTTTTCGACTGCTCCAAGGTGATAGATGGAAAGCAGCTGAACGTGCAGTCTGGGGGGGCTAATGAAAAGGGCGCTGTGGAGATGGTGGGGGGAGGGAAAGTGCTTTGGATAGAGGTAATTTTTTCCTCGAAATAGTCAGAGATTTGATCACAGAGCTTCTGGGAAGGGGGGATTTCAGGCTGAAGTGCTTTAGGATGCATAAATGATTTGACAATCGTGAACAGGGCCTTCTGTTTTTGGCCTGCATTGTTTATTGCATTGACGTAATAGTTTTTTTTAGCAAGTTTGATTTTTGAGAGGTAGTTTTTCCTAGTCGCGATGTAGGAGGTGCGGTTAGTAACATCATAGGTCGCCCGCCATTTTCTTTCTGCCTTTTTGCATAGCAGATGCGCATTTGTAAGATCTGGAGTGAACCAGGGGGCATTGATTTTGGTTTTGCCTCAGGAGGTGCGGGGGCGCGAGGGCGGAATTCTGGATTTGATTTCTTGGGTGATCCAGTTGTGGAAGAGCTCAACGTCGGTCTCGACGTTGCCGGAAAGGATGGGGGCTTGAGTTTGCATTGTTGGATTGAGGGTGATGTTGTCCTGGATCTTTTTCCAATTGATGTAATTATCCAGATTTGAAACAGCTTTGTTACGCCTGGATACGTTTTCTCTTGGAATGTGAAATGGAATCAGGAAGTGATCAGACCAGATCTGAGGTAGGGGGGGTAGGGTGATCAGGAGGGGGGAATTTGTGCAGACACCATCGAGGGTATGACCAAGGGAATGGGTGGGTGAAGAAACGAGTTGCCTAAAGTTAAACATCTCGAGAGTTTGTGTAAAGTTAATAGTATGGGTGTCTGTTTTCGATTCTAAATGGAGGTTAAAGTCGCCGAGGAGGGTGAAGTAAGGATATCTAAGTGAGAGTAGGCCTAAAGAGTCGTGCAGTGAGTCAAGAAACTCAGATGCGTTCCCAGGCGGGCGATAAATAAGTCCACCTGAGAATGAGGTGTGCTCACTCAGTTTAATAGAGAAACCTAGTCCTTCGGTCTTTTTTAGAGGCTCTAGGCTGAAAGTGTGACAGGGGAAGGAGTCTTTAATGATGATTGCCACACCTCCGCCTCGGCCCTTGGCTCTGTCAGCCCTGAAAAGGGAGTAGCCCGGGGGGAGAGCAACAGCAATATCGGGGTTGCTATCTGTTGTTAGCCATGTCTCGGTAATCATGAGGCAGTCGAAGTCGGACTCCAAGATCAGATCGTGTAAATCTTGGTTGTGCCTGCACATAGAACGTGCGTTGATCAGACCACCTTTAAAGAGAGGTGAAGGGGCAAGTGGAGTGTAGGCTGCGGGGGCAGCAGAGTGGAGTTCAGTGGACCATTGGCAGAATTTGCAACTGACTGGGCCTAATATAGATGTTGGGTCAAATATAGCAGGACAGTGCTTGGGGACTTGTAGCAGGCGGAGGTCGTTTGGGTGATAGGAGATGCCAGGGGTATGTTGGGCAGAGTGTCCTGCGCCTGTCGCGGTCTTGTCGCGGACGGGCGCAGACGGGCTCGCCTTTGGCGCGCAGACGGCGCTCCCGCTGCGCTCGTCCGCTGCGCGTCCTCTGTATACACATTTATGTTGGAAGGCGGGGGCGTGGCCTGCAAAGGGGGCGGAGCCTGCGCGCACGCCGGAGGCTATGGCGGCTGCAGGTAAATTAGCAGGAAGGGCGCGATGCAGCCCAAGTGAACAGCTGAGCGCTACGTTGTGCTTGTGTTACAAGCAATCATAAGGTGACATCAGACGAAAACACAGTTAGGTTAAAAGTACAATTTTAGTAAAAATGTCAGCAGAGTACCACCAGTGCCCGGCTTCCGCCTCAGACCTGGGACCAGTTAATCACGTTGCCGCTGTTTATCAGCGGTTTAAGTAGACGGAGGTAAGGGGGCGTGGCCTGCAAAGGGGGCGGAGCCTGCGCGCACGCCGGAGGCTATGGCGGCTGCAGGTAAATTAGCAGGAAGGGCGCGATGCAGCCCAAGTGAACAGCTGAGCGCTACGTTGTGCTTGTATTACAAGCAATCATAAGGTGACATCAGACGAAAACACAGTTAGGTTAAAAGTACAATTTTAGTAAAAATGTCAGCAGAGTACCACCAGTGCCCGGCTTCCGCCTCAGACCTGGGACCAGTTAATCACGTTGCCGCTGTTTATCAGCGGTTTAAGTAGACGGAGGTAAGGGGGCGTGGCCTGCAAAGGGGGCGGAACCTGCGCGCACGCCGGAGGCTATGGCGGCTGCAGGTAAATTAGCAGGAAGGGCGCGATGCAGCCCAAGTGAACAGCTGAGCGCTACGTTGTGCTTGTGTTACAAGCAATCATAAGGTGACATCAGACGAAAACACAGTTAGGTTAAAAGTACAATTTTAGTAAAAATGTCAGCAGAGTACCACCAGTGCCCGGCTTCCGCCTCAGACCTGGGACCAGTTAATCTGGCTGTTTGTGAGTAGAATGCTTCTACTGGAGGACGATCTGTCATGAATCTACCATTTAATGCCCGTAGATTTAAGTGTTCTAAGTCTTTGAGAAAGGAATTGTATTGGTGCTTTCTCCCGTCATCTACTTATAGAGCTCAGGGTGGAAACAAATATTTACTTCACCAAATTCAGTATAGAGTCTCTGCCCATAGTACCTGGTGGTGAGAGGGTCCAATTTAATTCATGCAATGCTATAAGAGGAGCTCTTGTCTCCTCTACAGCTTTTCCATTTCGCTAATCTTCAAAAATCATTCATGTTGCCATTTTATCTGCTTAATGACACACAGCCTGTGACCCGTAACTGCCACCCCCATCTGAGGCTCAGGACCCAGCAGCCTTTCATCTCAATCAGTCACGAAGTGAGGTGGATACTGCTCTACATGCAGGACGCAGGGAACTTGCTGTTGTCCATTGATGTGTAGGCCCTGATCCAAGACTATCCATTTCAAAAGACCATGGGGCAGATTTACAAGCCCCATGCAACATCTTTACAACACCGTTGCCTCATTTCTGTGCTGCAGCTGCGTCGTAAACAATGCACCACTATGTATGCGACATAATTTCAACGTGACGCATCTAGGGAAATGCGTCACTTTGTAAAGCCCTACATTATACTTGCCTCAGGTATAATGTGGGCGTTCTGACGTTAGAAAGCCTCGTAGAAGTGCTGCAATGAAGTCTACAAGATTTCACAGAGTCACTTCTATGACCCCACTGCATCAAAACGTAACACATGCTTGAAGCAGGCGTAAGTGATAGAGCGCGCAGGTCACCCGGGTCACTGCGTTTACCAATTTTCCACGCACTGAGCCCAGGCGTGCCTACAAGTGACAATGTTTCTGCGTGAACCGGGTGAAATCCTTAGCACGCTACTATAAGTAATTCAGGGGGGTGACTTCACACCACTGCTGATCATGTACCTGACTTACCACAGGCACATTACTCCTGACGGATCAGGAGCTAGCAGGGAATAGGTCACAGGATTCCTAGAGGAAATACACTTTATAAACCAAAATACATTTATCCACACTGTATACTGTAAAATGACCACAGACACCTGATGAGTTTTAAAGGTTTATCAAGAGATTTCAGAATGAATATGCCAAGATGATAACCCAAATACACAGTAACACATCAAGTGCTAACATTAATGCCACAATGTAACTATGGATTAGGGCAAATACCATTAGAGCAATTGGGAACACTGCAAAGTAATGAGCTATTTACCGCAAACTTTAAACTAGGGCAAGGGACATGAAACAGGACCTAAAATGAGTACTTAAACTAGGCTAGTTATTCTATTCTTACTGAATTTCACTGCAATCATGCATAAGGGAAGGGGAAAAATGGAACATGCTATTATAATATGACAATTTAATAATGTCCTACAGGTAGGGAGAGAAATGGAACAGTTCTAATAAACAATTGCATATAAGTTGCTTTAAACGGCAATAGGGCAATATCACAGGCAAGAGTGCTTTATTAAGAAAAGAAGAAAGAGAGATAGAAAGACGTAAACCCACAGATTAATAATTACCTAATTAGGAATGAGGACTAACCCTGGCCACGGGTCAGTTTGGAAGACGGGGACAAGAACCCTCAAGGAATGGAATACCAGAATGCGAGCAGGTACAGCTCACGGACAGTCAGGACAGGATACCCCTCAGGTTTGGGTCAGGGCTGGGCTCACCAAGGTACGACCAACACCCACAGCTTCGGATGCAACGCCTGCGTTACCCCTCTCTGCAAGTAATCCGCCAGTAACCCCGATTGGGTTTTCGAATTTCCCCAGCAAAGTGCTTCGCCAGCACTTAGGACTATTTCCACCCCTAGGGCTTGTGGAAAAATATGGACAGAGTGCTCCGCAGCACTCTAGATTGAGCACCTATAGAGTTCGTAGGGTCAGTGACAGGTCTGCTACTCGGACAAGTCGGACAATTTTCCTAAGCTACACTAGGCCAGTTATACGGTTTGGGGACCCTTAGACCACCCACAATTGTTGCAAGTGACAGTTTCTCACGTTATGATTGGTCAGGAGAGGTGATCTGGTCATTGTCACCTCCTAGAATTTCATGTTCACATCATTATTATTAAATTTTGCATACCCGCCCCTTGGGTTCACGTTCCCAGGCATAGGAATACAGAAGACAATACAAGTGCATAGCATATAGCAACAGTGTTGCTTCGGTCAAGGTAGAATTCAGTCTCCTGGAGAAGGGTTCCCAGGCGCATCGGGCTTCAGGAGCCAGCTGGCTTGTCTTAGCTTCTGCGCAGTGAGGTTTCTCCCATTTTTTTTTTTTTTAAATTATATTTTTATTGCAGAGTTATAAACAGCAGGAAAAAAGTAAACAGCCAGTGCACTTGTGGGCCCCCCCCGTCCAATAACAGTTCACAGTTGTACACAGCCATTCAGCCCGCATCCCGGAGGCCGGGCGGCATATCAGATCGCTCTAGAGGAGCACAACACAGTGTACGTCCCATTGGGACCCTGGCGTAAGATCGTTTTACGTATCTGCTTTCACCCCCCCACCCGCAACAACATTCCCGTCAGCCATCCCCATGGTATCAACGTAATTGCCCCCGTTGAGGCCTGCTCTAGGCTATTCGGGCCTTCGTGCCAGGCTGTCCCACCCAGTCAGTCCGCCCGCCACTCAATACCCCCTGTCCCAGTGGGTCTAGGCCTCCAACAGCAACCCTCCAATGGCTTCCGGCCCCCTCCAGCCCCCCTACAACTAACCCCCCAACGCCCCCCCCCCTGGCAACTGCTAAGGTGTGTACTTCGCTCTACCGAACTGGATGGTTCCATTACAGTGCGTAATGACATACTTCTGTGTTCGCCCCGCGGTGTCCAGCGGCTTAATCCTCGCCGTCCCCGTCCTCAACCAAAGCATCACGCAGAGCCTGTACCACTAACTCCCATGCACGCGCCGCATCCAGAGCCTTCTCATTCCCCAACTTCACTGCTTGCTTCATCCGGAGCACGCTCTCGCAGTCAGACCATCGCAGCAACTCACTCTTCCATCTACGCAATGAGGGACCCCCCCTGGCCTTCCAGTGCCACGATATTTCCCTTTGAGCCAATATCAGACCCAGATCTATGAATTTACTGGTCACCTTGGTGTGCTTAGTATGCGGGAACCAGAGCAATAGACACGTCGCCATGTCGAATTCTACCTCCCTGTCAGTCACTTCATTCAGGAGTTCCCCTACCTCCGCCCAATAAGTTCCCAGTTGTGGACACCCCCAAAACAAGTGGTCCATGTCCGCCCCTAGGGACGAGCACCGGGGGCAACAGGCATCCGGCACCCGAAAGTGCCGCTGTAGTTTCTCTGGAGTTAGATAGGCCCTATGGAGCACATAAAAATGGACCTGCTGAAAGCGCGCGTTCCTGGTGCCCTTCCACGTGCGGCGCAGGATATGGCCCCATGCCGTGTCCGGTATGGGCCGGCCAACGCTCCCCTCCCATTTAGCTTTGAGCCCATGGAGTGGTTCTAGCCCGTCGTTCAGCATCCTATTATGGAGGCACGTCACAGCTTTAAATGTACCAGCCGCCATTACCACATATTGGCATGCCATAGTCGTCGCAGGTTCCAGGAGCCCCTCTTTCCAGTGCTTTTGTATGGCAGCCACTACAGCCGCGTGTAGTAGGAAGCCCCCCTCAGGCAGTCCGAACTGGTCCCGGAGCACGTCGAACGGTGCCAACGCCCCATCAATATACAAGTCACCCACCACCTGCAACCCCGCGTCCTCCCAATCCATCAACGGGGACCAATCCCCTCCGTGCGGCAAAGCCGTCAACATCCCGATCGGAATCTCCGGGGCATAAGGCCGTGATGCCCTCGCTCTCCGGAGGCTCCTCTGCCAGCACAGCCGGAGCGTCCGCTCCTCCATGGTGAGGGCCCGTAATTCGAGCCGTTGCTGCATAATGATGTACGACAGCACGTGGCGCTGTATCCCCCGACCCCGGTCTTCCTCCGGCCCCCGGAACACCCTGGCTACGTTCTGCGTAAGGACCTGCAACTGCGCCGCTAAATAATACAGCTCCAGGTCGGGTACGGCCATGCCCCCCTCCAGCTTGGGGCGAAGTAGCGTGCTCAAGGCTATCCTGCGACGGCCATGCCCCCACAGAAAGCCAATAATCATTGACCGCAGTTCCTTAAACACCCCCTGGGGAATCCAGACAGGTAGCGTTCGGAAATAATAAAGGAAGCGGGGGAGCGCCACCATTTTCAACAACGCTATCCTGCCCAGAACTGTCAGCGGGAGGGTCGACCAGAAAGACAAGCTACCCCGCAGTGACCGGACACAACGGCCAATGTTACCCTCCAAAAGGTCAGTAGCCGAGTGGCAGATGCGGAGACCCAAGTAGGTGATGCAAGAGGGTTCCCACACCACACCCAGGTCGCTGCTAGGGGCTGGCGATCCCGCTCTCAGCGGAAACACGCAGGTCTTCGCCCAATTAACCTTAAGGCCCGACAGTCGGCCGAACTCGGACAGCAGATCCATCGCTCCAACCAGTGCCCCCGAAGTGTCAGCTAGGTACAGGAGCAGGTCATCCGCATAGAGCGATATATAATGCCATCGCCCATCACTCACCATTCCCGCGTATCGTTCGCCTGACCTCGCATGGACCGCCAAGGGTTCCATCGCCAGGGCAAACAACAGAGGGGAGAGAGAGCATCCCTGTCGTGTTCCCCTGCCCACCGGATACGCGGCAGATACCAGACCGCCCAGCCGAACTCTCGCCGTCGCCGAATTATACAAGACCCTCGTCCACCTCCGAAACCCATCGCCCATGCCAAACCGCTCCAGCACCCCATCCAAGAAAGGCCATTCCAAACTATCGAAGGCCTTCTCGACATCCACGGACAGAACCGCCGGCGACCCCTCTCCATCCAAGATGGCGTCCATTATTCCCACCAGGCGGCGGATATTCATCGCCGTGCTCCTCGTGGGTATAAACCCGGCCTGATCCCTGTGCACCAGGCCCGTCATGTGCGGGGCTAGTCTAGAGGCTAGAATGCGACTCAGGATCTTATAGTCCACCGTTAGCATGGACAGCGGGCGATAAGATCTCACGTCCGCAGCATCCCGGCCGGGCTTGAGGAGTGGCACTATCAAGGCCTCCCGCATGGAGGCAGGCAACGCCCCCTTCTCGAAGGCCTCCGTATACACCACCAGCAGCCTGGGCGCCAGAGCGTCTACATAGTGCTGATAAAACTCGATTGGGAGTCCGTCCACCCCGGGCGTCTTATTGCGGGCCATCTGTTTGATAGCCACTCGAATTTCCGTTAGCGTGATCGGGCTACCCAGGTCCTTCGCGTCGTCCTCGTCCAAGACCGGAAGCGGCCTCTCCCCCAGGTACTCCACGATGTCCTGGACCCCCACTCCCAGCTGGTTCCGGTACAATTCCTCATAGTAACCCCTAAAGCGGTCCAATACAGCTGCCTGGGAGTACACCATCTCTCCCCGCGCGTCAATAATGCTGAGGATCGGGCAACCCCTAAGTTCCGGGCTAGCTAATCTGGCTAAGAGGGTACCCACCTTGTCCCTTTCTGCGTGTGCCCTAATAATGTACTGCCTATAATCATAGCATCGCAAACGTTCCGTCTCCGCGGCTACCGCTTCCTTCGCTTCCAATAACTGGGCCTGTAGATCTGGCCTAGTGGGCCTGCGGCACTCCAGGTCCCTCAAAGCTTCCTCCGCTTTCATTAAGTCATTCAGCACAGTCGTTCGAGCATTCGAGAACCTGCCCAAGCACACCCCTCTCACCACCACTTTCATTGCATCCCATTCAACAGACCTGCTCGTCGCCGTTCCTTCGTTCACACCGAAATAACTATCAATGCCCTGCCGGACCGCATCGTCGAACACAGAATCCTCTAGCGTCTCCGGACGAAGCCGCCATGTTGGTATTGCTGAGCGCTCCCTCTGCCATTGGATATGTACCAACAGGGGGTTATGATCGGATATCGTCCTAGCAAGGTACTCAGCATGGGTAATCAATGGGGCTAGGGAGCTCCCGCAAAGCACCGAATCAATCCTGACATGTAAATCATGCAGAGCGGAATAAAAGGAGTAATCCCTGGTTCCCCTGTGCCTCTCCCTCCAGACATCCAGCAACCCCCATCGTTCTTGCCAGTCCTTCCTGTGCGCGGCCAGCCTGCGCACAGGAGAGTCTACTAGGGGGGGATGGGACCTATCCAGAGCCACATCCGTAATCGAATTGAAGTCCCCCCCTAGCACTATCGGGCCCGCCAGGAAAGAGGCCAAGGACCCCGAGAGGCTATCAAAGTATCGGCCTTGGTCAGAGTTCGGTGCATAAACACAACATAAAACCACATCCCGTCCATACAATCTCCCTTCCACCGCTACAAACCTGCCATCCGAATCTATAACCTGATTCAGCACCTGAAAGGGTATCCCCGCCCTCACCCAGATCAAGACCCCCCTGGCATACGCTGAATAAGTGGTGCCAAAAACCTGGCCCGCCACCTTTTCTGCAAGGCAGCGCACTCTTTTTTGGTGAGGTGAGTCTCCTGGAGCATAGCTATCTGAACCCCCCTGCGTACCAGGTATGCATGTACTTTGTGGCGTTTCACCATAGTCCGCAGCCCCCGGACATTCCACGTCAGGCATTTCAAATTAGGTAATGTCCCCATACCAAGTCCGTACAGTCCGAATTAAACTCCAACGGTCCATGACCCCCCCAATGCAGTTGCCCCCCCCCAAACAACCCAAAAACTGAAACATTCCCCAAACCCCACTCCCCAGGACAGAGCACACGAACCCAATGGCCGCCCCCATCCAAACCTTGATGCAACTTCTCGCACACTTACCCTGTGGTCTCCACCACAGTCGGCCTTAAGGGCCTAGGGGGGGTGAGTCGCCGCCGACCCCAGCTAGCGGAGCCCGCGTCCCGCCCTTCATCCCCTCTGATACCCTCAGCTCCCCCACCCGGCAACCCGCCCTCCAGCAACAGGATATCACCCTACCATGAAGTCCCGGTCTAGGCCAACGTCTATCTTAGCCGCAGCAAATATTATCCGAGGTCTGTGGGGTCACTGTCGGCCCCTTCTGGCTCTCTGCCTCCGAAAGCTCCTCTCCTGTTCTGCTGCCTTCTCCTCCCGAGTCCGTTTCGGCCCGTTCACTGTTCTGTTGCGACCCTGTAATGGCCGCCGTCGCTGCGAGTGCATCCCTCTTCTCCGCCGCCATTTGAGCCTCCCGCTTCTCCCGCTGGCGCCTGTTGCGGGACCTGATGCGTTGTGACTGCCGCACCCGGGGCTGCTTGGGCTGGTCTCGCCTACTTTGGTGTGTCCTGTCCGTCCCCGCTCTGTACGATTCAAGCCAGTGCCAAACTTCGTCCGGAGTGAGGAAAAAGTGTGTGGTGCCATCCATGATAATCCGCAGCTTGGCCGGGTAGAGCAAGGAGTACTGAATGCCTTCCTCCCTGAGCTCCTTCTTCACAGCCAGGAACGATGCCCTGTCCTTCTGGACCGCCTGCGTATAGTCCGGAAAGATCGTTACCTTGCTGTTCTCCACCCCATAAGGGCCCGACATCCTGGCCCGCTGGATGAGGAGGTCTCGGTCTTTGTAGTGGAGGAGCCGCACCACCATTGGTCGGGGGGGGCGGCCAAGCCCCGGCGGGCGAGCGGGCACCCGGTGAGCTCGCTCCAGAGTGAAAAAAGGAGTAAGCCCCTCCGGCGCCACCACAGTGCGGAACCAGTTCTCCATGTAGGCCACCGCATCCTCCCCCTCAATCCGTTCCGGCAGGCCTACGACCCGCACGTTGTTCCGCCTATTGCGGCCTTCGGCATCCTCCGCCCTCCGCTCTAGAGTGTCCAGTCGGGCCAAAATGTCTGTAATCCTGTGCTCCGCGGTCACCACCGAGGGCTTCAGGTCCAGCAACAGTTGGTCATGATCCTTGACCCGATCCGCCAGCTTCGCGTGGTCCGCGCGTAGTAGCCCCAGGCCCGTGGCCACTTGGGCAATGTCGTTGTGCAACGCCTCCTTGGTGGAAGTGATCGCCTCAAGGATGGCATCCAAGCGCCGGTTCAGCCGCTGTTCCTGGTCAAGCTCCGGGGAGGGACTCTCACCCAGCCGGGTCGATGTCGCCGAGTCCCCCTCGCGGCTCCCGGGCATCGGCCCCCCGATCGCCGCCATGTCAGGGCGCTGCGTCACAAGTCCGGCCACCCGTACTGTGGGTGCTCCCGTGGGTCCGTGCCGATTACCGGGCACCGGGCAATGCAATGCCACCGCCAATGGTCTCAGGAGCAATGATCAGGCGGATGAGCTCCGTTCCGTCACCCCCACTGGACCTGTGGGGGGAGGATGAGCCGTGGGACGGTGGCCAACTAGAACCCCCGATCTCCTGGGTGAATCGGGCAGCGTCCCCCGGTCTCAGGGCTTCGCGCCGCCAATCCCAGTGCGTCGGGCAGCCGGGTGCAAGGTCCCTCTCTGCTGGGCGACAGTCGGACTCAGGGCTGAAGTTCGGGACCGTCCGACCTCCACGCCGCCATTTTCTTCACACCCCGGTCTACACCTCGGCCGCCTCTTCCTCGATCTCCTCGGGGCCAGCAGTCCCCCAGCGATTCACCGATTACGTCCAGCTGTCCCCTCACCCTTCAGAGGGCAGGAACGTTGTCTCCGGGTCGCCTAGGGTCCCGAAAAACAGGAGAATTAGCGGGATTCCGCGCGGAGCTGCGAGCTCACGCCGCCATCCCGATCGGCGTCCAAGCCACGCCCCCGTGAGGTTTCTCCCATGTCACGTGACAGGGTTCGGAAGAGCTTCAAGTATGGCGTAGCTCCCGTTTTCCCCAGCCCCAGAGACGCGGTACATGAAAAGTAAGCGAGAACAAATTAAAATCACACGAAAAGATGATTACACTGTACACCATTAAACTTCACTGCACCCCTTACATTGTAATATCTATAGCATTAAAGTTTAGTGCAAAAAGACAGATAGGCTGAAGCAGCGGTTGCAAGCAGGGAGCGTGGTGAGAGACAAGCGGCCATTTTTACATCAGTGCGCATGAGCAATACAATCCCTCCAAAATGCGAGTGCGTCACATCACATGGGTATGACCGACGCATGCGCAGACTGGATTTCTGCGAAGCAGCCATTTCCATAGTGCTAGCATTGTTAGGATGAAAAGACACACATGCAAGCCTCTCGGGGACTCCCGCGTGTTGGGGAAAATGCTAAATAAACGACGGACAGTTGGATTAATATGATTATAAGATAGGCGAGGTTCATGAATAAGAGCAAGTCGCTTTACGTGCAAATCCTTGCTCCATCAATCCCCTTTTTGATGATATTTACTATCATCACTACATTAAGGAAACAGATGCCAACTTTCATTCTTCCATATCTTGCATCTCGATCTCGACAAATTTATCATTTAGTTTTCGTTCGGCTTCTCTATGAGAGTGGTGATTCTTTACCTTTTTGTAGATTTGATTCTTCAATTCTTCTAATTCTAACTCATCAATATTTCTTTTCACTCCTCTCTTATTCACAGTGTACTTCTTTTTACATTTTTGACATTTACAGCAGATGAATATGATCAGTGCAACCACACCTATTCCAATTATTGGCATCAGTATTTTCCACAGAAGATTTCTACCTAAGTTAGAAAACCAACTACCTATTGAGGAGAGACCTCCAGTCAGTCTCGTCCAGGCACTGTCAACCTCCAATGGTTTGAGCTCTTTTTCCAAATTAGTTATATTCCTTACATATCTTTTAAGTTCGATACTTTTGTCAGGTATATAGGTGCAACAATGTTGCGCCTTCAGCATTCTACAGACTCCGCCCTCTTTTGCCAATAAGGTGTCAAGAGCAAGGCGATTCTGTAAAACCATTGATCTGATCGCAACCATCTCAGTATTGACCAGCAGGAATCCAGCAGCAGTGTCAGTGGATAACCGATCCACTACTGTAGACAATTTTCAGATTCTGTGCGTGTTCAGAACTACCCCCATTCCAGGTATCAGTGCACTAAAAATATCCCCTATGATTTCTCCTACACTCTCACGTTTACTACGCACTAAGCCATTAGTGTCTTCATCGCTTCCAGCAGCGTTATTCACATGGTATATTTTCGGGAAAACAATGCCAAAGTAGCAGCTTCCATACCAGTGATCTGGCAATTTAAAATAAGCCTTGTTCCCACATATATAATAAATTCCGGGGAACACAGGTTCTGACCCATTTTTGAAACCCCAACCTCCAATTACCTTATAATTATGTTCACACTCGCTGGAACCAATGAATACATTGTTATAATATTCTGTCCTTTCTCTATGGAGACAAAGTTTTCCTTTCCGTTCAAAATCCAGCAACAAAGCAGGATTAGCTTCGCCTTGTGAGGTGTTATCCATATGTTCTGCCCACCTAGGGACTCTCTCCTTCTCGCTATTTGCCTTTTTCTGAAACTTTTCCCTCCTTCTGTCTGCCATTTTTATGAACATCTTTTCCTGCTCTTGCAAAGAACAGGTCAGATTAGCCTGTCGTGCTTCATTTAAGTCTATGTCACCTATAGTCAGGAAATATTCTCCCATATACCGGGTTACCTCGCTTCTAATATGTACAGGGTTCAGGTGTCCCCTAATAGGGAGTTCAGAAAAGACTACGTCAGCATTTGAATAGTAGTACTGCAAAGTGCTTCTATAAAACAAGCTAGCTAATATACTGCAGGAAATTCCATAGGTTAGGGGTAAATGGTGATATGTCACACCTTCAGCTACAGAAGTGGGTAGCTTCATGCAGACATAACAATCTTCTATTTCCATAGCTACTACATAATGCACTAACAGGTTAGCGAAAACATTTAAATGCGTCCGGTTTCTCATCTTGTGAAAATGTAGTCCACCCTCATCTGATGCTTCTAATTTTGGTTGTGTGTGTCTCAGACTAACTGGGTTGTCACGTCGTTCTAAGCTTCGTGGTGTTTCTGCAGTCTGTACAACGTCTGCGTCTAATAATTCAGGTTCAGTAGGGGACAAGTTAGGATCTTTACTTATCATAAAAGGTATAAAGACTGTTAGTCCTATCCACATCACTATTAACATAGCTACACTACATAAGCATATTTTACAGCAAGTTTTACAACACCCAAATCTGGACCTTCCAGCTACGGTTGAATCAGACATTTTAGCTTACAGGTGGCTTTTGCAACCCCTCTTTGTTTCTTTACACCAAAGGCTCACTCGGGTTTTTCTCAAGGAGGGTCTTCGTCTGAACTCCGATCAGTGATGGACTCTTCGTCACTTTTACCACTGTGGTGGGGCTCATCAATTTCTTCCAACACCAAGTATGTCCATTCAGGGCTCCGATACAGCCTGTTCTGTTTCTTTACCCTGTCGCTCTTTCTCAGCGACTTGCCTCGGGCTGCTTTTCTTTCACTTTCAGCCCTCTTTCGGTCTTTCAGTTTTTCTTCGACTGTCTTTATTCGAAGTCTTAGTCTTTTGATGTATCGGGGTGCACCTTTGTCTCTGTGACTTCCAGTGGTCGAGGAAACTTGGCCTTCCTCGTGTACTCTTTTATTTCACTTCGTTGTGGCACTTCTGTATCATCAGAGTCTATTTCCCTTCCTGTCTGACTAGTTCCAGGTCTTTCATCTATTTCTTCTGCCTGGTCCCTAAGCTGGCCCTGTTCAGGTTCGAGTTGTATTTGCTCTTTACTTTCAGGTGACTTTGTTTCTACTTCCTGAACATGTTCATCTATATCTATCTGTTCCTGTTCATGCACTCCGACCTCTTGATTTTCTTCTGCATGAACTTCAACTTTGACCACTATCTGTCCCTTTCCAGACTCCGGAGTTTCAGGTGGAGTGTCGATGTCTTGATCTGTCCCTACTTGGCCTGCTTCCTGATCAGGTGTGATGTGAGTCTCGCTGACCTGACCTTCGTCCTCTAGTTCTGTCTCACCTGGACTATCCCACTCACTGTCTAGGTAAGAATATTTCCTGGTTCGTATTGGATCAAGAACCTGGTCATCAGCAGGGTACCACTCAACGTCTCGACTTGTGCTCGGCAGTTCGATGTCAGCTAGATCCGGACTCTCTTCGGGAGTCTCCTCAGCTGGGCTGCCTTCAGCTTCAGTCGCGTTTTCTCCAGTTACCCGCTTTGTGTGGCTGGCATGGATCCACTTCGGTACACCAGCACACTTTACAGCAGTCGTAGTGACGAGGATCACTTGTCTTGGCTTTCCCCACTTTGGTCCGAGGCAACTCTTCCGGGTGTGTTTCTTTAACACCACCCAATCTCCTGGTTGCAGTTTATGTGCTGGAGTCTTTGGCCAGTCGTCAGCTGTCTCTCCAATCTGGTGAGAGATAGAACGCACTTGGTCACCCAGCTGCTTGCAGTATTCTAGTATCAAATCATCAGAAATGCTTAGCAGTTTGTGTCCAGGTACCCTGCATCCTGACAAAGGGACCCACTGCCTTTCCAATGGTACTCTGTTCTACTACAGTCCTCTTTCCCGCATTGAATTGCTGACACACTAGACACCTCTGGCAAAGCCTTTCCGCCTGGTTCCTGAACCTTGAATTATAGAACACTTTGTCAAATACGCGACACATTGCGTCCCTTCCCATATGTGTGGGTTCATGTATCATCCTGACCATGGGATCTATCAGGCTGTCGGGCAGCACAGGCACTCCAGTTGGGTTTACCACCACACCGTCATTCCTCACTTTGCATTCATTCGCCCTCCATCTGCCTTTTTCTTCCCTGTCTGCTGCCTGTTGCAAGTCTCTCAATTCTTCCCACGTTGACACATTTTCAAACAACATCAGTTGGCAGCTGTTTCCACCCCATAACCCAATTTGGAGGGACATTTGGTATCGGGCACAAAACTGGGCGATTTGGTCAGCGTATCTGTTTCCGGCTGTCACATCATCATTTCCGGATCTGTGAGCCGCACACTTGACCACAGCCAATTCTTTGGGCAATTGGATAGCTTCCAGCAAATCGTGTACCACCCTTCCATTTCTGATAGGGGTACCTGAGGAAATCATGAATTCTCTTTGCAACCACAATTGGCCGAAGTCATGAACAACCCCATAACAGTACTGAATGTCGGTATACACAGTTATTCTCTATCCCTTACCCCTCTTACATGCTCTGGTTAATGCGATGAGTTCTGCTACTTGTGCAGATTTCACTTCGCATGGGTAAGATGCTTCCAGGGTGTGCGTCAATGTGACCACAGCATAGGCAGCACACAGACCTCCACTTTCATGTCTTAAACACGAGCCATCCACAAAGATGGTAAGATCTCCATCAAGTAAAGCTATTTCTCGTATGTCAGGACGGGGCTTGGTGCGGAATTCTGTTAAATCGATGCAGTTATGGTCCCCTTCATCCTCGGCTTCTACATCCAGAGGAACAGGTAACAGTGTAGCAGGGTTTAAGACATTGCATCGGGAGATTATTACATTTTCAGCACCGATCAAAATTCTCTCAAACTTAGTCAGCCGACTAGGTGTGAGGTACTGGGTCTTAGTTCTTGTCAGTAGAAATACAACAGAATGTGGAACATATACGGTGACAGGATGTCCCATGACAATATTCTCACTCTGTTCTAGACTGACGCAAGTAGCAGCTACTGCTTTCAGGCATCCGGGTAATCCAGCAGCCACCGGATCTAGGGTGGACGAAAAATAGGCCACGGGACGCCTGACCAGCCCATGCTCTTGGGTCAGGACTGAGAGAGCACAATTTTCCCTTGTGTCACAGAACAGTTCAAAGTTTTTGGAATAATCAGGCATACCCGAAGCAGGAGCGGTACATAGACAATTTCGTAATGTTACCCAAGCGGACATGCTTTCACTGTCCCAACTGACTGGGTCTTCTACTCCTTTCTTGGTCATTTTTATCAAAGGCTTTGCTAGAGCTGCGAATCCTACAATCCATTGCCTGCAGTACCCCACAACTCCCAGGAACATTCTCACCTCTTTCTGAGTTCGGGGTAGTTCCATTGCTTTAATTATTTTGATCCTTTCTGTAGTGACTTTTCTGATCCCTTTCTCTATCTGGTGCCCCAGATATTTTACCGAGTTTTTACAGAACTGTATTTTGTCAGGCGACACTTTATGTCCTCCTTTTCCTAGATGATTCAGCAAGGCGATGGTGTCTGTGACACAGTCAGTTTGGGTTTTAGATGCCACTAACAGGTCATCTATGTACTGCACCAAAACAGACTCTCTTGGCAGGACTAGAGATTGAAGGCATTTCTTTAAGATCTGGTTGAAAATCGATGGACTTTCAGTGTACCCTTGAGGGACATGATTCCAGACATAGATATGACTGTCAAATTCAAAACTAAAAAGGAACTTGCTTTCTGGGTGCAATGGGATGGAAAAGAATGCATGGCACAGGTCAATGACAGTGAACCATTCCGCATTCCAGCAAATCTGGTATAATATCACTGCAGGGTTGGGCACAATGGGACAGCAAGGTACAACAATTTGGTTCACCTTGCGTAGGTCCTGCACTACCCGGTACTTTCCACTAGGCTTTTTAATCCCAATGATGGGTGAGTTGCAGGGACTGCTCATGACTTCCTGTATGATTTCTGCTTCGAGTAACCTGTTAATTTCAATTGCGACTCCTGCTTTTACTTCTGCACTCATTTTGTACTGTCTGGTTCTGGGGTATACAGCATTTGCCTTTATTGCTATTTTAACTGGGTCCACGTTCGCCATCAAGCTTACATCTTTTCCCGTGAAATCCCATACCTCAGGTACCACTCTCAACTGGAGCTCTTCAGGTAAGTCTTCAACAGACAAGGTTTTAATATCAGTGTCAGGTCTCACTAACATCAGTTTGTACAAGCCATCTTCATCGGGGGTCTGAATTTCGACACCTTTTGGTGTGCAAAAGATAGTGCAGTTCATTTTGCACAACAAATCACGTCCTAGCAGGTTCACAGGACTGGAATCACAGACCACAAATCTGTGCATTTCTTTAAAATTTCCTATGGAGATTTCCATAGGTTCAGTTACTGGAGTACTTAATATTTAATTGGAGACACCCACTACTTGGATTGCTTCTCCTGAGAGGGGTAGGTTAGGAACATCCACTGTTCTCACAGTGGACCGGGTAGCACCAGTGTCCAACAGAAAGGTGACGTCTTTTCCCTCAACCTTTCCTTCAATGTATGGTCCAGTCTGGTCTACCGGTAAGGAGGCGCCAAGCACGCACTCCTTATCCTCCCCCCTCAGGCCCCGTCAATCTTGTTCATCACAGAGGAAAGAATCGTTCAATAGATACTGTGGAATTGCTGGATTTCTCTCAATTTCTCCTTCCCACACCTCCGCCCTCTCATTCTGCTGACCCTGATTCTTATAATTCTGTCTAGGAGCGCGAGGTACTGGAGGTAGCTTTACCTGTTGCTGGTTCTTTCTTGTCCCCTCTTTCGGCACCTGTGGATTTAAACCATTTATAGGGGCATTACCGGCCTGCAGGTGTGGACACTCGTCTCTCCAATGCCCTAACTGGCCGCACCCGTGGCAGGGAAACTTCTTCATAGCCTCTTCCTGACTCATTTTTGCCCGGGGCTTCCCTCCTCCCCCAGCATTGGCATTCTGAGCATTATTATTGGAATTCAATTTACTTAACTGTTTTTCTTGCTGTTCAGCCAATTTCACTTGCGCCCACATAACTTTTTCCTTGAGGGCTTTCCTTTTATTCTCGATTTCATCCTCGCAGTACTTTGCGTATTTTAGGACATCATCTATGGGCTTTCCCTGCCAACTTATTTTATTATCTCGAATCCATTGGGATATTTCAGGCCTTAATCCTAGCACGAATCTGTAACTGAAATGGGTCATGTCTTTCATGTCCACATTATCGATTCCACTGTAAGTTTTGAATACTTGCAGCAACCTTTCATAAAACGAGTGGACAGTTTCATCGCACTCTTGGGTAGTTCTATCTATCCGGGTCCAATCAGTTTCTTTTGCGGGCACCTTTTTCTTGAGGTATTGTATGACTTGATCATACTTCCTCATTACTTCAGGCGAGGGAGCTCCTGTTTTGTCGTCTCTTGCATACTCCTCCTAGGGCCAATCAATCTCAATTTTGCAATCGGTCCACAAATCTACAGGCACCACAATGTCGAAAAACCCATCCAGGTCTTTCAGAAGACATTTCTGAACTTTTATGAAGCGTTCGACCTGTCTGTACCAATCAACTGGTTTTTCCCGTAATTTCGGGAAGTCGTTAGTAAATGACACAATATCCTGTCGGGACCAAGGGACATGGACATATTTTCCCCCCGGGACCTCTCTCATGGGACACAATTTTTCTGCGGGGGTTACTTCTTTTAGCACGTATTCTGAAGCTTGAGACTTAGCCCTACTGTCTTCCTTTTTCTTTGCCCACCGGGTTCTCCATTTCCCTACATCCCCCCACTTCTGTAAGAGTTTCAATAATTCCTTTATCTGGATCTGTTTTCCTACCACATTCAACCTCTCTAAGTCTTTGTCCGAAAAATCTATTCTGTAGGGTTTCTGAAGGATTTTGGAGCGACTGACATCGATTCCCATTTCTGTGGCTGTGTCCATCAATCTCTCATGGAGCAATCTAGCGTTCCGGGTAAGGTTTTTACTGATGAACAGTAACTCCTCTTCGCTGAAAGAGTTTAAGCGGTCTAATCCTACATTTCCAGCCATCATCTCTTCTATTTCTATTCTTAGTTTATAGATTTCTAATGGTTTGGGTTGGGGTGTGGTCTCTTTCTCCAACTCTTTGGTCCATCTGTCTAATTCTTCTGAAGATACTACTGTGGCACTCCTAACCCCAGACGTACTTTCAATCAGAACCTCTTTTGCCCTACTCTGACTTCTTGCCCCTGGCATGCTAGTTCTAGATTCCCTAATGGGCATATCCATCAGGACCACTGATTCGCACTCGCTTTCTTGATCATCATCTATGAGCACTTCTTTTCTGGGAGGTGGAATGCTAGGAGTTGGCATTATTGGGGAGATAACAGGAGGAAGAGGACTAGCCAGGTTATCCCTATAAAGAGGAATAGCGGGCCCAATAGTTACTGGGATAGTCAGGGAATCTGGATGGGGATGTATCTGGGCTATGGTCCGGACTAAATCATCTCGCTGTCTAGCCAGGGCTTCCTTCTCTTGTTCTCGCAAAGCCTTTTCTGCGGAATTGTCATGCAATACTTGGGGTACCAAGGGAGGGTAAATACTTGGGGCAGTCGGAGTAACCAATCGAGGTGGGCCTTCTCCAAACGGCTGATAATTTGGGACCGTAGATCTAGGTCTGCAAAACCCATCCCCTTCACTGGTTTTACTATCCATACCCGTTCCATCTGTCTCGCTATCCCTCCGACATCTGGGATATTTTGCAAACGGGTTTGGTGAACTTAAAGGCTCTGACTCTGCTACATAGGGAGGTGGGTTTTTTATCAACAAATCTTCTAGGTGCTCATCTTCTGAGTCCCCTACGGGCATTAAGTGATGGGTTTTATCTTTACTTTTCCCTTTCCCTTGTTCTAATACCCCCATCATTGGAAACAAACCCTCCACCATCATGCTTTGTCTCCAATGTTTCATCTTCTGCTCTTTGGTTTCTCTATGGACCCTCGGATACCATTTGCTTACTCCCTTGTCCATCCGGGGTCTATCTCTCTCCAAAGCCTCAATTTCCCATTCTTCTAGGGCTTCGTACTGTGTTAATCTGGGTCTGGGGTGTAATTCATTCATGCGGGTCCTCAGGTTAAACAGGATCCTGCCATTGAACGTACCATCAATGGGAAATGCTAGAACTCCGTCATCTGCAGTATACTTTGCCCAATTCTCTAGCCATACACAGGTATGATACCCCTTTTCAAACATCATGAAGGAAGCAGGAGTATTCGGTGGAGGAATGATCACACCCTCCCTCGTTCTAATGGGCTTGTCTGTTTTAAAAAAATTCTTTACCTTGTCGGCAAATGACATTTTTCTTTTTATTCCATACATCATGTGCGGTCTACCTCGTATAATATGTTCCTTATAGAAGCCTGAGTTTTGTGGATTAGGTAAGAACTCAGGATACCACATATGCCTTTCCAGGCTCGCTTCTAACTCGGCCTGATTAATTTTGTTTACCTTTGTACTTCCAATGCTAGTGCGACTTTTATTTTGTAGAAACCAATCAACACAGTGAATACAAAAATCCTTGTCCAATGGGTGCGCGGCCTTTCGCGAGACCAGGTCTCACGCTCCGGCACTCACCCCTCCCTTACAAATTCAGCTTCACTACACACCCGCTGTCTTGACCAATACCAGCGCGGCACGGAGTGACGTCAGAGCAGTCTTCCGACCGACTCCCTCCTTCACAAGGTAACGGAAACTTTTAACTTTTCCTAAAGTACGAGTGCAAACCTTAGTCAACAACACACAACGTTTGCCACTGTGTCTGAGTGTTCTAAATAGATAGAAACATTTTCTCTCACTACAAGTAAACCACTTCTGTCTACTTCTCATTCACTCCGGATAGACTTCTTTTCCTAATCCCTCACACGAGCAATATAGAACCTGTTATTCTTCTGACTCATCCACTTCTTTCCGGGATATATACTGAGCCAGGATTTCACCAGTGTACTATTTTACTTACCATTCAAGCCTCGGAGACCCTATTACTCCTCCCACATGTGACCCTTACTAGGTGATATCACAAGGGAAGTTTTATACAAAAGGACTCGTGGCTATCAATTATACAGATGCAAAAAGATCCTAATTAGTGCTTCCAGGTATTCCTAACCCTGCACTAATGACTCTAGACAAGTGACCTTGCCAGCTAACCGGATTCTACTCACCGTTAGCTATTTACTTCCCCGGGGATTCGGACTACACTGAACGCTTACAAACAGTTCTTTGTTAATACTACATATAACACTTATAGCAGCAATGCAAAAATCATATACATATACATATAAAACCTTAAAACATTGCAAAATATTTGAATCAATGCAGTAGAAAAATCAGCAGCACATTTTATTTTCACAGTTTGTTTATCAACTATCCCGTCTACCTATTTTAACTAGTCCTAACCATAGCTCTGCTACCAGAAAATTACTGATAGAGCGCGCAGGTCACCCGGGTCACTGAGTTTACCAATTTTCCACACACTGAGCCCAGGTGTGCCTACAAGTGACAATGTTTCTGCGTGAACCGGGTGAAATCCTTAGCACGCTACTATGAGTAATTCGGGGGGGGTGACTTCACACCACTGCTGATCATGTACCTGACTTACCACAGGCACATTACTCCTGACGGATCAGGAGCTAGCAGGGAATAGGTGACAGGATTCCTAGAGGAAATACACTTTATAAACCAAAATACATTTATCTACACTGTATACTGTAAAATGACCACAGACACCTGATGAGTTTTAAAGGTTTATCAAGAGATTTCAGAATGAATATGCCAAGATGATAAGCCAAATACACAGTAACACATCAAGTGTTAACATTAATACCACAATGTAACTATGGATTAGGGCAAATACCATTAGAACAATTGGGAACAATGAGCTATTCACCACAAACTTTAAACTAGGGTAAGGGACATGAAACAGGACCTAAAATGAGTACTTAAACTAGGCTAGTTATTCTATTCTTACTGAATTTCACTGCAATCATGCATAAGGGAAGGGGAAAAATGGAACATGCTATTATAATATGACAATTTAATAATGTCCTACAGGTAGGGAGAGAAATGGAACAGTTCTAATAAACAATTGCATATAAGTTGCTTTAAACGGCAATAGGGCAATATCACAGGCAAGAGTGCTTTATTAAGAAAAGAAGAGAGATAAAAAGACGTAAACCCACAGATTAATAATTACCTAATTAGGAATGAGGACTAACCCTGGCCACGGGTCAGTTTGGAAGACGGGGACAAGAACCCTCAAGGAATGGAATACCAGAATGCGAGCAGGTACAGCTCACGGACAGTCAGGACAGGATACCCCTCAGGTTTGGGTCAGGGCTGGGCTCACCAAGGTACGACCAACACCCACAGCTTCGGATGCAATGCCTGCGTTACCCCTCTCTGCAAGTAATCCGCCAGTAACCCCGATTGGGTTTTCGAATTTCCCCAGCAAAGTGCTTCGCCAGCACTTAGGACTATTTCCACCCCTAGGGCTTGTGGAAAAATATGGACAGAGTGCTCCGCAGCACTCTAGATTGAGCACCTATTGAGTTCGTAGGGTCAGTGACAGGTCTGCTACTCGGACAAGTCGGACAATTTTCCTAAGCTACACTAGGCCAGTTATACGGTTTGGGGACCCTTAGACCACCCACAATTGTTGCAAGTGACAGTTTCTCACGTTATGATTGGTCAGGAGAGGTGATCTGGTCATTGTCACCTCCTAGAATTTCATGTTCACATCATTATTATTTAATTTTGCATACCCGCCCCTTGGGTTCACGTTCCCAGGCATAGGAATACAGAAGACAATACAAGTGCATAGCATATAGCAACAGTGTTGCTTCGGTCAAGGTAGAATTCAGTCTCCTGGAGAAGGGTTCCCAGGCGCATCGGGCTTCAGGAGCCAGCTGGCTTGTCTTAGCTTCTGCGCAGTGAGGTTTCTCCCATGTCACGTGACAGGGTTCAGAAGAGCTTCAAGTATGGCGTAGCTCCCGTTTTCCCCAGAGACGCGGTACATGAAAAGTAAGCGAGAACAAATTAAAATCACACGAAAAGATGATTACACTGTACACCATTAAACTTCACTGCACCCCTTACATTGTAATATCTATAGCATTAAAGTTTAGTGCAAAAAGACAGATTGGCTGAAGCAGCGGTTGCAAGCAGGGAGCGTGGTGAGAGACAAGCGGCCATTTTTGCATCAGTGCGCATGAGCAATACAATCCCTCCAAAATGCGAGTGCGTCACATCACATGGGTATGACCGACGGATGCGCAGACTGGATTTCTGCGAAGCAGCCATTTCCATAGTGCTAGCATTGTTAGGATGAAAAGACACACAGGCAAGCCTCTCGGGGACTCCCGCGTTTTTTGGGAAAATGCTAAATAAACGATGGACAGTTGGATTAATATGATTATAAGATAGGCGAGGTACATGAATAAGAGCAAGTCGCTTTACGTGCGAATCCTTGCTCCATCATAAGGAGTGACGCAGCATGTTAGGAATAGGCATTCCTAACCATTGCTGGAGTTGCGTCATGCTTGCAACACGACTCCAGCAATGCGCTGCCTTTACTTAAGAAGATGCATTCCTGGCCAGGGCTGGACTGGAAATTAAAACAAGCCCTGGGAAAACAATCAGTGAGCCCCCTTGCAGGAAAATGAAAATGCCAGCGTGCAGAATGGTCTCTCTAGCCTTAACCCTGGCTAGCTGATTCCTGGCACTGGAACTGGACTGCACTTGGACATCATTAAGCACCTGGCAAAATCAAACTGGTACATGAAGCAAGACACCATGACCACATGAGCAATTAGATTACCGGTACGAAGAATAGACCGCAAACTGAGCACATCCACAATTTCAAAAACTAGCCAAACTTACTTTCGGAGAATTTACAATGAAAAAGGAGTCTTGTTACCATTGAACTATTTTGCTTCAGCAGTGCTGGCATCTCTACACCTTGAGTTGAGATCCTTTAAGAACTAGAATACTTTTGTTTACACATAAAGCAATCCAGCTTGCGATGAGACCATTGGCCAGTTTTAGTGGTGCCTACAAACCGGAAACATCTTGAATTCAGAGCATGACTGTGCATGAAAATGAGAAAACTGTCCCCCATTCTTTTTAACTGTTGGGAAATGTAAACTGATAATGATGCAGGGATGTGTGCATACCATCTGGCCTTCCCTGAAAATCTAGGTGTTCATTTTAGAAAGCAAGGAAAGGAAAAAGCAGACAAATGATAGACAACGCTGATCAGATTAGTGGAAAGCATACCAAGTTGGGCTTAGTTTGAAAACTTTTCTTCAGCAAAGCAGCTCAATTTCCCCACTTGACACTATGATAGTTAACTTACGTGGCGTATAAGCGGTGCACCAGATGTCCTTGTGCAGATGGTCTCCATAATAATATATCCCATGGCTGCAAATGCAAGCAAAAGCAGTCAGCATACATCACTGCTGAGCCCTAGAGGGGTGCAGGGGTTATCATAGGGCAGTTCAGGATTTGGGGAATAGAAGAGGGAGACAGAAGCATGCTTCTGAACAGCAGCGGTCCTGATTCTGCCCTACAAGGTCCTTCGCTCAGACTGCTGCCTTGTTATAAACTTCGAGAGTTATCCCAAGTGTGAGGTTTGCAAAGTGTATTTTTAAAATCATTGCGAGATTGAAAGTTGCACAGCTTTGCAACACAGCACACCCCGAGATCTATGATGGAATCTCTGAATATCTGAGAAACGGTCAGAAAAGGTTGAAAAGAACGAGTGACCCATCCTGGTTAATAGGTCCACAACCAAGCAAATCCCAGGTAATCCTTTAAATGGAGTTTTAAAAAAACCTTGAAATTGTGTGCATGAATATTTCAAGCCGTGAACACAAGCTCCACATATGAATTCATGTTTTTCTTCCATGTTCAACTTTGTATCAATTCTAGTTTCTATCAGACCAGTGCATAACTACTGGCCGATCATGGCACTGCTTCAAAAACATTTGGAGTTGTACTGTTCTGAATTCCAGTCTATCGCAGTTCTAGCGCCTACAAATCACAGTGTCCTAAAAATAAAGCGAGCTGTGGGGTTGCAATTATATGAAAGAGATTTTCTGGATGACAGCCATATGCATTGGTTTAGGGTTTAGACCGGGGAACTAACACTTGATCAAAATCATCAAATTGATGCGAGTGATCTTTCACGAATTCCACTGGCATATTTGGCATCTCTTAACTTGACAGGCGCACCAGAATCGAGAACAGTCCAGAGTCCTTTAACTCTAAAATATTGTATTTTCCCAGTACCAATCCTACCATCACTTACAAAGGTGGGGGGCAGGCAAGATATTGGTAGTTAAGCAGAAATGAGACGGAACTCATCCTTGATGAGTCTGGTCTTGGCCCTGAACAACCAATTCCGAGATGCCCTCTAACCGCATAACCTCCCCTCCCCCAAGATAATAGCATAGATCAAATCTTCACATACTCAAGTTAAGAATCGTTTAATCCTTTCTAACTGTGTAGGCCGAGAGATGTAAATAAGGTTCTCTAACAAGACCATTTATAACAGAGGGAAAGAACCTGTCTCTCTTTAACTCGTCCTGCATTTATAACAAACAGCAACAAGAGTCATTCCATAATCTTCCTCTCTTTGACAAATTCTGTTTAGATAGTGAGATCTATTGTGCCTTCAGTTCAGTGGATTACAAATGACATATACTACAACACACAAGTACAAGGTAAAAACATTTTTAACACAAACCACGGGTGCGTGGCCAAGATAGCGACTTGAACCGACGTTGGACTGCGAGGCTCCCCGGCCCTGAACCCCTCTGAGCCCCTTTTCTGAGCCTGCATCTCCCCAACAGTCCGAGCAAATTCTGCTGCTGCTCGCCTGACCCGGGTGATCCATTCTCGGCCCGCACCGCTCCACCGGAGCCCGCCGGGCCCGCCGCCCGCCAAGACCCCGAGATCAGCTAGAGGGCCGCGTTGTTTTGGCAGCACATGGCGGGAGGGCTAGCGAAGAGCTGCGGCGGTGGGGCTCCGCAGCGGATCTGCAGCGACTGGCGAGGGGGTCTGAAGAGGTGACGAGACCCGGTCTGGGTCGTTAGATCCTGCCTCTGGCGGCCGTGAACACCTGCGACGGGGGAGGCACGGACAGATGGCCGGCACACAGAAATTGAGGCCCCGGTCCCGGGCCTACATGGAGCGGAGAGCGGGCCCCACAGGTGTCCGAAAGCGGCGAAGGGCCATTTCCAGGGGGCCACACACCATATTACGGACCTCCTGGGTTGTTGCTATGCTCCGCTGCGTGCTGCACTACAGGGACGTGCAGGGAGCGGACTGAGGGGCGCGGGGGAGCTGCGAAACTTGAGGCCCAGGCTTCAGGGCCTAAATCATGAACCAATCAGCCAGAGCACCGAGGCTGGAGTGGTTGCCCTGGGGGCTGGGGGAGCCCGGACCACTCTACAACCTACACGACCCTGACATTACCTAGGTAAGGGGGAGTGCACACAGCCTGGGGCCCCCACGACTGACCACTGCCGGGAAGACCCACAGTCGGGTCAAAGCGACCCCCTTGCGCCAGGGGCCTGCTGCTGCCACGCACGCCCCAAACCACTACCCGATACGCACCCTGTCCCTCCCTGCTGCGAGTAAGGGGCATCGCTGATGAGACGCCTGGGACGAGTGCGTGCGACAAGGGTGGTTGCGGAAATTGCGACCCCGGCCTGGGGCCCAGACTGCGCAGTGGAGGTAATGACGGTGACCCATGCGAGAGCCGAGTGCTCGTACTGGCGTGAGGCGGTGTTGGAGACCCAATAGCCCGACCAGCCCGATAGTGGGGACCACGTACGACAGGTGAGGAGGGGCATAGAGGGAGTGGAGGTGCCCAGCAACAAGCCGTCCGCCATACTGGCCGGAAGTGACCGGAGGAGGTCAGAGTGAAAGCGGGGCAACTGCTACAACGCGACACGTCCCTGGTCTGGGGGGCACACATTGAGAGACTGCTCCGGCCCTGGTGGAGTTGCCCCTCTGTCCTGGGGGAGCCCACCCAACACGCCGCGCCAGCTTGCACACACCACAGAATCCTACCCCTCGACATCGGTTCGACTGTGGCGGCATGGCCAACACGAGCCGCAGAGGCGGCCGCACTATTACTGACATGCTGGTTAAGAACACCCAGAAGCGGGAAAAGGCCCATAAAACCCCCCTCGCCAGCGACTGAAGCCAATACTCCGGGACGAGATGAAGGGGGGCCCCCATTATTTATTTATTTATTTATTATTTATTAATACAGTTTATAAAGAGCATACGTTTGCCCGTGGGCGTCTTGGCGCTAAGATTACAACAAAGGATCTCTGAGGGTGGCAGCACATAGCCATGAGGACTCGTTACTGGTTGAACAACCATGTCTTCACTAGTTTCCTAAACTGGAGAAGAGATTGAACCGATCGAATTCTCAGCGGGAGCGAGTTCCAGAGTCTGGCTGCAGACACCGTGAAACGCCTGTCTCCCCAGGTGACCGTCCTGGCACGGGGTACTGCTAGTTGATGCAGTGACATTGATCTCAGTTGTCTTGACGGGCAGTAGGTAGAAAGCTGCTCTTGCAGAAACCTTGGGCCTTGGTTATGAATAGCTTTGAAAGTTAGACAAAGTGATTTAAATTTAATACGGTTTTTTAATTGTAAGCCAGTGAAAGCTTTTGATTGTTTGACTGACTGATTTGAATTTTGGGGTCCTGGAGAGTAATCTTGTTGCCGCGTTTTGAATCATACTAATCATTTGTAGTTTGGAGATTACCCTGGATTGTGCGTTGGCAAATAAGCCATTACAATAGTCAAGAGAAGAGAGCACGAGTGTGCTCACCACTGTTTTTCCCACGCTTTCCGAGAGAAATGGGATGATTTTCCTTATGAGTCTGAGTTTATGATGATCATTTGCCACTGTCTGATTGGCGTGTGCTACAAAATTGAGCTTCTCATCGAGACTATTCCCAAATTTCTGACCCTAGCGGATGGAGTTGGTAAAACTCTTAAGGATGAAGGCCACCACACAGGAGACCATTGTGGGGCGATCTTCCCGAAAATGACTACCTCTGTCTTCTCGGAGTTCAACCTTAGGCAGTTGGCCTGCATCCAGTCTTTAATAGCCAACATACCTTCTTGAAACAGTGCCGCTACCTGTTCCCCATCATTATTGATAGCATAGCAAGCACCAGCTGGCGATCATCAGCATAGGAGGTTAGGCTCATCTGGTAGGTTTTAATAACTCTTGCTAAGTCCAACCCATAGATATTAAACAGTGTTGGACTTAGCGATGAGCCTTGGGGAACCCCACAAGGTAAGGCAAGCTCCGGCGATTTAAAAGGTCCCAGCGTTACTGCTTGTGTTCTGCTGTAAAGAAACGAGGTAAGCAGCTCTCTAGCGCTGGATCAGATGCCCAGATTTCCGACACGGTCAATCAAGATGGAGTGATTGACCATGTCGAAGGCCGCCGATAAGTCCAGCATTATAAGGACAGCTGTCCCTCCATGATTTCTGATGGTTCTGATATCTGCGGCTTTGATGAGGGCTTTTACGAGGGCCGTCTCAGTGCCGTGGAACTTTCAAAACCTCTCATTACAAAAGCCTTCCTGGAATCCCTCTTCAACACACTGATGGACGACTTCCAGACTCTGAAGCAGGATCTAGCGGGAGGGCAACGTGAATCCGCCGGGATGTCGATGGCCTGGAAGAGCGAGTGGCCTCGATGGAAGAAACAAACCAGGCTCGCAGCGAGGCAATGGAACTACTACTACAAGAGGTCATCCGCCTCCGGGATCAGCAAGTGGACCTCCAGGCGCACGCAGAAGATCTCGAAAACCGCTCCCAGAGGAATAATATACGGGTCCGGGGAGTGCCATCGAAAGCAGAGGGGAACAGCATCACTTGATACCTACAGGAGCTCTTCGTGAGATTCTTTGTGAGCACGCTGACTTTGTTATTCGCATTGACCGCGCGCACAGGGTTGGTTTGGCGCGGCGTGCACCTGCCCCCCCCGCCGGACATTCTTGCTTATCTCCCTGACTTCCCCCTGAAAGAGCGGATCCTGCAGGAGGCCCAGCGAAAACAACCTCTCAACTTCCAGGGTAACCCCGTGGCCCTTTTCCAGGACCTTTCGGCAATCACGCCCCAGAAGAGGAAGGCCTTCCAAATAGCCACGACATTCCTGGGAGATAATGGGTTGGCCTACTCATGGGGTCACCCTTTCCGTTTAATCTTCAAATGGAAGGGGGAGTTGCATCAGCTCTATTCACTCCGGGACACATGTGCTCTGCTGGGAATAGATTTACCAGTGGATGAGCAACCAGGGGAATCCTCACCAGGGCGGTCGCAGGAGGGACCTACGCGAAATTCCCACGGCGAGTGGCAACGAGTAAGGAAGCGTCGCACCCCCAAAATGGGCCTTAAACCCGACCTAGCGACCATGGCCCAGGAAAAGGCTGCGGCCATACAGGAGGTGGTCAAAGACACAACGGCCCCACCATGAAGCACTCCGGCAAGTGGATTTGTGTGCATCGCTTTGCATTCCTGAAAGTGGGGGGGTGGGCGGGGGGGCCACAGGGGTCGCCACTGCCACACACTCCTCCACATAAAGACTCTACAGGCCTGAACTGTGTTTTAATAGGCCTGGGACAATGGTTTATTCTTGGGGGTTCCTAGTTGGGGTTTGGGAGTGGGGGAGGGGGCGGGAGGGAGTTTTGGGATGGGAGAGAAGGGGGTTACGTTGAAGGGGGTGGGCTCTGGTGTGACGCATTGCAGACAACGCAGGCGAGGTGACACAGCTCATGATGGCTAGAAACGAAGGGGCACCCACCAGCAACTCCCAGGCGACGGTTCCCACTATGCAGGTTATCTCCCTCAATGTTAAGGGGCTTAACAACCCCATTAAACGTAGGACCGTCCTATCCTTTTTAGAAAACTCCGGGGCGGAGACCTGCCTCTTACAAGAAACACACTTACTACCCAGGGATTGGCATTGCATCCGGTCTAGGGCATTTCCGACACAACAATACTCCTCCACCACAGAGAAGAAGGCGGGGGTGGCCATTCTGTTTGTGCATCACTTTAGGGGTGTGGTGGGAGACACGGCCGCAGAAATCAAAGGGAGGCTACTTGCATATAGAATACAGCTGGGAGGGTGGTCAGCCGTGATAGGCTCAAAATATGCACCAAACACCAACCAGGAGTCCTTTCTCACCGGGACCTTGGCGGATACTCTTGCTCACAACATCAACTTCACGCTAGTTGGGGGCGACATTAATTTAGTAATGGACACCCACAGAGACAGGTCAGGTCGGAGATATAGTTCCACGGGTGCGATCTCCAAAGAGGGGGGGTGATGACTAGAGAGCAGGGGGTTCGTAGACATGTGGCGGTCACAACACCCAAACACCCCGGGATACACATTCTACTGCCATGTACATCACATGTACGCCCGAATAGACAACTTTTTGGGATCCACGGAGGTGGCGGCCTTGGTCACGGAGACTGAGATCATCCCTGCGGCACTCTCTGACCACAACGCGCTAGCGGTACACATTCGGATTCCCAGACCAAAGATGCAGATGGGCTTAGCGATGGGGGCAGCAACACAACATATATTGTCACTATGGGGCTCTACGCGGAAACCCACACACACTGGGTGGCTTCACAAGCTTTGGTATTCAATGGGCATGGAAAGAATACAGGCCTCCCTAACTCAGACGCAAGACACATTCCTCGAAACTTGGCAACCCCTGGTTGCTTTACTGGCCGATGAATTCAATGAGCTCACTTGTCCGAAATACTTCAGTGTCCTGCGTCTGGCTGATGAATTCCAGAAATCCGATGGGAACTCTGCTTCCGACACCTCAGTGCGCTAGACTGGCACATAGTCCTTCTGCAATTGCTCACACCGGGGGGGGGGGGGGGGGGGAGGGCTGGGTGGGCAAGGGGTATGGGGTTGGGGTGTTGGGTTCCAGGGGGGGGGGGGGTCTGCACTGTTGGGGTTGTTTGGGACGAGGCCGGTCCGCATCCAGTCCACACCCGCCCACATGGACACATTTCCTTACCCAGACTCTCAGGCTCCTTAGGGGGTGGGGGGCTACGAGTCTGAAAGGGGGCAAGCCCCCCGACACGCATGTTGTCCGACTGCTGTTAAATCTTTCTTGTTTGAAATGCAATAAAAATGATTTAAATAAAAAAAAATTAACAATTTGATGCGTCACTAATACATCATTTGGGACTGCTGGAGCAGAAATCAGTTTAAATAAATACTCAGTTAACCATCAAACGGGTAGATTCCCGTTTGTGGACCCCCGTTTGTGGACTCTTGAGATCCGATGGAACTTTTTGCCGTTGTATTAGAGAAGATTAGGAAAAACTCATCACATAAATTATAATCAAAATCTCTATTTTAAATTCTTACAGTAAAGATAATTTGGGTAAACGTTCCAAGGGTTTAAAGTTGTGAAATCTTTTTAACAAATCATTTTTACTCAAAGTCATGAGTTGTATTCAGTTTAGTTTCAGTAAATCATTTATTAGCAGAAATCAAGAATAAAAATTGGTTAATTAGTAATTCATAAGAAATGCATTAAGTGTGTTCCTTGAAGGAAACAATCCCAAGTCTTAAGAATCCGGCAAAAAGGTGTCTGTTAAAACCCATCAAGAGCTAAAGTTCGAGAGAGTGAGAGATCAAGCATGAAGCTCATAAATCAGTTAAAAAAATCATTACAAAATCTAAGCAGAACTTCCCAAAAAGAGACATTCAGGAATTTCAGTAAAGACTCAGAACAGGGAATAACGCTGGGTAAATGGGGTCTGGATAAGTCATAAAGACAAGCAGTATAATGGTTCTGAAGATGGCAAGAGTAAATTGCATAATGACATTAAACTACTCTAGGAATGCACACTATTATAAACAGTTGAAAACAAAGTTGCAGTTAAAGTTGTATCTTCTCCTCCTCTTGTCCAATCAGCTTTCAGCGCTCTCCTAGGAACGGCACCACTTGTCTTCTCCTCACATGAATACAATAGCTCACAAACAGAAACGTTAAACTTGTTACCTCGAAGTGACAACTTAGATTCTTGCGGAACATTTTCTCATGTGAGATTTCTTTTCTCACATGTCTAACTACATGTCTAATCTTCTAAAAATATCAACGTGTACATTTTGCTTTCACTATTCTATGGAAATGCTGGAACATCTTTATAACAAAAGGAAATATTTCCACGCAACATCATCCGATGGAAATAAAACAAGCATGTCGAAAGGGGTCTCATTCAGTTTAAATGCTGTATTTTCAATGAGATTTTATTCATTTTTTTACAAAACGACAATTTCTAATCAAACATTTAGCAGTCTTCTTTGTGTAAGTACAAACATTTTGCAGAGTTATGTGAAAACCTTTGTGTAACTTTTTATTGAAAGAAAAATATAATCATTGGGGTGTCAAGAATTAAACATTTTATGTGTATTTCAGCAAAACTAGTCAAACTACTTTCAGGCAAAAGTCAGCTTTAGCCATTTGAGGCCCAATATGAGTGAATAGGACTATTCGGTGCAATTTCTACATTTTAAAAGCATTTTAGTTTCAATAAAGCTTGCATGTTAATTCTGTACATGTATTTTAGCTTTGTTATTTGTCAGGAACTGGAGCTGGGTTATGTGTTTGACTCGCTGAGACTAGCTCCGTTGGTGTGCTGGCTTAAAACCTGGCTTAATCCAGATATAACACTGAATTATCAGATTTTGCGGGATTGTGTTAACCTGGATAAAGCCAGTAGTATCCCGTGGTTGTCCTACGTTAAGCTTTTGTTTCTTAAACAGGGGAGTCCTGAACTTTTGAATTCTCCTGAAGGAATTAAAAAAGAAGACGTGAAGTGGGTTAAATCTCAATATTTGAATTTATTGGTGATGGATCGTGAAGAGCAGGAGCTATAGAAACCCCAGGTTAGGGCTTACTATTTGATAAAATCCTCCTTGTTAATTGAGCCTTATCTGAGAATTGTGACCTAGCCTTTCCATCGCTGGCTCCTGATCAGTTTCCGTTTTAATTTATTTCACTTCTCACTGGGTAACCTGCCGGGGTGATGTAAACCAGAGGATGTGGCCCTGTGTCAGTGCGACAATCACTCATCACTGGATACATTGCATTTCATGATGCTTTAGGTTATCATAATGAAATTCGCAGGAAGATTTTAGTCCCTTTACTGAAAGGTAAAGGCTTTGTACAGGTTAGACCAGCATTGCTTTACCTTCAAATGCGTAGAAATACCTGGGACATCTTTAATATTGCCTGTTTTCTTGTTGCTGCTGTGCGTCTTAGGAAAAGAAGATAGCCTACGTTAAACCATGTATAAAACCTCTATTTTATATTTTAAGTACATTATGTTCATTTGATATATTATGTTTTAATCCTGATGAATTAGATTAATAACGTTGTTTTTATCTCTTTTTAATATCGCTCATATGTATTTATTGCTAATAGGATAGTATTTATTGTATATTGTGTTCTGTACTTTTATGATTGTAAATAATTGAATAAAGTGGATTGACTGACTGTCGCTTTATTTAAAAGTGCGTCTACAGGACTGTATTACAAAGTGTCAGCCCATCATTCTGGGTGGCACAGCTTCCCCTCTGCTTTTTCAATTATTGTCTGAGAGGCTGAGCAAATCCCAGTAAAACACCCTGCTATAAGTGAAGGTTCCTTCCTGGTAAGCTGTAGTCAGGCAGCCAGTTTACATAGCTTAACAGGTTGAGGGTATACAGGCATATGCATCAACATTCGGTAATACACGTCGGTAATAGCGAAAAATAACGAATCGCTATTAAGGACATGCAAACCGCGATGCATCAAACAAATCTGTAAAATTTACCGATTCGGTAAAAATCGCTATTAAATAGCGAAACTTCACCCGCATGAGTAGCAAATACCGAGTTAGCTAATACCGGTTCGGTATTAGTGAATTCGGTATTAGCGATTTCGGTAATAGCGAAAACGGGCAATTTACGCGACGCATCGGATGCGGCCCGATGACATCACAACCAGGAAGTAAGACAGCCACGCTGCATTCTGTGTTACGGAGTTGCACTGAGGAGGAGGCAGAGCACAGGAGCTGAGGACCAAGAGTGAACCTGTAGCGACCAGGACAAGGCAAGTAGGAGAAGATGGAGAAGGAGGCCCCCCAGCAGGGAAAGGACACACACCGAAAGCGCAAAAGGAAGTTCTCTGATAAGGAGCTGGAAAACCTCATCGAGTGTGTCACCAGCAACAATAACAGACTGTTTGGCAAATTGCCCCTGAAGGTGCCAGAGGCTGAAAAGCGCAAGATGTGGCTGCGCATCAAGGACAAGGTAAATGCCTGCGGAGTCACCCACCGCAGCATCGATGACCTAAAAAAACGGTGGTATGACCTAAGGAGGAGGGCCAAGGAGAAGATTGCGCAGAGGGTCAAGGATGCAGATGGCACAGGAGGGGGCACATCCAACGTGACGCCAAACACTGTCCTGGAGGATCTAGTGGAGTCCACCATAGAACGGGAAGCTGTTGTGGGGGTCACACGTCTGGACACCTCTGGTGCTGCAGAAGGAGGACAAGGTAAGAAGCATGGCAGCATAACAATGCAGCGTGTAGTAAGTCCCTGCCCAATCCCCCATGCCAGACCCAGTGCCCATGTAGTGTTGCCCTAAACACATACCCTCACCAAAGTGTTGCACCATGGGAGTTGTAGTACATACATGAATGGGTGCATGCCAGAGCACGGAGATTAATACTGCAGCTAAGGGCCAATTGTCAGACAGAAAATGTAATTTATTGTGAGATGCCACTGCTATTTCAACATAATAGACCATGATTATAACTATGCACTGTTTCACACACAGATGCATCCCCCTACGATTCAGACGACAGTGCCCGCCTCGTCATCTCAGAGACGCCAGTGTTGTCAGAAGCCGAGTGCTCACATAGAGCTGAAGACATGTCCTCCCTTCACCACCACGGCGGTCGACACCTCCACCATCCATGCAGTCCAAGGCACCACCACCACCAACAGCTCCAACCTCGCAGTCCAAGACACCACCACCACCAACCTCGCAGTCCAAGACACCACCACCACCACCAACCTCGCAGTCCAAGACACCACCAACAACAACACAACCACCACCAGTGCGGGCCACTCCGCAGAGCCGCAGAGCTGTAGTTCCCTCCCTGCCCCTGATGGAATCTGATCACAGTTCAGCACCCCCAAATGTTCCACGCCAGGCTGTCGTCACTCCAACCAGCCAAACATCATCACGACAGCGCATCAGGCAGAGGGCTGTGAACCCGGCTCGTGGTGCTGCAAGACCAGCCGATCTGTCCGGAGGGTACGGAGTTGTGGAGGCCCGGATGCTGCGTGTCCAGCGCTTGCAGGGGAGACACATGGGTGCCATGAAACTCTCCATGACCAAGCTATGCAACAAACTTAGCAAGATGACAGACGCTATGCGTGAGCACACCACTGCCGTAGCTGCCGGCAACAATGACATTAAGCTGTGCCTGCAAGAACTCACACGTGCCGTAGTGGCAGACCAACAGAGTGAGCGCCGTCGCCACAGGCAGATCATGCTGGCAGTGACTTCAACCAACAAGGCCATCGAAAAGCTCTGCAACACCACGGCTGTGCTGTCCCGCAGGTCCGTGTCCCTGCAAGTGGACCTAGGTCATTACTGTGGGGATGTGGCAAAGGCCCTTGAGAGGGTGACCACCGCAGTGGAGCAAATGCAGCCTGGGTCAGCCAGTGTCAGTATGCTGGGGGCGGAAGAGGGGAGTGAGGCAGCCTCCAGTGTCAGCAGCGTCTCCCTATCAGACACCAACGGGAGGAGGCGCAGTGGCCGCAATGCAACTGCCACAGACTCCCATCGAGTAGAAGTCGAGGAGTCACAAGACAAGAGACTGGGGGTACGCGGCAAACGCAAGTGAACATGTGACTGAGTTACACTGTCCTTGGTGACGTAACCATGGCCAGACCAAAGTGCTGCACGCATCACCCGTACTGAGGACGTGCTATTTGAGTTTGACTTTTACTGCAGAAGCAGCATGTTTTAGTTTTGTTTCTCTGCACCACTCAGGTTTCCATGCCCATTAAACCCTTGCAAATCGAGCCCTGCTGTCAAGTCTCTCTCTCTTACCTGTCTCAGAAATGATTCCGTGTGATGTATGTCCGCCTCCGTTGCCCTTCAGCTGTGTTGGGCACATGCGCCTGTCGGTGTTGGGGGGGTGGTTGCTGTGCACGCAGTTCATCCTCTCCGTCCACCTCTATGGGTATCCCCCTGCGTGTGGCGATGTTGTGCAGGATAACACACACAGCAATGATCTGGCAGCAGGTCACTGGGTCGTACTGCAAGGCACCTCCAGTCTTGTGCAGTATACGGAAGAGGCTCTTGAGGATGCCAAATGTACGCTCAACCACATTCCTTGTGCTTATGTGTGCTCTGTTGTAGCACTGCTCTTGTGGTGTCGCTGGGTTCAGGTAGGGAGTGAGTAGATATTCACGCAATGCGTATGCGCTGTCACCTGCAGGATGGGGAGAGAATGGACATCAGCATGATTGTACATTTACATGTGGGGATGGAGTGGGTGGAGAGTACGATGATGCATCAATATGTACCTAGTAGGTGTCCCTCTCCAAATTCACCGTTGATCAGGCGCCTGTGGAGGCCACAGTGACGGAATATATAGGCGTCGTGTGTGCTCCCGAGAATTGGGCAACAAGGTCCGTAATTATGTACTTGGCATTGCACACCACCTGCACATTTAGAGAGTGATATGACTTCCGGTTGCGGAAAATGTATTCGGTGGCTGATGGAGGACAGATGGGGACATGAGTGCAGTCAACACACCCTATGACATGGGGGAATTGTGCCACCTGGTAGAATTCCCGTTTGGTGCGGGTCAGCTGCTGCGGGGTTGTGGGGAAGGTGATGGGCGATTAATTAATGTCGATTCAGAAAAGGGGGTGGTGATGAACAGAGTGTCTAAATTAAACAGACCACTCTTACCCAGTCCAAAGATCAGGGCTTGATCCATCACCGTTATTTATCTCACTGCCCCATCCCAGCTCAGAACCTGGCTATATGCAAATCAGTCTGTCCCTGTCCCAGTGCATCATGGGAACAGGGCAGACTAAACTACCAAGCCAATTCTTCACCAGAAAGGAAACAAGCTACCGGGGACCGGTTTCTGGCATTTCAGCCGACTTCGGCCCGGCTTGCTTGAATCCTGATGGAGCAGTAAGAAAGGGACTCATGTCTGAGTATACCCTGCCACACCTATAGTGGCCAAAAACGATTCAGAAAAGGGGGTGGTGATGAACAGAGTGTCTGAATTAAACAGACCACTCTTACCCAGTCCAAAGATCAGGGCTTGATCCATCACCGTTATTTATCTCACTGCCCCATCCCAGCTCAGAACCTGGCTATATGCAAATCAGTCTGTCCCTGGCCCAGTGCATCATGGGAACAGGGCAGACTAAACTACCAAGCCAATTCTTCACCAGAAAGGAAACAAGCTACCGGGGACCGGTTTCTGGCATTTCAGCCGTCTTCGGCCCGGCTTGCTTGAATCCTGATGGAGCAGTGAGAAAGGGACTCATGTCTGAGTATACCCTGCCACACCTATAGTGGCCAAAAACGATTCAGAAAAGGGGGTGGTGATGAACAGAGTGTCTGAATTAAGCAGACCACTCTTACCCAGTCCAAAGATCAGGGCTTGATCCATCACCGTTATTTATCTCACTGCCCCATCCCAGCTCAGAACCTGGCTATATGCAAATCAGTCTGTCCCTGGCCCAGTGCATCATGGGAACAGGGCAGACTAAACTACCAAGCCAATTCTTCACCAGAAAGGAAACAAGCTACCGGGGACCGGTTTCTGGCATTTCAGCCGTCTTCGGCCCGGCTTGCTTGAATCCTGATGGAGCAGTGAGAAAGGGACTCATGTCTGAGTATACCCTGCCACACCTATAGTGGCCAAAAACGATTCAGAAAAGGGGGTGGTGATGAACAGAGTGTCTGAATTAAACAGACCACTCTTACCCAGTCCAAAGATCAGGGCTTGATCCATCACCGTTATTTATCTCACTGCCCCATCCCAGCTCAGAACCTGGCTATATGCAAATCAGTCTGTCCCTGGCCCAGTGCATCATGGGAACAGGGCAGACTAAACTACCAAGCCAATTCTTCACCAGAAAGGAAACAAGCTACCGGGGACCGGTTTCTGGCATTTCAGCCGTCTTCGGCCCGGCTTGCTTGAATCCTGATGGAGCAGTGAGAAAGGGACTCATGTCTGAGTATACCCTGCCACACCTATAGTGGCCAAAAACGATTCAGAAAAGGGGGTGGTGATGAACAGAGTGTCTGAATTAAACAGACCACTCTTACCCAGTCCAAAGATCAGGGCTTGATCCATCACCGTTATTTATCTCACTGCCCCATCCCAGCTCAGAACCTGGCTATATGCAAATCAGTCTGTCCCTGGCCCAGTGCATCATGGGAACAGGGCAGACTAAACTACCAAGCCAATTCTTCACCAGAAAGGAAACAAGCTACCGGGGACCGGTTTCTGGAATTTCAGCCGTCTTCGGCCCGGCTTGCTTGAATCCTGATGGAGCAGTAAGAAAGGGACTCATGTCTGAGTATACCCTGCCACACCTATAGTGGCCAAAAACGATTCAGAAAAGGGGGTGGTGATGAACAGAGTGTCTGAATTAAACAGACCACTCTTACCCAGTCCAAAGATCAGGGCTTGATCCATCACCGTTATTTATCTCACTGCGGGAGCTTGTTTCCTTCCCAGTGTAAGAATTGGCTTCTGTAGTTTGGTTTGTCCTGTTCCCATCATGGAACGGACTAATTTGCATACAGCCAGGTTCTGAAACTGGGATGGTGCAGTGAGCTAAAAAACGGTGTTGGATCTAGCCCTGATCTTTTGACTGGGTGAGAGCTTTCTGCTTAATTCAGAGACTCTGTCCCTCACCACCCCTTTTTGTAAATAGATTAATTAATGTCAGCATGGCCTCTAGGAACCGGTGGAAGAAGCGTGATGAAGCGCTTTGCGACACGCCTCCAGTCTCAGCTATTACCCCCGGGAAGCTTCCAGACGCAAGCAGGTGCAGGCAGCATAGGACGTGCACATGGGCTGGTATGGCGTGGGTCCTACGGGTCTCGTGCTGCAGTAATGGGACCAGGTCTGCTATTGGGCGCATTATCATGGCACAGTTCAGTCTATACTTGTCGTAGACCTGTTCCTCGGTCTGTCCCAGCAAAGTGATGCGCACCCTGAAGATCCTGTCCTGGATCATCCTCCTGCGCTGGCCCTGGGAGTTGATCCTCCTCCTCCTAGCAACCACGTACAGGGCAGCCATTTTGGAAGACATGTGGGGTTTCCCAGGGCTTTTTTGAAGGGTTACTGATTGAGTGCACCTGCAGTAGTAGGGGGTTGTAATTTTTTTTTCTGTCCTTCCGTTTACTTTACCTCCTGATTGTGATTCCCCTTAATTTGCTCAGGCTAAATAGCGATTTTTGGGTTTTTCGGTATTAGCGAGTTTTCATGCATACCATTGCGATTCGTTATTACCGATTCGGTATTTCCAATGGCCGCTTTGGGGGTCGGTAATTCTGACTGTCTGTTTAGCGATTCGGTATTTTACCGCGGGGGGTTATTAGCGATTCTTTATTTTTTTGCGATTAATTGTTTGATGCATAGAATTTTCTGGATTTGCGTTCGGTATCGCCCTGTTTTACCGATTCGCAGTTTTACCAGGAGGTATTTTCGTTGATGCATCTGCCAGATAGTGAGGAGTTTATAGGCTACTTAGTACAATATCCCACCAGGAGCAGCATCCTCTCAGCTGGATGTATGGCTTTACAACGCGTGCTATTACACCGCGTGCCGTTACAACGTGTTTTTTTAACGCAAGTCTTTACCACGACTTGCGTTGGAGGGGGTGCGGACTTAGGAATTTTTTAATTTACTATTCCAACACCAGACTATGTACAGTAGGGAAGGTGCTGGATAGTAAATTAAAAAATTCCTTGTCCTGCAGCGCCCTCCAGCGCAAGTCGTGATAACGACTTGCGTTTTAAAAACCTCGTTGTAACGGCATGCGGTGTAACAGCCGCGCCGTAAAGGCTGTTCCTCTCTCAGCTCAGCCTACTCTCTTACTACCATCCATCATTCCACTAACCAATACTCTATGACATCATAGACTTGGTTGAGCAGACCAAGTAAGCAGGGTAGTGAAGCAGGGAAGACATTATATACACAGCAAATTATAACATAGACATTTACCATTTCAGGGTCAGGCAGCCAGGCGCTTTACGTGCACTAAAGGGGAGGCGCCAGGCAGCCTTAGGCTAAGTTTGCAGGGCCAATGCTTTCACAGCCCTGAGTGCAATGATGCCACTAGCTAAGAAAAGTCCTGCAAAGATGCTTCTCATGATGAGCGGAAGAATCATTGACAGAGTCAGACCTGAGTGCTTCAGGGCTCAGCCCTAAAGTGCACAGGGCTGACTGTCTATCAGTGACGACTCACATTAGTTTCCCATAACTCGTCACAGAGTGGGGTGGGATCAGCAAGTTTCACTAACCCCATCCCACTCATCAGTGATTAGTTAGGCAAGCTTCTCCTCTCATGGACAACCCTTGACAAGGTTAGCCAATGATAGGAGAAGGCTTCCTCCAAAGCTTACCTCCAAAGCCTATAGCTGCTCTTTGGCCATAGTGCTTCCTCCTGCCTGCCACCCGTGAGGCCTGACGTCACTGCTGTGGCACGGCAAGTGCTGTATTGAATGTTTGCATGCATGAATATTTGTGTATTTGCGTCTGTGTGCTGTAAACAGGTGAGTGCAAATGTGAATGTCTCTGCTTGTGTGTGGATTTATGTGAACGGGTAAGGGTGTGTGACTGCTTGTGAATACTAGAGCGTGTGCTTGAGAATGGATGGGTAAGAGTATGTGTGCGTGAGTGTTTGTGGATAAAAGTATGCGTGTATATGTTCATGGGTGTGAGTATGTACTTGTGTTTCCGCTCATTACTACTTCAAGTTACCACCCACCTTGCCATTACATGTGTGATTCCGATGTCTGCAGAAACAAAAATATCCAACTGTATCTGAAGTATGACTTTAATGAGTGGCAACCCCCTTTTTGCATACTGCGACCTCAAGGCCATTTCACACACAAAAACAGAGAAAACGTGCAGCTCTGGGCAATAAATATCTTTAAAGAATACATTTTTAAACAATAATACAAAAAAGGAAAACATTAACCATCACCAGCTCATTCATTCACATCTTTCACTCATCCCTCCACGCTGGGGCCAAAGTGCCCCATCCATGTAATTGCAATTCTTCTCTTTACCAACAACAGCAGATGCAGGAAGTTAAACTCCATTTTATTTACCCTTATGGCTGTTGATTAATTCCCACAAGATGATGGACGGAATGTTGCTCACTAAGCCACTGGAGTCAAGGTATCCTGGCTGAAGACGGCTGATAGCCAGAAACCTGTCCTAGGATGCTTGATTCCGGTCCAGGGAAGACATGGCTTGGCAGTTCGGGCTGGACTGTTCCCATGAGGCACAGGGTCAGACTGATTTGCATATGGCCATGTCTGAACTGGGGTGGCTTGGTGAGCAAAATAACGATGGATTAAACCCAGATCTGTGACTGAGGGTGAATGTTTTGCCATTGTGCAACATTCCGTCCATCATTTTGTTTGTTTTGTTGTCGATTATTTCCCAGCAAGCAAGCAATCGGGTCCACCACAACCGGAATTCTCACTATCGTGGCCACTCGTGCCACAACAGACGCCCAGAAGGGGTACACCAGAGGGCAGTACTATGCTAGGTGCAAGACGGTTGGCACAGGAGCCTGACATCTGCGACAACCACAGGTTTTTATTGGGATCCATTCTATTGTGCAGCACCGGTTTCACCTATGTATGGTGCAAGCTGTGATATATTAACTTAAACCTGGCATTGCAAAAAACTGACTTGACCAGTGCACAGTACCTGCAACATTGAGCACCCTCGGGGGAACCCACAACTCCTCTTCCCAAACTGCCCTGGAAGGAAAAAGAATTGCGCTCAATCAGCTGCCATGGCTTTACAGAGATGAGGAACTAAGGAACAGGCCACCCACTAGCACAAACTCCTCCTGAAACAGGAGCGGTGTGGACAGGGCAGCAGGTCTGTGCTGGAGTCATTCACATTTTGCCTCTGCCCACTACAGCATTCGGCATGAGACCATGGGACAGTTACTTAAGCCATTGGTTAACTAACTTAACTTTAATCAACTGCATTTTGCTCTTTCAAAAGGAGCACATTTGCACTCTTCAGTGTCCATGTTTTTGTTTTTAATTCATGCTTTATTAAGAAAAGAAGAGAGATAAAAAGACGTAAACCCACAGATTAATAATTACCTAATTAGGAATGAGGACTAACCCTGGCCACGGGTCAGTTTGGAAGACGGGGACAAGAACCCTCAAGGAATGGAATACCAGAATGCGAGCAGGTACAGCTCACGGACAGTCAGGACAGGATACCCCTCAGGTTTGGGTCAGGGCTGGGCTCACCAAGGTACGACCAACACCCACAGCTTCGGATGCAATGCATGCGTTACCCCTCTCTGCAAGTAATCCGCCAGTAACCCCGATTGGGTTTTCGAATTTCCCCAGCAAAGTGCTTCGCCAGCACTTAGGACTATTTCCACCCCTAGGGCTTGTGGAAAAATATGGACAGAGTGCTCCGCAGCACTCTAGATTGAGCACCTATAGAGTTCGTAGGGTCAGTGACAGGTCTGCTACTCGGACAAGTCGGACAATTTTCCTAAGCTACACTAGGCCAGTTATACGGTTTGGGGACCCTTAGACCACCCACAATTGTTGCAAGTGACAGTTTCTCACGTTATGATTGGTCAGGAGAGGTGATCTGGTCATTGTCACCTCCTAGAATTTCATGTTCACATCATTATTATTTAATTTTGCATACCCGCCCCTTGGGTTCACGTTCCCAGGCATAGGAATACAGAAGACAATACAAGTGCATAGCATATAGCAACAGTGTTGCTTCGGTCAAGGTAGAATTCAGTCTCCTGGAGAAGGGTTCCCAGGCGCATCGGGCTTCAGGAGCCAGCTGGCTTGTCTTAGCTTCTGCGCAGTGAGGTTTCTCCCATGTCACGTGACAGGGTTCAGAAGAGCTTCAAGTATGGCGTAGCTCCCGTTTTCCCCAGAGACGCGGTACATGAAAAGTAAGCGAGAACAAATTAAAATCACACGAAAAGATGATTACACTGTACACCATTAAACTTCACTGCACCCCTTACATTGTAATATCTATAGCATTAAAGTTTAGTGCAAAAAGACAGATTGGCTGAAGCAGCGGTTGCAAGCAGGGAGCGTGGTGAGAGACAAGCGGCCATTTTTGCATCAGTGCGCATGAGCAATACAATCCCTCCAAAATGCGAGTGCGTCACATCACATGGGTATGACCGACGCATGCGCAGACTGGATTTCTGCGAAGCAGCCATTTCCATAGTGCTAGCATTGTTAGGATGAAAAGACACACAGGCAAGCCTCTCGGGGACTCCCGCGTTTTTTGGGAAAATGCTAAATAAACGATGGACAGTTGGATTAATATGATTATAAGATAGGCGAGGTACATGAATAAGAGCAAGTCGCTTTACGTGCGAATCCTTGCTCCATCATAAGGAGTGACGCAGCATGTTAGGAATAGGCATTCCTAACCATTGCTGGAGTTGCGTCATGCTTGCAACACGACTCCAGCAATGCGCTGCCTTTACTTAAGAAGATGCATTCCTGGCCAGGGCTGGACTGGAAATTAAAACAAGCCCTGGGAAAACAATCAGTGAGCCCCCTTGCAGGAAAATGAAAATGCCAGCGTGCAGAATGGTCTCTCTAGCCTTAACCCTGGCTAGCTGATTCCTGGCACTGGAACTGGACTGCACTTGGACATCATTAAGCACCTGGCAAAATCAAACTGGTACATGAAGCAAGACACCATGACCACATGAGCAATTAGATTACCGGTACGAAGAATAGACCGCAAACTGAGCACATCCACAATTTCAAAAACTAGCCAAACTTACTTTCGGAGAATTTACAATGAAAAAGGAGTCTTGTCACCATTGAACTATTTTGCTTCAGCAGTGCTGGCATCTCTACACCTTGAGTTGAGATCCTTTAAGAACTAGAATACTTTTGTTTACACATAAAGCAATCCAGCTTGCGATGAGACCATTGGCCAGTTTTAGTGGTGCCTACAAACCGGAAACATCTTGAATTCAGAGCATGACTGTGCATGAAAATGAGAAAACTGTCCCCCATTCTTTTTAACTGTTGGGAAATGTAAACTGATAATGATGCAGGGATGTGTGCATACCATCTGGCCTTCCCTGAAAATCTAGGTGTTCATTTTAGAAAGCAAGGAAAGGAAAAAGCAGACAAATGATAGACAACGCTGATCAGATTAGTGGAAAGTATACCAAGTTGGGCTTAGTTTGAAAACTTTTCTTCAGCAAAGCAGCTCAATTTCCCCACTTGACACTATGATAGTTAACTTACGTGGCGTATAAGCGGTGCACCAGATGTCCTTGTGCAGATGGTCTCCATAATAATATATCCCATGGCTGCAAATGCAAGCAAAAGCAGTCAGCATACATCACTGCTGAGCCCTAGAGGGGTGCAGGGGTTATCATAGGGCAGTTCAGGATTTGGGGAATAGAAGAGGGAGACAGAAGCATGCTTCTGAACAGCAGCGGTCCTGATTCTGCCCTACAAGGTCCTTTGCTCAGACTGCTGCCTTGTTATAAACTTCGAGAGTTATCCCAAGTGTGAGGTTTGCAAAGTGTATTTTTAAAATCATTGCGAGATTGAAAGTTGCACAGCTTTGCAACACAGCACACCCCGAGATCTATGATGGAATCTCTGAATATCTGAGAAACGGTCAGAAAAGGTTGAAAAGAACGAGTGACCCATCCTGGTTAATAGGTCCACAACCAAGCAAATCCGAGGTAATCCTTTAAGTGGAGTTTTAAAAAAACCTTGAAATTGTGTGCATGAATATTTCAAGCCGTGAACACAAGCTCCACATATGAATTCATGTTTTTCTTCCATGTTCAACTTTGTATCAATTCTAGTTTCTATCAGACCAGTGCATAACTACTGGCCGATCATGGCACTGCTTCAAAAACATTTGGATTTGTACTGTTCTGAATTCCAGTCTATCGCAGTTCTAGCACCTACAAATCACAGTGTCCTAAAAATAAAGCGAGCTGTGGGGTTGCAATTATATGAAAGAGATTTTCTGGATGACAGCCATATGCATTGGTTTAGGGTTTAGACCGGGGAACTAACACTTGATCAAAATCATCAAATTGATGCGCGTGATCTTTCACGAATTCCACTGGCATATTTGGCATCTCTTAACTTGACAGGCGCACCAGAATCGAGAACAGTCCAGAGTCCTTTAACTCTAAAATATTGTATTTTCCCAGTACCAATCCTACCATCACTTACAAAGGTGGGGGGGCAGGCAAGATATTGGTAGTTAAGCAGAAATGAGACGGAACTCATCCTTGATGAGTCTGGTCTTGGCCCTGAACAACCAATTCCGAGATGCCCTCTAACCGCATAACCTCCCCTCCCCCAAGATAATAGCATAGATCAAATCTTCACACACTCTAGTTAAGAATCGTTTAATCCTTTCTAACTGTGTAGGCCGAGAGATTTAAATAAGACCATTTATAACAGAGGGAAAGAACCTGTCTCTCTTTAACCCCTTAAGTGCTGCCTCGGTGCATTGGCCGACGGCAGCACTACCTCCCCAGTGCTGTGCACGACCATTGGACGTCCATTCAGCACTAGTTCCAATGGACAGCGCAGCACTGGGGAGGAATGTTTAATAGCATCTATGAGGTTAACTCGTCCTGCATTTATAACAAACAGCAACAAGAGTCATTCCATAATCTTCCTCTCTTTGACAAATTCTGTTTAGATAGTGAGATCTATTGTGCCTTCAGTTCAGTGGATTACAAATGACATATACTACAACACACAAGTACAAGGTAAAAACATTTTTAACACAAACCACGGGTGCGTGGCCAAGATAGCGACTTGAACCGACGTTGGACTGCGAGGCTCCCCGGCCCTGAACCCCTCTGAGCCCCTTTTCTGAGCCTGCATCTCCCCAACAGTCCGAGCAAATTCTGCTGCTGCTCGCCTGACCCGGGTGATCCATTCTCGGCCCGCACCGCTCCACCGGAGCCCGCCGGGCCCGCCGCCCGCCAAGACCCCGAGATCAGCTAGAGGGCCGCGTTGTTTTGGCAGCACACGGCGGGAGGGCTAGCGAAGAGCTGCGGCGGTGGGGCTCCGCAGCGGATCTGCAGCGACTGGCGAGGGGGCCTGAAGAGGTGACGAGACCCGGTCTGGGTCGTTAGATCCTGCCCCTGGCGGCCGTGAACACCTGCGAAGGGGGAGGCATGGACAGATGGCCGGCACACAGAAATTGAGGCCCCGGTCCCGGGCCTACATGGAGCGGAGAGCGGGCCCCACAGGTGTCCGAAAGCGGCGAAGGGCCATTTCCAGGGGGCCACACACCATATTACGGACCTCCTGGGTTGTTGCTATGCTCCGCTGCGTGCTGCACTACAGGGACATGCAGGGAGCGGACTGAGGGGCGCGGGGGAGCTGCGAAACTTGAGGCCCAGGCTTCAGGGCCTAAATCATGAACCAATCAGCCAGAGCACCGAGGCTGGAGTGGTTGCCCTGGGGGCTGGGGGAGCCCGGACCACTCTACAACCTACACGACCCTGACATTACCTAGGTAAGGGGGAGTGCACACAGCCTGGGGCCCCCACGACTGACCACTGCCGGGAAGACCCACAGTCGGGTCAAAGCGACCCCCTTGCGCCAGGGGCCTGCTGCTGCCACGCACGCCCCAAACCACTACCCGATACGCACCCTGTCTCTCCCTGCTGCGAGTAAGGGGCATCGCTGATGAGACGCCTGGGACGAGTGCGTGCGACAAGGGTGGTTGCGGAAATTGCGACCCCGGCCTGGGGCCCAGACTGCGCAGTGGAGGTAATGACGGTGACCCATGCGAGAGCCGAGTGCTCGTACTGGCGTGAGGCGGTGTTGGAGACCCAATAGCCCGACCAGCCCGATAGTGGGGACCACGTACGACAGGTAAGGAGGGGCATAGAGGGAGTGGAGGTGCCCAGCAACAAGCCGTCCGCCATACTGGCCGGAAGTGACCGGAGGAGGTCAGAGTGAAAGCGGGGCAACTGCTACAACGCGACACGTCCCTGGTCTGGGGGGCACACATTGAGAGACTGCTCCGGCCCTGGTGGAGTTGCCCCTCTGTCCTGGGGGAGCCCACCCAACACGCCGCGCCAGCTTGCACACACCACAGAATCCTACCCCTCGACATCGGTTCGACTGTGGCGGCATGGCCAACACGAGCCGCAGAGGCGGCCGCACTATTACTGACATGCTGGTTAAGAACACCCAGAAGCGGGAAAAGGCCCATAAAACCCCCCTCGCCAGCGACTGAAGCCAATACTCCGGGACGAGATGAAGGGGGGCCCCCATTATTTATGTATTTATTTATTATTTATTAATACAGTTTATAAAGAGCATACGTTTGCCCGTGGGCGTCTTGGCGTTAAGATTACAACAAAGGATCTCTGAGGGTGGCAGCACATAGCCATGAGGACTCGTTACTGGTTGAACAACCATGTCTTCACTAGTTTCCTAAACTGGAGAAGAGATTGAACCGATCGAATTCTCAGCGGGAGCGAGTTCCAGAGTCTGGCTGCAGACACCGTGAAACGCCTGTCTCCCCAGGTGACCGTCCTGGCACGGGGTACTGCTAGTTGATGCAGTGACATCGATCTCAGTTGTCTTGACGGGCAGTAGGTAGAAAGCTGCTCTTGCAGAAACCTTGGGCCTTGGTTATGAATAGCTTTGAAAGTTAGACAAAGTGATTTAAATTTAATACGGTTTTTTAATTGTTAGCCAGTGAAAGCTTTTGATTGTTTGACTGACTGATTTGAATTTTGGGGTCCTGGAGAGTAATCTTGCTGCCGCGTTTTGAATCATACTAATCATTTGTAGTTTGGAGATTACCCTGGATTGTGCGTTGGCAAATAAGCCATTACAATAGTCAAGAGAAGAGAGCACGAGTGTGCTCACCACTGTTTTTCCCACGCTTTCCGAGAGAAATGGGATGATTTTCCTTATGAGTCTGAGTTTATGATGATCATTTGCCACTGTCTGATTGGGGTGTGCTACAAAATTGAGCTTCTCATCGAGACTATTCCCAAATTTCTGACCCTAGCGGATGGAGTTTGTAAAACTCTTAAGGATGAAGGCCACCACACAGGAGACCATTGTGGGGCGATCTTCCCGAAAATGACTACCTCTGTCTTCTCGGAGTTCAACCTTAGGCAGTTGGCCTGCATCCAGTCTTTAATAGCCAACATACCTTCTTGAAACAGTGCCGCTACCTGTTCCCCATCATTATTGATAGCATAGCAAGCACCAGCTGGCGATCATCAGCATAGGAGGTTAGGCTCATCTGGTAGGTTTTAATAACTCTTGCTAAGTCCAACCCATAGATATTAAACAGTGTTGGACTTAGCGATGAGCCTTGGGGAACCCCACAAGGTAAGGCAAGCTCCGACGATTTAAAAGGTCCCAGCGTTACTGCTTGTGTTCTGCTGTAAAGAAACGAGGTAAGCAGCTCTCTAGCGCTGGATCAGATGCCCAGATTTCCGACACGGTCAATCAAGATGGAGTGATTGACCATGTCGAAGGCCGCCGATAAGTCCAGCATTATAAGGACAGCTGTCCCTCCATGATTTCTGATGGTTCTGATATCATCTGCGGCTTTGATGAGGGCTTTTACGAGGGCCGTCTCAGTGCCGTGGAACTTTCAAAACCTCTCATTACAAAAGCCTTCCTGGAATCCCTCTTCAACACACTGATGGACGACTTCCAGACTCTGAAGCAGGATCTAGCGGGAGGGCAACGTGAATCCGCCGGGATGTCGATGGCCTGGAAGAGCGAGTGGCCTCGATGGAAGAAACAAACCAGGCTCGCAGCGAGGCAATGGAACTACTACTACAAGAGGTCATCCGCCTCCGGGAGCAGCAAGTGGACCTCCAGGCGCACGCAGAAGATCTCGAAAACCGCTCCCAGAGGAATAATATACGGGTCCGGGGAGTGCCATCGAAAGCAGAGGGGAACAGCATCACTTGATACCTACAGGAGCTCTTCGTGAGATTCTTGGTGAGCACGCTGACTTTGTTATTCGCATTGACCGCGCGCACAGGGTTGGTTTGGCGCGGCGTGCACCTGCCCCCCCCGCCGGACATTCTTGCTTATCTCCCTGACTTCCCCCTGAAAGAGCGGATCCTGCAGGAGGCCCAGCGAAAACAACCTCTCAACTTCCAGGGTAACCCCGTGGCCCTTTTCTAGGACCTTTCGGCAATCACGCCCCAGAAGAGGAAGGCCTTCCAAATAGCCACGACATTCCTGGGAGATAATGGGTTGGCCTACTCATGGGGTCACCCTTTCCGTTTAATCTTCAAATGGAAGGGGGAGTTGCATCAGCTCTATTCACTCCGGGACACATGTGCTCTGCTGGGAATAGATTTACCAGTGGATGAGCAACCAGGGGAATCCTCACCAGGGCGGTCGCAGGAGGGACCTACGCGAAATTCCCACGGCGAGTGGCAACGAGTAAGGAAGCGTCGCACCCCCAAAATGGGCCTTAAACCCGACCTAGCGACCATGGCCCAGGAAAAGGCTGCGGCCATACAGGAGGTGGTCAAAGACACAACGGCCCCACCATGAAGCACTCCGGCAAGTGGATTTGTGTGCATCGCTTTGCATTCCTGAAAGTGGGGGGGTGGGCGGGGGGGCCACAGGGGTCGCCACTGCCACACACTCCTCCACATAAAGACTCTACAGGCCTGAACTGTGTTTTAATAGGCCTGGGACAATGGTTTATTCTTGGGGGTTCCTAGTTGGGGTTCGGGAGTGGGGGAGGGGGCGGGAGGGAGGTTTGGGATGGGAGAGAAGGGGGTTACGTTGAAGGGGGTGGGCTCTGGTGTGACCCATTGCAGACAACGCAAGCGAGGTGACACAGCTCATGATGGCTAGAAACGAAGGGGCACCCACCAGCAACTCCCAGGCGACGGTTCCCACTATGCAGGTTATCTCCCTCAATGTTAAGGGGCTTAACAACCCCATTAAACGTAGGACCGTCCTATCCTTTTTAGAAAACTCCGGGGCGGAGACCTGCCTCTTACAAGAAACACACTTACTACCCAGGGATTGGCATTGCATCCGGTCTAGGGCATTTCCGACACAACAATACTCCTCCACCACAGAGAAGAAGGCGGGGGTGGCCATTCTGTTTGTGCATCACTTTAGGGGTGTGGTGGGAGACACGGTCGCAGAAATCAAAGGGAGGCTACTTGCATATAGAATACAGCTGGGAGGGTGGTCAGCCGTGATAGGCTCAAAATATGCACCAAACACCAACCAGGAGTCCTTTCTCACCGGGACCTTGGCGGATACTCTTGCTCACAACATCAACTTCACGCTAGTTGGGGGCGACATTAATTTAGTAATGGACACCCACAGAGACAGGTCAGGTCGGAGATATAGTTCCACGGGTGCGATCTCCAAAGAGGGGGGGTGATGACTAGAGAGCAGGGGGTTCGTAGACATGTGGCGGTCACAACACCCAAACACCCCGGGATACACATTCTACTGCCATGTACATCACATGTACGCCCGAATAGACAACTTTTTGGGATCCACGGAGGTGGCGGCCTTGGTCACGGAGACTGAGATCATCCCCGCGGCACTCTCTGACCACAACGCGCTAGCGGTACACATTCGGATTCCCAGACCAAAGATGCAGATGGGCTTAGCGATGGGGGCAGCAACACAACATATATTGTCACTATGGGGCTCTACGCGGATACCCACACACACTGGGTGGCTTCACAAGCTTTGGTATTCAATGGGCATGGAAAGAATACAGGCCTCCCTAACTCAGACGCAAGACACATTCCTCAAAACTTGGCAACCCCTGGTTGCTTTACTGGCCGATGAATTCAATGAGCTCACTTGTCCGAAATACTTCAGTGTCCTGCGTCTGGCTGATGAATTCCAGAAATCCGATGGGAACTCTGCTTCCGACACCTCAGTGCGCTAGACTGGCACATAGTCCTTCTGCAATTGCTCACACCGGGGGGGGGGGGGGGGGAGGGCTGGGTGGGCAAGGGGTATGGGGTTGGGGTGTTGGGTTCCAGGGGGGGGGGGGTGTGCACTGTTGGGGTTGTTTGGGACGAGGCCGTTCCGCATCCAGTCCACACCCGCCCACATGGACACATTTCCTTACCCAGACTCTCAGGCTCCTTAGGGGGTGGGGGGCTACGAGTCTGAAAGGGGGCAAGCCCCCCGACACGCATGTTGTCCGACTGCTGTTAAATCTTTCTTGTTTGAAATGCAATAAAAATGATTTAAATAAAAAAAAATTAACAATTTGATGCGTCACTAATACATCATTTGGGACTGCTGGAGCAGAAATCAGTTTAAATAAATACTCAGTTAACCATCAAACGGGTAGATTCCCGTTTGTGGACCCCCGTTTGTGGACTCTTGAGATCCGATGGAACTTTTTGCCGTTGTATTAGAGAAGATTAGGAAAAACTCATCACATAAATTATAATCAAAATCTCTATTTTAAATTCTTACAGTAAAGATAATTTGGGTAAACGTTCCAAGGGTTTAAAGTTGTGAAATCTTTTTAACAAATCATTTTTACTCAAAGTCATGAGTTGTATTCAGTTTAGTTTCAGTAAATCATTTATTAGCAGAAATCAAGAATAAAAATTGGTTAATTAGTAATTCATAAGAAATGCATTAAGTGTGTTCCTTGAAGGAAACAATCCCAAGTCTTAAGAATCCGGCAAAAAGGTGTCTGTTAAAACCCATCAAGAGCTAAAGTTCGAGAGAGTGAGAGATCAAGCATGAAGCTCACAAATCAGTTAAAAAAATCATTAAAAAATCTAAGCAGAACTTCCCAAAAAGAGACATTCAGGAATTTCAGTAAAGACTCAGAACAGGGAATAACGCTGGGTAAATGGGGTCTGGATAAGTCATAAAGACAAGCAGTATAATGGTTCTGAAGATGGCAAGAGTAAATTGCATAATGACATTAAACTACTCTAGGAATGCACACTATTATAAACAGTTGAAAACAAAGTTGCAGTTAAAGTTGTATCTTCTCCTCCTCTTGTCCAATCAGCTTTCAGCGCTCTCCTAGGAACGGCACCACTTGTCTTCTCCTCACATGAATACAATAGCTCACAAACAGAAACGTTAAACTTGTTACCTCGAAGTGACAACTTAGATTCTTGCGGAACATTTTCTCATGTGAGATTTCTTTTCTCACATGTCTAACTACATGTCTAATCTTCTAAAAATATCAACGTGTACATTTTGCTTTCACTATTCTATGTAAATGCTGGAACATCTTTATAACAAAAGGAAATATTTCCACGCAACATCATCCGATGGAAATAAAACAAGCATGTCGAAAGGGGTCTCATTCAGTTTAAATGCTGTATTTTCAATGAGATTTTATTCATTTTTTTACAAAACGACAATTTCTAATCAAACATTTAGCAGTCTTCTTTGTGTAAGTACAAACATTTTGCAGAGTTATGTGAAAACCTTTGTGTAACTTTTTATTGAAAGAAAAATATAATCATTGGGGTGTCAAGAATTAAACATTTTATGTGTATTTCAGCAAAACTAGTCAAACTACTTTCAGGCAAAAGTCAGCTTTAGCCATTTGAGGCCCAATATGAGTGAATAGGACTATTCGGTGCAATTTCTACATTTTAAAAGCATTTTAGTTTCAATAAAGCTTGCATGTTAATTCTGTACATGTATTTTAGCTTTGTTATTTGTCAGGAACTGGAGCTGGGTTATGTGTTTGACTCGCTGAGACTAGCTCCGTTGGTGTGCTGGCTTAAAACCTGGCTTAATCCAGATATAACACTGAATTATCAGATTTTGCGGGATTGTGTTAACCTGGATAAAGCCAGTAGTATCCCGTGGTTGTCCTACGTTAAGCTTTTGTTTTTTAAACAGGGGAGTCCTGAACTTTTGAATTCTCCTGAAGGAATTAAAAAAGAAGACGTGAAGTGGGTTAAATCTCAATATTTGAATTTATTGGTGATGGATCGTGAAGAGCAGGAGCTATAGAAACCCCAGGTTAGGGCTTACTATTTGATAAAATCCTCCTTGTTAATTGAGCCTTATCTGAGAATTGTGACCTAGCCTTTCCATCGCTGGCTCCTGATCAGTTTCCGTTTTAATTTATTTCACTTCTCACTGGGTAACCTGCCGGGGTGATGTAAACCAGAGGATGTGGCCCTGTGTCAGTGCGACAATCACTCATCACTGGATACATTGCATTTCATGATGCTTTAGGTTATCATAATGAAATTCGCAGGAAGATTTTAGTCCCTTTACTGAAAGGTAAAGGCTTTGTACAGGTTAGACCAGCATTGCTTTACCTTCAAATGCGTAGAAATACCTGGGACATCTTTAATATTGCCTGTTTTCTTGTTGCTGCTGTGCGTCTTAGGAAAAGAAGATAGCCTACGTTAAACCATGTATAAAACCTCTATTTTATATTTTAAGTACATTATGTTCATTTGATATATTATGTTTTAATCCTGATGAATTAGATTAATAACGTTGTTTTTATCTCTTTTTAATATCGCTCATATGTATTTATTGCTAATAGGATAGTATTTATTGTATATTGTGTTCTGTACTTTTATGATTGTAAATAATTGAATAAAGTGGATTGACTGACTGTCGCTTTATTTAAAAGTGCGTCTACAGGACTGTATTACAAAGTGTCAGCCCATCATTCTGGGTGGCACAGCTTCCCCTCTGCTTTTTCAATTATTGTCTGAGAGGCTGAGCAAATCCCAGTAAAACACCCTGCTATAAGTGAAGGTTCCTTCCTGGTAAGCTGTAGTCAGGCAGCCAGTTTACATAGCTTAACAGGTTGAGGGTATACAGGCATATGCATCAACATTCGGTAATACACGTCGGTAATAGCGAAAAATAACGAATCGCTATTAAGGACATGCAAACCGCGATGCATCAAACAAATCTGTAAAATTTACCGATTCGGTAAAAATCGCTATTAAATAGCGAAACTTCACCCGCATGAGTAGCAAATACCGAGTTAGCTAATACCGGTTCGGTATTAGTGATTCCGGTATTAGCGATTTCGGTAATAGCGAAAACGGGCAATTTACGCGACGCATCGGATGCGGCCCGATGACATCACAACCAGGAAGTAAGACAGCCACGCTGCATTCTGTGTTACGGAGTTGCACTGAGGAGGAGGCAGAGCACAGGAGCTGAGGACCAAGAGTGAACCTGTAGCGACCAGGACAAGGCAAGTAGGAGAAGATGGAGAAGGAGGCCCCCCAGCAGGGAAAGGAGACACACCGAAAGCGCAAAAGGAAGTTCTCTGATAAGGAGCTGGAAAACCTCATCGAGTGTGTCACCAGCAACAATAACAGACTGTTTGGCAAATTGCCCCTGAAGGTGCCAGAGGCTGAAAAGCGCAAGATGTGGCTGCGCATCAAGGACAAGGTAAATGCCTGCGGAGTCACCCACCGCAGCATCGATGACCTAAAAAAACGGTGGTATGACCTAAGGAGGAGGGCCAAGGAGAAGATTGCGCAGAGGGTCAAGGATGCAGATGGCACAGGAGGGGGCACATCCAACGTGACGCCAAACACTGTCCTGGAGGATCTAGTGGAGTCCACCATAGAACGGGAAGCTGTTGTGGGGGTCACACGTCTGGACACCTCTGGTGCTGCAGAAGGAGGACAAGGTAAGAAGCATGGCAGCATAACAATGCAGCGTGTAGTAAGTCCCTGCCCAATCCCCCATGCCAGACCCAGTGCCCATGTAGTGTTGCCCTAAACACATACCCTCACCAAAGTGTTGCACCATGGGAGTTGTAGTACATACATGAATGGGTGCATGCCAGAGCACGGAGATTAATACTGCAGCTAAGGGCCAATTGTCAGACAGAAAATGTAATTTATTGTGAGATGCCACTGCTATTTCAACATAATAGACCATGATTATAACTATGCACTGTTTCACACACAGATGCATCCCCCTACGATTCAGACGACAGTGCCCGCCTCGTCATCTCAGAGACGCCAGTGTTGTCAGAAGCCGAGTGCTCACATAGAGCTGAAGACATGTCCTCCCTTCACCACCACGGCGGTCGACACCTCCACCATCCATGCAGTCCAAGGCACCACCACCACCAACAGCTCCAACCTCGCAGTCCAAGACACCACCACCACCAACCTCGCAGTCCAAGACACCACCACCACCACCAACCTCGCAGTCCAAGACACTACCAACAACAACACAACCACCACCAGTGCGGGCCACTCCGCAGAGCCGCAGAGCTGTAGTTCCCTCCCTGCCCCTGATGGAATCTGATCACAGTTCAGCACCCCCAAATGTTCCACGCCAGGCTGTCGTCACTCCAGCCAGCCAAACATCATCACGACAGCGCATCAGGCAGAGGGCTGTGAACCCGGCTCGTGGTGCTGCAAGACCAGCCGATCTGTCCGGAGGGTACGGAGTTGTGGAGGCCCGGATGCTGCGTGTCCAGCGCTTGCAGGGGAGACACATGGGTGCCATGAAACTCTCCATGACCAAGCTATGCAACAAACTTAGCAAGATGACAGACGCTATGCGTGAGCACACCACTGCCGTAGCTGCCGGCAACAATGACATTAAGCTGTGCCTGCAAGAACTCACACGTGCCGTAGTGGCAGACCAACAGAGTGAGCGCCGTCGCCACAGGCAGATCATGCTGGCAGTGACTTCAACCAACAAGGCCATCGAAAAGCTCTGCAACACCACGGCTGTGCTGTCCCGCAGGTCCGTGTCCCTGCAAGTGGACCTAGGTCATTACTGTGGGGATGTGGCAAAGGCCCTTGAGAGGGTGACCACCGCAGTGGAGCAAATGCAGCCTGGGTCAGCCAGTGTCAGTATGCTGGGGGCGGAAGAGGGGAGTGAGGCAGCCTCCAGTGTCAGCAGCGTCTCCCTATCAGACACCAACGGGAGGAGGCGCAGTGGCCGCAATGCAACTGCCACAGACTCCCATCGAGTAGAAGTCGAGGAGTCACAAGACAAGAGACTGGGGGTACGCGGCAAACGCAAGTGAACATGTGACTGAGTTACACTGTCCTTGGTGACGTAACCATGGCCAGACCAAAGTGCTGCACGCATCACCCGTACTGAGGACGTGCTATTTGAGTTTGACTTTTACTGCAGAAGCAGCATGTTTTAGTTTTGTTTCTCTGCACCACTCAGGTTTCCATGCCCATTAAACCCTTGCAAATCGAGCCCTGCTGTCAAGTCTCTCTCTCTTACCTGTCTCAGAAATGATTCCGTGTGATGTATGTCCGCCTCCGTTGCCCTTCAGCTGTGTTGGGCACATGCGCCTGTCGGTGTTGGGGGGTGGTTGCTGTGCACGCAGTTCATCCTCTCCGTCCACCTCTATGGGTATCCCCCTGCGTGTGGCGATGTTGTGCAGGATAACACACACAGCAATGATCTGGCAGCAGGTCACTGGGTCGTACTGCAAGGCACCTCCAGTCTTGTGCAGTATACGGAAGTGGCTCTTGAGGATGCCAAATGTACGCTCAACCACATTCCTTGTGCTTATGTGTGCTCTGTTGTAGCACTGCTCTTGTGGTGTCGCTGGGTTCAGGTAGGGAGTGAGTAGATATTCACGCAATGCGTATGCGCTGTCACCTGCAGGATGGGGAGAGAATGGACATCAGCATGATTGTACATTTACATGTGGGGATGGAGTGGGTGGAGAGTACGATGATGCATCAATATGTACCTAGTAGGTGTCCCTCTCCAAATTCACCGTTGATCAGGCGCCTGTGGAGGCCACAGTGACGGAATATATAGGCGTCGTGTGTGCTCCCGAGAATTGGGCAACAAGGTCCGTAATTATGTACTTGGCATTGCACACCACCTGCACATTTAGAGAGTGATATGACTTCCGGTTGCGGAAAATGTATTCGGTGGCTGATGGAGGACAGATGGGGACATGAGTGCAGTCAACACACCCTATGACATGGGGGAATTGTGCCACCTGGTAGAATTCCCGTTTGGTGCGGGTCAGCTGCTGCGGGGTTTTGGGGAAGGTGATGGGCGATTAATTAATGTCGATTCAGAAAAGGGGGTGGTGATGAACAGAGTGTCTAAATTAAACAGACCACTCTTACCCAGTCCAAAGATCAGGGCTTGATCCATCACCGTTATTTATCTCACTGCCCCATCCCAGCTCAGAACCTGGCTATATGCAAATCAGTCTGTCCCTGTCCCAGTGCATCATGGGAACAGGGCAGACTAAACTACCAAGCCAATTCTTCACCAGAAAGGAAACAAGCTACCGGGGACCGGTTTCTGGCATTTCAGCCGACTTCGGCCCGGCTTGCTTGAATCCTGATGGAGCAGTAAGAAAGGGACTCATGTCTGAGTATACCCTGCCACACCTATAGTGGCCAAAAACGATTCAGAAAAGGGGGTGGTGATGAACAGAGTGTCTGAATTAAACAGACCACTCTTACCCAGTCCAAAGATCAGGGCTTGATCCATCACCGTTATTTATCTCACTGCCCCATCCCAGCTCAGAACCTGGCTATATGCAAATCAGTCTGTCCCTGGCCCAGTGCATCATGGGAACAGGGCAGACTAAACTACCAAGCCAATTCTTCACCAGAAAGGAAACAAGCTACCGGGGACCGGTTTCTGGCATTTCAGCCGTCTTCGGCCCGGCTTGCTTGAATCCTGATGGAGCAGTGAGAAAGGGACTCATGTCTGAGTATACCCTGCCACACCTATAGTGGCCAAAAACGATTCAGAAAAGGGGGTGGTGATGAACAGAGTGTCTGAATTAAGCAGACCACTCTTACCCAGTCCAAAGATCAGGGCTTGATCCATCATCGTTATTTATCTCACTGCCCCATCCCAGCTCAGAACCTGGCTATATGCAAATCAGTCTGTCCCTGGCCCAGTGCATCATGGGAACAGGGCAGACTAAACTACCAAGCCAATTCTTCACCAGAAAGGAAACAAGCTACCGGGGACCGGTTTCTGGCATTTCAGCCGTCTTCGGCCCGGCTTGCTTGAATCCTGATGGAGCAGTGAGAAAGGGACTCATGTCTGAGTATACCCTGCCACACCTATAGTGGCCAAAAACGATTCAGAAAAGGGGGTGGTGATGAACAGAGTGTCTGAATTAAACAGACCACTTTTACCCAGTCCAAAGATCAGGGCTTGATCCATTACCGTTATTTATCTCACTGCCCCATCCCAGCTCAGAACCTGGCTATATGCAAATCAGTCTGTCCCTGGCCCAGTGCATCATGGGAACAGGGCAGACTAAACTACCAAGCCAATTCTTCACCAGAAAGGAAACAAGCTACCGGGGACCGGTTTCTGGCATTTCAGCCGTCTTCGGCCCGGCTTGCTTGAATCCTGATGGAGCAGTGAGAAAGGGACTCATGTCTGAGTATACCCTGCCACACCTATAGTGGCCAAAAACGATTCAGAAAAGGGGGTGGTGATGAACAGAGTGTCTGAATTAAACAGACCACTCTTACCCAGTCCAAAGATCAGGGCTTGATCCATCACCGTTATTTATCTCACTGCCCCATCCCAGCTCAGAACCTGGCTATATGCAAATCAGTCTGTCCCTGGCCCAGTGCATCATGGGAACAGGGCAGACTAAACTACCAAGCCAATTCTTCACCAGAAAGGAAACAAGCTACCGGGGACCGGTTTCTGGAATTTCAGCCGTCTTCGGCCCGGCTTGCTTGAATCCTGATGGAGCAGTAAGAAAGGGACTCATGTCTGAGTATACCCTGCCACACCTATAGTGGCCAAAAACGATTCAGAAAAGGGGGTGGTGATGAACAGAGTGTCTGAATTAAACAGACCACTCTTACCCAGTCCAAAGATCAGGGCTTGATCCATCACCGTTATTTATCTCACTGCGGGAGCTTGTTTCCTTCCCAGTGTAAGAATTGGCTTCTCTAGTTTGGTTTGTCCTGTTCCCATCATGGAACGGACTAATTTGCATACAGCCAGGTTCTGAAACTGGGATGGTGCAGTGAGCTAAAAAACGGTGTTGGATCTAGCCCTGATCTTTTGACTGGGTGAGAGCTTTCTGCTTAATTCAGAGACTCTGTCCCTCACCACCCCTTTTTGTAAATAGATTAATTAATGTCAGCATGGCCTCTAGGAACCGGTGGAAGAAGCGTGATAAAGCGCTTTGCGACACGCCTCCAGTCTCAGCTATTACCCCCGGGAAGCTTCCAGACGCAAGCAGGTGCAGGCAGCATAGGACGTGCACATGGGCTGGTATGGCGTGGGTCCTACGGGTCTCGTGCTGCAGTAATGGGACCAGGTCTGCTATTGGGCGCATTATCATGGCACAGTTCAGTCTATACTTGTCGTAGACCTGTTCCTCGGTCTGTCCCAGCAAAGTGATGCGCACCCTGAAGATCCTGTCCTGGATCATCCTCCTGCGCTGGCCCTGGGAGTTGATCCTCCTCCTCCTAGCAACCACGTACAGGGCAGCCATTTTGGAAGACATGTGGGGTTTCCCAGGGCTTTTTTGAAGGGTTACTGATTGAGTGCACCTGCAGTAGTAGGGGGTTGTAATTTTTTTTTCTGTCCTTCCGTTTACTTTACCTCCTGATTGTGATTCCCCTTAATTTGCTCAGGCTAAATAGCGATTTTTGGGTTTTTCGGTATTAGCGAGTTTTCATGCATACCATTGCGATTCGTTATTACCGATTCGGTATTTCCAATGGCCGCTTTGGGGGTCGGTAATTCTGACTGTCTGTTTAGCGATTCGGTATTTTACCGCGGGGGGTTATTAGCGATTCTTTATTTTTTTGCGATTAATTGTTTGATGCATAGAATTTTCTGGATTTGCGTTCGGTATCGCCCTGTTTTACCGATTCGCAGTTTTACCGGGAGGTATTTTCGTTGATGCATCTGCCAGATAGTGAGGAGTTTACAGGCTACTTAGTACAATATCCCACCAGGAGCAGCATCCTCTCAGCTGGATGTATGGCTTTACAACGCGTGCTATTACACCGCGTGCCGTTACAACGTGTTTTTTTAACGCAAGTCTTTACCACGACTTGCGTTGGAGGGGGTGTGGACTTAGGAATTTTTTAATTTACTATTCCAACACCAGACTATGTACAGTAGGGAAGGTGCTGGATAGTAAATAAAAAAATTCCTTGTCCTGCAGCGCCCTCCAGCGCAAGTCGTGATAACGACTTGCGTTTTAAAAACCTCGTTGTAACGGCATGCGGTGTAACAGCCGCGCCGTAAAGGCTGTTCCTCTCTCAGCTCAGCCTACTCTCTTACTACCATCCATCATTCCACTAACCAATACTCTATGACATCATAGACTTGGTTGAGCAGACCAAGTAAGCAGGGTAGTGAAGCAGGGAAGACATTATATACACAGCAAATTATAACATAGACATTTACCATTTCAGGGTCAGGCAGCCAGGCGCTTTACGTGCACTAAAGGGGAGGCGCCAGGCAGCCTTAGGCTAAGTTTGCAGGGCCAATGCTTTCACAGCCCTGAGTGCAATGATGCCACTAGCTAAGAAAAGTCCTGCAAAGATGCTTCTCATGATGAGCGGAAGAATCATTGACAGAGTAAGACCTGAGTGCTTCAGGTCTCAGCCCTAAAGTGCACAGGGCTGACTGTCTATCAGTGACGACTCACATTAGTTTCCCATAACTCGTCACAGAGTGGGGTGGGATCAGCAAGTTTCACTAACCCCATCCCACTCATCAGTGATTAGTTAGGCAAGCTTCTCCTCTCATGGACAACCCTTGACAAGGTTAGCCAATGATAGGAGAAGGCTTCCTCCAAAGCTTACCTCCAAAGCCTATAGCTGCTCTTTGGCCATAGTGCTTCCTCCTGCCTGCCACCCGTGAGGCCTGACGTCACTGCTGTGGCACGGCAAGTGCTGTATTGAATGTTTGCATGCATGAATATTTGTGTATTTGCGTCTGTGTGCTGTAAACAGGTGAGTGCAAATGTGAATGTCTCTGCTTGTGTGTGGATTTATGTGAACGGGTAAGGGTGTGTGACTGCTTGTGAATACTAGAGCGTGTGCTTGAGAATGGATGGGTAAGAGTATGTGTGCGTGAGTGTTTGTGGATAAAAGTATGCGTGTATATGTTCATGGGTGTGAGTATGTACTTGTGTTTCCGCTCATTACTACTTCAAGTTACCACCCACCTTGCCATTACATGTGTGATTCCGATGTCTGCAGAAACAAAAATATCCAACTGTATCTGAAGTATGACTTTAATGAGTGGCAACCCCCTTTTTGCATACTGCGACCTCAAGGCCATTTCACACACAAAAACAGAGAAAACGTGCAGCTCTGGGCAATAAATATCTTTAAAGAATACATTTTTAAACAATAATACAAAAAAGGAAAACATTAACCATCACCAGCTCATTCATTCACATCTTTCACTCATCCCTCCACGCTGGGGCCAAAGTGCCCCATCCATGTAATTGCAATTCTTCTCTTTACCAACAACAGCAGATGCAGGAAGTTAAACTCCATTTTATTTACCCTTATGGCTGTTGATTAATTCCCACAAGATGATGGACGGAATGTTGCTCACTAAGCCACTGGAGTCAAGGTATCCTGGCTGAAGACGGCTGATAGCCAGAAACCTGTCCTAGGATGCTTGATTCCGGTTCAGGGAAGACATGGCTTGGCAGTTCGGGCTGGACTATATCCATGAGGCACAGGGTCAGACTGATTTGCATATGGCCATGTCTGAACTGGGGTGGCTTGGTGAGCAAAATAACGATGGATTAAACCCAGATCTGTGACTGAGGGTGAATGTTTTGCCATTGTGCAACATTCCGTCCATCATTTTGTTTGTTTTGTTGTCGATTATTTCCCAGCAAGCAAGCAATCGGGTCCACCACAACCGGAATTCTCACTATCGTGGCCACTCGTGCCACAACAGACGCCCAGAAGGGGTACACCAGAGGGCAGTACTATGCTAGGTGCAAGAAGGTTGGCACAGGAGCCTGACATCTGCGACAACCACAGGTTTTTATTGGGATCCATTCTATTGTGCAGCACCGGTTTCACCTATGTATGGTGCAAGCTGTGATATATTAACTTAAACCTGGCATTGCGAAAAACTGACTTGACCAGTGCACAGTACCTGCAACATTGAGCACCCTCGGGGGAACCCACAACTCCTCTTCCCAAACTGCCCTGGAAGGAAAAAGAATTGCGCTCAATCAGCTGCCATGGCTTTACAGAGATGAGGAACTAAGGAACAGGCCACCCACTAGCACAAACTCCTCCTGAAACAGGAGCGGTGTGGACAGGGCAGCAGGTCTGTGCTGGAGTCATTCACATTTTGCCTCTGCCCACTACAGCATACGGCATGAGACCATGGGACAGTTACTTAAGCCATTGGTTAACTAACTTAACTTTAATCAACTGCATTTTGCTCTTTCAAAAGGAGCACATTTGCACTCTTCAGTGTCCATGTTTTTGTTTTTAATTCATGCTTTATTAAGAAAAGAAGAGAGATAAAAAGACGTAAACCCACAGATTAATAATTACCTAATTAGGAATGAGGACTAACCCTGGCCACGGGTCAGTTTGGAAGACGGGGACAAGAACCCTCAAGGAATGGAATACCAGAATGCGAGCAGGTACAGCTCACGGACAGTCAGGACAGGATACCCCTCAGGTTTGGGTCAGGGCTGGGCTCACCAAGGTACGACCAACACCCACAGCTTCGGATGCAATGCCTGCGTTACCCCTCTCTGCAAGTAATCCGCCAGTAACCCCGATTGGGTTTTCGAATTTCCCCAGCAAAGTGCTTCGCCAGCACTTAGGACTATTTCCACCCCTAGGGCTTGTGGAAAAATATGGACAGAGTGCTCCGCAGCACTCTAGATTGAGCACCTATAGAGTTCGTAGGGTCAGTGACAGGTCTGCTACTCGGACAAGTCGGACAATTTTCCTAAGCTACACTAGGCCAGTTATACGGTTTGGGGACCCTTAGACCACCCACAATTGTTGCAAGTGACAGTTTCTCACGTTATGATTGGTCAGGAGAGGTGATCTGGTCATTGTCACCTCCTAGAATTTCATGTTCACATCATTATTATTTAATTTTGCATACCCGCCCCTTGGGTTCACGTTCCCAGGCATAGGAATACAGAAGACAATACAAGTGCATAGCATATAGCAACAGTGTTGCTTCGGTCAAGGTAGAATTCAGTCTCCTGGAGAAGGGTTCCCAGGCGCATCGGGCTTCAGGAGCCAGCTGGCTTGTCTTAGCTTCTGCGCAGTGAGGTTTCTCCCATGTCACGTGACAGGGTTCAGAAGAGCTTCAAGTATGGCGTAGCTCCCGTTTTCCCCAGAGATGCGGTACATGAAAAGTAAGCGAGAACAAATTAAAATCACACGAAAAGATGATTACACTGTACACCATTAAACTTCACTGCACCCCTTACATTGTAATATCTATAGCATTAAAGTTTAGTGCAAAAAGACAGATTGGCTGAAGCAGCGGTTGCAAGCAGGGAGCGTGGTGAGAGACAAGCGGCCATTTTTGCATCAGTGCGCATGAGCAATACAATCCCTCCAAAATGCGAGTGCGTCACATCACATGGGTATGACCGACGCATGCGCAGACTGGATTTCTGCGAAGCAGCCATTTCCATAGTGCTAGCATTGTTAGGATGAAAAGACACACAGGCAAGCCTCTCGGGGACTCCCGCGTTTTTTGGGAAAATGCTAAATAAACGATGGACAGTTGGATTAATATGATTATAAGATAGGCGAGGTACATGAATAAGAGCAAGTCGCTTTACGTGCGAATCCTTGCTCCATCATAAGGAGTGACGCAGCATGTTAGGAATAGGCATTCCTAACCATTGCTGGAGTTGCGTCATGCTTGCAACACGACTCCAGCAATGCGCTGCCTTTACTTAAGAAGATGCATTCCTGGCCAGGGCTGGACTGGAAATTAAAACAAGCCCTGGGAAAACAATCAGTGAGCCCCCTTGCAGGAAAATGAAAATGCCAGCGTGCAGAATGGTCTCTCTAGCCTTAACCCTGGCTAGCTGATTCCTGGCACTGGAACTGGACTGCACTTGGACATCATTAAGCACCTGGCAAAATCAAACTGGTACATGAAGCAACACACCATGACCACATGAGCAATTAGATTACCGGTACGAAGAATAGACCGCAAACTGAGCACATCCACAATTTCAAAAACTAGCCAAACTTACTTTCGGAGAATTTACAATGAAAAAGGAGTCTTGTCACCATTGAACTATTTTGCTTCAGCAGTGCTGGCATCTCTACACCTTGAGTTGAGATCCTTTAAGAACTAGAATACTTTTGTTTACACATAAAGCAATCCAGCTTGCGATGAGACCATTGGCCAGTTTTAGTGGTGCCTACAAACCGGAAACATCTTGAATTCAGAGCATGACTGTGCATGAAAATGAGAAAACTGTCCCCCATTCTTTTTAACTGTTGGGAAATGTAAACTGATAATGATGCAGGGATGTGTGCATACCATCTGGCCTTCCCTGAAAATCTAGGTGTTCATTTTAGAAAGCAAGGAAAGGAAAAAGCAGACAAATGATAGACAACGCTGATCAGATTAGTGGAAAGCATACCAAGTTGGGCTTAGTTTGAAAACTTTTCTTCAGCAAAGCAGCTCAATTTCCCCACTTGACACTATGATAGTTAACTTACGTGGCGTATAAGCGGTGCACCAGATGTCCTTGTGCAGATGGTCTCCATAATAATATATCCCATGGCTGCAAATGCAAGCAAAAGCAGTCAGCATACATCACTGCTGAGCCCTAGAGGGGTGCAGGGGTTATCATAGGGCAGTTCAGGATTTGGGGAATAGAAGAGGGAGACAGAAGCATGCTTCTGAACAGCAGCGGTCCTGATTCTGCCCTACAAGGTCCTTTGCTCAGACTGCTGCCTTGTTATAAACTTCGAGAGTTATCCCAAGTGTGAGGTTTGCAAAGTGTATTTTTAAAATCATTGCGAGATTGAAAGTTGCACAGCTTTGCAACACAGCACACCCCGAGATCTATGATGGAATCTCTGAATATCTGAGAAACGGTCAGAAAAGGTTGAAAAGAACGAGTGACCCATCCTGGTTAATAGGTCCACAACCAAGCAAATCCCAGGTAATCCTTTAAATGGAGTTTTAAAAAAACCTTGAAATTGTGTGCATGAATATTTCAAGCCGTGAACACAAGCTCCACATATGAATTCATGTTTTTCTTCCATGTTCAACTTTGTATCAATTCTAGTTTCTATCAGACCAGTGCATAACTACTGGCCGATCATGGCACTGCTTCAAAAACATTTGGAGTTGTACTGTTCTGAATTCCAGTCTATCGCAGTTCTAGCGCCTACAAATCACAGTGTCCTAAAAATAAAGCAAGCTGTGGGGTTGCAATTATATGAAAGAGATTTTCTGGATGACAGCCATATGCATTGGTTTAGGGTTTAGACCGGGGAACTAACACTTGATCAAAATCATCAAATTGATGCGAGTGATCTTTCACGAATTCCACTGGCATATTTGGCATCTCTTAACTTGACAGGCGCACCAGAATCGAGAACAGTCCAGAGTCCTTTAACTCTAAAATATTGTATTTTCCCAGTACCAATCCTACCATCACTTACAAAGGTGGCGGGCAGGCAAGATATTGGTAGTTAAGCAGAAATGAGACGGAACTCATCCTTGATGAGTCTGGTCTTGGCCCTGAACAACCAATTCCGAGATGCCCTCTAACCGCATAACCTCCCCTCCCCCAAGATAATAGCATAGATCAAATCTTCACATACTCTAGTTAAGAATCGTTTAATCCTTTCTAACTGTGTAGGCCGAGAGATTTAAATAAGGTTCTCTAACAAGACCATTTATAACAGAGGGAAAGAACCTGTCTCTCTTTAACTCGTCCTGCATTTATAACAAACAGCAACAAGAGTCATTCCATAATCTTCCTCTCTTTGACAAATTCTGTTTAGATAGTGAGATCTATTGTGCCTTCAGTTCAGTGGATTACAAATGACATATACTACAACACACAAGTACAAGGTAAAAACATTTTTAACACAAACCACGGGTGCGTGGCCAAGATAGCGACTTGAACCGACGTTGGACTGCGAGGCTCCCCGGCCCTGAACCCCTCTGAGCCCCTTTTCTGAGCCTGCATCTCCCCAACAGTCCGAGCAAATTCTGCTGCTGCTCGCCTGACCCGGGTGATCCATTCTCGGCCCGCACCGCTCCACCGGAGCCCGCCAGGCCCGCCGCCCGCCAAGACCCCGAGATCAGCTAGAGGGCCGCGTTGTTTTGGCAGCACACGGCGGGAGGGCTAGCGAAGAGCTGCGGCGGTGGGGCTCCGCAGCGGATCTGCAGCGACTGGCGAGGGGGCCTGAAGAGGTGACGAGACCCAGTCTGGGTCGTTAGATCCTGCCCCTGGCGGCCGTGAACACCTGCGACGGGGGAGGCACGGACAGATGGCCGGCACACAGAAATTGAGGCCCCGGTCCCGGGCCTACATGGAGCGGAGAGCGGGCCCCACAGGTGTCCGAAAGCGGCGAAGGGCCATTTCCAGGGGGCCTCACACCATATTACGGACCTCCTGGGTTGTTGCTATGCTCCGCTGCGTGCTGCACTACAGGGACGTGCAGGGAGCGGACTGAGGGGCGCGGGGGAGCTGCGAAACTTGAGGCCCAGGCTTCAGGGCCTAAATCATGAATCAATCAGCCAGAGCACCGAGGCTGGAGTGGTTGCCCTGGGGGCTGGGGGAGCCCGGACCACTCTACAACCTACACGACCCTGACATTACCTAGGTAAGGGGGAGTGCACACAGCCTGGGGCCCCCACGACTGACCACTGCCGGGAAGACCCACAGTCGGGTCAAAGCGACCCCCTTGCGCCAGGGGCCTGCTGCTGCCACGCACGCCCCAAACCACTACCCGATACGCACCCTGTCTCTCCCTGCTGCGAGTAAGGGGCATCGCTGATGAGACGCCTGGGACGAGTGCGTGCGACAAGGGTGGTTGCGGAAATTGCGACCCCGGCCTGGGGCCCAGACTGCGCAGTGGAGGTAATGACGGTGACCCATGCGAGAGCCGAGTGCTCGTACTGGCGTGAGGCGGTGTTGGAGACCCAATAGCCCGACCAGCCCGATAGTGGGGACCACGTACGACAGGTAAGTAGGGGCATAGAGGGAGTGGAGGTGCCCAGCAACAAGCCGTCCGCCATACTGGCCGGAAGTGACCGGAGGAGGTCAGAGTGAAAGCGGGGCAACTGCTACAACGCGACACGTCCCTGGTCTGGGGGGCACACATTGAGAGACTGCTCCGGCCCTGGTGGAGTTGCCCCTCTGTCCTGGGGGAGCCCACCCAACACGCCGCGCCAGCTTGCACACACCACAGAATCCTACCCCTCGACATCGGTTCGACTGTGGCGGCATGGCCAACACGAGCCGCAGAGGCGGCCGCACTATTACTGACATGCTGGTTAAGAACACCCAGAAGCTGGAAAAGGCCCATAAAACCCCCCTCGCCAGCGACTGAAGCCAATACTCCGGGACGAGATGAAGGGGGGCCCCCATTATTTATTTATTTATTTATTATTTATTAATACAGTTTATAAAGAGCATACGTTTGCCCGTGGGCGTCTTGGCGCTAAGATTACAACAAAGGATCTCTGAGGGTGGCAGCACATAGCCATGAGGACTCGTTACTGGTTGAACAACCATGTCTTCACTAGTTTCCTAAACTGGAGAAGAGATTGAACCGATCGAATTCTCAGCGGGAGCGAGTTCCAGAGTCTGGCTGCAGACACCGTGAAACGCCTGTCTCCCCAGGTGACCGTCCTGGCACGGGGTACTGCTAGTTGATGCAGTGACATCGATCTCAGTTGTCTTGACGGGCAGTAGGTAGAAAGCTGCTCTTGCAGAAACCTTGGGCCTTGGTTATGAATAGCTTTGAAAGTTAGACAAAGTGATTTAAATTTAATACGGTTTTTTAATTGTAAGCCAGTGAAAGCTTTTGATTGTTTGACTGACTGATTTGAATTTTGGGGTCCTGGAGAGTAATCTTGCTGCCGCGTTTTGAATCATACTAATCATTTGTAGTTTGGAGATTACCCTGGATTGTGCGTTGGCAAATAAGCCATTACAATAGTCAAGAGAAGAGAGCACGAGTGTGCTCACCACTGTTTTTCCCACGCTTTCCGAGAGAAATGGGATGATTTTCCTTATGAGTCTGAGTTTATGATGATCATTTGCCACTGTCTGATTGGCGTGTGCTACAAAATTGAGCTTCTCATCGAGACTATTCCCAAATTTCTGACCCTAGCGGATGGAGTTGGTAAAACTCTTAAGGATGAAGGCCACCACACAGGAGACCATTGTGGGGCGATCTTCCCGAAAATGACTACCTCTGTCTTCTCGGAGTTCAACCTTAGGCAGTTGGCCTGCATCCAGTCTTTAATAGCCAACATACCTTCTTGAAACAGTGCCGCTACCTGTTCCCCATCATTATTGATAGCATAGCAAGCACCAGCTGGCGATCATCAGCATAGGAGGTTAGGCTCATCTGGTAGGTTTTAATAACTCTTGCTAAGTCCAACCCATAGATATTAAACAGTTTTGGACTTAGCGATGAGCCTTGGGGAACCCCACAAGGTAAGGCAAGCTCCGGCGATTTAAAAGGTCCCAGCGTTACTGCTTGTGTTCTGCTGTAAAGAAACGAGGTAAGCAGCTCTCTAGCGCTGGATCAGATGCCCAGATTTCCGACACGGTCAATCAAGATGGAGTGATTGACCATGTCGAAGGCCGCCGATAAGTCCAGCATTATAAGGACAGCTGTCCCTCCATGATTTCTGATGGTTCTGATATCATCTGCGGCTTTGATGAGGGCTTTTACGAGGGCCGTCTCAGTGCCGTGGAACTTTCAGAACCTCTCATTACAAAAGCCTTCCTGGAATCCCTCTTCAACACACTGATGGACGACTTCCAGACTCTGAAGCAGGATCTAGCGGGAGGGCAACGTGAATCCGCCGGGATGTCGATGGCCTGGAAGAGCGAGTGGCCTCGATGGAAGAAACAAACCAGGCTCGCAGCGAGGCAATGGAACTACTACTACAAGAGGTCATCCGCCTCCGGGAGCAGCAAGTGGACCTCCAGGCGCACGCAGAAGATCTCGAAAACCGCTCCCAGAGGAATAATATACGGGTCCGGGGAGTGCCATCGAAAGCAGAGGGGAACAGCATCACTTGATACCTACAGGAGCTCTTCGTGAGATTCTTGGTGAGCACGCTGACTTTGTTATTCGCATTGACCTCGCGCACAGGGTTGGTTTGGCGCGGCGTGCACCTGCCCCCCCCGCCGGACATTCTTGCTTATCTCCCTGACTTCCCCCTGAAAGAGCGGATCCTGCAGGAGGCCCAGCGAAAACAACCTCTCAACTTCCAGGGTAACCCCGTGGCCCTTTTCTAGGACCTTTCGGCAATCACGCCCCAGAAGAGGAAGGCCTTCCAAATAGCCACGACATTCCTGGGAGATAATGGGTTGGCCTACTCATGGGGTCACCCTTTCCGTTTAATCTTCAAATGGAAGGGGGAGTTGCATCAGCTCTATTCACTCCGGGACACATGTGCTCTGCTGGGAATAGATTTACCAGTGGATGAGCAACCAGGGGAATCCTCACCAGGGCGGTCGCAGGAGGGACCTACGCGAAATTCCCACGGCGAGTGGCAACGAGAAAGGAAGCGTCGCACCCCCAAAATGGGCCTTAAACCCGACCTAGCGACCATGGCCCAGGAAAAGGCTGCGGCCATACAGGAGGTGGTCAAAGACACAACGGCCCCACCATGAAGCACTCCGGCAAGTGGATTTGTGTGCATCGCTTTGCATTCCTGAAAGTGGGGGGGTGGGCGGGGGGGCCACAGGGGTCGCCACTGCCACACACTCCTCCACATAAAGACTCTACAGGCCTGAACTGTGTTTTAATAGGCCTGGGACAATGGTTTATTCTTGGGGGTTCCTAGTTGGGGTTCGGGAGTGGGGGAGGGGGCGGGAGGGAGGTTTGGGATGGGAGAGAAGGGGGTTACGTTGAAGGGGGTGGGCTCTGGTGTGACGCATTGCAGACAACGCAGGCGAGGTGACACAGCTCATGATGGCTAGAAACGAAGGGGCACCCACCAGCAACTCCCAGGCGACGGTTCCCACTATGCAGGTTATCTCCCTCAATGTTAAGGGGCTTAACAACCCCATTAAACGTAGGACCGTCCTATCCTTTTTAGAAAACTCCGGGGCGGAGACCTGCCTCTTACAAGAAACACACTTACTACCCAGGGATTGGCATTGCATCCGGTCTAGGGCATTTCCGACACAACAATACTCCTCCACCACAGAGAAGAAGGCGGGGGTGGCCATTCTGTTTGTGCATCACTTTAGGGGTGTGGTGGGAGACACGGTCGCAGAAATCAAAGGGAGGCTACTTGCATATAGAATACAGCTGGGAGGGTGGTCAGCCGTGATAGGCTCAAAATATGCACCAAACACCAACCAGGAGTCCTTTCTCACCGGGACCTTGGCGGATACTCTTGCTCACAACATCAACTTCACGCTAGTTGGGGGCGACATTAATTTAGTAATGGACACCCACAGAGACAGGTCAGGTCGGAGATATAGTTCCACGGGTGCGATCTCCAAAGAGGGGGGGTGATGACTAGAGAGCAGGGGGTTCGTAGACATGTGGCGGTCACAACACCCAAACACCCCGGGATACACATTCTACTGCCATGTACATCACATGTACGCCCGAATAGACAACTTTTTGGGATCCACGGAGGTGGCGGCCTTGGTCACGGAGACTGAGATCATCCCCGCGGCACTCTCTGACCACAACGCGCTAGCGGTACACATTCGGATTCCCAGACCAAAGATGCAGATGGGCTTAGCGATGGGGGCAGCAACACAACATATATTGTCACTATGGGGCTCTACGCGGAAACCCACACACACTGGGTGGCTTCACAAGCTTTGGTATTCAATGGGCATGGAAAGAATACAGGCCTCCCTAACTCAGACGCAAGACACATTCCTCAAAACTTGGCAACCCCTGGTTGCTTTACTGGCCGATGAAATCAATGAGCTCACTTGTCCGAAATACTTCAGTGTCCTGCGTCTGGCTGATGAATTCCAGAAATCCGATGGGAACTCTGCTTCCGACACCTCAGTGCACTAGACTGGCACATAGTCCTTCTGCAATTGCTCACACCGGGGGGGGGGGGGGGGGAGGGCTGGGTGGGCAAGGGGTATGGGGTTGGGGTGTTGGGTTCCAGGGGGGGGGGGGGGTGTGCACTGTTGGGGTTGTTTGGGACGAGGCCGTTCCGCATCCAGTCCACACCCGCCCACATGGACACATTTCCTTACCCAGACTCTCAGGCTCCTTAGGGGGTGGGGGGCTACGAGTCTGAAAGGGGGCAAGCCCCCCGACACGCATGTTGTCCGACTGCTGTTAAATCTTTCTTGTTTGAAATGCAATAAAAATGATTTAAATAAAAAAAAATTAACAATTTGATGCGTCACTAATACATCATTTGGGACTGCTGGAGCAGAAATCAGTTTAAATAAATACTTAGTTAACCATCAAACGGGTAGATTCCCGTTTGTGGACCCCCGTTTGTGGACTCTTGAGATCCGATGGAACTTTTTGCCGTTGTATTAGAGAAGATTAGGAAAAACTCATCACATAAATTATAATCAAAATCTCTATTTTAAATTCTTACAGTAAAGATAATTTGGGTAAACGTTCCAAGGGTTTAAAGTTGTGAAATCTTTTTAACAAATCATTTTTACTCAAAGTCATGAGTTGTATTCAGTTTAGTTTCAGTAAATCATTTATTAGCAGAAATCAAGAATAAAAATTGGTTAATTAGTAATTCATAAGAAATGCATTAAGTGTGTTCCTTGAAGGAAACAATCCCAAGTCTTAAGAATCCGGCAAAAAGGTGTCTGTTAAAACCCATCAAGAGCTAAAGTTCGAGAGAGTGAGAGATCAAGCATGAAGCTCACAAATCAGTTAAAAAAATCATTAAAAAATCTAAGCAGAACTTCCCAAAAAGAGACATTCAGGAATTTCAGTAAAGACTCAGAACAGGGAATAACGCTGGGTAAATGGGGTCTGGATAAGTCATAAAGACAAGCAGTATAATGGTTCTGAAGATGGCAAGAGTAAATTGCATAATGACATTAAACTACTCTAGGAATGCACACTATTATAAACAGTTGAAAACAAAGTTGCAGTTAAAGTTGTATCTTCTCCTCCTCTTGTCCAATCAGCTTTCAGCGCTCTCCTAGGAACGGCACCACTTGTCTTCTCCTCACATGAATACAATAGCTCACAAACAGAAACGTTAAACTTGTTACCTCGAAGTGACAACTTAGATTCTTGCGGAACATTTTCTCATGTGAGATTTCTTTTCTCACATGTCTAACTACATGTCTAATCTTCTAAAAATATCAACGTGTACATTTTGCTTTCACTATTCTATGGAAATGCTGGAACATCTTTATAACAAAAGGAAATATTTCCACGCAACATCATCCAATGGAAATAAAACAAGCATGTCGAAAGGGGTCTCATTCAGTTTAAATGCTGTATTTTCAATGAGATTTTATTCATTTTTTTACAAAACGACAATTTCTAATCAAACATTTAGCAGTCTTCTTTGTGTAAGTACAAACATTTTGCAGAGTTATGTGAAAACCTTTGTGTAACTTTTTATTGAAAGAAAAATATAATCATTGGGGTGTCAAGAATTAAACATTTTATGTGTATTTCAGCAAAACTAGTCAAACTACTTTCAGGCAAAAGTCAGCTTTAGCCATTTGAGGCCCAATATGAGTGAATAGGACTATTCGGTGCAATTTCTACATTTTAAAAGCATTTTAGTTTCAATAAAGCTTGCATGTTAATTCTGTACATGTATTTTAGCTTTGTTATTTGTCAGGAACTGGAGCTGGGTTATGTGTTTGACTCGCTGAGACTAGCTCCGTTGGTGTGCTGGCTTAAAACCTGGCTTAATCCAGATATAACACTGAATTATCAGATTTTGCGGGATTGTGTTAACCTGGATAAAGCCAGTAGTATCCCGTGGTTGTCCTACGTTAAGCTTTTGTTTTTTAAACAGGGGAGTCCTGAACTTTTGAATTCTCCTGAAGGAATTAAAAAAGAAGACGTGAAGTGGGTTAAATCTCAATATTTGAATTTATTGGTGATGGATCGTGAAGAGCAGGAGCTATAGAAACCCCAGGTTAGGGCTTACTATTTGATAAAATCCTCCTTGTTAATTGAGCCTTATCTGAGAATTGTGACCTAGCCTTTCCATCGCTGGCTCCTGATCAGTTTCCGTTTTAATTTATTTCACTTCTCACTGGGTAACCTGCCGGGGTGATGTAAACCAGAGGATGTGGCCCTGTGTCAGTGCGACAATCACTCATCACTGGATACATTGCATTTCATGATGCTTTAGGTTATCATAATGAAATTCGCAGGAAGATTTTAGTCCCTTTACTGAAAGGTAAAGGCTTTGTACAGGTTAGACCAGCATTGCTTTACCTTCAAATGCGTAGAAATACCTGGGACATCTTTAATATTGCCTGTTTTCTTGTTGCTGCTGTGCGTCTTAGGAAAAGAAGATAGCCTACGTTAAACCATGTATAAAACCTCTATTTTATATTTTAAGTACATTATGTTCATTTGATATATTATGTTTTAATCCTGATGAATTAGATTAATAACGTTGTTTTTATCTCTTTTTAATATCGCTCATATGTATTTATTGCTAATAGGATAGTATTTATTGTATATTGTGTTCTGTACTTTTATGATTGTAAATAATTGAATAAAGTGGATTGACTGACTGTCGCTTTATTTAAAAGTGCGTCTACAGGACTGTATTACAAAGTGTCAGCCCATCATTCTGGGTGGCACAGCTTCCCCTCTGCTTTTTCAATTATTGTCTGAGAGGCTGAGCAAATCCCAGTAAAACACCCTGCTATAAGTGAAGGTTCCTTCCTGGTAAGCTGTAGTCAGGCAGCCAGTTTACATAGCTTAACAGGTTGAGGGTATACAGGCATATGCATCAACATTCGGTAATACACGTCGGTAATAGCGAAAAATAACGAATCGCTATTAAGGACATGCAAACCGCGATGCATCAAACAAATCTGTAAAATTTACCGATTCGGTAAAAATCGCTATTAAATAGCGAAACTTCACCCGCATGAGTAGCAAATACCGAGTTAGCTAATACCGGTTCGGTATTAGTGAATCCGGTATTAGCGATTTCGGTAATAGCGAAAACGGGCAATTTACGCGACGCATCGGATGCGGCCCGATGACATCACAACCAGGAAGTAAGACAGCCACGCTGCATTCTGTGTTACGGAGTTGCACTGAGGAGGAGGCAGAGCACAGGAGCTGAGGACCAAGAGTGAACCTGTAGCGACCAGGACAAGGCAAGTAGGAGAAGATGGAGAAGGAGGCCCCCCAGCAGGGAAAGGACACACACCGAAAGCGCAAAAGGAAGTTCTCTGATAAGGAGCTGGAAAACCTCATCGAGTGTGTCACCAGCAACAATAACAGACTGTTTGGCAAATTGCCCCTGAAGGTGCCAGAGGCTGAAAAGCGCAAGATGTGGCTGCGCATCAAGGACAAGGTAAATGCCTGCGGAGTCACCCACCGCAGCATCGATGACCTAAAAAAACGGTGGTATGACCTAAGGAGGAGGGCCAAGGAGAAGATTGCACAGAGGGTCAAGGATGCAGATGGCACAGGAGGGGGCACATCCAACGTGACGCCAAACACTGTCCTGGAGGATCTAGTGGAGTCCACCATAGAACGGGAAGCTGTTGTGGGGGTCACACGTCTGGACACCTCTGGTGCTGCAGAAGGAGGACAAGGTAAGAAGCATGGCAGCATAACAATGCAGCGTGTAGTAAGTCCCTGCCCAATCCCCCATGCCAGACCCAGTGCCCATGTAGTGTTGCCCTAAACACATACCCTCACCAAAGTGTTGCACCATGGGAGTTGTAGTACATACATGAATGGGTGCATGCCAGAGCACGGAGATTAATACTGCAGCTAAGGGCCAATTGTCAGACAGAAAATGTAATTTATTGTGAGATGCCACTGCTATTTCAACATAATAGACCATGATTATAACTATGCACTGTTTCACACACAGATGCATCCCCCTACGATTCAGACGACAGTGCCCGCCTCGTCATCTCAGAGACGCCAGTGTTGTCAGAAGCCGAGTGCTCACATAGAGCTGAAGACATGTCCTCCCTTCACCACCACGGCGGTCGACACCTCCACCATCCATGCAGTCCAAGGCACCACCACCACCAACAGCTCCAACCTCGCAGTCCAAGACACCACCACCACCAACCTCGCAGTCCAAGACACCACCACCACCACCAACCTCGCAGTCCAAGACACCACCAACAACAACACAACCACCACCAGTGCGGGCCACTCCGCAGAGCCGCAGAGCTGTAGTTCCCTCCCTGCCCCTGATGGAATCTGATCACAGTTCAGCACCCCCAAATGTTCCACGCCAGGCTGTCGTCACTCCAACCAGCCAAACATCATCACGACAGCGCATCAGGCAGAGGGCTGTGAACCCGGCTCGTGGTGCTGCAAGACCAGCCGATCTGTCCGGAGGGTACGGAGTTGTGGAGGCCCGGATGCTGCGTGTCCAGCGCTTGCAGGGGAGACACATGGGTGCCATGAAACTCTCCATGACCAAGCTATGCAACAAACTTAGCAAGATGACAGACGCTATGCGTGAGCACACCACTGCCGTAGCTGCCGGCAACAATGACATTAAGCTGTGCCTGCAAGAACTCACACGTGCCGTAGTGGCAGACCAACAGAGTGAGCGCCGTCGCCACAGGCAGATCATGCTGGCAGTGACTTCAACCAACAAGGCCATCGAAAAGCTCTGCAACACCACGGCTGTGCTGTCCCGCAGGTCCGTGTCCCTGCAAGTGGACCTAGGTCATTACTGTGGGGATGTGGCAAAGGCCCTTGAGAGGGTGACCACCGCAGTGGAGCAAATGCAGCCTGGGTCAGCCAGTGTCAGTATGCTGGGGGCGGAAGAGGGGAGTGAGGCAGCCTCCAGTGTCAGCAGCGTCTCCCTATCAGACACCAACGGGAGGAGGCGCAGTGGCCGCAATGCAACTGCCACAGACTCCCATCGAGTAGAAGTCGAGGAGTCACAAGACAAGAGACTGGGGGTACGCGGCAAACGCAAGTGAACATGTGACTGAGTTACACTGTCCTTGGTGACGTAACCATGGCCAGACCAAAGTGCTGCACGCATCACCCGTACTGAGGACGTGCTATTTGAGTTTGACTTTTACTGCAGAAGCAGCATGTTTTAGTTTTGTTTCTCTGCACCACTCAGGTTTCCATGCCCATTAAACCCTTGCAAATCGAGCCCTTCTGTCAAGTCTCTCTCTCTTACCTGTCTCAGAAATGATTCCGTGTGATGTATGTCCGCCTCCGTTGCCCTTCAGCTGTGTTGGGCACATGCGCCTGTCGGTGTTGGGGGGGTGGTTGCTGTGCACGCAGTTCATCCTCTCCGTCCACCTCTATGGGTATCCCCCTGCGTGTGGCGATGTTGTGCAGGATAACACACACAGCAATGATCTGGCAGCAGGTCACTGGGTCGTACTGCAAGGCACCTCCAGTCTTGTGCATTATACGGAAGTGGCTCTTGAGGATGCCAAATGTACGCTCAACCACATTCCTTGTGCTTATGTGTGCTCTGTTGTAGCACTGCTCTTGTGGTGTCGCTGGGTTCAGGTAGGGAGTGAGTAGATATTCACGCAATGCGTATGCGCTGTCACCTGCAGGATGGGGAGAGAATGGACATCAGCATGATTGTACATTTACATGTGGGGATGGAGTGGGTGGAGAGTACGATGATGCATCAATATGTACCTAGTAGGTGTCCCTCTCCAAATTCACCGTTGATCAGGCGCCTGTGGAGGCCACAGTGACGGAATATATAGGCGTCGTGTGTGCTCCCGAGAATTGGGCAACAAGGTCCGTAATTATGTACTTGGCATTGCACACCACCTGCACATTTAGAGAGTGATATGACTTCCGGTTGCGGAAAATGTATTCGGTGGCTGATGTAGGACAGATGGGGACATGAGTGCAGTCAACACACCCTATGACATGGGGGAATTGTGCCACCTGGTAGAATTCCCGTTTGGTGCGGGTCAGCTGCTGCGGGGTTGTGGGGAAGGTGATGGGCGATTAATTAATGTCGATTCAGAAAAGGGGGTGGTGATGAACAGAGTGTCTAAATTAAACAGACCACTCTTACCCAGTCCAAAGATCAGGGCTTGATCCATCACCGTTATTTATCTCACTGCCCCATCCCAGCTCAGAACCTGGCTATATGCAAATCAGTCTTTCCCTGTCCCAGTGCATCATGGGAACAGGGCAGACTAAACTACCAAGCCAATTCTTCACCAGAAAGGAAACAAGCTACCGGGGACCGGTTTCTGGCATTTCAGTCGACTTCGGCCCGGCTTGCTTGAATCCTGATGGAGCAGTAAGAAAGGGACTCATGTCTGAGTATACCCTGCCACACCTATAGTGGCCAAAAACGATTCAGAAAAGGGGGTGGTGATGAACAGAGTGTCTGAATTAAACAGACCACTCTTACCCAGTCCAAAGATCAGGGCTTGATCCATCACCGTTATTTATCTCACTGCCCCATCCCAGCTCAGAACCTGGCTATATGCAAATCAGTCTGTCCCTGGCCCAGTGCATCATGGGAACAGGGCAGACTAAACTACCAAGCCAATTCTTCACCAGAAAGGAAACAAGCTACCGGGGACCGGTTTCTGGCATTTCAGCCGTCTTCGGCCCGGCTTGCTTGAATCCTGATGGAGCAGTGAGAAAGGGACTCATGTCTGAGTATACCCTGCCACACCTATAGTGGCCAAAAACGATTCAGAAAAGGGGGTGGTGATGAACAGAGTGTCTGAATTAAGCAGACCACTCTTACCCAGTCCAAAGATCAGGGCTTGATCCATCACCGTTATTTATCTCACTGCCCCATCCCAGCTCAGAACCTGGCTATATGCAAATCAGTCTGTCCCTGGCCCAGTGCATCATGGGAACAGGGCAGACTAAACTACCAAGCCAATTCTTCACCAGAAAGGAAACAAGCTACCGGGGACTGGTTTCTGGCATTTCAGCCGTCTTCGGCCCGGCTTGCTTGAATCCTGATGGAGCAGTGAGAAAGGGACTCATGTCTGAGTATACCCTGCCACACCTATAGTGGCCAAAAACGATTCAGAAAAGGGGGTGGTGATGAACAGAGTGTCTGAATTAAACAGACCACTCTTACCCAGTCCAAAGATCAGGGCTTGATCCATCACCGTTATTTATCTCACTGCCCCATCCCAGCTCAGAACCTGGCTATATGCAAATCAGTCTGTCCCTGGCCCAGTGCATCATGGGAACAGGGCAGACTAAACTACCAAGCCAATTCTTCACCAGAAAGGAAACAAGCTACCGGGGACCGGTTTCTGGCATTTCAGCCGTCTTCGGCCCGGCTTGCTTGAATCCTGATGGAGCAGTGAGAAAGGGACTCATGTCTGAGTATACCCTGCCACACCTATAGTGGCCAAAAACGATTCAGAAAAGGGGGTGGTGATGAACAGAGTGTCTGAATTAAACAGACCACTCTTACCCAGTCCAAAGATCAGGGCTTGATCCATCACCGTTATTTATCTCACTGCCCCATCCCAGCTCAGAACCTGGCTATATGCAAATCAGTCTGTCCCTGGCCCAGTGCATCATGGGAACAGGGCAGACTAAACTACCAAGCCAATTCTTCACCAGAAAGGAAACAAGCTACCGGGGACCGGTTTCTGGAATTTCAGCCGTCTTCGGCCCGGCTTGCTTGAATCCTGATGGAGCAGTAAGAAAGGGACTCATGTCTGAGTATACCCTGCCACACCTATAGTGGCCAAAAACGATTCAGAAAAGGGGGTGGTGATGAACAGAGTGTCTGAATTAAACAGACCACTCTTACCCAGTCCAAAGATCAGGGCTTGATCCATCACCGTTATTTATCTCACTGCGGGAGCTTGTTTCCTTCCCAGTGTAAGAATTGGCTTCTGTAGTTTGGTTTGTCCTGTTCCCATCATGGAACGGACTAATTTGCATACAGCCAGGTTCTGAAACTGGGATGGTGCAGTGAGCTAAAAAACGGTGTTGGATCTAGCCCTGATCTTTTGACTGGGTGAGAGCTTTCTGCTTAATTCAGAGACTCTGTCCCTCACCACCCCTTTTTGTAAATAGATTAATTAATGTCAGCATGGCCTCTAGGAACCGGTGGAAGAAGCGTGATAAAGCGCTTTGCGACACGCCTCCAGTCTCAGCTATTACCCCCGGGAAGCTTCCAAACGCAAGCAGGTGCAGGCAGCATAGGACGTGCACATGGGCTGGTATGGCGTGGGTCCTACGGGTCTCGTGCTGCAGTAATGGGACCAGGTCTGCTATTGGGCGCATTATCATGGCACAGTTCAGTCTATACTTGTCGTAGACCTGTTCCTCGGTCTGTCCCAGCAAAGTGATGCGCACCCTGAAGATCCTGTCCTGGATCATCCTCCTGCGCTGGCCCTGGGAGTTGATCCTCCTCCTCCTAGCAACCACGTACAGGGCAGCCATTTTGGAAGACATGTGGGGTTTCCCAGGGCTTTTTTGAAGGGTTACTGATTGAGTGCACCTGCAGTAGTAGGGGGTTGTAATTTTTTTTTCTGTCCTTCCGTTTACTTTACCTCCTGATTGTGATTCCCCTTAATTTGCTCAGGCTAAATAGCGATTTTTGGGTTTTTCGGTATTAGCGAGTTTTCATGCATACCATTGCGATTCGTTATTACCGATTCGGTATTTCCAATGGCCGCTTTGGGGGTCGGTAATTCTGACTGTCTGTTTAGCGATTCGGTATTTTACCGCGGGGGGTTATTAGCGATTCTTTATTTTTTTGCGATTAATTGTTTGATGCATAGAATTTTCTGGATTTGCGTTCGGTATCGCCCTGTTTTACCGATTCGCAGTTTTACCGGGAGGTATTTTCGTTGATGCATCTGCCAGATAGTGAGGAGTTTACAGGCTACTTAGTACAATATCCCACCAGGAGCAGCATCCTCTCAGCTGGATGTATGGCTTTACAACGCGTGCTATTACACCGCGTGCCGTTACAACGTGTTTTTTTAACGCAAGTCTTTACCACGACTTGCGTTGGAGGGGGTGCGGACTTAGGAATTTTTTAATTTACTATTCCAACACCAGACTATGTACAGTAGGGAAGGTGCTGGATAGTAAATTAAAAAATTCCTTGTCCTGCAGCGCCCTCCAGCGCAAGTCGTGATAACGACTTGCGTTTTAAAAACCTCGTTGTAACGGCATGCGGTGTAACAGCCGCGCCGTAAAGGCTGTTCCTCTCTCAGCTCAGCCTACTCTCTTACTACCATCCATCATTCCACTAACCAATACTCTATGACATCATAGACTTGGTTGAGCAGACCAAGTAAGCAGGGTAGTGAAGCAGGGAAGACATTATATACACAGCAAATTATAACATAGACATTTACCATTTCAGGGTCAGGCAGCCAGGCGCTTTACGTGCACTAAAGGGGAGGCGCCAGGCAGCCTTAGGCTAAGTTTGCAGGGCCAATGCTTTCACAGCCCTGAGTGCAATGATGCCACTAGCTAAGAAAAGTCCTGCAAAGATGCTTCTCATGATGAGCGGAAGAATCATTGACAGAGTCAGACCTGAGTGCTTCAGGTCTCAGCCCTAAAGTGCACAGGGCTGACTGTCTATCAGTGACGACTCACATTAGTTTCCCATAACTCGTCACAGAGTGGGGTGGGATCAGCAAGTTTCACTAACCCCATCCCACTCATCAGTGATTAGTTAGGCAAGCTTCTCCTCTCATGGACAACCCTTGACAAGGTTAGCCAATGATAGGAGAAGGCTTCCTCCAAAGCTTACCTCCAAAGCCTATAGCTGCTCTTTGGCCATAGTGCTTCCTCCTGCCTGCCACCCGTGAGGCCTGACGTCACTGCTGTGGCACGGCAAGTGCTGTATTGAATGTTTGCATGCATGAATATTTGTGTATTTGCGTCTGTGTGCTGTAAACAGGTGAGTGCAAATGTGAATGTCTCTGCTTGTGTGTGGATTTATGTGAACGGGTAAGGGTGTGTGACTGCTTGTGAATACTAGAGCGTGTGCTTGAGAATGGATGGGTAAGAGTATGTGTGCGTGAGTGTTTGTGGATAAAAGTATGCGTGTATATGTTCATGGGTGTGAGTATGTACTTGTGTTTCCGCTCATTACTACTTCAAGTTACCACCCACCTTGCCATTACATGTGTGATTCCGATGTCTGCAGAAACAAAAATATCCAACTGTATCTGAAGTATGACTTTAATGAGTGGCAACCCCCTTTTTGCATACTGCGACCTCAAGGCCATTTCACACACAAAAACAGAGAAAACGTGCAGCTCTGGGCAATAAATATCTTTAAAGAATACATTTTTAAACAATAATACAAAAAAGGAAAACATTAACCATCACCAGCTCATTCATTCACATCTTTCACTCATCCCTCCACGCTGGGGCCAAAGTGCCCCATCCATGTAATTGCAATTCTTCTCTTTACCAACAACAGCAGATGCAGGAAGTTAAACTCCATTTTATTTACCCTTATGGCTGTTGATTAATTCCCACAAGATGATGGACGGAATGTTGCTCACTAAGCCACTGGAGTCAAGGTATCCTGGCTGAAGACGGCTGATAGCCAGAAACCTGTCCTAGGATGCTTGATTCCGGTCCAGGGAAGACATGGCTTGGCAGTTCGGGCTGGACTATATCCATGAGGCACAGGGTCAAGACTGATTTGCATATGGCCATGTCTGAACTGGGGTGGCTTGGTGAGCAAAATAACGATGGATTAAACCCAGATCTGTGACTGAGGGTGAATGTTTTGCCATTGTGCAACATTCCGTCCATCATTTTGTTTGTTTTGTTGTCGATTATTTCCCAGCAAGCAAGCAATCGGGTCCACCACAACCGGAATTCTCACTATCGTGGCCACTCGTGCCACAACAGACGCCCAGAAGGGGTACACCAGAGGGCAGTACTATGCTAGGTGCAAGAAGGTTGGCACAGGAGCCTGACATCTGCGACAACCACAGGTTTTTATTGGGATCCATTCTATTGTGCAGCACCGGTTTCACCTATGTATGGTGCAAGCTGTGATATATTAACTTAAACCTGGCATTGCGAAAAACTGACTTGACCAGTGCACAGTACCTGCAACATTGAGCACCCTCGGGGGAACCCACAACTCCTCTTCCCAAACTGCCCTGGAAGGAAAAAGAATTGCGCTCAATCAGCTGCCATGGCTTTACAGAGATGAGGAACTAAGGAACAGGCCACCCACTAGCACAAACTCCTCCTGAAACAGGAGCGGTGTGGACAGGGCAGCAGGTCTGTGCTGGAGTCATTCACATTTTGCCTCTGCCCACTACAGCATTCGGCATGAGACCATGGGACAGTTACTTAAGCCATTGGTTAACTAACTTAACTTTAATCAACTGCATTTTGCTCTTTCAAAAGGAGCACATTTGCACTCTTCAGTGTCCATGTTTTTGTTTTTAATTCATGCTTTATTAAGAAAAGAAGAGAGATAAAAAGACGTAAACCCACAGATTAATAATTACCTAATTAGGAATGAGGACTAACCCTGGCCACGGGTCAGTTTGGAAGACGGGGACAAGAACCCTCAAGGAATGGAATACCAGAATGCGAGCAGGTACAGCTCACGGACAGTCAGGACAGGATACCCCTCAGGTTTGGGTCAGGGCTGGGCTCACCAAGGTACGACCAACACCCACAGCTTCGGATGCAATGCCTGCGTTACCCCTCTCTGCAAGTAATCTGCCAGTAACCCCGATTGGGTTTTCGAATTTCCCCAGCAAAGTGCTTCGCCAGCACTTAGGACTATTTCCACCCCTAGGGCTTGTGGAAAAATATGGACAGAGTGCTCCGCAGCACTCTAGATTGAGCACCTATAGAGTTCGTAGGGTCAGTGACAGGTCTGCTACTCGGACAAGTCGGACAATTTTCCTAAGCTACACTAGGCCAGTTATACGGTTTGGGGACCCTTAGACCACCCACAATTGTTGCAAGTGACAGTTTCTCACGTTATGATTGGTCAGGAGAGGTGATCTGGTCATTGTCACCTCCTAGAATTTCATGTTCACATCATTATTATTTAATTTTGCATACCCGCCCCTTGGGTTCACGTTCCCAGGCATAGGAATACAGAAGACAATACAAGTGCATAGCATATAGCAACAGTGTTGCTTCGGTCAAGGTAGAATTCAGTCTCCTGGAGAAGGGTTCCCAGGCGCATCGGGCTTCAGGAGCCAGCTGGCTTGTCTTAGCTTCTGCGCAGTGAGGTTTCTCCCATGTCACGTGACAGGGTTCAGAAGAGCTTCAAGTATGGCGTAGCTCCCGTTTTCCCCAGAGACGCGGTACATGAAAAGTAAGCGAGAACAAATTAAAATCACACGAAAAGATGATTACACTGTACACCATTAAACTTCACTGCACCCCTTACATTGTAATATCTATAGGATTAAAGTTTAGTGCAAAAAGACAGATTGGCTGAAGCAGCGGTTGCAAGCAGGGAGCGTGGTGAGAGACAAGCGGCCATTTTTGCATCAGTGCGCATGAGCAATACAATCCCTCCAAAATGCGAGTGCGTCACATCACATGGGTATGACCGACGCATGCGCAGACTGGATTTCTGCGAAGCAGCCATTTCCATAGTGCTAGCATTGTTAGGATGAAAAGACACACAGGCAAGCCTCTCGGGGACTCCCGCGTTTTTTGGGAAAATGCTAAATAAACGATGGACAGTTGGATTAATATGATTATAAGATAGGCGAGGTACATGAATAAGAGCAAGTCGCTTTACGTGCGAATCCTTGCTCCATCATAAGGAGTGACGCAGCATGTTAGGAATAGGCATTCCTAACCATTGCTGGAGTTGCGTCATGCTTGCAACACGACTCCAGCAATGCGCTGCCTTTACTTAAGAAGATGCATTCCTGGCCAGGGCTGGACTGGAAATTAAAACAAGCCCTGGGAAAACAATCAGTGAGCCCCCTTGCAGGAAAATGAAAATGCCAGCGTGCAGAATGGTCTCTCTAGCCTTAACCCTGGCTAGCTGATTCCTGGCACTGGAACTGGACTGCACTTGGACATCATTAAGCACCTGGCAAAATCAAACTGGTACATGAAGCAAGACACCATGACCACATGAGCAATTAGATTAGCGGTACGAAGAATAGACCGCAAACTGAGCACATCCACAATTTCAAAAACTAGCCAAACTTACTTTCGGAGAATTTACAATGAAAAAGGAGTCTTGTCACCATTGAACTATTTTGCTTCAGCAGTGCTGGCATCTCTACACCTTGAGTTGAGATCCTTTAAGAACTAGAATACTTTTGTTTACACATAAAGCAATCCAGCTTGCGATGAGACCATTGACCAGTTTTAGTGGTGCCTACAAACCGGAAACATCTTGAATTCAGAGCATGACTGTGCATGAAAATGAGAAAACTGTCCCCCATTCTTTTTAACTGTTGGGAAATGTAAACTGATAATGATGCAGGGATGTGTGCATACCATCTGGCCTTCCCTGAAAATCTAGGTGTTCATTTTAGAAAGCAAGGAAAGGAAAAAGCAGACAAATGATAGACAACGCTGATCAGATTAGTGGAAAGCATACCAAGTTGGGCTTAGTTTGAAAACTTTTCTTCAGCAAAGCAGCTCAATTTCCCCACTTGACACTATGATAGTTAACTTACGTGGCGTATAAGCGGTGCACCAGATGTCCTTGTGCAGATGGTCTCCATAATAATATATCCCATGGCTGCAAATGCAAGCAAAAGCAGTCAGCATACATCACTGCTGAGCCCTAGAGGGGTGCAGGGGTTATCATAGGGCAGTTCAGGATTTGGGGAATAGAAGAGGGAGACAGAAGCATGCTTCTGAACAGCAGCGGTCCTGATTCTGCCCTACAAGGTCCTTCGCTCAGACTGCTGCCTTGTTATAAACTTCGAGAGTTATCCCAAGTGTGAGGTTTGCAAAGTGTATTTTTAAAATCATTGCGAGATTGAAAGTTGCACAGCTTTGCAACACAGCACACCCCGAGATCTATGATGGAATCTCTGAATATCTGAGAAACGGTCAGAAAAGGTTGAAAAGAACGAGTGACCCATCCTGGTTAATAGGTCCACAACCAAGCAAATCCCAGGTAATCCTTTAAATGGAGTTTTAAAAAAACCTTGAAATTGTGTGCATGAATATTTCAAGCCGTGAACACAAGCTCCACATATGAATTCATGTTTTTCTTCCATGTTCAACTTTGTATCAATTCTAGTTTCTATCAGACCAGTGCATAACTACTGGCCGATCATGGCACTGCTTCAAAAACATTTGGAGTTGTACTGTTCTGAATTCCAGTCTATCGCAGTTCTAGCGCCTACAAATCACAGTGTCCTAAAAATAAAGCGAGCTGTGGGGTTGCAATTATATGAAAGAGATTTTCTGGATGACAGCCATATGCATTGGTTTAGGGTTTAGACCGGGGAACTAACACTTGATCAAAATCATCAAATTGATGCGAGTGATCTTTCACGAATTCCACTGGCATATTTGGCATCTCTTAACTTGACAGGCGCACCAGAATCGAGAACAGTCCAGAGTCCTTTAACTCTAAAATATTGTATTTTCCCAGTACCAATCCTCCCATCACTTACAAAGGTGGGGGGCAGGCAAGATATTGGTAGTTAAGCAGAAATGAGACGGAACTCATCCTTGATGAGTCTGGTCTTGGCCCTGAACAACCAATTCCGAGATGCCCTCTAACCGCATAACCTCCCCTCCCCCAAGATAATAGCATAGATCAAATCTTCACATACTCTAGTTAAGAATCGTTTAATCCTTTCTAACTGTGTAGGCCGAGAGATTTAAATAAGGTTCTCTAACAAGACCATTTATAACAAAGGGAAAGAACCTGTCTCTCTTTAACTCGTCCTGCATTTATAACAAACAGCAACAAGAGTCATTCCATAATCTTCCTCTCTTTGACAAATTCTGTTTAGATAGTGAGATCTATTGTGCCTTCAGTTCAGTGGATTACAAATGACATATACTACAACACACAAGTACAAGGTAAAAACATTTTTAACACAAACCACGGGTGCGTGGCCAAGATAGCGACTTGAACCGACGTTGGACTGCGAGGCTCCCCGGCCCTGAACCCCTCTGAGCCCCTTTTCTGAGCCTGCATCTCCCCAACAGTCCGAGCAAATTCTGCTGCTGCTCGCCTGACCCGGGTGATCCATTCTCGGCCCGCACCGCTCCACCGGAGCCCGCCGGGCCCGCCGCCCGCCAAGACCCCGAGATCAGCTAGAGGGCCGCGTTGTTTTGGCAGCACACGGCGGGAGGGCTAGCGAAGAGCTGCGGCGGTGGGGCTCTGCAGCGACTGGCGAGGGGGCCTGAAGAGGTGACGAGACCCGGTCTGGGTCGTTAGATCCTGCCCCTGGCGGCCGTGAACACCTGCGACGGGGGAGGCATGGACAGATGGCCGGCACACAGAAATTGAGGCCCCGGTCCCGGGCCTACATGGAGCGGAGAGCGGGCCCCACAGGTGTCCGAAAGCGGCGAAGGGCCATTTCCAGGGGGCCACACACCATATTACGGACCTCCTGGGTTGTTGCTATGCTCCGCTGCGTGCTGCACTACAGGGACGTGCAGGGAGCGGACTGAGGGGCGCGGGGGAGCTGCGAAACTTGAGGCCCAGGCTTCAGGGCCTAAATCATGAACCAATCAGCCAGAGCACCGAGGCTGGAGTGGTTGCCCTGGGGGCTGGGGGAGCCCGGACCACTCTACAACCTACACGACCCTGACATTACCTAGGTAAGGGGGAGTGCACACAGCCTGGGGCCCCCACGACTGACCACTGCCGGGAAGACCCACAGTCGGGTCAAAGCGACCCCCTTGCGCCAGGGGCCTGCTGCTGCCACGCACGCCCCAAACCACTACCCGATACGCACCCTGTCTCTCCCTGCTGCGAGTAAGAGGCATCGCTGATGAGACGCCTGGGACGAGTGCGTGCGACAAGGGTGGTTGCGGAAATTGCGACCCCGGCCTGGGGCCCAGACTGCGCAGTGGAGGTAATGACGGTGACCCATGCGAGAGCCGAGTGCTCGTACTGGCGTGAGGCGGTGTTGGAGACCCAATAGCCCGACCAGCCCGATAGTGGGGACCACGTACGACAGGTAAGGAGGGGCATAGAGGGAGTGGAGGTGCCCAGCAACAAGCCGTCCGCCATACTGGCCGGAAGTGACCGGAGGAGGTCAGAGTGAAAGCGGGGCAACTGCTACAACGCGACACGTCCCTGGTCTGGGGGGCACACATTGAGAGACTGCTCCGGCCCTGGTGGAGTTGCCCCTCTGTCCTGGGGGAGCCCACCCAACACGCCGCGCCAGCTTGCACACACCACAGAATCCTACCCCTCGACATCGGTTCGACTGTGGCGGCATGGCCAACACGAGCCGCAGAGGCGGCCGCACTATTACTGACATGCTGGTTAAGAACACCCAGAAGCGGGAAAAGGCCCATAAAACCCCCCTCGCCAGCGACTGAAGCCAATACTCCGGGACGAGATGAAGGGGGGCCCCCATTATTTATTTATTTATTTATTATTTATTAATACAGTTTATAAAGAGCATACGTTTGCCCGTGGGCGTCTTGGCGCTAAGATTACAACAAAGGATCTCTGAGGGTGGCAGCACATAGCCATGAGGACTCGTTACTGGTTGAACAACCATGTCTTCACTAGTTTCCTAAACTGGAGAAGAGATTGAACCGATCGAATTCTCAGCGGGAGCGAGTTCCAGAGTCTGGCTGCAGACACCGTGAAACGCCTGTCTCCCCAGGTGACCGTCCTGGCACGGGGTACTGCTAGTTGATGCAGTGACATCGATCTCAGTTGTCTTGACGGGCAGTAGGTAGAAAGCTGCTCTTGCAGAAACCTTGGGCCTTGGTTATGAATAGCTTTGAAAGTTAGACAAAGTGATTTAAATTTAATACGGTTTTTTAATTGTAAGCCAGTGAAAGCTTTTGATTGTTTGACTGACTGATTTGAATTTTGGGGTCCTGGAGAGTAATCTTGCTGCCGCGTTTTGAATCATACTAATCATTTGTAGTTTGGAGATTACCCTGGATTGTGCGTTGGCAAATAAGCCATTACAATAGTCAAGAGAAGAGAGCACGAGTGTGCTCACCACTGTTTTTCCCACGCTTTCCGAGAGAAATGGGATGATTTTCCTTATGAGTCTGAGTTTATGATGATCATTTGCCACTGTCTGATTGGCGTGTGCTACAAAATTGAGCTTCTCATCGAGACTATTCCCAAATTTCTGACCCTAGCGGATGGAGTTGGTAAAACTCTTAAGGATGAAGGCCACCACACAGGAGACCATTGTGGGGCGATCTTCCCGAAAATGACTACCTCTGTCTTCTCGGAGTTCAACCTTAGGCAGTTGGCCTGCATCCAGTCTTTAATAGCCAACATACCTTCTTGAAACAGTGCCGCTACCTGTTCCCCATCATTATTGATAGCATAGCAAGCACCAGCTGGCGATCATCAGCATAGGAGGTTAGGCTCATCTGGTAGGTTTTAATAACTCTTGCTAAGTCCAACCCATAGATATTAAACAGTGTTGGACTTAGCGATGAGCCTTGGGGAACCCCACAAGGTAAGGCAAGCTCCGGCGATTTAAAAGGTCCCAGCGTTACTGCTTGTGTTCTGCTGTAAAGAAACGAGGTAAGCAGCTCTCTAGCGCTGGATCAGATGCCCAGATTTCCGACACGGTCAATCAAGATGGAGTGATTGACCATGTCGAAGGCCGCCGATAAGTCCAGCATTATAAGGACAGCTGTCCCTCCATGATTTCTGATGGTTCTGATATCATCTGCGGCTTTGATGAGGGCTTTTACGAGGGCCGTCTCAGTGCCGTGGAACTTTCAAAACCTCTCATTACAAAAGCCTTCCTGGAATCCCTCTTCAACACACTGATGGACGACTTCCAGACTCTGAAGCAGGATCTAGCGGGAGGGCAACGTGAATCCGCCGGGATGTCGATGGCCTGGAAGAGCGAGTGGCCTCGATGGAAGAAACAAACCAGGCTCGCAGCGAGGCAATGGAACTACTACTACAAGAGGTCATCCGCCTCCGGGAGCAGCAAGTGGACCTCCAGGCGCACGCAGAAGATCTCGAAAACCGCTCCCAGAGGAATAATATACGGGTCCGGGGAGTGCCATCGAAAGCAGAGGGGAACAGCATCACTTGATACCTACAGGAGCTCTTCGTGAGATTCTTGGTGAGCACGCTGACTTTGTTATTCGCATTGACCGCGCGCACAGGGTTGGTTTGGCGTGGCGTGCACCTGCCCCCCCCGCCGGACATTCTTGCTTATCTCCCTGACTTCCCCCTGAAAGAGCGGATCCTGCAGGAGGCCCAGCGAAAACAACCTCTCAACTTCCAGGGTAACCCCGTGGCCCTTTTCTAGGACCTTTCGGCAATCACGCCCCAGAAGAGGAAGGCCTTCCAAATAGCCACGACATTCCTGGGAGATAATGGGTTGGCCTACTCATGGGGTCACCCTTTCCGTTTAATCTTCAAATGGAAGGGGGAGTTGCATCAGCTCTATTCACTCCGGGACACATGTGCTCTGCTGGGAATAGATTTACCAGTGGATGAGCAACCAGGGGAATCCTCACCAGGTCGGTCGCAGGAGGGACCTACGCGAAATTCCCACGGCGAGTGGCAACGAGTAAGGAAGCGTCGCACCCCCAAAATGGGCCTTAAACCCGACCTAGCGACCATGGCCCAGGAAAAGGCTGCGGCCATACAGGAGGTGGTCAAAGACACAACGGCCCCACCATGAAGCACTCCGGCAAGTGGATTTGTGTGCATCGCTTTGCATTCCTGAAAGTGGGGGGTGGGCGGGGGGGCCACAGGGGTCGCCACTGCCACACACTCCTCCACATAAAGACTCTACAGGCCTGAACTGTGTTTTAATAGGCCTGGGACAATGGTTTATTCTTGGGGGTTCCTAGTTGGGGTTCGGGAGTGGGGGAGGGGGCGGGAGGGAGGTTTGGGATGGGAGAGAAGGGGGTTACGTTGAAGGGGGTGGGCTCTGGTGTGACGCATTGCAGACAACGCAGGCGAGGTGACACAGCTCATGATGGCTAGAAACGAAGGGGCACCCACCAGCAACTCCCAGGCGACGGTTCCCACTATGCAGGTTATCTCCCTCAATGTTAAGGGGCTTAACAACCCCATTAAACGTAGGACCGTCCTATCCTTTTTAGAAAACTCCGGGGCGGAGACCTGCCTCTTACAAGAAACACACTTACTACCCAGGGATTGGCATTGCATCCGGTCTAGGGCATTTCCGACACAACAATACTCCTCCACCACAGAGAAGAAGGCGGGGGTGGCCATTCTGTTTGTGCATCACTTTAGGGGTGTGGTGGGAGACACGGTCGCAGAAATCAAAGGGAGGCTACTTGCATATAGAATACAGCTGGGAGGGTGGTCAGCCGTGATAGGCTCAAAATATGCACCAAACACCAACCAGGAGTCCTTTCTCACCGGGACCTTGGCGGATACTCTTGCTCACAACATCAACTTCACGCTAGTTGGGGGCGACATTAATTTAGTAATGGACACCCACAGAGACAGGTCAGGTCGGAGATATAGTTCCACGGGTGCGATCTCCAAAGAGGGGGGGTGATGACTAGAGAGCAGGGGGTTCGTAGACATGTGGCGGTCACAACACCCAAACACCCCGGGATACACATTCTACTGCCATGTACATCACATGTACGCCCGAATAGACAACTTTTTGGGATCCACGGAGGTGGCGGCCTTGGTCACGGAGACTGAGATCATCCCCGCGGCACTCTCTGACCACAACGCGCTAGCGGTACACATTCGGATTCCCAGACCAAAGATGCAGATGGGCTTAGCGATGGGGGCAGCAACACAACATATATTGTCACTATGGGGCTCTACGCGGAAACCCACACACACTGGGTGGCTTCACAAGCTTTGGTATTCAATGGGCATGGAAAGAATACAGGCCTCCCTAACTCAGACGCAAGACACATTCCTCAAAACTTGGCAACCCCTGGTTGCTTTACTGGCCTATGAATTCAATGAGCTCACTTGTCCGAAATACTTCAGTGTCCTGCGTCTGGCTGATGAATTCCAGAAATCCGATGGGAACTCTGCTTCCGACACCTCAGTGCGCTAGACTGGCACATAGTCCTTCTGCAATTGCTCACACCGGGGGGGGGGGGGAGGGCTGGGTGGGCAAGGGGTATGGGGTTGGGGTGTTGGGTTCCAGGGGGGGGGGGTGTGTACTGTTGGGGTTGTTTGGGACGAGGCCGGTCCGCATCCAGTCCACACCCGCCCACATGGACACATTTCCTTACCCAGACTCTCAGGCTCCTTAGGGGGTGGGGGGCTACGAGTCTGAAAGGGGGCAAGCCCCCCGACACGCATGTTGTCCGACTGCTGTTAAATCTTTCTTGTTTGAAATGCAATAAAAATGATTTAAATAAAAAAAAATTAACAATTTGATGCGTCACTAATACATCATTTGGGACTGCTGGAGCAGAAATCAGTTTAAATAAATACTCAGTTAACCATCAAACGGGTAGATTCCCGTTTGTGGACCCCCGTTTGTGGACTCTTGAGATCCGATGGAACTTTTTGCCGTTGTATTAGAGAAGATTAGGAAAAACTCATCACATAAATTATAATCAAAATCTCTATTTTAAATTCTTACAGTAAAGATAATTTGGGTAAACGTTCCAAGGGTTTAAAGTTGTGAAATCTTTTTAACAAATCATTTTTACTCAAAGTCATGAGTTGTATTCAGTTTAGTTTCAGTAAATCATTTATTAGCAGAAATCAAGAATAAAAATTGGTTAATTAGTAATTCATAAGAAATGCATTAAGTGTGTTCCTTGAAGGAAACAATCCCAAGTCTTAAGAATCCGGCAAAAAGGTGTCTGTTAAAACCCATCAAGAGCTAAAGTTCGAGAGAGTGAGAGATCAAGCATGAAGCTCACAAATCAGTTAAAAAAATCATTAAAAAATCTAAGCAGAACTTCCCAAAAAGAGACATTCAGGAATTTCAGTAAAGACTCAGAACAGGGAATAACGCTGGGTAAATGGGGTCTGGATAAGTCATAAAGACAAGCAGTATAATGGTTCTGAAGATGGCAAGAGTAAATTGCATAATGACATTAAACTACTCTAGGAATGCACACTATTATAAACAGTTGAAAACAAAGTTGCAGTTAAAGTTGTATCTTCTCCTCCTCTTGTCCAATCAGCTTTCAGCGCTCTCCTAGGAACGGCACCACTTGTCTTCTCCTCACATGAATACAATAGCTCACAAACAGAAACGTTAAACTTGTTACCTCGAAGTGACAACTTAGATTCTTGCGGAACATTTTCTCATGTGAGATTTCTTTTCTCACATGTCTAACTACATGTCTAATCTTCTAAAAATATCAACGTGTACATTTTGCTTTCACTATTCTATGTAAATGCTGGAACATCTTTATAACAAAAGGAAATATTTCCACGCAACATCATCCGATGGAAATAAAACAAGCATGTCGAAAGGGGTCTCATTCAGTTTAAATGCTGTATTTTCAATGAGATTTTATTCATTTTTTTACAAAACGACAATTTCTAATCAAACATTTAGCAGTCTTCTTTGTGTAAGTACAAACATTTTGCAGAGTTATGTGAAAACCTTTGTGTAACTTTTTATTGAAAGAAAAATATAATCATTGGGGTGTCAAGAATTAAACATTTTATGTGTATTTCAGCAAAACTAGTCAAACTACTTTCAGGCAAAAGTCAGCTTTAGCCATTTGAGGCCCAATATGAGTGAATAGGACTATTCGGTGCAATTTCTACATTTTAAAAGCATTTTAGTTTCAATAAAGCTTGCATGTTAATTCTGTACATGTATTTTAGCTTTGTTATTTGTCAGGAACTGGAGCTGGGTTATGTGTTTGACTCGCTGAGACTAGCTCCGTTGGTGTGCTGGCTTAAAACCTGGCTTAATCCAGATATAACACTGAATTATCAGATTTTGCGGGATTGTGTTAACCTGGATAAAGCCAGTAGTATCCCGTGGTTGTCCTACGTTAAGCTTTTGTTTTTTAAACAGGGGAGTCCTGAACTTTTGAATTCTCCTGAAGGAATTAAAAAAGAAGACGTGAAGTGGGTTAAATCTCAATATTTGAATTTATTGGTGATGGATCGTGAAGAGCAGGAGCTATAGAAACCCCAGGTTAGGGCTTACTATTTGATAAAATCCTCCTTGTTAATTGAGCCTTATCTGAGAATTGTGACCTAGCCTTTCCATCGCTGGCTCCTGATCAGTTTCCGTTTTAATTTATTTCACTTCTCACTGGGTAACCTGCCGGGGTGATGTAAACCAGAGGATGTGGCCCTGTGTCAGTGCGACAATCACTCATCACTGGATACATTGCATTTCATGATGCTTTAGGTTATCATAATGAAATTCGCAGGAAGATTTTAGTCCCTTTACTGAAAGGTAAAGGCTTTGTACAGGTTAGACCAGCATTGCTTTACCTTCAAATGCGTAGAAATACCTGGGACATCTTTAGTATTGCCTGTTTTCTTGTTGCTGCTGTGCGTCTTAGGAAAAGAAGATAGCCTACGTTAAACCATGTATAAAACCTCTATTTTATATTTTAAGTACATTATGTTCATTTGATATATTATGTTTTAATCCTGATGAATTAGATTAATAACGTTGTTTTTATCTCTTTTTAATATCGCTCATATGTATTTATTGCTAATAGGATAGTATTATTGTATATTGTGTTCTGTACTTTTATGATTGTAAATAATTGAATAAAGTGGATTGACTGACTGTCGCTTTATTTAAAAGTGCGTCTACAGGACTGTATTACAAAGTGTCAGCCCATCATTCTGGGTGGCACAGCTTCCCCTCTGCTTTTTCAATTATTGTCTGAGAGGCTGAGCAAATCCCAGTAAAACACCCTGCTATAAGTGAAGGTTCCTTCCTGGTAAGCTGTAGTCAGGCAGCCAGTTTACATAGCTTAACAGGTTGAGGGTATACAGGCATATGCATCAACATTCGGTAATACACGTCGGTAATAGCGAAAAATAACGAATCGCTATTAAGGACATGCAAACCGCGATGCATCAAACAAATCTGTAAAATTTACCGATTCGGTAAAAATCGCTATTAAATAGCGAAACTTCACCCGCATGAGTAGCAAATACCGAGTTAGCTAATACCGGTTCGGTATTAGTGAATCCGGTATTAGCGATTTCGGTAATAGCGAAAACGGGCAATTTACGCGACGCATCGGATGCGGCCCGATGACATCACAACCAGGAAGTAAGACAGCCACGCTGCATTCTGTGTTACGGAGTTGCACTGAGGAGGAGGCAGAGCACAGGAGCTGAGGACCAAGAGTGAACCTGTAGCGACCAGGACAAGGCAAGTAGGAGAAGATGGAGAAGGAGGCCCCCCAGCAGGGAAAGGACACACACCGAAAGCGCAAAAGGAAGTTCTCTGATAAGGAGCTGGAAAACCTCATCGAGTGTGTCACCAGCAACAATAACAGACTGTTTGGCAAATTGCCCCTGAAGGTGCCAGAGGCTGAAAAGCGCAAGATGTGGCTGCGCATCAAGGACAAGGTAAATGCCTGCGGAGTCACCCACCGCAGCATCGATGACCTAAAAAAACGGTGGTATGACCTAAGGAGGAGGGCCAAGGAGAAGATTGCGCAGAGGGTCAAGGATGCAGATGGCACAGGAGGGGGCACATCCAACGTGACGCCAAACACTGTCCTGGAGGATCTAGTGGAGTCCACCATAGAACGGGAAGCTGTTGTGGGGGTCACACGTCTGGACACCTCTGGTGCTGCAGAAGGAGGACAAGGTAAGAAGCATGGCAGCATAACAATGCAGCGTGTAGTAAGTCCCTGACCAATCCCCCATGCCAGACCCAGTGCCCATGTAGTGTTGCCCTAAACACATACCCTCACCAAAGTGTTGCACCATGGGAGTTGTAGTACATACATGAATGGGTGCATGCCAGAGCACGGAGATTAATACTGCAGCTAAGGGCCAATTGTCAGACAGAAAATGTAATTTATTGTGAGATGCCACTGCTATTTCAACATAATAGACCATGATTATAACTATGCACTGTTTCACACACAGATGCATCCCCCTACGATTCAGACGACAGTGCCCGCCTCGTCATCTCAGAGACGCCAGTGTTGTCAGAAGCCGAGTGCTCACATAGAGCTGAAGACATGTCCTCCCTTCACCACCACGGCGGTCGACACCTCCACCATCCATGCAGTCCAAGGCACCACCACCACCAACAGCTCCAACCTCGCAGTCCAAGACACCACCACCACCAACCTCGCAGTCCAAGACACCACCACCACCACCAACCTCGCAGTCCAAGACACCACCAACAACAACACAACCACCACCAGTGCGGGCCACTCCGCAGAGCCGCAGAGCTGTAGTTCCCTCCCTGCCCCTGATGGAATCTGATCACAGTTCAGCACCCCCAAATGTTCCACGCCAGGCTGTCGTCACTCCAACCAGCCAAACATCATCACGACAGCGCATCAGGCAGAGGGCTGTGAACCCGGCTCGTGGTGCTGCAAGACCAGCCGATCTGTCCGGAGGGTACGGAGTTGTGGAGGCCCGGATGCTGCGTGTCCAGCGCTTGCAGGGGAGACACATGGGTGCCATGAAACTCTCCATGACCAAGCTATGCAACAAACTTAGCAAGATGACAGACGCTATGCGTGAGCACACCACTGCCGTAGCTGCCGGCAACAATGACATTAAGCTGTGCCTGCAAGAACTCACACGTGCCGTAGTGGCAGACCAACAGAGTGAGCGCCGTCGCCACAGGCAGATCATGCTGGCAGTGACTTCAACCAACAAGGCCATCGAAAAGCTCTGCAACACCACGGCTGTGCTGTCCCGCAGGTCCGTGTCCCTGCAAGTGGACCTAGGTCATTACTGTGGGGATGTGGCAAAGGCCCTTGAGAGGGTGACCACCGCAGTGGAGCAAATGCAGCCTGGGTCAGCCAGTGTCAGTATGCTGGGGGCGGAAGAGGGGAGTGAGACAGCCTCCAGTGCCAGCAGCGTCTCCCTATCAGACACCAACGGGAGGAGGCGCAGTGGCCGCAATGCAACTGCCACAGACTCCCATCGAGTAGAAGTCGAGGAGTCACCAGACAAGAGACTGGGGGTACGCGGCAAACGCAAGTGAACATGTGACTGAGTTACACTGTCCTTGGTGACGTAACCATGGCCAGACCAAAGTGCTGCACGCATCACCCGTACTGAGGACGTGCTATTTGAGTTTGACTTTTACTGCAGAAGCAGCATGTTTTAGTTTTGTTTCTCTGCACCACTCAGGTTTCCATGCCCATTAAACCCTTGCAAATCGAGCCCTGCTGTCAAGTCTCTCTCTCTTACCTGTCTCAGAAATGATTCCGTGTGATGTATGTCCGCCTCCGTTGCCCTTCAGCTGTGTTGGGCACATGCGCCTGTCGGTGTTGGGGGGGTGGTTGCTGTGCACGCAGTTCATCCTCTCCGTCCACCTCTATGGGTATCCCCCTGCGTGTGGCGATGTTGTGCAGGATAACACACACAGCAATGATCTGGCAGCAGGTCACTGGGTCGTACTGCAAGGCACCTCCAGTCTTGTGCAGTATACGGAAGTGGCTCTTGAGGATGCCAAATGTACGCTCAACCACATTCCTTGTGCTTATGTGTGCTCTGTTGTAGCACTGCTGTTGTGGTGTCGCTGGGTTCAGGTAGGGAGTGAGTAGATATTCACGCAATGCGTATGCGCTGTCACCTGCAGGATGGGGAGAGAATGGACATCAGCATGATTGTACATTTACATGTGGGGATGGAGTGGGTGGAGAGTACGATGATGCATCAATATGTACCTAGTAGGTGTCCCTCTCCAAATTCACCATTGATCAGGCGCCTGTGGAGGCCACAGTGACGGAATATATAGGCGTCGTGTGTGCTCCCGAGAATTGGGCAACAAGGTCCGTAATTATGTACTTGGCATTGCACACCACCTGCACATTTAGAGAGTGATATGACTTCCGGTTGCGGAAAATGTATTCGGTGGCTGATGGAGGACAGATGGGGACATGAGTGCAGTCAACACACCCTATGACATGGGGGAATTGTGCCACCTGGTAGAATTCCCGTTTGGTGCGGGTCAGCTGCTGCGGGGTTGTGGGGAAGGTGATGGGCGATTAATTAATGTCGATTCAGAAAAGGGGGTGGTGATGAACAGAGTGTCTAAATTAAACAGACCACTCTTACCCAGTCCAAAGATCAGGGCTTGATCCATCACCGTTATTTATCTCACTGCCCCATCCCAGCTCAGAACCTGGCTATATGCAAATCAGTCTGTCCCTGGCCCAGTGCATCATGGGAACAGGGCAAACTAAACTACCAAGCCAATTCTTCACCAGAAAGGAAACAAGCTACCGGGGACCGGTTTCTGGCATTTCAGCCGACTTCGGCCCGGCTTGCTTGAATCCTGATGGAGCAGTAAGAAAGGGACTCATGTCTGAGTATACCCTGCCACACCTATAGTGGCCAAAAACGATTCAGAAAAGGGGGTGGTGATGAACAGAGTGTCTGAATTAAACAGACCACTCTTACCCAGTCCAAAGATCAGGGCTTGATCCATCACCGTTATTTATCTCACTGCCCCATCCCAGCTCAGAACCTGGCTATATGCAAATCAGTCTGTCCCTGGCCCAGTGCATCATGGGAACAGGGCAGACTAAACTACCAAGCCAATTCTTCACCAGAAAGGAAACAAGCTACCGGGGACCGGTTTCTGGCATTTCAGCCGTCTTCGGCCCGGCTTGCTTGAATCCTGATGGAGCAGTGAGAAAGGGACTCATGTCTGAGTATACCCTGCCACACCTATAGTGGCCAAAAACGATTCAGAAAAGGGGGTGGTGATGAACAGAGTGTCTGAATTAAACAGACCACTCTTACCCAGTCCAAAGATCAGGGCTTGATCCATCACCGTTATTTATCTCACTGCCCCATCCCAGCTCAGAACCTGGCTATATGCAAATCAGTCTGTCCCTGGCCCAGTGCATCATGGGAACAGGGCAGACTAAACTACCAAGCCAATTCTTCACCAGAAAGGAAACAAGCTACCGGGGACCGGTTTCTGGCATTTCAGCCGTCTTCGGCCCGGCTTGCTTGAATCCTGATGGAGCAGTGAGAAAGGGACTCATGTCTGAGTATACCCTGCCACACCTATAGTGGCCAAAAACGATTCAGAAAAGGGGGTGGTGATGAACAGAGTGTCTGAATTAAACAGACCACTCTTACCCAGTCCAAAGATCAGGGCTTGATCCATCACCGTTATTTATCTCACTGCCCCATCCCAGCTCAGAACCTGGCTATATGCAAATCAGTCTGTCCCTGGCCCAGTGCATCATGGGAACAGGGCAGACTAAACTACCAAGCCAATTCTTCACCAGAAAGGAAACAAGCTACCGGGGACCGGTTTCTGGCATTTCAGCCGTCTTCGGCCCGGCTTGCTTGAATCCTGATGGAGCAGTGAGAAAGGGACTCATGTCTGAGTATACCCTGCCACACCTATAGTGGCCAAAAACGATTCAGAAAAGGGGGTGGTGATGAACAGAGTGTCTGAATTAAACAGACCACTCTTACCCAGTCCAAAGATCAGGGCTTGATCCATCACCGTTATTTATCTCACTGCCCCATCCCAGCTCAGAACCTGGCTATATGCAAATCAGTCTGTCCCTGGCCCAGTGCATCATGGGAACAGGGCAGACTAAACTACCAAGCCAATTCTTCACCAGAAAGGAAACAAGCTACCGGGGACCGGTTTCTGGAATTTCAGCCGTCTTCGGCCCGGCTTGCTTGAATCCTGATGGAGCAGTAAGAAAGGGACTCATGTCTGAGTATACCCTGCCACACCTATAGTGGCCAAAAACGATTCAGAAAAGGGGGTGGTGATGAACAGAGTGTCTGAATTAAACAGACCACTCTTACCCAGTCCAAAGATCAGGGCTTGATCCATCACCGTTATTTATCTCACTGCGGGAGCTTGTTTCCTTCCCAGTGTAAGAATTGGCTTCTGTAGTTTGGTTTGTCCTGTTCCCATCATGCACTGAGACAGGAACGGACTAATTTGCATACAGCCAGGTTCTGAAACTGGGATGGTGCAGTGAGCTAAAAAACGGTGTTGGATCTAGCCCTGATCTTTTGACTGGGTGAGAGCTTTCTGCTTAATTCAGAGACTCTGTCCCTCACCACCCCTTTTTGTAAATAGATTAATTAATGTCAGCATGGCCTCTAGGAACCGGTGGAAGAAGCGTGATAAAGCGCTTTGCGACACGCCTCCAGTCTCAGCTATTACCCCCGGGAAGCTTCCAGACGCAAGCAGGTGCAGGCAGCATAGGACGTGCACATGGGCTGGTATGGCGTGGGTCCTACGGGTCTCGTGCTGCAGTAATGGGACCAGGTCTGCTATTGGGCGCATTATCATGGCACAGTTCAGTCTATACTTGTCGTAGACCTGTTCCTCGGTCTGTCCCAGCAAAGTGATGCGCACCCTGAAGATCCTGTCCTGGATCATCCTCCTGCGCTGGCCCTGGGAGTTGATCCTCCTCCTCCTAGCAACCACGTACAGGGCAGCCATTTTGGAAGACATGTGGGGTTTCCCAGGGCTTTTTTGAAGGGTTACTGATTGAGTGCACCTGCAGTAGTAGGGGGTTGTAATTTTTTTTTCTGTCCTTCCGTTTACTTTACCTCCTGATTGTGATTCCCCTTAATTTGCTCAGGCTAAATAGCGATTTTTGGGTTTTTCGGTATTAGCGAGTTTTCATGCATACCATTGCGATTCGTTATTACCGATTCGGTATTTCCAATGGCCGCTTTGGGGGTCGGTAATTCTGACTGTCTGTTTAGCGATTCGGTATTTTACCGCGGGGGGTTATTAGCGATTCTTTATTTTTTTGCGATTAATTGTTTGATGCATAGAATTTTCTGGATTTGCGTTCGGTATCGCCCTGTTTTACCGATTCGCAGTTTTACCGGGAGGTATTTTCGTTGATGCATCTGCCAGATAGTGAGGAGTTTACAGGCTACTTAGTACAATATCCCACCAGGAGCAGCATCCTCTCAGCTGGATGTATGGCTTTACAACGCGTGCTATTACACCGCGTGCCGTTACAACGTGTTTTTTTAACGCAAGTCGTTACCACGACTTGCGTTGGAGGGGGTGCGGACTTAGGAATTTTTTAATTTACTATTCCAACACCAGACTATGTACAGTAGGGAAGGTGCTGGATAGTAAATTAAAAAATTCCTTGTCCTGCAGCGCCCTCCAGCGCAAGTCGTGATAACGACTTGCGTTTTAAAAACCTCGTTGTAACGGCATGCGGTGTAACAGCCGCGCCGTAAAGGCTGTTCCTCTCTCAGCTCAGCCTACTCTCTTACTACCATCCATCATTCCACTAACCAATACTCTATGACATCATAGACTTGGTTGAGCAGACCAAGTAAGCAGGGTAGTGAAGCAGGGAAGACATTATATACACAGCAAATTATAACATAGACATTTACCATTTCAGGGTCAGGCAGCCAGGCGCTTTACGTGCACTAAAGGGGAGGCGCCAGGCAGCCTTAGGCTAAGTTTGCAGGGCCAATGCTTTCACAGCCCTGAGTGCAATGATGCCACTAGCTAAGAAAAGTCCTGCAAAGATGCTTCTCATGATGAGCGGAAGAATCATTGACAGAGTCAGACCTGAGTGCTTCAGGTCTCAGCCCTAAAGTGCACAGGGCTGACTGTCTATCAGTGACGACTCACATTAGTTTCCCATAACTCGTCACAGAGTGGGGTGGGATCAGCAAGTTTCACTAACCCCATCCCACTCATCAGTGATTAGTTAGGCAAGCTTCTCCTCTCATGGACAACCCTTGACAAGGTTAGCCAATGATAGGAGAAGGCTTCTGTGAGAAGTTGGCCTGATATGTAGTGTTTCCAATTCTGGAACCACTGGGTATCAGTCCAAACAAACCCCAAAGATGTCTGGTTGTAAGTCAACCTTGTTAGACAAGCTATCCTAGTGGTAGCATGGACTAAGCAGCCTAAAGGCTAAACTTAAGAGGTCGTGTTAAGCGAGCTGTTTTACCACATACAATCCTGTAATCAAATGAAAGGACACCACACAAGTATATATTGTAAAAATATATGTATTTATTTCTAAATTACTCCCCAGTACTCTTTATGAGGAAAGGGGCACAAGCGTTAAATCAAAAGCACTGTTAAACATATAAAGTTGGCACAATTATGGCTGAGGGCGGGGGGCCACTCAGACCATATACTAAAAAAATGGTATAAGTAACACTTATCGAATATTGGTTAGGCCTAGGGCCTAGAGATTCGCTGGGAGCAGTCAGGACAAGCAATGAAGAAGTCGGGAGTAGCCCCCAGGATACGGGTGCAGCACGGAAAGTGCGGCGCGCACCAATGTAAAGTCAATGGTGCGTAAAAGTTAGTTAAAGTGAATTAAATGATACTTCCGCTGAACCTAGGAACACAAAACTTCAGACACAGACCCTAGAGGTGTGTACCAGTGTAAAGACACCGGCGTTGCAAAGTTACCTCACCCACAGGCCGTGGGTGCACAGGGTCGAAGTGGCGTCGGGTTCTGTCACGCAGGTTCTGGGTGCTTGGAGCTGTTGCAGCTGCAGGCGCTGTGAAGCAGAAGTGTCCGGTGCGATCCAAGGGTGGATCGATGTAGAAAAGTACCTGAAAGCAGAGGGGACAGAGTCTGGGTCACTCAGCAGTGACCAGGGTGGAACCAGGACGGAACCAGGCAATGTCGGGCGCAATCAGGCGGTTGTCGATAGGCTTCTCTCCGCTGTCACGTGGGCTCTGGGGCATCTGCGACGTCCAGGAGCAGGTCACGATCTGTCCCACGTAGGCTCTCGCCGTCAGCACCGTCGGCTTGAAGATTGTAGCAAACAGCACTTGGCAAAAGCAATCCACGCGGAACCGGGAGATTGCTTATCACTCGAACCAGGAGGGTCAGAGTGGGTGCTCCTTTTCACAGGAGCTGGTGCAGATCTGGAGCAACCAGAAAAGCAAGTCGGATTTCAAAGTTCGTCGGCACAGGGGCCACAAGCCAGCTGGCAAGTGACCGGGCCAACGCGTCGAGCACACACAGGCAGAAGGGCCCCACGCAGCACTCGTCGAGTGTGGAGGGGTGAGCTTTGGTGCAAGTGGAGCTCGGGGCTGGGGCTTCTCAAACCCCGGTGTACAGCTTCGAGGGTCACTCGTGGACTGCACGGTCAGCGTCTCGTGGCCTTTTCAAGATGGCGTGCCCCACGCTTCCGGTCGCCTCCACGGGTCTCAGCTCTGCAGGGACTGTGGATCGGGCAGGTAGAAGGCAGGCAAGCTTGATCTCGTCGATCTCTGTCGCTCGAGTTCCGGCGGGAACTGCAACAAAGCAAGGGTCGAGGGCTGGATGGTGCCTGTTTGCACAGGGTGGTCACTCCTTGACCACAAGGGAGATTCTTCAGTCTTCTCACGTCGTGTAGAAAGTCGAAGGGTCCAGATTTCGTTTCTTATGTTTCTTCAGGATGATCTGAGGTCCGTTGGGACTGCTCCCCCTCTTATTCGAATCTAGGGGGTTGGACATCCTGCTAGGTCCCCTCCTATGGGTGGGACCCAGGAAGGGGGTGGTTACACCCCTCTCCTTTGATCCTGGCCGCGCTGGGACAGGGGCTGGGAGGCCCCAGAACCGGTTTGGCCGGATCCTGCCAGGGGCAGCCTTGTGCTCCCCAGGCAGTGTCTGGTTTCTTTGAAACCTCCCTACTCCAATCCACTATCTCCTGTCTGGGGTGGTTTGACACCGCCCTGTGACAGGAAACTCTTTGTCCAGGCCTCCTCTGCCGGGTTTCGGTCAGCAGCAGGAGGCCAGACCCGTGTCTGTGGCAGGGGCATCCATTTTGTGGATCTGAGGCTCATTTTAAATCAACCGCGTTTCAGCAAAGTAACATGTCTTCTCCCTCTAGAAGGGTGGAATGCTATCCCCGTCGCCAGAACTGGCGAGGGGATAGTATTCCAATTCGTATGACACCTTACACGACATGTTTTGATAAAGCCAAACCAAAGTTGCTATATAACCGCGAGGATTATAATGCGCTTAAGAGTATATGGTATGGCATTATCCCGGATCAGCTTAGGGAGTTGTTCCCGACAGCTGCAGACAGGCTCAGCTCATGCCAGAGCACCATCTCACATAAAACCACGCACTCTGCCTCCAGGATTGATGAGGCCTTCCATAGGAGTGGCTCACAGGTTATATATGTGTCCAGATATAGGTTTAGATATAGGTATACCATATCTAAGCAAGGGGTGATTACACCCACTTGCCCCAGCTGAGTGATCAGCCAGTTGTGTCAATTTAGATAGCCAGCCAGGGGTGGCAAAAGATATGCTGCAGCCCCTGGTAGGCCTTGGATGCACCTATGCCCTGGGCACCTATAGTGCTCTGTACAGGGGCTGATAAGGTGACCCAAGCCAATCTAGTTATGCACCTAGGGTACATGGAATCCATTTTACAGAGAGAGCAGATAGCCTGGGGCCCTGATTAGCAGGGAACCAGGCCAACTAAGTCGAAAACCAGCTAAACACAGGGCAAAAAATCTGGGGTAACCATAGTCAGGTAGCCACCTTCCTACATAACCCCCCCCCAAACGAAAGGAGATAAGGCTATCCTTGGCCAGGTAAGCCTTTATTGCCTGAGTGGCCATATAAGGAAGTACCTGCACTAGCATGGGTACCCCCTGTCTCATGGTCCACTAAGCAGTCCCTCACCCTAGGGGTATTAGAGGGTCTCCACCATAGGGAATCACTACCTTGGGTGTGTTTATGCAAAGTTAAAGGCTGGTTTGGATATGGAGTATTGAAGTGAGGCTCCACTATTTCTGGGCTCAACTTCCTCCAATTATCCTCCACCATATGTGCCTTCCTTTCTTCAACTGAGTTGCACTGAGCTCTCAGGGTCAACCTCTGGCTACCTAAAGCTGGAGGCTGGGTCCCTCTGTTTGGCTTGCTGGAGGGACAGTTCAGGTTTGGGCCCTTTGGGTCCCAGGTTTGGCTGTGCCCAACAGAATCCATCTGTGGGAGGTCCCTAACTGTTTTTAAGGGGGCTCCCTCAGGAGTTTTTAAAGTTTTCACCTTACTAGGCCTACTAGTTTTGGTGCCCCTAATCTGTTGATGGGGGTGCTTTATTTGACAGGGGGCCCTCTGGGTCTCACTGTCCTTCTTGTCCTCTGCAGCCCTGGGCTGACTAAGGCAAGGTAGAGAGGGGCAGGTTACCTGCTCCAGACTGGATCCCACCTGAGAAGGGTCCACTGCCATCAGAGGCTCTGTCAGGCCAGGCCTAACAACCTCTGGGGCAGTTCCTTCATCAGGGGTAAGATCAGTTCCCTGAGGAGGCTGATCCTGTCCTACTGTCTGGTGAGGGGGAGATTTCTCTTCCTCCTCCATGCTCTCAGTTTGGGTGGAGTGATCCATCATTTCAGGCTTCACAACACACATATCTGTTTGAGTTTGGGCTGTGGCCATCACAGCCCCACCAACCTTTTCAGGAGGAGACTCAGTTTGGGTTTCTGCTGTTATCATAACAGCTTTGCTATTCTGTCTTGGACGAGTTTCTGGTAAAGATGGGGCAGAGAGTTGCTCAGCCCTACCAACCTTTTCAGGAAGGACATCTTGAATTGGGGCTATAGCCAGTACAGCCCCACTAACCTTTCCATTGGAATTTACCATTCTAGAATGGATTTCCTGTTCAACCTCAGCCCAGGCTGAGATTTCCAAATCATTACCAAGTAGACAGTCTACAGGCAAGTTTGGTGACACTGCCACTCTCTTTGGGCCAATGACACCTCCCCAGCTGAGACTTACCACTGCCATGGGATGATTTGTTTGGATGCCATCAATGTTTGTTACCTGGTATGTGGCACCAGGTAAAAGTTGCTTAGAGGGGACTATACAGTCAGCCACCATGGTGATGCTAGCCCCTGTGTCTCTAAAAGCTTCCACTTTCAAACCATTGATGATGGGTTCCTGTCTATATTTGCTCAAGGTATTTGGGCAAACAGAGAAGTTGGCAAACCCCATGCCAGTCTCATAGACAAGATCATTTGGGGATGGAGACCTGGATAGGCCAGGGTCCCCTTGGGCTCCAAAAGTAAACCCACCCAGATTCCTGGGTGTGCTCCCACTTCCTGGGGGATTACTGCTGACAGTAACAGGAGGTGTTGGAGCTGGCTTTGGAGGTATATTTTCTTTATTGCCATTCTTGGGACAACAGCTGTCTGTTTTGTAATGCCCCACCTGTTTACAGGCATGGCAATAAGGCTTTTTCTCTGTTGAAGAAGTGTCTTGGGACCCACCCCCCTTCTTGGAGTTTTGGGGCCCTGGGGAAGTGTTTTCTTTACCTTTATCCCCACCCTTATCTTGAGGCTTGGTAGACTCCTTCTTCTGGTTATTGTCCTGATTCTTAGGCCTAATCCTGGTTCTGACCCACTTATCTGCCCTCTTTCCCAATTCTTGGGGAGAGGTCAAATCTGAGTCCACCAGGTGCTGGTGTAAGAGCTGGTTCTGACAATTACTAAGGATCTGCTCCCTCATAATCAAATTATACAATCCTGTGAAGTCATGTACTTTGCTGCCATTCAGCCAACCCTCCAGAGCCTTAGTTGCACAATCAACAAAATCAGTCCAGTCCTGAGTCTGTGTCTTCTGGGTATCTCTGAACTTTAACCTGTACTGTTCAGTGGTTAAGCCAAACCCATCTATCAGAACACTCTTCAGGACTTTGTAATTGCTGGCATCCTCATGTCTGACAGTGAGGAGCCTATCCCTCCCTTTCTCTGAAAAGGAGTACCATAAGATTGCTGCCCACTGATCCTCAGGGACCTGCTGTACCATGCAGGCCCTCTCAAGAGCAGTCATCCATTTGTGGATATCATCCCCTTCCTTGTAGGGGGGCACAATTTTTGTCAGGTTTCTATTGTCATAGGCCCTGTCTTTTTCTTTAGGAATTTTGCTGCCACCAGTGGCATCTAAGCCACTTATTTTTTTCTCCCTTGCCAAGGTAAGTTTAGCTTGTTCCAAGGTAAGCTTAGCTTGAGCCAGGGCTACCTCTTCCCTCTCTATCTGGAGTTGGACAGCCCTCATTCTGGCCCTATGCTCTTTTCTCTGGGAGGAAGTCATCCCTCTTTGAGATTCTCTTGAGGCACTAGAAAGGTGAGAGTCCCTTGATAGAGATCTCTCCCTCCTATTACCTGGGAGAATTTGGTTATGAGATCTGGGGTGGTGCTGGCCCCCCCCATTCCCATGTAGGTCCAAGTTGGCCTGGTTAAGGCTGGCAACCTGTACCTGGTTTCCCCTCTGATCCTGATCTTCAGGCTCTTCTAAATCAGAGCCTTCCTCTTCCTCTTCCTCCTCTACTGCATCATCTGGAAGATCCTCATTCTCAGGGGAGTTTATCCCTTCCTCTGTTTCTAAGGGAGTCTGACTCACCTTATCTAGGTCATCCTTTTCTAGGAGAGCTATTAGGGAAGGAATGGTAGGGCCTCTGCCCTTTTTTAGCCCCCTGGCTGTGCACAAGGCACTCAGGTCTTTGTGGCTAAGGTTGTCATATCTGGATGTTGTCCCTATAGGATCAACTTCTACAGGAGCAGAACCTGAGGGTCTACCTGTATCAGACATGACTGCTAGTGAGGTGTAAGTGGTGCACTTACCTACACTAAGTGGTTTCCTACTGTACCTTGCTAGTGAGTTGTAGTCAGGGTGTGCTACTCCCTTTTATCTACAACTACTAAGTTCAGTAGAACTTAATATGCTAAGCTTTTGATTTATATGTACCTAGAGGTACTTGATGTGATCTTTCAATTTGATAAAGATTGCAATGGTAAAACAAACAGCAAGCTCAAATCCGCACCGCTGCACACCAATGTGAGAAGTTGGCCTGATATGTAGTGTTTCCAATTCTGGAACCACTGGGTATCAGTCCAAACAAACCCCAAAGATGTCTGGTTGTAAGTCAACCTTGTTAGACAAGCTATCCTAGTGGTAGCATGGACTAAGCAGCCTAAAGGCTAAACTTAAGAGGTCGTGTTAAGCGAGCTGTTTTACCACATACAATCCTGTAATCAAATGAAAGGACACCACACAAGTATATATTGTAAAAATATATGTATTTATTTCTAAATTACTCCCCAGTACTCTTTATGAGGAAAGGGGCACAAGCGTTAAATCAAAAGCACTGTTAAACATATAAAGTTGGCACAATTATGGCTGAGGGCGGGGGGCCACTCAGACCATATACTAAAAAAATGGTATAAGTAACACTTATCGAATATTGGTTAGGCCTAGGGCCTAGAGATTCGCTGGGAGCAGTCAGGACAAGCAATGAAGAAGTCGGGAGTAGCCCCCAGGATACGGGTGCAGCACGGAAAGTGCGGCGCGCACCAATGTAAAGTCAATGGTGCGTAAAAGTTAGTTAAAGTGAATTAAATGATACTTCCGCTGAACCTAGGAACACAAAACTTCAGACACAGACCCTAGAGGTGTGTACCAGTGTAAAGACACCGGCGTTGCAAAGTTACCTCACCCACAGGCCGTGGGTGCACAGGGTCGAAGTGGCGTCGGGTTCTGTCACGCAGGTTCTGGGTGCTTGGAGCTGTTGCAGCTGCAGGCGCTGTGAAGCAGAAGTGTCCGGTGCGATCCAAGGGTGGATCGATGTAGAAAAGTACCTGAAAGCAGAGGGGACAGAGTCTGGGTCACTCAGCAGTGACCAGGGTGGAACCAGGACGGAACCAGGCAATGTCGGGCGCAATCAGGCGGTTGTCGATAGGCTTCTCTCCGCTGTCACGTGGGCTCTGGGGCATCTGCGACGTCCAGGAGCAGGTCACGATCTGTCCCACGTAGGCTCTCGCCGTCAGCACCGTCGGCTTGAAGATTGTAGCAAACAGCACTTGGCAAAAGCAATCCACGCGGAACCGGGAGATTGCTTATCACTCGAACCAGGAGGGTCAGAGTGGGTGCTCCTTTTCACAGGAGCTGGTGCAGATCTGGAGCAACCAGAAAAGCAAGTCGGATTTCAAAGTTCGTCGGCACAGGGGCCACAAGCCAGCTGGCAAGTGACCGGGCCAACGCGTCGAGCACACACAGGCAGAAGGGCCCCACGCAGCACTCGTCGAGTGTGGAGGGGTGAGCTTTGGTGCAAGTGGAGCTCGGGGCTGGGGCTTCTCAAACCCCGGTGTACAGCTTCGAGGGTCACTCGTGGACTGCACGGTCAGCGTCTCGTGGCCTTTTCAAGATGGCGTGCCCCACGCTTCCGGTCGCCTCCACGGGTCTCAGCTCTGCAGGGACTGTGGATCGGGCAGGTAGAAGGCAGGCAAGCTTGATCTCGTCGATCTCTGTCGCTCGAGTTCCGGCGGGAACTGCAACAAAGCAAGGGTCGAGGGCTGGATGGTGCCTGTTTGCACAGGGTGGTCACTCCTTGACCACAAGGGAGATTCTTCAGTCTTCTCACGTCGTGTAGAAAGTCGAAGGGTCCAGATTTCGTTTCTTATGTTTCTTCAGGATGATCTGAGGTCCGTTGGGACTGCTCCCCCTCTTATTCGAATCTAGGGGGTTGGACATCCTGCTAGGTCCCCTCCTATGGGTGGGACCCAGGAAGGGGGTGGTTACACCCCTCTCCTTTGATCCTGGCCGCGCTGGGACAGGGGCTGGGAGGCCCCAGAACCGGTTTGGCCGGATCCTGCCAGGGGCAGCCTTGTGCTCCCCAGGCAGTGTCTGGTTTCTTTGAAACCTCCCTACTCCAATCCACTATCTCCTGTCTGGGGTGGTTTGACACCGCCCTGTGACAGGAAACTCTTTGTCCAGGCCTCCTCTGCCGGGTTTCGGTCAGCAGCAGGAGGCCAGACCCGTGTCTGTGGCAGGGGCATCCATTTTGTGGATCTGAGGCTCATTTTAAATCAACCGCGTTTCAGCAAAGTAACATGTCTTCTCCCTCTAGAAGGGTGGAATGCTATCCCCGTCGCCAGAACTGGCGAGGGGATAGTATTCCAATTCGTATGACACCTTACACGACATGTTTTGATAAAGCCAAACCAAAGTTGCTATATACTTCCTCCAAAGCTTACCTCCAAAGCCTATAGCTGCTCTTTGGCCATAGTGCTTCCTCCTGCCTGCCACCCGTGAGGCCTGACGTCACTGCTGTGGCACGGCAAGTGCTGTATTGAATGTTTGCATGCATGAATATTTGTGTATTTGCGTCTGTGTGCTGTAAACAGGTGAGTGCAAATGTGAATGTCTCTGCTTGTGTGTGGATTTATGTGAACGGGTAAGGGTGTGTGACTGCTTGTGAATACTAGAGCGTGTGCTTGAGAATGGATGGGTAAGAGTATGTGTGCGTGAGTGTTTGTGGATAAAAGTATGCGTGTATATGTTCATGGGTGTGAGTATGTACTTGTGTTTCCGCTCATTACTACTTCAAGTTACCACCCACCTTGCCATTACATGTGTGATTCCGATGTCTGCAGAAACAAAAATATCCAACTGTATCTGAAGTATGACTTTAATGAGTGGCAACCCCCTTTTTGCATACTGCGACCTCAAGGCCATTTCACACACAAAAACAGAGAAAACGTGCAGCTCTGGGCAATAAATATCTTTAAAGAATACATTTTTAAACAATAATACAAAAAAGGAAAACATTAACCATCACCAGCTCATTCATTCACATCTTTCACTCATCCCTCCACGCTGGGGCCAAAGTGCCCCATCCATGTAATTGCAATTCTTCTCTTTACCAACAACAGCAGATGCAGGAAGTTAAACTCCATTTTATTTACCCTTATGGCTGTTGATTAATTCCCACAAGATGATGGACGGAATGTTGCTCACTAAGCCACTGGAGTCAAGGTATCCTGGCTGAAGACGGCTGATAGCCAGAAACCTGTCCTAGGATGCTTGATTCCGGTCCAGGGAAGACATGGCTTGGCAGTTCGGGCTGGACTATATCCATGAGGCACAGGGTCAAGACTGATTTGCATATGGCCATGTCTGAACTGGGGTGGCTTGGTGAGCAAAATAACGATGGATTAAACCCAGATCTGTGACTGAGGGTGAATGTTTTGCCATTGTGCAACATTCCGTCCATCATTTTGTTTGTTTTGTTGTCGATTATTTCCCAGCAAGTAAGCAATCGGGTCCACCACAACCGGAATTCTCACTATCGTGGCCACTCGTGCCACAACAGACGCCCAGAAGGGGTACACCAGAGGGCAGTACTATGCTAGGTGCAAGAAGGTTGGCACAGGAGCCTGACATCTGCGACAACCACAGGTTTTTATTGGGATCCATTCTATTGTGCAGCACCGGTTTCACCTATGTATGGTGCAAGCTGTGATATATTAACTTAAACCTGGCATTGCGAAAAACTGACTTGACCAGTGCACAGTACCTGCAACATTGAGCACCCTCGGGGGAACCCACAACTCCTCTTCCCAAACTGCCCTGGAAGGAAAAAGAATTGCGCTCAATCAGCTGCCATGGCTTTACAGAGATGAGGAACTAAGGAACAGGCCACCCACTAGCACAAACTCCTCCTGAAACAGGAGCGGTGTTGACAGGGCAGCAGGTCTGTGCTGGAGTCATTCACATTTTGCCTCTGCCCACTACAGCATTCGGCATGAGACCATGGGACAGTTACTTAAGCCATTGGTTAACTAACTTAACTTTAATCAACTGCATTTTGCTCTTTCAAAAGGAGCACATTTGCACTCTTCAGTGTCCATGTTTTTGTTTTTAATTCATAATTTATTTAGTGCTGTCTTTATATTTATAGCCTGGTGTGATAGCTGGGATCTTTTGATGTGAGCACAGGGCACATTATAGCTGTATCAAAACCAATGTCCTCCTAATTCTGTCAAAATCCTTTTGGAGAGTTTCACATCAGGTCACAAAACTTTTATTATTAGCTAATCAGTGTGTTATATCTATCTATACAATTGTGTCTTTCTTTATTTCTTTTTCCTTATTTATCTCCTTTCTTGCTTATTTTCTTTCATTAGTTACATCGTTTTTCTTTCTTTCTCTTTTTTATCTATTTTCTCAACTTATTTCTTTCCCTTTTGCATACTTTTTCATTTTCCTTATTTGCTACATTTATGCTTTCTTTTTTGCCTTTTCCTCCTTTGCTTTCTTTTTACTTGCTTTTTTTGACTTCTTTCCTTCTTTTATTCATTTTTTCTTTCATTTTTTCTCTCAACTGTTTTATTTCCTTCTTTCTCTTGCCTGTTTTTTCTGTTTTTCATTCCTATTCTTTCTTTTTCCCTCTCCTCCTTTCCCGTGTGCTTTTTTTTTCTGCCATTCTTCCTAAATTTCCTTCTTGCTTTCTCTCCTATTCTGACTTTCTACCTTATTTATTGCTTTCCCTTTCTTGCCTTACATTTCAAAAGCAAGAGGGTCGTAGCCAGTGTCAGACCAAATGACTTTTTAAAATCTGTGTTAACCAACAACATTTGATTTTACCATTAATCTATGTCAGGGGCGAGGGTTATGCTCATCTTTCTTCATTTTACTGCTCAGCAGCCATGTCAGTTTTACATTAACAAAATAACAAACTTACAGGCATATGCATCAACATTCGGTAATACACGTCGGTAATAGCAAAAAATAACGAATTGCTATTAAGGACATGCAAACCTCGATGCATCAAACAAATCTGTAAAATTTACCGATTCGGTAAAAATCGCTATTAAATAGCGAAACTTCACCCGCATGAGTAGCAAATACCGAGTTAGCTAATACCGATTCGGTATTAGTGAATCCGGTATTAGCGATTTGGGTAATAGCGAAAACGGGCAATTTACGCGACGCATCGGATGCGGCCCGATGACATCACAACCAGGAAGTAGGACAGCCACGCTGCATTCTGTGTTCGGAGTTGCACTGAGGAGGAGGCAGAGCACAGGAGCTGAGGACCAAGAGTGAACCTGTAGCGACCAGGACAAGGCAAGTCGGAGAAGATGGAGAAGGAGGCCCTCCAGCAGGGAAAGGACACACACCGAAAGCGCAAAAGGAAGTTCTCTGATAAGGAGCTGGAAATCCTCATCGAGTGTGTCACCAGCAACAATGACAGACTGTTTAGCAAATTGTCCCTGAAGGTGCCAGAGGCTGAAAAGCGCAAGATGTGGCTGCACATCAAGGACAAGGTAAATGCCTGCGGAGTCACCCACCGCAGCATCAACGACCTAAAAAAACGGTGGTATGACCTAAGGAAGAGGGCCAAGGAGAAGATTGCGCAGAGGGTCAAGGATGAAGATGGCACAGGAGGGGGCACATCCAACGTGACGCCAAACACTGTCCTGGAGGATCTAGTGGAGTCCACCATAGAACGGGAAGCTGTTGTGGGGGTCACACGTCTGGACACCTCTGGTGCTGCGGAAGGAGGACAAGGTAAGAAGCATGGTAGCGTAACAATGCAGCGTGTAGTAAGTCCCTGCCCAATCCCCCATGCCAGACCCAGTGCCCATGTAGTGTTGCCCTAAACACATACCCTCACCAAAGTGTTGCACCATGGGAGTTGTAGTACATACATGAATGGGTGCATGCCAGAGCACGGAGATTAATACTGCAGCTAAGGGCCAATTGTCAGACAGAAAATGTAATTTATTGTGAGATGCCACTGCTATTTCAACATAATAGACCATGAAAGACCGTCTGGCAGTGTATAGCCCAAAGAGGGCTCTCAGATCCTCAGACTCTCAGCTACTAGTCTGCCCTCGGTACAAACTTGCCACCAAGGGCGGTAGAGCCTTTTCGGTGCTGGTCCCCCACCTATGGAACACATTACCTGAGCCACTACGTAAGGAAGGAAACCTCCTACGTTTCAGAAAGGGGTTGAAAACGCTGTTATTCAGGAGAACCCTATGAGCCACTTAGGCTAGTGGATGCCCTCTGTATTGTCAAAGCTGTTGTTTTACCATCTTCACCGAGCGCTTAGAGGCCTGTAGGTGATTGAGCGCGCTACAAATCAAAAATAACAATAACAATAACAATAACAATGATTATAACTATGCACTGTTTCACACACAGATGCATCCCCCTACGATTCAGACGACAGTGCCCGCCTCGTCATCTCAGAGACGCCAGTGTTGTCAGAAGCCGAGTGCTCACATAGAGCTGAAGACATGTCCTCCCCTTCACCACCACGGCGGTCGACACGTCCACCATCCCTGCAGTCCAAGGCACCACCACCAGCACCAACCTTGCAGTCCAAGACACCACCACCACCAACCTCGCAGTCCAAGACACCACCACCACCACCAACCTCGCAGTCCAAGACACCACCACCACCACCAACCTCGCAGTCCAAGACACCACCACCAACAACACAACCACCACCAGTGCGGGCCACTCCTCAGAGCCGCAGAGCTGTAGTTCCCTCCCTGCCCCTGATGGAATCTGATCACAGTTCAGCACCCCCAAATGTTCCACGCCAGGCTGTCGTCACTCCAACCAGCCAAACATCATCACAACAGCGCATCAGGCAGAGGGCTGTGAACCCGGCTCGTGGTGCTGCAAGACCAGTCGATCTGTCCGGAGGGTACGGAGTTGTGGAGGCCCGGATGCTGCGTGTCCAGCACCTGCAGGGGAGACACATGGGTGCCATGAAACTCTCCATGACCAAGCTATGCAACAAACTTAGCAAGATGACAGACGCTATGCGTGAGCACACCACTGCCGTAGCTGCCGGCAACAATGACATTAAGCTGTGCCTGCAAGAACTCACACGTGCCGTAGTGGCAGGCCAACAGAGTGAGTGGCGTCGCCACAGGCAGATCATGCTGGCAGTGACTTCAACCAACAAGGCCATCGAAAAGCTCTGCAACACCACGGCTGTGCTGTCCCGCAAGTGGACCTAGGTCATTACTGTGGGGGTGTGGCAAAGGCCCTTGAGAGGGTGACCACCGCAGTGGAGCAAATGCAGCCTGGGTCAGCCAGTGTCAGCATGCTGGGGGCGGAAGAGGGGAGTGAGGCAGCCTCCAGTGTCAGCAGCATCTCTCTATCATACACCAGCGGGAGGAGGCGCAGTGGCCGCAATGCAACTGCCACAGACTCCCATCGAGTAGAAGTCGAGGAGTCCCAGGACAAGAGACTGGGGGTACGCGGCAAACGCAAGTGAACATGTGACTGAGTTACACTGTCCTTGGTGACGTAACCATGGCCAGACCAAAGTGCCGCACGCATCACCCGTACTGAGGACGTGCCATTTGAGTTTGACTTTTACTGCAGCAGCAGCATGTTTTAGTTTTGTTTCTCTGCACCACTCAGGTGTCCATGCCCATTAAACCCTTGCAAATCGAGCCCTGTTGTCAAGTCTCTCTCTTACCTGTCTCAGAAATGATTCCGTGTGATGTATGTCCGCCTCCGTTGCCCTTCAGCTGTGTTGGGCACATGCGCCTGTCGGTGTTGGGGGGGGTGGTTGCTGTGCACGCAGTTCATCCTCTCCGTCCACCTCTATGGGTATCCCCCTGCGTGTGGCGATGTTGTGCAGGATGGCACACACAGCAATGATCTGGCAGCAGGTCACTGGGTCGTAATGCAAGGCACCTCCAGTCTTGTGCAGTATACGGAAGCGGCTCTTGAGGATGCCAAATGTACGCTCAACCACATTCCTTGTGCTTATGTGTGCTCTGTTGTAGCGCTGCTCTTGTGGTGTCGCTAGGTTCAGGTAGGGAGTGAGTAGATATTCACGCAATGCGTATGCGCTGTCACCTGCAGGATGGGGAGAGAATGGACATCAGCATGATTGAACATTTACATGTGGGGATGGAGTGGGTGGAGAGTACGATGATGCATCAATATGTACCTAGTAGGTGTCCCTCTCCAAATTCACTGTTGATCAGGCGCCTGTGGAGGCCACAGTGACGGAATATATAGGCGTCGTGTGTGCTCCAGGGAAATTGGGCAACAAGGTCCGTAATTATGTACTTGGCATTGCACACCACCTGCACATTTAGAGAGTGATATGACTTCCGTTTGCAGAAAATGTATTCGGTGGCTGATGGAGGACAGATGGGGACATGAGTGCAGTCAACACACCCTATGACATGGGGGAATTGTGCCACCTGGTAGAATTCCCGTTTGGTGCGGGTCAGCTGCTGGGGGGTTGTGGGGAAGGTGATGTGGCGATTAATTAATGTCAGCATGGCCTCTAGGAACCGGTGGAAGAAGCGTGATAAAGCGCTTTGCGACACGCCTCCAGTCTCAGCTATTACCCCCTGGAAGCTTCCAGACGCAAGCAGGTGCAGGCAGCATAGGACCTGCACATGGGCTGGTATGGCGTGGGTCCTACGGGTCTCGTGCTGCAGTAATGGGACCAGGTCTGCTATTAGGCGCATTGTCATGGCACGGTTCAGTCTATACTTGTTGTAGACCTGTTCCTCGGTCTGCCCCAGCAAAGGGATGCGCACCCTGAAGATCCTGTCCTGGATCATCCTGCTGTGCTGGCCCTGGGCGTTGATCCTCCTCCTCCTAGCAAGCACGTACAGGGCAGCCATTTTGGAAGACATGTGGGGTTTCCCAGGGCTTTTTTGAAGGGTTACTGATTGTGTGCACCTGCAGTATGGGGTTGTAATTTTTTTTTCTGTCCTTCCGTTTACTTTACCTCCTGATTGTGATTCCCCTTAATTTGCTCAGGCTAAATAGCGATTTTTGGGTTTTTCGGTATTAGCGAGTTTTCATGCATACCATTGCGATTCGTTATTACCGATTCGGTATTTCCGATGGCCGCTTTGGGGGTCGGTAATTCCGATTGTCTGTTTAGCGATTCGGTATTTTACCACGGGGGTTATTAGCGATTCTTTATTTTTTTGCGATTAATTGTTTGATGCATAGCATTTCCTGGATTTGCGTTCGGTATCGCCCTGTTTTACCGATTCGCAGTTTTACCGGGAGGTATTTTCGTTGATGCATCTGCCAGTTAATTTCCTATGACATCTGGGAAATAATGGAGTCACAAAAGAGAAACTGTCCGCATCCATTCAGGTGTCAGTGCGGAGTATACTTCTTTTAGTCACCTGTCAGTTGCTCTCTATCTTCACTGCTCCCAGCTGTGCAAGTTGAGTTTGGAATTTCCGTCCTTTTTTACCTTATTAGGTCTTGGCCTGCGATGGCTGCGCAGAAATGCGCAGTCGAGCTGGCGAGATTTAAAGACTTAGAGTACATTTCACAAGCAAGGTTAAGCCCCGCCACTCTTTTCCATTGGCTGGCATCATCGTTCATGCTAAACGGTAGCCAGCCATTGGAAAAGAGGTCCCAGTGACGCACTTCTTTCTCTTTTAGCCCCGTCCCTTTCAGACTGGCTTCCTTGACTTCCTGCTGGCATAAAAGGTTTCTTATCTTCTTTATGGGGCCATCTGTTTCGGCCCATAAAGATAATAAAACTTTTACGCCAGCAGCAAGTCAGGCTGAGACTCTAGAGCGGAGCAGTAAAGTAGGGTGAGTAGTGCACTCTGGAATCTGGCGTGTAGGTAAAGGGAGGGGTTGTGACTCACACTGTGTCCTTGCTGCAGCTGTGCCCCCTGGCTGCCCTGGGAAGGCGGTGCGCCCCCACCAGGGAGGAGGGCAGGTGGCAGTGACGGGCGGGAGGCAGTGGGGCTGGCCCGCCAGCTGCCCCCACCAGCCTCTCTACCATGCCAGGGTAGCAGGGTGGGCCGACTCTGTGCAGCAGAGGGGGGAGCCTGCCTCAGAGACACCAGAAGTGCAAAGGCGCCGTGCAGGGAATAACACGAAAGCAAGGTAGTGAAGTAGGGAGACCCGCAGGGTAGCTTCAGTCACCCAGTGACCCTTTAACGTCTACCAACGGTGCACTGGTGGGGGGCAAGGAGGGCTCTTCGTGCTAAAAGCCATGCGCATGGACCAAGCATGTCCTAGACTGCCCAGGACTGCATGGCTCTGCTCGGAGCCCGGCAGACTGCACATGCGCAGCTCTGACTGCAGTAACCTTGGCTGGGGGAGCGCCCATTAACCCAGACTGCGGTAAGTACAGAGCACGCGTGGCGTCTGCAGGGGGGCACCGGGAGGGGCGCCACAGAGGGGAGATGGACCCGTTCTGTTGCACCAGGAGTGACTCGTTGCGGAGTAAAGGAGTCTTGCGCCTGGCTCTGGCTCGGCTCGAGGTACTCTTAGATAAACAAGCCGAGCTTTTACATGGCTCTTCCCTGCCACCCAAGTTTAAACTCATGCGCAAAGAATAAAAGAGTAAGGGGCAGATTTATGTTAACTGGCGCATCCCCAGGGGTGCGCCAGTTAACGTGCGCCACAGTGCGCCACAGCTCCGCCACCCATGGTGCGCCGCATTTATAATGCGGCGCACCATGGTGCAAAAACGGCACAGATGTGTCACGCATCTGTGCCGGAAATGTGGCGCATTGCTGGAGTTGCGTCGCAAGCACGACACAGCTCCAGCAAGGCTCGGGGGTACACCATCTGCACAATGCTGCATCAAGACCTACACCTGCTTCAAGCAGGCGCAAGGTTTTGACGCAGCATTGTCCTGAAAGTGACTGAGTGAAATCTCATAGATTTCACTCAGCCACTTTCAGGAGGCGTTCCTGCACAGGAAGGCCCCCCCCCCCCCCCCCCCTGCGCAGGAACGCCTCCTAATGGCGCAGTGCTTTACAACGTGACGCATCTCCTAGATGCGTCACGTTGTAAATAGGGCGCATTGTTTGCGCCACAGTTGCGTCAAATAAAGTGAGGCAACTGCGGCGCAAAGAGGCGCAACGGCCTCATAAATCTGCCCCTAAGCATTTATCCTCGACATAAAACTAGAGGAAGAAATACCCATCTGCTGGAAGAATTTAAACCAGAAAAACTGGGATAAATCCTGGCTTCCCCACTTGAGCAAACTGTATGATCTTAGGCAAACATTTTATTTTGCTGCACCTTTTTCTTCATTAATACATAAAAGAGCACTCTGGAATGCCAGAATTCAGAACGTGCGCAGTGCAAAAAACCTAACATCAATGAATATCTGTGTGATCTGAGGGACACCGGAGCCCCTCATAACAATCTGCGGGGAGTTGGCACTATTTTGCGTTACGCTACTAGGCTCGCGCTCGGCTCGGGCACGGGCTCCAAGATCCAAGCAGGGGCCCTCGACTCAGCACTTTGTGTTAGTTGATAGAAGAGCTCACCTCTGCTACAGAGGAGCGCACTCTGACACACCAAGGAAACGATGAGTAAGTAGATAGGCTGATGTGCCCAGGATCAATCAGTTTGGTGGATGATGAACTTCGGTTTCCTGATGCCACAGCTGACAATTTTAGGTGGGGTTCAGTCATACTAGCACTTAGAAGGCAGGACTCTTAGGGACTCGGGTGGCGGAACCCTGCTTTGATGGGAAAGTGAAAACCCCTCTGCAGTTTGCTGTATATAGCGCCAACATTAGAGTACGGACAAAGTGGGCATTATGCCGATTCACACGTGGTAATTCTGGGCCTTGGAAAGGGGTGTTTACATATAGTGTTAAACAGTATGTACATAATGTGCGGCATGGCTAAATACTTTAAACTGTCCTAAAGGCGAGACAGTTGCATTGCAAATGCTTGTTAATTAACTGTGTGTGCTTATCTTGTGTTTTTACGGGTGGTTTTCCTTTGCAGCGAGTTGCGAGCACCTCTTTTCCTTGGCAGGAGCGTTCCGATGCTCCTTTTGCGGCCACTCCGGTGTGCACGTTTTTTTCCCTCTTCGTAGGGTTGAGGGTTCGGAGTCCACGGCTCACTACGCCTTCTTGCACGAGGCTTTATTCACCTTAGTGTCCGCAAAGCATGCGTCAGTTTCAGGTTGGCTGGCATGCTGAGCGCTGTTGTGTCGTGCCGGGGGTGAACACTGGGAGGTATGAAATAAGGCCTAATTATTATAATGATGACACTGAGCCAAATGTAATGTGGTGATGACTACCGCGCACACGCATCCAGTGACGTCAGGTGCTCGGTAGGCATCTTTATTATCGCAGTATCACGTGACCGGGACCATACCATCTGGTCCGGCCACAACGGGGTTTTATTGGGAGACCCCTTCCTGAGGATACGCTAATGGGGCTCCCTTACAGTCGCTGCGGTTTCATCATCGCTGCGACACAACAAGAGCCTCCACCTGCAGCTTTCAGAGTGAATTCTAGGCCCCGTCAGCCTGGAGCCTGAACACCCCTCAAGGTAAGACCCTTTCAAAAGCAAAAACTCCTGGTGATTGACAGTCCACCCAAGCTGCAGATCTTAAGCCCAGTTAACACGTTAAGAGCTCTTTGTCTGCCCGTCTCTCCTATTGAGGATGGCCTAGGGAGGACTGCTGCCAGCCCCCAGATATACATGCTGTGAGGCAGACCGTCACAGTCTGAGGCCTGCTTGCTATCATTCAAGGTTTATTTATTTCTGCTGCCTCCCGACCACCTACTCTGTAGCCCTGTAAGGATGACCGCAGTCTCTGTGAAATTTAGTGAGTGCACCCTATTGCCCTGATCTCCCCCTTACAAGTGGGTTGCCACTGCTTGATATCCCTGATGTAACTACAAAGTCTCCATTACCTACCATACGGTTCATGCCCCATGGAGGAATATTATGAGGAGGAGAAAGTCATGGTTTATATCCAGGTTACAGACGAGTTCTGTGACACGGTAGACGCCACCATTAACAGAGAAGTCTCAGATGCAGTAGCACCTCTAGAGAAAAGAATCATGAAACTAGCACAGAGATGCCTACAACTCCTCACACCAAGGGAAGACTGCCCGGGCCTTCGGCCCTAGGACCTCTAGAGCCGGCCTCTGCTCCCAACTCTGAGAATACATGCAAGCTCCCACACGACGCAGGGGTGAACCTGATGGCCAGGTTAAAGAAAGCATTTCTGTGTGCAAACCCCCATCCATCCCTAGACTGACCCAATCCCGCCAACCTTTCGCAACCCAATGGGACAGGGCCCAGGTCGACCACTCCCTGCTTTTAGATGAGTCCCACACGACTTCCGAGTGTGAATCGGATTATGACCTTCCAACCCCCCTACTGGCCCGTTGCCTTCTAGTGGGGAGCCTTAGGACCCACAGTGGGACGTCTTACACCCTGAGGACCTAATACATCCCACTCCTCGAAGTGGACAACCTGTGACAAGGTGGCCTAGTATGTGGACAGTAGACTGAGGAAACCTCTTGGCCAGAAAGTATGAAACGGCATGGAAGGGAAGGTGGCCTTCATGCCCAATATTGATGCATAAATGGCCACATTCCCAGCCATAGTTCAAAGACCTTAAAAGGGTATTGAATGCGCTTGGCGAACATGCCAAGGTAAACTCTTTGAAGTCAATTGCACGTTGGTGGAGATTTTTGATATGGCAGAGGACGCCAAGGCCTCGAGGCTCTAATCCCCCATGATGTGCTCCCCAGCTGGGCCCAGCGGGCCATCATATTTCTTGCTAACACTAACTGTGCCATTTTAACTAAAAGCGGTACAAAAGGGTGTGGTGATGGACGGAGCATCTGAATCAATCAAACACTCACACCCAGTCAAAAGATCTGGGTTTAATCCATCACCGTTCTTTAGCCCACTCTGCCACCCCAGTTCAGACATGGCTATATGCAAATCGTTCTGACCCTGTGCCTCATGGGAACAGTCCAGCCCGAACTACCAAGCCATCTCTTCCCTGGACCGGAAACAAGCTTCCGAGGACCGGTTTCTGGCATTCCAGCCGTCTTCAGCCCGGCTTGCTTGAATCCAGTGGCAAAGTGAGCAAGGGACTCACGTCTGAGCATACCCGGCCACACTTATGGCGGCCAAAAGCAGTCCAAAAGGGGGTGGTGATGGACGGAGAATCTGAATCAATCAAACACTCACACCCAGTCAAAAGATATGGGTTTATTCCATCACCGTTCTTTAGCCCACAAGATCGATTCCAAGCTGGGAAAGTTAGCCACCCCAGAAGTGGGACAGGTAGCGCAAGGAGGGCTCTCTAGCGGCCTGTTCATTAAGGAACTTAGTAAATGCTGCTACTGTTAAGTGCATTTTCAATGTGCTAGTTGTCTCTGGGGCTGGCCGTGGTAGGAAGTGATCAGCTGGCTATTCCCAGTAGTCCTTTGGAAGAGGACAGCCTTCACAACATATAGTGGCAAGACTCCTCCCGCTTTGGAGGATTCAACCCCACCACAGGGCGTTCGTGCCCCAGAGGTCAGCGCAATGGACCCCGGGTCAGAGGTGCCTTCTCCAACTCTCACAGTGGGTCTTTATTTCACTTGTTGTATTCAGTTAGGGAGAGACGCTCGGCATTGTTTGCAGACAATTGTCGGATGGTCATGTCGGATGCTTGGGAGCTTTCAAACCCCAAACCATTCGGTGGTTTCACTGGTTACAGGTCCCCCTCCTAACCTGTACCCCCCCCCCCCATACCATCTCTTTGCCCGGCCTAGAGGTGTCATTGATTTAGTTAAAGATTCAGCAGTTTCTGACTAAAAGGAAATTTGTCCTACCAACCCCCATCCCGCTGGCTTTATAACCAATCTGTTCCTAGTCCAGAAACAGGATGGTGGTCTGCACCCGGTGATCAATCTCCGGGAGTTCAACAAGTGAATAGTTTACAGCCAATTGCAAGATGGAGGGCATACACCTCTGCAATCTTCTCCGCACCGACGATTGGATGGTCCACCTGGACCTCAAAGAAGCTTATCTCACAGTGCCCATTTATCCCCACATTAGCGTTTTCTCCAGGGCCATAATTTTGAGTTTACCTCTCTACCCTTTGGCCTGTCGTCAGCCCAATGGTGCTACACCAAGGGTTTAAATCCAGTGATAGAACGCCGGAGGGAGTTAGGTATACCAAGACAACACGCTGCTGATGGATAAATGCCAAAGAGTCCTATCACGCCACCTCAAACTGATAGTCCACCTCTTGCAGTCCCTCAGCTTCGTAATCAAGCAAGCGAAGTCAAGTCTTACACCTTTGCGTGCCACCACCTTCCAGTGGTTCGTGATCGACTTGTGGCCGGCCATGCTGAGCATTCCGTTGAAGAAAATAGCCAAAATCCAACACGAGGTGCGGAAAATATTATCTAAAGAGAAGACCGCGGGCGTGGCTTCGGAATCATGCATGGTGTACGTGCCTCCGTAGAACTCCGCTAGCCCGAGCCTGTTTGATACCAAAATCCTTCAGTTATCCTGACCCCAGCCTGCGCAGTTGCTGTGAACAGCCTGCAGACCTCATCTGGACCTTTGTGGCAGAGTATCGTGGCTGTGGCAGGCGGAGTTGGCCCAGACCCGAAGCTGACGCATGTGAGGCCGTAGAGTGTGAGCCTTGCACAAGGGACACGCTCTGTGGGTAGAGCGGCTGCGGCAGGCAGACCGATTTAGAGAACCTCATAGTGGAGACCACCTTCACTCGGCTGGGCCTTGTCTGGGTGCCAGTGAGGACTGGGGCCGGGGGAGTGCAGCCGGCAAGTGGGAATGGGTCTTGGCCTTCCCTGCGGTGCCGTTGCTGAGGGCCCTTTAGCCTTTCTCCCCTAAAGCTGCTATGGGGCGCGGCAGCTTCTAGAGCCCGCGGTTTCCTTGGTGGGCTGCGTGTAGACCCTGTGCCTGACTGGTGATGCCCGCCGTGGAGCCAACGATATCAATGGGGGCATTGGGCTTGGCGGCCGCTCTCGCTACTTCAGGCCTGCCCTGTCTGCTGGAGGATACCGTCGGCCGGGTGCCTGCGTAGCACTGGGCCATGTGTGCGCTGCTAGCTTGGATGGCGCCGGCCAGATCAGGTCCATGAGTAGGTGGTAAGGAAGCCCTATTGTCGGCTGCGCCCTCAGTGCTAAGGAAAGCCGGCCAGCCTGCTCAGGAGAGATTGTGGAGGTACTAGGAGCCCTAGCTCCCACGGACACGTGCGCACACACCTCAGGGCAGGCAATCCCACTACCGCTGCCTTTGTTGCCCCTGTGGCTGGTTCCTTCTGAGCCAATTAGACCTACCCGAGTGCCTCTTTGCAATGATTGCTGAGGGCCGCAGCCCCCTGGAGATCTCGGGGGTTGGAAGGACGTGGTGCCCTGAGAGGTGTGCTGTGGCACCTTAGGTGTTTGATGCCGGACTTGCATCCTGCTTATGCCCTGACATAACTGGGACTGCTGGAGGTGACATGTAATAATTTTGGGGCCTTTCTGTTGTGGATCCTGGTGCAAGCGGCCCGGGGGGTGTCTGGGTCGAGGGTCCAGCAAGTGTGGTCCTTGTAGGGGGTCTACTTGGCCGTCCCTCCTTGGTGGCGGAAGCGGCTGGGCTAGGCCTGGTGCAGCTTGCTGTTGGGAGGGTCAGATTCCGTGAGGCCTGACCTGGTGCCCTGCCCTTGGTTGGTCTGTGCCACTGCCCTTAGCCTGGTGAGGCCGGTACTGCAGAGTTCCCCGCATGCCACTAGCAGATGTCGCCACAGCATAGAGGCCCATCTTACCTTACTTACCTGCTTTGGCTGCCTGTCCAAGGCTCGCCTCTCTGTACGCCTTCCTGCATAATAATGGGCAAAGACAAGCACAGGGCGGCCGACTCTAAGCAGAACACCATGGATCATTATATCACCACACCTACTGGAAAGCAGGGTGCAGAGGGCCAGTCAACCGACATTGCGACTCTGCTTGCGGCGATTAATCAATCACGTACCACACTCGAGGCCCAGATCGGGGAGGTTGGATCCGAGGTGTCGTTTCTCCGCCAGGACCTTTGGAAAGCTGTGGATCAGATCGCAGAAGAGGAAACCAGGGTCTCTATGGTGGAGGACACGGTGTCCACCCTCCAGTAGAAGGTAGACAAACTCACCATGGACTTAAAGAAGCTGGCATCACGGGTCGAAGACGCAGAAGTTAGGGCGCGGCGCAACAACATCCACCTGGTGGGGTTTCCAGAGGGTTGCGAGGGCACATCCATGGACGATTTCCGCTCTAGTTGGCTCAGGGCAGTGCTGCCGCCCGAGGCCATGTCCCCCTGTTTTGCGTTTGAGAGGGCCCACTGTGCCTTTACTAAGAAGCCACCACTAGGGAAGCGCACAAGGCCTGTGATCGCCCGGCTCTTTAAGTATGCTGACTGCGATGCGATCCTCCGCTTCGCCCGGCTCCATAAGGATAACATGATTTCTGACTCTCATCCAATCATGGTCTTCGCTGATTACACCAGGCTGGTGCAACAGTAGCGTCAATCCTTTGTTGCAGCCAAACGTAGGCTCTGTGAGCTGAACTTATCGTATGCGCAGTTGTTCCCCGCTAGGATGAAAGTGGTTTACAATGCCAAGACTCACATCTTTGACTCTCCAGACGAGATTTTTGCCTGGACTGATGAGACGTACCCTAAAGCCGTGCACGCCGCCACAGCTGAACTCCAACTTTTCGCAGGGGTCTCATAGGAGCGGTCAGCAGGACAGAGACGCATCAACAAGGTATTACAGATACCGTTCTAACTGGCGAGCCCATTGTCAGTCTGAAACTGCTGACTGAAGCAGCTCTGGCTTTCTATGTATAGTGCTGTCTTGTGGCCGGGGCTCCTTACTGGGCTGTATCAGATCCTGGAGAAGCAGGTTGTGGGTTTATAGGGGAATAGGGTGGGAAGTAATATAATTATAATTATTTAAATATGTTAATTTAATTATTGGTATTTATTTAGAACTAATAGTAAATTAATTAATAATTTGTAATTAATTAATATATATTTTGAAATGTATTGTAATTGATTAATTGATAATTATGTTAGTTATGTTATTAAATTAAGTTCTGTAGTGGGTTGTGTGTTTTTAGGGAAATAGCTTGTGAAGTAATTTAATTGTAAGTAATTACATGTTTTAATAACTAATTTATTGAGTTCATTTTTAAAAATACTTCCAAATTGTTAATTATTTTGTTTTTAATAGGTAAATAATTATTATTAGTAGGTAATTTATATTATTAAATAATGTTTATTTGTATTTTAAATTGATTATTTAATATATATTACACAATTGTAAAGTATTTTAATTAATTTGAAATGGGTGTTACTATTTATATTATTTATATTTAAATAATAAGTATTTACTTGCCCTACTATTGCACTCACTGTAGTTGGAATAGTAATTTTACCCCTACGCTATCCAACGCTTTCCCTACTGTTGCACTCACTGGAGTTGGAATCGTAACTTTTACCCCTACGCTATCCAACGCTTTTCCTACTGTTGCACTCACTGGAGTGGGAATAGTAATTTTTACCCCTACGCTATCCAACGCTTTCCCTACTGTTGCACTCACTGGAGTGGGAATAGTAATTTTTACCCCTGTGCTATCCAATGCTTTCCCTACTGTTGCACTCACTGGAGTGGGAATAGTAATTTTTAACCCTACGCTATCCAGCACTTTCCCTACTGTTGCACTCTCTGGAGTGGTAATAGTAATTGTTACCCCTACGCTATCCAATGTTTTCCCTACTGTTGCACTCTATGGAGTTGGAATAGTAATTTTTTCTCCTACGCTATCCAACGCTTACCCTACTGTTACACTCACTGTAGTTGGAATAGTAATTTTTACCCCTACGCTATCCAATGTTTTCCCTACTGTTGCACTCTCTGGAGTTGGAATAGTAATTTTTACTCCTACACTATCCAACGCTTACCCTACTGTTACACTCACTGGCATTGGAATAGTAATTTAAACCCCTACGCTATCCAACGCTTTCCCTACTGTTGTACTCCCTGGAGTCGGAATAGTAATTTTTACCTCTACGCTATCCAACGCTTTCCCTACTGTTGCACTCTCTGGAGTGGTAATAGTAATTTTTACCCCTACGCTATCCAATGTTTTCCCTACTGTTGCACTCGCTAGAGTGGGAATAGTAATTTTTACCCCTACGCTATCCAACGCTTTCCCTACTGTTGCACTCACTGGAGTGGGAATATAATTTTTACCCCTACGCTATCCAATGCTTTCCCTACTGTTGCACTCTCTGGAGTTGGAATAGTAATTTTAACCCCTACGCTATCCAACGCTTTCCTTACTATTGCACTCTCTGGAGTGGGAATAGTAAGTTTTACACCTACGCTATCCAACACTTTACCTACTGTTGAATTCACTGGAGTCGTTACAGTAAATGTAACCCTTTCACTATCCTACTGTAAAAATATTGTATATGTTTTGTAAATAATATGTATATATATATATATATATATATATATACATATATATATATATATATATATATATATATATATATATATATCTCACAGCAAAAAACGGCGTACCAACGAGCACTTAGAGGAACAAAACACGGGAGTCAGGTCAAGGTTCCAGAGCAAAGGGTTTATTAATCCATAAACCTCGTGACGCGTTTCGCGCTTGGAAAGCGCTTGTTCACACAAAGTCTGCACCCTTACAATCACGCTATATGGGCATTCTCACTTCCGTGTCATGGACAACAACAAAGGACTTGTTTATGGTCGCCATCTTTGAGTGGTGTAACATTCATTATTGTCAAAACGTAAAACAAATAACAGAAACGTGTACGATATATCGTGTAAAGTATACAAACACATAAGGCGGCATCATATTATGATTACTAGTGCATTGTGCATGACACATATTGCCAAAAATGTGGAGTCCTGCTAATTCGCTTGTTAGTGCGTTGTCAGCATAATATATAATACATGTAAAACCACTGGCAAAGGAAAACTGTTCTCAGATAAGTATGGTTAGTTCATCGGATACCTTACAATCATGGAAACAGGTCAAGATCATTAATGTAATCAAAACGAAAAATCGGTTGCGATACAAATAAATACTGTCCTACCCAAATAATACATATCATGATTATTCATTTCAGGAATTACCATACACCAGTATTCCTTCTTCATTTGACTGTTGAAGAAGGAATACTGGTGTCCCAGCTCTTGCAAAACTGTACAAATTAAACAATTCCTGACATGCACGACTACTTATGTAGTTTATGTTCTCGTCTGTCCATGTGATCTTCTTTACGTGGGCAGTACGAAACATATGGCCAAAAAAAGAATTTTGGAACATCTTCGGGCCATCACAAAAAATGACAAACAATACCCGGTGGCCCGTCACTTTGAAGCCTGTCACTTCTCTGATGCCACCAAATTGTCCTATTTCATATTGGAACAGGTCAATCTGGGCCCCAGAGGTGGTAACAGGGAGTTACATCTTAGACAGAGGGAGTCCAAGTACATTATTAATTTATGCACTAAATCTCCTAAAGGCCATAATATGGATGAAGAAATGAGCAGACATCTATATGAATAATATTCTGTACTTGTTTGTAGTTTACTGCGAATGAACTGATGTCTTTCTCTCTCTCTTTTCCACATTACACAGGATGAAGGTGAGGGCCCCCACCACAGGCTTGTGTCTGGCGGTGTCCCTGCCTACCGTCATGACTCTTTTTCCTCTTCTCTCCCATCCATGGATGTATTTTATTTTCATATGTGACTTTCACGGTAATTTTGGATTTTGAATAACACGTGTGACATTTGGACACTATCAGGAGGTGAACTTCACTCATTCCATCTAAGGGTTTGCACCGTGCTCCTATACATATGGGCTATGGACAGCACTCATGGACTTAATATAGCTGGATGATGATATTGATATCTTACAGCTTGAGACTTTTATATTTTTTATGCATGGCAAAAAAGTTTCTTATGTATGGTAATTCCTGAAATGAATAATCATGATATGTATTATTTGCGCACTAACCAGCGCTTGAACCTAGAGTATATATATATATTTTTAGATCTTATCGCACAGTTATTTTTGCATTTCAACTTTAGTATTTGTGCGTACCAATCATGAGACCCTTTAACTTTATGTCTCTAATGGGTAGGACAGTATTTATTTGTATCGCAACCGATTTTTCGTTTTGATTACATTAATGATCTTGACCTGTTTCCATGATTGTAAGGTATCCGATGAACTAACCATACTTATCTGAGAACAGTTTTCCTTTGCCAGTGGTTTTACATGTATTATATATTATGCTGACAAATGCACTAACAAGCGAATTAGCAGGACTCCACATTTTTGGCAATATGTGTCATGCACAATGCACTAGCAATCATAATATGATGCCGCCTTATGTGTTTGTATACTTTACACGATATATCGTACACGTTTCTGTTATTTGTTTTACGTTTTGACAATAATGAATGTTACACCACTCAAAGATGGCGACCATAAACAAGTCCTTTGTTGTTGTCCATGACACGGAAGTGAGAATGCCCATATAGCGTGATAGTAAGGGTGCAGACTTTGTGTGAACAAGCGCTTTCCAAGCGCGAAACGCGTCACGAGGTTTATGGATTAATAAACCCTTTGCTCTGGAACCTTGACCTGACTCCCGTGTTTTGTTCCTCTAAGTGCTCGTTGGTACGCCGTTTTTTGCTGTGATATTGTTTCCGGCTGCTGAGCCACTTCTTTAAGCGTCCGGTTTGCCAGCAGGAGCTTCTTGAAAGGATATATATATATATATATATATATATATATATATATATATATATATATATATATATATATATATATATATATAAAAATATATTTTTTTAAGTTACATTAATTATTTCTCAATTTTATGTTTATTTAAGTATTTTAAATATATTTAAATTAATTTAATTTTTTATAATATTACTTTTAATTTTTAATTTACTTTTAAAGACATTTAAAAGACATTTAAAAAATTCGATATTTTGGCAGTCTATATTTTTTACACTCGATATTTGGAGTCGATATTTTTGTACTTACCTGTATGAAGATAGGAAGTCGATATTTTTGCAGTCGATATTTTGACCTCAATATTTTGTCCTCTCGATATTCTGTCTGTCGATGTTCTGTCAGTGATCCGGCACTGTTGCCGGTGAACAGATCACATTTGGGAGTGTTTATGTCCCTCCACCACTGGGCCAGACTTTTATAGATAAAATTACAACGCTATGGGGGGGATCTCCCTGGCAGCCTGATGATACTGGGTGGAGACTGGAACGACATCATGGCCCTGCATGACAGATGGCGTGCGCTGCGGCTTGATAGACCTCCCACTGTCTCAAAATTTAATATGCTTGCACATTGGTCGGACTCATGGTGGGCATTTCATCCTACTGAGGCGGGGTTGATGTGTGCATAAGTGGTCCGCCCTACACTCTCATGTCTTGATTATATTGTTCTTCCACATAGCTATATACATAGAGTAGCGCACACATCCATTATGCCCAGTGGCCTCTCGGATAATTCGCCTTTTCAACTTAAGCATCACCTGCAGATCCACCAGGCCACATATAGGTGGCGCATGTCCCCTGGCTCCTCCGAGATGCCAATTATCAGGAGATGTTACATCATGCGATCACAGACTATCTCAGTTTCAGCGTGGCCACCTCATCTTCACACATCACTATCTGGGAGGCTCTTAAGCCAACAATTAGGGGGGCGGACATTCATTTTTGCCCCAGGGAAAAGCAGCAGGGCTTGGCACAGGTGAGGGAACTAGAGGACAGTCAGGTCCAATTGCAGTCACAGCTGAGGGATCGGATCCTTTGCTTCCTTTTACGCCGCTCTGTATGAAGAGCGAGAGGTGACAGCTGAGCCACTTATAGACGAACTCCTTTCTGATATCCCCCCTCGCCGATTGTCCGATGAAGTGCGTGACGTACTGGATAGCCCCATCATGTTCAGCGAACTGCAGGCGGCGCAGACTAATGTACACCCAGGCCAGACTCCGGGTCCGATTGGATTCCCCTGTGACTTTTTGCACCCACATATGGCGACCCTGGGTTCCACATATTTGGGCCACTACACGAAGTCCTGGAACAGCGCATTTTGCCACTTGACTGGTAACACGCCAAAATTGTTGTTTTACTTAAACCCGGTCCTTCCCCGGATGACCCAGGCTCATACCGTCCCATTTCATTGCTGAACCCAAGCTTCTGGGGAAGGTTCTGGCCGACCACCTTCATACCTGTATTCAAGACCTGGCTTTATGCCACAGCGCTACACCAGACACAATATCTGGCGAGCTCACAACGCTATTGCACTGCCCCAAGCCTGGGTCGTCCAGTGGTGCTTCTACTGGCCAATATAGACAAGGGGTTTGAAACACTGAGCTGGACTTACGTTTTTAAACTCCTGGAGGGCGTCAACCTGGGTCTCCGCTTCCAAGCATATGCGAAGCTACTGTATACAGATCTCACTGCCTCGGTTCGCATGGCCGGATGCTGCTCGGCCCCCTTTCCCTGTAGGGGTATGCGCCAGGAGTGCCCCCTATCCCCGCCCCTCTTCGCCTTAGCGATAGAGCCTCTGGCCCCATAGGTGCGCCAAGATCCCCTTATTAGGGGTCTGGATTGGTCGCCTGAGCACTCTGACAGAAATTAGCTTTATATAGATGACGCCCTGTTCTTCATTCCAGACCCATGGGCCTCGGGGCCTCGTGTCCACCAAATTCTCTGAATCTTCGGGGAGACCTCCGGTCTCTGCGCCAACCCGTCCAAATCTACGCTGTTTCCTATTCATAGCAAACAGAGGAGCCAAGCCTGGGCTTTAGAGCCAATTATCGCAGAAACGGGCTTTAAGTTCTTGGGGACTATATCTCGTGGAGTCCCACTGTTGCATGGACGCACAACATTGCTCCACTACTCCCGGCCGTTTGTGATGAAACGACGATATGGTCCCAATTACCCCTATCGCTGTACGGCAGATCTGCCATTTTTAAAATGGTGACTCTACAGTGCTTACTCTACAGGCCCCAGAATTATCCATACCCTATCCCCCATCGTGGTGTACCCAACTCAGTGCACTATTGAATTTTTTCCGCTGGCAAAGGGGCGCGGTCCGTGTGGCACTTGTACGTTTACACAGTCCTCATATTGCTGGGGTTTCGCGGCTGCAGACGTTGGCGCTTACTACTGTGCCTCATACCTCCTGGTGATTAACGAGTGGTGGTACAGTTCCCAGATGGACCCGGACTACGCCGTGGAACGGATTGCCATGGTGGGTACTTCTCAGCTCCATCTCTTATACAGCGGTTCTTCCCTAGATGGCTTTCTCTGGCTTGCCGGATGGTCATCCAGACATGGAGGCGGGTGTATCGGTCCGTGCGCTGGCGGGCACCACCCCGCTCTGGCATGGTACTCATCTACGGCCGGTATCGGCGCTCGTGGGATTTCGCAGGTGGGACCTTATTGGTATAGCTACGCTTGGGGACATTATGCAGGGGACCACTCTTAAATCTTTTCAAAGGCTGCAGTCTGATTTTGACCTTCACAAATCGCAGTTCCATCGCAATCTGCAGCTTTGCCACACCTTGACCCCCCTGATTCGGCAGCTAGAGTCTCTACGGCAGTTCCATCCTCTGGAGGGCCGCCTTCTGATGGGGGATCTTGGGGCCCACAAATCCGGCAAATTTACCAGATGCTCGTTACACAAAACATGGGAGGCTTGGGAAACTGATCTGCCGGCCCTCACAGACGATGACTGGGCAATGGCGTTGGCTAGCCTTCGTATGCCTCGTCTCTACCAGATATAGACTATTCCAATTTAAATACCTCCACAGGGTATACTACACTTGTCTTCGGCTTTGGAGAATGGGGGAAATTCAGTCCCCGGTCAGTCTTCGTTGCAGTGCAGAAAAGTGGCCGTTCCTTCATACAATGTGGGGCGCTGCAGCTATTCTGGACCAGCGTGTTATCTTGCTTTGGTTGTGTCCTGGCGAGGGCTATCCCGTCACACCTCAGACTGGAGCTCTTACATAGCACGGAGGACATGGGGAAAACCGGTACAAGAGACACCGCTTATTTTTGGGCCTCACCTTAGCTGAGTGCGACATAGCACAACATTAGAAGGACCCATCACCACGCAGCGTAACTAACTGGAAAAAGGCACTGGACAGGTACATGTCTGCAGCCATTTTGGTATTTCAGGTGAGGGGATGTCCTCAGAAGCAGGGGAAGATTTGGTCTCGGAGGGCCAAGTACAGAGGTGTAGATCAGTCCGCAGCTTGTGATCCTATTGAACGATTGGTGGTGAAAAATGTACCTGTCTAATGTATCGCTGTTAAAGAGATGTGTCGGGGAATTTTCTTGGCTTATGCATGTAATGTTTCCTAAGTGTGTACGGTACGCATTAGGGGGGATGGCGGGTACATGGTTTCCCTGGTCTGATGTTCTGCAGACTATTGGGTGGGGTTTTAGGCGGTATCCAGAGACATTACTTTATGCACTTCCTCTGTACTTTGCTTATCATGCTCCGCCCCTCTGGTACGCTGAAAATTCAGTAAAGTCTGTTAAAATAAAAAAGAGAAGACCTCTCTGTCAGATTGCGAGGGTGGTAGGGCTGTTGTCTTCCAATTCAGGCCATTTTTTCCGGTCCTCTCCTCTTTTGTGTCTTGCAGCGTTTGAAGGATTTGTATCTTTGTCCCAATGCTTTCTTCTCTCAGACGAGGCCAGGGAGGCACTCTAGTGATGGCTCTCCCACATGGACACGAGGTGTGGGCGCAACATCTTCAGGTCCCTTCCTGATCTTTCAATCGAGTCCGAAGCCCACGGCTCAGGTTAGGGGGCTCGTTGTGGTCAATTCACCACATGCGGCGTGTGGTCCGCCGCAGAGCAATCCCTACACAACCACTGCCTGGAACTGTTGGCAGGTTCCTCTGTGCTCAAATGCTAGACCAGGGATCACATGCAGTCCTGTGTGCTGCTGGAGATGACAATGTTGTGGCAGTCCGCTATATCAATCACTTCGGGGTCGGGGCACAAGTTCTAAGGCCCTCTTGGATCTGGTCAAGAATTTTGGGAATACTGCCTTAAACACCAAATTTCAGTGATGGCATAACACCTCCACGGATCAACCAATCAGGTGGCTGATTGACACTCCCAAGCCTATGACCTATTCACGTACTGTCTGGATCATCACTTCCCCGTACTTCAGTTGGAGACCGGATCAGGGGGCAGTTGCGACCAATTAATTCCTACAGGATTGGTCCCAGGAGCAGGGATATGCGTTTCCCCCGTTCTCAATGATCATGCGACTGACCGCTCAGGTACGTAAACCGAAGGTGGACGTGGTGCTAATCACCCCAAATGGAAGTCGCAAGCATGTTTTCCAGTGTTGATGGAACGTTCTTGGGATTCTGCAACACAGCTTCCCAAATTTATCCATCTTCTGAGCAATCCGGGGGTAACCCTCATCACCGGAGGTTCGTGGCCATGAGGATTACAGGGTGAGAGGGCAGGTGCCTGGCGGTATTGCACCGTTACATCGCAACTTTTACAACGCAAATACCATTACAATGCATGCCATTACAACGCATGTCATTACATAGCAGATACTATTACAACGCATGCCATTACATCGTAAGTATAGGTAAGTATATTATTTTTATTTCATTTTATTTTACATTATTTTATTATTTTAATTAATATTAAAAATAAAATAAAATATTAATATATTAATTTAAGTCATTTTGGGGTATTTTTAGGTTTTAGGGCTGGGTTTGGTTTTTGGGGTACAGGGGTATTTTTAGGTTTTAGGGCTGGGTTTGGTTTTTGGGGTACAGGGGTATTTTTAGGTTTTAGGGCTGGGTTTGGTTTTTGGGGTACAGGGGTATTTTTAGGTTTTAGGGCTGGGTTTGGTTTTTGGGGTACAGGGGTATTTTTAGGTTTTAGGGCTGGGTTTGGTTTTTGGGGTACAGGGGTATTTTTAGGTTTTAGGTCTGGGTTTGGTTTTTGGGGTACAGCGGTATTTTTAGATTTTAGGGCTAGGTTTGATTTTTGGGGTACAGGGGTATTTTTAGGTTTTAGGGCTGGGTTTGGTTTTTGGGGTACAGGGGTATTTTTAGGTTTTAGGGCTGGGTTTGGTTTTTGGGGTACAGGGGTATTTTTAGGTTTTAGGGCTAGGTTTGGTTTTTGGGGTACAGGGGTATTTCTAGGTTTTAGGGCTGGGTTTAGTTTTTGGGGTACAGGGGTATTTTTAGGTTTTAGGGCTAGGTTTGGTTTTTGGGGTACAGGGGTATTTTTAGGTTTTAGGGCTGGGTTTGGTTTTTGGGGTGCAGGGGTATTTTTAGGTTTTAGGGCTGGGTTTGGTTTTTGGGGTACAGGGGTATTTTTAGGTTTTAGAGCTAGGTTTGGTTTTTGGGGTACAGGGGTATTTTTATGTTTTAGGGCTAGGTTTGGTTTTTGGAGTATAGGGGTATTTTTAGGTTTTAGGTCTAGGTTTGGTTTTTGGGGTACAGAGGTATTTTTAGGTTTTAGGGCTGGGTTTGGTTTTTGGGGTATAGGGGTATTTTTTGGTTTTAGGGCTGGGTTTGGTTTTTGGGGTACAGGGGTATTTTTAGGTTTTAGGGCTGGGTTTGGTTTTTGGGGTAAAGGGGTATTTTTAGGTTTTGGGGCTGGGTTGGTTTTTGGGGTACAGGGGTATTACGACTTTAAATAAATTAAATTAATTAAATTAATTTAATAAAATGTAATTAAATTAATTACAATTTTTACAATTAAAATTTTTATTAAATTACATTGCTTAAATTAAATTAAATTAATTACTTTTTTTATTTATTTAATTTATTATAATTAAATAATATTATTTACAATTTTTAAATTAATTACATTTCTTTAATTATATTAAATTAAATTATATTAAGTATTATTTTAATTTTATTTAAACTATATTTATTGTAATAAATTACATTATATTATTTACTATTTATAAATTTATTATATTTCATTAATTATATTATATTAAATATATTATATTAATTACAATTTTAATTTTAATTAAATTACTATAATTAAATTAAATTAAATTAATTACTGTTTTAAAACTTTTTTAAATTATATTTATTAATTTAAATTAATTAAATTAACTTTATTACATTTTTTTTAAAAAGATATACTTACCAATACTTACGATGTAATGGTATGCGTTGTAATAGTATCTGCTATGTAATGACATGCGTTGTAATGGCATGCATTGTAATGGTACCTGCGTTGTAAAAACTGCGTTGTAACGGTCTGCGTTGTAAAATAACGCGTTGTAACGTCATAGATCCGTGCCTGGCCTATCGAGACCTCCTCTTTTGAGCCTTGGCTGACAGAAAAATCAAGAGATATCGCTCGGCCTCATCTTAATGGGTGGGTTGGTGTCTGCAGCAGAGTCTGGATCCCGTGGAGCCTGACATTGTGCACAACCTGAACCTCTTAGCCTCTTTAGCGGCCAAGGGAATGGCCTAAATATCCCTCAATAATTTTAGATCCGTGGGATGATTGGGGGCTACCTGCTGAGGGAGCACCTATTGGTCAGGAAATTGCTTCGGGCATTAGGATAGCTTTGCCCTCAGAGACCAGGTACTTCGCCCCCTCGGATGTGAATAAAATTCTCCGCCTCTTGTCTCTGTGGCCAAGCAATCAATACCTTTCCCAGAAACAGTTATCATCTAAACTAGCCATTCTATTGTGCTCAATTTCATGCAGCAGGGTGTCAGATGTTAGAGCCCAGCATATTACGGGAGATAGTTAACTCTCGACGGAGTTCTCTTCCATGTTTACAGGCAGACTAAGATTCAGTCCTAGGTCATTTCCTATCTGGCCTTCCGAGAAGGTCCCAAGCTATGCAGGGTGTGGTGCATCACAACCTACAAAGCGATGCCGGCAGAGCTGAGCACTCATGGGGTGAGGCAGCTTTTGATTGCTTTAAAGAAGCCTTTTCGGTCTCCGCACTGACTATCGAGAGATGGGTGTGGTGGATCATGCAGGAGGCAGGCATTGACACCAATGTCTTTGGTGCATACTTAGCTCAGGGAGCGATGGACTCCATAGCTGTAGTCTGTGGTTGTCATTCACATTTATCATACACCAACTCCAGCATAAATCATGGGGCAATGAGTCAGCCTACTTCAGCCACCCCAGAGGATGTGTAGGTAGCCCAAGGAGGGCTCTTTGTCGATCTGTTCATTAAGGAAGTAAATGCCGAGGGACAATGCACACTACTGTTAAGCGCATTTTCAATGTGCTTGTTTTCTCTGGGACTGGCCGTGGTAGGGGGTGATTAGCTGGTAGTCACTTCACTATCACTTACAGTGTGCTGCCTTTTCACAAGGATCACATCCATACTAAAAGTAGTTCCTTTCAGTGCACTGGAGTTTTATAGTAATGTCTGCCTTTTTTAGACCGAACATTTTTTGCCTTTAGCAAATGTTTTTTTTCTAGATTGATAAGGCAGCTTCTTGAACAATAAACTTTTTTGAAAAAACACAAAACAAGGATTGTCACAAGACTGGCTGCCGATGCCAGACCTACTGGCTTTAACAATGCTCGTTTCAAATTGCTCTCAGGGCAAGAACAAACCAGAACAGCTGTAGAGGAAGTCAGCTCAGTGAAATTCAGAGTGGAAGTTTATGTCACCACCTACTCAGTGCGGGATTCGCAGCAGAGGGACCATGGGTAACAAACACACAGGTTCAGGCTGCAGATAGAGATTTATGCAGGAACCAGTCAGCCTGGGTGTACCAAGGCCTGGTCAGACACTGTCCCATGAATCTCTTCGGAAGCCTAAGCTCCAACATTGTAGTTGGGGTCAGAGATGGGTGCCTTGCACTAATATTGAGTGTAAACAGGATTACAGGTGCAACACAATCATCGCTGTTACCAAAATACACTCATTTTTTTCTATTGTACACCTACTGACACCACTCCTTTATGCAAGCCTGGTAAGTACACACCTTCCCAGATGGTGAAATATTTATTTTGGCCCGAGAGTTGTGGGTGTAGAGTGTAACGCATCACCTAAGTCAGAACAGTTTGACAGATGTTGCTAAAACTACATTGCGAAATTGCAGGGCCTGTCCTTATTGGCTGGCACCAAATCCCAGGGGTGATGTGTACTATGCGGTCTGCTGGTAGGATATAGCTAATGTCTGAGTAGTACAAAGCAGCCTTGCAGTACAAACACAGTTGGGCAAACAGCTCATAACAATGTATTCTCTGCTCCTCGAGACATTTAGAGAATACACAACAGTGCCCCAGAGACGGGGACACACGACCATGGACAGTAAAAATATATAATCAAAGAGGGTCTAAAAGATGAAAATAAAAATAGACAGAGGCCTGGGCACCTGGCAATGAATTACAGTGATTTACACATTTCCAAAAACTTTGAGTGTGTATCAAAGGAAAATACAAATTCTGAAGATGGCCATTTGGTGTCTACCTAACTCTCAATGCATGGATGATCGACACTGTGGTAAATCAGTGCTCAAAGGTTCACAGTTCCTGTTTTTTCGTGTTTTTCTATATGAAGATTTCCTCTCACATGCGCCACTCACAGGTGTTACCTCAAATATAGCAGCAGTTCAATCACTTATGGCAGTATTCAATATTGGTAAAATTGGATGTAAAGATACGTGTGGGAAAGGCAGTGCACAAGCTTGCAAACACTGCAAAGTTACGAGTAAATTTTCTACTGCAGTGGTAGAGCGCACTTTCCCATGTGTGTCCCTCAGAAGTGTAAAAAAACTGCAAACGAAATTCCAAACTTTGTAAACATTGTAAATCAGGATCAGAGTCTGTGATTTACATGTGGAGATTCAAGATTTTCAAAGACAAATGCACACTTAAGATACAGAAACAGTTCAAAGAAGTGGGCCTGGTATTTAACTTTGCATCTCATATGTTTTATTCAGGATTACAAGGGTCCAACAATCTTGTTCTAAAAAGTAATTGTTCTTGTGGTTGCTTCCCTTGCTAATAGAATGCAACATTTTTAAAAGGAAGAATAAGGTGTGGTTTAGATAAAAATTATTTTCAATACAAGAATTCAGGAATTCTGTACTTTTTAAAAGGATCCGGGAGGTGGGGGGAAGGCTGGAAGATGGGAATGTGTCTTGGCACACGACCGGGATGGTAGCATCTTTGTGCGGTTATGAGGGATGGTGCAGGGTGCAGCGGTGTTTTTGCGGCTTTTCAGCTTTTCTGGTCTTGCCAGGAGACGCTCTTCATGGTCGATAGGCAGCAACGGCTGCACATACCTTTTATTCATCTTTTGGAGCAGATTTTGGTGAGATATAGGCGCTGTGTTTCTTCTCTGTTGAGAACCAGTCACCATTTTGAATTATCAAGCACTTTGTGAGGAGAATGTTTCCTGCTTGTTTTCCACACAAATTGACATGGTCATGCCAATATATCTCAATAATACAAAACCCACAAAGGAACTATCTACTTACTTTATCGATAAAATAAAGAAAATTCAAGACAGCCTTAAGACCATTGGCTTTGCCCATCCCCCACCTGCTCAGGTCACACAAGAACAGGACATCTCTCCCCCCCTCCTCATTCCTTCTATCGACATAAAGACCAAAGAAGTAATGTGTTCTTTCACAGAGGTTGAGGTGAAGGATGTCTTGACCATTCTAAAGGCGCTGAAATCAGGCTCCCCGGCGGACCCCTGTCCGGCCAGAGTTCTGAGTGGAGTGGCGGAAATCATTGCACCAATAGTCACTGACCTGGTTAACGAATCTCTTTTAACAAGTAATGTACCATCTCAGTGGAAACAAGCCAAACTTCTCCCACTAATTAAAAAACCTTCCGCAGACCCCCTGGCTGCCTCCAACTACAGACCCATCTCTCTGCTCCCTGCAATAGCCAAAGTCTGTGAGAAAGTGGCCTTTCGTCAACTTGAGAGGTTCGTGGAATCCACGGGGGCATTACACCCTGCCCAGTCAGGTTTCCGCTCCTCCTTTAGTACTGAGACCGCGCTAGTGGAGGTCACCGAGGCTATTAGAGACTGTCTGGACGGGGGCGGCAGAGCGGCCCTAATTCTTTTGGACCTCTCTGCCGCGTTCGACACGGTTCCACATGTCCAGCTGATCTCTAGGCTAGAGGACATTGGCATCACTGGCGCGGCTCTCAAATGGGTCAAGTCCTTTCTCACAGACCGTTCACAACAAATCTGGCTCCCTCCCTACCAGTCATCGATTAGCAAGGTGGACACTGGAGTCCCCCAAGGGTCGACTCTAAGCCCCCTGCTCTTCAATGTATACCTGACCCCCCTTGTACATCTTGCAGAGAGTCTGGGTGCTAAAATAATGGCCTACGCCGATGACACCCAGCTTCTCTTCACGTGGGACAAGAACAACCTCAATACAATGAGAGTCCAATTGTGCCTGTCCTCAGTATTTGCCTGGCTGGCCAAGGCTGCCCTCAAATGCAATGAGGACAAGTCGGAGATTCTCTTGTATGGCCAATTCCCAGCGGGATTCAGGGAATCCATCTGGCCCACTGGATTGCCGTGCCCGTCTGGAAATTGCGGAGTTGCTAAAAACTTAGGGATCTGGTTTGGCGCCGATCTGTGCTTTCGAGATCAGATCTCGAGATTGGCGGGAACCTGTTATGGTACCCTTATTACCCTCCGGAAGTTCTTTCCACTTCTTCCCCAGGAAGCGAAGGAAACAGTGGCTAGAGCACTCATTCTTTCGCGTCTGGATTACGCCAACGCATTATATGTGGGCGCTCCTGATTTTCTGCTTCGCAAACTGCAAGTAGTCCAGAACGCGACAGTGAGGCTCCTATACAACATCCCCAAATGCCATAGTGTACGAAGACAACTTGCGGAACTCCACTGGCTTCCAGTTGCCCTCAGAGTGCGCTTCAAAATCCTAACACTAGCCTTCAAGGCCTTACACGGTCCATGCCCACCATACCTCAGTGCCAGGTTTGCCTTTTATCAGCCCCCGCGTCAATTGAGATCTGCTTCCCTCAGACATCTGGTCACTCCCAGATTTAAGAGAGCCCGTCTGGGGGGAAAATCCATGACGGTTAGAGCCGCCCAGCTATGGAATAGTCTCCCTGACCATCTGAGACATACGACAAACCTTACATACTTTAAAAAACACCTAAAAACCTTTTTATTCAAGCAAGTCACGTAATCCACATGTCTTTTCTTGTTATCTCTTTCGTTTCTGACACTGAACTTCTCTCGCGCCAGGACAGTCTCGACTAGCAGTGCGCGTTATAAGAAATATATAACATAACATAACATAACTACAGCTGCTTCCCAACTTCAATTGGATTTTAAGAAAACATACGAACTGCAACACAAGCCATGTCATTTACATGATAACTTGCCCGTGCCAAATGTGATATATTGGCATGACCTGTCGCAAAGCAAAACAAAGACTTTGCGAACACCGCAGCAATGTGAATTGTAAAAAAACAACCACAAAAATGTCATTTCACTACAAAGAATCTGGGCACTCTGTGAATGACCTACAGTGGGTCATCCTGGAAACCCTCGAAACTGTGGACAGGAATGCAGCTCAAATTTTATTTGAAAAAGAGCAACGTTGGGTGCACAGACTTAAGACAGACAGTGAGGGCCTGAATGATGCCGTTCCGTGGTTAAGTCTTAACAAATAATTGATATTTTGCCTGAATTACGAATTTCCTAACGTTCTTTAATTATGAGAAAATTTCGAATGAGCGCTTAAGGAGTACATTCTCATAAACTCCATGTGTCTATTTTCAAGCTAGAAATCATTACAATTCTCATCTGAAAATTAGGTATAACAATTTAGCACAACTAATAAGTACAAACACTCGAGTAACTCTTCAGTTTCCATTACTTTGCAATATAAGAAGACAAGTTACACACTGGCGATTGATTCCGGGTCACCAAGGGCAGAGACAGCACAAGCTGCTAGACTGGTGTTTGAAGGCTAGAGGTATCGAGGAGCATTGTCCTTTTCGTTATGGAGTAAAACTGCAAGTATTAAAACCCCTTTACTAAACTTTTTTTCCTCACTCCAAAACAGTGAAGCCTCCCCCTAACTGCCATGGTTCCCGAGGAGACAAGTCTTACATAATGTAGAGGTGCATTCTATAAGGTCTAGTTACGCATAAGCGCATGTGAAGACCCCGCTTTGTATTGAGTTTTGCTTCGTTTTAGACTTTTGTTAGAAGTGCCTACTTTTTGAAGAGAATCTTTTTCTGAATAGGGTTTCCAGAGTGCGCATTTAAAGAGACTATAGCGGCAGTATGCACATGTTCAGTTTTCAGAATACATGTAGAACGAGTGCTTGGTACCGTCTAATAATGAATGCATGTACTTTTAAATAATTGTGAGAGTCTAAACTCAAACAGGTATTACATAGTTATACCAATGTCTAAGATAATCGTGATGATACAGTAAAATTGACTAGCGCCTTGGACGTCATGGCAATGTAACAATAGAATTGCGCATTAAATTAAATAGCGCTTTCAATATCAGGGCACTGTAAAGGAATGATCTCATGACGCCTAAATACAATTTTGGGATTTATACATCACAATATTCCGCATAGAATTTTGAGAATGAGTAAGTTGACGCTTAATATGAATGTGACTCTGAGTTTAGTATTGCACAACTCGTTTTTAAATATATGTTTTTTAATAATATGCGTCTTAAATTCTCAACTGTGTCTCTATGTCATTGTACATTGCTGAAGTGTCTTTTCCCACTTATTCGCTACAAATGTGGTTGCACTATCTCCCTTTTCTTTCATTACAGGTACAATGTGACCTACTACCACAAAACGAATCAGGTTACAAATTTACCTTTTCCCTTTTTTTCACTTAATCACTTTATGGTCCTGAGGAAAGCTGACTGACCAACAGGCAGATAAGGCTGAAACATGTCGACCACTTTTAACCTCACAAGATTAGTGCGCTAGAATTCCTAAATAATTCCATAGCGACACGCCTTAACCTTTTACCCGAATCCAGAAATATTAAAGTTGAAACCTCTGGCTGTCCGGGTATTTTAGAGCACCTTTATAATACTATTTCACTTATACACCATCACTACTGTTTTAACCAATGGTACAACCACCTGGCGGAGGGTGCAAACAAAAACTGACCCAAGGATTACGCACGGACACGTGTTACAAGAAGCGGGGACACATCATATACCGTTACACGACTCTGAAAACACACGTGTATGAGGGTCTTTTATTTGGGAGACACCTACCGATCCACCTGCAGACCTTGGTTATGCAGGACCAGTGATCCCTTCCACATTGATTTATAATTATTGAAAGGAGATTGAAAGGATCTTTACTCTCTCTTCCTCCACCAATTGATGATACGTTATATTTTTGTGACCCAGTGCTAGCTTGTGCAGTCTTTTTTTGAAGTTTTTATTTTTGTTTATTCAGAAGCTTTAGGGCCAATTGTGTCATCTTAAAAAAAACACTCAGGCTCTCTTTTGTTAAAACCTTCTAATGCCTTCCTGTGCTTTTATCTCATACTTTCATGAATGATAATTCCTTATAGAAAGTTTGTACCTCTTATTCTAACGTGACAGGTATGCCTTCACATCCTCCTGGTGGTAAAGCGTTGACCAAGAGGCTTAAAAAAAGACCTTCCAACTCCTACAAAGATAATGCCTTCGGTCTCTGTAGATCTTTTTAGATGAAGTAAGGGCTTTGCCTAAGTTCATGGCAGGGCCGGACTGGGAACAGAAACCGGCCTTGGCAAACTGCTCAGCTGGCCCTCCCTGGGGTGAGGGGGAGTGCAGCCAAGCAGTTTGCGAGGGCCGGTTTTGGCCGATTTTGTTACAGGGGGCCGATATTGCCGACACCCGGTGACAAAACCGGCCCCCACCCTTGCGGCCTACCGGGGAAACCCCCAGTGCCCGCTATGGCCAGTCCAGCTCTGGTTCATGGAAGAAACTAACAACAGATTACAGACTCTCAGTGAAAGATGGTCACTCATGGCAGAACACTTCTGTAATGCTGAACAGCAAATAGATAATTATATTGCAACCTGTACAGCAGTGTCTGTCCTTTAAATACAGATTACTTTCCTACAGAAACAAGTTGAAGACCTCCAAAATTATAAAAGATGGAACAATCTAATCTAGAATTGATGGTGTTCCTAAAGGGACGAAAGGCTTTGACCCGATTTCCATTTTCAAAATGTTCTTGCCTCAGCTTTTGAATTTGCCTGATGGGCCTATACTTAATATTCAGCAAGCACATAGGTTGGTCCATCTTGGTACTGCTTCTATGACCTCTTAGAAGTCTCGAGGTGTTATCTTTTACTTTCTAGAATTTCCATAACTTATGCAGGTTATCTCAGCTGTGAAACAACTCAAGCACATTTCTTGGTTAGGTCACACGATCTACTTCTCCCCGGACAACGCTACAGCTACAGCCGACCATCAGAGAGCTTTTTTGACCATGAAACCTGAACTTTGATCTATTGGAGCTCGTTTTGGTCTTTTTTCACCCATGTCTTTTTTTGGTAAAGTATAAGAATAAGGCAACAGCATTCAAGGATCCATTTTGTTTAAGGACTTTCCTTGACACCTTAAAGCAGAGACTATGGTAGCTAGTGCGCAACCAGTTTCTTTCATGGATATGTCATTAATCTAATTGCATGTTTTGGTTTAGTTATTGTTGGGATGTTTTTTCTTCTCTTTGTTCTTAATAATTTTTCTTCTTCCTATATTTGGTTTCTGTGATATTATGTATTATATATCTCAGGTATATATATATATATATATATATATATATATATATATATTCCAAAAGTTCCAAATGACAGTGCTCTCAGACCACAAAACAAAGCGACTCCAACTGCTACTCCAAGGGTGTTTATTCACCTAACAACATGTTTCGGCTGCGGACAGCCTTGATCACGTTAGGTTAATACCGAGGGCATATATTATTTAAGGCACGTATTTTCGTCAATTTGAAAAAAAAATGTAACCTGGCGTTTTACGTATTGTTTACCTCATGTATTTTTACAATATCATTTGGGTAGCCTGCTGGACCTCCAATATGTAATTTGAATTTAATTTTACATTGGTTTCAGAGTCTTTTGACTAGCGATGTGTACTATATGTGGAAGTCCCATTTCTATGTTTTTTCACTTGAAGTCTTTATTAATGTTTGAAACTGACACACAACCTAACGTGATCAAGGCTGTCCGCAGCCGAAACATGTTGTTAGGTGAATAAACACCCTTGGAGTAGCAGCTGGAGTCGCTTTGTTTTGTGGTCTGAGAGCACTGTCATTTGGAACTTTTGGAATCACGATTACCGGCGTGCTCGGCCGGCATTGGTGCCACCTCCCTCGGGGCCGCAGGCAGCGCGTCAGAGCGGACTTTGTAAATATATATATATATATATATATATATATATTTATATATATATATATATATATATATATATATATATATATATATATATATATATATAGTTTTACTATTAAGTCATTAGTTTAACTATTTTTCTATTTATTGCAGTCGTTGTTCCCCTATTGTGTCCTGCTACATACCTTATTGCCACTACTGCACCGTGTCTCCCCCTTCCGGTTTACACATGCTGTCTCGTCATGTGGTCTCCCCCGTCCAACCTTCATCAAAATACTGTGAGGTAGGTTTCCTTTTTCGTTATTTATCTGATTTCTTCTTTATAGGTACTGTTCCTTGCCTTTCCTTTCCATTCCCTCTTCTATTTCCATATTTTTTTTCCTTCTCATATTTTAGTTTTCTATTATCACCTTTTCTATCTCCTGTTTGGAGTGCCCCTTTCTTGCATACAATCTCCTTTTCTTTGGGCTGTTTTCATGTCTGATTATATTTTTATTTTACCTCAATGGTGTTGACAATGGTTTCATGGAATGTCAGAGGTGCAAAGTCTACAATCAAAAGGAGCGGGTATTAACAAATTTGTCTAAGCTCAATGCTCATATAGCTTTTTTGCAAGAATCTCATCTTTTTGAAAACGAACCCTTGAAGTTACATAAGGTGGGTTAGTGAGGGTTTTTTCTCACCAGAGACAAAGAAAAACATGGATATCTTATTTTATGTCATAAATCTCTAAATGTCCAGTTGGTATCTCTTGAAAAAGTGATGATGGAAGATGGTTGTTGGTTAAATTGTCCATGATAAAATTGATATTATTTTTTTAATGGTTATGGCCCTAATGCTCGAGATAGTAAATTTTGGTATTTGACTTCACAGAAGCTCATGCAATGCCCTGATGATAGTTTGGTCCTTGCAGGAGATTGAAATATACCAGTTGACCTATTCCTTGAGAGGCAATCATTGTCCTGTATATTGCGAAAAAGTCACACATGCACTACATTATCGTTGCCTGATGCATGGCGATTGAGCAATCCGACTTTACAAGAATATATACATATTTCTCACCAGTACATAATACACAATTTCAAATTAATTATTATTTAATCGCAAATTATCTTATTCAATATCTTAATTTGGTGGAGATTGGTTCTATTCTAATCTCTGACCATCTGCCAGTTTCCATGCGCTTGGCTATTTTACCCAAATCTACCTCACTACACAGATGGAGATTTAGCAACTCCCTTCTATTAGATACTAGTTTCACTGCCTCTTTTACTACCTTTGCCCAGGAATATTTTCTTTTTCATCAGATGGAATGCATCTCTTTTTAAATTGTATGGGATGCATTTAAGGCCTCTGCCAGAGATTTCATAATCAATTTTGTTTCTAAGAAAAAGTGATCACCTGGAACTCAATCTAAAATAATTATTGCTGAAATAAAAATCTCAGAACATTCTTATTGCATATCTCATTCACAACAATCATTACAGCAACTGAATAATGCCAAGCTTAAGTTTAGTAAGATTTCTACTGAAAATGCTACATCGTATCTATTAAAGTGCAGTGCTAAATACTGTAGGGGCCAAAATTAATCTGGAAAACATTGGCAAATATTCTTAGAATTAAACAAAGCAAATCATTCATTGATTCAACTATTGATGGCATTAGCCTCACTTATCATAAAGATTCTGATATTGTAGCTTAGTCTCGGAAATTTTACAATGTCCTCTATACACCAGATTTGAATCCAATATTTATGGGATTATGTATCTTCCGTTCAAAACACTAATTATTCTCAGACTGATTTTTCTTCTCTGGAAGGAGATGTAACACAGTCTGCACTTCATCTTGCATTCCTCTTTCTCAAAAAAGAGAAAGCTCCTGTACCCGATTGGCTTTCTATAAAAGTTCTATAATTACTTCTCTAAGTTACTCCTCCCTAAATTGTATACTCTTATGAATTCCTTTGTTCAATCCCCTTCCTCTTCAGTTTCATTTTTAGATACACTTATCTGTCTCATTCCAAAGGAAGGGAAGGAGCCCCAATACTGCATAAATTATTGACCCATTTATTTAGTTAATTTGGACAATAAGGTTTTTTCTAAAGCTTTGGCCTTAAGGTTAGAACCTTTCCTTTCCGACCTTCTGGGAAGGAGCAATCAGGATTTGTCATTGGGAGATATCTCTTGGATGGCACCCGTTTATTTTTTAATATTATCTCCAGGTATCAATTATGTCCGAATCTATGGCAGCTATTACCTTGGACGCTGAGAATGTTTTCGACTGTGAAAATTGGTCTTTCATGTTTCATAGGCTTACTTGGTTTTTTCTTTGGTTATTTCTCTTGTGTACACCTCTCCACATGTAGCTATCAGGGTCAATGTTCTGACATCTTCCTTTTCCTCCTTTTATACAGGGGTTCGTCAAGGTTTCCCTTTGTTTCCTTTTCCTTTTAACCTGGTACTAGAGCCTTTCTTGTCTAGGATTCAACAATATATGAATATTTATGGGTTTACTTGTAATTCTCAGCAAATAAAATTAGCAGCTTCTGCAGACGGTATTTTCTAATCTATATACCAACTTCTTTCTTCTCTTTTCGCCTTTTCTTTAGATGTTTTCTCTTATGAATCTGTATCTAGTTATGAATTAAAAACTGATAACTGTGAAGTTATATCTCTTAATAAATTCACTTTAAAGCAGGATTACTCTGTGTCCAATTTTACTTGGCAATCTAAACAACTTAAATATCTTGGCCTTCAATTTACTCAGTCTCTTTCTCTTTCCATATCTATTAATATGGATGCTTGTATTCATAGACTTACTTCTTTGACTTCTAAATGGCACCCTATTTACTTGTCTTGGTGGGGGGTTGTCAAGATGTTGTGGTTCCCATTATTCTGTTTGCTCTCTCGAAAGTTTTCTTAAAGATACCTATGAAATTTTATGCAAAAATGTATTCTATCTTGTCTTCCTAGCTTTGGAATAACAAACAACCTCGTATGTCACTACTTAATTTGAAACTTCCCAAGATTGAAGGTGGATTAAATTCTTTGATTATGTTCATTATGATAAATCCTTTTTATTACACCAATCTGCTCATTGGATTGATTCCTTATCATCTCACACCTCATTATGGGTAGATTTGTAACGTGCTTTTCGATTTGCTGTCTCATTTCAAGAATACTTATCCTTTACATGAATGCCTCAGAAATGTTCCACTCCTATATTTAAGAATACATATAATTTAATAGCTCCTATTATTTCTTACCAGCCGACTGATTTTTTCTCCTTCCTTAAATCTAGTATTTGGAATAACTGTTTTATTTAAATAAAGGGGAGATCTATTTACTCGCAGGCTTGGAGATTTAAAAGCCTATTTCGGGGAACCAATTGTTTCATCAGGATTAAATTATTCCCTTTCTCAAACAGATTTGCGCTTTTACAAGAATCAATATCTCAAGCGCACAATCACTTCAATACCTCTCCTTCTGCTCTATATTCTAAACCTTTAGCTGTTCTTTTACACACACATCCTAGGGCTTTTTCTTTATATGCAGATTTACGAGTTGTCTCCAATATCAGATAACCAAGCCTAAAACTGAATTGGCATGCGAAAAGATCTTGATATCACTTTATCTCTATCTAATTGGAGACAGATTTAGATGACAATTAGAAAATTCTCTTCTGCAGCCAACACAACACAACACAATCTTTTTTCTTCATTTATGATAGACTTTTCATGACAGCAAAACTTCTCAAGAAGTTTAACCCAGATACCTGATAGAGTTGTTCTGCAAAATCAGCTGATTTGAAACATTTACTATTCATTTGTTCCTCTATTGCTACTTTTTGGTTACAGGTTTGGTGTCAAATTGATCTACTTTTTCACTTCACTGTCTAATTTTTCTTGCGAAATATGTGTCTGGGAAGTGCTTATGAAGATTGGTTAAATTGCTCTTTTAATATCAGAATATTGTATCTTTTATTAGCAATTGCTTTTCAGAATATCACCCAAAATTACAAAGACTCTACACAGTTGTCTGCAAAGTTTGGTGGTATGCAGTAGGTCATAATCACGGTTTGGATACTGCATACATGCACGCCATATCTCTTGTTTCAAAGCACAAGGACTTATGGACACCAGTTACACAATTCCTTGATAACTCTGCAAAGGCATCTTTTATTCCTGCCTCTGACACCCAAGAAGTTCTGCAACCTCCTTATCTTTGAATTGTACTATTTACTTTATTATCAGGTACCTTTTAATATTTCTCTTTCAGATTCATATTGTCTTTTTGTTCAGATATGGACGTATATCAACTGTATTTTCCCCCCTCCCTTTTTCCTCCATTTTTATGTTTAGTTCTATTGCACTATTGCTTCTACCCTAAAAAACGTACTCTTTAACCTTTAAAACCTTTACTTTGCCATTTTTAGGTCAGTGCAGCTTTTGATGATCTTGTGGGATTTACAGAAAAAGCTATAAGAAACAAAAGAGAGGGGCTTTGGCTCTACCCAAATGTTGAGTTTCCTCCTAGCTGACCTAGATTGCGCACAATTAGTGAGATTCTACTCTGGGGGCCTGATTACGAGTTTAGCGGTACGGCAGCAGACAGTCATGACAGCAGTCTGCTCCTTCATTGGCTAACCTGTGTGCCCACCGACCACCAAATTAAGAGTTTCCTCGTGTTTGGCGGGCTTTTGTGGTGGACCTACGACGGTGCCTCTGAAAATGGGCACTGTAATGGGAATGTAAAAGAAACTCTATCATCATTGAGTCACCTACTTCCCTGCAACCCTGTTGCCCAACCCACTTGCTACTTAAATGTCATGGAGATGGTGATGCAGAATTTACTCTTCTGTGCTACAACCTCAGCTATTATGATGGATTCTCATCTCAGTGGCCTGTTATAAACTGAAGAGGGAGGAGTATTAATAATGGAGGACAAATCTTGGAAAGGGACACGAAGGTAACGGAACAAAATGAAACAAATAAGCAGTCAGGAAATAAGAAGTAGTAACAGGTAATGAGAAAAATAAAAAAACTGGCCAGGGGATGTAACCAGAGGTAAACCAATAGGTGGAAGGCATGAGGGCGGCAGACTAGGGAAGTTAAATAGTGACCTATTTAGCCGATGAATATTTCCATATTACATTACCCGGGAAATTGCTATACTTGGCATCATCGTTGACTAACCCTATCTAGATCTTACCACGCTGACCAACAATATTCATTTACTCCACTGAGGAACTCAATCTAATGAATAAGAGGTCAGTGTTAATATCCAGTAGTTTTCTAGAACACTACCGGCTCGCCTACATCCAATCCATCTCTCTGTGCACATGGCTAAAGTCTGATAAACTTAAGACTGCAAAACCCTTGAATTTTCCTGTTGGACGAACTTCAACACTGCTTGGCAGAATGCAGAACACTCACGTTTGTTAAGAAAAATAAAATAAAAATATCTGCACTGCAATCACTAACTCATCCCAATATAGATTTATAGAGATACAACAATTGTTAAGTTTTATTTGTTTATTCCTTTAAAATGAATTATGATGTGATCAAATAAAAATCCAAGACAATATGGCAAAAATGTATTAAATTATGGTAAGCCTAGTTTGAAACAACAACGATTTATTTTCTAAAGATAGGACAAGTAAACGTAAGGGGTATATATCCACATATGTACAAAGGTAGAAGATGCAGAGCACCACAAGAGCAAAGGGACTCCCTTAACCCAACACTGCTGGTGGTCTCCTGGGTGAGAAGAGATAGTAGTCACCAATACGTGCCCATTAGCCGCTTTGGGGGCTTCGCAACAAAAAACAGACTAGACTCTGAGGCAGCTCTTTGTGCTTGTGCCAATGGCTTAACAAGAACATCTCTGTTTATTCATGACTTACCATAACACATTTGTGTCTAATACTGTGTTGAATGATGGGAGAGCATGCCGAGTAAAGCAAAACAATGGTAAGACTAATCAGAATAGACTAGAGGATATTGCGTCGTTTATCACTTTTAAGACTTCTATCAACTTTATTAACAGTGCTTCAATCGCCTCAAAATGTAAATCAAGCCTTGTTCACCTCAACCCATAACAAGCTCACTTTCAAGTTATACTAACGTTTTATTAAGATTTTTTTCAACATGCCTCTCTGATTCAGCATATAACGGTGAACCAGGCTTAACTAGTCCCAAAAGGTTTCATATTTCACAAGTCACGCACCAGCAGTTCATCCTGTCTAGGGTTTTTCTTTGCATTATCTTTTATGTTATTCTGAATTAATAATGGGATAAACAGTGCTACAAATCCCCAAATAGAAATTAAAAACAAATTCGTTTAGCCACTCTTTACAGACTCCTATCTACTACTTCCACAGAATGAAGTACTACTGAATCAAAGTCAGCAATCTATTTCTGTAATCAATCAATCAATCAATCAAAGACATTTGTAGAGCGCACTACTTACCCGGAGGGTCTCAAGGCGCTTGGGGGGGGGGGGGGTGCTGCTACTGCTCGAACAGCCAGGTCTTGAGCTTCTTCCTGAAGGAGAGGTGGTCTTGGGTCAGGCGCAGGTCGGTCGGGAGAGAGTTCCAGGTCTTGGCGGCCAGGTAGGAGAAGGACCTTCCTCCTCTTGTCGCTCTTCGGATGCGGGGGACGGCGGCGAGGGCGTGGTTGGTCGATCAGAGGTGGCGTTTGGGAGCGTAGAAGTTGAGGCGGTTGTTGAGGTAGCTCGGGCCTTGGTCGTGTAGGGCTTTGTGTGCGTGGGTGAGGAGACGGAAGGTGATTCTCTTGTTGACGGGGAGCCAGTGCAGGTCTCTCAGATGTCCGGAGATGTGGCTGTGCTGGGGAATGTCCAGGATGAGTCGTGCGGATGCGTTCTGGATGCGTTGGAGTCTCTTCTGGAGCTTGGCGGTGGTTCCGGCGTAGAGGGCGTTGCCGCAGTCCAGTCGGCTGGTGACGAGGGCCTGGGTGACCGTCTTCCTGGTCTCGGTGGGGATCCACCGGAAGATCTTCCGTAGCATGCGCAGGATGTTAAAACAGGACGCGGAGACGGCGTTGACTTTTCTGGTCATGGAGAGGGAGGAGTCCAGGATGAAGCCCAGGTTGCGTGCGTGGTCTGTCGGTTTGGGTGCGGTGCCCAGGGCGGGGGGCCACCAGGAGTCGTCCCAGGCGGAGGGCGAGGAGCCCAGGATGAGGACTTCCGTCTTGTCTGAGTTCAATTTCAGGCAGCTGTTCTTCATCCATTCGGCTACCTCTTTCATCCCTTCGTGAAGGTTGGCTCTGGTGGCGGCGGGGTCGTTGGTCAGGGAGAGGATCAGCTGGGTGTCGTCAGCGTAGGAGATGATGTTGAGGTTGTGTTGGCGTGCGATGGCCGTGAGGGGGCTCATGTAGACGTTGAAGAGGGTGGGGCTCAGCGAGGATCCTTGAGGGACGCCGCAGATGACTTCGGTGGCCTCTGACTTGTACGGTGGTAGACGGACTCTCTGTGTTCTTCCGTCGAGGAAGGAGATGATCCATTCCAGTGCCTTCTCCTGGATTCCGACGTTGCTGAGGCGCTGCACTAGGGTGCGGTGGCAGACAGTGTCGAATGCCGCGGAGAGGTCTAGGAGGATGAGGGCCGCTGTTTCTCCGTTGTCCATCAGAGCTCGGATGTCATCGGTGGCAGCGATGAGGGCGGTCTCGGTGCTGTAGTTTGCTCGGAAGCCAGACTGTGAGGGGTCGAGGGATCCATTCGTCTCGAGGAAGGCGGCCAGCTGTTTGTTGACGGTCTTCTCGATGACTATGGCTGGAAACAGGAGGAGCGAGATGGGGCGGTAATTCTTGGATTCGGTGGGGTCCGGTAGGTTTCTTGAGTAGGGCGCTGAGTTCGGCGTGCTTCTAGCTCTCCGGGAAGGTGGCGGTGTCGAAGGAGGTGTTGATGATGTCCCGCAGGTGGGGTGCGATGACAGCGTCGGCCTTGTTGAAGACGTGGTGAGGGCAGGGGTCGGTTGGAGATCTGGAGTGGATGGAGTTCATCCTGCGGACGGTATCCTCGGTGCTGATCGGAGTCCAGGCGCGGAGGGTGGTGGTGGGGGGCGGTGGTTCGGTCGTGGCGTGCGTCGGTTGAGTGCTGAAGCTGTTGTGTATGTCCGCGATCTTGTTGTGGTAGTAGGAGGCGAGGGAGTTGCAGAGGTGATGTCGTTGTTTCCGGCGTTGGGGTTGGAGAACTCTTTCACGATGTTGAAGAGTTCCTTGCAGTTGTGTGCGTTGTTGTCCAGCCGGTCCTTGAATGCAGTTTTCTTGGTGGCGCAGATCAGTTGGTGGTGCTTCCGGGTGGCAAGCTTGAGGGTGGTCATGTTGTCTGGTGTTGGTTCCCTTCTCCAGGCTTTCTCGAGGGCTCAGCAGTTCTTCTTGGAGCTCTTGAGTTCGTCGGTGAACCATGGGGCCTTCTTGCTGCCGGGTCTGCTGTTGAGGTTGTCGGCGGGCTGGCTGGGGTTCGCTGAGCTGGCGGGAGGGTGCTGGCTCAGGGAAGCGGCGAGCTGGTCGGCTGTGATCTTGTTCCAGCTTCTTTGAGCAACCTGTTGCTGGTGGTGGTGGATCGTCGTTCTTTTGAAGGTGAAGTGGACGCAGCTGTGGTCTGTCCAGTGGAGTCCGGTGGCGTGGCTGAAGTCGATGTCTTTGCTGGATGAGAAGACGGCGTTGAGTGTGTGTCCGGCGAGGTGGGTGGGGGTGGACACCAGCTGCTTGAGACCAAGGTTGGCGAGGTTGCCGAGCAGGGTGATGGTGTTGCGGTCGTTGTTGTTCTCCAGGTGGAAATTGATGTCCCCCAGGAGGATGTAGTCAGCGGAGGGGAGGGCATGCGGGCTGATGAAGTCGGCGATGTCCTCGCTGAATTGTGTGCGTGGTCCCGGGGGTCGGTAGATCAGGGTGCCTCTAAGGGTGGTTTTGGGGTCCGTGTGGATCTGGAAGTGCAGGTGTTCGGCGGTTGTCAGGGTGTCGTCGGTGTTGGTCTTGATGCGGATGGTGTCCTTGTAGATGATGGCGATGCCTCCTCCAGTCTGGTTGTCGTGGTCTCTTCGGGTGATCTTGTAGCCCTCTGGGATTGCGATGGCGATGTCGGGCGCTGAGGAGTCGTTCATCCAGGTTTCCGTGAGGAAGGCGACGTCAGGGGCTGTGGTGTCCAGGAGGTTCCAGAGTTCGATGGCGTGTCTGTGGACGGAGCGGTTGCTGAGGAGGATGCACTTCAGGTGGTTGCTGCTGGTGTTCGGCTTGGCGGGTGTTGGTGCGGGACAGGTCCGGATGCAGGTGAACTTGCAGGCGTGGCAGCTGAAGGGTCCGTGGGTTCGTCTCGGGGTGGCTCGGTAGCATCCCGGGATTCGGCCGGTGTTGAGTGCATTGAGGGTGGCGGCGTCGTAGGTCCGGCGGGTGGGCTGGTGTCTGCGGGGCCCAGGGATCCTGGCACTGGGCGCGGTCCAGGCGCGGACGGGCGTAGACGGGCTTACCTTTGGCGCACCTTCGGCGCTCAATCGGTGCTCCCGCTGCGCGCGTCCGCTGCGCGGTCGCTCTGGGGGCGTCATAAGAAGGGAGCTGTGAGGGAGGGTCAGCTAGGAGGCGGGAGCGTCTTAGCCAATCGGCTGGCGGGGGGGCAGGTCTGCAGGCAGGCAGCGGTGGCGGGAAAACCGGGTGCGGGCTTCTCTGGCGGCCCTGCTGCGGCTGGGGCGCCGGGAGCAGGCGTCGATGGTGATCGGGCGGCACAGGCAGCAGGAGGGCACAGGAGCACAGGCACAGGAGCAGGAGCGGGGATCGTGGGGCGACCAGGCCGGTGAGGGCGCAGTGGTTGCGCCCTCACTGGCCTGAATTTTTGTAATTTGTGATTTTGTAATTTGTAATTTGTGAGATGAATCTGAAAGTTACAAATTACAGATGCTGTTTGGTTGTCAAGAACACAGTCATGATGTCAGCCATGCAGAGCACAAAACATTTCCTGCTTTGGAGGCATCAGATGTTCTTTCTTGAGAACGAGTCCAAGCAAATATTCACCCAAGCTAACAAAGGGCATTAAAAATAGCAGAGCTCCCTGCTTTTGTATGTGTTTTGGCCAGATTATCCCCTGGTGTGCAAAGTGAATCAGGTTGGGTTGCTAAGAGCAGCCACTTGTAAAAGTAACAAAGCACCACGTGGTTGTCTTATATTGGTGATCATTGTATTAATTACTTTTTCAAGAATAGACACTTGTTTTGACCTCAGGCACAGCGAAATAAACTACGTAAAACAAATCACCTTATCGTAGTAGTCCTGGAGGAGGGGTACAGATGTCAGAACAGTACATGTTTTGATCATCAATAGTCTCACTATCACCCGGACGGAGAAGAATTTGGCTATAAGACTACCAAATAATCTGCACTTGGAAGCCGTCCTCGTGGAATCTAACGCAATAACCAATACTTTGGAGAACACTACACAACCGTGGTCCATTACACCCAAAAATGCAATGGCCCAGCCAACAGTTTCTACTGTCAAAGGGTGGAACTAGTACAGCTTTGTTTGGTGCACAGTCCAATATTACAGCTGAAATGGAGACCGCCTTGGGGTCAAACGTTGGGCATCGATCAACTCCACTTTCAATGAGCTGAGCAGAGTTGCTGCTGATGTTTAATAGTGTCAATAACACACATGCACAATAAAATGGGCCCTTCTCAGCCCCCAAACTGTATGTGTTGATCTGTAGCATTCAGGAGATATCTATTTCAGTCTGTCTAAAATATATATAATTCAATAACACTCCCTGCTAAGAAGATTACCTAATCTCCTTTGACTCACAATGACTGGTCGAGAGATTTATCGCCCTGCCCCTGTGATGATCTCGCCCCCCCAAACTAATATGCACTGTATTTTATTTTGTAAATTTTATGAGGTTCCAAGAAAGATTCTACTTAAATAAATTTTTAAGGAGTGGGGCCTCCGGTCTTGTAGAAATGCTTTCCTTAGACTACAAAGGCTAGAAAATATGGAAGTGGTCCACACCCTAGCTACATTTCTGAAACTTTTGGTAAAGTTTAGGAACTCGATGTAACATATCATATGTATTTATGTATCTTAGAGCTTTTTAAACCCATTGAATTTTAACAACTGTTTTATTCTTATTTCTTTCTTTTTAAATGCACTTGCCACTTTGTGATAATACCCCTGTTTCTAAAATATATGGTGCACCCATAATGGAAACACATTGGCACTTCGCGACTCATATTTGTTTTTACCAATGTATGCTTTTATAATATTACTTTGTATATCAAAATAAAGCTTTTTGAATTTGAATTTGAATTTGACTCACAATTATGATAGGTCAGTGGTCATTTTGTGGGTCTACTAAGGGAAGAGTAGGACCATTCATTGAAGGGCAGTAAAGAAGGATAGTAATAGTTGGATGAAAATATAAGAAAATTGTTAAATTTTATATAATCTCTATAACTCCGTTCTCCAACAAATTTGTTTGTGGCAATTCAGAACACACTAGATAGCAATGGTTTTCCAAATGTAAGTTCTTGTATTGCCACTACTGCTTTGCGCAGTATAGCGGTACCTCTTACACACACTTTATGGTCCTTAATTTTCCATTCAAACTAATATTCTCAAGCAACACTTTGATTGAACCAGTAAGAGGCAATTATGTGCTGGACCAAATGAAGCACTCAAAAAGCAGTTCCTTGTTGTTAGCATATTATATTTGTTTTTAAATTAAATATTGCATTTTTCAGTTAAAAAAACATTAAAAATATATCCAGGATGGGTTAACACTGTAGGGCCGACTCCAGGAGTGGTGAACCCAAGTGCAACGGTGTTTGTTCACACTTTGTGCTCTACTAATAGAGGTTCTCAAATATCAAGGTATTATGATGCACAGGGCGGGGGAATGAAACCCATAATTTCCCATTACAAAAACCTATTGATCATGATACAGAATCTTACACTCTCCCGGAGTGGGCCTGATGTTTATGGAAATGATGGCCCTCTATGTCCAATACCTTGGGCAAACCATACCCACATCCTAGATTTATGAATCCATGTGCTAAGAGGACATACAATAAAGGGGGCATGAAACATCCATCTTTGACTCCACCAAAAGACCCACACCAAAACAGGAATAAAGTGTCCAGACATGCGAGTGTTCTGAAGCTTTATTCGATCCCTTTCTCTTCAGTTGGGCAGTCAGCGGGATCCAGTCCATGCTGTTTCATCTGGACTGCGCTGTCCAAAAGGTAGTCACAGCATTCACACCTTCAAGGGAAAACAGAATAGGTTTTGGAACTTAACCACAAATTCCATGGCAAATAGACAAATACATGTCCCAGCTGAAACCAACTCCTTCCCAGCTTCGAGATGAATGGAGCTCCACTCAGTCCAAAGGCACTCAAATGCACTTGGCATTAAACATTAATCTATTAGTATTTTTATAGTCCCTCTGCAGCCTCTAGGACATTTCAAGGCCCTTTATTAGTGAAACTGCTATAGAATCACAGGGACTTTATGCAGTAGGTAGTGCATGGTAGGCAGAGACGGCAACTATCAGAAGTCCAGATCACATGCAAGGCTAAATAATCAAAATTTGTAATATAGAATGACTAGGCAGTGCTAAGGTGATGGTGGAAACATCCAATTACATTGGACATTCTAATCCGTATTCTATTTGTTTAGATATTGCTAGTGTTTTGACCAATATTATTTATTATAAACTCAATAGGGCTCATTTCCATTGAAAGTTTTTTTTAAATAAAATTCCACACATATGATGTGTATAATTGTTTTGGAATAAATAATCCAGATCAAGGATTTGTGGACTTAGTCAAGAATGTAGGCTTTAGTTTAAGGTTTGAAAATAGAAGAGACGGGGGCTTAATGTAAAGATGTTTAGCTGTAGACGTATGTTGAGGGGACAGGAGTTTCAGTGCCAAGGTTGTGGCTTAGTGGTTGAGCCTAAGACCTGACACTGCGGCAGCAAGGCTGGTGTGGCCACGTATTAACCTTCCCCCTTCTTATTTAGAGTGGATGAAGATATTGCTAGTTTTTATGTCAGTCACTGCCATTACCTGGCAATAACGGGCAGTAAATTCTGCAACATGATCCCCACCCCATTATAAAAACCTCTTATGGTGTGTAGGTTATTTTTTTTCCATATAAAGAAAATTTCACTTTGGGATTTTATTTTTGGAAACAAAACACATTTAAAGTTTGACGCACTGCTATGTCATAATATGGTCCTAAATTGCTTTGGTTTAGACTTGCAAACATAATATTTAGTTTATGGATTCAGGTTTAATAATTTACCAAGGGGGTAGGTTTGCGATTTTAGACTAAGGCATTACTTCTAGTAGATCAGACAGGGGGGTGGAAAGCCTAACCCCTAGTTTGAACTCCTAGAAGTGAGTGAGTGTTTGGGCTTAGCAGTTTAAGCTATATCCCACATGTTTATACTTAGCTTTGTTGATTTAGCTAAGATTTAGTGGTTATGGAATGTCATCTTTGGTTGGTAGTTTTGAGGTTTTAGGTTCAGAAGTTTCTATTTATGGTTGGTGTTAAAAAACAGGCCTGCGGTTTGGACTAAGCTGTAGATCCACTGAGTGAACAATTATTAAACCAAGTTTTCTTCACAACATTGATTGCTGACAAACTATCCTCCCCTTTACCTGATCCGTACATGAGTTAGGCTTTTATTCAAGTGCCTCCCAAGACACCGACGCCATGTTGATAGAGCCATTTGTAAATCTTTCAAATGTACAAAAACGCTGTGATGATAGTTTCTGAACATGCAAGAAAGTGATGCCTGATGGGACGGCGGACATTAAACATTTTTTGAGTGGGTTACTCCCTCAGTGCGACAGAGTACTTTACTCTGTTGCCTTTATTAAATAAATTTCCATCCCCCAAACTCTAAATCAGGCCATAAGATGCTTTGGTTTAGACTTGCGAACACAGTTTTAAGTTTAGTGATTCAGGGTTATGAGTTTACCAACGGGCTAACTCGTAATCTGGAACTCCTACAAGAGAGTAAGTATTTGGGTGTAGCAGTTTAAACTACATCTCACATGTTTATGCTTAGCCCTGATGAATGAGCTTAAATGTAGGGGTTACGGTGTTCAATCTTGGACACGTGGGTTTGAAGTTTTAGGCTCTGATGTTTTGATTTGTGGTTATCGATAAGGTGAACGTCCTACTAAGGAAACAACTATTAAACCAAGCTTACTTCCCACTCTTACTACCATGGAATTCTCCCTAATACCGGATACTCACATGATTTTGGCTTTCTCCCAAGTGTCTCCCCAAACATAGACTCCATGCCGGCGGACTAAGACAGCACAAGAGTCGGGATAGTCGTTCATTGCTTGTTCCATCCGAAACTTCAGATCTTTCTCCTCAGGTGTATTTTCAATAATTGGGACCACAAACATGTCATCAGACCTAATAGAAAAATAAAACTCTATGATGAATGCAAAGGTAGAACATTTAGAAGACTGGGAGGGGGTGAGGGAAAGAGAGAGACACTACTTTATTATTTACATTATGTTTTTTAAACCCATCATACATCATTATTACAATTAAATTCACATACATTTCTCTATGGGCAAGATTACAGGTCATGCACATCCATGATCACCACATGTTAAAGGAGTGTGATGATGGTACGCCTTTTTTTGGTGAGGGAGATAGGGCAAGTTTGAGGAGGTAGTCACCAAGAATTAAAAGATTCAGGGAGACAACCAACAAGAGTAATGTGCAGAGAGACTTGGGAAGCCTATTGCTGGCAGCATTGCTGAAGTGCCTGAAGGACTGGCCGGACTCATTCACTAGTCAGATTCACCACATAAACCTGAGCAGACAATAGATATTCCATATTAGACTGATGCGTTTCACTTGGAACACTGTCTGCTAAAATGGTAACCTAACCTCATGTCATTTAACAGTTGTGGGAGATTTTAGTTTTGCTTTTATCAGGTGCTTTGCTCATTTGTGAACTACGATCCAATTGTGTTTGAAACTTGTGTCAGGAATTGCTGTGGCATTATACCATGTGGGCCTGTAGGGAAATGTATCAAATCAAAAGAAATAATATTTTATGAAGAATGGAAAATGTACATATATCAATACCTGACATATGGGGATTTCATTTCCGGATTTTACGGCCACTGTCTTCCACCTAATGAGGGAGCCTAATCACAACTGCTCTTTGTATAGCATAATTTACGTGGTTTGGTCTGACATGGGGCTTCTTTTGGTGCAACTGAAGATGGCCCTTCCAATCTGTCTGTTTGGTACATTATTGTTGTAGACATTCGGGTTACAAAAAGATACACACACAAATGAATCCATGGACAACTAGATACTACTCAAGACATAAGAGAATGTCCACCTTTACCAATAATCACTAATGGCATAAATGTCCTCTTAGTCTTCTCAAAAAACACACCTTGGCACATCAGCAACCACAAACAACGGCTCCAGTAATTCCTTGAGAAATGTAAGTGAATGTAACTATGTTCAATAAGTCCTTGTGAAAGAAGTATTCCAAACGCATTAGCACACAAATTCATGTGAAATCAGTGCCGCCAAGTTTATTGGTAATTATCTTCTTTGATATTGATACCATCACTCACTTTCACCACATATTTTGCAGTATCATTGGCTATTTATCTACGTTCTCCAATATCACTTGTGACATTAATGCTCAGACACCTTCACCAATCATCTTTTGGTATCAGTGCCAGAACATAACTTCTTCAATAATCTTTTGTGGACTAAATGTTGTAGGGAATTGGGTTTTTGATTGAGGGGGGTGATGACCCTTCCCATGAAACAACCACAATCCCTGTCAGAGTGAACCACAAAAGTCACTAAATCAATATGTGCTCAACCCTCAGGTAGCTTGGCACAAAAGCAAGTAGGCTCAACCTAGAGGCAATGTGTTAAGGATTTAATTCAGCACACAAACTGTAATAAAGTGAACACACAACGCAAGAAAAAACCCCCACCAAGTTAGAAAAATAGAGAAAATGTAATAAATAAATAGATATCAGAGTGACAAAAATCCATTCCGTAGAACAAGAGATATGCAAGTTCAAATATTTTCTGAAGTAGAGCGTATAAAAGCACATAGAGCCGATTGCAGTCCTCTGGTTGGGGTAGATTGTGTGAAAGTAACAAGTTCACTCTGACGACAACGGAGCGCAGGCTGGATACAGGGACAAGATCAGTCCTACTGAAAACATTACATTTTCAGAGTCTGGAGTGGAGAGTCCAGTTCAAGGTGAAGAAGGCTGCGAGGAGAGGGTCGCAGATGGTTATCGCTGTAATGCAAAGATCCTGTCAGGCTTTACAGGCGGTCATTGCTGGAGCTTCGTATTAGTGCTCACTGCGGGCTGTCCATGCTATAGTACAAAGTGCAGATTTCGTGGTCGTTGCTGGTGGTTACTGTAGTGCAGAGTAGGGATCATTGGAGCTTTGTGTTGGTGTACACGCCTGTTTGCAATCGCAAAGAGCCCAAACCTACATGTCAGTCAAGGAGACTAGGACCTGGGAATGTACCCCTTGAAGATAAGAAGAAGTGTGGCTCACGGTGTAGAGCAGGCAGACCCAGAAGCTGAGGTCAGACCCGGGACCAGGGTTCAATTCCCGTCGCGGCAGGGTCTTGAGCTCAAAACGTCCACGGACTCGATAATTCTCGCTTCGGTGCCTGCTCTAGTCATGGGTTCTCACTCTGCAACTCTGGGCATTAGCTTGCTTAATCTCCACAACGGCCCCCCGCGGCGGGATGCCTGGCTTTCACCTTGGGGATGCCCTGTAGGGGCTATCTCACAGGGAAAGGCCAGGACGGGTTCCCAATGCAAAAGCGCCGGGACACCCCGTTAGGGGTAGCCGTGCGCTATATAAGTACCGCGAAATTTAAATTTAAATTTATAAGGAGATCACTGCAGGTCCAGTTCCAGCAGGTCAGCTAAGCAGTTCCAGGACCTCTACAGCTTGTTCTGCACCTGTAGCACAGAGCAGAAGGTCAGCCACCAGACCCTTGGAGTCACTCTAGTAGTCCTAGGAACAAGCAGAAGGCTGGTCTTAACCAGCAGGCAGTCCTTTGAAAGTACAATGCAAGCTTCAAGTTGCATGGCAGTTCTCTGAGGTACAGAGTAGGATTTAAGCAGGAGGGAAGTCCTCTGAAGTACAAGGTATTCCATCTAGGGATTCCCCAAAGGTCTAAGGGTGAACTGAAGAGTGGGTCAGCGGGTCTTATTTCTATATCTAGTGCCAGCTTTGAAGTGGAAGAAACCTCCAGATTTCCACTCTCCACAGTTGGTTCTGGAATTTACTTCCTCCGTGCCTAGGCTCCAAGAGGTCTAGGGTGACAGAAGACTGGTGTTAAGTTCTTTGTGAATGTGCTGAGGCAGCGTAAGTGGGACAGGTAACAGCTCTGCTTCTCCCATCTTCCCACCACCTAGCCCCCCCTTTATATCACTGTCTGGGAGGAATACACAGAGGCCCATCGCCACTCTAATCACAGTCATGTGAACCAGGACACCGACTGGAGGCACAAAATGGTTAGAATAAGAAAATGCCAACTTTACCATTAAAAAAAGGAAACCAAACATGACAATTCTAGCTGTTCCAAAATAAAATGTATCACTTATTAAATGTAATAGGATAGACCATTGCTATCCAATAGGAGAGGTAGGTCTCCCAGTATTGAAAAATTAATTTGGGAGTTTTTCACTACCAGGGTATGTATTACTTAATAGTGTATGCACAGCCTTTTAAATGCATTCCAGCCTACTCTATAAGTGGTTAAGGCCTACGTTAGGGGTGCCATGTGTACAGAAGGTTTATTTTGCAAGGTCGAACTGAAATTGAAAACTGCGCACAGGCTGCAACAGCTGTGTGCATGTTTTAAAAGGCTGCATAAGGTGGTGGCACAAGTGCTGCAGGCCCACTAGTAGCATTTACTTTACAGGCCCTGGGTACATGTTGTTACCACCTAACTAGGGACTTATAAGTAAATTAATTGTGCCAATCAGGTGTGGGTCATGTTTTAAGGAGTGAGAACTAGCAGTTTAGCACAGATTAAAAGTGGTAAAGTTCACAGAGTCTTATGTCCAGCAAAAATGAATTTCATCAGTGTACCTACCCACCTTCTTCAATGCTCTATTGTGATATTGAAGTTCACAATGACCATCCCCAGTAAAAATAACGTCTTGTACGATCTTTATTTTCTAACCACCCTCTCAGTGATAACACTGTCTCTACCTACCTTCTACGAAACATCTCATGTGCCACAAGTGTCTCATTCAACTTCTGTCACTTCTTGAGATATCAGCACCAGTTTCTGATTTCGTTTGGCCTCTGCGAGGTGCTGTGTTGTGTTTTCTTCACCAGTTCTCTTTGCCAAAGCGCCGGGACACCCCGTGGGGAAGCCGTGCGCTATAAAAGAGACATAATAACATAACATTACATAACTAGTTTCACCAATAATATGCACCGCCAGCACCACTCACTTAAAATCTTTGTGACATCACTGCCAGATCCACCTCTTCCAACTACTTCCCAACATTAGCATCACACATACCTTTTCCATTGTCTTTTATCCCTAGAATTCTCACCCGCATTATTGTTTATATCATTGCCCCACTCACCTGTTACAATATTCTCATTAAAACAACAACTCATATGCCTTTACCAATTTTCTCATAGCACTGATGTACAGATCCACTGTGACTAATACTGCCTCGTGAGTATCTGGCCACCACCATAAGTAAACTATTAAGTCATCGTGATCCTACCCAGCTTCACTAATGGTTTTACCTAGCTTTACTAATGGTCTCTTGTCACACCAGTGTTCACTAACCCAAACTTTCCAAAAAATTAGAGGGCTTCCCACTTAATTTCTCCAAACATCTCTTGTATGTGTCTTGTAAAGCGCAATGCTGCCTTGAGCGCCATGGCACTGTAGACCGCTGGGGAACCCGTCCTGGCTATCCCTGTGAGATGGTCCCTACTGGGTATCTCCAAGGTGAAACCAGGCATCCCCGGCGAATGTGGCGGGCTGTTGTAGAGATGAGGCAAGCTAATGCCCAGAGTTGCCGAGTGTGATCCCTGGTTAGAGTAGGCACCGACGCGAGAATTATCGAGTCCGCCGACCCTGGTCCACGACCCCGCCGGGAATTGAACCCTGGTCCCGGGCCGTCCTCTGCTTCCAGGTCTGCCGCCTCTAACCAGTGAGCCACAGCTTCACTCCACCTCACAGCATCCTTAAGAAGGCAATCATCAAAATAATTGGTATTTCCACAGTAGCGCGAGATGCAGGAGTAGAAACATATTTACTAGACACACTTGGTATTGGCTTTTGGCTCACAGCATTTGGAACACGTTTTTTGCATACAACAAAGTGTGAAACTAAATGATTATAAGACTACAAGTTAGTGCTATACACAGATCTATATAAAATGAACTATAGCGAGTTTGAGCTGAATTTAAAGTCTCTGTGGAAGCAGGGAAGTGAAGAATGATGTGGGAAACCGTGAGGTTTTACATTTTTAACCAAAGATTTCATCGGGCTGTGCTTGTAAGAAAGAAGCAAACGGATGCCACAAAGCTAATGCCCTGCCTGCTGTGCTATCCTGATTAAATTTGAACCAACTTGGGCTGCATACACCTGGGCACGCTGCAGTTCCTACTATTTATAAAATAGCTGGCCTGTCCAACAGACACTGGGACCCAAAGCAAACAGGACGCGAGTGTGTCTGTTTACCTGGCACACAAGCGAAGATACACAAGCAAGATTAGTGGCTTACACTGAATTCTCTGCTGGCAAAAAAAGCTGTTTCGGTTGAGCGATGGAGGGCAAACACCTTGAACACCCAGGACTGCCAAAGCTAAAGCTCGCCTTAGAGCTTTTCAAAAGAAAAGTAAAGGACAGGATGGTGACGAAGCATTAGGAAGAGCATTTTGTAGGTCTTTGCAAAGCGATATCAAGCAATGCATTTGAGAGGTGATTCCAGTACCCAATGCTTTATTATTTTGAGAAAAATCCAATGACACACATTTGTAATGCCCTGCACTAGTGCTGCAAGAAAGGATACTAATACATGAGGCAAGAGAACCAGAAACACAAATGCCAGCCAGGTTGAGAGGATCTGTATTTGGTAGAATAGGGAAGGGCCCACTAGAAGCACCCAACTTGCTGATGGCAAACTAAACCTGCTGACAGTGATACCAAGCTTTGGGTGGGAAGTGGGAGGGCGAGGCTCAGAAGACAGAGGCTTAGAGAGAGGGATCAATGGCTCGTTTTTAATTGGTGTATTAATCCAGATGCGCTTGGTGAAACAGGCGCGGCTTATTTAATTAATTATTGGGATCAACAAATAAACAATGTCAATCATGCAGATCCCTTTGCTGGTAGATGGTTTCACGTTCAGGATCGCAGCTTCCATATACTTCAGGTAGGGTAGGATTCTTTATCTCTTACACAGGGACGGGAAAGCTCACAACTGGACTATGAATGTTAATCTTGAGGATTGTTTTCCCAACAAGATCACCAACTAGCAATATTGTTTTGTTTTTTAAAGATGCTATTAAGTGAAACTTGATTGGGTCTTTTTTACTTCATGAAAAAAAGTAAAAACCTCTTTAGATTAATAGAGAAATGTTCTGCCTTTTGTTAATGGATTAATATAATATCTTCGCATTATTTGAGGAAATTGGACATAGAAAAAAACTTCAGTGACTACGACTTCCCGTATGATTAGGGTGGGTAAAGAAAATGTTACTTATCCTCTAAGCATCGGATTGTAGCATCAAGATTTACAAACTGTGCATACTCCTGCCTTCTAGGGTTGGGCTCAGGCATTTGTAGGTTGTTTTTCTCCATCTAAGTATTTTGAGTCACAAGTGCACTGTGACTCCTCCCTTAGTGGATAATGCGCATGGGCACTGACTACATGTTAGACTGTTTTAACCCAGCAGGTGAGCGTGTGTATTGAGTTGCGAGTTAATGTTGCATGGTGCGCCATGAGTATAGGGCAGTGTCAACCACATTATAAAATAAAAGATATGCAACTAATGCATCCTTACGGAAAGGAGAGTAGGTGCATGTAAATCTACAGCACTACATACTATGAATAGAAACTCAAAGGGTTACATTTTTCACTTGTGGTAGAAACACAAGCTCTGCACAGACTGTAAAGCACTATCTTCCTAAAGCTGTGGCTAGTGTGCAGATAATGCAGAAGTCTAATATAGAGTTCTGCAGACAGTTTAGCTAATAATAGGTTGCTTGAGGGTTAAATTGTCCACACAATACTGTTTGGTAAACAAGTGTGGCATTAACCAAATGACCTCGTTTTGACAGCTGTGGAATATAACAATAAAATGCCAAGCTAGCACTTTTTCAGGTGGTGCTTCGAGACCTGTTGTATAAATTTTGGATATACTTCTTTGTGGGCTGACAGTCTGCCCACTGCTTTTCATTTGTTTAAGTGTCTTTTAAAAATCCTTGTTTGCTAGTGGTTAATCCTTCCTCTTTGTACCTTTTTTATGTCTTTTCTTTACTCCCATGGAGCAAGAACCAAGTACTGTATCTTTACACTTTTTTTCATTTATCTGTGGTTCAGGGGATTATTGTTTTCTTGCTTTCCTGCTCCTATTATTATTTTCCTGTGTACAGCTTTGGTGCCATACCTGATTGTATTTCAAGATCTTTTCAGAGCTCTGAGCTCCAACTTCCTGCAAACTGGGTTGTAATTCTTGGGGTAGTGTGTATGATTTTGGAGGAAGTGCACCTTTTATGTTTCAACCATACGCCTAACTTTTCTACAACACTTTTATTTCTGCCTGGCTTTCTTTTCCTTCATCAAGCCTGACCTTGCTGTACTGTGTACGCTCTATCTCCTCGCGTCTCATTTTAGAAGCGTCTTTCCACCTAAAAAGGCCTGGCCTCCCTCCCGCTAAAGTCCTGACTGCTGCTGCTATCAGGTGTGCACCAAACTTTCATCAATGGTGAAAGGAAGCGAAAAAATTCCCCACAATAAAGTGGATAGATTCCTCCCACAGCTTGTTTTATTTACATGAGACGGGAGTAGTTGGTCTTCTCTTCCAATGCTTGTTTTGGTACAGTGGGCTTACCCCTGCATGTGGACTTAGGATCAGGTAACAGGATGTTTTTCCCCGGCTTTTACAATCTGAGCATAGTCAATACCTGATGGGCGGGCTCCTTGCCCCCGTGTAGTCTCAATGGCCTCCTACTGCCCTTTTTGGAGATCGATAATTTGAGGAAAGCTTGAGCCACACAAAGGCATTTGAGCACAAGAGGCATCTTTACCACCCATAGCAAATTAGCGCAGAAAGCAATCTTTCCTCTTAAATTCAAACATCCAAAAGCCGGGGTATCCCATTGGGATGCAGGGTACATTTTATGAATACTAAAGGCCAGGCGTCTAGAAGTTAATGAGTTCATTGCCATGCTGAAATTAAATAATCATTAATAATAAAGATTATTATTAGCTATTTTACAGTTGGCCAGTAAGTAAATCTGTGGGAGAATGAAATGCTTTGTAAGTTTATGTAAATTAGGAGATCTTTAATTTTGAGAAGGCAGGCGAGTTGAAGGTGGAATACGTCTTAGGACAGCGCCTGGACTAATTAGTACAAAATTATTCGCATCTGAGAGACACTTCCATCAGTTGAGAGAAACTACCATGTGTGAGCATTTTGGGGACACTGGTTTCAATGGTGTTATATGTGTGTGCAGCTACAGTGTAGTTTTAGATTTGGGCTCTATGTACTACACATTGAATAAAGTTGGGGAGGTCTACTTTATCATCAATATTATTTCTGCTGGTGTTGTTCTGAGCTCTAATAATACCAGCTGCAGTATTTCTACCACAGTTATCACAAAGCACTGTTTTGCTGTTGCAATACTCATACTTGGTGTTGAAACAACAGAGAAAGCTTACCTTCTCATGTGTGATGTACTGAGAGACGGCAGAAGTGCTGTTTAAGTTCTGCATTAAAACACATTATTTATGTAAAGGCTTCCTCTTTCAGTGTTATATACAATAACACACATAATTCTCATAAGATGGAAAGTGAAGAAGGCCAAATGCCCAACACAGCTGACAATGAAATGGATGCATTTATTCCAGGTGGCCTACATAACAAGCATTTAAGATGCAATGGTCTCGGCAATATTAAAGGTAGAGCTATTGGCAATGCTTATGACATTTTTTAGTTTTTGTTTTTTTAATCATAAATAAATGGCATTGTCATTTACATTGCCAATAGCTTAATCGTTAAATAAATGGCATTGTCATTTACAATGCCAATAGCTTAATCGCTCGCAAATGCATGACCTATTGCATTTACACCCACACAGAGCCACACACACACACAGACACACACAAACAGAGCCAACCACACAGAGTAATTCACATAGAGCCACCCACACACAGAGCCACCTACACAGAACTACCCTCACACAGACAGAGCCACCCACACATAGAGCCACCTACAAAAAAATCTATCCACACAGAGCCACACACATACAGAGCCACACACACAGAGCCACACACACACACAGGAGCCACACACACACAGAGACAAACACACACAGAGCCACACACACACACACACAGAGAGCCACACACAGACAGAGCCACACACACACACACAGAGCCACACACAGACAGAGCCACACACAGACAGAGACACACACAGACAGAGCCACACACGGAGCCACACACAGACTGAGACACACACACACAGACAGAGACACACACAGACAGAGCCACACACCGACCGAGCCACACACAGACAGAGCCACACACACACACACACACACACACACACAGAGCCACACACACACACAGAGCCACACACAGACAGAGCCACACACAGAGCCACACGCACAGACAGAGCCACACACACAAACCACCACTATTTTTCTATGTTTGTCCTGAAAAAGTAGATTTTTAACCACCCAAATGAAGTTACTGTAAAAAACACCTTGAACATACTACAATCTGCCAGACCCTCTGCAGGGACGACGCTGTGCACCAAGGCAGCACAGATAGCGCCTAGAAGGGGCGAGGCGCATGCGCAGCCAGGACACGGCACCTAAAGACCCGCGAACACAGAACACACAAGAGGTGCCCCATGTACAACACCCACATCCCATGCTCTAGGTGCACCAGGGGTGAACATCTGGGGTTCAAGGAGGTTCACTGCACCCAGCATTGTGGCTGGGAGGGTCTGTGGAATGCGTTACACCCTCAGCCATGCGTGACGCTTATAGACGGCGGCAGCGTGAATTATGACATTTTAAATCGGATACTTACAATGTTCATTAAAACTACAACTCCCAAAAGGCAGAGCGCTGACCTCCGGACCCCCACACACCCCTGCTAACACCGACACATGGATTATATAGTCGAAGGTACTTGTGTGCTCAGCCTTAGAGTGAGATGTTACAAAGCAGGTCTGAACGGGGTAGAAAAAAGGGAGGGGGGGGGGGCGACCGATTGCTGAGATTTCTTACAGTGAGACTTCACCCCACCACCCCTCCTATGGGGGCTTCTGGGCTCAAGGAGAGTCCAATCAGCAACCTGCGATCGGGGCAGTGGGAGCGGCGCTGTTCGGGTGCTCAAAAGTAAAATACTGGGGTACAGTTGCAAGTGGCCCCCGACACAAGGCCCCGAACCCAGCCAGTTCTGGGATTAAGCAGGTAAAACAGTTTTAGGACTCGGCTTTATGAACACAAGTGAAACTACAACTCCCAGAAGGCACGCTGCTGCTGGAACAAGGGCAGATCTCCTGGAGGTGTGGGAGGCACTTGGCACTCATTAGGGGCACACCTTATGTAATGCAACTGGTCCTTTTGTAAAGCGCTCTGACACTAAAGTTCGCGCTATATCAAATCGCATTAAATAAATGAATAAACCCCACAACCTTTTTTGCGCCCCCCCCCCAAGGAGGGTTGGACGAGAGCAACCCTAGGGGTAAACTGGGTGTTTGATATTTGGCCACAGTGAATGCCCAGAGTGTCTCCGAGACTGAGCAGAGCAAAGGAGGGCCTACAAAGGTTTTCCTGACCACCATGCCTGACCGTGATATCTCCTCCTCTGCAAAGTCTCATAGAGAAATGAGGCCTGAGTGCAGCACACTCACGCAGCTCACAGCCATCCTCACTACGCACACTCACCCAGCTCACGTCCTTACTCAGCACGCACACTCCCCCAGCTCACACCCTTCCTGACCACGCAGACTCACCCAGCTCACACTCATCCTCAGCACGCACACTCACCCAGCTCACACACATGTGCATTGCCTAAGAGAATGACGATTCTCCAATTTTCATACAGAGAGAATCTTGATTTCATTAAAGACATACGGAGGCTAACATTATGCAAATACTTTTATTTGCTGCCCAACATGCAGCCCTTTAAAGAATGTTAATACATCATAGTAAAATAGAACTTTAACAACAACATAATAGGACAATGCACACTCCCATCTTCCTCTCAGGCTGTGATGACACAGGAATAAAACAAATATTTCCAGTTTTTCTTAAACAGTGTTATCTGAGAAAAAAAACAAGAGAAAACGCATAGTGAAAAAGAAAAGCTCTTTTTGAATAAATTAATATTCAGTACAATGTTAACAATAATTAATCCAAATCCCAACAACCTCTCAGGGAGAGGCGGGTGGGATAATGTTAGCCTCCGTATGTCTTTAATGAAATCAAGATTCTCTCTGCATGAAAATTGGAGAATCGTCATTTCATCACAAGACCGGAGCCTACCATTATGCATTTTTAAAGCCATGTAGAGCTACACTGCTAACATGCTCAATTGGTCTCAGGTAGAACTTAGAGAAGGTACCCGCATTAGACCAATCTGCTGCTATAAGTATTTCAGGGAGGGATCCCCCTGCCCAAAATACCTTACTAGCCATCGCTCCTCTAGAAGAATGAGCATCAAATCTAGAAAGATCGATACCTGCTTCGGACATAATAAGCCTAGGGTGGCTGAAGAAACAGGTCTAAAAGGACTAACATAAGACAGGATAAGTTGATTAGCACCAGTAGGTCTAAAACTTTCAATTTTTTTTGGAACATTTCATACAATTCACAACACAAAGTTTCTCACACTCATCAAAAAGGGGGTAGAAGATCGATTCAGACATTGTCTTAGTCCTTTTCCAAATATCAAAATGAACCCCATTGGATGAATAAAATCTATTAGAAACCTCTAAAGCCTTAATATCGGAAACCCTCCTAAAAGAGATCAAACACAAGAGAGTAGTTAGTTTCATGGATATTTTTTTGAGAGAGAGCAAGTCATTAACTGGCCAGGAAAGGAAAAGACTGAATATTAAGTTAACGTCCCAAAGAGATTCGTACCTGGCTTTGGGAGATCTCCTCAATCTGATACCCTTCATAACCCTTTTGATTGGGAAACATCACTTACAACGCAACATTTACAACGACATACCATTACAACGGAACTTTTACAACGCAAAAACTTTTACAACGCCTGTATTTACAACAAATGTTTTTACAACGCAGGTACCTTTACAACGCATACCATTACAACGTAAGTATTGGTAAGTATATAATATTTTAAATGTTATATGTTTGGGGTAAAGGGGTATTTTTAGGGTTCAGGGTCAGTTTTGGGTTTTTGGGTAAAGGGGTATTTTTAGGGTTCAGGGTCAGTTTTGGGTTTTTGGGTAAAGGGGTATTTTTGGGGTTCAGGGTCAGTTTTTAGTTTTTGGGTAAAGGGGTATTTTTGGGGTTCAGGGTCAGTTTTTAGTTTTTGGGTAAAGGGGTATTTTTGGGGTTCAGGGTCAGTTTTTAGTTTTTGGGTAAAGGGGTATTTTTGGGGTTCAGGGTCAGTTTTTAGTTTTTGGGTAAAGGGGTATTTTTGGGGTTCAGGGTCAGTTTTTAGTTTTTGGGTAAAGGGGTATTTTTGGGGTTCAGGGTCAGTTTTTAGTTTTTGGGTAAAGGGGTATTTTTAGGGTTCAGGGTCAGTTTTTAGTTTTTGGGTAAAGGGGTATTTTTGGGGTTCAGGGTCAGTTTTTAGTTTTTGGGTAAAGGGGTATTTTTGGGGTTCAGGGTCAGTTTTTAGTTTTTGGGTAAAGGGGTATTTTTGGGGTTCAGGGTCAGTTTTGGGTTTTTGGGTAAAGGGGAATTTTTGGGGTTCAGGGTCAGTTTTGGGTTTTTGGGTAAAGGGGTATTTTTGGGGTTCAGGGTCAGTTTTTAGTTTTTGGGTAAAGGGGTAGTTTTTGGGGTTCAGGGTCAGTTTTGGGTTTTTGGGGTACAGGGGTACAGGGTAAAAATAAATTAAAATTAAATTTAAATTAAATTACATTAAATTATATTTTTTTCAATTAATTTACGATTATAAAATTAATATATATTTACCAATACTTACGTTGTAATGGTATGCGTTGTAAAGGTACCTGCGTTGTAAAAACATTCGTTGTAAATACATGCGTTGTAAAAGTTTTTGCGTTGTAAAAAATGCGATGTAAAAGCATGCGTTGTAATAACATGCGTTGTATCATCATATATCCCTTTTGATTAAGGGGTTGCTACCAATGGCAAGATTATTAAACAAGGCATGTCCCGAAGAAATTGCTGACCTATAGCAGTTGATGGTTCTATAAGAGAGGCCTAATTCACAGAGGTGAGCAAGATAATTAGCCACTTGTTGCATAGAACAATGTACGGGATCCACACTCCTTTCCATGCAACAACAAAACCATTTTCTCCAAACCCCTTTGTATCTTTTTCTGGTTACGGGTGCCCATGAATCCTCCAGAAGGCTTTTAGCCTCTCCTGAAAGGCCAGAATATCTGTCTAAACCCCTGAAATCTTCCAAGCAAGAAGGTTCATCTTGCCCTCTAGAATCAAAGGATGTTCTTCTCCGTCTGGACCTAGGAGGATTCCTAGAGAAGAAGGAATTAGGCGACGAAAGTCCATCGCTAACTCCATGACTCCTGGGAACCAAGCTTGAGACTTCCAGAATGGGCTGACTAGGATGATGGAGTAAGACTCCAGCCTCACTTTCCACAGCAGTCTCTGAATCATTGATAATTGGGGAAAGGCATTACCTCTGACTCCCTCCCAGGACTGGAGAAAAGCATCTACTCCCGATGCAAGCGGGTCCGGTCTCCAACTGAAATATGTCTGGACCTGATGGGTCAACCTGCTGGCAAATAGATCTATCTGAATTGGACCCCATAATTCCTCTATTAGAGCGAAAATTGTTGGATTCAATTTCCAGTCGCTGGAATCGTGCAGAAACCGGGAATTCCAATCTGCCCTCAGATTCTGTAATCCTGGAATAAATTCTGCCCTGAGAGTAATCTTTTGATTCCAGCAGAAATACCAAATCTGTTTGGCAATATCCGAAAGCATCTTGGACCTCGCGCCCCCTAAGCGATTTATATATGAGACTGCAGAAAAATTGTCTAGACGATTAGGATATTTGAGTCCTTCAATAAATATTTGAAGCTCATGAGAGCGTTCAGAGCTGCCAACATTTCTAGAGAATTTAAATGGAGGGATTACTCCTCTAAGGACCATCTCCCGCCTGTCTCCAAATTGATTAGGCAAGCACCCCAACCTCGGTTGCTCGAATCAGATTCTAGGGTAAAATCTGGAATGTTCCCGAAAATAGCTTTCCCGTTCCAGGCCTGGAGGTTCCTCAGCCACCAGAGAAGATCCTCTCGGGCGTCTTCTGACAGGGGAATTAAGTCCTCGTACCACAGGCCTTTCCTCAGACCGTGAGCCTTAAATCTCTGAAGGCCCCCACACACATGTGCATTGCCTAAGAGAATCACTCTGCAGACATAAGTGCAATCCGAGGCATGCCCCTGGTGCAGTGCCAGCTCACAGTGCCAAAAGGCCATGCCAAGTACAGATGCTTCTAGAACTAAAGTCAGCACAGCAGGGAAGCGTTGTGCGACCCACAAGGGGAGCTGTGTCACACTCACACGAGGTGACACCTGTTACAACCCTGTGTATTGTGTCCTGGGCCTCCCGGTGCCCGCTGATGCCTGCTTCCCCCCCCCACCCCTCTCCGGGGAACGGGCACACACATCAGTTTTTTTTGTGGGGCGGATTCTCCTCTTACCCTTCCAAAGTCGATATAATTTGGGCCATTGTGTATTTTATTATGTACATGCAATTCTGTAAATATATGTGTTTTCCTTTTAGCACCTATACCCACACTCTAGCAGCCGTCTCCAAGCACACGCCCTCTCTGCGTCGTGCAACACCTTGAACATACTACAATCTGCCAGACCCTTTGCAGGTTCGACGCCGTGCACCAAGGCAGCACGGATAGCGCCTAGAAGGGGCGAGGCGCATGCGCATGGAGGTCCTTCCTGGCCTTGCTAGAGGAAGCGGGTGCGTTGTGGAGAGCACAGTACCCATTAAGTGAAGAAGGCCAAATGCCCAACACAGCTGACAATGAAATGGATGCATTTATTCCAGGCGGCCTACATAACAAGCATTTACAATGCAATGGTCTCGGCAATATTAAAGGTAGAGCTATTGGCAATGCTTATGACATTTTTTAGTTTTTGTTTTTTTTAATCATAAATAAATGGCATTGTCATTTACATTGCCAATAGCTTAATCGTTAAATAAATGGCATTGTCATTTACAATGCCAATAGCTTAATCGCTCGCAAATGCATGACCTATTGCATTTACACCCACACAGAGCCACACACACACACAGACACACACAAACAGAGCCAACCACACAGAGTAATTCACATAGAGCCACCCACACACAGAGCCACCTACACAGAACTACCCTCACACAGACAGAGCCACCCACACATAGAGCCACCTACAAAAAAATCTATCCACACAGAGCCACACACATACAGAGCCACACACACAGAGCCACACACACACACAGAGCCACACACACACAGAGACAAACACACACAGAGCCACACACACACAGACAGACAGAGCCACACACAGACAGAGCCACACACACACACACAGAGCCACACACAGACAGCCACACACAGACAGAGACACAAACAGACAGAGCCACACACAGAGCCACACACAGACTGAGACACACACAGACAGAGACACACACAGACAGAGCCACACACCGACCGAGCCACACACAGACAGAGCCACACACACACACACACACACACACACACACACAGAGCCACACACACACACAGAGCCACACACAGACCGAGCCACACACAGAGCCACACGCACAGACAGAGCCACACACACAAACCACCACTATTTTTCTATGTTTGTCCTGAAAAAGTAGATTTTTAACCACCCAAATGAAGTTACTGTAAAGAACACCTTGAACATACTACAATCTGCCAGACCCTCTGCAGGGACGACGCTGTGCACCAAGGCAGCACGGATAGCGCCTAGAAGGGGCGAGGCGCATGCGCAGCCAGGACACGGCACCTAAAGACCCGCGAACACAGAACACACAAGAGGTGCCCCATGTACAACACCCACATCCCATGCTCCAGGTGCCCCAGGGGTGAATATCTGGGGTTCAAGGAGGTTCACTGCACCCAGCATTGTGGCTGGGAGGGTCCGTGGAATGCGTGACACCCTCAGCCATGCGTGACGCTTATAGCCGGCGGCAGCGTGAATTATGACATTTTAAATCGGATACTTACAATGTTCATTAAAACTACAACTCCCAAAAGGCAGAGCGCTGACCTCCGGACCCCCACACACCCCTCTTAACACCGACACATGGATTATATAGTCGACGGTCCTTGTGTGCTCAACCTTAGAGTGAGATGTTACAAAGCAGGTCTGAACGGGGAAGAGAAAAGGGAGGGGGGGGTCACCCGACTGCTGAGATTTCTTATAGTGAGACTTCACTTCACCCCACCACCCCTCCTATGGGGGCTTCTGGGCTCAAGGAGAGTCCAATCAGCAGCCTGCGATGGGGGCTGTGGGAGCGTCACTGTTCGGGTGCTCAAAAGTAAAATACTGGGGTACAGTTGCAAGTGGCCCCCGACACAAGGCCCCGCCCGCAGCCAGTTCTGGGTTTAAGCAGGTAAAACAGTTTTAGGACTCGGCTTTATGAACACAAGTGAAACTACAACTCCCAGAAGGCACGCCTCTGCTGGCACAAGGGCAGATCTCCTGGAGGTGTGGGGGGCACTTGGCACTCATTAGGGGCACACCTTATGTAATGTAACTGGTCCTTTTGTAAAGCGCTCTGACACTAAAGTTCGCGCTATATCAAATCGCATTAAATAAATAAATAAACCCCACAACCTTTTTTGCGCCCCCCCCCCCCCAAGGAGTGTTGGACGAGAGCGACCCTAGGGGTAAACTGGGTGTTTGCTATTTGGCGACATTGAATGCCCAGAGGGTCTCCGAGACTGAGCAGAGCAAAGGAGGGCCTACAAAGGTTTTCCTGACCACCATGCCTGACCGTGATATCTCCTCCTCTGCAAAGTCTCATAGAGAAACGAGGCCTGAGTGCAGCACACTCACACAACTCACAGACATCCTCACTACGCACACTCACCCAGCTCACGTCCGTACTCAGCACGCACACTCACCCAGCTCACACCCATAATGACCACGCAGACTTACTCAGCTCACACTCATCCTCAGCACGCACACTCACCCAGCTCACACACATGTGCATTGCCTAAGAGAATGACGATTCTCCAATTTTCATGCAGAGAGAATCTTGATTTCATTAAAGACATACGGAGGCTAACATTATGCAAATACTTTTATTTGCTGCCCAACATGCAGCCCTTTAAAGAATGTTAATACATCATAGTAAAATAGAACTTTAACAACAACATAATAGCACAATGCACACTCCCATCTTCCTCTCAGGCTGCGATGACACAGGAATAAAACAAATATTTCCAGTTTTTCTTAAACAGTGTTATCTGAGAAAAAAACCAAGAGAAAACGCATAGTGAAAAGGAAAAGCTCTTTTTGAATAAATTAATATTCAGTAAACAATGTTAACAATAATGAATCCCAATCCCAACAACCTCTCAGGGAGAGGCGGGTGGGATAATGTTAGCCTCCGTATGTCTTTAATGAAATCAAGATTCTCTCTGCATGAAAATTGGAGAATCGTCATTTCATCACAAGATCGGAGCCTACCATTATGCATTTTTAAAGCCATGTAGAGCTACACTGCTAACATGCTCAATTGGTCTCAGGTAGAACTTAGAGAAGGTACCCGCATTACACCAATCTGCTGCTATAAGTATTTCAGGGAGGGATCCCCCTGCCCAAAATACCTTACTAGCCATCGCTCCTCTAGAAGAATGAGCATCAAATCTAGAAAGATCGATACCTGCTTCGGACATAATAAGCCTAAGGGCTAGGATGGCTGAAGAAACAGGTCTAAAAGGACTAACATAAGACAGGATAAGTTGATTAGCACCAGTAGGTCTAAAACTTTCAATTTTTTTTTGGAACATTTCATACAATTCACGACACAAAGTTTCTCACACTCATCAAAAAGGGGCGATTCAGACATTGTCTTAGTCCTTTTCCAAATATCAAAATGAACACCATTGGATGGATAAAATCTATTAGAAACCTCTAAAGCCTTAATATCCGAAACCCTCCTAAAAGAGATCAAACACAAGAGAGTAGTTAGTTTCATGGATATTTTTTTGAGAGAGAGCAAGTCATTAACTGGCCAGGAAAGGAAAAGACTGAATATTAAGTTAACGTCCCAAAGAGATTCGTACCTGGCTTTGGGAGATCTCCTCAATCTGATACCCTTCATAACCCTTTTGATTGGGAAACATCACTTACAACGCAACATTTACAACGACATACCATTACAACAGAACTTTTACAACGCAAAAACTTTTACAACGCCTGTATTTACAACAAATGTTTTTACAACGCATACCATTACAACGTAAATATTGGTAAGTATATAATTATATTTTAAATGTTATATGTTTGGGGTAAAGGGGTATTTTTAGGGTTCAGGGTCAGTTTTGGGTTTTTGGGTAAAGGGGTATTTTTAGGGTTCAGGGTCAGTTTTGGGTTTTTGGGTAAAGGGGTATTTTTGGGGTTCAGGGTCAGTTTTTAGTTTTTGGATAAAGGGGTATTTTTGGGGTTCAGGGTCAGTTTTTAGTTTTTGGGTAAAGGGGTATTTTTTGGGTTCAGGGTCAGTTTTTAGTTTTTGGGTAAAGGGGTATTTTTGGGGTTCAGGGTCAGTTTTTAGTTTTTGGGTAAAGGGGTATTTTTGGGGTTCAGGGTCAGTTTTTAGTTTTTGGGTAAAGGGGTGTTTTTGGGGTTCAGGGTCAGTTTTTAGTTTTTGGGTAAAGGGGTATTTTTAGGGTTCAGGGTCAGTTTTTAGTTTTTGGGTAAAGGGGTATTTTTGGGGTTCAGGGTCAGTTTTTAGTTTTTGGGTAAAGGGGTATTTTTGGGGTTCAGGGTCAGTTTTTAGTTTTTGGGTAAAGGGGTATTTTTGGGGTTCAGGGTCAGTTTTGGGTTTTTGGGTAAAGGGGTATTTTTGGGGTTCAGGGTCAGTTTTGGGTTTTTGGGTAAAGGGGTATTTTATGGGGTTCAGGGTCAGTTTTTAGTTTTTGGGTAAAGGGGTAGTTTTTGGGGTTCAGGGTCAGTTTTGGGTTTTTGGGGTACAGGGGTACAGGGTAAAAATAAATTAAAATTAAATTTAAATTAAATTACATTAAATTATATTTTTTTCAATTAATTTACGATTATAAAATTAATATATATTTACCAATACTTACGTTGTAATGGTATGCGTTGTAAAGGTACCTGCGTTGTAAAAACATTCGTTGTAAATACATGCGTTGTAAAAGTTTTTGCGTTGTAAAAAATGCGATGTAAAAGCATGCGTTGTAATAACATGCATTGTATCATCATATATCCCTTTTGATTAAGGGGTTGCTACCAATGGCAAGATTATTAAACAAGGCATGTCCCGAAGAAATTGCTGACCTATAGCAGTTGATGGTTCTATAAGAGAGGCCTAATTCACAGAGGTGAGCAAGATAATTAGCCACTTGTTGCATAGAACAATGTACGGGATCCACACTCCTTTCCATGCAACAACAAAACCATTTTCTCCAAACCCTTTTGTATCTTTTTCTGGTTACGGGTGCCCATGAATCCTCCAGAAGGCTTTTAGCCTCTCCTGAAAGGCCAGAATATCTGTCTAAACCCCTGAAATCTTCCAAGCAAGAAGGTTCATCTTGCCCTCTAGAATCAAAGGATGTTCTTCTCCGTCCGGACCTTGGAGGATTCCTAGAGAAGAAGGAATTAGGCGACGAAAGTCCATCGCTAACTCCATGACTCCTGGGAACCAAGCTTGAGACTTCCAGAATGGGCTGACTAGGATGATGGAGTAAGACTCCAGCCTCACTTTCCACAGCAGTCTCTGAATCATTGAGAATTGGGGAAAGGCATTACCTCTGATTCCCTCCCAGGACTGGAGAAAAGCATCTACTCCCGATGCAAGCGGGTCCGGTCTCCAACTGAAATATGTCTGGACCTGGTGGGTCAACCTGCTGGCAAATAGATCTATCTGAATTGGACCCCATAATTCCTCTATTAGAGCGAAAATTGTTGGATTCAATTTCCAGTCGCTGGAATCGTGCAGAAACCGGGAATTCCAATCTGCCCTCAGATTCTGGAATCCTGGAATAAATTCTGCCCTGAGAGTAATCTTTTGATTCCAGCAGAAATGCCAAATCTGTTTGGCAATATCCGAAAGCATCTTGGACCTCGCGCCCCCCTAAGCGTTTTATATATGAGACTGCAGAAAAATTGTCTAGACGATTAGGATATTTGAGTCCTTCAATAAATATTTGAAGCTCATGAGAGCGTTCAGAGCTGCCAACATTTCTAGAGATTTTAAATGGAGGGATTACTCCTCTAAGGACCATCTCCCGCCTGTCTCCAAATTGATTAGGGAAGCACCCCAACCTCGGTTGCTCGAATCAGATTCTAGGGTAAAATCTGGAATGTTCCCGAAAATAGCTTTCCTGTTCCAGGCCTGGAGGTTCCTCAGCCACCAGAGAAGATCCTCTCGGGCGTCTTCCGACAAGGGAATTAAGTCCTCGTACCACAGGCCTTTCCTCAGACGTGAGCCTTCAATCTCTGAAGGCCCCTCACACACATGTGCATTGCCTAAGAGAATTACTCTGCAGACATAAGTGCAATCCGAGGCATGCCCCTGGTGCAGTGCCAGCTCACAGTGCCAACAGGCCATGCCAAGTACAGAAGCTTCTAGTACTAAAGTCAGCACAGCAAGTGGAGCTGTGTCACACTCACATGAGATGACTCCTGTTACAACACTGTGTATTGTGTCCTGGGCCTATCCGTGCCCGCTGATGGCTGTTTCCCCCCCACCACCCCTCTCCGGAGAACGGGCACACACATCAATTTTTCTGTGGAGCGGATTCTCCAAAGTCTATATAATTAGGGCCATTGTGTATTTTATTATGTACATGCAATTCTGTAAATATACGTGTTTTCCTTGTAGCGCCTATACCCACACTCCTAGCACCCGTTTCCAACCACATGCAGCTTTGCACCAAGGCAGCATGGATAGCGCCTAGAAGGGGCGAGGCGCATGCGCAGCCAGGACACGACACCTAAAGACCCACAAACACAGAACACAAAAGAGGTGCCCCGTGTACAACACCCACATCCCATGCTCCAGGTGCCCCAGGGGTGAATATCTGGGGTTCAAGGAGGTTCACTGCACCCAGCATTGTGGCTGGGAGGGTCCGGGAATGCGTGACACCCTCAACCATGCGTGACGCTTATAGCCGGCGGCAGCGTGAAATATGACATTTTAAATCGGATACTTACAATGTTCATTAAAACTACAACTCCCAGAAGGCAGAGCGCTGACCTCCGGACCCCCACACACCCCTCTTAACACCGACACATGGATTATATAGTCGACGGTCCTTGTGTGCTCAACCTTAGAGTGAGATGTTACAAAGCAGGTCTGAACGGGGAAGAGAAAAGGGAGGGGGGGGGTCACCCGACTGCTGAGATTTCTTATAGTGAGACTTCACTTCACCCTACCACCCCTCCTATGGGGGCTTCTGGGCTCAAGGAGAGTCCAATCAGCAGCCTGCGATGGGGGCTGTGGGAGCGTCACTGTTCGGGTGCTCAAAAGTAAAATACTGGGGTACAGTTGCAAGTGGACCCCGACACAAGGCCCCGCCCGCAGCCAGTTCTGGGTTTAAGCAGGTAAAACAGTTTTAGGCCTCGGCTTTATGAACACAAGTGAAACTACAACTCCCAGAAGGCACGCCTCTGCTGGCACAAGGGCAGATCTCCTGGAGGTGTGGGGGGCACTTGGCACTCATTAGGGGCACACCTTATGTAATGTAACTGGTTCTTTTGTAAAGCGCTCTGACACTAAAGTTCACGCTATATCAAATCACATTAAATAAACACCATGAACTGTTTTGCGCCCCCCCCTTCCCTAAGGAGGGTTGGACGAGAGCGACCCTAGGGGTAAACTGGGTGTTTGCTATTTGGCGACATTGAATGCCCAGAGGGTCTCCGAGACTGAGCAGAGCAAAGGAGGGCCTACAAAGGTTTTCCTGACCACCATGCCTGACCGTGATATCTCCTCATAGAGAAACGAGGCCTGAGTGCAGCACACTCACACAACTCACAGCCATCCTCACTACGCACACTCACCCAGCTCACGTCCGTACTCAGCACGCACACTCACCCAGCTCACACCCATAATGACCACGCAGACTTACTCAGCTCACCCATCCTCAGCACGCACACTCACCCAGCTCACACTCATGTGCATTGAAAAAGAGAATGACGATTCTCCAATTTTCATGCAGAGAGAATCTTGATTTCATTAAAGACATACGGAGGCTAACATTATGCAAATACTTTTATTTGCTGCCCAACATGCAGCCCTTTAAAGAATGTTAATACATCATAGTAAAATAGAACTTTAACAACAACATAATAGGACAGTGCATACTCCCATCTTCCTCTCAGGCTGCGATGACACAGGAATAAAACGAATATTTCCAGTTTTTCTTAAAAAGTGTTATCTGAGAAAAAAACCAAGAGAAAATGCATAGTGAAAAGGAAAAGATCTTTTTGAATAAATTAATATTCAGTAAACAATGTTAACAATAATGAATCCCTAATCCCAACAACCTCTCAGGGAGAGGCGGGTGGGATAATGTTAGCCTCCGTATGTCTTTAATGAAATCAAGATTCTCTCTGCATGAAAATTGGAGAATTGTCATTTCATTACAAGACCGGAGGCTACCATTATGCATTTTTAAAGCCATGTAGAGCTACACTGCTAACATGCTCAATTGGTCTCAGGTAGAACTTAGAGAAGGTACCCGCATTACACCAATCTGCTGCTTTAAGTATTTCAGGGAGGGATCCCCCTGCCCAAAATTCCTTACTAGCCATCGCTCCTCTAGCAGAATGAGCACCAAATCTAGAAAAATCGATACCTGCTTCGGACATAATCAGCCTAACCCATCTTGCTAGGGTGGCTGAAGAAACAGGTCTAAAAGGACTAACATAAGACAGGATAAGTTGATCAGCACCAGTAGGTCTAAAACTTTCAATTTTTTATCGTAACATTTCATACAATTCACAACACAAAGTTTCTCGCACTCATCAAAAAGGGGGTAGAAGATCGATTCAGACATTGTCTTAGTCCTTTTCCAAATATCAAAATGAACACCATTGGATGAATAAAATCTATTAGAAACCTCTAAAGCCTTAATATCCGAAACCCTCCTAAAAGAGATCAAACACAAGAGAGTAGTTAGTTTCATGGATGTTTTCTTGAGAGAGAGCAAGTCATTACCTGGCCAGGAAAGGAAAAGACTGAATAGTAGGTTAACGTCCCAAAGAGATTCGTACCTGGCTATGGGTGGTCTCCTCAATCTGATACCCTTCATAACCCTTTTGATTAAGGGGTTCCTACCAATGGCAAGATTATTAAACAAGGCATGTCCCGAAGAAATTGCTGACCTATAGCAGTTGATGGTTCTATAAGAGAGGCCTAATTCACTGAGGTGAGCACGATAATTAGCTACTTGTTGCATAGAACAATGTACGGGATCCACACTCCTTTCCATGCACCAACAAGACCATTTTCTCCAAACACCTTTGTATCTTTTTCTGGTTACGGGTGCCCATGAATCCTCCAGAAGGCTTTTAGCCTTTCCTGAAGGGCCAGAATATCTGTCTGAACCCATGAAATCTTCCAAGCAAGAAGGTTCATCTTGCCCTCTAGAATCAAAGGATGATCTTCTCCGTCCGGATCTAGGAGGAGTCCTAGAGAAGAAGGAATTAGGCGAGGAAAACCCATCGCTAACTCCATGACTCCTGGGAACCAAGCTTGAGACTTCCAGAATGGGGTGACTAGGATGATGGAGTAAGACTCCAGCCTCACTTTCCACAGCAGTCTCTGAATCATTGAAGATGGGGGAAAGTCATAACCTCTGATTCCCTCCCAGGACTGGAGAAAAGCATCTACTCCCAATGCCAGCGGGTCCGGTCTCCAACTGAAATATGTCTGGACCTGGTGGGTCAACCTGCTGGCAAATAGATCTATCTGAATTGGACCCCATAATTCCTCTGTTAGAGCGAAAATTGTAGGATTCAATTTCCAGTCTCTGGAATCGTGCAGAAACCAGGAATTCCAATCTGCCCTCAGATTCTGGAATCCTGGAATAAATTCTGCCCTGAGAGTAATCTTTTGATCCCAGCAAACATACCAAGTCTGTTTGGCAATATCCGAAAGCATCTTGCACCTCGCGCCCCCTAAGCGATTTATATATGAGACTGCAGAAAAATTGTCTAGACGGATTAGGATATTTGAGTCCTTCAATAAATCTTTGAAGCTCATGAGAGCGTTCAGAGCCGCCAACATTTCTAGAGAATTTATATGGAGGGATTGCTCCTCTAAGGACCATCTCCCGCCTGTCTCCAAATTGTTTAGGCAAGCACCCCAACCTCGGTTGCTCGCATCCGATTCTAGGGTAAAATCTGGAATGTTCCCGAAAATAGCTTTCCCGTTCCAGGCCTGGAGGTTCCTCAGCCACCAGAGAAGATCCTCTCGGGTGTCTTCCGACCGGGGAATTAAGTCCTCGTACCAAAGGCCTTTCCTCAGACCATGAGCCTTCAATTTCTGAAGGCCGCTCACACACATGTGCATTGCCTAAGAGAATCACTCTGCAGACATAAGTGTAATCCGAGGCATGCCCCAGGTGCAGTGCCAGATCACAGTGCCAAAAGGCCATGCCAAGTACAGAAGCTTCTAGAACTAAAGTCAGCACAGCAGGGAAGCGTTGTGCGACCCACAAGGGGAGCTGTGTCACACTCACACGAGGTGACACCTGTTACAACCCTGTGTATTGTGTCCTGGGCCTCTCGGTGCCCGCTGATGCCTGCTTCCCCCCCCCCCACCCCTCTCCGGGGAACGGGCACACACATCAGTTTTTTTTGTGGGGCGGATTCTCCTCTTACCCTTCCAAAGTCGATATAATTTGGGCCATTGTGTATTTTATTATGTACATGCAATTCTGTAAATATATGTGTTTTCCTTTTAGCACCTATACCCACACTCTAGCAGCCGTCTCCAAGCACACTCCCTCTCTGCGTCGTGCAACACCTTGAACATACTACAATCTGCCAGACCCTTTGCAGGTTCGACGCTGTGCACCAAGGCAGCACGGATAGCGCCTAGAAGGGGCGAGGCGCATGCGCATGGAGGTCCTTCCTGGCCTTGCTAGAGGAAGCGGGTGCGTTGTGGAGAGCACAGTACCCATTAAATGGAATTCCTAGGTGTAGCTAATGCTTGGCAGCCCCGCTGGGGCAAGAGGCGGACAGGCCCGAAGAAGAGAGCCAGAAACAGGCCGGCCCCGCCCAAGCCCTGTCCTTTTCAGACTGGGGGCGTGTTTTTTAGGTTTGAGTAACTAAAGACATCACAGATAGAAAGAACCTAAAAATCATGCCCCCGAATCAGGAAAAGACGAGGCTTAAAGGGAGTGACGCCCCTCTCCTCCAATGGCTGGCCAGCATTTTTGAAGCAAGCCAATGGAGAAGAGGGGCGGGTTCAAGCCCCCTAACTAAGAAACATTAAATCTCGGAGCTCCGCACACACAGCTACGCACTGCAACGCAGTCCTCGACCTAAAAATGTGCTTTGCGGTTTGCATCTATTCTGGGTCAGATAGCAGTTCATACATAAATTGTACACACTATGATTCCCGTTTTTATTAGTGTATATAGCCATTAAACTCCTACTTCTACGGGCGAGGAAGGCTGTGATAGCAGCCACTGACACCATGATGTAACGTGTTTCAGAAAAAGAACTGATCAGCTCTGATTCACAGAACCCTGCTTCCATAAGTCTCTCAGTTCACCTGCTGCACACCATAATTTCATTTTGATCACCATCCTCCACATTCTGTGGGATTCAAGCAGGGACGTGAGAGATTAACTGAAATGCCGACAGTCTGTCTCAGTCTCTGCTCCCCTGAGTGCGTCTGGGGCTTTACATAAACAATGCCCTAAGTGAAGGCAAGCTGCAGCCCTGCAGGGAGCCTGAACAAAGGAAGAGGGACAATTACCCCTTTTCATCCATCAGAAACCCATCCATCTAACACCCATCAGACTCCAGCTCCCACTTCAGCCTATCAGGATGCCAACATCAAAACAAGGCCAACTGGTCTGCAAACTACTGGCAGGGAGTATTTTCATCTGCAGACAGAGCTCTGCATTGATGGCACCCACATACATGCACCCACTGCCCATGCAGCCAGGCCTGTGTTCAGTCTGAGGCTTCACTGAGGTGTAGCCAAGTACCATGAGTGAAATATGAATGAGGCCACACAGTATGACCTTTCCCACAGTGTCCACTTGTTGTACTTGGTCCATTTCTGCAGGGTTATCCCCAAACTTTTTGAATTCTTCTTCCTATTTTTCTGACCCTCTTTTTGTTGCTTTTAGGACTCTGGGCACTTCATTACTGCTAATTTTTGCTAAAGTGCATGTTCTCTCTCCTTTAAGCATGCTATGATTGCGTTACATATTTTGAGCAGATTTAATTTACTTTTAAGTCCCTTAACAAGTGTAGTGGAATACCATAAACCCAGGGCATGTAAATTAAATGATACTACTGGTCCTGTGGCACTGCTTGTGCAACCCACAGATGTAGCCTTTCAACCCTGTCTCAGGCCTGCTACTGCAGGGCCTGTGTGTGCAGTTTACTGTCACATTACTTGGCATTTAAAAGTACTTGCCAAGCCTTTAACTCCCCTTTTATTAAACGTAGATCACCCCTAAGGTAGGTACTAGGTAGCCCTATGGGCACAGTGCTCTGTAAGTAAAAGGTAGGAGATGTGCCTTTATTGTGTGGCATGTCCTGGTAGTGCCACACAGCCTATCTTGTTTCTCACCACTGTGAGACCTACGCCTCTCATAGGCTACCATTGGGAGTTCCTTATATATGTTTAAATGGTAATTCCTGATCTGAAAGGAGTGGCATTGCCATGTTTGGTATGTTTAGAAAGGTAGTGATGAAGCCTGCTTACTGGTGTAGTTGAATTTTACATTACTATTTTAGAAATGCCACTGTTGCATTTCTCTATGCTTATAACTCTTTGTGCTTTGCAGCCTGACTCCAAAACATGTCTAGGCCTGGGTAACAGCTATAATTTGTGCATACTTACTAGTCTGCCATCACACATGAAGGGTTGGGTGTGGCAGGGTTACATCTGCATTCATCTGCATACTGATGGTGTTCCTGGGCTGGCAGAGAGAGGGATATTCACACTTTACATTTGTATAGGCAGTGTACTGCCCCTCACACAAAGGGCTGGTTTACTCTGGAGCTAGGACTGGGGTAGAAAGGGATGGTTGTGCACTTCTAAGGTTTCATTTGAAGTTCCCCCTAGCCCAAAGACAATTTTGCTTTGGCTTACTGTATCAGTAAAGGGGCTCCGACACCATGTTTTCAGAGCACTTTTGGAACTAGAACCAAATTTGTCAGAAGGACTGCTATGCTGCTCAAATGACTCATCAGGAAAGCTCTTTTGTTGTTGCCCAGCTGCCTGATACTTGCTGTGTGGCCTAAAGGACTCACTGGATCACTCTTCTGTTTGCTGCAAGCTGCTCTCTGACCCTGTTCTACTAAGGCACTGTGGTGAGGTCAGGAGATATCGCCATTAAAACTACTGGTCTGCCTGCCTACCACTGACTGTTTGATGTCCCTCCCAAGTATTCTCCTTGGACTGATGGTGGTCCTAGAATTGGCTGTGGGACTTTGAGTCCAGCCGTAGCAGTAATTTTCAAACTAGCGCGCAATGAGCATTTTCTCCTCTCCCAGTACGTCTGAATTAAAGGAGAGCATGGTAAGTGCACCTTGACTCCTGTGAGGAAGCGCCATATGGTTTGCCTATACGGCTCCCCCGGTGAGGGGGGGTGTGATGCACTTAGTTGGAGAGCTGAGGGCTTTCCCGTAGCCCAACCTCAATGGCCATCAGGAACACCCACTCCCCCAGCATATCCCTACCACCGCTAGACGGGGCGACACGAGTCTACGAGTCGGCTGCTGCTGTAAGTACACTGCTCAGAGACCTGTGCCATAGGCTTCCCCCTGCAGCAGCAAGCTCTATACCCGAAAGGTGGAAGGTACTGTGGACACCGGGGAGGTCTTGTCGTACTGTGCTTCCCAGCAAGTGGCTCGATTGCCATGGGTGACACCTCTCCTGCTTCTGAGGGCAGAAAGCAGGAGATCTGACCTCTGAGGTCCTGCTGAAGCTTCCCCACTCTCCGTTGTGGACACTCTGTATTCAGGCAGCTGCAAAGTGCATTCGTGGGCAGCCGCTTTGTAGGATTTGTACGTGTGGGCCAACCGAGGTCCCCTATCACAACCCTACAGTGTGTGAGTGTCCTCCGTCCCATGAGCCACACTTGGGGGTGCTTATACTTGCTAACTGGTGGTTATACGGTGTGGGCCCTCAAAGGAGGCCACCGCTAAGGATCGTGCTACCATTAAAGAAATTACTGTAGAACGTCCAAGAGTGTGCTGATGCACACACCCTAGTTCTTATGAGGATATTTTGTAGTTCATGTTTCTGGAGACATTGGATGTTATTTCCTAGTCATGCTCTAAAAATTCACTAATATTATGATGCATATCATGTTGGTTATTGACCTATCGAAGTAATAAATGCCATCTCAGTCCTTACAGTATATGCCCTAGTAGTTTGTTGTATACGGTTTTGACATTTGCATTACCAGGATAACAAGAATTATTTTAGAGACTGAATAGATTGCACAGTAGTGGTTTCATGCCGTGCAAAATATAGATTTTGCTAATATTGCATTCATTGTGATGTTTGACAATTGCCTAGTTAGCAAAATAATTATTGTTTCAGTGTTTTGGTCTTGTACTATGTACAATATATTTTATACATTTTACAGAACCCTGTGCAGAGTATCTTTTGTGGTGTATTCATTGTGTCACTGTGGTGTGTTGTGTAAACCGTTACACATTGCCACTGATTATAAGCATGCCTGCTCTGCGCCAAGCTCCCAGAGGGTGAGTACAGATTAAGTTTAGTTTGTAACTTACTTGCCCTGACAAGAGTGCTGGGTTCTATCTAGCTCAGGTGCATGCCCTAGCCAACCAGAAACCCCATTTCTAACACCACCTATGGAATGGGACCATTTAAATATCCTCATCACTTCAGAAAGCCTTCAGTTCCACTGTTCCTACTCTTTCTGGCTACAGTTATCCCATCATCCTTCTTGCTGGTGTAATGGATATCCGTCAGTGTACCACAACTTCTTTGTTTCTGGATGTCAGCTTGATGGCCACTGATTAAATCACAAAGCATCCTCACTGATATAGCCAAACGACTCAGCACACATATTGGACCACATACACTCACATACACTATGCAGTGGGCACCATTTTTCTTGTAAATCTGCACATGCATTAAATGCTGGTGCAAGATTACATCTACCAAGAACCGACTCAAATAATACATTGAGCCTATGTCAATGACAAATACATACCTTGGACATTCCACTGTAATTCAACGTCAATACACACTATGAGAACTAAACTGTTTAACCTTTCTTTAACTCTTTCTTTCCTACCAGGGGAATCTATTAGCACTGCTATTTCACTACCAAGCACTTCTGGCACAGGGACGTAATAAGCTATTACTTTATTCCACCGTAGAAGAAAATATTAAAAACTATCCATGCATGTTAGGCTGTAGTTCACTGACATGCCTCGTTAGTATAGAATAAATGTTCACTTTAACATAGAGGCATGACTCAATTGCATGTCACCATTAGGTCATGTTTAATAATTCAGCTATGCTAAAATAATGGTTTTAAAAGTCAGGACACAAGGTTGTCTGGCAAGTGCTCTTTGATATTTTCTGCAATACACTGGACCGCTTGAGGTAATATATTATGTCGTAGTATTTTGTTTAGTTAATTTTTATCAATATTGGGAGTTCAAACACTTTCTAGGTGGGGCTGTAATCTGTCACTCTCTTCTGTGTGGTTGGTAAAGTGTGTTTTTCGTATTGTGGTCGTTATGGGAAGACTTTTGATGTTGCCTGTGAAGTTATGAGTTTTGTTCTATCCAACTATTTTTTGGCAGAATTGTGGATGTGGCAGGAAGGTGTGGAAGAGAGTCGAATTCTCATATACCCTCATTATTTCTTATCTTGACTGTTGTATTGCAATGTTTACACGCTATGCGGGGCGCTGGTGCGCTTGCCTGGAAATTACTCGTTTATTCAGCGTGTTGGTTAGGTGTGGTCATTTTAGCCTACTGCATCCATAATAATCTGCTGCATGGCTAAACTATTATGAGGTACTTAAGGCGAGACCAATTGGCCATGCTATGCTTGTTTTTTTCCAGGGGGTGTTTGACCTGGGTAGTACAAGAAGGGTCCGTTACACTTTGGAGTTGTAGGTCTGGTTGCACTTGACTATCCACATAGACGGGCCAGCTCTTCAGATGGAATGGCCCTTGCGGGTGTATGCAAAGTCTACAAAGAACTGGTCAGACTTGCGGAAGGGTTTGGTCCTGGTCAACATAGTACAAGAGCCCATTACACCTCTTGAGTATAAAGGGCTCTCCTGACTATGGAAAGAAGGCTGGGAGCTTTATAGTGTGAATGAGGTGGAACTGGGATACTATTTTGGGGAAGAATTTAGGATTTGTTCTGAGAACAACACTGCCCCTGTGGCCCTGAATGACATTTTTTTGCAGGGTAAGTGTTTGCAGCTCACTGATGCTTCTCGGGGAGGTCATGGCTAGGAGGAAAGACACCTTCCATGAGAGGACCTATAAAGGGGAAAGAGTGCAGTGGTTCAATGAGGGCACACATGAACTGGTGAGCACTACATTAATAATCAATGTAGGGGCAGGAGGCAACCTGGAAGGTATGATCCTATTAATGCCCACCATAAATGCTTTGATGACTGAAACTGTGAATAAGGAACCATGTTGACCTATTTTGTACTTAGACGACAAAAGCAGCTAGGTGTAGCTATGAAAGTGTACATAAGGTCTGACTTAATGTACAAGAGGTAACAAATGATATTCTGGAAAGTGGGCTTCAGTGGGTCAAGCTGCTTGGGGATGCAATAGTAGACAAACTTCTCTCACTTAGCAGCATAACAGTCCAGCAAAGTAGGTTTTCACACTTCACGCAGGAAAGTCAGGCACGAAAGCAGGAGATAAAGATAGCCAAGCATTAAGACCTCAGGTGTCACACCGCTCGGTTGAGCTGTCTGGGTGACTGATCAGGCCTTGGTCTGAGTGAAAGCGGCTGGCCTGTTTAGAACTTCTCCTGGGGGTGATTAACATCTCGAGGATGTGAAGAATTCCAATGCTGCTTGGCCCAAGCAAGAGCCATGAGATGTGGGGTGTTTTCTCCATCCTCCTTGCTACATACAGAGGGAGTGGGAGAGGAGGAAAAGAGGAGACACATATCCCTGACCCATATAGTGTTGCCCTTCGACTTTGAAGGTGGGTACTTGGAGGTGGAGGTTGGGCATTTTAAATTGTGGGGGTGGAGAACAATGTATCTGTGGGGTACCGAACGCTGGAATTGAGTGAGTAGTACTTTCAGGAGGACTTGTGGATTTGTTGATGTGTCCTACTGAGGAGTTCTGCCAAGTTGTTGCAGGATTAAAGTAGGGCTAGTCAGTGTTTGGAGGGTGAGGCTTCTTTACTGTAGTAGCTTCAAACCTTCCTACCCCACCACCACCCCCTTAGTTCTGTGGCCTCTGTTGTTGCTCTGGTGCAACCCCTTCCCACCTGCTAATAGAAAGACCACCTTTGCTTCGAAGTGCGGTTGGTTGAGATCATTGTCATTAGCTCCTCCTCTAGAATGTTTCCTCCAAAAAGTGCCCCTAGCAGCTGGAGTTTGCAGGGCACTCAAGAAGTTTCCAATGTCTGTGCCCTTCTTAAACTTTTTGAGCATTTCATCAACAAAGTGTTCAAAGGGGAGTGTCAGGATCCGTCCACCCCCTCGCCAGAAGGGTGGATCGAGCAGAAGGTGCAAGCTAAAAAACCCTTGCTGGAAAACTTCATTGAGATTCCTAGTGACAGCGCTGCGGAGGTCCGCCATCTTGGGAGTGCGGAAGTCATTCCGTCTCCTGCGTGGCGGTTTACTTTGCAGTTGATTCGAGAGTGTCTGCATATCGCGCACGCGCGCAATTCGTGCTGCGCACTTCAACTGAGGAAAATACCGGAGACGCGTGCCTACCTCACGCTCTCTTCAGATAAAGTCCTTTTGACCAGAGATTTTGTGTACAAGGCGGCTTATCAGAAACTTTAAGGAAAGTAATAAGTTACGCTTTGTGTTATAGAAAAAAGACTTTTCCTAATTCGCCTTTTTCCCTTCAGTATTGACAAAGCTGGAAGAATCCCGGCGTCGGAGTTCAGGAGAGAAGTTGTGTGGAGGAGTCAGAGCTGGGGAAAAAACTTCAGTCAAGAGAAGTTCCCTCAAAGACCTTCAAGTAAGAGTATAATTCTTGAGTTATCTGAGAGAAGTCTCAAGGCAATGAACTAAAGACGCTTTTGGACTCACGTTGGCAAAGAAGCTGATGAGCGTTGCGTCAAGAGCCTAATTGAGACATCTTGAGGAAAAAGACTTTGAGTAAGAACGTGAATTTTCCCAAGACATGTTCAGAGAGTAAAACATTTGATGAAAGACTGCTCCCTAAGGAGTTTCCGAAATAGTCTCAGAGTTGAAAGACTTTTGATTCAGAGTTAAAGACTTGAGTTTTCACAGATCGCAGTGTGTATTCAAGGCATGGTTCTAGTCACGAAAATTCCAAAGACCAGAGTTTATTCTTCCAGTGAACCAGTAGCAATTATCCAGACATCACTTATAGAGAGTGGCTATCTTCCTAGTTTGCTTAGGTAAGACATAGAGGGCATAATAATAATAATAGACAGAGTACTGAAATATGCTAAGTAGAGAGGGCTAAAGAACTGTCTTTTCCTTTGCAGCGAGTCCAACCTGAGGGCTATCGAAGCAAACCTGACGAGGAAGAAGTCTCTCTTGTTTTGTCTGTCCACTTCCCCTTTCCCTTGCTGGTGAGGACTGAAGACTGTGTATCTAAGTAGTCTTGGGTCTTGGCTAGAAGGGGACTGAGGAATTAGCGTCTGTTCCTGAGGGGGCCGAACCAGTGTATCCTTTATGGTTCTGACAGATTGAAGTGCCTGCCTCTATTGAGGAATCAGGTCCCCTCCCGGACAGAATGGCGGAAGGCTTCGATTTAAAAACCTTGAGTGAAGTTCTAGGAAGTATGCAGGTGCAGTTAAATAGTGCCTTAGAGGAGAATAAATCTTTAAGAGAGGAAGTTAAAAGATCTAGTTTAGAAACCATGCAAATTCGTCAGAGGTTAGAAGGTCTAGCAACGACAGGGCCGTTGCCCAGAACCGCTACACCACAGCAGTCATCCCCGTCGGGGGTTTCGACTCAAGTTATCCACTCTATTTCCCCAGTTATTCCTTTGGCAGCCCCAGAGAGGTATGGGGGGGATCCGATGAAGGCCCAAATTTTTCTGACGCAGTGTTCTCTACACTTTTTGTGTCGTCCTGTAATATTCACAGATGATCAGGCTAAGGTAGCTTTCATATTGTCTTATCTGACGGGAGATGCGGCTGCTTGGTCAATGTCATTGGTCACCAAAAAAAGATCCGATCCTAACCAATTACGAAAATTTCAAGGTGGAGTTTGCTCGAATTTTCGATCAACGATCTTGTGCTCAATCCACTGATAATGAGCTGTTGGACCTTAAGCAAGGAAATCGAGACTTGGTGGGATATTTGGCTAACTTTAATAAGTTGGTAGTGGAAACTAATTGGCCAGAGGAGAAAAGAGCGGCAATTTTTTACAGAGGCCTTCGGGACGAGTTGAAAGATGCTCTTGCTCAAATACCTCAGCGTCCCACAGAGGTCTCCGCTCTCATAGACTTGGTGTTACAATTGGATCACAGATTAAATGAGCGGAAACATGAAAAAAGAAAGGACTTTCGACCCCTGCCTCCTCGATTCGATCGAATGAGAAGCGATCCTCAAAAGGGTTCAGAGACAACGTCCGCCGAAGAGCCCATGCAAATTGGATCCGTTCGAGGTCCGTTGTCAAAGGAAGAAAAGGAGAGACGGAGGAACTCCCTGTTGTGTATTTACTGTGGAGGTTCGGGACATTTTGTCAGAGAGTGTCCGAAAAGATTAAAGACATCGCAGCCAGTAAAAGATCGGCTTCGCCCGTAGAAAGAGTTGCACGGGTTGAAGCGTCAGAAAAGTCAACTCCAGAATCTCAACATATTATGAATACCCTTCAGTCAGCTGCTCCACATTTAATCGCGACTTTTGTGGTGAAATTTCGAGATCAAGAAATCAAAGAGGTGTCTGTCATGATTGACTCAGGAGCAACAGGCAATTTTTGTGATTTAAAGTATGCCAGACGGCATGGCATTCAGTTTGTGAAAAAGGTTCCTCCAGAACCTGTGCGAGCAGTAGATGGCACCAACTTGTCCTCGGGGCCTATCACTCATGAAACAGAGCTACTTCGATTAACAGGTTTACAAGGGCATTCAGAGTATATCACCTTTAATTTGATTGACGCTCCGCAGTTTCAGTTGATATTGGGACTCCCTTGGCTAACAGAACACAATCCAAGAATCGATTGGAGCCGAAGAACTATTGAAATGACTTCACCTTATTGTGTCGAACATTGCTTTGGTAAGGAGAAGGTTCCAGAAGAGGAGTCACAGGTCAAGATTTTAGCTTCTGTTCATCGGGCCCAAATCTGTGCAGTGGAAGTTAAGTCAATTCCAGCTGAGTACCAAGACTTAGCAACGGTGTTCGATAAAAAGAGAGCAGAAACCCTTCCTCTGCATCGGCCCTACGACTGCAAGATTGACATCGAGCCAGGAGCCATTTTGCCCTGCAGTCGAATCTATGCGCTCACAGAGACGGAGAATCGTTTCCTGAAGGAATATCTAGATAAATATTTGGCCAATGGATTTATTCGACCCTCCCAGTCCCCGGTCTCCTCGCCTCTTTTTTTTATTCCGAAACGGGATGGAGATCTGCGGGCTTGTATTGATTACCGAGCCTTAAATCAAGTAACTGTCAAGAATCGATATCCGCTCCCCTTAATCTCAGTGTTGTTGGACCAGGTCAAGAATGCTAAAGTCTATACCAAGTTGGACTTGAGGGGAGCATATCATCTCATCAGAGTGGCTTCCGGAGATGAGTGGAAGACAGCATTTCGGACCCGATATGGATTGTTCGAATATCAGGTGATGCCTTATGGCCTTTGTAATGCTCCTGCAGCCTTTCAACATTTCGTGAATGACGTGTTGGGGGAGTTTTTGGATCGAGTTGCAGTAGTTTACATCGATGATATTTTGATCTTCTCCAACAGTGTGGAAGAGCACATTCCTCATGTAAGGGCAATCTTGAGTAAGTTATTGGAGAATCACCTTTACGTCAAGCTGGAAAAGTGTGCCTTCCATGTCACCAGAGTGGAGTTTTTAGGTTTTGTGTTATCCCCTGAAGGAGTGAGCATGGATGTCACGAAGATCAAAGCAGTCCAGGACTGGCCCTCTCCCAAGTCGGTAAAAGAAGTGCAGAGTTTCTTGGGATTCTCGAACTTTTACAGGAGATTTATCTCAGATTTTTCACAGAAGGTGACCCCGATTACTCGACTCTTAAAAAAGGGAGTCAAATTTGAATGGAAGGAAGAAGCAGAGGAGGCTTTTCAATTTCTGAAGAATTCATTTACTCAAGCTCCCATACTGTTGCATCCACGAACCGAAGACCCCTTTTATGTAGAAGCAGATGCTTCTGATCTTGCCATTGGAGGAATTTTGTCACAGCGGCATCCTGATACTGGTCAGTTACATCCAGTGGCGTATTACTCTCGCAAGCTCAATCCTCCTGAGTGTAATTATTCAATCGCTGACAAGGAACTTTTGGCTGTGAAGAGTGCCTTTGTGGAATGGCGCCACTATTTGATGGGAGCGAGACATAAAGTGACAGTATTTACGGATCACAGAAATGTACAGTTTCTCAAGTCAGCACGAACACTAACCGCCAGACAATTACGATGGTCATTGTTTTTTGCGGACTTTGACTTCGTCATTACCTTTCGCCCTGGAAAGAGTAATGCCAAGGCAGATGCATTGTCTAGGATAGATTCAGTTACCTCAGAGAAAACGGGAAGAGAGGAACAGAGCATCATTCCGGAGGAAAAGATTGTCATGGTAACCACGGCAGTGATCTGCGGGACAAGGTGCAGGAAAGTATGTCCATTCAAGAAATGCAAGATTGGTCTCAGAAAGAGCAGGGTCGAGAAATCAGAGATGGGTTGCCATATCAGGATCAGCGTTTGTTTCTACCGACATCAGAGCTCCGAGAAAAGGCGCTAGAATCTTGTCATGATCATCTATTGGCAGGACATAAAGGAATTCTCAAGACCACAGAATTGGTGGAGAGGAACTTTTGGTGGCCAGACATGAGACCGCAGATCCGGCAATATGTAACTTCTTGTGAGAGGTGTTTGCGAGGAAAAGCTGATAGGAGATCACCTCAGGGGAAGTTAAGACCACTACCGGTGCCACCTCACCCCTGGCATACGGTGTCCATGGATTTAATTGTGGAACTACCCTCTAGTTTAGGCTACACTGTAGTTTTAGTGTTTGTCGATGTATTCTCTAAAATGGCACATTTTATCCCTTTGAAGAAGGTTCCTAATGCACCCACTTTGGCACAGCTTTTTTCCCAGCATGTTGTGCGGTTGCATGGAATTCCCAAGGTCCTGGTTTCGGATAGGGGAGCTCAGTTTGTTTCGCATTTCTGGAAGGCCTTTACCCACAGATTAGGAATAGACACTCGGTTTTCTACAAGCTACCATCCAGAAACCGATGGCCAAACGGAAAGAGTGAATCAGGAACTGGAGCAGTATTTGCGCCTATACCTATTGGATCAAAAGATGGAATGGTCTGAGATGGTGTGGGCAGCAGAGTTTGCTTATAATAACTCTGTTCACTCTTCCACTGGCTATTCGCCTTTCTACATAAATTATGGTAGACACCCTACTTTGATTGTAGAAAAAGAAGAGAGTTCAGTCCCTGCAGTGGATGATATAGTCTCTAGAGTGCAGAGGTCCCTTGCCCAAGTTAAAGAAAATCTGTCCAAGGCCAAGGAATCTTATAAAAAGCATGCAGATAAGGGGAGAAGAGAAGATCCGGTTTTTTGCCCTGGAGAAAAGGTGTGGTTGTCCACAAAACATTTGAGGTTAAAAGATAACCGAAAATTCCAACCCTGATTTTTAGGGCCTTTTACAGTGAAGAAAATGTTAGGACCTGTAACGGTTAGGCTACACTTGCCCTCATCTCTGAAAATTCACCCCACCTTTCATGTCTCTTTAATTAAGAAAAGTCCAGAGCATTTGAGAGTAGGCTTAACTCCTAAGTCAGTGCAGGTAGATGGAGAGGAAGAGTTTGAAATACACAAAATCCTAGACTCAAGGTTCAGAAGAGGCACACTATACTATCTGGTTGACTGGAAGAATTTTGGTCCAGAGGAAAGATCTTGGGAGCCAAGTGACAATATACACGCCCCCAGGTTGCTCAGAGACTTCCATAAACTTCATCCTTCAAAACCCCGGCTGGGGAGAGCATCCTTGGTGGGAGGTACTGTCAGGATCCGTCCACCCCCTCGCCAGAAGGGTGGATCGAGCAGAAGGTGCAAGCTAAAAAACCCTTGCTGGAAAACTTCATTGAGATTCCTAGTGACAGCGCTGCGGAGGTCCGCCATCTTGGGAGTGCGGAAGTCATTCCGTCTCCTGCGTGGCGGTTTACTTTGCAGTTGATTCGAGAGTGTCTGCATATCGCGCACGCGCGCAATTCGTGCTGCGCACTTCAACTGAGGAAAATACCGGAGACGCGTGCCTACCTCACGCTCTCTTCAGATAAAGTCCTTTTGACCAGAGATTTTGTGTACAAGGCGGCTTATCAGAAACTTTTAGGAAAGTAATAAGTTACGCTTTGTGTTATAGAAAAAAGACTTTTCCTAATTCGCCTTTTTCCCTTCAGTATTAACAAAGCTGGAAGAATCCCGGCGTCGGAGTTCAGGAGAGAAGTTGTGTGGAGGAGTCAGAGCTGGGGAAAAAACTTCAGTCAAGAGAAGTTCCCTCAAAGACCTACAAGCAGCGTCTACAAGCAGGCTCTACAAGCAGCGTCTACAAGCAGGCTCTACAAGCAGGGTCTACAAGCAGGCTCTACAAGCAGCGCCTACAAGCAGGCCCTACAAGCAGTAAGAGTATAATTCTTGAGTTGTCTGAGAGAAGTCTCAAGGCAATGAACTAAAGACGCTTTTGGACTCACGTTGGCAAAGAAGCTGATGAGCGTTGCGTCAAGAGCCTAATTGAGACATCTTGAGGAAAAAGACTTTGAGTAAGAACGTGAATTTTCCCAAGACATGTTCAGAGAGTAAAACATTTGATGAAAGACTGCTCCCTAAGGAGTTTCCGAAATAGTCTCAGAGTTGAAAGACTTTTGATTCAGAGTTAAAGACTTGAGTTTTCACAGATCGCAGTGTGTATTCAAGGCATGGTTCTAGTCACGAAAATTCCAAAGACCAGAGTTTATTCTTCCAGTGAACCAGTAGCAATTATCCAGACATCACTTATAGAGAGTGGCTATCTTCCTAGTTTGCTTAGGTAAGACATAGAGGGCATAATAATAATAATAGACAGAGTACTGAAATATGCTAAGTAGAGAGGGCTAAAGAACTGTCTTTTCCTTTGCAGCGAGTCCAACCTGAGGGCTATCGAAGCAAACCTGACGAGGAAGAAGTCTCTCTTGTTTTGTCTGTCCACTTCCCCTTTCCCTTGCTGGTGAGGACTGAAGACTGTGTATCTAAGTAGTCTTGGGTCTTGGCTAGAAGGGGACTGAGGAATTAGCGTCTGTTCCTGAGGGGGCCGAACCAGTGTATCCTTTATGGTTCTGACAGGGAGGTTGAAGAGATATCATTGGATCATAAGTTAAAATCCAGGGATGTAGAGTCTGGCATGTCACCTGAGGAGGAATCTGATACTAACAGCTCAAGAGGTTGTTTGCACTGCATTGAGAGTTCCAAGGATATCAGCATTAAGCATGGTTTCACCTTCACGCACTATCTCCTATCCCCTATTCCTGAACTCTTTTAGAGTTGGAGAACAGCCCAACAGAGTTGGGTATACGCCAGTATGTTAATGCATCTATGGTTACCCTGTTGCCTTCAACATCTATCAGTTTGTTCTCTTTATCAGGTGGAGGAGCTTCCACTTAAGGCTGAGCAGTCCCTTTTGTTTGGCTGGTATAGTCCACCAGATAGTGAGGGGAACATGGTCCTTAACAGAGACTGGGCCATTGGGGAATTGCTAATACTTTTTCACTACACTTGGTGTTACTATCCTTGCCTTTACGGGCTCTTTGAATGTCTCCATGACAGAATTGAGCAAGCCTTTAAGCATAGACACGAACAGCACTATCATCTACGAGAAAGTCCTCTTCCTCATGAATGAAGCACATGGTCACCTTTTGGAAGACAGTGGAAGCCTAGGAGTTGGCAGTCTTTTGTCCACATGGTGGGTTTAACACACAATTCTTTCTGAAGCAGTGCTCATCCACAGATTAAGTTAGTGTCGGAGCCAAACTTGCTTATGGGCCTGGACGAGTCCTTCATTCGAGGACCACTACTTCTGGGTGTTGGTAGGACTTCTTCTATGTGCTCCTGAATAGATACTAATGAGGAGATGGCCTAGGAGCTGGGAATGGTGGGATGCCAGAGGCTATTGGTTGAGTGTGTTACAGGAGAAGTAAACGCATCTTGAAATTGGGCACAGGCTTTAGGTTCGTCATGTAGAGACAGACTCCATTGAAGTTATGACAGTCGATTATTTATTCAAAGATTCACATTCATTGACTTCAAAAAGTTTCTGGATTCATATATTCCAAAGTTTTTAAGTTTGATCACAAGGAAATCATTGTTGACAGTTTCAAAACAATACTCCGATGCATTTCGAGCAGGTGATGCCCTTTGTCAAGGAGCTCTGTGAACACAATAAAACGCTTTTACCATCCAAAACAGAAAACAAATTAAATGACATTCAGATTGATTACATTTGCTGTGGTGAAATTATGTACCTTATAGACCGATGTGGGTGCAGAGGGGGGAGCGGGGGGTAGTGAGTCGGAAGAGAAGGTTGAGGGATTCAGGAAAAAGGGCACTTACGTGTCAGGGTCCTGAAGTGTGATCAGTCTCTGGAAGTGAAAAAAGTGGAGACAGTCTATTAGAAAACGGTCTGGGCCCAGCGTTGGGCCATGGTTACGCGGGTCTCGGTCGGAGCTCCAACTTACTTGGGGGAGATAGGGTGGGTCGGCTCACGGTTCCACGGCAGGACCGCCGGTGGCTCGCGGAGTGCGTGCGGAGTTGGAAGGGTGTTGTGGGTAACTACGCGGAGTTGGGTCATGGACATAATGGAAGGACTGAACATTGGGAGGTGGGTGTAGCGGCCATCTTGGGAAGGTACTAGAAAGCGGATACATAATATCAGAATGTAAACAATGTGCAATGTTTGTACTCAAGCTTAAGAAACAAAAGATGCAAGGTGAAACATGAGTACCATGAATGGTACTATAGAAAACAACTGAATTCGATTTGGTCATTGAGGCCGTATGGCTTCATTGCCTGTAGTCTATAAATCCAGGCTGTCTCGCGCTGGAGGAGTATTTTATTATTGTCTTTTCCTTCTTTTTTGCAGACAATTTCAAGCACCAAGAATTTTAGTTGGGCCACGTTATGGTTGGATTCATTGAAATGCATTGCAATGCTCGATTTCTGGTTGTTGGTGCAAATGTTTCATTTGTGTTCGTTTAGACAAACTTTTATTTTCCTGGTAGTTTTGCCCAAGTATATCATACCACATGGGCTTTTCAGTAGCTATATCAAATTAGTAGAGTTGCATGTCGCATTCACGTGCAGTTTAATTTTGAACCCTCTCATTGGATGGTTAATGCTGTTTCCCTTGATGATGTTGTTACAGTTATTGCAATTATGGCACGGGCGTGTGCCGGTGTGAGGGGTTTGTTGCATAGGTTCTCTTGACAAGATTTCTTTCAGATTTTCAGGCCTGGTATAAGCGAAGATCGGAGGGTTTTCAAATAGACTACCAAAGTCAGGTTCAGACTATAGTATACGCCAGTGCCTTAGGATGATACTTTTGTATATTTTGCTGGAAATAGAGTATTTAGAGACTAATACAGTCCTTTTCTCCTCTTTTTTTGTTCGGCCTTTGAGGGCTTCTTGGCGTGTAATTGTGGATGCTTTGCTGATGGCTTCAGTTATAGGTTCTTGTGGATACCCTCTGTTGATGTACCTTGTGGCTGTTTCCTTCATTTTAATTATACAAGTTTCGGGATCTGATACGATTCGTTTGATCCTTAACATCTGACTGAATGGTAGGTTTCGTTTAAGTGAATGTTGGTGAAAACTGGTGTAATGTACTGTGTTATTTCGGTCTGTCGCTTTCCGGAAAAGGTCTGTTTCCAATCCTGTTTCTGTAATTCTAACCAGGACATCGAGAAAGGTGATTTCATGTTCATGAATGTTCCACGTGAGGATGATACGATTGTCTTTGGTATTCAGGTCTGTCAAGGCTGATTCTAAGTTTTCTCAGGTGTTTTTCCAAATGAAAAATTAACATAACCACAGACGCACCGCCGACGTAAAAAGCCGGTACACATCCATCCCCCATGGTGGTGGTATCAAGGCCACAGCAAAAGCCTTATTGAACAGCAACATTACGGATTCCTTACAAAGTTTTCTCATGGAATTGCTGATTTTTACATTGTATCATAGCTACTTTACACACGAACAACAGTGGTACCTCCAAATGTCCGGAATATCTATGGGCAACTGTGAGAAGTTGGCCTGATATGTAGTGTTTCCAATTCTGGAACCACTGGGTATCAGTCCAAACAAACCCCAAAGATGTCTGGTTGTAAGTCAACCTTGTTAGACAAGCTATCCTAGTGGTAGCATGGACTAAGCAGCCTTAAAGGCTTAACTTAAGAGGTCATGTTAAGCAAGCTGTTTTACCACATACAAACCTGTAATCAAATGAAAGGACACCACACAAGTATATATTGTAAAAATATATGTATTTATTTCTAAATTACTCCCCAGTACTCTTTATGAGGAAAGGGGCACAAGCGTTAAATCAAAAGCACAGTAAAACATATAAAGTTGCACAATTATGGATGAGGGCGGGTGGCCACTCAGACCATATACTAAAAAAGTGGTATAAGTAACACTTCTCGAACAATGGTTAGGCCTAGGGCCTAGAGATTCGCTGGGAGCAGTCAGGACTAGCAATGATGAAGTCGGGAGTAGCCCACAGGAGACGGGTGCAGCACGGAAAGTGTGGCGCGCACCAATGCAATGTCAATGGTGCGTAAAAGTTAGTTAAAGTGAATTAAAAGATACTTCCGCTGAACCTAGAGGAACAAAACTTTAGACACAGACCCTAGAGGTGTGTACCAGTGTGGGAACACCGGCGTTGCAAAGTTACCTCACCCACAGGCCGTGGGTGCACAGGGTCGAAGTGGCGTCGGGTCTTGACACGCAGGCTCTTGGTGCTAGGAGCTGTTGCTGCTGCAGGCGATGTGAAGCAGAAGTGTCCGGTGCGATCCAAGGGTGGATCGAAGTGGTGAAGACCTGAAAGCAGAGGGGACAATGTTCAAAGTCACTGACCAGTGACCACCGTGGAACCAGATTGGAACCAGGCAAAGTCGGGTGCAAACAGGTGATCAGGGGTTGCTTCTCTCTGCAGCCACGTAGACACGAAGAGGTCAAGGACGTCCAGGAGTCGATCACGAGCTGTCCCTCGAAGGCTCTAGCTGATGGCGGTGTCGGCAACTCGATTGAAGCAAACAAGCCTTGGCTAATGCAAGCCACGGGGAAAGTGAAAAAGGCCTATTACTCGGACCAGCAAGGTCAGAGCGGGTACTCCTTTCTACAGGAGCGAGGGCAGGTCTGGAGCAACCAGACCCACAGTGTAAATTGTAGGTTTCGTCGCCAAGATGGCCGCTGACCACGTGACAAGCGGCCGGGATGGCGAGTCGAGTGGCACAAAACAAAAGGGCCCCACGCAGATCGTGGAGAAGCTGGAGGGCTGATCTTTGGTGCAAATGCTGCTCGGTTGTAGGGCTTCTCAAACCCCAAAGCACAGAGTTGAGGGTGCCTCGGGTGCTGCGCAGTCAGCGTCTCGGGGGTCTTTCAAGATGGCCGGTCCCACGTCTCTCGGTGCCTCCACGGGTCCCTTCTTTGCAGGAACTGTGGATCGGGCTGGGAGAGGTCTGGGAAGCTGGGTCTTGTCAGGCTTTGCACTCGGGCTCCGGCGGGAGGCGGCGGCAAAGCAGACGTCGAGGTGCTGGGTGGTGCCTTTGTTCACAGGGTGGCCCCTCCTAGGCCACAAGGGAGATGCTCTTCAGTCTTCTGTTCATCAGAATGTCGAAGTCCAGTCGTCTTCTTAGTTTAAAGTTGATTTCAGGATGATCTGAGTTGCATTGGCACTGCTCCCCCTCTTATTCCAATCTGAGGGGTGGATCTCCTGCTAGGTCCCTCCCCTATGGGTGGGACCAGGAAGGGGGGTGGTTACACCCCCTTTCCTTTGTCCAGGTCTCACTGGAGCTGGGGCTGGGCTGCCCCAGAACCGGTTTGACCGGATTATGCAAGGGGAAGCCTTGTGCTCCCCAGGCACTGTCTGGTTTCATTCAAACCTCCCTGCTACAATCCACTATCTCCTGTCTGGGGTGGTGTCACACCTCCCTGTGACAGGAAATCCTTTGTCCAGGCCTCCTCTGCTGAGTTTTGGTCAGCAGCAGGAGGTCAGACATGTGTCTGTGGCAGAAGCATCCATTTTGTGGATCTGAGGCTCTTTTAAAAATCAACCGCGTTTTAGCAAAAGTAACATGTCGTCCCCTCTAGAGGGGTGGAATGCTACCCCCGTCGCCAGGACTGGCGAGGGGGTAGTATTCCAAATCGTATGACACCTTACACGACATGTTTTGATAAAGCCAAACCAAAGTTGACATATAACGGCGAGGATTATAATGCACTTAATAGTATATGGTTTGGCATTATCCCGGAACAGCTAAGGGAATTGGTCCCGACAGCTGCAGACAGGCTCAGCTCATGCTAGAGCACCATCTCACATTAAACCAAGCACTCTGCCTTCAGGATTGTTAAGGCCTGCCATAGGAGTGGCTCACAGGTTTATATGTGTCCAGATAGGTTTAGATATAGGCATACTATATCTAAGCAAGGGGTGATTACACCACCTTGCCCCAGCTGAGTGATCAGCCAGTTGTGTCAATTTTAGATAGCCAGCCAGGGGTGGCAAAAGATATGCTGCAGCCCCTGGTAGGCCTTGGATGCACCTATGCCCTGGGCACCTATAGTGCTCTGTACAGGGGCTGATAAGGTGACCCAAGCCAATCTAGTTATGCACCTAGGGTACATGGAATCCATTTTACAGAGAGAGCAGATAGCCTGGGGCCCTGATTAGCAGGGAACCAGGCCAACTAAGTCGAAAACCAGCTAAACACAAGGCAAAAAAATCTGGGGTAACCATAGTCAGGTAGCCATCTTCCTACAGCAACTGCGCAGCACCGACATACGCCAACATCTATATGGCAGAATTTGAGTCAACCCACATCTATGCGAACTCCAACTGGTCAGACAATTTAATGCTATATGTTCGTTTCATCGACGACTTATTTTTCATTTGGAAAAACACCCGAGAAAACTGAGAATCAGCCTTGACAGACCTGAATACCAAAGACAATCGTATCATCCTCACGTGGAACATTCATGAACATGAAATCACTTTTCTCGATGTCCTGGTTATAATTACAGAAACAGGATTGGAAACAGACATTTTCCGGAAAGCGACAGACCGAAATAACACAGTACATTACACCAGTTTTCACCAACATTCACTTAAACAAAACCTACCATTCAGTCAGATGTTAAGGATCAAACGAATCGTATCAGATCCCGAAACTTGCATAATTAAAATGAAGGAAACAGCCACAAGGTTCATCAACAGAGGGTATCCACAAGAACCTATAACTGAAGCCATCAGCAAAGCATCCACAATTACACGCCAAGAAGCCCTCAAAGGCCGAACAAAAAAAGAGGAGAAAAAAACTGTATTAGTCTCTAAATACTCTACTTCCAGCAAAATATACAAATGTATCATCCTAAGGCACTGGCGTATACTATCGTCTGAACCTGACTTTGGTAGTCTATTTGAAAACCCTCCGATCTTCGCATATACGAGGTCTGAAAATCTGAAAGAAATCTTGTCAAGAGAACCTATGCAACAAACCCCTCACACCGGCACACGCCCGTGCCATAATTGCAATAACTGTAACAACATCATCAAGGGAAACAGCATTAACCATCCAATGAGAGGGTTCAAAATTAAACTGCACGTGAATGCGACATGCGACTCTACTAATTTGTTATACCAACTGTAATGCCCATGTGGTATGATATATGTGGGCAAAACTACCAGGAAAATACAAATTTGTCTAAACGAACACAAATCAAACATTCTCACCAACAACCAGAAATCGAGCATTGCAATGCATTTCAATAAATCCAACCATAATGTGGCCCAACTAAAATTCTTGGTGCTTGAAATTGTCTGCAAAAAAGAAGGAAAAGACAATAATAAAATACTTCTCCAGCGCGAGACAGCCTGGATTTATAGACTACAGGCAATGAAGCCATACAGCCTCAATGACCGAATCGAATTCAGTTGTTTTCTATAGTACCATTCATGGCACTCATGTTTCACCTTGCATCTTTTGTTTCTTAAGCTTGAGTACAAACATTGCACATTGTTTACATTCTGATATTATGTATCCGCTTTCTAGTACCTTCCCAAGATGGCCGCTACACCCACCTCCCAACGTTCAGTCCTTCCATTATGTCTATGACCCAACTCCGCGTAGTTACCCACAACACCCTTCCATCTCCGCACACACTCCGCGCGCCACCGGCGGTCCTGCCGTGGAACCGTGAGCCGACCCACCCTATCTCCCCCAAGTAAGTTGAAGCTCCGACCGAGACCCGCGTGACCATGGCCCAACGCTGGGCCCAGACCGTTTTCTAATAGACTGTCTCCACTTTTTTCACTTCCAGAGCCTGATCACACTTCAGGACCCTGACACGTAAGTGCCCTATTTCCCGAATCCCTCAACCTTCTCTTCCGACTCCCTACCCACCCTCCCCCCCCCCCTGCCCCCCCTCTGCACCCACATCGGTCTATAAGGTACATAATTTCACCACAGCAAATGTAATCAATCTGAATGTCATTTCATTTGTTTTCTGTTTTGGATGGTAAAAGCGTTTTATTGTGTTCACAGAGCTCCTTGACAAAGGGCATCACCTTCCCGAAATGCATCGGAGCATTGTTTTGAAACTGTCAACAATGATTTCCTTGTGATCAAACTTAAAGACGTTGGAATATATGAATCCAGAAACTTTTCAAAGTCAATGAATGTGAATCTTTGAATAAATAATCGATTGTCATAACTTCAATGAAGTCTGTCTCTACATGACGAACCTAAAGCGTGCGCCAAATTTCACGGATGCGTTTACTACTCCTGTAACGCACTCAACCAATAACTAACCACGACGTACATGGACAGTTACGTCACTTGTTGGAGCACCCGAAATTCAAACAAAACCATTTAAAAACCACAGAAAATTCAAACACAAACATTAGCTGTGCGCCACGCCACCCATTACCAGTTTTGGGAGGCCAGAGGCAACAGCGATCCAACCTTCATTTGAAGCGAAGGGCTCCTGTCCGTCTAAGATGTCAGATGTCAGGGGTAACAGAAGACAGTTGGTCCACGTTGCGGTGTGCCCAGAGCCTCTCCCTATGGTATCTTCAGGCCTTTTTAGAGAAGAAGGCAAGAAATTATGTGCAGGAGGCATCACAATTGTCAGGGAAGAGACATGTCACAGACCTCAAGATGGTCCGACTACGGGTAATTGGAATAGCGCCAGAAGCAGTACTAAAAGGTTGCCCATACCATCACCTTTTAAGGATACACTTTCTCTTCTGTTGAAGCTTGATAAAGAGGGTACAAGACACTTGGAGGACGCGGGGCACCAGCTTGCGGGGCTATATTTCTGGGCATTGGCCTTCAATGGTATCGAATGACGATACCATTGAGACTAGAAGCTATTGAGGTGGACATATTGTTCCGAGTGCTCAATATGGAATTAACACCAAGTTGGCCCGACAACACATGTGAGACATGTCGAATTTCCGAGTCTCATTCCTATAAGTCTGTACTAGATGATGATAAACAACCAACATAGTGTTGTTGTCCATGCACATAGTCCACAAAGAGAAGAGTCTAAGCACATCCAGTGACTCGAAAGACGTTTTCAAAGAAAAAAATACCAACTAACGTCTGAGCCAAAACTAGACGGCTGGAATGCAGAGCATATATAGTAGATATATACCTATAGGACACTACACACCTTGTACTTGGTGGTACTTCACCTTCTTTTCACACAAGTAAGAAGGGTACTAAGACTTGGAGCTATTGCACTGAAAAACAAGTAGAATTCATATTACAAAGAAGTCTGCGAGGCGATATGTATAGAGCAAAATGTAATGTTATATGCACAGTTTTAAGTTAATAAAAAATTGGAAACAGGACTTTGTTACCTAGGCATGCTCTATCACAGGCCCCGGGCTGAGGCTCTCTTCTCCTCCCTCCCTACCCTCCCTCCACCTCCTCTAACTTACTGCTGCTGCTTCATCTACTACCATCCAGCCTGGAGCACAAGTTACTTACCTTCGGTAACGATATATCTGTAAGAAACAGTAGTTAGTAATAGATTTATTTTTATTTATTTATTTTTGACATTTATAGAGCGCAAATAAATGCCCGTAGGCATCTCGGCGCTATGGATTCAGAACAAGATTCGAGCAGATTACTGGTTAAACAACCATGTGTTTAACAGTTTTCGGAATTGAAAGAGGGTTTGACTTGATCGAATCTGAAGTGGAAGGGCATTACAGAGTTTGGCTACTCTGACTACAAATCGTCTGTCTCCCCAGGAGACAGTCTTAGTGCGTGGTACCACTAGTTGATACGCTGCCGCGGAACTCAGTTGTCTTGAAGAACGGTAGGCGGTAAGCTGTTCCATGAGAAATTGAGGACCCTGATTATGTACCGCCTTATATGACAGGCATAATGCTTTGAATTTTATACGATTCTTTATTGTCAACCAATGATAATTACGGATTGTTTGCGAGACTGATTTAAATTTGGGGATCCTAGCGAGCATTCTTGCGGCGGCGTTTTGTACCGTCTGCATTTTATTAATGACCCTGGTTTGTGCGTTGGTAAATAGGCCATTGCAATAATCCAGTGAGGAAAGTACCAGAGTACTGACCAGTGTTTTTCCTACACTTTCCGGTAAATATGGGATTATTTTTTTAATTAGCCTTAGCTTATAAAAAGCAGTTGATGCAACCTGATTTGCATGGGAAACAAAGTTTAGGTTGTCATCGAAGATGATTCCCAAACTCCTGACTATTGGGACTGGGATAGGCAGAGATCCCAGAGATGATGGCCACCAGGCGGAGGACCAACCCGGGGAGAGCTTTCCAAAGATGACAACCTCGGTCTCCTAGGAATTAAGTGTAAGGCAGTTACTGGCCATCCAATCCTTGATGGCCCGCATGCCTTCTTGGAAGCGTTCAGCCACTTCTTTACCATCATTATTTATGGCCAGCACCAACTGTGTATCGTCGGCGTAAGAGGTGAGGCTCATCCCATATGATTTTATAACTCTAGCTAGGTCCGACACGTAAATATTAAAAAGTGTCGGACTAAGGAGTGAGCCCTGGGGAACCTGGCATGGAAGCGACAGCTCAGCCGACTGAAAGAGTCCTAAGGTGACTGCCTGTGTTCTTCCGGACAGGAAGGAGGCAAGCAGGTCTTTATCTCTGCGTTGAATACCCATACTTGTGACACGGTCGTTTAAGATGGAATGATCGACCGTGTCAAAGGCTGCAGACAAATCCAATAATATGAGCACCGCTGTCCCTCCCTGGTCTCTAATAAGTCTGATATCTTCAGTGGGTTTAATGAGGGCAGTTTCTGTACCGTGAAGTTTACGGAACCCGAACTGCGTGTCATCCAGCATGTGATGTTCTTCAATGAATTCCGAGAGCTGAGAATTCATTGCTCTTTCTGCCACTTTTGCCAGAAAGGGCAGAATAGCTATAGGTCTATAGTTCTTTAGTTCTTCCTTGTCCAGCTGTGCTTTTTTTAAGAGTGGTTTCAGAAGGGTGTTTTTTAACATATCAGGATAAATACCTGATTGAAACATGGCATTACATATTTGCGTGATCACAGATGTTATTGAGTTGATTACGGGAAGCAACACTTTGGGGGGACAAGGATCCGAAGCTGATCCAGACTTTATCCGTTTAATAATATTAATTGTTTGAGACTCATTAATTTCTTTAAATTGCTCTAAACTGTGTTTGGGGGGTGAGGTGTTAATAGACTGAATAACAGGAATATCCTTAGATGAAAACTCGGAATAAATATCATTCACTTTTGCAAAAAAGTAGTTGGCCAAAGCATCACAAAAAGCTTGTGGGGGGGTGGGCAACATCGGGGGCTTTCCCTGCCAGGTGCTTCACTATTTCGAAAAGTTCTTTATTGGATTTCTTTGCGGTTTCTATTCGTTCACCATAGAACTTCCTTTTTGCTTCGATGATCATCTTTTTATATATTGTAAGTTCCTCCTCATATCGCGATTTAGTTTCCATGGCATATGTTCTCCGCAGGTGTCTTTCGCAATTCCTGCATTTTTGTTTTTGTTCTCGGAGGGCTTCCGTAAACCAGAAGGCGGATGGCGAAGAGCAGTTTTTGGAGTTAGTTTTTTTCGGTACCAATAAATTCGTAGCATTACTTATCCATGCTGTATATTGATCCATCGCTGTATTTGGATTTGCAGAAATGACTGGACAAGTGCTATTTAAGAGCATTCTTAATTGTGTGTTGTTTATGTATTTCCAGACCTTAAAAGGCCCTTGACAAGGTTCAGCCACCCTCTTTTCAGGGGCATAATTAATAGGTATCGTGCAGAAAATAGCATAATGATCAGACCATGTGAGTGGAAGTATCTCTTGTATGTGAATCTCATCTGAATTAGTAAAAATACCATCCAGTGTATGGCCAACCTCATGCGTGGGTGAGGTGACCAGCTGGGAGAGTCCCAATGTTTCCATATTAGTCAGTAAGGCCTGTGTTTCATTAATATTGTTTTTTTTCCAAATGGAAATTGAAGTCACCTAAGATCGTGAAGGAATCCTCAGTCACTAGGATTCGAGCATAGTGTTCAGATTTAAAAGAAATTCTGAACATGCCCCTGGAGGTCTGTAGAGGAGTACTCCTTTAAAATTATGTGAGCGAGTCATCATGATTGAGAATTGGACAGCTTTGCATATTAATGAAGGGACTGGTGAGGTCCTTACTGTGAATTTGTTACGGGCGATTATTGCCAGACCACCTCCCTTCTTACCCTGTCTGTGCTGTCGGTAGACCCTGTATCCCTCGGGTACTGCGACCACAAGATCGGGATCGGACACCTTGTCCATCCAAGTCTCAGTGACGAACAATATATCTATGTTTCTATCAGTAATCAGATCCGATATATCTTGTCTATGTTTACCCAGGGATTCCTTACCTTAGAATATCCCCAGGCATTAGACTGGATCTGGAAACTTTTACGTAGCAGTACCTCTGCACATCGGTAGGCGTCGTCTGCGGCTCCGCATCCGACATTGGCGCCGGGATGACGTCGCCGGAGTACTTAGACGCCGCTCTCGTGCGCTGACGTCAGTGTTTCATACACAGCTTTTCCGCGCCAGAAACGCAGAGCCATGATAAAAACCAACACTGGTGCCATGAAACTAGGGCCCTGAAAGGGGATGACCTTAACCCTAGATATCAGTTCGCAGAACGGGGAGGATGGGTGAGGTGGTAAGGAGTCTAATACTAACTACTGTGTCTTACAGATATATCGTTACCGAAGGTAAGTAACTTATGCATCTGAAAGAAACAGGTTAGTATTAAATTCCTTACCTTAGAATAGATACCCCAGCAATACCAACCCCGGTGGAGGGTCTGTGAACCAATGATCACACCAGAAAGTCGAGGAGAACGGAACGGTTGAAGAAGCCATCTCTCTGGACTCGGCTGTCCAGGCAGTAGTGTCGTGCGAACGTGTGCAACGAGACCATGTAGCTGCCTGACAGATGTCCTGCAAGGGGACTCCCCGACCCAGGGCAGTAGTAGCCACCGCGGCCCGAGTGGAATGGGCCCTCAGCCCAACAGGAGGCTTCCTTTTAGCCAAAGAATAGCACGCCTTAATGCACAAGATGACCCAACGAGGGATGGTTCATTTGTGCACCGCCCTACCTTTCTTAGCGCCCACGTACCCAAAACAAAGTTGGTCATCCACACCGGAACTGGCGTGTGCGATCCAGATAGAATGAAAGGGCATGTTTTGGGTCCAGACGGTGGAGCCTCTCTAGCTCTTTCGAGGGATGCGGAGGAGGAAAGAAGGTGGGCAAGCCTACGTCTAGGTAGGTGAAGACTGAAACCCCTTACCTGCGCAGATGAGCTGCGACCACCGCCATCACTTTCGTGAACACCCATGGGGTGCTGGTAAGGCCGAAGGGGAGCACGGTAAACTGAAATTGCTCGTAGCCTACCGTGAACTGCAGGTAACGCCAGTGGGCCGGCAGGACGGGGATATGAAAATAAGCGTCTTGCAAGTCCAACGATACCATCCAGTCTCCTGGGTCCAGGTAGCTAGGACCTGAGCTAGTGTCAGCATGTTGAACTTCTCTTGCCGGAGGAAGTCGTTGACGTTCCGCAGGTCCAAGATAGGGCGTAGGCCCCCTTTACCCTTCTTGGGTACCAGAAAGCAGTGAGAGTAACAACCACACCCTACTTCTGGCCCAGGAATGCGCTCAATGGCCTCCTTAGCCAAGAGGGCCGGCACTTCCTCTCGTAGAAGTTTCAAGTGAACCCCCGACATGCGGTGGTACTGCGGTGGCATGGCTTAAGGGGTCACCTCGAAGGGGAGGGATTAGCCCCTTCGGAAGATTTGCAGCACCCACCTGTCCGATGTGACAGTTTGCCAGTGGAGGTGGTGATGGCGAACCCTGCCCCCAATGGCGTCACATGGGCCTAAAAGCTCGGACTAGGAACGTTTTGAGGCGGATGCTGCAGGGGCAGGTGTGGACTGGCCTCGTTGTTGTCCCTGGCCGCCGCCACAGTGGTTTCCACGTCTGCCACCGCGCTGGACAGTAGTCTGCAGCCCCTGGCTGGCAGGACGTGTGGGGGCACCCCTTCCTTGGCCACGAAAGGAGCGAAAAGCAGCCGTTTGCTGGCCCAGGGCCGAGAGGCCCAAGGACTTGGCCGTAGCCCTGGAGTCCTGAAAGCGCTCAAGCGCATGGTCTGCCTTGTCACCAAAGAGGCGACAGCCATCAAACGGCATGTCCATAAGGGTGTTTTGTACATCAGCCGAAAAGTTGGCGTACCTCAACGAGGCGTAGCGATGAATCGCCACCATCGTTGCCATCACTCTGCCCAGTGAGTCCATGGTATCCAGCCCACACTGGATGGAGTACCGTGCCGCATCTCGACCCTCCGCAAGGGCTTGGGCGAGTTTAGTCTGGACCTCCACCGGACATTGTGGCAGCACGTCCGCAACCGTGTCCCACAGAGAGTGGGTGTGACGGCCCATGAGGCAAGCAGTGTTGACTGACCGCAGCCCTACACTCAGGGAGGAGAATACCTTTTTCCCGTATTGCTCGTACCTCTTGGATTCCCGATCGGGGGGAGCCGTCGTGAATGCGGTCAGGAAGTTAGTGGCCTGGATGACCAGGCTTTCGGGGGTGGGGTGGGTGAGGTGTCCAGACCACTGGCCTCCCCTAGCTCACCTGTCCAGTCCTGATAAGACTGGCACTCCTGTGACAGAGGGTCCTCAGACCCCTCCCAATCCCCCTCACCACCCATCTCCTGAGACTCAGGACCAAAAGATGGGGTCGGGTCATAGAAGTAGAAATCTCCCAGTGGCGTCGAGAGCGGCGCCGAGCAGCGCCATTCCGGCGCCGTACCCGAATCGAGTGAGGGATCAAGGAAAGCCCTGGGGGCCGGCGCCGGCAAGGTCGTAGGTCGACTGGTAATGACCCGGACTGGACCTGGATCCTGTGGGGCCTGAGGCGGCGGGACCGTAGTCACCGGCGGCGTCGAGACCGAAGCACCCGGCGGCATCGGGGTCGAAGCGCCCTACCCGCTGGGGCCCCCAGTCGGGGCCGCTGAGCCCGAAGGCACCGCAGAGCCCGAAGGAGGAATGAGCGACTTCATGGCCATGAGGAAGGCCTCACGTTCTGCCCAGGGACCGACGGGTATGTAGCAGGCCGCGACGCCTGCAGCTCCGACTGGGCCATGAGGGCGGTGTCGCCCGAGACCCCGGCCGCGTCACACGAGCTTCGGGGGGAGTCGGAAGAGCGATGACGTCTCTTCAACTTCTTGTGCTAACCTGAGGACTTCGAGCCCGAAGACCGAGGACGACTCCCGGAGGTATGGTGGCTCCGACACCGTGACCGGTCGCTCGACCTCCTCGCAGACCAGGACCTCGAGTTGCTTGCGGGACCGCTCCCGCCTAGGTTTAGACGTCAGGGCCCGGCAGTCAGAGCAGGCCTTGTCGTCGTGGTCGAGGCCCAGGCAATGAAGACACCGGCGATGGGGGTCGGTAACCGAAATTAGTCAGTCGCAGTCGGCGCAGGGTTTAAACCCGGCCATCCCTACTGGCACCGTTTAGCCGTTAGACTTTGAAAAGGATCAAAAATGATCAAAAAAGTTTAGTCAAAAATTGACTAAAGGGTACCACTTTTTCGGGATCTGCGCTTGCTGGCGCGGAAAAAAGAAAAACTGACGTCAGTGCGCAAGGGCGGCGTCTAATTACTCCGTCGATGTTATCCCGCCGCCAACAACGGATGCGGAGCCGCAGACGAAGCCTACCGACGCGCAGGGGTACTGCTACGCAAATGTTTCCGGATCCAGTCTGACTCCTGGGGATATTCTAAGGTAAGGAATCTAATACTAACCTGTTTCTTTCAGATTTGCTTCTCATAAGATGTCTGGGACCACTTGGCAGTTTTGAGTAGAGGTAAGAACTTCTCCATTTGGGCTTTTGGACTACGTTGCTTTTGCACCCATCCATTTTGTGACTATCTCTGAGGGTCACTCCTGTTCCGTTCCGCCATCTTGTGACTTGACCCGGACCTTCGGCCCCACTGGTCTCTACCTGGACTACTTTTGATCTTCTCTCCTCCCCACTGATCCACACATCACCCAAGAATATTGCTGATTGTTAGATCCTAATATTCTAACTCTCGGGGACTGTCCCTCACGGGCCCCACTAAACATTCTGTTATCATTTGGCTTTCCAGTAATAAGAGTCTGGGTTGGGACCGTAGGCTCACACTGACCTAACATCAATGGAGAAGACCTGGGCTACACTGGGGACTATGGTGGCCAAGCGAGAGATAGCTTGTCAAGGGGGATCAGAAGCACCACCCACCTTGGCCTCTTGGGAGAGGAGTCTGGACTAGTGCATGTTTAGAGGAAAGGCGGTATACATAGCACGAAGATGCCCCAAAAAGTGGTCAAGGGTGTGGTCTGGATGGAACGCGTATAGAGGAGGGATCTGTGTGGCCCCGGTACATACCACAGAGGAAGAGCCATTATCCCCATGACCCAGCTCGGGGGTTATATTGTCATTGATTATGTAATGTGTATTGTTTTGTTATTGTCGCCACTGTGTCTTCACACTAGGATTGTATTACTTGCCAATTGTCACCGATGCCATGTTGAATTGTTTGGTTTTTCTCTGTCTAAAACAATAAAAAGATATTAAAAAAAAAGAATATTGCTGATACTGCTGTTCCCCCCAATCTTTATATGTCATGTTCAACACCCCTGTTTATTCGCATGTTTTAACACAATGGTTTGTATTGTGCAACACTGCATCTATCCTTTGTTTACTCTGTGTAGCTTTGTATCTTACTAATTCCCTTGTTAACACGCTGATCTCTCCAGGTCTTTCCAGCACCCCTGGTGACCATCCCTGTGATGACTGCCAATACTGACCTGACAATAAAATGGCGGCCGAACTTTCCCCTGGGGCACATCTTCCCTTCCTCTCTGCTATCATTTGTTTCCAATGTTTGTATGATCTCCTTATTCTGCCTACGCTCTTTCTCCCTTAGCTCACTTCTTTCTGCTAGCCCTCCCATTTTACGCCATGAGGGTTATTGACTTTAATTAAGCTACATTCAGTTCGGCAGACTAATTTTTTTTATTTTCATGGTTTTTCCCTTCTACCTTTATTGTTCGCTGCTCTAGAGCAGTAGGTGTCTGTACTAGTGTACCTACCATCATTATTTCCCCCTGTGTGCTGTATAAGTCCTCCCCTACCGCCCATCTGTCCCTAAATTTCCTCCATGTTTATATTTGTATTGAGTTTTTCTAGAGCGCTAACTATCGCTCCGAAAGGAGCATCCTGGTGCGGAATCTAGTGTACACTGCGTGGATAAAAACCTAAATGGCAGCCATTACAAAACCTTCTGACAAACTGTAAATCCAGGTTTTTAGATGCTTCCTGAAAGCGCTCTCCTGGACGAGGAGTCTGAGGTCCTTGGGCATGGCAATCCATGCTTTAGAGGCCAGCACAGTGAGGGTCTTGCCTCCCTTGGTTTTATACTTGAATCTGGGGATGTTGATTAGATTGCCACCAGATGGAAGGATCATAGCGTGCAAAACGTCTCGCAAGATACCACAGGCCTGTGTTATTAAGAGCTCTAAAAGAGGTCAGCAAGATCTTATACAGGATCCTCTTGTGCAGGGGTAGCCAATGTAAGGTCTGGAGTGCAGCCGCAGCGGAAGATCTTCTTGGTAGTTTAAGTACCAGTCTGGCCGCTGCGTTTTGCACACTCTGTAGTTTTTTTAGCGTAGCTTTTTTCACTCCGGCCATAAGGCCATTACGGTAGTCTAATAGTATCAGAGCAACCGCTACTGACTTTTTAGAGTCAGTAGGCAGGAAGTCAAAAAACTTCTTCAATGACTTGATGATACTGAAGCAGCTTCCCTAAATATTTCTTACATGCTGGTCAAAGGAAAGAGCAGTCAAATAGGACCCCTAGATTTCTTGCCGTTTCCACTGAATGAGGTGGAGCAGGTGAATCCTCAGGCCACCAGTCCTTGGGGCAGAAAGGGACATCTTTACCCAGAGGTAAGATTTCTGTTTTGCTGGTGTTACATTTTAAATGGTTATTGTCCATCCAACGGAAAACATCCGCCAAGCAGATCTATGAAATTTTGTTCCGCATTCATGGAGTTTTTATCCATAGAAACCACAAGTTGGGTGTCGTCGGCGTATGATGTTACAAATATTCCGTGTGACTCTATGAATGCAATAAGGGGGACCATATAAATGTTAAATAGCAATGGGCTTAGGATGGAGCCCTGGGGGACCCCGGATAAGACCTTTTTTCGTTGGATGAAAAAGGGCCCAAGGAGACAGTTTGGGATCTATTAGTCAGGAAGGACACTATCCAGGCCAAGGCAACATCTGTTATACCTATGTCTCTCAACCTATCGATCAGGATTTTATGAGAGATGGTGTCGAATGCTGCCGTGAGATCCAACCCAATTAAGACAGCATTTCTACCCTCGTCTTTTAGGAATTTGATGGAGTCAGTGAGCTCAATGAGGGTGGTTTCTGTCGAGTGCCTAGGTCGAAAGCCTGACTTTTGGGGGTGCAGAATATTGTGACTGTCAATGAAATTTTCAAACTCTAGATGGACCATCTGCTCAGTTATTTTTACCCAAAACTGGGAGCAGAGATATTGGGCGGAGATTGGACAGGTCAGTGGTGGATTTATTGGGTTTTTTTCATTAAAGGCTTAACAATCGCCTTTTTCCACTCCGGAGGGACCACCCCTGAGCATAATGAAGCATTGACAATTGCGTTGATGGTGGGATTAACTACATCAATTAGCTGATGGAGTATTAGAGGAGGGCACGAGTCAGAGGGAGCTCCGGATTTACAGGCCGGATGAATTCCCTGGTCTGTAGAAGAGAAGCCGGTTGAAAGGCACTCAGGGTGTATGGCTTGTCCTCTCCCCGCCCCAGATGGCTTAAGGTGGAGGGAGGTAAGGGGGTTGGAAAGTCCCTCTGGATGAGCACAATCTTCTCCTCAAAAAAGTCAGCGATTTGATTGCAGAAGGCTGCAGATGGAGGAATTATCGGCTGAAGGGCTTTTTGGTGAGTTAAGGACTTTACTATGGAGAAGACCGTTTTTTGCTTCTGCTGTGCCTCATTAATGGCCTTGTTGTAATATTCCTTTGTAGCCAATTTGATACTGGCCAAATAGGATTTTCTTTGCTGGACATAAAGAATCTTGGCTGATTGATCATAGGTTTTTCTTCATTTCCGTTCCTTTTTTCTACAAAGTAGGTGACTTTCTGCCAACGCTTGAGAGAACCAGGGGGCATTTGGTTTTCCCTTTGTGCCCTTATATTGGCGACCTTTAGGCGGGACGCATTCTGTGATGACTTGGTGCATCCAAGAATGGAAACCTATGGAGTCTTGAGTTACATCTCCCGACAGACTAGGGGCTTGTGAATGCCGAGGAGGATTAGACTTAATGTTATCAGCCACCTTCTTCCAATTTATATCAGTAGTGGGCTGCTGTCTATTCCTAGTTTTTTTTACCTGGTCGGGAAGGCAAACATTAAAAGGAATCAGACTATGGTCTGTCCAAATTTGTGGGATCGGGATAAGTGTTACCAGTGCCGGGAAATTGGAACAAACACCATCCAATGTATGACCTGCGGAATGGATGGGTAGCACTACAGCCTGATGCAGGCCGAAGATATCCAGGGTCTGATGGAAGCTAATGGCTTGCGCATCGTTTTTGGATTCCAACTGAAGATTGAAATCTCCCATAAGAGTAAAATGAGGGTAGCGTAGCAGGAGCAAAGCTAGGCTGTCCCCGAGAGAATCTAAGAATGGGGCGGGGTTGCCTGGAGGGCGATAGACCAAGCCTCTCAAAAATGAGGCAGATGCAGTCAGTGTGATCGAAAAGCCTATTCCCTCCGCACATTTGAGAGGTCCTAAGTCAAATGTATGGCATATAAGGGAGCTTCTAATAATTGAGGCCACCCCTCCCCCTCTTCCGCTGGGTCTATCCTGCCTGAAGATGGTGAAGTCAGGAGGAAGAGCGATCGCAAAATCAGGGTTGGAAGTGTCATTAAGCCAGGTCTCAGTCACAAAGAGGAAGTCAAGATCCAGGTTAAAGATCAGATCTCCGACGTCTTGACTGTGGCAGCACATTGAGCGTGCATTGATTAGTCAGCCCTTAAATTTGGGAGGACCTAACCTTGTGGGGACAGAGCCTGGCAGAGACTCAAATTGGGGCCATGGGGAGGTCCATTTGCAGGTTCTACACGAGAAAGGACCCATATCTGCTCCATGGGAGGGCAGCATGAACATTTACCAGTGGCCTTATACGCTAACAGATCGCTTCCATTGTACATGTGAGTGGATGGAATTTTTCCAGCATGTCCTGCGCCTGTCGCGGACGTGGCGCAGACGGGCGCAGACAGGCTTGCCTTTGGCGCGTTGCCGGCGCACCCGCTGCGCCCGCCCGCTTCGCCGTCGGGCCCAGTGTTCATCTTAAAGTAATGGATGGGGGTAGGGGTCGGCGAGCAACTAGAGCGCTGCCCTGGTATTCACCCAAGATGGCGGTACCCTCTCAGAGAGGTGTCAGCGGCGCTTCCTCCTAGTGGAGGTCAGGGATTACAGTGCAACAAGAGCGGTATGATTAAAAAAGTAGTATACACTGAATGGAGGGTCAAATTATAACACACTAAAATTTTATCTAAACACAGTTTTAAAAGCGTAAACAGCAGCCTAGAACCCCCGGCTCACGCCTCAGGGGAGTTTGTGCCCCTTACCAAAGCACACCCTCTCCCCCTGTTGGGGAGGGATCCAGCATTTTTGCCCCGGAGTCTCCGATTTCCCTCTGAGAGGGTCCACAGTGTTAAGGGTTTCACACATAGCGGAAAAAGGCCTTAATAGGCCTCCTTGAATGTGCCCCTTACAAAACCACTCCTTCTCCCCTTGTTGGGGAGGGAACCTAGCATTCATGCCCTGGAGTCTCAGACACCCCTCTGAGAGAGTCCACAGTGTTAAGGGATTCTTCACATAGCGGAGGTTTGGGAATGTTCCCATTATCGCTGGGAACTCAGCACCTCACACCGTGAAATGCGCTCTCCTTGAAACCTTTTGATGATCTCCGCCAGGCTGATACTTTAACCCTCTGATGTACTTCGGCGACCGAGCAACCTTGAGCTGATGATCGGTGGAGTTTCCCTACGCAGCTACTGAGGAGTTGGCTCTAGTTCCCCGCTTGGCCATCACCTACCCATCCAATCGTCAGACACTGTTTTTTCTCTTGTCGCCCCCTTGTGCTTTCCTACTCCTGCCCTCTCCTCTGTCCTCCCTCACTCCTTATCTTCCTTTTCTATTCCCTCCCTCTCTTCAACCAATCTCTCTCCCATGCTGGCCTTTCCCTCCCCATACCTGAGCCATCCTCTTGTAACTCTTGTATCTCTAGTAACTATGTACCTGAAACTGTGTAACTATGTAACTATATTTTGATGCAATTGTACCACCTCATGTAAAGCGCTCTGATACCTCTGGGTTTAGCCAGCGCTTTGTAAAGCTTTTTAAATAAATAAATAAAAAATATGGGATATATGATGTTACAACGCATACTTTTAGCACGTATACCATTACCACGGATTTTTTACAACGCAGGTCATTTTACAACGGATACCTTTACAACATATTACACTACAACGCAGATACTATTACAACACATACCATTACAACGTAAGTATAGGTAAGTATATAATATTGTTATATATTTTAAATATTTATTTTTGTAATATTTAATTTAATTATTCATTATTTAATTATTAAATAATTATATTAATGAAATTAATTTTAATTTTATTATTTGTAAGTATATATTAAAAATACCCCTTAAACCCCAAAACCCAAACCCAGCCCAAAAACCTAAAAATACCCCTGTACCCCAAAATCCAAACCCAGCCCTAAAACCTAAAAATACCCCTGTACCCCAAAACGCAAACCCAGCCCTAAAACCAAAAAATACCCCTGTACCCCAAAACCCAAACCCAGCCCTAAAACCTAAAAATACCCCTGTACCCCAAAACCCAAACCCATCCCTAAAACCTAAAAATACCCCTGTACCCCAAAACCCAAACCCAGCCCTAAAACCTAAAAATACCCCTGTACCCCAAAATCCAAACCCAGCCCTAAAACCTAAAAATACCCCTGTACCCCAAAATCCAAACCCAGCCCCTGTACCCCAAAATCCAAACCCAGCCCTAAAACCTAAAAATACCCCTGTACCCCAAAACCCAAACCCAGCCCTAAAACCTAAAAATACCCCTGTACCCCAAAATCCAAACCCTGTACCCCAAAACCCATACCCAGCCCTAAAACCTAAAAATACCCCTGTACCCCATAACCAAATACCACTAAAAAATGTTACACTTACCTATAATATTACTTACGTTGTAATGGTATGCGTTGTAATAGTATGTGCGTTGTAGTGTATTGCGTTGTGAAGGTAATCGTTGTAAAATGACCTGCGTTGTAAATGTATGCGTGGTAATGGTATGCGTTGTAAAAAATCTGTGGTAACAGTTACATACCAAAAATATGCCATTTACCAAGGGCTTTGGTAACAAAGACAGCAACTTCACTCCAGTTTTAACAGAACCATGTTGGAACAGCCAAGTTTTTAAGAGTTTTCTAAAACTCACACAGTTACATGATCTAATATCGGTAGGGATAGAATTCCAGATGTGGGGAGCCAGAAAGAAGAAACTGGACCCTCCAAGTCTCTTCTTCTTATATCTTGGCACCCCATTTATGTTCTGGTAAGCCGGACATAGTCTGCGATTGGGAGTAATGCTAGATTCTGGTGGATACAAAGGCAGGACTTTTACCATTATAGAGCTTTGAAAATAGTGCAGGCTATTTTTAAAACGGTTCTAGGAGCTACTGAAAGCCAGTGAAGCTTTTTCATTAGAGGCTAAGTGTGGCATAGTCGAGGCTGAAAGAAGACCAGCCGTGTTGCCTGTTTTTGAACTAACTGCTGCTTTTTGTGGAGACCAATGTGGAGTTCCAGGCAGAGTGTGTTGCAAAGTCATTACGAGAAATCACCATGGCAATAAAGATTTGGATTTCAGCAAATATAAAGTAGTCAGGATTTTGAAAACCAGACAATGGATCTGGCAGGTTCTTGAGTAATTTCCCATACCTATATAATATCTCAGACAAGTGCTTGGGGAACGAAGTCTTGTGCTTAAGGGGGGAGCAATTGATCCTGGGTGGCGTAATAAGGAATTAAAAACAGAGGTTTTTAAGAACAATTGCCAGTGCCCCTCTAAGAAGTAAGAAATATTCAGGGAGCCATTTATTGTTGGATAGTGTATTCTTTATTGAGGCAAGGAAAAAGGTACGAAGCCCGGTGTTTACAAAATATGGGATTCAAACTAGGGATATGAGACTAGAGTTGATTTATAGTCTAGAATTCCGAGATGTAGGTCTTGCCGGTGGCCAATATGTGCACAAAATGAAAAAGACTTAGTTGGTGGTATCCTAATTTTAATGAACTTAAATTTTAGTAATTGTAATTTAATTTAAATTTGTAATTTGTAAAGCGCAGGAATGACCCCTGAAGGGGTATCTTCCCCTTGGGGTCTGGAGATCAGATCGGCATGTGTGTTTATACTTTGTCAGGTGATGTCAAGTAAATGAGAGGATCTCCTAATAGGAAGGTTGTGATAAGTTGCTATGCATATTGCACTTTGGAATCCTGATTGGGGTCAAATGTATTGCTTTCTATTAGGCAAACACATACTGCCCTTTAAAATGCTGATTGGGGCATAATACAATGTTTTTCTATTGGTCAAATTCTTACTATTTTTAGTGAAATGTTTTAAACATATGTGAGACTCTAGGCTGTGGATTAATTTAGGTCTGGATAGATTTAAAAAAAATGTTTATATAGTTGTAATCATATCATTATAAGCAGTTATGTCTGAATGGTGCAACCACGCATTGTTGATTTAGATCTATAAAATTATCTACATTTATGAATTGGAAATGTAATATTTCTCTACTAAATTTCCTAGAAATAAAGTATTTCTGGTAATGACTTGATTTTTACAATCATCCCTTGTACGCCAAGGGTAATGGATGAGGGATATATCTCCAGTGTACGGATCACAAATCAAGGACAACCTATCCAGAGTATCATTCCAAAAGTTCAGAGGGGCTCAGTGAAAGAAGCATTCATTATATGTGAGGTTTTGTGTGTGCATAGCCCTGGGAACGCCCTCACACTGTACACGAAATGATGAGTACCAAAGTGACACTGATTAATACAACTGAAAGAGTACCACTAAAATTGAATCCTTAAATATAGCCAACTTGGTATTCCTCAAGTCTTCCAGTACATCTGGCATAGAAGAAGCCCTACCTACCTCCAGGATAGGCAATGGGCCTTTATCAAATTCTGGCACGGATGCTCCACACTGAACCTGAGGGGCCATGTTAGATCAACTTCACTGCTTCTGCAAATTGACACAGAAAGGAGCTGAGATGAAATTACTAGATTCATATCCGGTCCTAAGAGGGTGCTAGTTTAATAACATGGCACCTTAGGGATTTGGCCTGGTATCGTGAGACCGATAATGGCTGCTGCTGTCTATGCAGAAAAGAGTGTTAAATACTCTAAACATACTCTCTCTGGGTGCACACATTGACAGGAAGCTGCAACTTCAGTCTTATCAGGGGCCGGTAACTACATGTAAGGCCAGAGCGAGTACTTGATGGACATTTAATTTTTATAACCTTTACAAAGTTTAAATTACTCAGTAGTTACTTTTTAAATCAAATTTTCATGAACAAAATATTTCGAAAAATCAAATCAAATCAATGTCCAAAAGTTTTAAAGTTTTAGATACGGCATCTCTGCCATGGAAAAGATGAACTGAGATCTGTATGTAATTTACCCCACTCATATGTCTCATTACTACGGAGGCAAGGTCACACTAGCTACACACCGTTGCCCCTGCAGCTGTGAAAGCTTTCTAGAACACGCCTGTACATGAAGGGTATTTCTCAAGAGAAGGCCAAGGGCGGCAGTAGGCATCCATCACAAATCACGCCTGGCTCCTTAGATGTTGATATGTGTTGTTCAAGTCTGTAGATATCATAGATGATCATGAAGTTTGAGGAATCCCAGGGTGACACCCTATATGAACTACAATCAGTCATTTGAAATGCACAGTTCTCAAGAAAACGAGGTATATATGTGCAAATGCTTCTTCTTTTGCAATTCTATATAGTATAGTTTGGCTCCAGGGGTATAGAGCGGGTTATGAGGGAAGCGGGTGTTAGACTATTTTAGGCATAGGGAGATTAAGTGACGGGTCCACAACTGCAAGATGTTGAGCGGAGGCTGGGATTCAAATCTTGTTCCCTTGTTCCAAAAGCTCTAGGATACAGATCCTCCCCCAAGGGTTACCACCAATTTTCTGAATACAGTGGTTGCTGAATTCAGACCTAACAGCAGAACCCTGGGATAGAAATAGAGGTCACCAACCACAAACCTGAGAACCATTCTCTCTCTAAGTGTGCCAGAGATACAGAAATAACTTGCTTTGAGACTTAGAGTGTACATCCAATCTAGTCTATCCAGTCGCACACATAAATAGCAAAAGATGGCAATTATTATTCACACTCTGCAAAAATGATTTGAAACATATCCCCCAGACACCTGGAAGCTGCAGCACATGCCTTTGTCAACCTACATCCAACTTACTTACTTATTATTTGGCCTGCCATAGTCTTCCCAAACACCGGGTAGGCTGCCCCCACTCCACAGCAAGACTTATAAATGCTTAAAAAAAAATATGACTACATAAGACCGATACTAATAACTACATTGACTACCAATACAAGCTGCTAATTAAATTCTTGATTGGATGCCTGACATTTAAGGCAATTCAAGCAAAGAATCCAATCTACTCGATTGACGTACTTGCTATCTGAAGAACATAAGGGGACTCAAAAAGAGAGACTGGCTTCAATCTGAAATCCAAAAGTGAAAAGTTACTCAATGTCTGGGGTAGCGACAACTTTCTAGTACAGCCCAAAGTACTAATTTAGGAAGTCAGCCTAGGTTACTTGCCTTCAAAGACTGAGTAAAGAGCTACTGTCAGATAAGTACAAACATAGCTGTTGCATATCCTAGTAGTTAATATAAATTGCAGGAATTCCAGTACAGCAGGACAGGGCTCTTGAACAGTGGTTCTTAACATGTGGTCCATGGACCTCTGGGGTCCACGGCTCCTAATGACGGGGTCCATATTGTTTAGAAAATTGTACAATATTAGCAAATGAAAAAAGTATATGCACATAATTAGCAAAGTTAAATGGACTGAAACCTCTGTAAATGTGAAGGAATATGAAATTGGAATCCAAAATTAAGTTAGTATACTTACCTCGGTTCGTGTGAGCAGTGCAAGTACAGCAGACCGATTTTAGTATGGACAGCCGGTGGCCTCAATTGTAGCACTGATATGTACCAGCACTGGGAGAAAGCATTGAGAGCCAAAACACACAAAGAAATATTAGCATATCCCTATTAAGGTTTAAATCTGTTTATTGATTTTTAGTGTTCAGATCAACAGCCTCCACTAACATCCATATAGCAAATCCCGTTTAGAGCTTTAAGAAATGTTTATGGCTTTTTTTATTTGTAATTCTTTAGCATTGGCTACAGGAAACAAAAATGCTAAACATTTACAAAAAAAACCCATAAACAATTCTAAAAGCACTAACTCTAATGGTGCGAGACCTATTGCATTTCCAATGCTTGTTGTTTGTTTGTTTGGGATTTAAATAAAACATTCCATAATGTGTATTTATTTGCTACATTTGTTTCGGCATTCATGTGGATTGTATACAGGATCAAATCATAGACATTGCTTAGCCGGGGACCCTGCATTCAATTTAGTGCCTATGTGGGGGTCCACTGAGGTCAAAAGGCTCAGAACTGCGGCTCTAGAGAAACATGAACTAAATAAATCTACCTGCTGCACGACTCTCGGTCTGAATGACCATAGCATCCACTTCTGAAGAAAAATATTAAAGCGGTCCAAATTAACATGAATTAGTCTATTCTACTCAGTCTCAAAATCGAGGGAGACAAGAAGATAGGGGTGGATAAGAGCAAACAGTGAGAAGTGAATCAAATGTTCTACCCACCACCAGTGTTTTGGAAACTGCCTTACAAACACTCTCACTAAACAGAGAGCAGTTGAACTTGATTAGCAGCTCTAGGCAGTCCGTTCTCGTTCTTCTACTAAGGTACTTGCATTTCACAGACCTTCTTATCCTCATTGGATGCAGTCTGGTCAAATGTATTTTATTGCGGGGCCAGCAAATGACTTTAGGTTGCCTAAAAAAAATAGTTTCTCCTGTTGAAGACCAGATGAGGTTGAAATGATTCTCTGCTTTCTGTAAACCACCAGGTCAGAGTGGGACTCCTGCCAAATCTCATTAGCCATAATGAGCAGGTCGCCTTACTTTAGAAGTTCTCTGGGTGTCACTTTAGAGCAAGATGAGGTGAAAAAACACCTTTGTTTATTGAACTTAAGCTAAAGGGAAAACATGGTATCCCCAGTATCACTCAAGAGGAGGCAAATATAGCCAACTTTGCTCCTTTGTAATCACTCTGGCAGCTGGTTTTGTATCTGGGGCTAGATTCCATATCCGCAGACCTGTGAATTTTGATTAGATCGATCGGGGAGATTCAGGATATTCATGAGCAGTAAAAGAGAACGCAGACCAACCAAAATATTAACCAGCACCAGAAGGGAAGCTCTGGGCTACTGACATGCTGTCGAGTAGGCAGGACAATAGTGAGAGAGAGCACCTAAGCACAGGCCAGTGCTGGAGGAACAAGAGAGGCACTAGTACAGCAGGAGATGCAAGGAGTGCTCCTTACCACCTCTTCAGCTCCGTTTAGAAGACCACAATCATAAGACTGCTCATGAGGAGCACAAACAGTCTTCAACGACCCCGCCCTCAGAAGAGGACACCCACGAGGATGATGAGGACAGCCGGTCTCAGACAGGGAGGAACTGATGGTTATATGGGACAAGGAAGGCCAACATGCCAAGCCTAGGGTAGAACTGGGATCATGGCGCACAAACAGATCCTCATTAGGTATGTTCATGGGAGATGTCCTTCTGAGACATTTTCACACAGGGTGGGTGAGAGAGGATAAAGTTGATTTCTCTGTACGAGTGTGAGACTCCTCGCAAAACAGATCTGCCTAACACCAGAATAGCACACTGAGAAGAGGAAACAAACATTCAAAATCTTGCAGACAGTGTTAGAAGGGATTAACTGAGCATCCTTTCTTGGACAAGGAAAACTGGGAGTCTCACCGACACTTTGGAGACATGTTTTTTATGCAACCGTTTATTATTCGTTTTCTTGAAGAATGCATGCCAGCTCTCCAGTTCTCATGTCATGGACCAAAGAGAATCCTGCCTGCCTTTCTTCAACCATCTTTCTAGTGTGCCTTTGTCCTGATGATGACCTCAAATCATGAAGGTTGAAACGCCGTCGACCGGTATCAGCCTATTTGGGATTGTTAATTATGCCAAGATTTCCTTTTCATTGCTTGTCTTTTAAAATAGCTGTTCGGGCAGAAATGTTCAAATACCATTCAGGGGCAGACACCTGCTCAACCTCGCCAACCAAAGCCAGCATCAAACGTCCTGTTTAGAATCCACCACAACATTGTACCCACAGGTCCACCCACATTCTAGGTCATCCGAAGAATACAACACCCCTAGGCCACAACCATTCTTGCATCTTACAACTATCATCTATCTCGCACAAATTCGTGTATCCATCCATTTCCACCCATTGATCCCACAATCCACCGCCTGCCCGCCCGACTGCACGTCCGTCCATCCATCCATCCATCCATCCATTTCCACCCATTGATCCCACAATCCATCGCATGCCCGCCCGACTGCACGTCCGTTCATCCATCCATCCATCCATTCATCCATTTCCACCCATTGATCCCACAATCCACCGCCTGCCCGCCCGACTGCACGTCCGTTCATCCATCCATCCATCCATCCATCCATTTCCACCCATTGATCCCACAATCCATCGCATGCCTGCCCGACTGCACGTCCGTTCATCCATCCATCCATCCATTCATCCATTTCCACCCATTGATCCCACAATCCACCGCCTGCCCGCCCGACTGCACGTCCGTTCATCCATCCATCCATCCATCCATCCATCCATTTCCACCCATTGATCCCACAATCCACCGACTGCCCGCCCGACTGCACGTCCGTCCATCCATCCATCCATCCATCCATTTCCACCCATTGATCCCACAATCCATCGCCTGCCCGCCCGACCGCACGTCCGTTCATCCATCCATCCATCCATTCATCCATTTCCACCCATTGATCCCACAATCCACCGCCTGCCCGCCCGACTGCACGTCCGTTCATCCATCCATCCATCCATTTCCACCCATTGATCCCACAATCCACCGACTGCCCACCCGACTGCACGTCCGTCCATCCATCCATCCATCCATCCATCCATCCATCCATCCATTTCCACCCATTGATCCCACAATCCATCGCCTGCCCGCCCGACCGCACGTTCGTCCATCCATCCATCCATCCATCCATCCATCCATCCATCCATCCATCCATCCATCCATCCATCCATCCATCCATCCATCCATCATCCATCCATCCATCCATCCATCCATCCATCTCCGTTCCCCACATCACAAATCCAACCGTATCTATCCATTCACTAATCCAGCCTTCGGAATCTGCTCACACTCGGCTAGCACGCGACAACCTGTCCAGTCCAGCTCGAAAACTGAAAAACGACGCGACCGTCACCGCAACAAGTGCTTCTGGCATCTTTGTAAAGCCCTGAGGTTCATTTTAAGCCTGGGGTTCAGAGGCAAAACGTTACGTGTATTTAACAATCCGGTTCTCCTGTTTTTGTTTTGTCTTGGAATAAAAATTGTTCCGTGATACAGACCAGAGAATGCCTGTTCTGGGTCGGAGGGTGGGGGGAGGAGGGGGTTAGGTCAGCCCTGTTCTTGCACAAGTGCAATGTTTCTATGACGAGGCGTCTGGGTTGCAAAACAAATTACAAATGGAATTTATGCGGGATAGGGGATTGCCTTAACACGGACTTCCTGCGTAGTCTTGTGCTGTTGAACAACGACATCTACTGGAAAACGAGGCAAGCTGCAGCAAAACCTTTCGCCGGATGGATGCTTCATTTGGCGCCTTTGCTGATCCCATACACCTGGCTTCTTGTGTCCGTGTGAACATACAATAAAAATGAGCTAGGAGTGGCATAGAGAGAATTTATAAAAGCTCAGCATCTATACACAACACAGCATGGTAATAGTGTTGTGATCCATACGCTAAAAGGCGTACTGGCGCCTAAGGGTTTCATGGCGCTATTTAACACAGCTGCCTTCATGAAAACACATCTGGTCCAGAAACGGGCCATGCCGGGCGTTACACTGGGGCAGTGACGTCAGGCAGGGGAGGGTCAGGGTAGGGGGATGTAAAATACGGGATAAGGACAATTAGAGGTAAGTATCGAAAAAAATAAATAAAACGAATTTCGTTGCCCACCCTGCATCACATTTGGCGATGCAGAGTGGGCAACGAAATTCGGGTTTTTTCTTCTCGATACTTACCTCTAATGGTCCTTATCCCGTATTTTACATCCCCCCACCCTGACCCTCCCCTGCCTGACGTCACCGCCCCAGTGTAACGCCCGACACGGCCCGTGCCTGATCTGGTCTGATTATGTTCACTTCCTTCCAAAGTGATCTCAAACACAAAATTTTGTGTAGACCGCAGATGAGTTAAAGGGTTACATGTGTTCTCAGGTCTTGAAATACTTCATATAGGGCCAGATGTAGGTAGCCAAATACCGGTGGGTAACAGCCGACTTTCGGTAATTTCGGCCGTTACCAACCGGTATTTTGAAAATGAGATGTAGGAGTCAAAATACTACCGAGTTGGTAAATACGAGTCGGTATTCTACCGATTCGGAATACTCCGAATACTTATCTACCAAATTTTTAAATACCGAATCGGTGAATAAGAAATGGTAAAAAATGGCTATCAAGATGTAGGAAACCTAAAAAATACAGAATTTCTTGGAATTCGGTATTTAAGAGTCGGTAAATACCATGGATTGAAAGCAGGTGGTAACCAGGTGCAGGCTATAAAATAAGGACCCAAAATGCAATAGTGCTACCAGAATGGCGGCATTGTACGTCATAGCAAGGCAGCAGGAGAGAGGGTATGGAGAAGGGAGACGCAAGTCTACAGGCAGAGGATAACGCTCTTCCAACTGACTGAGCCAGAGATACTGCAAAGGTACAGGCTACACATCCAAACGGATGTATGACGTTACAACGCATACCATTACAACTACCTACCATTACAACGCGACCATTACAACGCATACCATTACAACGCATAGCGCTTAGAGGTGCTGGATAGTGGTAAGTATAATTTACTATTCCAACTCCAGTCCCCGTGGACACTAGGGAAGGTGTTGGATAGTAAATTAAACTTATTCCATATCCTAGAGCGCCCCCCAGCGCAATGCGTTGTAATGGTATGCGTTGTAAAAGTTGCGTTGTAATAGTAGGTAGTTGTAAAAGTTGCGTTGTAACAGGTGTATACCCACCCAAACCATCCTGGACTTGATCAGGGACCTACACCCAATCCTGGATCACACAACACAAAGGGCGTACGCCATCCCACCCCATGTGCAGGTGCTGTGTAGCCTACATCTGCTTGCCTCTGGGAGTTACTAGAGTGTGATTGCTGCAGTAGGTGGTGTGTCCCAGAGCTGCCTGTCCCGTTTCTTCAGGAAGTTCCTTGAGGCCATGATGCAGAGAATGCATCATTATATTAGGTTCCCTGACACACGTGTGGAACTTGCAAAGACCAAAACAGATTTCTATCAACTGGCACACTTGCCTCACGTCATAGGCTGTATAGATGGCACCCACATCGCACTCTGCCCACCTCCAGCCACAGAACACATTTACAGGAACCGGAAGTCAATGCACTCAATCAATGTTTAGGTGATATGCTACGTTGGCAACATCATATTAGACATTGTGGCCAAATTCCCAGGGAGTACCCACGACTCGTACATCTACCAGAACAGTGGGATATACACACGCCTTGTTGCTGGCAATTTTGGGGATGGATACCTGCTAAGTAAATAACTGTGACACACCCTGATAGTCAATGCAGATGAATCAATCATGAGTATGTAACTAATGGCACTCTCTTTTCCACCCGGTGATAGTGCTTATGCTCTGCGCTCCTTTGTTCTCACCCCCTTCATAAATCCATCTACCAGGAGTGAGAGGCGTTACAATGTGGCACACAGAGCAACACGCAGAGTTGTAGAACGCACATTTGGACTTCTAAAAAGCATGTTCCCCTGCCTCCATAAGAGCAGCGGTGCACAGCAGTACACTCCAATCATCTGCTGCAAAATAATAGCGACCTGTGGCATGCTGCACAATCTTGCCACCAAGGAAGACATGTAGAAAAAGGTACGGGCAGATGACCTTTTTCAGAGTTGCCCGGCGCTAACCGCCTCTTTACCCACTCGAGTTACCAAACAAAGAGGCAGGCGCTGGAGACTGGAAGGCAGGAAACAGAAGTTTTTATTCCGATGGAGCAGAACACATCACATCAGACAACAGGGTATCTTCTCGAGGTGCTCTAACCGCATCTCCGAGGCCTGGCCTCTTATACACGAGTTTATTGTTTTCTTACGTTAAACACATCTCTGTCATTACTTTGATGTAAGAAAAGACATCCTCGGAATCCCCGCTTCAGGCCCGTTCCCACACACATTTACAGTTGAAGTCCCCACCCCGGTCACAACAGGTGATGATTATCGCGCAGCTGGACATTCCGCCGATTCACGGAATGTGTGAGGTTGATCGGATCTCATGGGGTGGGGGCTTTGATCAACTCTTGGATCCTTTGATGGGGGAAGCTTCCTACTGTACAGGAGGGGGGGCAATAACAGCATCCGCAGGGCCAGGTGGCGGCCTGGGAACGAGGAAGACAAACGGGCACACAGGAGAAGGGGGTTGTATCAAAGGACCTGGGACCATGAAAGGAATGAAGGGGGGTGTCGCACTGGGAACAGGATGGGATTCCGAGGCAGAGCTGCGCTGAAGAGGGGTTTATGACCCAAGGCATGTGAGAGCGGGGGGGGGGGGGTTGTCAGCATACGGGGGATGCCTGCGAGGTTAGGAGAGAGAGAGAGATGCGCTGGCTATCAGCGAGGGGCAGGGAGACCATGGTGCTCAAAATGGCTGCCGCTGACGCGCACGAATGGGCTCAAAAAGGGCAAGATGGCGCCGATAATGTTGACGTTTGCAGCCTAACTTTTAACAGTCCTCCCTTTTCAACATATCTAGCCAACTTGCCTACTCAATGTCAATCTTCTTCAAATTCCTAACCTCGGCATCATATAATGCTCCCATGCGTTCGTTTCCAAAGTCCACAGTCTTAGGGCAAATACAATTTGTACATAATGAACACAGAGGTGGCAGACATTGAATTCCTAAGCATAGACCGCATATTACAACTACAGGAATCAGGATAATGGTGAACAGTCTCCAGCCCCAGTTCTTAACGGTGTTCCAGAACCAACCACCAAGCGACCATTCTTCCTGGTCCTGGTGGACTTCTGAAGAGAGTCTGTGAAGATGTTCGATGGCTTTGTACACTGAGGGTGAATTGTCCGGTATGTATGTACAGCAGCTGGACCCAATAATGTGGCATGCTCCACCACGGTCCGCAAGAACCACATCTAGGACAAGGCGGTTCTGGAGTGCCACCAAGCGGACCGCTTGAAGCTCGGCGGTGTTGTTAGCAGGGATACCAGCTGTGATGTCCATTGTTGTCTCAACTGCCTGAGTCAGATGTCGGATGGCACGGCTGTTTGCCATCGGGCCCCAGAGTGGAACAAGTCCCTTCATAGCATCGAGGAACTGCGCTCCTGTTGAGTCGGCTTGTTCAATGTCCTTGGCTCGTTTTTGTCTATGATGATTCGCTGGAGCCACATAAGTCGGAGGAAGGATGAAGGAGATGAAACAAGTGCCCCCCCAGCCTTTGGGGAGCCAGGTGTAAGCCTTTGTGCCGCAGACGAAATACATGTTTGGGGACGACACAAAGGAAGGTGGATCAGTGGAGTCCAAAGTTCTGGTAAAACGGCAAGCACTGCAGCCTACCAGCTGTGTCCCAAGCCCTTCTATGCACATGTGGCCTGTGACGTTGATGACTGACAGGGCCACAGTCAGAGTGGCAGCCGTTCGTTTCCGCAGGTAGGAGAAGGTGGGTCTGGTTGGATTGTTGAACACCTGCATTTCAATTCGTTCTTTAGCAGGGATGTCCATGTGGATTGAGTCGTTGGAGGTCTGCGGGCAGAAGTGTGTCTTTGTTTTGTTTCGCCAGACCCCGTGGAAGAAATGCGTTATGGTTTTGCTGGAGGTGGCATTGTCCTTATAGCTTTCTTGCAGGAGGATCAGCCAAGCAAGGCAGGAGCCATGAACTGAGAAGGGTGAAGGGATGAATGGTATCGAGTGTCCAGTGGCGTGGGGTAGCAACCCACAGATCCAACAGTTGGTGGCATTGGTGGCGAGATTGTGCTGGTGAAGTAGCTGTACAAAAGAGTTATTCCAAAACTCCTTTCGCCTCTCTCTGAGTTTAGGAGAGAGCGAAATCAGATAATGTTCCTTCATGGTGGTAGGCTGAGCAGTAGTCAGGAATGTTTCATGAGCAGGTGCATTTTCTTCCATAATCCAGAGCGTGGTCATGAGGAGAAAGCAGAAAAGGATTGTGATGAAGAGTGCAATTGTCTTTGAGCTGTGGAGTCTGTCTGTTCTTGGGTTTCTGTAGTGGGTATTTCCTGTTGCTTCCATCATCTTCTTATTTGGCGCTTCCATCATCTTCTTATCTGGCGCTTCCATCATCTTCAAGGTGCTCGGTAGCGGGCAGAACCACAGACTTCGTTTAGCTTCTCTCCGGGTGACCCTTGGTGGTGTTTAGGTCACCGTTCTGAGATGTAACTTAGTCCGTGGTCTACTTAGCCAAAGCTCCCTCCTTTCGACGCAGGAAATACCCTTCTCTGGATGGCACAGTGGGATCAGAGAATTTTGAAAGTTCAAGGGCTTCGGTATCAGGATAGCAGGTTAGTGACGGTCGGTCCTTGTTCAGGAGCTCTTCTTGGTTGTCGATGTTTTCTGTCGTGGCCAGGGTCGAGGAGACCTTCTTACAGTGGTGTGCGTGCAGCCAGTGCCGTTTCCCCTCCACACGAAGAGCCGTCCGGGTGGTGATTAACACTTGCCAGGGGCCCGTCCACCGGGGTTCCAAACTCTTCGACCGCTGAAAGTTTCGGATCAGCACGAAATCTCCAGGTTGGATGGCGTGACCCGGACCCCTGGAAGCATCGGGGATGGCCTGCTGCACCTGCTGATGAATGACAGACAGAGTTTCAGTCAATTTATACAGATAATCAGACATTAGGACGTCCGGGACGTCATGAATGGAAGTTGGTTTCGGTGCAGACCAGACACTCATGGGTCGACCGAAAACAACCTCATAAGGTGTCAAGTGATGTTTGGTGGGGGTGGAACGCATCGATAGCAATGCCAGTGGGAGGGCGTCTGGCCATTTCAGACCCATGGTAGCCACTATCTTGGCCAGTTTAAGCTTTAGTGTGGCATTGTGTCGCTCAACAAGTCCAGCAGACTGGGGGTGGAAGACTGCGTGGAACTTCTGCTTGATGCCCAGCCCCTTTAAGATGAGCTGGATGACTTCGGCTATGAAGTGGGGGCCATTGTCGCTCCATAAAATTCGACAAAGGCCGTAACGGGGGAAAAACTCCTTTAACAGTACTTTTGCAGTGGCCATAGCAGTGTTGTCACGGGTTGGGTATGCTTCCACCCATTTGCTAAATGCGCATACCACAACAGGTACATATTTCAGGGCTTGGCATCTGTCTAGCTGGATGTAGTCCATCTGCAGGACTTCAAACGGGTGATTTGGGACCCCAAACCCTCCCCGGGGTACTACAGTTCCTTTCCCAGGGTTGTGTTGCAGGCATATCAAGCATTGTTGGACCAGACGTTTGGCGGAGTCTGTGATTTTATCATTGTGCCAAACTCTGGAGACAAGTTCAATCATGGGGGGCTGATCCTATGTGGGCAGGGGAGTGTGCCATAGTCAGTATGGGAGTCAGGTACGAGTCAGGTAGCAACCATTTGTATGTGTCTTTTGTCCGCCAGCAGCCTTCGTCGTCTTTTAATCCCACCCGTGTCCATTCAGTCAGTTCGTGTTGTGTGCTAGCCATTTGAATGTCTCTAATAGTGTCCCTAGCGTCAGTCCATTTTTCTATTGTGACCTGGTCACGTACATACGTGTTGTCGTCCTATTTTCAGCTGTCATTCGAGCAGTGATGTCGGCTAGTGCATTTCCCTGCCCAATAATGTCGGTCACCTTTTTGTGTGCCTGGCATTTGATGACTGCAAGCTTTTTGGGGAGAAGGACAGCTTCGATCAAGGCGGAGACTAGATCCCCGTGCAAAATGGGGGTGCCGTGTGAGGTCAAGAATCCCCTTTCCCTCCAAAGGAGCCCAAAATGGTGAACCACCCCGAAGGCGTACTGGCTGTCGGTGTAAATGTTCGCTGTGGTTCCTGCTGCTAGAATGCAGGCTCATGTCAGGGCAATCAGTTCCGCTGCCTGGGCAGATCGTTGCGTGATGCGGGCTGTCTTGACTACAGTTCGAGCCGTGGTGACTGCATAGGCAGCTGAAGTGGTGCCATCGGGGAGTTTGATGCAAGAACCGTCCACCCACAGCTCTCCGTCAGGGTCAGGAAAAGCCGTGTCTCTGAGGTCAACCCTACTTCTAGTCTGTTCGTCCGTAAGAGTCACGCAGTCATGTACAGGGTGCACATTGGGATCGTTCTCTGGTAAGGGTAACAGAGTTGCTGGGTTCAGTGTGGTGCATCTTTTCAGGGTGATATGGGGTGCAAGCAAAGTCAGCTCGTATCCAGTCAGTCGTGCACTCGTCAGGTGTTGCGTCTTGGTTTGGTTCAGGAGGGTGTCAACTGCATGGGGTACCAGTACCGTGAGGGAATTCGAGAGCACGATCCCCTCACTCTGTTGGATAGAGATAGCAGCGGCAGCTACAGCTCAAAGGCAGGCAGGCAAGGCTCTGGCTACAGGGTCAAGAGTGGCAGAGAAGTAAGCGCACGGTCGTTGCTTTGGGCCAATGGTCTGGGTCAGGACAGATAAAGCGCACCCCTCCCTTTCGTGAGTGTAAAGGGAGAAGGGCTTTGTGTAATCGGGGGTACCTAGGACAGGGGCCGAACAAAGGGCATCTCGTAGTTCCGTGAAGGAGGTTTGACACTCAGGGGTCCAAGGGAGTGGGAAGGGGACATCTTTAGCTAGCAGAGAAAGCAGCGGTTTCACAATGAGGCTAAAGTTTGGTAACCACTGTCGGCAGAAGGAGGTGAGGCCTAGTAGGGAGCGAACCTGTTTCTGAGTCTTAGGGACAGGAGTTTTGAGAATTGTTTGGATCCGGTCGGGAGTGAGTTTCCTTCCGTCTTTGGACAAAAGGTGGCCTAAGTAAGTGACCTGGGATTGGCAGAATTGCAACTTCTTCTTGGAGACCTTGTGGCCATTTTCCGCAAGGAAGTGCAGGAGTTGAATGGTGGCTGTGACTGCTAATCGAGTGGTGTCGGCTGCCAAAAGGATGTCATCGACATATTGCACTAACACCACTCCATCGGGTAACTGGACTTGATCCAGTTGTCTCTTGTGAGGTTCCGTGACAATTTGAACCCGTGTTTTCAACATTGTTGTGAATACATAATTTTGGTATCAGTGAACCGCAAATGATCCATTTAGCATATCCTGGTGTTTTCACTATGCTACGAGCAAGAGCACTCCTGTTACGAGCACATTTCTGATCTACCCATGGCATCCATCTTAGATCACGGAAGCCATTTTGTGTTTCTTGCCCTCACATAGACAATGGACACGCAGTGACCTCTTTCACTTAAGGACACGTAAGCTTTAGCCGGAGATTCACCTTGCTAGTGACACGTGCACCTTAGAACAGAACACGCCATGGCTGCATGACTCGACAGAAACTGCCTCCTCTGCCCGAGGCCAGTCCTGCTATACTGGTTCTCGTGTTCGTTGGCCTGATCATGATTAGGCGGCCGAAGCTGGTAGCCTTGCCCATTTACGACCCACAAACATCTCTTATCCTGCTTTTCTATCTTCTGCACCTGGCTCTGCTCCTTTCCTTCTGGGCCTTTATTAGGGGGAGGTAACGAAATTTACGATGAGGCGGTCCGGCTCTTGAATGTAAAGTTGACATAAGATTATGATGGAACAGTGGGAACCCCTCGTTCGTAATGTTTTGACATCAGATATTGTTGATGATTCCTGTGCAACGCCAAATATTTATTGTTTAGGACACAAAGGTTTAGGAATGTACTGACATGTAAAGAATTTGCCCGAAGCCTAATATTCAGTATATAAGGAGCAACCCTTTTTGTACAAATCAAACAGGCTCCTAGAATCTGCCCGTGTGTAGTTTCTGTGACTTTTGTGTCCCTGCAGTAATAAACCTTTGGTCTTTGACGCCACTATCGAGAAACCCGTGTTTCTGTTTATTTGTGCACCGAGACAGGTAGAACTCCGGGGTCTTCGGGTGTTATCCCTGACACCTCTGGACGGAACCAAAAAGTCCAGAACTCCACTTGAGGGCCTGGCTGTAGATGCTAGGGCTTTCTGTGTAGCCCTGGGGTGCTCGGCAGAACCTATATGAGCGGGCTTTTAGGGTGAAGCCGAAGAGATATCGGCTGTCTGGGTGGATGGGGATGGAAAAGAATGCGTTTTTGAGGTCAATGACAGTGAAGGTGGTGGCAGTAGAAGGAATCAAAGTCAGGATGGTGGTGATGTCTGAGACCACGGGGTACTGGGGTACCACCACTTTGTTGATCGATCGAAGGTCAATGATAAAGCGGTATGCTTTCTCATCTCCCTCTCCTTGTTTCTTGATGATGGGCAAGATAGGGCTGTTGCAAACGTTGCTAACCACTTCCTCTACCACTCCTGCGTCTATCAGTGACTGAATAATCTTTACCAATGCCTTCTCGCCCTCAGGCGATATCCGATATTGTGGAAGTTTTGGGAGTGTTGCGTCTGGTCGGACAGTAATGTGCACTGGGTCAATCATCATGCGCCCTACGTCCGAATCCGTCTTGGCCCACAGATACGGAGGCAGAGTGTCAAGCAGGGATGTGTCAGCGTCAGTGATGGAAAACATGCGTCGGGGAGGGCAATGTCTAAGCAGAATGGGGTTGTCGTAAAGGAAAACTCGAACTCCGTCTTGAGAACATCTAATTGTCGCTCGGAAGTGTTTCAACAAGTCAAGTCCCATAATGGCGTCAGGGCTATTGGAGGAAAGCAAAAACGTGGTGTCAGTGGTGTTGTTTTCTAAGTCGAAGAGGATCGGAGCGGACAAAGGGTTAGTGGAGGGCGTTCCATCGAAACCTGTCGATGTTATAAGTGAGCCAGACAAGGGTGCCCTTGGAATCAGTCGTTTAGATAACGCACTACGTGTTGCGCCAGTGTCTACCAGAAATGGAGACTTTGTACCCAAGTCCTTAGCAGTGACATAAGGGCCTTGCTGGTCAACATAGAGCTCGACTGGATCCCTCCCTTGCCCTTGGCAGTCCTATGCAAAGTCGTGGGCGTCATCGAAGTCAGATTGCTGGCATTGGTTCTGTCTGGGTCGATCAAATGTATTTGGTCTGCCTGATCTGTCGTTAGTCGTGTCATTTGGGGGCCCTCGCTGCTGTCCCCTATTTCTCGGTCCACTTGCTATGTCCTTGGGGTCTTTGTTTCTGATTATTTCCAAAAGAACCGGGCATTGGGATTTCCAATGGCCAGTCCCTTTACAGAAAGCACACTGGTCCTCTCTAATGTCTGTACGTCCAATGTGGGGAGTCAAAGTGCGGTCCTTGGGAGGTGCAGTCTTGGGGACATTCGTCTGATAGTTTCCCCTGTATTGGTCTCGTCCTATAGTCACCCCTTGCAGTTGTGCAATCATCACCCTCTCTTTCAAGTCTTTCTTCTTTTTCTCTGTTGCTCTATCGTTTTCATTTTTCTGATGTTCATAATATTGGGCCATCTGGAGGATAGCCGCGGGTTTGGAGGCTGCCCAACTACTCTCGGTGGCCTGCAGTTTCTGGGAGACCTCTGGTGTCAAACCCTTAACATAATTCTGGACAAACAGATGGTGTCCGGTTGCAGTGGTCATGTCCTGGCCGCTGTAATCGGAGAACACTGTTTCAAACCGGGAAAAGTAATCCAATACATCCTCTTGGGGTTTCTGGCGACAGGCCGTTAGTATCGACCAGTCCACTTTCTTTTCTGGGATTAGGGTTTTTAATTTCTGTACGATTTTATCTGGGAGGTCTAAAATGGGTTTCAAAGGCTTTTGTCCAGGTTCTCGTTGTTTATCAATGCCATCGAGTTGTGACCAGGTATGTCCAAACAGCTCAAGGTGGTCGACTTTCCGGATTTGCTTCCACACATCAGCTGGCAGACATAACCCGAAGAACAAGTCAATGTCAGCCAGGGTCATAATCGTAGAACCTAGGGCTGTACCTAATTCAGTATAGAAGGCAGTGGGGTTTTTACGTAGGTCAGGCAGAGATTTCCGGAATGTCAGAATCTCTTGCCGGTCCCATGGTTGGTAGACCCAGTTGTACACTACCCTTCCTTTTGCATCTTTGTGGTTTGCATCATCATTAGTCCCTTCACCTCGTGGAGGAACCCAGTAAGGGGCAGCCTCTCGTATCGGCATCATAGCGTTAGATTGCTTAGTTTGTGGTTCGGTCGCTACGGATGTCGTGGATTTAGTTCCCGATTCTTGTTCAGTGAGGTGGCGGAAAACCTCAAGCGTACGCATAAGGAGGTCCGTCACATCACACTCGCCCTCATCCCCGATATCGACCTTTCGGTACAGAGTCATTAGGCTCTCGGGACCTTTGTCTCGATATCGGTCCTCGTATGCGTTCAAGACATGGTAACACAGTCGTACGGAGAAATGTCGTCTGTGACTTCCTGTATACGAGTTAAACATATCCGTGATGTACTCTTCATCTTCCTTCCTTTCTACCAGTGTCCTTGCTATCTTGTCAATCCCTGCTCGCTCATCTTTGCTTAGTCTGCTTGTTCTTGCAGAACCAACCCTTCGGGTCTCAGGGTCGCCTAACGTTGTCGTTTGCGTAGTATCTAATACAAGGAGTTCGGCCGGCACAGAGGCCATGGGGGCCGAAGCTGTGGCGCTACTCTTGTTTGTGCCTGAGGGTGGCGGGGTGCTGTGCTAAGGGTTGGGAAGGGGCGTATGGAGGGGGCATGTAGATGATCGGAGAACCTAACAGCAGATCATCGTTGGCTCGCTGTTTCGAGGGTAATTCAGGGTAGAGCGTGTAGGACGTTCTAACCGGACACTGGCTTGATGTTTCCATTTCTAGTTTCTGTTTGGCTTCCTCTCTTTCCTTTATCTCTTCTTCTAGTTTCTGAGCAGCTAGGTGGGCTGCTTTTCGTAGCTCTTTTCCCAACCTACTCTCAGTTCTCTTTTTACGTTTTTCAGTTTCTTTGCGCCACATGCCGAAACTATCAAGCATAGTGGGCGTTGTCTTGTTTTTACCAAGGGCTGTTTCTAGCGCGCTTATTTTATCATCATCGAAGGATCCTATCAGTGGCCACTGACTTTCTCGATCCTTTTTCGTATATTTATGCCACAGCTTGCTATAGGCTATAGCGATCAATCCATGCTTCATGAACATGTCCTTATTAGGGGTGCCTTCCAGTGGAGCCGGATGGTTCATCTCTAATAAGCGGTCCGGGCTAAACAGGCTACCAATCAGTGGGGAGAAGACAGGCATGACGGATTACAATGGGGACAAAAGTCAGCACTACCTATCTTATCACTGCGTGCAAAGACTAGACAGAATATTTCTATTCTACGTTGTTTGCAGGCAGTGAATACCTCATGAACCAATATCGAACAGTCAATGTTCGGTCAATCAAACAATCAGTGGGGAGAATAAGTAGGCCCGCAAAGGTCTGCGTTACCTACCCTTTCACTATCTGCAAAGAGGGAACCTGTTCTTTCCTGTTTGCAGACAGAGAATCTCCAGAAAACAATCCGCGAACAGTAGTTCGGGTTCAAACAATTAATCAGTGGGAGAGAAGGAAATCTCCAGAGAACAATCCACGAACCGTAGTTCGGGTTCAAACAATCAATCAGTGGGGAAGAAAGATAGGCACGACGGATTACAATGGGGACAAAAGTCTGCGTTACCTATCCTTCACTGCTTGCAAAGAGAGAGCCTGTTGTTTCTCCGTTTGCAGACATCGAATCTCCAAACAAATCAACAAAGAGTAATACTAGTATTTTCCAAACAATCAAACAATCATTTCGCAATTCGTCGTGTTTACACGACCTTACCCGGACAGCATGGACAGTTTCTTGTCTTCCGAATCCAGCGCCCGATCGTCCTCTATTCTTCGTATTCCTCGCGGCACTCCTGATGGTTCCCAGTCAGGACCGTAGATCACTCGAGAGAGGTCTGTTCGGAACCAGTGAAGTTCGGATGATGGGCTGTCAGACGAGAGTCTATCGGACAGGTGCACTCCCGATCGTTGCAGTCGTTCACTCTGTCGTCAGGACCTCTCTCACTGGATCCACGAGTCGCTCATGGGCCCCACGTGGGGCGCCAATTGTAGAAAAAGGTACGGGCAGATGACCTTTTTCAGAGTTGCCCGGCGCTAACCGCCTCTTTACTCACTCGAGTTACCAAACAAAGAGGCAGGCGCTGGAGACTGGAAGGCAGGAAACAGAAGTTTTTATTCCGACGGAGCAGAACACATCACATCAGACAACAGGGTATCTTCTCGAGGTGCTCTAACCGCATCTCCGAGGCCTGGCCTCTTATACACGAGTTTATTGTTTTATTACGTTAAACACATCTCTGTCATTACTTTGATGTAAGAAAAGACATCCTCGGAATCCCCGCTTCAGGCCCGTTCCCACACACATTTACAGTTCAAGTCCCCACCCCGGTCACAACAGGTGATGATTATCGCGCAGCTGGACATTCCGCCGATTCACGGAATGTGTGAGGTTGATCGGATCTCATGGGGGGGGGGCTTTGATCAACTCTTGGATCCTTTGATGGGGGAAGCTTCCTACTGTACAGGAGGGGGGGCAATAACAGCATCCGCAGGGCCAGGTGGCGGCCTGGGAACGAGGAAGACAAACGGGCACACAGTAGAAGGGGGTTGTATCAAAGGACCTGGGACCATGAAAGGAATGAAGGGGGGTGTCGCACTGGGAACAGGATGGGATTCCGAGGCAGAGCTGCGCTGAAGAGGGGTTTATGACCCAAGGCATGTGAGAGCGGGGGGGGGTTTTCAGCGTGCGGGGGATGCCTGCGAGGTTAGGAGAGAGAGAGAGACGCGCTGGCTATCAGCGAGGGGCAGGGAGGCCATGGTGCTCAAAATGGCTGCCGCTGACGCGCACGAATGGGCTCAAAAAGGGCAAGATGGCGCCGATAATGTTGACTTTTGCAGCCTAACTTTTAACAGACACAGAGGTGGAGATCACACATCATGAGGATATTGATGATGGAACAGAACAGGCAGAGCCCTATACAGCAGGAGCAGCACCAGCAACAGATGGGAAACTGAGATGGGCAGAGATCACACGCAGCTATTTCTAAGTGAGTAAGGAGACACAGACATGCTTAGTATTTGAAGTACGTAGTTTAATAGTCACTACAGCACTTTACTGATACCGCACCATGGTACTACAATGTCTGTATTCCACACTGGGTGGTCACAGTTTACCTCACCGTGACCTGTCCTGTGAGTTGAGGGCAACATCAAAGTTTGCGCCCACGCACTACAGTGCGGGATGCACGAGGCTGGGTGTCAACAGTTGCAGAGGTGCCTGGGTCAGCAGATAGGCGCCTGCTGCTCCTTTGAATGTCAGGAACAGCCACTCCTACTGGTGGAGTCTTCTGTGTCTTCTGTGTCCCCAACACCTGTGTGTCTCTAGCAGTGGCTGCCTGGTGTGTGAGCAAAAGCTCCATGGCAGAGGTGACTCTCCCTATCCCCCTCGACAAATCCGTGCAGCAGTGCACAATGTCATCCTGCATGGCAACAGAGTGCCGACATAGCAGGGAGGTTGCTGTAGAAAGACGGTTCATAGCTTTGGTCTGTTGCTGCATGCACTGACGATCCCTGCTCCTCTCTGAGTGGTCACTATCTAGTTTTTCGCAGAGAGCACTCATACACTGTGTCATGTCCCTCATTCCCTTTGCTATGGACTGTATGCTCTCTGTCATGGAGCCAATCCCCCGGTCTATGTTGGACATCCTGCTATTTAAAGTGCGCACCTATCTATGAACTGCTAAAATGCCCATTGCTTACAGGCGCTGGACTTTAACTATGGTGGCCTCAAGACCACAGAAAACCCCCTCTCCATCCTGGCCTTTGCCTCTCTCCCGTACCCTTCGGCCTCGTACACCGGCACGCACAGCTCCAGATGAAGTCTGCTGCCCAGCGTTGTCAGCCAGAGGTGGATTTGTGGGTGTGAGACCCTCCACATCTTCCTCATCTGACGTCTCCAGATTCCTGAGAGGGGGCACATCATGCCTCCTTGGCCTTCCCAGCACAGATGACTCTGAGGTTGGTGTGGGGGAAAGTGATGGTGGTTCCAACTGTTGTGACCCAAACAGCAGTGGTGAAAGAGGCTGTGGTGTTGTGGGTCGCTCCGGTGTAGTGGCTGCCTGCTCTGTGGGTGTGTTTTGCAGAACAGTGCTTTGACCTGCTCTTTCGGGTGTTTTCTCACTCCTCTCCGTTGCCGGTGCCCTCTCCTCCCTTTCCTGTGCTGTACTGCGTGATGACTCTCCTGTGGACAGATATGGACATTGGGTCAGTGGTGTTGTTCACCTGTGTGTCATTATTAAATCACATTCCTATCACACAATTGCCTCAGCTTATGTATGTAGTGTGTGGTATGCCTTGCTGATTTTTATGTGGACTGCATTGGTGTATGTTCCTGTGACTACGTCTTCCATGATGCATTGCTGGAAATAGCTAAAACCAGTTCTGGAGTGTGATGCAGACACCTACATTGTGGAAGGGGGTCAGGGAAAAGGGTGGAGATTCATGTCCATGCATCTTATTTTGTTTTTTGCAGCTCTGGCTTAGCTGTCAGCATCCCCGATCCCATGGATACATACTATCTGGCTCCAGGGTGGATTCCACCAGCTGCTCCAGGTCTGTCAGTCTTGGTGCTCTGTTCCTCCCTCCACCTGTGGCTCCGGCTTCTTTCCTCTGTGCTACAGTTTTTTTTGTTAAATGATCCGCAGATCATACCACCTTTTTTCAGGTAATCAATGTCCCTGTGTATGACCCCAATGGCATTGACCTTAGACTGGATCTGCAGCCAGGTGTTCCTTTTGACTGACTCAGCAACATGCAGGGACTGCTTGCCAAAGAGCTGGGTGTGGTGTTTGACGACCTCCTCAACCAACATCTGCAGTTCTGCTGGGCTGAATTTCATTTTCCTCTTGTGCTCAGCTCCATCTTTCTGGCCATCCTGGTCTCCCTTCTGCAGCTCCGCTATGGTCAGGGCAGGCTGCTCCTCTGTCTTTCCTCCAGCTCTCCAAACAGTTCAGTTGCTCTGCACCTGCATGGGTGTGGCCACTTCCAGGTACTGGGGAGGGGTAGTTGCATCTGATTGGTTGGTTCCTCTGTTGCTTTGTTGTGGGTTGTGGTGGGTGTTCCTGATTGGTTGACAGGCTCAATTGGGTTATTCTTGTATTTACCGAATCGGTATTTTCCGAATTGGTATTTACCGAATCGGTAAATACCGATTCGGTAAATACCGATTCGGTATTTCCCATTCATTCTTATGGGCCTGGAGGACCGTAGGGTTGAATGGGTATTACAGAATCGGTATTTACTGAGTCGGTAAATACCGATGAGAAAATCCAAATGTTACCGAATCGTTAATTTTTACCGATTTTTTACCTACATCCCGTTTTCCAATTCTGAAATACCGAATCGGTATGATTCGGTATTTAAGAGTCAGCAAACTGGGATTACCTACATCTGGCCCTTAATGTTCCCTTGCTGTAATGGCACAAACAAGCTACAAAAATAAATATTCAACTGGTAGTCAGTCCGTAGTCATTACTGGTGGCTGCTAATAATTCAAGCATTCCGCCATCAAAGCGTGTTAAGTGAGACGCCCCAAGCACCCGTGAAGTTCCCAGACTTTGGCCCTGAGCAAGCCCTGAAGCAGGACTGAAGGCGCAAGACATACCGGACCGAAACCGTTCAGCGATTCCTGAATTCTTATTCAGATGGAATGTCGTCAGGCAATTCAAAGTGTACTGTCTCTTTTCGGGTGAGGATATTTGTTGGTTTCTCAATGTCTGTAACTTAAATGTCAAAGATGAGAATTAGAGACTGAAATTCACCCAAGAATCATTACAAGCGGCTGAGATTAAGGAACTATTCTGCTCTCCCCTTTTGTGCTGTTTCAACTAATTTTTAACACCGCCAGGACTACTACAATCTTCTATGTAGATTCTTGTGTTTATGCACAACAGGGAGTAACAATCCTCTAAAACAGACAAACTTTTTCTTTGCTTAGATCAAACGTATAACGTGTCTGCTCAGGTCAAATTTAGCATAAGAATACTCAGGTTTTAATATCGACTTCCAAAAATACTATGGCAAATATACTTATTACCAGAATATTCTGATGGTAAGTACAAATAGGTAAATATAGTCTTACTATACTTAACCTTATATCCATGGGCCTTGAAAACATGTATATCAGCAAGAAGGTTACGTGTATGTGGAAGTTACAATCATAAATCCATTTGGTCACATGTATAATAATTGCGTATTTCATGGGAATAGATTTACTCTCTTCGGTGGGTAGTGGGTGTTTGTGTACACTCACAAGCTTGTCAATATGTACGAAATCTGAAACTATCACTCAACCTATTCTCATCTTGAAAATGTTTGGAGATTTACTCCTGTCAAGAGCAGGAGTAAATCAGAATCCAGGACAGGATGGAGTGTTAAGAAAAAGGGTTTCTCCGGTAAGAATACAATATTTTCAATTGGTAGATAATAGGAAAAAAAGGCTAGCATGTGTTTGCACTTGCTCAGAGATTTTTGATTCAGAAAACGTACAGTAAGTAGTACATTAGTGTATGCAAGAGGTCTTCAAACTGGGGCGGTGCTCCCCTGTGTGGGTGGGGGCTGGCGGGGGCGTGGATGGGTTGGCAGGGAGGTGCAAATGGATCTGAAAGTATATGTAAATGAAGATGGCCTGGAAGTATGGCAATGTTTATTTGCTGCATTTCTAGGTTGTCTTACTTTACTTACAGCCCTTGAAGTGAGTGAGAACTTTGATAAGTGTGCTGTGGGGCAGTGGTCATTGGCTGTGCTGGCAGGATCCAAGAGGCTGCTATAAAATACAGTCATTTGCTTTGTATTAGCATTTTGTAATAACATTATAAATTAAGTTTCTTGATGAATTGCTGAAAACAAAAGAAAGGTTAAGTCGTTTTTATTTTTGTCCATTTCAAATCATGTCCTATGTGAGGATGGCTCAAGAATGTATTTAATTGACATCCTGCTAACAGCAAAAGTGACAAAATAATTGCTTGAAAAACCCATTGAATGCCTATGTCTATGTGTCTATGTAGGGATATTTATAAAGCGCAACTGTAACTCCAAGGAGTGTCCTGGTGATGATTGCGTAGAGTGTCGACGGAGGCAAGAATGAGCCAGAAGTATTACAATCACTTAGACAATAATTGACCATATTTAATGTATACCACAAATTGAGATGACACTCAGAGACAAGTCTATCTACACTATTCAGAGAGAATGGATAACAGAGGCTCTTTACGGGCTCACGTCTTCCGGGGCACCATTCTCGGAGTGAGTACAAGTCACAGAAACCAGCTCCGTCGGGTATCCCTCAGCACCCGGCAGCGGAGCTGCTAGACACACAAACCCGTCTTCAGAACATATTGTAACTTTCAATACTTCTTCTATTTGTTATTTGTCCCTAAACAGATTATTAAGCCCGCCGGTCCCCCGAGGATGCCTGCAATAGGGAACCAATAGGTATTTACGGCACTTGTATGCTACAGTCGTGACTTTAACCCAAACGCTTCTTCATGGTTCTCCATGAATTTCCATAAAGGTAAACGATAACAACATACGCATAAGTACACCACCATACGTCATGCCTCCTTATGATCACAAACATAGACACAAGTGCGGTGCGCCCTGATATCCTCTTACACCGTGATAAAAACATATTGGAGCGCACTCTTCCCAACCACTCGCGCTATTGTTACAATGCTAATGTGTGTAGGAACCTGAAGGCGGCCTCACATAGTGCACATGATTAGAAGGGTGTTGCCTCTATGACAATGCAGCGGTCAATAGAGTCAATCGAGGGACGCTATGGAACAAATTAAACTCCTTGGGGATACCATATGCACTTCTCTCTGCACTGATATCTCTGCATCAGAAAACCTGGGTGAGGATTAAAACAAGTGCCACAACAGTATCTGCAAAAATTGCAACAAAAACTGGTCTAAAGCAAGGCTGCGTATTAGCCCCACTACTATTTAATCTTTATACTGCCGATTTGCCTAAAGAATTGGCAGGTGCAACTTTGGTCGCCCAAAAATTAGGTGGCATACGTCTACAGATTATACAATACCCTGATGACATTATTATCATGAACCACACAAAAACTAGTCTACAAAGAGTGTACACTGCCCATAACACATATAATATATAACACAATCTTCTGATGAATGAATCAAAAACCAAAGTCATGATTTTTTGGAAACATAAAAAAAAGAAAAATCTGTCTTGGCGAGCAGGAGTTTGGTTTAACAAAAAGGCAAATCAAGTATCCCATCTCAAACATCTTCAGCCCAAGGGCGCATGGGTCATACACAGTCTGAGGCGCTTGAATCGGCGTTTGCATAGCCCCACAGCCGAGTCAATCTTAAGGGTTCTTTGTGCCAAACTGCTCCGGACCGTGTCTTATCCTGGCTTTCCCTGGCAAAATTGATTCATTTTAATGAATTATCAAATATTGACCTATAAGAAAATATTTTCGGCTCAACAGCATGCAAAGAGGGCGAGGCTGAGACTTGAGCTGGGCCTGGCAAGTGCAGATCTTTACTGTCTGGGAGACTTAATTAAATTCTACATCTACACTCTACGTGCACCAGCTCAATCCATGAAAAAACAATTGCAATCAGTGTTCACGGACGAACTCTCTCCTTGGTACAGACAGCTGTATTTGGCCATTCCAACATTGAATATTGAAATCATCAACTTTTCTAATCCAATTATTTCCCTGTCAATGTGGAACAAAAAGATAAAAAGCCAAATTACTCAAGTGTCATTCGAGAGAGATGTTGCTCGGCTTCCCAAAAAAAAACTCCTTGCAGCTTTGAATGACTCGTATATTAAGGGGAAATCTCAACCATATTTTAACTATTCTCTTCAATTGCAGACTTGCAATAAAATCATTTATATGAGGCTGTTAGCCTTTCCAATTCATGATTTTAACCCGCTGTGGGCTCGGAGGAATAGTCAAATAAAACGTAGGCGCTGCAATTATCCACATGAGTCCTGGTTACATCTGCTATGTTTTTGCGCTCATCTTGTCAATGATCGTCGATGCCTACTAGTCAAAGTTTATCGGGAAAAGTTTCGGAGACATTGAAAGGTAGCATCTGATTTGTGCTTCAGTAATAACTCTGCCGAAGTTCTAGCAAGAGCTGGGAAGTTTGTTCACATTATTTTAACTGCACTGCATAATGCCCAGCATTAAGAAACGGACAAGCTCTATTCCTATTGCATAAATGAACATAGATGAAAGTTAAATCTTCAGTAATAAGCATTGTAACACTTTTGCTATTGTCTTTTATACTATACACTTCTCTTTTGGACCAAACGGCCAATTGTGATATATTGCCGTAAACTTGAAATGCTGCTTTATGGATTTGATATTTATTTTGTATTGCCAGACTTATAAAAGTGTATACAATCGTTTTTATCATTCCTTATATTTAAATCCTTACATTTTATCAAGTATAATTATGATGTTTGTATGTTACGGATTTAATTAACTCTGTATAATAAAGTAAAGTAAAGCCTCTATGACATCCTGCGCAGCTAGCATGCATTGACAACAACAGAGAATTGCCATTGTACATTGTTTATTGATCCGAGAGAATCTTCTGCCAAAAGAGCACCCTGTGGAATCTGGTGTGATCTTTGTTGTTGAATGACATTTGTATTCCCCCATTTAGAATTTTAATTTCATTTTCACCACACAACTGCTATTTCTTTTCGTTCTACAACAGGCATCACTGTGATAGATTTTTGATCATAAGTGTCACCAAAGTGTATAATGCAAACACTGTATTACCATGATTTCTCTTTTGTCTCTTTCTCAACAGTAATAGGTACTAATAGCCGTTTACGACTATAGAGAGTGGTAGGCCAATGACCTACCTTTCAAGGCTGCCAATTTAGCAACCACGCATAACTACAAGTCCTGAAGAAAGCCCCCCCCCGACCCGGCTGGCATTTATATGGGGCTGAAACATGTCGACTAGTCACATGGACAAACAAGTGCGCTAGATCAGTAACTTTATCTTCATGCGCACCACCTTGATTTTACTTTTCCATATTTCCAACGGAATAAAATTTTGGGGAGATTTTGGAGATGTCGGCAATTTTAACTCACCTCACCATAACACTATTTATCGATGACCACTACTGTACTACCAGTTGGTCTACCGCCAAGTAGAGGATACCATACTAAGAAAAACTGATTATGATGAGGTCATGGTAAAAATTAAGTGGACAACAAAGATATACCACCTTACTACCGATGTACATGAATGAAGGTTTTAAAGGCGGCTAACAAACCTGACCCTGGTTAAACAGGTACAAGTGATCCATTTTCTTTTGAATATTGAAGTTACAGGATATACACTTATTTTCTGAGAGACCTAGAGTATAGGAGTTAAAAGGTATACACCTAGGTGCAGGGGCCTGATCATGGAGTCGACTAGGACTATAGGAAAGACCATGCATACCATTTGTGGTGGCTCTGGCATAGTGGCTGGTGCTGGACCCTTCCAGGACACTGACGGGGACAGACTGGCTTTCCTTTGGCACATCGATGCAGCGTCCCTGCTTATATGTATGTGGGAGGCCAGGGAAGCAAGGGCATTTACTCTCAAATCTCGCCATGCTTGCTGTCCTTAAAGAAGAAAAATGGCTGCAGTACAGTAGCTCCTCGTGTTCGCCGAGAAGAGAACCCCTGCTGCTTCCTTCACCCAAGCAGAATTGGTGGGTGTCCCTCACAAACCAGGTCAGTGTCTAATTAGATATATATAGTACAGTTTTCAATAAAAGTTCAGGCACATATGGCAGTAAAGAATATTAGACTACACAAAGGGGGTAACAGTTCCTCTAATGGGAAGATGTGAGGTCGACTGTGTCTTACCTAGGATAAAAGTAATAGAAAAGTCAGTTTGCACAGTAGTCAGAACCAAGGCTGGTTGGTATCTCGAAGGGTAATGTAGGCCCTCAGACACCCTTATGAGTGCCATTTGTCATCATAGGGCATTGCTCCTCGTGTGGGTGGCGCTGCAGCCCCTCCTGGACCCCGCAAGGGGGTTCTTTGGCAGAGTTCTTTTGTAGGAGTAGCTGCAGTTCTGACATTCTGCATAGGATGGGGTAGGTCAAAGACCGAGGAGAAGCCAGGCACTTTACTGCTTCACCTACCGAGCGGAAGCCAACGGGGCCCTCTCCTTCTAATTTAGGGGTTGGGGTCAGGTACTAGAAAAGAAGGTACTTGTCAGCGCCAAGACGCTCTACACCTTTTAGAACAAAGGTCCCACAGGTACATGGACTTTAGGCCCGGCACCTGGTAGTTTCTTCATTCACTTTTTATACACTTTTGGTCTGACAAAGCGCTATTGGATCCTCTATGGACCACCAGAAGCACGAAACATGTTGACCACATTCTCCAATCACTAAAAACACCCTTCCTGTGAGCAGCGGCTAATCATTCGACCGCCCCATATATTTGTTGTACAGGGACGCACCAGGAACTACACCCCTTTTAATTGCCCAACCGGACGCCCGAATAAAGTGTGTTCCGGACTGGTTGGTCATTTTATCCTTCACATACACCTTTTTATTTAGGCCTTCACACCCTCACGCACAACTGCAGCTACACCTACAAAAGAACTCTGCCAAAGAGCCCCCTTAACGGGGCCAGTGAGGGACTGCAGCGCCACCCACAAGAGGAGCAACGCCCTATGATGACAAATGGCACTCGTAAGGGTGTCTGAGGGCACTAGATATGTAAGGAGCAATGCCTACATTACACTTCGAGATACCAACCAACCTTGGTTCTGACTACTGTGCAAACTGACTTTTCTATTACTTCTATCCTAGGTAGCACACAGTCGACTTCCCATCTTCCCATTAGAGGAACTCTTTCCCCCTTTGTGTAGTCAATTTAACTTGTGGGAGCATGTGTAGAAAACCTCACCTTTTCTAAAATTCACCTCCCTGTCACCCCTTTCTTTTTTGTGTGAAGAGTAAAGAATATTCACCTACCACATAAAATCATTGAGTTAACAATTGACTGTACTTACTGAGATGCATAAACATAAATAGTTAGGCCTTTATTACTGAATTTTCAGTAGTGTTGATTCTGGTGGAAACTGTATTTTTCTGCTTGAATCACGAATATAAGTAATTACAGAACCACACAGCACAAGAGAATCTGTGAAGTTTTGTCCTTTCTCAATGTTTTTATAAGTGGTTACAGGAACCTACTGGAAAGTACAATGACTCCAGGTCTTTGTCTCCGCCCCCCATGTCTATTCTGGCACGAGGGTCTGATGAGAATGACTACAGATTGATGCAATAGAGCTTAGTAGTCAGCATGGCTTAGCACATTCAACCCTCACCGCTATCCTCTGGTGCACCCTCGAGGCCAACTCTGCCTTTCATCCTTTCCAAAGGCTATGCATTTAGTATCATCCATTTGGGTAGGAATAACGCCTGATGTTTACACAGCTTCCAAATGACAAAACTGTGGTAGTGAAAACTGTAAGTAAAAAGTTTATTATTTATGGTGCATTGCGCATTTCGGCAGACTCAAATGAGTTCTACAATCATTCCCAAGTAACCTTCATGGTCAAAGCAACACTTTTCAAAATGTTGATTATAGTTGTTTCCATGGTACTTTTTCAGTTTCCTGAAAGCTGCTGGTTGAATGTCATGACATGAAGGGCACACATATATGTTTTTTGATTGATAGGCTTTATTTCGATATAAAAATATCATAAAAGCTTGTACAACAATTATAAAACACAATATTTATAACAATCATTTCATATATATACAAAGAGAGAAAAAGGGAAGAAATTGTTAAAAGCAGTTTAAGACAAGAATTATATCGACAAGGAAAGCCTTCTTACATGAATCAACCATGACCACTTTAAAAATTTTGACACAGCACAAACAATCAGAGTGGATGTGTCAGACATTAAAATACTTAATGCCACTTTGTGCTGGCGGGTACCTAAGAGTCTAGATAGGGATTTAAGCCAGCGCCTCCAAGGTGCACAATAGTCCGAACATTCAAAAAGAATGTGGGCTACCGACTCTACTCGAGTGGAAAAACGTGCACAGTAGGGGGAATGCTGGAAAGAGGATTTCCAGCGGGCAACTAATTTGCCTACTGGTAGAGTTCCCACTCTGAATTTAAAGTACAAGGCACGGTCAAAAGGGATTGAAATCATATCTAAGTAAGGTTCATATGCCACCACATCTTTAATCCTTACGAAGGCTACAGTGGAATTGCAATGACGTGGATCTAATTGTAATTTAGAAGAGACCCAATTCCAATACAATTTCTTAATCGTGGCTTTAGGTGGGGCAGTTCTCTGGGCCCATGCATCACCCAGCCCTAACTCCACTAATTGCCATTTAACATCCCTCAACCATTTAATCCTGGACCAGCCTTCCATGGCCATAACCTCTGATAGCGCTTCTGCATAGGAGGCTAGTTCGGGCACCCGCCACAACCGCGCCCACAGAAGCAAGGGGCGGAGTAGCGCTTGGTCCTTAATCGATCTGCAACCTAGATCCAATAACACGGGTACTGTAGGAGTACTCAACGGGAGAGCCATCAGATCTTTCAAAAATTTGCTCTCCGATTTTGCTAATACGTCCAGGTTGCAAGTACCCCACAACTCCGCCCCGTAAAGGGCAGCACTAACCCCTCTAGCTTTATATATCTCCATGACTGGGGCTATGGGTTTACTTGTGGAGGAACGTTGTTCCTTAAGTAGTACTCCCCCCACCCTTTTATGACTGAGAAGCATTTTTTGGATATGTGGGTTCCAACTAACTGTGTCATTAAGGCGGATACCCAAATAGTCGAACTCGGATACCCTCTCTAATGGAACAGAATTCAATACCGGAGGTCGCCCAGGTTTTTTAGGAGGATTCATAATCAAATACATAGTTTTGTCCGTGCTGATTACCAATCCTCTCAATAAACAGAACTCCTGAAAAGTATTAAGAAGGCTTTGGAGGCCCATAGGGGACTTTGAGATAAGTATGGTGTCGTCTGCAAAAAGCAGTGTTGGGATCCGTTTGCCTGCCAGGGAAGGAGCATCCGAGGGATTCCTTAACAAATGCTCAACCACTCCGTTCACATAAAGAGAGAACAGAGTGGGAGCTAGCACACATCCCTGACGGACACCCCTTCCCACAGGAATCCTAACAGTGTTTTCTCCATTCGTGCCCCATCGCACCTGGGCAAAATTGCCCGCATGTAATCTCACGAGGAGGGATAGGATATACGGAGGCAACCCCTATTCCAACCAAACCTTCCATAACTCCTCCTTTGGTTCCAGGTCAAAGGCAGTCTTAAGGTCTATAAAGGCCAGGTACAGATTGCCTTTGCCCAGCACCACCACCTTCCAGTACAAGAGAGCCAGTCTGAAGGCCTGTTCAATAGTCTTGGTCCCAGAGCGAAATCCAGCTTGGAAGTCCGACAGGACGTTATTGTCGTCCGCCCACTGGAGCACCCTTCCCAAAATCACCTTCCCAGCCACTTTTTGGGTTGAGTCGGTGAGACTTATTGGCTGGATTACCCCAACACCCCTTTTTAAATATTGGGACAACCTCAGCCCCCTTCCAAGAGTCAGGTACAGGCGCACTGCTATTAATAGCGTTGAGCAATGTTGAAACCAGCTTCCCCCACTCCTTGGGGTTAGCCCTTAGCAAGTCACCCGGAATCCCATCAGGCCCTGCTACTTTTAGAGGCACCAATGATTCAATTACACCCTCCACCTCTCTAGCAGTAAAGGGAACATCTTCAGTATCCCCTGAACAATAAGCCAAAGCAAAGGTGGTATGGGGAGCCACCTCAGTGGGGGTATAAAAGGACGAGAAGTGGTTGAACCAATTCTGGGCAGGGATGTTGCACGTTATCAGAGTACTGACCGTCCTGTCCCTAGATCTTATAAGATTCCAGAAGCTTCTGGCATCCCTGCCCGTACTTACTTCCATGAGATCTGCCCAGAACCTATCCTCCCATTCTCTCTTTGCGGCGATAGTAGTCTGGGAGTACTCTTTCCTAGCCAGTCTAATTGCAGCCAGGGATTTGCTTTTAACTGCACCTATCAGGGCATATTTCTTCTCCCTGTATTTTTTTGTATACCAGCCCAGCGGCTTAGGCAATTACTTGCACTTGCCAGTTCGGGAGGTCTTACTTGGGAGAATGAAAAAGTCGCTCAAGGCCTTAGCTGTGTCACAGAAAAGCGCTGTGACTTCCCCAGACAGAGGAGTCAACAAGTCCAATTTAGACAGAGCTGTGTCTAGGAGTGCCCCAATAACTAGCATTTTCTCTTCGTCTATGGTAAACTTAATCCATTTCAAGCGTCTACCGTAATTGGAAGGATATACTTCCTGAGGGTTAGGTGCTAAGTGAGACAAATGCACCCCCTGATTCCCAGTCCACAAGGGGCGGAGGGCAAGAGAGAGGAGGTTGTGATCACTCTCAACTGAAGGAATTACCTCCATGTCCTGCAAGAAACTCCAAAGTTTAATGTCAAGAAGAATATAATCTATCCTAGACATATGGTTAGCCCTGTTATAGGTATGGGCTCCAGAAGGATCTGACATCGTCCTCCCGTTAACAGCCTTAAGACCAAATTCGCTATTTAAGGAGTTAATTTGAACCACCACTTGTGACCACCTCCTAATAGGAGCTATAGTTAGGACTGGTATCCCTCTCCTAATATCTACAGCAGCGGTTCCCAAGGTGTCCTCCAGCGCAAGGGGCTCAAACGTACAGTTTAGGTCCCCCGCGACCAGGACATGAGAACTAGTGGGACGCTGCCTAAGCAAAGTTTCCAACCCTGATACTATAGGTGACTGCGAGCCTCCATTCGTGCCCCTGGCATAGATATTAAAAATGTCCAAGGTCAGCCCTCTCCGTGGTCCCTTAATGGTATACTCAGTAGATCAGGTGAATTTGACACATACTGAGTAACTTGGCAGCCAAGTGAAATAGCAACCCATATTAGGAGGTCTCCTGAGGGGCGGCCCTTCCCCGAAAGGGGGGAGACTGCTGGTACAAAAAAGGATGAATAACCTACTTAGTGGCAAGGCTCCCTACTCCAAGTTTCTTGAAAGATGCAAATAGAGTAGCCCTCCACAAGGGTATTCCAATCAGGTACAGCCAGCTTCCTCAAAATGCCCTCAACATTCCAGCTGAGAATTCTTAAGTCTAAACCCCCCACATCATGCTCCCTGAGGGGTTGCATTGCTGAATTCCCCTTCCCTCTCATGAGATGTCCAAGGTACACTTTCTCCTTGTTGAATCCCAACAACCAGGTTAAAATCCTGAACTAGGGGACTAGGTACAACTGGTGGAAGTGGCGGACTAACGTTAAATGGGCCTGAGGCATGAGGCTCTAACACAAGTCCTGGGCTCAGAAGCAGGGGAACCACTCCAGGGAAAATGTCGTTTCAGTATCCTGGCATCCTCTCGTGTGGCCCTGACCAAACAACTGTCTGATATGGCAAGGGGATGAAATGATTCTCACGAGGGGTAAGATTGTGTCTCCAACCTCCACCCCAATTAATAGAAGTAGGTCAAATCTACTACCCCAATGCCTGCACCACTAGGCCCCGGATTCTGGTTGCAGATTGCTTGGGCAACCCTAACATCCTTAAAATTAACCACCACACAGTCTCCCCCAAATTGCTTGTGCCAATAGCCTACCCACTCTACCCTTCTGACACCTAGGATTACACCATCTAATTCTCTAGGGAGAGGTCTGTTTGTCCTTAGCCAGTGCATGGTTTTGTTTTTTAGCATATATGTATATATAGATATATATATATGTAATATTATGACTGAAGGAAAGTATATAAAGTTTTAATAGAAATAACTTAAGTTATATGTGCTTTAATGATTGGTTGTGTGTGTGTGAGAGGTATAGAAAGTGACAACAGATCCATCTTCCTACATTACACATTCACACGCACTCACCTCCATCCTTTCCTTCTGTTCTCCAGAGGGGGCGATGCATATTTCATCCCTGGAGGAAGAAACACACGACGATGTTGATAAGAAGAAAAGCAGAGGACGTTCAGCTTGGTCTGTCAGTCTGAGGACACACAACACAAACCCCAGCAGATACTCTTGAGTAGTAATGTGTGATACAATACAAATACGCGGAGGGGGTTAAAGTGCTGTGCTGTAAGATACACTCAGCGGCGTATGTAACCTGGCACCACCAGTGCTGGTACACGGTTACTGCTGCTCGTGACTGCCAACCAATGAATTAAGATCACCTCACACGAAAAGAGAGAGGCCCCTCTGAACCAAGGGTACAGGGTCACTAGAATCAAACAAAAATCAAACTCCCCAGATTATTTGACTGCTGTGGGCACCTTTCACCCCATGGAGGCAGGATAACATTACACCTTCAGCCCTCCGCTCAGACAGGGAAAATCTGGCCATCATACCAAGAGTGAGGAAGGCACGCACTGGAGGCCGCCGGTTCTCGCTGAATGCATCAAACAAATGGAACGCCCTTCCTAGAGATCTCCGGATGGAACCCGTTCACCTTACATTCAGAAAAGCTCTCAAAACCTTTCTCTTCCCTACCACCCCCTGAATCCGTTCCCTCTTGAGTTCACTATGTTCAGGTCATTTTCAGCGCTGGGACGCTCCAGGGCAGCCATGCGCTCTACAAATCTAAATCTAATCTAATCTAATGGAGGCAGGATAACATCACACCTTTCACCCTATGGAGGCAGGATAATATCACACCTTTCACCCTATGGAGGTAGGATAATCCCACGTCTTTCACTCTATGGAGGCAGGATAACATCACACCTTTCACCCTATGGAGGCAGGATAACAGCACATCTTTCACCCCATGGAGGCAGGATAACAACACACCTTTCACCCTATGGAGGTAGGATACTCCTACACCTTTCACCCCATGTAGGCAGGATAACATCACACCTTTCACCGTATGGAGGTAGGATAACATCACATCTTTCACCCTATGGAGGTAGGATAATCCCACACCTTTCACCCTATGGAGGCAGGATAACATCACACCTTTCACCGTATGGAGGTAGGATAACATCACATCTTTCACCCCATGGAGGCAGGATAACATCACAACTTTCACCCTATGGAGGTAGAATAATCCCACACCTTTCACCCCATGGAGGCAGGATAACAACACACCTTTCACCCTATGGAGCGAGGATAACCTCACCATTCACCACCTCATGGACGCAGGATAACATTACACCTTTCACCCTAATGGAGACAGGATAACCTCACACCTTTCACCCCATGAAGGCAGGATAACATCAGACTTTTCACCCTAATGGAGTTTTAGGATCCCAGTGAATTTTCCTGATTCATGCCCTTATATAGGTACAATTCACATTGCCCTAATATAGGCATAGAAATCATCCCTCATTTAGACATAGCCCATGCAGACCAAATACAGGCATGGCTACATCCACCCATGCCAAACCTTCACAGCGATTTCTAGGAAAATTGGCTTAAGCAGTCAGGGACCTACCCTTGATTGAAAATTGATTTGTCCAAGAACTCATGTACTTTACAAAGAACTACTATACCCTCGGGGTTTATTTATTTATTTATTATAGAGTTTTGTACAGCGCGAACAAGACCTATGGGTATCAGAGCGCTTCACAGTATGAGGTCTGTTATAGTTCACATAGATAGTAACATTTTTTTAAAATAATCCATAAATGAGGTAGATACTTGTGTGAAATACTGAGGTAGAACCTTATATGCCATTGTGTGTTGGGAGTATATACAAATCTACATAGCATGGGCATCTACATTAAGAGTTAGCATAGTAAATAGGATGTATAGCATATGGGTCACTCGTTGAGTAACTATGAGGTAGGTAGTTATAATACATATCGGAGGTAGATTAGATAAATATGGGTATACATAATAGCAGGATGTACTAGGAGGATAAAACCTATGTGTATAAGTATCAGCAATAGGTACTAGTAAGGATACAGCTAGGTCTCGGGAGAGACTCCTGATCCGAGTCTGTGTTCTGCATTATCTTTGGTCAAGTCAGCATCTTTCCCTTATAGTCACGTTGATCCTGTGAATTAGGATGAACAATAGTTCCAATCAGTGGTCATCATCCTCTACTATGTAGGTATTTACTCATCAAGATGCTTTTCACTTCCTTCTTAATTGTTCCTGTATTCCGAATTTTCCTAATGTTTGGAGGTAATGAGTTCCAGATTCTGGGGGCTGCGCCCGAGAATGCTCGATCGAACGTTTTCTTTCCTGAATTTATTATGCCCAAATTTACATCAAACTAGACACCTTTAAGGTATAAATATGCCTTCACTTGCTCTAGCAAGACACAGTGGTTCAGAGCAGTTCAACTATCTACTTGCCCAACGCAGCTCGCTACAGCACGTGCCGAAGGAAGCCAACCCTCCAGCTTATACACTGATCAAGTGGCTGCATTTCTCTCGGCGAGAATCCAGCTCCAGTTTTCCAAGCTCCCCTTGTGGGGTGTTGGGAAATCGAGTGCCGAGACTGAGATACCAGACCTCCTTCATTGTAAACTAGAGGTATGGAGATGATTAGAACCTAAAGAAACCTTGGATAGATTCTTCGCAAAGAAAAACAAAACCTATGCTACACCACGTGCGTGCTAAACTTAAACTAAAACTAAACCTATGCTACACCCCGCGTGCTAGACTTAGGTTAGGTACATTGGGGTAGGCGTATTTTAGAAGCACTAGTTGAGTACTTTTAGCCGTTGTTATTTATGTATGTATTTATATATGGTTTAGAAACCATACAATGCTCTTACAGTATTATTTTATAATATTGTTCTCGCTGTTCGCATAATACTTTGCAGTCTGCAGTCTGCATTACGATTGTAGCAGTTCACTTTACTTGCATGAGAAAGAAAACTGTTCAATAAAACCTTTTATTGAAAAACGCCAGTCTCTCTATTTCTCTGCACCTCTGTAGAAACGTAGCATGCACGAGTGGCTGAGTGAAATACTTATCTATTGTTTCCGCGACTCTAGAGATACATTTCTTATTCTTGGGAAACAAAGTTGTCATGTTTATGCGGTTGTCAGAAACTAATCGCTTCTTGTGAATTCGAGAAAGTTTCTAGTGACCTCTGAGCTAGCTGGCATTCACTATTAAGTTTAATATATTCGATGGAGACCTAGTCGACCTCAGTCTTACGTCTAATCTATAGGATACATTATTCCAATGCGCAGAGCCTATTGGGAATAGGGGAGCTACACTACATGGCGCCCAACGTTTGGTAAGGCACTAATTTAACGCTAAATACTAAAGTAACTCAGTAGTGCTTTTCTCAGAGACCCCTTTTTCCCCGATAAAATACTCCAATAGACGTCTGGAGTGGGTAAAAGGATAAAATATCCACCATAACTAAGTAGGACGAAAATTCTATGTATTCGTTTTTAGTGTGTTCAACGTTGGGGGATACAGTGTTCCCAAATATTGTGCACCTTATCTTTGTTTCCTTGAAACTTGCTCTGCAACTTTCATTAAAGAATGTCGAATAATGGCAAAAGCACCGGGAACAGTCGAGCTACAGGCAATACTACCATACCAGGCTTAGACATTACTGGTTTCCAACAAGATGACCCAGATGCTATAATCATCCCAGAACATTTAAGGAAAGCCATCACTATAAAATTTATAACAAATGTAATGTATGTAAAGCGCACTGTTATCCCATCACTCGGGGCATCCTAGCGCTGTATACCGCTGGGAAACCCGTCCTGGCTTTCCCTGTGAGAGGGCACCCCCAAGGTGAAGCCAGGCATTCCCGGTGCTGCTAGGGCCTTTGTGGAAATTAAGCAAGCTATAACCCAGAAATGCAGAGTGGTACCCATGGTTAGCAAGGCACCTAGGCGAGAATTATCGAGTCCGCGGACATTGACCCAAGACCCTGCCGCGTCGGGAATTGAACCCTGGTCCCGGGCCGACCTCTGCTTCAGGGTCTGCCGCTTTTAACCAGTGAACCACACTTCTCCACAAATGGCCTATCATCAAGAGATGGTAGGGTAATTTTTGTTATTGAGGCACACGAATATCGGCAGACATAGGTATTCTATTCATGAATTATCTTCCTTGAAGCAAATTCAGTAACACATGAGTTTCACTTCTACAAAGTAGAGGAACATCCAATGGAATACATTCCTTTCAAGGATATTGAAATTACACTAACTTACCAAGAGCAGGCGCTCTGGTTTAAAGGCGCCCTACGGCATCAAAATCACATTACCAGGCTCAGTCCACTAGGTAGACCAGGAGCAACATGGCCGGTACTAGCCAGCTATACACCACACCCTGACATTGAAGACATGACAGGTGCGGAACTATTAGTTTAACCACAACAACTAATCAAAACACATAGACAATTGGTTCAATATGTAATGCGGACTCTAACAGACCAACCTACTATAAGGATTCCACAACACACTCCTTACCAGGGGAACACAAATAAAATTACACCACAGGCTATACAATTAATCATTGGTAAATTACCAGAAAAAAGGGAACAAATTCCATTCTGGATAGGTCAAAAAATTACTCAAATAGAGGCAGTATTTCCTGATACTACCCCTCATGAGAAATACAGGATTTTAACAATCTAATTACCAATGGGGATCGCACCACTCCAGGAGGACTGCAACGCTTGGGGTACAGTCTTTGCTGCAATTTACACAAAAACACATGGTGTTCCGTCTATGGCGGTAATACCAGACGTCCTGAAACCGATTCAAAATGAATACAGGGCAGAACCTGCTTTAAATCTAGGTATGAAATTACTGAAAGATTTCAAACAGGTCTCAACAATAATATTAGCTAATATTAAAGGTGAAGCAGTATCCGTGGCGATCCACCAAAAGTTCAGAGAATTTGATGTAACTTAGCAACCTCAAGAACTAGTTAGAATAATAGAAACATCCTATGAAGAACTAGGTAGAGACAGTTTGGGTGGTAAACCAGTAAAACCCCAGCTGACAAAGTCCTGAAAAGGTTTTTATTAAAAACACTCTCACTATTCCTAAAAAGAAGTGGGAGAGCACTACAAAAACTTCTAAAGAGAAGCATTCTCAATCCTGAGGTAGGTCTCCTCAAAAGGAGCCCTCTGAAAGGAGGTATTACCTCAGGAATAGGGATAATTTGAGAAAACCTGATAGATATCAAGATACTGATACACATTTGTCTTGTACCTTTCAGACTTCATTACAGAAATCGGAAAGAAGAGGACGATCAGAACACAAGGAAGAACGTGTGAAGTCCAAAGACGATCCGCATGTACCAAAAAATAAGAAAATCCAATTCACCAAAAAGAAGGTAGCAGGTCTAAAAATCAGACATGCCGAGGATCTTGAGAACACAAATCAAGACCAGGGAGTGGGCTCAGACAATGTTGGACAGCGCAGCTGAAGTAACTTTAGCTCGCAAGATCTTGAAGGATCATCTGGAGACAGTGGACTTGAATGAGTACATCCAAGTTGAAATTGCTGACACCAGGGTTAGTGTCCCACACAAGTTGTGTAAATCAACACTCCGGATGGAGGGGGATATAACTTGAAAAATTGGAGCACTCTTTTGGGAGAAGCTCTCTAAGGGTTGATATTCTTCTAGCTGAACAGGACTGGCCACCTGAATTTGTCAGGGAGTGCCCATATGGCAAAGACATCATAATGACAGCCTTCTCCAACCATACTCCAATTCATAAAAAATACACATATGCCAGGAAATGGGAAGTCGCCCAGGCACCTGCATTATATAACAAGCATGAAAAATGCAACAGGTCTCGTCTTCATTGAAGTTAAAGCAATTCTGTTTGTAATTAGTAGGCTTTTCAGCTTTGCTTTTATTAGTGTTTTTCAAACTTTCATGTACATAACATACGAATGTATGCATGCATTCATATTTGTATTTATATAGATATGCAGATGTATATATATATATATATATATATATATATATATATATATATATCAGGAATACCGCTTTCGTATTGCGCTGCAACGAGTCTCGCCAGCCAACAAATGAAACTCGGACACGGACCAAATGAGCTCTTGCTTTTCCTTTTATTGCAGAGGTACTGTCAAAGACGTTTAGGCTCAACGGAGCCTTGTTCACATAACAACGTTTTGATAGTAGGACAGCCCTTTTAAAGTGCTAGTGACGATAAATAATGTGTATCACCTGTGAATATCATTAGCATGGACATGGAAGATATACTTCTAGCTACTATATATATATATATGTACATACATATATACATACATACATATATATATATATATATATTGCACACAAACCTTCTTGGCAGAAGGATTAACGGGACGAACTCTCGTATTTAAGAAGTTTTACTCTTTTTTATTCAATTTTTAGCCTTCAGATAGCGTTATGCAGCAAAAGACAAACACTGATCAATGCGTTTCGGGAGCCAATATATATATATCAAAGCTCCCAAATGCCCCCAGGAAAGGACGCACGCGACCAACAGCTTGCTGAAAAGCATTTATTAGGGTAAGGTAGAGTTCCGCATTCCGATAAAATTACAGCTCTCATGTCGAAAGTTAACAGCTTTATGCGTTTCTGTGCTATTGCTCTCTTCAGAGGCTCGACAAGAAGTTCGTGCTATTGACACACCCACACAAGTTAATTAATCGCCCTCAGATGGTTTACATCATAGTGTTCAACGCAGTGCCTGTTGGGCCTTGCGGTCTGTGTCAGCAATTTCTCCATTGATGGATGCACGATAATAAAAATTAAACTGTTCACATTCAAAGCCCTCAGATGGGCCTCGGAAAAACGTATCAATCCAAAATCCCATCAGATGCTGGTTCCTTTGCGAGGCTCAGAAGAATTGCGGGCCCCAGGACCCCCAGTCATCACGGGGTGGTGCAATCCTTCGCGGTTGGGCTGCGGCGTTTAACATCAAAGCTCCCAAATGTCCCCAGGCAAGGACGCACGCGACCAACAGCTTGCTGAAAAGCATTTAGTAGGATAAGGTAGAGTTCCGCATTCCGATAAAATTACAGCTCTCATGTCGAAAGTTAAAAGCCTGACGCGTTTCTGAGCTACTGCTCTCTTCAGAGGCTCGACAAGAAGTCTGTGCTGTTTGACACACCCACACAAGTTAATTAATCGCCCTCAGATGGGTTACATCATAGTGTTCAACGCAGTGCCTGTTGAGCCTTTTGGTCTGTGTCAGCAATTACTCCATTGATGGATGCACGATAATAAAAATTTAACTGTTCACATTCAAAGCCCTCAGATGGGCCTCAGAAAAACGTATCAATCCAAAATCCCATCAGCTGCTGGTTCCTTTGCGAGGCTCAGAAGAATTGCGGGCCCCAGGACCCCCAGTCATCACGGGGTGGTGCAATCCTTCGCGGCTGGGCTGCCGCGTTTAACATCAAAGCTCCCAAATGCCCCCAGGCAAGGACGCACGCGACCAACAGCTTGCTGAAAAGCATTTATTAGGGTAAGGTAGAGTTCCACATTCCGATAAAACTACAGCTCTCATGTTGAAAGTTAAAAGCCTGCTGATTGGCTGTCAATACTCCAAACCAGGAAGTATTGGCAGCCATGTTGTTTGTCGGAAGAGCAGAGTCACAAGAAAAGAGTAAAACAAAGTTGAGAAATAAGGAAAGGGGGCAGGGTAGAAACATTCTGAGCCTACAGTCTTGGTCAGGGGGTGGTACATGGATCTTTAGGGTCAATATTTATTTAAATAAAAAAAATGGCGCAGTACTCGTGCAGTACTTGTACGCGGTGGAAAAGGTGAAAAAAAAGTAGAAGTCAGTTTTATTCACTAGGTCCCGGGGAGGTAAATTACGGGGGCAATTTTTCTGCATAATGGGGGCTTGTAAGGTGCCCCGAGCACTGGGGAACGGCACTCCTCTGGTTTTATTTTGAAGTATGCGAGGGGGGGTTACGGTCCTACTCCCTGCAGTCTCCGTGAGCGGCACCCCTCGGGTCTTTTTAAAAAATATATATGTTTTGAGCTCTCTCTCTCTGTCCCCATACACGTCGCGGGGAACGCCACATGTCTGGGGCAGTGATATGTAAAATGACCTTCTAGCTCCGGGTATCTGCATTGTCTGGAGTTTTTTATTAATGTTGGGAGGGTGGGCTTGATAATACATCCTTCTTACGTCCCATAGAAGCCTTTGTTCTTGTGCTATCATGGGGTTCTATGGGAAATAACAAGGCTGTATTATGAAGCTCATTATCGCCGTTTTATCAGCAGTTTCTTGCCAATAAAATGGCGATAATTTTAACACCGGTCCTTGATAATATGAACCTAAGTTTACTAGTCCAAAAAAAGCAATGGTCCATATTATCAACAAAAGGCGATACATTATCGTCCCATTTATTGGCAGGAAACTGCCGATAAAGCGGAGATAATGGGCTTGATAATATGTACTTGTGAATACCCATAGCAGCCTAGGTTAGGATCAGAACCTGGGCTGCTATGGGAAGTTACAAGGGCCTATTATCAAGCACATTATCACCGCTTTATCGGTAGTTTCCTGTCGATAAAAGCGGTTATAGTGTATCGCCTTTCGAATGTAAAGCTTTCCTTTTTTTGGTGTATCAGTTGTATTCTCTTCGCATGCTCAGCGTCGTTTCAAAGCCCACGTTTTCTTTTTCTTCAAGTTCAACAAGGAAACCTTTCTTTATATCAGTTAGTAAATTCATCGCTTTCTTTTCCCGGTTCGTGTGATTCATCCGGTGCTGAATTTTAACACCGGTCCTTGATAATATGCGTCTAAGTTTATTGGTAAAAAAAAAGAGCAATGGTCCATATTATCAACAAAAGGCGATACATTATTGTCGCATTTATTGGCAGGAAACTGCAGATAAAGCGGAGTTAATAGGCTTGATAATATGTACTTGTGAATAACCATAGCAGCCTAGGTTAGGTTCAGAACCTGGGCTGCTATGGGAAGTTACAAGGGCCTATTATCAAGCACATTATCCCCGCTCTATCGGCAGTTTCCTGTTGATAAAAGCGGCGATAATGTATCGCTTTTTGTATATAAAGCTTTCCTTTTTTTTTGGTGTAGTAGTTGTACTCTCTTCGCATGAACAGCGTCGTTTCGAAGTTCACGTTTTTTTCATCAAGTTCAACGAGCAAACCTTTCATTTAGTAAATCTGTTGCTTTCTTTTCCCGGTTCGTGTGAGTCATCCGGTGCTGTCCTTTTGTACGGTATTAATAGTCATATTTTTATATAATTATTTGAAAGGTAGTGTCGAGGCGCCAAACGTTGATTACATACTCCGTCCACCCCCATTTTAGTAGTTTCTGACCGTTGTATTTATTATATCAGTTAGTTAGAACTCAGTAGTTTTCAATCCTAGTCTTGAATATCTTACTATAGTATTTCAACATTATTTTTGTTGTGGACCGTCATACCCCTCCCCCACAAAATAAAAGAAGTATGTAGTTTTTTCTATTAACTTTTATTAAACAATAAATATAAACAAAACTCAATTATAACTATATTAGAACTGGCAAAATAAGTTAAACAATATTATAAAGAAATTGTGAAATGGATTTCAAAAGGTGTCCGATTGGTAACCTGCAAAAGAAAAAAGAAAATTAGAGTTTAGAATTATGTAGATGTGAGTAAATGAGCTGAAGCATTACAAGTTGTGGTAATCTACAGTTTTACATGTGCAGTGTGACTCGTACATTCCAGTTCTGTTATAGTACCTATATCGAAGTGCCTACTGCGTTACTGACACCCGTTATGGCTACTTATTTCTAATGCATTCATATGAAGGATTTGTAGATGTAGGCCTGTGTGCTTACCGTTGTATAAAGCTTGCTGCCAAACACTGCAGGCACTGGGATGGACAACTTCAGGTGGGCTGATTTTCTAGACGTCCAAGCAGACAGCAGTGTCTAAGTTTAGGAGAGGTAGAGAAATTATGTTACAGAGAGTGAGAGAGAGAGAAAACAACATTAAAACTGTCGCAGAGTCTGGAGTTGAGATTTTTTGCTGAACCAGACGTAGATTTACTAGCTCTTTGCATCACTTTACCCATGTTAAAAGTGACTCAAAAGTGGCGTAATAAGGTTGATGATCTGTTTGTCAGACTGTTGTAACCTATCTGTTGTCACTGCTCGGAGGTAATTATACATTTTACAGAGAAGCTGATGTACACTACGCACTCTGGGAATTAATATCAAGCCTGGGCGACAAAAATTATTGCCACTTTATCGGCAGGAAAGTGTTGCTAAAGTGGCGATAATGGGTTTGATAATATGCTCTATGGAATTCCAATCGAAGCTCATGTTAGATGTCCTTCATAGCTAACATGAGCTTTGATTGGAATTCCATAAAGCATATTATCAAACCTATAATGGCAACTTTAGCGGCAGTTTGCTGCCGATAAAGTGGCGATAATTTTGTCGCCAAGGGTTGATAATATGGCCCTCTCTCGTTTCAGAAATAAAGCTAACACTACAGATTTACGAGTGCAGTGTACCTGGTACATTTTACTTGTTATAGTGCCGCGTTCAAGTGGTGTCTATATGGAAGTGCCTACTACGTTACTGACGCCCGTTATGCCAAATTATTTCTAATGTATTCCTATGAAGTATTTATATATCTAGGCCTCTGTGCTTACCGTTGTGTAAACTTTGCGCCAAACACATTAGGAAGTGGAGTTGACAACTTTAGTTGAGAAGATCTTCTACACATCGAAGCAGACAGCAGTGTCTAAGTTTAAAAGAGAAAGAGAAATGATGTCACAGAGAGTGAGAGAGAGAGAAAACAACATCAAAACTGTTCCGCAGAGTCTGGAGTTGAGATTTTTTGTTGAACCAGACGTAGATTTACTAGTTCGTTGCGACACTTTACCTATGTTAAAAGTGACTCAAAAGTGGCTAATAAGGTTGATGATCTGTTTGTCAGACTGTTGTAAGCTATCTGTTGTCACTGCTCAGAGGTAATTATACATTTTACAGAGAAGCTGCTTTACACTACACACTCTGGGTATTAATATCAAGCTTGGATGACCAAAATGATTGCCACTTTATCGGCAGGAAAGTGTCGCTAAAGTGGCGATAATGGGTTTGATAATATGTTCTATGGAATTCCATTCGGAGCTCATGTCAGATGTCCTTCACATCTAACATGAGCTTCGATTGGAATTCCATAGAGTATATTATCAAACCCATTATCGCCACTTTCCGGATGATAAAGTGGCGATAATTCTGTTGCCAAGGTTTTATACTATGGCCCTCTCTCCTTTCATAAATGAAAGTTACACTTTAGTTTAACGAGTGCAGTGTACCTGGTACATTTTACTTGTTATAGTGCCGCGTTCAAGTGGTGTCTATATGGAAGTGCCTACTGCATTACGGACGCCTGTTATGGCAACTTATTGCTATGAAGGCATTGGAGAGCTAGGCTGCTGTGCTTACCTTGTATAAAGAGTGAGGCCTCCGGAGTTCACCACTCCACTTGAACTCTGCTTCTATACGTCAAAGTATATTCAATAAATTGCAGAGAATTCCATTGCTTTTGCTCGATAGGCCGTAGTTGCTTCTGAACGATGTTTGGTGAAGAAAACAAAAGGAGATTTTGATTAGTCATTGAAACTGAGTTGCGTAACTACTATCAACAGTGAATTTTAATGTGGGTTCTTAATATTCCATAGTTAAGACTGTTGCAGCTCCAGCAAACAAAGGAAGATCAATAAGTCAATAAAGGCCTAGAACGGCGTTGTAACGCAGAAAACAAATTACTATCATGGATGCATAATTTATAATAATAGAGGCCTAAGCATGTGGCACAGTACAGAAATATGCACACACATTTCTTATGATTAGAGGTGTATAGGACTTCGTGACTTATAAAGAAATATTTAAATTATGTAAGTACAATTTAAAACCATTGAGGGGTAGGAAAGCCATATGAAGGATAAAAAAATAGTATTATGCATATACAATATACAGTAGAGGCAGATGTTGTGACGTCTTCTCTTACCTTGGTTTCTGTCGTCTTTTGTCGTGTCTTGAAAGGTTGTGGTATCGCTGAGTCTGGTGTGTTTTCGACAGTCTGTGTCTCATCGCAGCAGAGGCAGGCAAAAGAGAGATTGCTCACATCAGTGCCCGCATTATATGGGAACCATGGGGGCTGACCATACCAAGCCCAGGGCCCTCATTGGTAGCGTTTTCACAGTCTATAAGAATGATGGCCCTGGCTAATGTATTGATTTCTAGGCTAAATTATAGCAAGCATGCTTGATGGTGGCAGGTGGGTATTTAAAGCTTCGGTGTGACGTCATGTTCGGCGTTCTGTACGTGAAAGGGGGCAATGTTTCTACTTGGTTTAAAAAATGTATTTATGTATTTAATGTAGATACTAAGGGCAGACATTTGGGATAACTACGATTTTTTAAAAATACTTTTAATAATCCTATATTACTTTAAAAAAGAATTACACAAATCGCGGTAGAAGATCATGCGTACTCGTATTGAAAGAGCTGCAATAGCGCATCATAAGCGTACGCAAAGCCATGTGACTTTAAAAGTAGAGATTTGATTGGTTCGTAACTTTTCCTATTGCTAGTGTTGAAAGTTCTGTCTCCTTATAATTATTCGACAATGACTTTCTAAGAAGAAGCCTTTATTGTGAGAATCTTCTCAAATAGAAGGAAGATCACCATAATAAGATCAATGGAGTCATCTTCCAGCAGTTCTTCAGAGGGAGATTTCATTTGTGAAGATACTCCAAAGAAGAGGAAAGAAGCTATAATTTAGAAGTTTTTCACTTTTCCAGAAGGTCAAAAAAAGGTTAATGCTGCAAAAGTAACTTGTAAAATTTGCCAAACAACTCTTTCAAGGGGTGATCCATGTAAAAAATACTCCTTTGGCACAGTAAATATGGTGCAACACCTGAAGTACTTGCACCCCAAGAACTTTGCACGAGCTGAAAGACTTAGGTTGCACAAGACCCCACCTGCTGCTACACCAAGCACATCGACTGCAGCAGCATTTTCAGCAGGCAGTCCACACCCACATATTGATTCTGACTTTGCTAAAGTTACATTTCTTTGCATTTATTGCGATAAACTTTTGTGTTATGAGGAACAGTCTATCGACCTAATAAAACTCAGGATACCGGATCATTGCTGTCCTCGACATTAGTTGTTCTTTTTTTCATTCTTTTGTTCTGCTTGGAATTTGTTGAGAAAACACAAAAAAGATACAAAACAAGAAAAAAACAGTTCTTTTTAGAAATACCTTCACTGGTCAAAGAAAGAGCAATATTTCTATGTTAGTGTGTAAAAGTTTGTCAGAATGAATGTGTAGTTCATAAATGAATGAATGAATATATAACTAGTGTATGGAGAATGTGAAAGTGCAAAACTATAAGGAAGTGATACAGCATAAATCTATAAGGTGTTTACCTGTAGTATACTGTAGTATGTGCGAAGCACTTCAAGGTAACATATGTAGATAAATATGTTAGAAGTCTATGCTTCAATTTGCGCTGCTGGTGAAACTGCCTGGGTGTATTTGCATATGTTAGGGGCGGATTTACAATCCCCTTGTGCCTCTTTTACACAGCCGTTGCGTCACTTCTGTGATACAGCAGTGGTGCAAAAGATGTGCCATGGTGTGTGCTATTAACAATGTGACGCATCTGGAGGGTGCGTTACATTGTAAAGCTGTGCACCAGAAGAGGCTTTCCTGTGTAGAAGGGGGTGCAGCAACGCCTCCTAAAAGTGACTGAGTGAAATGTATAACATTTCATTCAGTCACTTGAGGTTATACTGCGTCAAAATCTTGCACATGCTTAAAGCAGGTGTAAGAATTGATACAGCTTTGTGAGCATAGGGCCCTAGAGCATTGCTGGAGTTGCGTTATACTTGCAACTGAAGTGAAGCAATAATTAATCCAAAAATTACTTTGCAATTTAGTTTTGTTATTATTTTATAATAAGAATATGAAATATAATGTAATAAATGAAATACATATAAATATTTATATAAAAAATATAAGAAATTAGTGTAAAAAGATAGACATAATCATTAATACATATATAATCATTTGAGATGTCATCAGTGATGTCATGAGTGTTGTCACTGACCATGTCATGAGTGATGTAATATGTGACGTCTTCAGCAGTGCATTGCGGGCGCGCAAGTTATAGTTAGCTGAACTAACTATAATGGGGGAATTTCAATGGTTTTGTATGAGTTAAATGTCCAGCTAACTAGAACATGTGTGAAACCTATGGTTTTTTCAGTGAATTTCTAAGGTTTTTTAAAAGCTATTTCCTAACTATAAAGTGGCTGAAGCCTATGTTTTTTTCAGTGAATATATATATATATATATATGAAGAAAGCAGACTCCCAACTGCTATGATCGCAGTGCTTGGCGAGCGCAGACCTCCAACAAATCCTCAATCAGCAGTCAAGCAATAGATGAGCCAGACACCAACGTTGTTAGTTGTTGCAGTGCATTTTTAATTTGCAGTGGAAAGTGCAGAGCAAGTGCCCTCCATGACGCGTTTCGCCCCGCGGACGGGGCTTGGTCACAAGTGGCTGAAGCCTATGTTTTTTTCAGTGAATATATATTATATATATATATATATATATATATATATATATATATATATATATATATATACATGTACATGTGTGTGCGTAGAGAGGTAGAGAGAGAGAGTGGATAGTGAGTAGTAGAGAATGAGTAGTAGAGAGTAGAGAGAGTAGTAGAGACTAGTAGAGAGTGAGTAGTAGAGTGAGTAGTAGAGAGTGAATAGCAGAGAGAGTAGCAGGAAGTGAGTAGTAGAGAGTAGTAGAGTGTGAGTAGTAGAGTGTGAGTAGTAGAGAGTGAGTAGAAGTGAGTGAGTAGTAGAGAGTAGTAGAGAAAGAGTAGTAGAGAGTAGTAGGTTGAGTAGTAAAGAATGAGTAGTAGAGAGCAGTAGACAGAGTAGAAGAGAGGAGTAGAGTGAGTAGTAGAGTGGGAAGAGGATGAAACTTCTTTATTGTATAGTTTATAAAAACCGTTACAATATACCAAGTAATAAAACCACTAGTAGTAGAGTGGATAGTATAGAGTAGGAGAGAGTGAGTAGTAGAGGAGTAGAGTGAGTAGTAGGGAGTAGTATAGCGTGAGTAGTAGAGAGTGAGTAATAGAGAAGGCAGAGAGTAGTAGAGAGTGATTAGTAGAGTGAGTAGTAGAGTGAATAGTAGAGTGAGTAGTAGAGTAGTAGAGAGTGAGTAGTAGAGAATGAGTAGTAGAGACTCCGTAGTAGAGAGTAGTAGCGTAAGTAGTAGAGAGTAGGAGAGTAAGTCATAGAGAGTTGTAGCGAGTAGTAGAAAGTAGTTGAGAGTGAGTAGTAGAGAGTAGCAGAGAGTGAGTAGTAGAGAGAGTAGTAAAGAGAGTAGTAGAGAGTAGTAGAACATGAGTAGTAGAGAGTAGAGGAGCACGAGTAGTAGAGAGTTGTAGAGGGTGAGTAGTGGAGAGTGAGTAGTAGAGAGTGAGTACAAAGTAGTACAGAGTGAGTGGTAGAGAGTAGTAGTAGAGAGTGAGTAGTACAGAGTGAGTAGAGAGCAGTAGAGAATGAGTAGTAGAGGAGCAGAGAGTGAGTAGTAGAGAGTAGTAAAGTGAGTAGTAGAGAGTGAGAAGTATAGAGTATTAGAGTGAGTAGTAGAGAGAGAGTAGTAGAGTGAGTATAGATTGCAGTAGTAGTGAGTAGTAGAGAGTCAGTAGTTGTGAGTAGTAGAGAGTGAGTAGTAGAGTGAGTAGTAGAGAGTGAGTAGTAGAGAGAGAGTAGTAGAGTGCGTAGTAGAGAGTGAGCATAGTAGAGAGTAGTGGAGAGTGAGTAGTAGATTGAGTAGAGAGCAGAGAGTGAGTAGTAGAGGAGTAGACAGTGAGTAGTAGAGGAGTAGAGAGTGAGTAGTAGAGGAGTAGAGAGTGAGAAGTAGAGAGTAGTAGAGAGTGAGTAGTAGAGAGTGAGTAGTAGAGTGAGCAGCAGAGTGAGTAGTAGAGAGTGAGCAGTAGAGAGTAGTAGTAGATTGTGCGTATTAGTTAGAGTGAGTAGAGAGTGAGTAGTAGAGAATGCGTAGTAGATTAAGTAGTAGAGAGTAGTAGAGTAAGTCATAGAGTTGTAGCGTGTAGTAGAAAGTAGTAGAGAGTGGGTAGTAGAGAGTGAGTAGTAGAGAGAGTAGTAAAGTGAGTAGAGAGAGTAGTAGAGAGTAGTAGAGCGTGAGTAGTAAAGAGTAGAGGAGCGCGAGTAGTAGAGAGTTGTAGAGGGTGAGAAGTAGAGAGTGATTAGTAGAGAGTGAGTAGTAGAGAGTAGTAGAGAGTGAGTAGTAGAGAGTAGTAGTAGAGAGTGAGTAGTAGAGGGTGAGTAGTAGAGAGCAGTGGGGAGTGAGTAGTGGAGAGTAGTAGAGTAGGCAGTAGAGAGTGAGAAGTAGAGAGTAGTAGAGAGTGAGTAGTAGAGTGGGTAGTAGAGAGTGAGAAGTAGAGAGTAGTAGAGGGAGTAGTAGAGTAGTAGAGAGTTAGTAGAGAGTGAGTATAGATTACAGTAGTAGTGAGTAGTAGAGAGTGAGTAGTAGTGAGTAGTAGAGTGAGTAGTAGAGAGTGAGTAGTAGAGAGAGAGTAGTAGAGAGAGTGAGTAGTAGAGAGTGAGCATAGTAGAGAGTGAGCATAGTAGAGAGTGAGTAGTAGATTGAGTAGAGAGCAGAGAGTGAGTAGTAGAGGAGTAGAGAGTGAGTAGTAGAGGAGTAGAGAGTGAGTAGTAGAGAGTAGTAGATAGTGAGCAGTAGAGAGTGAGTAGTAGAGTGAGCAGCAGAGTGAGTAGTGGAGAGTGGGCAGTAGAGAGTAGTGGTAGATAGTGAGTAGTAGATAGAGTGAGTAGAGAGTAGTAGAGGTGAGTAGTAGAGAGTAGTAGAGTGGGTAGTAGAGAGTGAGAAGTAGAGAGTGAGAAGTAGAGAGTAGTAGAGAGTGAGTAGTAGAGTGGGTAGTAGAGAGTGAGAATTAGAGTAGTAGAGTGTGTAGTAGAGAGTGAGTAGTAGAGAGAGAGTAGTAGAGAGAGAGTAGTAGAGAGTGAGTAGTAGACAGTGAGCATAATAGAGAGTGAGTAGTAGATTGAGTAGAGAGCAGAGAGTGAGTAGTAGCAGAGTAGAGAGTGAGTAGTAGAGGAGTAGAGAGTGAGTTGTAGAGAGTAGTAGAGAGTGAGCAGTAGAGAGTGAGTAGTAGAGGGAGCAGCAGAATGAGTAGTAGAGAGTGGGCAGTAGAGAGTAGTAGTAGATTGTGAGTAGTGGATAGATTGAGTGGAGAGTAGTAGAGGAAAGTAGTAGAGAGTAGTAGAGAGTGAGTAGTAGATAGTAGAGAGTGATTAGCAGAGAGTGAGTAGCAGTGAGTAGGAGAGAGTGAGTAGTAGAGAGTAGTAGAGAGTGAGTAGTAGAGAATAGGAGATAGTAGTAAAGCGAGTAGGAGAGAGTAAGTAGTAGAGATTAGTAGAGAGTGAGTAGTAGAGAGAGTACTCGAGAGTAGTAGTGAGTAGAGAGTAGAAGAGAGTAGTAGAGTGAGTAGGAGAGAGTGAGTAGTATAGAGTAGGAGATAGTAGAGCGAGGAGTGAGTGAGTAGTAGAGAGTAGGAGATAGAGCGAGTAGAAGAGAGTAGTAGAGAGTAGTATAGTAGAGAATGAGTAGTAGAGAGTAGGAGATAGTATTAGAGCGAGTAGGAGAGAGTGAGTAGTAGAAAGTAGTATATTAGAGAGTAGTGGAAGTGTAGTGAAGGGTGTTCCGTGAATAACAAGCAGCCCTGTGTTTGCCATGTCTCAGAACTCTCAGATCAAAACCCCCGCTCGATAACCCTAGGCCTAGGGCAAAATGTGTAAATATCTACTTAAAAAACTCTAGCGTTCAACAAAATAAAATCGAGAGAGGTACAAGAATAGACGAAAAACTACCCCGTTGTTTCTACGGGGAGGACACAGCAAAAGTTTGAGGGAGCTGTTTGTCTCACTAAAATATTTAATTTCTGCATACATAGTATCCTTTGCAAGCACTATAAAATCTGCATCATGTTCACTGGTTTTACCTCTTTTAAGCTGGATGGGTACAGTCTAGGGAACTGTTGTCAGTTCCCATTTAAAAAACATTTACCCTCCCAACAGAAGAGACTTGCATGGGTGTAAGAAAGGTGCATTTTAATTTAAACTATTGTCATTGTAACCACTGCAGCGTGCCGTCGGGGTTTTGTGGTGTTTTCAACCGCCAAACAATGCTCCCGCTGTTCCCCTTTCTGGTTACTGTACTTAGCCATTAAAGAACGAGACCTACTGCATTTTAATGCTTGTTAATTAAGACAGCACCCGCCTTGCAGGCGTTCGTGCAGCGGGGAGTACAGGAATAATGTAGCCTAGAAATCAGGCATGCTGTTTAATGGAGATGCAAGCATGGCAGTGAATATTTTGAAATATAGAGACTGGATGGAAATCCCGAATGGCATAGCTATAAACAAACACACAAAACCTAGCCACTCGATCTAGATCAATGTTTTTATTTGAGAAATAAGCTTTCAAGCGGCACCGATTTGGAATGAACATGCAGTGGTACCGTATTTCTTTAACTACTATAATGGAGCCCTTACCCCTTTGAGGAGTTAGTTCACTTAAAACATGCCAACTGTATTACGATCGCAAGGGCTGTACTGTGCAGGAACAGACATTCACTGTCTTCAAGGCTCTAGGCTGCCCACACAGCTGTTAAGCTTATAGGGTTAACTTGGACATGGGGATGTACAATTTTTGTAAGTAAGGGGGTACAGATATAGGTGGGACGGTGCTATTCTTACACTTGAGACATTATTGCAATCTTAAAAAGTGTCTCAAATGTGCCTAAAAATAGAGAGGAACACTAAGGCTCAGTGTGTGTACCAACACAGGAAGAGACGCAGCACGCACAGGAGACCACAGAGGCAGCAATCACTTAAGAACGCCAAAGGTGTGGAGAGTGACCACTCACTGGACAGTGCAGACACGGAAGAGGTGCTTGAACACACTGTGAACGGGGGTCTGGCCCCCTCCCACCGCGTCCGCCCCCTACCTCTGCAGCCCGTCTGGTCATTACCAGCTGCAGAAGGAAGCCCCCTGCACCCCCACTGTCCCGTCGCAGCCTCTGAGACCTGTGCCAGCAATAGAAGGGGCCCCTGAGTCCCATATCCACGACCAGCCCACTGCACACTCACTGCAGCCACCGAGACTCGTAACAGATCACATTATGACAATATTGTCATGTTTCCTAATCAAATCCCTCCCCGGGGAGCCGTCATCGCAGGGGGGAGAGGGTGGGGGAAGCCTCCGGGCCGGGATCCGCTTCCAGGAGCTGGCAGCAGGCTGGGCGGCCTGGGCTACCTGAGCTTGGAGCCAGCACCTAGTCCCGAACGCAAGGACCCTCTCAGCCCTGGCAGAGTGGAGAGTTTCCTCCCGGTGGGTGCCAGCACAGAGCTGTATGCCCTGGCGGAGGTTGGAGAGGGCCCTCCAGGAGGGTCCCAGCATGTAAGGCATGCCCTGAGGGCACGGGGCTATCAGTGCTACGGTATTGGGCACTACACTCGGGTGACAGTGTGAGAGTGCTGCGGGTGATGTGTGGACTTGCTGCGGGGTGTGGCGAGAGTGGCAGGTAATGGGGGTGCTGCTGTGGGGTGTGGAGGGGTGGTGACAGTGGCAGGTGCTGTAGGGTATCGGCTGTGAGAGAGGGTGCTGCGCGCTGCCCTCTGTGGTGGTGTAAGGATGCTGCCAGCTATGGGTGGGGGGATGGAGCTTCTTGTGGAGTGTGTAGGAGCTGTGATGTTAAGATGAGACAGAAGTGCTGACTATGGCGAATGGCAAATGCCTTGAGGGCACGGAGCTGTCAGCGCTACGGTATTGGGCGCAGAGAAGAAAAACAGAACACGTGTGGCACCAGACAGAAACACGGTGTAAAAAAAAAAGCGCATGAAGCGGACGCCATTATTCCCAGAATATACATAGCAACCACCTCACCACCATCCAATACCCTTTGACCCGGCAATGGATCTTTTACTCATTTCCACACTAACCCTCCTCACTACCTGCTTGCTCATCCTGAGACACCTGCCACCACAGAATATGAGCCAGAAATAGGCATGAACAGGTTCCAGTTAAATATTATGGCTGTTCACTTCTACTCGCCCACCTTGTCTAGCTTTGGGGGTGCCTTGTCGCTGGAAGGCTTCCGGGCACTGCACCCTCGCTGCCAGTATGCCAGTAGGAGTGCAGCTGCGAGAAGTCCTGCAGCTGGCCCGCTCAATCCTCAACACCTCGCTCTTGCCCGGCATGTGGAAAGCGATCACCAGGCTGTTCAAGACAGTGCAGATGAGCCATGTGTCCCTCTCCAGTTGCTGGCCCACGCTCGGCCGCCTGCTCAGCTTGTCGCACAATGACTAGGAGAACCAGCAGTGATCCCCTCCACTGGAGTCAGCTGGCAGTCTCCTGGGTGCTGTCAGGGTGAACCCTCACTCGCCTCAAAGTGCTGTACCAACAGTGCAGTGCTGTGTGAGGGAGTGCAATGCTTGCCCACTCTGACCACGAGGAAGGAAACAATAAACATGCGTTGTTTTCCTGCTTTGAAGTGACAAGGTGCAGAGAGAAAAAAAAGAACACATGGGGCACCAGACAGAAACACGGTGTGAAAAAAAAGCGCATGAAGCGGACGCCATGGTAGCGCTTCCTCAGGCAGCCATTACTCTGACGTCAAGCTTTGGGTCGGGGCTAAGCCCGAAATGCACAATGTAGTTGAAAGACAACCATCACAGCCAATAGTAAGAGACTTTTCTCTTTTGGAGCTGTCCCACTTGTACGGCCTCAGCCTGACTTGCTGCTGGTGTAAAAGGTTTATTATCTTCTTTATGGGGCAATCTGTTTCGCCGGATAAAGAAGATAACAAACCTTTTACCACACACTTAAGTCAAGGAAGCCAGTCCAAGTGGGACTGCTTCAAAAGAGAAAAGAGTACGTCACTAATACCTCTTTTCCAATGGCTCGCCACCGTTTAGCATGAACTGTGACACCAGCCAATGGAAAAGAGGAGCGGGGCTTAACCTCGCTAGTGAAAGTACTCTGAAAACATAAAATCTCACCAGCGAGACTGCGCATTTGCGCAGCCTATGCTAGCCGAGACCTAAAAATCATGTGGGATGGGATGAGGATTCTCCTCAAAATAAAATCCAGTTAAAAACTCAACCAACTGCACAAAGGCAGTATCCTGTTAAGCAAGAAGACAAAAGACTGGTCAGGGAGTCATTAGATCAACTTGAAAACCAATACCAATGCACCTTGTCAATGAACAATCCTTTGTTTCCTGTATCCAAAACACACAATACATATCGTCAAGTTTTGGATTACACACATTTAAATTCCTGTTGCAAAACTTTTGCTGTACAAAATGCACACAGTCCAGCATTAATGAATAAAATTGTACGTAAAAAATATAAAACTACATTCGATATTTCTAACGGTTTCTTTTGTCAAAATATTTCACCGGAAAGCGGGTATTTGACCGCTTTCTTAAGTATGGGGACATAGCGTCAATTCTGTCATCTCCCCCAGGGATTCAAGAATAGGCCAGGGTTATTTTCAGCCAGAGTAACAGAGTTACTACAAACTTATGATGATGAAGCATTATCATATGTCGATTACATCTATCTAACAGACGATGACTTGGATAGGCACTTGGACAGGGTGAACACCATAATATCGGGCTTTGCCTCTGAGGGGTACAAATTCAATTAAAAAAAAATAACGAATTGCCCACCTCACTGACAAAAACAAATCGTCCCATAATGGGATAGAGGAACAGATATGTCTGGGGTCCAATTCTCTCAGCAGCTTATAAATCAAAGTATGGGGCCCATTAACAGAGGGTTTCCCTGAATTAAATAATGCATCTCCTCAGAAATTATCCAACTTCCCTCCCTTAAAAAGTCTGATAAGGTATTAAACCCAGCACGGCCCAGTGCATTACGATGTCTGGTCCGATTTTAAAACCTGTATACATAAAGACATTCATTAATGGAAATCTAGAATTAAACTGCAGAAGAGAGTATCTTTTAAGAATGATATCGCGGAGTTTAAAGAACCTGTTCATGACCTTATATCCGACAAGTTTTGGGGATTTAGGAATTTGTAAAGGGGAAGGAATTTGAGCCTCACAACAAGTTAGGTCGGCAAAAAAGTTAATAAATAAATTTGGACTACGTATTCGAGTTTTTAATCGATCTAAATATTGAGCAAAATATGCGCTATAGTAATCTTTGATATTGGGAAATGAAAGACCTCCCAGTTCGGTATCTGCATATAGTGTTTTTGTCAGTACGGACCAGGAAGCTAGGGGAATGAAAACACTACTTAGCTCTTCAAATTCAGCGGGACTTGAGCTCGAAAGCCATTAAAAAATGGCAGGAACGAGAGAACCATGTTCTTTCGGTTTCCACCTGGAAGAAAATAAACAGACTTAATTTGGAGGTATTGCGTGGCTCAAACTGGAGAAGAATGATATTCTTCAGTAAATGGCTTCTATATTATTCCCGGTTGCCATTGCAAAAATGTTCGTTAATGCTTCTCCCAATTGTTTCAGATGTCAGCAATTCCCTTTAGCTAACTGGTCTCACATTATTGTACACTGCTCTAAAATTGTGCCTTTTTGGAATGATTATTTATTTTATTTTTGCAAACCTATTGTGAGATCCAGGTCACTTATAATATTAAATTAATGTTGTACAGCTACGATTTTGATCTCGAGTTGGCAGATCAGACGGTTAAATTGTTGTTTATTGCAATGTCAGTGGCTAGGTCCTTGATTTTACAGAATTGGAGATCAACACCTTTATTCCATGCCTGGCTTCAAAAAATGAAGAATGTAAGAAAGAGCAAATTAGTATATGCATATCGAATTGGAAGAACGATAAAGTTCGATAAAGTTTGGAGATCTTATTTTGAGTAAATTTTGAGTCATCATGGACTAATGTAATTAATGTAAATGGTGCCCTCTCAGTCTTTCAGAAGATATTTTGTATTTATATGCACTTAATGATTATCAAATTGTCTTGTATTCATTTGATATTATGACCCAGAGCACTTCAATAAAAAATAAAAAAATAAAAAAATTGCCCACCTCAACGTCCCGTTTCTAGGATATGAATTATCAAGTGAAGGCAAAAGCCTGGCAGCAAACTTTCTAGAGAAATGTGCGCTGCTCCAACCTCCAAAAACCCCTGAAAAACTTACAGTCAATTCTAGGTTTCCTAAATTTCGGAAGAACTTACATTCTAAATTACACAGAAAGGGTTAGACCTCTCTACGAATTAATCAAACCAGATTTCAAACAAATAAACTGGACTCAAAAACACACAGAAATGTTGTCGTTCAGTGCATACAGACATGTTAGCAACCACACATTTACAAACACGCGTAAACATACGCAACTTAGTAATTCAAATCATTCGAGGAAGATGCGGATTCACACACTTAGGGCCAGATGTAGGTGTCTAAATACCAGTAGGAAACGGCCGAAAATACCGATTTTCGGCCGTTTCCGACCGGTATTTGGACATTGGTATGTAGGGGATTGAAAAACTTACAGATTAGGTAATTTTACCGAATCAGTAATTTTACAGAAGCGGTCAAATTACAGAATCGGTAAATTTACAGATTCTGTAAATGTTACTGATTTGGTAAAATTACTGATCGGTAAAAATACTGAATCTGTAATTTGCTATGTAGGTAGCACTGTTAACAGTGCTACAGGCCATTCAGGATTTGGTATTTACCATGTAATACTATTACATGGTAAATAACGAATTCCTGTGTACATGCACTTCTGTGCATGTACACCAGTGTCATGTGGCACACAGACATTCCCTAAGGGCATGTATGTGTGTCACATGGCACACAAGCCTGAAACAGGGGTGCAACAGGGTGTCAAAGTGACACCCTGTTCCGCCTGTCAATTCGGTAAATTTACTGATTCGGTAATTACCGAATCAGCATTTGCTATTGATTCCTATGGGCTTCAAGGCCCATAGGAATCAATGGCAAATAACGATTCAGTAATTACTGATTCGGTAAATACCGAATCTTACCGAATTGGTATTTTTTACAGATTTTTTACCTACATAGGTTTTACAGATTCTTAAATACCGAATGGGTAAAATTTGGTATTTAAGAATCAGTAAAACCTATTTACCTACATCCAGGCCTTAACCTTTAATGAAGGGGGAAAAGTACCAATTACTTATAAATCACACTTGTACACAAGCAGAAATGAAATTCACTTCAACATAAAAAAAATTCTGTCAGCGGTTCAAACTGCAGTATCAAAAGAGAGAGCCCTTTGACAGGGACAACGCATAATGGTCGGTACTCCTGTACCTGCTTTAGAAGCAGTGACAAAAGTGAGCATTCCAAATGCAAAGGCTTTACATCCAAGATGGATACAATGGGTTAATTCACTTTCTGCAACAGACGTTGAATACGTTTTTAACCTGTATTTGAAAACACAAGAATTTCTACAATACGAACAAGAATGTCTTCTGCCAACTGAAATTCTGCCTCTTGAACAGTATGAATGTATAATTTATACTGACGGATCAGCAAAACCCGCAATTGGGGGTAAACAAGCTTGTAGTGATGCGTGCGCGATCGTTAAAGGTTACAAGTGAGATGGCAAATTCCGACCAATGGTCACTAAGACTTAATCTCTAGGAGATTGTACAGCTCAGCGAGCTAAACTACAGGCATTTAAGATGGAGCTCGAAAATACAGATCGCAAATTCCCCACACTCATAGTGTGCGATTATTGCATTCAATCTTATAATGAATACTTGCAGAACTAGATTGAAAATGGTTTTAAAGATGCGAAAGGTGGCACAATCAAGCATAAGTTGCTATGGGGACAAGTTGTTCAGTTACGAAAAGAACTACTAAAGCTCACGTGATCCATACACTGAGTCATCAACGTGATGGCGTTCACGTTGCAGGGAATTCATTGGCGGATGAAGCCGCGAAGCCAGCTGTGCAAACGGCATCCGTAGCTGCAATCACTCATTCAAAAACGAAAATAGACAGCGAAATAATGCAAGCTGTCAACGCTTCAAGCAAAGACAGTGGTAAAACATTTGCTAAAGGCTTTCCACTCAAATACTCGTATATAACTGATGCAAATAATGCATTAGCTTGCGTTTACCTGGATCACTGCTGTCCCTTACATAGGAATGGTCGCTATAAATATATCAGGGTCGCAGTGGATTCATGCTTGAGATTCATTTGGATGTGGCCCCAGCGCTTGGCTGACGCCCGAACTGTTGTAAAGGATTTGCGAGACTTTATTGGCACATACGCAGTCGGCACACTACATTCTGACCAGGGTCCTGCGTTTAGCTCTCGAGCTTACAAAGAGGCCATGGACAACATGGTCGTTGCATTGCGGTATTCTAGTCCATTCATCCTGAGGGAAATTCGGTTGTGGAGAGAAAAAACTGGGACATAAAGCAATCTATAATAGCTAGGGTACTAGGCTCGGGTGACGGGTGGGTCAAACATCTAATAAGTTTCCAACGTAGTCTTAACAATATGCCAAGAAGTTCTCTAGGGGAATCACTCCATATGAAATACTTTTTGGAACTAGAATGATTGTCCAGGACCTTGATCATTACACTTCAGTGGTAGAACAAAAACCTTTTGATATCAAAGACCGTTTGGCTGTTTTAAAGGACTTAAATGAAACAAGAAAAAGTCAAAACAATGTATTCCTGAAGCCTACGACCACTGAAGAAAAACCACCTGTCCCAGCATGGCCTGCCTGGATTCCATTGACTGGGGATCTAGTCAGAGAAAAGATCGTAGACAAGAAGGAATTTGGGTCTTTCATACAGACAACGAGTATCTGTTTTAGCAATCCACGGATCAAGAACAGTATTACTGCTGCCCCTTGCTGGCAGAAAGGAGAACAGGTTTGAATCCATCGACCTGGTAATACCACATCATATGGATAAACATAAGTAGTAGGCCGAGTGGACTCCAAAGATGTAGCAGACGCCCGAATCTGGCTACAATCCAAGAGGTTCAGACTGATAAAATTTGAAGACTCTGCAGCACAGAACAAAGGACTATGTAACAAAGCCATGGAACTTGTGCCTGTTGAGACCCAAATAACATTTTGTCAAGAAACACCTGTCAACAATGATATAGCATCCGAGTATACTAATATGATAAGTGATCAACTGATTCTAGCGATTTCATTGAATCCGGAAGCAATCCCTACAATTGACAAAACTGCCTCTGGCTTCTTCATTAACTTTGATACGTTTTCCGAGGATCCGAGTGAACCTGAAACGCCGCCAACTAAAAAATCTTTCAAAAATCAAATAACAGATCTCTTTCGACAACTGGAAAAGACATATTTGGTTTCACCATGGATTGAAGTATGGATTGTCTTATGTGTACGTTTTATTCTACTATGGTTGACTATGGTATTTACCTTGGGAATGCTGATCAGTGGGAAATATAGTACAAAGGACACTGTAAGACAGAACATCAACGTACTACTCAAGCCGCACAAATCATCCCATCGTGAACAAAGAGACGTGTCAGCAGTAAACATCACAGCCATTCCTATACCAGGTGGTAAAGCTTGGGACAGAACTGAATATGACATCTTTGGTCTTGCAGAGCTGTTGAAGATTCGACACAAATTCAAGGTATCCTTGAGTGATGTTGTTTCACCCAGCACATTTTCTGATGATTGGGACTTTGAGACTGTTAATAATATGATGTCAGACTTAGAAATGTCTGCAAAATTTACAAATCATGAATACTTGGAAGGTTCATCAGATTATGAACAATTGTACTGTTATAATCACTATGGTCATCATTTCTGCATAGGTCTGCACACCCTAGAAATGTTTTTACTTATAACCAATGGGAACATTGTCCAACGCCACAAAAAGGTAGCTCAAAAACATTTTATGACAAATTTCCATACTTTTCAGGTTTTAATGTTTCAAATCCAGAATCATTTTACTTTACAAATATTAATAGGACAGGAATGAAAAGTATGTTAACAAATACAAAGCAAATTTATTCTGCAGCCTTTTATGCTCAGCTGTCTACATTAGGTTTTGGCTTTTGGCTTTTGGAAAGACACCATTAAAACAAAAACCGTCTGGGGCACAAGAGACTGGAATGTGCAGGGCTCAGAAGCTTTATTTAGAGCCTGCATTATCCCACAACAAATAATGTTTTTGAAATACACTGTTCAACAGACATCTTGACTTGGATTAGCTAAGATAAAAGATTTAAACAAACCGTCAGTACCTACACCTACACCTGAATGCAGTAACACTTCAGAGGGGGTGGTCGACGTAAAAACTATTTTACTTAACAACAGAACAGATCCTGATTTTGGAAAAAAATGGAAAATCTGGCCCACAGACACAAGCAACTGTCAAGATAGATTCCTGAATAAGACACAAGGGTTCACATACACCAGGCCGATCCAAGATATGTCCAGAGACCACATGCAAGAATAATAACATCATACAGTGTGGGAAAACTGTGCCTTTGGTGGCTACAAATTTCTACACTAAAGGAAGTAAAACAACACTTACCTTTACTTAAAAATGGTGTTGATTTAAGGGAATTCTTACAAGGACCCGCAAAACTTCCTCATAAACGTTTTATATACACCAGTACCTATGCCATGTATAATGAAGCATGGAAAATAATGCAAGTAGAGACTGCAGAACGGATACGAGAAATTGATTGTATTAATTTAGAGAAATCTCTCTCTGAAGTGGACAATGGGTTAATGACTCTGTCATCCAGAATATATTCTTTCGACAGCATAGTATCCTCTGCCATTGACATAATGGAACAGGACTTGGTCATGTTAGAGCATGGTCAGTCACAATTTAATTCTATAATGCCTTTGGGCTGGACGTTGCAAAATCTTCGTTCTGGCTATGTGCCATGGCGTCTAATCAACACCACGTCATTGTTTTCTGAGTTTAACCTTACAGATAAACAAATCACTGTGGCACAGAGAGGGGCAGACTATACGGTGCTGAGCATTGAAAAACTGGAAAGATTACCATTAACTGTTTCTGAGAAGCCAGCGACAGAATGGATAATACATGGTACAATCACTCTGCCTGTGACGATTTTCCATTTTCAGTATTGTTTAAAACATATACCACCGGACGTATTTGAAAGGTTGGGTAGAGAATACATCAAGACATCCTGGGATTTACCTTATACACACAAATATTGGAGTGGGGGAAAAGAAGTATTTGTTAGTGGTACGAATTGTGAAAACATACTAAGTGGTTCACTCTTATGTCAGGGTACTAACTTGCACGGGGCCTGCGATGGTTCCTTGAACAATTTATCCTGCCACCTGCAAGGTTCTCCAGCTGCAGTGATAGATCCAAATTTTAAGCAGCTTTCAAATGGGAGTAACATTATGTTGAATGAACACAGCTGTTGTAGCATGTTGCCAGGAATCCCTTATCTCGTAACTGTGTCAGCCAGGGTCACTAGCTGTATGCAAGTATTGTTTCCTAAACCTAAGAAAGACGGGGAGTCGCCATTATGGCCTTCACTGAACATCTCTTCTATTCGAATTGATACTTTAAGCAGACTGAAAGCCATTCGTTTACAAAAAACTGTGCCACTGACCTCAGCCAAAGAGACGTATGATCTGCAAGTTGCAAGGACCTCTGCAGAGATACATGCACTTTTATATACAAACTGCCCCATACATTTCTCAGAAATGTTAGGTTGTATCTTAAACATGTCTGATACGAGTGGTATTTTACATGTATTTAAGACAATTTTTTCAGGACTGTTAGCACCCTTTGAAGCAGTTCTAGGCATCTTTCCAAACTTTGTGCACTCTGTGTTTGGCGGGCTGCCTCTCATTTTGGGTCTTGTAGCAGGAATACTATTTTTACTCATTCTGCTCAGATATGGCAAGTCAAGTCACCATCGACACCCAGATCACATTGGAGAACACCCTCCTGGCAATGAAGTGTCATGAGCGCATGATACAAATTATGGGCTTGGCTCGTTTCAGAGATCTAAATACCACGGGTTTCTATCATTCCGACCAATCTGGGAAGATTGCATCTTACCTGTTCTACGATGCCTGCTATTTGGTGAAGAATGCGTGCAAGACATCTGTCTGACACTCCCATCAGTCCTGCCAACGGATGTTGATGCTTTGCTTGGACCGGTAACGGCTTATGCTCTGTGTTGTCCCCAGCGGCTACCAATCCTGATGACGGCATTTGTTGAGCTCTCACAGATGCAAACTGCAGACGGTGAAATACGTGGAGCAATGGGCACACAGGTACCATCTACTTCAAACATTGCTAATGTGGCTGACGCTGATGGCGAAGCTTCTCATCTATGTGCGATTGATCTGCTTAACGAGGTCGTTCAACTTTCACCTACAGTAGTAGACAAATTCTTTACCAGCTTAGAGGATTTGATGTTTTCTCCAAACAATGACACTGACTTTTGCACACAATGTTCTGTAAGACTCTGAATTCGACCTTCACTTTCCTAACTTTGGAACTCTATTTTTCTATGATATGATTTTTTTCTAAAAGTAAAACTTTTTTTCTTTTTTTGGCACAAAGTAATCTACTTAAAGTAGAACTATTCCTGGAGAACAAGAATTCTATGAATACTCCAAAGGGACATTATTTGACCTTGTCCACAACCAAACAATTCATATATAATGTCATGAAATGGTCTCGACCTTTTTCTTCTGTAATTAAGAGCCATTTCATAAATGTATTTTCATGATTCATTTGAATAACGTTTTGAAAATGCCATCTATATCCTTTGAATGAAACATTGCTTTTAAATGCGTACAGTAAAAATGCTCTTTTCGTGTACAACCATTCTTCAAATGCATTTTCTTGTAGTTAGGATGGGAGTTTTAACACATCGTGTTTTGGGTATGTTTTATGTGTTTAGAAATTAGTAATATCGTACATAATAAAGTGGAGTGGGTGTTGTATGGCATTTTAGGATCCGAGTGAATTTTCCTGATTCATGCCCTTATATAGGTATAATTCACATTGCCTTAATATAGGCATAGAAATCATTCCCTTAATTAGACTTAGCCCACGCAGACCAAATACAGGCATGGCTACCCGTGCCAAAACGTCACAATGATTTCTTGGAAAATCGGCTCAATCAGTCAGGGACCTTCCCTTGCTTGAATATTGATTTGCCCAAAAACTCATGCACTTTACAAAGAACTACTATTCCCTTGGGGTTCTTTCCTGACGTTATTATGCCTGACTTTACGTCAAAGTAGACACCTTCAAGGTATAAATATGCCTTCACTTGCTCTAGCAAGACACGGTGGTTCGGAGCAGTTCGACTATCTACTTGCACGACGCAGCTCGCTACAGCAAGTGCCGAAGGAAGCCTCACACCTTTCACCTCATGGAGGAAGGATAACATCACACCTCTCACCCTATGGAGGTAGGATGACATCACACCTTTCACCCCATGGAGGTAGGATAATTCCACACCTTTCACCCCATGGAGGCAGGATAACATCACACCTCTCACCCTATGGAGGGAGGATAACAGCACATCTTTCACCCAATGGAGGTAGGATAATCCCACACCTTTCACCCCATGGATGCAGGATAACATCACACCTTTCACCCAATGGAGGCAGGATAACTACACACCTTTTACTGTATGGAGGCAGGATAACAACATACCTTTCACCCTATGGAGTTAGGATATTCCCACACCTTTCACCCTATGGAGGTAGGATAACATCACACCTTTCACCCTATGGAGGTAGGATAATCCCACACCTTTCACCCCATGGAGGCAGGATAACATCACACCTTTCACCCTATGGAGGGAGGAAAACCTCACCATTCACCACCTTATGGAGGCAGGATAACCCAATCCCTTTTCACTCCTGTAATCCTGCCATTGTTGTGTAAGTGGTATGAATTTGCACTCACACCACTGTGTAACAGAATGTTAGCTGTCAATGCTGTTTAATCATTAATAAAATGTAATGTCCTCTGTTGGATGGACATAGAACGACCTCCCTCAAAACAACAAATCCTCCTCCTCACTTCTTGAGTTCCGCAAGAAGCTGAAGACCAGGCACTTCTAATAAGCACCTTGGGGACGCATACCTGTCCAAGCACCTGGATACCCTCTTAGGTGATTAGTGCGCTATAAATAACATAACACACACCAAAACTGAATTTGCAAAAATAGGCATGTGAAGAGCGCAGGAGAAACTAAGAGGCATGAAAAATTGTACTTCACCATTCCACCTGTGTGCTTATTTGGCGCATTCTGTAATGGATTAACAAAAATGAGTCACATTATGTGTATTTTTTTAAAGAACTACTCCCTGAATTAAGCATCAAATAACCCTTCATCATGCCAGGAAACATAGCTTTTTATATGCATAGCTCTGATCGCAAGCCAGTGACACCCCCCCTCCTCCGCCCCCAACCATCAGGGGCATAACTAACGCCCCCGCAGCCCCCACGGTGCGGAAGGGCCCCCACTCTCTTCAGTTAATGAAGGGCGCCAAGGCCCCCTCCGCTCTTTTGAGAGCTATAAGAGAGGTTTGCACTAAAGCAAACCTCTCTCCGTCTGCGTCTGAAGCAGGTGCAGCCTGCTCTGAGCCCCTCGCCCTCCCTCTGACTGAAGAGAAACAAAGTATCAACATTGTTTCTCTTCAGTCAGAGCGGAAGGCAGGCCAGGGACATGGGTGGGGGTGGGGGCGGGGGCCCCAGAGACAGCAGTCTCCACTGCTCCTCTGAGGCAGCACAGAGCCTGGCCCCCCATCTCTCTTCTCCAAGAGAAGAGAAGAGAAGAGAAGAGAAGAGAAGAGAAAAGAAGAAGAGAAGAGAAGAGAAGAGAAGGGAAGAGAAGAGACGAGACAGGAACAAGGATGGGGTGGGGACCCCAGAGAGCAAGAGCAGGAGGCAGCACAGAGCACTGCTCGGGACCCTGACAAGGGTGGGAGTGGGGGCCCGCATTCTACAGGGCAAAGCTCATATGAGAAGGGATGAGGCAGCAAAATGGTGCCCTCAGGTAAGCACTCTTGTTAGAAGGCACCATGTGGGTGTCCGCAGGGGGAGAGGCAAGGGGGGGCCGAGAAGGGTGCAAGGCAGAGGGAAGAAGGGTGTAAGGTAGAGAGGAGAAGGGTGCAAGTCAGAGAGGAGAAGGGCGCAAGGCAGAGGGAAGAAGGGTGCAAGGCAGAGAGTAGAACGGTGCAAGGCAGAGAGGAGAAGGTTGCAAGGCAGAGAGCAGAAGGGTGCAAGTTAGAGAAGGGTGCAAGGCAGAGGGGAGAAGGGTGCTAGGCAGGGAGGAAAAGGGTACAAAGCAGAGGAGAATGGTGCAAGGTAGAGAAAGGTGCAAGGGTGAGGGGAGAAGGGAGAAGGGTGCAAGGTAGAGAAGGGTGCAAGACAGAGGGAAGAAGGGTGCAAGGCGGAGGGAAGAAGGGTACAAGGTAGAGAGGAGAAGGGTGCAAGGCAGAGGTGAGAAGGGTGCAAGGCAGGGGGGAGAAGGGTGCAAGGTAGAGAAGGATGCAAGGCAGAGGGAAGAAGGGTGCAAGGCGGAGGGAAGAAGGGTACAAGGTAGAGAGGAGAAGGGTGCAAGGCAGAGGTGAGAAGGGTACAAGGCAGAGGTGAGAAGGGTGCAAGGCAGAGAGGAGAAGGGTGCAAGGTAGAGAAGGATGCAAGGCGGAGGGGAGAAGGGTACAAGGCAGAAGGGAGAAGGGTGCAAGGCAGAGGTGAGAAGGGTGCAAGGCAGAGGGGAGAAGGGTGCAAGGCAGAGTGGAGAAAGGTGCAAGGCAGAGGGGAGAATGGTGCAAAGTTGAAAAGTGTGCAAGGCGGAGGTGGAGTAGGGTACAAGGGGGAGAGGGAGAAGGGTGCAAGGGGGAGGGAGAATGGTGCAAAAGGCAGAGGGGAGAATGGTGCAAGGTAGAAAAGGGGGCAAGGCGGAGGTGGAGTAGGGTGCAAGACAGAGAGGAGAAGAGTGCAAGGAAGAGGAGAGACGGGTGCAAGGCAGAGGGGAGGAGAGTGCAAGGCAGAGGGGAGAAGGGTGCAAGGCAGAGGGGAGAATGGTGCAAGGAAGATAAGGGTGCAAGGCGGATGTGGAGTAGGGTATAATGGGGAGGGGGAGAAGGGTGCAAGGGGGAGGGGGAGAAAGGTGCAAGAGGGAGGCCGAGAAGGGTGCAAGGCAGAGGGGAGAAGGGTGCAAGGGGGATGGTGATGAAGTTAATAATGTGCCCCCCCGTGGAAACATTTTTGCGCATGCCCATGGAATGCACACTTATTTGTGAGGGAGAGTGGAGAGAGATAGTCGAGAGAGAGAGTGGAGAGAGAGAGAGAGTGGAGAGACAGTGGAGAGAGACCATCACGAGAGAGAGACAGTGGAGAGAGACAGTGGAGAGAGAGTGGAGAGAGACAGTGGAGAGAGAGTGGAGAGAGTTGAGAGATTGGAGAGAGAGAGAGCGGAGAGAGAGTAGAGAGAGAGAGTGGAGAGAGAGAGAGTGGAGAGAGAGAGATTGGAGAGAGAGAGAGAGTAGAGAGTGGAGAGAGAGTGAGAGAGCGGAGAGAGAGTAGAGAGAGAGAGTGGAGAGAGATAGTGGAGAGAGAGAGGAGAGAGAGAGAGAGAAGGGAGAGAGGGTGGGTAGAGAGTGGAGAGAGAGTAGAGAGACAGTGGAGGGAGACAGTGGGGAGAGAGTGACGAAAGAGTGGAGAGAGAGAGATAGTGAGAGAGTGGAAAGAGAGTAGAGAGAGAGAAAGTGGAGAGAGAGACAGTGGAGAGAGACAGTGAAGATAGAGTAGACAGAGTTGAGAGAGAGAGAATGGAGAGAGTGGAGAGAGAGTAGAGACTAACTAACTGACTCAGAGACCGAATACTGACTAACCGAAAGACTGACTGACTGAGAAACTGACTGAGAGAGAGGAAGCCTGGCTGGCTGAGAGAGTGACTGACTGTGAGACAGAGAGAGAGAGAGACTGATGGAGAGTGAGACTGACTGACAGATACTGACTGACTGAGGTAGAGAGATACTGATTGACAGAGAGAAAGACTGAGAGAGAAAGGCAGAGACTAACTGACAGAGAGGTAGACTGATTGACTGTGAGAGAGAGAGACTGACAGAGAGAGACTGACAGAGAGAGAGGCTGACTGACAGAGAGAGAGGGAGACTGACTGACTGAGGTAGAGAGAGAATGACTGGAGACTGACTGACAGAGAGAGAGAGACTGACTGGGAGAGAGAGAGACTGACTGACAGAGAGAGAGAGATTAAGAGAGAGAGAGAGACTGACTGACAGAGACTGCCAGAGAGAGAGAGAGAGAGAAAGAGAGACTGACCGACAGAGAGAGACTGACAGAGAGAGAGACTTACAGAGAGAGACTGACTGACAGAGAGAGAGAGAGAGACTGACTGACAGAGAGAGTCACTGACTGAGACAGAGAGAGACTGACTGAGAGAGACTGGCTGACTGCGAGAGAGAGAGAATGGCTGACTGAGAGAGACTGACCGAAGAAGAGAGAAACTGTCTCTCTCCACTGTCTCTCTCTCGTGATGGTCTCTCTCCACTGTCTCTCCACTCTCTCTACTGCCAAACTGCTAATCTCCTGAGGCGGAAGCCGGGAGACGTCCATTTTTTAAAAATTGTATTATTTTCACTTGTGTGTCACCCTTAATCCTCCTGTAATTTTAACTGTGCACTCACCCGGCTGCTAGCTCCTCCAGCGGGTAGAGACGCTCCTGAACAGCGACTCCTTCGCTGCACCGACCTAAACGCTCGAAAAATCTACATTGCACCGCCATTCCCTGCGAGGAAGTGAGGCCACGCCCACATTGAGGCCACGCCCACCCGCCGCAGTATTTAAGCGCTGCCATCAGCGCCAACTAGCCAGAAACTGCTAATCTCCTGAGGCGGAAGCCGGGAGACGTCCATTTTTTAAAAATAGTATTATTTTCACTTGTGTGTCACCCTTAATCCTCCTGTAATTTTAACTGTGCACTCACCCGGCTGCTAGCTCCTCCAGCGGGTAGAGACGCTCCTGAACAGCGACTCCTTCGCTGCACCGACCTAAACGCTCGAAAAATCTACATTGCACCGCCATTCCCGGCGAGGAAGTGAGGCCACGCCCACATTGAGGCCACGCCCACCCGCCGCAGTATTTAAGCGCTGCCATCAGCGCCAATTAGCCAGAAACTGCTAATCTCCTGAGGCGGAAGCCGGAAGACGTTGCTTTTTTAAAAATTGTATTATTTTCACTTGTGTGTCACCCTTAATCCTCCTGTAATTTTAACTGTGCACTCACCCGGCTGCTAGCTCCTCCAGCGGGTAGAGACGCTCCTGAACAGCGACTCCTTCGCTGCACCGACCTAAACGCTCGAAAAATCTACATTGCACCGCCATTCCCGGCGAGGAAGTGAGGCCACGCCCACATTGAGGCCACGCCCACCCGCCGCAGTATTTAAGCGCTGCCATCAGCGCCAACTAGCCAGAAACTGCTAATCTCCTGAGGCGGAAGCCGGGAGACGTCCATTTTTTAAAAATTGTATTATTTTCACTTGTGTGTCACCCTTAATCCTCCTGTAATTTTAACTGTGTACTCACCCGGCTGCTAGCTCCTCCAGCGGGTAGAGACGCTCCTGAACAGCGACTCCTTCGCTGCACCGACCTAAACGCTCGAAAAATCTACATTGCACCGCCATTCCCGGCGAGGAAGTGAAGCCACGCCCACATTGAGGCCACGCCCCTTTCCCCACCCATAAAATGTGCAACCACAGGACGCGCAGCGGACGAGCGCAGCGGACGAGCGCAGCGGACGAGCGCAGCGGGAGCGCCGTTTGCGCGCCGAAGGCGCGCCTATGGCAAGCCCGTCTGCGCCCGTCCGCGCACGACCGGGCCTAGGGCCAGACTCTATGCCAGTCCCGTCACCCACAAAGTTGAGCTACTCCCGCAAGGAGCTACTCAGCCTCAGACCCAAGAAAACCAGCGCATGCCACGTCCAGCAAGACCCTAACACCCCCTACGTCAGCTGCACCATTTGCAAACCGACAAAGCTACACCTCCCTAAATCCCCGATCCCACGGCCGGTCATCAAAATGGCGACAATCAATTGCAGATCGCTCCCGAAGCATGCCCTGCATATTAATCACCTGATTGACGACCTAAACCTGGACATACTCTTCTTGACAGAAACTTGGATCACGGGCCATTCCAATGCCGATATGGTAGCGGCTCTCCCCCCCGGCTTTATCATCCTGTCCCAACCTCGCCCTTTAGGCAGAGGAGGTGTGTTGTAACCTAAGCAATCCTCCACCCCCTCCCTTTCCCTGTTTTCACCCCTCCTCTTGGTACAGTGTTGGTACATTCCATGTGACAGCCAGGCGCTCACTGTGGAATGTTGACACAGTGACCCGGGCTACTATGCTGACAAGCTGACGGCAGTTCTATGTTATCATCTTAAGAATAAATACCCTTCAGCACAAGAACTCTGCGTCTCTCTTTACTACATTTTCCTGGCGACGAGGAGGAGGAGACTGGGCCAGGGACAGTGACTGCCGTTTCCCTGGAAATTATACATTGCTTGTCAAGAAGTAAAATACCCCAAGTAGCCTGTGACAAAAGTAAAAAGGAGCGATTCTACAATGAAGGCGGACATGTGAGCTGTGGTAAACAAGTAAGGTGACACGGCGACTTTGTTTTCACTGAAAATTATTAGTCCATAACAAACTCCTGCGGGGTCAAGCTTAACTCGGATGCCAGGTCGGGCATCGAATGATTAATTGTGACTGGGTCGTGAGTGCGGGAGCGGAGTGAGGCTGGTGGAGTAAAGTGTTATCTTCAACTATCGGGTGCCAGTCGGGCATCGTTGTCTTTTAGTCTGCGGGGGAGTCATTCCCAGCTGTGGGGAGGAGTGCAGCGCTAGAACTAGCATTTAGCGAGTGTGACCTGCGAGCAGTGTAATCAGGGCTGCTCGCCCCAGGTCTAACAGCGCAGCTGTCCGCTCCGTATCATTTCGGAGTGCGCAACTCAGCACATCTGATCTCCCTCACAGCGCCAGCCCCAGCGCGCTCAGTCACTGGCGATCTGACCCACGCCGAGGCTGTTCTCAAGCAGAGGCTCCTCGCGCGCACGTCTGCCGGCGCTCCTACTGCGACGCACATCCAGTCAGTGCTCTCACCTCCTGTCATTCTCAAGGGATTGTGTTTACTCAGCGCTGCGCTCTGGTGTCCTGCCTTCGAGGGAGTTTAACTGGAAAGCCTTATCTGTGAAACGCACGTCCTGGAAGGGGACCCAGTCGGCAGTCGACGTTTTTTCTGACAGGAACTTGATTGAGAGCCTCTACACAGGAAGCTCCCGCCAGCCTGTGGAAAGAAGCAGTTCCATTGGGCACAGTGAAAGAAAACCTGTAGAGGCAGAAAGGGGACTGTATGAACAGGGAGCTACGGTGATTCTCCTGTTTTACCATGATTGATGTGTAACATTGAAGAAAAAAAAAAAGCTAAGTTTATTTTTTGAGCTCACATGTGTAATCCTTCAGTTTAGACCCACTGCAGCAGTGGGAGAGAGTGCACTGCTTCAGGGAATATCCTTGGTGTAGTTTCATTAAGCAATTCATAGTCTAACAGGATTTTTGAAGTTGCATGGCAATGGCAGGAGCAGGAATGAGCCAACCTCCACCATTCCTCAATGAGTTAGGTGAGCCAGTCATTCCTTGGAGAAGGTGGGAAGGTATATTCAAATCCTACCTAATAGCTATTGGGGGTAGCAACTACACGAACATACGCAAACAACATATATTGCTACACAATTTAGGCACACATGGGAGGAAAATATACGAAGATATTACAGGGAGATTAATAGAGGATGAGGAAGAGGTGGTGGAGGAAGGTGTCAATGTGTATGAAAGCACACTGAGGGAACTAGCGGCTCACTTTAAGGAGAAGATAAACGTAGTGATGGAAAGGCATAAGTTCCTCAAGAGGGTGCAGAAGAGGGAGGAGAAAGTGAGCAATTATATAGCAGTGTTAAGAGGGTTGTCAGCCACTTGTGAGTTTGGTCAGCTCACAGACTCGTTAATAAGAGACCAACTAGTGAGGTGCACCAATGACACGAAGATACAAGAGGAATTACTGACAAAGAACCCAAATCTGGAGGAGGCAATAAACATTGCTAAGGGACTAGAACACACTGCACGCTGCATGAGGGAAATGAAAGCACCTGAAGGGTCTAACAGAGAGAGGGCTGAAGGTAAATCCAGTACAGAGAGTGAAACAGTTTGCAAAGTAGGCGACAAAAGTAAAGAGGTCAATCGCAGCAAGCCTAGTTCTTCTGTGTGTTACAAATGTGGCAGTCCCAATCACTTAGCCAATAACTGGAAATGTCCAGCAAGGAATGTACAGTGCAGAAAGTGTAACAGATGGGGGCATTATTCTAAGGTGTGTAAGGCCCCGGGAAAGGCAGTACATGTCATTGAAGAAACACCTCAGGAAGAGGAAAGGGAAAAGTCTTACGTTTTTCAAGTGGGGGATGAGGAAGACAATGATGATGATATGTACCCTAAATGTGATGTTTTACTTGATGGGGTTAAGTTCAGTATGTTCGCAGATTCATGCTCCCCATACACGTTAGTAGACAAGAAAGTGTTTGATGACAAATTTGCTAACCGCCCCGTGAAGTTGTTTCCACCAGACATCAGTCCAAAGGGTTACAATGAAGGGAGGATTCCCCTGGAGGGCATGGCAACCATGAGAATCTCATTTAAGGATAGACACACAGTAGGGAAGGTGTATGTGTCCACGAGGGGATCGACTTTATTGAGTTGGAAGCATCAGAAGCAGTTGGGAATCACCCTTGATCCTAACAATAGGGAGCAGGTGTTGTTAATTGAACCTGAAGGAATATCAGAGGATCTCACCAAAGAGTTTAAAGAAGTGTTCAGTGATAGATTGGGTGTGTTTAAGAATTACATGCACAAGATAGTGTTAAAGGAGGGAGCGGAGCCAGTAGTGCACAAGACCAGGTCCATACCATTGCGCATGAGGGAGCCCCTCCAGCAGGAACTACAGAGACTAGTCAATGAGGGGGTCATTACAGAAATTGAGAGTTCAGCATGGCTTGCCCCGATCGTCATCATGGCCAAAGATAAAGGGAACAGCATAAGACTCTGCGTGGACCTGAGAGACCTGAACGCCAACATCCTGGTGGACAGGTTTCCTCTTCCCAGGATAGGGGAGATGTTAAGCACCATAAAGGGGGCCAAGTATTTCAGCGTGCTGGACCTATCGTCGGCCTATTATCAAATCAAACTCCATCCAGAGTCCCAGCTATTGACAGCATTCACTACCCCATTTGGAAATTTCAAGTTTCAGAGAATGCCATTTGGATTGGCATCAGCTGCTGCTGCTTTCCAAAGAGTCATGCAACACGCGTTAAAAGACTGCAGGAACACCATATGTTTCCAAGACGATATACTTATCTATGGAAGTTGTGAAGAAGAACACAATGAAATGGCTAGAAGAGTCCTGAAGAAGTTGAAAGAGGTAGGCTTCACCACGAAACCCTCCAAATGCAAACTGGGAGTAAGCTCGGTGGACTACCTGGGACACACTCTATCCGAAGACGGCATCAAGCCAAAACTGGACTTAGTAAAGGCAGTGGAGAACGCTCCCGCTCCCAAGAATAAAGAGGACATACTGTCTTTCCTGGGTCTGGCAGAATATATGGCCAAGTTTATTAAGGATTTTGCGATGGTGTCGCAGCCGCTAAGAGACTTGATAAAGAAGGACAGTGTGTTTGAATGGGGAAAAGAACAAGAAACGTCCATGATGAGCATAAAAAAAGCTATCATTGGAGCTCCATATATAGGGAAGTTTGATCCTAACGGAGTAACCATCATCTCCACGGATGCAAGCAACAGAGGCATTGGGGCAACTCTGGCGCAGAAAGAAGGCAGCAAGATAAACGTGATAGCTTTTGCATCAAGAACCCTCACATTGTCTGAAAAAAACTACTCGACCATAGAGAAGGAAGCCCTGGCTGTGTATTGGGCCGTGTGTCACTACAAATTTTTCATTTGGGGCATGCCGTTTGAAATACAGACTGACCACAAACCGCTGGTTTCACTTTTCACCAAAAAGAACATGGAAAGCATGACGCCAAGGATAGCTAAATGGGCAGTGGGCCTACAAGCATATAACTTCACAGTGTCCTACATTCCTGGGCAACAAAACAGAGTTGCAGACTTCTTGTCAAGAGCACCCACAGAAGGAGAAGAGGAAGAAGAGAAGGAGGGTAACTCAATCCTGGAGGTGCGTTTAGCAGCAGTTGAAAAGGTGTCATGGGAAACACAGATGGAACAAGACGAAGTATTGAAGAAGGTGAGGAGATATATTGTGTCAGGTTGGCCCAAGAAATGCAAGGACACAGAGTCAGAGATCCAGCCATATTGGAATGTGAGAGAGGAGTTATCAGTGGAAGGGGATCTCATACTGAAGTCAGGAAAATTAGTCCCTCCAGATGCCATAAGAAACCAAGTAGTGGAACTGGCCCACGAAGGACTTCTAGGAAGAAGCTTGTGCAAGGCCAGACTTCGGGCAGACTATTGGTTTCCTACAATGGATAGAGAAATGGAGGACAAGGTACGCGACTGTTACGCGTGTGCCCTGAGTGATAAGACAAAGATCACGAGAAGAGCACCACTGTCACCCGTTGAAGTTCCAGAAGTTCCATGGAGCAAGTTAGGATTTGATATTGCAGGTCCCATCCGTGGTAGAGGACCCCAAGACTGTTACCTATTAGTCTTAGTGGACTACTTCTCAAGCTGGATAACCTGCAAGATCGTCCACAGCGTGAGCACTAAAGTGATAGTAGATTTCCTTAAAGAGGTGTTCACTCTAGAAGGCATACCCTCCACACTGGTGACAGACAATGGCGTTCAACTGGTTTCGGAAGAAATGAAGGAATTCCTCAAAGACTGTTCAGTGACCCACATTCGCACACCACTGTATTGTCCCAAAGCAAACGGAAAGGTGGAGAGAGTCAACCGTATGTTGAAGGAGAGCATACAGTTGGCCAACCGGGCAGGGGAGAACATAGAGGAAGCCATAAGGGACATGCTGTGGGCATACCACACCACGCCTAAGTCCACCACCGGATGCACGCCCTTTGAGTTACTGAGGGGAAGAAAAGCGGGCACCAAACTCACACCAGGTTGGATGGGGAGAAGACATTCAACGGAGATCGAGCACGGAGAAGTCAAGAGGAAGATTGAAGACAGCCAACAAAAATACAAGGAATGGTATGACAAGAAATGGGGAGTGAAGGAAAGAGAATTTCAGGAAGGTCAAGGAGTCTATGTGAAGAAACCGGAGAGACTATGGAAAGGTGGTGACAAGTTCTATGCCTCCAAGACCATCCGGCGGCCAAATAGAAATTCTGTGGTCATGGAAGATGGGAGGCTATGGAGCCATGATCGAGTGGTTCCAGCAGAAGGGAGAGAACAGGGGACAGTAGTGAAGAGAGCAGGAGGTAATGACGTCGGAGAAAACGTCAGACAAGGCAGAAGGAGTGTTAGATTTAGAACCTCTCCTCAGTGGCACAAACAGTACATAATGAGATAGACGCACACATTACATTCATAGCCTTCCATTCACCGCAAGACAGATTTCTAAGTACTCGTGTTATTTCCCTTAAGGGGGATGATGTGTTGTAACCTAAGCAATCCTCCACCCCCTCCCTTTCCCTGTTTTCCCCCCTCCTCTTGGTACAGTGTTGGTACATTCCATGTGACAGCCAGGCGCTCACTGTGGAATGTTGACACAGTGACCCGGGCTACTATGCTGACAAGCTGACGGCAGTTCTATGTTATCATCTTAAGAATAAATACCCTTCAGCACAAGAACTCTGCGTCTCTCTTTACTACAAGGTGGAATTGCCATCATTTTCAGGGAACACCTATCCGGCCGTATTAACACAATGACAACCCCGGACGCAGAGAGCTGTCTCTTTACCTTTCAGCTTACTCCGACCAGTTCCCTCTCAGGCCTTCTGGTGTACCGGCCTCCTGGCCACTTCGCCCCCTTCGCAGCCTCCCTTCTGGAAATTGTTTCCTCCTCAGCCCACCTCTCATCAAACTTTCTCCTAACAGGGGACCTCAACATTCACTTTGATGACCCGCTGGACACAGGCGCCGCCGACCTTATCAGCGACCTGGCTTCCCACGACCTTCTTCTCGCCAACTCAGGTCCTACACATATCAAAGGACATCTTCTCGACCCTGTGTTCTCAAACATCCCTTCCCTCCAATTTACCAACTCCCAACCTCTCCCATGGACGGACCATTTTGTTGTCACTTTCAACATTCCTGGAGCTATCAGGAAACCCCATAAAGCCCCCACCTTCTCCACGAACAGATCATGGGCCAAACTCTCAACAGGGGACTGGGCTACAGCGCTGGAATCTTCTACCCCGAGCCTTTCGACTGACCCGTCCGAGGCCGACACCCAAGTAAGAGGCTGGCTCCACGCCTCCCTTGATAGCCTCATTCCCCTAAAAAATCGGGAGATCAAAGACAGGCCAATAGGTCATGCTCCGTGGTACACACCGGAACTCCGTGACCTCCGCAAGGAATGTAAAAAAGCGGAAAGATCGTGGAGGAAAGACTGGCTGCATAGTAAAAATGACACCTACAACACAGCAGTAAGACGCTATAAATCGGCCATCAAACTAGCCAAGTCCACCTTTTACGATAATAGAATTAAAAACGCGTCCAACTCTACTAAGGAATCCTTCCTGATAGTTAAGGAACTACTTAACATCCCCTCTGCTCCCGCAGCCTCTCCCCCCCCACCGGACAGATGTAAGGACTTAGCCTCATTTTTTGACTCCAAAATCACGCGGATCTTGGAATCCCTCCCCCCAATCAGCCCCCCCATCCCGGTGGAGTTAGACGCCCACTCTACCAGCCCGCGGCTGTCCTCCTTTAGAGAAGTCTCCCTCGATGAGGTTACTAACACGCTGGCTAAAATGAGAAGTGGATCCCCCCTGGACCCAGCACCCGTCAGATTCTTAAAAACTGTGTCTCTCAGCACCTCACTGATCATTAGGGATCTTATAAACACCTCTCTGGCCCAAGGCATAGTGCCCTCCTCCTGGAAGGGCGCAGTCGTCAAAGCCCTGCTGAAAAAACCCAACCTCAACCCGGACGACTTGGCCAACTATAGACCCATTTCGCTCCTTCCCTGTTTCAGCAAGGTGGCGGAGAAACTGGTCAATGTGCGACTCTCCCAATTCCTCGAGTCGAATAAAATACTATGGCAGTCACAAACCGGATTCCGGCCAGGCCACGGCATAGACACCGCTCTCCTCTCCGTCATCGAGGAGGCTAGGTGTATCCTGGATTCAGGAGGATCAGTGGCAGTGATCCTCCTGGACCTCAGTGCCGCATTCGACACGGTGGACCACCGTGTTCTGCTCCACCGCCTGGCGAAGGCAGGAGTTGTGGGAGCCGCACATGCTTGGATCAAATCCTTCCTCACGGGACGCTCATTTCAGGTGTGGGACGGTAACTCCCGATCAGACCCCCTCCCGCTCACACATGGTGTGCCCCAGGGGTCCTCGCTCAGTCCCACCCTGTTTAATTTCTACATGGCCCCGCTGGAGGACGTGGTCACCCGCTATGGGATAAAAATAGTCAATTATGCCGACGACACACAACTCGTCGTCTCCCTGTCCCAGTTAGACAAGAACCCTGATATCTTACTTAACTGTCTGCAAGACATACATACCTGGATGTGTGAATCCGCGCTGAAACTGAACGGGACAAAAACAGAAATAATGCTGCTGGGCAACAAATGGTCTTCTGTCCCTCCCTCAGCCTGGCCAGACTCCTTCGGTGACATCCCCACGCCCAAGACTGAAATTAAAACACTGGGCTTCTGACTGGAACAGGACCTTTCCTTGAAGACCCAGGCAGTTAAGACCGCGGGCACATGCTTTGGTCTTCTCCGCTCAATTCGGAAGATCCTCCCCCTCCTGCCCCCCCTGTCCAAGAAACTTCTGGTGCAAGGGCTCATACTATCACGCCTGGACTACGGGAACGCCGCATATCTCGGTGCTCCTGAAACCACCCTGACCAAACTTCAGCGCTTACAAAATGCCGCGGCGAGACTCATTCTCAAACTTCCCCCTAGAGCCCATACCACACCAGCCCTCAAATCGCTGCACTGGCTACCGGTCCGCCAGCGAGTGGAGTTTAAGGCCTTGTGCATCACGCACAAACTCATTAATGGGGTTGGACCTGCCACCCTCAAAGATATGATCACACCTTATAAAGCCCACAGAAATCTCCGCTCGGACAACGAACATCTGGCCACAGTCCCAAGATTCAAGAAGGCGCGCACCGGTGGACGACGATTCTCGGTCAAGGCCTCCTCCACATGGAACGCACTCCCTCGTCTGCTGCGTTGGGAACCTAGCCACACGGTGTTCCGCAAAAGACTCATAACCCTCGCATGTGCCTATTCTGCGGAGACCCATACTCACCATACTTACCGGCCCCCGCATACTGCTGCTGCCGAAGGTGGGAAATAATGTCAGCCAACAAAGCCTGGTATCCGTAGTGGTCGTTGTTGGCCGCAGTTTATTAATAACCAAAGACATATTAATAACACAAACTGGTATCAAGCAATCTTCCATTTTTGAACATTACTCATCAATCATAATTGGCATATTACACATTATGACACCCTCTTCTAGTAGCAGGTGTCAGTCTCTTTGTGCCCTCCTTAGTTCGAAAATGGGGCTTGTACACAACCAGTTTGTTGTCAGTCTATTGGTGCTCCAGTGGTTGGTTGCCCACGCCTTCTGCGTGTTGTGGAGGGGAGCTTTACGCTTTCCAGTCGGGAGTTAGGTCCCCAGCTCGCTACCAAATTGCGCCCTGCCGTCCGGCCGGGTCTGGGCCGCGAGTGCCGTCTCCTCCTGCTACTCCCCTCCTTTATGCCGCCACGTCACCCTGCCGTGCGGCATTCAAAAGTGAGTGGCCATCCTCTTACACACCGCCCGCCGGTGTGTTTTCTTAGCCAACCAGTGTAGGATTTCCGCTAACGCCCCTTCCCCTATCCAGCACTGCGACTTTTGCTGTTCCTTAGGTGTGGGTGGGTGGGCTTCAGTCGTTGTTGCTGTCGCGCCGATCTCCCAGCTCCTCGAATGCGATGTGCTTCTGCTGGGAGGGCGGCGTCGCTTAAATCCTCCTGAGCCCTCCATGCAGGCCTCAGGTGAGTCCCCCTGATTGGGGGGTTCAAACAAAGCCAGGTTGACCATTGGACGTCCTTTGGGGGGCGCCAGGTCAACAGGTCACTTCCGTTCGGGTGGCTGGTGCGCACCCCGTTTCCGCTGGTTCCTGTGCGCATCGGAGCGCCCAGAACCAGTTTTTTCCCGCTGGTGGCACCACGAGGGTTATGGCGCCGGCCTTCGAGCCTCCCCCACCCTCCGGGCGGGTGCGGCGGCCTCTGCAATAACCCTCGCATGTGCCTATTCTGCGGAGACCCATACTCACCATACTTACCGGCCCCCGCATACTGCTGCTGCCGAAGGTGGGAAATAATGTCAGCCAACAAAGCCTGGTATCCGTAGTGGTCGTTGTTGGCCGCAGTTTATTAATAACCAAAGACATATTAATAACACAAACTGGTATCAAGCAATCTTCCATTTTTGAACATTACTCATCAATCATAATTGGCATATTACACATTATGACACCCTCTTCTAGTAGCAGGTGTCAGTCTCTTTGTGCCCTCCTTAGTTCGAAAATGGGGCTTGTACACAACCAGTTTGTTGTCAGTCTATTGGTGCTCCAGTGGTTGGTTGCCCACGCCTTCTGCGTGTTGTGGAGGGGAGCTTTACGCTTTCCAGTCGGGAGTTAGGTCCCCAGCTCGCTACCAAATTGCGCCCTGCCGTCCGGCCGGGTCTGGGCCGCGAGTGCCGTCTCCTCCTGCTACTCCCCTCCTTTATGCCGCCACGTCACCCTGCCGTGCGGCATTCAAAAGTGAGTGGCCATCCTCTTACACACCGCCCGCCGGTGTGTTTTCTTAGCCAACCAGTGTAGGATTTCCGCCACGCCGCAGGGAGGCGCACGTCTCACTGCGGCTCCCCCCCTGCACCTGGTTCGTGGCTCCCACCTTTCTCCATCTTTCATTTCTTCCTTTTTTTTTTTTTTTTTTTTTTTTTTTTTAGTTGCAACCTGCGAGTGACATTGCACCCCACAAGTTATCCCAAAACACCTTCATCCCTTTTTCGGATAGGTGTACCCCGTCTTGCCCGTAGAGCTCTGGGCGGCCCGGGTGGATGAGGCCGTGCCGAATTGATTCCAGGCCATTGGCGAGGCAGAACTTGTGCATTGCCACGTTTAGCTTCCTCCTTGCGTTGTCGACGGCCTTGTTGGAATCGGCACCTCTCCAATGTTTCCTGCTGATCATTTCGGACCAGACCACCGTCGTGGGTCCCAGCCACGCAGCTGTCTTGGTGAGATCCCTTTGGATGGCTTGCCCGACAGCTTTTCGCCCTAGCCGGGTCAGGTCATTGCCCCCTAGGTGGATGATCAGGACGTCAGGCAACCAGGCCGAATCTGCCATGAGGCCGTCCAGCGTCGGCAGTAGCTGCTCCCATCTCATGCCTGGCTGCCCTATCCACCTGATGTACGTCGCTTTGGGCCTGCGTATGCTGCTGTCCCCCTGCCGCCACCAAGACTCCATCCGGGACACGAATGAGTGCCCCACCACCCAGACCAGCTGCGGGCGTCCCCCTGTCGAGAGAAAGCATTCCGTTAGGTGGCTTTTACTGCGCACCGTGTGCATTCAAGAGAGGGCGGGGGTGTGTTGTCACCCTGCCGTGCGGCATCCCAAGGCAACTCCCACTCCTTCCCCCCCCTCCCACCTTCGGGGCTTTCTCTCCCTTTTGTCTTTTTTTTTTTTTTTTTTGTGTCTTTTCTCTTCACCCCCTTTTTTTTTTTTTTTTTTTTTTATACGAGGTGAGGGCGTATGTACGACTTGTACGCCCTGGAGCGCCATCTGCCCACTGCCTGGATCCTGTCCTCTGGCATGCCATGCTGCGATGCCGAGGTTGCTGCGCCGATCCTGAAGGAGTGAGAGGCGAACGAAGCCGCGCAATACCCGGCTTTACCAATGCCCTGGCGCATTATGGCTGTAAACTGGAACTTGCTCAGGTTCCTCCCGTCCTTATGTATGAAGAGAGGGCCATCGCCAGCTGGTCGAGCCCCCATGTACCTGAACAACCAGCATACCGCGCAGAGCCCCGACTCTGGTATGCAATGGAGACGTATCGTCGTCCCCCTCCTTGCCCTGTCTGTTTTGGACTGTCTCAGCGTTAACTCCACTGCCCTCTTCATTGGTTTAATGTCTCTTGCCTGCAGGCATTGCTGCGCTGGGCCCGACTTGCTGGGGGCTACCAATTCGCTGACTCGGAATGCTCCAAAGAACGCCGTCGTGAAAGCCGCCCTAAATAGCAGCAGCTCGTACTCATCCGATATTAAGCCTGTGAGGGCTTCAAGGAGCTGCCCCATTTTGGCAAAATCGATGGGACGCCTGTTGTCCTTCTTTTTTCCTTCAACCCTCCTCCAGCCTTTTAAGGCCGTTTTTAGATAGGCCGAGGTAGTGGGGTCCTCGCCTGTGTAAAGCCTCGCAAAATGGGCAATGGCGGACAGATGCGCCTGGGCCCATGATCTCGTTTTTTCCGACTCGAATGCCCATTGCACGAATTTCTCGACCGCCGTGCGAGTCTTTGCCCCGTTTTCCAGCGATTTTAGGCCCCCAACTTTCATCACTGTGCCCGCGTATGTCCTGTATCTTCTGCTAGCTTCCGCGGTGAGTGATTGCCCTACTAGCCATGATAAGTCTATTCCCCCAGGTCCCAAAGGGACGATGGAAAGGGGGTCATCTCCTTGTCCGCCCCGGGCACCAGTTCTCTGAAGCGCTTCATTTGGGACCGTGAGAGTGCGTCTGCTGCTGAGTTCTCTGCCCCTGGCACGTGGCGTGCTTTCAGCTCCAGGTTCCCCTCCAGCTGCAATTTAATTAACCGTCGCATTAGCCTCAGCATGTCCGGGCATCTCGCTGCGCCTCTGTTAATGGCCTGCACCACTCCCATGTTATCTGACCAAAGGGTGAGTTTCAGGTTTTTTATTTTTTCGCTCCAAATGGTCATTGCCACGATGATTGGGAACAGCTCGAGAAACGTGATGTTCCTGGTGAGCCCCTGCGCATGCCACTCGTCTGGCCACTGGCTGGCGCACCAGCTGTTTCCCAAGACCGCGCCGAAGCCAAGGCTTCCAGCCGCGTCAGTGTAAAGGGCTATCTGTTCGGCCGTTACCCAACCTGCTCTCCAAATCAGCACCCCGTTGAAATTCTGTAGGAAATCGTCCCACACCCGCAGGTCCTGTTTCACGCCTGCGCTCAGTCTGATGTGGTGGTGCTTGTGGGTGACGCCGGCCGTTAGCCCTGTTAGGCGCCTCGAAAATACCCTGGCGGGCGGGATTACCCTAGCCGCGAAGTTGAGTCTACCTATTACTCGCTGGATCTCCCTCAGGGTGGCCTTGTCCCGACCCCGTAGCTTCGATACTTCCTCGCGAAATTCCTTCACTTTGCCTGGAGGCAGCCTGGCCGTTCCCGCTATAGAGTCCAATTCTATGCCCAGGAACGTGAGACTTGTGGTCGGGCTTGTAGTTTTTTCTTTTGCGAGGGGGACCCCTAGAGACCTGGCTAGCTCCTCGAAGGCTGCCAACGTGCTTGCGCACACTGAGGAACCTGCCGGGCCCGTGAACAGAAAATCGTCTAAGTAGTGCAGTTTCCCCCCTTCCTGGTGCCGGTCATGCAGCGCCCATTCTAAGAAGGTGGCGAACTGCTCAAAGTATGCGCATGATATCGCGCATCCCATGGGCATGGCTTTGTCAATGAACACGTCCTCTCCCCATTGAAAACCCAGTAAGTGGAAACTGGAAGGGTGGACCGGCAGTAGTCGGAACGCGGAATCAATATCGGCTTTCGCCATAAGAGCCCCTCTGCCTGTCGCCTTCACCAGCTCGATTGCGTCGTCGACTGACGCATATCCCACTGAGCAAGCTTCGGGGTCGATACCGTCGTTCACGGAGGAACCTTCCGGAAACGAAAGGTGGTGTATCAGCCTGAACTGACCTTGCTCTTTCTTGGGGACCACGCCTAGCGGGGAGATGACTATGTCTCCTTGTAATTCCTTTGCGATAGGGCCCTCAACTCTGCCCAGCTTCACTTCTTTCTCAATCTTGGCGCTAACCACTTCGGGGTGTTGGCTTGCCGACTTCAGGTTGTTCGCCCCCGCCGAGGGGAGCGGGCCATGAAATGGAATAACGAAGCCTTGCTCGAAGCCCTCTACCAGTGACCTGGCCTCTGCTTTGTTCGGGTATTTGTTTGTCAATCTGCGCAGCTGTTGTGTAATAATGGGGGATCTGGCCAGCTGGCGCCTATGAATGTCCACCAGTTCCCTCTTTTCCCCTGCGTTGGGGCTAACGCTTCTTGCTCTTTTCTCTCTTCTCCCTTTTCGCTTCACGTTTGGAACCTTTGCATGCGGAGGTGGAATGCTTGCCCCCGCAGGTCGCGCATGCGTGCTGAAACTTACAAGACGAGCCCCATGAGCAGTCCCCCGCCTCGTATCTCCAACAGATCGCCTTGGTTGCGGTTGGGGAGTCTGATCTCCCGTTCGACCGCCTTTGATAAGAACCACTCTTCCCTTTTTGGTATGAGCTCCGAAAGGGCTGGTCGCCTTTTCCGGCCCAGGTCCTAACGTCTTTGGCTGTGAGCATCTTGTGGATGAAGCCGGAGACATCCTCCTCATTCCACTCCATTTCGGGGTGCCTCTGCATTTTTAATCTAAACCCTTTATCGTATTCTAGCCAGGCATCCCCTGGGAACTGCCTCTGTGCTAGGTGGATATTGGCCTCGTACAGCCACAAGTCAGCCGCGCAATGGGGGAACCTCTCCACTATAATGCACGCCATGATTCTGAAGGCGTCTAACCAATTTTCGAAACTGCGCTCTTTTCTGGCCCCACGCCTTTCTCTCCTGTCCTCTTCTTTCCTGTCGCACGTGGTTAGATCGAGCCCTTCTAGCTGTATTTCAAGCAGCGAAAATATGTCAATGAATTCTTTGCGCCATATCCTCTCTTTTACCGCTAGGGGGATGAGGCATGCCAGGCCGGTGGCTTTCGTAGTCAAGGACGCCGGGCCGGGGGATGGCCTGATGTAATGATCGTTGACTACCCCACTCGGAGGTGGGCTTCCTGCAACGGGGCCGTAACCCCAACCGGGTAGCGGGGAAATCTGTTCCCCCTGGGCGGACAAGCTTACCTGCTCCTGCACTCTTGTCTGACGGGCCCACCCCGGGTCGACCATATGCCACGTGAGACCTGCCGCTTCCTCCGCGCGCTGCTCCCTAGGCCCTGGTCCCCCCTGCCCTACGCCATTAAGTAGCCCCGGCGCTAGCGATTTCAGACATTCCCTCACGATGTTACTAATATGCTCACCCTTTTTCTTTTTGTCGGTCGTCTCGCCCTGTTCACTGCCCTCCGGCCTCGGCGTAAGGGGTTTCTGCCGCACCTTCCTCGGAGGGTTCCTCTTCGATGTTCTCTTCATCGGCGTGTTTTTCAGCTTCTTGGGTGCGGAAGGCCCTGGTTCTTCGTCCGCCTGTTCAACCGGTCTGTTCTCCTTCCCCTTGCCCAGATGGGGGTGAAGCCAGTCGTCGCCGTGGATGGCCGATAACTCGCGGATCTTCAACAGTACCTCCGCCATCTCGTCCGGCTGGCCTTCTGACATGTCGTGATTCTCTGCGCACTTGTGTGTGGCTTCTTAGTTTCCCGCGTCTGCGTCAGGCCGTCTGCCGGGGGCACAGCTGACTGCGTGTGCTTATCCCGAGCCCTGAGCTTGCCGCGGTCTTTACCTGATGTTGTTTCGGGGGAGCTGGCACGGCGCGCCGCGCTCCGTAAGGCGTCCTCGGTGATGATGACCTGGGTCTTCTACCGGAGTCCCACCGTCTTCCTGTCTCGTCCTTCGCCGCGTCGCCTCTCTTCTTCAGTCGTTGTTGCTGTCGCGCCGATCTCCCAGCTCCTCGAATGCGATGTGCTTCTGCTGGGAGGGCGGCGTCGCTTAAATCCTCCTGAGCCCTCCATGCAGGCCTCAGGTGAGTCCCCCTGATTGGGGGGTTCAAACAAAGCCAGGTTGACCATTGGACGTCCTTTGGGGGGCGCCAGGTCAACAGGTCACTTCCGTTCGGGTGGCTGGTGCGCACCCCGTTTCCGCTGGTTCCTGTGCGCATCGGAGCGCCCAGAACCAGTTTTTTCCCGCTGGTGGCACCACGAGGGTTATGGCGCCGGCCTTCGAGCCTCCCCCACCCTCCGGGCGGGTGCGGCGGCCTCTGCAAAAACCCTCCTCTTCCCCAAATAGTTCCTGGTTCTCGCCCGTCCCGGATTTTACAGTCTTATAGCGCGGGGATGCCTTCGGGTCACCAGGCGCTTTACAAATCTCAAAAAAACCCCCCAAAAAAAAACAAAAAAAAAAAAGGAGAGAGACTGAGAGAGAGAGGCTGAGAGAGAGAGCCTGACAGAGAGACTGACAGAGAGAGGGGCTGACAGGGAGAGGGACTGACAGAGAGAGAGACTGAAAGGGAGACTGTCTAAGAGAGAGACTGACTAAGAGAGAGAGACTGACTGAGAGAGACCTATTGAGAGAGAGACTGACTGAGAGAGAGAGAGACTGACTGACAGAGAGAGTCTGACAGAGAGAGAGACTGGGAATCTGACAGAGAGAGAGAGACTGACCGAGAGACTGAATGAGAGAAACTGACAGTGAGAGACTGACTAACAGAGAGAGAGAGAGACTGATTGATAGAGACTGGCTGACTGAAAGAGAGAGAGACTGACTGACAGAGAAACTGACAGAGAGAGACTGTGAGAGACTGATTGACTGAAAGGGAGTTCCTCCATGTAGTTTGCACGAGGGCCCCCTCAAGTTTCGTTACGCCACTGCTGCCCATGCCTTTAGGTCCTTGGTCAGAGTTGCCATAATTTTGCAGCTCCCTCTGGTATGCAGAGGTTCGGACTGACAGTCCAAACAATTTGTGCCAAATTACATTTGCTTTTCATTTATACTGTTGTGCAGTGACATCTAGTGGCAAATGGGACAAACTGCATCAAAAGAATGTCTGAATACTCATCAATCCATTGAAGATTAAATGCAGCCTTCCAGAGGACGCATCTGATTGTTTAGGGAAACATTCATAGCAACTCCACCCATTGCATTGGCTGTTCGTATTGACCCACAAAGGCAAATTATTTTTTCTTGTTTTCTACTCATTCGTTTTATTTGTTTTAGCCTGTCACCTGGTGTTATTCTCTTACTTGAAGCAGAGGCTTTTTACCATATCTTTGACTGTGTCTTTTTCCTTCCACAAGTGTCTGCTTTTCGGGAAGCATTTTCTTTTCCTAAAAGCACTCCATGAGCGTGCATGCATTTACCCCGTTCCCTGCCTTTTCGCAGCACTTTTCATAAGCACTCCATAGGAGTGTGTATGTTTTTATGATACGCCTTGTTTACCGGTTTCTCTCAGCATTTCTTTTCATATTATAAAAGTTTCACTTCCACAACTATGTCCTTCGAGCCGCTCTTGAATATGCTTTCCCTTTTGTGCAGTTTCCCCCTTCAAGCTGCTCCTCCGTCCACTTTAACTCACTGTTCAATCTTGTTTGTTCACTTGCACCCCCTCCCCCAAACACGGTCATCTTGCAGTTTGGTTCCCACCCCACGCCCTTACATGCTGCTTCCACACCCTCAGTATTGCTTGCCTCATGCACTCCTGGGTTGGTTCACCTACCTGTTTTGTTGACCCTCTCCCCCCCACTCTGTTTATTCCACGCCCTCTGTTTCTGTCCTTCCTCCCTCTAGCTAGGTCGAGCCTGGCCAGCGCTCGTGCTGCTGCGAGGAATGCAGTAGTGGAGTATGGCTTTGAAGTCCTGCGCACTCTCCGCCAATATTTTTATTTGATTTGTGCCATTGTCCTTCGTAAACGCTAGCTTCTGAGATGTTATTCAGCTTGTTAGTCCATCCTTGGTACCGCCTTGTCGAGATTTGGGTGCAGGGAAGGAGCTCTGAGAACGAGCTCCCGGGCAGCGTAGTCGTCCCACCGTGCTAATCCCTGCTGCCTCTCCCACGGCGACCCCCCCCCCCCCCCCCACACAACAACAGAGCCCCCATGGAGCCTAAGAATGAATGAATGAATGAAAAAAGATTTCTATAGCGCCAACTACCCGGAGGCCTCGTAGCGCTTGTGAGCAGGCAGGACAGAGTTAGCCAGGACTGTCAAACTAGCGTTAATAAGGTGTGTTTTTTAGCAACTTTCGGAAGATTTGTAAGTTGGATTCCCTGCGTAGAGCGAGAGGGAGGGAGTTCCACAAGTTAGAGGCGTTTATTGAGAAGGAGCGACTGCCCCATCTCGCTCTGCGGACTCTCCTAGTGGAGGCCAAAATTGCCTCGCTGGAGCGGAGGCTCCTAGCAGGAGTGTAGGGAACCACAAATGAGTGGGTAATGGCAGGACGAGTTTTCCGAATGGCTCCATGGGTAAGGCACATGACCTTAAAACGTATTCTGGACTGAACAGGGAGCCAGTGAAGTGTTTTCAGAGCAGGGCTCACAGACTGCCTAACGGTAATCTGCAAGAGTAGACGGGCTGCGCAGTTCTGGATTACCTGAAGTTTTTTATGGTGGCACAGGGAGCACCCAAATATAGGGCATTCAAGTAGTCCAGTCGAGACAAGATGAGGGCTTGCACCATGATCCGGCGTGCAAGAAAAGGTAGTAAGGGTAGAATTTTCCATAATATCCTCATCAGACCGAAGCAGGTGGCCGAGAGCTGGGCAGCTTGATAGTTGAAACTAAGGGAGCTGTCAAGCCAAATGCCAAGACTCTTGATCTGCTGCTAAGGAGTGGGCATACTGCCAAGACAGGACGGCCAAGATGGTATGCTGGGAGGTGCGGGTAGTTTGCCCAGAAACATTAGCTCTGTCTTGTACCCGTTTAGTTTGAGATGGAATATATCCAGCCATTCATCTACCACCTGTAGGCAATTGCCCAAGGCGCCAGATGAACATTAAGGGTGGTTTAATGCAACCACCAGTTGGGTATCATCTGCGCAGGTGAAGATCTGAATGCCGAATGTAAGAATTATCCCTGCCAATGGGGCCATATAGGTATTAAACGGTTTGGGGCTCAAGTAGGAACCCTTAGGGACCCCAAAACTGAGAAGCCATTGATTGGAAAAAGTTGTATCCTCAATAACTTGGAAAAACCGGTCCTCCAAAAATGACTTTAACCAAGCTAGGGCCCTGTGCTTCACTCCAAGATTGTGCAGGCGCTCAAACAGGATGGCATGATCAACAATGTCGAAAGCGGCACTGAGATCCAGCAAGCTGATTGCTGCTGAGCCGCCTTGATCTACCAGCCTTCTGGCCTCTTCCTTTACTGTCAATAAGGCAGTCTCTGTCCCAAGCTTTGGCCGAAACCCTGTCTGGGACTCATGGAGAAGACTATTTAATTCCAAATGTTGAACTAAGTTGAGGTTGATATGTTTCTCAACCAGCTTACTCAACCAAGGGAGAAGGGAAATAGGTCTAAAATTGGCCAGGTTTGAGACATCCAGATTGTTTTTTTTAAAGGGCTCTGACCTGAGCACATTTCCAGGCTGGAGGTACCCTTTCCATGGTGATAGAAGCATTTAGGATCTGGAATTGTTGGACCGATGACTTCCGAGACTGAGGTGAGATGTTGTGGAGGGGCAGGGTCCGTGGGTGAGCCAGAAGTGACCCTGGACATCAAAGTACTCAGCGTCAACTCATCCAGCAAGGGAAACTCAACTAATGAGCACAGTGGGTTAGGGGATGAACTCGTGTTGTTGGGAATTATAGGCCCACTCTGATGTGGGGGAATGATTGTGATATCAGGTGGATTTTTTGATAGAAGTATTTGGCCAGATTATCACAGCGAGCTTGTGCATCTTCTGGATTAGAAGCTTTACAGGGTATGGAGAGCAGGGATTTGGCAATACAAATTATTTCTTTAGGTGAATTCGCAGCTTCACCAATCTTCTCCTCATAAAAGGAGGTTTGGGCGTTTTTGAATTCGGCTTTATAGTTTCTTATTGACACTCTATAGTCATTTTTCTTTTCAATAGCTAAATTCTGCCTCCATCTCCTTTCGAGTTTCCTGCATATTTGTCTGAGTTCTCTTAGTTTGAGGGAGAATCAAGGAGCCAACTTATGTTTTCTGGTCTTCAGGGCAGGTCTTTTTGGGAGGAGGATGTCGAGTGAATTTTGGATTTAAGAATTAAAATTATTATTTCCCTTTTCTGGATCAGAGACAGCATCAGGAATAGTGGCCGTTAGGGTCGCCGACCACTGGCTGGGGGACAAGTTCGCCCATTTCCTTTCCAGCCGAGGGGCAAGGTTCTACACAGGAACTGGAATAGGGCATCCTACTGAGAGATCCTGGTCGTTGCTAAGCTCCGAATCAAGAAGGTGTCTCTTGATGTGCGTGGGGGAGAAACCTTTCTGCACAATTTGGAGCGCTAAGAGGCTCGCTAATAAATCTTTTGCCATGTGGTCAGATGGGTCATCCAGATAGATATTGCAGTTGCCTAATATAGTGAAGTTAGACAAATTTAAGGCTGAATCAGCAATGAAAGAAGGGAGTGAATTAAGGAACTGATCTACAGGCCCAGGGGGACGGTATAAGAGCAAGCCAGTAAAGGTGTGGGTAGGGAAGAGTTCTAGGGAGAAGAACATGATTTCCGTATCGGGTATATCTTCCATAGAGGACCGTTAGCTATAAATGTCTTTAAAGATGATCGCTAGTCCTCCACCTCTGCCTGATTTGCGGTCTACTCTATGTATTAAGTACCCCATTTGCAGAATCTGAGAAATGGCTGGGTCGACTTAAGATCCGAAAGGCAGCCTTACAGCTGCCTCCAGGGTCGGAACAGAATGCCCCCGAAGGGAGCGACTGCGGACTCCACATTGGGCGACCTGCAACTATGCAAAACAACCTCGAACTGCTGAGTCCACAGAGGACTACCGGGTACAACCTCGCACTGGACCATTGACTGCTCCGAAAACATAATCACTGTGATTTCGGTCACGAAGCCGGGACGCCTGGCCCCATGATGGCGGCTCCTCGCAACCGGACCTATCCACTGCGCGGCTCACACTGACTAGGTGATGGGGCTTTAGAGTGAGCTCAGCCTCGTTTGATAGCCACGGAGTGCTTCTTTTAACCTCCTTTCACTCCGGCTCATCTGTCTGCCAACCTGGATGCTCCAAATTCAGACGAAAATACACAATGCCTGTCCCCAAGATGGCGGACCCGTGCGACCTGATACCCCCACCGTGCAGCCCACAATAAATATGAGGTGAGGCTTCCAAAGACTCCCGTCCCTTCTGTTTCCATGAAATGTTCTCTCTCATACTAGCTCTTCCATCATTCATCCCAGTCATGCTGGTCTCTACAATGATGGGACACAATCTCTTAACCCTGGGTTCCTGACCCTAAGATGGCATCTCCTTGTGACATGATCACTCTAATACAACTAGGTGATGCCTCCTACTTTTCTGAAAACTGCCTGCTACATTGAGGACTGAGTTCACATTCAGTCCTGGCAAAAAAGACAGCTCGTGAGGTGATTACATACCCCCCAACAACACTAGACCTCACCCAGACCCTAGAGGGTCGATTGCACACCATAGCACAATGCACCTGCCTCCTGGGGTACAAAAAGGAAACAACATGCTCTACACCAGTAGCAATAGACATCTCACCGTCACTGTTCTGGCCAACCAGCCCATTGATGACCTCACCCCTGTACACAGTTCTATGGCGCAGCGCATCTCTTCACTATAATTCCAGCTTGAAATCAGTTCCTGGGGCCTGAACGAAATCTTCACCAATCTCAACAAGGCCCAAAGGCCCCAACAATCCCCCACCAGGTCTCCTCCTCCTTTTAACTCCCTCCTCCACCAGTGCCCCACTAGGCCCGCTGCTTTCCCTGTGACACACATACAGAGACCCTCTAGAAGGGAGAAGGAGGACCGGTCACAAAAATCCTAAGAAACACAGACCTGGGCACTAGAGCTCAAACTCACTCAAATACTGTCATCAAGCCCGTCTCCTCTAGACCTACGAGGACTGAAGCCGCTATGTCTGTCAAAGAAGCAGTCGATGTATCCTCCTCGTACAACACACCCATCTTTGACTCCCATAAATCCAAAATCCAAGTGATCATGGGACTTGGAAGAGACTTCCCAGACTGCCTTTCCTCACCGCCCTTCCTAGAGCTCCCAAGGAAAATATCCCTAGCACTAACGAGCTTTGAAGTAGTGTGGCTCACTGGTTAGAGGCGGCAGACCCGAGAGCAGAGGACGGCCCGGGACCAGGGTTCGATTCCCGGCGCGGCAGGTTTCTGGACCAGGGTCAGCGGACTCGATAATTCTCTCGCCTCGGTGCCCACTCTGATCAGCGATCACACTCGGCAACTCTGGGCATTAGCTTGCCTCATCTTCACTAACGGCCCCACCAGACCGCCGGGGATGCCTGGTCTCACCCTGGAGATACCCATTAAGGGACCATCTCTCAGGGAAGCCAGGAAGGGTTTCGCAGCGGTCGAAGCGCCTTGGGACCCTACGGGTAAGTAGTGCGCTATATAAATGCCAATACATTTACATTTACATTTACATTCCACCAACTGCATAATCATCAACTGCAGATTGGCATCCATGCATGCAACCTAACCAGCAGTAGCCATTCTCTCGCAGGACGTTGACATTGCATTGATCCCAGAGACCTGGCTCAATGAGCATGCCTAGACATGCTTGTGGCCCCAGGTTTTTCCATTATCAACAAAAACAGAAAAGACGAACGAGGGGGTGGAGTTGCCATCATCCATAAAGATAACAACTCCATCATGGAAATAGACTCGGAAAATACAACACCTTTGAATGCCTTACCGCAAACATAAAGACCAAAGATACTGGAACAATGCACTGTCACCTTCTGTACCGGCCACCGGGCAACACCTCAGCTTTTGGGGAACAGTTATCAGGCTTGATTGCTCACTGTGCTCTTGGAGACTCCAACTCCTTAATTCTTGGTTATCTTAACCTGCGATGGAATGAAACACATAATCCGCTAATTCAAACGCTATCCAATCTTCTCAGTGACAATAATCTTACAAACACTGCACAGAGGAGACGCATTCAAAGGAGCCACCCTAGATGCCATTATTGCCAAACGAGACGTAATCTCGATCGAACACGAACTCCCCGTGGACTGCCGGACCACCACATGATCCTATTCCATATCAACCAACCTATTCTGTCTCAACCACTGTTGCAAGACCCCCTAAATGGGTGAGAAACCTCTCTCAGATTCCCAAGGAAGTACTCAAAGAAAGGATAAGCTCACTCCTGCCCTGCCCCAATGACCACCTTTCCACTATCGAACTCACTACTTGGTACAACTTGAACCTGGAGACTATGTTGGACCAACTTGCTCCCAGAAAACTGAAAAAAGGAAGAGCCATTACGTCCAGGTCTTGGTTCAACACGGACTCTAATACCGAAAGGAGAAACCTAAGAGCCATAGAAATAAGCTGGAGGAAGAGCCCTTGCTTCTCTCTCCGCAAAGAACTCAAAACAGCCCGCATGGAATACAACAATCACATGAAAAACAAGAAATCCGCTTTTTTCTACTATTCACTGGATAGCGTAAAAAATAGACCCAGAGAGCTCTACAGCATCATTAGGCAATAAAAGTCCAAGCCGGTGGTCTCCTCAATTCAGGCATCCAACAAACTTTGTGACAACTTTGCCAGCTTCGTTAATGACTAGATCACTAAGATCGAACTCTCTCTGGACAACATTAACACTCGACCCACCAAGAGCACCATGCACCGGGACGGTCATTGTCGCTCCTGGCTCTGCCTCCAATTTCTTGGCTAAGTTTCCGCCCCTTCCAAGATCATGAGATAATTACACTGATCTCCACTCCCAAAACCTCTTCCCATGTCCTTGACGTCATTCCACCCCTACTTACCAAAAAACAAGCTCTCCACAGCACCGCTTTGGTGTACAATAATAAACAGCTCCATGGAAAAGGGAGTCGTTCCAGACTGCCTTAAAGTAGATCGCCACGCCCCTGTTGAAAAAACCTGGCCTTGACACAACAGATTTGAATAACTTTTGACCTGTATCTAACCTTCCCCTTCTATCTAAATACTAGAGAAATGAGTTCGCCAACAGCTTACCCAACACCTGGAGAACATCAATTTCTTGGACTCCAAACAATCTGACTTCAGAAAAGGCTTCAATACTGAAACCACGATCCTCAGCATCATAGATGATATCCACCACTCACTAGACTCTGATCAATGCTGCCTCCTCATTCTCCTCGACCTATTGGCAGTATTTGACACAATAGACCATAAACTCCTCATCAGGGCTCTCCAAGAAAGAGCTGGCCTTAGTGACGTGGTTCTCCAATGGTTTTCCTCAATCCTACACAATCGCACTCAAAAAATAAAAATCAAAAACGTTGCTTTTAACCCTCACCTTATCAACAAAGGAGTCCCTCAAGGCTCAGTGCTCTCCCTGCAACTCTTTAACATCTACATGGAACCCCTCACCAAACTATTCAGAGCAGTCAACATCCGCTTCCATCTCTAGGCAGACGATACTCAGATATATCTGGACACCTCCTCCCTCAGTGTCATTCAAAGACTCAATAACGTACTGAATGATGTCCAAAACTGGCTGTTTTCGAATCGTCTTAAACTAAACCCCGACAAAACCGAGATTCTTCTCATCTCAAATAAGGAGGAGAACCCTCAAATTGTGGAATGGCTCAAAGCCGTAGATGCGCTCAATGGGAATCTCACTCTAGATGACTCTGACAAATCATTTGGTATCACACTAGAACGGAAACTAAGCCTGACCAGACATATCAAGAATTCGGCTTAGAGCGCCTTCCTTAACCACAAGCTTTTGAACAAAATAAAACCCTTACTCCCGCCTGGTGATCTCAAACAGGCCACCCAAACCCTGGTACTGTCAAGGCTGGACTATGGCAACGCAGTCCTCTCAGGAATTGCAAAGTCACACCTAGCTCCCATCAAAACAACTCTGAATGCGGCAGCCAGAATGGTCGCCGGAATCAAGAAATTTGACCACTTCTCTCCGGCTCTCAGTGAACTTAAGTGGCTCCCAGTTGAAATGAAGATCAGCTTCAGATTTGCGTGCCTCACTCATAAAACCCTACATACCGGCAAACCCGAATACCTGGAAACTAAACTCAAAAAAGCCGGCCAGGCCAGGAACCTTGAAAGCTCTAACTCCCTCCTTCTCATCCCGCCAAAAACTCGAAAAATAAAAACTGCGACTCGTTCCTACACCAGAAGAGGACCAAAAATCTGGAACTCCACCCCCCCCCCACATCAGAACCATCCCCTCCTTTGTAAAATTCAAAAGCCAACTCAAAATCCTGTTCCTCAACTGTGCCCCAGGGAGTCGATAGGAACTCTCAGAGTGGGGGAGCAGCCTCTTATTTTCCGCTCCATCACCATCTCAGTGAGACTACGAAACAGATGGTCCATCGACTACGAAGCTGACCCCTAAACATCAACATGCATTTTGTCACTTTCTTGTATAGTTTGTTTTCTTCGCAATGTATCCTCTGTAAAGCGCTCCACTACCCTCAGGTCAGGCTAGTGCTGTATAAAACTACTAAAATAAAATAAATAAAATACATTTGTTACCTCCCATAGCAATTGGACTTTTTACTTGTTTAGTATACACGGTCAGTTTTATCTTCGTGGTGATCACTATTTTGTTTAATGATTTGTCCTGGTGCACCCACTCTGTCGCAACACGCCGCCCGCTTTTATTTTATTTATAAATGGCGGTCCGCATTAATTGTAGCGGCCGTGCTTCTTTATTTATATATTTTAGCAGAGCTGTCCGTTTTCAGTATAGCTGCAGCGCTTACTTATTTAATTATTTGTTTGTTTACTAGCGCCTATGCCGTGCTTTCACATTCATGGAGACCGCACCCCTTTCTTTCGACAACCGCATTTTAAGAAAGGTGTGTGACTGCTATTAAAGTGAAAGTACAGCATGGGTGATTTTACACAAAAAAGTGTGCTTGTCAACTTGATAAACAGGTCCTTTTTTTGTCAAAGCGCCCAAAGCCACGGTTTCACTTTAATGTCGGCCAAGCACCTTTCTTTAAACGTGGCTTGTCTAAACAAAGGGGCGCGGCCCCCATGAATGTTGAAGCGCTGCATGTGCGCATACGAACAAACAAATATTTGCAATGCAATAGGTCTCACATTTTGGAAAGTTTAAGCTATTGCATTGCTAATGCTTCTGCCATTTTGCATACTTGGGCATGTGTGCTGCACACGTCTACAAAACGCCATAGCTGGCTGCACATGATTATCTTCCTGTTTGTTAGCGATGCTGGCTAAAGACCACTGGCAAAACCAAACTGTCCCATGGTGATATCTAGTGGCTTTTTGACAATTTTTGATGTAACATACATTTTCCTATTTTGGACTTGTACAGTTCACAGCATGAACAACAGTTTATTAACTGTTGGAAGTTTAGAATATTCTTTCGAAAAAAAAAAGTTTGTTACAGTCTATAAACAAAAGTCCCACTGTTATCTAAATATGGCTGTTTAGACACTTCAGTTTCAAAGTCAATTTATAAGTCCTTGGTTTGTGCACAGCGTGTCCGGAGCTCACCACACGTATGCTCCACTGTTAAACAGATACTAGAATATTTGAAGAAAGGTACAGTGCACCAAGTAACAAAATCTTGAGAGCTTCCAATTTAGCCAAAATGTAAATTGTAAATTAAAATTATTCTGTTCAATCTTTAAAAAGCCTCAGGCAACGCGTTTCGTTCAAGACGGAACTTTGTCAGGGCACAAAAGTCTTTGTATCAGTCCGCCAATCAATTAGTTCCACATTTGGGATATATTCCGTAAAAGCCCGGGTTTAAAAACAAAGATTATAAGCACGTTCAGCATACCCCAGTATTCCCAGTTGATCGGTATGTCTGGACAGGACCCAAGATTGTCCTAGCTTTGAAATAACTTTGACTTTATATTTCTAAACATATATAAAGTGAATGCAAGGGCCAAAGTAACAGCCAGTGTTCCTGATCAGGTTTGAAATTCGCGGTCTCAGTACCAGTCCCTCAGTTCATACAAAAGTAACCTCACGGTGTTTTCAGCCAGGTTCTTTCTACCTGTGCCACCTGCCACAGGTTCTCTTACACTTGGTCGATGGAATGATATGGCACGGTTGGCTAAATTATGCGAGAAGAAAAGGAAAAATATGCAAGAGATGATGGTTATGAGGCAAGTGTGGACTCCATATGAAAGCACGTTGGAAAATGTCCGGCATTGGGCATGAGGGTTCGCTGTGCTGTTGCGTCGCCTGTCGGTGTGGTTATGAGTGCATGTGACTAGGTGGCGACATGTCCTTGTACTGTTACTTGCCTTTGCACTTGTCAGATGCTAGCTGTCTCTGCGCATGTCAGCTGCCTTTGGCAGATGCTAGCTGTCTCTGCACTTTGAGATGCTCTCTACTTCTGCACTTGAGAAGGTTTGCTGGAAATTGTGAGATGTTGGAGGTGCCTACAGTTGTGAAATATAGGCTTCGCAACACTTGTAAGGTGATCTCTAGCTCTGCACCTGCGAGTTGCTGGTTGTACTTGCACCCCTGAATCTCAGCTGTCAATCAACTTGTGAGAAGAGGGCTGTCTCTGCACCCGTGACATGCTGTGTCTGCACCCATCACAGTACATATTTCATTTCCAGGGTGCGAAGCAGCAGAAGAGCGGGGTCCAAGCTGTGCTGGTGCCGTGGTAGGCCCTCGAGTTCCCACAGACCCATCAAAGACATCTTGGACTCTACATATATGTGCGGGAGCGTGGAAGCACGTAGCACAATAGCATCTTCTAGGCACATTCTGTCCCAGGGTCAGTGTGCGCACTGATCTGCCAAAAAGGCGCAGAAGTGAGCAAAAACAACGACGTGTAATGCTTTCAGGCTTTAAAGGCTTTCGAATATATGTGTTCTCTCATATAAAATATATAACAAACTGAGACTAGGTTATGGCCATGCAGGGACAGTAAAAACGACTTTTATGTGTTATGTTTGAAAGGCGAGCAATACGCACAACTCCAAAATACATTATTTTTTTACACACTCAGTGACGAATTATCACCCAAAAATTAAATGTGCACTCTGTATTTCTGATGTAGCTCAGAGTTCACCTAGATTCAGGCATTGCTTTATTTTTGTGTTTTAGACAGACTGCATGTTAAAAATAGCACGCAGATTTTGTTGCAAGTGAAAACACATGGCAAACGAAAACAAAAAATGAGACATGGTCAAAATGCTTTCAGTCTGAAATACTTTAATGTAAAACCCATGCTCAATTACCATTAAGCCCCTGTTGTCAGAACCAGTATGGGTTGGACTTGCAATGAGTACAGGATGCTAAGATCCCTGTCACCTGCCCCAACCAATCACAGTGCAAGTTTCTATTGAAACTGCAATATTGTTAGTATAGTCAGCCAAGAATGAGGGTATAGATAATGACCCCTTAGGAGGCGTGTCTGGAGCAGATCTGACCAGACATAATTCGGGTTAGGCACGTGAATGTCACGGGTGCAGACTCGGTGGAGATTGCGTCAGAGGAGAAACAGAAGGAGAAGGGGGCTTTGTTCACATATTTTAGGGAGGTGTAGGCTGGCCTTGGTTTTTGGCAGATCACAGATACTGTGGTCTTGTGAAGGGAGGGCCATTCGAGGAGCAGCTTGTGTCAGACACAGCAGCTGAGAGATCAGGATAGATTTTGATGCTAAAACTTTAAGTTTTATACTTATGACTAACTGGCTATGAAAAGATTTATTCACCTTATGGAAATATTTTACTTTATGGGAGATTTTTGCTAATTATTAATCAGCTTTGCAAAACTCACACTTGAATTATATTTTTCCTGGAACTCTTTAAAGACATTTTATGACTCATTCCCTTTCCTTTATGAAGTGCTTTGTATGCAATCTATAATATGTTCTGTATTCATTCTATTTTTACTATTTTCAATTCTGTAACCTGATTGAAAATTGATTTATGAATAAAGAATCAGGGAAACTTAACTTTTGACTAGAAAATAAAACTCTTTAAAACAATTCACAAGTCTCGTTATTGGCTCAAATATTAATTACATTTGATTTTTTTATGTTTATGTAAAGTCTCATTAAGGTGATAAACGGTGGCCAAGGTCCATCTCGTTTTAGAGGTAATGAGGTTTTGCATTGTGAAATTACTGTGAAAAATACCACAACTAAACATGTTAGGAACCTATTAGAAATAAGACTATGTAGGAAATACCCAGTTTGAAACACATTATACTGCATTATATCAGGGTTCTGTTGATTCTAATTTGCCATCAGAGCCATCCAAACGACTTCATTCTGTCTGCGTCTAAATTAAAACGCAAACAAACAATGTAAACTCAGCTGATCTTTTCATCATTTCAGTATAACAAGGTATTGCTAAATATGACAGCAGGAAAACACACGGGCACTTCTGTGTTTATGCAACAAAAAAAGAGTAAAACGTACTATTTAATAGTTAACATATGTATGATTATGAACTGACCGAAGGATCTATGGAAAATACATGCACCCCAGGATGGTTTGAACGACACAAAGAAAACAAGCGCGGCCAAGCTAATTGGAAACAGATGGTGCCGCTGCTCGCTCCCTGAAAAACAAGTGCAGCCAAGCTAATTGGAAACAGATGGCACCGCTGCTTGCTCCCACAAGTGGATGCCGCACATGCACGGGTTTTCAAAAGTCTAGACCGATTCCAAAAGGTCATCTCCTAGAGCAGTGAGATGCACTAGGCTCGACCTAAAAATGGACCCAAAACCTTGTACAAAACTAGGATTGGATCCTGAACCTTATAAATCCGAAGTTCATATGTAGCTAACCGGTAAAGTACAGCTAACCATTCTTGATGTGTTGGTACCTGTTATGTACGCCAATGACACAATATGAAGTTCTTAGCCCACCATAAGAGCCGAGACATCTACCTGTGCCAATAAAAATTCATATTATCCAAAGCAACAACATTATGCAAAAAGGCCACCTTGCCCATCTCCTCAAAAGGAATAAAACTATTAGCATAGCATCTCCCCTACAAAGCACCAATAGATCTCCACCGCATGGGCATGACCACAGTATATGGTACAAATCACATGCAACATCTAGACAACTCAAATATACCGTACTAGGAACCAGACAAGCCTTTTAACATATGAAAGGAGACCAATACCAATGATGGAGGATTTTGACATCGGTGTTCTGTAAGCGATAATGATACTCTAACATCTCTTTCTAGTGACCCGCCATTTACTCTACACCCAGACTCTCTCGCAAGCAGTTTTTAGCCACAAAGCTAGTATCATGTGAGTAGAGTCTGTCAATTAGTATTTGGTACATATTAGACACTTCTCCATTGAAAAAGCCCCACAACTTGAGGTAGTTTAGAATCTGTGAGGGCAAGAGATTAGTTAGATTCCACCAAAGCTTACCTCTTAAGTAGTGTCACACTTATACCTCCATAGCTGTGACAGGGGAAGTGAATAAATGGATTTTACCATCTCAAAGGAATGAAACGAATCTCCATCAAGAAGGTCTCCAACTGTTTTAATACCTCGTTCTTCCCATATGATCCATTTAATCTGCTGTCCACAGTGATTCCCTCATTGTACCAAAGTGGTGCAACTTAATGAACTGTTCTATCAACTCTCAAGAGGCGGTGTGAATTACTCTAAGAGGTTAAGAGGAAAGGACAATGTGGGGCTGTCAAAATGCAAGTATTGTATAAGATGCATAAACCCACATGTGCCTGTACAATGTTCCACTCCCAAGATGCCCAATGAGACGGATCAGCTAAAAGGACCAACATATGTGCAAGTTGCGATACATTTTAAGCCAGACAGTAAAGCTACATGTCAAACCACCCGACCTGTAATCAGCTTGTATCTTTGAAGATTTAAGATTTGGTTTCCTGCTTTTCCAGATAAACCTCTTCAAACTGTGATTCAGGTTGTGAAGGATAAGTGCAGGGATCATTAAGGGCAAATTACTAAAAACATAGTAAAATCTGGGAGCCTTCACCATCTTAATTGTCTGTACTTTACCCCAAATAGAGACCTGCAGGGCAGACCCTTTATCAGCAAACCCACATACTTCAAACCCAAGCTCTTCAATGAGAAACCAAAAGAAACTAGCCGAGATCTATTATCCCTATGCGTGAGTAACAAAACCTCACACTTTGACCAATTTATCTTATATCTGGAGAAGACTGAAATGGACATGAGTTGGGGAACAGAACAATCTGGTTCACTAATAGCCAATAAGATATAATCTGAATGTAACAAGATCTTGCATGCACCAACAGGCATTTCTACTCCCCGTCCAAGGGAACACTGACGAATTGCTCCCGCCAATAGTGCTAATGCAAAAAACGATAGCAATGGTGATAGCGGGCAACCTTGTTTTGTGCCCGCAAGATATGAAAGGGCTTCGATAGATGGCCTCCACAGTATATAAAGATACTCTCATTAAACCCGATCGTAAGCCTTCTCTGAAGCCAAACAGAGCAGAAACTTATCATCGAAATCATTTCATACTTTCCATATTGCAGTGACAGAAGAGGCATACTATGGAAAGAATGCCCCAGTACAAAACCAACCTGAGAGCTATGAATCAAGCTAGGGAGGGATTTATTGAGGGGAGTTGCAAGTACCTTTGCAATAATTTTCATGCCTGCATTAATAGGCGATATGGTATGGTAGCTTGCGGAGTTATTGTGATCCTTATTGAGCTTCAAAATAAAGCTGATGAGTGCTCTATTAAGCTCTGGCCTAATGATAGCACCACCTTCTAGCTCCTAAAAAAGCCTATAAAGAAGTGGGGTCATCAACTCTGTTAATCCTATAAAAAATCAATTGGGAAACCATCATCCCTCGCGGATTTTGCTGTTGGCATGCTCTTGATTGCCTCTGAAATCTCCTCCTCTGTGATCTCCCTCTCATGGAGCTGTCTACCATCCCCAGAGAAAGAGGAGCTATGAAGATCCCTCAGAAAATCTACATCAGCGACAACATCAACAGGCGCCTCTGTGCTATAAAATGCTGAGAAGAAATAATCAACTGTTATGTTAGCACCGCGGGGTGTGTAAGCAATCGATGATTCTTCTTATGGATGGCTGCAATGGCAGAATTAGCTTCTCGTTGGTGTAATTGTGCTTGAATAAGCCTACCTGCCTTTTCACCTTGCTTATAGTGACGCCAGTACAGGCGAAGAAGGGCATACTCTGCTTGCATTTTAAGATGTGTATTAAGCTCTCATTTTGCTAACTTCAACCGACGTAAAGAATCCTCTGTGGGATTCGTGTTTTGACGAGATCACATACCACATACCACTCTCTCTAATCGAATGTGCCTATCTCGTGTATCCTGTTGAATCAAGCATGAGCATACAGCTTACGGTTGCCTTCCCTTCAGCCCATAACACCCGTTCAGAAGTTTCAGAGGATTCAATATCTAATAAGAATTGATGCAAAATGTCTATTAGTTTCTGATACTCTGTAGAGTAAGATAACGTGAGCGATTTAGCTACCAGCGCTTGAATCAGGAGACACATACAGTAGATCGAGAACTATCACGGCATGTAATGTAATTTTATGTAATGTAATTTTATTTTTATAAAGCGCGACTTTCACTCCACGGAGCATCTTGGCACTAGTCACTGGTGTCGAAGAGGAATAAAACCAGTGAGCCAAGTGAGGTCTCAATAGGAAAGTGTCTGGTATCTCTGGAGGTGGGGATTTAGACTAGAGCTAAACAGGAAGTATTTATGATTTTGAAAATCCAAGTTTTTAGAGCCTTCCGAAAGAGGTTCTCTGATGGAATCTGACGCAGTTGGGGTGGGAGTTAGTTCCAGGCTCTGGTTCCTAGTACTCCAAGGGATTTTCCTCCTTTCGTAGCGAGTCTAAATTTAGGAGTCACCAGTAGGTTTAGATTGGAGGATCTGAGTGAGCGAGAGGGCGCATATTTTCCGAACCTTTTAGACAGGTAGGTGGGGCCCAACTGGTGATAGGCCCTGAAAGTGATTAATAGGATCTTAAATAGCACCCTCTTGTGGATGGGTAGCTAGTGCAAGATCTTAAGTGCTGCTGTTGCAGACGACTTCCTGGGCCATCTCAGCACAAGACGGGCGGTGGCGTTCTGGACCATCTGCAGTTTGTGCAATACAGCTTTGCTGGAGCCTGCATAAAGATTATTGCAAAAGTCCAGACGAGAAGTAATGAGGGCCACCACTACCGTCTTTCTGGCTGTCAGGGGGAGAAGGTCAAAGAACCTTCTGAGGCTCTTGATTATCTTAAAGCAGGACCCCGCCACAGTGCCTGCTTGTTGTCTGAAAGATAAAGCCTCATCAAAGCGTATCCCAAGGTTACGGGCCGTTGTGATGGTATTTGAGGGGACTTCTGCATCTCGAGGCCACCAGGATTTGGGGGAAAAGAGATTTTGTTGCCCAAAAGGGAGGATTTCAGTCTTGCCCTAATTGCATTTGAGATAGTGATTTCTCATCCATTCAAATGTTGCGGCAAGACAGTCTCTCAGATTTTCCTCTGCTTTAGTAGTGTTATTGTCCAAGACGAGGATGAGCTGAGTATCATCAGCATAGGATATCGTGCTGATGTGGAAGGATGTAATGAGCTCAATCAAAGGCGTCATGTAAAGGTTAAAAAGTATTGGACTCAGGCTGGAGCCCTGTGGTACCCCTGTTTTTAATGCTTTCTCATCTGAGCAGTGGCTTCCTAGTATCATAACTTGCTTCCTGTGGTTGAGAAATTTTTTCAGCCATTCAAGAGCAGTTTCTGCTATTCCTGATTCTGCTAGGCGGCCAATTAATACGGGGTGTGAGACCGTGTCAAAGGCCGCCGATAAATCCAGCAGAACCAGGACAGCCTTTTTACCCTGATCCATAGCAGTCTTCAGTGTCTCCACCGTGTGTAATAGTGCTGACTCCGTGGAGTGTTTAGCTCTGAAGCCTGCTTGGTTGGGGTGTAGGATGTCATTCTCCTCCAGATACCTAGTCAGCTGTTTGTTTACTGCTGCTTCCGTAAGTTTAAAAAGAAGTGGAAGCAGCAAAATAGGGCGGAGGTTAGAAAGCGTAGTGGGGTCTGCTAGAAGTTTTTTTTGCAAAGGTTTTACAGCGGCTAGTTTCCATTCAGATGGGATGGCGGCAGTGGCCAGGGAAGAATTAATGATAGCATTAACGTTTGGATTTACGGTGTCCACAAGAGCACATAGCAGCAGAGGGAGACAGGGATCAAAAGGGGAACCTGATTTTCTGGAAAGGATAGCCTGATGGGTTTCTTCAAGACTATCAGGGGAGAAATTACTTAACTGAATTTTATCATTCATTGGGTTAATGATTTCAGCAAAAAGGGGCTCTGGAGGGTCTGGGAAATCTTTGGTAAGGTCGAAAAGTTTCTGCTCAAAGTAATTGGCTATAGAGTTGCATAGTGAGAGCGAGGGAGGGATCTCTTGTCTCAGGAATTTGGGATTCATAACGTCATCAACTATTTTAAAGATTTCTTTCTGTTTGTTGTTAGAGGAGTTAATGGCTTCTAAAAAGTGATCTTTTTCAGTGTTTTTAATCATTGTATGATATTGTTTCCTAGAGGTTTTATAGGCAATGAGTTCTTTTTTTTCATAAGTACGGCGCCATTTCTTTTCCAAGGTTCTGACTTCTTTTTGTTTTTCTTTTAGAGAGAGGGAGAACCAGGGGGCGGATTTTTTGTTCCGCATTTTGCTTACTTTCTTCGAGTCCGCTGGTCCACAGAATTCTGTGTCCTATTTACAGAAACTGTTGTAGTCTGTTTCAGTGTTTCCAGTCAGGGGGGTTTAGTATCCTCAGCAATAAGATACAGATTGGGAAAGTCCTTTAACTTTTCCCAGTCTCTCTTTGTCTGGACATCGATTTTCATATTAGCTGTTTTGGACCTTTTCTTATTTATCGTCAGTTTGAAAGGGAACAACCAATGGTCAGTCCAGGTTTGAATCCGGGGGGGTTCAACTGTCAAGGTTTTGATGTTAGTGCAGATACAGTCTAAAATATGGCCGGCTTTATATGTGGGTTCTTTGGTCAATATTGTGAGTCCCAGGACATTGGTTAAGTCTCTGAGCCATTTTGCGTTAGGGTCATTAGTTTTATCAAGGTGGAAATTTAGGTCGCCTAGTACTGTAAAATTGGCGAATTTGAGAGTTAGGTTGCTGAGTGCTTCCTCAAAGCTTTCCAGAAAATCATTCTGTGGTCCTGGTGGGCGATAAATTAGGGCACCTGCAAAGGTATTTTCCTAATTTATCTGGATGCAGAAACCCATGCTTTCAGCCCCTTTTATGTCCAAAAGTTCGAACATGGTGCATTTAATAGAGTCCCGATGAATAATGGCCAAGCCCCCCCTCTCTGTTGCTGTCTATCGACCCTCTGAATAAGGTAGCCTTGAGGAACAGTTAAGGCTATTACCGGGTTGCACCAGGCTTTAAGCCATGTTTCTGTCACGAAGAGCATGTCAAGGTCAGTCTCCGTAATTAAGTCGTGAATATGCGCCTCGTTCTTGCACATTGATCTGGCATTGATCAATCCTCCTCGAAGGGGGATGTCATGTCCCTTAATTGGTGGCCATTGCTCAGGAGTAAGGTGGATTCTACAGGTACAGCAGCATATTGGCCCTAACCAGTTTTCAACATTAATGGGTTCATGGCAGTGTTTTGTCTTACGGTTGAGGGAGAGGATCTCTTTTCTGGTAAGAATGGGTATTTGAGATGTGATGAGCAAAGTTTGGACAGCATGGCTAGCCCTAGTCCCGGCCGAGGCACTAGGACTTGCCTTAGGCGAGCCTTCGGCGCGCAAATGGCGCGCCCGTCTGCTGCGCGTCCGGAAAAGACACATATTTATAGGGATGGAGCGGTGCCTAGAGAGGACGTGGCCTCGTCAAAGGGGGCGTGGCCGTGCTTCATGCCGGTGACGGCGGGAAATGCTTTTTGGTTGCTTTTGTGCCCGTGTCAGCATTAAGATCCGCTGCGCGGGTGATTGCAAGGGCGTGGAGAAAGGTAAGAGAAGTCTAAGTTTTTTAAAAGCAGCATAGAAATGGTGACACTCAAAAGATTTAAAATTGTGCTAGTCTAGCTCCCGGCTTCTGCCTCAGGAGACACGATTGCTTTAAGCGTCGCTTGTAATCAGCGGCGCTTAAATAGCTTGTTTTCGGTGGGCGTGGCCTCGTCAAAGGGGGCGTGGCCGTGCTTTGTGCCGGTGACGGCGGGAAATGCCTTTTGGTTGCTTTTGTGCCCGTGCCAGCGTTAAGATCCGCTGCGCGGGTGATTGCAAGGGCGTGGAGAAATGTAAGAGAAGTCTAAGTTTTTTAAAAGTAGCAGAGAAATGCTGATACTCAAAAGATTTAAAATTGCGCTAGTCTAGCTCCCGGCTTCCGCCTCAGGAGACACAATTGCTTTAAGCGTCGCTTGTAATCAACGGCGCTTAAATAGCTTGTTTTCGGTGGGCGTGGCCACGTCAAAGGGGGCGTGGCCGTGCTTTGTGCCGGTGACGGCGGGAAATGCCTTTTGGTTGCTTTTGTGCCCGTGCCAGCGTTAAGATCCGCTGCGCGGGTGATTGCAAGGGTGTGGAGAAAGGTAAGAGAAGTCTAAGTTTTTTAAAAACAGCAGAGAAATGGTGACACTCAAAAGAATTAAAATTGCGCTAGTCTAGCTCCCGGCTTCCGCCTCAGGAGGCATGATAGACGATTCCCCCAGTATTAATAGTACAAGCACTCAGGTAGGCCAGCAAGGCATGAGATACTAAAAAAGGTTTATCCAGAACATGTCCCAGAAACACAGAAGATAAATGTTGTTGTGGCCTTTATTTTCTTATCACAAGGTAAAAGAGACTGTAGGCAATCAGGTAGAATCACATTTAAAGCGGTGAGTACAATGATGAGACAGCTACAAAGGGGGGCGAGAGGCACGACTAAGTGGCATCTTGCCCTTGATGAAGTAATTGTACATTTAGACGGGCGGCGCTCCAAATAATTTTTCGGCATTTTTCGTACTGCGACTGTCGTTGAAAGTCGTCGAGTATGAGAGAACACTGGAACTACACATATTAATCCTGTTGGGGCGTGAGAATTTGAAAAAAATACACCTGGGTGAACTGTTTTGTTAACAAAAAGAGAAATTGTGAATGCTTATAATGGGATCTGTACTTTTTTCATGCCACAGAATATGTCAATGGGGGAATGCTTTCGCTTGCACTCCAGTTGGAGTGACTTTATCGATAAAACTCGGAAAGAGACTTCTTGATTTTATATTCTCCATACGCATAACCATCTTAGTCTTCTTTTCCCACTTACGTTTGGTTCATCACTCAATATATGTGGGGCTGTGTGATGTCGTGCTGGCAGCACACACCTTATGGAGTGATCATAGAACAGCCACAAGACAGTTGGTGTGCTCATGTGATTGATGTGTATTAGGGGGACAGTTTTCCTTTCAATATAACATATATGTGTATATATAAATAAGAATTTAGCTCAGTGGGAGCAAAATGTGTGAGTGAGAGGAAAAAAGTTAGGTGTTGTAATCACGTTCAGTGTTTGTCATTCCAGAATATCCAAGAGCCTCTACACAGAAAGTGGCAAGTAAGGTTGTTATACATAACAATAGTTTTTTAATACATAGATCTCTTTGAATTCCAGGATCTTATCTGCAAAAGGGATTTTTGAGTACAGGATCAGTTGTCCTGAGACATTCCTTACTGGGCGATAAAAGTGGCCAAAACGTGTTGACACAATAGCAGTAAGGAGAGCTAAAGGGGTCTTAATTACCCCCTAGACTATCTTCATTTTTTCAATTTTTATTCCAGGGAACCCACGATTACAGACTTTGAACGGTATTTCTGAGGTAGTTTTACATTTTCACTAACATTGTCTGCCTATATGTCGTTTACTGCATGGATCCCTACATATATTTTGGTTTTTTCATCCCCCTCCCTTGCTCCAAGCCAGGCATTGTTCTGAGCAGGGATGTTGTAGCAGCCCTCTGATGAAACATGCCACTATTTAGTGGTTAACTGCATTAAAAAAAGTTTTATTTTTTAAAACTTTCATTTTTCATGGGAGGGGTATTTCTGTTACACCAGCCTCTTCCTCATTTTCCGCTTATGTGGGTATTTGAGCCTATGATAGGGAGAATGGAAAAGGGGTAGTCCCTAACTTCCCTTTTTGGATGTATGATGACATCCCTGAAAGAAGCAGGGTAATGGAATGGGTTTAAAATGCATTTAAAACCCATCAAAAGACTTCAGGTGGCAGAAGGTACTGTTTTGGACTGTGCTTAAGCCATGCATGAATTTCACTTTAATTTATTTTATTTTTAACTTGTTTTAGAGTCTAATGCGCAAGTCTGAATGGACATTTTTAGGTCTCGCCTGACACAGAGCATGTGGGGTCTCTTTGAGACATTTAGTAAGTGGTTTTTAAAAGTGCCACCAGAGGCTTTTGCTGGCCTACAGCTTGTGTTAATGAGCTCATGCAAGTGCACAGCTGCCATCTGTGTTTTTATTGCTGTAATCAGGCTCCTCTGCTTGCACTACCCCCCTCCCTTCCCCCCCTCCCTCCTGGTCAGCATAATTTGCCATCAGTGCACGCTACCACCAAGCACACACACTACCAGTCGTCACACACTACCAGCTGTCGGTGCATGCTTCTACCAGGCACACACCACCAGCCGTCAGTGCACGCTGTCACCGGGCTCACACACACCATCAGCCGTCGGTGCGCGCTTTCACGGGACACTCATACCACCAGCCGTCAGTGCATACATTCACCAGCACACACATCACCAGTCAATGAACGCTTCCACCAGGTACACACACCTCTAGCCATCAGTGTACACTTTCATCAGGCACACACACTACCAGCCATGGGTGCACGCTTCCACCTGTCACACACCACCAGCCATCATGGCACGCTTTTACCAGGCACACACACACCACCAGCCGTTGGTGCACGGTTTCACAAGGGCACACGCACCACCAGCTATCAGTGCATGCTTTCAACAGGCACACACACCACCAGCCATCAGTGCACGCTTCCACCAAGCACACACCACCAGCGGTCAGTGCATGCTTCCACCAGGCACACACACTACCAGCCGTCACTGCACGCTTCCACCAGATACACACACCACCAACCGTCAGTGCACACTTCCACTGAGCACATACTCCCCCAGCCGTCAGTGTGCGCTTTCACCGGGCACACACACCAGCAGTCAGTGCATGCTTCCATGAGGCACACACACCACCAGCTGTCAGTGCACGCTTCCACCAGGCACACACACTGCCAGCCATCAGTGCACGCTTCCACCAGGCACACACACCGCCAGCTGTCAGTGCACGCTTCCACCAAGCACACACACCACCAGCCGTCAGTGCACACTTTCACCAGACATACAAACCACCAGACATCAGTGCACGCTTTCACCGGGTGAACACATCACCAGCAGTCAGTGCATGTTTTCACCAGGCACACACACCACCAGCCGTCAGTGCACGCTTTCACCAGGCACACACCACCAGCCATCAGTGCACGCTTCCCCAAGGCATACACATCACCTGCCGTCAGTGCACACTTCCACCAGGCACACACACCACCAGCCGTCAGTGCACACTTTCACCAGGCGCACACACTACCAGCCGTCACACACTACCAGCCGTCGGTGCATGTTTCCACCAGGCACACACCACCAGCCGTCAGTGCACCCTTTCACCAGACACACACATACCACCAACCGTCGGTGCACGCTTTCTCCGGGTACACACACCACCAGCCGTCATTGCGCACTTTCATCCGGCACACACACCACCAGCCATCATTGCACACTTCCACCAGGCACACACCACTAGCCGTCAGTGCACGCTACCACCAGACACATACACCACCAGTCATCAGTGTACGCTTTCAACAGGCACATTCACCACTAGCTGTCAGTGCACGCTTTCACTGGGCACACACACCACTAGCCGTCAGTGCACGCTTTCACCAGGCACACACACCACCAGCCTTCAGTGCAGCAGGCAGGCTCTTCTCTGGGTTTCTTGGTAAATATGTGTTCGATGTCGGGGAAGGGGTAGGTTGTGTTTCCTTAATCCATGCTGAGTATACAGGTGTAGTGCATGATCTACTGTGTGAGTGAGTCATGCTGCCTGGGGCTCACTCACTCCACACTTGTAAAGTGCACCTGCACCAGGCTTTTTCTTATTTGCAAAGTTCGGCACATGTGCACAGCTAGGCAGCCCCCACACCACCGGGAATGACTGCTTCCTACACCCAGAATGAAAACAACATTCAGAGCAGTGAAAAAAAGTTCATTTGATGCAAAGAACTGTTAACAAAAACCATGTCCAGCTAGAAAACAAGTTACTTACCTGCAACCGAAGTTATCCAGTATTGGAAGCTTTAATAGATTCACATACCTGAATCATTTCCCCGTCATCAAGACAGGGGGTCTCTTGTACATAAAAAGCAATGCTTAGCAAAACAGACTTCACCCACCAGCTCCTCAACAGTTCTCCTGAAGTGCATGCAGTTGTGTTGGATTTTTTTGGGGACTTGTGTGTCGCAAGTAGCTGGAAGCGCGACTCAAGATCAAGAAGAGTGTCACAGTACTGCCGCTGCCAACACGAAGCAATCCTCAGCGCCGGAGGAGAGGATCGATGTTGCAGCAGACGCCACCCCATCACCGGGAAGCGTATCACAGGAGTAGAAGATCGACGCTGCTTCAGACATCTCTGAAAAGCATGTCACAGGGCCTGTCGAGGCTCATCGCCAGAGAAGAGGATCGACGTCACAGCAGATGCCACCGCATCACCAGGAAGAGTGTTGCAGGGCCTGTCATGGGTCGCAACATTGTGGAAGCAACTTGCATCGCCAGGAGAGAAGATAGATGTCGCAGCAGACACCGCTGCATCACTGGGAAGCGTGTTGCAGGGCCTGTTGCGGCTCGCATCATGTCAAGCATCTCGCATCGCCGGGGGAAGAGGATCGACGTCGCAGCAGATGCTGCCCCATCACCGGGAAGCGTATCGCATCAAGGAGAAAGAGCCATCTTTATTTCTTTGCACCGGATCTTTGCTGCATTTCCATCGTTGCAACAGTTTTGTTGCCCTGCATGTCGCATATTAAGGTACATTGACTCAAAGTGTTGCATTTTAAGAACTAAAGAGAACTAAGTGAAAACTACCATTTTAAGTACAGTATTGTGGATTTTTGTCATTTGTGGTCTTATGGTAAGTCTATATAAAGAATACTTATTTTTTATATAAAACCTGTGTGGTGTCCATCTGTAGTGTTGTCACTTGATTACTGTATGTGTTCACAAATGCTTTACATACTGCCTCTGAGATAAGCCTGTCTTCTTGTGCCAAGCTACCAAGGGGGTGAGCAGGGATTATTTTAGGAGTGTACCCCCTTACCCTGACTAGAGGCAAGAGTTCCTGTTTATCACAAGTACTTACCTGTGCCAACTAGAGACCCCCAAATCTAACAGTCAGGATCACCTCATGTGGCCAAAGGGATGAGTTTTATTTCAGTTATGCTGCTCCGGCAGTCTTTTACCAGCATTTGCGCTCCCTTAGAAGGAGGACCTCCAAGACTACGCGACTATCTAGGTCATTATCGAGCTCCGCCCCTATTTTGAATTCATTGTTAAAAGCAACTCTATAAACCTGTGGCCTGCTAGTGTTGTTATGCTGCAACAAGAAGTAGAATGGGACAGGATAACAAATAAAAGTGAACAAACACGGAAACAAGTTGTGAAAGAAACAGAGCAGAGCATACCAGTTGAAAGACAACTTAAAAACACATACACTTATAAGTGCAGAATGACACTCCCAAATAAACAAGCAAAGGCAAAGCCAATAGGTTTCACCTATGTGAAATATTGGCTTTGTCAATTTTTCTTTTTTTACCTATTGCACAGCAGGATAGAAACTTAATTAAAATCATTACATAAGTATCAAAACCTTTTAAAAAATCAGAGTACATTTTTTAACAAAGTTAATACATTTAAAACATTGAAAGGATTGATTATTTATGAGTGTTATTTTTTTCAGCCTTGGACAAAAATTTACCAATGTGTTTACTTTGTCACTAGTCTGACGTGCTATGCCTATAATGCATTGATATTGATATTGAATGTATTTATAAAGCGCAACACATACTTGCCAGCAACCTGGATGCTGTCTGTAATCAGTGAGGATATATCCTTTAGTTGGTGAAGAGCCAGATTTATAGGGCTTTTCTAAAAGATAGAAGATTGGTGATAGACTCCAATGGTTGGGGGAGACTGATACTTTTAATAGCAGTGCTACTAATAAATCACCTGCCACCCCAAAACATCCTTTTGTAGGACGGAAATACCAGACGTTTTCAAAAACTAGAACGTAAGGACCGACCTGGAATATGCCATTTTAGATTATTTTTTAGATAATCTGAGCCAGTTCCTAGCAACGCTTCATATGCAAGACATGAAGGGATGACTGAACCCGATGTGTAACCCGCAGATTACTGTTGTTGCTTGCATACTAAACTCATGATGCAGCGTAACACAGGTAAAATACATGGAACACTACACCTTGTAGAGAATTAATTTGTATATATATTTAACATTAGATACTTAGGTAGATCACACTGACGTAGACAGTTGCTCCCCCAAATTATTTCTTTATTAAGGTCCTGAAGAATCGCCAGTCATTGTACACACACGAGAAACATGTCAACCAATCAGAGCACAAACTGAACCGAGACTCACAATTGGAAACATAATATCTCAGTGAGTGCAGGTTAGTCTTATAACTTTTAATTAAAGCAGGGGACCCCCAGAATAAACTTGATCCTGGTACTCCTAGCTTTATTTTAACCCACAAAACAGGTCTACGCTATTCTGGCCCCATACCCATACTTCACCTGACGGCAGTTGGATAGAAGATCTCCGTCAAAGAGCCCCTCTTTGAGGTGTCGCCAATTGGGTATTGCACCGCCGACCCAACGAGGGGCAGCCCAGATGATGAAGCATGACACCTGAAAGGGTGTGTGAGGGCATTACATCCAACAAAATGGATGCCCAACTGTAGGAGTCCACGAGATCCTACAACAGCCTTAAACACCCTACAACATCCTAAAACACCAGTGCGACACGTACATTCATTAGCTTGAGGAACAGGCCAGCCTTCCTTGTCTCACCCAGAGCTTTCTAATGGAAGCAGCATAATGCTGAATGATCACAGCTGTTGTGGCATGATGCCAGGTACAGCATATCTCGTAAGTGTGTCAGCCAGGGTCACTTGTTGTATGCAAGTATTGTTTCCTAAATCTAAGACAGACAGGGAGTCGCCACTATGGTATTCACTGAACATCTCTTCTATACGAATTGATAGTTTAAGTAGAATGAAAGCCATTCTTTTACAAAAAACTGTGCCCCTGACCTCGTCCAGAGATACGTTTGATCTGCAAGTTGCTAGGACTTCGGCATAGATACATCCATTATTATCAAAAAAATGCCCAATACATTTCGCAGAAATGTTAGGTCGTATCTGAAACATGTCTGCTAATATGTGGTATTGTACATGTATTTAAGGTGATTTTTTCGGGACTATTAGCACCCTTTGAAGCAGTTCTGTGCATTTTTCCTAACTCCGTACACTCTGTGTTCGGAGGCCTGCCTCTCATCTTGGGATTCATAGCAGGAATTCTACTTTTGTTCCTCCTGCTCCGTTATGGCAAGTCCGGCCTTCAGCGATACCAAAGTCACCATGGAGAATGCTCTCCAAGCCATGCAGTATCGTGACAGAATAACACAGATTTTTGGCTTGGCTCATTTGAGAGAACTGAATACCACATGGCTCCTGTCATTAAGACCAATCTGGCAAGATTGCATCTTACCTGTTCTACGTACTACCTGATTCCTGCTTTGTGGAGAGGAATGCGTGTTAAGATAGCTGTCTAACACTACCATCGGCAATGCCAACGGATGTTGACACATTACTGGGTATGGGAACAGCTCATGTGTTGTGTTACCCCCAACGGCTACCATTCCTGATGACGGCATTCATTGAGATCTCACTGGCAAATCCAACTGGAGGTGAGACACGCGGACCAACAGGCACCCAGGTACCATCTGCTATGAACATTGCTAATGCGACTGACGCTGACGGCGATGATTCACATCTGTGTACAATTGACCTTCTTAATGAAGTGGTAGAACTTTCATCTACTGTGGAAGAGGATTTCTTTGCCAGCCTTGACGACTTAATGTTTTCTCCCAAAACCGAGAATAACTTTTGAAGTTAGCACACAGTGTCCTTTCAACTCTGAAATTCGACCTTCACTTTTTCAAAACAAAAACTACTAACTTTGGAACTATATTTTTCTACGATTTGATTTGACTTTTTCAAAAAATAAAATAAACTTTGGGATAATGCAATCTGCTTAAAGTAGAACTATTCTTAGAGAACAAGAATTCTTTGAATACTTCCTAGGAATAATATTGACCTAATACACATACCAAAGCCAAAACAGTTTGTATATTCTGCTATGGGATGGTCTCGACCTTTTTTCTGTATTTAGAGCCATTTCATGAATGTAAATTTCGTGACTCATTCGGTTAGCATTATCATTATCATATCATATGCTTACAAATGAGGTCATTGCTTTCAAATGCATACTGCACAAATACTGTTTTTGAGTACAACCATTTTTTAAATGCATTTCATGTATTTTTAGCTGGGATTGTAAAACACATGCTCTAGATGATATGTTTTAGTGCTTGAACTTAGATGAACATGATAACGTGGAGTTGGTGTTGTGGAACATTTTAGGACCCTATTGTAATTTTCCCGATTCATGCCCTTATATAGGTATAAATCACTATGCCCTTATATAGGCATAAGAAACATAACCATATTTAGACATAGCTCATGCAGTCCAAATACGGCATGGCTACTTCCACTAGTTCCGAAAATCTACAACCATTTCTTGGGAAACTTGGCTCCAGCAGCTAGGGACTTCCACTTGCTCGAGAACTGACTTGTCCAAGTACTCATGGAGTTTTCAAAGAACTGAGACTCTTTTATGACGTTATTATGTACACCTTTACGTCAAACTCAGTAACTTCAAGGTATAAATATGCCCACACTTGCCTTAGCAAACACACTGTGGTTTGGAGCAGTTTGACTATCTACTTACCCAACGCACCCTGCTACTGCAAGTGCCGAAGGAAGCCGACCCCCCAGCAGACGCACTGAGAGAGACGCTGTCTTTTCTCCTGCTGAGAAATCCATCTCCAGTGTTTCCAAGCTACCCTTGCTGGTTGTTGGGAAATCGAGTCCTTATCCTGACCTTCTTCATTCCAAATGAAGGTACGGAGCTGATTAGACCCTAAGAGAAATCTTGGACAGATTCTTGGCAAAAGAATAATATATTTATTCTACACCTCACTTACTTCTCCCTCGTACTAAGCTTAAATTAGGTGCATTAGGGTAGGTGTATTTTAGAAGCACCAGTGAGTACTTTTAGCCTCCGTTGTTTATGTATGTATTTCGTTATGATTTAGGAACCATACAATGCTCTTACAGTATTATTTTATTCTACTTTCTACTGTATGCATTATATTTTGCAACCAGTTTTACAATTGTAGCAGTTCACTTCTTATGCTCGAGAAAGAAGACTATTCTATAAATCCTTTTTATTGAAAACGCCCGTCTATTTTCTCCGCACCTCTGGTGAAACGAAGCATGCACGAGTGAAATATCTATCTATTGTTTTCACGACTCTGATGATCAGTTTTTTCTTGGGGAAACAAAGTTGTCATGTTTATGCGGCTGTCAGAAACTAATCCATTCTTGTTTATTCGAGAACGTTTCTAGTGACCTCTGAGCTAGCTGGCACTCACAATTAAGTCTAATATATTCGATAGAGACCTAGTAGACATAAGTCCTACATCACATCTATAGGTTATATTATTCCAATGCACAGAGACTATTAGGAATATAGGAACTACACTAAATGACTGTACATCTCTTTGCAAGAAAGAAAAGTACTTTAATAAATACAATTTATTGACATAAAAAATTAAGTGTCTCTGGCACTATTCAGGCAGTGCTGTACCTCTTTCCACTTCCTACCTGATTCCTCCAGGTTCAGGTGCCCTCCCAGAGGTGGGTAGTCCCCCTTCAATATGGTATACAGTAGCAGTCCAAATGGGGCCCAGGTGCAGTTTTTAAATCACACCAAATAATTGCACTCAGTCTCATTCCTGCAGTTATTATGTGGCAGTCAAAACTGAGCCTGTAGGTCAGCCTCACCACCACAGATGTGCCCACACACACTCACCATTAGGAGGCACCAGCGGGATCTCTTCTCTGACCCCATCTTAAATGCTGTGGCGGCAAAGGAAGTGCTCCTCCCTGGTTCCTGAGGCCGTAGGAGTGGAAACAGCATTTTTGGCTTGATGTAATACCACCTGGGCCAATGGTGTGTGACTTCAAGGTCACAGCAACGGGGCCAAACCAGCGCCAGCAGGTCCTTGCTGGGGACCCAACAGGAGAAGTTGGCCCTCAGCAGGTGCAGCCTCTTGTGGCTATTCATGTCTTCGATAGTTGCAGTCCTCACAGGCTGGGTACAACAGGCAGCTGCAGACCTCACACAGACGGGCCACACCGGATAGTCAATTGTTTCTGCTGGACAGTTTTGGCCATGCAAAGACTGGTCACCACACTTGGTAGTTGCAATCACACACAGTCTGATTTCTTTCTGGTCAGCTGTGGCCAAGCACTGCCCAGTCATTGCATATGGTAGTTGCGATCACACAAAGGCTAGTTACAACTGAAGCAAGCCGGTCACACACAGGTCAATCTTCAGCTGGCAGTCTATCTTCACCCAGCCTAAATCAGACACACAAATACAGCTCCGAATGACCGCAACAACTACTGTTACGGAGTAGAGGTTCTCATCAGGTACTGGCATGGGAAAAATGCAGGCCTGCTAGGATCTAGCAGATCACTTTCCGATAGGCTCTTTTCTGGGTTCCCCGGAGAAACTGGCGATGCACTGCACCTCACTCCTCCTGCAGGTTTAGCTGGCTCCTTCCTTCTCTAAACAGACAGATTGTCTTCTAGGTGCTTCAGGACAGGTATAAAGCTCTTCCTGCAAGAGATACAGACCGTGTGATGGGACACTGACTATTAGCCCTACAAGTACTCTTCAGAGTACTGTCTTCTTAGCTATAGAAAACTTAGAATGAGAATAAGTGGAATCCCTCATTTATATACTAAAACCAGACACGAAATAAGTATCCATTTGTCTGATATTTTAGAACGGGTGTAGGAAGGTTCTCCTTCCAAGTATCTTTCCAGGTTGCACACTAGCCACAGCCTGGGTGTAGAATGATTCTTCTCGCAGAAGGGTATTCTCAAGCTTTCAGGGCGCATTAGAGGGTGAGAAGGAAGTGTGAGGTTGCTGCGCAAGGCAGGGGTCAATCAAATCAAAGGAATAATCATAGGAAGACCAAAAAGGCAGATTTCACCTCAATGTTTCCTCACAACAGAGTCTGCATTCCCACCCCTCACACTTTCCATAAACTAAATGGATGCAGGAGGACTGAGCAGGAGCTTCTGGCTAAGTAAAAGATCCATGTGAATAGTTAAAGGCGCACTGTCTCCAGACCCATCAAAACAGTGTTGAGGTCACCGCCCTTTTGCTTTAGGAAAGTGAGCTATACACTTCCACTGTCTGGGAAAACAATCCTTACTTCCAACTTGTGCAAAGCTCAGACTAGGGACATTCAAAATCGATCCCGCATGCGTCTCAAAACCTGGTATGCTGCCACCACCGCTCTGTGATAAAGCAATAGAAGGGACAACAGTCCATTGTCAGTCAATGAAAGTACGCTTGGTGCACGCCTCCAGGTCAAAGGACAAGTCCAGGACCTACTGATGTCAGGAACAAGCAAATTTCTAAACATTCATGCCAGATTAGCATGACGCCATTGCGAAAATAAATATTCATAATACCAGAGACATGCAGCAGGTGACTCAGGGCAGGGGAACAACCTTGTACATCATACAGATGACAGATAGCATATATGGAGATGTAGTAGTTTGTTTTGAGGAAATATATTTGAAGTAAATATGATCATGTTATTAACTACACTGCTAATGTGTTTAACTGGTATAAAGTAGCGTAGTCCCAGTGACAGCAGTTTTATATTTACCCATCAAACATCAGTGTGTTTATATAAAGGCTTAACGCAGTAAGACCGACTACAAAGTATTTATGTTTATTTACCATCCTAAACGGGGAACAGCCTTTACTACGCTGCTGTTATACCGCATGCCGTTACAACGCGGTTTTTAAAACGCAAGTCGTTACCACGACTTGCACTGGAGGGCGCTGCAGGACAAGGAATTTTTTAATTTACTATCCAACACCTTCCCTACTGTACGTAGGCTGGTGTTGGAATAGTAAATTAAAAAATTCCTAAGTCCGCACCCCCTCCAATGCAAGTCGTGGTAACAACTTGCGTTGAAAAAAACCGCGTTGTAACGGCACGCAGTGTAATAGCACGCGTTGTGAAGCCGTACATCCTTCTAAACAATCTAACCAATATTAAGAAGAACATTTGATGGTATCGGGACTTATGTAGATTGATCGCTTCCCTAGAAAAAATGCCAGACTGAAAAGCAGGTATACTGAGCCTGGTGACATCTTTCATTTACAAACGAAAATTGCAAATCAGGGTAAATGGTAGCCCGCGAGTTGTAACAGGGATATGGTTACTTTATCATACTTAGGCAGTGGTCGAAGTGGGCGGGATCGGAAGGGTACGGCATGCCCCTACTTCTTTTATTAAAAAGATTCCGTTCCCCTACTTTTTCTTTTCAAAACTGTGTCCCAGGACTTAAGAAATAGCAAAGGCATTCAGATAAGGCTCCGCTTGCTTTCGTAGATGTTTGGGGACGGGCAGAGAAGGAAAAGGACTCTGACTCTTCAATACCGCTGAGAGAAGACACGGACAATGTCCTCTTATTTCTGTGCTGGCAGCTGCCCCCCTCTTCATTTTATTGCCTCTCTTTCTGTCTTGCTCCTCACTAACTGAAAACCGTGACTTGAAGAAACGGTTCACAACCTCTCTTTCCTTCGTTCATTTAGAGGCTTCTCTGTGAAATGGATCAAAAAAAGAACAAGCATTGGCATAGACAATAGTTCTCGCATTTGGGACCTTATAAGTTTAGCCATGCATTTTTAACATTGCAAATAACAACATCTTTTATTTTTGTTTTCGTTTTTAAAACAAATAAAAGGCATTATCATTTACAATGCCAATAGCATAAACTCGCGTACATGCGAGACCTATTGCATTGCAAATGCTTGTTAGAAAACCTCACCAGGTTTCTGGCGAGCACGTTTGACACCCGGAAGTCCAACACTTTTCACCAGGTGACCACGTGGTCATCCCGCTGACCCCCGCCTCCCTTATATTAATTACTGCAATTGGTCAGCCCAGGACATTTCTTAAGAATGAAAATGAGGTGGCTTGACCTTTCTTACCCTGGCAGGCAAAGGGTGCGCACTGGGGGCAGAGAGGTTAGAGTAGGGCGCCCGGGAGTTAGTTGCCAGGGTGATGCCACTTGTCCCCGGGGAGCTCCATCCCGGAATTAGTAGAGTCCCGGTCATCGATGGAGGTCATCGAGCCGGCTACAATGCATTAGGCTGTGGTTGAGGAAGAGGGGATTGTGGGGGTCGGAGGATTTCTGCTGGATTCATACCTCTGCTCCCAGCATGGGGGAAAAGACAGGGCATGGAGAACTACAGACCTGTCTCAGCACCGGCGAGAGGATAGAAGACCGTGAAACACAGACACCAATGTGGGCGGGAGAGCGTGTTACGTAGGGTAGAGGAGAGTGGAGGAGGAGGAAAAAAAGGCGAGTGGGAATGGGAAAAGTGTGAGGGAGAAATGGAGAGAGAAAACATGTGAGAAAGTTGATGGAGAGGGGGCAGTGGAAGAAAGAAAGGAGAGAGACCGCAGGGGCAAGGTAGGAGAGAGGCATTTACAAATTCTCTCCAAAGGAGCCATATCCACGTCCCATTCCTCGGGCTTATTAAACAACTTATTCCTCATAGACAAGTGAAATGGAGGTCAGCGCCCAGTGATCCACCTCTACGAATTCAACAAATGACTGGTTTTCCACCATTTATAATAATAAATAATAATATTAAATTTTATAAAGCGCATGGTTACACTGGGAGCAGTGTATCCCCGCGTTAAGAGAGACTGGCCTAGGCAACAGACGGATCATCCCCACCCTGTTCTCCCCTGTTAACCTCCTCAATCTCTAGCCAGAGGGAAGAGTTAGATTTTAAGTTGTTTCCGGAAGATACGTTCCGAGACTTCTGATCGCATTATGTATGGGAGTTTATTCCAATGTTGAGCAGCTTGTACTCGGAAGGAGCGTCCACCCATCCGAGCTCTTCTGAACCTAGGGACCTTCACCAGCCCTTTCTCGGAAGATCTCAGGTCCCGGCCCGGGATATACGGATTCAATAGATCCAGCAGGTAAGATGGCCCCTTTCCCTGCATGATGCGATGGCTGAACAGTAGTGTTCGATAGAGCACCCGTTCTTTAATTGGAAGCCAGTGGAGGGAATCCAGGGCTTTCTTAGATGATACTCTTCTGGGTAGTTTCAAGATCATGCGGGCCGCCATAGTCTGTATCCGCTGAAGCCTAGTGATACATCTGTTGTTAGCTCCTAAGTACAGGACATTCCCATAGTCCAATCTCGAGGTAACCAGAGCATGGACTATGGTCTTCCTGGCTGTTGTGGGGAGTAGGTCCAATGTTTTCCGCATAGTTCTCAAAATGCCGAATCATTGGCCGGCCACCCGAGTGGTATGCTGCTCGAAGGAGATCTTGTTATCTATCCAGATACCCAAGTTCTTTACTTGTTCACTAGGTGAGGGTAAAGGCCCCAGTTCTTGCGGCCACCATGCAGATGTCCACACCGATGTTGCATGTCCCACCACCAGCACCTCTGTCTTACTGCCATTTAATTTCAAGCAGTTATTAGCCATCAAACCTGCTATGGCTTGAAGGCACATTGAGAAGTTATTGGCTGCTGCCCCGTCTGGCAGTGCAAGAGACACCACTAGTTGGGTGTCATCTGCATAGGTTACTACTTGAACCCCAAACCTCTCTGTGATCTCTGCTATAAGTGATACATAGAGATTGAAGAGGGTGGGGCTCAAGCTAGACCCTTGGGGCACTCCCTGATTAAGCATAATACTCCTAGACCGATGAGGGCCATTGGCGACTTGAAAGTCCGATCCCGTAGGAACGATTCTAGCCACTCCAAAGCTCTGCCCCTTTCGAGATGGAGGGCATTCATTTCCACCAAGACCCTTTCAGGCCCAACAATTGGCTGGTATGTCTGGATCTGAAGGACACTTGCTGCATGATCCCAATCTTCCCACCACATTGTCGGTTCCAGCAATTCCAAATGGGGAGCTCAAGCCTTTGAGGTAAACTCCCTCTCCTTCGAGTCATCATCTGTTTCATGGTGTTCACCATGGTGCTTAAACCAGTGGTCGAATATCTGTAAGCATCCGGGATCCGCATGATCGTTTACTTGGACAACATGCACCCCATGGTGCAATGCCCGCAAACTGTTACTGTTTTATGTATTATTACACTTTGTGGTGAATTTATTTCAGTCTCTCAGTGACATCATATACCTACTTCTCAATCACTGATCTTTGTGGGCTTCGTGATCAACTTGGTGGACACCACCCTGAGTCTTCTGTCCAGAAAAATTGACAAATTAAGCAGCGAAGAGCGCAGGACGTTTGAAAAACCCACTACTTCTCTACGGCAGATCCCTAGGGTAGTCTGCTTCCTGTCATCCTCTATTCAGGCATTTTATCCTGGTCCCCTTCACGGCTATGCCACACCTGAAGGTATTGCATCTGCATCGTGGCCTGATGTACTCTCAACGGATCACTGAAATAATATCGACTGACAAAATATCGACTTGCCAAAATATCGTGGACAAAATATTGACAGTCAAAATATCGAGTTTGTATCTACAAACAGGTAAGTACAAAAATATTGAGTACAAAATATCGTTAACAAAAATATAGATGTAAAAAATATCGACTTTATTAAAAACAGTGTTAAATTAAATTAATATTACATTTTAATTACTAAAATATACTTAAAACGACTTAAATTAAATTATAATAATAAAATAATAAATGAAAATAATAAAAATAATTTTTTAAAATCTTATTTGTGGACCCTGAACCCTAAAAATACCCCTTTACCCAAAAACCCAAAACTGACCCTGAACCCTAAAAATACCCCTTTACCCAAAAACCCAAAACTGACCCTGAACCCTAAAAATACCCCTTTACCCAAAAACTGAAAACTGACCCTGAACCCTAAAAATGCCCCTTTACCCAAAAACTGAAAACTGACCCTGAACCCTAAAAATACCCCTTTACCCAAAAACTGAAAACTGACCCTGAACCCTAAAAATACCCCTTTACCCATGAACTGAAAACTGACCCTGAACCCTAAAAATACCCCTTTACCCATGAACTGAAAACTGACCCTGAACCCTAAAAATACCCCTTTACCCATGAACTGAAAACTGACCCTGAACCCTAAAAATACCCCTTTACCCATGACCTGAAAACTGACCCTGAACCCTAAAGATACCCCTTTACCCATGAACTGAAAACTGACCCTGAACCCTAAAAATACCCCTTTACCCATGAACTGAAAACTGACCCTGAACCCTAAAAAAACCCCTTTACCCATGAACTGAAAACTGACCCTGAACCCTAAAAATGCTCCTTTACCCAAAATGTATCAATATTATTTAATTACCAATTAATTATTAATTAACAATAACAATAAAGTAAATATATTAGAACATTAGGTGTAATTATTTTAATAATTAATATTATTTTTTCAAAATTAATTACTTAAAAATAACACAAAATTATATATATAAAAAATGTACTCTAATTAATGTAATTAACTAATTACAATTAATTAATTAACAATTATTTACTAATACAAAATATATTCAAAATTATATTAATTAATTAACTAATTAATATTAATTAATTATCAATTAATTATTAATTAAAAATATTAACAACATATATTAATTAATTCATTATTATTAAATTACTTCCCACCCTATTCCCCTATAAACCCACAACCCGCTACAGAATTACATTACGCAATTATTATCAAAACAAAATTCATGTAATAAAATATTTTATAACATTAATACACACTATTCACACATATTATTACATAAAAATACACTATAAAATATTATATATTATTAAAAAATCGATATTTTTGCTATCTATATTTTATACAGTCGATATTACTTCACTTACCTGAAAAACGAAATTTTTGTAGTCGATATTATGTCCAGTCGATATTTTGTCCAGTCTATATTTAAAACTCGATATTATGTCCAGTCGATATTTTGGAGTCGATATTTTGTCTCTATACCACTCTCAACTCATTCTCCTCGGACAATGCCAAGGAGGAGCTGCTATGATGGCTCACACACATGGAACTATGGAATGGGCGCGCGATCCTCAGTTCCCAACAGGATCTGGTGACAGAGTGTGACGCCAGTGGCACTGGGTAGGATGGTCCACAACAGAGCAAACCCTGCATACAAACTGGCTAGAACCGAGGGAGGGTTTCTTCGCGGTGAAGTGTTGCTCCCGGGAACACGCCCAAATCTGTGTGCTCTTCAAGATGGACAAAATAGCTTTCAAGAGCTCTGTCGGATCTTGCTAAAAGTTTCTGGGAATAGTGTCTCTACCACCATATGTCAGTAGTGGTGAAGCATCTCCCGGGCTCTGCCATAAAACTAGCAGATTGGCAGTCATGACATCTCAATGAAACAAGCTTGTGGAAAACACTAGCAAGAGTGTTCCATGCTCTTTTGGATCAGTGGGGACCTTTTACGATAGACCTTTTTGCATCCTGTCTGGATCATGAGCTTCCCCGGTACTTCATTTGGACATCGGATACCGGGGCAATAGCGGCTGACGTATTATTCCAGCATTGGTCTGGGGAGATAGGATATGCCTACCCTCCCTTTGCCATGATAATGAGACATACGGTACAGACCCGTTGCAAACAGGCGAACCTGGTGGTAGTGACGCCGATATGTAATTGGCAAGTTTGGTTTCGGTTCTGGTGGAACTTACTTGGGAGTTTACAATCCGTCTACCCCAAGATCAGTGTCTCCTCAGGGATCCTTCCGGGAATCCCCACCTGCTGCTTAAAAATGGCTTCCTCCCTCTTGGTGTGGAGTATTACAGGTCATGATGGCAAGTCCCAGATCTTTCACGTAATGATGCAAACCACCTCTCCTGAGCCTGGGCGGAGGGTACAATCAAACGTTGCAAGTCAGCTTGGTCTTTGTAGTTGGGTTGGTGCAAGAAATGGTTATGGATCCCATAGGGACATATACTGTCCACTTCTTAAATGTTTTGGCCTCTTTAGTGGCAGAAGGGATGGCCTATAGACCAATCAATACCTTTCGGTCTGCAATTTAATCTGGTCATGCTCATGGTCAGGGGTATCAGATTGTTCCTCCCTCAAGAGCCGAGATATTCAGTCCTCTGGGATGTTAACATGGTGCTCCATCTTTTCATCTCCTGGATGCATAACCAGTAGCCTTCTTGAAAACAGTTGTCTGCAAAGTTGGCCATGTGGTTATGTTTAGTTTAGCAGCAGGGTGTCGGACGCCGTGGCCTGTACATTACAGGATGGACATTTAGTCCGAATTGAGCCTCCTTTCATGTGTACCATCGCAAAAACTAAAATTCTAGACTAATTTCATACCTGGCTTTTTCGTGTATTGTTCTTTGTGGCAAGGCATATCATGAATACGGCAGACTGGTTTGCGGATTCGATCTTTAAGAGGTTCTATTTCCAGCCAGTTCCCTCCATTGCATCTCTGGTCAAAGCTGGCATAATCCTCACCTCTGGGGCATGACACAGAACGAAATATGTCCTAGAATTCATAAAGGAAAGTTTCAATCCTATTAGGGACACAGACCAGGTTTAGCCTACCCTCTGCTCTTGTATCAGCTCGCTCCCGGTGATGCAGGATTCATCCGCTTGGATGTAAGTAAAGAAGTTTTGAATCAAAGAACATGTATTCCGTTTTCACTATGAAGACAGTATCCTATCTTATTAAGGTTTTATGTATTATTACACTTTGTGGTGGTTTGTAGTTCACCTCTGGTGATCCTAATGACTGAATCTTGATTCATTAATTCTTGCAGGATGGGAATCGTCCAAACCGGAGTGAAAATTTCCATTGACCGCCTTGGCCTCAGGAAGAAACAGGCGGAGCGTAGGCAGACGGAGGCTCAAGAGGGGACACTCGATGATCAGATTGGACACTGTATTCCTTCTTCCTTTCCCTATTAATTATGGGAAATGAAGAGCTATGTTTTGTAAATGGCTACTGTTTAATAAAATTAAGGAAGTGTCGCGTAAACTGTGTCCTTAATAGAATTGGAACTTTGCTTTACGAATGATAAGCAATTTTTCATTCTTGTGCTATGGCAAAACCACACCGCTGAGGTGCTAATGCACTATCATAGGTGCACTTATTATGTAGTATTCATCTTCCAAATATATTTAATGCTATGATATCGCCCTATTAGTGGTCTATCATTTTTTGGATGTATTTATTTTGGACAGCATGCTGTTGTTGTTTTTTCCCCAGTTATTCCTCATTTCTTACTCAACTGCCAAGAATGTCCCGGAAACAATCTATTAATGTGCCTGTCCCCTCACGTCCTGACGAAGACCCGCGCAGTAAGGGAATACTGTCCTACACTCTTTGGGTCGAAACGTAGACATCTATCTACAACCAAGAACTCCTGATATTAGCTTGATTTTTTCAGCAACCTAGGAGTTTCTTTTCACTATAAATTTTTGTTGATATGTGCATATTGTATCTGACCTCGTGTATGTGGATCAATGATAACTATGATTTGACCTGTGGATTTATGCATATGGAATCTGAAAAGTGATATGTAACTATCAGAAGTGTGTTTTTCCCTTGCACTTTTCCCCTTTTCCCTGTGGGCGCATTTAATTTTGTATATATTATAACTGATTCTTCCATCATTGAATGGCTAATGGTGCAGTGAGAATAAAAACACTTTGCACCTTCAATTGTTTTTGGATTAATTCAATATAAAGTGTGTGATTATGAACCAATAATTATATGTTTTGGTCTGGGACCCCTGTATACCTATACTGTCCCTGAGATGGCACATCTATCCAATCTAATCTTCATTTTATCTTTTTCTGTAAATGTTTTTCTTGTGCATGGAAAGTGTATATTCGCCCACTGTTTTTAAAATATAAATTTGCACAATGTCGCCCAGCCTTATTTTTCCTCCAAATGCTCCCAACCCCATATGTAAGCTTCTGTGATGCATCATATCTATTTATGGTTTTATCAAAAAGAAGATTAATGAGTTGATAGATTATATTTTAATAGTACGTGGCACTGTTTAGCACTTCATATGGCACGATGTTTGCTGTCCACAAATGAGTTCATCCCAGTATTGCATTAAACCTTTTATGAGCTACAGAATGAATTCTCCATGTTTCAATCAATGTTTTGGATCATGTTTTTAACACGGTTCCTATCTGTTTTCCATTTTGTATTTTTATTGAAATTTGATGGTGATGCATTATAATTTTAACATGTGAACAAAGTATTTTATGTGCACTTTTATGATCTTCAAGTTTAAGAGCGAATAAAGTCATATTGATTGAATGCGCCTGTCATTCGCCCCAGATGACAACCTGTTTTCTGCATTAACGTTTGGGCCAAAACAATGATGTTGTGTTGCTGCCAACTAAAGTCACGATGCTGTAAACCTTGTGCATATACTGCAAAAACCAATAAAGAAATTAAAACAAAAACCTATACAGCTGTCTTAACAGTCAACACTGTGTGTTTCTCTACTTGTTAAAGTTAAATACCTCCACACTCATGTATTTAGTTGAATTACTTGTATTTGTGCTTTCATGCAACTTAAAATATCAAAGAATTTTTTTGCGAAAGCTTTCAAATCTATGAATTGAATATTCAAATAAATCACTCAGCAATACAAAATGATGTATTTCATAACTGACCCACCAAATACATCTGTTTTAAAAGAAAACCTAGTTCAGGAATGCTTATCTGGGTAAAAGAATTTCAACAGGTTACATGAAATAAGGTCTATAAAATGTCAGATTTTGATCCTCAATCCAACAAAATAAAGTGAAGAACCAAACACCAGGCATGAACAAGTATTTCCCATATTTCTGCTGCTCCTAATCCCCTCAGTGTTTGATTGTGGTTACTATTTCTTGCAAAAAATTGTTCCTGTTTTCCTTCGTAACCTGTAGATGAAGAAGAAATAAAGAAAATCATCCAAGAGAAACACTAATTCATTGCTGAGCATTCCATCTGCAACACATTTCTTATAACTGACCTACATATATTTTAAGAAAGTGTTTTTTTAGGTATGGGTTAGTTGTCTATCCAGAATTCATGTAATAAAGAATAAACCTCAAATTACATCAATAGAGAGGTGTTTTTGTTCAACCTTCTTCAGCATTGTCTCTTTGGTTTGTTATACACATTTTATATCAACCCACACAGTAGCATACATAATAATGGCCATAGCCCATAGGTCAGCTGTCAATGGCAGCCGCACTTTGGTTTAGCCCATAGGACTTCTATTAATTGGTTGCAATGTAACACTGTATGAGTGACAGCATTTGTCCTATTACTGTCAACTACAGCATCAGCAAGGGCATGCTCAGAGAGGAAAACAAGGCCCTCTCCGGTCACTATTCATGTGCTCAGTAGCTGCTACAGCCAATAACATTTGGTGGAGTGGGGGGTAATAAAAGGAGAAACATAAAAGAACTTACCTGCTGCCCCCCGCCGCCCCTGGTGCTCCTCTGCTCCCGCAAACTCAATGCTTCTCTGCTCTCATCCCCAACCAATCTCGAGCCTGCTCTCAGATGAGAGCAGCCTTGTGACTGGCCTGAGCAGGCTGCAATGCCGGTCCATTAGGAACTGGGAGCCTTCGCAGGTTCTACACTTGGCTGTGCAACACAACCATGTGGAGAAATGCTCATTGAGCATGTCTGTTTGGTCGGCCTAAGACAGCCCCCCAAACAGACGTGCACTTAGAGTGCGCCTACCACTCCACCTCCTACCTAGCTGAGGACGCTGTTATGTTCCTGGAGGTCCGCCCCCGGCGCCCCGAGGGCTGGACGCGTTGGTCATGTGACTCCCTATAATAAAAAGAGGTCTAGCACGTGCGCGGGCGTTCAGAGAGAGAGACGCACAGACCGAGCAAGCAAACTTATTCCCAGTGTCCGGCTGAGTTTATTATAGGGCCACGTGTTAGGCCTAGTTAGGATTAGATGCCCCTGAGTGTAGGTCCCAGAGTGATCTCCCTAGGGCAGTCCTGTCCCCATCTCACGACACAACAATTGGCGACGAGGGTGGTTGTCGATCCCTCGCTCAGGGTGTGTGTGTGCCCCTCCTGGGGTGAGGCGGCTGCGGGTGCTCCCAATTGCCCGCGGTGCTCCCAATTGCCCGCGGTGCTCGTGCCTTGCTGCCACGCACACCCCCGCACTGCTCGCCTGGAGGAACAACTTTCATCCCTGGCTCTCGACAGGTGAGCGGCGCTGGCTTGCACCTTCCTGCTGCGTACAGGAGCTCGATTGGTCGCGCGAGGTCCTCCCTCCGTGGTCCCTCCACGCCCGGTGCCGCACCGTGCTTGGCTGCACGTGCGTGAATCGCACCTCGGCACGCCTGGTGAGGCGCTCCGGTCGGCGCCCGGTCCTGCCCAGCTGCTCGAGGGGACGTGGTGCCGACTCGTCCCAGGCCTTCACCCTGCCACCCGACTCTGGAGTGCAAGGGCCATCATTTGCCCGGCCAGTGGAACTCACCTCGCCTGAGCGCATCCGCCGCTCTCTCCGCACTAATCGGAGTGCCCCTTCGGACCATTCCCCGGCTGCCCACGGACCTGCTCCAGAGCGTCCAGGGCGATGGCTACCATTCCGCCCATTGAACCGTTTGTGGTGGAGGGTGCGCCCTCCACTCTCGCACCGAAGTGGAAGGAGTGGGTGGACAGGCTCCTGATATTCTTCGAGGCCACCAAGGTCCACAAGGAACAGAAGCGCGCCATGGTCCTCCATCTTGGTGGCAAGGACATCCACTCTATCGCCCGGACCCTTACGGAGGCGACTCCCAAGACCCATCACACCCTAATCAATGCACTCAACGCGCATTTTGAACCAATGGCCAACCAGGATTATGAACGATTCATCTTTCGGCAAGCACGGCAACTGCCAAATGAGTCACTGGACGCATATCACTCCAGGCTAAAGAAACTAGCACTAACATGTGGATTCCAGGACGTCACGGAAGAGATCAGGGGCCAGATCATCCAAGGATGCGCCTCTGCTAAGCTGCGCGAGAGAATACTCGGGGAAGCCTCTACCAGATATCCTCACGCTGGGTCGCTCAAAGGAGCTGTCCAAGGCCAGGGCAGCCCACATGGAAGCGACACTACAAGCCAACATGAAAATGGAACCGGTTAACAAAATACAGGTCCGCCCACAGCCCAAATGGGCCAAACGAACAACAACCCCTCAGGGCGGAGCTTCAGCGCAGTCATGTGGCTACTGTGGTAGCCCAAAACATCCGGCGCCAGAATGTCCAGTACGGGGCAAGAGATGCTCAGGTTGCGGAAAAATGAATCACTTTGAAAAAGTGTGCAGGTCCAAGAAGTTCAGCAAGCCTCGCCAGACAATACACACGGTTGCTGAGCACGAAGGTGCTGAAGGAGAACCCAGCAACAGTGATATGGACGATGACGAGGAGGAGCGATCCGTACACAAGGTGCACATGATCGGCACTGCCACTAGACGCACCAGGACGCTGCCACAGTAATCCATACAGGTGGCCGATCAGGACATCATGGCGACAGTCGACACGGGCGCCTCGATAAATCTCATGAGTGCATCCCTCTACAGAGACATGGCTACCCCTCCCAGCCTCCGCTCCACTCCGATCACCGTTTTTGCCTACGGTCAGGACGTTCCCCTCCGCATCCGTGGAAAATTTAAAGCAGCGGTCCGACACGGGGACAAAATCACGCGAGCCAACATCTTTGTGTCGGAAGAGGGTCAAGGTATGCTCCTGAGTTGCCGGACGGCAGAGGACCTGGGGGTGGTCACATTCGCATTTGGTGTGCATGAGGAATCGGTACAGAAACTAATTGTGGACTTTTCTGACCTATTTGAAGGAATTGGATGTTTCAAGGGCTGGGAGATACATCTGCACGTGGACCCCACTGTTCAACCGGTGGCCCTGCGACACCGTCGCGTTGCGTTCCACTTGAGACCACTGGTTGAGGAAGAGCTGCAGAAGCTGGAAGCAGCGGGGATAATTGAGAAAGTGTCCGGTCCCACCCCCTGGGTGTCGCCCATCATGGTCACGAGGAAGCCAAAACAGCCTGGAGCGGTCCGGATTTGCGTAGACATGCGCTTACCCAATGCTGCCATCAAGAGGGAGCGCCATATCACCCCCACGATAGATGACCTGATTGGGGAGATGGCTGGAGCCCGGTGGTTCTCCAAATTGGACCTCCGGGCGGGGTACCATCAACTCGTACTGGACAAGGAGTCCCGGAACATCACAACGTTCTCCACCCACATTGGACTGCGCAGGTACACCAGGTTGAGTTTTGGAATCTCCAGTGCTGCCGAAGTCTTCCAAAATGTCATCCAGGAACTGATTGCTGGTATACCGGGGGTAATCAATGTCAGTGATGACATCATGGTGCACGCAAGAACAATCCCAGAACACAACCAACGCTTGGCGCAGGTTTTCTGCAGGCTCCGAAGTGCGGGGCTCACACTGCACCGAGACAAGTGCGAATTCCTACAGAACAAACTGGGATTCTTCGGATATGTGTTCTCAGCCGAAGGCGTCAACCCTGATCCTGACAAGGTTAAAGATATCAAGGATGCACCACCGCCCACAACGGTCACGGAGATCCAAAGTTTTCTCGGGATGGTAAATTACTGTGGCCGTTTCATAAGGGACTTAGCCAACCTGACCCTCCCCCTGCGTGAACTAACCAAAGACTCCACCCCATGGAGCTGGGGACCTGAACAGGAAAGGGCATTTCAAGACATTAAGAGCGCACTCTCCAGCAGCACCACGTTGGCGTTCTTTGACCCACGACACTCCACTCTCATTGCAGTAGATGCCGGACCGGCGGGACTGGGGGCCGTTCTGATGCAGAGAGCCCGAGACGAGATAGACTGGTCCCCTGTTGCCTTTGCTAGCCGGTCCCTCACGGACACAGAACAAAGATATTCCCAAATTGAGAAGGAGGCCATCGCAATACATTGGGGATGTCGTCACTTCCATTTGTACGTCTACGGCAAGCCCTTCACGGTGGTGACAGACCACAAACCGCTGCTGGCTCTGTTTTCAGGCACCTCATCCAAGCCACCCCCAAGAATAGAAAAATGGATCTTACAACTGCAAGAATATAATTGCACTATTGAATACCAGCCAGGGGCGAAGAATCCGGCGGATTACCTATCACGACACCCTAGGCCCGCAACCCCTGAAGAGATGGATGAGGCAGAAGAGACGGAAGCCTATGTACAGTGGGTCGTGGCCAGATCATGCCCGCGCCCCATATCATTGGAAGAGGTTGTGAGCGCCACGGCTCAGGATGCTTGCATACAGCGGGCCAAGGACCTTCTCCGAACTGCCAACTGGCAGAAGGCCAAGGAGGGCTGGAAAGTACTCACCCCTGAGGCTCAGAAGATCATGGACAGCTTGTACCACGTGAGGGCTGAACTAAATGAAGATGCGGCGGGATGCCTCCTGCGGGGGCATCGCCTAGTAATCCGAACGGCTCTGACAGGACGGGTGATCCAACTGGCCCACATAGGACACCAGGGGATGGTCAAGACGAAGGCCCGACTGCGGACGAAGGTATGGTTCCCGCTCATGGATGACATGGTGGAGAGTGTGGTGCGATCGTGCGCGGCCTGTCAAGTTACGGGCGACAACCCCCGTGAGGCCCCCATCATTGTGGAACCCCGGCCACAAGGACCCTGGGAGAGAGTCAGTATGGACTTTGGCAGTCTCCCGGCTGGAAGACACACGCTGGTAATGATAGACGACCACTCAAAGTACCCTGAAGTCGAAATTGTCACAAGCACCAGTGCAGACTGTGTCATCCCCAAAATGGAAAAAATCATTGCCACTCATGGAGCCATTAGAGAACTCAGAACAGACAATGGGCCGCCATTCCAGGGTCAAGACTTTGCCGAATACCTATCGTCTCTGGGAACACGTCACAGGCGCATAACACCTCGGTGGCCTCAAGCTAATGGGGAGGCCGAGAGGTTCATGAGGACTTTGAACAAGGTTATCCGTATTGCCCACGACAAAGGGCAGTCAGTGGTAATGGCCATTTTTACATTTCTCCGAAGTTATCGCCAGACCCCGCACTCCACAACTGTGGTGGCCCCCGCACACCTCCTTCTAGGAAGGGTGATAACTGACTCCATCCCTCATCACCCCCAGTGGGCACCTGCAATGATAAATGAACATGCAGTGGAAAAGAAAAGAAATTCTGCATGTGAAAAGATCAGTCAGAGACGCCGGGCTGTGGCCCCGCACTTCAAAAGAGGTGATGTGGTGCTCATCAGAAATCGTGTAACTGGGGGCAAGTTTAAACTTAACTACGAGAAGCGACCATGGCGAGTCATCGGAGTGAAAGGCACCCGCCTCACGGCCATTCGAGGACGAGACAGTGTGACTCGCAATGTGTCTCATTTCAAACTGTATCATCCTTCAAGCCTCGAGCCAGTGTGCCAGCAAGGCGGTGAACAAACCGAAACTGCAACCAATGTGCCGGCCGTTGAATCAACAACTCGTCATGAGGTCAGGCAAAGTAGAGAGCATCAGGTTTCCAGCGAAGAAGTGGGAGGTGACGCGGAGGTCCTGGATGAGGCCCCAGATCCGGAGGGGGCAGACAGAGAGGCGCCAAGTCACGAGTTGGAGGTTGGAACAGAACTGATGACTCACCGGGGGTCCCAACATCAGCTACGTGACAATCCCACCCCCTCCGGCTGGCTGAGAGATTACTTTACGTAAGACTGTTCCCATTTACATATATACATGTGCAGTTTGAACTGAGTGGCCTGGCATAACTATGATAGAGTGGATGGCACCACCCTGCACTCAACTCAGCAGACTTTGTGAGAAAGAATGGCGTCTTCAATACGAAATAATTAGACTGGAACATGAAGTTGTATGAGGCAGGTAAGGTTTAATCACCTCAGCCATCAACAGCAAAGTTTCTCGCAAAGGTTATAGATAAAATGTAATCCTTCCCAACATCACAAAATGAATGCCGTGCGTGACAAAGCACGTCAAACCTCCAAAGACTGCTTCCCAACTTCTTAAAATGGTGCATGTACGTAACAGTGCAAGCGCAACATTTAATTTCTTCTTGAACGCAACGTGAATCGGCCATGATTTTCAGATTTCAGTGTAGCGCAAATGCGTGTCAGTGCTCGCCCCCCCCTCTAACCTCCTCACCATGTGATTGTCGATACGAAGTCCTGAAACACAAGATGCCGGACTCGTAGAACAGCCGCTGCAGAAGAAAGTACTTCTCTTCTTAAGAAAGTATAGCCGCTGGAGGAGGATTTTCTTTTTTAATCTCTACACAAGGGGATGGCATCAAACCCTGGATGTTGAGGAGAAGATACACCCTCGACAAGAAAATGTGGTGTCTTCAATACGAAATAACGAGACAGGAACATGAAGTAGTATGAGGCAGGTAAGGTTTAATCACCTCGGCCATCATCAGCAAATATCAACTGACTCAAATGGAATCAATCACAGAAATTCTTAAGTGGACATTCTACATAGAATGTACAATGTGGTTCTACATGGTGGTTCTATGTGAAGCAAGCCTAATTCAATGGTTCTATGTGAAGCAAGCCTAATACAATGTCACAGAAAGTTATAAATAAAATGATAATAAAATAGTTTTTTTATCATTTTATTATTAATCTGCTGCCTTTCAGCAGTAGGGTGTAGCTCCTCGCCATAGCGTAGGACCCGCCTGTGCATGTGCTTTGCACAATAGCCTTCCAGGCATCAGTTTCCGCACAGTGAAAGTAGTGAGAATGAGGTCAATAGGGCAGCCTCTCTCATGGCTTTTACAGCACTACTGAAAAAACAAAATGTTTCATAGAAGTCAATAGGATTTACCCCAACCTACAATGGCCACCGTATCTGGCCGTTTGCGCGCCGAAGGCGCGCCTAAGGCAAGCCCGTCTGTGCCTGTCCGTGCCACGGCCGGGCCTAGGGCCTGTCATGCTGTCCAAGCCACGGTATGTACTAATCCAATACCTACTCTTACCAGAGATAAGATCCTCTCCCTAAACCAGGATAATGATGACTGTCACAACATAATCGACGTCGAGAAGTGGTTAGGACCATCATGTTGCCACACTTGCAGAACCCTCCTTACCCCGGAGAAACAGTCCTCCACTATGGAAGGCTCGACCTCTCTTCGAGGAGCCTTGATAAACGCCAGGTCATTATGCAAGAATGGGGCACATGTCCATGACCTGATCACGGAGAATGATATTGATATGCTATTCGTAACAGAAACCTGGCTAAAATCATGGTGCAACCCAATTATAGCCCAAACAGTCCCCCAAGGCTACCTCATCCAGAGGACCGATAGACAAGAACAGAGAAGAGGTGGCTTAGCCATTATTCACCGGGACTTTATGAAATGCGCCACTTTCGAACTCTCGGATGTAAAGGGGGAGAACACCTTTGCTGGTGCCCTTATCTACCGCCCTCCAGGACCTCAGAACGGCTTTTTCGAAAGCTTTGAAGAGGCACTCAGCGCTTTAACTCTGAAATACGCCAACTTCACAGTATTAGGCGACTTAAATTTCCATCTCGACAAACCCAATGACCCAAATGCAATATGGCTCAGTGACCTAACTGTTGTCCTAGGGATGGAAATATTGACTAAAATGCCTACACACAAAGCAGGTCATATCTTAGACTGCATCTGCACCAATATTAAAACCCTAACCGTGGAAACCCCCCTGGTTCAAACATGGACCGATCATTGGCTGATCCCCTTCAAACTGGCCACAAACAAGAAAAGAGTCAATACAACCAAACAAAAAATCGATGTCCAGACACAGAGAGACTGGAAAAAACTTGCAAACTCCCCTTATCTGCACCTCATTGCTGAGGACTCTAAACCGCCCCTAACTGGAAGTACCGAAACAGATTACAACAACTTCTGTAAATGGATCGCAGATTTCTGTGGTCCTGCAAATTCAGAAAAAGTGAGAAAAAAACAGAACAAAAAGTCCGCTCCATGGTTCTCCCTCCCTCTAAAAGACAAACGCTCAGAGGTCAGAACCCTTGAAAAGAAATGGCGCCTTACTTATAACACAACTGAACTTCTCGTCTATAAAACTGCCAGAAAACAATATCACGCAATGATAAAAAGCGCTAAGAAAGATCACTTTCTAGAAGTCATCAATCTGTCCAACAACAAACAGAAAGAAATCTTCAAAATAGTTGATGATTTCATGAACCCCAGAATCCTTAGACAAGAGATTCCGCCCTCACCTGCACTATGCAACTCCATATCAAACTACTTTGAACAAAAATTTTTAAATCTTATCAAAGACTTCCCAGATCCCCCAGAATCCCTTTCTCATGAAACCCCACCACCAACCAACTTGAAAGCTCAGTTAAATAATTTTGCCCCGGTCAGCCTCGACGAAACTCGTCAAGCTATTCTCTCCATCAAGTCAGGCTCCCCTTTTGACCCATGCCCCCCTCTGCTGCTTCGCACTTTAGTTGACACGGTCAATCCAGTTATAAATGCCATCATCAACTCCTCTCTGACCACTGCCGCCATTCCATCTGAATGGAAACTTGCTGCCGTAAAACCTTTGCTGAAAAAGCCCCTAGCTGACCCCACTACACTCTCCAACCTTCGCCCAATATCACTGCTTCCACTGCTGTTTAAACTTACTGAAGCGGCGGTAAACAAACAGCTGACCAAATATCTGGAGGATAACCACCTCCTCCACCCCAGCCAGGCAGTTTTCAGAGCTAAACATTCCACGGAGTTAGCCCTTCTACACACAGTAGAGACTCTCAAAATGGCAATGGATCAAGGAAAAAAAGCTGTTCTGATCCTGCTTGATCTTTCGGCGGCCTTTGATACGGTCTCACACCCCGTATTAATTGGCCGCCTGGCAGAATCAGGACTAACAGGAACTGCCTTCAAATGGCTGAAAAACTTCCTCAGCCATAGGAAACAAGTTACCATACTAGGAAGCCACTGTTCAGACAAAAAAGCACTAAACACAGGGGTGCCACAGGGCTCCAGTCTGATCCCAATTCTTTTTAACTTGTATATGACCCCCCTGATTGAGCTCATTACATCCTTCAACATCAGCACGATATCCTACGCTGACGATACTCAGCTCATCCTTGTTCTGGACAACAACACGACAAAAGCTGAAGAAAATCTGAGGGACTGCCTTATTAACTTGTATATGACCCCCCTGATTGAGCTCATTACATCCTTCAACATCAGCACGATATCCTACGCTGACGATACTCAGCTCATCCTTGTTCTGGACAACAACACGACAAAAGCTGAAGAAAATCTGAGGGACTGCCTTACCGCAACCTTTGAATGGATGAGAACCCACCACCTCAAGTGCAACTCAGGCAAAACTGAAATCCTTCCTTTTGGCCGAGACAATCTCTTCTCCCCTAAAATCTGGTGGCCCCAAGACGCCGAAGTCCCGCCGAACACCATCAAGTCGGCCCGCAACCTCGGGATAAGGTTTGATGAAGCACTTTCTTTTAAACAACAAGCAGGTACTGTGGCAGGGTCCTGCTTCAACATCATCAAGGGCCTCAGAAGGTTCTTTGACCTCCTTCCCCTGACAGCTAGAAAGATGGTAGCAGTGGCCCTCATCGCATCCCGTCTGGATTATTGTAACAGCATCTATGCTGGCTCCAACAAGGCTGTTCTGCACAAACTGCAGATGGTTCAGAACGCCACCGCCCGCCTAGTGCTGTGACTGCCTAGGAAGTCATCTGCCTCGGCAGCACTCAGAGCCCTGCACTGGCTACCTATCCACAAGAGAGTATTATTTAAAGTCCTACTAATTACTTTCAGGGCCTACCACCAGTCGGGCCCCACATACCTGTCCCAAAGGTTTGGAAAATATACTCCCTCCCGCTCACTCAGAACTCAGAGCTATGCTGGTGATGTTGGATCTGTCGGCGGCCTTCGACACCGTCCCACATGAGGCCCTCTTGAGAAGACTTCACGAGATTGGTCTCCGTGGAACGGTGTTGAGCTGGTTGAGATCTTACCTAGCGGGTCGTCGTCAAGTGGTCTGGGCCCCGCCGTACTACGCAGAGGCGCCGCCTATGGATGTTGGAGTCCCACAAGGGTCGGTGCTGAGCCCGACCCTTTTTAACATCTTCATGACTCCACTGGCGGTACTTACGGAGCCCATGGGTGCCCAGATCATATCATACGCTGACGACACCCAGCTTCTCTTCACCTGCAAGAAGGGCATGGAGATTGACGGGGAGAGCATCCGTGGTTGCCTGGGGGCTGTCTTCGACTGGTTTCAGCGAAGCAGCCTCAAATGCAACCCTGATAAATCTGAGGTGCTTTTCTTCGGCTGTCAAGCAGATCCACCGTGGCAGGAATGGTGGCTGGTGTGTATGTCACCCCCTTCCTCTTCCTCTGTGGTTGCAAAAAACTGGGGAATCAAAATCGACAACACCCTTTCGCTGAAAACACAGATCACAGGTCTCTCCAACACCTGTTTTGGTCTGTTAAAAATGCTGCGAAAATTTCTTCCTCTGCTCCCTTTAGTCCACAGGAAGCTGACGGTACAGGCTTTGATTTGCTCCAGGATTGATTACTCAAATGTCCTCTACCTGGGTTTACCGGACTACCTCCTGCACCAACTTCAGGTAGTTCAAAACTCCGCAGCAAGGGCGATCTTTGGCCTACCTCGACAAGCTCGGGCTTCAGAGCTGCTTTCTTCCCTTCATTGGCTCCCAGTTAAGAAGCGGATTACTTTCAAGGCTCTCACTTTAGCCCACAAAGCACTCCATTTGGTTGGGGCCTCGTACATTCAGAAACGGCTTCTTTTCTATAAACCCACCAGATCTCTCCGATCTGAATGTCTTGGCCTGGCAACGGTTCCTCCCATTAGAAGGGTCAGGATAGGTGGTCGTTCCTTTACACATCTTGCCCCAAAACTATGGAACACCTTGCCTGTGGATCTGCGCCGTACTTCTAATCTGCTTGCCTTCAGAAAGGCCCTGAAAACTTGGCTTTACAAGCAGTAACCTGTTATGTTTGTGTTTTCTTCCATCTTCTTTCTCAGTTTGGGGTCAGAAAGCGCCGGGACACTCCCTGGAGTAGCCGTGCGCTATATAAGCAACCCCAATAACATAACATAACTTCCAACCTAAACCTGTTAGTGGTCCCCAGGTTCAGACTCACCACGAAGGGAGGAAAATCCCTAGGAGTATTGGGAGCCAGAGCCTGGAACAAGCTCCCAGCCCACATGCGTCTGATCCCCTCAGAGAACCTGTTTCGTAAGGCCCTTAAAACCTGGATTTTTAATGCCTCGGACACCTTTTGTCTAGCGCTTATTTAACCCCTACACCCCTCAAACCCTTTGAGATCCACTAAATTTTCCTCCTCTCTTGGCTTTATGTTTTTCTCCCTATCCCCCCCTCTGGACATGATATGACTAGCGCCAAGATGCTCCATGGAGTGTAAGTTGCGCTTTATATAAGCCTATTCATATCATATCATATCATATCATCTTTTAGCCACATTGAGCTGATGTACCAATCATATTAACTATTGTGACACCTGACCATTCCAATTATGAAATTGTTTCTTAATAAAAGTTCACAAGTAAAACAGCTGAAAATGATGCAATCACAGGTAGAGGAAAATCGCTTTCTAAATTTCAGGAAAGAGACAGCACAGCCTGCCTTCCTAACACCGTCTGGTCCTTGGTTCACTGCAATCTTTGGCACAGGGAAACTGCAGCTCACAATATAGAAGTGAATGTTTTGAGGTTCACGCAACAAGCCCTTCAGGGCCTGGGAAGGTTGAGAGTAGGGCTCGGGGTTGCTTGGCTGCTAGGTAGCCAATCAGCAAGCTTTGGCTGCTGCCCAAGGGGCTGAAAGGTTCTCCTCAATTCAGAATCTCTTAGGAAACAGAAAGGCTCAATCCACTCTTTGGAGTTCTGAAGCTGAGGGCCTAACAAATATGCCCTCTAACAATACTGTTTGTACAAAACTTTACTCAGTCCCATAGCCAAAAACGAGTGCAAAACCCCTTAAAAAACACAACTTAAAAAGCAGATTACTACTGTCTCAGAGCACCCTCTGTTCAGTCTCCTATGTATAGTTTGGTTTCACTTACTTGCTAACACAAAGATATAACACCAATACGGTGCTGTATGTATATACTTTTTACTTTTACATTCTTTTCCCCATTTTTTAACCGTACCAGCTAGAGGAACAAATACATTTTTTTCCTACTGGACAGGTATTTTTAATCTTCCACAAACGCCCCCACTCCTATTTTTATGTATATTCTCGTCATCTATTAGAGACAACACCATAAGTGCTCCCACATAACTCGTAAGTTGCAAGGATCCTGCTCTTACACAGTACTGGGCAGAGAAACCCAGGACATCAGTGAATTGTGGTGTACCAGAAACTCACCTCAGTACCTAGAAAACCCTAACCAGCTAGATTCAGTGTTACATATGCTCTACGTCCTATAGCAAAGTAACCAATGATTAGACAACCTACAACATGCGACTTAGGAAAAACTCAGGAATAGGGGGAAGGGAGAACACTCTTTCGTTATACTCTCATACCAGTACACAACAGGAGTAAATAAGAAATACGGGTAAAGTTAAAATATTTATTTTAACGACGTGATCCCAGGTGCAGTATCTTTGCCAACATAAGCAGACATATGTTTAGAAATAATATGATCAGCATTGTTACAATTCCATAAAATACAAAGGGAGAAATCATATTACAATGATGATGAAAACAGGTTGTATAGTTCCTACTTATAACACCCTCCCTATATAGGAACTACAGATTATGAACTAAAGAAGGTCTCTTAGGCTTGAACGGGGGATCCCATTACCTCTCTGCTCAGCAAGAGTAAACCACATCAGGATCAGCAAAAGCTCTCTGCATCCCTGGAAACGGAAAATCTTCCAAGTGCCTGAAATCATGGCGACTGTGTAATAATAAAGGCGCCAGAATCTCAGTTTGCTCGCAGCTGCCCTTTGTTGTGTCTAAGAAAGTGTTAGCCGATCAGTCCGAACAACAGCTACCAAGTTATGATAACCTTGACGGCTTCAGGATTCACTATGCAGCATAGGGTCACGATGTAAGTCTAGAAATGTTGAAAACAAGCCTTTCTCATGTGAAGACATTCGGATAGCTTAACTTACAAAAACAACTATATGCAGTGTCGTGTGCAAAAGCAGCCAAAGGCACAATGGCGTTTATACATCTTGTTAGACCTGACATCATTGGCTTGAGTCTCTCCTCCATTTTTTTCTGTTTGCCTCCACTGTTTTACGATGTTTGGCTGGATAATGCTGCGGGCGCCGTGCCACTGCTGATCAGTGCCACAGCGCAAGTGCTCCCGATGTTAAAAAGATGTATCGATTGTATCCATGTTTGGCTTATTTGGTTTACTGTCAGTCTCTGGTCTAGTGCACCAGGAGTGCTGGGGCTTGTAAATCCCAATGCCGCTCGTGGGCTTGCAGCATGTGTTGTGCCACCCACAAGAGCGGCCTCGTAAAAGAATGTCTACGGGTCGGTCATTGCGAGACCTACGTGCAGTCTAGTACTGTCACGCTGACTGTGCAAGTATACCTACTTGCCAGTCCCTCAAACCTTCCCTTAACTTCATGTTAGTCACCCCTTTGGTAGGCCTACGGGCAGGGTGTGTTGTAAGTATAAGGTAGGACACGCCTGGCCAAATTGGCATGTCCTAGTAGTGAACTACGGCCATCTTCGTACTTCACTATTGCGAGGTAACCTGCTCTCCGTTGGTTAGAATGGGCCGCCGGGATTATTAATGCTATGATCCTATTTGGCTCGGGGAGCATGGTGCAATGTCGAGCTTGGTATCCCTGAACTCAGGGTTTAATTACGCATCCGTTGGTGTGGATGGTTTTTGAACTCTGGGTTTGAAAATAGCACTTTTAGAAAGTGTCTATTTTCTTGTCTAACCATTTCTGGTTTCTGCTGGTCTTGCGTGTGTGTGACAGGAGCTGGGTGGCTCCAGAGGTCTGGCTGAGTCAGTGTGGGATGAGTGGGACATTTGCGTTGAGAGTAGGGGGAGAGTAGTTGCTGATAGCCTGCCCTGCCTGATACAATGCTGGCTCCACCTCCTGCCAAGCGACGGATGGCTCTGTGCCTGCCATGGACGATCCTATCCCCACCTCCTGCCGGGAGGCCGATAGCTCTGCTCCTGCCAGTGACAATGCTGGCTCCACCTCCTGCTGGGCGTCCGAGGACCCAGCCCTGCTCAGTGAATAAGCCAGGTGCTTCTGCCTGGCTCCACCCACAACAGACCCAGGATGTTGGGAAAGTCCCCTGCATGGACACAGGGATCAAAGCCAAAAAGGGGTATAAGAGTAGGACCCCTGAACTAAGAAATCAGATCACTTCTGACAAGGAACCCTGTAACCAAGGACAAGAGGCCTGCTGATCTAAGGACTTGCCTACCCCTTCTGCCAGTATGCTGTTTGCTGGGGGGAATCCTGCAGTGCTTCTTTATTTTTGCCAAGGAACCAGGAGAGAGGAACTGTGTGTGTACTCTCACGCTTGCTAAGAAAATCTCCAAGGACTGGAAGAGTGCCAGTCTCCTGCGGAAGTCACAGGGCTAAAGGACTTCATCTGCTTAAAGTGCTATTTGCTGGAACCTGTGAATCCAGCACCTCTGAAAGAACCAGCAATCTCAACGCCGACGGACGTGGCCGAATCCAGCTCGACACCGTGAGTAACGGCTCAAGTGTCCCGCTTCCTCGACGCCGGCCGCCGGGCCCGATCGATGCCAGCAGCACCGCCAGTGAGTAGTGAGTTCGGCTCCAGCTCCAAGGGACCTCGTGTCTGCACCGCTGCTGATCGCATCGCCTCGTGCCCTCTCGACGCCGTGAGCGCTGCTCACACTTGCAACAGAACCATCGACATCGACGACTGCTGAGGCCTGGTCGACACCGAAGACGCGACGCCGGATTGCTCGACGCCGCTGATCATCGTGTGCTTCATTCTCCTAAAGGTACTGTGTTGTTGGGGGTCTGTGTGACTCCGGGCTCGACGTAGCGCTCCTCGCGGTCGACGCCGAACCTTTGGATTAACTTTGCCTCGATGTCGTGTAGCTTCCGTGTGAGTTACCTTGTTGCTAAGAACTGTGTTTCCAAGAAGAAGAATTGCTTTGATACGAAAAGACTTTGTCCTAAAGAAGCATCCACATTTGAACCTTTTCCCTTCCAAAAGTATTTATTAAGATTGTGTATATTTTTGTCGTTATTTGGTCTTGTGCTAAGCCTTATATAAAAATCCTTATTTTTATAATACTACTGTGTCGTGTCCATTTGTAGTGTATTCACTTTATTACTGTATGTGGTCATAAATGCTTAACACACAGCCTCTGAGATAAGCCTGTTCTGCTCTGCCACGCTACCAAGGGGGTGAGCAGGGGTTATCAAAGGGTGTGATCCCCTTGCCCTGACTAGAAAAGGTGTGTCCCTATTTGTCAGAAGTGTATACCTCTGCCAACTAGAGACAGCCGGTTCTAACACATCTAATAAGCCATGCTAACATAATATGTGTGCAAACCAGGCCTAGCCCACACTACACCCTCCCTTGATCGGAGAACCCACAATAAAGGGGTAATATTTGTAGAAAGCAGAGTTCAAGTTCGAATGAGACCGAGCCAAGTTCAGAAATGATGCCAAGCAAAATAATTGGGAGTAAAAATCTGAATCACTAATTAAGAAATGTCTCAAAACATGGGTGGCCATGTTGTGAAGAAAACCTCAAAACCAAGAAAAATGTATCAGTGAGAAAAAAATCAAGAGTCCAGTACGTGTCTATGCAGCGAAAAAAAGGTCACACCAATCCAACAGCGTATAGGCACAGTATGTTGCAACCACCTGCAATAGGTAGTCGTTGTTAGCATCTGTTAACATTTCAGCCATCCAATTCAGTAATGGAAAGGAATATTCATGTTCTTCAGTAGTCAGAGCCTCTAGCACCATCAGAGGACAACTCAGGCTATCTGAAAGATAACAGTGTGCAAAGATGGGGAGTGATGTTGTCTGTCTGAGGTGGAGCGGAAGGGCGTTCCATGCTTTGGCCGCGAGGAAGGAGAAGGAGCGGCCTCCCGATCTGGTCTTTCTGGTGCGGGGGACCTCGGCGTAGGAGAGCTCGGCTGATCGTAGGGTCCTTTGGGGTGCGTGGAATTTGAGCCGGCTGTTCAGGTATGCTGGTCCGGTGCCGTGGAGGGCCTTGTGTGTGTGGGTGAGCATCTTAAAGGTGATTCTCGCCTCGACGGGGAGCCAGTGGAATGTGCACCGGTGCTGGGAGATGTGGCAGTGTTTTGGCAGGTTGAGGACCAGTCTTCCAAATGTTATCACTCAGGAAGTCACTGGCTCCCCAGGGAACTGAGTGATTGACGGCCCATGCATTGCTTCCTGTGCAGTCGTGGAATGTTCGCTTGATAACTCCTGAGCTGCCACTTGCTGGAGCAGAACTTCACTGTCTACATGAAAAGCGAAGAGCTTGATGCACCGTTCCCGCCTTTTGGAGCTATCGGAGTGCGGGACACCGAGTAGCCCCGCGGTCTGCGTTTGAAATATAAAACGCTAGGTGTAGGAACTGTCAGGATGAGATGAAGCTGATAGAACAGCTGTCTGGCATCAACAGGGGCGTGAAATATGAAACGCTTGCAGCGCCTCTAATTCAGGCACTACCAGAGTAGCACTGAGTACCATCGCGGCCTGATACCAGCCGGGACTTAAAATATGAAGCGTCCTGTATTCAGGGTTTGTCAGAGTGCGCAGCAAAGCGCAGCGGCATCGGCCTGTTGCCAGATGGGACTTGAAATATAAAGCGCTTGGTTCAGCTTCCTTAATTCAGGAGCTATCAGAGTGAGCGCTAATGCGTGTCAATGCTGCCTGACATGAGCTGGGGCGTTGATGGGTCTTTGGCGTTGCTGCCACCCATGGAGATATGAGCTCAGAGACGCACTCTTAGGATCCTGAAGGATTGTAGGGAAGTTCTTCTTCCCCTCCATCTGGAAGTGATGAACCTTGCTATAAGGGAGGGCACTTTTCCAGTGGCCTGGAAAAAGGCAGTGGTCAAGCCTTTGCTGAAAAAGCCGTCACTAGACCCAGAGATATTAAAGAATTACCGTCTAATATCACTGTTGCCGGCTTCAGCAAAAATGTTGGAAATTCATCTAAACCTTCATCTAACTGCCTTTCTTGATTCTTCTGGCTTTCTGGACTCATCGCAGCATGGTTTCAGGAAGCACCATAGCACCGAGTCAGCCCTTACGGTGGTCGTTAATAATATCTGTACAAAGGTTGATCAAGGGCAGACTACTTTACTGATCCTGTTACACCTGACAGCAGCCTTTGATACCCTATCTCCCTGCATTTTAACATCTCGCCTCAGAGGGATGGGGGTAGAGGGCTCTGCACTTAGTCTGCTGTCCTCCTTCCTTAGTCAGAGAGAGCAGAGGGTCAAGTTAGGAGAGTTTGTGTCCCCTTCTAAACCTGTGTGCTGTGGGGTACCACAGGTGTCGACTTTAAGCCCTACTCTTTTCAACATATATGTGGCCCCACTCGCCAGGTTGGTAAGATCTTTTGGGATGGAGGTGGTGTCATATGCCGATGACACCCAAATCCTGGTCTTACTTTCCCACTCGGCGAGTACCTCCGTTCTTAGCTTCAGGAACTGCATGGAGGCAGTTTCAAGGTGGATGATTTGCAACTCACTGAAGCTGAACGGAGAGAAAACCGAGGTTTTGATCTTCGGGAGAGACCAGGATGCCTGATCAACCGATTGGTGGCCCCCATCCCTGGGAGAGTGCCCACGGCCCACTAAATCCGCCCGAAATTTGGGCGTGATGATTGATACCTATGGACCAGCAGGTAAACAGGACGGTCTCCACCTGCTGGGACATCATCAGGACGTTGGGGAAAATTACTCATTACCTCTCCCTAAAAGCCAGTAAACAGACTGTAGTGGCCTTAGTTACCTCCCGGTTTGACTATTGTAACGCACTCTACTCGGGCATTAACTCAGGCCTGATACAATGGCTGCAGACTGTACAAAATGCGGCAGCGAGATTCATCCTACTCTTGCCAGGAAGAGTCTGTATTGGCTCCCGATTCAGGCCAGGATCTCTTTTAAGATCCTTTGTTTTGTCTACGGGGCTCTGAAGATATTCGATCTCTTCTAGTCTCTTACGCGCCCTGTAGAAACCTGCGTTCCTCCAGTAAGAACCTCCTGACTGTTCCCAGGATTATGAGAGTTAGGTGGGGTGGTAGGGCCTTTTCTGTTCTAGCCCCTAGGTTGTAGAACACTCTTCCCCCGAAATTAAAGACACAACCTGCCATCAGTCCTTTTAGGAAGGCATTAAAAACAGGGTTATTATTTTTTTTAGCGGCCAAGCATGGTGGCTGCTTGATAGAGGAGCTCACGGAGCACTGAGGCTAGTTTAATGAATCCGGATACTTAATCCGTCACATCGCCACCTGAAGGGGCAGAACCCAAGACCTGGGTACAACCGGCATCAACTGAACTGATCCTGAACAAAATTCGACACCGGGAACTGGTCAGGAAGCGGAGAGAAAAAGGGGGGCCTGTTACTGCTGCTGCAGCACCAGCCTGAATTGAATGAGAACCCTGGCGAAGTGAAGGCCGGACGGAGGAAGGAGTCGGCGAGTGTCCGGTCCACCGCTGGGTGAGGGGCACGAGCCGCGCTCTGAAAGGCAGCGGGAGCGGAGAGCGCAGTCCAAACACCGCAATACTTATCCTGATTTGCTGTGGCGAAAGCGAGGTAATGACAACCCCGTGAACGTAGACGGGGTGCGGTCTACCAGGGTGCGAACCTTCCCCGGTAAAGAGCTGCGACTGATGCACCCTGGGGGAGACGAGCCCCAGCTGAATCCACTGCCAGCGGTGAAACGCGTGAGGCGACCTTGTAAGCACTACTGCGGGAGGGATAGCTGCGCCGCAAGTGCCCTACTCCAACGGACTGTGGTGTTGGGCTCGTGAGCAGTGAAGGGCGAAATATCTGATCGGAGGCGCAGAGGCGCTGGAAGCACCATCCGACATCGGACTGAGACTCCGGAGACCAGGGGCTGGAGGTGCCGGCCTCCTAACTGGCTCCTATTATCAACGGTGCCCTGCGGTGAAGAACAGCAGGTCGCAAATACAGCAGCAGAGACGCAGGTGTCAGATTGCCTCCCACTAGGAACCACGCTGCAGGAGCGACGATATTCCCAGCCCTCTATCCCTACACAGACCGCAGCCCGCAATATGGATATCACTGCGCACTACAGCCTGCACCAGGAGAGAGGGCAGGATATAAAAGAACCCGTCCCGGGGAAGAGGAAGACTTCAGAGGACCCAGTACGTCTCCAGTTCTTATGGCTCTCTAAGGGTACAGAGAGAAACACACCCTGCAGAGGAGAGATAACAGAAAGAATACAGATGAGAATTCACACCCCCCTGTTCTCTCTCTATGCACATCCAGGTTTCGGAACCATGAAGGACTGGGTTCTTTAAGACCCAGTGGTGCCAGGGCACAACACCTGAAACCTTCGTGGGTAACCTGCTCCGGCGTACGAATGACAGAGACACGGGACACTTCCTTCGGCTTCAAAGATTCAAGGTTTATTTACTGCAGGGAACACAGAAGTCACGACAAGTACAACACGTGCAACTTGGGGAGACTTCTTCAAATTGGTTCTGTGGATCGCTCCTTTTATACAGAATTTACCCATAGGACAACATGATACACAAAGGTTTACAACCCGGTTCCCACAATTATCCCCCAGAGGGGTCGCTTTGGTCACTTTGGTACACACAAGGTCAGGGAACATAAGTGCGGAAACATTTGGCGGTTCCCAACTGTAAAAACCCATCTTCCCAACATTAGTGCATTCCAATCGGCAGTAAAACAGATCGAAATAGGAACAAAGACAGGTGCAGAGGAAGACGGAGACAGTGGGGAGATCGGAAAGGGTGTAAAAGGGGAGGTATCGAGAAACACGAGATACAGGCATCAAAGGGACGTGCCTAATGAGATGCACGGCTGAGACAATAAACCGGCACGGCAAGATGAGCCTCGAGCGGGGCCATCTGCCTTACAGTATCATCCCCCTCATCATAAAGACACTTACAAAGAACATGTGTCTTCCGCAAATATCTTGGGAGTCCCAGGGTCGCGAAGCGGACAGCGTCCGTTCGCTGGCTACTTGAGGGCAAGAGACAAAATGGATGCCGTATCTAAGATGGAACCCGTGGGTACAGATAAAAAACCCACTTAACAAATGAACGGTTTAAGCTAGCACAACGAAACTGCGCACACTTACTAAACTCGTCATTTGCGGTTCGTAGATACCAGACTCGACCATATTCGTGCGAGTCGAAAACACCACTTACAATTGTCACTGAACCTCAGACGCTCCTTTTGCCCTCATGTAGGCAAGCACTAGTCGGAATCATATTCGATATTCATCAGACCATCTAGATGTTGTTGTAGCATAGCTCTGTCCAACCGAGTCCCCTTGGTAACAGGTGGCTGTCTCATACACGTTGTAGCACAGAGGCCACATAAGGCAGGACCGCACTGCACACAAAGGCAACACGTGAACAGGAACGCCACAACGACTCCGATGATCATCAGAATCTTCCAACCCCAAGTCGATATCAGGCCCCAAAACCATCCAAGTAGCGTCCAATCCCCTACATCCACGTGTATGGATTCGGAGATCTTATGCAACTTCGAGATGGCTTGATAGACAGTCGGAGCGTTATCAGGAATGAAAATACAGCAGCTCGAATGGATCACCTTACATACCCCACCTCGATCTGCTAAGATCACGTCTAAAACCATACGGTTTTGTAACGTCATAAGTCTATCCGCCTGAAGTTCAGTGGTGATATTACCAAGGGCACTGGCAGTAATATTAGCTGTCGTTTCTACCACTCGAGTCAACTGTCTCAGGTTCCTACTATTAACCATAGGTCCCCAAAACGGGAGGAAACCCTTGAAAAAGTCTCCTGCCTCTTGACCGGCAGTATCCTCTTCGCTAATTACGCCTCTCACAACTCTAGTCTTGTGATAATCTGCATCTACATTGAACGTCGGAGGCAACAAGTTTGCGATAAAACATGAGCCCATAAAGTCAGAGGGCAACCATGCATATGCACGATCATGACAGATAAAGTATGTACCCTTGGCGGCCAGGAACACAGGGGACGAGACCATCGGCAGAATGTAATTTTCAGTGCAAGCACTCTCTCCAAATCGGGCTTTCGATCTTCGGTCGCGACCTATGAGACAAAAATTACCAATGTGGGGTACGACCCATATCGGAGGCGAGCTTTTAAGCTGCTTTTCACTAGTGAACACACTATATTCGCCTCTACTTAGGACCCTATAGGCTTGTACCTCTTCTTCAGGAATAAGCGAGGGATCATAGATATCGCTATCTAAATCCTCTATTGCTACAGACAAAGGTTTCTGGTACGAGGTAGGACCAGAGTAGGGGGAACGTGGTTCTCGAATGGGGTGGAAACCCAGTGCGCTTCGAAACATTGTTTGAAATGCTCGAGCAGACCCTTGGGAACTATACGGTAACACCAGATATGGAATTCCCTTATCCGTAGTATGTGGCATCAACCCACACACCCAACAATTAGTAGTGTTAACCACTAACTGATGCTGATGAAGGAGCTGAATAAAGGAATTGTTGCGGAATTCTGCACGTCTAGCCTGCTCGTGTTCAGGTAAGATATGAAAAGAATGAGGAGAAGCAGTGGAGGTAAGTTTAGGGTCAGGGGTAGGAGTAGGTGTAGCAGAAGGTAAGAAGTAAGACATCGTGTAATACACCCCACCCGCCAATAATGCAGAAACAGTCAAAAACAATACGAATATTTGGAATATAAAACATTTGGTACGACTGAGTTGCTGCAGCTTGAATCTTTGTGCTTGAGCTCCTTCCAAGTCCGTCAGCTTCGAAAATGCCATTCCCTATGACCGTCCGCAACGTTTCTTGACGCACTTTGTTCTGTGTAGCAGCAGTCAATCCCTAGGAGTTCCCAGGAACCGACGGTCTTTAACCTAGCGTCAAGACCTACTAACCAGAAGGAAGTACGCGCGCGGCCCTACGGTCTTTATTTCACAAATATATATATATGCGAAAACAATGTTTCTCAGCTGTGGAAGCAAAAAGTAGAAGGAACGAAGCTCAATGAATATGTACAAAATAATTACAATGGTACGAATGTTCAAACTGATCGTGGAAAACGGGATAATGCAATTATCAAGGGACAGAACAGGATCTTTTATTAGTCTCTGGTGCTGGATCGCAAAAAGTATCGGGTTTTCCCAGGACGTGTCTGTTCGTCAAACAAAGGATCCGTTGAAGGGACAGCGTTCTGTCGATCAGTTGAATGTTCTGCTCTTGAGTCTTTTGCTGACAAATGTTCAACAGTGTCTTTTTGCTGCACTGAGGATTCTCCGACAGGTTGTGCGTCGCTGAAAGGTACAAACGCCGGCAATCCTTCGGTTTCAGTTGATGCAATGCCTTTCCTCACCCACGAGTCTGCTGGCAACGGGATAGGGACTTTCTTGGTATGGGTGGCATGCACCCTATTTTTCCGTCCCTCAAGACGAACTGCAGTTCTCGTGGCAAGGAGGACCTGGTAGGGTCCAGTGAACCTGGGATCCAAATTGTTCTTGCGCGAGAAGTTGCGCGTCACCACCCAATCTCCGGGCTGGAGCTGGTGGCCTGGACCCTCCGTCTGCGTCGGCAATGCTTCGTGAACCTGTTGGTGAATTAACCTCAGTTTAGCAGTCAAGTCATGAAGATAATCGATCAACATTGGATACTCAAGATCACAGAAAGTACCTGGCCTAGGAACCCCCCAAACATTCGCAGGACGACCGAACACTATTTCGTAGGGACTAAGCCCTACTCGGGAGTGTACAGTCGCCCTTGTTGACAGTAATGCTAAGGGTAAGGCGTCAGGCCACGAGAGGCTAGTCGTAGCCTGAATCTTTGCCAGCTTTAGTTTAAGGGTGCCGTTATACCCTTCAACCAAACCAGCTGACTGGGGATGGTTGGCACTATGGAATTTCTGATTAATTCCAAGGCCCTTACACACACTCCCCACAAACTCACTTCCGTTATCTGACCACACGACTCTAGGCATTCCGTACCGAGGAAAGTATTCCTTCAGTAGGATTTTCGCAGTAGATAAAGCAGTATTGTCTTTGAGAGGATAGGCCTCGATCCATCGGGAGAATGCGCAAACCACAACTAAAACGTATTTCAGGTTATTGCATCGCTCCATATGGATGAAGTCCAATTGAATCACCTCAAAGGGACATGAAGGGGGAGCAAAACTGCCAGGAGGAGTTGGGGTTCCCTTGCCAGGATTGTACAACATACACACCATACAATTCTTAACCACGCGTTCAGCACATTTCGTAATACCGTCATTCTTCCACACAGGGGACAGCAACTTGCAAATACCTTTCGCGCTAATATGTGCTAACCCATGCGCCATAGTCACAACAGCCAGCACAGAAGCATCAGGCAACATCCATCTTTTCTGATCCGATAAATCAATCCAACAACCATTCGCATCCAACTTTCCCGTACTTTCTTTCCACTTCGTCTTTTCAGTCTCGGTGGCCTCATTCTGAATTGCTTTCACACTCTCGATAGTGTCTTCACACATACTCGATTCTATAGGCCACCTAACCGAACTCGTCACATACATTCGAGTGCTAAGGTTCCGGGCAGTCTCCTTAGCAGTCTCATCCGCGAAAGCATTACCACGACCCACATCATCCGTCACCTTACGATGCGCACTACATTTGACAATCGCCACTTGCTTAGGCAACGTAAGTGCATCCAAAAGATCATTCACAAGCTGGCCATGCTGAATCTTCGTACCATGCGATGTTAGAAAACCTCTCTCTCTCCACAACCGTCCAAAACTATTGCGACGCCAAAGGCATATTGGCTGTCGGTAAACACATTCACACGTTTCCCTTTCGCTAACACACACGCTCTAGTGAGAGCGATCAGCTCTGCAGCTTGGGCAGAATTCTGATTAGTCTCGCAGTCTCAACAACAGTATTCAACGTTACAACAGCATAAGCAGTAGTCACATCGCCATTCGGCAACTTGAAACATGAACCATCCACATACAGTGTTCCATCTGGGTCTTCCAATGGGGTGTTTTTAAGGTCCACTCGACCTTTTGTTTCCTCCTCTGTCCTCAAATAACAATCGTGTTCTATTATTTCATCTGACTCTGAGCTAATTGGTAACAAAGTTGCCGGGCTCAGAACATTACAACGTTTTATTTGAATGTGGCTTGCCAACAGCGTCAACTCGTACCCAGACAACCTCGCACTCGTCAAGTGCTGAGTTTTCGTACGATTCAAAAGAGTGTCAACTGCATGCGGAACCATCACCGTAAGCATATTATCCATGACCAATCCTGCTGATTGTCGGATGGAGACCGCAGCTGCCGCTGTTGCTCTCAAGCAACTCGGCAATGCTCTAGCTACTGGGTCCAAGGTCGAGGAAAAATATGCACATGGGCGTTGTTTTCCACCAAAAGGTTGCGTTAAGACACTCAAAGCACAACCTTCTCTCTCGTGAACATATAATGTAAACGGCTTGCTATAGTCAGGAGTACCTAACACAGGAGCCGAACACAATGAATCACGCAGTTCAGAAAAACTTTTCTGGCATTCTTCCGTCCATGGTAAAGGAGTCGAAACATCCTTGCACGTAAGAGCCACCAATGGTTTCGCTAGCAATGAAAAATTTGGAATCCATTGCCTGCAATATGACGTGATACCTAGAAAGGCACGCACATCTCTTTGGGTTGTTGGCACAGCCATTCGCGCAATTGCTGCAATTCTCTCTGGGGTCAACCGCCTTCCCTCCTTTGACAATAAGTGACCTAGATAGGTTACTTCTTGACAACAATATTGGAGTTTAGAAGGTGACACCTTGTGATTTAACTCGCAGAGATGTTGCAGCAGCGACACCGTAGCAATTTTGCAAATGTCCTGAGTATCTGCAGCCACCAATAGGTCATCGACGTATTGGATTAAGGCCGCACCAGCCGGCAACCTAAACGCATCCAGTTGACCCTTCAAGGCTTGACTGTAAATCGATGGACTTTCACAGTAGCCCTGAGGAGCGCGTTTAAACCGGAAGCTGTGTCCACCAAGAGAGAAACCAAAGAGGTCTCTGCTCTCTTCTGCAATCGGGATGCTGAAGAACGCATTCTTCAAGTCAATCACCGAAAACCACGATGCAGAAGCTGGAATCAAAGTCAGTAGCGCCGTGATGTCAGGCACAACGGGGAACTGAGGAATCACAATTTTATTCACCTCCCGTAAATCGATAACAAAACGATAAACAGGTGGTTTCGAAGGATCAGTACGCTTTAGAATAGGCAGTCCAGGGCTGTTGCACACGTTTCCCCGTGTTTCTTCAATAACGTCTTTCTCGATCAAATCATAGATGATCGCTAACAGCGCTCGTTCACCATCAAGAGAAATAGATACTGGGGAATACGTGGCAATCGCACATTAGATTTCAACTGAACAACATAAGGGGAGATGTCAAGCAGGCCCACATCATTGGGACCTGTTGCCCACAAAGACGCAGGAAGAGAACTCAATTCCGGTGGAAGCTTATCGAGAGACAAATACATAGGAGAGACAACCCTCTCTCCCAACGTAAGCTTTACACCCGCAGGAGAACAATACAAAGTTGCATACAAACGTTTAAGCAAATCCAGGCCCAAAAGGTTTTCACCACAACCCGTGGTTAGAATCAACGGAGCTTCTAGCTCACGAGGCCCAATTGTAAGGGGCAAAGGGCGCGAAACTGGATTGCTAACGGGGGCGCCAGCGAATCCAACCGAAACATTTGTTAAGCCAGACAAAGGTGCGCCAGGGAGTTTCGAATGCTTAATGGAACTTTTCGCTGCACCAGTGTCCAACAGAAAAGGCTCAACGACGCCCGATGTAGCAACTGCGACGTAAGGCCCTCTCTGATCAACCGGAACTGATACCACTCCCTCTCCTTGTCTATGGCTGTCCTAGTAATTACTGTCGTCAGTTCCCTGATCGACGTAATAATCGTCTACATTGTACTGCGCAGATCGTCCTTGCGACGATCCACGTTGATCAAAACAATTATCGGAATTTGATGAGTTATCCGAGCGATCATTCTGAGCACCACGACCTCTACCACGTGGTGCCTGCTGTGAACCACCGCGACCTCCTCTAGATGAGTTACCACTATTACGTTCATTTAGAACAGGACAATTGAATTTGATATGACCCTCCTGTCTACAATAGGCACATTGATTGTACCCCAACGAGGATCTTTGGGAAGAAGAGTCATTACGAGATTGTGATCGATTCGATTGCGGCTGCGATCTATTTTGTTGCGAATTATTCTGATTCGAACGTGGAGGATACGCTTGCTGAAGCAACACTTTAGTTTTAAGCTCTTTCGTCTTTTTATCAGCACGGTCGTTTTCTTCTTTCTCTCTATTCTCATAATATTGTGCCGTAGCCAATATTTGAGCTGAAGTAGAAACGGCCCATGCACTTTCTGAATTCTTTAATTTATTGCTCAAATCGGGCAATAAGTTCGACACAAATTTATCTACGAACAACCTTTGACCACCCTCAGTGCTCATATCCTGACCACTATGATCAATGAATGCCTCCTCGAACCTCGTGAAGAAGTTGGAGACACTCTCGCCCTTTTTCTGTTTACAAGCTGACAATTTGTCCCAATTTACTCTCATAGCTGGCATAAGAGTTTTCATTAACATTATTATTCTTTGAGGAAGATCAGTAATCAGTTGTTCAGGCTTAGCCCCACCAACTTGTCGCGTATCGGCCGCAACAATGGCAGCCCAAGCACCACCTAATTCATTCGGATGGTTTTCCTGACGAATCTTAGCCCATACCGGTTGCGGTACAACATTACCAAACAGCATGTCAATGTCGGCAAGATTCATTACCGTAGCGTCTACAAGCTGCGATAATTCCTTATAATACCCCGCAGGATTTTTGCGAGGGTCAGGCAAAGATTGCTTCACCTGTAACACTTCTGAGCGTTTCCATGGGAGATGTATCCACACTCTCTGGAAATGTGCCAATGTCGGAGGTTGAGCATTAGGATCAGCTGGCATCCATACTGGTGGAACTTCGCGCATAGGAAATTGACCAGACTCATCTGGCTGTCTCTCAATATCCTCAACAAATAAGGCTTGAGGTATGGGAGTGGGACGGAAAGATAGCAACCGTTCAACAGCACGTCGAACATTGGTATCCACTATCAGTCCAGCCGAAAACTGAAGCTGTAGGTCAGACAAAGCGGTCAGCACCTCGTCAGGTGCGTCGGCCGATATCTGATCACGAAGGACCTTACACATTTCCTCGAACACAAATCTTTGGGTTGGTATATTGAATTGACAAAACGTATCGAGTACGACACGTGGTGGATTTCTAAGAGGATGCGTCATCCAACCCATCGCCATATTATATAGCGAAGCACGTTCCCTGTTACCAGGAAGCTGACTACGTCTCTGAGGACCATCGGAACCAGCGGACCCAAGAACAGGTCCGAGCGAATGAAAGAAGCTAGCCGCAAGAGGAGAATTACGACTACGAGTAGAGGGAGAAGTATAGGACACAGGACTAACAAGTGAAGGAGTAGAAACAGAAGCAACAGCAGGAGTTAACAGAGCAGGAGCAGTAGCGTGAGCAGGAGTATGTGGAAGCGGAGGAGCAGTAGGGATAGCAACAGCCAAAGGAGCAGGAACAGTCGGAAGAACGGGTGCAGGTTGAGGAACAGGCAAAGGAAGAATAGGTGCAGGGACAGGTACAGGGGGAATCACAGGGGCTGTGGTACCCTGTACATACGGAGGTGGCGATTTCATAAGATAGGACATTAAAGGATCCTCAACTGCCTCTTCCTTCTTTTCCGATTCCGTAGGCAAAGTAGGATAGCATTTATCTATAGTCATACGCTGTAATCTATCAAACACTTCCTTTTCCTTAACCTCCTTATCATGCTGAAACTGCTCTGCTTTCTTTACAATAGTAGCAACATTATCTCTCTGATTTCGTTTAGTCTGTCTGATTTCTTTCTGTCGGGCTTCTTTACGCCACAACCGAAAGGCATCAAACATGGCCGGCCTTGACTTTTTCTCGAACAATTTAGCCTCTAAGTTATCTAGGATCGGGGTCTCAAAGCTACCATGAGGTGGCCAACTAAGGACACCGTCCTTCTTTGTATAACGAATCCAATAATCATTAAAGGTAATCGGGCCTAGCCCATATTTACTGTACAGTTCATAAGTCGGAGTTCCAACCGGAGGTATCGGACACGAGTCCTCCAGTCGGGAATCCGCACCACAAGGTCTGAAACAACTGAACAAAGTACTACGACCAGGCATCTTGCACACTAGCCGAGTTTCACAAACTTCAAGGGTTACGGGATTTACCAAGTCCCAGCAAAGAGCTAATACCCTCGGTTTTTGGCGTCTGCAGTCGTCAAATAACACAACAAAGTACGCTAGCAAAGTGTCACCGACAAAAACACTCACACAGCGTCAACAAAAAAAACACTCGCTAAAGTGTCAACGACTAAGGACTCTGGGAGCGACCCACAAATACTTAACTCAGAGATCGATGGCGTCACCAGGAAGGCCCGTCAATCGTCTCGCTATACCAAGGTCTACGCCAGGCGCCAAAACAGGTCTACAGTCAGGGCAGCAGTCCGTCGCAGCCGTCAGGAGGCGGGAATCTTCGCGGGAAAAGTCTTCGGGCCACTTGTTTCGACAACAGGATCGATGAAGCGGAGTGCACCTTCCCTCGGAGATTTCACACGAAGTTCCTCACGATCGTCGGGCTTGGACCGGTACCACTGATGCAGCCCCACGTTGGGCGCCAACTGAAGGACTGGGTTCTTTAAGACCCAGCGGTGCCAGGGCACAACACCTGAAACCTTCGTGGGTAACCTGCTCCGGCGTACGAATGACAGAGACACGGGACACTTCCTTCGGCGTCAAAGATTCAAGGTTTATTTACTGCAGGGAACACAGAAGTCACGACAAGTACAACACGTGCAACTTGGGGAGACTGCTTCAAATTGGTTCTGTGGATCGCTCCTTTTATACAGAATTTACCCATAGGACAACATGATACACAAAGGTTTACAACCCGGTTCCCACAATTATCCCCCAGAGGGGTCGCTTTGGTCACTTTGGTACACACAAGGTCCGGAACATAAGTGCGGAAACATTTGGCGGTTCCCAACTGTAAAAACCCATCTTCCCAACATTAGTGCATTCCAATCGGCAGTAAAACAGATCGAAATAGGAACAAAGACAGGTGCAGAGGAAGACGGAGACAGTGGGGAGATCGGAAAGGGTGTAAAAGGGGAGGTATCGAGAAACACGAGATACAGGCATCAAAGGGACGTGCCTAATGAGATGCACGGCTGAGACAATAAACCGGCACGGCAAGATGAGCCTCGAGCGGGGCCATCTGCCTTACAGTATCATCCCCCTCATCATAAAGACACTTACAAAGAACATGTGTCTTCCGCAAATATCTTGGGAGTCCCTGGGTCGCGAAGCGGACAGCGTCCGTTCGCTGGCTACTTGAGGGCAAGAGACAAAATGGATGGCGTATCTAAGATGGAACCCGTGGGTACAGATAAAAAACCCACTTAACAAATGAACGGTTTAAGCTAGCACAACGAAACTGCGCACACTTACTAAACTCGTCATTTGCGGTTCGTAGATACCAGACTCGACCATATTCGTGCGAGTCGAAAACACCACTTACAATTGTCACGGAACCTCAACCACAACAACCCCTCTCGTCTTACCCGCTGAAGGTGTCAGTATCGCTGGACAGGAGACGTCGTGCCTCTTCATTAGTGTTGAAATCTTCGAGAGTTAACTCCACTCTATAGTAGCTTCCGGGATACTTTATACACATAAGGGGAAAAAGTCGTCCGACATAAAAAAAACCTTCCTTCTTGGATATGTGTAAACAAACAAAACGTCCCACTTCCCAACAACCCGAAAATTCAGTGGCCACAAAAAGCAAAAGGGGAAAAACCCGCCAACTGGCAGCTGATTCGTAAAATGAACCCGAATAACACAAAAGGATATCGAGTGAAGTCCAAAATCCGGAAATGAATGCACTGGCGTTCAAAAATGTCCGCACGCAGCCGCGTACAAAACTCCAATGCCTAAATCAGGTAATTTACCCAACAAGGTCCGTACTCCCAATCCAGATACAGGAGGTATCCTTAGGAGAGCGAAGCCTCGCTCAGCACACAAAGTATCTCCCAATAATCCAACTCGAACACTGCCGATAATCCCACGTTGCTTGGTCACCAGAAAAAGACAACATGACCGGTAACTAAACCAAGCACTGAATGCCCGGTTTCTTGTCCCTAAATGCGATCACATGGGTCAAGAGGGAGGGGTGTAATCGACAGCATGTGCACAGAGAGAGGACTGGACGCAACCCGTTCTAAATCCCAACAGTACCTCCCCTCAAAGGCCTCCCAACCGGACGGGGCTTGGATGGGTGGCGCAAATGAAAAAGCCTCACCAGTCTAGGAGCATGGACCCCACTCGCTGCCTCCCAAGTACGATCCTCCGGGGGATATCCCTTCCAGTCTATCAGATACATGAGTTTCCCATTCCTTCTCCTGGAATCCAAGATAGCACTAACCTCAAACTCCTCTTCCTCACCTACCATCACAGGGGGAGGAGGGGGCAAAACCTGTGTGGTAACGACATAGGGTTTCAAAAGGGAGGTGTGAAAAACAGGATGGATCCCATACTCATCGGGTAACCCCAACCTCATGGCCACAGGATTAACTACCTTGAGAACAGGAAAAGGACCAACAAATCTAGGCTGTAATTTTCGGGACCCCCCTATTCTCAAATTCTTGGTGGAAAGCCACACCTTATCCCCCACCTGATAGGAAGGAGCAGGGGCCCTTTGTTTATCTGCCTGCCTCTTCATATCAACCTTGGCCTTCTCTAGATGTTCTATAGCCGTGTTCCAAATCTGAACCAAAGAGAGACCTAAAGCAGTCACTGCCGGTCCCTGGCCTGAAGGCTGAATGGGGATAGCTCGAGGGTGAAACCCCATGGAACAAAAGAAAGGGGTCATTCTCACTGCTGAATGCACACTGTTGTTATAGGCGAATTCAGCCAGCGGGAGAGCCACAACCCAATTGCAAGATAAAGAAGTTCCCAGACACCTCAAATACTGCTCCATGGTCTGATTGGTGCGCTCCGTCTGACCATCCGACTGAGGATGATATGCGGAGGACAGACATAGTTTCATCCGTAAGGCAGCACACAATTCAGTCCAAAAATGAGAAACAAATTGAGCCCCCCTATCTGAAACAATGGCCTGAGGCAATCCATGCAGACGTACCACTGAAGACAAAAAGATCGTGGCCAATTCCCCTGCAGTAGGCAACTTAGCTAAGGGTATGAAATGTGCCATCTTAGTGAATGAATCAACCACAACTAGTATGGTTGTAAAACCAGACTCCAGAGGTAAGTCTGTCACAAAGTCCATACTTATTGTTTGCCAGGGAGCCTTGGGGACAGGGAGAGGATGCAACAATCCTGAGGGCTTAGCATGAGATGGTTTATTCACTGCACACACAGGACAGGCCTTTACATACGACGGTACGTCTCTCACCACTGACTCCCACCAGAACCACCGCAAACAAAACTCCATGGTCTTGGTGGAACCAGGATGCCCAGCAAGAGATGAAGAATGACACCATTCCAAGACCATATCTCGAAGATCAGGGGGAATAAACAGTTTGTCCTCATGATACAGCAACCCAGTTCTTAAGGAAATTAAAGGCTGCGACAACCAATGTGTAAGATCGATCTTGGCCAGTTCTTCCCGAACCAATTTGTTAAAGTCCTCAATGGAAATGCTGCCCACTATTCTTTCAGGAGCTATGAAGGAACACCTCTCTTTCTCAACTGTCAGGTTAGAGTGTTTCACATGGATACGGGACAATGCATCGGATTTTAACTGCTGCACCGCGGGCCTGTAAGTAATGATGAAATCATACTCATTAAAAAATGAGACCCACCTCATCTGTCGAGGGGTTAAGGCGCGTGCTGACCGGAAGAACTCCAAGTTTTTATGGTCAGTGAAGATAGTAATCGGATGCCGAGTACCCCACAAATGATGGCGCCACTCTTCAAATGACAATTTAATGGCCAACAATTCACGCTCCGCCACGGTGTAATTCCTCTCAGCGGGCAGCAAGGTCTTAGAAAAAAAGGCAATCGGATGCATATATCCGTTCTCCACGTCTCTCTGGGACAACACCCCCCCACAGCACACAAAGAAGCATCCGCTTCTACAAAAAAAGGCAATGTAGGGTCAGGATGAACCAAAACAGGTGCTGTTGTGAATCTTTCGATTAATAGATCTAGAGAAGATTGAGCATGATCAGACCAAACAAAAGGCACCCCCTTCCGTAACAACACCGTCATGGGGGCTATGATCTCCGAGAAATGCGAAATAAACCGCCGATAGAAATTGGCGAACCCAAGTAGGACTTGAATATCTTGCACACAAGTTGGAGACGGCCAAGAAGTGATAGCCTCTGTTTTCTTGGGATCCATCATGATCCCCTGTTCGGAAATCACAAATCCCAAAAACTCCACTTTAGGCGTGTGAAAGCTACACTTTTCGAGTCGAACATACAACTGATGTTCCTTCAGACACTGCAAGACCTGCCCTACATGGACTTCGTGTTCCTCAACGGTGGTGGAAAACACAAGGATATCGTCAATGTAGACTATGACGCTCAAATCCAAATATTCCCTCAATACCTCGTTGATGAAAAACTGAAAAGCAGCCGGAGCGTTACATAGCCCAAAAGGCATAACGCAATACTCATAAAGGCCGAATTTGGTCCGGAAGGCAGTTTTCCATTCATCGCCTTCACGGACGCGGATGAGATGGTAAGCACCCCTGAGATCTAATTTGGTGAAAACCGTCGCATGCTTCAGTTGATCAAGCAACACTGGTATCAAGGGAAGAGGGTACTTGTTCTTAATCGTACCCTTGTTGAGCGCTCTATAGTCTACACACGCCCGAAGTCCACCTTCCTTCTTCGGAATAAAGAAGATAGCCGATGACACAGGCGAGGAAGAGGGACGGAGGAACCCTTTCTCCAGCATCTCTTCAATCTACTCCTTCAAATGCTGTTCCTCAGGGCCCGACAAGGCAGAAACACGACTACAAGGTAACGTAGCCCCTGGCATCAAGTCGATCCGGCAATCAAAAGAGCGGTGCGGGGGAAGTTCTCTTGCTTTCCCTTTATCAAATACATCACTAAAAGCCAAATAAGCTTCAGGGACTCCCAACGCTTCCCCCGTTCCTCCAGAACTCACAGCACAAGTCATGGGGGTTATCCAATCTGTTGCGACCTTGTAACAATTTTGCAAACAATGAACGGAGTCAAGGGTCACTGTTCTCCTTATCCAATCTATTTTGGGATTATGTGTCTGCAACCACGGTACTCCCAAAACCACACCGAAAGAAGGGGCATCGATCAAATCAAAACCTATTTCCTCTGAATGACCATTATCTCCTATCATACATAGAGGTTCGGTCTGACGTGTGATAGTACCAGATGTCAATTCAGTACCGTCAATGGCCCTTACTGGTTCCGGTTGTTCCTTGTACACCCAGGGTACTCCAATTCTCTCGGCCAACTTGATGTCCATAAAGTTCCCCGTAGCACCAGAGTCTAATAAAGCCGACACTGGAGCCCAATGGTTGTTTGATATAACCAAACAAACGGTGATCGTAAAATGTCTGGGGACCCTCTTCACTATGCCAGGTATTTGATACGGGGTACATGGAACCATAGAGTCCTTAATCAGGGCATCCCTGTGCACACAAGCCACCGCCTTATGCGAAGATTCCTTAGAGGGTTTCACGGGACAATCCCTTGCATAATGTCCCTTATGGCCACAGTATAAACACAGGTTGTTGGATCTACGCCTTTCTTTTTCTACTGATGACAACGGCCCTCTGACTCCACCTATTTCCATTGGTTCAGGGGTCTGTTTTACCTCCCCCCCTGTTCCCCGTGATTCACTCCGAATAGGCAGGGGTCGTGACAGAAAGTGTCTAGTTCTTTCTCTCTTCCTTTCCAATAACCGGTGATTCAACTTCACCACCAGATCAATAAACTCAGTACAATCAGACGGAGGATTAACCACCTGGGAAACCACATCCTTTAATTCCTCGCATAACCCCTGATAGAAAATGGAGGTACGTTTATCAACAGGCCAATGCATTTCAGACACCAATCTATTGAAGGTGGAAACATATGTGAGTAGCTCTTGTTTACCTTGCTGTAACTTCAATAGTTCAGCGTCACTGGCCTGCATAAACGCATGTTTAGCAAATAGGGCATGTATCAATTCTTTGAACGTATCATAATTGTTCAAAACGGGATCGTCATTCTCCACTAACGGCACAGCCCAGGTAGCTGCAGTCCGTGGCAAATAGGAGATCACAAATGCCACTTTGGCGGAATCGTTAGGGAAAGCTGCGGGCCGACACAAGAAGTGGAGATGGCACTGATTCATAAAGACAGCGAATTTATTTGAGTCACCCGTAAAGCGTTCAGGGACTGCTAAAGGGACAGGAGATGGGGTGGTAACATTGACTGTCATAGGAGCAGAGCTATTACTTGCGCCTCGGTCAAATTGAAAAGTAGCGGGTTGTATCACAGGTTTACCTGCTCCCCAGCTTCCCTGTTCTTGGGACCTAGCCACATCCAACTCCCTACGCAACCCCTGATTCTCTTGCTTTACAACCTGCAATTGTGTTTGTAAAGCAGTTATGGCACCCATCAATTCCTGCATAGTGGGGACCCTCTCTTCCTGCCCGTTCTCCTCGTTCTTATCTACATCCATCCTCGCTCGGGAAGCGTAACTATTCGTGGGCTTGGTTTTGTGTCAGATTGTCTCCCACTAGGAACCACGCTGCAGGAGCGACGATATTCCCAGCCCTCTATCCCTACACAGACCGCAGCCCACAATATGGATATCACTGCGCACTACAGCCTGCGCCAGGAGAGGGGGCAGGATATAAAAGAACCCGTCCCGGGGAAGAGGAAGACTTCAGAGGACCCAGTACGTCTCCAGTTCTTATGGCTCTCTAAGGGTACAGAGAGAAACACACCCTGCAGAGGAGAGATAAACAGAAAGAATACAGATGAGAATTCACACCCCCCTGTTCTCTCTCTATGCACATCCAGGTTTCAGAACCACAACAACCCCTCTCGTCTTACCCGCTGAAGGTGTCAGTATCGCTGGACAGGAGACGTTGTGCCTCTTCCTTAGTGTTGAAATCTTTGAGAGTTAACTCCACTCTATAGTAGCTTCCGGGATACTTTATACACATAAGGGGAAAAAGTCGTCCGACATAAAAAACCCCTTCCTTCTTGGATATGTGTAAACAAACAAAACGTCCCGCTTCCCAACAACCCGAAAATTCAGTGGCCACAAAAAGCAAAAGGGAAAAAACCCGCCAACTGGCAGCTGATTCGTAAAATGAACCCGAATAACACAAAAGGATATCGAGTGAAGTCCAAAATCAGGAAATTAATGCACTGGCGTTCAAAAATGTCCGCACGCAGCCGCGTACAAAACTCCAATGCCTAAATCAGGTAATTTACCCAACAAGGTCCGTACTCCCAATCCAGATACAGGAGGTATCCTTAGCAGAGCAAAGCCTCGCTCAGCACACAAAGTATCTCCCAATAATCCAACTCGAACACTGCCGATAATCCCACGTTGCTCGGTCACCAGAAAAAGACAACGTGACCGGTAACTAAACCAAGCACTGAATGCCCGGTTTCTTGTCCTTAAATGCGATCACATGGGTCAAGAGGGAGGGGTGTAATCGACAGCATGTGCACAGAGAGAGGACTGGACGCAACCCGTTCTAAATCCCAACAGCAGGGTGCGGCCACGGCACTGCGTCGCCATTACATCGCCGCCTCGTGCGCCCCAGGGCTGGCTATATCTATATTCAGGGTCTCTCGTAAAGTAAGGGAGGCAGGCGGTGCTTGACAGGGCACCACCTGGAGATCCTGAACCAGTTACCAGGATACAGTCAGGACTACATACGGTCACAGCCCCCACTGCACAATTATCAGAGATCAAAGCTCCTTGCCGGACACCACACTTGAGGGACACAATGCGCACACTGAGGGCGCAGAGAGACAGACGGCGCGCAACCTAACTCTTCATCCATACTACTCAGGTTAGCGAGCAGCCAGACACGACACTCACCGCAAGCAAGAGCCAGGGCGGTGACGCTGTGGCAGCCCTGTAGCAGCGAAAAGCGTAAAAAATAAAATAAAATACAAAAGAACCCAGGGGTCTAGAGTCACAACAATTCTATGCTCTCTACAGACTGTATTTCTCAATTCTATCTATATAGAACAAAAATGGATAGTATAACAGTCCTTAATAATTGTGTACAAACCAAAGCAAAAGACCACTAGCAACGGTAGGTGATACCCAAGATCCAGATAAAGGATTACCATCAAAGTTCTTGTTAGTGATCTAATTTTATCATCTGGCCATCCACAGATCAGGGCTGGAGCGTCTCTAGATCATTTGAGACTAATTCCAGTGCCGTCTGGTAGGACTGGGGTCAGACCCACAGTCACATGTCGACCATGCGTGGGATCACTAAATGGAAAAAGTGCAGTGCAAAATGTGAAGATGTGAAAAAGTGATATTAAAAAGAATAGAGGAATTACAATAAGAAAACTTTAATGTCTATAATTCTCTTTCTATTAAAAACCAGAACAGTGCAACATCACAGTATAAACAAATGACTGTTAAGGGGCCAACATGTTTCTGCCTCGACGGGGATTCACTCCCTAGGCTTTCATCAGGGCCTCTCTTCTTATATATTATTGCTACTGCAAGTGAGAATGTGCTCTTATTTATGAACTAACAAAACAGTGACATTACAAAGGACATAAATTCTTTTAGTCCTCCATGTCAGCTGGTGTGTCAATCACCCTTCTTGATAGGGGTAGGCACCTCACCTCACCTGGACCAAGCTCAGAGTAAGGGAGGCCACGCTCTCTCCGTCGTTGCCCCAAACTGAGTCAGCAGCGAAAAGGGTGACAGGCAATGGAAATATCGCTTGATAGACGCAAGACCACGCCATCCCCAGACCAGAACAGGACGTTGAGGAAGCCTGGGCACGGCCATCTTCAACACCGGAACAACGCATGGTGCCACGGTGTCCGAATACAATCAGACAGCTGCTCTCTATAACTGTAATAATGCGGCCGTAGTGGGTGCATGAAACCGTGACAGTCCTCCCCCATGTTGAGACACCGCCGGGGGTGCTAAGCGCTGAGGAGCGCATTGAGGAGCTCTAACGCTGCCGCCTTTTGCACCAGTGCCCCGTATACATACCTACAGTCTGGTACAGTCGTTTGACATGGTGGAAAGAGGGCCGAAAAACACATCAGCACAAGCAAAACTTGATAAATATGCGTATGAAAGAAAAGACAACCCCTCATCGACCGGCGGCCGCGTGTCCCTGGGCAAATGTCAAGACGCAGAAGGAAGCAAAAACGTGATGCTGGAAGACATCATTAAAACCCTCTCTAAAGTTCAAATAACAGTGGGGACTATCTCCACTGATATCAATTTACTGTGTGCCGATTTCCGCAAAATGTCAGAACGGGTGGCACAGGTGGAGGTAGTGATGAAATCACTGGTGGAGGACATTTTGGAACTGCAGGTCGCAATGAAACGCATGGCGACGGTCACCCAACAACTACAAGCAAAGCTGGACGACCAGGAAGGGAGCTCGCAAAGGAACAATATTCGAATCCTAGGCATTCCGTAAACAGAGGGTAAAAGAGCCATGGATATATACGTCGAGGACCTCATAAAAACCAAACTACAGCCCAAAGGACTTTCCCATTTCTTTTCAGTAGAACGAGTGCACAGAGTTCCTGGTGGAACGCCAAAGCCGGGCGCCGCACCACGACCAGTCTTAGCTCGTTTACTATACTTTAGGGACAGAGATGTGATACTGCAGGCTGCACCGCCCATCAAACTTCAGAACTCCACGCTAGCCTTCTTCCCGGACTACACGGCAGAAGTGGCCCGACGCCGTAAAACCTTCTCTGAGGTGAAAAAGGCGTTTCGAGCACAAGAGCTGCCATATTCCATGCTATTCCCAGCAAAGTTAGGAATCGTGGCGGACTGGAAGACGTCGTTCTTTGACACACCAGAGGTCGCCCAGGACTGGCTCGATGGATGGAGATTAGTGTAGGGGCCCCGCCGATCCAATGTCGAAACCAGCAAGCCGAGACACGAGAGGAGCAGCACCAGGAGGGGCTGGCGCCTCAAGAGAGGACATCAGAGGCGGGATCGGAGGTTGGGAGACACCCACCCGACCCCCTAACACTCCGCGACAACGTTGAATAGACGAGATGCATCTCGGCAACCAGAAATTATGCGCCTTGGACTCACGGTTGGGTGAAGACGAGCAAGGTGGACTGAGCCGTTGGTGCTCATGGACTCTTAACTCCTACGAGCAAGTAAGGTGGTTTGGGGTGGGATTAAGCACTCTGCACAGTTGAGGAAGCGGGCGGTGTTATGTCAGTGAAGCAGGGAAGCAGGGAGGGGGAAGAGGGGGGAGCTTTAGTTTTGTTGGTTTTGGCTCAAGATACACACACTATGGCGCACCATGTCACACCCTACACATGCGGATCCACGGTGACACCAGACGTATGGCACCGCAACTACTGCAACGATCAGACATGCTCATAAGACCACATGATGAGTCACCAGTCCCACACGGAGGCCACTGAGGGCATGCCACGCTCCATGGCGCTACCCCCCCTTTGACTAATCACATGGAATGTTAGGGGATTGGGGGATAAAATTAAGAGGGGATTGGTCCTGCAAGCGATCAAACGCCAGGGGCCCGCGCTAGTGTAGTTACAGGAGACACACCTCACGGGGACAGCGTGTCGTGCACTCGATAGACGAGGATACAAAATGGCGGCACACGCAGAGTTTACAGCGGGGTCACTGGGGACGAGTATCCTGGTGAAGAACACTTCCCCCTTCATCGTTCTACAGCACAAGGTGGATGACCAAGGCCGCTTTGCGGCTGTTCATGGGCAGTGGGAGAGAAGACTCATGAATGTGATGTCCGTATACATTCCCCCAGCCCTACACTCCATGGCATTGCCGGTGCTGGGAGAGTTTCTGATAAAACCTCAGACAGAGGACACAATCATAGGAGGGGATTTTAACGCTATTGCAGACCCAACGCTAGACACATTTCCCGTCAGGACACGCGCGTTGGGCTCCTCTGCCTTACCGGATTTCATGGAGGCATTGGGTTTGACAGATGCCTGGCACCATATACACCCCACGGCAAAGCAATACACGTATCTCTCTCCGGTACACAATAGCCTGTTCCGTTTAGACTATTTTCTACTCCTTGGTGATGGGATGAGAAATGTAGACACCATAGACCTACTGCCAAGGGGAATTTCCGACCACTCTCCTGTGTTGCTATTCCTCTCCACTAAAGAGAAAAAACTCTCGAGAATTTGCCCTATATATCACAATTATCGCTTAGTCCCCCAGATCAAAAAAGACCTTAAATCTGCAACCAAATACTACTTTGCGGAAAACGCAACGTCTGTATCTTCCCCATCGATTCTGTGGGAAGCATATAAGACGGTCCTGCGGGGGCGAGCGATTGCGTCAGTCTCGGGACACAAGCACACATACAGGCAAAAAACTCTCAGAGCTGGAACTGGCGCTCCAAACGGCTGACACGGCACATATGGCGGAACCCACGACAGAAACTGCACACACGCTGAAATTGCGCCAGTACAGTGACCACCTCAAATCGCAAGTCAGGGACAACATATCCAGCACGGCACATAGGGTCTACGACATCGGGGACAAAGCGGGGAAAATGTTGGCATGGCTGGACAAAAGTAGAGGGAGTAACAGAGGTATACAGCACCTACATACTCATGAACGAGAGCTACAAACACACCCAGAGGATATAGTGCGCACCCTGGCGGAACATTTTCAGGATGTATACACCCCAGACCAGGTGGTCACGGCACAGGCGGCAAGGGCTTCCCTTGATGACATAGACATCCCCACACTTCCGCCAGAAGCAGCGCAAGAGCTCAAGACAGATCTGACGGGAGAGGAAATACAACGAGCAATCCAAGAGATCCAATCTGGAAAAGCGATAGGCCCTAATGGGATACCCATAGAATGCTATAAAATCATGTCGGAGACCCTTAGTGAGCCCCTATTGGCATTGTACATGGACAGCCTTGAGAGGGCGGAGCTCTCATTAGACCAACGTACCGCTACAATAGTGGCTATACCAAAACCCGGGAAACCACTGGCAGAATGCTCCACATATCGCTCCATCTCCCTTATTAACGCGGAAGCGAAAATTCTAGCAAAGCTGCTGGCTGCCAGACTGATGAACCACCTGCAGTTGTTGATCCACCCGGATCAATCAGGCTTTATGCCCCATCCGAGCACGGCCCTCAATCTCAGGTGGGTGCACGGGGTGATGGCGCGAGCCGACTCCCTGTCAGAGGCGGCGGTGATCCATTCTCTGAACGCCAGGATGGCGTTTGATCTGATGGAAAGGGAATACCACTTTGCTGTCCTGACAAAGTATGGGCTTTGGCCCCAAATATATTTCCTGGATCAGACTCCTCTATACCAAGCCTGTTGCTCAGGTTACAGCCAACGGTCACATCTCGCAAACATTCTTGCTGGCATGGGGAACTCGACAGGGCTGCCCCCTATCCCCCTTGCTCTTAGCCTTGGTGTTGGAGCCACTGGCGATACTGATCAGAACGACACCATTGCTGAAGGGGATAGACTGGTAGGAAGGGTGGGAAGACCATGTGTCCCTTTATGCCGACGACATGCTGATTCACTCAACGAATCCCAACATGGGCATCCCGGCGCTTTTAACACTATGTGACATGCACAGGAAGACATCGGGGTACACACTGAACTGGGCAAAGTCAGTGATTTACGTGTTGAAGGGGCCGAGGCCGGTACTACCAGCAGGCTGCAACTTGCACTGACAACGGGCTCCTTTAAATATCTGGGCATCCATATCACAGATAACGCCCCATACTTTTTTGACAAAAATCTGAAACCCCCCTTGGAACGTCTCCGAGCAGATGTCAAGAACTGGGCGAGTCTGCCGCTGACCCTCCTTGGACGCGCAGCACTGTACAAAATGATGGTGCTACCAAGATTTTTGTACGCCCTGGAGAATATACCATACCTGGTCGCACCGCGGTATTTTAAACAAGTAAGAGCGCTGGTTTCCACCTTGCTGTGGAGTAATGGACCGGTGCGCATCGCACATGACAAATTAACTAGAAGCTGGTACGAGGGAGGTATCGCCTTGCCAGACATACATTTATACTACTGGCAGGCCCAACTTAAAATTGTAAATCAGTGGATGCATGCGCCGAGAGATGACCCTGCATATAGAGCCGATTGGGCACAGCTAGGAACAGACTGTATGCTAGCACCGCTATATAATAAACAGCAGGTCCCGTGACTGGTGGGGCCCGCAAAACACACAGTCACGTTATGGCATGCAGCGCAGGCGAAGCTGAGATGGAAGGGGAAAATTACCAAACTAACCCCCCTCTGGGACACAACGGCTCTGGGGCGACTGAGACATAGTAAAGGATTTGCGCAATGGGACAGTATTTGTATCTCCACAGTGGGACATTTGTGGGAGAAAGACACTGTTTTCATGTTCGCGCAGGTCCAGCAACAATACGGATTGGGCCTGAACGAAACGTATAGGTATATTCAAATCAAGCACTCGCTATTACAGGCGCTACCACGAGGCAGCGAAGTGCCAGATTCCTCCCCACTGGAGGACAGATTACTTACTGATTATATGCAGCAGGGAGCTACTTCACTCATGTACAAAAAAACTGATTCAATCAATCAATCAAAGACATTTATAGAGCGCACTACTTACCCGTAGGGTCTCAAGGCGCTAAGGGGGGGGGGGGGGGCGTTACTGCTCGAACAGCCAGGTCTTGAGCTTCTTCCTGAAGGGGAGGTGGTCTTGGGTCAGGCGCAGGTCGGGAGGGAGGGAGTTCCAGGTCTTGGCGGCCAGGTAGGAGAAGGACCTTCCTCCTGTTGTCGCTCTACGGATGCGTGGGACGGCGGCGAGGGCGTGGCTGGCTGATCGGAGGTGGCTTTTGGGAGCGTAGAAGTTGATTCGGTTGTTGAGGTAGCTCGGGCCTTGATCGTGAAGGGCTTTGTGTGCGTGGGTGAGGAGACGGAAGGTGATTCTTTTGTTGACGGGGAGCTAATGCAGGTCTCTCAGGTGTCCGGAGATGTGGCTGTTACGTGGGATGTCGAGGATGAGTCTGGCTGAGGCGTTCTGGATCCGCTGAAGTCTCTTCTGGAGCTTGGCGGTGGTTCCGGCGTAGAGGGCGTTGCCGTAGTCCAGTCGGCTGGTGACGAGGGCCTGGGTGACGGTCTTCCTGGTCTCCGTGGGGATCCACCAGAAGATCTACCGTAGCATGCGCAGGATGTTGAAGCACGCCGAGGAGACGGCGTTGACTTGCTTGGTCATGGAGAGGGAGGAGTCCAGGATGAAGCCCAGGTTGCGTGCGTGGTTAGTCGGTTTGGGTGCGGTGCCCAGGGCGGGAGGCCCCAGGAGTCGTCCCAGGCGGTGGGCGTGGAGCCCAGGATGAGGACCTCCGTCTTGTCTGAGTTCAGTTTCAGGCGGCTGGTCGTCATCCACTCGGCTACCTCCTTCATCCCTTCGTGCAGGTTGGCTCTGGCGCCGGCGGGGTCGTTGGTCAGGGAGAGGATCAGCTGGGTGTTGTCGGCGTAGGAGATTATGTTGAGGTTGTGTTGGCGTGCGATGGCCGCGAGGGGGCTCATGTAGACGTTGAAGAGGGTAGGGCTCAACGAGGATCCTTGAGGGATGCCGCAGATGAATTTGGTGGCTTCTGACTTGTACGGTGGTAGGCGGACTCTCTGTGTTCTTCCGTCGAGGAAGGAGACGATCCATTCCAGCGCCTTCTCCTGGATTCCGACGTTGCTGAGGCGTTGCACTAGGGTGCGGTGGCAGACAGTGTCGAAGGCCGCGGAGAGGTCTAGGAGGATGAGGGCCGCTGTTTCTCCGTTGTTCATCAGGGCTCGAATGTCGTCGGTGGCGGCGATGAGGGCAGTCTCGGTGCTGTGGTTGGCTCGGAAGCCGGACTGCGAGGGGTCGAGGGATCCGTTTGTCTCGAGGAAGGCGGCCAGCTGTTTGTTGACGGTCTTCTCGATGACTTTGGCTGGAAACGGGAGGAGCGAGATTGGGCGGTAATTCTTGAGTTCGGTGGGGTCTGCTGTAGGTTTCTTGAGAAGAGCGCTGAGTTTGGCGTGCTTTCAGCTCTCGGGGAAGGTGGCGGTGTCGAAGGAGGTGTTGATGATGTCCCGCAGGTGGGGTGCGATGACAGCGTCGGCCTTGTTGAAGACATGGTGAGGGCAGGGGTCGGTCGGAGATCCGGAGTGGACGGAGTTCATCATGTGGACGGTGTCTTCGGTGCTGACCGGAGTCAAGGCTCGGAGGGCGGCGGTGGGCGGCGTAGCTGTGGTCGTGGCGTGCGTCGGTTGGGTGCTGAAGCTGTTGTGTATGTCCGCGATCTTGTTGTGGAAGTAGGAGGCGAGGGAGTTGCAGAGATCTTGCGAGGGGGTGATGTCGTTGTTTCCGGCGTTGAGGTTGGAGAGCTCTTTGACGATGTTGAAGAGTTCCTTGCAGTTGTGTGCGTTGTTGTCCAGCCGGTCCTTGAATGCAGTTTTCTTGGCGGCTCGGATCAGTTGGTGGTGCTTCCGGGTGGCGAGTTTGAGGGTGGTCTTGTTGTCCGGTGTGGGTTCCTTTCTCCAGACTTTCTCGAGGGCTCGGCAGTTCTTCTTGGAGCTCTTGAGTTCGTCGGTGAACCATGGGGCTGACGGACCCCACATTGGCGTTACGAGAGAAATGGGTGGGTGATGTAGGCGATATTGATGATTCAGAGTGGAATGAGGTGCTGGCATCCACGAAAGAGGTGGGCATTTTGGCGAAATTCAGATTAGTACAACTCAAAATCCTACACTGCATTTATTACACACAATGCATTCTGCACAAGATACACAGAGCGCCGATCCCTTTCTGTCTCCGCGGCTGTGGGGAGGAGGGTACACTGTTTCACATGCTTTGGGACTGCCCCCACATAGTAGAATTTTGGTGATAAGTCATGCGTACTATCTCACAGACACTCCAAGTTTCTCTCATCTCTGAACCACGCAAATGCCTACTAAACATCTGAGAACCGACCGATCTGACTAGATATGGACTCATATGGGCTACATTAGCAGTCATGGTAGCTAAAATAGACATTGCACAAAAATGGGGAGCTTCAGACCTGCCCACAGCATCCATGTGGAGTAGGAACATTGACTTGTTAATGTTTACGGATAGAGCAGTTTATGTGCTTAGGGCCTGCCCCGTAAGTGGAACAAGGTGTGGTCCGCTTGGAATGTGTACAGAGGAAAGCTGTGTGATCCCTTACCAGAGGATGACGAAGTAAGCTCAGACGAAGACGAGGAAGATGTCTAGAGGGTGTGGGTGGGGAATATAGCTCAGTTTCAGTATTAGGTGTAACACCGTGATTGTGATTGGGCCCGTGGATTAACCACAGTATGCGGAGAGGTAAATCAGTGGATAGAAACGGACATGGCAATAACCGCTGAGTGTGAGTATTTATCTTAGCCACATACAAGCGAATCGGAGGAGGATATGTGGGAAATTGTTGAAAATGCGCCGCCGTACCCCAGGGTTGTCGGCCACAAGGCTGTGTTATATCGAACAGTTTTAATAATGAGTATGTTTGAAGCGGCCGGCCAGGTGGGTTGTAGGCCCTGATATGTATCTATCACCTCTGCATATACATTAAATAAAGGTCTTTACATTTTTTTTAAAAAGCGGTTTTTTCAGAGGTATACCCGTAAGCTAGCTCCTTGTTTCACACACCTTGGATTTATTCTTGTTAGGCGCCTTGATGCCCATGGGCTTAGTCTGCGCAATATAAGACTGCGTTCATTCATTCATTCACTTGGAGCTCTTACAGAGCACTGAAGTGCTTTACAGAGAGGTAAGAGGGGCAAAGAGTGAATCCTCCCTGCCCCTACGTTGCAAGGGCCTCTCTGCAAAGATCTCCTGCCTGGCCAAGGCCATTTTTTGATCACTTAGGTGGCCGGCATCAACTAAAATGCCAGGTACCTCTCAATAAATGTCGTGGGGGGCGGCATCGTGCGATGCGAGAGGTGGTTTAAGGATGGGGGTGATAGAAGGGAAAGAACCAAGAATGAAGATTGGGTAGGTAAAGGCAGTAAAGAAGATGTAGGGGAGAGAGAGAAGGAAGAGATACAGGAAGAGCAGAACTGGAAGATATGGGTAGAGAGGCAAGAAATACAGGCAGGAGAGAGGGGTGGTTGGGGGGAATGGAGGAAAGATCGGGACTGTAGGGCCACACACATACCAGGGGCCTACTGACCACAGCCTGGAGCCGTCTACCAAGTGATAAACTCGAGCTCTGCTCACATCCTAGATATAGTAGGCACTGCCTGCAAGCACTGCCCATCCTGACAGCCAACTGCTCTTCTATAAACCTTCTATCAACGCGACTGATGCGCGGAGCACCATAATGGCTTCACTGATTCAACGTACCAATCAGCAGCACCTTCTTAAGCTGCTATCCTTGTTGTTGTTGCTTTCATAGCAACACCAATGTAATAATTTATAAGCATGAGAAAGTGATCTAAATTAGGGCAGGCTATGAGGCAGGATGTAAACGGGCCTCTGCTCAGTCAACATCAAAAGTAAACAAAACAACAGCTCAGCCAAAACCAGGTGGGGCCTAAACACGTTATTCATACTGAACACTTCCAGCTTTGAATAAAGGTTTGCAAGTGTGGGGAGACATAACAGAGACAGGCACTTTGCGAGGAAGCCAGGCACAGTCAACAATACCTTTTCAATGTTGTAGGTAGGCCAACAAACGCACGCGGCTTGCAGCAGGGGGGAGGGGAGAGAGGACGGGGCCTGCATGATTCACTCGCGGGAGGGAGTGGCTGGCACCACGATAATTGCTGCTATATGCCAGCTGCTCGCTCCCACAAGAAAATTGCCAAACGTGCACGCGCTGCAATAGACAGCAATGCAACACGTGCACGTTTTTGCGGATAAAAGCTCATCGATGACATGAGGTCCTCTCCTATGCAGCGCATGCTCGTTGCATAGGCGAGAACGAAAAATAACAATTACCCCTCAATTGTTTCCTGGTGCCCGCTATTTCGGGCTACAATCCAATCCCACTATTTTCCTGACCACGCTATTATCACACAGCAATTTGGGAACAGGGGCTGGATGAGACATCCTAGAGCTACTGGGTGCTAAAAAATGCATGTGAAAAGGGCAAAGATGAGCATCTTATTTCGCATACGATATTCCGGCGGAGTCCCCAGAGTGTTTCTAAAAATGTCGGCACAGGCAGGTGACGTTCTTCCTGTATGACGTCACTTCCTGCGCCACCGGATGTCCGCCCCGAAGTGCTTTAGAAACATGCAATGAAACGCATGCATCATTTAGGCCACTTATACTTTAGTGGTCCAGATGTTGGAGGTGGAGGTAAAAGTGTGTGGTGCAGCTGCATTAAATCGAGGTTCAGAAAACTGTTAATTAGGTTTGAATTCCAGCGCTCCAATTTAGTTTGTAGAATTACGATTTTTTTGAAGCAAAACTACCCTTATTTTTATTTTCAAACCCTTAAAGGAAGTTCATTGGAGAAGATATTTCTCTCGATGTTTTCGATCTTTGCAAGAGTTGTGTTGTCACGTCTACATTGGAATGTGCAAGGAAAGGGTGCAAAACAAGACATGGAAACAATGTTTTAAGATCAATGCAATAAGACATGCCAGCCCTCCCGATTCAGGCGTGAGACTACCGATTTCGAAGCTAGTTTCCCGCTTCCCGATTCCTGCAAGCGAAAACCCGATTCCTCGGGGTTTCAGCTGACAAGGCTTGGCATTGTGTAAAGTGCCAATTCTTCCAGCAATAGTCAGAGCGGCGATGCAGGGGCTCTAGAAGGGGTGAAAAACGAACAAAGCGTAATTAACAAGGGAATGGTCTTTTAAAGACCTGTGAAGTATTGGTGGGGGGGCAGGAGGGGTCTGTGTGTGTGCACAAGAAGCTGTTTTAGCCCAGGCTGTCACACGGGTGGGGGGTGGGCATGCACTGCCAGCAGCCTTCCAGGCCAGTGCACAACACTTGCTTCACCCTCTCTCTGTCTGCCATTGCGCTGCATGCTTCTGAAAGGTATGAAAAAATCGTGCATTTGTGTTTCAAATGTCCAATTTGAAACAGTGCGCCGGGACGATCCTTCGCTGGAGCAGCCGTGCGCAATACAAATAGCACTAACATAACATAACAATCCTGCAGCAGCACACTTCCAAAGCCCATACATGCCAGTAACCCGATTCAAGGCCCGATTCTCCCGATTTTTTTTATTTAATCTCCCTCTTTGCTCTTCTGAAATGTTGGCATGTATGATGCAATGGTAAATTATCATACGTTCGCACCAACGGATGATTTATGAATACATTTTAGAAAAAATGTCTATTTAAGCACCTCTCGCAGCACAGCCCACAAATGCTCGCCGCCAGGTTGGCGCTACATATAATTGTTGCATGAATACCTAGACGGACAGGTAACTGGTGCCAAAGGGGGTGACGGAGGGTGGGTTGGAGAGGGAGGGCGACAGAGAGAGAGAGGGAGACAGAGAGAGAGGGAGACAAAGGGAGGCAGAGGGAGGGAGACAGGGGGAGACAGAGGGAGACAGACAGAGTGAGGGAGACAGACAGAGTGAGACAGACAGAGATGGAGACAGAGAGAGAGGGAGCGAGACAGACAGAGGGAGGAGGGCGACAGATAGAAGGAGACAGAGGGAGGAAGACAGACGGAGGGAGACAGAGAGAGAGAGAGAAGTAGGTAGAAACAGAGGGAGGGAGACAGAGAGAGACAGAGAGAAAAATGCACCCCTTGTCTAGCGAAGGGATTGATTAATTTCTGGGGGTGGGATGTCACCCCACCATGCACTCATTTATTTTTTGACTATCCCATTGTTATTAAACTTTTTACTTAAGCATAAATGTAGTTCTCTCTCATAAGTACACGTGGGATACAAATATTACAATTTTATTAAACAAGTTTGGACATCCTTTTTCATAATTGATGGTTCGCACGTTTGCTCTGTTTAATGGTGAAAGTTCAGTGTTGTGGCCTTCACCTGTCCCTACACTCAAACACTACCCTGCACGACCCCCCAGCACTACTCTAAACCCTAAAAAACTACCCTACACCACACAATAATCACAACACTACCATAAATCCAAAAACACTACCCCCATCACAACCCTCCTCCTACCCCCAGTCCGGCCCCCCTATTCAAACAACACCCAGCCCTACCCTAAACCCTAAAACTACCAAACACTACACAAACACCACAACACTACCTAAACCCTAAAACACTACCCCCAGAACAATCCACCAGCCACCCCCAGTCCGGTCCCCACACTCAAACACTACCCTGCACGACCACTAGCACTACACGAAACCCTAAAACACTACCATACACTACACAAACACCACAACACTACCCTAAAACACTACCCCAGCATGACCCTCCCCTGACCTCCATTCCGGTCCCTACACTCAAACACTCCCCTGCACAGCCCCCCAGCACTACCCTTAACCCTAAAACACTACCCTACACTACACAAACACCACAACCCTACCCTAAAACACTACCCCAGCATGACCCTCCCTCGTCCCCCAGTCCGGTCCCCACACTCAAACACTACCCTGCGCAACCCTCCAGCACTACCCTAAACCCTAAAACACTACACTACACAAACACCACAACACTACCCTAAACTCTAAAACACTACCCCCAGCAAGACCCTCCCCCGACCCCCAGTACAGCCATACACTCAAACACTACCCTGCAGGACCCCCAGCACTACCCTAAACCCTAAAACACTACCCTACACTACACAACTACCACAACACTACCCTCAAACACTGCACCCAGCACGACCCTCCCCGACCCCCAGTCCAGTCCCCACACTCAAACACTACCCTGCACGAACGCCCAGCACTACCCTAAACCCTAAAACACTACCCTACACTACACAAACACCACAACACTACCCCAAACCCTAATACTCTCCCCCCAGCATGACCCTCCCTGACCCCCAGTCCGGTCCCGCACTCAAACACTACCCTGCATGACACCCCAGCACTGCCCTAAACCCTAAAACACTACCCTACACTACACAAACACCACAAGACTACCCTAAAAAACTACCCCCAGCACGACCCTCCCCGACCCCCACTCCGGTCCGATAACTCAAACACTACCCTGCACAACGCCCAGCACTACCCTAAACCCTAAAACACTACCCTACACGACACAAACACAACAACACTACCCTAAACCCTAAAACACTCCCCCAGCACAATCACCCGACCCCTAGTCAAGTCCCCACACTCAAATACTACCCTGAACGACCCCCAGCACTACCCTAAACCCTAAAACACTACCCTACACTACACAAACACCACAACACCACGCTAAAAACAACCCCAAGCTCGACCCTCCCCTGACCCCCAGTCCGCTCCACACACTTAAACACTACCCTGCACGACCCACCAGCACTACATTATACCCTAAAACACTACCCTACACAACACAAACACCACAACACTACCCTAAACCATTAAACACTCCCCCAGCACAACCACCCCCAGTCCGGTCCCTACACTCAAACACTACCCTGCACGACCCCCCAGCACTACCCTAAACCCTAAAACACTACCCTATACTACAGAAACACCACAATAGTATAAGAAATAAGGCATAAAAATACTATAATAAATAACGCACTGATCTAGCAATCAGCATGCAGCTTGAATAGAATGTTAATAGTAGCCTGGATAAAGTCCAGTAGTATTCAAATTGTTTGTATTTACTAAATGTTCTGCATTGTAAATGAACACTATGGTGGAGAAGTGTGGCTCACCGGTTAGAGGAGGCAGACCCAGAAGCAGAGGTCGGCCCGGGACCAGGGTTCAATTCCCGACGCGGCAGGGTTTGGAGCCCAAATGTCCACGAACCTGATAATTCTCGCATCGGTGCCTACTTGAATCAGGGGTTCACGCTCTGCAGCTCTGGGCAATAGCTTGCTCAATCGCCACTACGGCCCCCGTGATGGGATGCCTTGCTTTCACCTTGGGGGTGCCCAGCTGGGCTATCCCACAGGGAAAAACCAGGACGGGTTCCCAAAGCAAGCGCCGAGGTACCCTTTGTGGTGATACGTGCACTATATAAGAAACTATATTACCATTATATTACCATTAACATTATTCTGTTAGTATTCAAGAAGTACCACTCACATATCAGTAGTCTTCATGCACTAGCCTTCCCAAAATGAACACTATTGAATACTAAAATTAACATAAAGTAGTCTTCGAATGCTATAAAAAGATAGGTTAACCATTAAATGTAGTATTCAACTTTGGTGAGGGGAGTTAATGCTTTTCCCATCGCACAGGGTAAATGCCGGCTTGTATTTGTTGATGGAAAAACAGAAAGGGATATGTGATTGTGGGGTTATAGCAGGCCGGAATAACAAGCGTGGAGGCTGTGTGAAGTGGGCAATGTCGGTTTATTATAGAATGTACCGGTGACACTTCGGGCATAGGGGTGGAAACAAAAGATGAGGCTCCAAGGATCCATCCATCCCAGTGAGTGACTGTAAAGATATTATATAACTTTGGTCATCATGACTCATCATCCTCATCATGGTGTTGGCAAACTCAATGTTGTTCATGCAGTCACAGTCTACACACAGTGAGTTCAAGGACATTTTCCATATTGAAAAATACAACGTAGTAGCCCGTGCAGTAGAAGTACAATTTGTTTTAAACAAGGTAAACAGAGTACACTTGAGTTACATTTGGTGTGTAAAAGATTAAATAATAATAACAGACCACATAGATAGGATTCACTTCTTGCACAACAAACAAGCAACAATTGCTTTCATCAGAGCCAGACAGCCAGTGTTGTCCACTGCATGGCATCTCATCATTCATTACCTGTTCCACTTGTCAGCATCTTATTCTTAAGTGAAGGGTCACAGTACAGCCTCTCGTGTCAATTTCAGAAGTAACATTCAGCATAGTCAGTAATTCCAGTCCCATTTCTTTGTAGGGGACTCGTCTACGAAGCGACAGTTTCTTGATTCTGCATAATTCGGCCATCTGCCTTGAGGGAAATGGATAGGGGGAGTCTGGAGGAAGAGGATAGAAGAGCATGACTGAGTTGTGAATTTTAGGAATGCAGACAGTGGCACCTTCAATATGGAAATAAGATGAAGACAGTGCTGCTGATGGATTTGTTGTGTGTGATTAAAGTGTTATTGTGCTAAAAGTTGTAAATCAAAGAAAGACACACAGAAATAAAAATCAAATAAGGACGGGAAAAAAAGTAAGTATTTCAAGCCTAGTTGTCAGGGAAGTAGAGCTCGCTCTCAAACTCTGTGAATTGAACAAGGAGTAGGTCAGCTAACAGAGAAGAACTTCCGTCACCTAAGTCGGTGTCTTCTTCTTCCTGCGTGGATTCACGTACTTTGTAATCTGGTGGTATGAAGTGCTGATTCATCTTTATCACTATTAACCTCCCCACATTTTTGGGCAACAGGTGGGTCCTTTTTGAAGTGACAATGGCACCAGCAGCACTGAAAACACGTTCAGAAGACACGCTTGTGAGTGGGCAAGCCAAATAATTTATAGCCAGCCTGGTGATCATAGCCATTGAGGCCTTTTCCCATACCAATACACCAATGGGTTATGATCAATGAAGACCTCTGTTGGGTCATCCAGATAGGCCTGAACCATCCACTTAAGGCCCTCCAGGGGTGTTCCACTTTGCGTACCATCTGTTGCCTTTGGAACGAGAAACCCTTGATGAGTTATCCAATCCGCTTCCGACAATATTATGGCTGGGCCTGGTGCAGGTGATGATCCGGTTGCTGGTGTCTTTAACGGCTCTGGGGGAAAGTGACTGCCTTCGGCCACAGAAGTGGACCTTGACGCCGGATGGCCTGCTGATTCAGTAGTAATTGTGGTGGTTCCTTCTATTTCCTGCCGCTCTTTTTCGAAACGAGTGGCTGACAGAGCTAGCCAATGTTTGTACTTTGAAACATCTTCAGAAAAAGGAATGAATGCATTGCTGGCCAGTGCCTTTTTGTACCGTGGATCCAGAATAGTGGCACAAATGTAATGTTGTTCTAAATGTATTCCTTTAAGCCTTACATTGTCAACTAGGCGGCTTATTAAGCTCTCCGCCAACAGATATGCGCCTTGTTTTTCAGCATCAACTCGGAACGTTGAAGACACTGCCTTCAGTTGGTGATCTAGCATGCGCAACAATGGGATAGCTTTGCCCAAACTACAGTCCTCCCTGCTGACTTCATGGGTGAAGACCTCAAAAGGACGAAGCATTTCTGTCAGGGTTTTTACTAGGTCCCATTCCTCCACCTCTAGCCTCATGTCTTTCATAGCAGAATGCCCATGTGTTAAAGACATACTCGTTGATTACCAAGTACTGCTCAAACAGACGCTCAAGCATGTAGAAGGTTGAGTTTCAAAGTATTGCCACCTCCTGGATGAGTCCTCTGACTGGCACTCTACGGTTACGTTGAATGATCCTCAGCTGCTTCCGGGCCATAAAAGAATGGGGGAAATGTGTGCAGATTCTTTGGCAGGTGGTCAGTAACTTGCTGACTGTGTTTTCTTTTTTCACGAAATCTTGAACAATAATGTTAATGCTCTGCGCCAAACACGGTATTCTGAAATAGCCACCATCATTCATGGCCTTAACTATATTACTGCCATTATCCGTGGAAACATAACCAATCATGTGCCTTCCTAGCAGCAGCCATTTAAAGACCTTACTGTTAAACTCCTCCAAAATGTTTACTGCTGTATGAGATTTCTCCATGGCAAACACAACTACTGTTGCATGTTTTCGAGTAGCTTGAAAAATGTTGACACTGTCAACACCTGCAGCTATCTTATCTCTAACCCCCCCAAAAGAGACCCAGTGTGCAGTGATGCACATGTTATCAACGGCTTGGCAACCGGTCCACATGTCTGTTGTCAGGTGGATAGTGTGAACAGCACTCTTCTGCAAAGCTGCCCCAATCACTTCCAGCACATATTCATGTAGTGCTGGAACCGCAACTCTGGCAAAATAGAACCGGCTAGGAACTTTCTATTTAGGGCAGACTGTTTCCACAAATTCTAGAAAACCCACCCCTTCCACGAAAGAAAAAGGGAGAAGGTCCAGCGCTAGCATTTTAGCCAGCATTGCATTATGCAGACATGCCGTTGGGTGGTTGCGTTCAAATGGCGCCTCCGACAAAAAGATGCTTTTAATGGTGGTCTGGACCGTTTTCATATGTGATGATGATCCATCCAGTTAGGCTCATTGATGTACTTTTTCGCATTGGTGTCTCTATCAGACTCTTAGTGGGCCTCATATATGTTACTGGGGTAGAGGGTGTGGGCGATACCACTGCAGTGCTGCTGCCAGGGGTACTGTGTGTACCAGAAAAAATGTCAGTCACTTCTTCACCACCCCCTGCACGATCAGCCCCATAACATCATCAGGTGCAATATCAATGGATACATTTGGATTTGTACTTTTGGCCTACCGGATCTTACTTAGGTGCGCCTCCCACTGGAAAATGTGGTGTTTTTTTAGATGACCTCTCTGGCCTCCGGTACCATAGTTGGTACCAAGCTTACCCCGACTAACTACTTGTTTACAAATCGAACAAATAACTAGGTTGTAAGCCTTTTTGATAATACTAAAGAAGTCCCAAACTGGGGAGTTGAGTATTTCTGATGGTGGTGGAGGTGCTACTTTCAATGCCAGCCGAAGTGGAGGATGGGCATGGCCAAATTTGACTCTGTTGTGCACTTACAGTTACAGCACCACTACTTGAGGTAACGGAGGTCGAACTGGATGGAGGTCCCTGTCAGCCCTTCTAAAGAGAAAATATGGCAGCTGTAGGTCCTGTTGGTATAGTAGTTAACTCTGTTAGTGGTGGTACCAGTGCCACGCCGCCCACATCCCACACAGCAGTATTTCGTGATAGGGTAAAAATTTCTGTCTGCTGCATGCCCGCTGGGGCTGGAGTGCTGACTGTGATGACTGGGTCATCATCGTCAGACTCTTCATCAGCAGCAGAATACACCACTTCTACTGCTTCTTCGTCATCACTCATAAGTGGAAGTAGTATATAGGGATACCTTCACATCAACTCTGGCTGGAAAAGTGACAGGTCTGGCATCAAACTCCTGGCCTTAAATTTGACAGGTCTGGTCTTAAATTTGACAGGCCTTAAATTTGACAGGTCTGGCCTTAAATTTGACAGGCCTTAAAAAATTACAGGGCCTTGTCGCAGACTGCTGGCCACATCACTCTGGTTTTAAAATTGGTGACATGTATGGTTAGTCCCAAAAGTGACAGGTTTAGCTGCAAAACATGGGGTAATTGTGTATGTGCATAGAAATAGTGTGTGCATGTACTAAGGAAATGTCTGGACATGTTTAAAACAGCTGTTGGTTGAACAGTTGCTGAGCAGTCCTGAGTCCCCATCCCAGGGCGTGCCAGGTGTTTTTATATTTGAAAAAAGGGTCTTTCTTAAGAAGCAGCTGATTGTAAAAGGGGAGTTTTAAAATATAGTTGGTGGGAAATCCATAGTATGTTTTAAAAGCACAACCAGGGGCAGTTTCCCAGGAAGGCTTGGGCATGTTATAAAATAATAATCCACTGCCACCCCTGAGCTTTGACATGTGAAAAAATACAGATGTCATGTAGAGCTAAAGCTTTCCATGAGAACCTGAAACAGGGTGTCAGCTGTTAGGATGTAATTCACACACACCCCAAAGCCCCTGTCCCAAATGTGACAGGCCTGGCAGGAATATTGACAGGCTTGTCCCAAATTTGACATGCCTGGCGTTAAATTTGACAGGCTGGTCCCAAACTTGACAGATCAGGCCTTGAAAATGACAGGTGATAGGTTTAGGATTGGAGATAGAGCCTGTTCCCGGGATTCCTCCTTCCGAGGAGCAGGGTCAAACAGCTTTAACATATGAGGCAATTGTAAAAGTGTCAAGAAGTTGTAGAGAGTTTTGCGATTGCCCCCCAAGCACAGTTGTCAAAGTAATAAAGTGTTGTACTGTTTATACTGTACAGGGATAGAAAAGGTTCCCACACAAAGACCACCATGACAATGTTCTAAACCCCCTATTGTAAATTGGTAAAAATGGGTTAGCGTTAGCAGAAGCCATCTTGCATTTCGAAGTTATCTTATCTGCTGTTTAGAAGCCATTTTGTCTTCCTAGCATCCCTCTTGCTGCCATGTGCTCACTATGTGCTTTGCCCTACCTTCCTTTTAGCTGCGCCTGAAGTCTGCCTAGTAACAGGATACATTTAGCCTCCTCCACTTTCACGCATGCTCAGAAATGCCTGGTAGAGTCTGCATCTGTTACTGATTAGTTTTACATAGGAATGTGTTCACTACGTTCTGAAACTGTTAGCTCCTCCCACTTAGTTGAACAAAGAGGATTTGTATGTCCATTTTAGGTATTCTTTGCGTGTTCACAGGAGCCAGGAATGCCCCTTTCATTTACGCTTACTGTGTAAGTCTGAAAGGTATATAAGGCGCCAGCCTTCTGAATTCCTCAGACTGCCTCATTCATTTGCCATGGCTTTTGGGCGACGCAGCCTCACCTCATATGAGTGTAATAAACTGTCCTTTGATATTTCAGAGTTCTGTGTCAGTCTTTTACTGCTTTATGGACTACGTATCAGTGACACCCCTGAGAGGCAGGATTTTTGAATTACATCATCCCCTCAATCCATAAAGGGTGGCGGGGGCTTCTAATTAGCATGCCTGGACAAGTATAAAAAGGCCCTTTAAGGAACACTGCCCAAACACCCATTCAAAAACCATAGGGAAGCGAACTGCGTGGATTGTTCTGCTGCACCTTTAGGCCTCCTGCACCAACAAACCATTAAAAAAAAAACTTTGGGAGTGACTGGCCTGGATGGCTTTGCGCCACCTTGTGGGTTCCTGCACCAGCATCTATTCAAAACCCTTGGGGAGCGACTTGCGTGGATTGTTTTGGAGGCACAGAGCCAACCCTTGGAACTTAATGCAAGAATGGACCTGAGCAACTTATCCCAGATTGACGCCGCCTGCGACAGTGTAAGGAAGGTAAATAATGGATGGCGCAATGATGTATGTTTATGTGGTATTTAAAGTTTTAGGGGTGTACATGCAGGTTTAACAAAGCTGTAGTTTTGAAAATGCTAAATAGTACTATGTAGAATGGTTTGTAAACTGTTAATCTTTAAGGCGCTGTGACATGTTTAATGTGAATAATGGTGACAATGAAGATTTTTAAAAGACGTGAATTGTAATGTAAATGTATTTAGAGTGTATAAAGGGGTTTTTGGGCTGTGTCACAAGGGTGTAGTCTAGTCTTAAGATTATAAAATTTTTATAGAAACATTTTACCATGCTGTTATACATTTAATGTCAATAATGTTCTGGTGACGGGGGTAGCATTCCACCCCTCTAGAGGTAGAAGACATGTTACTTTGCTTAAACACGGTTGATTTTAAAAGAGCCTCAGATCCACAAAATGGATGCCTCTGACACAGACACGGGTCTGGCCTCCTGCTGCTGACCGAAACTCAGCAGATGGTGGCCTGGACAAAGGGTTTCCTGTCGCAGGGCGTTGTCACACCACCCCAGACAGGAGATAGTGGATTGTAGCAGGGAGGTTTGAAAGAAACCAGACACTGTCTGGGGAGCACAAGGCTGCCCTTTGCATAATCCGGACAAACCGGTTCTGGGGCACACCAGCCCCTGTCTCAGCGCGGCCAGGATCAAAGGAAAGGGGTGTATCCACCCCCTTCCTGGGTCCCACCCATAGGAATAGGAGGGGACCCAGCAGGTAATCCAGCCCACCAGATTCGAATAAGAGTGGGAGCAGTGCCAATGCACATCAGATTATCCTGAAGAAACATAAGAAACAAAACTCTGGACCCTTCGACATCCTACTCAACATAGAAGACTGAAGAATCTCCCTTGTGGTCAAGGAGTGACCACCCTGTGCAAACAGGCACCATCCAGCACCTCAACCCTTGCTTTGTTGCAGTTCCTGCCAGAACTCGAGCGACAGAGATCAACGAGATCAAGCTTGCTTCCCTTCTCCAGCCCGATCCACAGTCCCGGCAGAGCTAAGACCCGTGGAGGCGACCGGAAGCATGGGGCACGCCATCTTGAAAAGGCCACGAGACGCTGACTGCGCAGCCCACAAGTGACCCTCGAAGCTGTGCCCTGGGGTTTGAGAATCCCCAACCCTGAGCTACTCTTGCACCGAAGCTACCCCCTCCACACTCGACGAGTGCTGCGTGGGGCCCTTCTGCTTGTGTTGGCTCGACGCATTGGCCCAGTCACTTGCCAGCCGGCTTGTGGCCCCTGTGCAAATGAAAACCTTAAACCAACTTGCTTTTCTGGTTGCTCCAGATTTGCACCAGCTCCTGTGAAAAGGAGCACCCGCTCTGACCCTCCTGTTCTGAGTGAGAAGCAATCTCCCGGTTCCGTGTGGATTGCTTTTGCCAAGTGTTGTTTGCTCCAATCTTGAAGCTGACGGCGCTGACGGCGAGAGCCTGCGTGGGACAGATTGTGACCTGCTCCTGGACGTCGCAGATGCCCCAGAGCCCACGTGACAGCGGAGAGAAGCTCCTCGACAACCATCGGAATGCGCCCGACATTGCCTGGTTCCGTCCTGGTTCCACCCTGGTCACTGCTGAGTGACCCACACTCTGTCCCCTCTGCTTTCAGATACTTTTTGACTTCGATCCACCCTTGGATCACACCGGACTCTTCTGCTTCCCATCGCTTGCAGCATCTTCAGCTCCAAGCATAGACCTGCGTGTCAAAACCCGACGCCACTTCGACCCTGTGCACCCACTTACTGTGGGTGAGGTAACATTGCAATGCCGGTGTTCCTACACTGGTACACACCTCTAGGGTCTTTGTCTTAAGTTTTGTTCCTCTAGGTTCAGCGGAAGTATCCTTAAACTAAATAACTTTTACGCACCATTGACTTTGCATCGGTGCAAGCTGCACTTTACGTGCTGCACCCGAATCCCGCGGGCTTTTCCCGACTTCAGCATTGCTAGTCCAGACTGCTCCCAGTGATTCCCTAGCTCATAGGCCTAACCACTGTTCAATTGGTATCTCTTATACCATTTTTTTAGTATATGGTCTGAGTGGCCACCCGCCCTCATCCATAATTGTGCAACTTTGTATGTTATACTGTGCTTTTGATTTAACGCTTGTGCCCCTTTGCTCATAAAGAGTACTGGGGAATATTTTAGAAATAAACACATATATTTTTATAATATATACTTGTGTGGTGTCCTTTCATTTGATATTCAGGATTGTATGTGGTAAAACAGCTTGCTTAACACGACCTCTTAAGTTAAGCCTTTAAGGCTGCTTAGTCCATGCTACCCCTAGGATAGCTTGTCTAACAAGGTTGACATACAACCTGACACCATAAGGGATTGTTTGGACTGATACAAGGTGGTTCCAGAATTGGAAACATCATATATCAGGCCAACTTCTCACATTGGTGCGCAGCGGTGCGGATTTGAGCTTGCTGTTGTTTTACCATTGCAATCTTTTATCAAATTGAAAGATCACATCAAGTACCTTAGGTACATATAAATCAAAAGCTTAGCATATTAAGTTCTACTGAACTTAGTAGTTGTAGATTAAAGGGATTAGCACACCCTGACTACAACTCACTAGCAAGGTACTGTAGGAAAACACTTAGTGTAGGTAAGTGCACCACTTACACCTCATCAGCAGCCATGTCTGACACAGGAGGAGCTTCAGGCTCTGCCCCTGTGACAGTTGACCCTACCAGGGCAACTTCAAGATATGACAACCTTAGCCACAAAGACCTGAGTGCCTTGTGCACTGCAAGGGGGCTAAAAAAGGGCAGAGGCCCTACCATTCCTTCCCGATAGCCATCCTGGAAAAGGATGACTTAGATAAGGTGAGTCCCTTAGAGACAGGAGAGGGAGTGAATTCCCCTGAGAATGAGATTTCTCCAGAAGATGAAGAAGAGGAGGAGGAAGAGGAGGAAGAAGGCTCAGAGATAGAGGAGCCTGAGAATCAGGATCAGAGGGTAAACAAGGTTATAATTGCCAGGCTTAACCAGGCTAACATAGACCTACTGGGGACTGGAGAGGGCCAGCACCTCCCCAGGACCCATCATCTAATCCTGCCAGGCAACAGAAGGGTGCGATCTCCATCAGGGGACTCTCATTTTTCTAGTGTCTCAAGAGGATTTCAAAGGGGAATGACTTCCCCCCAGAGGAAAGAGCATAGGGCCAGAATGAGGGCTGTCCAAATCCAAATAGAAAGGGAAGAGGTAGCCTTGGCTCAAGCTAAACCTGTTTTAGCAAGAGAACAAATGTTGTGTGGCTTAGATGCCACTGGTGGCAGCAAAATTCCAAAAGAGAAACCCAGGTCCTATGATAGTAGAAACCTGACCAAGATTGTGCCCCCCTACAAGGATGGGGATGATATCCACAAATGGATGACTGCTCGGGAGAGAGCCTGCATGGTACAGCAGGTACCTGAGGAACAGTGGGCAGCAATGTTATAGCACTCCTTTTCAGAGAAAGGGAGAGATAGGCTCCTCACTGTCAGACATGAGGATGTCAACAATTACAAAGTCCTGAAGAGTGTTCTAATAGATGGGTTTGGCTTAACCACTGAGCAACACAGGTTAAAGTTCAGAGTCACCAAGAAGACACAGGACTGGACTGATTTTGCTGATTGTGCAACTAAGGCTCTGGAGGGTTGGCTAAATGGCAACAAAGTACATGACTTCACAGGATTGTATAATTTGATTATGAGAAGCAGATCCTAAGTACTTGTCAGAACCAGCTCTTACACCAGCACCTGATGGACTCAGATTTGACCTCTCCCCAAGAATTGGGAAAGAGGGCAGATAAATGGGTCAGAACCAGGATTAGGCCTAAGAATCAGGACATTAACCAGAAGAAGGAGTCTACCAAGCCTCAAGATAAGGGTGGGGATAAAAGTAAAGAAAAGACTTCCCCAGGGCCCCAAAATCCAAAGGAAAAGGGTGGGCCCCGCGACACTTCTTCAACAGAGAAAAAGCCTTATTGTCATGCCTGTAAACAGGTTGGGCATTACAATACAGACAGCTGTTGTCCCAAGAATGGCAATAAAGAGAATATACCTCCAAAGCCAGCTCTAACACCTCCAGTTACTATCAGCAGTAATCCCCCAGGAAGTGGGAGCACACCCAGGAATCTGGGTGGGTTTACTTTTGGAGCACAGGTGAACCCTGGCCTATCCAGGTCCCCCTCACCCAATGATCTTTGTTTATGAGACTGGAATGGGGTTTGCCGACTTCTCTGATTGCCCAAATACCTTGAGCAAATATAGATAGAATGGTTCGAAAGTTGAAGCCTTTAGAGACACAGGGGCTAGCACCACCATGGTGGCTGACTGTATAGTCCCCTCTAAGCAACTTTTACCAGGTGCCACATACCAGGTAAAAAACATAGATGGCATCCAGACAAATCATCCCATGGCAGTAGTAAGTCTCAGCTGGGGAGGTGTCATTGGCCCAAAGAGAGTGGCAGTGTCACCAAACTTGCCAGTAGACTGTCTACTGGGTAATGATTTAAAAATCTCAGCCTGGGCTGAGGTGGAACAGGAAATCCGTTCTAGAATGGTAAACTCCAATGGAAAGGTTAATGGGGCTGTCATGGCTACAGCCCCAATTCAAGATGTCTTTCCTGAAAAGGTTGGTAGGGCTGAGCAACTCTCTGCCACATCTTTAACAGAAGCTCTTCCAAAAAAGAATAGCAAAGCTGCTATAACAGCAGAAACCCAAACTGAGTCTCCTCCTTAAAAGGTTGGTGGGGCTGTGATGGCCACAGCCCAAACTCAAACTGATATGTGTGTTGTGAAGCCTGAAAGGATGGATCACTCCACCCAAACTGAGAGCATGGAGGAGGAAGATAAATCTCCCCCTCACCCGACATTAGGACAGGATCAGCCTCCTCAGGGAACTGATCTTACCCCTGATGAAGGAGCTGCCCCAGAGGTTGTTAGGCCTGGCCTGACAGAGCCTCTGATGACAGTGGACCCTTCTCAGGCGGGATCCAGTCTGGAACAGGTAACCTGCCCCTCTCTACCTTGCCTTAGCCAGCCCAGGGCTGCAAAGGGCAAGAAGGACAGTGAGACCCCCCAAGGCCCCTGTCAAATAAAGCACCCCCATAAACAGATTAGGGACACCAAAACTAGTAGCCCTAGTGAGGTAAAAACTTTAAAAACTCCTGAGGGAGCCCCCTTAAAAGTAGTTAGGGGCCTCCCACAGATGGATTCTGTTGGGTACAGCCAAACCTGGGGCCCAAAGGGCCCAAAACTGAACTGTCCCTCCAGCAAGCCAAACAGAGGGACCCAGCCTCCAGCTTTAGGTAGTCAGAGGTTGACCCTGAGAGCTTAGTGCACCTCAGTTGATGGAAGAAAGGCGCACATGGTGGAAGATGATTGGAGGAAGTTGAGCCCAAAATTAGTGGAGCCTCACTTCAATACTCCATATCCAAACCAGCCTTTAACTTTGCATAAACACACCCAAGGTAGTGATTCCCTATGGTGGAGACACTCTAATACCCCTAGGGTGAGGGACTGCTTAGTGGACCATGAGACAGGGGATACCCATGCTAGTGCAGGTACTTCCTTATATGGCCACTCAGGCAATATAGGCTTACCTGGCCAAGGATAGCCTTAGCTCCTTTCGTTTGGGGGGGGGGGTTGTGTAGGAAGGTGGTTTGCCCCAGATTTTTTGCCTGTGTTTAGCTGGTTTTCGACTTAGTTGTCCTGGTTCCCTGCTAATCAGGGCCCCAGGCCATCTGCTCTCTCTGTAAAATGGATTCCATGTACCATGCATAACTAAATTGGCTTGGGCCACCTTATCAGCCCCTGTATTGTGCACTGTAGGTGCCCAGGGCATAGGTGCCACCCAAGGCCTACCAGGGGCTGCAAAAAAGAAAAGACCTGTACTTTGTAGTAAGTTAAAAATAGAGTCAGTAGTACTGACTGAGCTAGACTATGCTAGAGGAAACCAGTTTCTAACGGTGAATGGTCACAATATTCTATAGTAGTGACTAGGAAATCCAGCACCTTCCAACAGTATAACTCCACACAATATGAAAATTAATGAAACATAGTGTAACAGGTAAACACACAGGATAAAATATGAAAGGTATAAACACAATTTATTAAAAAGCCTCCCTATATGGGTTACAGTCTAAATAAAATACAATAAAACATACAACAAAATCAATTGAGTTATTAAAAAAGCCAAAAGGGGATCAAAGTACAAGGGGTCAAAGTAACAAAAGTCGACGCTGGGTTTCGGTGTTCATCTACACTTTTTACACCTTCTTCAGGACACTTTGACGATTCGTAATTTATCTAAAATTTTAAAAAAACATTTTTTTAGAAATGTACTTCTTCATCACATAGTCATTCATAGTTATACAGTGTTTACCTTTCTAGCTACAATAAATTGACAAACATTGTCTCGCATTTTACCTGTTATCTAATGGAGAAAGGGAGAAAATGTGCTTATGTAGGAGCCTGTTATTGCTTTCCTACTGGATCTATGCTAGCGAGTTCTAGTACTTAATGTCACTTGATAATGTGATATAAGTCTTTTAAACGGAAAAGTAGTATCAATAATATTGAGAGAGAGTACCTGATCGTAATAGACGTATCTCTTTTGCTCATTGAGAAGGCCTCTTAGTTTACCGGATATATATGTATCATCAGGTTGTCATACATTATTAAAATCTGCAAATTTGTACTGCGACCTTAAATGAGGGAAATTAACAAATTATTAGATCAACCGTGGGGAACAGTCTGTTATTAGTAAATTTGTTCATTAGGTATTTTATGATAGGTACCTGTTTTTCAGTTCCAGGTGTACAGTAAAGAAACCACGGAGGAGCCACCGGACTGGTATTTCAATTGTAGTCTGTGTGGTACGGGCTTGGGTCCCTTTCTGATTTTTTGGGAAACCTATATATAGGAGGACATATTATATGTAATATCGATCGATATTTAGAAACCTTAAAGTTTCTTACTAGGTTTCTTTGAACAAAAAGGATCTTGTTTACTTACCACACTTGTCTGGTCTTTTATTCCAAACGATGTGTAAATATTAGAAGGCAAAGGTTCATCACCTGTTTGGAAAAAGCGAGTATGTTTGAGGGACCTTCTATTTAAATAAATTGGGCATTCTTGGATTATATTACATATTATGCGTGTATATTGAGCGTGGTACAGAAAAGTCTATTGTCTACATAGACTTTGTTAAGACCATTTATTTAAGGCAGGAGGAATATATTCCTCTATCTTCTACCTAATGTGGCGAGATAGCAGTGATTCTTTTAAGTAAAAAAAGGGGGGGGTTTATTTTCCACTCATGCCAATACTACACGCATGGTATACTAGCCACTGCAGCTACCTTCTGCACTATGTGGCAAGATGACATTGATTCTCTCTTTTTTTATTTTTATTAAAGTAGGATAGGGGAGTTTTCTATTCCACTAGTGCTAGTATTACACACTTTATATACTTAAAACTGCAGCGTTAAGCTCCATATGCAGTTTACATACATATCGTTTTTTAAAGAAACTAGCGGGGCTTCCTACCAGTTTACTAAAAATTATAACCCACCCTGGTTCCCTTACCTGAAAGTTTCGGGTCGGCCTCCCTGCTCCTCCGTGCTCTGCGTCATCCATAGAAGTGATGGCATGGACGCGGGGGCTGCTTAAGTACCGTCACTTCCTGATTTAACCCGGAAGTACTCCCGGCGAAAAACGGAGTTTATCCAAACTTTACCTTTCTATAATGTATTATGTACAAATAAAGTAATTTATTTGTTTTGTCATGGTTTATATGTTTAAGCAGATGATAGCCTTATAATTCTGAATTGAAGGGCTTTATGTCGACGGGTTCCTAATGCCGAGATGTAACTTCCGGAAATCGGAATTTCTACAGTTCCTATTTTACTTTATGCCCGTATTTTAGATGTGGAGTATTCAACCCGCATTGATTTATTTCAGTAGTATTCTATCCCAACTGTGTATTATTTGACATATCCTTTTATTTGCGTTGTCAGAACAACGGCGGCCATTTTAGATTGGGGACCGATTGCCGAGTTTTACATTTCCTCCGATTTTCGGTGACTAGTTTCAGTAGCATTATTAATTAAGGATTTAGATATAGATGAATTGCACACATGTCGTGCCTGGAGTGTTCTCCCTGTTCATAATTAATGCAGACCTGTTAAGGACACTGTTAATATAGTACCACTAGACATGAATAACCATGGCGGCCATCTTACATTGGGCAAAAACAGTATATACTTATTTACTCAGACCAACAATATATTTCTCGGTTGTTCTATGTATAAAAAAAGCATTTTCAATTAGTTACCAAATCACATTTGTATTAGTGAATAGTTAACATCACAAACATAGTCAAGTAGTAGGAGAAATTACAAATGGTTAAAATTACATTTTCTATGTCTACATTGCACATGGTTGGTTCTAGTTTGCCTAATATAAAATTCATATAGACAATATTTCTAATTACCCTTTCTTATTTTAGTCCTATTCACTAAGAAGTAATGCAGGACACAGTGTTTATTCTTTGTAGTTATCAACGCATATAGAACCCCATTTCCTAAGGTTTTATAGGACTGACCTATCAAGTGTTCTGCAAACTACATCCTAGTTGGACATTTTCTAGGTTCGATTACAGATGAATGGTTCTCTTATCACTTCAAGTGTTCTGCAAAATGCATTCTAGTTGGACAATTTCTATGTATGAGTACAGATGAATGGTTCTCTTATGACCTCAGGGGGTCTATATGACAAGTCTCTCCCATTCCTCTTTGTTATTTAATCCTGTTCTGAACGTGTTGAAAAGGGACATAAAAAATTGTTCCCTCACTTTTCTCTTAGCCTGTAGATCACATCCTCTCAGGGTTTGGTGCATTACCTCAATGCCACACCATTTCAGATCTTCAATGAGATGATTTTGAGACAGCCAATCTTTTTTGTGCGAATGGCTGATTTGTGCTCTGTTACTCTGGTTCTGATCTCTCTTGATGTTTCTCCGATGTAAGCCTTATTACATGGGCAAAGTATCATGTATACCAAATTTTTGGTTTTACAATTTATGAAACTTTTTACTTTGTGTCTGATGCCATTGTGCTCAATCGTGTCTCCTTTCATTAGTGTCGAGCAATTCGTACACATATTACAACAAAAATTGCCTACAGGTAGAGGTCTCCTATCTATCGTTTGCTGATTTTCTGTTTTTTCATCTCTAAAGGTGTGGACTAGACAGCTCCTCACTGTTCTATTTCTCCGGAAACTGAACATTGGTTTTGGGAGGTTCTCTCCGTTTTTGTTTTTTAAAAGAGACCAATTTCTGTTAATTATATTTTTTACTTTGTTGCTGACGTTACTAAAGTTGGTTACGAATATCAGTCTGTTCTCTCCAGTGTCTGTCTGTTTGGGTTCTTTTCCAAATATAGAGTCTCTGTCGTAGTATTTGGCACGTTTGTACGCTTTTCTAATTAAATGTTTGGGGTATCCTCTTTCCCTTAACTTATTAGATAGAATGTCAGCGTGTTTGTTAAAGTCTCTGATGTCCGTGCAGTTACGTTTTATTCTTAAATACTGGCCAAAAGGGATGTTATCCTTTTGACTCTTAGGATGATTACTGTTGTAGTGCAATAGGGTGTTACGGTCAGAGGGTTTTGTATATAGTTCTACTGCTAAGGTGCCGTTGTTTTCTTTGATGTTGATGTCCAAAAATTCGACACTCAGTTTATCATATTTCCCTCAACCTCCACAGCAAAAGAGGCCCTACATGAAAACCAGGAGCCAATCCAAATGGGATTAAATAATAAAAAAGCTGCTATTATCAACCTGTCAAATATTATCTTAACCAAAGATGAAAAATCAGTCTTAGAGAAGGGTTTAGGATATGCCATCAACACTAGATTAGACAAATTCAATCTTGAAAGAGATCTCCAAGGTTTTTTTAGGAAAATCAGATTGCAGGACTTCTTTGAAAATAAAGAACAGAAAGAACGAGTAGAAAATAAATCAGGACTCAAACCGAAGTCTAGTTGGACCCCTTCAATAGGTATGGTCCATAAACATGTAGATCTCTTTGAACAAGCAGTGGAGAGTAATATATGTGACTTACTAAAACAACCTTTAGTAAATAGTTACAATCTCAGCAAAGCAGAAAATCTGGCACTTAAAAACCTAGAAAATAATAAAAACCTTATTGTAAAACCTGGTTACAAAGGTGGAAGTATTGTCTTGATGAACACCGAGGATTACAATAGTAGAATGATGCTCCTACTGGACAATCCAGAACATTATTGTAAATCAAATAGAAATGAATGGAATGCACTAATCCTAAAAGTAAACTCCCTATTAGATCTTGCTAAAGAAGATGAAATAATATGCGAGGATGAATTTAGATTTCTAAAAAACAAGTCCCCTATTACTCCAGCACTATATGGACTCCCAAAAGTCCACAAAGACCTGGTGGACCCACCTATGCGGCCCATTGTGTCCAGTATCAACTCTATCACAGAGCCACTAAGTAAATATGTGGACAAATTCCTACAACCCTTAGTAACAGCCCAACTAGCTTATATCAAAGACACAACTAGCATGATCGAGAAAATTGAAGGCCTAGTATATGACACACATAATCAATGGCTAGTGACATTAGACATTGAGGCCCTCTACACCAACATCCCACAGGATGATACAATTAAGATGTTAGAGGGCCTTTTTAATCAAGAAACCGGAGATCTAAGTAGCCATGCAACTTTCATCATAAAATGTGTAACAATAATCTTGAAAAATAACATATTTCTGTTCAGAAATGATTATTACAAACAGGTCAAAGGCACCAGCATGGGAGCCACCTGTGCTCCCAGTCTGGCCTGCTTGTATATAGCCGCCTTTGAAGATAAGCACATCTTTAACCCTGTAGCTCCATACTATGAGAACGTCACATGTTGGTCAAGGTTTATCGATGACATTTTCTTTATTTGGACTGGAAGCATCGAAGACCTTACCAATTTTATTACTTAGCTCAATCTAGGCGATGTGAATTTACATTTCACCTCGAAATATGATAAACTGAGTGTCGAATTTTTGGACATCAACATCAAAGAAAACAACGGCACCTTAGCAGTAGAACTATATACAAAACCCTCTGACCGTAACACCCTATTGCACTACAACAGTAATCATCCTAAGAGTCAAAAGGATAACATCCCTTTTGGCCAGTATTTAAGAATAAAACGTAACTGCACGGACATCAGAGACTTTAACAAACACGCTGACATTCTATCTAATAAGTTAAGGGAAAGAGGATACCCCAAACATTTAATTAGAAAAGCGTACAAACGTGCCAAATACTACGACAGAGACTCTCTATTTGGAAAAGAACCCAAACAGACAGACACTGGAGAGAACAGACTGATATTCGTAACCAACTTTAGTAACATCAGCAACAAAGTAAAAAACTATAATTAACAGAAATTGGTCTCTTTTAAAAAACAAAAACGGAGAGAACCTCCCAAAACCAATGTTCAGTTTCCGGAGAAATAGAACAGTGAGGAACTGTCTAGTCCACACCTTTAGAGATGAAAAAACAGAAAATCAGCAAACGATAGATAGGAGACCTCTACCTGTAGGCAATTTTTGTTGTAATATGTGTACGAATTGCTCGACACTAATGAAAGGAGACACGATTGAGCACAATGGCATCAGACACAAAGTAAAAAGTTTCATGAATTGTAAAACCAAAAATTTGGTATACATGATACTTTGCCCATGTAATAAGGCTTACATCGGAGAAACATCAAGAGAGATCAGAACCAGAGTAACAGAGCACAAATCAGCCATTCGCACAAAAAAGAAGACCGCCCCCCTTGTGGAACATTGGCTGTCTCAAAATCATCTCATTGAAGATCAGAAATGGTGTGGCATTGAGGTAATGCACCAAACTATGAGAGGTTGTGATCTACAGGCTAAGAGAAAAGTGAGGGAACAATTTTTTATGTCCCTTTTCAACACGTTCAGAACAGGATTAAATAACAAAGAGGAATGGGAGAGACTTGTCATATAGACCCCCTGAGGTCATAAGAGAACCATTCATCTGTAATCATACATAGAAATTGTCCAACTAGAATGCATTTTGCAGAACACTTGAAGTGATAAGAGAACCATTCATCTGTAATCGAACCTAGAAAATGCCCAACTAGGATGTAGTTTGCAGAACACTCGATAGGTCAGTCCTATAAAACCTTAGGAAATGGGGTTCTATATGCGTTGATAACTACAAAGAATAAACACTGTGTCCTGCATTACTTCTTAGTGAATAGGACTAAAATAAGAAAGGGTAATTAGAAATATTGTCTATATGAATTTTATATTAGGCAAACTAGAACCAACCATGTACAATGTAGACATAGAAAATGTAATTTTAACCATTTGTAATTTCTCCTACTACTTGACTATGTTTGTGATGTTAACTATTCACTAATACAAATGTGATTTGGTAACTAATTGAAAATGCTTTTTTTATACATAGAACAACCGAGAAATATATTGTTGGTCTGAGTAAATAAGCATATACTGTTTTTGCCCAATGTAAGATGGCCGCCATGGTTATTCATGTCTAGTGGTACTATATTAACAGTGTCCTTAACAGGTCTGCATTAATTATGAACAGGGAGAACACTCCAGGCACGACATGTGTGCAATTCATCTATATCTAAATCCTTAATTAATAATGCTACTGAAACTAGTCACCGAAAATCGGAGGAAATGTAAAACTCGGCAATCGGTCCCCAATCTAAAATGGCCGCGGTTGTTCTGACAACGCAAATAAAAGGATATGTCAAATAATACACAGTTGGGATAGAATACTACTGAAATAAATCAATGCGGGTTGAATACTCCACATCTAAAATACGGGCATAAAGTAAAATAAGAACTGTAGAAATTCCGATTTCCGGAAGTTACATCTCGGCATTAGGAACCCGCCGACATAAAGCCCTTCAATTCAGAATTATAAGGCTATCATCTGCTTAAACATATAAACCATGACAAAACAAATAAATTACTTTATTTGTACATAATACATTATAGAAAGGTAAAGTTTGGATAAACTCCGTTTTTCGCCGGGAGTACTTCCGGGTTAAATCAGGAAGTGACAGTACTTAAGCAGCCCCCGCGTCCATGCCATCACTTCTATGGATGACGCAGAACACGGAGGAGCAGGGAGGCCGACCCGAAACTTTCAGGTAAGGGAACCAGGGTGGGTTATAATTTTTAGTAAACTGGTAGGAAGCCCCCCTAGTTTCTTTAAAAAACGATATGTATGTAAACTGCATATGGAGCTTAACGCTGCAGTTTTAAGTATATAAAGCGTGTAATACTAGCACTAGTGGAATAGAAAACCCCCCTATCCTACTATAATAAAAATAAAAAAAGAGAGAATCAATGTCATCATGCCACATAGTGCAGAAGGTAGCTGCAGTGGCTAGTATACCATGCGTGTAGTATTGGCATGAGTGGAAAATAAACCCCCCCCCCCTTTTTTTACTTAAAAGAATCACTGCTATCTCGCCACATTAGGTAGAAGATAGAGGAATATATTCCTCCTGCCTTAAATAAATGGTCTTAACAAAGTCTATGTAGACAATAGACTTTTCTGTACGACGCTCAATATACACGCAGAATATGTAATATAATCCAAGAATGCCCAATTTATTTAAATAGAAGGTCCCTCAAACATACTCGCTTTTTCCAAACAGGTGATGAACCTTTGCCTTCTAATATTTACACATCGTTTGGAATAAAAGACCAGACAAGTGTGGTAAGTAAACAAGATCCTTTTTGTTCAAAGAAACCTAGTAAGAAACTTTAAGGTTTCTAAATATCGATCGATATTACATATAATATGTCCTCCTATATATAGGTTTCCCAAAAAATCAGAAAGGGACCCAAGCCCGTACCACACAGACTACAATTGAAATACCAGTCCGGTGGCTCCTCCGTGGTTTCTTTACTGTACACCTGGAACTGAAAAACAGGTACCTATCATAGAATACCTAATGAACACATTTACTAATAACAGACTGTTCCCCACGGTTGATCTAATAATTTGTTAATTTCCCTCATTTAAGGTCGCAGTACAAATTTGCAGATTTTAATAATGTATGACAACCTGATGATACATATATATCCGGTAAACTAAGAGGCCTTCTCAATGAGCAAAAGAGATACGTCTATTACGATCAGGTGCTCTCTCTCAATATTATTGATACTACTTTTCCGTTTAAAAGACTTATATCACATTATCAAGTGACATTAAGTACTAGAACTCGCTAGCATAGATCCAGTAGGAAAGCAATAACAGGCTCCTACATAAGCACGTTTTCTCCCTTTCTCCATTAGATAACAGGTAAAATGCGAGACAATGTTTGTCAATTTATTGTAGCTAGAAAGGTAAACACTGTATAACTATGAATGACTATGTGATGAAGAAGTACATTTCTAAAAAAATGTTTTTTTAAAATTTTAGATAAATTACGAATCGTCAAAGTGTCCTGAAGAAGGTGTAAAAAGTGTAGATGAACACCGAAACGCAGCGTCGACTTTTGTTACTTTGACTCCTTGTACTTTGACCCCCTTTTGGCTTTTTTAATAACTCAATTGATTTTGTTGTATGTTTTATTGTATTTTATTTAGACTGTAACCCATATAGGGAGGCTTTTTAATAAATTGTGTTTATACCTTTCATATTTTATCCTGTGTGTTTACCTGTTACACTATGTTTCATTAATTTTCATATTGTGTGGAGTTATACTGTTGGAAGGTGCTGGATTTCCTAGTCACTACTATAGAATATTGTGACCATTCACCGTTAGAAACTGGTTTCCTCTAGCATAGTCTAGCTCAGTCAGTACTACTGACTCTATTTTTAACTTACTACAAAGCACAGGTCTTTTCTTTTTTACAGCATTTTACCCCTACCTGTGTATAATTACCAGGGGAACCTTCCATATATTTTGGTGCTACCAGGGGCTGCAGCATATCTTTTGCCACCCCTGGCTGGCTATCCAAAATTGACACAACTGGCTGATCACTCAGCTGGGGCAAGGTGGTGTAATCACCCCTTGCTTAGGTATAGTATGTCTATATCTAAACCTATCTGGACACATATTAACCTGTGAGTCACTCCTATGGAAGGCCTTATCAATCCTGGAGGCAGAGTACGTGGTTTAATGTGAGATGGAGCTCTGGCATGAGCTGAGCCTGTCTGCAGCTATCGGGAACAACTCCCTAAGCTGTTCCGGGATAAAGCCAAACCATATACTATTACATGACTTATAATCAAGTTCAAGTTCAAGTTCGGGCATTTATATAGCGCACTGCTCACCCAGAGGGTCTAAAGGCGCTAGGGGAAGGGGTTCATTATTTGTCGAATATCCAGGTTTTAAGTTCTTTTCCAAAGGAGATGTGGTTTTGAGTGAGGCGGAGGTGAGTGGGGAGTGAGATCCAGGTCTTGGCAGCAAGGAAGGAGAAGGATCTGCCCCCCATGGTGGTTTTTCGGATGCGCGGGACTGCGGCGAGGGCTTGATTGGCCGATCTTAGATGGCGGGTGGGTTTATAGAAGGACAGTCGAGTGTTGAGGCATTCGGGTCCTAGATTGTAGAGGGCTTTGTGTGCGTGGATGAGAAGGCGAAAAGTAATTTTTTTGTTGACTGGAAACCAGTGGAGGTCTTTTAGGTGTCCGGTGATGTGATCTTGGCGAGGGATGTCTAATATGAGTCTTGCTGATGCGTTTTGGATGCGTTGGAGTTTTTTCTGTAATTTGGCTGTGATTCCGGCGTATAGTGTGTTACCATAATCCAGTCAACTCATGACTAGTGCGTGGGTGACAGTCTTTCTTGTCTCGAGGGGTACCAGCGGAAGATATTTTTGAGAATGCGAAGTACGTTGAAGCAGGAGGATGAGACTGCGTTGACTTGTCTGGACATCGAGAGAGAGGAGTCTAGGATGAAGCCAAGGTTACGTGCATGGTCAGTGGGTGTTGGTGCTGTGCTCAGAGCGGAAGGCCACCAAGAGTCGTCCTAGGCGGAGGGGGAAGATCCTAGGATGAGCACTTTCGTTTTGTCTGCGTTGAGTTTTAGGTGGCTATGTTTCATCCATTCGGCTACTTCTTTCATGCCTTCGTGAAGATTGGTTTTGGCGGTGTTGGGGTCTTTGGTGAGGGAAAGGATTAACTGGGTGTCGTCTGCGTAAGAGGTTGTGTTGATGCGCGATAGAGGCGAGTGGACTCATGTAAACGTTGAAGAGGATGGGCCTAAGTGAGGATCCTTGTGGTACACTGCAGATGACTTCGGTGGTCTGATTTGAATGGGGGAAGCGGACTCTCTGGGTTCTTCAGGCGAGGAACGAGATGATCCAGTCCAAGTCTTTACCTTTTATGTGGATGTTACTGAGGCATTGTTAAAGGGTGCTGTGGCAGACTATGTCGAAAGCGGCGGAGAGGTCGAGTAGAATGAGGGCCACTGTTTCTCCATTGTCCAGTAATGTTCGGATGTCGTCGGTCGCTGCAATGAGTGCGGTTTCGGTGCTGTGTTTAGCTCGAAACCCGGATTGAGATGGATCGAGGGAGTTGCAGGATTCAAGGAAGGCGGCGGGCTGGCTGTTGACGGCTTTCTCAATGACTTTGGCGGGGAAAGGGAGGAGGGAAATGGGGCGGTAGTTTTTGAGTCCAGAGGGGTCTGCTGGTGGTTTCTTCAGAAGGGTGCTGAGTTCTGCGTGTTTCCAGCTTTCTGGAAAGGTGGCAGAGTTGAACGAGCAGTTGATGACATCACGGAGATGGGGTGCGATGATGGAGTCAGCTTTGTTGAAGATGTGGTGGGGGCAGTGGTCGGTTGGCGAGTCAGAGTGGATTGAGTTCATTAGGCGGATGGTGTCTTCAGTGGTGATTGGGTCCCAGGTGCTAAGGTTGTTAGTTGGCAGAGTAGGATCTGAGGGGGTGGGGAGGGTTGATTGCTAGGAGTGTTTTTGAAGCTGTTGTGGATGTCGGCAATTTTGTTGTAGAAGAAGGAGGATAACGCATCACAGAGGTCTTGGGAGGGAGTGATGTCGTTAGATGCTGCGGTAGGGTTGGTGAATTCTTTGACGATGTTGAAGAGTTCCTTGCTGTTGTGGGCGTTGTTGTTGAGGCGATCCTTGAAAGCTGATTTCTTGGCAGATCGAATCAGTTGGTGGTGTTTGTGGGTGGCTGCCTTGAGGGTGGCCATGTTGTCGAAAGTTGGGTTTTTTCTCCATGTTTTCTCCAGGGTGCGGCATAGTTTCTTGGATTTTTAAAGGTATTCATTGAACCAGGGAGCCTTTTTGCTGGTTGATTTGTTCTGGTGTTTTTTCAGGGGTGCTAATTCATCAGCACTGTGGGTGATCCATTGCTTGAGATTGGTGGCCGCTTGATTTGGGTCCAGTGAGCGGGTGGGATGGTTTTCGTTGAGTGATGTGAGGAGTTGGTCGGAGGTGATTTTGTTCCGGTTTCTCCGAGGAATAGGTTGAGTGTGGTCCTAGGGTCCGTGTGGATCTGGAAGTGGAGATGTTCGGCGTTTGCAAGATTATCGTCGGAGCTGGTCGTGATTTTGATGGTGTTCCTGTGGATGGTGGCGATGCCTCCTCCTGTTTGATTGGTGCGGTCTTTTCGGATAATCTTGTAAGCGTCCGGTATGGCTATAGCGATGTCGGGTGCTGATGATGTGTTCATCCATGTTTCTGTAAGGAAGGCGATGTCCGGTGACGCGGTGTCGAGAAGGTCCCAGAGTTCAGTTGCGTGTCTGTGGACTGATCGGGTGTTAAGCAGGATGCACTTCAGGTGGTTAGAGTCGGAGCTGTGTGTGGAGGAAGTGGGTTTGGTGAGGGTCCTGAAGCAGTTGAATTTGCAGGAGAGGCAGGCGAATGGGCCATGGGTACGTCCTGGGGTGGTTTCGCAGCATTGTGGTGTGTGACCGTGGTTGAGGGCGAGGAGAGTTGTGGTATCATATGTGATTCTAGTGGGTTGGGATCGGCGGGGAGCAGGGGGTCTGGCGCTGGGCACGGTCCAGGCGCGGATTATATAGCAACTTTGGTTTGGCTTTATCAAAACATGTCGTGTAAGGTGTCATACGAATTGGAATACTACCCCCTCGCCAGTTCTGGCGACGGGGGTAGCATTCCACCCCTCTAGAGGGAGAAGACATGTTACTTTGCTTAAACACGGTTGATTTTAAAAGAGCCTCAGATCCCCAAAATGGATGCCTCTGCCACAGACACGGGTCTGGCCTCCTGCTGCTGACCGAAACTCGGAGGTGGCTGGACAGGAAAATTATCAAAAATGAATTTAAGTCACGTAGTCAAGATATACCATGTGACCACCGGGTAGGAATCCCAAATTAAATTTATTTTCTTTAAACTCAAATTGTTAGGAATTCAAATGCAGGGACACAGACAAAACAACTGTTACAACAGTGAGTTCTGTGATAACACTATATACAAATATACAAGTTTTACAAATTTACAACACTTGCAAAGATAAATCAAACAGGGCAAATGAGCAGGACACACCAAAACAATACAGAATTCAGTGAACAACATCAATTGTCATTATATGCAGTGCAAAAACTTCCAAGTGTGAAACCAGTCCATAAGAGTGTGAGACCATGGGACAGGCGGGGAAGATGGAATACAGAGCCTGCCTGTCAACCAAACCAGTGGCTAGTTGTTTATAACGGATTTGCCCGGCTAGGATCCACAGTGATTAATAAAATTCTATCCTAGGGGCATCCTTCGGGTTTGCCACAGGGAGGGAATGTCGACGCGTTTCGAACCGGCGTGATTACAGGTTCTCTTCAGGACGGGGACTGGGAGCTGTGATTCTGTGAAAAATATAGAGTGGGTGTCAGTTAAATCTGTCGTAGTGGAATCACAAATTGCTCTGACTCCGGGGTGCATAGGGAAAATTACCTGCACGGAGGCACAATAGCCGTAGTGTCGGTAAGCCTCAACCAGGGGAGGTTTCTGAAACAACAAATAAAAGGGGGGCTTAGCGCGGTGGCTAGAACGGGGGGGATGCAGGGATGGCCGGTTGTTAAGTTACATAGGTTCCTACCTGTGCTTCTACCAACAGGGGACTGGAGGTAGGGAGCCCGTGGGGCGGTGTACGAATGAGGTCGGAGACAGCTCACATGATGTAGCGTTTCTATGTAGGAACTGCGGGATAATAAGAAAACATATATATTGTCCAAAGTAAAAATGGCACTGATGCCTGCTATACTGATACCTGCTATGATAGTGTTATCACAGAACTCACTGTTGTAACAGTTGTTTTGTCTGTGTCCGTGCATTTGAATTCCTATCAATTTGAGTTTAAAGAAAATAAATTTAATTTGGGATTCCTACCCGGTGGTCACGTGGTATATCTTGACTACGTGACTTAAATTCATTTTTGATAATTTTCCTGTCCAGCCACCTTTTTCTGTTTTCCCTATTGTTGAGATCCGGGTTGGACAGTTGTTGGATCCAAAACCTTTATTGTTCTTCAGGCTGACCGAAACTCAGCAGATGGTGGCCTGTACAAAAGGTTTCCTGTCGCAGGGCGGTGCCACACCACCCCAGACAGGAGATAGTGGATTGTAGCAGGGAGGTTTGAATAAACCAGACACTGCCTGGGGAGCACAAGGCTGCCCCTTGCATAATCCGGCCAAACCGGTTCTGGGGCACACCAGCCCCTGTCTCAGCATGGCCAGGATCAAAGGAAAGGGGTGTATCCACTCACTTCATGGGTCCCACCCATAGGAGGGGACCTAGCAGGTAATCCTGCCCACCAGATTCGAATAAGAGTGGGAGCAGTGCCAATGCAACTTACATTATCCTAAAGAAACATAAGAAACAAAACTCTGGACCCTTCGACATCCTACTCAACGTAGAAGACTGAAGAATCTCCCTTGTGGTCAAGGAGTGACCACCCTGTGCAAACAGGCACCATCCAGCACCTTGACCCTTGCTTTGTTGCAGTTCCCGCCGGAACTCGAGCGACAGAGATCAACGAGATTAAGCTTGCCTGCCTTCCTCCAACCCGATCCACAGTCCCTGCAGAGCTGAGACCCGTGGAGGTGACCGGAAGCGTGGGGCATGCCATCTTGAAAAGGCCACGAGACACTGACTGCGCAGCCCACGAGTGACCCTCAAAGCTGTGTACCGGGGTTTGAGAAGCCCCAACCCTGAGCTACTCTTGCACCGAAGGTACCTCCTCCACACTCGACGAGTGCTGCGTGAGGCCCTTCTGCTTGTATTGGCTTGGCGCGTTGGCCCGGTCACTTGCCAGCTGGCTTGTGGCCCCTGTGCCGATGAAAACCTTAAACCGACTTGCTTTTCTGGTTGCTCAAGATTTGCACCAGCTCCTGTGAAAAGGAGCACCTGCTCTGACCCTCCTGGTCTGAGTGAGAAGCAATCTCCCGGTTCCGCGTGGATTGCTTTTGCCAAGTGTTGTTTGCTCCAATCTTGAAGCCGATGGCGCTGACAGCGAGAACCTGCGTGGGACAGATCGTGACCTGCTCCTGCATGTCGCAAATGCCCCAGAGCCCACGTGACAGCGGAGAGAAGCTCCTCGACAACCATCTGATTGCGCCCGACATTGCCTGGTTCCGTCCTGGTACCACCCTGGTCACCGCTGAGTGACCGATCCACCCTTGGATCACACCGGACACTTCTGCTTCCCATCGCCTGCAGCATCTTCAGCTCAAAGCACCAAGAGCCTGCGTGTCAAAACCCGACGCCACTTCGACCCTGTGCACCCATTTCCTGTGGGTGAGGTAACATTGCAACGCCGGTGTTCCTACACTGGTACACACCTCTAGGGTCTGTGTCTTCAGTTTTGCTCCTCTAGGTTCAGCGGAAGTATCCTTAAACTAACTTTATGTAACTTTTACGCACCATTGAATTTGCATTGGTGCAAGCCGCACTTCACGTGCTGCACCCGAATCCCGCGGGCTTTACCCGACTTCAGCATTGCTAGTCCAGACTGCTCCCAGCGATTCCCTAGGCCCTAGGCCTAACCACTGTTCGATTGGTATCTCTTATACCATTTTTTTAGTATATGGTCTGAGTGGCCACCCGCCCTCATCCATAATTGTGCAACTTTGTATGTTATACTGTGCTTTTGATTTAACACTTGTGCCCCTTTGCTCATGAAGAGTACTGGGGATTATTTTAGAAATAAACACATATATTTTTATAATATATACTTGTGTGGTGTCCTTTCATTTGATATTCAGGATTGTATGTGGTAAAACAGCTCGCTTAACACGACCTCTTAAGTTAAGCCTTTAAGGCTGCTTAGTCCATGCTACCCCTAGGATAGCTTGTCTAACAAGGTTGACTTACAACCTGACACCATAAGGGATTGTTCGGACTGATACAAGGTGGTTCCAGAATTAGCAAACATCATATGGCCGGGATGCCTGTCACCCCCTCCCAACACAATCCCCAAGGATGGGAAGACGGACGCAGTTCTGAACTTTTGGAAGGCGGGAGGGAGTTACCCTCCCGGCCGTATTTATTAAAATATGAAACAAAATTAAAACATTAAAATAAAAGTTTCATATCATGTACAACTTTCATTTATTACATTTCGATGAAGACATGTTCATTGGCTTACCTTAACAAATCTCTAGTACAAAGGTTTTCCTAGCCGAGTCTAACATCCTGCAAATGCATACTTTCTAAATTAAAATTGTACATCCTAGCATTACGGGCCAACGGCAAGGTCGCAACCGGTGTCAGATCCCTACTACCAAAACTCTCGCCCTCACGGTGTGAGTGGCGGCCGCGCAGAGGACTGTACCCTCTGTGCCAACTCCAATTTCCCTTATCTTGTGGGGGCCCCCCATTTTAACTCAACGCCATCTTAAAGGTCGTCCGAGGACCCGTGTGAGGTGTCTGTAAGAAGGCAGCGTGGACTCCCCCTCCCACCCCACACTGTCTATCACATCCGCCGTCTCGGATATCCGGGCCCCGGGAAATTCGTAGGAGGGGCATATAGCTGCCTCCTCCCCTGGAAGGGGCCTATGGCCGTCTTCCCCTAGGCGACGCATACTTAGTGGGTGCCGCCTCCCCGTGGGAGGGGCCAATGGCCGCCTCCCCCCGGGCGCTCCCATCCATAGTGGGTGGCGCCCCCTCTAGGGACCTTGAAATTACTGCTCACTGATCATGACCTTACCGCCACAGGCCGGATAGTTGACCGGCTATCCGGCCCCCCCACAAACTCCTCCTAAAGGTCATGCTTTCTTAAACCCCTTAGCCATGCTATGAAGTCTCCTATGAGTAAGACATTCCCCTCCCGGGACAAGTGAACCCCATCATCGAGATACATGTGATCTCCCCGAATACACCCATGCGGAATACTGTGCAACTGCGCCGAGCGAAACAACCTACCAATTTTGTTGTTGACCTTTTTCACTGAATGGTTCAGTGCTGTCACCGAGAGGCCCCCCCGCCACACCTTCCTGGGAATCATGTGGGACCATGCTATCGTGCACCCCGGGATCCTTCTCACCAGCCAGCTAACGGTAGACAAAACTCGCTCGAGTAGTACTCGCCTACCGAGTGTCACCATGTCATTGCCCCCCAGGTGCACTATGATTACAGATGGCGGTGACCTCTGCCGCCCTAAGAGTTCCTCGACAAAAGATTCAAACTGGTCAATACAGAGCCCGCCCCTTCCGTGGAAGGTCACTCTGTACCCGTATTCCCCAGCTGCGTGAGTCACGTCACCTGCTTTGAATACGTCCCCGGCCCGCCTCACGTATGAGTGGCCCATGACCCACACCACTCTCTCCTCAGCCGGTGATCTCTAACTGCTGGTCCCCTGGTGCCGGGTCGACTGCAAATTCTGCCCCGCATAACATGCTCGCGAAACTGTAAATCAACCAGAAGACAAGAAGCGTGAGTGCATGTAACTTGACTTCACAACATGTGCAATCGCACATACCTTTTAAAACAATTCGAGGACCATCGTCCCAACTGTTTCACCTCTCCAACACTCTGACCCCTGGCTGTAGCCTCAGTAGCAGCCCCTATCCTAAAGGAGTGGGTCCCGCCGCTGCGATTGCCATTGTTAGCACCCTCTGAAACTGGAACCTCGTCAGTGGGGTGGCATCAATGTGTCTCAGCAGGCTTCCCCCCCCATGTATCCGCCCTTCTCGCCAAATATTCCTCAACGCACTTTACCGGGCACATGGGGGACCCTCGCATGCGCTGGACAACAATACTGTCTCCCATAGCCCTCTGGTCAGTCTTGGACTTGGCTATCGTGACTACCATTGAATCACCCCTAAACAGGATGTGATCTCGACACAGACCTCCCTCCACATCTTTCTTATTCTCGGCGAACAGTTCACTCACCCGCATAGCCCCATGGAACGCTAATGCGAAAGCGGCCCGGAACAGAACTGCTTCGAAATGGGAGGAACATGTCGTGGGAAGTATCGACATAAGCAGGAACAACCTTTCCAACCCAATCGGGCGCCTCTCGTCTACTGTTCGACCTTCCAGGCGTTGCCAACCACGAAGGGTTTTCTTTACCAGAAAGGACGATGTCGGGTCCTTGATGCCATGCGCCTGCGCCATGAATGAAATAGCGGCCCGGTGCCTATTGGCCGTTGCTACTGATCGGCCTTCCCTGTGTAATGCTACCAGAAACTTTAGGAAGCAATCCTCCTGACCCCATTTGTCCTCCCCTGCCGGACCCAAAATGCACAATAGGAATGAAACGCTCCTTCGTATGCCTTCCTCGTCCTGGGGGCTAAGCTTGCTGCCACGAGGTCTTGTAATCCGGGGCACCGAGTAGCCAGAGTGCTTCGGGAAATGGTGCCGCCGCTAGGTCCGCGGAAGGTAGATAACCCCCGCGGAACGAGAGAGTGCATCAGCAGCCTGATTCAGTACACCCGGCACATGTTTCGCCCTGAATTGCACATTCAGTCTCATGCACAGTAGTACAATTTCCTTCAATAATCTCAATATCCACTTGCAGCGTGCTGCCTGATTATTGATACATTCAACAACAGTCATATTGTCGGACCAAAACACCACTGAGCGATCTCTGAACTCATCCGGCCATGCCATCAGAGCCACAAAAAGGGGGAATAACTCGAGGAACCCAATGTTACCTGTGAGACCGCTGGTGTGCCACCACGTCGGCCATGTTTGCGCCGACCATCGATTACCAAAGAATGCGCCAAATCCCACGCTCCCCGCCGAGTCGGTCCACAAACCCAGCTCGTCCGAAGCCGCTGGCGGCTTGTTCCACACCACTCGACCGTTGAAATCCGCCAGAAATGCCAACCATATGCGCATGTCCTGGTGAACCTCTGCAGACAGTCTCGTGCGGTGGTGTCCTTCCTTGAGACCAACCATAGCTTGTGCGATAGAGCGGGAAAAGGGGCGGGCCATTGGTATCACTCTAAGGGCAAAGTTAAGCTGACCCACTGCTTGTTGTAACTGATGGAGGGTAACTTTCTCCTTGCTAAGGCACAGTTCCAGGGAAGCCCTGAATTTCGCTACTTTCCCTACTGGCAAACGGAAACATCCCTCCACAGAATCGAGCTCATTTCCCAGAAACTCGAGTGAAGTAGATGGTCCAACCGTCTTACCTGGTGCCAATGGCACTCCGAATCCCTTCATGAGGGTGCAAAATTCCTGTAGCGCCTGCGCACATTTTGTGTCGCCGGCTGCCCCCAAGAACAGAAAATCATCTAAGTAATGCATGACATGGCTATGGCCAGTGGCCTTGGTGAATGCCCATTCCAAAAAACAGCTGAATTTCTCAAAATAAGCACAAGAGATGGAGCAACCCATTGGCATACATCTATCCATGTAGTAACGTCCCTGGAACACAAAGCCTAACAGACGCTGATCCCGTGGGTGTACCGGGAGCAACCGGAACGCCGACTCAATATCTGACTTCGCCGTCAGCGCTCCGGGCCCCAGGCGATTCAACATGGTGACAGCATCATCGAAGGATGCGTACCGTACCGAACAAACTCCCGGGTCAATCGCATCGTTCACCGAGAGACCCCTTGGAGCTGACAAGTTATGGATCAGCCTAAATTCCCCCGGGTCCTTCTTGGGAACCACTTCTAACGGGGAACAGATGAAATTAGTTACTGGCGGGTGCCCATATGGGCCAGCAACCCGGCCAAGGGCAACCTCTTTTGCAATCTTCCTCTCAACCACCGCTGGATTATGCTGAGCCGACAGTTGGTTTCTACAAAGTGGCTCCCCACAAAAATCCCCCGCCGGGATGTGGAAACCATATAAGAAGCCATTCCTCAACACCCCAGCGGAGACATGATCAGGGTATTGGTTTAGCAAGGGGATCATTGCCATGACATCAACAGGGGTAGGTAACGGTACACAGTGGTCCACCTCAGTCTTGTTTGGACCCCCCTCTACCTCTCGACCCGCCATTCTTGGATCTGCATGAACTCTCCGGGTGCGAGGAATTCCCACAACCCGCACACGCATGTCTGAAATTACATGTCCCTTGTGGTCTTGTAGTGTAGTTCCTAGTTTCCCACTAGGCCCTGCGCATTGGAATAACATAAACAGTAGTATCGACGTGGAACTGCGGATATTCCAGGCCTCCACTGACTATGCTAAACTTAATTGGGTTGTGTTACCAACTAGCTCAGAGGTCACTGGAAACTTTCTTCTCTGCATAGGAAGTGATCAGCTTCCTTGGCACAGACAAGAAGGGATTCAGTTTTCCAACAACCGTGCAACATGACAACTTTGCTCCTCAGATCAAGAGTCGATCTCTAGGGTCGTGTGAAACAATAGACATAGATTTCACTCAGTCAGTCTAGTGCAGTTTACTTTCACAGTATGTAGAGAATAGAGAGACGGGCGTTTATCAATAAAGGGTTAACATTTATTGAACAGTCTTTCTTCTCATACAAGAGAAATGTATTGCCACAATTGCAATAACTGTTATTATAAAAAGTACGTACAGTAAGATAAGTATTGCGAAATAGAACTGTAAAAGCATTGATATGGTTTCTTAGCCATACAATGGTTTAAAAGTAATAAAACATATATACAGTCATATATACATTAGGCTAACATACTCAACTGGTGCTTCTAACTAAGCCTACCCCAGTGTGCCTGACCTAAGCCTAACACGTGAGAAGGGGAGCAAGTAAGTAGCTTAAGTTAAGTTGGTTTTGCCAAGGTTTGTTTCAAGAATTCTCGTCTAAGGGTTTAGTCAACACCATACCTCTGAATAGAATGATGGAGGATTGGTATCTCCTTCAGGGGTCTCTCTCGATATCCCAGTCACCTGCGAGGGTAAACTGGAAGCGCCGGGACTGGATTTCTCTGCACGAGAAAGGCAGCGGCTTCTCTCAGCGCGTCGGGAGGAAGGAGGGGTGACAGCGTCCGCGGGTAGCTGGGCTGGATGTCTTCGCAGAGGACGGCTGCACGGCTCCTCAAGCGTACTGAACCATAGTTCGCGCTGTAGCGGCGATAATGGTAATCAGCAGCTTCACCACCACAGGATAGCAGGCTGCAGCGACAGAGTGCTAGTTTTTACCAACACAGGGTCATGCAGGCAGCTGGCATCAGCAACAGGTTCGCTCACAGCTAACAGCTCACAGCTTCGCATTGCTTAAGGCAACGTTGGTAATATTTATACCTGACAGGTGCCGGGTTTGACGCAAGTTTGCTGGACATAAGACGTCAATTAAAGATGTCACTAGGAAGTGACAGTTATCAGTTGCTCATTAGAGTTCCATTACTAATCAAAACATAGCAAGCGGGGATTTCCAGGTTTGCTAAGTTTTTATCTTGTTGAAGAACTCGGAGTGTTATCTAGGAATATCAGATAGTGACTGCTGCTCTGTCATTGCACTAATTGGTCGCAAAGGAAGTAGCAGAGAGTCATGCTGGAATGTGGCTCTGTTCGTGTGAGGCCAGAGATGACTTTTCAGAAAATCGCACTTGAACGGTTATGCCAATATAGGGAATAAATGGATTTATAGCCGAATAGGGGCATAAGGTCACAGTATCGATCAGGAACCTAGATAAGCACGCAACAGTCTGGTGCAGTTGCCCCTGTTAAAGCTCCAACAGACACCTCTCTTTCCCACATTCCCACCAGTCTTTGTTTGGTGGTCGCCACCAGCGCTTGCTCGAAAGGGCACCGTGGGCTGTTGGCGGGAAAACCCCGACCCATTCCCGACTGGCGAGGACGTCTTCGTCGCGCCCGGTAGGAGCTGCTTCTGCCAAGAAATCGAGTCGAGACAATCCCACGTCAGAGATGAATCGTCCTCTTTGGCCTTACGGAATTTTATATCATAATCCATCCATTCATTCCCCTCATATGTTTCATAGAAGTCCATTATTCGTGCCTGATAGCAAGATAATTCAGGCAAAACCTCAGGCTTACGTTCCCCAATAATTGCAGTAAACATCGCAAAGGCCTTGGCCCAATTTGTGATTGTCTCATCCACCCTGAATCCCGCCATCTTGGCTCGCCAGACACTCGGGTGCCACAAATCTTTCTGTGCCTTAGCATACTCCATCTCGCGATGGTCAGTCAACAGAGAAAACATATTTACATACTTGTCAGCCCAAATCAATTCTTTCGTGGCCAACGGGATATGTTGAACCACTCTCTCCCGTCTTGAGGGCAAATAGCCCTCCCCCACAATTGGCAATGCCTGCTTACCCGGCTTGATTGTCGTTCCCGCTGTTTTTTCGACGCCAGCTGCCGGTCCTTCCGGGGTCACCTGTGGGGGGACAAGAGGGAGATTCGCCTTTGCGGCATCTCGCGACTGCCGCAACTGCTGCATTAGTAACCTGGCCTCTTCGGCCGTGTCTCCAGGTGCCGTAGCACCCCCTGTTTTTCTGCCGAGCTATGCGGCCAACTGGGCGGCCAATTCAGGAGGCATGTCCTCCTCGTTGGCGGGCGTAACAACAACCGGAATCGGCTGACCCGCGTCCGGGATTGGTACTGGGGCCTCGACTGGAACGGTAGGGCTCACCGGGGGTACCTCGGGGATCGGAACCACCCCTCCTGCCGCCCTATTCCTGACCCGTTTCCCCCTAACCTCGGGGGCAACTCCCGGCAATGCCGGGCCTATTACCTTCTTTGGTCTACCCGGATTGTTCATCGCAGCCATCTGCTTCTTCATGTTCGCCATATCTCTTACCAGCATGCGAAGCATCTGGTCAGTACCGGACTTCTTTCCTGCCTTCTTGCCAGGCATTGTTATCGAATATTCGATCCAAGTTGATCAACACGGTCCTGGATACTTAGCCTCGAAGTCGCTGAAAGAGAAACACAAGAATTACAAGTTCTCAAAATTGCTCCTTGTTCCGTCGAGGGCTCACGTGCAACGAGTGGGTGCAGCTTCCAAGCACAGTTATGTTATGTTATGTTATGTTATCCGGATTTATTGAGCGCACAGATGCCCCAGCGAAGGGGCATCCTGGCGCTAGTGCAGAACAGAAAACCGGACAGAAGGTGGAAGACACAACACAACAACAGCAGAACTAAGGAGCTACGGGGAAGAGAAAGGTTTTGACAGCCTTCCTAAAAACAAGGAGCTCATCAAGGGACAAGAGGATGCTTCTTCGGATTCCCGCTCTCTTTATTCCTCTTCGGGAGGGCGTGAACCCTCTGCTGGTACGCCTACTGGGCGTGGCCATCGGTGTAGGTGTCTAGGACAACCCCTCCTGGGCGGGAAAAAGGCGCGCCCCGGCTACGCCGCTTCGGGCATACCAGCCGTGACACGCCCCCCGCCCAAAATGGTTTCCCGGGAGGATCCGGGCCCCCGACCATACGTCCGGGGGGACCGAGTGGTCGCCCCTTTCCATATATGAGGCCAACTTCTCACAGTGCTGCTCCGGGGTCCTGAGGTCCTTGAATTAAAAAAAAAATAATAACACCCCGTGCCTACTTGCATCTGGCGCTGCTCCGGGGTGTTGGTAGAGGGCTCCGTGGTCCGGCTCTGGGGGCCTGAGGCTCAGTTTTGTTTAAAATAAGCCCCTGAGCCCGCTTGAGGCTGGCGCTGCTCAAGGGTGTTGGGAGAGGGCTCCGGGGTCTTCTGGCCTCTGTGGCCGGCGTGCAGTGTTTAAAAAAAAAAAAAATAACCCCCGAGCCTGCTTGCAGGTGGCGCTGCTCGGGGTGAGGGTCCTGGTGTCCCCGTGGGCTCTGTGGCCTGAGCTCCAGGTTGTGCCGCTTTTTTTCCTTTAAAAATACCCCCGAGCCCGCTTGCGGCTGGCGATCCTCAGGGGTGTCCGGGGCTGGGCACCGGAGGTCGTTCCAAGGCGTTGCAGGGTCCTGGGGCATTTCCAAGCAGCCCACGTGGATCCCCCAGAGTAGCGGCAGCATGGCGACTTGGAGCTTCTTCCCCGGGACTGCTGGGCAAGGCCAGCCCCTTCAGTGATGTCACCAGTGCATCACGGAAGGGGTGGGCCTTGCCCAGCAGTCTCGTGTAAGTTACATGAGGCAATAGTGACAATTGTGAGCAAGCATAATACATGAGGTAGCAAAGGGGCATTACAGGGGGGAGAAAGTGACGTGTGCAGGTTACACAAAGCAAACGTTAAGCTACATAAGGAAAAAGTAAAATGTGCAGGGTGCAAGAGAAAACAAAGTACAATTAGCGGTATAGTACTGCAATATAGGGTAGACGTTTCTTTGTGTGTGTGAATGTGTATGTGCAGGTGTGCGTGTGTGTGTGTGTGTTTTTCATTTATTTATTTATGCTTTATGCAGCAGAGCTCTTCGCAATAGGAGCAGTAATGATACATGCGGCCAAAATTACAAGTGAGAAAATTACAAAAGCAAACGTTAAGTTACATGAAGCACAAATGCCAAATGGGCGCAAACAAAATGTAAGAGATAGCAAAAGGGGCATTACAGTAGAAAAAAAAAAGTGGCATGTGTAGGGTACAAGAGAAAACCAAGTACACATAGTGGCATAATACTGCAATATAAGGTAGACACTCAAACAGAAGAACAAACGTTATATAGGCATTGGTGGTCCTTGTGCATGTTTCTAAAGCAATCAAAATATAAGAGCTAGCAGACATTGTTGTTACAAGAGACAAAGTGACATGTAGCTGTTGCAAAAGAGTACCACACACCTATGAGTAGTGGTTACAGACCAGAAGGGACAGGGGTACCTTAAGTGATTTACCCAGAAGCATAGGATATGGCGCAGGGTGTTTCTATGGATTTTTAAAAGGTCTTCTAAGGCTAACGCCATTGTCATAGCTGTTAAAGTATATACTTCTGCGCTGCACAGGTACTCCCTTTTTGAATATATGTTTTAGCGCAACACATGCAACGCTTTTTAAAATGTGGGTTGTTGCCCCATCCTAACAGCCTTTATATTTATACCTGAATTGTTTGAAGTTTTAATACTTTGTTTGGGAAAGGCGTTTTAAAACCTTTGTGTTTATTTAATACAGATGCAAGACCCTGCAAAAACAGCCGTTATCAGTGAACCCCCTGCGTTGGACACCACTGTAATAACTAGCAACGCCAGAGAATTGACAGCCCCGCAGCCAGGTATATATATATATTTAGAGTTTTGTACTTCTACTTAGTTTTGTACACCAAGCTCTCAGAAGTTCTGTTTTTTCTAATGGGGTTCTCATCTATGTATGCTTTTACAGCTTATGATCCCGACCTACAACAAGTTTTTGAAGATCTTATGGTGTACATCGAGGCTCAAGGAGCTCTGAACAGTGTGCAAAACACTACAGTTCCTACATGTAAATAAAAAAGGCCGCTGTTACTTAAACTGTCTAAGACGCTGGGTAGTTGGGGGTAGGCCAAAGTCCTGACCCTGAGGGTGTATAGGGGGACTCCTCAGAAAAGATGGCTAATGTTGGGTAATATTTTTTCTTCACAGGGGCCCCTACATTATGCACGGACGTCGTCGAGGTACAAGAGGCTGTGCAATGTTCAAAAGAAAGACCCTTGAAGAGGAAAGCTTTTACGTGTAAAGAGGGACCCCCGACAAAGAAAGGATCTGTGAAAAGTGCTTCTAAAGAGGGGCCGGCACCAAAGAAAGGAGCAGGGAAAACTACTTCTCTAGATGGACCGGTGTCAAAGAAAGGAGCTGCAAAAAGACCTCTATCAGGTGTGTTTCTTACAGAAGGGTGTAAGAATTACTAGAGATGTTACAGACTCTCAAGCAGAAGGGTCCAGTGGCTTTGAGCAATGCCTATATAAAAAGGTGGCTATGTAGAACTTAGGATGATGGTGATTGTACGTGTTGTTATATGCTTTCTCTAATATATATATTTTTCTGTTTATATTCTAGAAGCATCTCAGAAACATGATGCTGAAGAGAGGTATGCGCAGCCATTAAAGGACATAACAGCAACCGCCCAGAATGACAGAAACGGCGCAAAAGTCGTGAGTAGGTGTGTACGTCAAGAGAAACTCTCAACGTCCTACACAGCATCCAACATGATGAACATGCCTCTACAGCAATCTATTCTGCACAGGGGTGGGGTCATCATTGGCGGAGTGTTTACAAACACAGATAACACAGGGCAGGGTCTGTGTAAAACCGGTATATTGGGTCTGAGCCCTCTCGGGGTATCAAAAGAAAAATGTGTCTCAAGCATTGCAACCTTTAAGTAGAAACATAGGGACTCAGAGAACCTACCCTACCCTTTAAAACGTGCAAAGACCAACAAGGTATTCACAGGGCCCCAAACCGAACCCTTAAACCTCAGAAGACGGCTCAGGTGCTCCCAGAGGTCCAGGCAAGGCCCTTAAGCCCTGAGAAGAAGAAGAAACCGAGGACCCCTGAGCCCCAATCTACCCCCTTAGACTTATCTGTAAAAAGGGATGCCAAGCCCTTGACTGAGGCCTAAACACCCATGAGCCCCAAGGAGGCGGTAGTTGTACCGAAGGGTGTAGAAGAGATGTCGCAGCCACAAACCCCTAAAAAAACGCGCCTCTCAAGAAAATATCTGGAGCTGAAACCGGGGGTCCCTAAGCTACAGATAGCAGAGCCCCTCAGCAACCCTATTACAGCGCAGAATCCATCCTGTGTCCTGAAACAACTGACAGTTCCAAATAAAATAACGGTTCATGTAGAGGTAAACGCCCCTGAGCAGACCCCAAAGCCGGCTATAAGTGTTCAGGATGCTCCTAGGGTCTAAAAATGCTATAATACCCAGCCCCTAGAAGGGTCTTATATCATGAATAGCGACATTCTCAAGGAGCTGGGGGGCATGGTAGATAGTTTAGGCACAACCCTAGAACAAGGGTCCAGTGGTGCTTCGAACACAGGGGGTTTACAGAACCCTAGAACCCTGCTTATCAGTCACCACACCATAACATAGACATTTCATCTAGGACCCCTGATTACAATGACAGCTCTTCATAATCTTCATACCCTTTGTCCCCTAGTACCCCACTGGAAGCACACGATCTGACCAGCCCCGCGTCCAGCCCTGCATCCAGCCCCGCGCCCAGCTTAAGCCCCACATCGCCCCCGCAATATGTGGGTATAACAATACCCCCGTGGCCCAGTGGGTACAGCCGCTTTTTCCATAAAAAGTTTGCAATGATCCGCTCTTGTCCGCACCAGGGCGTTCGCAGGGGGTCCCTATTTCTAGAACACTACCAGAACGGATGTATGACATTACAACGCATGCTTTTACATCGCATGCGTTTACAATGCGGTTTTTACAACGCATACCATTACAACGCATAGTGCTTTGGGGCGCTGGATAGTGAATAGTTTAATTTACTATTCCAACTCCAGTCCCCGTGGATAGTAGGGAAGGTGTTGGACAGTAAATTAAACATATTCCCTATCCTAGAGCCCCCCTCAGCGCAATGCGTTGTAATGGTTTGCTTTGTAAATACCGCGTTGTGAAGGCACTGCGTGGTAAAAGTTGCATTGTAAGTGATGTTTCCCTACCAGAACAGGTGTTAAAGAAAGGGACTAAGGCTGTTAGAAGGAAACAGGGTCCTGAGGAGGCATTACAGAGTGGGGCTAAGGCTGTTAGAGGGAAAGAGGGTCCTGGGGCAGCGTTACATAATGGGGTTAAGGTTGTTTGCAGGAAAGAGGGTGCTGAGGAGGCGTTACAGAATGGGGCTAAGGTTGTTAGCGGGAAAGAGGGTCCTGAGGAGTTACAACCTTTGAGGCCCATCAGAAGTTCGTGCAAAGGGTTGGGATGTGTAAAAAAGTGATCATCGAGGCATGTCAGGCGGCTGTGGCAGACAGATATGGTATACGGTCGTGACTACGGCAGCACCAACCTCTAAATAGGATCACGGCCGATGGTGTTCACAAGAGGCCCCCAAAGTCACAATATAGCCGTAAGGTCCAGAGGTTACTGATAAAGTCTGCATGCTTCTTACAACTGCTCAAGCATCATCCAGCTGTTTCCCCACAACCCCTCAAACAAGACAACCCTGTTGCCCTAGAACCCCTCAAACAAGACACCCCTGTTTCCCTAGACCCCTTCAAGCAAGGTGCCATAGCTTCAAGACCAACGCCTGAAACATATAAACCATCACTACACCCCTGACAATACATAGGGGCAGGAGCTAACATACCGAGGGTCGGCCATTTGAAGGGGGTAGGGGGTCATTCTTTGAAACTCCAAACCCCTGAACATTCAGAAGGACCTATGGGTTCTCTGTAGCGGCGGCCTCCATGAACTAGACGTATACCGACACAAACCCCCCAGCTCAGATAGGCTGGGGCTTGGTGCCTAGAAAAGCCTGGGCTCGTGGAAAAAAACAAAAGTGGGTAATAGTGCAAAACAACGCCGGCTTTTAATACGCAAGGTGAAGAAGGCCAGAATATGCTCCACCCGAAGGTCTACAAGAGCCCCAGAGACAGTTCCCGATCAGAACCCTCAAAATGACACCCCACAGAATACCGCAGCAAGTCACACTCCTGATGATGAGGGTCCAGAGCCCTTGTTTTTAGAGAGTGTTAGAAGTTACAGTCGCAATGTAGAGAGGTTTAGGGCCGTAGAACACTATGAGGAGTTTAGATTTGTTAACCTACACCATATAACATCATCCGATCATGGGGTTCGAGCTATACATCAGGCTGTGCAGGAGCTCATAGAAAGGTTGTTACACGCTGTGGGTCCTAATGACTTTTTCCAACTCCGCTTCCGGGGGCAGGGTTTTGACAGTCCATTGTTCACCAGGCGGAATGCCCGTGATGTGTTTGACGTTGTGCAATTTTTTAGAAAACCTCTCAAGGCTTTTACAGAGTAAGGCTGAACGAGTTGCCTATGGTACCTTTAGATTCGTAGCCCTCATTGTAAGGGGGCGTGAGGGGGGTTTTTCCAGACCTTTAAAGAGCATACTATACAGTCAGATAATTGGTAAGAAACAACGGTGGCTGCTCAACTTTAACCATTTCCATGCTCATGACGAGCTCAGCTCGTCATGACCACACCCGTTTTAATTGTGGTCCAGCACAGGAGGGAAATCCTACACCCAGTGTAGGAAGGTGGCTACCTGACTATGGTTACCCCAGATTTTTTGCCTTGTGTTTAGCTGGTTTTCGACTTAGTTGGCCTGGTTCCCTGCTAATCAGGGCCCCAGGCTATCTGCTCTCTCTGTAAAATGGATTCCATGTACCCTAGGTGCATAACTAGATTGGCGTGGGTCACCTTATCAGCCCCTGTACAGAGCACTATAGGTGCCCAGGGCATAGGTGCCACCAAGGCCTACCAGGGGCTGAAGCATAGCTTTTGCCACCCCTGGCTGGTTCTTAAATTGACACAACTGGCTGATCACTCAGCTGGGGCAAGTGGGTGTAATCACCCCTTGCTTAGATATAGTATACCTGTATCTAAACCTATATCTGGACACATATATAGCCTGTAAGCCACTCCTATGGAAGGCCTCATCAATCCTGGAGGCAGAGTGCGTGGTTTAATGTGAGATGGTGCTCTGGCATGAGCTGAGCCTGTCTGCAGCTGTCGGGACCAATTCCCTTAGCTGTTCCGGGATAATGCCAAACCATATACTATTAAGTGCATTATAATCCTCGCGGTTATATGTCAACTTTGGTTTGGCTTTATCAAAACATGTCGTGTAAGGTGTCATACGATTGGGAATACTACCCCCTTGCCAGTCCTGGCGACGGGGGTAGCATTCCACCCCTCTAGAGGGGACGACATGTTACTTTTGCTAAAACGCGGTTGATTTTTAAAAGAGCCTCAGATCCACAAAATGGATGCTTCTGCCACAGACACATGTCTGACCTCCTGCTGCTGACCGAAACTCAGCAGAGGAGGCCTGGACAAAGGGATTTCCTGTCACAGGGAGGTGTGACACCACCCCAGACAGGAGATAGTGGATTGTAGCAGGGAGGTTTGAATGAAACCAGACAGTGCCTGGGGAGCACAAGGCTTCCCCTTGCATAATCCGGTCAAACCGGTTCTGGGGCAGCCCAGCCCCAGCTCCAGTGAGACCTGGACAAAGGAAAGGGGGTGTAACCACCCCCCTTCCTGGTCCCACCCATAGGGGAGGGACCTAGCAGGAGATCCACCCCTCAGATTCGAATAAGAGGGGGAGCAGTCCCAATGCAACTCAGATCATCCTGAAATCAACTTTAAACTAAGAAGACGACTGGACTTCGACTTTCTGATGATAGAAGACTGAAGAGCATCTCCCTTGTGGCCTAGGAGGGGCCACCCTGTGAACACAGGCACCACCCAGCACCTCGACGTCTGCTTTGCCGCCGCCTCCCGCCGGAGCCCGAGTGCAGAGCCTAACAAGACCCAGCTTCCCAGACTTCTCCTAGCCCGATCCACAGTCCCTGCAAAGAAGGGACCCGTGGAGGCACCGAGAGACGTGGGAGCGGCCATCTTGAAAGACCCCCGAGACGCTGACTGCGCAGCACCCGAGGCACCCTCGACTCTGTGCTTTGGGGTTTAAGAAGCCCCAGAACCGAGCAACATTTGCACCAAAGATCAGCCCTCCAGCATCTCCACGATCTGCGTGGGGCCCTTTTGTTTTGTGCCACTCGACTCGCCATCCCGGCCGCTTGTCACGTGGTCAGCGGCCATCTTGGCAACGAAACCTACGATTTACACTGTGGTTCTGGTTGCTCCATACCTGCCCTCGCTCCTGTAGAAAGGAGTACCCGCTCTGACCTTGCTGGTCCGAGTAATAAGCCTTTTTCATTTTCCCCGTGGCTTGCATTAGCCAAGGCTTGTTTGCTTCAATCGAGTTGCCGACACCGCCATCAGCTAGAGCCTTCGAGGGACAGCTCGTGATCGACTCCTGGACGTCCTTGACCTCTTCGTGTCCACGTGGCTGCAGAGAGAAGCAACCCCTGATCACCTGTTTGCACCCGACTTTGCCTGGTTCCAATCTGGTTCCACGGTGGTCACTGGTCAGTGACTTTGAACATTGTCCCTTCTGCTTTCAGGTCTTCACCACTTCAGATCCACCCTTGGATCGCACCGGACACTTCTGCTTCACATCGCCTGCAGCTGCAACAGCTTCAAGCACCAAGAACCTGCGTGACAGAACCCGACGCCACTTCGACCCTGTGCACCCACGGCCTGTGGGTGAGGTAACATTGCAACGCCGGTGTTCCCACACTGGTACACACCTCTAGGGTCTGTGTCTAAAGTTTTGTGTTCCTAGGTTCAGCGGAAGTATCTTTTAATTCACTTTAACTGACTTTTACGCACCATTGACAGTGCATTGGTGCGCGCCGCACTTTCCGTGCTGCACCCGTCTCCTGTGGGCTACTCCCGACTTCATCATTGCTAGTCCTGACTGCTCCCAGCGAATCTCTAGGCCCTAGGCCTAACCATTGTTCGATAAGTGTTCCTTATACCACTTTTTTAATATATGGTCTGAGTGGCCACCCGCCCTCATCCATAATTGTGCAACTTTATATGTGTAACAGTGCTTTTGATTTAACGCTTGTGCCCCTTTCCTCATAAAGAGTACTGGGGAGTAATTTAGAAATAAATACATATATTTTTATAATATATACTTGTGTGGTGTCCTTTCATTTGATTACAGGATTGTATGTGGTAAAACAGCTCGCTTAACACGACCTCTTAAGTTAAGCCTTTAAGGCTGCTTAGTCCATGCTACCACTAGGATAGCTTGTCTACAAGGTTGACTTACAACCTGACATCTTTGGGGTTTGTTTGGACTGATACCCAGTGGTTCCAGAATTGGAAACACTACATATCAGGCCAACTTCTCACATTGGTGTGCAGCGGTGCGGATTTGAGCTTGCTGTTTGTTTTACCATTGCAATCTTTATCAAATTGAAAGATCACATCAAGTACCTTAGGTACATATAAATCAAAAGCTTAGCATATTAAGTTCTACTGAACTTAGTAGTTGTAGATTAAAGGGATTAGCACACCCTGACTACAACTCACTAGCAAGGTACAGTAGGAAACCACTTAGTGTAGGTAAGTGCACCACTTACACCTCACTAGCAGTCATGTCTGATACAGAAAGAGCCTCAGGCTCTGCTCCTGTAATAGTTGATCCTATAGGGACAACATCCAGATATGACAACCTTAGCCACAAAGACCTGAGTGCCTTGTGCACAGCCAGGGGGCTAAAAAAGGGCAGAGGCCCTACCATTCCTTCCCTAGTAGCTCTCCTAGAAAAGGATGACCTAGATAAGGTGAGTCAGACTCCCTTAGAAACAGAGGAAGGGATAAACTCCCCTGAGAATGAGGATCTTCAAGATGATGTAGTGGAGGAGGAAGAAGAAGAGGAAGGCTCTGATGTAGAAGAGCCTGAAGATCAGGATCAGGTGGGAAACCAGGTACAGGTTGCCAGGCTTAACCAGGCCAACTTGGACCTACATGGGAATGGAGAGGGCCAGCACCACTCCAGATCTCATAACCAAATTCTCCCAGGTAATAGGAGGGTGAGATCTCTATCAAGGGATTCTCATCTTTCTAGTGCCTCAAGAGAATCTCAAAGAGGAATGACTTCCTCCCAGAGAAAAGAGCATAGGGCCAGGATGAGGGCTGTCCAACTCCAAATAGAAAGGGAAGAGGTAGCCTTGGCTCAAGCTAAACTTGCTTTAGCAAGAGAAAGAAAATTGTGTGGCTTAGATGCCACTGGTGGCAGCAAAGTTCCTAAAGAGAAACCCAGGTCCTATGATAGTAGAAACCTGACAAAGATTGTGCCCCCCTATCAGGAAGGGGATGACATCCACAAATGGATGACTGCTCTGGAGAGAGCCTGCATGGTACAGCAGGTTCCTGAGGAACAGTGGGCAGCAATCTTATGGTACTCCTTTTCAGAGAAAGGGAGGGATAGGCTCCTCACTGTCAGACATGAGGATGCCAGCAATTACAAAGTCCTGAAGAGTGTTCTGATAGATGGGTTTGGCTTAACCACTGAACAGTACAGGTTAAAGTTCAGAGATACCCAGAAGACACAGACTCAGGACTGGACTGATTTTGTTGATTGTGCAACTAAGGCTCTGGAGGGTTGGCTAAATGGCAGCAAAGTACATGACTTCACAGGATTGTATAATTTGATTATGAGGGAGCAGATCCTAAGTAATTGTCAGAACCAGCTCTTACACCAGCACCTGGTGGACTCAGATTTGACCTCTCCCCAAGAATTGGGAAAGAGGGCAGATAAGTGGGTCAGAACCAGGATTAGGCCTAAGAATCAGGACATTAACCAGAAGAAGGAGTCTACCAAGCCTCAAGATAAGGGTGGGGATAAAAGTAAAGAAAAGACTTCCCCAGGGCCCCAAAACTCCAAGAAGGGGGGTGGGTCCCAAGACACTTCATCAACTGAGAAAAAGCCTTATTGTCATGCCTGTAAACAGGTTGGGCATTACAAAACAGACAGCTGTTGTCCCAAGAATGGCAATAAAGAAAACATACCTCCAAAGCCAGCTCCAACACCTCCTGTTACTGTCAGCAGTAATCCCCCAGGAAGTGGGAGCACACCCAGGAATCTGGGTGGGTTTACTTTTGGAGCCCAAGGGGACCCTGGCCTATCCAGGTCCCCATCCCCAAATGATCTTGTCTATGAGACTGGCATGGGGTTTGCCAACTTCTCTGTTTGCCCAAGTACCTTGAGCAGATATAAACAAGAACCCATCATCAATGGTTTGAAAGTTGAAGCTTTTAGAGACACAGGGGCTAGCATCACCATGGTGGCTGACTGTATAGTCCCCTCTAAGCAACTTTTACCAGGTGCCACATACCAGGTAACAAACATTGATGGCATCCAAACAAATCATCCCATGGCAGTAGTAAGTCTCAGCTGGGGAGGTGTCATTGGCCCAAAGAGAGTGGCAGTGTCACCAAACTTGCCTGTAGACTGTCTACTGGGTAATGATTTGGAAATCTCAGCCTGGGCTGAGGTTGAACAGGAAATCCATTCTAGAATGGTAAATTCCAATGGAAAGGTTAGTGGGGCTGTACTGGCTATAGCCCCAATTCAAGATGTCCTTCCTGAAAGGGTTGGTAGGGCTGAGCAACTCTCTGCCCCATCTTTACCAGAAGCTCTTCCAAAACAGAATAGCAAAGCTGTTATGATAACAGCAGAAACCCAAACTGAGTCTCCTCCTGAAAAGGTTGGTGGGGCTGTGATGGCCACAGCCCAAACTCAAACAGATATGTGTGTTGTGAAGCCTGAAATGATGGATCACTCCACCCAAACTGAGAGCATGGAGGAGGAAGAGAAATCTCCCCCTCACCAGACAGTAGGACAGGATCAGCCTCCTCAGGGAACTGATCTTACCCCTGATGAAGGAACTGCCCCAGAGGTTGTTAGGCCTGGCCTGACAGAGCCTCTGATGGCAGTGGACCCTTCTCAGGTGGGATCCAGTCTGGAGCAGGTAACCTGCCCCTCTCTACCTTGCCTCAGTCAGCCCAGGGCTGCAGAGGACAAGAAGGACAGTGAGACCCAGAGGGCCCCCTGTCAAATAAAGCACCCCCATCAACAGATTAGGGGCACCAAAACTAGTAGGCCTAGTAAGGTGAAAACTTTAAAAACTCCTGAGGGAGCCCCCTTAAAAACAGTTAGGGACCTCCCACAGATGGATTCTGTTGGGCACAGCCAAACCTGGGACCCAAAGGGCCCAAACCTGAACTGTCCCTCCAGCAAGCCAAACAGAGGGACCCAGCCTCCAGCTTTAGGTAGCCAGAGGTTGACCCTGAGAGCTCAGTGCAACTCAGTTGAAGAAAGAAAGGCCCACATGGTGGAAGATAATTGGAGGAAGTTGAGCCCAAAATTAGTGGAGCCTCACTTCAATACTCCATATCCAAACCAGCCTTTAACTTTGCATAAACACACCCAAGGTAGTGATTCCCTATGGTGGAGACCCTCTAATACCCCTAGGGTGAGGGACTGCTTAGTGGACCATGAGACAGGGGGTACCCATGCTAGTGCAGGTACTTCCTTATATGGCCACTCAGGCAATATAGGCTTACCTGGCCAAGGATAGCCTTATCTCCTTTCGTTTGGGGGGGGGGTTATGTAGGAAGGTGGCTACCTGACTATGGTTACCCCAGATTTTTTGCCTTGTGTTTAGCTGGTTTTCGACTTAGTTGGCCTGGTTCCCTGCTAATCAGGGCCCCAGGCTATCTGCTCTCTCTGTAAAATGGATTCCATGTACCCTAGGTGCATAACTAGATTGGCGTGGGTCACCTTATCAGCCCCTGTACAGAGCACTATAGGTGCCCAGGGCATAGGTGCCACCAAGGCCTACCAGGGGCTGAAGCATAGCTTTTGCCACCCCTGGCTGGTTCTTAAATTGACACAACTGGCTGATCACTCAGCTGGGGCAAGTGGGTGTAATCACCCCTTGCTTAGATATAGTATACCTGTATCTAAACCTATATCTGGACACATATATAGCCTGTAAGCCACTCCTATGGAAGGCCTCATCAATCCTGGAGGCAGAGTGCGTGGTTTAATGTGAGATGGTGCTCTGGCATGAGCTGAACCTGTCTGCAGCTGTCGGGACCAATTCCCTTAGCTGTTCCGGGATAATGCCAAACCATATACTATTAAGTGCATTATAATCCTCGCGGTTATATGTCAACTTTGGTTTGGCTTTATCAAAACATGTCGTGTAAGGTGTCATACGATTGGGAATACTACCCCCTTGCCAGTCCTGGCGACGGGGGTAGCATTCCACCCCTCTAGAGGGGACGACATGTTACTTTTGCTAAAACGCGGTTGATTTTTAAAAGAGCCTCAGATCCACAAAATGGATGCTTCTGCCACAGACACATGTCTGACCTCCTGCTGCTGACCGAAACTCAGCAGAGGAGGCCTGGACAAAGGGATTTCCTGTCACAGGGAGGTGTGACACCACCCCAGACAGGAGATAGTGGATTGTAGCAGGGAGGTTTGAATGAAACCAGACAGTGCCTGGGGAGCACAAGGCTTCCCCTTGCATAATCCGGTCAAACCGGTTCTGGGGCAGCCCAGCCCCAGCTCCAGTGAGACCTGGACAAAGGAAAGGGGGTGTAACCACCCCCCTTCCTGGTCCCACCCATAGGGGAGGGACCTAGCAGGAGATCCACCCCTCAGATTCGAATAAGAGGGGGAGCAGTCCCAATGCAACTCAGATCATCCTGAAATCAACTTTAAACTAAGAAGACGACTGGACTTCGACTTTCTGATGATAGAAGACTGAAGAGCATCTCCCTTGTGGCCTAGGAGGGGCCACCCTGTGAACACAGGCACCACCCAGCACCTCGACGTCTGCTTTGCCGCCGCCTCCCGCCGGAGCCCGAGTGCAGAGCCTAACAAGACCCAGCTTCCCAGACTTCTCCCAGCCCGATCCACAGTCCCTGCAAAGAAGGGACCCGTGGAGGCACCGAGAGACGTGGGAGCGGCCATCTTGAAAGACCCCCGAGACGCTGACTGCGCAGCACCCGAGGCACCCTCGACTCTGTGCTTTGGGGTTTAAGAAGCCCCAGAACCGAGCAACATTTGCACCAAAGATCAGCCCTCCAGCATCTCCACGATCTGCGTGGGGCCCTTTTGTTTTGTGCCACTCGACTCGCCATCCCGGCCGCTTGTCACGTGGTCAGCGGCCATCTTGGCAACGAAACCTACGATTTACACTGTGGTTCTGGTTGCTCCATACCTGCCCTCGCTCCTGTAGAAAGGAGTACCCGCTCTGACCTTGCTGGTCCGAGTAATAAGCCTTTTTCATTTTCCCCGTGGCTTGCATTAGCCAAGGCTTGTTTGCTTCAATCGAGTTGCCGACACCGCCATCAGCTAGAGCCTTCGAGGGACAGCTCGTGATCGACTCCTGGACGTCCTTGACCTCTTCGTGTCCACGTGGCTGCAGAGAGAAGCAACCCCTGATCACCTGTTTGCACCCGACTTTGCCTGGTTCCAATCTGGTTCCACGGTGGTCACTGGTCAGTGACTTTGAACATTGTCCCTTCTGCTTTCAGGTCTTCACCACTTCAGATCCACCCTTGGATCGCACCGGACACTTCTGCTTCACATCGCCTGCAGCTGCAACAGCTTCAAGCACCAAGAACCTGCGTGACAGAACCCGACGCCACTTCGACCCTGTGCACCCACGGCCTGTGGGTGAGGTAACATTGCAACGCCGGTGTTCCCACACTGGTACACACCTCTAGGGTCTGTGTCTAAAGTTTTGTGTTCCTAGGTTCAGCGGAAGTATCTTTTAATTCACTTTAACTGACTTTTACGCACCATTGACAGTGCATTGGTGCGCGCCGCACTTTCCGTGCTGCACCCGTCTCCTGTGGGCTACTCCCGACTTCATCATTGCTAGTCCTGACTGCTCCCAGCGAATCTCTAGGCCCTAGGCCTAACCATTGTTCGATAAGTGTTCCTTATACCACTTTTTTAATATATGGTCTGAGTGGCCACCCGCCCTCATCCATAATTGTGCAACTTTATATGTGTAACAGTGCTTTTGATTTAACGCTTGTGCCCCTTTCCTCATAAAGAGTACTGGGGAGTAATTTAGAAATAAATACATATATTTTTATAATATATACTTGTGTGGTGTCCTTTCATTTGATTACAGGATTGTATGTGGTAAAACAGCTCGCTTAACACGACCTCTTAAGTTAAGCCTTTAAGGCTGCTTAGTCCATGCTACCACTAGGATAGCTTGTCTACAAGGTTGACTTACAACCTGACATCTTTGGGGTTTGTTTGGACTGATACCCAGTGGTTCCAGAATTGGAAACACTACATATCAGGCCAACTTCTCACACCCAGCGATATGGTTAACAATGGCACAGCCAAAACATGTCTGGCGGCCAGCTTCGTGGGGCTGTTGATGGATCGTAAGACCCCTGACGCTGTCATCATGTTTAGAGCGGCTGAAGCCCATGAGGTTCTTGAAATACATCCTGACCGCATGGTCGGCTTTGGTGATATTGGTCTTTTTGAGAACTATTTTGCAATGACGGTGAAAGTTCTTTATCACAACGACTCCTGGCAGGACTTTACAACAGGTGAACGTGTGAGAAACAAGACCGTATATGACCTTCACAACGAAAATAATTTTTACGGAATCTTGAACCTCAAAGATTTTCTGGGGTTCAAGTATGTGTGCGCCCACTGTGACCATATATACAATAATAAAACATACCACCAGTGTGAAATGCATTGTAAGATGTTTCAGAGGGACGGGTGAATAGAAGACGCTACCCTGAAGGTGAGGTGCGGCACATGTAGGATGTTTTGTCGCTCGCAAAACTGCTTGAACATACACGAGAAATCTTTTAACTGCATCCCTAAAAAGGATTGCCGCGAGTGTGGTCAGCATGTGGCAACGGATCACAAGTGCAAATGTATGATATGTCCCCGTTGTCATGTGTCTTTCACGGCCAGCACCAACCACCAGTGTTATATGGTTAGAGGTCTCCACCAGACCAAGACCGAAGACTATATAGTGTTTGATATAGAGTACACACAAGAGACGGGGGTACACCAGCCTAACTATATCCACACACACCATCTAACTTCCGACAATAGCTGGAAGTTTGAAGGGCGGACGTGTGTGGTGATTTCCTCAGCACTTTCATTCAAACCAAATTCCAAGGGTATACAATGCTCGCCCACAACTCGAAAGCCTACAACTCCTTCTTTATTCTGCAAAACATGATTCGTGAAAAGATACAGGTGGAACTCATAACCAAGGGTTCTAAACTGATGCTGATGACGGTATGCCCTTTGCAAATACGTTTCATAGACACCCTGAATTTCCTACCCATGAAATTGAGCAAGCTGCCAAAGGCCTTTGGGTTCCCAGGGTGTAAAGGTTATTTTCCACACTTTTTTAACACCTGGGCTAACCAGAATTATGTGGGGCCCATGCCGCCTCCTGACAGCTACGGCGTTAAATACATGATGCCTGATGATGAAGTGAGCTTTCTACAATGGTACTCTGAAAACCGTGAAAAGGAGTTTCACTTTCAAACAGAGTTGAAAGCTTATTGTCAGGCTGATGTAATGATCCTGAGGCAGGCTTGTAACCTCTTCAGAGATGTTGTGGTGTCTATGACTAAGGAAGTCACAGCTTTGAAATCCGAGACCCTAACTAAAAAAGTCATGGCCTGCGAAATCAAAACCCCCTGAAATGCTAAAAGCAGTCGAATACATAGACCTTTTTAAAGCGTCACTCTGGCCTCCATGTGTATGTCCATCTACGAGCACATGTTTTTGAGGCCAGAAACTATCGCTCTAGTAACGCCAGACCTCTATAACGGTAAACAGAAACGTTATTCAACCCCTATCTATCCAATGGCTCATTCACGTCTCTGAGAAGGAAGACATACAGATTCAACATGCCTTACAGGGTGGTGAATACCGCTTTGGTCCCTACTACCTGGACGGGTACTCTGTAATTAAGGGTGTGCCGACTGCCTTTGAATTCAACAGCTGTTTTTACCATGGCTGTCCCAAGTGTTACAAACCCCTCGAGTATTACCAAATGCAGAGGGACACATTTGAACACTTATACAGACGTACTCTGACAAAGATACAGTATGTTGAAAAGCAGGGCTTTGCTATGAGAGTTCTTTGGGAGCACGAGTGGCTAGACATGTTAAAAACCGACACAGGCCTCTGCTCTTTTCTTAAGACTCGGGATTTACCCACACCTCTGGAGACCCGAGATGCCTTATTTGGGGGTCGTACAAATGCCATACAACTGTACAAGGCAGCTGCTGAGGGTGAGAAAATACACTACTATGATTTCACTAGTCTCTACCCTTTTGTGAACAAAATGAAGTTGTACCCATTGGGTCACCCCACCATCATCTATAGAGATTTTAAGCCCCTATCCAAATACTTTGGGTTTGTCAAATTTGAAATATATCCTCCTAAGCAGCACTACTTTCTGGTGTTACCATGCAGAGTCGATGGTAAGCTGGTGTTCCCTCTCTGTCGAACATTTGCGATGTTTAAAGAGGTTGACATTTGCAGACACACCGAGGAACAAAGGATGCTCACAGGTACCTGGTGTAGCATCGAGGTACAAGCTGCCTTAGGGAAAGAGTACAGGCTCGGTAGAGTACACAAATCGTGGCATTTTAAGAACACTACAACACAACTCTTTGCCCCTACCTTAATTTGTTTCTCAGAGACAAACAGGAGGCCTCAGGGTCTCCAGAATGGTGTACTAGTCAGGATGCAAAACAGAAATACATCGCTGACTACTACGCTCACGAGGGTATCCATTTATGCCCCCATCTGATAGAGGTCAATCCTGCCCGCCGACAGTTAGCCAAACTCTGTCTCAACTCCTTATGGGTAAAATGTGCACAGCACACAAACCTTTCAAATACTACCTTAATAACAGATCCTGATGAACTGTTCAAGTACCTGTTTGCCCATTGCTACGAGATGTCCAGCTGTGAGTTTATCGATGACAATACCATGGCTCTGTGTTGGAAATACACCCAGGAGTACCCCACATCAAGTAACAACATAAACATATTCATAGCCTGCTTCACGACTGCCCACGCTCGTCTAGAGCTTTACAGGGTTATGGATAAGCTCCAGGATCGGTGCTTATATCATGATACAGACTCTGTTATTTTTCTGAGCAAGCCTGGTGATGAAGATCCTCCTTTAGGGAATTATCTGGGCAATCTAATCAGCAAACTAGATAAGGATGAGTATATATTAGAATATACCCCCTCCCGCCCTAAAACACACAGTTACCATACAAACAAGAACAAAATGTGTATGAAGGTCAAAGGGATAACATTAAATGTCAGCAACACCCTAAAAATCAATTTTGACAGTTTGAAGAATCTGGTGTATGAATACGCTACAGCAGACGATTCTGAGAATGCTAAAACCAGAGTCGTGAACCAGCCCTGCATAGTCAGAGCCAAAAAGAAGTGGGAAATCGCAACTCAGCCCCTACATAAAACATTGCGAGTTGTTTTTGATAAAAGGTTCCTGACGGCTGACTATAAAACCCTGCCTTATGGTTATTAGCGGTACAAAAGGGGGTAGTGATGGACGGAGCATCTGAATCAATCAAACACTCACACCCAGTCAAAAGATCTGGGTGAAATCCATCTTTAGCCCACTCTGCCACCCCAGTTCAGACATAGTTATATGCAAATCAGAAGAACGGTGATGGATTAAACCCAGATCTTTTGACTGGGTGTGAGTGTTTGATTGATTCAGATGCTCTGTCCATCACCACCCCCTTTTGTACTGCTTTTGGCCGTAATAAGTGTGACAGGGTAAGCTCAGACGTGAAACGGTGACGGGAATCACAAGAGGGAGACCGGTACCAGCTAGGTAAGCTGGCTCCCGGTTTTTGTTTTGGATGAGAACACCAGACGCTATCTGTCTTGGTCCAACCCAATACCTCTCACCTACTTTTTTCCTGTTTTCCTTTCGTTTTTGACCGTTATAGGTGTACCCGCCGGTAAATTGGTACCTACACTTGTTTCTCCTCCCAGTGACTACCTGAATACTTAATACTATCGGTAGGTCTCACTATGGCTTCCCCTTTTTCTTTTTTCTTTTTATGTGTCCTGTTAGAAACAAGACCCTGGCTGGCCAAGACTCGCGTCAAGGTCAGTCAGGGATCACCATTCCTAAGGTCAGGGCAAGGGAGTCACACACCAAGGTAACCCCCGCTCACCCTCTAGGTAACGTGGCGCGAGCAGTCAAGGCTAAACTTGGAGGCGGTATGAGTTAAGTATTTGCGCACGCACCCCAGCAACAACACCCAAGGCCCACCACAAAGAAACTCCACACAAGGTTATATGAAAAATAGCCTTTGTATTATAATAAAAAATACATTAGATAACACACTCAAAATTTACAATGTGCCAGGGGCACGGGCAGAATTTACAAGGGGAATTATGTACAGGACAGGGCCACATGGACCACTGTCAGGGGTAGGCACTTGTTAGAAAATAATACTGGTAGGTACACACTTAGGACATAAACATTGAATGATTAGCACCAAAATTGTAAATGCAACACACATCCAGTAATCACTGGAACAGTGTAAAGACCTCTTACGCAACCCTAAAACACTGTAGGAAATCACGCTGGTAACTAGGACCTTATCATCAGGACCTAAGGAAGGAATACCAACACCTAAGCAATTCACTCTTAGCAAAGGGAAGGAAACCTAAACATAAAATGGGACATCAACAATCCTTGATGCAGGAAACACCTAACAAAGGGGATAAACATAAAGTGGGACGTCAACAATCCTCTATGCAGGGCACACCTAACAAATGGGATAAACATAAAGTGGGACGTCAACAATTGCACATGAGATATTAAAACACAGGTGCAGATTAGAACATTATGCGCAAGAATCACATATAAAGAAATCACAATGCGCGGGGTGCACATAGCACAACACTCAAAAATGTCCCTCAGGCCAACTGGCCTCGAAAGGGGCGGAATGCCCTGAGTCTCAGTGTCAGGGGGTCGGTGCAGGCAGCACAAACACAAAGCCTAAACTTGGCAACTGTCCACTAAGTGCTGGACAGTTGTATTTCTGCGCTGAGCAAACGTTGGAGCCAGGAGGGCTCAAGAACAAAAGTGGGCAAGGAGCCTCTCAAGGGCTCGTAAAACAATGCGCACTCAAGAGCTCAGCGCTCTAAAGTAATGAGGGGCTGTGAGCCTCGTGGGCTCTTCACAACAAATGCCCCCTCGAGCCTCGCAGGCTCGCCAACAAATCGCCGTCGTTGGAGCCTCGCTGGCTCAACACACACAACTTGCCCCCAGGAGCCTCGGGGCTCTAATCTTACTGGCAGGCTTCGTTGGAGTCCCTCACGGGGGACTGAGGATCAAGTAATGCCCGGCGAGCCTCTCGGGCTCGAAGAAATACCCCCTAGGAGCCTCGGGGCTCCACACACCAAGAAGGCAGGTGTCGTTGGAGCGGCCCTCTGCCAACTGGGGCCGCTCGGAAAACAAAGAGGAACGCCCCCGCACTCACCGGGTGTCTCGCTGGGTCCTCCTGGCACTCGGGGAGCCAGGTGGGCGTCGGCACTTCTTCTTGGGGCGGCGGGGCTCTCCTCCTGACCACGGAGTCCGGCCTGCACCCTCCGTCGCTCATCTCCTCGCTGCTCGGCTGCGGGGCGGGACTTCCGGTCGGCCTCGAGGGGGCCGCGCAGCGATTGGCCCGTCGGCCAAATACTTCCGGGTCGCCGCGGGCAGCGCGGCGGCTCGTACCAGGCAGGCAGGCGGGCTCTCAGTACCCGTGGAGTGGGCTCCCTCGTGGTAATTACAAACCCAAGAACGGGGCAATGCCTGGTGGGCTCTGGCTTTTGAATAAAAGTATAAAGCGAGGTGGGCACTCGCTATGCGCCGCAAATCGGCAATCCAAGTGGGCAATCGCCGGGTGGACACCGGCTAGCATCAAAATAAAGCGCCTGGAGCGCTAGAAGGCAAAGCAAATCGCTATTGAGCGCTGGGGCACAAGGAAAGCGCTCCTAGCGCTATAAATCAAATCAAAGCGCTTCCAGGCACAGCAAAAGCTCCAGCAGGGTCTGGAGGCAGGCAGAGGGGCAAGGCAGGGCCAGAGCCAGCACACTGGGTCTCCAGGCAGGGAGACAGCCAAGTGGCGGTCCTCTTGGCCCCAGAAGCAGCAACAGCCCCCTCTGGCAAAGATCCACAAGCAGAACCAAGGACAAATTGTGTGGGGACACAGCCCCTTCTTTTACAGCAAAATCCCTTTGTCTCAGGGTGCAGCGTGGGGGGAAAACCAGTTGCAGCTGGTTTTGAAGTACTCTGTTTACCTCAACCACCCTCTCTATTAACTGGCAGGGCTAGGGACATCAGTCGCACTACAGGGGGTGGAGCCAGCATTGTCTGGGGAAAGTTCAGGCCCATCAGGGACCAGGGGCACTCCTCCCAAGCCATCAACATGCTAATCTCGCACTCACCACCGGGCAGACCCATCCAGCCTTCCTGGAGCCAGGCTCACCAGCCAGCTCCAGCCAATCACACTGCAGGCATATTTTACATTAATATGCCAGGTCCTAGAAATGGCATTTCTACACATGACACACACATACCACATACACCATTGCGAAGCATTCATTCCCACGAACTTGCACATACCAAATTCGAGCGTGCACTCCCCACGCATCAGGAACTTCTAGGGACACAGGCATTCCCCATGCATCCCTATGGGAGAGCAGGCCAGCCTAACTACATGAACGCACTTTACTCTGGAACACAGAGAAAAAGTGCGCACAGACCAGAAAATCATCCACACAGATCACAGATCTAAAGCAAAAAGATTAGGGGTGAACCTGCCTTAACCCCTTGCATGCTGATGACGAACCCCAGCCGTCATGCTCTACGGTGCTCGTGTGCTGATGACGGCTGGGGTTCGTCATGGCCCGCCCCTGTTCATTTGTTTACAGCACAGGGGTGGAAACGGGCCAGCAGTGAAGGGGTTAAGGGTCAAGTCCAACACAACCCCCTTCCAGCCAAAACGCAGGGCAGAACAATCACCACCGTGATGGACTTCCCTGCTTGGGGCGATAAAACACGGACGCGGGCCCGCAACTGCAGGGACACCCTCCTGTTTTACGCCACCGTGAACTCCTGGGGTTCTTTCTTAAACTATGGTAGGGACTCACTGGATTACCCCACTGGTACTCTCCAGCTGCCCTCGGCCAGGACCAGGCCCTAGGCCACCCAGGTGCCACTGGATCCTGCCTACTCACAAAGTGGGGGGTAACCCCTGGCACATAACAGCCATTTACCACTCTTCCTGTCTGCAAGACAGGGCTAGACTGCCACTGGTTCTCCAGCCTAGGGTCTACAACCTTAGGTGGACCTGGAGTCCCAGTGAAGGCTCTCCTCCCCTTACCTCTTCTCCTAGGGTTCCTCCGCCTCCTGCGAGGGGTACCCTCTAAACACCATTCTCCCAACCTAGGGTTTAACCCCTCAGGTGGTACCGGGGTCAGAGGTGGGCTTTCCCACCCTCTGCACCCCCTTCCAGAGTCCTGCTCCCTCCCAACCGGGGCGTTACCTCTGGAGAAAGAACCAGTTAGGACACTGATTACAGTGCTCCCACCCTTCAGGTCAGGCAAACCCTGAACCTGGACCTCCAACCTCCGGTCTAGAACCTTTGGTGGAATCACTGCCTGGCACTCCAGGACTTCTGGGGACTCACATCCTATCCCCCAATCACTCCTCTCACTGGGCTTCTGTACTCTCCCTCCTGGAGCAGTACTGCCAGACTCCACAACTATAGAAGCTCCGCTCACAGATGCTCCAGGTCCTCCACACACTAGGAGATCTCCCTCAAGTGGACTAACAGGTAAGCATAGGTCCCCATCCTGGTGTTCCCTAAAGAAACCATCCAGGCTCTGAGGCAGGGCTTCGGGCATCTGGGGACTCTCGGTCTCACACTCACTTCCGCTCCACTGAGACAGACAGCAAGCCCCTACACCCTCCTCACTATACTGAGACCTAGCTGGGCTACTCTCACCCTCCTCCACCACGCTGGGTTGGAGAAAACCTGATCCACTATTACTGGAATCACTCGCTAGCGGCGCCAAGGAACCTTTTGCACTCTCCCAGCGCTCTGCTTCATCTGCAAGGTCCCAAGGACAAAAACACTTCAACTTCAGCAGGTGCTGACGCAACTCTGGACAAACAACACTGAGCAACTGCTCTTTGAGGAACATTTTCACCACACCGTCCAGCTCATTGTCCGAGTTAGCCCTCAGCCAATCACACATTGCATCAGAACAGTCATCCACAAAATACCCCCATTTCTGGTGAGACGGTTTTCTAAGGTTCCTAAACCTCAACCTATTCTCCTCCTCTGGGGAAACAGGAACCATACTCGGCGAACTGGGAGTGGGACTGTCAACACCAACACTTAAAAAGCTGCCACCACTGGACTCCACCCTCCCTGGGGAATCCAGACAATTACAAATGCACTCAGGGGGTAACCTATTCTCTTGGGCTACCTTCTCCCTGAACAAGGCCCTCTCAGCCTCTAGCTTGGCAAGCTCCAACCTGAGCTTTTCCATCGCAAGCTGATGCTCCCTCTCTTCCTTCCTATCCAACCACTCCTCTGGGGACAGGGAAAGGGATGGGGCGCTGGTACTGACACTGGACCCAGCAAGGGACTTCCTATCTATGGGGTCCTCACTCTCTGCTGACATCCATCCACTGTCATCACCATCCAACTCACATTCATCAACAGAATCTTCAGGGCTCCCCACAGACTCACCACCCTCATGGCGTGCGGCCCGGGCCCTATCTCTCTCACTGTGCTCGAGATCCCACTGATCCTTTGGCGACAGGATCAGGCTGTCCCTAAGCTGGGACTGAGTAACCAACTCACTCACCTCTATGCCTCCCTTTTTTGCAGAATCTGACCAGCTCTAATCTACTGTACCTAAACAGACTACAGAGATCAAAAACTGGCTCCATTTTGGCGGACGTCCTCAAGAAAAGTTTGACACATGGAACCTGGGGGTCTGAGCTAAACAGGAGAATACAATCAACACAATTCAGCAAGATTCCTATCAGAGAACTTGCACTCCTCTGTCCAGCGTAACACACACTCATTCACACACAACCCTCCCCTCGGACTGGTAAGGCAGTTTCTACCACCCCTGATTTTCTCAACCTGACCACTAGCGACACAGGTACCAAACTCTGGGAGCAGGGCGGGGAACAAGGTACTGGACAAAATACAAAGTGACACCTTTCAGGAGAAGCAAAACTGAACTTCCCTAAAAAACAATAATCCCCAAAATGCGGTTATCTAAAATGTAGAGCTTTGAAGTGTGGCCTGTCGCCACTGTGGTACAGCGCAAACACAAATCCTTATCCTCACCGCTTGCCGCCAATGTTAGAAACGGGACCCTGGCTGGCCAAGACACGCGTCAAGGTCAGTCAGGGATCACCATTCCTAAGGTCAGGGCAAGGGAGTCACAAACCAAGGTAACCCCCGCTCACCCTCTAGGTAAAGTGGCGCGAGCAGTCACGGCTAAACTTGGAGGCGGTATGAGTTAAGTATTTGCGCACGCACCCCAGCAACAACACCCAAGGCCCACCACAAAGAAACTCCACACAAGGTTATATGAAAAATAGCCTTTGTATTATAATAAAAAACACATTAGATAACACACGCAAACTTTACAATGTGCCAGGGGCACGGGCAGAATTTACAAGGGGAATTATGTACAGGACAGGGCCACATGGACCACTGTCAGGGGTAGGCACTTGTTAGAAAATAATACTGGTAGGTACACACTTAGGACATAAACATTGAATGATTAGCACCATAATTGTAAATGCAACACACATCCAGTAATCACTGGAACAGAATAAAGACCTCTTACGCAACCCTAAAACACTGTAGGAAATCACGCAGGTAACTAGGACCTTATAATCAGGACTTAAGGAAGGAATACCAACACCTAAGCAATTCACTCTTAGCAAAGGGAAGGAAACCTAAAAATAAAATGGGACATCAACAATCCTCGATGCAGGGCACACCTAACAAAGGGGATAAACATAAAGTGGGACGTCAACAATCCTCTATGCAGGGCACACCTAACAAAGGGGATAAACATAAAGTGGGACGACAACAATTGCACATGAGATATTAAAACACAGGTGCAGATTAGAATATTTTGCGCAAGAATCACATATAAAGAAATCACAATGCGCGGGGTGCACATAGCACAACACTCAAAAAGGTCCCTCAGGCCAACTGGCCTCGAAAGGGGCGGAATGCCCTGAGTCTCAGTGTCAGGGGGTCGGTGCAGGCAGCACAAACACAAAGCCTAAACGTGGCAACTGTCCACTAAGTGCTGGATAGTTGTATTTCTGAGCTGAGCAAACGTTGGAGCCAGGAGGGCTCAAGAACAAAAGTGGGCAAGGAGCCTCTCAAGGGCTCGTAAAACAATGTGCACTCAAGAGCTCAGCGCTCTAAAGTAATGAGGGCCTGTGAGCCTTGTGGGCTCTTCACAACAAATGCCCCCTCGAGCCTCGCAGGCTCGCCAACAAATCGCCGTCGTTGGAGCCTCGCTGGCTCAACACACACAACTTGCCCCCAGAAGCCTCGGGGCTCCAATCTTACTGGCAGGCTTCATTGGAGTCCCTCACGGGGGACTAAGGCTCAAGTAATGCCCTGCGAGCCTCTCGGGCTCGAAGAAATACCCCCTAGGAGCCTCGGGTCTCCACACACCAAGAATGCAGGCGTCGTTGGAGCGGCCCTCTGCCAACTGGGGCCGCTCGGAAAACAAAGAGGAACGCCCCCGCACTCACTGGGTGTCTCGTTGGGTCCTCCTGGCACTCGGGGAGCCAGGCGGGCGTCGGCACTTCTTGGTGCGGCGGGGCTCTCCTCCTGACCACGGAGCCCTGCCTGCACCCTCCGTCGCTCCTCTCCGCGCTGCTTGGCTGCGGGGCGGGATTTCCGGTTGGCCTCAAGGGGTCCGCGCAGCGATTGGCCGGTCGGCCAAATACTTCCGAGTCGCAACGGGCAGCGCGGTGGCTCGTACCAGGCGGGCAGGCGGGCTCTCAGTACCCAAGGAGTGGGCTCCCTCGTGGTAATTACAAACCCAAGAACGGGGCAATGCCGGGTGGGCTCTGGCTTTTGAATAAAAGTATAAAGCGAGGTGGGCACTCGCTATGCGCCGCAAATCGGCAAGCCAAGCGGGCAAACGCCGGGTGGGCACCGGCTAGCATCAAAATAAAGCGCCTGGAGCGCTAGAAGGCAAAGCAAAGCGCTATTGAGCGCTGGGGCACAAGGAAAGCGCTCCTAGCGCTATAAATCAAATCAAAGCACTTCCAGGAAGCAGGGTCTGGAGGCAGGCAGAGGGGCAAGGCAGGGCCAGAGCCAGCACACTGGGTCTCCAGGCAGGGAGACAGCCAAGTGGCGGTCCTTTTGGCCCCAGAAGCAGCAACAGCCCCCTCTGGCAAAGATCCACAAGCGGAATTAAGGACAACTTGTATGGGGACACAGCCCCTTCTTATACAGCAAAATCCCTTTGTCTCAGGGTGCAGGGTGGGTGGAAAACCAGTCGCAGCTGGTTTTGAAGTACTCTGTTTACCTCAACCACCATCTCTATTCACTGCCAGGGCTAGGGACATCAGTCGCACTACAGGGGGTGGAGCCAGCATTGTCTGGGGAAAGTCCAGGCCCATCAGGGACCAGGGGCACTCCTCCCAAGCCATTAACATGCTAATCTCGCACTCACCACCGGGCAGACCCATCCAGCCTTCCTGGAGCCAGGCTCACCAGCCAGCTCCAGACAATCACACTGCAGGCATATTTTACATTAATATGCCAACTCCTAGAAATGGCATTTCTACACATGACACACACATACCACATACACCATTGTGAAGCATTCATTCCCACAAACTTGCACATACCAAATTCGAGCGTGCACTCCCCACACATCAGGAACTTCTAGGGACACAGACATTCCCCATGCATCCCTATGGGAGAGCAGGCCAGCCTAACTACATGCACGCACTTTACTCTGGGACACAGAGAAAAAGTGCGCACAGACCAGAAAATCATTCACACAGATCACAGATCTAAATCAAAAAGATTAGGGGTGAACCTGCCTTAAGGGCCAAGTCCAACAGTCCCTAACAGGAAATAATATTAACTAAAAATACGTTGTCCATATCGATATACTCCTTATAGATTCAACAAAATCACGCAAACTTCGGACTCATACTCCTTGGAATTCCGAATACAGGATTCCATGAAATGCCCCTAACGGGTGCTCTCATTTTTTGCATTTTCGCCTATCACTTGTGTGGGTAAGTTCTCTTATCTTCACGATAACATTTTTAAACGAATCCTCAATGTAATAATGTTTCTAAGGGTCTACCCAAATATAGCAATAAACCTTTCTTTTTCATTTAAAATCTCCAGAGCATGTGTTTTGTATACCCTGAATTTCCTTTCAATTTCTAAATTTCAATTAAAAAATTGGCAAGACTTTTTCCCTTCCCCCTTGTCCTCCTTTTTTTTGTTTTGTTGGAAGTAATCGACTTCCCCTTGTAGACTGAGTAACAGAGTCTACTTACTGACCGGCACTCTTCTTTCCATTTATTCGGCACAGTATGAACGGAGTGATACTCTTCCGTGTTAATTACCTCTAACCTTTACATCTGCCCACAATATTTATCAACTCCAGAAACGAACCAGGCTAATAACGTTTATAATAAATAGTGCACTGTATGTTTGACTACACCCAAAGCAATAGAAAAGAAACAGTTTAAAACATGTGCACTTTGTCATACGTTTACAGGATTGTAATTACAATTGTTATATTTCTTCAATTATCTGTATATACATTGCACCAGTCACTTAGGATACCGCCCTTTTTAGACACACAACACTTTCTTCACTGTGTCACTTCACTTTACTTCCGGTCAGTGTCCACCTCTGTAAGCTTTTTATCCAACCCCATAAAACCCCCCTTTTTTAAACGCACTAATGTCACTCAGTTAGTGATCTCGAGTCACTTTTGCCACTGAGTCACTTAATGGCATGCCTTATGTCACCCTGGTTCTCACAACCAAGTCACTATCACAATATGTTCATAAATAGAACATGTTCGCAAATGTACTTTCTGTGTTTCTATTCAGCCCTGAAGATTCGCAGTCGATGAAACACGTGTTGGCCTATGCAAAGGAACATTAAACAGAAATACTACACCAAGAAAAGAACGTTTCTGATTTGATATATGTGAACTTATGCTTATTCTTTCTCGGAGCCTAACATTTCATATTGGTGTGCTCAATTACTTTTACTACTTCCACTGTTACCAATATTACCAAGAATTATCTGTAATTGTATAGTGCAGGGGCTTTGCTGTTTGTTGTTATTGTGTGGATCCTTTTGGGTCCATCTTAGAGCGGTTGTGAGGGTTACCATTCGCCTCATTGCCTATACTGACCACTTACTATCACAGTCACCTTGCGGTCACCCAGGTTGTGCGCCTAGAAATTCTGGAACACCTAAAAACCTCCTAGTTGTATGTTATAAATATACCAACAGTTGCCTAAAGCAAACACACGGTGGCTTGGAGCAGAGCGGCTATCTACTTGTCCGAGAGCCCAGCTGATGCGAGAGCCCACGGAAGCCGCCCCTCCCGTTTGAGGCACTGAGAGAGACGCTGTAGGAGAGTAGGGTCTGCTATACTATGGTCACCCAATTTTTTGCATTTTGCTTCACTGGTTTTTGACTTACTGAGGCTGTGGGCCTGCTTATCAGACCCCCAGCCTCCTGTTCTCTCTCTAAATTCATAATACATGTGCTATAGGTACATACCACAATTGGAAATGGACTCCTTATCAGCCCCTGTACCATGCACTATAGGTGCTCAGGGCATAGGTGCCACCAAGGCCTACCAGGGGCTGCAGCATATCTTTTGCCAACCCTGGCCGGTTATTAAATTGACGCAACTGGCTGATCACTCAGCTGGGGCAAGTTGGTGTAATCACCCCTTGCTTAGATATAGTATACCTATATCTAAACTTATATCTGGACACATATAAACCTGTGAGCCACTCCAATGGAAGGACTTATCAATCCTGGAGGCAGAGTGCGTGGTGTAATGTGAGATGGAGCTCTGGCATGAGCTGAGCCTATCTGTAGCTGTCGGGAACAACTCTCTAAGCTGATCCGGGATAATGCCATACCATATACTATTAAGTGCCTTATAATCCTCGTGGTTATATAGCAACTTTGGTTTGGCTTTATCAAAACATGTCGTGTTAGGTGTCATACGAATTGGAATACTACCCCCTTGCCAGTTCTGGCAACGGGGGTAGCATTCCACCCCTCTAGAGGGAGATGACATGTTACTTTACTTAAACGCGGTTGCTTTTAAAAGAGCCTCAGATCCACAAAATGGATGCCTTTGCCACAGACACGGGTCTGGCCACCTGCTGCTGACCGAAACTCAGCAGATGGTGGCCTGGACAAAGGGTTTCTTGTCGCAGGGCGGTGTCACACCACCCCAGACAGGAGATAGTGGATTGTAGCAGGGAGGTATCAAAGAAACCAGATAATGCCTGGGGAGCACAAGGCTGCCCCTTGCATAATCCCGCCAAACCGGTTCTGGGGCACAGCAGCCCCTGTCCCAGCGCGGCCAGGATCAAAGGAAAGGGGTATATCCACCCCCTTCCTGGGTCCCACCTATAGGAGGGGACCTAGCAGGATGTCCAGCCCACCAGATTTGAATAAGAGTGGGAGCAGTGCCAATGCAACTCAGATTATCCTGAAGAAACATATGAAACGAAACTCTGGACCCTTCGACATCCTACTCAACGTAGAAGACTGAAGAATCTCCCTTGTGGTCAAGGAGTGACCACCCTGTGCAAACAGGTACCATCCAGCACCTCGACCCTTGCTTTGTTGCAATTCCCGCCGGAACACGAGCACACAGTCCCTACAGAGCTGAGACCCGTGGAGGTGACCGGAAGCGTGGGGCACGCCATCTTGAAAAGGCCACGAGACGCTGACTGTGCGGCCCATGAGTGACCCTCGAAGCTGTACACCGGGGTTTGAAAATCCCCAACCCTGAGCTACTCTTGCACCAAAGCTACCCCCTCCACACTTGACGAGTGCTGCGTGGGGCCCTTCTGCTTGTGTTGGCTCGACGCATTGGCCCGGTCACTTGCCAGCTGGCTTGTGGCTCCTGTGCCGACGAAAACTTTAAACCGACCTGCTTTTCTGGTTGCTCCAGATTTGCACCAGCTCCTGTGAAAAGGAGCCCCCTCTCTGACCCTCCTGGACTGAGTGATAAGCAATCTCCCGGTGAGTGGATTGCTTTTGCCAAGTGTTGTTTGCTCCAATCTTGAAGCCGACTGCGCTGACGGCGAGAGCCTGCGTGGGACAGATAGTGACCTGCTCCTGGACATCGCAGAGGCACCAGAGCCCACGTGACAGCGGAGAGAAGCTACTCAACAACCATCTGATTGCGCCCAACATTGCCTGGTTCCGTCCTGGTTCCACCCTGGTCACTGCTGAGTGACCCAGACTCTTTCCTCTCTGCTTTCAGATACTTTTCAACTTCGATCCACCCTTGGATCACACCGGACACTTCTGCTTCCCATCGCCTGCAGCATCTTCAGCTCCAAGCACCAAGAGCCTGCATGTCAAAACCCGACGCCACTTTGACCCTGTGCACCCGCTTCCTGTGGGTGAGGTAACATTGCAACGCCAGTGTTCCTACACTGGTACACACCTCTAGGGTCTGTGTCTTCAGTTTTGTTCCTCTAGGTTCAGCGGAAGTATCTTTAAACTAACTTTGTGTAACTTTTACGCACCATTGACTTTGCATTGGTGCAAGCCGCACTTTACGTGCTGCACCGAGTCCCGCAGGCTTTTCCCGACTTCAGCTTTGCTAGTCCAGACTGCTCCCAGCAATTCCATAGGCCCTAGGCCTAACCACTATTCGATTGGTATCTCTTATACCATTTTTTTAGTCTATGGTCTGAGTGGCCAACCGCCCTCATCCATAATTGTGCAACTTTGTATGTTATACTGTGCTTTTGATTTAACGCTTGTGCCCCTTTGCTCATAAAGAGTACTGGGGATTATTTGAGAAATAAACACATATATTTTTATAATATATACTTGTTTGGTGTCCTTTCATTTGATTACAGGATTGTATGTGGTAAAACAGCTCGCTTAACACGACCGCCTCAGTTAAGCCTTTAAGGCTGCTTAGTCCATGCTACCCCTAGGATAGCTTGTCTAACAAGGTTGACTTACAACCAGACACCATAAGGGATTGTTTGGACTGATACAAGGTGGTTCCAGAATTGGAAACATCATATATCAGGCCAACTTATCACACAGCCGGAGAAATGCGTCCCCATAATTATTAAGGCTGAATTCACTTAAAAATGTAGACCCCAGCACTCGGCTGACGCCAGAACTGTTATAAAAGACTTGCGAGTCTTTATCAGCACATACGCAATTGGCATGCTACATTCTGATCAGGGTCCTGCGTTTAGCTCTCGAGCTTACAAAGAGGCCATGAACAGCATGGGCATTGCATTGCGGTACTCTTCTCCCTTCCGTCCTGAGGGAAATGCGGTAGTGGAAAGAAAAAACCGAGACATAAAGCAATCTATAACGGCGAGGGTATTAGGTTCGGGTGATGGGTGGGTCAAACATTTAACAAGTGTCCAACGTAGTCTTAATAATCTGCCAAGAAATTCCCTTAAAGGTCTCACTCCATACGAACTATTGTTCGGAACTAGAATGCACATTCAGGATCTTGATTGTCACACTTCAGTGGTAGAAGAAAAATCCTTCGATATCAAAGATCGTTTGGCTGCTTTACAGGATTTAAATGAAACAAGAAAAAACCTGACTAATGTAAAGTTGAAACAACAGCCGACAGCCACTGAAGAAAAACCACCTGTCCCAGCAAGACCTGTCTGGATTCCAAAGATTGGGGATCTGGTCAGAGAGAAGATCGCGATAAAGAAGGAATTTGGGCCTTCTTCCAGAAAAACAGTACCTGTCTTAGCTATCAGCGGAACAAGATCAGTTGTACTACTTTGCCTTGCTGGTAAAAACAGAGTTGTATCCATCAACCTGGTAAAACCACAATCATGTGGCCAATAATAAATAGTAGGCCAAGTGGACTCCCAAGAAATAGCAGAATACTGAAATTTGCTACAATCCAAGAGGCTCATACTGAGAGACTAATCACATTTGATAAACCTGCAGTGAATAACAAAGGACTATGTATGCAATATTGCCATGGAACTAGTGCCTCTTGAAACCCAAATTGCAACAGTTTGTCAAGGAACACCAGTCTACAATGATGTAGCCTCTGACAATGCTAATGAAACACAGACAAATGCAAAAGCAATTGAAAATCCGGAAAAAATTCCAACAATTGACAGAACTGCATCTGGCTACCTCATCAATTTTGACGACTTCTCTGAAGATCCAAGCGAGCACGAAGAAACGCCTCCAACAAAAACTTTCAAAGACAAAGTAATTGAACTTTTTCACCAACTAAAAGAAACATATCTAATTTCCCCATGGATTGAATTTTGGATTGTGTTAGGTGTACTTACTCTCCTGCTTTGGCTCATCATAGTTCTATGTTTGGTAAAATTAATTGATGGAAAATATAGTACAATGGAAACAGCAACTCAGAACATCAACTTGTCCTAAAGCCTCACACATCCTCCCACATCGAGAAAAGAGAACTGACATCAGTAAACATCTCAGCCAATCCAAAACCCGGTGGGGTAGCATGGGACAGAACTGATTATGACATTTCTGGCCCGGTTGATCTCCTGAAATATCCACACCAGTTTAAGCTTTCATTAAGTGACTCTGTGACACCAAGTACCTTCTCTGATGATTGGGACTTTGAAAACATTAATAATATGATGTCAGATTTAGTAATGTCAGCCAAATGTATAGAACATGATTACTTACAGGGTTCATCGAATTATGAAGAGTTATACTGTTACAATCATTATGGTGATCCCTACTTGCATAAAACTGCTCAGCCTAGAAATGTTTTATCGTATAACCAATGGGAACACTGTCCAACTCCACCAAAAGGCAGTTCGAAAACATTGTATGAGAAATTCCAGTACTACTCAGGGTTTAATAACAGTGATCCAGAAACGTTTTATTTTAACCCTTTCGATGCTGATGACGAGCTCAGCTCGTCATGATGCACAGTTGAGCTGTGCTGATGACGAGCTGAGCTCGTCATAAATAAAGTAAAACAGCAATTTCCAGCATAGGAGGGGGAAAACACCTAGCAGCCAAGGTGTTAAAATGTTATTTAGGACAGGAATGAAAACAATGTTGACAAATACTAAATTGATTTATTCTGAAAAATTTTATGACAAAATGTCTACATTTGGTTTCGAATTTTGGAAAAACACCATTGAAACAAAACGATCTGGGGTTCCAAAGATTGGCAAGTACAAGGCCTAGAAGCATTATTTAGGGCCTGCATGATCCCAGAACAAATGTTATTCTTGAATGACATAATTCAGCAAACTACTTGTCTTGGCCTAGCTAAGATAAAAGACTTAAATAGACCGTCTATTCCGAAACCCATAACCGATAGTGACAGCACTACAGATGTGGAGATAGACGTATCCCACATTTTACACCAAAACAGAACACATCCTGATTGGAAAAAGTGGTTGATCTGGCCAACAGACACGAATAACTGTCAAGATAGATTCCTGAACAAAACACAGGGGTTCAAAATGACCAGACCAGACCCAAGATATTCCCAGAGACAACATCCAGGGATAGTAACAACATACAGTGTAGAGAAACTATGCCTTGAGTGGCCAGAGAAATCCACACTGGCTGAAAGTAAGCAACACTTGACTTTACTTAAAGACGGTGCTGACTTGCGTGATTTCATATTGGGACCACGCAAACAGCATCAAAAACGTTTCTAGCGGCCGCTATATACGCTGCATATAACGAAGCTTGGAAAAGAATGCAATTTGAGACAGCAGAAAAAATACGAGAAATTGATCGTATAAATTTGGAATAATCACTTTCTGTAGTGGACAATGGGTTAACGACTCTGTCCTCCAGAATATATTCACTGGGCAGCATTGTATCATCTGCTTTTGATATAATAGAGCAGGACTTACTAATGTTACAAGATGGTTAGTCTTAATTACGTTCTATTGAACAGCTTGGTTGGACGTTGCAAAATCTGCGTTCAGGCTGTGTACAATGGCGTTTAATCAACACAACGTCATTATTCGGTATCTTTAACCTTACTGATAAACAAATCAGTTTGGCACAAAAAGGAGCAGACTATAAGATTCTGAGCATTGAAAAACTTGAGAGATTACCATTGACAATGTCAGAGAGACCTGTCATTGAATGGATAATACACGGAACGATTACAATTCCGATAACAACTTTCCAGTTTAAATACTGCCAAGAGTATATACCTGCAGGCCAGTATGAAAGGTTAGGTAAAGAATACATCAAATCAACCTGGGGTTTACCTTAAACACACAGATGTTATAGTGAAGGGAACAAGGAGGTAGTCCTTAGTGGTAAAAATTGTAAAAAATCACTAAGCGGTACACTTCTGTGTCAAGGTATTAATTTGCATGGAGCCTGCGAAGGGTCTTCGAATAACATTTCATGTTACCTGCATGGCTCGCCTGCAAAACAGATAGAGACATTTTTTAGACCACTTTCTAACGGCAGTTACGTTTTAATAAGAGACCACAGCTATTGTGGCATGCTGCCAGGAAAAGCCTATCTGACAACTGTAACTTCTAGGGCCGTTTGCTGTATGCAAGTAATTGTATCCACACAGCAATCCAGATATGGGGGCTGCGTTATGGCCTTCGTTGAATATCTCTTCTATTCGAATTGATACTTTAAGCAGAATGAAGTCTATTCTTTTACAGACAACTGTGCCTTTAACGTCATCCAAAGAAATGTATGATCTGCAATTGGCAAGGATATCGGCAGAGATACATTCCCTTTTATCGACAAATCGCCCCGTGCATTTCGTAGAAATACTAAGCCAAATCTTAAACATGTCTGAGACCAGTGGCATCGCACATGTATTTAGGACAGTTTTTTCGGGACTGTTAGCACCCTTTGAAACAGTTCTGGGCATCTTCCCGAATTTTGCCCATTCTGTGCTTGGCGGCCTACCCTTAATCTTGGGACTTGTGGCAGGAATTATATTTTTGCTCCTTCTGCACCGATATGGCAAGCCAATCCACAGACAAGACTCCAGCAACAATGGAAGAAAGGATCCTAGCAATACGATACCGAGACCGTATCACCAAGGTCCTCGGATTTGCCCGGCTAGGAGATCTGAATACAACCTGGTTTCTTTCATTTAGACCAATCTGGCAGAATTGCATCTTAGCTGTGCTTCGATGTCTGCTATGCAGAGCAGAATGCGTGTTGGACGTCTGTCTTACACTACCATCAGCAGTACCAAAGGATATCGATACTTTGCTAGGTCCTGTAACGACTCATGCATCGTGTTGTCCCCAGCGGCTGATGACGGCATTCGTTGAGACTTCACCACTACGAGTAGGTGGCGGTGAGGTACGAGAGGAAAGCAGCTCCAAACAGGTACAACTTCTGTGAGCATTGCTGATTCAAACATCGATGATAGCAATCATGCAGAGAACTGCACAGTGGCAGTATTTTCGAACTTGGTCAAACTTTCACCTGATGTTGTAGACCAATTTTTGGCGAGTCTGTCTGAAATGATGTTCTCTCCAGTCAATGAGAATAACTCTTAAAAAAAACAATGAGCACACAGCGTCCCTGAACTCTGAATTCGGCCCTCAGTTTTTGATAAACAAAGCTACAGAAAATATTTGGAACTATTTTTCCCCTGAAAGCAAAATTATTTTTGTCCATTTTCCAAAATATTTACCTGTTTTTTGGCACATGGTACTCTGCTTAAAGTAGAACTATTCTTAGAGAACACAGATTCTATTTTTAGGATACTATAGACAATATTTTACCTCAGCCTCTAGCACATATACAACATTTTGTATAAATATGTGATGGAATGGTCTCGACCTTCTTTTCTGTATTCAGAGCCATTTCATGTGTAATTTTCACAATTCATTCAGCTGATATATATATATATATATATGCATTTATCTGAATGATGACACTGTTTGAAAAGCGTACAGTACCAACACTCATTTTCGTGTATTTACCATATACCATTTCAAATGCGAAATATGTATTTTGGGGTGGGTTGGAAAACACACATGCATTGTTAAATGTTTACTATGGCTTAGTTTTTTAGTAATGATAGACAATAATCTGTGGTGTGTTTCCATCTAGGACCCTAATATTCCCGATTCATGCCCTTATGTGGTTATAATCAATAATATCCTGATAAAGGCATAAGAATCAGATACATATTCAGTAATAGCCCATGCAGTCCAAAGCACAGCACGGCTACTCCCATCGACTCCTAGAAAGCACAACGCGTTCTTTAAACAAACCAAGCCTCCAGCAGCCCAGGAAATCCCCCCTGCTTTTGTTTTGATTTGAACAAGAACTCCTGGAGTCCAGAAGGAACTGTTAGTTCTTAGTGACCTCTTATGTCCAACCTTACATCAAACTCGGCACCTTTCAGGTATAAATATACCAACAGTTGCCTTAAGCTAACACAAAGTGGTATGGAGCTGAGTGGCCATCTACTTGCCCGAGAGCCCAGCTGATGCAAGAGCCCACGGAAGCCGCCACTCCAGTTTGACGCACTGAGAGAGACGCTGTCTTTTTCTCCAGCCGAGAAAATCCAGCTATGGTGTTTCCAGCCTACCCTTGCGGGTTCCTGGGGGATCGAGTCCTGAGGAAAGAGATACCAGACCTCCCACATTCTATTACCAAGGTACAGAGCTGATTAAACCCTTAAGAGAATTCTTGATGCAGATTCTTGGCAAAAACAATCTTAACCAACTTAACTTAAACTGCTACTTACACACTCCTTCCCAAGTATTAGGCTTAGGTCAGGTACACCGGGGTAGGCGTTGTTAGAAGCACCATTTGAGTACGTTAGTCAAATGTTTTTATGTATGTTTATATTTTATCCATTTTAAAGTATCATATGGCTAAGAAACCATATCAATGCTTTTACAGTATTATTTCATAATACTACTTTTACTGTACGCACTTTACTTTATGATAAGTATTGCAATTGTGGCAATTCATTTCTCTTGCATGAGAAAGAAGACTGCTCAATAAATAACACCTTTTTATTGAAAACGCCCGTCTCTCTATTTCTCTGCACTCTGGTGAAACTAAGTATGCACGGTTGACTAAGTGAATTAGCTGCCTATTGTTTTCACACGACTCTAGAGATACACTCTTATTCTGAGGGAGCAAAGTTGTCATGTTTATGCGGTTGTCAGAAACTGAATCCCTTCTCGTCTGAATCAGGGAAGTGTAGCCCTCCCTATTCATTCTAGAAAGTTTCTAGTGACCTCTGAGCTACCTGGCGCAAACCTAAATTAAGTTTAACATAGTCAGTAGAGACCTTGATGACCTCAGTCCTACGTCTACACTGCTGTTTATGTTATTCCAATGCCCAGAGCCTATTGGGAAAATATGAATGTACACTACACCTCTTCGGGTGCCATTTTGAGGGTCCTATGATAACTGGCATTATATACAGCTAAGAAAGCCTGTAGAACATCGACGTATCTGTATGTGTTGTTGGCCGTAAAATAACGCCACATCTTAGACTTTAAAGTTCTGTTAAACCGCTCTACAACCGCTGCTTTTACCTCCGTGTGTGTTACAAAATGCTGAACATTGTGCTGCTTTAATAATTTCTGAAATGACTTGTTTAAGAATTCTTTTCCGGCGTCTGTTTGTAGTTTTTGAGGAATACGCCCCTTAGCGAAGATGGCTTTAAAAGCGATCGTAACGCTAACCCCACTTTTATCCCGTTCGCCTCTGCGTAGGCGTACTTGGACAACACATCTATGACTGTTAATATATAACAGGCACCGTCTTTATGTTTTGCTATATCTTGAAGGCTGATTATGTCCGCTTGCCATTGATAATCTATATGCGCATTAACATTTGTAGGCCGCCTCTTAAAGCGTCTTCTGGCAGGTTTATGTAGTGAATACGCCTCCTCTCCTGGTAACCATGTCTTCACAGCTTCTCTGCTTACCAAATCCTTTTCATCCACAGCCCTCCTATATAGAGCGGCGCCGCTTCCTAAGCTGCCAACCCCTCTTGTATCATAATAAAGTTTTCTTAACAGGCACCCCGACATGTTATCAGTCGTTACAGTACAGGAAATGAAAGACGCTTCTTTTGTGTAAGAACATTTTATTAAAAATAATGAATATTACCAGATCACATACAAAGGGGTTTCATATCTTTTCACAGTATGGATAGTAAGTCCGGTTTAACACATATACGACTTTTAGAGTGTAACATTCTACTACTTTACTGTAAATAAACGCTAACCCGTAGCAATACATCAGGACTTATCTATTATAAAATAACCTTTGTGGTGCCATGGCCACTACTTTTCTGTTTTTTAGATACACATTACACATGCGCCTTTCTATGAGTCTTTCTATCATTTTTCTGTCACAGCACGCACAGGAGCTTGGCATGCTTCTTAGTTTTGCGCAGGGGTCATTGGCATAGCGTATCTCCTTGAGTGTCGCCACCAAGATCTTCAACATGTTAGGGTGGACTAAATTATTTTCAGCGCTCAGGCCGTGCACCACCCTTAGCAGCTTATACAACTTGTACGGATCAAGCAAACTACATATGTACTGAATCATTCGGTCTATGTATGATTCTGCTAGACACTCGTGCCCCCCCTGTTGAGGGTCCCTAATATGATGGCTGAAACACTGGTTGTAATAGTCCCATTTGACACATGTTCGTACAACCACAGCTGTGAAACCTTTAACATCCAATATGACGTCTCTGGTGAACCACGGCGTTGCTTTTTCAAAGTCGTCGTTCTTAGAACCATCTTCACATTCCATAGGAACAGGTGAACTCGGCTTTGTGGAACTCCCAGTCTGGTTTGCACAGCACATACAAGACAGATTCAAGCTGCGACCTTTTGCAGTCTGCCCCTGGGCATCAGTTCTTTTTGGTGTATCATCCTAGGGTCAAAAGATGAATATTGACACCCCGTTAGCGGTAGAAACAAACCAAACTTTCATGTAAAGGGTCTACGCCTAACATTTTATTTTTTATGTTTTATTTTTTTTACTTACCCACACGCTTTCACCACCTTCGGCGTCTGCTCTGAAATCTTGAGAGTCGGCAATATCCATCGGGGACCCATCATCTTCAATCCTTGTATCAGGCTGCTGCACAACTACCTTTGTAGGACTCATAGCTATCTGAACATCCATGGTTTCATAGATGTGTGTATTAGGAGGTGACATAGTTTGATTTTCTTTGTGCATTATGAAGTAAGTGCATCCATCAGGGTTGCTCTCTAGAGGGGGCACAAAAAACAAAAAAAGAAATATTAACGTTAGCTAGTTGAAGAAAGAAAATATATCCTTATGTAAATGGCTGCTTATAGCATTTTGACTAACCTTCACATTTTCACAGCCCTCGGAGGCTGCTCTGCCATCTTGAGAGTTGTGAATATACTGCTATGCCCCATCAGCCGCGGTTCTGACATCTTGAGAATCGCTAATAGCAGCCGAGGCCCCACAGATTTGATGCTTGTATCAGGCTTTTGAACCGGGACCTTCTCAGGAACAACACCCTCGTGAAAACCCAAGTCTTCATAGACGGGTGTATTAGGTGGAACTATGGTTTCTTCATCATCCTCCACCTCCAAGAGCATGCTTTGAACATACGTCCCGTCATCACTCGAACACTCGCTAGAGCTGCTGTCGCGTTTAATCGGGGACACCTGGCGCGGCCAATCCATCAGACTGTGGGCGTACATGCGCTAACAAAGGTTCCCGCCAAAAGCAATAACATCGCAGCCCATATCCTTAGGTTCTTCAGGTTGAGCATTCTCGTCCATTACCAAGGGGCTTACGGTTCTGTAATAGCTACTGATGGGGGGCTGTGTGCCACCAAACCAATGTTTTCTCGCAAAAGGAGTGTAGCTCTTCCTTTCTGCCATGGCGACCCTTCACGTAGTCCAGCGGCTGCTTGCTATAAATGGCTCCTGACACAGGCTTATATGTATTCTAAGAAACCACAATCCCTAAAAGAGGCGTATAACTCTACACCACAACAGGGACACATGGCTTCAGGGCGGTTCCCCCATGCCTCTGTCTCCAAAAAAACAATCTGCCCCCTATGACTCATACGCCACCTTCCAGGACAGCTGCTTAAACACCCTTGGCAGCACAAGTGTTGCATGTCACTTTGGGAACCCGTGGCAGCACACAGTGAAAGGTGTCACTTTTGCGGCCAGAGTTCTTTTGCGACCATAGTAGTTGCTGCCAATAATTTGCTGCCAGAGCTATCCGGCCTGCGTGATTGAGGCCCTTAGTTTGAGGCCAGCCATTGATTGCTGCCAGCAGTTTGCTGCCAGACCTGTCAAATTTAAGACCAGAAGTTTAAGGCCAGACCTGTCAAATTTAAAGCCAGAGTTATTGCTGCCAGACCTGTCAAATTTAAGACCAGACCTGTCAAATTTAAGGCCAGGAGTTTGCTGCCAGACCTGTCACTTTTCCGGCCAGAGTTGATGTGAAGGTATCCCTATATACTACTAGTGGAAGTCTTGCGGGAACCTTCCTTTTATCTAGCTTTGTCGGCTCATGGCGTGTCTCCCTCCCAGACTGCCAATCAAGATCTAGATCATCAGAAGGAAGGGGGCTTGTAGAAGAACTTGTACTAGCCCTCCTTTTCCTTGCTGGGGATCTGGAAGACAATGGATCATCAGGACTCAGAGTGGCTTGCTCAGCTGATACCTCCGCATGAATCTCGATTTCCTCATGTGCCGCTACTTCTGGAGGAACAAGCATTGTGGGCATTTGTGCCTCTACTTGCGCCTCTCCTTGCGCCTTTCCTTGCTCCTTTCCTTGCATCTTTCCTTGCGCTTTTCTTAGCTACTGTACTTGCGCCTCTCTTTGCGACTCTCCTTGCGTCTCTCCTTGCCACTCTCCTTGTTGCACCTGTGGTTGAACACTCGTCAGATGAGTTACACCCTGCGATGATTGGATGCTAGTTTGCGATGAGTCAACACCAACATCACTGGTCAATGGTGAAAGAACAATTAAAGTCTTGGCGTGGTGACAGTGAGACCAATGAAGCAGAGGTGCTGCTCCCAGTTTGGTCCCCAGCAGACACCGCTGCTGCAGCCGTAGTTTTTTTCCCCCAAAACTGGTTTATGTCAGCACACCAGTCTCCTTGATAAGTGGCGCCACTTGCTTCTTCTGCTCCTTCTAACTGGCAGTGGGCACTGGCAACCTTCTTGGTAGAGGAGCTATGGCCACCTTTCTTTGGGCCCTTCTTCTTCAGATGTCAGAACAGCAGGACACAGTTGAACGAGTTGCAGAGTTGTCCGTGGCCACACATGACATTGCGGGATGTTTTGCACACACCACAGCAGGACTTCTTCCTGGCACTACAACAAGTGATGATGATGAGGATGATTCCTGGTTCTCAGTCTTTGTGCACCTAAAAGCAAAGGAAGCAAGAGGAACATCAGTTAAGTAAATGTTGCATATGTTGTGCTACAATTAATATTTGCAACTAGGCATTTATTATTATTAACACAACACCCAAAAATGGAAAGACCCCAAAAAAATTACAATTCTAATCCAAAATGGATGTTTAAATTAATAGTAGAGAGACCACACAGAGAGAGTTGGTTCATGCCCCACTGAGTACCCCTGGGCATAATGGATGAAAGCAAGGCAGACTGGGTGCACAAAGTACACTGCCTGGCTTCAAAATGGCCCTTAGTACCCCACCCACATGGCCAGAGCCTGGACCAGGCATCAAAATAGACCCCACCCAAATGGCCAGGCCTTGTACCAGGTCACAACAACACCCACAACATCAAAATACACACAAAAATCACCTCAATCCAATGCCATCCAAGCCCTAAATGATGTTTAAATTCAAGAGACCCCACAGGAAGACTTGCACCACTGAGTACCCCTGGGCATGATGGATGAAAGCAAGGCAGACTGGGTGCAGGCCTATGGCACAAGGCACACTGCCTGGCTTTCAAAGGGCCCCTAGACCCCTACCCACATGGCCAGGCCCTGGACCAGGCCTCAAAATAGCCCCCACCCACATGGTCAGGCCCTGGACCAGGCCCCAACAATACCCAAAAAATCGAAATACACACAAAAATCACCTCAATCCAATGCCATCCATGACCTAAATGGTGTTTAAATTCAAGAGACCCCACAGAAAGACTTGGTCCATGCACCACTGACTACCCCTGGGCCTACTGGCTAGTGTGGCTTTAACACTCACCCCAAAATTTTAAACAACTTTCACTTATAACATTGAGCTACTCAATAACATGCCATAAATGATATTTAAGTTCAACAAAACTCACAGAAACAGTTTATGATGCATCCATGACTAACCCTGGGCCTACTGGATACTGTGGGTACCCGCAATATATTTTTTTTTAAGCTGTGAAAAAGTTTTTAAATTGTAGTTGCAGCAACTGCAATGCCCCAAACAAACAACACCAACTCACTTGTAAAATCTCAAATCCAAAAGTGATCCCCCAAAAAAGTCCTCAAATACAATATCCAGCAGCAGCCACAAAGAGTAATCCTTACAGTTCCAGATCCAAATGAAAAGTGACCAGGACATGGACAAAGCACTGGGACAGGAAGTTGGAGACTGTGGGGCATTTCCTCCCGCTCTAATCCCCTCCCCCGCCAAAAATGGACTCCTTGCACAAAAAAATGCAGCCAAATGTCAATCTGAGGAGTTATTCTGATCCAAATCATCATTTTCAGGTGCTTTATGGTGCCAGCGATAGATTTCTTGTGCAGAAATGCAATTTTTGCAATTTTGGGAAATCAAGCTGTTCAAATCTCCCGCTGGATGTCAGCTGCACATCGCATCTACGTCTTCGCAATTGTTTTTCTCTTGCGGTGCGTGATCGCTGGCCCTTATGGCGTATTCGCATTTAACAAGTCTCGCAGTGCAAGATGGCGGAATGCTATGACGTAGTCGCGGTCAAAAAGTCTCACGCGATCACGCAGCAAGATCGAAAATGGCGCAGCTCACCCAAACCAGGAAAAAAACAACTCGGCGAACTCAGAATCACTGTAAGTCAACAACGTGCGCGCGAGATTGTATTTTTGAAGCGTGACCAAGCAAAAAAAATCCTCCAACTCACGAATTGCAAATTCTTTGACAATTTCGTGCGATTTGGCGGACTGCGGAATTGTCAAAAATTCACAAAATCTGCGAGCGGAACGGATTTTCAGCCCATGCTTACTAAAATCTACAGGTTTATTATTGATTTGCGAGACTTTAACATGATTGTGGTGCCCCAATACCCGGTAGTCTCTGACATCACGACCCTCCTTACCTTTGTTCCTCCAACTGCTACTACATTCACTGTGATTGAATTGAAGAATGCTTTCTTCTCAATCCCTATTCATCCTGACAGCCGATATTTGTTCTGCTTCAATGTGAATAATCAATCCTTTAGATTCTGTAGAGTTCACCAAGGGTACACAGAGAGTCCTAGTATTTACAGCCAAGCTTTAATAAGAGAGCTTGATACTTTCTCTGTGCCGACTGGCGTGGCTCTCATCCAATATGTTGATGAAATCTTGTTGGCAGCAGATACCCCTGAACAGTGTGAAGTAGGAACACTGTCATTGCTTTCATTTCTTGCATCACACCATCACAAAGTTTCGCGGAAGAAATTGCAGTATTGTAGACAGAAGGTTACCTATTTAGGTCACCTCCTGTCTAAGGAGAGACGTGCACTTACACCAGACCTCATTCAAGCTATTTTAGACATGCCAGTGTCCTGTACTCAGAAACATTTTCATGGATTAATTGGTCTTACTACCTTTTGTAGGCAATGAAAACCAAGCTTCTCACACATTGTTTATCCTTGGTTAGCTCTTCTTACTAAAGACACTCCAATCCCCCTTCCATGGATGACTGAATGCCAGAATGCTTTTCAACAGTTGCAACAAACTTTCTGTTCTGCACCAGTATTAGGCACCTTAGACTACACTAAGGCTGTCACACACTATGTTATGTTATGTTATGTTATTTTAATTTATAGAGCACACATATATCCGTGGGTGTCATGGCGCTATGGACAGCGAAGGGGATTGCGCTAGCGTCTAGTTCTGCAATAGTCAAGTCTTCAAGCCCTTCCTAAAGATGATGAGAGAGGGGAGTTGCTGAGCTTGAAAGGAAGAGAGTTCCAGAGATTGGAGGTGTAGAAGTGAAAGCTGCCCCGCCCAATTGTACAGTACAGATTTTTGGTACCTGAACAAGTTTTTTACCAGAGGAGTGGAAGTTTCTGTGGGGTTCGTACCAAGAGAAAAGATTCTGTAGAAAGATTGGCCCTTTATTGTTCAGGGCTTTGTAGGCTATGGACAGGGACTTACATTTTATCCGTTGCTCCACTGTAGAGGGCTGGTTGTGCGCTGTCAGTTTTAGTACAGACAAATGGTGATAAGCAGCGTCCTGGTGCATGTTTTTCGGCTGTCCTTGATCCAGTTGCTCATGCGTTGCATGGGTGTTTCCTTGCTGTGGCAGCGGCAGCTGTGTCCATACGTCAGAGTGAAGGGATAGCCTGTATCATAGATTGCTTGTCTTGGTACTCCAAACCACAGCATTTAACTAGTGCTCATTTGCCAGGATATGAACTGACACTCTGGCTCTTCACATCACTCTGAAAAGATGTTCCTCTCTGAATCCGGCAACTCTGTTGCCATATCCAGCGACTTAGTCCCAGTCACAAGAGCCTCATGATTGTATATTCCTTACTGAGGAACAGACAAAGGGTTGTGTCAACTTGCAAGATACGCCCCTCTCAAATGTTGATGGAGAACTGTAGGTTGATGGGTCCTGTTTGAAATTACCAGATGGCACAACATCTGCTACATATGTAATCACAACACTTCAGACGTTAGTTGAGTGTCAGGACTCATGGAAGGTTTCCTCCTTTTAATGCAACGCTGGCTAATCTCCCCCTACTAAACTATCAAAAGTCAGTTTATCTCTCAAGCTGGAGTGCTTGTTGGCACCAATGGAACTCCAAAATGGCTGCCAACATGCACATACTGCAACAGCACACTGTTAGCAGTCTAGTCTTCTAGGCTTCAGAACACCTGGTGAAGTGTGCTTCAACATTCCACTGTGCACTATACTGAAGAAATAATTGGTACAGCAACTGTTTTCCCAGCGTCCTGGAAGTGAGTTTGGGTAGTTGTGATAAAATCGGGGTTAGCTTCATCGGACCTACTTTCCCATACTAATCAGATTAGTGTTAAACTATGTAGCTAATATAAAACATTCTGTGAGAAATGGCTATCATGTCAGAGGTAAATTTCTTTTTAAAAAGGAAACATAGTCAAAATATATTTTCCTTCCTTTGAAAACTGTATCTACCTTTCAGTAATTTCTTTCCTTAGCTGAGAAGATTAAATAAAATGCTTTTTGAATCAGCTGTCTTATTCAGCTGTTCCAGAATCTGTCAGACCGTCTTCTTTGACTGAAACTTGTTCACTCTTCAGAGAATTAATTAAAAGGTGAAGTCAGGGTCAAAAGCCCGGCATATCTCTTTCTTTTGCCCTGTGTTAAGTTTGAAAAAAAATAAGTGAAGGCCCAGTTAAAGTACTCCAGTAATGTTCTGTGGCCAGAATAAATTAACTCTTCAGCAAACATTAACGTTTTTGCTGCTTTAGATGCTTTGGACACTCTGCCACTGCTGATCAGTGTCAGAGTGTAAGGGCTCCCTGTGTAAATTGTTATTATGATTGGATATACATGATTGGCATATTTGTTTCACCAAGAAGCCCCTAATAAAGTGCACTGGGTGTGCCAGGGCTAGTGATGACAAATGCTACTAGTGGGCCTGAAGCACTGCTTGTGCCATCCAAATGAGTAGCCCCAAAATGGTGTCTCAGGCCTGCCACCGCAGTGCCTGTGTGCAGTCTGTAAACTGCTATATCCTCCAGGTCAGTGTCCCCACTGACCAGGCCTAACCCTTCCCTTTTTGTGCACATTGGTCACCCCTATGGAAGGCCCAAGGTACCCCCTTGGGCAGGGTGCAGTGTATGTGAAAGGTAGAGCATGTACTGGTGCACGTGACATGCTCTGGTAGTGAATTACAGCCATTGTCGTTTTTCACTGCTGCAAGGCTATCTTGCTCCATAGGCTATCATGGGGGATGCTGGCTACATTGTCTACCAACATATTGTCCCATAGGAACAAGATAGGACATAAAGGTCCAGTATCCCTGAACTCAGAATTTAATATCATACCTTTTAGGAAAGGTTGTTTTTGAATCCTGTGTTTGAGAACAGCACTTTTAAAACGTTGCTGTTCTCTTGTCTGCCCTTTCAGTGTGCCTTGTCCTGTTTATGTATTGACTGTCTGTTTTGAGACTAGCAGGGGCTAGCCTCCTTGAGACACCAGGAGGCTAGCTGAGTCAGCCCTAGGCCTAATGACTGCATTTGCAACTTGAGTGGTGGGAGGAGATAGGACCTGGGCCTGAATAGGGCTGTGCCTGTCTTCCACAATGCTGTTTCAACCTCCTGCTGGGCAGCTGATGACCCTGCCCCTCACTCTGAAAGGAAAGGAGAAGCCAGGAAAACAGCGTGCTCACGGAACACCCAGAACCGGTTCAGACCGGGCTCAGGGCCCACTTGCATAAAGAAAACAAAGACTTTTAGAGATATAAGTACAGGCCCCCTGTCTACAGAAAATTAGATCATCCTGGAATCAAGAAGGAACCTCTGCCAAGGAGAAAGCTGAAACTAAAGAAGGAAGATTGTCCAGCTGTTGCTATGCTGGATTGCCCTGCTGTTGCTTTGCTGCCAAGGAGACGGGAAGGACTTTGCTTTTTGCTGTGTCCCCTTGCTTGTAGGAATCTCCAAGGGCCTGAGAAGAGCTGGCTCCCTGTTTTGAAGTCCGAGAAATAAAAGGGCTTCACCCCCAGCTTCCCTGAGCTCTACTAAGATAGCTCTCTCCTTCCTGGAGTGCTTGGCCCATGTGCGGTGCCTCTGGAAGTTGTACTTGTATTGGGAAGCTAGAAACTAAGCTTCAAAGACTTTGCTACAGAAAAGTTATCGCATCGCTCGCTGCGGAGCGCATCCCCGACAGTGCGAGGAAATTCCAGCCGCTGCGAAGGCTGAGATCGTCGCAGCACCTGTTGCTGCTGCCAGAGCCATGCCATCCATTCCTTTGTATGCGTGATGCACCAGACCGGTGCGGGAAGACTATCATCGCTGCGAGTGTCGTCGCAGAGCCTGTCGTCGCTGGGTGAGATCGCCGCACCGCTTGCTTGCGGACGGATCACGTCGCTGCGATCATCGTAACAGAGCTATCGCATCAAGGAGCTGCGAGAGAGAGATCGCTGCTGGATCGCGCATCGTAGCCCCGGAGATCGTCGCGGCCCCTACGAGATCGGCGCATGGTGCATTTGCGAGAACGAACTTCCTATCCTCAGGAACATAGGCAACGGAATCCATACAAGTGACCTTCCTCCCCATACAGACCGGATTCGTCGCAACACGCCCGTTGCTGCAGCGGGGCTGTTGCAAACACCTCCCAAAGGTCTCAGTAGCAACCCATCGCTTGTTTTCCACTGCACCAGCTTCTGCTTTTGGAACTTTGTCTCATCTAAAAGTACTGTTTGGCTAAACGTGACGCAACTGTGAACTTTTCACGTAACTGTGGATTATTTTTATCGCAACCTTAAGAACTCTTTTGCAACCATATTCTTGAATTGTGTATGTTGGATTTTTGTTGTTTTGGTCTTGTATAGTTTAGATTAAATACCTTTATTTTTCTAAACTGTTGTGGAGTCAGTTTGTGGTGTTTTCACTGTGTTACTGTGAGTGTTGGTACAAATACGCATTGCCTTTGGATTAGCCTTGACTGCTCGTGCCAAGCTACCTAGAGGCTTATCTCAGAGGTTTCCTCCTGACCCTGACTAGATGCAAGGGTCCCTATTTGGACACTGGTACCACTACCTACCTATGCCAACTAGAGACCACCAGTTCTAACAAGCAGATTGTACCTCAAAACGAAAAGAAAAGAGATTTGAGTGAAGACTTCTCATACAACCTAGCAAACAATACATGAGAAGTAGAAGAGAATTTAGCTTCAGTAAACATTCTGGTAAGGTAAGTTATTTATACACCATAGAAAAAACAGTAGGTTAAAAGGCACAGTAAATAAAAGTTTTTACATGTTAATGTTGCAGTCCTGTAAGAAGAAGAAAAAGATGTAGCGGAACAGGCAGAATATTTGAGCAGCCTCTTCTCTGTTCCAACCCCTTTCCCCCCTTAGAACTTACCGGCTCAATGATTTCTTTAGGGAGAAGATCGACACCAAAAAAAATAGTATTCAAACTAACCATGTCATGGTAGCCAACTCGGAAACTTGCAGAAATCCATACAAACTCCAGGATATCCCTCCCATCGATCCACCCAAATTGCTGGAATTGATGACTCGTGTAAAATCTGGTTCCCCCAATGATCCCTGCCCTCCGCATATATTAAAGGAAGTTTACGCTACACTCCCTTAAAGCATACTCCCCCTTTTTAACACTTCTCTATCACGGGGAATAGTCCCCAACTCATTTAAAAATGCCATTTTAGTCCCTCTAATTAAGAAACCGGGTGCCGATCTTTCCAATCTCTCCAATTACCGCCCCATATCCCTTCTTCCTTATAGGCCAAGCTGCTCGAAGCCCATGTAACCAGCTGCATATCCAACTTTATAGAAACATCCGACTACCTGGAGTCAAACCAAGCTGGGTTCCGCCAGGCACACTCCACCGAGGCGGTGATCCTCGCTGTCCAGTATACTCTAAGGACCAACGCCGATAATGGAATTCACCAAGCCCTTGTACTCCTCGACTTGTCGGCCGCGTTCGACACGGTGGATCATACCATCGTATTACACCGTGTCAAACAAGCCGGCCTCAGCGGCGTGGCTCTTGACTGGATTAAGTCCTTTCTGACGGACAGATCCAAGGCAGTAAAGTTGGAGAACTTTATAGCACCCAAACTCTCCACAACTTGCGGTGTCCCACAGGGCTCATCATTATCTCCCCTCCTTTTTAACTTATATCTTAAACCGCTACTGCAATCTCTAAAAAACAGGAAAGTCACCATCTACAATTATGCGGCCGACTTGCAGCTGGTATTCCCCCTCAACTCCACGGACTCTACTGAGAAATTCCAAACTACCATGCTGCACATTCAGAGCTGGATGGATCAGAACCATCTTAAGCTCAATCCCGGAAAGACCGAGCTGGTATTCCCCGGTAAAAGCGCATTAAGTAGGGGCCCCCACTTTTGGCCGGCCTCGATGGGCACCCCTCCATCTCCCTCTCAGTCAGTGAAGAGCCTCGGGGTCACTCTCTGCTCCGACCTCTCACTGAAAACCCAGGTCGGAACAGTGATCTCTTCCTGCTTCTTTCAATTAAGAAAGATCAAGAAAATTGCCCATCTGCTGACTCATTCTGCTCTCATCCAGGTGGTAATCGCCTTGGTCCTTTCACGACTAGACTTTTCCAACTCCATTTACTTGGGCCTCCCCCTTGCCCTCACTAAACACATGCAGATTGTTCAAAATCAAGCGGCTAGATTAATATTTAAGAGCAATCGCAGGAAGTCGGCCAAACCTCTGTTAGCCTCCCTTTATTGGCTTCCTATAGTCCAACGGATCACCTTTAAGGTAGGCTGCATAATTTTCAAAGCTCTCCACGGCAAAAGCCCCAGGTTCGTTAATCAACTTATAAACAAATACGAACTGACCCGTGACCTTCGTTCTGCCCACTTGTCCTTTCTCACGCTGCCTACGTTCAAAAAGAAACGACTTGGTGGATCCCGTTTCGCTTACCTTGCCCCAAAAACCTGGAACTCCTTCCCCTTGTCTATTCGGAACTGTACTAAGCTGGCAGAGTTCAGGGGAGCTCTGAAGACCTGGTTATTCAAGCAAGTGCACGGTTAGAGCATTGTTACCATCTGTCTCACTTCAGTTACCATCTGTCTCACTTTAGCGCCATGAAACTCCTGGGTGACCGTGCGCTTGACAAATTCCGAATAACATAACATAACATAACATAACCTGCAATGGATTAATAAAAGACCTAGCAGGGCTGGTTCTGAGAAGGGTGTTGGGATCTAGCATCATTCTGCTCCTATGTGGTTCAGACAGCAATAAGTATTTAGACCCTGACATTGAGGCAGCTTGTCTTATTCCACAGAAGTCAGCTCAGGCAGCTGAGGTAATAGCCTTGAAAAGAGCGTGTGAACTTAGTACTGACTTTTCTGTGAACATCTATACTGATTGCCGCTATGCTGTTGGAGTGGCTCATGATTTTGGGTTACTCTGAAAGGAAAGAGGATTTCTTACATCCCATGGGATGCAAATAATGCATGGAGAATTGGTATACAATCTTCTGACTGCTTTGACATACCAGAAAAAAATAAAAATTGTTAAGTGTAGCGCACACAAGAAAGTGCATGACTAAACAAGACAATGTACTGCCTTCGCAGATCACACAGCCCGTGAGACAGCAATGCAGCGAAGCACCACATCTATGTATGTAGTGAAGTCATAGGCTGAACGTTGCCATGATACCAGGCAGGAAGTGCTAGACATGCAAAAATCTGTCTCTACAGAAGAACTTGAGCAATGGTCTACAGAGGGAACATTGGATGATGAGGTCTGTTGGAGAAATAAAGATATGACTAAGTGCCGATAGCCCAGAGCCTACTTACATTCTATGATACATATGGCACTTGGGCCGGTACATGTTGGAGCTTCCTCAATAATGAAATTGCTCGTCCACGTTTGGGAGCACCAGAGATTGCCGGCAGGGCTAAAGGTAAAAAGATAGTGAAGTCCTGCTTGATTTGTCTTCAGTACAATCCTTGAAAAGGTAGATGAACTCCTACAGGAGGGTTTGCCACACCAACTGCACCTTTTGAAGTTTTGCAAATGGATTACATCCATCTTGTGTGCTGTAATAATCTGAAATATGTTCTAGTGGTGGTGTGTGCCTTCAGTAAGTGGTTAGAGGCATACCCTATGAAAGATAATACAGCTCTTACTACAGCAAAGGTGCTTCTCAAGGAAATTTGCCCCAGATTTGGTGTTTGCAAACTTTTGTGGAGTGATAATGGACCACATTTTATTGTGCAAGTTGTTGAGTACGTCCTGAAGTCAATAGGGATTAAACAGAAATGTCATGCTCTTTCCACCCACAATCAGCAGGGCTAGTGGAGAGATTCAATGCTACCCTCAAGCTTAAGCTAGCTAAGATTCAGGCTTCTACATCCTTGAAATGGCCTGATGCACTACCCTTGGCATTGTTGTCTATTAGATCAGTGCCACATTCACGATCTGGCCTTACACCGTATGAGGTGGTATTTGGAATGCCTATGAATATTTGGGGAATTCCTAAGGCACGTGCTATACATGATGTACCTTGTGTCTTGATGAGTGACTACCCTTCACAGTTGACTGACAGCTTGTTTTATATTCATCAATAGGTTCGAGAAACTCTTCCTGATAGGTCGGAAGGTGCAGGCTACGAACTACGGCCTGGAGATCAGGTGATGATCTGATATTTCCAGAGATCGAGCAGCTTGGAACCTAGGTGGCATGGCCCAGAGCAGGTCCTCCTGGCGACGAGTACTGCAGTCCGAGTGACGAACAGGAAGAACTGGGTGCATTCTACCCACTGCTTGAAGGTGCTGTCTACCCTGGTGGAACCTGCTGCCCTGATCAACCATCGATACATCCTGGACACAGAGAGAGGCCAAGCCAAATCAACTGAAAAACCTGAGGAAGTTTTCCCGGACCACACTATTCCTGGTGCATCCAGATACCAACTGAGACCCCAGAGAGAAACTGCATCGCTGAAAGAGACTGGTTGAGCAACCGTCCTGGGTTTGTGATAGACTGATGTGGTGAGGGGGGTATCCTTTTGCTTAGTGACACCTGTCCCAGACCTCAGTGTAGAAACCAAAGGCTGCCCAGGACTTTAGAGCTCAAACGGTTTTGTTTCTTCAACAACGAGATGAATGTGCCTATGGAGAAAACATCAACTGCTGCGAGGTTTTGCGACAAGAGGATTATGTGTATTGTTGGTTTACTGTCACTGTGATCACAATGTAAATGTAGGTGTACTTGTAAAGCGCACTGCGACTCCATGGAGTATCCTGGCGCTGAAGACCACTGGGGAACCCGTCCTGGTTTTCTCTATGAGATGGTCCCTTTCTGGGTATCTCCAAGGTTAAACCAGGCATCCCCGGTGTCTGTAGGGGGCCGTTGAAGAGATGAGGCAAGCTTAATGCCCAGAGTTGCAGAGGGATCACTGAAACAATATCGATGTCACTAATATCGAATTACCACAATATCAAATAAAAAATATAGAATACAAAAATATCAAACTCTACCTCCAAACAGGTAAGTACAAAAATATTGTATCAAAAATATTGTTGTAAAAGATATAGATAGTCAAAATATTGAATTATTTTAAATGCTTTAAAATAATTATAAATTATTAAAATATTAAATATAATTAACTTAAACATATTTAAAAAACTTATATTACCTTATAATTAATAAATAATTAATTTAAGTTACAGTGTGGAACGATAACAAATCTGTGGGGGGAGAAGGGGAGTCATGACACGCAGTGAAGGCACTTCTGCATCGCAGAAGACATGCTCCTTAAGCCTCGTGAAGGGTGGTGGCGAGGGTGGGTTTCGGAGGGAAGGGGTTAAGTGGGGGAGTGGGGAATTAGGGAGGAAAAAGAAAATAACACATGAGTTGGAGTTGGGAAGAAACTTGTATGTTGGTGATGTTGGGGAGCAATTGGTGAAATTGATTTGGAGCAAAGATGCAAAATCTGAAGTGGTGAAATGGCAGGTAGGGGTTTAACGGTGGGCACATTGAACGTTAGGGGGCTGAATTCAGTAGAGAAAAGACGAAGAGTTACACAAGAGATACGGTGCTTTGCAATGTGATATCATATGTCTACAAGAGACCCATGTGGTTTGGTGTAAAAGACATCTGTTAAAAGAACTGGGGTTCTATTTATTAGCTTGCAGTAACTATTCAGGGGTGGCCAGAGGCGTGGCAATTCTTGGCAAGACTTATATAGCTACTACAGGGAGGACACAATCTGATAGGTTCAGACGTTGGGCGATAGCAGAATGTGTGGTGGGCAATATTAAAGTCACTGTGTGTGTTGTATATGGAGCAAACCTAGATGAAGCAGAAACTCTCAACTTTTTAAATGTACGATATAAACCTAGCACCTAACGTGCTAAATAGTGAGAAGGTGAGATATACAGGTAGGAAGCCGAAAGTATTCAAAGCATTACAGGAATTCCTGGGAGCCCATGGATTGGTGGATGCTTGGTCTGTTTTAAGGGGTGGGTCACCTGGGTATAATTTGTTTTCCTTTCCACATCGCATATTGGTACGATTAGACTATTTTTTTGTTTCTATATTGATGTTAAATCAGGCTGCAATCCAAGTATACTAGAGTGACATCAGACCACGGGCCAGTTGTATTGACTCTATCCAGTATCATTTCTAGTGAACGTCCACAACAGTTCTCTTTTGATCGCAAATTATTGACTGAACAACTTTTTGTTGAACATATGAAGGAGTGGATTGTATCTTTTTTTAACATTAATCGGGGGAGTAGTAATGTAGGTTGTGTGTGGGATTGTTTTAAGACTGCCTTTCGTGGGGAGGTACTGAGTTGGGGGTCTGTATAATAAAAAAAACACAAGCTGCAGAAATAAAGGCATTTTATCAAGAGTTGATCACGGCCGAAGAGGCGCTCATGGTAGGAATACAGGCAGGGATTAATATAGATGCAGAGATTAATGAAGTAGCGCATCTGAAGGCAAGGATAAATCTGAGGTGGTCTCAGGAAGCAGCTAAAAATGTTTTTGCTAAAAGACAAAGCCATTATGAATATGGCGAGGCAAGTGGAAGATGTCTCGCCCAAAGATTAAGAGCAAAAGCAAAAGCGGCAGCTCAGCGGATTGTCGAGGTATTAGATCAGAAAGGTGATTCCGTTAAGGACGAGCAGGGTATTCTGGAGGTATTCAGGCAGTTTTATGAGATGCTATATCAGGGGGATGTGTATAATGGTGATAATGCTGCATTATTTATTAGTCAACACTGTCTGAAGGACCTTTCGGAAGATGATAGGATAATGTTAGATGCACCTATTACTCTGGAGGAATTAGAATTAGCAGTAAACGGATTGGCACTGGGAAAGGCTGCTGGCCCAGGTAAATTACCATTAGAAATATATAAAACGTTTTTTATGCTCCTAAAAAAGGATCTCTTGGCAGCGATGCTAGCAGCACAGAAAGGCTCTGCCCTCAAAACTTGGCAAGAAGCGATTATAGTGGTATTTCACAAAAAGGGCAAGCAACTCAATCTACCAGGATCATATCGCCCTATATCGCTCCTAAATGTAGACGGTAAAATATACTCGAAGATCTTAGCGAATAGACTCTCTATCGTTATTTTGGGTCTTGTCTCAAAAACACAGCATGGGTTTATTCCTCAACGTAGTACTACTAATCATGCTACTCGACTATGCTAAGGCAACCAGGGAACCTTTCTGCTTAATTTTATTGGACGCCGAGAATACTTTAGACCGCCTGGCATCGTCTTTTTTGTGCGACAACTTGAAGAGTCGAGGTTTTGGCCCTGAATTTATCAAATCTGTACAGGTTCTGTATCAGCATCCGGTAGCCCGGATCAGTACCATGGGCTTGGAATCGGCGGTAGTACAAATCTGTTGGGGGACTAGACAGGGGTGTCCCTGTTTCCCCTTACTATTTGCTTTATACATTGAGCCTTTTTTAAGAATGCTGAACTTTAATGTCAATATAATCCCGTTGAAGGTTCATATATATCAGGTTAAGGTGTTGGCATATGCTGACCACGTGGCAGTGGTCACGTCTAAACCTACCATGCCAATGCACGCTATAGAGCATTTGGCGGCAGAGTTTGGTAAAATTTCAGGATACAAATTAAATTCGGCAAAAACTCAGCTACTTAGTATAAATATACCGAGCTACACCGATCCTAGATTATGTCAGGAGGTGGTATATCTAGGAGTCACGTTATGAGCTTGTACAACTTCTTTAGTTAAAGCTAATTGGGACCAGCTTCTTGTCAGTGCTAGGAAAAAATTAGATCAGGCAGAACGCTTACATCTTTCATTAGTGGGACGATGTAACTTAATTAAAATGCTGATTCTCCCTTAAATGTTATATTTTTTCTGATGTATACCCCTAGAAGTCCCTAAGTCTGGTTTAGAACAACTGCAGGCAATATGTATGCGCTTTATGTAGTCTGGAGGGAAAGCTAGAAGGGCTAGGCGCTTCATGATTTTGCCAACAAATTTGGGGGGATGGTCGATACCAGATTTTACATTTTATTACTATGCTTGTATGTTGCAAGGAATGGGAATTCTATTAACCGGCGAAGATTCAGCAAGACCTGCAGATTGTCCATCAATTTATCAAATGCTGCTGGGGGTAAAAGTTAAAAACTGTTTATTTCAGTATCTAGAACAAAGTTATTACAAACGCACCCGTTTTAAGATAATGGCAGCTGCATATAAGGTCTGGCATATAGTTAGGAGCCTTGGGGAAATAACGTGGTACACTCCATTCTCATTGTCGTTTTTTTACCTTTAGATGTGTGGGATAGAATAGTACTCAATTGAAGGGAGAAAGGCATTAGAGTGATGGGTGACCTGTATGATGTTAGTTATTGTAAATCTTTTGAACAATTACGAGAACAATATTCTCTCCCTAGAGAGCATTTTGCAAAATATCTACAGATTCGCAACTGTTTAACGTGTATTGGAGGCAACTTTAAACCAAATTCTTTGATTGAGGACATTATGAAAGGGGTAAGGATTGGAGCTTTATATAAGCATTTGTTAGACACTAAAGTAATGATCTAGAGCAACAAAACAGTAAATGGTGTGTTAAACTAGGCAGACAGGACATTCAAATAGAAACCTCATTAGATATGGCTAAAGATTTATTCTTGTCTGCTAAATTGGTGGCGCAACATTTTAAATCAATCTATAATTTATATTATACCCCAGACAAGGTGTCCAAATGGTCGGGAAATGCAATAGGTAGATGTTTTCGTTGTGGGTTTGCTTCAGCGGATGATGTTCATATTTTCTGCACATGTACTGTATTAGCTCCCTTGCTGTCTCAGATAGAAAAATATGTTTCGGCAATTGTGGGCAGTCAGATACAATTTTCAGCAACACCGATATTATTGAGTGTAGAAATGGGCGAATTGAGTACTAGCATCTCGAAGAAACATGTCAAACCATTTTTTTTTCAGTAACTGCAGTGTATAGGCTGTGTATTGCTTCTGCATGGTTGCAACAGGAACCGCCTGCTTTTGAAGCTTGGCGGTCTCGTTTTTTTCCAATACATCATAAGGAGCACAGTCTCTATGCTTTAAAGAGTACTCGCAGAAAGAAGATCGGGGAACAGATTTGGGGATTAGTTACAAATTATCTGGAGATGTAAGGGGAGATTTATCTAGTTTGTTTATAATCTATTGTTGGATTTAATTGAGACTGCCTTTATGTAAAGTATATTTGTATGTTTCAAAATGACAAGATCTGGAGATGTACTTGTTCGACAAAATTGTCTTCTATTTTGTTTTCTTCTCTTTGTGTTTCTGTACCAACCGACTCATGTGTTTTTGCATAAATAAATACATTTAAAAAAGTTAGAAAACAATAAACATACATTTAGATTTTTTAATGCAAAACACATATATGTATTCCGAACGCCGTTTCGAAAGAATACATATATATATATATATATATATATATATATATGAACATAATATTAATATAAAATATTTTTACCATAGAATAGCAGAAGGGTAAAATGCACTATTACCACTCCAGTGAGTGCAACAGTAGAGAAAACGTTGGATAGCGTAAGGGTAAAAATTTCAATTCCCACTCCAGTAAGTGCAACAGTAGGGAAAGCGTTGGATAGCGTAGGGGTAAAACTTACTATTCCCACTCCAGAGAGTGCAACAGTAGGGAAAGCATTGGATAGCGGGAGGGTAAAAATGACTATTTCCACTCCAGAGAGTGCAACAGTAGGGAAAGCATTGGATAGCATAGGGGTAAAAATTACTATTCCCAATCCAATGAGTGCAACAGTAGGGAAAGCGTTGGCTAGAGTATTGGGTAAAAATTACTATTCACACTCCAGTGAGTGTAACAGTAGGGAAAGCGTTGGATAGCAGGTGAGTAAAAAGTACTATTCCCACTCCGATGAGTAAAACAGTAGAGAAAGTGTTGGATAGCGTAGGGGTAAAAATTACTATTCCTACTCCAGAGAGTGCAACAGTAGGGAAAGTGTTGGATAGCGTAGGGGTAAAAATTACTATTCCCAGTCCAAAGAGTGCAACAGTAGGGAAAGTAAAGATTAAATATATTAATAAAAATTAATTAAATGTCAATACCAAGAACAAAATAATTAAAATAAATTACCAATTTAATATTATATAATAATTATTCAAATACAAATACAAAGTAATATTAATAATTAAAATTAATTACCTATTAATACAAATGAATTACCAATTAATTAATACAATAAAAAAAATAACAAATAATAAATAAAAATGATTTACTTAATTACAATTAAATTACTATTCCCCTAAAAACCCACAACCCAGTACGGAAAATAAATTAAAAGAAAAAATCTTAACTATATAATAAACAAATAATAAGTTGAAACTACCAATTAAAAATTAATTAATTAATAATTTCCAATTGAAACTCAATACCAATAAATAAATTAACATATTTAATTATTACATTTAAATTACTTCCCACCCTATTCCCCTATAAACCCACAACCCGCTACAAAAAATTAATTGATAAAATTAACATAATTATCAATTAATAAAATAATAAAAAGGCATTACCAATTAAAAACTAATACATTACCAATTAATAAATCATTAATAATCAATTCAAAATAAATACCAAATAAAAAATTATCATACTTAATTATTTACAATTAAATTACTTCCCAGCCTATTCCCCTATAAACCCACAACCCGCTACGGAAAATAAATTAAATTGACATAATTATCAATTAATTAATTAATAAAAATACATTACCAAATACAAACTTAATTATCAAATAAAAAATAATGAATTACCAATTAAAAATTAATTCATTACCAATTAAAAATTAATTAACAATTAATTCAAAATAAATATCAATAAATAAATTAGAATTTTTAATTAATTATAATTAAATTACTTCCCATCTTATTCCCCTATAAACCCATCACCCGCTACGGAAAAAAATAATGTAATTAACATTATTATCACTTAATTAATTAATAAAAATATATTACCAATAAAAAATGAATTATCAATAAAAAAATAATTGAATACCTATTAAAAATTAATTAGCAATTAATTCAAAATAAATACCAATAAATATTTTTTTTAATTAATTATAATTAAATTACTTCCCACCCTATTCCCCTATAAACCCACAACCCGTTACAGTATTAGATTACGCAAAAATAAATACCATAAAAAAACACTTTAAAAATTAGATATTATTACAAATTCAATATATTTTAATATCTATATTATATACTTCGATATTTTATCTTTCTATATTTTAAAATTCGATATTACTTACATCAATATTTTGACTTTTCATGTTTTAAAAATTGATATTACTTACCTTCTATTCAATATTTTTAACCACTATATTCTTTCCATTTGATTTCAAGTCCATTCTATATTTTTAATTCAATATTAATGCAAATCGATATTTTTAACTTGATATTTTGAGTGCACACCTTCTCAAGTCGCTTATATTACTGATATGGGTGTAGGGAGATAAAACTACTATCTTAATAAAGCGTGTTATCCTGATGAAGAAGGTGATCTGCAAGCTAAAGGGACTATATGGGAGATGGAGGAGTACCGACAAGGAAATGCTTCTGCTACACATTATGTTTATACAGATACTCGAACTGCAAAGAGTAATTAACCTCCTGTTATAGCTGTCACTAGAGCCTGTGCAGATTTATGTGTGAGTAGTGTTGGGAAAATTCCAGTGGGAAGAAGCGAATGCACCTTAGTTTTGAACATTGCTGGCACCCACAACAGCAGCTTCACGTCTTCAAATAACACGTGTTTTATATGCGGAAATAAGGGATACTACCATTTACGTGTTGGATGGTCTGAAATCTGCTATGTATCCTTTTTATTGCCACCCGTATTTTTGGCACCTGCATCATATCACAAGAATGATCAACTGTTTAATGACATTTCCAAGAACAGATACAAAAGAACAAAAAGTAATGATGAGGTGGATCAAACTGACACCACACTGCAGCAATATGTTGATTTTAATTTGGGGCTGTTCTTCTTTGCTGGTGCTGCTTTAAACAGTAGATAAATAAGACGTTTGACTCGTGTCGTGGAAGCTGTAACCAACCAGACAGCTGTGGCACTTGGAAACATCACAGAGGAACCACAGATTGCGTGGATTGTGGCGGTCCAAAACCGTGTGGTCCTGGACGTGGTTCTGGCTGATCGATGTGGTGCATGTCGCATTATCAGAAGTAGTTGTTGCGTGTACATTCAAGATCATGCCCCTTCAGTTTTTGATGCAATATCCCAGCTACACAAAATAGCTGCTGAGATTCGTCCAGATAGTGGCACATGGACTTTGGCAATCTGGTTTTGGACATTGATCTCTACTTGGGGCTGGAAACTATTGACTGTGCTATGTACATTACTTGCAATTCTACTGATATGCTGCCTATGTATACAATGTGGTTCAATGCTTTGCTCCATCTGTATCACTGCTTGTACACATACCAGAGGTGATGTTAAGCAAATTAATGCCCAGTGTGTACTAGATAAAGAGATTGATGAAATGATGAGAATCGACATACAAGATGTATACCTAGACTCTTCTAGATTATAGATGTCTTCAGTTAATGCTAAAAGGGTCATCAGGGGAAATTTGGCAGAGAACACTGTTAGCATTCAGCTGAAGCCATCTTGTTTTTGGCAGCCATCTTGACTATCACAAGGACTATCGACTGTTTAATGACATTTCCAAGAACAGATACAAAAGAACAATAAGTAATGATGAGGTGGATCAGACTGACACCACACTGTAGCAATATGTTGATTTTGATTTGGGGCTGTTCTTCTTTGTTGGTGCTGCCTTGAACAGTAGGAAAAACAGACGTTTGACTCGTGTTGTGGAAGCTGTAACCAACCAGACAGCTATTGGTCTCGGAAACATCACAGAGGAACTACAGATTGCGTGGATTGTGGTGCTCCAAACCCGTATGGTCCTGGACGTGGTTCTGGCTGATCGATGTGGTGCATGTCGCATCATCAGAAGTAGTTGTTGCATGTATATTCAAGATCATACCCCTTCAGTTTTTGATGCAATATCCCAGCTACACAAAATAGCTGCTGAGATTCGCTCTTATACTAGCACATGGACTTTAGCCAGTTAGCTTTGGACATTGATCTCTACTTGGGGCTGGAAACTATTGACAGTGCTGTGTATATTACTTGCAATTCTACTGATATGCTGCCTATGTATACAATGTGGTCAACCAGCTCAGATGACAACCTTACCAGCGCCGAGCACCTTCACTTCCAGATCCACACCGACCCCAAAACCACACTCAGAGGCACCCTTCTCGACCGGCCCCCGGGCCCCCAGGCGCAATTCAATGATGACATCGCTGACTTCATCACCCCACACGCCCTCCCCTCCGAGGACTACATCCTATTGGGAGACCTCAATTTTCACCTGGAAAAGAGCAATGACAACAGCGCCACCACCCTTCTGGACAACCTCGCAAACCTCGGACTCAAACAACTTGTCACTTCCCCCACCCACATTGCAGGTCACACACTCGACCCTATCTTCACATCACGCAAATACGTCTCATTCAGCCACACCACAGCTCTTCATTGGACGGACCACAGCTGCGTTCACTTTTTCTACAATAAGCCCACAATCCACTACCACCCTCAACCCACCCTGCGTAGAAATTGGAACAAACTCACCATCGACCAGATCTCCTCATCGCTCCTCAAAATCCCTCCTGTCCACTCCTCAAACCCTGACCAAGCAGCCATTAACTTCACCCAATGGCTATCCAAAAGCGCCGACATCCTAGCACCGTTGAAAAAACATCAAAACAAACTAAGCAGCAAGAAGGCCTCCTGGTTCAACGATGATCTTAAGAAATCCAAGAAACTCTGCCGCTCCCTCGAGAAAGCATGGAAAAAAGACCCAAACTCCAACACCAGAGACGCCTTCAAAAACGCCACCCGCATACACCACCAACTAATCCGGTCTGCCAAGAAAGCCGCCTTCAAAGACCAACTAGATAACAACACCCACAATAGCAAGGAGTTATTCAACATCGTCAAAGAATTTACCAACCCATCAGCCAACTCCAACGACATCACCCCCTCTCAAGCCCTCTGAGACTCCCTAGCCTCCTTCTTCCACAACAAAATTGCAGACATCCACAACAGCTTCGACAACCGACCCGAAGACCTACCCACCCAACCTTCTGCAGGACCTTCTCCCCCCTTGAACATCCTTAACGACTGGAACCCAATCTCCACTGAGGACACCATCCGCCTGATGAACTCCATCCACTCAGGATCCCCAACTGACGCATGCCCTCATCACATCTTCAACAAAGCAGACTCCATCATAGCACCACGCCTCCGCGACGTCATCAACTGCTCCCTCAACTCTGCCACCTTCCCGGAAAGCTGGAAACGCGCAGAACTCAGCGCCCTTCTGAAAAAAGCCACAGCGGACCCCACCGAACTCAAAAACTACCGCCCCATCTCGCTCCTTCCTTTCCCGGCCAAAGTCATCGAGAAAGCTGTCAACACCAGCTTGCCGCCTTTCTCGAAAGCAACAAATCCCTCGACCCCTCACAGTCCGGATTCCGAGCCAAACACAGTACTGAGACCGCACTCATCGCAGCAACAGACGACATTCGAACCCTACTGGACAATGGAGAAACAGTCGCACTCATCCTCCTTGACCTCTCCGCAGCCTTCGACACAGTCTTCCATAGCACCCTATTACAGCGCCTCAGTAACATCGGAATCCAAGGAAAAGCTCTGGAATGGATCACCTCGTTCCTCACCGGAAGAACTCAGAGAGTCCGACTCCCTCCATTCAAATCAGAGGCCTCTGAAGTCATCTGCAGCGTGCCGCAAGGATCGTCACTCAGCCCCACCATCTTCAACGTGTACATGAGCCCCCTCGCAGCCATCGTTCGCTAACACAATCTCAACATCATCTCCTACGCTGACGACACCCAACTGATCCTCTCACTCACCAAGAACCCCAACACCGCCAAAAACAACTTACACGAAGGAATGAAAGAAGTAGCCGAGTGGATGAAGCACAGCCGTCTGAAACTGAACCCAGACAAAACAGAAGTCCTAATCTTAGGTACCTCCCCCTCCGCCTGGGACGGCTCCTGGTGGCCAGAGGCCCTTGGAAAAGCACCCATCCCGACGGACCACGCACGGAACCTGGGCGTCATCCTAGACTCCTCACTCTCAATGACCAGACAAGTCAACACTGTCTCATCATCCTGCTTCAACATTCTTCGCATGCTCAAAAAAACATTTCGCTGGATCCCCACCGAAACTAGAAAAACGGTCACTCACGCACTCGTCACATGTCGCCTGGACTACGGAAACACCCTATACGCCGGTTCCACCGCAAAACTCCAGAAAAAACTCCAACGCATCCAGAACGCCTCAGCCAGGCTCATACTTGATATCCCGCGTAAAGAACACATCTCTGGTCACCTGAAAAACCTCCACTGGCTCCCCGTAAATAAGAGGATTACCTTCCGCCTCTTAACCCACGCACACAAAGCACTTTACGAACTTGGACCCGAATGCCTCAATACACGACTGTCCTTCTACACCCCCTCCCGTCAGCTACAATCCTCCAACCAAGCCCTGGCCACTGTTCCTCGCATCAACAAAGCCACCATGGGAGGTAGACCCTTCTCCTACCTGGCAGCCAAAACCTGGAACTCTCTTCCCACTCACCTTCGGCTTACTCAGAACCACCTAGCATTCAGAAAGCAACTTAAAACTTGGATATTCGACAAGTAATTTTCCCCCCTTCCTCAAGCGCCTTGAGACCCTATGGGTATGTAGCGCGCTATATAAATTTCTGACTTGACTTGACTTGACTTGATCTGTATCACTGCTTGTACACCTACCAGAAGGGATGTTAAGCAAATGAATGCCCAGTGTGTACTAGATAAAGATATTGATGAAATGATGAGAATCGACATGCAAGATGTGTACCTAGAATCTTCTAGATTATAGATGTCTTCAGCTAATGCTAAAAGGGTCATCTGTGGAAATGTGGCAGAGAACACTGTTAGCATTCAGCTGTAGCCATCTTGTTTTCGACAGGCATCTTGCCAATGTGTTTTTCCTTCTTCACTGGTGCTTGCCCTTGTGCTGTGCTCAAGAACTGGCTAAACTTAGCCTCTGCTACTCTGCACATGCTCAGAAGAGTCTGTAGCTGCCCATGCACCTGCTTAGGTTTGTCACTGTCAGGTAGTCTTTACCAAAGTCAGCAACTGTTGACTCCTCCTTTACTGTTGACTGTGCATTCTCTGTATGACCATTTATGTAAGTAACTCTACATATGTGTGCTTGTACCTCCTTCTTATGAGCTCCTGAGTAGGTATAAAAGACCCATGGTACTTCTACTCCTTGTGCCACTGCAGACACTGCAGAAGGGTGTTGTGTGAATGTAGTTCCACCTCATGTCGTTTAATAAAATATCTCTTTACTATTTCAGTTTCCATGCCAACGTCTATTTACTGGTCTGAGGACTTGTGTGCAGAGAAGGGCGTACCCCTAGCACTGCTGAGGTCTACTTCTACACCGCGTGCTCTGTACAAGTCATTGTGTAAGTCGCTGTTGGAGTTTTTAAAGGACCTTGCCCAATGGACTCTGAAGAAACCCAGTGGAAAATAGAAGGTAAGAGATCCACTACACACGTGGATTCCCTAGTACCCACGTTACCTATACAAGGGAAGCCGGGTGCATAGATGTGAAGTGGTGTGGGAAACCACAGTCGAACCCATTGGAGGACTTCAGGAAAGTGCCGCTGTTGATGAAGGAGAAAATGTCTGGTGGAATCCGAAGGTAGATTCTAGATGAGAAGTACCTGCAAGCAGAGGGGACAGAGTTTCTGTCACTCAGAATTGATCAGGAGACTTGGAAGACGAATGCCCCCCTAATGTCGGGTGTTGCAGGAGAGAAGACGATGACCTTGCCTCTACAGCTGTGAGGATCAGGCGATGCTGAGCAAGACCAGGGGCCATGCACAAGCTGCCCAGTGTCAAATCTCGAGTGCTGTGCGGTCAGTATCCAGCAAAAGCATTAATAAGCCTTGGCAAAGGCAACCCATGCAGAAGTCGAAGAAGGTGCAATATAGGGGTCAGCAAGGTCCAGGGGTCTCACCACAAGCAGGGGAGTAAGGGCAGGTCAGAGCAGTCAGGAAAGCCCAATGAAGCAAAGATGACCCTCAACAGAACCCACAGACTGGAGGCACTGGATTCGCAAAAGGACATCGAACAGCTCACCAAAAGAAGCAGGCCATGGTGCAAACCATGCAATGTGGATGAAGACTTTGCTTACTGGAGATGCTTTAGGATGGGGCTTCTTAGAGCCCAAAGATCTTGGTGGAAGGAAGCTAACAAGCCTTTGCAACTGCAAGTTGTTGCAGTTCACAGGCGCTCGGTTATTGCAGCCCCCATGAGGGATACTGGCCTCAAACTTGGTTAGAGGGCAGGGCAGCCCACGAGAACTGCGAAAAACCACTACCTGTGATGCAGAACATTTCGGAGTCCGGAGGAGAACAGGATCAGCAGACCGGTTGATTTAGTTGTGGTGCTTGCGAATGCAGGGAAGTGACTCTTACTGCAAGGGAGATTCCTTCAGGTGTCTTTGTTGTCCACAGGCCATGCAAGGTTCCTGTATAGTGTACTGGCACAGATGATGGAGCAGACTGAAAGTGGGAGGAAGTGGAGCCCAAACGGAGTCTAATGTGCCCAGATGGTAGAAGAAGAAGCTGTGTCTGATCTGAATCTTGTCCCATGACAAATCTAGGACCCCACCCACAGGTAAGCCCTTAAGTACCCTAAGGAAAGGGTTGGGACGATTCAGGGGCCCCTCCCAGGGTCTGGACAGGGGAGAGTTACTCCCATGTCCTTTGTCCAGTGTCACGCCAGAGCAGGAACCAACAGCTCCCAGAGCTGGTTTGAACTGGACTATACAAGGGAACACCAAATGTGCCCTTCAGGCACACTTAGTGGCGCTGGCAAGCGTACCCATCCGATCCCAATACACTAAATCCTGTCTACCTCCCTTTGACAGGATACCTATTGTTCTGCCTTCCCCGTTCGAGCTTGACTCAGCAGCAGGAGGGCAGTATTGTGTCTCTGGTTGGCAGCAACCATTATGTGCTGTATGGGTCTAGAAGGCTGGCACCCGGAACACTGAGAGCCTAACTGGGGCCAGTTTAAAGCTTGGAATCATACCTTGTGAGGTATGATTCTAACATGTTTGATACCAAACATGATAGGATTAGTTGCAGCCAAATTCAAGATGGTCATCTATATAGTGCATGGCTGCTTCACTTATGGACTCCGTAGGTTGTAGGGGTGTCCTGCTCATGCAGGGGCACCCTCACACTTAGACCCAAGCACCCTGCCTTCAGGATTGATAGGCCCTGCTATGGGGTGGCTTATAGGTTTTAAGTGCAGTGACCCGAAATGTAGAAAACCTATATCTTTAGTAAGTGGTGCTAGCACTAGCTTACACCTGCCTGTTGTCCATCCCAGGTGAGTGGAGGCATATATGACGTTACAATGCATGCAATTACAACGCATGCTTTTACAAAGCAGTCTTTACATCACAACTACCATTACATTGCATGATTTTACAATGCATGCCATTACAATGCATGCCATTACAATGCATTTTTAAAAACTACCATTACAACACATGCTATTACAATGCATACCATTACTACGCATACTATTACAACGCATAATACTTTTAGGGCAACAGTAGGGTAAGTGTTGGATAGTGTAGGGGTAGAAATGACTATTCCCACTCCTGTGAGTACAACAGTAGGGAAAGTGTTGGATAGTGTAGGGGTAAAAATTACTATTCCCATGTACCCTTAAACCCATACCCACCCTAAAACTAAAAGAATCTCCATTACTTACCTTATAATGCGTTGTTAGATCATGCGTTGTAATGGCATGCGATGTGGTGACATGCGTTGTAATGGAATTGATTGTAATGGCAGTTGCATTGTAAAGGTAGGTTGTTGTAATGACTGCATTGTAATGGATGTTTCCCGAGTGGAGCAGCCTTTCAAGGACATTAATGTGATCCCGCCTGCTGTGAGAATGAGTGACAATATATCCTCCTTGCTGCACTTATTACGCTATGCTATAAAACTTGCTTTTTAGGCTAGCACACAGTCATGAATGATTAGATCAATGACATCTGTGCAGCTGCAGTGCCTGCTTACCCTCTGTTACAGAGAACTGCAGTCACGCAGTTTGTCTCCGGTTAGTGCCGTTCCATTTATGGTACTTTGGAGCAGTTTGAACTTCATCTTAGAGTTTCTCTTTGCTCATATGAGTGTAATTTTGATATTTAAATGTTACCCTTGTCTTCATTGCTTGATTTTGTTAGCGGGATAGTGTCACTTAGTGGTTGAAGTGTCAGTCATTACTACACTAAAATTATGAAAAAGTCACACATAGCAATCTGAAACCTTCACAGCAATGCATCAAAAATTTAATCTGCAGCCCCATAACTTCTCTGCTTGGAGTTCTGACCTGCCGAGTGGTGCCAACTTCAGTTCTGGGCACTAGGAGGTGGTTTTGCTGCAAAGGACTGAGAAAATCCACTCAAACTCAAATTCGACGCAGGGGCTACTTTGCCACTGCCGCATTGACCCAGGGCATCCAGAATTTCGATGCATCGCACCTGTGTGCCAAGTTCTTCATCGACATGGCCCAGCAGTAAGAATGGAGGCCGCATGTCCGGAGAGCAAAACCAAAAATTGATGGACAGAATGCAGAACAATGTCGTACATTCACCCCAGTACAGAGATCTTGGCATAAATCCATAGTTTTTTGCACTCCACACCACCCCAGTTCAGACATGGCCATATGCAAATCAGCCTGACCCTGTGCCTCATGGGAACAGTCCAGCCCGAACTGCCAAGCCATGTCTTCTCAGGACCGGAAACAAGCTTCCGAGGACCGGTTTCTGGCATTCCAGCCGTCTTCAGCCCGGCTTGCTTGAATCCAGTGGCAAAGTGAGCAAGGGACTCACGTCTGAGCATACCCATCCCACTCGGGGTGACGAATGCAAAACCATCAATTGATGGAGAGAATGCAGAACAATGTCATACATTCACCCCAGTACAGAGATCTGGGCCTAAATCTATCGTTTTTTTGCACTCCACACTACCCCTGTTCAAACATGGCCATATGCAAATTAGCCTTGACCCTGTGCCTCTTGGGAACAGTCCAGCCCGAACTGCCAAGCCATGCCTTTCCTGGACCGGAATCAAGCAACCTAGGACCAGTTTCTGGCTATCAGCCGTCTACAGCCAGGATAGCTTGACTCCAGTGGTGTGGAGAGCATGGGACTCACGTCTGAGCAAACCCATCCGCATGTCCGGAGAGCGACACATTACCTCCCCTTGTAGTAAAGAATCAACGCATCACCTCGCCTGATAGTAAGGAATCAACGCATCACCTCTCCTGACAGTAAGGAATCGCAGCATCACCTCCCCTGCACTACAGTAAGGAATTGCGTCATCACTGTCTCAGGCAATAAGGAATCAATGCATCACCTCCTCTGGGAGTAAGGAATCGTTGGGTAATTTTTCCATCAACTGATTTCCCTTGTGCCTGTTCTCGTCTTTGATAAAAGTAATGCATCCAACATTTCCTTTGGACTAAGCTATTTTAAACCTATGAAAGTGATATCTTTGCTTGTGTACGTTGGATTTTTCTCATTTTGATCTTGTTTTATTCAGATAAATATTGGTTATGTTTCTAAACTTGTGTGGTGCCCTTTTGTAGTGTTTCCACCATGTTACTATGTGTTTATGTATAAGCTTTACACATTGCCTCTGAGATAAGGCTGACTGCTCGTGCCAAGCTACCAATGGGGTGAGCAGGGGTAATCTTAGCCGTGTAACCAACTTACTCTGACTAGAGTGAGGATCCCTACTTGAACAGGGTGCATCCCGAATGCCAACTAGAGACCCCATTTCTAACACTGGTGGTCAGCGGTGAGGATAGGATTTGTGTTTGTACTTCACATACAATGATTGGTGTACACTACTACCAGATTGCAGACCATGACGCAACCACATACTGTTTTGTTTTACCTTCTTGTTTGGATACTTTTTAAGGTTTCTACTCCAAGCATGTCTCAGTCTAGAGTATTATCAGTTGTCCCTGTAGATTTAATTTGTGAGCACAGGTTCAAGTCCTGTAATGTGAGCATTTTAAGCAAATCTGCAGGAATTGCAAGATCCAGTTCAAAGGCTTCACCTTAAAGGAGGTGGTACAAAAGGTGCCAAGGGCATGGGTTGCTGCCAGGAATGTCAGTGGGCACTCAGAGAATCCGGTTGAGGAGATTGAGGAGCAAAACCTGCTTGAGGATGACTGATGTCCATGATCTCACTGGAGGGAAGGTGCCCTTCAGGCAAGTGGCAGTGTGTCATCTAAAGGTCTGTCCCTAGATGAGCTGGAGGACAGGGGTGAAGTTAGGAGGCATAATATGGAGCTAGAAAGGCTCAAAATGCGGCATCAGGAGTAGCTGCAGTTGGAACTGGCGAGGTAAAAAATAGAAGAGAACAAGATGGTCTTGAATCAGAAATAGAATGTAAAGGGACTGGATTTGAAGTCCCAAGTCCACCACAGATGGTCATTGTTTCTTTACTGTACTCGGAGGGAAAGGTACATATACCAGAGTCTAGGGAAGGATTTTGTTGTAGGGAATGACATTGATCAGTGGTTTATTGGCTTTGTTGTATCTTTTAGGGCACACAGGGTCCCTGAGAGAAATTGGGGAGCAGGTCTGTATAATAGCTTTACTGTAGAAGGGAGGGACACCTTGTTGGCCTTACCGATAGAAAATCAGATGAAGTAACCAGAAATGAAAGATGTCCTGGTCAAGATATATGGTTTCACCCCAGAGAGTTACGGGGTTAAGTTTAGGGATAGTACTTAACTTGGTTCACAAAGTATGTTGATTTCTCCTGCAGATCACTAGATGGTTGGGTGAAGTTCAGTGAGGTAACAGATTTTCAGGGGCTCTACAATTTGATTTGCATGTGAACACTTGTCCAATTGTTGTTTCCCAGAGCTGCGCTAGCACTTGATTGACAGCAAGCTTATTGACCTGAGGCAGCTTTCTAGTGAGGCGACAGCTGGCCCAGCAGCAGGTTCCAAAACATGGTAGACTCTGCCAAGGATAAGTATGTCACCATCAGGAGTTCTCTAAAGGGCCCCAATATAGTTCCAAGGGTAAGAATTCCCCTCCCCAGGTGATAAGAAACCGTGGATCTCTTCAGGTAAACCTGCAGGCAGGGATATCTGTAAGTGTTATGCTTGTGATCAGGAAGGTCACATGAGAGGGGCCCCTAAGTGTCCTAAGCCGGAACAGCCCCCCACCGGTGGATAGTCACGGGTGACAGGTAGTGTAGTGCTTGGGGAGGAGTTGATCCCGGGAGGGTATGGGGAACCATCTGAGATGGCCCGTGCCCCACCAGGGAGCTGTGAGATGGTCCAGAGAAATCTAATGCCTGATAACACGAAGAACAAGCATTTTCAATGCAATAGGTCTCGCATTTACTTGAGTTTGAGCTATTCGCATTGTAAATTGCAATGTTTTTTATGTTTCGTTTTTTTAAACAAATAAAAGACATTGTTATTTGCAATGCTAGTAGCTTAAACTCTCACAAATGCGAGACCTTTTGCATTGCAAATGCTTGTTTATGCTTCTGAAGCTGTCGGTGAGAGGGGTTGACCAAAGGCACCCGACAGCCATACCCAATCTAGAGTTACAGGGGGGGCTATTGAGAGGGGTATTTATTACAGTCAATGTCTACACACAGACACAGTGGTTATCTTTAAACCCTGTACATGAGGGTCCTGCAATTCTACAGATCCATGTCAGATGGCCACACAGTAACGCCACTGTCCAGGAGGGGAAATCCAACACCCTGCCGAGGTCAGGGAGCTCAGGGATGTTTCCGTATGCACTGTAAACCTTCAAAAGTTACAGAGCGTGCATTCACGCAAACTTAAAGACATACTGATGGTCTGTGCGAAACGTCTCGGACATGTTGTTGATCAATAAAACAATAATCAATGGATAATTCCATGTGAATATGAGAACTACATTAACAGGCAGAGAAAGCACAGGATCTCCCACAGTTTGACATATCTGTGATTTTTTCACCCATGCTTCCCACATACCTGTCCTCTCGCCATATCTATCACATGCGTGAACTTCGAGCTGTTCTGAATGTCCTGCCCCAACACTTTCTGTTCTCAGGCTCGGAGTTTTAGGACTGTGCCTAGATGCTGCTCACACCAGGGGCCATATTGAACACAGTGCTGGGTGGGGGTCTGCGTGCGTGCCCCCAGTTCACTGCTATACAACACAAGGGACTCCCAGTAATTAAGGGGCAGTGCTGCCGCTTTCTTTAACGCCCCCTCATTACTTCTGTCCTGGGTCTCTCAGCTCAAACATAAAATTAGTGAGAGGGTCTGGAGCCACCCACCCAGCGAGAAGAGCGAAAATAGAGGGGGAGCTCCGAGCTGTGCACGAGGAACGGGAAACATGTGCATGTTTGGACACTTCCCACAGGCACGCAACCTGGGTGGGCGGTGGGATGGACACGTGAGCTGATGAATGAATGGATGAACGGCAGGTGCATGCTTTGATAGATGAGTGACGGGAAGGATGAGACGATGGATGAGTGGGTGAATGAGTAGGTGGGCAGCTAGAGGGAAGGACGAGGGAGCAGATGGATGACGAAATTGGTGGGCGCATGCTTGGATAGATGAGTGGGTGGCTGGCTGGCTGGGATAGCTGGTGGAGGAATGGACAATTGGGCATATGGGTGGAGAATGAGAGATTGGGAGGTGCTTGTGTGAATAGATGAGTGGGTGGATTAGTGACTAGGTGTTCTGATGGGTTGCATGAATGGTTTTATTTCATTTATCTCCCTCAAGTTCATCAATGCAGCCATGTTGTGAGGCAGCGCGTTTGTTTAAAGACCCGATTCAGCAGTGTGACATCAGCTGTCAGACCTCTTGCCCCCTCAGTGCTGTCTCTATCATTACACTCCCTAGAGCCACGGACCTACATTAGGGGTGTGCCGCATTTGCCTAGGAAGACTCGATTGAAGCCACATTTTTAGAACAACCACCTACTACACAAGTCACATCAATAAAAAAAGCCAACAGCACGAGAACCAGGTTACCTTCCAGAGACTATTTTAACATGGTCACAAACCGCTGTAGTTCCATCTCCTCCATGGCACCTAAAACATCGCCCGCATTCAAAGTTTTCCGTGAAGTAGTGTGGCTCACTGGTTAGAGGCGGCAGACCCGAGATCAGAGGACTGCCCGGGACCAGGGTTCGATTCCCGGCGCGGCAGGTTTCTGGACCAGGGTCAGCGGACTCGATAATTCTCTCGCCTCGGTGCCCACTCTGATCAGCGATCACACTCGGCAACTCTGGGCATTAGCTTGCCTCATCTTCATTAACGGCCTCACCAGACCGCCGGGGATGCCTGGTCTCACCCTGGAGATACCCATTAAGGGACCATCTCTCAGGGAAGTCAGGAAGGGTTTCGCAGCGGTCGAAGCGCCTTGGGACCCTACGGGTAAGTAGTGCGCTATATAAATGCCTATACACATACACGTTTCCCTTTCAAAGCGAAATTGTTTGCACTAAAGTTGTGGAGACAAGTAATATTAACAAGGGACGCCCAGCATGGGTTTAGCCAAAGCGAAAGCGCGCAACCTCACTGGAACACACACGCTGTCCTTACGCACTGCGCATGCGTGCGGCCAACTTTACCTGGGGCATGGAGCATGCGGCAGTGTCCGGGGCTCTTGTGAGCTGAGGGAGCCCGCGTTTTCGGAGCTTGTAGAACAAAGAGCCCGGTGAGTTGGGGGGGTTGGGGTGTGTGCGTGTTTGTGTGTGTGTGCGTGTGTCTGCATATGTCTGAGTGTGTGTGTGTGTGCACGTGTGTCTATGTGTGTGCTCGTGTGTCTGTGTGTGTGTGCGCGTGTGTCTGTGTGTGCTGTGTATGTCTGTTTGTGTGTGAGCGTCCAGATCCATTGTGTGTGTGAACAACATGCCGGAATCGAAGCGCATGTTCACGCGCGTGACCTGACCTGATTCAGGCATGCTGCGCGTGCCAGTCTCTTGTCTCCACTTTGGCTCGTTGTAAGCTGAGCCGACAGCTTTAGGTATCGCGGCGAAAACGCACTTCGCGCGCATTCGCCCGGGCGAGACCTAAAAAGGCAGTGAGTGACCATCAATGGACAAAGGGTAGATGCTCTGAGAGACACAGGAGTCAGTGTCTGAAGAGCAGGTAGTCCCTACTGTACTGCACTAAGTTGTGGCAGTAGACAACAGTGAGCACTTTTGTAAAGTGGCTCAGGTTCCCTGTGAGTAGGTGTGGGGGATCTCCAGTTCCTTGTGAGTAGCTGTACCGCCATCCATGACTTTGTATTTTCTGCTGGGAATGACCTGGAAAACACAGCCTGGGGGAGGTGGAATACAGATCACATTTGGAGATGTTGTGATTGCCTGGGTGGGCCTTCCTGACAACACGGTCCTTGGTAGCCCAGGGTATTCAGAAGCACCTGGGCCCAGGTGTCTGCCAAGAAGAGGATGGGCAGGGAGCACAGGAAATCCGCCCCTGAAATTCTCACGGTCCGATAGGAAGATGAACCTGAGGGGGATGCTCCCGAACCTACATGGAAAGTGGAGGCTGATCTGGGAGACTTGTATGAGCTGACCCATTGGCAGCAAGAAGGGAGTCAAATCACAGAAGAGTTCTGTGCGGAGCAGTGGGCATGCCCTACTCTGGGTTTTAGGCAGCTGGCTGAGGACAAGGCAGCAGTTGTATGACAGAGGCGTGCATGGATAAACCACGCATACCACCACTACTCTGCCTAAACAACACATTCCTATACCACGCATGCCTTTACCTTGCAATTTTTTGGTAAATAAAACCTTCCAAGCCCTTAAAAATTCTCCGATCCCCTGAGCCCTAAAAACTATCCTGACCCCAAGCCCTTAGAACTACCTGACCCCCAAAAACTCCCTCAACCCCACCCTGAGCCCTAAAAACAACCTGACCCCCCCTGAACCCCTAAAATGACCTGATCGCCCTGAGCCCTAAAAACTGCTCTGATCCCCCAATCCCTAAACACTATCCTGACCCCCCATGAGCCCTAAAGACAGCCCAACCCCCAGCCCTAAATACAACCCCACCTCCCCAGCCCTAACCCTGAGCCCTAAAAAGTACCCCACCTCTTAAAATCTATACTCCACCCCCACAAAACCCCGCCCCAGCTCCACTAATCTCACTGCGTCCTCTCCCAATCTATCCTGTTTCTAGACCCTTCCATTTTGGTATCTAGACCACGCATTACCTTAACCACGCATATGCGAGGTTATGGCATATGCGTAGTTATTGCCAGCATGTTTCAGCTACCGTTGGAATGGTAAGCATGACTTTGCCCATGTTGTCCAGGCTGTTTCCCCCAGGCACCTGGTAAAGAGTTGAAATCACATTTGATTTACTGAGAGAATGGTCTCCTTTATAGCGGGCCTAAGGTAGCTGAGCCTGGTGCAGCCCGTGTGCTGGTGGTACCCCTGCACTTCAGAACCTTTCTACTGGAGTTGGCTCGTGATGTGCCTTCGGCAGGATATTTAGGGCAGGGCAATATATTTGACAGGCTTGTCACCCACTTTTAATGGCCCCAAATGTGAAGGCACTCAGATGCGTTTTGCAGGCCTTGTCAAACTTCCAAGGGAAGTGGCAAGTATGGGGGGAAATGTAAGGCTTCCCTCCAACCAGTCCCTGTAGTGAGCACCCCTTTTGAGCAGGTGGGCATCACCGTTGTGGGCCTCTGGATCCCTAGACAGCCATAGAAAACCGGTTTATCCTGGTCTTGGAGGACCATGCCATCTGGTACCCGGGGCCAAACCCTCTCAGGACAGTAATGGCGTCCACTGGGGCCTGGGAAATGATTAGGATCTTTATCGTTGTGAGTTTCCACAAGGAGGTGGTATCTGACTGGGGCACCAACTTCATATTGCTGTACATGGATGCAATGTGGAAGGAGTGTGGGATGAACTACAAATTCACCACTTCTTCCCATCCACAGAATAATGGGTTGGATGAGAGATACCGCTGTACACTGAAAGGCGTGATTGGGGGTCTCTCAGAACCCCTGAGGCGTAAGTGGGATACGTAGGAAAGTGTCCCTTTTGCATGGGTACCCCCCACTTTTTTCCTGATACTTGATGCACTTTGACTTGGTGTGCCCTGAGAGCCTGCCAATCAGGTACCTAGGGCTTGTGTTCTTTCCCAAGTTGTACCATTGTACCAACAATTGGCACATCTATGGCCACAGATTAGCCCCTTGTAAAAGGTACCATGGGTACTAAGGGCACTGTGAGCAGAGAAGGCCTCTAAGAGCACATCACCTATCGTGCCACCCATAGAGGCCCAGCACATTAACACCCACACACTGCCATTTCAGGCTGCGTGTTGTGGTGCAGAGAAAAGTGAAGAGACGACAAGGCTCACATCCCTGTGAGCCATGCCTGCAGTCCAGTGCATTTGGCCTAGGTAAGCTACCCCTCTAGCAGGGTACACTAGACCACAGGTGAGGGTACAGTTGCATGAGCCCTGTACCCCTACAATGTCTATGTCCATTCTTAGACTTTGTAGTAGGGTAGTAAAGCCATAAAAAGTATGTGGTCTGGAAGTTGGTCATTACAAACTCCACAGCTCTATAATTGCTTTACTGAAACCTGGCTAATTAGGTGGCAAACTTCTCAGCGCATTAAAACCGTACTGATGGTAGTTTGGGATTCATTGTAAGATGCACTCTGAGGCCATCTTAGAGATGCCCCCTGAAAGACAACCAGTGTGGCTCCTGAATGGCTGCTACCATTTGCTACCACCAGACATGTTTCTGGACTCTTTGGTAGAGAGCCTCCACCACAAGGTCCAGAAGCAAAGCCCATCCTATGCAGAGGTGTTGTGCATCCTTCTCTCCCCCCAGGATGGGCTCGGTCCCCGAAGAGGAAGGTGCAAAGGCCTGCCACCTTTGTAAGCTGTCCCTGCCATTTGCTGCTCCCAGCAACTGGCCCCTCCTGGTTTTGTACCCCCACTTTGGGAGGGAGAATCGGCGGAGAAAACCAAGTTAGGAGGAGAGGTTTGCCCACCTTTGCCAAGCCCACCCCTGAGGAGGGGGAGGTGAGGTGAAGCACATATCTTATTCCCCTCCATCTTAAGGATGAGGGGACCCAGACAATTAGAGAGGCTCATGCCTCCTCACATTAGAGGGTTGCACAATAGGGGGTGTGCTTACCCCAAGGAAGGGGCCCATTGGTTCCGACTTATACACTCATATAATGCCCCTTGTTGGACAGGCCTCGTGGAAGGGCCGCTCCCTCCGGTTCTGTGTAGACTATCGGGGTCTGAACGCTGTTACCAGAACTGACGCTCACCCCATCCCCCGGGCGGATGAGCTGGCTGACCGCATGGGGGCTGCCCGCTACCTGAGCATCTTCGATCTAACAGCGGGCTACTGGCAAATCGGCCTCACCCCCAGGGTCCAAGAACGATCCGCCTTCTCTACCCCGGATGGCCACTACCACTTCAAAGTGATGCCATTCGGCATGAAAAACGCTCCAGCTATCTTCCAACGACTCGTGAACCAGGTACTGGCGGGCCTTGAAGAATTCAGCGCCGCCTACCTGGACGATATCGCTGTGTAGAGTCGCCACTGGGCAGACCACCTTCACCACCTCCGAGAAGTCCTGCACGCCCTCCAGCAGGCCGGCCTCACCATCAAAGCCAGCAAATGTCAGATTGGCCAGGGGTCCGTGACCTACCTCGGACACCAAGTGGGGAGCGGTCTGATGGCCCCCCTTCAGCTCAAGATCGCTGCCATCCAGTCCTGGCAACCCCCTGTCACCCAAACCGAGGTCCGGGCCTTCCTAGGGCTCACGGGATACTACCGCCGGTTTGTAAAGGACTATGGCAGCATTGTGGGGCCCCTCACAGAACTCACATCCAAGAAAAACCCCAAAACTGTCAACTGGACTCCGGACTGTCAAGCGGCCTTCGAGAAGTTGAAGGCCGCCATGTGCACCGCCCCCGTGCTCCAGGCCCCCAACTACAGCCGGGAATTCATAGTCCAGACGGACGCCTCAGATCATGGCGTTGGGGCAGTCCTCTCTCAACTCAACGCCGAGGGAGTCGATCAGCCAGTGGCCTTCATCAGCCGACGCCTACTGGCCCGAGAACAGCGCTGGAGCACCATCGAGCGGGAGGCCTTCGCTGTGGTATCGGCCCTCAAGAAACTCCGGCCCTACCGCTTCGGTACCCATTTCAGGGTACAGACAGACCACCGACCCCTGCAATGGCTGATGCAGATGCGGGGGGAGAACCCAAAACTGTTGCGATGGTCCATCTCCTTACAGGGGATGGACTTCACTGTGGAGCATCGTCCTGGCCAGGATCACGCCAACGCGGACGGCCTGTCACGCTTTTTCCGCCTCGGCGAGGAGAGTACCCAAGAGGATGGGTGACTCTCCCTGGCTTCAGCTGGGGGGGACGCATGTTGGACAGGCCTCGTGAAAGGGCCGCTCCCTCCCTGCAGGATAAGGCCGAACGCCAGCTCTCCCGGTGTCCCCCGAAGAACCACCCCGGCAACCCACGGAAGCAACCCGCAAACCGTCCCCAACGGGACACCTGCTCCCGAACATCCCAGCATCGGCTGTCCCGGGACCCCGCCAGCACCATTGCCTCGGCCCAGCCGCCATCTTGGACACTGCACCACGAGGCTGCGTGGCCTCAGCTCGACCCCAACCCTGGGCCTGGCCAGGCCCCGACATCGAGGCACCACCATCCACCCAGGAGGTGAAGAGACCACTTGGCAGGTCAATGGGAGAGAGGAGTGTCGATGGCTCTCCCCCGCCAGGTGCCGATCGCCCCCGGACTCCCCGGGTGCTGGCTCCACCCCCCTGCTGGGTGTCTGGACTCCCTCATCCCGGACCTCCCGACCTCAAGGCGTGAGGGTCCGGACATCAAAGGAGACCAGACCTATAACTGGGGCAGCTCCAGAGCAGGAAGGCAGTTGTATCCTGGAGTCGAGAGACACCTTGAAGAACTCATCCCTGACGGACTGCTGGCGCTGCCTTGCCTTGCCTTGTGAACCATCTCCGAAGCCTGCTGACGCTGCCGCGGCCCTCTGCAACGGGCATCTTCGTCTGGACCTGCTGGAGCTGCCACGGCCCCTCCTTGTGAACCATCGCTCTGGCCTGCTGGCGTGGCGCGGCCCCTCTGAAAAGAAGTCATCATCGTAGCCTGCTGGCGCTGCCGCGGCCCTCCTAACCGAGAACTATCATCCTAGCCTGCTGGCGCTGCCGCAGCCCTCCTTGCCGAGAACATCATCCTAGCCTGCTGGCGCTGCCGCGGCCCGACCTTTCAGACCTCCGAGCTCGAGGATTGTGAGCTCCTTCTGGCCACCCTTGTACCGGACCGGTACCCAAGACTGTCCCGCTACCCCTTACCCTACAGAGACTAGAATTGGGAGGATCCTCGTGTCCTGCCCCCACTGTATCGTTGATAACCTTGCCTCAAGAATCCTATATAAAGTGTGCAGATCGTATCCTTGTGTGGTGTCCATTTGTGGGGGGGAAGTTACTTGTCTGTACGATCGCTGGAGACGGTCCTCACCGGAGGCCTCTCCCCCTGTGCTCGGCCGACCCTCCAGGTCCCCGTCTAACATTGGTGGCCAGCGGCGCGATCCGAACCAACGCGTAATCGTACAGAGAGTAACTCACCCTACGACACAACCACAATGACAACAAAAGAGAGCGGAACCACAGAAAAATTCCAGATGGAGAAACTGGAAGAGTATAACCACAGAGAACTAAAGCAATTCTGCATAGAACTAGGCATTGCTACCTCAGGACTGAGCACGAAAGAAGACTTCAAAAAGGCCCTGTAATCTTGGGCAGAGACGGGTACAGCCGTACCCCAAAACCAAAGCCTCGAGGCACCGGAAACGAACACCACTCCGACGGAAGAAAGAAGATCGGGTCTCTCCCCAGAGGAGATCCGAGAATGGGAAAAAAGCAGGCTCCATGAATTGGAGCTGGCTCGACTTCGTTTGGATGGAGAACTGAAATTGGCGGAACAAAAAATAACATTGGAACACTTGCGGCTCAGAGAGGAGCGGGAAGAGAAACAAAGACAGAGAGAGTTAGAAGAGAAAAAGCTAGCCTACGAACATGAACGCAACCTAAAAGAAATAGAGCTTTGGAAACAGAATAAAGATCTCGGGGTGCCCGGGCGCCCGAACACTCCTGCCACTACAGACCCTAAAGTCCACATCCCCAAGGATGTCGTCAGAGAATATTATCGGAACGACGATATCCAGCAATGGTTCAAAGCCTATGAGGTAGCCATGACCTCCCACCGGATTCCCCGAAGCGACTGGGGAGCCGGGTTATGGGGGAGGTTCGCCAACGAAGGGCGAGACGCCCTGCTGCAACTCCCGGACCTCCTACGACCACATGAAAGCCGCCCTCCTCACTTGATACAGACTCACGCCCGAGATGTACCGCCAGCGGTTCCTCGACTGCAAACGGATCCCGGGTACAACTTGGGTGGAGTACGTGAACTTTTTCAGCAGAGCATTCGAGGGGTGGATCAAGGGCAGCAAGGTGACCACTTGCGAGCAACTCTTTGACCTTTATTTATTTATTTATTTATTTCTGGCGATTTTAGAGCGCGCAAATACCCTGGGGTGTCTCGGCGCTGTAGTTGCAGAACTCTCCGGAGGAGGGGGGGGGATTAGGCAGGGAACAACCAAGTCTTCAGTTGCTTTCTGAAGTGAAGAAGGGTCGGAGCGCTCTTGATGTTTAGAGGAAGTGCGTTCCACATTTTGGCCGTGGCCACAGCAAAACGTTTGTCGCCCCAGTTGGCCCTTCTTGTACGGGGGACCATGAGTAGGTGCGCTGAGGATGACCGCAGAGTTCTAGTATGTTCAAGCGGTCGGAAGGCTTTCCTTAAGAATAAGGGTCCTTGATCGTGAATGGCCTTATATGCAATGCATAAAGCCTTAAACTTGATGCGGCTCCTCACCGGTAGCCAATGTAATTGTCGAATGTAGGGGGAAACTGATGCAAATCTAGGGATAGATAGCAATGTTCTGGCAGCAGCGTTCTGGACAGTTTGGAGTTTATTAAGAACCTTTTGTTGTGTATTGAGTAACAATGCATTGCAGTAATCAGTTTTGGAGAATACTAGTGTACTGACCAAGGTTTTACCTGCATGTGACGGAAGATATGGGATTAGTTTTTTTATCCTTTTTAGTACGTGGAAGGAAGAAGAAACCACCGCATTGACATGTTGCTGGAATGTCAATTTGTTATCGAAGATAACGCCCAAGTTGAGTACCTTCGTCACAGGTTCTGGTGGTTGTCCCATCTGGTGAGGCCACCATTGAGGGGACCAGGTGGGTTGAAGCCTCCCGAATGTCATCACTTCTGTCTTATCAGAGTTAAGTTTAAGACAGTTGGATGACATCCAGGAGCTTATTGCCTTCATTCCCATTTGGAAATTGGCTGCTACTGAGATTCCGTCATTATGTATCGATAATACCAATTGGGTATCGTCAGCGTAAGTAGTGAGGGAGATTCCACAGGATTTTATGACCCTCGCCAGGTCCGACACATAGATATTAAATAGTGTCGGACTTAGCGAGGATCCCTGTGGTACTCCACATGGCAAGGAGAAGGTCTGGGATGTGAAATTGCCTAGTTTCACTGTTTGTGAACGGTTCGACAGGAATGAGGCCAGGAGGTTTTTTGCTTTGCATGTGATTCCTATGGCTTCGACACGGTCGATCAAGGTGGCGTGGTCGACCGTGTCGAAGGCCGCAGATAGGTCCAGGAGTACTAGAACTGCGGCTCCTCCATTATCCATTGTAGACCTAATCTCATCTGCTGCTTTCAACAGTGCCGTCTCTGTTCCGTGGCCCTGTCGGAACCCAAATTGGGTGTCATCCAGTAGATTATTGTGATGGATGTAATTTGACAGCTGGATATTCATGATCTTTTCAAAGATCTTTGCAGGGAATGGGAGACAGGCAATGGGCCTATAACTAGCAGGAAGGAGAGGGTCTAGACTAGGTTTTTTAAGCAGCGGTTTGATTATTGCTTTTTTCCACTGCGGGGGGTATACACCGGATTCAAACATTGCATTGCAGATGGTGGTTAGGGGAGGGGCAATAACCTCCGAGATGAGGTTGAGAATGTTTGGAGGGCAAGGGTCCAAAGGTGAGCCGGATTTGGTTCGAGCGATCAGTGGTTGAATGAATTCACAGGAGGTGGGTTCAAAATCTGCGAATAAGGGAGCGGTGTCAGCTGTGGAATGAGAGGGAATGGTCGCTATCTCAGGTGTAAATGTGTTAAAGATGGCTCTAACCTTGTCCTCGAAAAAATTGGCTAATGCATCAGAAAGCGCTTGAGACCCTTCTGACTGAGGAACAGATGGATTGGACAGATAGGTTACTACTTGAAATAGTTTCCCTGAGGAGTTTTTCGCCTCCTTAATTTGGCTTGTATAGTATGTAGTTTTTTCTGTTTTTACGAGTTTTTTATAGTTAGTGAGAGCGCTTTTGTAACTAATCTTGTCAGATGTGTTAAAGTTACGGCGCCACTGCCGTTCCAGGTTTCTGCAATACTGGCGCTGAAGTCTGAGCGGCTCAGAAAACCAGGGGGCTGATGGGCGTTTTCTAGTACGGTGGGAGGTTTTAGGAGGTGCTAATTTGTTGCAGGCTTCGATCAGAATCTCCGTGTAAGTGTCTGACGCTGCTATGGGATCATGCTCATTAAGTGATGGGCTATCCTGAATCATCTGAGTGAGACGTTCAAGATTTAAATTCTTCCAGTCTCTGAATGTAGTAGAGTGGGGAAGAGACAGCCGAGGGGGCGTGGGTTTAGTAGGGATAGAGAAGCATATCGCAGAATGATCAGTCCAGATTAGAGGAATGACCTCTGTGATGGAGATTTCGGGATTGTTGGAATGTTATTGTGTGGGAGCACCTCTCTAACAATTGCTTCGTCGAGCTCAGGCAGCACCTCCTCGACAGTAAACTGACTGAACCTCGGCAACTCGCCACCGAAGCTGACCGATGGGAAATCACCCGAGTTGCCCGAAATGGGCCCAGCGAACCAAACAGAACCAACCAAGGACCCCATCGCCCCCGAGGGGGAGGAGGAGGCCAGGGTCAGGGCAGAGACGCCGTCCCGGTGGCTCCCGCCAGCAACGCCCCGTCCCCTGCCAGCAGGGGGAACCCCCCGATGCGTCCAGGGTTCCGAGCCAACGTTACTTGCCACCGATGCCAGCGACCCGGCCACTACGCCAACGACCCTAATTGCCCGAAGAACCAGAACCCTATGCCCCGCCAGGTCACTGACGCCGCCCTGGGAGAAGAGCAAACCCCAGAAGATTCTGAAGAGTACGAGGCCGACCAGCCCGAGTGGGAACCAGCTGCCATGTCCCTGGTCTGCCTAGGGGAAAGAGACATGATTCCGCGGGCTCCCCTACCCGCCAATACGCGGAAATACAGCCAGTGGGTCAACATTAATGGGCGCCAGGCTGAAGCCCTACGCGACACCGGGGCCAGTGTGACGGCAGTCCGCTGTCATCTGGTGACCCCGGAGCAGATCTTGCCGAACGTCCTTTGCCCCGTCCGGTCAGCCGATAACTCAGAAAGCCTGTGTCGGATGGCCTGCGTCCCCTTCGAGTGGGGAGGAGTGTCCGGAATGCTGAAGGTGACTGTCCGCGATGATGCCCCAGTGGACTGCCTCCTGGGGAACGACCTCGAAAGTTCCCCCTGGTCAGCCATCGAAAGAAGAGAGCACCTGGGGATGTTGGGCCTCCCTGAATGGGCCTGCATAACGACCCGGTCCATGGCCGCCCGCGCCATCTCCAGTCCCGAAGAGCCCGAATGGCCAGAACCTCCTCCTCCGATCGTCCCGGAGGGAGCCGCCCTAAGCGCCAATCCCCCAGAGCAAAACGAAGAAGGGCCCGTTCAACTCCAGGACCTTCCCGAACTGGCCCAGTGGCGTCAAGAGGGTGGTCCCACCCAGGAACAATTCCGACAAGAGCAGAGGACCTGTCCCTCCCTCGAGGGACTCCGGCAGCAAGCCCTCGCCCAGAGCGCAGGAGACACCGCAGGGGCCCACTGGATTTATTGGGACAATGACCTGCTCTACAGTGAGCAAAGAATTGCTGAGCTGAGGGCCAGTCGGGTGCTGGTGGTGCCCCTCCGCTTCAGAGACTTCCTTTTGAACTTGGCACACGATGTCCCCCTTGCTGGGCATCTGGGGCAAGACAAAACATACAACCGCCTGGTAACTCACTTCTACTGGCCCAAAATGCGAAATGATGTCTCCAACCACTGCTGGGCCTGCCCCACCTGCCAGGCCAGCGGGAAGAGCGGCCGAAAGATCAAAGCACCCTTGCAACCCTTTCCCGTCGTCACCACCCCGTTCGAACGGGTGGGAATAGACATTGTGTGGCCCCTAGACCACCGAACAGCCCAGGGGCACCGGTTCATCCTAGTCCTGGTGGACCATACCACCCGCTATCCCGAGGCGTTCCTCTTCGGACCGTGACAGCACCCGTGGTAGGCCGAGCCCTGATGGGGATCTTCTCTCGAGTGGGCTTCCCCCGGGAAGTCGTCAGCGACAGGGGCACAAACTTTATCTCAAAGTATATGAGGTCTCTCTGGCAGCAGTGCGGGGTCACCTACCGGTTCACGACCCCTTATCACCCGCAAGGAAATGGACTGGTCGAGCGGTTTAACCGCACTCTCAAGGGGATGATCATGGGCCTGGAAGAACCCCTACGTCGCCAATGGGACGTGCTGCTCCCGTGCCTCCTCTTCGCCTATCGAGAAGTTCCCCAGAAATCCCTCGGCTTCAGTCCCTTTGAGCTCCTGTACGGACACCCCGTCCGGGGCCCCCTCAGCCTGGTCAAGGAAGGATGGGAGATGGCCCCCCAGAAGACACCTCCAGACATATATAAGTATCTCCTGACCCTCCGCAACCAGACCCGGCGATTCAGGGAACTCGCCAAAGCCAACCTTGAGGCCAGTCAGGAGGACATGAAGAAATGGTATGATCAGCATGCCTCCTCCATCGAGTTCGAACCAGGCCAGCAAGTCTGGGTGATGTCTCCAGTCGAACCCTGTGCCCTGCAGGACAAATGGACAGGACCCTTCAAGGTGATAGAGCGCAAGGGCCCTGTCACCTACCTAATAGACATGGAGTCCCCCCGGAACCCCCTGCGAGTCCTCCACGCCAACAGACTCAAACCCCACTTCGTACGTTCGGGGCTCAGCCTACTGATGGCAACAGATAGTGGGACGGAAGAAGACTCCGAGCCCCTCCCCGACCTACTGAGGACCCGTGAAAAAGATGGCTCAGTGGAAGGGGTCAGACTCTCCAATGCCTTGTCCCCGGAACAACGCCAAGACTGTCGGGCTCTCCTGCTACAATTTGAGAACTTGTTCTCCCTCACCCCCGGGGTCACTCCCTGGTGCCTTCACGACGTGGACACTGGGGATAGTCCACCTATTCGACACAGGGCGTACCAAGTGCCAGATCGGGTGCGCACCTGCATCCAGAACGAAGTCACCAAGATGCTGGCCCTAGGAGTGATCGAGCCATCCGACAGCCCCTGGGCCAGCCCAGTCGTACCGGTCCCCAAGGCTACCGCCCCGGGTGTTGCTCCCGAGCTCCGGTTCTGTGTAGACTATCGGGGTCTGAACGCTGTTACCAGAACTGACGCTCACCCCATCCCCCAGGCGGATGAGCTGGTTGACCACATGGGGGCTGCCCGCTACCTGAGCATCTTTGATCTAACAGCGGGCTACTGGCAAATCGGCCTCACCCCCAGGGCCCAAGAACGATCCGCCTTCTCTACCCCGGATGGCCACTACCACATCAAAGTGATGCCATTCGGCATGAAAAACGCTCCAGCTACCTTCCAACGACTCGTGAACCAGGTACTGGCGGGCCTCGAAGAATTCTTCGACGCCTACCTGGACGATATCGCTGTGTAAAGTCGCCACTGGGCAGACCACCTTCACCACCTCCAAGAAGTCCTGCACGCCCTCCAGCAGGCCGGCCTCATCATCAAAGCCAGCAAATGTCAGATTGGCCAGGGGTCCGTGACCTACCTCGGACACCAAGTGGGGAGCGGTCTGGTGGCCCCCCTTCAGCTCAAGATCGCTGCCATCCAGTCCTGGCAACCCCCTGTCACCCAAACCGAGGTCCGGGCCTTCCTAGGGCTCACCGGATACTACCGGCGGTTTGTAAAGGACTATGGCAGCATTGTGGGGCCCCTCACAGAACTCACATCCAAGAAAAAACCCAAAACTGTCAACTGGACTCCGGACTGTCAAGCGGCCTTCGAGAAGTTGAAGGACGCCATGTGCACCGCCCCCGTGCTCCAGGCCCCCGACTACAGCCAGGAATTCATATTCCAGATGGACGCCTCAGATCATGGCGTTGGGGCAGTCCTCTCTCAACTCAACGCCGAGGGAGTCGATCAGCCAGTAGCCTTCATCAGCCGACGCCTACTGGCGCGAGAACAGCGCTGGAGCACCATCGAGCGGGAGGCCTTTGCAGTGGTATGGGCCCTCAAGAAACTCCGGCCCTACCTCTTCGGTACCCATTTCAGGGTACAGACAGACCACCGACCCCTGCAATGGCTGATGCAGATGCGGGGGGAGAACCCAAAACTGTTGCGATGGTCCATCTCCTTGCAGGGGATGGACTTCACTGTGGAGCATCGTCTTGGCCAGGATCACGCCAACGCGGACGGCCTGTCACGCTTTTTCCGCCTCGGCGAGGAGAGTACCCAAGAGGATGGGTGACTCTCCCTGGCTTCAGCTGGGGGGGACGCATGTTGGACAGGCCTCGTGAAAGGGCCGCTCCCTCCCCGCAGGATAAGGCCGAACGCCGGCTCTCCCGGTGTCCCCCGAAGAACCACCCCGGCAACCCACGGAGGCAACCCGCAAACCGTCCCCAACGGGACACCTGCTCCCGAACGTCCCAGCATTGGCTGTCCCTGGCCCCCGCCAGCACCATTGCCTCGGCCCAGCCGCCATCTTGGACACTGCACCACGAGGCCGCGTGCCCTCAGCTCGACCCCAACCCTGGGCCTGGCCAGGCCCCGACATCGAGGCACCACCATCCAGCCAGGAGGTGAAGAGACCACTTGGCAGGTCAATGGGAGAGAGGAGTGTCGATGGCTCTCCACCGCCAGGTGCCGATCGCCCCCGGACTCCCCGGGCGCTGGCTCCACCCCCCTGCTGGGTGTCTGGACTCCCTCATCCCGGACCTCCCGACCTCCAAGCGCGAGGGTCCGGACATCAAAGGAGACCAGACCTATAACTGGGGCAGCTCCAGAGCAGGAAGGCAGTTGTATCCTGGAGTCGAGAGACACCTTGAAGAACTCATCCCTGACGGACTGCTGGCGCTGCCGCAGCCTTGCCTTGTGAACCATCTCCGAAGCCTGCTGGCGCTGCCGCGGCCCTCTGCAACGTGCATCTTCGTCGGGACCTGCTGGCGCTGCCGCGGCCCCTCCTTGTGAACCATTGCTCTGGCCTGCTGGCGCTGCCGCGGCCCCTCTGCAAAGAAGTCATCATCGTAGCCTGCTGGCGCTGCCGCGGCCCTCCTTACCGAGAACTATCATCCTAGCCTGCTGGCGCTGCCGCGGCCCTCCTTGCCGAGAACATCATCCTAGCCTGCTGGCGCTGCCGCGGCCCGACCTTTCAGACCTCCGAGCTCAAGGATTGTGAGCTCCTTCTGGCCGCCCTTGTACCGGACTGGTACCCAAGACTGTCCCGCTACCCCTTACCCTACAGAGACTAGAATTGGGAGGATCCTCGTGTCCTGCCCCCTCTGTATCGTTGATAACCTTGCCTCAAGAATCCTATATAAAGTGTGCATATCGTATCCTTGTGTGGTGTCCATTTGTGGGGGGGAAGTTACTTGTCTGTACGATCGCTGGAGACGGTCCTCACCGGAGGCCTCTCCCCCTGTGCTCGGTCGACCCTCCAGGTCCCCGTCTAACACCCCTAAATTTAGTATTTAGCTGCGATCCTGAACCTTGCCTCTTCAGATTCTAGGAAGGAAGTAGTAGGGCTGAAGAGCCATGCTGACCCAGGAAGAAGAGGACAACTGTTTTGGCCCCAGTCGTACTGGCCTGTTCCAACTCCGACCTGCCTATAGAGAAACACCGTAATGTCCAGCAGTCCCCCACAACCTGGAGGACCTTACCTGCACTCATGTGCAAGACTTTGTCTCCCGTGAGCACCGGCTTTGCTCAACAAAGACTCCAACACAGTACCGGGATCCAGGCGGCATCCCGATTCTGCACCACTCTGCAGCTTACGCCCACTGCCCAAATTCGAGAGGCTAAACAACCCAAGGATATCTCCCCAGCAATCCTGACCTGGGATCTGGTGATCCCAGACCTACCACATGCTTCAAGTCGATGCCTGCAGTCTCAACCTGCAGGGTCCTACCGACCGCGACCGGAGCTGGTAAGAGATCCGATGCCAAAAGACACTCCTGCATTCGATGGCCTTGGGTGGCCCAACTAATGGTGTCCAGGCATTCCCCAAGAGCCCAACTTACCTCTCTTGCCAGTGGTCACCTTCAGGAAACCTTATGGCCGAGCCTGCAGCCTTTTCTTTGAACCGGAGATCTCCATTGCAAACCACAGGCTTTTCGATGTCTTCTTGGCACTCTGCATCCAGCTGCATCCGTGCTGCTGGTGGTTCAGGCTCTGTGCTGATTGTAGGCCCCTGCAGTGCTGATCCTAACCCTAGGAGCTTTGCTCCCACACCGAGTGGCCTGATCGTAAACAGCCCCTGACTGAAGGCCACATTAGCCCCATTGGCTAACAGTGGGCCCATGCACTCTGCACCCAGCCACCCTAGTGCCGTTGGTGGTGCAAATTGAGTGCTTAACTAAACCTTGGGGAACCTTGGTTCTAACCCCAAATACTTTTCCTTGTAGGTCGTTTACTTACCTGTAAACCGATAACCTTCTATTCCCCATAGGAACCACTATTACTAGATTTTGTTCCTAAAATGTTCTAAATGTTGAACAGTTTTTTTGTGAAAACCAAAAGAATGTTCTTTAAACCAAAAAGTGTCTTACTTATCTTTGTATTGCAGGATCCCCAGTGGTATATCTAGGCATATCACATGAGTAGTCGATATAATCCAAAAGTAACGCAAAAGTAATCAATAGTAATTTCTAAGTCTCTGAGTGTGCGCCTTCAGTCTAGATTGAGTAAATACTATAAATGCTTAACACACCATCCTGATAGGCCTAACTGCCGGCCACACTACCAGAAAGAGAGCTGTTAGTGATTATCTTATTTAGCCTCTGCTATACCTCTTTGGTATAACATATACAGAGCCAGCTTCCTACAGATGTCTTCTTGCCATGCCTTCTCTTTGCTTACAGGAATATATTGCAGAAAGGAATTGGCTTTAGTCCTTTTGAGCTGCTGTATGGGCACCTTATGAGTGGGCCTCTCAGTTTGGTGAAGGAGGGCTAGGAGCAAGCTCCTAGGAAGCCCCCCCAGGACGTATTTAGCTACATGCTAGCCTTCTGGAACCAGACTTTCCACTACAGAAATTCACTCAGGTGTACCTAAAAGCAATCCAGGAGGATATGAAACGGTGATACCAGGCTACCACTCTGGCTGAGTTTCAGCCTTGTCAGAAGATGTGGGTGGTGGAGCCAGTAGAGCCCCATGCTCTTTAAGACAAGTGGTCTGGCCCATACGAGGTGAAGTAGCGCAAGAGTGATATCACCTACCTGGTGGACTTACGACTCCTTGGACCCCTTAAGGGACCTACACGTGAACTGCCTTGAACCTCACTAAGAGAGGTCTGAGTTAACAATGCTCTTGGCTACTGATGATGGGGTAGAAGAGGAGAGTGAACCGCTCCCCTCCCTCCTGTCTGCCAAGGACCAGGAAGGGTCAGTGGAAGGTGTAGTCCTACTCCTACACTGACCGTGGAGCAGCAGGTGACTGTTACCAGTTGCCAGGGCAGTTTGCCACTCTGTACTCACTTACCCCAGGCGTCACCCATTGGTGCACTCATTATATTGACACTGGGGGCAGTCCACCTGTGAAGCACATGATTTACAGGTCAACAGTGTGAAGGCTTGCATCAAGGAGGAGGTGTCAAACATGTTAGCTTTAGGGGTGACTGAGCCATCCAGCAGTCCTGGGCCCAGCCCAGTGGTCATGGTTCCCAAAGTTGCTGCACCCGGTGCCACCCCAGCACGGCGGTTCTGTGTGGACTACCATTGCTCAATGCTTGCACTAAAACGGGCACACACCCCATGCCCGAAATGATGTGCTCATTGATCGGCTGGGAGCTACCAAGTTCCTCAGTAGGTTTAATCTAATGTCTGAGTACTGGCAGATTGCCTTGACCGAGAGACACAAGAGAGGTAAGCATTCTCAACACCAAGGGTTGCCAAGAGTTGCCAAGTTCCTTGGCATTCCTTTTGAGTTGAAGAAGGCCATTGCCACCTTTTAGAAGTTGGCCAACCGGGTCCTGGCTTGGCTGGAGGATTTCAGTGCTGCCTACTCGAATGACATTGCAGTGTTCAGCTCCTATTGGGAGTACCACTAGCACCATCTCTGGGAAGTGTTGAAGACCCTACAGAAGGCAGGCCTTACTATCAAGGACAGTAAGTACCAGATAGGGCAGGGGTCTGTGGTGTACTGGGGTCACTAGGTAGGAAGCTGCCAGGTGGTGCCCCTAGAACCCAAAATTGACTACATTCTGGCTTGGGCACCCACCAAGAACCAGATTGAGGAGAGAGCATTCTTGGGTCTCACTAAGTACTACCGCAGATCTGTCAAGGGGTATGGCACCATAGTTGACCCCTTGACTTAGCTGACTTCGAGGACAGAGCCACTCTAAATGATCTGGACCGAGGCATGCCAGACCACTTTTGATACCCTGAAGGAGGCCATGTGCACGGCGCCCATGCCGAAGGCTCCTGAATTCTCCAAGGAGTTTTTGGTGCAGACTGATGCCACAGAGTATGATATGGGAGCCATGTATTCACAAGTATATGAAGAGGGCCTACATCAACCTGTAGCTTTCATTAGAAGGAGACTACTTCCCCTGGAACAGAGATGGCGTGCAATTAAAAGGGAAGCTTGTGCTTTGTTCTGGGTGCTGAAGAAGCAAAGACCTTACTTGTTTAAGACTCACTTCCGAGTTTAGACAGTTCACAGGCCCATCAGATGGTTAATGCAAATGTGGGGTGAGAATCCAAAACTGTTGAAGTGATCCGTCTCCCTAGATGAATGGGACGTTATGGTCGAACACCGTCCTGGCACAGAACATGCCAGTGCTGATGGTCTCTCCAGGTTCTGGGGTGGTGAAGTGAGCTAAAGAATGATGGTGGATTCAACCCTGATCTGTGACTGGGGTGGGTGCCTGAAAAGTTTCAGCGCTCCGTCCATCATCTTCTTGTGTTTGCTTTCTTCGCCCATAGTTGGCAGGGTATGCCCAGATGTGGATCCCTTGCTCACTTTGCCACTAGATTCCTGCTAGACTGGCTGATGAGGTCTGTTAGTCCGAAACCAGTCCCAGGATGCTTGTTTCCGGTTCAGGGAAGACATAGCTTGGTATTCCAGGCTGGACTATTCCCATGAGGTACCGGGTCAAGATTGATTTGCATATAGCTGTGTATATACTGGGGTGGCGAAGTGAACTAAAGAACGATGATGGATTTAATCCAGATCGGTGACTGTGGGTGAGTGCCTGAAAAGTTTCAGCGCTCCGTCCACCATCTACTTGTGTTTGCTGGGGACACTTGTTAGGCCTGGTATCTTTGGTGTGCTTTTCTTCTCTGTTTTTTGCTTCTGACCTCCTGTTTTTGACTGTGTGCTTCATTTAGTTTTTGTTGGTATTAGAGTTCTGGGCACTCTACCATGGCGGATCAGTGCTAAAGTGCAAGTGCTCCCTGTGTAAATTGTGATTATGATTGGTTATCCATGAGTGGCATATTTAATTTACTGGTCTGTGGTTGTGCCATTCACTTTTTTTTCCAACCTCCTTGAGCATGCATGAAGGGTCAACTCGTTACCCCAGTTCCAACATTAACTGGCTTCACTATAAGTAAATATTCATAGTTCAGTGAATGAGTTTAGTCAATTTTTATTTCAGATGACAAACTCCTGGTAGTTTCCCAAACAATAAAGCTTTCCAAAAGCCATGACAAAACAAAACAAGAATTAACCAAAGGCCTACGGACGACCCCAGACCTATTGGCTTTGCCAATGCATGTTTTTTAATGATGTCACTGACGGCCGAAAGTTGAACACCTGTCTGCTATGGCCCTTCTGTACATTTAGCCAAAGTTTGCTGACCATTTTTTAAAATAATTTTATGGGCATTTGTCTATAATTTCAGCACTTCTTTCCACAAAACAGCCAGTCGGATGGCTGAACCTATTCTGTGAGTCGTCATAGAGTGGGAGGTATCGTGCACCAATGCATAAGGTGTATTGGGGTTGGAGCATTGTCGGCACCTCAGCCAGTTCTCGAGCGCTGCTCTGAATTCTAGTGTGCTCAATAACTGTGGAGGCCGCATAAGCATCTGCAGTATGTATAACTGTCCAGACTGTATTCCAAAGGTTGGCAGGCACCGCAAGATTGTGCAGCAGTCTTGAGTCACCAGGTTGCGGCCAAGCATGCCATGATGCACCAAGGCTGCAGTGCCAGGTTGGGAGGAGGCAGGTTTATTTCTTTACAGGCCAGGGCCTGCATTGGAGATGCTTGCTTGTAGGTGGGATGGATCAGAAGCGCAAAAGCCGGAAGCCCTCTTTCTGCTGCTGACATTCACCTCACTGGGCATGGCACACAGGTGTTGGTAGACAGGAATGTTCTGCAGAGAACCTTGAAGCCTACATAGCAAGTTAAGTGTTTTCACCTCCGCCTCAGCGACATGACAAACATGCATGCTCTAATCTTTATGTCAAGTGGAATAAGATGTAGAGCAGGGTAATTACCCTTTATTCCGCATTTTTTTTCCAGCGGACTTTCAGTCCGCATACCATTCAATCAATCAATCAGTGACACTTATTAAGCGCGCTACATACCCGTAGGGTCTCAAGGCGCTGGGGGGAGGGGGGGTGCCGCTATTGCTCGAACAGCCAGGTCTTCAGCTTCTTCCTGAAGGAGAGGTGGTCTTGGGTCAGGCGCAGGTCGGACGGGAGGGAGTTCCAGGTCTTGGCAGCCAGGTAGGAGAAGGACCTTCCTCCTGTGGTCGCTCTTCGGATGCGGGGGACGGCGGCGAGGGCGTGGTTGGCTGATCGGAGGTGGCGTTTGGGAGCGTAGAAGTTGACTCGGCTGTTGAGGTAGCTCGGGCCTTGGTCGTGTAGGGCTTTGTGTGCGTGGGTGAGGAGGCGGAAGGTGATTCTCTTGTTGACGGGGAGCCAGTGAAGGTCTCTCAGGTGTCCGGAGATGTGGCTGGATCGTGGGATGTCGAGGATTAGTCTGGCTGAGGCGTTTTGGATCCGCTGGAGTCTCTTCTGGAGCTTGACGGTGGTCCCGGCGTAGAGGGCGTTGCCGTAGTCCAGTCGGCTGGTGACGAGGGCCTGGGTGACGGTCTTCCTGGTCTCTGTGGGGATCCACCAGAAGATCTTCCGTAGCATGCGTAGGATGTTGAAGCACGCCGAGGAGACGCTGTTGACTTGCCTGGTCATGGCGAGGGAGGAGTCCAGGATGAAGCCCAGGTTTCGTGCATGGTCTGTCGGTTTGGGTGCGGTGCCCAGGGCGGGAGGCCACCAGGAGTCGTCCCAGGCGGAGGGTGAGGAGCCCAGGATGAGGACCTCCGTCTTGTCCGAGTTCAGTTTCAGGCGGCTGGTCGTCATCCACTCGGCTACCTCTCTCATCCCTTCGTGCAGGTTGGCTCTGGCGGCGGCGGGGTCGTTGGTCAGGGAGAGGATCAGCTGGGTGTCGTCGGCGTAGGAGATTATGCTGAGGTGGTGTTTGCGTACGATGGCCGCGAGGGGGCTCATGTAGACGTTGAAGAGGGTGGGGCTCAGTGATGATCCTTGGGGGACGCCGCAGATGACTTCGGAGGCCTCTGACTTGTACGGTGGTAGGCGGACTCTCTGTGTTCTTCCGTCGAGGAAGGAGATGATCCATTCCAGCGCCTTGTCCTGGATTCCGATGTTGCTGAGGCGCCGTACTAGAGTGCGGTGGCAGACCGTGTCGAATGCCGCGGAGAGGTCTAGGAGGATGAGGGCCGCTGTTTCTCCATTGTCCATCAGGGCTCGGATGTCATCGGTGGCGGCGATGAGGGCGGTCTCGGTGCTGTGTTTGGCTCGGAATCCGGACTGTGAAGGGTCGAGGGATCCGTTCGTCTCGAGGAAGGCGGCCATCTGCTTGTTGACGGTCTTCTCGATGACTTTGGCTGGAAACGGGAGAAGCGAGATGGGGCGGTAGTTCTTGAGGTCGGTGGGGTCCGCTGTTGGTTTCTTGAGGAGAGCGCTGAGCTCGGCGTGTTTCCAGCCTTCAGGGAAGATGGCGGTGTCGAAGGAGGTGTTGATGATGTCTCGCAGGTGGGGTGCGATGACAGCGTCGGCTTTGTTGAAGACGTGGTGAGGGCAGGGGTCGGTCGGTGATCCGGAGTGGATGGAGTTCATCGTGCGGATGGTGTCTTCGGTGCTGATCGGGGTCCAGGCGTGGAGGGTGGTGGTGGGGGGGGGTGGCTGGTCGGTCGTGGTGTGCGTTGGTTGGTTGTTGAAACTGCTGTGTATGTCCAAGGTCATTGACCTCGCATACCATCAGTCCGCATTTTTAAACAACGCATGGGCATTTACCACGCATGCTTTTACAATGAATTACGTTGTAAAGGCATGTATGGTAAATGCACTTGCGTTGTGAAAAAAAACAGACTTCATGAACGTGGAACCAGGAGGTGTGTGTAACCTCGATGACGAGAGAGGTAAGGGCGTTTGGGCTAATTTTTTAGGGGTGGGGTCGTGCTGGGGTAGTGATTGTGTAGTGTAGTGTAAAAGTTTTCGCTGTCTTTATTTGCGGACTAATAGTACTTGCGGGATCATTTTTGCGGACAGATGGTATGCGGTATATTTGTGTGCGGATTAACGTCACATATTCATGGGATAAGAAATGGGGTCGTTGGAATGTTTATAGAGGCGAGCTCTGTAGCTCCCCTACAGCTGATATGGCAATGGCCAGGACTGGTCCTTCCCGCAATCAAATCTAACAATGTGTTGATATAATGTATGACCTCAATGTCAATTTTGTATTTTAATGATTGCTATTGTTCAATTACTCTGCTCTTGTTCAATAAAATAAAAAAAAAATTAAAAAAAAGAAACTGCCTCTAATTAGAGTTATCGCCAGACAGAAATTTCAGTGTGAATATCGCAAAGTGGGGCTAGCAGCAGTTTTTGCATGGGAACGCCCACCTTGCATCTCATTTTCATTAAGTCCCGCTAACGGAAGTGGTGATCTAAAAATGAATGTTTACTCTGAAAAAGTGTAGCTAACTGCAGTTAGTAGCACTTTGTAAATAAGGCAATAAAAAAAAGCTGCTGTAACGTTAACAAATTTACGCAATGGCAGGAATAAGTTCTAGTAAATATGCCTATTTATACCGGGGTGCTCTGTAAGTCTGCTGTGTTTAATGGATTTATCTTCTTGTTGAACCACGAACATTAGAGATTGATCAATAGTCCAACGAATTGAGATTAAATAATGTAGGGTTTTGATAATGAATAACCAGCAACTGTGCATCTTGATTTCTCTTTTCCATCCCAATTCTCTCTTGTGAAAAAGCTAATATTTCCTATGTGTGAATAATCTATATGAATTCTGCAGTGTAGATTGGGGAAGTGACTACAACTTCTTTTTTCTTCTCTGAGTCTTTATTCTTGACAATAAGTTATATGTTTTCCTGAGACCTTGGTATTATCAGATCCTTTGTGTTATACAGAAAGACTCATCTTTATCTTGGCTCCTTTTCTTAGGTGGAATTTCATTCAATACATCATTAGTAACTAAATGGGTTGAATGTTGTTTTAGTCAAATTGAACTGCTCCTTCCATGATCCTTTCTTTGCCTGAATTGAAACGACATTCAATAGTTTACCCATTTATCTACACCCCCATATGAACTATAGCTCCCATAACTATCATGACATGTCACAATATACTATCCAATAGTGTGAAACCTTTGCGTATAACAATATGTTAATATGTTATCAAATAGTGACCCACCAAGGCTTCTCCATTGGTAGTGTAGACACTCTAAGCCATGCTCTAATGTGGTGTTCACCACAGCTTTTAGCAGCATCTCCCATGGCTGTTAACCTATGTTCGCAGACCTTACCTCTTGGTGGACAGTGAGTGGGTCAGGGAAACTGACAGTGATTTTCTGCTGATCCCTCTGACATCACACCCCAGTCGGTGCTCTTGTCGGTGTCAGAGCAGAGACAAGCAAGCCCAGGGTACAGGGATACGATGACACACCGACACACATGTCCCTGCATGTCTTACAACTGCACAGCCCGGCCAGATACACAGGAGCGTAGAGCCTCGATCAGACACACAGGTCCTTTAAAGCCTGCAGTACCACACCTCAGGCCCTCGTGATCATTGAGGACAGGGGGAAATGCAAAAGAGCAATGGGGATAAGTGCAAGTCAGCAGCCGGCTACAGAAAGAGAGCAACAGGCCTTCCGAGAAGGTGGCCCGGTGCGATCCGGGTGCATCTAGCGCACACACCAGGTAAGCCCCACTCGCCAGAGCCAGCACCACCATCACCAGCACCATCACCATGAGCATCTAACTGCCAATTGCTAACAGTACATACACGCTCTAATCAATGACTGCTGACTGCTGGGGGAACATACTGCAACAGTGTGTAGAGAAACTCAAGGAAGGCCCTGAAGCACCCTGTAGAACACTGAAACCTGCACCTACCACTGCGATGAGACAATGAGGGAAATTGAGAAAGGAGGCCAGGATTTTGCTGCCTCCATTTGTAGAACCAGCAAAGAGGTAAGGTGGCTGAGCAGAAGCTCAGATAGAAGCTTAGGTGAGGTGAGGTGAGTTGTGGAGAGGGCTGAGAGACAGAGGCTTGGTGCATCAAAATGAGGTCGCTGTGGGAGGAACCAAGGCGGGGGTGCAGTTGGGAGCTAGAGGGAGGCTCACAGTGGACACCTGATCTCATCATTCCTTGCCCCCGGTTCCCTACTACATGCTCCTTGCCCCTAGTTCCCCGATTATTGCCTCTGCCTCCCCTCCATCACGCAGCACTGATACACAGCTGCACAGCTATAGCCAAAGTCTGACACCCAGACAGACATACACAGTCAGTAGCACCTGGTTGAGCAGCCCTTGAATTACGCTCCTCTTCTCTCCCTGAATTATGCTGCACTCTCCACTCGGGTATTAAAACAAAGCACCAGGGCAAATTGAGATACACCAAATAGCTGCCATCTTCAATACTCCCTGCACTCTATCTGGAGTAAGGAGTGAGCAAGAAACTAGAAAATCAACCACCTGGCCACTCACCCTATTTTCCTAGGGGGGTTAATTGTTCCAAACCTTCCAAGCCCTCAGGCGCATCATGATGTCTAGGAAGGAAAGGCAAACAGCCACTTCAACAACTAGTAAAAGGAAAACAAAGCGCAAAGTGCTGAGCGAACCTAATGTGGGCAATGCACCAACAGAAGTGCAGGACACATTGGAACACACGGTCGTAATAGCGATAGAATGGTCTCACCTCATAAATCAATAAGAACTGGCTACCAATCATAGATTTACACATTTACACCTCATACTTCCCAGACATACCACAGGGAGATAGCAACAAAAGCCTATCAAGACAGGGATACAGAGGAAAGGCCATCAAGAACAGAAAAGTCATGGTCTTCTCTGCAAAACACTTTGCAACTCTCAATAAAAACAATGCAGTAGCATTCAGACTAAATGTGCATCCAATAATCTCTTCTCAATTTATTGGCATTATGTCTCAAACATTGACAGTAAAGTGTCTGACATGAGTATCATGGTCAAGAAGGCCCAAGCCAAAACACAAATAATCCAGTCACCTTGCACATTACCAACCCTGATGAGGAGCTCCTCTCCGATATAAAAAAAAGCAACAAACAGTGGAAGAACGGAACACCACACCAGCCAAGCAAAGGACACCACTGGAGTAACCTCTAACCTCACAGGGGCAACTTCTCAACTGCACCAGAGGCGAAAACTTTTCAATGAGCCCCTTAAATGCAAGGGACGCCGGATCGGACCACCCCTGGGAGGAGTATCATAACACACCAGCTAAAAGGCCTGTGGTGCAGGAGTGGGCACAGGCTTTGAACAAACTTTCAAGGATCACCATGAAGTAAGCTATGGGTAAACAGATGCAGAGTCCACTGGCCCCCTACAGCAACAGTCAGCAGTTGCCACTGCCCATCAGGGCGTCTTGATGGAGAAGAAGAAGTGGGTAAAAAATGGCATGAAATAAAAATCACCGGAAACAGAGGGGGAAAAGGAGGAACAAGAATGTTAACATAATGGCATTTTTTCAAGCAGGCACTGACACCCCAACAGGCAAAACCTCACAGGCCATGGAAATTTCTTCTAGCAGGCTGATCCAAATGAATGTTGAGTGCATAGAACCCGGTGGAAAATATAGGAATTACTGCCAGGCTAACCACATCCCCGGGCAAATTGAGGGGGACCGAAATGGGGTCAACTATTGCAGCTCAGACATTCAGTTCTGAAGTGCCTTCAACTTCGATAGAAATAATTCTTGGGAATCAGGTTGGCTTGCCAGCCTTAGCAAACAGACCAAGCCGTCATTGCCAGGGGGAGGAGCCTAAGACTTGAACCATCCTGCTCATCCATGAGTATGAGTACACAGGATGAGTGGCGTGATGAACAGAGAGAATATTTTGCGATTACTAAAATCCATCAGCAGGGTGCTTGGCCAACCACCAAGAATGGAAGTCATGAGCTAGAGGAGCTCTGTGTCGAGTCCTGAAACTGAGGTAATTATCCTGACAGCATTAGACCATCTGCGCTCTATAATAGGTGCCCTGGACACCGAAGTGTCCATGGTGCGCAAGGATCCGGTGCTCGATTTTCTCCTGAATGGCCCAATGATATCTGTAGCTGAGACCAGTGTGGAGACGGTGTAGTAAAATGGTGTTGGCGTGGACTTAGAGCTGTGGGGACATGACCCGCTGTGAGGAGTGATTCTGCCCGCTCTTATAACTGACACTGGATGGGCCGAGAGACAAGATCTGCATGGCAGCTGAATCCTACGAGGTACGGATAGCTCGGCGCAGCCCAAGATGGCGGGCGGAGCCGAGGTGAAGACCAGAGTACAGAGGCGATCAGTAAGGGAGATATGAATGAGCAGTCTCTGCTCCCTACCCCTGATCATACTCACTTCCTCAAAAACTGCCATGGGACAGTGAAACGCCCAGGACGCCTGATTTGTGCGAGAGAGCCAATGAAGAGCTGGTGAGTGGGCTGATTGCTGCGTTACGCCCGGCCATCCATGTTGCTCCAGAGCTGCTGGCATGAGACACGGTGACTAGCTGGGCAGGCTGGCTTAATAAGAGCAAAAGGGGCCCAAATACGTGCAGTAGCAGAGGCTGGCCGATTGCAGGGGCTAATTGTTGATGGTGCAGAGATTTCCCCGGCATGTTATCATCACCCCAGCTCAGAGGAACATAGCAGTATTTGCAGGGACAACATACTGGTGCGCTGAACAGCTGTGGGGACGTCTGTGTGTGGGACTGCGCCATGGTATGCTGCACATGGATGGGATTGGGTGGACCTGCAGCAGTGGTCGAAGTGGGGACAAAAAAGTAGGGGAACTGTGGGCGGACACTCAGGGGGCGGGAATAAGCAGAGGATTGGATTAGTGGGCGGAGTCGGAGGTGTGGCTAAAAATAGCAAAACATACCAATTTTTAGTGCATTTGACATTTCACTGACCAGTTACAGCTTATAACGTTATTTAATTCAAACAATCAATACACATGTTTATTTGAGGTTTAATATATAAGTTGTTTATATTTAATTCATTTACAATGTGGGACATGTTTCCAATCACAGAATATTCCAAATACGCTTATAAGTGGAATCATAAGCCATTTGTCTCAGAGCCATGCAGTTTCTTTCATTGGCACTTCTCCTCCCTTTTTGTAACCATTTCTGAACATAAAATTCAGGTTTAAATTCTATGACAAGAGGCCCCACGATGTTTATGAACATTATAGAAGACAGACGTTTTATTGATATTCTGTTCCACAGTGGTGTGAGCACATCATTCATTACACTAAAGCCCCGTTCACATTCAGCAGTTGAGGAACAAAAGGTGTTTATAATGTGCACTAATGGTTTCAGGCTTTCAGGGATGCAATTTTTATTTTGTTTGTACTCTCTGAAGCCAAGGATCTACTGCCTAGTATCAAATACATGCAACCTGCTACAAAGGTTTTGTAATTCTCCCTCACCGTATAAGATGTCTACTGGATCAGCATGTTACTTTGCTGCACTGCCCTGTATCACAGGGAAAGGGCAAAAATGCACGGTATTTATCCATGGCTTTTAAAACATGACTTGGAGCTTTGCATTGTGCATGTACCACATTGCAAGCATACCTACACCCAGCACTCCCCTTGCTCCCCCTTAATTCCTAACATATCATTACCCTGCTTCTAGCATACCCGGACCCAGCCCGCCCTCGCCACCCTCACTTCCTGGCAACGCTCATTACCCTGTTTCTAGCATACCCACATCCGGGCCTCCCCTCGCTCCCCCTCACTTCCTGGCAACACTCATTACCTGACTTCTAGCATACCCACATCCTGGTCTCCCCTAGCTCCCCCTCACTTCCTGGTATTTCTCATTACCCTGCTTCTAGTATACCCAGATCCAGCCCTCCCTCACCACCCTCACTTCCTGGCATATCATTCATTACCCTGCTTCTAGTAAACACGGACCCATCCCTCCCTCGACACCTTTACTTACTCCTATCAAGCATTACTCCTGCATCCAGCCCTCCCCTCGCCCACCTTGCTTCTTCTGGTATACCCGGCCCCGCCATCTCTACACTTCTGGAGACTTACCGTAGATCACATGGGAAGGCAGAGCAGACTGCAAACTGCCCAGAGGAACATAGGGCGAGCGGGCATAAAAAAGGCTTGAGGGGCATCAGCAGAACATCTGCACTGTAATTGCAGGTTAAGCTGCACGTCTGGATTGAGATAGGCAGGGACAGCATTGTCGGGGCCCTACCAGCAGCACAGAGAGCAGTGGCAGATCGGGATAGATGCCCTTCGGTGGAGCAAAATGCCAACATTTTAGAAAAGTAAAGAGGGAGGTTTGTTTAAAATAACCGGAAGAATGAATTTCCCCCATTGACTTCTGTTGAAAGCAGAGGCCGCAGGCAGCTGAAATCAGTGCTTAATTTGTCAAATAATATGTGCCGGGGCTCAAAGTTTTTCTCAAAAGCTCGTTAACGGTGCCTCCGAATGCAGGCTTGACAGTTGTGTCCGCTACCACCAAACACTCCCTGTGCCTTTATTTTACTTTTGCAGGTTCTTTTTCATCCCTTCTTTCTGCTCTTGTCTCTATTTTCCAGTCCTCTTTCTTTACACATATTCTGCCTTTCTCTGTTGTACTGTTTTAGTCCCCAAAAACGAGTGCTGGTGGCCACCACCTGCAACCACCTTGTCAAATTAAGCATCGGAAATGGGAGGCCTGATCACAGTATGGGGCTTGACTTTGCCTCCTGCTTTGTTTTATTTTCAAAAGTAAGCAGCCCTCCATATAACTAAAATCAGCAATTATGCAAGGAAAGCATCCACTTATTGATAATTTGTGACTAGAGCTAAGCTGGACATTACTTGGAGATAGTGCTAATTAAATCATGACTAAGTGATGTTTTGGTTATGGCTGTTAGCGGCACTATTATGGAGTCAAGATGCCTGTATTGAAGTAAAATAAGAATGAGAATGTGCATGCACCAGGAGAGTGGGAGTGAGCTCTCTAGGTCTCATACGGGATGGAAGTGACGTTACTAAATAAAAGAACGTATAATGCTACATTTGGGTTTCAAACTGTTACTAATGGGGTACAACCAATGCCCAGACAGTGTTAAAAGCTTAAACAGGACAAAACAATGAAGTAATATCATCACAAAACGGGCCACGTAAAGCGGTGTAATTTTCCTTTTCTTGCCGCATAATTTACTCAAAACTGCTGCATAATTTGACGCTCCCTTGCTGCATAATTCCAGTGGCACTGCTGATTGCGCCGCCTTAAAGCAAAGAGGCCGGTCAGCCATTGCTTGGTGGCTGTCATAGCCACACCCACTTGAGATTGGACGGAAACTGCTTACAAATTGTGGACACCAAATAATCTCAATTCACGTATAAGAGTGCAGGGGAGAGGGGATTCCATATAACGTGCGTTTGAAGCAATCCAAACTCCAAGAAGTTCCGACCATATTAGAAACTGCCAATGCATCAGAAGGCTGTACCTGATATGAGACAGCCGTTTGGTCAAGGTCAAGGTAGAGGCTTAGTTAATGGCCAGTGTGGCGTTTTATAAAAGCCAGAAAACCAGGACTACTGGAATTATGAGATTTTGTGGCTGCTGCATTTTCTGCATAACTATGTCTTTACTGCATTTGCTACATAATCCATCATAATCCATCATCTGCTGATTTTAACAACAACAACAAATTCCAACTCAAACGGAAGAAAAGATACTAAAAATACTGCAAAAGATGTTGCTGTACAGTGCAAGACCCTGTGCAAAGGTTCACTGGTCACCGCTATGTGGTCAATTGCTGAATTTGGATGTTAAACTGGTACTAGTGAGGTGAAACCTTTGCCCAGTGTTAACATGTGAAAATGACAAAACATTGAAGTAATACTATCACAAAAAAGTGGCACATTATGGTGCTTAATTTGGCTTTACTTTTCGCATAATTTAGTCAACTCTGATGCATCAGTTGGTCCTCTCTTGCCGCATAATTCCAGTGGCCCTGCACACAACATAACATCCTTTCTACATTCAACGGTGGGCTGCTGCAGACAACTCAGCTAATATAGAATAACATAAAAAAGCTAACATATATAACAAGCATCACTCTCACGTCTTTTGACAAACTATCGGGAAGAAATAACAAAATATTCAAAGACTTACTACAATCGTAAGCAAATCTTATGCCACAATTTACCTCGGTGAGGTACTTGTGGAATTTCAACGGCTTTACTTTGTTTTATTCAACATACAATCCATTTTCCCTTTCACTCTGGGGAATCCCCTTGTAAGCCTTTCCTTGTGTACATGATGCAAGCTATTTTTGGTTCATGAGAGAAACAACAATCAATGCACACCTGCTGATTGGGAATAGCAAGAGACTCTGGAATAAATGGTGTTCTGAAGCCACGTAATTCTCTACATAAGCAGGTATAAACAAAACATGTGCCGCATAATCCATCATCTGCTGCATAATGTGCTGATTCCAACAGCCAGAGAGATGCATCATGCTCAAATGATCAAACGTTACTTAAAAACCGAATAGCACCAGGCATCGTGCGATTCAAAGGCAGACCGTGTTCAGGTGCTACACCAATACTACTAAAACATGGCATATGTGAGTGCTGAAAAGACAAGACACTGTGAAAAATACTGCAGCAGATGGCACCAAAGAATGCTGCGTAATATGCCTTTTCTTCGTGGATAGCTTACTCAATGCTGCCACATAATTTGGAACTGGATTACTGCATAATTCTAGTGCGCTATATTGAAGAAACCTCTACCTTGCTAAATGTACACAATATTTTTTTAACTATACTGTTAAGGGAGTAATTGAACTATGTTTATGCTTTTTGACACGCTTTTTGCTGATGCTGTTCAGCATTGGCAAATGGAAACAATATTATTTGCCAATGCTGTGAGCGCCATAAAAAAAAATGACCACAGACGTACGCAGGCCCCAAAAGGAAAAATGCAAAATTAATGCAAGCATTCAATGATTGGCAAAGCCGATAGGCATCACCTATGACATCTAGCAGCTTTGTCAATGTTTCGCACCTATGTTGTAAAGCGGTGTGTTTGGACAAACACAGGCGGGGGAGGATTTTTGTTTAAAAAAAGGGCTATGACGTTCCCAGCGCTGGCTGTGCATCATAACGCTTTTTTGTTTGCACCAACGAAGCAATACAAAGGGATGCTGAGAGGCAACACGGAGGAAAAGCAGTAACATGGAGTGAAGGAGAGAGGTCAGGACTGGTGGACAACCGAGGATAGTGAAGGATTGTGAGGTGTGAATCACGGGCTCACAGCAGCCCAGGGCCATCAGAGTAGCCGTTTTCGCACTATGCTACACTGATGGCCCTTTCAGTCTCACTTTGCAGGCCCATTAGACACAGCGGGGAAGGGGAGGAGGTCGGGCGCACTGCAGAGGCCTTCTGAATATTCACGTTGCACCACTCCTGCAGGAAAAAAAAGGTGTACTTTTAAAGTATGGTAATGTTACAGTCCCCGGTACGCTCTTTCAAAAGTAAGAAGTAGGGGAACGGACTAACATAATTTTAAGAAGTAGGGGCACGCCGTGCCCTTCCGTCCCCGCCCACTTCTAACGCTGACCTGCAGCTGCCCCTATCCAGCACAACATGAATGGTGGAACACACTGCCAAACTTAATAGAACAGTGGAAGGAAGCGCAGCGGAGTGAACATAGCAGAGCGGCCCCAGTGGCTGCTTTTGTCCCAAATGCAAGGTGGATGTTGGCCATCTGACACAGGTGTGTAACAATGCATGTCTTACACCTTACTGGGCGCAGTTCCCCACACATCCGATGCAATTGCCAGACAAAGAGAATATTGGGTACTACTGTAAGGGCTACCGGAACTCAGGCACAGTTTCTGCATTGTCTACGCTCAGAGACATTACCGCACCTGTTTAGTGGTGGAGGGCCATGAACGGTGCGAAATGGACACTATTTGATATCTGCGGTTTGGATTGATCCATAGTGGAGAACTGTGCAATGCGGTGTGATGGTCACAAAGTAGTCCTGATACTGGAAGGCATAACACATGCAGAGAGATGGCTTGGGAGCACGGAGGGGCTGCCAGCTTGTGTCCAACGAGTGGTGTTGCAGTTTGAGCACGACAGCACCATCTACCCCGGTTCCTCATCATTATGGGGCGTCTCAAGGCCAAATAACTGGATCCCCCACCCCCGGACGGTTCACATAGCACGATTCAGGACGCCTAGATGCACAGGACCTGGATGTGATTCCACCTATGGAGCCCATTCGAGATGAGGAAAAACTGGGGGGCATATTATCAAGCCTGTGCGCTAAAATTATCGCCGCTTTATCGGCCGAAAACGGCCGATAAAGTGGCGATAATGGGCTTGATAATATGCTCTATGGAATTCCAATCGAAGCACATGTTAGATGTGAAGACATCTAACATGGGCTTCGATTGGAATTCCACAGAGCATATTATCAAGCCCATTATCGCCGCTTTATCGGCCGTTTTCGGCCGATAAAGCGGCGATAATTTTAGCGCACAGGCTTGATAATATGCCCCTGGATTTTATATTAATGGAAATAAGAGACTCCCATACTGCCATTGAAGCTCATATCAGTCCACTAACTATCAGTTTCAATTTACTGAAAGCAGACCACACGAAGCTAGTGTATAAGGTCAAATCTAATGGAATAGCACTCGATGACCTAACACCCCAGCAAACAATGCACACCTCTCAGATAGAACAACTAAAGCGTCAACTGAAAGGACTACAGGACAGGATGGATGATGCGGAATGGAGATCTAGGTGAAACAATGCCTGCATACTGGGACTACCGGTGGAGAGCGAAGGATCCAATCCCACCCGATTTGCCGAACAATGGCTGCGGGAGTGGGTGGCAATGGTGTGTCTCACAGAACATAATAGTATAGATGTGCTTACAGAGTTCTGCCAAGGCCCCACCCAGGGCACCGCCTAGGCCGCTCATAGCATGGATACGATATTGCCCGCTGCCAGAGAGAATGCTCCAATAACATTTGAAAACATAACAAGGATATACACATTTTTCCATTTTCCATTATGATACTACAACACCCAAACTAAACTCCCCCCACCCTCGCCCTCCCCCCTTCAGGCACTTCCTATTCACATTTATAGCAGCCCGCGGTGACGGACATTCTTACATGTATATACTGCGTGTGTTGTAGAATCCCTGCTGTATGCGTGTTAGGGGTATGTGGGGTTAAACACTGTCATGTTAGTGCCGTTCGTGTCTGTGCACCTGTAGGTTCGTGCGAAGGGTCCCACCTATTGGTGAGCGCCGCATAAGTGTCAGTCTATGAGTTGGAGCCCAAGTCCACAGTGTGGTCTGATTCTGAATCATTCCCCGACTCAAAGGACCCCAGCAAAGCATTCCAGTCTAGGGAAATGGGGTGTTTCCTAAGCCCTCTGCGTTCTTCGCGTTGCAACGTTGTACTTTCAGCCTTTCCCCATTTATCCTGCTAATAAAGAAATTTTCAAAACAATTTCTCTCTATCCAGATTTCACCTTGGTGGTGTAGAGAGCAAGAGCTACATTCCAGGACGTCAAAATAAAGTGCAACTCCATATATTGAAATATACACTGTTATTTCCAGCTCGCCTAAAAATTATTCATGATGAAAAAATCCTTTTCTTTGACAGTCCAGAAGAGACGACTGATTGGGGAGAAATTACCTTGTCACCACCGGCATCACAGCACTTTTCCCAGTCCATCCGAAGACAACAGCCACAGACGCAGCGCGTTCGACGCAACAGAACTGACAAGAGGCGCCAGACAGCACCTGGGAGCAGAGAAAACCCATCTTAGACAGTCAAAGAGATGCTATACCGACAGCAGTGGCACTTGCGGCACATGAAGCGCAATCAGTAGCAGAAACTGTGGACTCTTCTGAAAACGTTAATGCCCACTCTGACTCAGAGAGTAGTATGGGGCTGTTTCCCCTGGTCAAACCACAGACTGTCAATGACTATGTGTTTTTTTTTATTTTTATTATTTTTTATTGAGAGTTCAAATAAAACAAAACAATATAGAGAACAGTACATAATTGAAATCCAATTGATACAGTACGAGACAAAAGAATATTAAAAACATCTATGCAATTTATCATTTTAACATTTAAATTATAAAGTGCAAAATGTATAAAAAAGCAGTCAATCAATTGGCCAACACTTATATTCAAAAGATTTTGTTAGAATTAAACAGTACGTACCATTTAAATACAATGAGCGTCTTCTCAGTTAATATTTCATAGCTAAGTTGTAAAGTGCAACGTGCGGAGTCAAGACAGTCCTAATGGACTAATAAATATTTTCTTGGTATTATTGATCGGATTGAGTAATAACAGGGAAATTAAGAATCTAACACACTCCAATATTTATCATATTTTTTGAGATCCCCTGATCTTAAAGCATATTTTCTTTCCCTGCTCTGGATTCGGACTAATTTTGCCTTCCATGACGGGAAGGATGGTACAAGGTCTGTTTTCCAGGACTGTAGTATAAGGGATTTATCTATTAAAGAAGCTATGAAAAGAGAGGGTGTGGGTGGGAGAGAAGCCTAGGATTGGAATTAGGTCATCAAGTATAATATTAGTTTTAAGCACCATTGAGAGATATTTTTCTATTTTCTTCCATAATACCTGGATTTTTGAACACTCCCAGACAAAATGTTTCCAAGTGCCTTTTTCTTCACACCGGAAGCATTTGTCGGCTACTTGGGGGAAAATATTATGTAAAAAGGACAGGGTTCTATATATAAACCATTTATTGTAAAATTGCATGCGGTTACAATTTGCTCCTCGAAAAATGGTTTTGTTGAAATTATTTATTTTATCCCATACCTGTTGATTATTTGCAATATCTACCCTCTTTTTCCATCTCTCAATGATCTTGCTGGAAAAGTACTGGTCTTTACTTTCTTTTAATATTTTAATCCAGATATCATTTTCTTTCGTGTTTTGTTACTAAGGGTAGTGGAAATATTTTCTTTATTAAATACATTTCCTATATTGAGTTCTTTAATTTTAGGATTTATCCTGATAAAGGACCAGTTCAGAATTAAGTGCAAGTGGATTAACTGCTATAAATTTCATCCCAAGATTTTCTCTTATATTTGGAAGCGACAACCCTACTTGTGTGGATGATAAATATAAAGTGCTCAGTGCAAGTCTGGGGGATTTTTTTGCCAATAAGAAAGAGGGGATCAAAGCTTCTACTTTTTTAAAATAAGAGACCTGGATTGCGCAGGGGATTGCACTAAAAAGGAAATTAAAAAGGGGTAACACCGACATTAGAATTAGCGATGCCCATCCCATAAGAAACAGGGGTAGTCAGTTCCAGCGATCTAAAAGTGAGCCCACCTTTTTTAATAGAGGTAAAAAATTAAGTGAAAAAAAAACATCTAGACTATCCGATATAAATATTCCAAGATATCTCTTTGGATCCGTATTGTATGTCTGTCTGAATTCTGGAGCTATAGTGTCTATAGTGCAGTTGGATAGAATAATTTCCGTTTTGTTTACATTCATTTTATAACCCCCTAGCTTTTGAAAGTCAAAGAAGATTTTAAAAATCTTCAATTGACTTGAGGGTTTGGAGTCTTTGAAATGAGCAATATCATCCGCATATAACTTTATGTTTGTCATTCCTAATACTGGGGCAGTGTCAGCCTTGGTATTCCTGATGGCACTCGCCAGAGGTTCGATAAATAATGCGAATAAAATTGGCGACAGGGGGCATCCTTGTCGCGTGCCTCTAGTGACCTTACAGGACCCAATATTAGTATTATTGACGATGATTTGTGCCCTAGAATTCATATATAATTGTCGTAAAAGAGAAATAAAAACATTCGGGAAATTAAAACTACGTAGAATTGCAAACAGGCAATCCCAAGACACTAGATCAAAGGCTTTCTCCGCATCTAAAAACCAAATTTAAGCCTTCACCTTATTCGTTTTAAAATAATCTAGTGCCTCTAATAAAAATGTAGTGTTGGACTGGAGATGCCTGCCTGCAATAAAACCACACTGATCGTGGGCTACCAGTAATCCTACTATTTTATTTAATCAGTTTGCTAAAAGTTATGTAAAAATTTTATTATCTGTATTCAGGAGGCTAATCGGTCAGTATGAATTTATATTTTCCTTGTCCTTTCCTTTTTTTAAAATACTAACCACCACCGCTGTATGAAAGAAATCCGGTGGGGGATTTCCTTGAAGAAAGTAATTAACTAATATCAGAAGTTCTTTACGTAGAGTTCCCCCAAATTTTTTTTAAAAATTGAATCGGGAGGCCATCCTCACCATTGGCCTTGCCATTGGGGAAGGACTCTATCACCTCATCCGATTCTAATAGTGTGAAATCTTGTATAAGATAGTTCTTACCCTCAGCATCTATTTTAGGAATTTCAAGTGGCTGTTGGAATTCCATGATAGAGTCAGGTGTAGCCCCCTCAGTCGCTTGATATATCTCCTCATAGTGTTTAAGGAACAGCTCACCGATGGAAGTGGTGGTCTTAACATGTATTTTAGTGATGGGGTCTGTTAACTGATCTATTCTATTGCGGACTTGCTTTTCTTTAGATTGCCAGGCAAGAAGCTTTCCTGTATACTCACTCTCCTCATATATCTTTTGTGCATGAAGATTACTATTTATCTCACCTAACTCATAATAAAAATTCTTCATCTTGCATTTCGCCTCAGAGAGATTTTGTCCAGAGGTCATAGATCTGACCCTATAGTGCTCTTGGGTTGCCTGAGAGAGTTCAGTTTGGAGTTTGGTTTTCTCCTCCCTTCTTGCCTTCAGCTTGGGGATTTCTTTAGATGTAAGTATTCCATGCACAGTGGCATTAAATGTATCCCAGATTATATTTATTCGGGCTGTACCTCTATTCTGTGTGAAAAATTGCTCTATCTTTTCATCAATATCTACACACCATTGTTGGTCGAGGAGGTTAAGTTTATTAAAAAACCATCTGCTTGTGGGTCTTGCTTCATAATTCCCCAAGTTGACCTCCATGCAAAGAGCTACGTGGTCTGAAAAAGCATTAGGTAGATGGGCGTGGTTGTATAATTCTAGATCATGGGATGATAGAAAAAAATCTAGCCTTGACGCAGAATTATATTTTGCTGAGTGGCATGTATAATCGCGCTTAGTAGGATTTAAATTTCGCCCGTAGTCAATAGCATCGAGGTCTGTTTTACAACTTTGGACAGCTAAGGCAACTTGGGGTTTATTCTGTCGACGGTCTTTCTTGGAGGAGTCCAATCGAGGGTTTTGTAATAGATTAAAATCTCCTTCCCAAATTATTGGCCCAGAGAGACCAGTTAATGCCTGTTTTACCTGTAGAATAGGTTGAGGGTCGTCCAGAATTGGGGCATAGATTGTGGCAAGGATAACTTAACATTGTTTATTTACCATGTACAACTGCCCATCTACCTCTGGGGTCTATGAACGTCCCCTCAAGATTAAAACCTACGTGTCTCCCTATTAATATGGAAACTCCTCTCCGAGCCGTATTGGCAGGAGCAGATATGCTATAGCCCACCCAGCTTTTGAAGAGTTTAGCTGACTCTGCCTGATCTTTACGATGGGTTTCTTGCAATTATATGACGTCTGGTATAAGGTTTTTTAACCAGCAATCAATAGCGTTCCTTTTGCAGACGTTATTCAGGCCGTTTCTATTTAAAGTGATAAATTTCACCATATTGTTTGATGTTCAAGATAAAACACGTAACCCTCAATTTGTGCAAATGTGCAAGTGGGCAAGTGTGCAAATGTACAATCATCAGCAGCATATATAACTGATAAATAATATATAAAATAATGACTATGTGGGTTGACAACAGTGCTCCTCATTTATCGCTGTGCCGAACTGTCAGATGAGTATGTACCTCTACATGTTCTGCCGAATAAGTCAGATGTATAGGTACCTTTGCATGTTTTATCACTGAATGGACTTTCTGTTTGTAGTACAGTTACTAGAATGTTTCAAACAAACATTGAGTATAGTATGCAGTACGATATGAGGCTGGTGGTGGCCACTCCCCCTAAGGCAAATGCACTTGGTTATAGAAATTACAGAGTTTCTGTTGAGTTTTTCTTCATGGTTTGGTCCTCTAATGTTGTATGTGGGAACCTAGTATTGGGAAGTGATATTGCTCATGTCATGGAATGTCATGGAATGTAAAAGTGCCATTGTATATAACTGTTTCATATTGTGTTGTTGACCAATAGGCATGTATAAAAATGTCGATCTGAGTTCAGGGAAGGGTGGTGGGAGGGTGGAAGAAGTTCTTGTTTTCTTTAATTTTATTTACAATGCAATTTATAAACAAGAACAACTGGCTATGAGACTGGTACAGTTGTGAAAATCAATAAAAATATGTAAAAAAAATAAAGAAATCCATCAGCAACCTGGCTCACGAGATGTGGAGTCTTTAGAGTTCGAGGATCTCAAACATCTGTCAGACAAGAGATAACAAAGACAATCTGGTCCTCACAGGAAATAGCGAAGAGAATGAGGAATGAGGAATGCCATCTAAATGCATGGAAGATTTCAATAAAATCCAACTTAAAAACTAGCTATCCGCAGTCTCTGCTCCAAAACCAACAAGAGCAGGAAGGCTGCAGGCTCATGCATATGCATAACACAAGGACGACTCAATCTATGCTTAAAGGGCCATAAAACACCTCTGTATTGCAAACAGAGACTAAAGCCTGGAGCCCTCTGCAACTAGGGGCAAGCATCAGATTAGATGTCTGGACCTGGATAGCACCTGGCAGGGATTGATTCAACTTGCAACAGTTACCTCTCAGTTACGATTATGATTTTGGAACATAAACGAATTAGGAAATACAATCAGGGACATGCAGCTCTTCTTATATTTTCAACAATTTGTCCTCATCCGTTTACAAGAGACCAGGATACACCAACAATATCAACTACAAGGCTATAAATCATACTATTCCCGGCCTTTTTGAAGCGCTAAATTCGGGTATTTAAAATGAGGTCTCATAATCTACACCTCAATCAAGAGTATGAATACAATCAATGAACTGGGAACAAAAATGACAACAACCAATGCCATAAAAGCAATAAAAATGGACTTAGGAGGAGACAACATTAACCAACAAATAATTCTGTTAAATATATATCTCTGTCCACTTGACAAAAAAACTAGGATGAAACTATTGGGGTCTGAATTAACGAGGATACTCTCAGAGGAGTCCACCCTGAATCTTATTGTAACAGGCGACTACAACATGCATCTTTCGGGCCCTAAATCGGGACCACTCACAGCTAGATTCATCATTGTACCGTTTTGCGAGTCCTTAATAGCGAATATTAAGGAATCGCTATTAAGGACTTGCAAAACGGGATTCATGTAGGAATCGCAAAACGGGATTCATGTAGGAATCGCTAAATAAATTGCGATTCCTACACATTCCTTATTTTCGATTAGCAATTTGCTAATCGCAAATAAGGATGCGATTTCAAGGGTGCCATGGGTGTCCAAAGGACACCCTGTAGCACCCCTGAAATGCAATCTACATTGGTGTTGCACACACACATGTCCAAAAGACATGTGTGTGTGTAACATGCAACTTAGAAAAATACATTTAAATCCATTTTTCTAAGATTTTGCTATTTACTACGAGGTTAGACCTCACGGTAAATAGCAGCCAAAAATAGCGAATTCGCAATTTAAAAATTGTTAATGAATTGCATTTAAGGAATCTCAAATAGAGATTCCTTAAATGCAATTCCTCGCAAATGTGCAAATTCTTTATTAGCGATTTTTGCATTTGGGATGATGAATCCCAAGTGGAAAAATCGCACTCGCTAAGGGCCGGATTCTCAGAATCTGGCCCTTTGCGAGCCCATTTTTCTTTCATGAATCTAGCTGATAGTGCATGGGGCATCCCACATCAAGAACACTGCAAATGGGGCAAACAAAGCAGGCTAGCAAAAATACTTTTGATTGGACCTAGAACATTTGATCCTGCATTTCCCAGGAAACTGCCCGCCATTGGCAACCTTTCATAACACATTACCTAAATCGTAGACTTTCGGACCTCAGCGATCCTTTACCACAAGAAATTAATATGACTATACAAGGTGTAACATTAACCAAGCCAGTGGGGGATCCGAGTTCAATGTATTACAGTCAACTGCAGAAGAATTCAATGTAAAATACACAATCTGGAAAGACTTCTTGTTGAGGCAAAAGATCTTCTGGAGGAAACCAAATCACTGTATACCACATTTTAATTTTCTGGGGAAATTTTAACAAAAACCTTGGCTTAGTCCATACAAAAAGAAAAGAGTACTGTTTAACAACGCCTTAATAGACAAATACTCTGCTGGTCTTCTACGGAAAGAATTTACAGATTGGGTGACCAAAATGGCAATAATCCCTCTCAATCAAATGGGATTTTGAAAACTCACTGGAACAACAACAAAAAGACTTATCTTATCCCTTCTGATAGATGCTGTTAAAGAGGCCGACATGCCACTCTTCGTTTGCTTCATTGATTGTTCATCCACCTGTGATAATATTGACAGCAAGAAACTATGGTATATGCTATTCAAAAGAAAATTCCCAGTGAGTTTCCTGACTCAGTTGACTCTCCTTCATACCGATATGTGGGTACAAATAAAGTTGGGAGCAGATGACCGCCTAGCCAGAAACACTCCAATGACGAAGGGGCTATAGCAAGGCTGTGTTCTGGATCAACTTTGTTTAATCTTTATTGTGAGACCTCTTGCTCGAGCTAGACAAATGCAAGTTCCACTCCCTAAAAATGGGAGGACTTACCCTTTCAAAATTACTTAAAAATGAAGATCTCTTACTGATTAGCCGCACTCTGGTGGCCTACAACGTTTAATAGATACCACGTACAACTTCTTTGTAAACAATGGACTACGTATTAATCTAGATGAATCTAAAGTGATGGGACTAAATCAGAAAAAGAATGCCCACAGACACCACTGGCAACAGGGAGTACTCCCATTGGAAACTGTTGAAGATCACATGGGCGTTATAATGGACTGTAAATGTACGTTCTTGCAACAAAAAGAAGCCATAGCAAGAAGACGTAATGCTACGGCGGTTGCAATAAAAATGAATACCATCAAAATAACTGACCTATTTCTCACGGATTTGCTACCACAGATCCAAGCAAAGCGCATCCCCACTATTACCTATGGGAGCGTGTGCCTATGAGGAAGAGACGCATGCACATTGGACAGCACTGTAGCTAGGGCCATGAGAATGATAGTCAATCTACCTATATATGCTTTGCCGGCACAAATAAGATTAGAATGTGGCCCGCAGAAGCAACAAATAGCACTCAAAGGTGTCTTCACCAAATGCTGTCACAAAATCAAGGGAACTGAATCTGGGTCTCTGAACAAACATCTTTGGAATGAGCTGAAGTTAAAAAAAGGCAGTGCGGCCAAGATCTATCTGTAGGAATCAATAGATTGTCTGGCCCTACAAGATCTCTGGGAGAGTGCTGGGTCCCATAAAACGTTTAAAAAATGGTAAATAAAAAGGCAAAAAACATGTCCCCAGTGGACTACAAAGCTCCATTAACCACATCGCTGCTGTGTTTATTTTTCCCCTGTGCTGGAAATTGTACTTAGGCTATATTCATGATGAGCTCAGCTCGTCATCAGCACAGCTCAACTGTGCCTCATGACGAGCTGAGCTCGTCATGAGCATGGAAGGGGTTAAAGATAAAGGCACACACCTGGTTTATTTTACAGAGCAACTCCAGAGCATCCCTTCAATCTTACTTAGTTGCAGGCTTCACAAAAGCAACAAAGTAAAAATATCTTCACCTGCGGCTGGGTATCCTACAATCACTGCTCCATTTACCCCTCTGGAAATGGCCACAGATAACAACTAACTGTCGATTATGTGGAGAATCAAAAGAGGATGTGCCACATTTACTATGCATATGTGGTAGACTAATAAAGAACACAGACTTATATTAAAACCTGCCCTACAGAACAAGGGGATAAGAAAATGCAGGCAAGCAGCGAAAGCATCTAGCGGACTGTTAGACCTGGCATCTTGGCGTGAGTTTCCCTTCCACTTTTTGCTGATGTGCCTCAGATGTTTTTCTGGTATCCGCTGCTCAGGGCACGACGCCACAGCCAATCCGTGCCGCAGTGCAAGTTCTCCCAATGTAAAGTGTACTTGTGTAATTGAGTTCCATGATTGGCTTATTGTATTTACTGTCAGTCCCCAGTAAAGTGCACCAGGAGTGCCAGGGCTTGTAAATACCGATACGGCTCGTGGGCCTGCAGCGCGGGTTGCAGCACCCACAGAAGCCACCTTGTAAAATGTATCTAAGGTCTGCCATTGCAGAACCTGCGTGCAGTCTCGTACTGTCATGCCGGCTGGGTGAGTGCACACACTTACCAGCCTCTGACCCTTCCCTCTACTTCATATTAGTCACCCCTTTGGTAGACCCACGGGCAGGGTGCATTGTAAGCATAAGGTAGGACAAGCCCTGATGTGCGTGGCATGTCCTAATAGTGAATTACAGCCATTCTCGTTCTTTACTATGGCAAGGCTACATGTTCGCGTAGGCCAGAATGGGCTGCTGGATTATTACACCCTATAATCCCAGTAGACTCAGGGAACATGATAGGAAGTCATGCTTAGTATGCCTGAACTCAGAATAATAAAATACTTATTTTAGTAAAGTTTATTTTAATATCCTGTGTTTGCAAATGCTACTTTTAGAAAGTTAGCATTTGCTTGCCTAACCATCTCGGCCCCCCTCTGCTCATATGTGTATTTGCTGTCTGGTTTGTGTGAGTGACAGGGCTGGGAGAAGACAGGTGGTGAATAGGAATATTACACTAGGATGGGTAGGGGGAGTGCCCCTTGACTCTAAATGGGCCTGTGCTCTACCACCTCAATGCCGGCTCCGACCCTTGGGAGCGGCTGACGACTCTGCCTTACACCTTGTAAAGAGAGAGGGGAAGATCGTCAATAGAGTACTCCTGGTCTGTACTTGTCTTCACAATGCTGGCTCCACCTCCTGCAGAGCGTCTGCGGGGCCTGCCCTGCTCACTGAAAGGAAAACCCAGACTTCGCAAAACAAGGAACTCAAGAGCTGCGATAGACTATGCAAAGGCCCCCCTGGCCGGGAAAGACAAAAGAAACAGTGTATAATAAGAGGAGCTCCGCTCCTACCAAATCAGATCCAGTTTTGACCATGACAAACCTCTGCCTGACTAGAAGGACCAAGAAAAGCTGAAGGTAGGAAGCCTGCAGTGGTGCCTTGCTGAGAACGGAGAGGAAAAGACCAGAGAGGACTTTGTAGACTTGTGCCTGAAGCAATCTCCAAGGGCTTGATCTTGAGCTTGCCACCTGAACTGAACCCCAGGACCAGTGGGTTTAATTCTCCCTGTGCCCTTCTGCTGCTGGGCCCTTAAGTTCTTATTCCGTCGCCGGAGTTGTGACTCGGGTCCCTTTGCCCTCCTAAGGTCGTGACAGCTCGGAGCCTGGTTGCCCTGCCGCTGAGAGCCCAGCTCAAGCTTGAGTCGTTCTCCGCTTCAGTGCCGGGACGCCCGCTCTCCTGACACCTCGCCTGCTATGGAGCGCATTCTGCACCTCTCATCTTCTCCCGCCGGAATCTGCACGGAGCGCATTTGATAGCCTCGGATGGTCCGTACGTCGAAATGTACCCAACTGTCTTGCTTTGCCGTCCTGCATACCAATGCCCGTGCCGCACCTCAAGAAGGCCTTCCGTACATTGGTACCGGAGGCCGGCGATGCACCTGTCTGCCTGAGAATGCGACGACCCACACAGACCCACAGGTACGACCCGGCGTACTAAGAAGAAGTACATCCCGCAGGGATGAATGGCGCCTCGCCCCATGAGTTGCTTCAGACCCCGGATTGCCGCAACCCTCCACCGTCACGCTCACCTGCCTCGCACCTCGAGGGGGCTCCAAGACAGATAAATCTCCAGAGAACCGCCAGCCTTGTCCCGAGTCTGCCCTCACCTGAGGCCGCGCCTGAAACGCCTCGGACACCCGCAAAAAGGTCCACAATGTTTGTTTTCCCTGTCGTCCATCATACATCAACGGGTCGCTTCACCAGCGCGTAGCGCGCATCGACCCACAGCGTACCTTGCTGACAAAGAACACTTAAGAACGTTTTGCCTATTTAAACTGGTGGCCTAAATCGCTAAATGTTATATGGTCTTGTGATAAATCTGCAACTGAGTATTTTTATATATAGTCTATATATTTTTGATACAACCCTACGACTGGTGTCCGTTTGTGGTGGGTCACTATATTTACTGTGAGTGATCATAAATGCTTAACTAACTATTGCCCTGAAGATTAGCCTTGTCTGCTCGCGCCACACTACCTAGAGCAGGGGTCTTCAAAGTGTGGGGCGCGATCCCCAGGGGGGTCGTGGAGTGATTTAATGGGGGTCGCGCATTCCCGGTCACACTTCTGCCGATGGACAACAAGGGATTCAGCCCCCCTCCTCCCCCGTAGTGTGTCTCAGCTCGAGTTGCTGTGGGCTCCGCTGGGCTGTCTGCAGTCTTATCTCCAGCACAGCCTGGCACGCCAGAGTTTTTCACAGGTCGTTAAAGACCATTTATACATTTACATATGTGCTGTAAAAGTGTAGGCACTGCCCGCTGAGCTATCTTTTGACTAGTGGGCATTCTGAAATGCGGCTTTAGAGCCCCACATTCCCAAAGTTCCTTAATGGAAAACCTGAACTGCATATCGGCAAAAAAAAAAAAAAACACAACCAAGTTGAAGGTCTTTTTTCCTCTCGAACATGCATGATTAGAATGCAAGACATTACACCACTTAATATATAATATTTACATTCTAATTACCAGGCAGAGACAAAGGGTTTATGCCACAATGGATGAGTTTTCGCCATATGTCCGTCTTACCTCCTCTCTCTCCCCTTCAGCGTCGCCCCTGCGCTGCCCCTCCAAGGCTCTCTCTAATCTCCGTTAAAAAAGAAAGAGAGCTTTCCCAAACAGACCCAGAAAGGACTGGGAAAATATAGCAACAAAAGGGGAGTTGGTTCCTTTCTGTGGTTCCTAAATTGAAGCACGGAGTGCTTAACGAGATTTGACACCAAAACTTTTTTACCTCAATGACATGTACCCTAGTTTGTCCCAAAATTATTACATAAACATATTATTCTTAAAATTCATATTTATTAAAAACTTGAGATAGCAGCATGATATAAGTAACAATTTTACATATAAGCAACATATAAAAACATAATCACATTGCATTAGGGTTCAACATATAAAACAAAAATTAAAAGTAGCAAGAATGTCGACGCGCTTCAAATACAAAAAAAGAAGCTCTTCGTTTGAATCAGGGTAAAACAAGGGTGAGGAATGAAAGGACGCCCCATCTTACGAATATCCTGAGCCTTCTGAAATTGATACAAGGAAGGACAACCAACGCCCCAACCATTAAGCACAAAGTAAGCTTGCATGTCTCTTGTTGTGTAAGGGACCTGCCTATAGCTTGGTTCTTTAAATGAATAAACTAATTGTAAATCAAATCACTGTGTGCATACAGGTCACAGGTCATTTGAAAGGAAGAAATTGAATCATAATAGTGGATAAGAATTTTCTATCCCCAGGATTTATGCTGTCATCGCACATTGAATACTGCGCATTATGTAAGAATTGATTTATTTTAGACACCGCAAATTCTTGGAAAAAACTTTTTTGTAAATTAAAAAATCCTCTCTGACTGTACACTAATTGATTGTTCCATATACTTTTTAGACTGAAGAATTCACTGTAGTCCTGAGGAAGGTGTACCATCTGCCTTAAACACCGAAACGCGTCGACATTCTTGCTACTTTTAATTTTTGTTTTATATGTTGAACCCTAATGCAATGTGATTATGTTTTTATATGTTGCTTATATGTAAAATTGTTACTTATATCATGCTGCTATCTCAAGTTTTTAATAAATATGAATTTTAAGAATAATATGTTTATGTAATAATTTTGGGACAAACTAGGGTACATGTCATTGAGGTAAAAAAAGTTTTGGTGTCAAATCTCGTTAAGCACTCCGTGCTTCAATTTAGGAACCACAGAAAGGAACCAACTCCCCTTTTGTTGCTATATTTTCCCAGTCCTTTCTGGGTCTGTTTGGGAAAGCTCTCTTTCTTTTTTAACTTACCTCGGCTCCTGTAGCCAGAGAGTTCACAAAGGAGTAATGGACACACTCCGAACCTTTGGGTTCTCAGAAGACCAATGTAAGAAACTTCTAGGTGGGTCTTCTAAAAGCATAAATACCGTCACCTTATCAAAAAGTGACGAAGATAAATGGAATAAATTGTGGAATCTTAAAAAGAAAATAATACGTACTGAACTTCACGCAGAATTCATAATCCAATACTGTAAGAAGGGTGTGATCCCAAAGGGTCTTCAAATTGTAAACGAACCTGGGCTATTTGTCACTGATGAAAAATTTAAGGACAGTTGGACTCTGATCGCAAACAGGTGCAGTCGCGACTGGATGTTGCTTATTATTGATACTGCACAGGGACTCTTAATAATAGAAAAAGAAGAGATAGACAAATTAGAAAAGGAACTTAATGAGTCTACTGCACTTGATGAGGCTACAAAAAAACTAGCAGAAATAAAAGAAGACATTACGGGATACCAAGAGTACATGATAAATAAAAAAACAAACAAACTAAGGAAAGACATAGCCAATTTTAAATTGGAACTGGTATACCCGTATCTTCAAAAAGATTATTTTGATCAACCTATTCCCAACGAATACAATAATCGTCCCTTCAAATATAACAGGAATAAATTCTACAAGAAAAATGTCACCTTCTCTGACACATCATATAATACCAGTGACTCAGAAGCGGAAAGGCCCCAAGATAACAGCAAACGCAATGAGTCCAGAGAAGATAGTGCTGACGAGTTCCACAACTATCAAGTTTTTTTAGGACAAGCACAAAAGAGACAGACCTGTGGCTTCAGGACCCGGGGGAGGGGTCGTCAGGGATTTCGTAAGAAAGAAACTATGACAAGAAGACCCTACATGAGAACACGCAGCCAGAAGGAATGGGAGTAGAGAACCACACCCTCAAAGCACCCATAATCAATCTTTCAGATAGAGAGCTTAATGCAGGAGAAATAAGCATCCTAGAGAAAGGGTTAGGATTTGCACCAAGTATAGGTATCTGCAGATACACAATAGAGAAAGACATCAGGGACTTCTTTCGCAAAATTAGAATAAAAAGATTTTTTGAAAACAAAGAACCAAGGCCCAGTGAAAATAGATCAGGTTTAAAACCCCCTTCGACATGGACCCCTGACATCTCCATGGTCAGCCAAGAAGTAGACACTTTTGAAAAAGTAATCTCTATGGGACTTGAAAAATTACTGGAAAGAAAGGTCTGGACACCTAATAATTTGTCTAAAGTAGAAAGTGAGGCACTAAAAAATCTACAAAGTTATGATGATATCACCATTAAGCCTGGTGATAAGGGTGGTAGTATTGTAGTCCTTAACACCAAAGACTACAACCAAAAAATGTACACCCTACTTAACAATAAGGCCCACTACAAAAAGTCCAACCTTGGGGAATGGAACAGACTGAAAAAGAAGGTCCAAAATATAGTTACTCTGGCTAAGGAAGACTGCATCATCTGTGAAGATGAATATAAATACCTATCCAACAGTCATCCTAAAATACCTGCTCTTTATGGGCTCCCAAAAGTTCATAAGGACATCAGGGACCCACCCATGCGACCCATAGTTTCAGGGATCGAGTCAGCAACGGAGCCACTCAGCAAGTATGCTGATTGTTTCATTCGCCCCTTAGTTGAGACACTTCCATCCTATATAAGGGATACTAAGGATATGATCTCCAAGATAGAAGGTATCAGTTTTAATAGTGAAACCCAGTGGTTGGTGTGCTTGGACATTGAGTCCTTGTACACCAACACACCCCACCAGGACACTATTGCAATGATGAGGGACATCTTGAGTGATGCAGAAGGCTATCTCTCTGCACACAATACCTTCATTGTAGAATGTATAGAGACTGTTCTTTTGAACAATATTTTTCTGTTCAACAGTGACTTTTTCTGCCAAATAAAGGGCACCAGCATGGGGGCCACCTGTGCGCCGAGCCTCGCCTGTTTATATGTAGGAAAGTTTGAAAAAACCCACATATACAATGAACTCAGTCCCTTCTATGAGAACATCAAACATTGGTCTAGGTTCATAGACAATGTTTTTTTCATATGGGAAGGGACTGAGGAAGATTTGGCTAATTTCTTGGAGTGGCTTAACTGCGGTGATGTGAACCTTCGGTTCACAGCTAATAAAAGTCAAGTGGCAGTTGACTTCCTAGACATCAAAATTAAGTCTGATAAAGGAAAACTATGTGTTGAGCTGTATGTTAAACCCTCAGACCGAAACACCCTGCTCCACCATGAAAGTTACCATCCTAAAAACCAGAAGGACGGCATTCCTTACAGTCAGTTTGTTAGAATAAGAAGGAATTGCACTGACAAAAACTCGTTTGAGAAACATGCAGAGAATCTGAAAATCAAGCTACTACAACGAGGTTACCCCAAGAGGCTAATTAGAGACAGCTATAAAAGAGCCAAGTATCAAAGTAGAGAATCCCTGTTTGAAACCAGTAACAAGAAAGAAAAAGAACCTGAAAATAACATTGTCATGGTATCAAACTTCAATGGTTTGAGCTGTAAGGTTAAAAACCTGATTACTAAGAATTGGTCAATTCTAAACAGAGAAGGCAGAATTCCCTTACCTAAACCTATTTTCTCCTACCGGAGGAATAGAACTATCCGAAACTGTCTAGTTCAGACATACAGAGAGCCCAGTAAGAGCAAACAATTGAGCATTGATCAGGGCAAACCAATTAGAGGCAACCAACCGTGTGGGTCATGTACTCACTGTAAATCCATCATCCAATCTGACAGGATTGAACTAGGAGGTACATCACATTGGGTGAATGAACATGTTAATTGTAGGACTCCTAATGTGGTCTACCTAATAGTCTGTGTGGTGTCCTTTACATGGAAGAAAGTACAGGAACCAGTAGAGTAAGCCAAGAGGTATTTATTAAACCTCATCCACAGAAGACAGCCTAGTAACTGAACATCAGGGAATGCACACAAGACAAGATTCCAGAACCACTACAGTCAAGGTTCTTGGTTCTTGGCACATTAAAGATACAGTAACAATGAATGAGCTTGGTACATTAAAGATACAGTAACAATGAATGAGCACCTTCACACATCTCCCCCCAACAAAGAAAGAAGAACAACGAGTAAAACTGATAAAACAAAATTCAAGCGAGGAAGAGATTGAAAAGGTCATAATGCATAATCTCTCAAATAGGAGGGTGGTCTACGTATTCTCTGACCTCTAGAAGGAAGCATGGGTAGATTAGAGTTATTGGCAGAATTGGAGAACATATGAGATGAACCTTGTCTATCATAATAGGAAACAGGTATAGGTATCCTTGATTTAACAACGACAACTCTGCTTTTATTCCAAATTCTACCATCCTCAGTTTTAATGGCATTCCTAAATATTTTTACAACAGCTTTTACATCCGAGAATTTGGACCAATTTCTGCAACCAACAGGAGCTTTGATGCGAACCAAATCACCAACAAGAACTTTTTGAGCATTTACACACTTTCTTTTATCAAAATAAGTCTTTCGCTCATCTTGCTTCCTCTCCTCCCTCCTTCGCCACTCACCTATTCCATTATCAACCAGACCTTTATTAAGATCCATCCAAGCAGGACACAGATAGGTGTTGGGAGCCCTTCCTTTAAACAAAACAAAGGGGGATCTACCAGTGGTTGTGTGGGGAGCATAGCGATAAGCATTTATTCTGTCTTGTAGGACAGATTTCCAATTTAAGCCAGATGATCTTGCTAACTGTATAGCTTCCTTCAGGGTTTTATTAACTCTCTCAACAGCTCCGTTGGTTTCTGGGTGGTATAAAGAACACTTCTTATGTACAATACCTGATTTTCCCATAAACTCTTCAAAAACCCTTGAACAGAATTGTGGACCATTATCTGACAGGAGACTATTTGGGAAACTTTCTTTTTTAAAAATGGCCTCTAGAAACTTTATTACTTCTTCAGAAGTGATTTCCCTTACAGCGCTCACCTCAATCCATCTGGAATAGAGATCCATAAGCACTAAAAGGTAAGGTGTATCACTTACACCTGACAACGGACCAACTATATCTATGGCTAGCTCATCCCAAGGATGTCTTGGGAGGGACCGCTTAACCATTGGCATCTGTCTAGTTTTAAGTATTTTATCACTTGCAGAACATTCTGGACAATCCCTCACTAATCTTTCTATCTCCAAATCCATCCCTGGCCACCAAAATTGCATTCGTAATATTTCTTTGGTTTTTACAATACCAAGATGTCCAGAGTGAGCATGAGATAAAAGTTTTTTTCTAATACCCAGTGGAGGAACCATTTTTGTTCCCCTAGTTAAAATACCGGAGTGTATAGAGAGTTCATCGGAAACCAAGATCCAGGGTTTCTCTAAACGAGAGTTATTGCTCAAGGACAGCATAACTCTTTTTAATTCCTCATCTTTTTCAAGCTCATCTCTCCACTCCTTTTCCTCAATTGCTCCTTCTGTGGTTCTTGGCACATTAAAGATACAGTAACAATGAATGAGCTTGGTACATTAAAGATACAGTAACAATGAATGAGTACCTTCACAGTCTGTCCTTGTCAGAAAGGGTATATTGGTGAAACTGGACGTGAAATTAGATTACGTTTATCTGAACACAGGTCCGCCCTGAAAAACCACAAGAAAAATGCCCCACTAGTAGATCACTGGACCACGGAGAAACACAAAGAGGATGAAATAAAGTGGTGCATAGTAGAAAAAATAAAAACTAATATGAGAGGAGGTAACTTAGACGTGAAACGTAAGCAAAGAGAACAATTTTTCATGTCCAAATTCCGTACCTATACTCAGGGTCTGAACAGCAGAGAAGAATGGGAAAGACTGGTCAGATGATTATCCTAGGAACACTGCATACTTTCCTAGTGGGGTTATGCACAGATATACAATCTTGTTCATTTATAAACAAACTATATGAATGTATGCATGTAAATAAATTGATAGAATATGTAAAGTACATATCCATAACAATGTGCACCCTTGACTAGTGTGTAAAATTAGCTCAGAGTCCGAAGACAGAAAGTTTAAATTGCCTTTGATCCGAATATCGATCAATACAAACAGAAATGATGGCACCATATGGGCTAAATAAGAATGTAAAAGGACGCTATGTGATGACAACCCGGAGCATTGTTTTCAAATTTCACATTTTTTCAAATTTTTCGATCTAATTTGTGATCCTTTCCCTAATCCACTAGTCTCTAAATTATATTTTGGACAATTTATAATGTACCCCTCTGCATGACAAGGTATACATGCTCCGTGTTCCACACATTAGTTACCCTTAGGTACCAGGATAAGTATTATTGTACTTTAAACTTGAAATGACTAACTGCTTCTTATGTTGATCATTGGTGGTTGTATTTAACTGTACTTCTATAAATCTAACCCATAACTGGGGTGTAAAGGACACATATGTCCTAAAAACCGTATAATTACGAGAATATGCCCAAAAGACTACCAAAATGGCGCAGCATTCTCTCGGATCTTAGAACAACACTATGCCCCGATATCAAGCAATATTAATTCCGGGTTAGGAAGTTATATAATATATCCCCTTGTGGCAAGCTCCCAATAAGTCACAGACTAGTAATCCTCTTAAAAATAACATCGTATCAATATTTCTGAATTCCGCTTTGAATACAGTTCGCCTTCGCGGATTAGTCCTTCCTTTCCTGTAGGAAGTTACACGCACAAGCGATAAACTACAAAAATGGCGGATGCAATGCGCTCATTTAGAATTTTCGGCACAGGTGTAGCAAGTTAATTAACTAAACTGCTCAGCCGCACTATATAAAAAGACCCGTCTCGCCCAGCTCATCATCTGACGCTGGAGACCGGGTTACCAGGGAGGCGGCGTGTGGCTGGAATTACGGAGGTAAGGAACTTTGGCAGAACGAGCGCGCTGCTCTTTAACGTCCCCCTCATGTGTGAGGTCATGACTGACTCGGTAAAAACCTGTTTAGAGGTTTTACTGTTCTGCGAGCTGGGAATAATTCGTACCACAGCGTTTCTGTGGAGAGCGGGCTGACAAACCAATCCCCGAGCACTGTTGAAACAGTGTTAATACGTTTTACCTTCAAGTAACATTAACATGAATGCGTTTTTTAAAGCATACTATATTCCCTTAGTACTTTTGGAACAATGTTAATATGCTTTTGTTCTAAACTAAACAAACGTGAATGCCTCTTTTCAGTAAAACATACTTTACCTTGAGTTAAATCTGAAATAAATTCTTTGGTGTAATTCAGTGCATCGTGATTAACTTACCAATAGTGTTCTTCACTATAAAATTTAGGAGACAGTAATGTGTAACAACTGTACTCCATACGTTTCATCCATTTAGACAAAAGGAATCAGCTTCAAATACAAAAAAAGAAGCTCTTCGTTTGAATCAGGTTAAAACAAGGGTGAGGAATGAAAGGACGCCCCATCTTACGAATATCAGGAGCCTTCTGAAATTGATACAAGGAAGGACAACCAACGCCCCAACCATTAAGCACAAAGTAAGCTTGCATGTCTCTTGTTGTGTAAGGGACCTGCCTATAGCTTGGTTCTTTAAATGAATAAACTAATTGTAAATCAAATCACTGTGTGCATACAGGTCACAGGTCATTTGAAAGGAAGAAATTGAATCATAATAGTGGATAAGAATTTTCTATCCCCAGGATTTATGCTGTCATCGCACATTGAATACTGCGCATTATGTAAGAATTGATTTATTTTAGACACCGCAAATTCTTGAAAAAAACTTTTTTGTAAATTAAAAAATCCTCTCTGAATGTACACTAATTGATTGTTCCATATACTTTTTAGACTGAAGAATTCACTGTAGTCCTGAGGAAGGTGTACCATCTGCCTTAAACACCGAAACGCGTCGACATTCTTGCTACTTTTAATTTTTGTTTTATATGTTGAACCCTAATGCAATGTGATTATGTTTTTATATGTTGCTTATATGTAAAATTGTTACTTATATCATGCTGCTATCTCAAGTTTTTAATAAATATGAATTTTAAGAATAATATGTTTATGTAATAATTTTGGGACAAACTAGGGTACATGTCATTGAGGTAAGAAAGTTTTGGTGTCAAATCTCGTTAAGCACTCCGTGCTTCAATTTAGGAACCACAGAAAGGAACCAACTCCCCTTTTGTTTCTCTCTAATCTCCGTACACTCTCCCTCCCTCCTGCCCCAGTTCTTTCTCTGCTCTCTGAAAAATACTTCTCTCTTGCTCCTTTCCCTGCTCTCCCTTCTCCTCTCTCGAACTCCCTCCGTCGTTCTCTCATCTCCTTGTCCCTCCTTTTTCTCTTCCATCTCTCTCCATCTGTGTGCCACCTCTCGCCTTTTCCTTGCACCCCCTTCCACCCTCCTGCCTCAAAGAGAGGGGGCGAGGATTGGGAGCTGGGGTGGGGGGATTACCAGCAATGAATAATCGGCCCCCTCTCCTCGGCTAATTACCCCCTGCCTGTCTTCTTCTCCCAGGGGCTGCCTCCCTCCAGCCCCCTACCCTCACTTCCCACTCCCTGAAAAGCCCATTCAGGCAGCATTAACATGATAATAAAGTAGGGGGTCCTTCAATTCCCCATCAACTGCCTATGATGACCTCCCTAACCCCCTCAGCCCCACTGTAAGCCACAGGTTGGCTCAGAGGGAGTGAAACCTGTAAGAATACTTTGGGACAACGTGTGACCCGATTACATAAAGAATGTTGCACGCTCTTCTACAGTACAGTGTGAATGCTGCAACAGACTCGTAAGTCTGCAGCTCTGTCACTAGTGGGTGTTTCACTCCGCGTAAAAACACTCCTTTTGTGGGCCTCGGAAGGATGATAAGCCGAGCTGGTCTCTGCTTAGGCTGAATGCGTGAGCACCACGGCACTGGGAATAGGTAGCGCTTTTTGCGCATTGAATAGCTAGCGCTTTTAGTGCATTGAATAGCAGGTGTTTTGTTATACATTACACCCCCGCCCACCCCTGTTCAGAGCTCTTTAACACAGAGAGATACGGAAATTCCACACTTGCGGAATACCACTTCACAGATTATCCTTAGGGAGGTGTTCCACAAGGGAGAGATGCATTCTAGCGCCTAGAGCTGTGGGCTGTGGTACTAAGGAACCAATTTCGAGTCTTGCCTTGGGCTGGACAACATCCAGTGATTATGGGCAAATCACTTATCCTGTATAGGTTAAAACAAGCATTGGCATAGTCAATAGGTCTCGCTTTTGGGACCTTATAAGTATTTAGTTATGCAGCACAATATCCTTGGTGCAATAACATCAACTGTTGCATGGCTAAAAACTTATAAGGTCACAAAGGCGAGACCTATTGGCTATGCAAATGCTCGTTTTTCTAGTTCCAGTACCCCCTTGGGCCCCAACTCTGCCTATTCCTTACATTTGAATTTTACATTTACTGCAGTAGCGTGAGAATGCATTACATGAAAAGAAATATAAAGTAGGGATGCCAGAAGAAAAATACCAGCCATTTGATGGTTAAAGAGCCTGCAAAGGGCTCCTCTTGACACTAAATAGGATTGTAAATAAAATCATATACATTCATTCGTAATGTGACTTTTCTGTCTTTGTTCCCTTTAGTTATTAGTCATGGATCATTGAACACAATTAAAAGTGCTTTCTATTTATATTTGTTGTTTCGAATACGCACAGATGAGTGCTGAAATATACAGCTTTAGGTGACTACCTATTTTTGTACCGTCTGGGACATCAAAATAATGAGCAGGCAACCCTAACCATAGGACTGGAAATGTGTTGCAGGATCAGCATAATATGTATTTCCTCCACCCTCAATCCCTGATTAATGTCATAATAGCAATAGTTTAACTTATATCTTAAACCCTACGCCACCATCAATAATATGCTGAGTTACTTCAAGTGTATGGGAATGCACCCTGCATTCAGAGAACTCACTTCTCATTCTCGCACTTCACTTTCACGCTCACCCTGCACTCACAATGCACTCACACTGATCACACTGATCACCATGCACTCATATCATTCACCCTCTCACCCTGCACTCACAGTGATCACTCTGCACTCACAATGCACTTGCGTTTTTCACCCTGTACCTGTGCCTTACTGATCTGCACTCACCCTGCACTCATGTGACACCTCATTCACCTGCCCTCTCACTGCTCAATTTGCAACTCGCTCAAACAAGCCCATCACTAACCATGCATTCATTCGTCCCACTCTGCACTTACATCCGCACCCAAATTCATATGTTCCCCTCACTCACCATGCAGTCACTCCTCTTTCCCTACTTTCACACTGTTGCATCGCTCACCGCGCACTCACATGGTCACTCTTGTTATCCACAGAGCACAGAGGGTTAATGTGCCTGCTACAAATAACATATACTATGCAGATCACAGAACTGAGTGTGAGTAAACTATGAGAAGCACTATAAAAAAAAGTTTGTCAGAAAGGTGCTACAGAGAGATGAGGTGCATTGTTGGTGAGTGGTAGTGAGGGAATTTATGGAGAAGGAGGAAACGGGGGAGGGGGCACCAAAAAGACTTGCGCTGTGTGTGATCAGTGCTAGGGCCAGCCCTGCCTGGGATTGTAGGCCCCGCGAAGTTTGGGTCTAGTGGCTTCCCTGCTTCTGCCTATTACTATTATTATTTACATTTTTAGTGTGCTACTGTTACCAAAAGGTGTCCTGGGGCTAATAGCCATCCTCTGCCTGAAGGCAAATGAGAAACATACAGAAGGGGAAGGAGAACCAGCCAAATGTGGTGACCTACAGAGCATAGAGCCGGATTTTTATATCTTCCTAAAGGATAACGGATTCTTGGTGGAGCGAAGCAAAGGAGGGTGCACGTTCCATATCTGTGTAGCCTGCACCAAAACAGCAAGACAGACAATTTGTGCCTTCCTGATTTAGGGAACAATAAGCAGAGTGGCACAGGCCAAGAGTAGCATACAGGTCTTACCCGTGTGCTCGATGAGGAGAGATGATAGGATGAGAAAAGACAGCAAGGGAGTGAGAGAATTTGAACGAAGAGGTCAGGGATGAGGAGAAATGTGAAGTGCGAAGGGAAGTGCGGACATGCAAGAAGTGAGTGTGATGGAGAGTTGAGGGCACAGAGGAGGGCTACTGTGAGACTGTGAGAGAAGATAGCTGAGAGATGATCTAAAAAGTAATTTGATGCAACATGGGTCAGGGAGGGCAGCGATAGGGGAAGAGAGGGAGTACTGGGGTGGGTGCTGAGCAGTGATTAATTTGTAATAAAACATGTGCCAGGGACCTCACCAGTAGGCCACTGCAACTTTAACCACCCACCCATTGCCTTGTCTGTGCGGCCAATGACAATACCTATGCAACTTCCAGCCGTAACACTGTGCAAGTGTGACTATTTCAAGCCCCCACAGCTATAAGAATGGTATGGATGTCAGGAGTTTATCATTTTTAATGTATATTGAATTAATAAACAGCTGTCTGCTCATCTCTAAATTACACAGACAGAGCCACAATGTGGCAGACGGTCATAGTGCCAGTGTGCACAAGTAGGTGCCAGTGCGGAGCACCGGAAACCACCTGCTCAAATTAAGCACTGGTGCTGAGGTAACAAGGGAGAGGGACATTGGCTCAAGAAGGTGTGAAAGAACAAAGGAGAGATGTGAAAGACAAATGGGGGGACTGTAGAGGTGTAAGATACAAATAGACAACAATTTGAATGGAGAGACTTGAGGTGAATGAGAAGTGCAGATGGGCACGGGAAGTGACGGGGCCAGAGAGACCATGAGATAAATGCAAGAAACTGTTAGTGATGAGGGCAGTGAAAAGACAGAATGGCAAGAGGTGATTAAGGGTGAAATGAGAAGTTGAATGGGGAGAGTTCAGAAGTTGTAAAAAGGGGTGAAAGAAAATGGCCTGCAAAGTGAGAGAAGGATCCGGGATTGGGAGAGGAGAGAGGGATGGAAGGGAGGCATGAGAGGAAAGCGGCATGAGTAAATTGCTTAACTCTGCACAAGACAGCCAGGGTTTTAAGGGACCCCTTCTGCGCTCGGCCAGGGCCAGGTGAGCTTCTTATGTGACAGCACGTATTCCTGCGGATTGGAAGGCCCATCACAAAGGTTGACTAGACATCTTTCTGATGTTAATTGCTGTATTTTGGTTATAAACTGGTACTGATGGGGTGAAATCTTTCCTCAGTTTTACAGAGTGTAGAAAATGTCAAAATAACGAAGTAATTCTATCATAAAATAACGCGGCATCACATAACATTATTAAAATTTTCTTCCCACACAATTTAGTCAAGCCTGTCGTATAATTTGGTCCTCACCTGCCTCAGAATTCCAGGAGCCCTGCCTACAGGTTTAGAAATGTTTGTCAGGAGGGGGGTCCTTACAACTGAAAATGTTTACGGGGGGTCTCGGCACCCAAAAGTTTGAAGACCTCTGACCTAGAGGGTGAGCAAGGGTTATTTCTAAAGGAGTAGTTCTCTTACCCTGACTAGAGGAGAGGGTCCCTGTTTGTCACAAGTGCATACCTGTACCAACCAGAGACCCCCGAGTCTAACACTGACTAATTGGGCTCTCACAATAGGCATCTAGGAGTCAGCCACTACTGTTTCAGGAACCAGGGGAGTCACCTCATTTGCTGCTGATTCTACACCTTGCCCGCTTTTTCTGCTTTGAGCCCCACCTAACACTCTGTGGTCCCAGAACGTGCTACCTATGAGTAAACCTTGTAATTTATGGGATTCACACATTGCCAACAATCTTGTTTTTCAGTAGTACTGTGGTTTATAACCCTTTGAATTTTAATAATCCTTTTAACAACATCAGACCACCACTTTGGCTAAAGCAAAATTGCAAATGCTGGCATACAACCAAGGCTTTTAACTCGGATAATTTGACTATTACTGTTTTACTAATGTAAAGGATTTAACTTAATTTTAATTATGGTCTGACAACATGGATAAATGTAATATTGTTGTTTAACTGTTGCAATGGTTTTAAATAATCAAGCAAATAAAGATATTATAATTATTATTATTATTAGTATGTTCGGCAGACCAGGGATAGAAAAATAGGTAAACTGACGGACTCTGTATTTATCAGTCCTGAGTTGGGCAGACACAGGTATGATGTGCTATCACCCATTCATTGGGTTTTAAGATACATTTAGGCCACCTAAATAGAGAGAATGAACATACTCCATCATACTACTTTATTTACCCGATGGCCCTACTTTATAACCATAGACTGCAATTTATTGAAATAATTGGCCCCGCCTGATTATTTCGTCAATATGAAACATGTTTTTGAATAGGGATTCAGCCTTAAATGTCATTAGCTAACAAAATATTAGGTTATTAGTGTGTGACTACAGGAGCTGTCCTGACACCTGACCATGTTGTAAAGCACCTGCCCAAGTAAGGATGCATGATTGAGTGCATGTGTTTTTTGTGTGCACAGTACCACAATTTCATATGTGTAGTGTGTTTCACTTTGCAGTGTCACTTATAGGATCATGTATGCTGACTTTATATCGCTATAGTAATTGTGTCAACCAACCCTTATTATGATATTATTCCCTAGATGATCATCTCCTTGCAGGCAAGGTAGGCATTCCTTTTGACACCTACAAATAGAGGTGTTGTGTCAGTTAGGAGGGATTTACTATCTGTACCTTTGTTAGAACTGATGAATGCCCATGACTGTGTTTTAGGCTAGTTTATGGGCAGAAGCATGTTGGCAGGGCTATAGTTGTGAGGGTCACAATGCCTCTCAGCAAACAATCATAGGTATGAGAGTTATAGTGCCCAGAAACAATGTCTCTGTTATTTTAACCATATCTAGGGTACCTAAGAGTAAAGGGAATTCCTATAGGGTTACCCTATGGTGTCTTTATTTGGATTCCTATAATTATCCAGGATTTTTTCTATCAAGCACGCCCTCATACTCATGATGTTGAGTCTGCCCTGGTAGTGCCATCTTACTAAGGTGGGGGTGAGGAAGACAATGATGAAGCATGTCACATTACGTAGTTGAGGCTTCCTCATCCAGAAAACAGGATTTGGTCTTTCCACCTAGGAATAATATTCAATACGTAACACAGTGTTCTTCCACACCCTCTCTTGATACACCAAACTATTTGCAATCCCTTTCCTAGCGAATACCATCCAACAATATTCTATAAACACAACTGTCCCAAAAATTATTTTGCTCTCACTCCATCGGACATGTTTCTAGATGTGGCGGTAAATCACCCATCCTTTTCCGTGGTGGCCCTGCTTCAAGTTTTCCTTTAAGGTCTTACATCAAGTAGTGCCGCCAACGCTACCACCTCCCTACATCGTCTATTTTAACATCTGTCCCTCTATTCACGCTGTAGTCACAATTTTGTGCATCTGTACCTTTACGTTTTCTTATTAGTTTGCTACAGCCCAACTTCCTGTACAATGGCAGCCCCTACTTCTTTCTGCACACCAAACCACTATATTGGAGTGTTGCCACTGCCTCTCCCACCCTGCACAGATTTCTGCCTTATACACTGTCCTTTGGCTGCCCTGCACTGTATCTGTGTTGCTGTCAGCTTTAGGACTGGGTTGCAGGCTGGTGAGGCCATGTGTTTGAACTTGTGTTAAAGTGATTTTCCTGTTGTGCATAAGGTAAAATGAGACTCTCCTTCTTTGTTTTCCTTCCTTCTACTTCTGTCTACCTCCACTGTTTGACCAGTGTTACAGCAAACAGATGATGGACGGAATGCTGACAATGCAAACATTCTCCTCCAGTCAAAAGATTTGGGTTAAATCCATCGTTCTTTTGCCCAATATGCCACCCCAGTTTGGACCCAGACGTATGGAACTCAGTCTTGACCCTGTGCCCCATGGGAACAGTCCAGACTGTGCTGACTGGCCAGGGCCCCCCTGGACCAGAAACAAGAATACTGGGACCGGTTTCCGCGTACGTCACCCTTCTTCACCCAGCTATCTTGAATCCAGGGGCACAGTGAGCAAGGGACCCACATCTGGGCATACCCGTCCCACTTAGGGCGAAAAGTGTTACAGCAAAGAAATGATGGACGGAATGCTGACAATGCAAACATTCTCCCCCAGTCAAAAGATCTGGGTGAAATCCATCGTTTCCGGTCCAGGGTGGACCTGGTTTGGCAGTACGGGCTGGACTGTTCCCATAAGGCACAGGGTCAAGACTGATTTGCATATGGCTAGGTGTAAACTGGGGTGGCATGAAGAGCAGAGGAATGATGGATTTAACCCAGATCTCTTGACTGTGGGTGAATGTTTTGATTTGTTTTGCATTCCGTCCATCATTTGTGTGTCTTTTGCGTTCTCCCCCTGAGTGTGCCAGGTATGCCCAGACGTGGGTCCTGGGCTCACTGTGCCACTGGAAACAAGCTATCCTGGCTGAAGAGGGATGAAACCCCGAAACCGGTCCTAAGATGCCGGTTTCCGGTCCAGGGAGGACATGGCTTGGCAGTTCAGCGTAACTGTTCCCATGAAGCATAGGGTCAAGACTGATTTACATATGGGCATGTCTAAACTGGGGTGGCATTCTCTTAGCCTTCTCAGAGGTTAATATCCTTTTTTCTCAACGTACAAATGGCATTTAGTGTTCCTTCCCCTTCTCATCCACTGCGTATCGTTTCAAGGAATGTTCATGGCCTCAAACATTTCATTAAACGGGAAAAAGTATTATCATGCCTCCAAACTAAAAATACAGATATTGCCTTTTTACAAGAAACTCATCTGAAGGCTGTAGAATCCTCTAATCCTTTTGAACAAGAATTATTCCTTTGAATAAGCATTCTATATTATCTATCCGTCATCGACAAGTAAGTTATAACTCCAATTTAGATATGGCACCCTACCACTTTTTGCACTAACAAACAACTGGAGGAATGATTCATGCTATTTTTGTCCTGGGTGTCACATGGTGGAAGAAACAGAATCCCATATGGTCTTTTTTTGCCCAGCCTACAAGAAGGCTAGAAAAAAGTGGATTATCCAAGTCTGTAGGAATCTGGGTATAAGGAATTACCAAGATACATTAAGAAATTTTAAAATCTGAGACAAATCCATTAATTGCTATTGTAATATCCAAATTCCTGCAGGAAATGTGGAGAAAGAGAGGGTAACTTCTAGAAATTGATGCATAATCTTGTACCTCTATCTGAAGTCTCTGTTTGTCATTAACCGGCCCCAATTCAAATGTTTAATAGATTTTTTAAAGGTTTTTATACTAAAAAATGTTTTTAATTTGTTGGCCCAAATACTAATATGTATTAATTTTTGGAATGTTCTGGACTTTGTTGTCATATCTTTTTTTATTGCCATTCTTACAAATTAATTCTCAGCTGATTATCCTGAACGGTTGTATTTTAATATATGTACTTTTATGATTTAAATAAGTCAAAATAAAGTTGTTATGATGATGATGAGAAACTCATCTGACGGTTTTAGAATCCTATAAGCTATGAAGAGACTGGATAGGAAAGGTTATACATTGTGGTCTGACAACACAGCCTCTTTCTAACGATGCTCAACTAAGGAAATGTGGAGTGGCCATTCTACTTCATAAATCCTTACCTGTTACAGTAATCAAAACCTGGATTAATACCTACTGATACATACAGATATGACATGCATTGATGACAGCCATTGAGCCAGGATCAAAGGTCCCGGAATCTTCCCCGATGGGGGACCGTTTGCTCACAGACTTAATGCAAATGGGCGCCACGTTCCTCACATACAGAAAATTATTGAATAACCTGCTGGACCCTCTGGTTAGACTAAGGGAGAAATGGTAGGATGAGCTGGGTGCTATGGATGAGACAGATTGGAACGCTGCACTGGCATCCCCGAGGGAAGCAGACGTTTCAGCCCGATTCCGGTTGGTGCAATTTAAGATATTGCACAGGGTTTATTACACCAGAACTACCCTACACAAACTACGCAGGACAGATCACCCAAACTGCCTTAGATGCTGTAGAGGAGAGGGGACATTACTACACACACTTTGGGACTGCCCGATTATCACTGACTATTGGCGACAAATCATGCGCACCATTTCCCAAAATCTAGAAATATCACTCACACCGGACCCGCGTCTGTGCTTGCTGAATGTGTAGGGGACGATTGATCTGACGTGTCATGGGCAGAAATGGGTAATAGTGGGGGTTATGGTGGCCAAACAAGATATAGCGCAGAAATGGGGGGTGGCAGAAACACCGACTTTAGCACAGTGGTGCAGGACTATGGATAGGCTGATGGTAGTTGAGCGAGCAGTATACAAAATGAGATCAACCCTCGCAAATGGAATAAAATCTGGCAGCCCTGGAACAGTTATCGGGGGACCTGTGCAAACCTCTTCCTGAAGAAGACATTGATAGTTCCGGGGACGAGGAGGAGATAGATGAATGATCCACCTGGAGGTCGCCGGGAGGGGTTGGGAGGGGGTCTGGGATACGAGCGTGTTTGATCAACTGTAGAACTTAGGGACAAGAGGGGACAGGATAGACGCCCGGTGAAACCCACTAGCGTGAGATACCGAATATACACTGATATCGTTAAAAGCTGTTAACTAATCCTATTAGGTCCAAAGTTGTGTTAAGATATAAAATTAAAAGTAGGACGATTCAAATTATTTACCAGTCATCTAAATGCCTTACGTAAATTGTCAATAAATTGTTCCCGGACCGGAAAGTAGTCGGCTGAAGAGCTGTGTAACATTGAAGTTGAACTATTATGTGTATGACAACTGGCCTCCGGGCTGTAAAAAGATTGTAATGTACATTTGGCAACTACTAATAAAGTTTTACAAAAAAAAAACCTGGATTAATCCAGAGGGCAGATACATTTTTGCACAGCTAAAAATAGGTAACAAGAGCCTTTGTGTAGGCTCTGTGTATGTCTCAACAGGAGCCAAACGTTTCTTTTTTCTTAGCTTAAATTGACTGTTGATTGAAATAGGCACATCTAAATATATAATTGGTGGTGACTGGAATTTAGCCTGTGACCATATATTAGATCGAACAGGCCCTTTAGACAAATGTAATGAAGGGGATAGAGCTTTATTAAGCGACATAACCTCAGGTCATGGACTAATAGATCACTGGCTCCTTTGCCATCCATCGGACCAGGAGTTTACCTTCCTCTCTTCTACCCATGGCACCCAATACAGAATAGATTATTTTCTCATCTTATCTTATCTTATCTTATCTTATCTTATCTTATCTTATCTTATCTTATCTTATCTTATCTTATCTTATCTTATCTTATCTTATGACTACTAACACCACTGATTCCCAAATCTTAGAAACTGCAATCTCCTATCATGCGCCTGTTCTTCTTGCCTTAGAATTAGGTTTAATCTCTTCAGGCCGCAAACCATGGCGTCTAAATATCTAAAGGTATCGCCCACCTACGGTTAAACCCTATTATGCTCTTACCTCTCTCTTTTTACTTGAACATTAACAAGTTTTCAGTTTCTACTAATAGAACTGTTTGGGCAGCTGCTAAAGCAACCATTTGTGGTCAATTAATGAGAGATGCAGCAGAAGCCAATAAGTTGGCATCACTTTGTTGTATTGTGCTGGAGACTCGAATTGTTTCCGTAACTCAACAATATTCATCCCACCCTGAAATACCCAACCATCGTAAATTAGAACTTGCTAAATTGGAACTTAATAACTTATATACTTCCAAAGAGGAAAATGCCCTACAACGCCTTAAGTGTAGACACTAGGTGTGAGCGCAAAATCCGTTCCGCTCATGGATTTCGCGGATTTTCGGTAAATCCGCAATCTGCGAACTCCCGCGAATTTACCGAAAATCCGCAAGCGGCGGATTCGGGGGGCAAAAGTTCAAGCCTTCAAGCTTGAAGTTGTAACTATTTTAGGATGGCGCCGGCAAGTTGCCAGCGCCATCCTAAAATAGTTACTAAGTTTGCTTCAACAGGTAGCACTAATAGATAAAATAAAGCAGGTGCTCGAGCACCTGCTTTTTTTTATCTATTAGTGCTTCCTGATGAAGCTAATTTAGTAAATATTTTAGGATGTTGCTGGCAGCTTGCCAGCACCATCCTAAAATAGTTACAGGAATATAGGTTGACAGCTCACTCAAGGGACCCCTGCGCCCTTCGGGGCGATTGCATAGTAACACACACATGGTCGCTGGAACTAGTTGAAGCTCAAATTCAGTGATTCATTCATCAGCCCAAAAACAATCGTGAGCGTCGTCGAGGCTGGGCAGGTGTGCCTTCTTCCCAAATCTACCGTCGAAAATCAGCTGTGATGCTGGATAGAGGCCTTTGCATCCTGGACTTCCGCCATTTACCCACTATGATGGACAGCTCACTCGAGGGACCCCTGCGCCTGACGGGGCGATTGAATGGTAACACACACATGGTCGCTGGAACTAGTTGAAGCTCAAATTCATTGATTCATTCATCAGCCCAAAAACAATTGTGAGCGTCGTCGAGGCTAGGCAGGTGTGCCTTCTTCCCAAATCTACCGTCGAAAATCAGCTGTGACGCTGGATAGAGGCCTTTGCATCCTTGACTTCCGCCATTTACCCACTATGATGGACACTCAGCTCACTCAAGGGCTCCCTGCGCCCTTCGGGGCGATTGCTTAGTAACACACACATGGTCACTGGAACTAGTTGAAGCTCAAATTCAGTGACTCATTCTCAGCGCAAAAACAATCGTGAGCGTCTTCGAGGCCGCACAGAAGACCCCCCCATTAAGAAAATCCGTAAAATCCGCGAATCCGCAAATTCACATTTTGCGGATCCCCGAATCCGCACATCCGCAAATTCGCGGATTGTGGATCTGCGAAATCCGCCCATGCCTAGTAGACACTATGAACAAGGGGAGAAAGCAGGTCGATTGCTTTCAGCCCAACTGAAACAACGTGAAGCAGCTATGGCAATTCCTGCAATACGGAGTGAAATGGGTGAGACCCCTACAAAACCGCAAGAAATTGTTGGCATCATTGCATTTTTTTATAAACATCCGTATTCTCCCAATACGTCAAAAACCGAAGATCAATTAGCCACCTTTCTTGCTGACATCCATCTTTCTTCCCTTACAGATAAAGGTAGAGGCCTCCTTGATGGAAACATTACCAAAGAAGAAATAGCGGCAGCCATTACTAAATTTCCTTATCACAAATCTCCGTGGGAAAACGGTTTTCCTGCTGAATTTTATAAATGCCTGGATCAGAAACAGTTGACACCTTGTTTTCTGCTTTTCAGGAAGCTGTCCAAGTAAATTCACTTTGTCCTATTTCTAATAAAGCATTAATTGCAGTTATTCCTAAATCTGGTAAAGATCCATTACTCTGTGGGGGAAACATCCATTACAACGCAACTATTACAACGTAGTGCTATTAGAACGCAGGTATTACAACGTAATTACTATTACAACGCATGTTTTTACAACGCATGGTGTTACAACGCTAATGCTATTACAACGCATGTTTTTACATCGTATTTTAATTTTTTTAATTTATTTTGTGTATCTAGATAGATAGTTATTTATATAATTATTTTATAAAATTATTATTATTTTAATAAAATTAATTATAATACTTATTAGTAGATTTTGGGTATTATAGATATATATAGAATTATTTATTTATTTATTTATTTATTTATTTAATTATTAATAAGTGATATATATATATATATATAGAATTAGTGTATTAGTATTTCATAAATGTAGGAAGTATTAGTATTTTGGAAATTATGTATTATAAATAAATAATTAAGTATTAATACTCAGGTACTTTTTACAAGATAAATATCATGTTTGTTATTACATTATTTTTTATTTAAATTAATTATAATACTTAGTGATTATTAGTAGATTTTGGGTTTTACAGATATATAGATATTTATATATTTATTTTTTTATTAATAATTAATATGGGGGTATTAAGATAAACATTTATTTTTAATAATTTCATTAATTGTTTTAGATATATATATATATATATATATATATATATATATATATATATATATATATATATATATATATTTAGTGTATTAAAATTTAAAAAATGTAGGAAGTATTAATATTTATATATATATATATTGAATTAGTGTATTAGTATTTCATAAATGTAGGAAGTATTAGTATTTAGGAAATTATGTATTATAAATAAATAATTAAGTATTAATACTCAGGTACTTTTTACAAGATAAATATCATGTTTGTTATTACATTATTTTTTATTTAAATTATTTATAATACTTAGTAATTATTAGTAGATTTTGGGTTTTACAGATATATAGATATTTATATATATATTTTTTTTTTAATAATTAATATGGGGGTATTAAGATAAACATTTATTTTTAATAATTTCATTAATTGTCTTAGAAATATATATATATATATATATATATATATATATATATATATATATATATATATATATATATATATATATATATATTAGTGTATTAAAATTTAATAAATGTAGGAAGTATTAATATTTAGGTAATTATTTATTAAAAATTAAAATTTAAGTATTAATACTCAGGTACTTTTTACAACATAAATATCATGTTTGTTAATACTTTATTTTTTGGTAGTTTAAATTAAATATTAAATCATTAAAAAAAGTAAAGAAGATTAAAAAATCAAGTATTAATACTCAGGTTTTATTTAAAAAAAGAATTTAATATTGTAAAATGTTACATTAGTAATAAGTAAATCTATTTAATATTGTTTAGTGTTTATAATATTTTTAATGAAATAAAAATATTTTTAAAACTATTTATAGATTCATATTTATACTTTTTCCCACGCTTTTGAATTGATTTCAATGAAGCGTTTTGTCCTTCATTTATTTCGTTGACGTCTTGAATGGGATCCGCGGGACAGTTTGCTATGCTTTTAAAACAACGGATGCAGGAGGGAGAAGAAGGAAATAAGGGTAGGCAAAAGGTAAGTGATAAAAAAGATAATTTTTTATGTGTTTATTGTAATTAATAACGTTTAAAATAAAAATAATAAAAGTAGAAACCACATTTAGTTCGATTTAAATTTTGTTTATTGTTGATATTAAATGTAAAAAAATATATATATTTTCATTTCAATTGCAAATATTTTTATTATTTTTTTTATTAACAAATAAATGAATTTGAAAATAATATAAACATATGATAGATTATAATGTAATTGTCCATTTTCTATTTTGATGTTTTTGGATGACGTCTTCACGTTAACGTCGACGCAAGCCGCCATCTTGGATTTTCCGATTGCTGGAAGTAGCAGGAAGCTGATCTGCGCTAAAGGTAGGAAACTTTTCGAACTTATTTTACACTAAAACATATTAAAATAGATATATATAATGTAATGAGAGGTTAAGTAGAGGTTGCTTATTAAACTAATAGTTGTTTTGATTATATTACAACATGTCGTCGAACATTTCACTGTTATATGCCATTGTCGGGTTTATTTTACGGGACAAATAAAGGGTAAATATGTTTAAATACATAGAGTGATGATTTATATTGTATACATTTTGAACGTAATATGTTTTGTGTAGTGGTAGAATAGTTTGGATTCTTTTCATTAGATGAACACAGATAGGAAATGTTAGAAACAATGTTTTGGAAAACTGATTGCATTTGGCTTGTTTTGTATAAGAGAAAACTGGTTTTTTGGAATTTAAAAGACAGTTCGTTGTTTAAATACCATGCAAGGTTTCGTTTATTTGCTTTTTTGAGAATTTAGAAAAATGTTCATAATTGATTGATTTGGTTACATTTTGATGTTATCGATTTGTTTGAGAAAGTTGATATCGAGGTCCGTTATTTTAGAATAAATTGTTTACATATTGGGAAAAAAAGGATTTTCATTGAAACTTGTAATAATTTTTTGTAAAAATGCCAATTTGAATTTTTTAGTTAGCGAGAAATACTGCAGTTAGGTTGTTTAGTTAGCGAGAAATACTGCAGTTAGGTTGGTGTGAAATAAATAATGAAAAAGTCAAATTTATAGGGGTAAATTTGATAAAAAACATAAAATAATGCTTTTAACTTAAGCTTAGAAAAATAAAGTATTTTATCTTTTACAAAAAATATTTCTGTTTGAAATAGCACAGAAATTTTTCCAAAATATAATAAAGAAACAGATATTTTTTTCTATAATAGTACCAGTTTACTAATATAATTTATCACAAGCCAGCATCAATTTTCTAAAATAAAGGGGTGTCATTTTGTATACTATAAATTTTATTGGTACGTTCAGAATGTTTACAACATTTTAAAAAAAATGGAATGCAAATTATTTCCATTTTAGTTGTCATAAAGATTTTTAACAACTATTATGTTAGGGTTTTCTTCTTTTGAAAGAGATAAAAAAATAATTTTTTCTTATTTTTAACTGGTGTACTTAGAGAAAAAAAAATCTAAAAAAGGTAAGGGAACCCGACAAGTAATAATTTAAAAATTTTTAAAAAAATTTCAAATGAAATAAAATATTGAAAAAATAATTTAGGGCAAAGCAGGAAAGTAAGTTAAATAAAAAATAGTTAAAAATGTAAAATATTAGCAACATTCTCTAGGTAATCCAAAGCCACACACAACGAAAATTGTTGTAGTACCCCCAATAGTCTCTCAGACATTTCCTTTGTTTGCCTTGAAGGACGTGGGTTTAGAATACCTGACAATGCCTGAGCAAGTCTCATTTCTTGAAAACTTTGCTCCTTCTTCAAAGTTTTCAGGAAAGAGTAGAAATTAGGATGGTGTTTGCCAATCGTGTGACTGAAGGAGTTATGCCATCCCTCTATGGCATTATTTGTTTTTGCACCACCTTCTAAGCAGGTTGAGTAGCAATTCCACCACTCCACATGGTAACGTGGCTTCCTCCTGCGACCCGATCTGCCTAGACGTCCAATCCATGTGTCTTCGAAATAATTTAAATTGGGTGCCAATTTTTCCTCATGTTCTACAAAATATTCTGACTCTGAAATTGCTGTGTAGTAGTCATCTACACTATCAGGTGGTACAAAACAAAGTGCAGTTAATTTTTTAAGTTCGACTTGTAATTTGCTATCAGACGAGTAATCAGCAACCAGGGATGTTTTTTGAAGCTTACGCCAATATGCCTGGGAAAAATGGAAAAAACATCCCTGAATTTGGGTATCCGTGTACAATTTGTTGATGACATTCATCATTGTCAATTCAAAATCTAATATGATTTTCCTAGGACTTATTCCTGAAGTTTTTTCTTTAATAACTGATAAAAACTCAGTATAGGTTGCTGATTGCTTATCTGGTAATAAACTGTATACTAAAGGTACTACATTATTATTAATTTGAGCATGAATACTGTAAATTTGGGTGAATGGATGGGGCGTACTTTTAAACGTCCCATCCATCATCCAAATTTCTGTATTTTCTAATTTAAAAAGGTTACGGGGAGTGCTAAATATTAACATGCGTTTGAGAGGGTTTTGGTTATCATACAGTAGAAAAGGTTCATTAGAGAAGGAAAGGGTTAAATCATGAGGAATTACAATGTCAGCAAAAGTTTGAGGAGTAACAGTTTGGGTGTTACTTGCCTGCTTTTTTCTTTGAATAATTCTACGCAAATTTGGGATTGTTGGCATATTACAAGCAACATGTCCAGGGACATGTTGAGCAACCTCTCTCAAAATCTGACCAGGAGTTTGATTGGAGGTGGATGCAATATCTTTCATTTCATTGATAGTATCGCGTATCTCAATCTCCATTGCAGAGGCAGAGTGGTTATGTTCTGTGGTTCTTACCACTATCTCACCAACAGTAACCGCTCTGCCGCTGCAATGGGCGGTATAATATTGTACACACCTCCAATGTCTCCTGGGTTCACTTAGCCTCTCATTACAGTATATATACCCACAATGTTTCAGGAGTCTGTTCCCTTTTCGAGATTTGGTGTAAGTTGCAGTATTTTGGCTTGCCATTTCCTGTTGAAAAAAGGAAATATAAATTATATTCTATTTAAGATACACACATTTTTGAAGTTTCTTATTTAAACATAATTTGAAAAATATTTATTTGCTTTTACTGTTGATTTTAAGTTTGAAATGTACTTTTTTCTACTTGGAATTGTAAGTGGCACTTTTACTCTATCCAGCACTTTCTTTGAATATGCACTCATTTGGAGTTAGAATAGTAATTGGCACTTGGACACTATCCAGCACTTTCCCTACTCATGCACTTTCACAGAGTTGGAATAGTAATTTGCACTTTTTCACTAACCAGCACTTTCTCTGAATATGCACTTACCTGGAGTTAGAATAGTAAATGGCACTTGGACACTATCCTGCACTTTCCCCACTCATGCACTTTCACTTTATTTGGAATAGTAATTGGCACTTTCTCATTAAGCAGCACTTTCTCTGTATTTGCACTCACTTGGAGTTAGAATAGAAAATGGCACTTGGACACTATCCAGCACTTTCCCTACTCTTGCACTTTCACAGAGTAGAAATAGTAATTGGCACTTTTTCACTAACCAGCACTTTTTCTTAATATGCACTCACTTGGAGTTAGAATACTAAATGGCACTTGGACACTATCCTGCACTTTCCCTACTCATGCACTTTCACAGAGTTGGAATAGTAATTGGCACTTTTTCACTAACCAGCACTTTCTCTGAATATGCACTTACCTGGAGTTAGAATAGTAACTAGCAATAGGACACTATCCAGCACTTTCCCTATTCTTGTATTTTCACAGAGTTGGGATAGTAATTGAATAAATTTTCTGGTTATTATTCTGCACTTATAATGCGTTTCACAATGATTTTTAATTGCTTTGAAATATGACACTCAGATGTGTTTATTTTGGAAAATTACCTTGGGTTTCGGAAGATTCTTTTCGAAAAACTGTTCTATATAGTTGTTGAATAGGCTGGCTTTTTGTGGATATCTGCCTTGCAGTGGTTTCTGGTAGGCTGTGAAGAAAACAAGTTGAAAAGGTGGTCAATGCTTAGAAAATGTATTATTTTATTGGCTGTTCTATATATATGTGGGGGAAAAAGCATTTACCTTTATGCATGTTTATAAATATGGCACATGTTATCATTAAACTGCACTTTCTTTCAATATGCAATAATGTGGTGTTTAAATAGTAAGAGGCACTTTAACACTATTCTGCACTTTCCCGACACATGCACTTGCTCAGAGTAGGAATAGTAAGGGGTACATTTTCAGTATCCAGCACTTTTTCAGAATAGGCACTTATCTGGAGTTAGAATAGTAAATGGCACTTGGACACTATCCAGCACTTTCCCTACACATGCACTTTGGTAATTGGCACTTTTTAAATAACCTGCACTTTCTCTGAATATGCACTCACCTGGAGTTAGAATAGTAAATGGCACTTGGACACTATCCAGCACTTTCCCTACTAATGCACTTTCACAGAGTAGAAATAGTAATTGGCACTTTTTCACTAACCAGCACTTTCTCTGAATATGCACTCACTTGGAGTTAGAATAGTAAATGGCACTTGGACACTATCCAGCACTTTCCCTACTCATGCACTCTCACAGAGTGGGAATAGTAATTGGCACTTTTTCACTAACCATGCACTTTCTCTGAAAATGCACTCACTTGGAGTTAGAATAGTAATTGGCACTTGGACACTATCCAGCACTTTCCCTACACATGCACTTTCACAGAGTGGGAATAGTAATTGGCACTTTTTCACTAACCAGCACTTTCTCTGAATATGCACTCACTTGGAGTTAGAATAGTAAATGGCACTTGGACACTATCCAGCACTTTCCCTACTCATGCACTTTCACAGAGTGGGAATAGTAATTTGCACTTTTTCACTAACCATGCACTTTCTCTGAATATGCACTCACTTGGAGTTAGAATAGTAAATGGCACTTGGACACTATCCAGCACTTTCCCTACTCATGCACTTTCACAGAGTGGGAATAGTAATTTGCACTTTTTCACTAACCAGCACTTTCTTTGAATATGCACTTGCCTGGAGTTAGAATAGTAAATGGCACTTGGACACTATCCAGCACTTTCCCTACTAATGCACTTTCACAGAGTTGGGATAGTAATTGGATAATTTTACTAGTTATTATTCTGCACTTATAATGCGTTTTCCAATGATTTTTAAATGTTCTAAAATATGATACTTAGATGTGTTTATTTAGGAAAATTACCTTGGGTTTCGGAAGATTCTTTTCGTAAAACTGTTGTATATAGTTGTGGAATAGGCTGCCTTTTTGTGGATATCTGCCTTGCAGTGGTTTCTGGTAGGCTGTGAAGAAAACAAGTTGAAAAGGTGTTCAATGCTTAGAAAATGTATTATTTTATTGGCTGTTCTATATATATGTGGGGGGAAAAGCATTTACCTTTATGCATGTTTATAAATATGGCACATGTTATTATTAAACTGCAATTTCATTCAATATGCAATGATGTGTTGTTTAAATAGTAAGAGGCACTTTAACACTATTCTGCACTTTCCCGACACATGCACTTGCTCAGAGTAGGAATAGTAAGGGGTACATTTTCAGTATCCAGCACTTTTTCAGAATAGGCACTTATCTGGAGTTAGAATAGTAAATGGCACTTGGACACTATCCAGCACTTTCCCTACATATGCACTTTGGTAATTAGCACTTTTTAACTAACCTGCACTTTCTCTGAATATGCACTCACCTGGAGTTAGAATAGTAATTGGCACTTGGACACTATCCAGCACTTTCCCTACACATGCACTTTCACAGAGTGGGAATAGTAATTGGCACTTTTTCACTAACCAGCACTTTCTCTGAATATGCACTCACTTGGAGTTAGAATAGTAAATGGCACTTGGACACTATCCAGCACTTTCCCTACTCATGCACTTTCACAGAGTGGGAATAGTAATTGGCACTTTTTCACTAACCATGCACTTTCTCTGAAAATGCACTCACTTGGAGTTAGAATAGTAATTGGCACTTGGACACTATCCAGCACTTTCCCTACACATGCACTTTCACAGAGTGGGAATAGTAATTGGCACTTTTTCACTAACCAGCACTTTCTCTGAAAATGCACTCACTTGGAGTTAGAATAGTAATTGGCACTTGGACACTATCCAGCACTTTCCCTACACATGCACTTTCACAGAGTGGGAATAGTAATTGGCACTTTTTCACTAACCATGCACTTTCTCTGAATATGCACTCACCTGGAGTTAGAACTTTCTCTGAATATGCACTTACCTGGAGTTAGAATAGTAACTAGCAATAGGACACTATCCTGCACTTTACCTACTCTTGCACTTTCACAGAGTTGGGATAGTATTTGAATAATTTTTCTGGTTATTATTCTGCACTTATAATGCGTTTCACAATGATTTTTAATTGCTCTGTAATATGATACTCAGATGTGTTTATTTAGGAAATTTACCTTGGGTTTCGGAAGATTCTTTTCGAAAAACTGTTGTATATAGATGTGGAATAGGCTGGCTTTTTGTGGATAACTGCCTTGCAGTGGTTTCTGGTGGGCTGTGAAGAAAACAAGTTGAAAAGGTGTTCAATGCTTAGAAAATGTATTATTTTATTGGCTGTTCTATATATATGTGGGGGGAAAAGCATTTACCTTTATGCATGTTTATAAATATGGCACATGTTATCATTAAACTGCACTTTCTTTCAATATGCAATGATGTGGTGTTTAAATAGTAAGAGGCACTTTAACTCTATTCTGCACTTTCCGACACATGCACTTGCACAGAGTAGGAATAGTAAGGGGTACATTTTCAGTATCCAGCACTTTTTCAGAATAGGCACTTACCTGGAGTTAGAATAGTAAATGGCACTTGGACACTATCCAGCACTTTCCCTACACATGCACTTTGGTAATTGGCACTTTTTCACTAACCATGCACTTTCTCTGAAAATGCACTCACTTGGAGTTAGAATAGTAATTGGCACTTGGACACTATCCAGCACTTTCCCTACACATGCACTTTCACAGAGTGGGAATAGTAATTGGCACTTTTTCACTAACCAGCACTTTCTCTGAAAATGCACTCACTTGGAGTTAGAATAGTAATTGGCACTTGGACACTATCCAGCACTTTCCCTACACATGCACTTTCACAGAGTGGGAATAGTAATTGGCACTTTTTCACTAACCATGCACTTTCTCTGAATATGCACTCACCTGGAGTTAGAACTTTCTCTGAATATGCACTTACCTGGAGTTAGAATAGTAACTAGCAATAGGACACTATCCTGCACTTTACCTACTCTTGCGCTTTCACAGAGTTGGGATAGTATTTGAATAATTTTTCTGGTTATTATTCTGCACTTATAATGCGTTTCACAATGATTTTTAATTGCTCTGTAATATGATACTCAGATGTGTTTATTTAGTAAATTTACCTTGGGTTTCGGAAGATTCTTTTCGAAAAACTGTTGTATATAGATGGGGAATAGGCTGGCTTTTTGTGGATAACTGCCTTGCAGTGGTTTCTGGTGGGCTGTGAAGAAAACAAGTTGAAAAGGTGTTCAATGCTTAGAAAATGTATTATTTTATTGGCTGTTCTATATATATGTGGGGGGAAAAGCATTTACCTTTATGCATGTTTATAAATATGGCACATGTTATCATTAAACTGCACTTTCTTTCAATATGCAATGATGTGGTGTTTAAATAGTAAGAGGCACTTTAACTCTATTCTGCACTTTCCGACACATGCACTTGCACAGAGTAGGAATAGTAAGGGGTACATTTTCAGTATCCAGCACTTTTTCAGAATAGGCACTTACCTGGAGTTAGAATAGTAAATGGCACTTGGACACTATCCAGCACTTTCCCTACACATGCACTTTGGTAATTGGCACTTTTTCACTAACCATGCACTTTCTCTGAATATGCACTCACCTGGAGTTAGAATAGTAAATGGCACTTGGACACTATCCAGCACTTTCCCTACTCTTGCACTTTCACAGAGTAGAAATAGTAATTGGCACTTTTTCACTAACCAGGACTTTCTCTGAATATGCACTCAATTGGAGTTAGAATAGTAAATGGCACTTGGACACTATCCTGCACTTTCACTACTCTTGCACTTTCACAGAGTTGGGATAGAAATTGAATAATTTTTGTAGTTATTTTTCTGCACTTATGTGTTTTACAATGATTTTTAATTGCTGAGAAATATGATACGCAGATGTGTTTATTTACGAAAATTACCTTGGGTTTCGGAAGATTCTTTTCGAAAAACTGTTGTATATAGTTGTGGAATAGGCTGGCTTTTTGTGGATATCTGCCTTGCAGTGGTTTCTGGTAGGCTGTGAAGAAAACAAGTACAAAAGGTGTTCAATGCTTAGAAAATGTACCATTTTATTGGCTGTTCTATATATATATGTGGGGGAAAAACATTTACTTTGAAGGATGGTTAGAAATATGGTAAATGTTATTATTATACTGCACTTATAATCTTTACTACATTGTTTTTTATTTGCTATGAAATCTGTAAATGCAATATATATATTCATGGAAATTACCTTTGTTTTTTGAAGGTGGTTTTTTGAAAATTCTTCAAAATACTCTCGATTTTGGTTGTTTTTTCAACGTTCTGTGAGTTTTGCTACTTCTTCAGTTTGACTATAAATAATACAATTTCACAAGTTTAAATTAAATGTGGTGTTTTTGAATCATTTTTAATTTGAAAAATAATATATTACTGCACATTATCGTACGATTTTGTATTACTTTTTAATTTTTTTCCGATGGAATGGAACCTTATTTTTTTATATATACATATATACAAACTCTTTACACTGTTTTTCCTTTATCGTTTAATCATATTTATTTTTAGTATTTCAGGTTATTTAATGAACTGAGTGGGGGTATATAGACTGTTCTTTTTTTACGTGCTTTGTTATTTTCGATTAAAAAATAATTTAAACAAACCATTTATATTTTTATAAGCAGTTATTTGATTACGATTTTTTAAATATACATTTAATGTTCCAATTATATGGAAAATATTTTTCAATAATCCACTTTATTTAATGCAATTATCAATTTTTGCTTTCCAGTTAGGTCTGGCTGAGATATTATTTCAAGAAATTTTTGAAATGGATTAATAGTTGCGTTGTAATTGTTGTTCCTCTTTTGAAATATATGTATTAGTTATTATTAAATCGTTTATCATGCATTTGAATGTACGAATTTAAGAAATATTACTTTTAAGCTATCTCTCATTAGTTTAGAAATGTTGGCGTTTCTATAAATAAATTTTTTAAAAGTTTATTACTTCACGAAATATTTTAAATCGTTGAATTAATTATATTTTGTTTATCGTTCATTATATATATTTATTTCTCTTAAAATAATTTTTAACTCTTATTACCGTTCACTATGTTATCAAAAAAACGAATCAACCTAACATATTATGTTCTAAGTATTACTAAATTAATGTATACTACTATATTAATTAATACAAAATTGAAACAGTTTTAGGAAATATTTCGCTAATAATATGTTAACCTACATCATTTTACTAAATCGTTTTAAATAACTTACTGTTCTATGAAATAGAAATGCTTCTACGGTCGCTTTCGGTGATATTTATCTCAAGAGGTCAGAGGGTCAGGTTTTCACGTCTGATTACTCTGCTAGTTGATAATCAACTGTTTTCAAAATGGTGGGTTACGTCTATTTATAACTTTTCTTAAATAGCATTATATTTTTCGTAAATTATATTGTTTTCTTTCATTTTTTGGGGGGATTCATTTCATGAGGAAACCTATAATTTAAATTGTTTTATTTAAAACTATGCTCAACAAACTTTCGTTCCGTTTTAGCATCCATTTTGAATGTCTTGTTGACATTGGAGGGCATTGAAATAGTAGATGGACATTATTTTTCATTGCTGTGTTTAAAATGGCGTTCATTTCTTCGTAAGGTCATTATTTTTGTCTATCGAGTATTGGAAACTCTTATTTCTTCTTTATATTCTTAAAATATATATATATTATTTTGCGTTGTTAAAGAATTCCATGGTATACAGTATTTTTATATGTAATCGAGTATTAATGTATTAATGGTCTAAATCGGTATCGTGTTATTATTTTAATTTTTGAACCCATTTTTAAACATATTTAGCCACCCTTAAACTCTATTTTGTATGTAAGCAGTTCTACGTATTATTTAATAAAATTTATGTATTTATTTTTTGGTGTGTCATTACAGTCATCGATGTTAAATAGTATTATTTTTTTAATACTCGGGTATTAATTTATTAAATAAATAAATCGATTTCGTAATATTATAGTAGTTTAATGACCCGTTTTTTAATACACTTACCCACCCAAAACCCCTAATTTCCCTGCATCCCGTGCCAGATTTTATTTTACAAAAAAAAAAAATATATATGTAATGGTATGCTTTGAAATGTATTATTTTTTAATACTCGGGTATTAATTTATTAAATAAATAAATATGTTTTTTAATACTCGGGTATTAATTTATTAAATAAATAAATCGATTTCGTAATATTATAGTAGTTTAATGACCCGTTTTTTAATACACTTACCCACCCAAAACCCCTAATTTCCCTGCATCCCGTGCCAGATTTTATTTTACAAAAAAAAAAAATATATATGTAATGGTATGCTTTGAAATGTATTATTTTTTAATACTCGGGTATTAATTTATTAAATAAATAAATATGTTTTTTAATACTCGGGTATTAATTTATTAAATAAATAAATCGATTTCGTAATATTATAGTAGTTTAATGACCCGTTTTTTAATACACTTACCCACCCAAAACCCCTAATTTCCCTGCATCCCGTGCTAGATTTTATTTTACAAAAAAAAAAAAAAAATATGTAATGGTATGCGTTGTATTAAAATGCGTTGTAATAGTACTTTTGAATCAGTAACACTATTTTACGATGTAATAGCATGCGTTGTAAAAAAACGCGTTGTAATAACAGTTGCGTTGTAAAAAATCCGATGTAAAAGCATGCGTTGTAATAACATGCGTTGTACTGACACCAATCCCTCTGTGGTAGTTATCAACCTATATCATTAACAAATTCTGATATTAAGATTTTTGCAAGTATTTTAGCAACACGTTTCCGCAAAGTTATCCCTTCTCTTATACACAGATCACAAGTGGGTTTTGTTCCAGGTCGTTCATCTAGAAATCACCTTCAGACCTTAACCTTCAGACCTTAACCCACACCTTATGGACTGCAAACAAGTTGACAGAAGATGCTGTTGGTCTATCATTAGATGCAGGAAAAGCATTTAATCGAATTGACTGGCGATACCTGTTTGCAACCATGAAACGCTTTGGCCTGGGTGATTCATTTATTTCCAAAGTTCGGCTTCTATATGATAACCCAGTAGCTCAGGTTAACTGTGGTGGTTTTCTTTCAGACCCTTTTCCAATTCGTAGAGGCACCGGCAAGGTTGCCCCCTTTCTCCCCTTTTATTTCTATTAGCAATAGAACCTCTTGCTTCTTTAATTTGACACGCGACACAAATACAAGGCATACCTATGCCACACGGTGATACTAAATTATATCTGTATGCTGACAATATCCTTCTTACTCGATCTTCCATGTTCCTTACCAGCTTTACTTGAAATTATTGACATTTTTGAAGCTCATTCTGGTTACAAAGTAAACTGGGATGAAAGCGAGGCTCTTCCACTTTTTCCTGGTACCACAAAAGCTTCAATAGATGGCCATCCTTTTTGTTGGAAATCATCACAATTGAAATATCTCAGAGTTCTTGTTAATAGAGGCTTATCCAAAATGATTTCAGATATTCCAAATCCTCTTATAACACAAATGGAAATTGATTTTGCTAAATGGTCTCTTTTAGGCTTTTCTATGTGGGGAAGGGTGCAGGCTGTTAGGATGGTTACCTTGCCTCGCTTTACTTACATATTAGGAATGCTCCCGATAGTTATTCCCTTATCTACATTGCGTCAAAATAGACAATTGTATTAGGTCTTTTGTTTGGGGTTCTATCCATCCTCACTTAGCTGTCACCAAACTAATGACTCAACGTCCTTATGGTGGTTTGGGGTTACCATCTTTGGAACATTATTCCTTGGCCCTACACCTTACACAACTAGTTTATTTTCTCCCAAACTACACCGACCCTCCACAGTGGGTCAAATAAAACACTCTCTTCTTAATTGAAGTTATGGCCTTAAATTTCTGGTATTAGATATCCACGTATTATGGTATTAGATATCCACGTTCTTCCCCTCCACATCCGGTGATGCAGGCTACAAATCAAGCATTACTGCGAGTAAGGTCGAATGCTGAGCACTCTTGTTGTGACTAAGCGCGTATAGGAAGTTATCCAGTTAGTCAATAATGGTGGTGAAACATATACTTTCGTTTTTAATCCGACTTGTAAGTCAAAAATGTTTGCCAATGATCAATCATATTCCATCATATGATTATAAATATTCCAAATGGTGTTATCATAAATCCAACATCTTGGAGAAATTAAATACACCGTAGTAATTGACAAAGGCGTGAAATTATCCCCTATGCATTTCGTGCACAGCACTTCATCAGGGGGAATCTGTAAACAGAATTGTAAAAGAATTATATATGTATCGCTGATCTACAGGAGGCGAAAAAACATGGACTAGATATTTGCAAGAAAACGTGAGGGGAAAATGCAAAGAAAAAACGTGACTTGAGGAACGAAAAACAAGCACATAGGTTGTGAAAGTTTGTCTGTGGAACACTCTTTGGTGCGAGTAAGGAAAACTGTGAGAGACGATAGGGTGCAAGCAAACAAATAATTTGGCTAAGGAGAAAACAGAGGTTTACGGTACCAGTGGCTGTAAATTATAGACATTTGTAAATTGTTAGTAGAACAAAGAATAAATCATGTGCGAATAAATAACCGAGTGGGAAAACGCATAGAAGCGCAAATGTACAATGATGGTAATGACGAGGTGGCAGTAACTCGTGCATATCATTAGGAATCCAACTAAATCCCTCGGCGATCCTGAAAAAGTTAAGTGCTCAGTTATAAGTGTCAGACAGTTATTATAGATATGAATGTTAGGTGACGCTTACCCGCTAGATAAAAGTTAGCCACTCAAGAATGAGGTTCACTGCTAGTAAATCCACGGGCGAACCTGGAAGACGTAAAGGATTGTGTGCATGCGTGTTATATTACGTGTGGTTAAGCATGAAAAGAGGACTGAAGCAGCGGTATGCGACCAATGTGAACACAGAAATAGGACTAAAGGTGACACACAGAAGTGAATATGTATACATGAAAGAAAAGCAAAACATAGGGTAAGCTGGACGGCACTAGAAAGGAGCATATCGAGTTACGGTGCATAGAAGGAAAACATGTATAATAAATGGAAAGAGGTAGTTGGAAAAATAAAGAAAACAAGAAAAAGGCTAAGAAAAGTAGAACAGTGAAAAAATGTAAGAAAAGAGGCATGAAAACCAAACTGAAAAAAATAAAAAAAATGGAACAAAATGTATAGAGGCAAAGTAGGAAATAAAAGGAAAGACACTAATGTCAAGTGTAAATAAATAATAGGACAGAGAAGCCAACGGCGGCTGACAGCCATGGAAGAGGTCACAATGATATTAAACATTCATATAATGTTGAAAAGAAACAGATTTAGAGATTACAACTATATTCCAGTCTTTCATTGAGCCATTTTGGATGGAGGGCATTAAGTCTATATATCCTGTTCTCGCTGCAGCAAGTATTTATTATTGTCTCTGTGTGGCATATTTTATTTGGATTATGGGCTTTTTGGATATAGTGAGCAGCTATACAGGATTTCAAGTTCTTTGTCCGGACATTACTGCAATGCTATGTTAATCTTGTTTTAATTTTGCCTACAGTTTTTCCCACATATGGGAGCCCGCACGGGCACTTAAGGAGGTACACAACATTGCTAGTATCGCATGTGGAATTCACTCTGAATTGTGTGAGGGTACCTTGCGTAGGGTGAGATATATTATTCCCTTTGATTATACTGTTGCAGTGGCCACAGTTGTGGCACAGCAAAGTTCCTTTGAAATTAATAGAATTTGAGACAGATGGCTTCCTCAGAAGTTGTTGTATGTTCTTGGAGTGCTGGTATGCAAATATCGGAAAGTTGTCAAATGTTTTGTTGAAATCTGTTTCTGATTGTAGAAGAGGCCAGTGTTTGCGAATCGTCTCTTTGATTTTAGGACTGTGTGTAGAATACTTAGACACAAATACTAACCAAGAGTCCTGTTCTTTAGGGTTGTCTTTGGGTTTGAGTAGCTCTTTCGTTTCTTTTGCGGCTACCCGATCTTCTGCCATTTGAGTAAGGTGTCTGGGATTCACTGCGTTGATGAAATTTGTCAATGATTTTGGCACTATTCTCTTTGAAAAGTTCTTCAGTGGATGCAATCCTTTTTGCACGTATTAGTTGTGAATATGGTAGGTGGCGTTTAAGACAGGGTTGGTGAAAGTATTTGAAGTGCAAATAGTTGTTGCGATCAGTGGCTTTAGTAAAAATAGATGTGACCAGGCGGTTGTTGATTAACTTGATTTGGACTTCCAAAAATGATATTTCTGTTTTTTCCAATGTGTGGGTAAATTGTATTCTATCATCCTCTTGGTTGAGGTTATTAATTGCTGTCATTAATTAAATTTAGCTTCCTTTCCATGTTAGGAGAATGTCAATAATGTAACTGAAATATGCACATATGTGTGGTTGCCAATTGTGGTTCAGAAGAATGTGTTGTTTCTTGTTTAGGTACATGAATAGATTAGCATGTGCCGGAGGGGCATAATTGCCCATGGCTACTCCGTATAGTTGCAGGTAATGGACATTATTGGGAGTTTTGAAATTGCTGTGGTGGAGCGTAAATTGCATGAGTTCCATAATGAAAATCTGTAAATCAAGTGGTTTGTCTGTGTGCACTTCTCTCTACTTATGTGCATAGCACCTCATGGACTAGGAGGTGAGCACTTATTCACCTTTCCACGTTTTTGGTACAACCGATAAACAGTGAGTGCAGCTGCCCACCCACTTCATACTAATCAAGCATGGCATCAAGCACATCGATTAACAGAAACTTCTTACTGATTCCATTATAAAGCTCCACTTTAGAACAATGAAAGTATTCGAATAAATAGTAAAGCACTTTAATTGACTATTTGGATGACATGTGGCATCAATTCACTTGATTAAGTTTTATTAAAGGGGGAGGTAAAATCAGTTGATCTGGCTCATAAAGAACTTGATCTTCCATTACATCAAATATCACAATACTCACAATTACAACATTGTCTAAGAAGATGTTTAGGGTCTCCCCCCTGGATATTATACCCCTCACCAATATTGGATTATCTTTCTGTTTGGGGACGACACAAAGGAGTGATGCCTGGCTTATATAATACTTTAACTCATCAGCGGTCACGCGCAGCGGGGACGCCAGACTGACGCCGGAGTTACGCCAGAGTTCAGCCCGTCTGCAACGGTTCGCGCTGAGGACGCGCTGCAGGACGGCCTGGACCCTGGGACTCCCGACATGTCCGCTCCTTCTTCCAAGGTCGATCTGTTTCGTGTCTTGCTGTCTCTTAGACCCCCTGTGAATCTTTGCTATCATCGGCTCCTCCCGGAGGTTCTACATCAGGCGCGGTCATGCCCCTCATGTAAAACATCTTTTGACTTTTCTACACAGGCTACTAGGAGTCCTGCTCTCCCTCTCCCTGGTCGGCCAATTGGTCAACCCAAACAGGGCTTTCTGATTAATGCACGGTCTCTGATCAAACATGGGATAGATTTTCATGACTTTGTTAGCATGAGGCAGCCTGACTGGGTCTTTGTCACCGAGACATGGGCCTCGGATTCCTCTGGTCACGACCTTCTTCTGGCTATACCGGAAGGATATGCGTTTCAGAGGTTGGATAGAGTGCGTTGTAGAGGTGGTGGATTGGCTATCCTTTTTAAGTCCACACTCTCTTGCACTGTAAAATCTTTATCGGTTTCCACCGATCCATTTGAGGCCCTATACTTTAGTATTGTGTGTGCCCCGTCGAGTTCCTTCACTGGAATCCTCGTATACAGACCTTCAGGCTCCAGAACCAATTTCTGCTCCGAGCTTTTTAGAATTCTGGAACCCTACTTTGGTAGATCTCATTTTACCATTCTTGGTGATATGAATTTTCATCTAGAGGATAGGGCTTCGAAAGACACATCCTCCCTGGTTAACTCCCTGGAGGCATGTGACTTTGTCCAAAGGGTTTTCCATCCGACTCACAAGGCTGGTCATACCCTCAATGGGATATTTTCTAATGATTCTAGACTAACTGTCGGCACGCCTGTACCGATAATTTGGTCTGATCATTTAGCAGTTCCCCTGTCCTTAGACATTCCCTGTCTGGAAGGTAATCTGGGTACCAACAAGAAATGTCTCAAAAGAAACTTCAGGAATCTTACAAATGAGGCTCTGGCCCCTTTTATTCAAAATACTAATATCACATCTCAGCGGATGGTGGATGAGGTGGCACAAGAACTCATCAACTCTATTACCGAAGCCGTAGATGAGCTAGCCCCCCCCTCTCTTAAATTTGTAGCGCAACAGAAGCCAACAGCTCCTTGGTTTACTGATGCACTGAGGCTTCTCAGACAAAAATGCAGAAAGAAGGAACGGGGATGGCTTAAATCCTGGGACCCTAAAGATAGAGAAGCTTACAAGGGCATGTTACGAGAATATAAGAGCAGAGTGATTAAGGAAAAACAGGATTACTTTACCAACTTGACCTGTGCTCTCACGTCATCTAAAGAGCTCTTTAAGATCGTGGACTCTCTATGCTCTCTCCAGGCACCTGATCCCGTGGTTGCTTCACAGGAGCTATGTAACGACATCTCAGACTTCTTCTATAAAAAAATAGATGATATCTATCTAGCTCTACAATCACAGAGGATTTCTCTGAGTGAGGAGGACTCCTCTCGAGTCAAACTTCTGGAATCTTGGGATGCGGATACTCCTCAGGTCCTTAACCATTTCCCTGCGCTCTCCCTGGAGGGACTCAATCTCCTCCTAGATAAAACGAAATCAGCTTCTCCGCTGGACCCGGTTCCTTTGAAAATACTAAAGGACCGTAGGGACATCATTCTTCCTCCGATGTTGGAAATAATGAATGGAGCCATGGAACATGGTATTTTCCCGGTGGCATGGAAGAGAGCTATTGTAAAGCCTCTTCTCAAAAAGTCCACCCTGGATCCCGGCATATTGAAGAACTTCAGGCCAATATCCCTCTTTCCGGCCCCTGCTAAGATGCTGGAGGCCCACTTGAATTATCATCTTTCCAATTTCCTTGATGCTTCAGGGTTTTTGGATGGGTCCCAGCATGGCTTTAGAAAGCTACATAGCAGGGAATCTGCTTTGACTAAAGTCACAGATAATATCCGCAGGAAAGTAGATCTGGGGCAAACCACCGTGCTTGTACTGCTGGATCTTACAGCAGCATTCGATACCCTGTCTCCCGACACTTTAACATCTAGGTTAAGGGAGGCAGGGGTAGCAGGACCGGCCCTCAGTCTCCTGAGCTCCTTTCTTCACCAACGAGAGCAGCGTGTAATGCTAGGAGACTACCTCTCCCCTGTTAAGTCTTTGCAATGCGGGGTGCCACAGGGGTCGTCATTGAGTCCGACCCTGTTCAATATCTACGTGGCCCCCCTTGCAAGACTAGTAAGATCTCAGGGGATGGAGGTAGTGTTGTATGCCGACGACACGCAGATTATGGTGTCCCTGACCCACTCTGTTAATGTCACCGCGTCAAGCTTTAGATCCTGCATGCAACTTGTTGCAGAGTGGATGATTCTCAACTCACTAAAGCTGAATGGTGACAAGACAGAGGTCCTGGTCTTTGGCAAAGACCAGGGCATGTGGTCGGGTGAGTGGTGGCCTTCATCTTTAGGCATCTGCCCCACTCCCACACAATCTGCTAGGAGCCTAGGCGTCATCTCTGACACTCGGCTCTCCATGGAACTCCAGGTCAATAGGATGGTGGCCACCTGCTGGGGTGTCATTAGGACTCTGAAAAGAATCGTCCACTATCTTTCCCCTCAGGCACGGAAGCAGGTTGTGATCGCTCTTGTTGGCTCAAGGCTCGACTATTGTAATTCACTTTACGCCGGGGCCAACAAGGGCCTTCTGCAGCGCCTGCAGGTTGTGCAAAATGCGGCGGCGCGTTTTGTTCTGGCCCTGCCTTGGCTGTCCTCTATGACCTTGGCTAGGAAGAATCTCCATTGGCTCCCTATTCCCTCCAGAGTCCTGTTCAAACTTCTCTGCCTCACATATAGTGCTCTGATGGCAGGCCCAGCTGATGCCCTTGGATCTCTGCTCACTAGGTATGTTCCGAACAGATGTTTACGCTCGCTAGAGCTAAACCAACTGGTTATTCCGCGAGCTAAGAAGGCTAGATGGGGGAGCAAGGCCTTCTCCATCCTGGCACCCCAGATCTGGAATACACTTCCCCTGGAGATCAAATCACTGCCTTCACTTGATCTCTTCAGGAAAGCGTTGAAAACTTGGTTTTTCACTAAAGCATATAAGTAAGCTCCTGTTTCTGACTGCCGTCAGCTAGTTGTTTGCGTTAGGCGCCTTGAGGCCATTGGGCATAGTTGCGCGTTACAAATGCCATTTCATTCATTCATTCATTCATTCACTTATTTTCAAAACCACTTGCTAAAACTCTTCAAATGAAATGGCAGGAACGCCTGCATATTACTATTGAAGATAAAGTATTGTTGGATAATTTGGAGATACTTGATAAAGGCACCTGAGAAGCTCGCTTGAAATTCTGTCTTTTTAAAATCTTGCATGACTGGTATGGGACTTCTTTGAAATTACATAAAGCTGGACTATTGTCGCACAAATGCTGGAGATGCCCGGAACTTAATTGTGATCTTCCCCATTTACTTCATGATTGCCCCACCATATTGAATTATTGGACTTTTATAGGGACCACACTACAGAAAACTATTCTATCCCTTTGTCTTCCACTTACCCCTTCTTCACTTTATTACATGATTTTCATACTCTTCCTTCCATTACACGTCCTCAAAATCGCCTTTTACATACTGCACTCTCCACTGCTAAAATATGTATTTTAAGACATTGGCAAACATTAACCCACCCTCGAATGAAGAATGACTTGTAACGATGGTTCAAACTTCATCTCATGAACGTATTATATACCGACTTCAAGGTCAAGAGGATATCTTTCAAAAGGTATGGAATCCCTTTCTTAAAGACCCCTAAACGCCCTTTATCTTCTTTCATATATTCTCTTTACTTTCTATCTCTTTATGCTTAGACAAGGAGGCTGTCTATATCTATCTCTACATCTTAATCTATTTCTATTTCTACAATTACACTTGTATAAACTTATTTCTTTATAAGGATGCATCTATTTACATTTTTCTTCCTTGTATACTTGTACTTTCATTAATATTCTCTTATGTATTCCTCTACTTACTTACTATTTTTTCCTACTTATTTTTGTTTATTCTTCCTTTTAGCTTGTCTTTTTTTTTCTTCTATTAACATTTTACTCCCTATTAATTCAATTCATGAAGCTTTTTTCGGCACATATAAAATGACCATAAAAGCACAAGAATAAAAACACGATAATAACAAATACATCAATATCTATAAAAGTTTACAAACAATGTTACAGACATAATTCAGTAATTTAAAAACGTGGCTGTGTAAAAACAGATATCGGTCGATTCCAAATTAAAAATTAAAATCATTGCCTGGTTAACTGTACGTACGCCATATTTTAAAAACATTGGTTTCAGGAATGCAGTACGTAAATTTGAGTACAGTTTACAAAACAATAAAAAGTGCAAAGTGCTCTGAGTAGAAATGCCATCACACATGGATGTTTCTTGAGGGTCGGGAGAGCTACCAGATGGTGTGCAAAACCAAATCTAAGTCTAGTAAGTACAAACTTATGAGATGGCCTGGTCACCATGGTTAAATACAAAGGAAAACCTTCTACCATGCTATATCTGGTGTAGTGCACGACAGTGGTCAAGGTACCGTAGGCTAATGCCCGCTTCCTTACCCTAAAAGCCAAGAAATTACTTTTCAGCTCAGCTTTAGGTATCATAGATGCTGCACTTGGTTCAAGTAAAATATTCAAGTTAAATATCTCAGAAAAGCAACTAACAACATATTTTACACAAGGTAGCTTAAGGTGTTTATCCAATGACAAGCAATCCTCGATTATAGACCTATTTAAAGATGTTTCCGCCTTAAGCCAAATTGAACGCCAGATCATAAGTGGCCTTAGGGATAACAGGTGTATCAAATAGTTTATATATAAATCCCGATGGATTAACTCAATTGGAGCCTAAGTTGGTAGACACCGAACATTTTTTAAGAAATAGTTTTCCTCTATTTTCAAGTTATAATCGCAACTATGGCCCAATACACCCGCCCCATATAATGCAATGGAAACACTTCTTGCTTGATAGATCTTAAGCATATCCCTGATTTGTCGGTCCCCAACCTTAGCAGCAAATCTAAAAACACCAAAGGAATTTGTGGCCATTTTATTCCGAATGTTGTTAAATTCTTCGGTCTTTGGAGAAGGTGATGCCAAGGTAACAAAATGTATCTACCTGCTGCACATTTTCGCTACCCCCACAGGTCATAGTGTGTGTTTTCCCCTTGTTGATTAGTAGTTTTCTATCCATACTACTATAATAAAGGAAGAACTCTCAGCTTTTGAGGCGGGTAAACTTGGGAACCACATCGCCAATCCACACACCCGATACACCGTTGGAATCGTCAGGGTGTGTAGATGGTTATAGGCTGTATAACTAAAATAAAAAAACGTTATTTAAAAAATTTACAGTAAAAAAAAAGTAGTCCCTTTGAAGTAGCGACGGCCGCGATGTGTGTGCTCACGTCAGGAGCACGGAGAGGAGCGGTGTCCAGGAGCGTGACGAGGGGTGGCGGACATGGCGCAGGGGAGGAGTGGTGACGTGAGCATCAGCGGACAGGCCAGCAGCGATGCAAGCAGCGGACAAGCTGGAGGAGCGGCGGCTGAGGTAAGGGAGCAGCGGACATGGCACGGGCGAGGAGCGGTGATGTGAGGAGCAGCGGACAGGCCAGCAGTGGTGCGAGCTGCGGACAGGTGGGAGGAGCGGCGGCTGAGGTAAGGGGACCCATGTCAGGGCAGGTGGGGGTCGGGGCAGGTGGGGGACTGGCCGGGCGGGGGCCCAGGCTGCTGGACAATGTCGGGGCGGGCGGGGGTAGGGGACGCCTGTTGCTCCCGGACAAGGTCGGGACGGGCTGCAAGTCCTTAATAAAGGTAGAAAAACTATCAATCAAACGTTGTAATTTCACAGGGGTTCTAGAAAGTAGAACAGCGTCATCGGCGTATAATAACACCGGTACAGGGATGCCATTGATCTGGGGGCATCTGCATTAATCTTTTTCAGAATGGCATCGATTCCATCATTAAATAATATAAAAAGAAGGGGGCCAATACACAATATCCCTCTTTTGACAACAAATTTTGGGGTGCATTCACCTTTGGTGCCAAAGCGCACACATGTTTTTAGGTTCCCGTACAACCTGGCGAGGAAGTAGAATATGCGCTCTGGAGCCCCAACTGTAACAAAGTTGGCCATAAGATATAATGGTCAACCATGTGAAAGGCGCTACTTAGGTCAGCAAAGCAGAGGTAAAGTGAGCCGGGTTTTGCTTCAGTATATTTTCCGATCAGTAAATCAGGATTGATGCACTGGTCGAATGTACCCCTGCCCTTCTTAAAGCCATACTGGCTGTCAGTCAGTATGCCCTCTCGTTCGACCCATTCCTCTAACTGAAAAAGCATGACTCTACTCATGATCTTAACTGAGGAGTCAAGAAGAGAAATGGGGCGATAATTCAACACATCAGACCTGCTGCCCTTTTTATAAATTGGGACAATGATAGATTCTCCCTATGTTTTGGGGGCCTCAATACACACAGCTTCATTAAAAACATCAGCCAGGAGAGGTCCCCACATCTCAGGTGCTGCCTTGTATACATCAATTGGCATCCCGTCAGGGACTTGGGCTTTGCCCCCCTTACTCGCCTGTATGCCTAGTCCAACCTCACCAGCTGTTATATCCAACGGTAAAACAACCCACCTGCTAGGGTCAGTGTCTACACTTCCATTGGTATCAAAGATGTTAGAAAAGGGAGCGACCCACCCTTCACTCGGGACATTAGAGGTCAACTCTGGTATCTTTTCGTCTTTAAGAAAAGGAGAATTGACCATCGCCCTAAACAGAGTGCAATTGGATAACTCCGCTGCTTGATTAAGGGAGTCCCAGGCCAGCTGCTGTAAATCACTCTTCCTCTGTTTCAGTGCAAGCTTTTTTTTTTTTTTTTTTAGTCCTCATTACGCAACATTTAAAAGTCTGGAGTTTTCGGGGATCTTTCTCGACAATCGTGGCACCCATGAGAAAGGAAACCCCTTACGTCCACATACTTATAGGGAGGAGGCATGGTTGTTCATAGTGGGTTGAGCTAGCCATATTTGCTACTCTTACAAGCCTTTCTCATCATTGTTGCGATAGCGTAATCATTGGACCGTAAACAAAGGAGGTAATCTGGAAAGCCTGGAGTGTTGCCTTCAAGTTTCAAATAGACATTATATATACCACACCCTTTAGTTCATTGATTATGGTATTCTTCCCACAGGTCCCAGAATCTATATTTTTAGAGGCATACCTCTTATTTTTATCTAAATTAAACACTTTCAAAATTGAGGCCAACCATTCATTATGAGTAGGGGGAACCGGAGTTATCCATTTTACACAGATCTCCCTCCTTGCCAAGAGAATCAGAATGAAAAGTAACTTCTCTTGGGCTTTAGTAAAAGGCCTTCCCACATTTGTTCTTGAGATCCCAAAAATAACTAAGTCCATACTTACAGAGAGTTGTCTTCCAAATACCCCTTCTAAGGTAATACCCACTTCATTCCAAAAGGCATCCAAGCTGGGACAACGCCAAAACATATGTAAATCATCAGCCCTCTGTAGACCGCACTTTGGGCAGTTCTTCACTGTGGCCCCGTTAAATTTGGATAATCTTTTCGGAGTCCAGTAGGCTCTGTGTACAGTGAGCAAATAGTTTCTTTTAAGAGCAGCAGATGTTACAATTGACCAGCACATGTTCATAGATACTTGCCATATGTTACTTGTATCCAGCGTCGGCAGATCTTATCCCCAGATATCTTCTGGAATTCGGAATTCTTCCTTGCCGGCCGAGATTAGGGCCCAGTACCAGTAGGAAGTTTCTTTCAAAAATGATTTAGACGTCCGCATCTTTGTCTCCAGGGTAGTATTACCTTTTCTAGTTAGAGACTTACTCCAACTCAACAGTTGGTAGTATTTGAACTTAGAAAGAGTGAAGTTCGTGCGGTGAGATAGTATATCCCAGTCAAACAAATTATTCTGGAACAGGAGTTGACCCCATTCCGTTATTCCTGCTGTTCTTAGTGATGTTGCTAAACTATCCTTGAGGCAGTCTGGTGTAGTGTGAGAATCCCAGATCGGGGCCTTTTCACTATAAAAGGGGATATCCAATGTGGATCTGATACAGTACCATACTCTTGCGGCAGATTTCAGGACCTTTAGTTTAATTTTTTTAAAGAACTTAGGATGGCCAAATTTGTATAGAAAGTGACTGGTATTGTTTGTTAATACACATAAGATTAGTGGGTAATTTTCATATGGACCCAGCAATACCCTCTACTTTTAAATTGGAAGGCTCTGCAATATTCTAATAGATCTGGGCTTGCTATTCCTCCTTGCTCTTTTGATCTTCTTAATTTACGCCATGCAATTCTTGGTTTTTTTGATGACCATATGAAACTGGATAAGTCTCCCTGGATCTTTTTTATCTTATCTCTGTTGAACTCAAGCGGGATAGCATTAAAAATGAAAGTGAATTTTGGTAGAATTGCCATTTTTATGATGTTCGATTTCCCCAGGAATGTTAAGGGCAGAGCTCTCCAGACATTCAATATTTTTTTTACTTCAATCTCTACCCTATGTAGATTTATTTGAGTAATTTTATCAATCTCCTTTACCAGCTCGATACCCAGGTATCTTATTTTATCTTTATTAAAGGGGGATATGAAGTTTTCATTCCAGCTTATGGTTTCAGTTTTTGATTGATTTATCTGATAACCAGATATCTTCCCAAAGTTTAACAAGGTCTCTTCTGTTGTTTTAAGGGCCTCTTCTAGGTTTGAGGTAAAGATCATAAGATCGTCCGCATATAATGCAACTTTCTTGTGCCACCCTTGGTAAGAGAATGGGGAGATTGTGGGGAGATTCCTAAGATGTTCTGCAATTGGCTCAATATAAAAATTAAAGAGTAGGGGAGAGAGGGGACAACCCTGACGTGTACCTCTACCTATCAGAATGTTGTTAGTTAGGTGGCCGTTAATTAGTATTTTAGCTCTGGGCGAGTTATAAATATTGCCTACTGCTTTTACGATGTTTTCCCCTAGATTGAATTTCTTTAACACTTCATTTAAATAGGACCAATTTACTCTATCGAATGCTTTAGCAGCGTCTATCGTAATTATTGATAGAGGTATTTTTTCTGCTATAGAGATATCAATTGCCGCGATCAGCTCATGAGTGAGGTCTTGTAAATGCCTTCCTGCCATGAAGCCTTTCTGATTAGAATTTATTAGGGTTCCCGCTATTTTCCCTAACCTTTTTGCCAAGATTTGAGTAAAAATCTTGTAATCGCAGTTTAAGATTGATATTGGGCGGTAAGATTCGCATTGCTTTGGATTTTTACCTGGTTTCAGTATAATAGAGATGGTGGCGTCATTCCATGATTCCGGGATTTTAGCGTTGTTTATGAAAATCTGGTTGACTAGTATTGTTAAATGGGGAACCAGCGTATCTTTTAACTTTAGATAGAATTCGTTGGGGAGGGCATCAGGCCCTGCTGCTTTTCCTCTCTTTAGCTCTTTAATTGCTTGGGCAACTTCCTCTGATTTTATTTCACTATTTAAAGTTATTTTTTCCTCTAGGGATAAGACTGGAATATTTTGTGTTAGTAGGAAGTTAGTTATTTCTTCAGTTTTTGTGTTGCAATCCTCAGCGTAGAGTTTAGTAAAGAAGGCCGAGAATTCTTCTTTTATTATTTTCTCTTCAAACCCATTTTGAGAATTATCTGTTGGGTGAATGTAATTTATTTTATTTCTAACTTGGTCTGATTTGAGCTTCCATGCAAGCATCTTTCCACAACCCTCTCCATACTCGTAGTTGGCAAGTTTACTACATTCCCATCTTTCCCTAATTTTCCCTTTCAATAGTGATGATAATTTTTCCTTCAGGTTGAGCCTTTTCCTCATTAATTCTTGACATCTCGGGGAGGAAGTATCTAACAAGATCTGTCTGTCCAATATTTTTATGTTTTCTTCTATTTTTTGGATCTCTTTTTTTGCCTCTCTTGATTTATGTATAGCCAGACTGCAAATCTTACCCCTAATTACTGCCTTGTATGCGTCCCAGATCATTTGGGGTGAAGCACTCCCACTATTATCATGAAAATACTGATCTGTCTCTTGTGTAAGTAAATCAATTACTGTAGTATCCAGAAGGATCGAACGGTCTAAAGTCCATCTTGATATAGTTTTAACATCCTTTATTTTTAATATCATTTGGACGGCCGAGTGGTCTGAGAGATGGGCGGGAAGGCGGGTCAATTTATGAGTATTCTCTACAAGTCCCTGATTTATTAGGAAGTAATCGATTCTTGAACAAAAAAATGTCCTCATCGCAAAATAGAGGAGAAAATCGGGAACCAGAAGATCAATAAAGAGCGCCATATACCTTACAGAGGGAGATGGAAAAAAAATCTGAAGCATATAAAAATAACTACCTGGAATGTTAACGGGTTAGGAGTTAAGAGCAGAAGAAGGAAAATCTTTGAATACTTAAAACTTGCCGATAGCGAAATATTAATTTTACAAGAAACCCACTTAATGAAAAAAGAATGGGAAGAGATTATTAAAACTCTTTATTGGGTTGAAGACTATGTCTGTACTGACCAACATTGCGCCTCAAAAGGGGTGGCTATTCTTATAAAAAAAATCCCTGAAGGCAAAAATACTATCCTCCGAGATAGACCCTAAGGGGAGATGTGCCCTGACCAAAATTACTTTCTTCAACAATACCTTTATATTAGCCGGGTATTATGGCCCTAACATAGACGACCCCACCCCGTTACAATCTTTATATTCTCACTTAATCTCAGCAAATTTTCCTGTGATCCTAGGCGGTGATTTTAATATAATCTTAAACCCAAGCACAGATCGGATACCAAAAGGGAAACAGAACACCTTGCCCAAAATGAGAGAATGGCTGATAATATGTAAAAGAGATCTAAATCTTATTGACGTATGGGATGAAAAGGGTTCCAAACAGGATAGATTTACTTTTAATAATAAAAAATTGAGAATACAATCAAGAATCGATTACTTCCTGTTTCAGTGCAAGCTTGTAGTCCGCTCTTAATGTAATGATTGAAGCGGTGTCCCTAGGAGTTTTTGTGAGCGCCTGTTTAAGTTTAGATAATGAGATGGTACATAAATGATTGAACTAACCTGGTTCATTCCTACGCTGGCCGGTATTGTGTTTAGTGAACCTGGCATCAATAGAATTATTAATGCCAAGGAAAGATGTTAAAATCTTATAATCAGCACCATTTTCAAGAATGTAATATCAGCCAAGCTTTAGAACTATAGAACTGATTAGGTCATGGGCCTTGTCCCCTGCCCATCTTAATCTGACTCGTTAGGTCTGTGTGGCTCAACATTTGTGATTGTAGTTCCTACTTTAACCAAGCTACTACCCCAGAAAGTGGTGTCCAGGATGATGTAATTGTGGTCACTTAATGTGGTTACTTGGATTCTGGGGGGAGCACAACACGAGATAATATCGGAGGAAACAATCACGTGGTCAATAAAAGAGCTATTGCTAGGTTTTTTTTATTAACATTTTACTCCCTATCAATATCCCTTATATTGTTTAATTCTCAACCCACTTTACCCTTCTTTCTATTTATTTATAAATAGCTCAATGATATTTTCATATTGAAATAAGTTTACTTTTTAAACCTACTCTTTATATCATATAAGATGCCTTATGTAAATTTCAAATTTTCTACGTTTTGTGTGATACTGATATTCTATATGCTTAAAATGTTAATTGCAATTGTATATCTTTATATATATGTATTGATAGCAAGTGTTTATAATAACAAATTTTGACACAAAAAATAAACTGGGGTGGCATGGTGAGCAATAGTATAATGGATTTAACCCAGATCTCTTGACTGGAGGTGAATGTTTTGATTTGTTCTGCATTCCGTCAATCAATTATGTGTCTTTTGCTTTCTCGCCCTAAGTGTGCCAGGTATGCCCAGATAAGGGCATACCTGTGCCACTGGAATTAAGCTAACCTGGCTGTAGAGGGGTGAAACCCCAAAACCGGTCATAGGATGCTTTTTTCTGGTTCGGGAGGACCTGGCTTGGCAGTACGGGCTGGACTGTTCCCATGAGGCACAAGGTCAAGATTGATTTACATATGGCCAGGTCTAAACTGGGGTTTCATGGTGAGCAAAAGAATGATGAATTTAACCCAAATCTCTTGGCTGGAGGTGAATGTTGATTGTTCTGCATTTCATCCATCAATTGTGTGTCTTTTGCTTTCTCGCCCTAAGTGTGCCAGGTATGCCCAGGCAAGGGCATACCTGTGCCACTGGAATTAAGCTATCCTGGCTGTAGAGGGGTGAAACCCCGAAACCGGTCCTAGGATGCTTTTTTCCGGTCTGGGAGGACCTGGCTTGCGAGTTTGGGCTGGACTGTTCCCATGTGGGACAAGGTCAAGAATGATTTGCATATGGCCAGGTCTAAACTGGGGTTTCATGGTGAACAAAAGAATGATGGATTTAACCCAGATCTCTTGACTGAGGGTGAATGTTTTCATTTGTTCTGAATCCCGTCCATCAATTGTGTGTCTTTTGCTTTCTCCCCCACTTTTAGATCTGGCTTCCTTGGCATCTTGTTCCCTTTTTTATTGTTTCTGATCTACTATTTTGACTGTGTGCTGCATTTAGTTTTTGCTGGTTTCTGAACTCTAGGCACTTTACTGCTGCTGATTAGTGCGCAAGTGCTCCCTGTGTAAACTGTGATTATAATTGGGTATCTATGAGTGGCTTATTTGATTTACTGGTAAGATCCTAGTCAAGTACACTGCATGTGCACAGGGCTTGTAATTTAAATGCTAATTATGGGCCTGTAGCCCTGATTGTGTCACCCACGACTGCCATGTTTGTTTTGAACTGCCATGTCGACCTGGAAAAAGCACCCACTTGCCAGTCCCTGACCTTCTCTTTTACTACATGTAAGGCACCACTAGGGTAGGCCCATTGTAGACCCTTGAGCAGGTTGCATACTATGTGAAAGGTAGGACAATTACTTGTGGATTTTACATGTCCTGATAGTGAAATACTGCCAATGCCATTTTTCACTATGGCAAGGACAATCTGTCCCTTAGGTTGTCATTGCAGCTGACATGCAACCTATTACAAGTGTAACTTCCAATTGAAAAGAGATAGAAATTTGGAGTTTGGCCACAGTGAACTCACAATTAAAAAATGCAAATTTCTGTGAAGAGCGTTTATAAATTGTCTGTTTGAAGATGCCACTTTTGGAAAATGGACATTTTCTTGCTTTACCATTCTGGGCCTCATTTATGAGTCCCCTTGTGGCACGGAATATCACTTTTTTAATGCTCCAGTGGCACAATGTGTACATGCATAAATACAAGGCCACATATGTGGATTTTGATTGCCTTGTAAATATGTGCACCTTTCACGCAGAACTCTGGGTAAAAGGGGGCGTTCCGTGGGTGTTGCTGTGGATGTACCCACGTAACACCCATGGAATTTGAAGCATTCCCAGATTTATGAGAAATCGTAAACCTGGGGATGCATTAAAATCCAATGCCACTCCTGGGGTGGCATTATGGAGGTGCAATGAGGAGAAAAGGTTTTCTTTTCACTTCATTTTATCTTTTTCTATGTGTGCAGCTGAAAAACCATTGCATTGCCATGGTGGGTCCAAAGAATCAACGCAGCGCCTGCCGTGCGACTGAAAGATCGGCTGCAAGATTTCTTCTCATGTATGTTGAAGTTTGGTCGTTGTGGGCTTGTTTGATTCAGTTAAAGATCTGTTATTTTGGTAAACTGTTTTGATGTCCAATTGTAGTGTTTTCACTGTGTTACTGTGTACAAATGCTTTACACATTGCCTCTGAGATAAACCTGGCTGCTCGTGTCAAGATACCAAAGGAGGTAAGCAGGGGTTATCTTGGGTATGCAACATCCTCACCTTAGCTAGAATAAGGGTCCCTACTTGGACAGGGTAAAAGGTAGTGCCAACTAGAGACCCCCATTTCTAAGACCCACCATCTCTAATCTTTTTTCTCTCCTGTTATTTTCCTAGTATTGTTTCATTTTTCTCCATTTTATGTTACCCCCACTCCCTCTTTTCATACTCTTCTGACATTATTCACCCTCAACCTTTTTCCTACCCTCTCGTTCTCTGATTAGAAAATCTCCTCCCTTTCACAGGAAGGAAGGCATGATCATACACACTTACATTGATCACTCATAATGGTAGATTTTATTGAATCACCTCGTTGACACTTCAGCTTGTTTTCCCATTACTCTCCACAGATTATACATGCTGCACAGACCTGTCAAAATCACAATTTTAAACAATGGTTTTAAACAATAAATAAAACACCCCTAAGCGTACCTTGCAGCTAACAAGGTGGGTTGCATAATATTTTAGAATGGAACATGTGTGGCTTTAGAAATGGAATATTCTGCCAGAGACTGTCAAAAAACAATATTGTCACTGGTCAGGCTGAAGCTGGCACACAGGAAAAGTCAAAGAAAAGATTATACACTCTCATCTATAACAGTTGTGACCTGTACCAGCTAAACACTTCATTTAAACTTACTTTTATATTTAATAAAAATCCAATCTAATGGTAAATTCAGACTTTTATTAGCTACCTGGGAAAGGTAACTTTTAGAAAGCTATGTTTTCTGTGCCTGATACTGCTGGTGGCTAATTTGCATTAGCTCTCTAGCACCTTCCAAGTTAGGACTTTTAAACAGAGCTTAATAGACATGGTGGGGAAAGTGGGCATTTGTGTGACACCACAGTGTCAAATCCTGCCTGACGGGTGTATTTGAGCCACACATAACACTTTGGCACCCTTGAAAGGGTGCTATGACAATTCATGTGTAGCCCCTGTCTGGGTGATGCAAGACCCGGTATTTTTCCTACTAGACCTTTGTCTACAAGTTGGCTGGAGGTGCATGGCCTATGTTCAACTTATGTTTAATGTTAGATGTGCAGGAACACTGTAGAGTACGATCGTGCATTCCCCTACACACCCACACATATCAGAGCCCAAGTTTTGTGTGGCAGACGACGTTCACCATCTTGAAACTGCCCAGGCACGTAGAATTGTGGGTCTCTTTGCAGTAAGGGAAAAAGGTAATAACCCATTGCCTAATCTACTAGCTAGCACCAGGCATACATTTACAATCTCCAGGAACCTTATTAAGAGTGTTTTTTTGGACCTGTGGTAGAACAGAAGAGGCTTAGACCTGCTGTCTGTGACCTGTGAGGAGCTCTGAAGTACCATACCTGGTCTCTTTTGTACACCGGACAAAGACAAGGACTTTAAGGGTCAGTTGGCTGCAGGGATACAAAAGACTGAAAGTCACCTTTTCCCTATAATTCCCAGTTAACCTGTTCTAACTGGATCTTGGACTGGACTTTGCTGGTGGCCTCTAACTGCAATCTGAGACACTCTGGGTGCCTCCAATGAGGCCTTGGGGGCTTATAGGTGTGCTTGACATCAGGAGAATATTAAGAAACTACTAAAGCCTTTTGCTCGTGTGCCAAGGGGACCTACCGTAAAAAGTACCAAACCAGCAATTCCAAGGTATTGCTTGAAACTTAGATTTTTTACCCCTGAAAAAGGATCTAGCATCTCTGGGAAAAAAAGCAAAATCTCTTTCTATTCTGGGACTTATGTACCTTTTCAAGTAAAAAGCTCAAAAGCCCTAGAGCCTTAATGGGACCAGCCTTTAACAGGTATCTGCAGTTTCACAGTGACAGCTACAAATTCAGATTTGATCAGAGGAAGACGGCTTTCACTTCAAAAAATGACATAGTCCCTTTTTGGATTAGGATTTTAAAGCAGGCGTTTTGCCTTTTGGATTTTTCAATGGACCAATCCATTTGGTGTAGACGACCAGGGTTCCTTTATGGTCAGCCACAATTATAGCTTATGTCTCAGTATACCCCTTTCACGGGCTAAGATTACCATTTTGTGGGTGCCTGTGCTATTTTCACTTAAAGCTTTAAAAACTCATCTTTACGGTTTCCCGTTTAGTTTTTTGGGTCGTTTTGGCCTTATTTTACTCATAATATGTGTTGCCTCATTTTAAAATTATCTGTAGATTTAATTGTGCTTTGGGTTTTCTTTTCTAGCGTGTAGTACCTGCTTGATTTGTTGACACATTCCCTTTGATTCATGTCATGTTACCAATATTTTACTACAGGTAATTTTTTTTTCATTTTTGTGACATCTAGCAGGTGATGTACACACTTGTATGGGCCAAATTATAATCCACTTTGAGCATCATGAAGGAAAACTCACGCTCAGTGATACGGTGCTCAATGGCATGAGAGGGGCACAGTTCTAGACTCCCACTCAATGAGAAAAACTGTGTTTCAAGGCATTGGACCGACACCAAATGAGTAATGAAACGCTCTGAGAAGTAATACAAGAATTAATAGTTTGTTAATGGACGCAGGACTTGCACTCAATGAGGGAGAATATTCCTGAGAGTGTGTGACTCACCCCCAATTAAGCTATACTTGTCCCCGCCCTGTTGCCTTACTGCCCCTTTTATTCCTGCTTTCCCCATCTATAGGTTCCTTTCCAGAGCTTGCTGTTTTCTTTTTTGCTCAGTTGCCATTCGCATCACTCTGTCCAGAGCTTTGACACACAGTTTTCCTGGAAACATCGGCTTTTGGAGCACCAGAACTTAATGTAGTGGCACAAGCATTATAAACATTGTGTTGTGACTTTGGGGGTATCCGTTTTTGCAAGTGTGCTTTGATGATGCTGTGCTCCTGTTTTTATATGTGAAATTGATTTTAACTTGCAGTTAATTGTATGTTGACCTCTTGTCAGACATGCCATGTTTGTGCACTGAGTTCCATGTAAGTTTTAGTATGGAACATGTCTACAGAGGGATGCATCTTTGCGCCCCTTCTACTTGAACTCTACTAAGTTTCTGTGATATGGCTCTAGTTGCAGCCCTTTGCATGCATAGGTGCTGTTAGTAGATGTGCGGTGTGTGGGGAGGAGGGGGACGGGGGGTGCTGGAGTATTCTCAAAATATTCATACTAGAGTTCAAAAGGTGATTAAGCAATAAAGTTGTCTTTCAGTTTTGAGTTTATCTTGTCACATTTGCTGTGCTTCAAAGACAGAGTTAAAATGTCAGGCTATGTCTACTGAAACATGTCTACTTATTCTGTTATGAAGGAGATTGGTGTTTACTTCTTGAAAAGTGAAGTTTGGGAAAATCTGGCACCGGTAGTGTGAAATAAAAGTTTGAAAGATATTTGTTTTCTAGCACACAACAAAATGTATACACCTGTTAATGTACTAGACAAATATTTCAGAATATATCAGCAGGTCGGAGAGTGATAGGCAGTGAAGCAGACAATACAGAGAGAAAACCACAACTCAGAAGAGTTCTGTTTCAAGAAGTGTTCTAAAACTATTCTCAACATTTTCGAAGATGTGTCTGTAATTGATTCCAGTAAGAGGGGACAAAATAGGAAAACGCTTTAACACCTGTTCGGTCTTTCCTTAACCTGGTAGTAACAAGCACCGACATAAAAAAAAAATGAATCATAATAATAATTTATGAAGGCACTTTTTTCGTAAATTTGAAGTGTGATAGAAGCAAAGATATTTAAAGGATCAAAACAAATCAAGACACTTTACTTGGTGATGTTCAACTAATAAATATTCACTGACACCCAATTCCTTCACATTATCATGTGTGTGCTACACAGTTTTATGAGTAAAACTGTATACCTGTGCAAATTTAGTTTCATTTTAAAGGAAAATGTGCTATCTTTCAATAATTGTGAGCAAGCACACAATGCTTCAGTAATATATTTGTGACTGTGTGGTCCAAAAGGCACCACCAGCCGCATATTGCACCCTTACAGCTCTCCTGCTGAATACATTTGCTACACTTGCTCTTTGTGGGACACTTGGATATTTTACAGTTTCTATTACTTCAGTGATATAAAAGTGAAGGTGGCATTCCCACTTTGTCAATTGTTCTAGCACCACTTCATTAATGAAAGCACGTGTATAGACGATAGCAACTATTTGGCACAGGTGTTCTTCACCGTTTCTCTACGGCCCCGAATCACGGGGCATATTATCAAGGGGGTTTATCTCCGCTTTTTTGGCTTTAAAAGCCAAGAAAGCAGATATAAAATTATCTCCCTATTACCTAGCTGTCGCTAACACCAGTTAGCGACAGCTAGTAGGAGATAGCGACCATCTTGGGCCCGGCTTTGCATGTCAGTGATATTTATCACTAATGACATGCAAAGTGAGCGTGCCAAGATGTTAGCGACTGGAAACAGTGGCTAACATTCCTATCTCCTATTACCAACTCATGGCGATATTCGCTCTAAGCGCGATTATCTCCAAAAGCTAACCCCTGCCCCTGAGCAGTACTTAGCCATGTTATCCAATGGGAAGTGGATAACATGGCTAAGAGCATTAGCTCGGTAATGCATGAATATCGCTGACTTTTCAGTGATATTCATGCATTTCGGCTGATTTTTATCGCTTAGGAGATAAACCTTGATGATAGCAAGGTTCTTAAGCAATAAAAATCGCCGCAGCTCGGCGATAGAAATATTGCCGCTAAGCCAACATAGCGATAATTATCGCTAGTTGTTGGTAATATGCCCCCACATGCCTGGACCCACATGCTTATTTCCAGTCAAAGACTTTCATTTAATCAATCACTGTATTCTCAACGATAGTTATCATGTTTTGTTTCATTTACACAATTTAAACGACACACCTTACCATATCACTAAAACTTTGCTCTGGTGCTCTGGTGCAAAAAGTGGGGCACGTTCACTTGCTGAATTTTTACTTCTAAGGGAACATAAAATGGAGCATAATTACTGATTTAGAGATTTCTACTGTGACGGCTGCACAGTGAGAAGTGAATACCACTTTTTCAAACACAGGTCTGTTATTGAGGCGAAATCTTTCTGTTCTTTTTTTTCTTTTTGTATAAGTCGCAATCGCAGTCTAAATTATTTTGCTTTTTAAATAGTATTCATCAGTTAGATTTTTCTTGATACCATCTTTCTGACACACTTAAAATGATTTATAGGCAATACAGTTGTTCCATATGGTTCCAAAATGTATGCAAAATAGCAAAGACAACTCCTATTTTTCCATCCAGTGTTACAGATGCACAGACTCTGCATGCACTCCCAGCACACGTGTGCAGCCCCACCACCCACCATTTGCAAAACACCACCGACGTTTAGCTTTGTATTCCGCGTTTCCGAACCTCAGTCTTTTTTGGAAGTTTGCCCAGAACACAATAAATTTGTCACATAGTAATTGCTTCTTAATACCATTATAACTCATTTGTTGACAAGTGCTGCTAATTTTCACCCATAGATTTTTGCTCTGTAGGTTCCTGGTCTTTCTCTCACTGTTTCGAAGGAGAAGGGGGGTCTAGAGAGCTCTGCACTAAACCACTCACTGTCTCGTTTCTTGATCACCGTCCGACACAGAAGGGACTGGATCCATACACAGGTGATCTAATGTATTGATCTAGAATGTTATACAAAGTCAAAATCATTCATTTGAAAAAGGCAATCTGTGCTCATTAATTGGTACTGCTGCCAGGAACAGACAGGTGGCTGAACCTTAATGAAAACATCATGCATTCATGCCTTATGTGCAACAAGTGATTATGCACTAAAAAACCAAAGTGCCATGACATACCTAGAGCCTCATGTATGAGGCTGTGTGTCACTTTTACGCCTCCGGTGCGTCACTTTTTATGATGCACCAGTGGCGTAAAAAATGTGCCTTGTTGCGCCATATTTACAAAGTGACGCATCTAGGTAGATGCGTCACTTTGTAAACCCCTGCGCCACATTATAACTGCTCCTATATGTATGCAAGGGGGGCGTATTGATGCAAGGAAGGGTCGTAGAAGTGACGCAGTGAAATCTATGAGATTTCACTGCGTCACTTTTAGGACGTCGTTGTGTCAAAATCTTGCGCCTGCCTCATATCAGCCGTAAGACTGACGCAGGCCCTTTCACATGGGGCTTGCCCCATGTGAAAGTACGCATTGCTGGAGTTGCGTCACTTTTGTGACACACTCCAGCAAGGCGTCACTTTTGCGCTTACAGATACGTCAGAAATACTGACGTATCTGTAACTCCTTGCGACATGATGCGTCATACATTAAATATGACGCATCAGGCAGCGATTCATCATTTCTTATAAATGAGGCCCCTAGTTTTGTGGGCAGGGGAAGACATTCTGTCTGCAGAGGAGAAAACATGCTATTAGCAACGTTTTTCTTCATTGTGCTAAAAAATCCAGCGATAGCGGTGAAATGAGAGAATATCGCAAAAAATTCAGCGATATTCTCGCATTAACGCCAATGGGGGCTTAATCTGATAATCCACCCCCCCGTTGACTATACAGGTAAGTCAAATTTTTAGCAGGCGTTAGTTTATAGCGATAATCGTGCTTAGCGAGATTTTTTTTATCGCTTTGCCTGTCTTGCTAATAGGCTATAGCTGTGTTGGCGACTGTTTTCAGTCATTAACAGTTAGGGTATGCCCACTTTGCATGTCATTAGCGATAAATATCGTTGACATGCAAAGCGGGACCCAAACCTGTAGCTATCGCCTACACGCTGTCGCTAACTGCTGTTAGCGACAGCTTGCTAATAGGGCGATAAACATATCGCCCGCTTTAGCGGGAAAAAGTCCTGCTAAAGCGGCGATATTGCCCTTGCTGATATGCCCCCTTGTTTGCAAGTGTTGCTAACAAAAATAAACGCTGATTCCATAAAATGCCAGACCAAGCAGAAGTGACGTCAATCCCCATTGATCGCCAATTACATCACTGAATTGTCTCCCTGTCACACTCCTAGCACCATAATAGCATCCAAAGTGCTTCCAGGTGGCTGTGGAAGGGCAAGGAATAACAACTGCAGGACGGAAAATGCATGCTATCTGTACTCCAGTGACAGGTTTACCAAAGGACAGGCTGAGCTGGCCAGAGGTGGCCTGTCCTCAATTTGCTAAGGGGGCACGTTTTCCCTGAGAGATTTAATCGGCCATCAACATGATGTTGCCTATCAATAACTGGAACACCTACAGAAACAGAAAAGCTCCCGTTCTATTCCTCCATTATGAATGCTAAATTTTAACATCACTTCTATCTGTCTCCTGCTTTATGCACATTTATGATGATATGCATGCCAGCCTGCAATAAGACTGCAAGCTTTTGCTGTCGATGGCATGACAGAAAGCAAAGCTATGACTTTGTGCCAATCTACGTTTTTTTACACACATATTTGGGCATATTTACAATTAAATGGAGCAAAGCGGCGCTGCAAGCAATTTAGAAGCGCTGCACTGCATCATTTAAAAAAATGCAGGAATGCACCATATTAACCCCTTCGCAGTGTGGCTAATTCCCCTGCCGTCCTGGGGGGAAGGAGGGCGCGTACAGCGCCCCGTGGTGGTGACACGCTCAGCTCGTCACGCAGCACGGTGGCCGTGTGCTCATGACGAGCTGAGCTCGTCACAGCAACACCTGTTTCTGTGGAAAGCTCACACAGCAGGGGAATTAGCCCCACGTGCAAGCATTGCTGCCGTTATGACGAGCTGAGCTTGTCATGCGCACACGGCCACCGTGCCTCATGACGATCTGAGCTTGTCATGAGCACCCATGTGGTTAACAAGAATACAGTGCACCCCTGTGTTTTCCCTTACATGGGCGCTAAAAAAGCTCCCTAGTGCTAGTGTAGGCCCCCTTGCACCATGGAGCTGCAGGGATGAAATGAAATGAAGAGAAAGGAGTTTTATAATGCGCAACTAAGCCCGAAGGCGTCAAGGTGCCTAACAGGAAAAACCATAAAAACAAATGAAGAGTAACTACGGGTACGCCTTTGCAAACAACCAAGTTTTCAATGCTTTACGGAAAGCAGGAACGGAGGCCTGAGATTTGATTCCACATGGAAGATTCCATAGTTTAGGGGCAATTGGAGAGAAAGCCCTCCCGCCCCATTTACTCTTACGGAAAAGAGGTACCACCAGCAGGTTCTTTGAGGAGGAGCGTAAGAGTCTGCTCGAAACATAAGGTAGCAGCAGTTTCTTGACCCCACCCGCACCCTTCCCGGAGAGTGCGCTGTGGGTCAGGCAGAGCGTTTTGAAAGTAATCCTCGCTTCAATGGGAAGCCAGTGTAAGGCCTTCCTGGCTGCCGTTGATGACGCTAATCTAGGAGCGTCCAGAACAAATTTGGCTGACGCATTTTGAGCAGTCTGGAGACAATGAATCAAGCTCTTTAACATGCCGATATAGAGGGCGTTACAATAATCTAGTCACAAAGCGACAAGTGCTACCACCACTTGCTTCCGCGCCTGAGGTGACAAGTAATGTTTTATTTTTTGGAGCATTTTAATAATGCCCCAACAGGTAGCAACAGTTCTGTTAACCTGCAAGGTCATGGAAAGGGCAGGTTCAATCAGTACCCTTAAGTTCCGCGCTGACCCCGAAGGAGTGGGACAGGACCCCAGAGAGGGCGGTCACCATTCAGGTGACCAGATGTTGTTGTTAGAGCCAAACACCAAGATCTCAGTCTTTTCCCCGTTCAACTTTAGTGAATTTTAAATCATCCACTGGGACACTGCTTGCATGCAGTTCCTAAAGTGGGACGGGCCACCCGAGTGGGAGAGGGACACCAAGATCGGTGTGTCATCCGCATAGGAGACTACCTCCATCCCAAAAGATCTAATTAACCTGGTAAGCGGAGTCACGTAGATGTTAAACAGGGTCGGACTTAATGCCGACCCCTGTGGGACCCCACATTGCACAGGTAGGGATGGAGATAGAAACTCTCCCAGCTTGACCCTCAGTACCCTCTGGTCCAAAAAGGAGGCCAACAGATTCAAAGCCGCCCCTTCCACCCCCATCTCCCTCAGGCGAGATGTTAAAACCGAGGGAGATAGGGTATCGAAGGCGGCTGTGAGGTCCAAAAGGACCAGGATGGTGGAATGTCCCTGGTCTACCTCCATACGGATGTTGTTCAGTACGACCATGAGGGCTGACTCGGTACTATGGTGTCTCCTGAAGCCATGTTGGGATTAGTCTAAGAGACCCGAGGAGTCAAGAAATGCCGCCAGATGTTGATTAAGATGCGTCTCCAGCATCTTTGCCGGCACAGGAAGCAAAGAAATGGGGCGGTAATTCTTAAGCACCTCGGGATCTAGTGGAGACTTCTTTAGAAGTGGCTTGACCACCACACTCTTCCAATGAGATGGAAAAATGCCCTCTCTCATGGCCCTATTCATGATATCAAGCAGAGGAGGAAGTAAGGGGTCTCTGCACTCCTTTAGGACTTTCAGGGGGCAGGGGTCCAATGGAGATCCCAACCTTGTTGTATTTAAGAGCAGGTCAAGCTCCTGATAGGATAGCGGCGGAAACTCCGACAGATTTTTGAAAGTGATGGAAGAGATCTCCTTCGTGAACGGAGAAGAGGGGACAGGCGGAGGAGGAGTGACAGAGCTTTGTAATTCAAGATTCCTCTATATGTCCGCAATCTTAGAATGAAAGAATCCTGCGATCTTATCGCAGAATTCCTGTGTGCTTACTACAGGGTCCTGCGTCTGTAGCGTGCAAAGCGAGTCCACTATTTTAAAGAGATCCCTGGGAGAGGAGAGAGCCGTTGTCAGATTGGCAAAGTACTCTTGCTTAGCTCTGATGATCTCCAACTTATACTCCTTGAGGTGTTTTTTATGTTTTTCCCTCTCCTCAAGGTTCCAACTCGTCCGCCAAAGCTTCTTGCTTCCTGCACCGATGTCTCATGAGCCTAAGGGGCTCCGAAAACCAGGGTGAAGAGGGTTTCTTTCTCGCAGATGATGATTGTATTTGTGCAGGAAGGGACACCTTTCTGCACGAAAACAATCATTCATGGCGCGTGTTGCTCTTTCTATTTGTGCTGCAAAATGAAGCACACATAGAAAGACCAAAAACGAGGCAAAATAAAAGTATTTCTCCTCGTTGCACCTGTCTTGTTGCACCACTCTAACGCCTCCTTTTCAAAGTCGTTACTTTTTAGTGCTGCCTCAGATTTATAGGCCCTTGTACATCTGAGGCAGTGTCAAAAACCAATGGGTGTTGCTGAAGTACGTCCACCGCAAAAGCCATTGCACCCCCCTTTGACGCAGAAAGCTGCGGTAAGGAGGCCCATATTTACAAGGGGGCGCTAAGCCACTCAAAGTGTTAATATGAAGCAGGGCATACCGCCACCAGAGTATCAAAAAAAGTGACGCTCCAGTGGCACAATGCCCTCATAAATATGCCCCCTAGATTCCTGACAAAGCAATTGATTACAACGAATTATTAGGAATAAGGTAAACATTTATTTGCATAGTTAAGTAAAACCATTGCAAAGCACCAACTTGTTCAAAAAACAAAATAAATATGTTTACTACACATTCCTTCAAGAATATTATGTTACAAGATTTCTAAAAACTCTCTTTGATTAAGCAGCTTTACAGTTAAAATATCCGTTTTCTGTCCACGTGCTGTAAGCAGCAATCCAGTCCGTTGAGCAACTTTCCACTCCCTATTTGAGGTCCTTCTGACCTTGGCAGACAGCCCGTCCCAAAATACTAACGGCTCCGTCTGGCTTGTTCTCAACCACTGTGGAGTCCAACCACCACGTGCTTCAGAAATAAAATACTTGTCAGTGGGGAGAGTTTCTTTGCTGAACCTTGAAAAGTTTGCTCATAAGTTTGCAACCTGGTTTCCTTTAGTCAGTATTACCAACAATTTGTTTCCGCACTGTCTCAGTTACTTCACGAGGCAGCAATTAAGTAATTGATCATCGGGTGCAGAGTATGCCAGATGGGCTTGCCTCCTGATACAAATCTCCCGCCGGTTGAAATGTAATTTCAGCAGTTGTTTTTTGCAGGGTCCCAGTAAATGCAGCAGATCTTCAGGAGCTGTTCCTCATAACCGGCACATTGGTCTCGATTTCTCTTTTAACCAAGGGGGAAGCTGTTGTGTTCAGGGCAGCAGCACCAGTCTGTACTTCATAAAGGCAATTTTATTTTTTGCTGTAGCCCAGATTGAAGAAGGCTTGGGTGACCAGCTCTGTGTATGACTTCAATATCATCCAGCCATGGGCCTTTTTGCCAATTCGGCTTTGTCCTCCAGCAAAGAAAGATGTTTCACTGTTTTCCACACTAGTTTTAAAAAAATGGTAGTTGCAGTTGTAGATGTTTCCTAAGGCTGACATAGCCCCATCCTCCTTAAACTACTGTAGAGATATTCTGCAGCAGGTAATTTGGTGTGTTGTTGTAACTTCTTCCATAGCTGTTCATTGAGTGTGCCGTGCAGAGCTTTTTGCACTTTATTCTACGCAATGATGAAGGCTCCTTGTCTAGCAACTGTTTGTTTTTGAATGCCGAATTCAAGCCTAATTTGCGCAGGCAAGGTATGTTTTAGCAGCCCAAAGATGATCCTGTATACTGTTGTTACTGTGGCATCAAGTATTTGAGCATATTTGCCTTTCTGGACCTCACTGCCATAGTTGGATGTTGGCAGTAGTTTTGCCCGGACTACCTCAATCAAGGGGAAGATCAATGTTCCCGTCAGCTTTCCTTGGTCCTCCCAGCTTTCTGATTACAACGAAGAGATCCGCCACTCATCTTCCCGTAAACATAATAGTATTGTTACACAAATTGGGTGTAGCGACAGAATATCGAGTAAAAATATCGAATTGCAAGAATATGGTGTCAAAAATATCGTGGGTCAGGAATATCGACGGACAAATTTTCATGGTCAAGAATATCGAGGTAAGTGATACTGAAAACATCAAAGTGTTTAATATTGTTTGCAAAAATATATAGTTGTTAAAAATATTTGTTATTTATTAATGTTATTAATTTTAGCATGTATTTTATGTGTGTGATGTATTTTTTTTGTATGAGAATTGTTTGTATGTTTTTTTATAAGTGTTAAAATTTTAGTGGTTATTAATAATTTTTATTTGAATTTAGCGTTTTTAGTTCTGTACCGGGTTGTGGGTTTATTGAGGAATAGAGTGGAAAGAAATTCAATTATATAAAATGTATTGATTATTTTTAGTACTTATTATGTTTTTTTATTAGAATTTTGCCTTTTTAGTTCCATAGCGGGGTTGTGGGTTTATAGGGGAATATGGTGGAAAGTATTTAGTTATATATATTTAGTTATATAAAATGTATTGGATAATTTTTATGTATTAATAATTGTATAGATGAGATGTTGTAGTATTAATTGTTTGCAATAATTAGTGGTTAATTTATTTTAATTAATTAATTGGCAATTAATTATGGTAATTGTGTAATTAATTTCAGGTGTGTGTTGTGGTGTTTATATGAGAAAATGGCAGTAAGGGTGGGAAGTAATTCATTTTTAATTGATTAAATAATAATTTGTTGTTAATTAATTTTAATAACTGAATTAGTAATGAATGATGGTAATTGTGTAATTAATTTTAGGTGTGTGTCATGGTGTTTATAGATGTAAATGGTGGAAAGTAATTTATATTTTATTGATGAATTATGTAGTTGTTACTAAATTTAAAGTAATTAATTAGGAATAATATTTTTTAATCATGTTAATTATGGAAATACATTCCAATACAAATGTTGAAGTATTTTTTTTATTAGTGTGGTGTTACAGGGTCAAAAATAAAATAAATACATTTATGTTGTAAATAATTTTTTGTTTGATAATATTTGCTCCTTTTAAATAAATATTGTTTATAAATGTATTTCTTAATTTATTTGATATAATATTTATACCTTTTTGTTATATGCAATTAATATTGTAATATGTATTCTTTTTATATGTTTAACATATTTAATCATATATTTTAAAAATATTGTTTATTTATCTTTAAGATTATTTTGAAAAAATGAATTGTTTAAATGCAATTAGTATTTTTTGTTTCTCTGCTATCCAACACTTTCCCTACTGTTGAGCTCACTGTAGTGGGAATAGTAATTTTTACCCCCCTGCTATCCAGCACTTTCTCTAATGTAGCACTCATTGGAGTGGGAATAGTACATTTTTACCACTACACTATCCAGCACTTTCCATGCTGTTGCAGTCACTGGAATGGGAATAGTCATTTTTACCCCTCTGCTATCCAGCACCAGCCGCCGCCCGTGGAGGGAGTTCCGTGGGCGCAAAGGCGGGGCGGGGAGGGGCAAGGTGGGGGGTACAAAATACCGGAATATGGATTATTGGAGGTAAGTAAACAATTAAATAAATCAAATGAATTTCATTGGGCGTCCTGCAATGCAAAATGCGATGCAGCGTGCGCTACGAAATTCGTATTATTTCTTTAATTGTTTACTTACCTCCAATTATCCATATTCCGGTATTTAGTACCCCCACCAAGCCCCTCCCTCACCCCGCCATTTCGCCCCACGGAACTGCCTCCACGGGCCGCTGCTGTCCAGCACTTTTCCTACTGTTGAACTCATTGGAGTGGGAATAGGAATTTTAACCCCTACACTATCCAAAACTTTCCCTACAGTTGCACACACTGGGGTGGGAATTGTACTTTTTACCCCTCCGCCTTCCAGCACTTTCCCTACTGTTGAACTCACTGGAGTAGGAATAGTACTTTTTACCCATCGCTATCTAGCACTTTCCCTACTGTTGCACTCACTGGAGTGCGAATAGTAATTTTGACCCCTCCTCTATCCAGGACTTTCCCTAATGTTCAACTCACTGGAGTGGGAATAGTAATTTTTACCCCTCAGCTATCAAACACTTTCCCTACTGTTGCACTCTTTGGAATGGAAATAGTATTTTTTGCCCCTCTGAAATCCAGCACGTTCTCTACTGTTGCACTCACTGAAGTTGGAATAGTAAATTTGACCCCTCTGCTATCCAACACTTTCCCTGCTGTTGCACTCTTAGGAGTGTGAATATCCACGGTGGAATTCACTGGAGTTGGAGTAGTACATTTTATTATTCCGCTATCCAACATTTTCTGTACTGTTGTAGTGTGAAATTAACATTTTAATTGTCTTTAATAGATTAATGTTTAAATCATTTATAGAATGTTTTTTTAATTTTAAAATATTTATATATGTATAGATTTAAATTTTATATAATCTAAAAGTTTAAAAATATATAAAGTTAATATTTTTTTAAATAAATATACGTATATGTATAAATTATTGTTTGTGTGTTTATACTTTTTTCATTAAGTTTATTTTTATATATTTAGTAAAAATGTATTACATTTAATTAATTTTGTTAAAGATAATATTAATAATTTATACATTTAATATATATCATTTTATAATATTTATATTTCTAAATCGACATTTTTTACATCTATATTTTTAATTTTGATTCTTTTGATTAAATATTTTTTTACTTTTCTGTTTAAGTATAGGTAGTTGATATTATAGCATTTAATATTTTTTCTATATTTTTAACATCTACATTTTATACTACAATACTTTGTCAGTGAACCCACAAATTGCCTTTTGTAACATGTAAAATAGTATTAAAACAATGGCTGTAGGTAAAATGTTGGGGCCCCATTGTTTTTTACCACCTAGTAATAAATATGGAAGGGATTCAGGGGTGTAAAAAATTGGGTTACTGCTTGAAGAAGGCGAAATCCCACTAGCATGCCTAAATTAACCTGTGGTCATCTCTCTGGTAGTTTCCCTGAGAGTATCCCTTAGATACCATGCAACCAGTATTTTGATTGTGAAAGACAGTGTCCTAAGTGACTTTATTGTGCCTAGTGACAAGTGGTGTTTCTTCTTAACAAAACCAAATGTACGTGTTGGTATTTAATAATTGAACATGTGTTTGGAAAGGTCATAGGACTGAAGTTATAATTGTAAATATCCTTCAAAATCCAGTGGGGCTGACCTTATAACTGTTTATATTCTTGCCTGTTTTGCTTTAGGGAGGCTGCCCTGTTTTAGGTGTTAATGTTTTGTGGGTTTCAGTGGTGTTTCTAAATTTGAGGCCAACCATGTTTTTATAGTGTTTTGTAAAGACATTGTTTTTTGGAGTGATTGTTCAAATCGCATATTCAATGTACAGGAGACATAACTCATTACCTCTCACACTCATTCTGTAAGGACACTGTCTGGTGTCCAGTATTAATAAGATTAAACAAGTTAGAAAATGTATTTAATAAATAAATCTGGGACACATTTGGGGGACAATCACCTATTCTTTACTGAATATTTTGAAATTGTAGGGGTGGTCAACCCCTGCTACAACATCGCACCTTCTGAAATGTTTCAACATTTTAATTACACCAGATTAATTTGTAGTCCTGCACTGTAAAGCATTTGAAACTTGAACCTTTATGTAGGCACAATACTGCACTTCAACATTCTTTGCTTGGCTACACATTAGGAGTGGTGCTGTTGTGTGAACATTAAGGGGTCCATAGGTCTTTGCCCGCCCGTCATCCTATCGTAAATCGGGACCGCCCGCCATAATGACGGGGGTCCCGGGGGTGCCATTAGGATGTGCCGCCACAGTGGCGGGCACATCCTGTATTTTCAGCATTGTGGCGGGCGGTGTTCTCTGCACCGTCTGCCACAATGCTGAAAATGCGCTTTCACATTTTCATTTGCAAAGCGGCAGGCACTGCGCGGTGCCTGCCGCTTTGCAAATGAAAATGAAGGGGGGTACCACAGGCACCCCATTGTGCACCCCCCCACCTGTACTTCACTCTGGGGGCCCGCAGAGGGCCCCCAGAGTGAAGACCGCATGCCTTTCCGTGGCGGCAGCGCCACGCGGAAAGGCATCTAACAATGCCCATGGTAATATTGTGGGCGGTGTCTAACAGACACCGCCTCCATGTTACTCGTTTTCCGCCCCGGCCGCTAGGCGACCGGGGCGGAAAACAGGCGGGCAGTATTTTGCACCACCACCTTCCCCTCCGCCATCCTAATATGGCGGGGGGATTTGGGCTTGCAATGTCGGGCGGTTTGCCTCCGCTAGGCCGGCGGTGGCCACCGCCAGCCTGGCGGAGGCAAACCGCCCGACATCGTAATGGACCCCTTAGACTTGCTAAGTGTCCCCATGGTAAATGTCTTACTTTAAGTTAGTCCAGGCCTTTTAACAGACCTCACTTTGTGTTCTGGGATGTGAAACTTGGTTGTTAACATTGTAAATATGGGCACAAAAACTCCAGCAGTAAAGTATAGTTAGGTAAAAATTCAGGATTCCCTGAACGTATCACACTTAACAATAGGACACATAGGGGCATATGTAGGTAGGCGTTTGCGATTCGCAAATGCCGGAATTCGCAGAAGTCAGGCGTTTGCGAATCACAAACGGCGTATTGATATGTAGGTGCCAACTCACAACATAAGGAATCGCAAAAATTGTGATTCCTTATTTTGCTCAAGCATTTAAGGAATCACAATTATGTGATTCCTAAAGTGCTATGTAGGGGTGCCTTAGAATTAGCAATCTGGGCTTACGGAATCGCAACCTACTCTAAGTAGACAGTATTTTGCGATTTCCTTTCAAAATGACTTTTTTTTTATTCAAAGTGCCATGTGGCGCACAGACATGTCCTTAGGGCATGTATGTGTGCCACATGTACTTACAGGCACATTCCAGGGGTGCAACAGGTGTCCTTTGGACACCCTGGCACCCTTGGAATTGCGATTCTCAAATTGTGATTTTCTCATAAAAAATTGCAATTTGAGAATGTATCCCCATTTATACCTATGGGCCTCTTGGCCCATAGGAAGGAATGGGACACTCATTACTTAATTGCGATTCGCAATTTGCTAATCGCAATTAGGGAATTTTTGAGATTCGCTAAAAAATTGTGAATTTTTACCTACATTTCATTTTGCAATTCTCAAATAGCGATTCCTTAAAAATCGCTAATTAAGAATCGCAAAATGTGAATTACCTACATTTACCCCCAAGAACCTATGAATTTTGTTAGCATGTAGATAGTGACATTTTCACGTTGTGCATGGTGACAGAACTCTGTTCACAGGATTCTGTCACTGCATCTTGCACTGGGTGTTTAAAGTTGCTTATTCCTGGGATGTCTCTCTGCAGTTACTAGCTGGATGCATAACAGTTGCCTAAAGCTGAACTCAGACAAATTGGAATTATGAATCTTTGACGACTCCCCCCGCTAGACATCAGGATACTATGGCCTACTGAACTGAGTAAAGCTCCCATCCTCACATCAGTTGCTAAAAAATCTAGGGGTTCAACTGGCACATCTTAATCATTTTTAAATCATTAAGGGCCAGATGTAGGAGCCTTAATACCGGTCGGAAACGGCCGATTTCGGCTGTTTCTGACAGGTATTTGGCTAATGAGATGTAGGGGGCATCTGATTTACAGAATCGGTAAATTTACCGGTTCGGTAAATATACAGAATCGGTAAAATACCGAATCGGTAAATTTACCGATTCTGTAAATCAATATGTAGGTGGCACTTCACAGAGTGCCGCAAGCCCTTCAGGAATCAGTATTTACCACCCAATCCTATTGGGTGGTAAAATACCGAATTCAGGTGTGCATGCACATCTGTGCATGCACACCTGTGCCATGTGACACACAGACATGCCCTTAGGGCATGTATGTGTGCCACATGTCACATAAGCCTGTACTTGGGGTGCTAGAAGGTGTCAAAGTGACGGGCTCTAACTAAGAAAGACTTCGGCCGCATGCAGCCTAGTGCCCAGGTGGAGGACTGGGTGTCTTCAATCAGTTTGTGTAGGATAGTTGGGGTGAGTTAGAGGGTGGAGGGAGGCTTAGGGCCATGGGGTTTGCAGTATGTTATCAATTGACCTGCTGGGTATCAGTTGCACCGCGTTTGGGTGCTGAGTATGTATGTGTGTGTATGTGTGTGAGCGCGTTCAGTACAGGCCTGCCTGATATTTGTTACACCTCGTATCGGTGCGAAGTGAGTGTGTGTTTGGAAGTGACAAACTGTGGACCACCTGTGATTCACTAGAGTGGCCTGTGGTGTTGCCTTATACGATGTTTTACCCACATGGCCTGGGCCTCTGGTGCTGCTAAAAAGTGGTTTTATTCTGTGTATGTCCATATTTCTGATATTGCTGTGACCCAGGGTGCACCTCATAACTGTGTGGTTTTGAATTATATGAATTGCTAGGGTGGGCCTGGGGTAGACAACGTGTTGCAGCGCATAAGTGTGGTGGGGGTGGGGGGGTTAGAATAGGATTTTTTCTAAGCTTGTACATTTTTAGGTTTAAAGTATTTTATTAAGGTATAAAAAACATGGGGAAGGGAATAGGAGGTCAAACGAACATACAGTACAAAAAGCGAGGTCTGCAGCGGCTCAGAAAGAAAGTAGGGAGACCGGAAGCCCCAGAGGGTAACAAGGCATAAGTCTTAAAGCAATAGGCATCGTGAAGGACCCCCTAGTAGACCCCCACTCCCTCAGCAAGGTCGAGCTAAAATAGCGTTCCGCAACACAGCAAAAAAACACACCTTCCCTCCAACCCCCCAACCCCGGAAAGTTAGGAGAAGAGAAGCAAAGAAAGAAAAGGAAGAAAACAATACCCCAACATCCCCGTCCGAAGGTCAGCATTAGAAGCATATAACCCCGCCCCCCCGCCCCCAGCCCCAGACCACTAATCCCGCACATTCACTCCGCTGGAGCCACCGACGGCGTCAGCCTAAGAAGTCGCAGGTACCGTGGGCATGTAAGCTCGCGGAATTCCGTGGATAGCAGTGCCAAAAAGGGATGCCAGAGTTCTTCAAACTGGTCAACATTCCCAGCCACCGTCAGCGACATCTTTTCCATGCCCAATACCTGCCAGAGCCTGTGTAACCAACCAGTGATAGAGGGGGCAGTGGGGGTACGCCAGAGCACCAGGATGTTTTGAACCGCGGAGCCCAGCGCAATCGCAATCTGCCTACCCCTGCGGGACTTCAGCGGGTACATCAGGTCATTAGGGAGGCCTAGCAAGACATACGCAGGGAAGCGCGGGAGCTCAATCTCAAAATGCCTGTCCACCTCATCCAAGACCTCTTTCCAATAGGCCGACAGCACCGGGCACTCCCAGAGAATATGCGTGAGGGTACCCTCCTGTCTGCAGCCGCGCCAGCAACCTTTATCGCCAATTTTGCGCATCTCGTAGAGCCGTTCCGGGGTGTAATACCAATAGGTGGACACCTTAGTAAAGGTCTCCGTCAGCCCAGTGTGGTATGCAGAGTGCCTCGCCCGATACGCAATCTTGTCCCACTCATTGTGGCTCAAGGTCCTGCCCAATTCCCTGCGCCAGCGCTCCCTCCCTGGGTTATGGTAATGGAACGGCGGCTTGTACATTTTTGATGCCATATGACCATGGTTTGGCCTTTACTGCTTGTAATAATTCCAAATGTGATTTATGTCCAGAAAGGTATACAGACATAATATCCAGTACAAAAATATCGAGGTAGTGAAATATCGAGTTGTAAATATCGAGTAGACTGAATATCGATAAGACAAAATATAGACTACAAAAATATCGAATAGAAGGACAATAATATCGAAACAAAAATATAGAATGGACAGAATATCGATTGGACAGAATATAGACAACAGAAATATCGAGGGACAGAATATAGACAGCAAAAATATCGAGGGACAGAATATAGACATAAAAAATATCGAATTTTAGGTGAGTAGCTAACTCAATTTATGGTATTTAATTTTTGCGTAATGTACTTCTGGAGCGGGTTGTGGGTTTATAGGGGAATAGGGTGGGAAGTAATTTAATTATAAATAATTAACTATTTTAATTTATTGGTATTTATGTACAATTAATTGTTAAATAATTATTAATTGCCAATTAATCAAAATATAATTGGCAATTATTTTTTATTAATTGATTAATTGTTAATTATGTGAATTTTATTTATTTATTTTCTGGAGCGGGTTGTGGGTTTAAAGGGGAATAGGGTGGGAAGTAATTTAATTATAATTAATTAAATGTTTTAATTTATTGGTATTTATGTACAATTAATTGTTAATTAATTAATGATTGGCAATTAATTAAAATATAATTGGTAATAATTTGTATTAATTGATTAATTGATAATTATGTGAATTTTATTTATTTATTTTCTGGAGCGGGTTGTGGGTTTATAGGGGAATAGGGTGGGAAGTAATTTAATGATAATTAATTAAATATTTTAATTTATTGGTATTTATGTACAATTTAGTGTTAATTAATTATTAATTGGCAATTAATTATAATATAATTGGTAATTAATTTTTATTAATTGCTAATTATGTTAATGTTATTTATTTATTTTCTGGAGCAGGTATTGGGTTTATAGGGGAATAGGGTGGGAAGTAATTTAATTATAATTATTTCAATATTTTAAATCATTGGTGTTTATGTTCAAATAATTGTTAATGAATTATTGATTGGAATTTTTTTTAAATATAATTGGTAATACATTTTCATTAATTGATAATTATGTTAATTTTAGTTATTTATTTTCTGGAGTGGGTTGTGAGTTTATAGGGTAAAAGGGTGGGAAGTAATTTAATTATAAATAATTTAATATCTTTTTTTTGTATTGTATTTATTTAGATTTAATTCTAATTTAATTTGTAATTGGTAATTATTTAGTTCTAATTGGTAATTAATTTATATTAATTGGTGAATTGATAATTATGTAAATTTTATGTATTTAATTTTTGTAGTGAGTTTTCGGTTTATAGGGGAATTGGGTGGAAAGTTATTTAATTTTAATTCATTACATTTATTAATATATAAATTGGTTTTTAATTTGAATTAATTGTTAATTATTGCTAAATATTTTAATTATGTATTGTTATTTGTAAATATTTTGTATTAATAGGTAATTATTTTTTAGTAATTAAATTAATTTTATTGTTTTGAATTGAATAATTATTATAATATCCTAAAATGGGAATTCATATTATTTAATTTGTATTTGGTATTAATATTTAATTTATTTTCAAATATATATGAAGTATTTAGTTTCCCTACTGGTGCACTCAGTTCAGTTCAGTTCATGAAGCTTTTATTCGGTACAAGTGAATGACCATGAAAGCACAAAATAAAACAGTGAATGTATCATGATTAAAAGAGAATAAAATACGGAAGTTTTTAAAAAATCCATAAATATAGTACATTAAAAAATCATGTTTTTCCTGGAATAAATGCACTTATTTAAAAACGTTGCAGTATAAAAACAAATATCTGCTGATTGTAAATTTAAAATCAGGCCCATGGCTTCCTTAACTGTGCGTACACCATATTTGTTAAGCATAGGTTTCAAAAACATATTACGCTGTTCCCTGTACAATTCACAGAACAAAAGAAAGTGCTTAGTGCTTTGGGTAGATGTAGAGTCACACATACATGGTCCTGTCGGATGTTTCTTAATCTGGGGATGAGCCACTAAATAATGTGCCATCCCGAACCGCATCCTTGTAAGTACAAACTTGTGTGACTGTCTGGTTACCATCAGGAGATACAACGGAAACACTTCACCTGTAACAAATGAGTTATAAAACAATACAGTAGATAATGATCCAGAGGCTAATTTACGCTTTCTACCTGCAAATCCATAAAGGTATTTTTCATTTCAGTCTTAGTAATATTGGATACTGCAGATGGGTCATTAACAATATTAACACCATAGATTTCCGAAAAACAGACAACAACATATTTAATCCATGGAATGGCTAAAAATATGTCCATTAAAAGGCAATCTTCGATGACTGATCTGAAAAGGCCTTCTCTTCCTTAAGCCAGATGGAGTGCCAGACCATCAAAGGCCTAAAGGATAACAAATCACCTAAAAAGTGAATGTTAAGCTCTTGTTGGATTAGTTCATTTGAGGTTGAAACAGGTAGGCACAGAAGCTTTTAAAAAAAATAGTTTTCTTCAATTTGTAAGCTGTCATGCCGGCTATAACCCCATAATCCTGCGCCATATAGTGCGATAGACACACACCTAGCCGGATAAATTTTGAGCATGTCTAAGGTGCGCCTCTCCCCTACTTTTGAGGCAAATCTAGAAACACCATAGGCGTTCTTGGCCATTTTGTTCCGGATATTAGTGAATTCGCTGGACCATTTCCTGTCATTTGCAAAGGTAATTCCCAGATAACAAAATTTGTACACATGTTGGACTTTTTCCTCATCAATAAAAAAGGCATTTGGGCACTTCCTTTTTTCCCACAGGTCATTATTACAGTTTTCCCTTTGTTAATCACCTGTTTCCTTGCCTTAATAAAGGCTGAGAAACTATCCATTAGGCGCTGTAATCCTATCGGCGTTCTTGATAGTAAAACAGCGTCATCAGCATATAATAACACTGGGATAGGATCACCATGGATCTGGGGGGCATCAGCCACAACCTTCTTTAAAACATTATCAATCCCGTTAATAAATAAAATGAAATGAAGTGGGGCCAATACACAGCCCTGTCTAATTCCCCGCTTGACGTCACAGTTCGGGGTACATTCCCCCCCTTTACCAAAACGAACGCAGGTCTGAAGTTTGTCATATATTCTAGCCAAGAAGAATACTATACCCTCTGGGGCGCCTAGATTGAGCAGGGTGGTCCACAGGGTGGGATGGTCCACTAGATCGAAAGCGCTGCTCAGATCTGCAAAGCAGAGGTATAGGGAGCCCTGTTTAGCCTCGGTGAACTTCCCGATCAGCAGGTCCAAATTGAAACACTGATCGAGGGTACCCCTACCCCTTCTAAAGCCATATTGGCTATTAGCCAGAATACCCTCCTGCTCAGCCCATTCCTCCAATCTTACTAACATGACCCGACTCATAATTTTGACCAACGAATCAAGGAGGGATATAGGCCGATAGTTTTTGGCCTCTGACCTGCTGCCTTTTTTATAAATGGGTACAATAATTGATTATCCCCAGGTAACAGGTGCATCACTACAGACAGCAGGATTAAAAACAGTTGCTAACAGGGGTGTCCACAGTTTAGGTTTGGTCTTATATACATCGATGGGTACCCCATCAGGGCCCTGAGCCCTGCTTCCTTTGCTAAATGTAATACAAAAATCTACTTCCTTGGGAGTGATATCAAGTGGCACCACATCCCACCCCTTAGACTCCACCGCCTCTGTTCTATTTGTGTCAAAAATGTTGGAAAAATGTGTTATCCACCCCTCACTCGATACGGTGGAGGTTAGTTCTGGGGTATCATCCGCTTTAAGTAATGGGGAGTTAATTGTTGCCCAGAACAGAGTGGTATTCGATGTTTCGGCAGCTAAATTTAATGAATCCCATGCCTGCAATTGAAGTTCCCTCTTCCTCTCTGTAAGAGCGCGTTTATATTCCAGTCTTGATTTAGCAATTAAAACAGGATCCCTAGGTTTGACCGATAATGCCAACTTCAGGGAAGTTAAGGAAACTGTACAATGATGATTAAACCATCCTGGGTTCTTCCTCGATAGAGTGTTGGCTCTCCCGGTAAATTTCTTACTAATAGCTAGGCTAATACTATTAAAACACAACAGTACCCTCTCATGATCATTAACATTTGTTAAAATTGAATCGATTTCTGCAAAGCTCCCCTCAATAATACTACTAGATAAATCCCCGGCTTTATCCCCTGCCCACCTGAGTCTGACACCATTAGTCCTATGGGGTTCCAGGTTAGAAACAGTAGGTCCCACTATAACTGACTTATCTGCCCAGAAAGTAGTTTCCAATGTAATACAATTATGATCACTAGTATTACAAACAAATATTCTTGGGGTGGCGCAACTAGAAATTACATTGGAGGATATAATCCCATGGTCAATGACCGAGCCTCCTAGACCATTCTTAAATGTAGGGACAGTTAGACCATGTTCATCTTTGCAGGGTTCTAGAAATTTCCAAATCATAACAGCTCATAAGTTTATGCGATTCATCTCATAGCTGCCATGGCTAAAATGCTGAGTATCCCAGCCATCATTAGTTGTAACCCCGCAAATCCCCAATGTTGAATGTTCACATAGCTTAATATTGAAGTCACCAACCCAAATAAAGTCGAATACAACCTTAGAATCTGTACATAGATTTTCAAGGGCATCAGCTAAATCGTGTACCACTTTGGACCTAGTATTGTCAAAAATATTATTGTAGTAATTGATCAATATAATGTTTCGAACCCCAGTCTCGACAAGCCAAAGGATCTGCCCATGAACACCCATTTGTAGGTGTTTTTTCACCACAATAGGGCGTAAAATAGATATTAAAACCACAAGGCCCCCTTTAGCTCGCCCTGGGCCTAAACCATAAGCAGGTAGGTTGTAGGACTCAAAGCCCTCGTAACTAATCTCCTCCCTGCTCCATGTTTCCTGGAGGCACAGGATATCATAACTGTTAACAAAATCAATCCAGGCTGGGTCCCTCTCCATGGACCTAATCCCTGCCACATTCCAGCTAGCAAGTATAATTCCTTTCAGGCTGTGACCACCGTGGTTGATTTCTCTTCTCCTACAATCAGCCAGGCCACAGACTTCAGCAGTGTTACTAACACCCCTATTGTCCTGAACTACAATTGTACAATCTACAGCCTCGTACCCTTGGCGGATTACTGACTCTGTGTGAATTATAACAGAGTTATCGCTTTTTCCTATGTCTTCACCATTATCAAATTCACCATGGGCTAGCGGCAAATGAGGCACAGGGAGTCAGTCATTACAATCTAATGAACTAAATGCATTGAATCGATTATGCATTGGTGTCACGAATGCAGGCCCATGTGCCGGTGTAAACAAACCATTTCTGGTACTAGTGCTAGCCTGAAGGGAAGTATTAAGGTGACAATAAAAGAATGCGAGAGAACGTACACCCACATTATGATCAGATACTGGCAAAGAGGCCGTCCTTAGGAGAACAGTGGCTGGATGTTGAGGGTGCTTAAAGTTGATTATGATACAATCACCTTTACTGCTCTTCCTTGAACTTCCAATCCAATTAACCCTCCTGGCAGTTAGAATTTGGTCAGAATATTCAGTAGGAAAACCACACTGCCTGTTTACCAGGACACTAAGCATGGGCGGAAAATCCGTTACGCTCGTGGATTTTGCGGATTTTCGGTAAATTCGCAATCCGCGAGATTCGCGAATTTCCCGCAAAATCCGCAAATCCGCAAGCAGCAGATTTTATGGCTTGCTCGCACTGTTCGCGTGAGTTCGCGGCTTCCCAGTTCAACTTCGCGCCCCGCGAATAAGAGCTAAATTGCAGAAATACGATCTTAGCAAAACTGAAACTACTTACCAGGTTCAAAAGTTCAAGCTCATCATTAGTAGCCATTTCCTGTAGTGCTTCCTGAGGGGCCCCTCCAGAGTTCAGTTGCCTACTTGCAACTATTATGTGACCCTGCTTTGACCCTCAGAATAGTTACACAAAGGTCCTGAATTACAGCTAAGGCAGACAAGCAGGAGCCAGGCTGGAAGTTCAAATCCAGTGACACATTAATCAGCCCCTAATTCATTATTGTCAGTTGGGGCAGGGCAGGTGTTGTAACTAATTTTGCAACAATGAAAGCACTTAGCAAGTGCAAAAGATCATTAATCAGGAAGCACTAAGGAAGCAGGTGCCAGCTAAAAAAATATTCTGTGACACATTAATCAGCCCCAAATTAATTCAGGTCACTTGAGGCAGGGAAGGTGTGCTTTGCTTTGCCACAATAATGTACACCAAAGGGTGCTGTGATGAAACAGAGGGTGGCATGGGTGGGCCAGAGGGTGGCATGAGTAGTCAGAGAGTGGCAGTGGTGACAGAGAGTGGCAGTGGTGAAGAAGAGTGTCCCAAACAGGCTGGACACGTAGAAACAACAAGTTCGCAAAACTTGCGACCCGACAGGTAAGTTCGCGTTTGCGAAATTGTACAAAACCCTCGCGAACTGGCAGAAACCCGTGCGAACACACAAAAAAAAATCCGCAAATTCGCGAGAATTCGCGGATTTTGAGGATTGCGGGTTCGCAAATCCGCAAAATTCGCGAATGCGAGATTCGCAAAATTCGCCCATGCTTACAGGACACCGTCTTATTTTTTAAGGATTCATGTGTTTTTTGGACGGTGTCGTTTGCTACCTCAGGTACATTGGTTAATACAACCACTCAGGTGGTAAGTTAATGAAACGCTTGCGTCTTACCTCAGTCCAACCCTCCTCTCTCTCCTTACCCTTGGTTGCCTCAGCTGCGGTCCCCTGGGTAACGTGTCCTACCGCTTGCTTTGGGTCAGTAGACGTGCCCTCTCCGGGTGATAAACCCCTCCCTGTCCGAGCTGCCAAGTTAGAGCCAGTGCACTCACTGGAGTGGGAGTAGTAATTTTTTCCCCTACACTATCCAACGCTTTCCCTACTGTTGCACTCTCTGGAGTGGGAATAGTAATTTTTACCCGTATGCTATCCAATGTTTTCGCTACTGTTGCACTCTCTGGAGTGGGATTAGTAATTTTTAGCCCTACGCTATCCAACGTTTTCCCTACTGTTGCACTCACTGGAGTGGGAATAGTAATTGTTACCCCATGCTATCCAACGCTTTCCCCCTACTGTTGCACTCACTGGAGTGGGAATAGTAATTTTTACCCTCCCACTATCCAACACTTTCCCTACTGTTGCGCTCTCTGGAGTGGGAATAGTAATTTTTACTCTCCCACTACCCATCGCTTTACCTACCGTTGCACTCTCTGGAGTTGGGATAGTAATTTTAACCCTACGCTGTCCAACGCTTTCCCTACTGTTGCACTCACTGGAGTGGGAATATTAATTTTTACCTCTACGCTATCCAATGCTTTCCCTACTGTCGCACTCACTGGAGTGGGAATAGTAATTTTTATCCCTACGCTATCCAATGCTTTCTCTACTGTTGCACTCACTGGAGTGGGAATAGTAATTTTTACCCTCCCACTATCCAACGCTTTCCCTACTGTTGCACTCTCTGGAGTGGGAATAGTAATTTTTACCTCTACGCTATCCAAAGCTTTCCCTACTGTTGCGCTCTCTGGGGTGGTAATAGTAATTTTTGCTCTCCCACTATCCAACGCTTTCCCTACTTTTGCACTCCCGGGAGTTGGAACAGTAATTTTTACCCCTACGCTATCCAACGTTTTCCCTACTGTTGCACTCACTGGAGTGGGAATAGTAATTTTTACCCGTACGCTATCCAATGTTTTTGCTACTGTTGCACTCTCTGGAGTGGGAATAGTAATTTTTACCCCTACGCTATCCAACGTTTTCCCTACTGTTGCTCTCACTGGAGTGGGGATAGTAATTTGTACCCCTACGCTATCCAACGCTTTCCCTACTGTTGCACTCACTGGAGTGGGAATAGTAATTTTTACCCTCCAACTATCCAACGCTTTCCCTACTGTTGCACTCTCTGGAGTGGGAATAGTAATTTTTACCCCTTCGCTATCCAACGCTTTCCCTACTGTGCAATCTCTGGAGTGGGAATAGTAATTTTTACTCTCCCACTATCCAACGCTTTCCCTACTGTTGCACTCTCTGGAGTTGGAATAGTAATTTTAACCCCTACGCCATCCAACGCTTTCCTTTCTGCTGCGCTCACTGGAGTGGGAATAGTAATTTTCATGCCTACGGTATCTAACGTGTTCCCTACTGTTGCGCTCACTGGAGTGGGAATAGTAATTTTTACTCCTACGCTATTCAATGCTTTCCCTACTGTTGCACTCACTGGAGTGGGAATAGTAATTTTTACCCCTATGCTATCCAACGCTTTCTCTACTGTTGCACTTACTGGAGTGGGATTAGTAATTTTTACCCTCCCACTATCCAACGCTTTACCTACTGTTGCACTCTGTGGAGTGGGAATAGTAATTTTTACCTATACGCTATCCAACGCTTTCCCTACTGTTGCGCTCTCTGGGGTGGGAATAGTAATTTTTGTTCTCCCACTATCCAACGCTTTCCCTACTGTTGCACTCTCTGGAGTTGGAATAGTAATTTTTACCCCTACGCTATCCAACGTTTTCCTTACTGTTGCACTCACTGGAGTGGGAATAGTAATTTTTACCCGTATGCTATCCAATGTTTTCGCTACTGTTGCACTCTCTGGAGTGGGATTAGTAATTTTTAGCCCTATGCTATCCAACGTTTTCCCTACTGTTGCACTCTCTGGAGTGGGAATAGTAATTTTTACCCCTATGCTATCCAATGCTTTCCCTACTGTTGCACTCACTGGAGTGGGAATAGTAATTTTTAACCCTCCCACTATCCAACGATTTCCCTACTGTTGCACTCTCTGGAGTGGGAATAGTAATTTTAACCCCTACACTATCCAACGCTTTCCCTACTGTTGCAATCTCCGGAGTGGGATTAGTAATTTTTACTCTCCCACTATATAACGCTTTCCATACTGTTGCACTCTCTGGAGTTGCAATAGTATTTTTAACCCTTACCTATCCTATGTTTTCCTTACTGTTGCACTCACTGGAGTGGGAATAGTAATTTTTACGCCTACGATATCTAATGTTTTCCCTACTGTTGCACTCACTGGAGTGGGAATAGTAATTTTTACTCCTACGCTATCCAATGCTTTCCCTACTGTTGCACTCACTGGAGTGGGAATAGTAATTTTTACCCTCCAACTATCCAACGCTTTCCCTACTGTTGCACTCTCTGGAGTGGGAATAGTAATTTTTACCCCTTCGCTATCCAACGCTTTCCCTACTGTGCAATCTCTAGAGTGGGAATAGTAATTTTTACTCTCCCACTATCCAACGCTTTCCCTACTGTTGCACTCTCTGGAGTTGGAATAGTAATTTTAACCCCTACGCTATCCAACGCTTTCCTTTCTGCTGAGCTCACTGGAGTGGGAATAGTAATTTTTATGCCTACGGTATCTAACGTTTTCCCTACTGTTGCACTCACTGGAGTGGGAATAGTAATTTTTACTCCTACGCTATCCAATGCTTTCCCTACTGTTGCACTCACTGGAGTGGGAATAGTAATTTTTACCCCTATGCTATCCAACGCTTTCTCTACTGTTGCACTTACTGGAGTGGGATTAGTAATTTTTACCCTCCCACTATCCAACGCTTTACCTACTGTTGCACTCTGTGGAGTGGGAATAGTAATTTTTACCTATACGCTATCCAACGCTTTCCCTACTGTTGCGCTCTCTGGGGTGGGAATAGTAATTTTTGCTCTCCCACTATCCAACGCTTTCCCTACTGTTGCACTCTCTGGAGTTGGAATAGTAATTTTTACCCCTACGCTATCCAACGTTTTCCCTACTGTTGCACTCACTGGAGTGGGAATAGTAATTTTTACCCGTATGCTATCCAATGTTTTTGCTACTGTTGCACTCTCTGGGGTGGGATTAGTAATTTTTAGCCCTACGCTATCCAACGTTTTCCCTACTGTTGCACTCACTGGAGTGGGAATAGTAATTTTTACCCATATGCTATTCAACGCTTTCCCTACTGTTGCACTCACTGGAGTGGGAATAGTAATTTTTAACCCTCCCACTATCCAACGATTTCCCTACTGTTGCACTCTCTGGAGTGGGAATAGTAATTTTAACCCCTACCTATCCAACGTTTTCCTTACTGTTGCACTCACTGGAGTGGGAATAGTAATTTTTACGCCTACGATATCTAACGATTTCCCTACTGTTGCACTCACTGCAGTGGGAATAGTAATTTTTACTCCTACGCTATCCAATGCTTTCCCTACTGTTGCACTCACTGGAGTGGGAATAGTAATTTTTACCCCTACGCTATCCAACGCTTTCTCTACTGTTGCACTCACTGGAGTGGGAATAGTAATTTTTACCCTCCCACTATCCAACGCTTTCCCTACTGTTGCACTCTCTGGAGTGGGAATAGTAATTTTTACCCTCCCTCTATCCAACGCTTTCCCTATTGTTGCACTCTCTGGAGTGGGAATAGCAATTTTTACCCCTATGCTATCCAACGCTTTTCCTACTGTTGCGCTCTCTGGAGTGGGAATAGTAATTTTTACTCTCCCACTATCCATCGCTTTACCTACCACTGCACTCTCTGGAGTTGGGATAGTAATTTTAACCCTACGCTGTCCAACGCTTTCCCTACTGTTGCACTCACTGTAGTGGGAATATTCATTTTTACCTCCACGCTATCCAATGCTTTCCCTACTGTTGCACTCACTGGAGTGGGAATAGTAATTTTTATCCCTACGCTATCCAATGCTTTCTCTACTGTTTCACTCACTGGAGTGGGAATAGTAATGTTTACCCTCCCACTCTCCAACGCTTTCCCTACTGCTGCACTCTCTGGAGTGGGAATAGTAATTTTTACCTCTACGCTATCCAACGCTTTCCCTACTGTTGCGCTCTCTGGGGTGAGAATAGTAATTTTTGCTCTCCCACTATCCAACGCTTTCCCTACTGTTGCACTCTCTGGAGTTTGAATAGTAATTTTTACCCCTACGCTATCCAACGTTTTCCCTACTGTTGCACTCACTGGAGTGGGAATAGTAATTTTTACCCGTACGCTATCCAATGTTTTCGCTACTGTTGCACTCTCTGGAGTGGGAATAGTAATTTTTACCCCTACGCTATCCAACGTTTCCCTGCTGTTGCTCTCACTGGAGTGGGGATAGTAATTTGTACCCCTACGCTATCCAACGCTTTCCCTACTGTTGCACTCACTGGAGTGGGAATTATAATTTTTACCCTCCCACTATCCAACTCTTTCCCTACTGTTGCACTCTCTGGAGTGGGAATAGTAATTTTTACCCCTTCGCTATCCAATGCTTTCCCTACTGTTGCACTCTCTGGAGTTGGAATAGTAATTTTAACCCCTACCTATCCAACGTTTTCCTTACTGTTGCACTCACTGGAGTGGGAATAGTAATTTTTACGCCTTGATATCTAACGTTTTCCCTACTGTTGCACTCACTGGAGTGGGAATAGTAATTTTTACTCCTACGCTATCCAATGCTTTCCTTACTGTTGCACTCACTGGAGTGGGAATAGTAATTTTTACCCCTACGCTATCCAACGCTTTCTCTACTGTTGCACTCACTGGAGTGGGAATAGTAATTTTTACCATCCCACTATCCAACGCTTTCCCTACTGTTGCACTCTCTGGAGTAGGAATAGTAATTTTTACCCTCCCTCTATCCAACGCTTTCCCTACTGTTGCACTCTCTGGAGTGGGAATAGCAATTTTTACCCCTACGCTATCCAACGCTTTTCCTACTGTTGCGCTCTCTGGAGTGGGAATAGTAATTTTTACTCTCCCACTATCCATCGCTTTACCTACCGTTGCACTCTCTGGAGTTGGGATAGTAATTTTAACCCTACGCTGTCCAACGCTTTCCCTACTGTTGCACTCACTGGAGTGGGAATAATAATTTTTACCTCCACGCTATCCAATGCTTTCCCTACTGTTGCACTCACTGGAGTGGGAATAGTAATTTTTATCCCTACGCTATCCAATGCTTTCTCTACTGTTGCACTCACTGGAGTGCGAATAGTAATGTTTACCCTCCCACTATCCAACGCTTTCCCTACTGCTGCACTCTCTGGAGTGGGAATAGTAATTTTTACCTCTACCTCTACGCTATCCAACGCTTTCCCTACTGCGCTCTCTGGGGTGAGAATAGTAATTTTTGCTCTCCCACTATCTAACGCTTTCCCTACTGTTGCACTCTCTGGAGTTTGAATAGTAATTTTTACCCCTATGCTATCCAACGTTTTCCCTACTGTTGCACTCACTGGAGTGGGAATAGTAATTTTTACCCATACGCTATCCAATGTTTTCGCTACTGTTGCTCTCTCTGGAGTGGGAATAGTAATTTTTACCCCTACGCTATCCAACGTTTTCCCTGCTGTTCTCTCACTGGAGTGGGGATAGTAATTTGTACCCCTACGCTATCCAACGCTTTCCCTATTGTTGCACTCACTGGAGTGGGAATAGTAATTTTTACCCTCCCACTATCCAACACTTTCCCTACTGTTGCACTCTCTGGAGTTGGAATAGTAATTTTAACCCCTACGCTATCCAACGCTTTCCTTCCTGCTGCGCTCACTGGAGTGGGAATAGTAATTTTTATGCCTACGGTACCTATCGTTTTCCCTACTGTTGCACTCACTGGAGTGGAAATAGTAATTTTTACTCCTACGCTCTCCAATGCTTACCCTACTGTTGCACTCACTGGAGTGTGAATAGTAATTTTTACCCCTACGCTATTCAACGCTTTCTCTACTGTTGCACTCACTGGAGTGGGAATAGTAATTTTTACCCTCCCACTACCCAACGCTTTCCCTACTGTTGCATTCTGTGGAGTGGGAATAGTAATATTTACCTCTACGCTATCCAATGCTTTCCCTACTGTTGCACTCTCTGGAGTGGGAATAGTAATTTTTACCCCTGCGCTATCCAACGCTTTCCCTACTGTTGTGCTCCCTGGAGTGGGAATAGTAATTTTTACTCTCCCACTATCCAACGCTTTACCTACTGTTGCACTCTCTGGAGTTGGAATAGTAATTTTAACCCCTGTGCTATCCAACGCTTTCCCTACTGTTGCACTCACTGGAGTGGGAATAGTAATTTTTACCTCTACGCTATCCAATGCTTTCCCTACTATTGCACTCACTGGAGTGGAAATAGTAATTTTTACCCCTACACTATCCAAAGCTTTCTCTACTGTTGCATTCACTGGAGTGGGAATTGTAATTTTTACCCTTCCACTATCCAACGCTTTCCCTATTGTTGCACTCTCTGGAGTTGGAATAGTAATTTTAACCCCTATGCTATCCGACGTTTTCCCTACTGTTGCACTCACTGAAGTGGGAATAGTAATTTTTCCGCCTGCGGTATCTAACGCTTTCCCTACTGTTGCACTCACTGGAGTGGGAATAGTAATTTTTACCTCTATGCTATCCAACGCTTTCCCTACTGTTGCACTCTTTGGAGTGGTAATTGTAATTTTTACCTCTACGCTATCCAACTTTTTCCCTACTGATGCGCTCTTTGGAGTTGGAATAGTAATTTTTATCTCTACGCTATCCAATGTTTTTCCTACTGTTGCGCTCACTGGAGTGGTTATATTAAATGTAAACCTCTCGCTGTCCTACGGTAAAAATATTGTATATGCTTTGTTAATAATATATATATATATATATATATATATATATATATATATATATATATATTACCTACTGGCGGTCGCCAGTAGGTATATATAGTTAGGATTTTTTCCCTATGGGATTTCTGAAAATTCTATGTCTAATAACTTTGGCGTTTGTGGACGGAATCGGCTGAAATTTTCAGGAAAATGGCACATTTTGTTTCTGAGCAGCTCCTGGAAATTTGGGGGGGGTTCGTCAAGGGGGGGCCGAGAAAAAAGGGGGGTTACCAAAACGCGTTTTTCCCATGTTAATTTCCATAGGGCGGTTGGACTCACTTTTAGCCCGAACGGCTGAATGGATTTCCACGAAACTTGGCAAAATTGTAGGGACTGTTAGCCCGATGTGCCTTTGCTAGGTCTCAATATATGTGCTTCAGTGGATTTTGAGAAATTAACGTTTAAATCAAGATATATCTGTAACAGCGCTCCGGGCAGCGATCCGGTTAGCGAACTTTTCGCGTATCGGAACTTTGCGATGCGAAGCTGATTGGCCCTCCGGTGTCTGTCAACATTCTAAACAGTCCGGAGCGGCCGCCATCTTGTCTCTCGGTAGGATCGAGAGACAAGAGGAGGCCAAAACAAAGGGGGAAATGAAGGAAAGGGGGCAAGGTAGACCCCTTCTGACCCTCTAGGATTGATGAGGGGGATATTATAGAGCCACGCGGGGCCCCCAAAAAAAAGAAAAAAATCCGATTTTTTCGCCGTAGAGACGCGTCTTGGTAAGCGAACCGGGCAGCTAACCGGGCAGCTAACCGGGAAGCTAACCGGCAGTGTAACGGGAGTCTGAGGAGTAGCTGATTGGCTGTCAACATTGTAAACAGTCCGGAGCGGCCGCCATCTTGTCTCTCGGTAGGATCAAGAGACAAGAGGAGACCAAAACAAAGGGGGAAATGAAGGAAAGAGGGCAAGGTAGACCCCTTCTGACCCCATAGGATTGATGAGGGGGATATTATAAAACCACGCGAGGCCCAAAAAAAAAAATCCTGAGGAGTAGCTGATTGGCTGTCAACATTGTAAACAGTCCAGAGCGGCCGCCATCTTGTCTCTCGGTAGGATCGAGAGACAAGAGGTGGAAAAAAAAAAGGTGTAAATGAATGAAAGGGGTAAGGCAGACCACTCCTGAACCCCTAGGATTGATGAGGGGGTTATTAAAGTTCCCTGCGGGGCAAAAGAAAAAAGAATTGTGATTTTTCGCGGTAAAGGTGCTTCCTGGTACGTTAACCGGGCAGCTAACCGGCAGCCTAACGGGAGTCCGACATATTGTGTTTTTTGAACGTTTGTGATATGTGCACGTGTGGATTTTGTCTAATTAAGGTTAAAAAAATATATATATATCTTTAAGCGTGTTCTGGCGCGCTTACGTTTTGGGTTTGGTTTGCGCTGCAGAGACGATACGTCACGGTTATGCGATGCATCATGAGGCGTCTCACGGGCTACGTGATACGTCACTTAATAAAGAATATATTTTACAGCTATAGATATTAGCTTTTAAAAAACCAATGAAATTCACAGAAAAAACCATAGGTTATAGACCATATATAGTTAGGAATTTGCATTTACAAAACCTTGAAAATTCACTGAAAAAAACATAGGTTATAGACCATATATAGTTAGGGATTAGCATTTAAAAAACCTTATTTTATTTGCACAAAACCATTGAAATTCCATATATAGTTAGTTGCACTAACTATATATCGCGGACCCGCAATCCACTGCTAATGATGTCACATATTACATCATTCATGACATGGTCAGTGACATCACTGATGACATCACTGATGACATCTCAAATGACATCACTGATGACATCTCAAATGGCATCACTGATGACATCACTGACATCTCATTTGACATTACTGATTACATCACTGATGATATCATTTATGTGATAATACATTTTCAGACTCTAATATACCCTTAGATACACTCAGTGTAAACAGGCACTCACAGACTGTCACACATCCATGGAGTTACTCACACACCTAGTCAGTCATGCAAAGAATCAATCACATCTCCATTTCCTCAACTATACAGTTATACACACCTTACTTATTCAAACATATAGTAACACATATTTACTATCTTATACAATCCTTGATACAAGTTCACAATGATTCATACAGCCACTCACACATTCACTGGCTCTTATGTTCAGTTATTTATATATGTCAACTCTCACATGGAGTGTGTTTTACATATGTACTTACTTTGACATGTAGCACTGAGATATCCATTCACTCACCAATATACTCATGCACACAGTCAACTGTCCATACAGCTGTTTCTACGTGCACTTTTGAACCCATACACCTAGGGAATCAACTGCTCACACATCTATGCACAGAGTTATACACCTCCCAGCCACCCACACACATATTCAGTCTCCCATACAAATACTTGGGCAACCATTCAATAACCCATATAGTTACTGATATAGCTACTGATTTAAACATGCAGCAGTTTACAGAACAACATAAATAATGATTGCCAAATTAAGACACTTTAATCACTAACCCATACACTCAGTGAGACATATTTAATCATTCTCTCATACAGTCAGTCATGCACCTACTAAATCCTTCATCCAGACACTTATACATCCACTCATTCTTCAATATGTAAGACATATTTTAACTTTACAGAAACATACAGTCACTGGGTGTTGTCATCAGTGATGTCATCAGTGATGTCATTTGAGATGTCATCAGTGATGTCATCAGTGATGTCACTGACCATGTCATGAATGATGTAATATGTGACATCATTAGCAGTGGATTGCGGGTCCGCGATATATAGTTAGTGCAACTAACTATATATGGAATTTCAATGGTTTTGTGCAAATAAAATAAGGTTTTTTAAATGCTAATCCCTAACTATATATGGTCTATAACCTATGGTTTTTTCAGTGAATTTTCAAGGTTTTGTAAATGCAAATTCCTAACTATATATGGTCTATAACCTATGGTTTTTTCTGTGAATATATATATATATATGTATTACATTACATTTTTTGGGGGGTATTTTAAAGTTATATTAATTATTTATTAATTTTAGATGTATTTAATTATTTTAAGTATGTTTAAAGTAATTATGTCTATATATTTTTACAATCGATATTTTGGAGTCGATATTTTTGTACTTTCCTGTTTGTAGATAGGCAGTCGATATTTTGGCATTCTATATTTTTAACTCGATATTTTTGTAGGTCGAAATTTTGTCTGTCGATATTATGTCAGTGATCCATCCAGAAATACAGTTCATGTTATGCTGATTATTATTTGTGTTGAATACAAGCGGTATTTACAACTATCACTTGTGTAGTTTCTTTTGCGATTCTCAGGGTATTTCTGGTGGTAAACAACCATTACAACAAATCTTTTACACTGCATACCATCACCCCACATACAATGACAACGCAAATACCATTACCCCGCAATGACATAACATTTAAAAATCTCTTTACCGGGCATGCTTTTACAACAAAATGTGTTGTAAATGTACGAATGGTAAAAACATATGTTTTCTATATGTAAGTATAAGGTAAGTATAGGGTTTGGGGTATAGGGGGTATATGTTATGGGAGTTCAGGGGTGATTTGAGGGTTAAGTGTATGTTTGGGTTTTAGGGTGCTGGGGCATTATAAGAGTTTAGGGTGGGATTAGGTTTTGGGGTGCAGGGTGTATTTTTAGAGTTCAGGGTGGGATTAAGTTTTGGGGTGTAGGATGTAGTTTTAGGGTTGAGGTGCATTTAGGTTTAGGGGAGCTGGGGTATTTTTGGGGTACAGGGTGCGTTTAGGTTTTGGGGTCATTTTAGGGGTAAGTGTGGGTTAGGATTTTGGGGTGTAGAGGGTAATTTTAGGGGTCAGGGTGGGTTTAGGTTCAAGGGTATTTTTGGGGTTCAGGGTGTGTTTAGGTTTTAGGGTGATGGGGTATTTTTAGGGATCAGGGTGGGTTGGGGTTTTGGGGTGCAGGGGTTATTTGTAGGGTTCAGGGTGGGTTGAGTTTTTGGGGTGCTGGGGTATTTTTGTGGTTCAGGGTGCCTTAGGTTTTGGTGTGCAGGGGTAATTTTAGGGGTTCAGAGGGTATTTTTAAGGTTCAGGATGGGTTTAGGTTTTGGGGTGCTGTGGTATTTATGGGGTTTGGGGTGCATTTAACTTTTGGGGTACAGGGGTATTTTTAGGGGTTGGGGTAGGTTAGGGTTTTGGGGTGTAGGGGGTCTTTTTAGGGTTCAGGGTTGGTTTAGGTTTAGGGGTGTGAAGAAAAGGGCATTTCCGGCTCCCACTGCGCCCAGGAATTCCAGCTACCCTCTACCTAGTATGTTGTGGGTGCCCCAGGTGGGCATTGGATACCCACATTAGGTCCTGGGGTGATGGGATCACAGGGGCCCCTAAAGACTCAGGGAGGGAAGCCAAACACTCCCTTCTATTAAAAATGAATACAGCCCAATGGGATAAAGTACGGTACCTCGAAAGGCTCATGAAGAGGATGCGCATGGCTGCAAGAATTACATCTAAAGCCCTTTGCAGTGACTCTCTGGTTTATTCAGTGCACATCTTAAAGTAATCCTTAGAGTGGGTGACAAGGCCAGAGTCCATCAGGGATTTTGAACTCTCACTCTATTTCTTCTTGGGGAAAGAGTGAAACCAAGAGAATTCTGGAACTACCACGGGGTAGATTTACAAGCCCCATGCGACACATTTGCGCCACCGCTGCGTGACTTTTGTGACGCAGTGGCGGCAAAAGTCATGTGCCACGTTGCAACATATTTACAACGTGACGCATCTAAGCAGATACGTCATGTTGTAAAGCACTGCACCACATGAAACCTGCATCAGGTTTCATTTGGGCATTTCGTTACAGGAAAGTAACCCTGGGCGGAGTTCGCGGAGTGGGGCTTCGCGGAGCTACGCGAAGTGGGCGAGAAACTACGCCCACCTCCGCACTCCGCGTAGCCCCACTCCGCAAACACCACTGGCCGCCAGCCCCGCCACCCGCCTCCCTCCCGCCCTCCCTAAATACTTTGAAATCAAAGAATCAAATAATTTAAAAAGCACTTACCTTGCCGCCGCTGCCCGCCGCGTCCCCGGGGCTCACTATCTTCCGTCATCTATACTAATGCGCATGCGCGGGCGGCCGCGCATGCGCATTTTCACGAGAAAATGCGCATGCGCGGGCGGCCGCGCATGCGCATTAGTATAGATGACGGAAGACGGAAGATAGTGAGCCCCGGGGACGCGGCGGGCAGCGGCGGCAAGGTAAGTGCTTTTTAAATTATTTGATTCTTTGATTTCAAAGTATTTAGGGAGGGCGGGAGGGACAAGGAGTCGCGAAACATCACGACTTTCTCGACTCACATTGGCCTCAGGAGGTATCCCCGACTCAGCTTTGGTGTTGTCCAGTACCAACTGGTGGTATCCCGACCGTAGATCCAGCTTCGAGAACCAACAGGCGCCAGCCATCTCTCCAATTAGGTCGTCGATGGTGGGGGTGATGTGACGTGCCCGTTTTATGGCTGCATTAGGGAGGCGCATGTCCACGCATATTCTAACCGCCCCTGGCTGTTTCGGCTTTCTAGTGACCACAATGGGCGACACCCAGGGGGTCGGACCTGAGACTTTTTCAATGATGCCAGCCGCCTCCAGCTTCCGAAGTTCCTCTTCTACTAGGGGTCTAAGGTGGAACGCGATACGTCGGTGTCTCAGGGCTACCGGTTGTACCGTTGGGTCGATGTGCAGGTGTATTTCTCGGCCTTTAAAACGTCCAATCCCTTCAAATATGTCGGAGAACTCCGTTATGAGCTGCTGCACAGATTCCTCGTGGACGCCAAAAGCAAAAGTCACAACACCTAGGTCTTCCGCAGCCCTGCAGCTTAGCAGCATGCCCTGTCCATCTTCAGACACGAATATGTTCGCGTTAATCACTTTGTCCCCATGGTGAATAGCAGCTCGGAATTTGCCTCAGATTTTGAGAGGGGTGTCCTGTCCATATGCGAACACTGTGATGGGCGTGGAGCTCAGGGCAGGGGGTCGTGCCATTGCCCTGTAGAGTGCTGCACTCATGTGGTTGATGGAGGCTCCTGTGTCAACTACAGCCATGATGTCTTGTTCAGCCACTCTGATCGGACATTGTGGGAGTTTTCTGGTGCATCGAGTGGCGGTGCCAATCATGTGCACCTTGTGCACCGTCCTTTCTTGTTCTTCGTCATCGTCCATATCACTGCTCAGTTCACCTTCCGGCACTGCGTTTACCACCTGGCGGGGTCTGCAGAACTTCTTTGAACGGCACACCTTCTCAAAGTGGTTGAGCTTGCCGCATCCAGAGCAGCGCTTCCCTCTAGCCGGACACTCTGGTGCTGGGTGATTCGGGCCTCCCTCCACAGTACCCACACGGGTGTCCCGATGCCGCAGCCGGTGGCCGAGCCGTCTTCTTGTGCCATTTGGACGGTGAGTGGACTTGGAGTTTGTTGACCGGTTCCACTTTTACTGTTGCCTGTAATGCCGCTTCCATGTGTGCTGCCCTAGCTTTGGACAGTTCTTTCGTGCGACCCAGGGTCAGGATGTCCGCTAATGGTTTGCCTGACTCTTCCAATATGCGTTCCCTTAGTTTCGCCGATGCGCAGCCCTGGATTATTTGTCCCCGGATTTCCTCTGTGACATCCGCAAAACCACAGGATAGCGCTAGCTTCTTGAGCCTTGTGTGGTACGCGTACAGAGATTCCTCCGGCAACTGTCGCGCTTGTCTGAATATGAACCGTTCATAGTCTTGGTTGGCCATGGGTTCAAAATGGGCATTCAGGGAGTTGATCAACGTGTGATGTGTTTTGGGAGTCGCTTCTGTGAGTGTTCTTGCGATGGAGTGTATGTCTTTTCCTCCCAAGTGGAGCACCATGGCTCTCTTTTGTTCTTTGTGTACCTTCGTGGCCTCGAAGAACACGAGAAGCCTGTCCACCCACTCCTTCCATTTGGGAGCTAATGATGATAGCGACCCCTCTACCACAAAGGGCTCAATGGGCGGAATCGTGGCCATAGTACAGCAGGCGTCGAGTCGAGCCCCCGATCGGTGGGGAGGCTGGCGATGGCGGGGCCCGTTGGGGCCTGGCGTAGGCTGCTGCTACCAGCGAGGCTGCTGGGCCTGTGCCCTCGGTGAAAGCGCTCCAGAGATGTCCGAGGTGACAGCACCCCCACCGGAAGCGTGGCGAGGCACGTGCGACCAGCGCACCCACCACGTGCGAGTGAGGCCTGCAGGGGGAGTGGCCGATGGCGCTTCCGTGAGATGCATGGGGAATGGCAGGACGCTGCTTCTTCGGCCGTGCGACCCAGGACGCAGCGCGCTTCACGCACGGGCAAGGTGCGACGCTGGATAGGGGAGCACCAGTTGGAGTCCACACGGCTCCCTGTCGCCAGCAGGCGATCGCAGCAGTGCACTCCTTGTGATCGCCGTGCAGCGCGGCACTGGCGGCTGGTGTGGGACGGGAGCGAACGTCTCACCTTAACGCACACAGGGACCAGAGCGATCTTCATGTGGCTGTGCAGCGAGTGCGTGTGCGGGCCTGAGGCACGAGCACCGCGAGCCAGGAGACAGGCTCGCGGCCGCCACACGGGACAGCAGGCACACTCAGTAAGGGCTCGGCACACACCCTCGTCGCCAGTGTGTTGTGATGTTGGTGTGGGTGATGGCAGCCCTGGGGATTAGTACTCGGACCCTACACTCGGGGGCATCTGGGAATGACTAGGCCTAACACGTGGCCCTAGAAATAACAGAGACGGACACTGGGAATAACTTCATGGCTCTCCGTCTACGTGCCTGACTGGCGTACGTGCGTGCAGGGCCCCTGTTTATTATTGGAAGTCACATGACTCAATGTTGCACGCTCGTGGAGTCACAGGCGTGCCAAAACAGGGAACACAACACCTGCCTCGCCGACTGTTAATGACACAGCCTGGGCAAAGCATAGGTACACTTTTGCCTGTGTGTTTGCCTCACGCTTGGAGGATGTAACACTCTAAATAGTTTGCAAGTTTTCCAATAAATTAATTTGAAAAAAAGAAACGCAGTTACGCCTGTAATTTATAGCCGCTTCTCTTTACCTCATTATATTTAGGGAAAGTAAATATCAGATTTCAAAGTGTTTCCCTTTGGTTGTATCAGTAAATGTTAAGCAGGCATAAGTTGTCTATCCTGACATTTTAATGTCCATTCAGCATTGCCGGGTTCGCGGTCTGTAAATTGACGGGAGATTTAAAACGCCTGATGCTAATTATTTCGGCATTTGAGGGTTCAGCCAGCTCTCTCTGCTGGGGACATTAGCCGGTGGCAAACGTGAGGCAGGTTGGGATTCTGCTTCAATATAATCTGTGAAATGCTAATTAAAATTCTGGAGAATTCACAGTTTGGAGTATTGATATTTGTGTGTAAATCTCTGCCTGACTGGATTTAGAGAGGAGCCAAATTAAAAACTGAATGCCAAATCAGAGACATAAATGGTGAAGGCATTAAGACGTGCATGATCTGTAATAGAATGACATAGAAAAACTTTATAAATTTGATTTATTTATGAGTTTTAAGTTAGGTCCCTTGTGAATAGAAACATTCGAGCAGGCGCAGGCATTGAAGCAACAAACTGGACTGACATAAAAGTGTACAATTTGCAATATGGAGGGCATAGACGTGAAACACAAATGTGGGGCTCCGGACTTCATAATATAATTATGTACAAGAAGGCTGAAGTGTGTAAAAAACCGTGGTACAGTGTTAAAATTACAGAATTCCTGACATAGGAACAGGGGGTCATTCCAACTCATGCTGGCTTTAGAAGTTCATAAACATCATGGAGAGATTCGGAGGAAACCATTTCAAGTCTCTTTGTAATACACTTTGAATTGGTGAAAAAATTGTACAATGTAGAATGATTACACACGATCTCCCTTGTCTAAGTTCGGGTTGTCCCGTAACCCCAAATAATATGATTTAATGAAACTAAATAAAACAATCATTTATTCTTTGTAGTGATGTCAGTGTTAAATCACATATCCATCCATACTAATATAATAAAGAGAGAGCCCAAACCTTTGAGGCGGGAAATCTCAGGAACCACAGCACCAATCACAACACCCAATACAACGTTGAAAAGCCCACCATAAACATTTAAAAGGTAAGAGATCCGCGCCAGCAAAGTAGTCCCTTGTGGGCGAGTCTACGTTGTGCTGTGGGGGTGTGCTGGGAGCGTGAAAAACGCTGGGGGAGTGTGGTACGTTCCGCCCTTCATGCCATGTCTCACATTGTGTGCTAATCCCACCCTGCTCCCTTTAAATACCTCTGCACCCCATAATCATAACCCACCCTTACTCCTTAAAATACCCCAACACCCTTAAACACTAACCCATCTTAACCCTATATATACCCTGTACCCCAAAACCCAAACCTATCTCTAAACCCTAAAAATACCCTTGTACCCCAAAACCCAAACCTAGCCCTGAACCCTACAAATACCCCTGTACCTCAAAACCTAAACCTACCCCTGAACCCTAAAAATACCCCTGTACCCCAAAACCCAAATCTAGCCCTGAACCATAAAAATACCACTGTACCCCAAAACCCAAACCTACCCCATAACCCTAAAATACCCCTGTACCTTAAAACCCTAAACTAGCCACGAACCCTTAAAATACCCCTGTACCCCAAAACCCCAACCTACCCCTGAACCCTAAAAATACCACTGTATCTCAAAACCCAAACCTAGCCTGAACACTAAAAATAACCCTGTACCCCAAAACCCGAACCTACCCCTGATCCCTAAAATACCCCTGTACCCCAAAACTCAAACCTACCCCTGAACCCTAAAAATAGCCCTATACCCCAAAATCTAAACCTAGCCCTGAACCCTAAAAATACCATTGTAGCCCAAAAGCCATACCTATCCCTAAAACCCTAAAACTACCCCTGAAACCCATAACCCAAAACTTTATCTAAACCCTCAAAATACCCAAACACCCCAAAACATATACCTCAGTACCCCAAAACATATACCCCTATACCCATACTTACCTTATCCAAACAGAAAAAAACATGCTTTTACCATTCATGCATTTACAACAAATTTTGTTGTAAATGTATGCGTGGTAAAAGCATATCAAATGTAATGCCATGCGTTATAATGGCATTGCGGAGTCATGGTACTTTCGTAATGAAAGTATGCTGAGTGATGGTATGCGGAAAGAAAGTTGCGGAATAATGGGTGTCTACCCTCCCACAGTAAGTACATTGGTGGCACGGCGTCCCACATCTCCAGCAACCTACTCATATTTTTTCACCACCCATTTGAAAAATGCACAGGTCTCTCTTATTGGTGGCCAGCACCGACATACACTTTTAGACACACCTCCCGCCACAAGTTCTAGAATTGCAAACTTTAGAACTGGGGAGCTACGTTCGAATCTTGGCATCAGCTCAACATCCTGTGATTCCAGGCAAATCGCTTTCAGCCTGATTCATCAACGGGCCGTTTTGCGAGCCCCTAATAGCGAATCATAGCAATTCGCTATTAAGGACTCGCAAAACGGTAATCATGTAGGAATCGCATAATAAAATGCGATTCCTACTGATTCCTTATTTGCGATTAGCAAATTACTATTCGCAAATAAGGAATAACTCGCCATTCATTCCTATGGCCCAAAAGGCCCATAGGAATGAATGGGGAGTATTCCTTATTTGCGATTAGCAATTAGCTAATCGCAAATAAGATTGCGATTTGAAGGGTGCCAGGGGTGTCCACAGGACACCCTGTAGCACCCCTCAAATGAAATTTCACACAGGTGTTGCACACACACACATGTCCAAAGGACATGTGTGTGTGTAACATGCAACTCAGAAAAATGCATTTAAATGCATTTTTCTGAGTTTTCGCAATTTACCGCGAGGTCTGACCTCGCGGTAAATTGCTGCAAGAAATTGCGAACTCGCAAATTTAAATTGGATGTTGAATTGCATTTAAGGAATCTCTAATAGAGATTCCTTAAATGTAATTCCTCGCACATTTGCGACATCGCAATTAGCGATTTTTGCATTTGGGATGCTGAATCCCAAATGCAAAAATCGCTCTCGCAAAGGGCAGGATTCTCAGAATCCGGCCCCTTGCGAGCGCAATTTAGGTTCATGAATCGGGCGGTATGTCTCCCCGTGCCTACCACAAATGAATGTGTTCTTCTGTAATCTAAATTGAGCTCATGCCATGTTGTCGAGTTCGCGCTATATAATATTGCAAGGAAAAATAATGTAGGGAATCTCGAGTTCACACACTACTGAATGCGCACTCTTAAGTGCATCAGCAGTACACTGAGCGTTTCACAGGCCTGTCACAGATAAGAAATGCTATCAAAACGAAATCCTACAAAACAATATACTACTGGCCGGCAGCAATTCATACCCGGACAACGTCAGGACGGGCTGCTAGTGTTGAATAAAACACAAATTAATTTCAACAATAGCAGGCCACGTTCTACAACCACAAGGTAATCCCGCCCAGGGAAGAATCTAGCCAGGTGGTGCACTTTGGTTTATATTACTATGATATGCAATGTGATAATCAACCCTACCCTACATGAATATTTCTACATTCTGACTGCTTCATTGTTATGATTGGTTGTTAATCCTTTCTATGATTTTTCAGAAGGTTTATAACTGGTTGTATCATTTTTGTTTGCATTTGAACAAAAAACATACTTCTGTAATGAAAATACTTAACCCCTTCGCTGCTGATGACAAGCTCAGCTCGTCATCAGCCACGGGTGGCGTGTGCTGATGACGAGCTGAGCTCGTCATGTAACGCGGCTTTTTAAAAAAAGCCGCACAGCGCAAAAATCGCCGCAGCAGCGATGCGGTTAAAAGGCAATCAGCCAAGTTTCCACCAGTTGTTTCTATTAGGAGTTCTTAATAAAAACATGATTTAGTTATAAATATCCAGCCGAGAAACTAAAGGTTAGAGAGTAGTTTTCACATCAGGCAAAACTGGGATGGGCCACACGGCCCAACCCTGTGGGTCGTATCAGAAAGGTTATCGCTGTTTTGCAGGGAACATCGCTATCCATCAATGTTCACTGCAAAAGGGCGGAACCTCGCTTTCTCTGGAATTTGTATCGCCCTGGAGTAACGCGTTGTTAATTACGCGCTACCAGGGTAATACATTCCAGAGATAGCCTGCGATAATATAATTATGGCTAAGCACAGCCAGCGATAATTATGGCTGGCCATTGTTAATATCCCGCTAAGCCTCTTAACTTTGCTAGTGCTTGCTTTGCAATGGTGCAACTGAGAGTATCCCTTAGTCCAATCACAGTGTCTCTGGTGGGTATTAGAAGAGACTGTGGAGGACCCTGTAACATTCCTCTGCTAAACAAACCTTCTTTTCATTTTTTGACAGTAACTATTGTACCTTGAATTTGCCTCAGTGATGCGTTTGGCCGGTTTTTATTGGTTTCTGAATTTAAGGATTCATTAACTTGACATGCCACCCTGAAGTACATGTGCACTACATCTGACTAAGTGACTCTTGCCCCATAAGGGTTCATTTCAATGTATGTATTTTGTGTTCCTGCTCATTCAGGAGACCTCCAGGATTTTGGTTTGAGGCTGACTTGCCAAAGACACACTACTGCATGAGGTAGCTGTAGCCAAGCCAATTCTTAAAAAGGTAAGAGCACCATGCACCAATGTATTACTAAACATTTAAGTGTGTTCTTTGGAAGTGGCTCTCGCTACAATTTATTAAGTTTCATATATCTTGAATGGAAGGACTGACTTGACCCAGGTGTGGAACCCAGGCCCCTACAGCCCCTGCAGCACCGAGGGGCTTCAGTCCTACAGGGGTCCCTTATCCTTTATGGGACTCTTACTCAGACTACGGCCAATATTTTTCTGTGAGATATGGGATTCGTGGGGCTTCTATTGACATTCTGCGGGGGGATAACTATATTACTTTAGGTCACTAACAGACTCTTTCCGAGTCTAAGCGAATCAAAATGCAGGCACCCTTGTACAATGGCGCAAGGGTGTGTGCGTTCGCGATTGGCTGCAGTAAGTGCCCCAGCTTTTTGAGGGAACAAGACTGCACCGTTTCTTTGTACATATATGCAGTTCTGTTCTCTCCAACTTACACAATGCTCCGTAAATCTGGGCTTAAATTATTCCTTTTGTTTTTCAAAAGAAGGCTTGGGTGGCTATTTCTCCATTGAACACTCTCTCTGTATCTCAGTTAATAAGAAAACATAGCACTAATTCTTAAGTTTGAAAGCAGAATACAAAGCATACTTAAAGCGTCATTCCAGAAGACACCCTTGATGATGAATTTTCAATTTTCAAATTGCATACCAACTTTTTGTGAATGGTAATGAATTTTACAAATCCAAACTGACCTACGTACTAAAAATTCGGTTTACAAAATTACGAATCATAGTGTGTCACTATTTGCACTACCTCCTGAAAAGGCAATTGGTGCTCTCAAAGTCGGACCCACTATGATTGGCTAAGGTCACAGACATGGTGGCCTTTTGGGGTCAGCAGATACCTATGTCTGTGATTGCTTATAAATAAACCCTTTTTTTCAAAATGCAGCACATTTTCCTTAACCCCTTGCATGCTGAGGACGAACCCCAGCCATCATGCACTACGGTGCTCGTGTGCTGATGACGGCTGGGGTTCGTCATGGCCCGCCCCTGTTCATTTGCTTACAGCACAGGGACGGAAACGGGCCAGCAGTGAAGGGGTTAAAGAAAAATGGGAGAAGTTTTAAAAAATAAAAAGTTAAACAAACCTCCTTTAGGAATATGTTACAAGGAAGGGTAAACCCAATTAATGTCGCTGGGACCTGGGTGTATATTGGTACATTAGGGAAGGGGTCCCAGTACACGTTTATTCACAATAGAGAGAATAGTATGTTGAAATAAAGAAAACATAAAGAAAAGTTCAGATAGGTACACTGTTGTTTAATCATAATGTGCCTTTGGAAATTGCTTAATCACAGAAACATTGCATCATTTATACAATAAACATTAGTGCCCCCATAGGTGAAAGGGTATAAGTGAAATTTAGTGCAGAGAATGGGAAAGAATGCAGTGTAGGTCATGAGACCCTGATCAACATAAAATGTTAGTCAATGGCTTCAACATAGAGCTGCAGTACAATGAAACAAATGTCTACAACTTTTACAGAGTCATGCTTGGAGCGCTTTAGTCAGTGCTTCCTAGTTCAACGCAAAAGATGGCGGGTGTGTAGGTTGTTGCCTTTTCGATCCCAAAATAGTTTTGGTATCACTTAAACCTTAAGCGGGGTCTTTCTCAGGACAGAAGTGATGTGGGGGAGGCGTCAAGCTTCTATCAAGAGTTAATCAAGGTGTGTTAACCATAGAATCGGTAGGCATGTCAGCTTCAATCAGTGGAGAACGGTTGAAGGCTGGTGAGTTACTTAAAACGGATGGAAAAAAACTCTACCCAGTTTTGTGCCTAAATCGCCGTATTCGCTCAATAACTTTACGTTCTGGGGGTGGTTAAAGGATTCCACGTGTCTCCTGAAAGCTGTCTCCATGACGAGTACCTACTTCTAAAAATGGTTTTGGCAACATTCTCACAACGAAAAAGGCCCCCATGAAACACGTCCCCACTTGTGAATTGCTTAATTAAACTTTAAACTGGTGGTAAAATATGAATATTTTGCAACTAGATTTCAGTCTTAAAATATTTATGGATACCCAAAGGAATTGGTATTTGGTGGGGAGGCCCTTAAAATGTCTCTTACACATAGTGATCACGTAATGTCTACCTAATCCTTTAAACAATTCAAAAATCCTTTTTCAAATCACTAATTGGGTTAGTACATTACAAAAAGTGTTTTAGCTGTCACATCCCTCCGCTTTACTGAACTTTATACATTAGGCAGACCATTACTTGTGCTTTCTAGTGTATAATGGGACACCAACATTACTAGAGCAGGGCTAATCGTGCTGACTGTTATTTGGCTGACTACAACCTCTTCCTCTAACCTGCATTCATTAAATAGTAGGTTAATAATTTAGACACATTGGGGGAGTGGCCACGACTCTAGGGATATGGTCACTTAAGTTATGCGCCCCACCCGGGGACACTTTGAAACCATACTGCATGACAAGCAGATCGCGAATTCTCTACTACATGAGCACTTTCTAGTAGTGGATTCCTTCCAGAATGAGAAACAAGTAGAGAGCAGGCCTGATACTGGTTCTCCACAATGAATTAATCATATGAGATGCGTGCTGAACATGGCAGCTCTCATGGAGACAGTTTGCCGATACGAGGACTCATGTTTTGGAGAAGCCACCTCACTTCCGAGAGTGTAAACTCTAGATAAATTCTCTGACTAAGATCACTACTGTATGCTGCCATATACAATGATACTGATAATATTTAGACATTTTCAGCCAATTTCTTTAATTGGTGTCAATGTTGAGCTACATTTGGTAGGATCCCTACCATGGTTAGTCATACTTATTGAAATGGTGTTTTATCAACTCTCATCACTAAATAAGCTAGGTCTTGCAATACACCAACACAGGATTCACTTTCATTTGTTGCATATTTTATTTCAAAGGATTTTGAGTGGATTTTATACTGCAGCAGTGATTGGGCTTCGTTTTTGGTATGATCCAACCCAAAGTGAGACTTTCTCCTCCTACTTTCTGTTGGTAGCTTCTATCATTAAATCCTAAAAATACCTTACTGTTCTACCATCAGTGCTGATAATGAGAATCACTACTGCACTTTATCTCTAAATTATACTCACTGAGCATGAAGTACAGCTGTTATAGATCTACATCTATGGCAGGATTGTGTTACTGATTGTCTCTATCTAACAACATCTCGTCATAGTCACATAATGTTGTGTGCCGACTACCCTATGTCCCATATAGTATGAAGGTCCATCTACTCGACTGGTAACTACATCCCCCAATACTGCTGCACTGAAAGTAGACATGTGAATTGTAAACCTCTTGGTAACTGAGTTAATAGTGTTCAAAGCAATATATGGCTACAAAAGATATTAATGTTGGATCAAAACGTTCTAAAGCTGTACCACCATTCGCAGGTTTGCCTATTAACCCTAAACAGGAACTTTCATCTTCAATGGACATGATCCTTAAAAAAATAGAAGCGGTCCAAGAACTGGTAAAAGCAACTAGAATGAACTGCGATATGAAATAATTAGACCTTAGTACTATGAAACTGGAGATTTAACAAAAGAATAGGAGTATCACAGGGACTGAAAATTGAATTAGTAACTTGGAAGACAGAGACACATCTCACATTAATGAATTCTCTGTGATGATGTCCACAACACTCAATTTTCAAAAATCAGTATCTTATTTGGAGGACAGAAATCTACAAATCTTTGGTATTCAAGAAGGATCAGAAGGGAAAGACCATGGCATGATGCCTTCATAAGCTTTTTGGAAGTTTGGATTCATTTCATTGAAAATGACTCGAATACCCTTCAAAATAGACTTTGAATTGGAAAGAGTCCATAGGATTCAGTCTCAACATCCATCACAAGGGAAACCAAAGAGACCCATAATATGTAAACCTCTCTGATATTAACACGAAGATTTAATTCTCCAATGAGTGAAGAAAAACAATGACCACCTCTGGAAGGGGAAGAAAATCTACAGATCAAAAGGCTATACTAAAGTTACTGTAGACCTTCTGAATGGCTCATAACATACTATTCAATCTGATTTAGACCTTAAAAAGCTTCTAGATTACTTGGATGATTCTCACTTTAAGTGGAGTTTCCCCAAATAAGTAAACATTTACCCTTCTGCTATGCAAACTTTCATATAAGATATATGATTAGAAACTTTGCATATCACATTAAGGTTTTGAACAATTGCCAACTGTTGTGAGAGTAAAATTAAAGTACCCAAATTCAGTATCTTCAATGTCCGCTTTACACTCAGTTAACGTTGTGAATGTGACTAATGATTTATACTAGTATATTCAAATGTCCAGTGATATACTAACCAGTTGGCTTTATAATGGGGCATTCTTAGTATTTTTTTAGAGATGTTGGTTTTTATAGTCAACAGCAATGTTTGATATTTTGTTCACTGGTGGAGCCTTTTTCCTTCTTTCCTCATGTTACAAATCAATATGAGGAGCGTGGGGTTGGCAATGGGACATCATTTTGTTTATTGCTTCATCTTGGATGCATGATGAAGCAATAAACAAAATTAAAAATGTCTTTAGAGCTGATTCAGCCTAACTTCTGATTTTGTTCAGTTATGAGGTTCCTATATTTGTTTTTATCAGTGATACATGTAGTTTTCCACTATATCTCTTAATCTCTTTTTGACTAAGAAAATATCATATTTGGTGTTTTTTAAGGTTAATCTAGTGTGTTTACCTGCACAAGCAGCTTTGTAATCAAAAGAGGTGATTGCTTGATTTGAATATTGCAATCTAGGTCTCATATAACTGGTTTGATGCATTTACTAATTCCACTTGACTACATCCACTAATAATCCAAGTATAATTTCCCTTAACACAAAAAGTCTAATTCACTCAGCTAAACGATTTAAAATCATTGACTATATGTATAGACAGAAGGGAGATACAATTCTTCTGCGACAATATAAAATAGGCGAAAACAAAGCTTTACCCTACAATAATTTAGATGGGTGGGTGATATTCTCTGCTCTCCCACAGATGGTAAGAAAAAATGAGTTTTGATATTAATATTCAAGAATGAGAAAATCTCAGTTATTACCCATTCAATTGAAATAAAGGATAGATGGCTAATTGCAAGGCTCAATAAGGACTAAGAGGAGTTTTATGTAATAAATATATATTCCCCAAAACCAGATGATCCAAACTTTTGTATCATCATGATCTGATTCAAGAAAGAGCTCTATCCTAGTCAATGCCAAAATCAAAGTGGCGACTTACTTTCCTCTAGACTGAACACTTGACAGGTCATCCCAGTTTTGCTATACACCTCCTAAAGATTATAGGATACTATTCAACCTATGACAGGGATATAATCTTAAAGATACTTGGAAATTGTAACATCCTGATATATTAGAGATGGCGTTATATGACAAACTTTCTAATGCAGTTTACCTAAACAATACAATTTCTGAGGCCTTTCCTGCAAAAGAAGACACCAGATGGGTTGCCCATTGACTCCAGCAATGTTCCTGTTAGTTGCAGAACCCATATTTTGTATGATTAGAACACATGGCTCGACTGACCACCTGTTACTTGTTAACTGTACATATAAAGCACAGATGTTCTTTCATGAAACTAGAGGTGAATAATATGCACACCCCGGCGTATCCATTGTCTTCCAAGATCGGTCATGAACTGTGGCACATACAAATATGTCCCATTCTGCCTTTCTGGCCACTGGCAGACAACATACTTGCACACAGAAGAGAGTGCTGAGCTGAGCAATATTCCTCAAGTATGCTGTTGTCTGTAGAACCATTAGAAAAGATGCATAGGTTTTTCAAAGCATAGTAAAGACAGACCCACATACTATTGGTAACCTCTACTTCCAATGCCTTCCAGAGCGTAGTAAGTCTCACACACACTGCGTAAAGATGATGCTTGGCAGTGTCTGGTCTCTTGCCTGGGTCTAAAATACTTGTCAGACCACTTTCTGTTTAATTTAATGTTAGATCAATATGTTGGAGAGGACGAGGTGTGGCGAATGACTCCGGAATCACGGTTCGATCCCCGGTCCTGGCGGCAGGGGTCTGCCCAGCACCATGTGACACTGGGCAATAGCTTGCTTAATCTTCCCAACAGCCCCTAGGGACACTAACGGGTGATTGTGCACTTTACAAATGTTAATTATTATTGGAAACTTATTCACTGGCTTTGACTATGCAAGCCCCCTGCGCCACTTTTGCTTCACTATTAACATGGGAAAAGTGACGCAAAAGTGGCACAAGGGGTTTGTAAATCTGCCCCAATATGTTTTAATATTCTTTCTTCTAGCTGAATAAAATATATGGAAACATATTAATCTTTGTGCTGTAACTCAGTGTCTGGATTTATCGTATCCTACAATGGTTCTCTGAAGGTATTATCTCCTGTTCTTTTAATTTGTCATGGGATTTTCAATGTCAGTTGTCTCTTGACGTTTTACTGTATCCCCACTAGCTATTTTGCATTCATACATTCATTTCTTCATCAGTATGGCTATACTGCCCTGGTTCCTTTACACTTTCCCCACTACTGCCCTTTGCCACCTCTGTTCTTTCTCTTAGACGCTCCAGTTGTAACCTCTAGCTGCAGACCTGGTTTCCCACTTCCTGTTTGTAAAACAAATAGAACATAAAAGAGGAAGTTTTTCATTATTGGTATCTACAAATGGTGATCATGTTTTTGCTGAAATTAATTCACACATAAACTATTCTTATTCAACAGTCTTTTTCTGTGGTTAACCCCACCTTCACCCTTCTTGTTCGTTAACAATGTAAAGGAAAAGGAGCTGTTCCACTGCTGGTACCCAACTATAGGGGTAATATCTTCCTGTAATTACATAATGAGTCTGGCTGTTTTATTTTGTGGGGATTTCTTAACAATTGCAGTGGCCAGTATGCCCCAACCTGTTCCTAAATGATCTTGTAGCTACAACATTAACATGGGGGTAAAATTGTATAAGAAGTATTTTATCACAATAAGTGGGGAAATCTGTTTCCCAGAGTATATGGAAAGGGAAATGAAGGCAGGAACCTGATGTACAGCTATACATTTCATTTTCATAGTAACACTCTAGTGAAAATAATACTGTGTTCAACAGGTTTAGGTTCTTTGGAAAAGTTCATGAAACATAATGAAATGGAGTATTGAGAGAATCATCTTTTACATGTGAACGGGTCAGGTTTATGTTCAATCCGCACAAAAGAAAGACCATAGATGTTAAAAAGAGAGTAGAGCACACAGCATATGTGTAACATAAATTAATGTACCGATGAACTAAGTATTCAAAGTTAAACAAAGAAAGGAAAATGCAAATTCTAGCACAGTAAAATATCTAATAGTAACCTTGTTTGAACCGTGCAACAATAGCACCAAACTCAGTCTACTACTGTGGTAGCAGCAGACATTTAGCTAACAGTGCCAACACAGAATGCAGAAAAGAGGACTATGGGGTATATTATCAAGGACAGGCGATACATTATCGCCGCTTTTATCGGCAGGAACTGCCGATAAAGCAGCGATAATGGCCTTGATAATATGCTCTATGAAGTCCAATCAAAGCCCATGTTAGATGTGTTCACATGTAACATGGGCTTCGATTGTTCACATCTAACATGGGCTACGATTGGAATTCATAGAGCATATTATCAAGGCCATTATCGCAGCTTTATCTGCAGGTTCCTGCCGATAAAAGAGGCGATAATGTATCGCCTGTCCTTGATAATATGCCCCTATGTTACTAGAATAAATGAAAAAGGGTCCTGTACTCAGTTTTAAACAATGTTTCCGTGGATGTTAGCTTGGTATGTGTGCTGTGTTAGATTAGTGCCTGCCCACTCAGATAAAGTATGTATGGCCTGGTTCCAAAAGTCACCAGGACTCTAAGACGCACTACTGAAAATACAAATTCTCCTATATTTCGTTTAAATCAATTTTTTATCAACATCCTCCATTCCCACCCACACAAACTCGCGCATAAGCCCATAACATCACCTAGTTCACCCGATTTGACTATCCAGATTATTGCCCGCTGGCCCCTTTCCGCCATTCCCCGACGGCTGCTGTTCGCAGTGCCCGATCCATTGCCATTTACCTTGCTTTGCCTCAGTTCGGAGGTTTGGCCAGTATTGGCGATTGCGTGTTGGTGGGAGAAAGATACCGGTCTAGCCCAACCAGTTTAATCATCCTTAAGTGTCTGTGGATATGAAATCTGGCAATCAACGTGGGGCTCTACCCAAACAGAAAAAAACACTCAAGCGGGAGGAGAATAAGGACGTTACTACTCAACCCAAGCATAACCAAGAACATGTAAATCAAATCTGTCCTGGAGCCAGCGCACCGCTAAGGGACGCAACCGAGTATAAAACTGAGTCGACAGAGGTAGTTACATCGGCCTTAAGAAAGGAGCATCCAAATGACTAGGTCCAACTGGTGGTAGCCCCTACTATCACAGGTCAAGACAACAAGGTCGTGCCACATGTCACTCATGTTATTCAGCCATCCATTAAGAGTCTTTTCCTCAATTATCAACAAAAGCAGACACAAAAATATCAAAGAAAACATAATAATAACTGTGGGTATGATGATGTCTGTGAAATGTATCCTTCACCTTCAGTTCCATGGGGTAAAAAGGGAGCCTACCCATGTGTATTATCAAAGGCCTCCTTACAAATAGACAAATTGAAGGAGGTCGTAGTCAGCCACAACAAGATCATTCCTGGTATGGGCAAAAAGGGGAATAGTGTTGAAAAGGCTGAAAAGGTAGAAAATGTTGAAAATTATGAAGAAGCTGGGATATCATCAGAGTTTAAACTTTCTTCTCAGTCTCCGGGTCAGATTGGGACAAAAGCTCTATCTCATAAAGCCCAAATTCACTTGCGCAACTCTGTAGTATGTTGTACGGATTCCATTGGAGTCAGCAGGAGTCAGGTCCCATTTGATACACAGATAGCTGGAAGGCAAAAGGAGCAAGGTTCATTCATCGATATCTCCTCCGGTCTAGAACAGAATTCAAGTGATGAGGTCTTTGTATTGGATCATATTGCCAAAGATATGGCGTTACTAACTATCGACCTAGTATCTAGCCCAAATGGTCATCTTGAGAATGATGGCAATGTAGGACCTGTCAAACTGGACCAATCAAGTATAACCTTGGAGAATACTATTTACTTGAATAAATCACTACTGGTTCCAGGCGTAGTTAATGGTGAAAAAGACCACTGTGCAATTGAACAAAAAAAATCCATTAACCCAGATTCAAACGATCAGTTGAACCCACTGGATTTTACTTTGCTAACAAAATTTGATGGGAATTTTCAATCAATACCAGCGCAAAGAGAAAATAAAATTGGTTGTGAATATGACTTAAGGGTCAATCTTCTGCACACTATGGACTCAATTACCAATGCCCTAAATTTTCATTCAGACAAATTAGATATGCAGGTTGATATTTTAAGTACATTGGCAACACAACATGTAGTTGGGATAAATGAAAAGTTGCACCATTTATCTGATTTGATTACTAAGGTACAAAAGGACAATGAAGGTCAATTAATAACCTGTACCTGTGCTCAACTGATTGATAAAATATCAGATCTACTGGCAAATGTTAGCTTTATGGTACAGGAGGTAAAATTGTTATTTGTCAGAAAAGTTCAAGGGCTCGAAGAGGGTATTAATTGTTTAGGCAGACAAACTACTATCAAGGATCTCATGGATGGCGGGGGTACTAACACAGATAAATTAAGCTTCACATATGAAGACAGAAACAACTCAGTTAACGATGGTAAAATAAATAAGTCTCTACTGTTGCATGAAGAAATGATAAGTAAAAGCGTGGAGACAAATAAATCGTTAATTGATATCTCCAAAAAGCCTCAAGATGAACTGCCACCAAAAATTAGTCAAGTTATAGGTGCAAAATACAATCCTAGGATCTTATCTAAAAGGGCAAGAAAAAGATTGAGGAAGAACAATAATAAAATCCCTTTGTGAACAAAAATTATTAGAGATGAGGTAACCACAAACCATATAAATATCAAAGATTCCTCAAGAGTGGAAGATACTGCAAACCCTATCATAGAATCTGAAAAAAAAACCTATTTCCAATTTTTAGGCGTGTAAAAACCCCTGAACCTAAACTAAAGGATACACAAAATGTTAATCATTTAACACAGGGTGAGGCCCTTTTTAACATGTGTCCCGAGGCTGCCCAAACAAGGGATCCCAGGTCTGGTCATCTATGTGGTGAATTGGTGGAACAACTTGGAGTGCAAACCACCCCAAAGGGGGAAATTGTAAACTTTATAAATCCACATGTTTCAAAAACAAAACCCTATGCTGCTTCCTCCTGCAATCTAGCACAAAAATTCATTGAGTTGCCTGCCTCACGTCAACAGGTAGATCTTGCATTGGACCATGTTTTTTTTTTTGTTTTGTATTTTTTGGGAACCTTTATTAGTATTACAAGCATTTACAAGTATGGGCCTACAACCATCCCGGCCGGCTGCTAATCAGAGCAGGAATACAGCAAGCCATGTGGAAAGTTATAGCAGTTCGAAATCCGGGGTCATAGAAATACCAGGACATAACTTGTAATCAGACGGACAGGTTTGAAATCAGGATTTGAAAGGTTCATTTTCAAATAAGGAACTGAAAAAGAGTGTCGTATAGTCATACATGGTCCTACAATACTGCGCGCAAATCAGAATATCTACAAATAGTCAAGTCAAGTCAAGTCAAGTCAGAGAATTTATATAGCGCACTACATACCCAGAGGGTCTCAAGGCGCTTAGGGAGGGGAGGAGGATTACTTGTCAAATATCCACGTTTTAAGTTGCTTTCTAAATGCTAGGTGGTTCTGGGTAAGGCGAAGGTAGGTGGGGAGTGAGTTCCATGTTTTAGCTGCCAGGTATGAGAAGGATCTGCCTCCCATGGTGGTCTTGTTGATGCGAGGTACAGTGGCGAGGGCTTGGCTGGAAGAGCGGAGTTGGCGGGAAGGGGTGTAGAAGGACAGTCGTGAGTTGAGGCATTCTGGTCCGATGTCGTAGAGTGATTTGTGTGCGTGGGTTAGCAGTCGGAAAGTGATCCTCTTATTGACGGGTAGCCAGTGGAGGTCTTTCAGGTGGCCAGAGATGTGTTCGTTACGCGGGATGTCTAATATGATCCTGGCTGAGGCGTTTTGGATTCGTTGGAGTTTCTTCTTGAGTTTAGCGGTAGTACCTGCGTAGAGGGTATTTCCGTCGTCCAGTTGGCTCGTGACCAGAGCATGGGTGACTGTTTTTCTGGTTTCGGTGGGGATCCAGTGAAATGTTTTTTTGAGCATGCGAAGAATGTTGAAGCAGGATGAGGATACGGCGTTGACTTGTCTGTTCATTGAGAGTGAAGAATCCAGGATAACGCCTAGGTTCCGTGCGTGGTCTGTCGGGATGGGTGCTTTTCCAAGGGCTTCCGGCCACCAGGAGTCGTCCCATGCAGAGGGGGATGTACCTAAGATGAGGACTTCTGTTTTATCTGAGTTCAGTTTCAGACGGCTTTGTTTCATCCATTCGGCAACTTCTTTCATTCCTTCGTGTAGGTTGGTTTTGGCGGTGCTGGGGTCATTGGTGAGAGAAAGGATCAGTTGAGTGTCATCCGCGTAGGAGATGATGTTGAGGTTGTGTTGGCGAGCGATGGCCGCAAGGGGGCTCATGTATACGTTGAAGAGGGTGGGACTGAGTGAGGATCCTTGTGGTACGCCACAGATGACTTCAGTGGCCTCGGACTTGAATGGTGGAAGGCGGACTCTCTGGGTTCTTCCGGTGAGGAACGAGGTGATCCATTCAAGTGCTTTTCCTTGTATTCTGATGTTTCTGAGGCGTTGTAAAAGGGTGCTGTGGCAGACTGTGTCGAAGGCTGCAGAGAGGTCGAGGAGGATGAGGGCGACTGTGTCTCCATTGTCCAGTAGAGTTCGAATGTCGTCTGTTGCAGCGATGAGGGCGGTCTCAGTGCTGTGTTTTGCTCGGAAGCCAGATTGTGAGGAGTCGAGGGATTTGTTGGCTTCGAGGAAAGCGGAGAGTTGGTTGTTGACAGCTTTCTCGATGACTTTGGCTGGGAAAGGAAGGAGCGATATGGGGCGATAATTTTTGAGTTCGGTGGGGTCCGCTGTGGGTTTTTTCAGAAGGGCGGTGAATTCAGCGTGTTTCCAGCTTTCCGGGAAGGTGGCGGAATTGAAGGAGCAGTTGATGACGTCTCGGAGGTGCGGTGCTATGACGGAGTCTGCTTTGTTGAAGATGTGGTGAGGACATGGGTCTGTGGGGGATCCTGAGTGGATGGAGTTCATCAGGCGGATGGTGTCTTCAGTGGAGATTGGGTTCCAGTCGTTAAGGGTGTTCAAGGGGGGAGAATGTTCGGCATATGGTCGGGTGGGTTGGTCTCCGGGTTGGTTGTCGAAGCTGTTGTGGATGTCTGCAATTTTGTTGTGGAAGAATAAAGCCAGGGAGTCGCAGAGGGCTTGAGAAGGGGTGATGTCGTTGGAGTTGGCCGAGGGGTTGGTAAATTCCTTGACGATGTTGAAAAGTTCCTTGCTGTTGTGGGCGTTGTTGTCTAGTCGATCCTTGAATGCTGTTTTCTTGGCCTTACGGATTAGTTGGTGGTGTGTGCGGGTGGCGTTTTTGAAGGCGTCCTTGGTGCTAGTGTTTGGGTCTTTTTTCCAGGCCTTTTCAAGGGAGCGGCAGAGTTTCTTGGACTTCTTAAGATCATCGTTGTACCATGAGGCCTTCTTGCTGCCAGGTTTGCGTTGATGTTTTTTCAGTGGTGCTAGGTGTGAGAAGTTGGCCTGATAGGTAGTGTTTTCAATTCTGGAACCACTGGTTATCAGTCCAAACAAACCCCAAAGATGTCAGGTTGTAAGTCAACCTTGTAGACAAGCTATCCTAATGGTAGCATGGACTAAGCAGCCTTAAAGGCTTAACTTAAGAGGTCGTGTTAAGCGAGCTGTTTTACCACATACAATCCTGTAATCAAATGAAAGGACACCACACAAGTATATATTATAAAAATATATGTATTTATTTCTAAATTACTCCCCAGTACTCTTTATGAGGAAAGGGGCACAAGCGTTAAATCAAAAGCACTGTTACACATAGAAAGTTGCACGTTTATGGATGAGGGCGGGTGGCCACTCAGACCATATATCAAAAAAATGGTATAAGTAACACTTTATGAACAATGGTTAGGCCTAGGGCCTAGAGATTCGCTGGGAGCAGTCGGGACAAGCAATTAAGAAGTCGGGAGTAGCCCACAGGAGACGGGTGCAGCACGGAAAGTGCGGCGCGCACCAATGCACTGTCCATGGTGCGTAAAAGTCAGTTAAAGTGAATAAAAAGATACTTCCGCTGAACCTAGGAACACAAAACTTTAGACACAGACCCTAGAGGTGTGTACCAGTGTAAATACACCGGCGTTGCAAAGTTACCTCACCCACAGGCCGTGGGTGCACAGGGTCGAAGTGGCGTCGGGTTCTGTCACGCAGGTTCTGGGTGCTTGGAGCTGTTGCAGCTGCAGGCGCTGTGAAGCAGAAGTGTCCGGTGCGATCCAAGGGTGGATCGATGTAGAAAAGTACCTGAAAGCAGAGGGGACAGAGTCTGGGTCACTCAGCAGTGACCAGGGTGGAACCAGGACGGAACCAGGCAATGTCGGGCGCAATCAGGCGGTTGTCGATAGGCTTCTCTCCGCTGTCACGTGGGCTCTGGGGCATCTGCGACGTCCAGGAGCAGGTCACGATCTGTCCCACGTAGGCTCTCGCCGTCAGCACCGTCGGCTTGAAGATTGTAGCAAACAGCACTTGGCAAAAGCAATCTACGCGGAACCGGGAGATTGCTTATCACTCGAACCAGGAGGGTCAGAGTGGGTGCTCCTTTTCACAGGAGCTGGTGCAGATCTGGAGCAACCAGAAAAGCAAGTCGGATTTCAAAGTTCGTCGGCACAGGGGCCACAAGCCAGCTGGCAAGTGACCGGGCCAACGCGTCGAGCGCACACAAGCAGAAGGGCCCCACGCAGCACTCAGCGAGTGTGGAGGGGTGAGCTTTGGTGCAAGTGGAGCTCGGGGCTGGGGCTTCTCAAACCCCGGTGTACAGCTTCGAGGGTCACTCGTGGGCCGCACGGTCAGCGTCTCGTGGCCTTTTCAAGATGGCGTGCCCCACGCTTCCGGTCGCCTCCACGGGTCTCAGCTCTGCAGGGACTGTGGATCGGGCAGGTAGAAGGCAGGCAAGCTTGATCTCGTTGATCTCTGTCGCTCGAGTTCCGGCGGGAACTGCAACAAAGCAAGGGTCGAGGGCTGGATGGTGCCTGTTTGCACAGGGTGGTCACTCCTTGACCACAAGGGAGATTCTTCAGTCTTCTCACGTCGTGTAGAAAGTCGAAGGGTCCAGATTTCGTTTCTTATGTTTCTTCAGGATGATCTGAGGTCCGTTGGGACTGCTCCCCCTCTTATTCGAATCTAGGGGGTTGGACATCCTGCTAGGTCCCCTCCTATGGGTGGGACCCAGGAAGGGGGTGGTTACACCCCTCTCCTTTGATCCTGGCCGCGCTGGGACAGGGGCTGGGAGGCCCCAGAACCGGTTTGGCCGGATCCTGCAAGGGGCAGCCTTGTGCTCCCCAGGCAGTGTCTGGTTTCATTGAAACCTCCCTACTCCAATCCACTATCTCCTGTCTGGGGTGGTTTGACACAGCCCTGTGACAGGAAACTCTTTGTCCAGGCCTCCTCTGCCGGGTTTCGGTCAGCAGCAGGAGGTCAGACCCGTGTCTGTGGCAGGGGCATCCATTTTGTGGATCTGAGGCTCATTTTAAATCAACCGCGTTTCAGTAAAGTAACATGTCTTCTCCCTCTAGAAGGGTGGAATGCTATCCCCGTCGCCAGAACTGGCGAGGGGATAGTATTCCAATTCGTATGACACCTTACACGACATGTTTTGATAAAGCCAAACCAAAGTTGCTATATAACCGCGAGGATTATAATGCGCTTAAGAGTATATGGTATGGCATTATCCCGGATCAGCTTAGGGAGTTGTTCCCGACAGCTGCAGACAGGCTCAGCTCATGCCAGAGCACCATCTCACATAAAACCACGCACTCTGCCTCCAGGATTGATGAGGCCTTCCATAGGAGTGGCTTACAGGCTATATATGTGTCCAGATATAGGTTTAGATATAGGTATACTATATCTAAGCAAGGGGTGATTACACCCACTTGCCCCAGCTGAGTGATCAGCCAGTTGTGTCAATTTAGATAGCCAGCCAGGGGTGGCAAAAGATATGCTGCAGCCCCTGGTAGGCCTTGGATGCACCTATGCCCTGGGCACCTATAGTGCTCTGTACAGGGGCTGATAAGGTGACCCAAGCCAATCTAGTTATGCACCTAGGGTACATGGAATCCATTTTACAGAGAGAGCAGATAGCCTGGGGCCCTGATTAGCAGGGAACCAGGCCAACTAAGTCGAAAACCAGCTAAACACAGGGCAAAAAAATCTGGGGTAACCATAGTCAGGTAGCCACCTTCCTACATAACCCCCCCCCAAACGAAAGGAGATAAGGCTATCCTTGGCCAGGTAAGCCTTTATTGCCTGAGTGGCCATATAAGGAAGTACCTGCACTAGCATGGGTACCCCCTGTCTCATGGTCCACTAAGCAGTCCCTCACCCTAGGGGTATTAGAGGGTCTCCACCAGAGGGAATCACTACCTTGGGTGTGTTTATGCAAAGTTAAAGGCTGGTTTGGATATGGAGTATTGAAGTGAGGCTCCACTATTTTTGGGCTCAACTTCCTCCAATTATCTTCCACCATATGTGCCTTTCTTTCTTCAACTGAGTTGCACTGAGCTCTCAGGGTCAACCTCTGGCTACCTAAAGCTGGAGGCTGGGTCCCTCTGTTTGGCTTGCTGGAGGGACAGTTCAGGTTTGGGCCCTTTGGGTCCCAGGTTTGGCTGTGCCCAACAGAATCCATCTGTGGGAGGTCCCTAACTGTTTTTAAGGGGGCTCCCTCAGGAGTTTTTAAAGTTTTCACCTTACTAGGCCTACTAGTTTTGGTGCCCCTAATCTGTTGATGGGGGTGCTTTATTTGACAGGGGGCCCTCTGGGTCTCACTGTCCTTCTTGCCCTCTGCAGCCCTGGGCTGACTGAGGCAAGGTAGAGAGGGGCAGGTTACCTGCTCCAGACTGGATCCCACCTGAGAAGGGTCCACTGCCATCAGAGGCTCTGTCAGGCCAGGCCTAACAACCTCTGGGGCAGTTCCTTCATCAGGGGTAAGATCAGTTCCCTGAGGAGGCTGATCCTGTCCTACTGTCTGGTGAGGGGGAGATTTCTCTTCCTCCTCCATGCTCTCAGTTTGGGTGGAGTGATCCATCATTTCAGGCTTCACAACACACATATCTGTTTGAGTTTGGGCTGTGGCCATCACAGCCCCACCAACCTTTTCAGGAGGAGACTCAGTTTGGGTTTCTGCTGTTATCATAACAGCTTTGCTATTCTGTCTTGGAAGAGCTTCTGGTAAAGATGGGGCAGAGAGTTGCTCAGCCCTACCAACCTTTTCAGGAAGGACATCTTGAATTGGGGCTATAGCCAGTACAGCCCCACTAACCTTTCCATTGGAATTTACCATTCTAGAATGGATTTCCTGTTCAACCTCAGCCCAGGCTGAGATTTCCAAATCATTACCCAGTAGACAGTCTACAGGCAAGTTTGGTGACACTGCCACTCTCTTTGGGCCAATGACACCTCCCCAGCTGAGACTTACTACTGCCATGGGATGATTTGTTTGGATGCCATCAATGTTTGTTACCTGGTATGTGGCACCTGGTAAAAGTTGTTTAGAGGGGACTATACAGTCAGCCACCATGGTGATGCTAGCCCCTGTGTCTCTAAAAGCTTCCACTTTCAAACCATTGATGATGGGTTCCTGTCTATATTTGCTCAAGGTATTTGGGCAAACAGAGAAGTTGGCAAACCCCATGCCAGTCTCATAGACAAGATTATTTGGGGATGGAGACCTGGATAGGCCAGGGTCCCCTTGGGCTCCAAAAGTAAACCCACCCAGATTCCTGGGTGTGCTCCCACTTCCTGGGGGATTACTGCTGACAGTAACAGGAGGTGTTGGAGCTGGCTTTGGAGGTATGTTTTCTTTATTGCCATTCTTGGGACAACAGCTGTCTGTTTTGTAATGCCCAACCTGTTTACAGGCATGGCAATAAGGCTTTTTCTCTGTTGAAGAAGTGTCTTGGGACCCGCCCCCCTTCTTGGAGTTTTGGGGCCCTGGGGAAGTGTTTTCTTTACTTTTATCCCCTCCCTTATCTTGAGGCTTGGTAGACTCCTTCTTCTGGTTATTGTCCTGATTCTTAGGCCTAATCCTGGTTCTGACCCACTTATCTGCCCTCTTTCCCAATTCTTGGGGAGAGGTCAAATCTGAGTCCACCAGGTGCTGGTGTAAGAGCTGGTTCTGACAATTACTAAGGATCTGCTCCCTCATAATCAAATTATACAATCCTGTGAAGTCATGTACTTTGCTGCCATTCAGCCAACCCTCCAGAGCCTTAGTTGCACAATCAACAAAATCAGTCCAGTCCTGAGTCTGTGTCTTCTGGGTATCTCTGAACTTTAACCTGTACTGTTCAGTGGTTAAGCCAAACCCATCTATCAGAACACTCTTCAGGACTTTGTAATTGCTGGCATCCTCATGTCTGACAGTGAGGAGCCTATCCCTCCCTTTCTCTGAAAAGGAGTACCATAAGATTGCTGCCCACTGTTCCTCAGGAACCTGCTGTACCATGCAGGCTCTCTCCAGAGCAGTCATCCATTTGTGGATGTCATCCCCTTCCTGATAGGGGGGCACAATATTTGTCAGGTTTCTACTATCATAGGACCTGGGTTTCTCTTTAGGAATTTTGCTGCCACCAGTGGCATCTAAGCCACACAATTTTCTCTCTCTTGCTAAAGCAAGTTTAGCTTGAGCCAAGGCTACCTCTTCCCTTTCTATTTGGAGTTGGACAGCCCTCATCCTGGCCCTATGCTCTTTTCTCTGGGAGGAAGTCATTCCTCTTTGAGATTCTCTTGAGGCACTAGAAAGGTGAGAGTCCCTTGACAGAGATCTCTCCCTTCTATTACCTGGGAGAATTTGGTTATGAGATCTGGAGTGGTGCTGGCCCCCTCCATTCCCATGTAGGTCCAAGTTGGCCTGGTTAAGCCTGGCAACCTGTACCTGGTTTCCCACCTGATCCTGATCTTCAGGCTCTTCTACATCAGAGCCTTCCTCTTCTTCTTCCTCCTCCACTACATCATCTTGAAGATCCTCATTCTCAGGGGAGTTTATCCCTTCCTCTGTTTCTAAGGGAGTCTGACTCACCTTGTCTAGGTCATCCTTTTCTAGGAGAGCTACTAGGGAAGGAATGGTAGGGCCTCTGCCCTTTTTTAGCCCCCTGGCTGTGCACAAGGCACTCAGGTCTTTGTGGCTAAGGTTGTCATATCTGGATGTTGTCCCTATAGGATCAACTATTACAGGAGCAGAGCCTGAAGCTCTACCTGTATCAGACATGACTGCTAGTGAGGTGTAAGTGGTGCACTTACCTACACTAAGTGGTTTCCTACTGTACCTTGCTAGTGAGTTGTAGTCAGGGTGTGCTAATCCCTTTAATCTACAACTACTAAGTTCAGTAGAACTTAATATGCTAAGCTTTTGATTTATATGTACCTAGAGGTACTTGATGTGATCTTTCAATTTGATAAAGATTGCAATGGTAAAACAAACAGCAAGCTCAAATCCGCACCGCTGCACACCAATGTGAGAAGTTGGCCTGATAGGTAGTGTTTTCAATTCTGGAACCACTGGTTATCAGTCCAAACAAACCCCAAAGATGTCAGGTTGTAAGTCAACCTTGTAGACAAGCTATCCTAATGGTAGCATGGACTAAGCAGCCTTAAAGGCTTAACTTAAGAGGTCGTGTTAAGCGAGCTGTTTTACCACATACAATCCTGTAATCAAATGAAAGGACACCACACAAGTATATATTATAAAAATATATGTATTTATTTCTAAATTACTCCCCAGTACTCTTTATGAGGAAAGGGGCACAAGCGTTAAATCAAAAGCACTGTTACACATAGAAAGTTGCACGTTTATGGATGAGGGCGGGTGGCCACTCAGACCATATATCAAAAAAATGGTATAAGTAACACTTTATGAACAATGGTTAGGCCTAGGGCCTAGAGATTCGCTGGGAGCAGTCGGGACAAGCAATTAAGAAGTCGGGAGTAGCCCACAGGAGACGGGTGCAGCACGGAAAGTGCGGCGCGCACCAATGCACTGTCAATGGTGCGTAAAAGTCAGTTAAAGTGAATAAAAAGATACTTCCGCTGAACCTAGGAACACAAAACTTTAGACACAGACCCTAGAGGTGTGTACCAGTGTAAAGACACCGGCGTTGCAAAGTTACCTCACCCACAGGCCGTGGGTGCACAGGGTCGAAGTGGCGTCGGGTTCTGTCACGCAGGTTCTGGGTGCTTGGAGCTGTTGCAGCTGCAGGCGCTGTGAAGCAGAAGTGTCCGGTGCGATCCAAGGGTGGATCGATGTAGAAAAGTACCTGAAAGCAGAGGGGACAGAGTCTGGGTCACTCAGCAGTGACCAGGGTGGAACCAGGACGGAACCAGGCAATGTCGGGCGCAATCAGGCGGTTGTCGATAGGCTTCTCTCCGCTGTCACGTGGGCTCTGGGGCATCTGCGACGTCCAGGAGCAGGTCACGATCTGTCCCACGTAGGCTCTCGCCGTCAGCACCGTCGGCTTGAAGATTGTAGCAAACAGCACTTGGCAAAAGCAATCTACGCGGAACCGGGAGATTGCTTATCACTCGAACCAGGAGGGTCAGAGTGGGTGCTCCTTTTCACAGGAGCTGGTGCAGATCTGGAGCAACCAGAAAAGCAAGTCGGATTTCAAAGTTCGTCGGCACAGGGGCCACAAGCCAGCTGGCAAGTGACCGGGCCAACGCGTCGAGCGCACACAAGCAGAAGGGCCCCACGCAGCACTCAGCGAGTGTGGAGGGGTGAGCTTTGGTGCAAGTGGAGCGCGGGGCTGGGGCTTCTCAAACCCCGGTGTACAGCTTCGAGGGTCACTCGTGGGCCGCACGGTCAGCGTCTCGTGGCCTTTTCAAGATGGCGTGCCCCACGCTTCCGGTCGCCTCCACGGGTCTCAGCTCTGCAGGGACTGTGGATCGGGCAGGTAGAAGGCAGGCAAGCTTGATCTCGTCGATCTCTGTCGCTCGAGTTCCGGCGGGAACTGCAACAAAGCAAGGGTCGAGGGCTGGATGGTGCCTGTTTGCACAGGGTGGTCACTCCTTGACCACAAGGGAGATTCTTCAGTCTTCTCACGTCGTGTAGAAAGTCGAAGGGTCCAGATTTCGTTTCTTATGTTTCTTCAGGATGATCTGAGGTCCGTTGGGACTGCTCCCCCTCTTATTCGAATCTAGGGGGTTGGACATCCTGCTAGGTCCCCTCCTATGGGTGGGACCCAGGAAGGGGGTGGTTACACCCCTCTCCTTTGATCCTGGCCGCGCTGGGACAGGGGCTGGGAGGCCCCAGAACCGGTTTGGCCGGATCCTGCAAGGGGCAGCCTTGTGCTCCCCAGGCAGTGTCTGGTTTCATTGAAACCTCCCTACTCCAATCCACTATCTCCTGTCTGGGGTGGTTTGACACAGCCCTGTGACAGGAAACTCTTTGTCCAGGCCTCCTCTGCCGGGTTTCGGTCAGCAGCAGGAGGTCAGACCCGTGTCTGTGGCAGGGGCATCCATTTTGTGGATCTGAGGCTCATTTTAAATCAACCGCGTTTCAGTAAAGTAACATGTCTTCTCCCTCTAGAAGGGTGGAATGCTATCCCCGTCGCCAGAACTGGCGAGGGGATAGTATTCCAATTCGTATGACACCTTACACGACATGTTTTGATAAAGCCAAACCAAAGTTGCTATATAACCGCGAGGATTATAATGCGCTTAAGAGTATATGGTATGGCATTATCCCGGATCAGCTTAGGGAGTTGTTCCCGACAGCTGCAGACAGGCTCAGCTCATGCCAGAGCACCATCTCACATAAAACCACGCACTCTGCCTCCAGGATTGATGAGGCCTTCCATAGGAGTGGCTTACAGGCTATATATGTGTCCAGATATAGGTTTAGATATAGGTATACTATATCTAAGCAAGGGGTGATTACACCCACTTGCCCCAGCTGAGTGATCAGCCAGTTGTGTCAATTTAGATAGCCAGCCAGGGGTGGCAAAAGATATGCTGCAGCCCCTGGTAGGCCTTGGATGCACCTATGCCCTGGGCACCTATAGTGCTCTGTACAGGGGCTGATAAGGTGACCCAAGCCAATCTAGTTATGCACCTAGGGTACATGGAATCCATTTTACAGAGAGAGCAGATAGCCTGGGGCCCTGATTAGCAGGGAACCAGGCCAACTAAGTCGAAAACCAGCTAAACACAGGGCAAAAAAATCTGGGGTAACCATAGTCAGGTAGCCACCTTCCTACACTAGGATGTCGGCGGTGTTGGATAACCATAGGGTGAAGTTGGAGGCGGCTTGGTCTGGGTTAGAAGAGTGGGCTGGGGTGCTTAGAAGGAGCGATGAGGAGATCTGGTTGATGGTGATTTTGTTCCAGTTTCTTTGCAGAGTTGGTTGAAGGTGGTTGGTGGGTTTCGGCTTGTTGTAGGTGAAGTGAACGCAGCTGTGGTCAGTCCAGAGGAGATCCGTAGTGTGGCTGAAGGAGACATGATTGCTGGAGGTGAAGATGGGGTTGAGTGTGTGACCTGCGATGTGGGTGGGGGAAGTGACCAGTTGTTTAAGTCCGAGGTTGGCGAGGTTGTCCAAGAGGGTGGTGGTGTTGCGGTCGTTGTTCTTTTCAAGGTGAAAGTTGAGGTCTCCCAGAAGGATGTAATCTTTGGAGGGGAGCGCGTGTGGAGTGATGAAGTCTGTGATGTCTTCACTGAATTTTGAGCGGGGTCCTGGTGGTCTGTAAAGGAGGGTGCCTCTGAGTGTGGTCTTGGGGTCGATGTGGATCTGGAAGTGAAGGTGTTCAGAGTTGGCGAGGTTGACGTCAGAGCTGGTTGAGATGTGGATTGATTTTTTATGGACGATAGCGATTCCTCCTCCTGTGTGGCCGGTACGGTCCTTGCGTGTGATCTTATAGTCTTCAGAGATGGCAATGGTGATGTCTGGGGCGGAGGAGGCGTTCATCCATGTTTCTGTTAGGAAGGCGACGTCCGGAGAGATGGTATCTAGTAGATTCCATAGGTCAATGGCGTGTCTGTGGACCGATCGGGTGTTGAGAAGGATGCATTGTAGGTGGTTGGGGTCGGGAATCTGTGGTGTGGTTGTAGCGGAGATGTTGTCGGTGCCGATGAATTTGCAGGAGTAGCAAGAGAAAGGTCCATGGGTGTGTCTAGGAGCGGCTTGGACGCAGTTGGGGGCGCGACCGGGGTTAAGGGCTAGGAGGGTGGCGGCATCGTAAGTAATGCGGGAGGGGTGGGCATGACGGGGACCAGGGGCTCTGGCGCTGGGCGCGGTCTAGGCGCGGACGGGCGTAGACGGGCTTACCTTTGGCGCACCTTCGGCGCGGATTGGGCGCGGTCGCTGCACGTGGACGCTGCGCGCAGGAACTACTGTCATATATGGATGGTGGAGGGGGAGGGGCGAGGGCGGCTCAGCTGGGAGGCGGGGCGGGCTCACGAGCACAACAACAACACCCAAAATGGCAGCGGAGGGGAGGGCAGAGAACAGCGCCGGGAGTTATCGCGCTAAATGTGTAACGTTCTGCGCAGGTAGAGAGGAGCAGCGAGCAGGGTAGCACAGGCTAAAGACTTACTGGCCAATTAAAGTTAAAGTAGAAGCGGGGCAGCGAGCAAGGCAGCGCAAGGATAATAGGCAAATAACAGCAATTAATCAAAGCGGAGCAGCGAGCAGGGCAGCACAAGGATAATAGGCTAATAACAATAATTAATCAGAGCGGAGCAGCGAGCAGGGCAGCACAAGGATAATAAGCTAATAACAATTAATCAAAGCGGAGCAGCGAGCAGGGCAGCAGTCAGGTGACTTTCTTTCAAATGCAGATGGAAGGCAGTGCAACGATACCAGGTCTCGCCAGGGAGACTGGGGAGCGACCACTCAGCACGACGGTGGAGAGGGGATCACAGCGCTTTCAGGTATGGAAGCGCTGTATATCGTCAGTGGGAGGGCGGCTCAGCTGGGAGGCGGGGCGGGCTCACGAGCACAACAACAACACCCAAAATGGCAGCGGAGGGGAGGGCAGAGAACAGCGCCAGGAGTTATCGCGCTAAATGTGTAACGTTCTGCGCAGGTAGAGAGGAGCAGCGAGCAGGGTAGCACAGGCTAAAGACTACTGGCCAATTAAAGTTAAAGTTAAAGTCAAAACCCTATGCTGCTTCCTCCTGCAATCTAGCACAAAAATTCATTGAGTTGCCTGCCTCACGTCAACAGGTAGATCTTGCATTGGACCATGTTTTTTTTTTTGTTTTGTATTTTTTGGGAACCTTTATTAGTATTACAAGCATTTACAAGTATGGGCCTACAACCATCCCGGCCGGCTGCTAATCAGAGCAGGAATACAGCAAGCCATGTGGAAAGTTATAGCAGTTCGAAATCTGGGGTCATAGAAATACCAGGACATAACTTGTAATCAGACGGACAGGTTTGAAATCAGGATTTGAAAGGTTCATTTTCAAATAAGGAACTGAAAAAGAGTGTCGTATAGTCATACATGGTCCTACAATACTGCGCGCAAATCAGAATATCTACAAATAGTCAAGTCAAGTCAAGTCAAGTCAGAGAATTTATATAGCGCACTACATACCCAGAGGGTCTCAAGGCGCTTAGGGAGGGGAGGAGGATTACTTGTCAAATATCCACGTTTTAAGTTGCTTTCTAAATGCTAGGTGGTTCTGGGTAAGGCGAAGGTAGGTGGGGAGTGAGTTCCATGTTTTAGCTGCCAGGTATGAGAAGGATCTGCCTCCCATGGTGGTCTTGTTGATGCGAGGTACAGTGGCGAGGGCTTGGCTGGAAGAGCGGAGTTGGCGGGAAGGGGTGTAGAAGGACAGTCGTGAGTTGAGGCATTCTGGTCCGATGTCGTAGAGTGATTTGTGTGCGTGGGTTAGCAGTCGGAAAGTGATCCTCTTATTGACGGGTAGCCAGTGGAGGTCTTTCAGGTGGCCAGAGATGTGTTCGTTACGCGGGATGTCTAATATGATCCTGGCTGAGGCGTTTTGGATTCGTTGGAGTTTCTTCTTGAGTTTAGCGGTAGTACCTGCGTAGAGGGTATTTCCGTCGTCCAGTTGGCTCGTGACCAGAGCATGGGTGACTGTTTTTCTGGTTTCGGTGGGGATCCAGTGAAATGTTTTTTTGAGCATGCGAAGAATGTTGAAGCAGGATGAGGATACGGCGTTGACTTGTCTGTTCATTGAGAGTGAAGAATCCAGGATAACGCCTAGGTTCCGTGCGTGGTCTGTCGGGATGGGTGCTTTTCCAAGGGCTTCCGGCCACCAGGAGTCGTCCCATGCAGAGGGGGATGTACCTAAGATGAGGACTTCTGTTTTATCTGAGTTCAGTTTCAGACGGCTTTGTTTCATCCATTCGGCAACTTCTTTCATTCCTTCGTGTAGGTTGGTTTTGGTGGTGCTGGGGTCATTGGTGAGAGAAAGGATCAGTTGAGTGTCATCCGCGTAGGAGATGATGTTGAGGTTGTGTTGGCGAGCGATGGCCGCAAGGGGGCTCATGTATACGTTGAAGAGGGTGGGACTGAGTGAGGATCCTTGTGGTACGCCACAGATGACTTCAGTGGCCTCGGACTTGAATGGTGGAAGGCGGACTCTCTGGGTTCTTCCGGTGAGGAACGAGGTGATCCATTCAAGTGCTTTTCCTTGTATTCTGATGTTTCTGAGGCGTTGTAAAAGGGTGCTGTGGCAGACTGTGTCGAAGGCTGCAGAGAGGTCGAGGAGGATGAGGGCGACTGTGTCTCCATTGTCCAGTAGAGTTCGAATGTCGTCCGTTGCAGCGATGAGGGCGGTCTCAGTGCTGTGTTTTGCTCGGAAGCCAGATTGTGAGGAGTCGAGGGATTTGTTGGCTTCGAGGAAAGCGGAGAGTTGGTTGTTGACAGCTTTCTCGATGACTTTGGCTGGGAAAGGAAGGAGCGATATGGGGCGATAATTTTTGAGTTCGGTGGGGTCCGCTGTGGGTTTTTTCAGAAGGGCGGTGAATTCAGCGTGTTTCCAGCTTTCCGGGAAGGTGGCGGAATTGAAGGAGCAGTTGATGACGTCTCGGAGGTGCGGTGCTATGACGGAGTCTGCTTTGTTGAAGATGTGGTGAGGACATGGGTCTGTGGGGGATCCTGAGTGGATGGAGTTCATCAGGCGGATGGTGTCTTCAGTGGAGATTGGGTTCCAGTCGTTAAGGGTGTTCAAGGGGGGAGAATGTTCGGCATATGGTCGGGTGGGTTGGTCTCCGGGTTGGTTGTCGAAGCTGTTGTGGATGTCTGCAATTTTGTTGTGGAAGAATAAAGCCAGGGAGTCGCAGAGGGCTTGAGAAGGGGTGATGTCGTTGGAGTTGGCCGAGGGGTTGGTAAATTCCTTGACGATGTTGAAAAGTTCCTTGCTGTTGTGGGCGTTGTTGTCTAGTCGATCCTTGAATGCTGTTTTCTTGGCCTTACGGATTAGTTGGTGGTGTGTGCGGGTGGCGTTTTTGAAGGCGTCCTTGGTGCTAGTGTTTGGGTCTTTTTTCCAGGCCTTTTCAAGGGAGCGGCAGAGTTTCTTGGACTTCTTAAGATCATCGTTGTACCATGAGGCCTTCTTGCTGCCAGGTTTGCGTTGATGTTTTTTCAGTGGTGCTAGGATGTCGGCGGTGTTGGATAACCATAGGGTGAAGTTGGAGGCGGCTTGGTCTGGGTTAGAAGAGTGGGCTGGGGTGCTTAGAAGGAGCGATGAGGAGATCTGGTTGATGGTGATTTTGTTCCAGTTTCTTTGCAGAGTTGGTTGAAGGTGGTTGGTGGGTTTCGGCTTGTTGTAGGTGAAGTGAACGCAGCTGTGGTCAGTCCAGAGGAGATCCGTAGTGTGGCTGAAGGAGACATGATTGCTGGAGGTGAAGATGGGGTTGAGTGTGTGACCTGCGATGTGGGTGGGGGAAGTGACCAGTTGTTTAAGTCCGAGGTTGGCGAGGTTGTCCAAGAGGGTGGTGGTGTTGCGGTCGTTGTTCTTTTCAAGGTGAAAGTTGAGGTCTCCCAGAAGGATGTAATCTTTGGAGGGAAGCGCGTGTGGAGTGATGAAGTCTGTGATGTCTTCACTGAATTTTGAGCGGGGTCCTGGTGGTCTGTAAAGGAGGGTGCCTCTGAGTGTGGTCTTGGGGTCGATGTGGATCTGGAAGTGAAGGTGTTCAGAGTTGGCGAGGTTGACGTCAGAGCTGGTTGAGATGTGGATTGATTTTTTATGGACGATAGCGATTCCTCCTCCTGTGTGGCCGGTACGGTCCTTGCGTGTGATCTTATAGTCTTCAGAGATGGCAATGGTGATGTCTGGGGCGGAGGAGGCGTTCATCCATGTTTCTGTTAGGAAGGCGACGTCCGGAGAGATGGTATCTAGTAGATTCCATAGGTCAATGGCGTGTCTGTGGACCGATCGGGTGTTGAGAAGGATGCATTGTAGGTGGTTGGGGTCGGGAATCTGTGGTGTGGTTGTAGCGGAGATGTTGTCGGTGCCGATGAATTTGCAGGAGTAGCAAGAGAAAGGTCCATGGGTGTGTCTAGGAGCGGCTTGGACGCAGTTGGGGGCGCGACCGGGGTTAAGGGCTAGGAGGGTGGCGGCATCGTAAGTAATGCGGGAGGGGTGGGCATGACGGGGACCAGGGGCTCTGGCGCTGGGCGCGGTCTAGGCGCGGACGGGCGTAGACGGGCTTACCTTTGGCGCACCTTCGGCGCGGATTGGGCGCGGTCGCTGCACGTGGACGCTGCGCGCAGGAACTACTGTCATATATGGATGGTGGAGGGGGAGGGGCGAGGGCGGCTCAGCTGGGAGGCGGGGCGGGCTCACGAGCACAACAACAACACCCAAAATGGCAGCGGAGGGGAGGGCAGAGAACAGCGCCGGGAGTTATCGCGCTAAATGTGTAACGTTCTGCGCAGGTAGAGAGGAGCAGCGAGCAGGGTAGCACAGGCTAAAGACTTACTGGCCAATTAAAGTTAAAGTAGAAGCGGGGCAGCGAGCAAGGCAGCGCAAGGATAATAGGCAAATAACAGCAATTAATCAAAGCGGAGCAGCGAGCAGGGCAGCACAAGGATAATAGGCTAATAACAATAATTAATCAGAGCGGAGCAGCGAGCAGGGCAGCACAAGGATAATAAGCTAATAACAATTAATCAAAGCGGAGCAGCGAGCAGGGCAGCAGTCAGGTGACTTTCTTTCAAATGCAGATGGAAGGCAGTGCAACGATACCAGGTCTCGCCAGGGAGACTGGGGAGCGACCACTCAGCACGACGGTGGAGAGGGGATCACAGCGCTTTCAGGTATGGAAGCGCTGTATATCGTCAGTGGGAGGGCGGCTCAGCTGGGAGGCGGGGCGGGCTCACGAGCACAACAACAACACCCAAAATGGCAGCGGAGGGGAGGGCAGAGAACAGCGCCAGGAGTTATCGCGCTAAATGTGTAACGTTCTGCGCAGGTAGAGAGGAGCAGCGAGCAGGGTAGCACAGGCTAAAGACTACTGGCCAATTAAAGTTAAAGTAGAAGCGGGGCAGCGAGCAAGGCAGCGCAAGGATAATAGGCAAATAACAGCAATTAATCAAAGCAGAGCAGCGAGCAGGGCAGCACAAGGATAATAGGCTAATAACAATAATTAATCAGAGCGGAGCAGCGAGCAGGGCAGCACAAGGATAATAAGCTAATACCAATTAATCAAAGCGGAGCAGCGAGCAGGGCAGCACAGTCAGGTGACTTTCTTTCAAATGCAGATGGAAGGCAGTGCAACGATACCAGGTCTCGCCAGGGAGACTGGGGAGCGATCACTCAGCACGACGGTGTATAAATACGAATGAAGTATCGGGGGTAAGATACACAAATCAGGAGAAATGCAGGCACAAACCCGGTACGTAGCAAATTCCAACCTCACCCGTCAAAACAAAACATACTGCAGGGATCATGAACGACGACGACACTTAAAAGAGAAAAAAGACTAAAGGGCCATAGAAACGAATACCGAACAAACACCATCCCCCCTACCCCCCACCCTGCACTCCCACAGAAGGCCATGGCCTACCCCCCCCCCCAGCAGCGTGCATGTCGCCCTATTGGAGACCCGAAATATAGAAAAGAGAGAGAGAAAAAGAAAAAGTATAAGCGGAGGAGGGCCCTCGGTCTCGCCGCCCGACCCCGCCCTTCACCCCTACACCCAGGAAAATCCCAGAAGCAAAGTAGAATATCAATGGAGAACATCAAGCCCCGGCCACAACAGCAATGGAATCCCGATCAAACATGCCCAGTGCACCGTCAGTCAACAATAAGGCCACTAGACTCTGAACCATATCATCCCTGGCCTTGTCTAGCAATGGTACCGCCAGATGTCCACCTGTCAATCGGTATACAGAGCAGCCTGAAGGGTCCAAACGATCCGGGCGGGTCAGGCCGGGGCGTAGCCACAGAGAAGTACAGCAACCCAAACCCATCCGAGTATATACAGCGGAAATCCGGTAGTGTCGATGTTGAGCCCGGGAGCTTCCCAAAGTCCATACACAGTAGTACCATCCAAGAAAGGAGAGTCACACAGTCCGGCAAGCACCACGACAATGCCGGGGGAGTCCAATAAGGAAACCAGTGGTGTTTCCCCAGCCGCCAATTGAACCTGTGCCCAGAAGAGACACTCACATGTACAACCATGTCGGCCAGAGCGGTCACAGGAACCGGGTCTTTCGGCGGCTCCCGGTACCTAGGCGGAGCTGGGACTCTTCCCGTGGACATAGTTGGGGGCACGTCGGCACTCCCATGGGATCGAACTGTGGCCGTTAGGGACGGCGAGACAGCAATAGCAGCCATTCTTCTACTCAGGTCCCGAGCAATACAGATCAGGGTCTTGTGCAAAATCGTTAGGGCAGCCAATACGTCCTTGGATGTGGGCTCTTGTGTACGCCGCCAGCATCCCGACTGTAGGAGAGTAGGGTCTGCAATCCCATGATCACCCAGATTTTTTGCTTTTATTTCACTGGTTTACGACTTTCTCTGGCTGTGGGCCTGCCAATCAGACCCACAGCCTGGCTGTTCTCTTTCTAAAATACGACATGTACCCTAGGTGCATTTACCAATTGGTACTGGGCCACCTTATCAGACCCCGTAACGCAGGGCATAGGTGTACCCAGGGCCGCCAGGGGCTGCAGCATGTATCATGCCACCCCTGGCTGGCCTCCTAAATTTGACACAACTGGCTGCACGACAGCTGGGGCAAAGTCGTGTAATCACCCTTTGCTTTAGGTATAGTAGCTCTATATCTAACCATACAATGGACACCCGAGTTCCTATCAGTCACTCCTATGGCAGGCCTTGACAATCCTGAAGGCAGAGTGCGTGGGCTCGTGTGAACTAGGTTCTGGCCCGAGCCGAGCCCGGTTGCAGCTTGCGGAATCAAGACCCAATGGCTGTTCCATGATAACGCGTACCACATCGGTAACTTCGGTGTCGCGTTATCAAGACATGTCGAGTAAGGTGTCATACGAATCAGGATGCTGTCCCCTCACCAATTCTGGCGACGAGGTTAGCATTCCGCCCTTCTAGAGGGACACGACATGTACGTAACTGTGAACCCCGGTTAAAGTTAACTAAAGCCTCAGCTCCACAAAATGGATGCTGCCACCACAGACACGAGTCTGACCTCCTGCTGCTGGGAGTCCTTCCAGCGAGGAGCGCTTGGACAAAGGGTTTCCTGTCGAGGGCGGTGTTCGCACTGTCCCAGACAGGGTTTGTGTATTCTGGGTAGGTAGGGCTTTTGCGAGAAGGTGACTGCGGAGTGGCACCCCGGTGCTCACTACGCATCTGCCGGTCAGAACCAGTTCCAGGGGCACCAGCCCTGGCCTGGGGAAAGTCCGGCAGGGGAGAGGGGTGTAACTACCCCCCTTCCTGGTCCCACCCTTAGGGCAGGACCTAGTCATGTACCCACCCCTTTCTTTAGGATAAAGGCCGGAGCGGGGACCCTTCCAAATTAGATCATCTTTGAATCAAGAATACTTTCTACGAAAGGACTTCGAGACTCTTCTCAAGATTTCTCCCTTGTGACTAAGGAGTAGTCACCCTGCATCCGCAGGCACCATCTAAGAACTCTGCGGTTTGCTGCAAGTCCTTCCTCAAGGATCCGACGGCCCAGCTCGACGAGAACCGGCTTCCCTGGTACCTCTGACCTCTACCCACGTCATCAGCTCAGCTGTGATCTGTGGGTGCGACGAGACCTCGAGGGACCGGCCATCATCAAAACCTGCACGCTTTCTTAACCAGCACGACCACCGAAGCAATTCTCTGGTGAGTGCTCTGGGGTCCGAGAAGCCCCGACCCTGAGCAGCTCCAGCACCGAAGTGCAGTCTCCCAGCATCTCCACGATCTGCGTGGGGCCCTTCTGCTCGCTGCTCAGCACGTTGTCTGGTCACTAGCCGCTGGCTTGTGCCCTCCTTGACGACAACCGACAAACAACACTGCTGGCCTGGTTGCTCCAGACCGGCCCTTTCTCCCTTTTCCGAGAGGAGCACCCCGGACCCTCCTGGTCCATTCAAGACGCCATCTTAGGCCTACCACGTGGCCCTGAGATCTGCCAAGGCTTGTTGCCCCAATCCTGGGCCCAGCGACGCCGACAGCATCATCCTTCGTGGGACAGCTCGCACCTCCATCCTGGTCGCCGACAACGCCTCCTGGTCCGTGAGACTGCAGAGCCTAGCGTCGCCCACTCACCTGGTCGAGGTGACGGCCAACCGGTGCCCTCCTGGTACCCTCTGACTACTGGCTAGTAGTACGAACTTGGTCCCCTCTGCTTTCAGGTATCATCGATCTCTGATCCAGGCTTGGATCTCTACGAACTATTCATCACTGGTCGCCGGCCAGCAACTCCTTTTCTTCCGGCTCCTGGCTCGTCAGCGAAGACCCCCGACGCCTGTAAGACTTGTGCAGCCGCAGCCCTCGTGGCTAGGTAACTTCGGCATTTCGGTGCCTGCATAGCCTCCTTACTCTAGGGTCCCGAGTCCCTCGCTTCCGACTTGCCTTATCGGGTCCGCCCGAGACCACTAAACTTTCCGTGTCCTCGGACACTTGTTTTAATTGTGCACTTTAAGTATTTTCCTAAGAGATTTGGTTTGTGCTTAGTACCCTGTCCTCATAAAGAGTACAGGGCTGTTGTGAATCTTAATAAATATCCTGTTTATTTTCATAAAACTTGTGTGGTGTCCTTTCACTTGGTGTTCAAGGGGTACATGTGTGGTAAACAGCTGGCTTAACACGCCCTCTCGAGTCTTTAGCCTTAGACTGCTCGTATCCACGCTACTAGGATAGCTGGTCTTTAGGTTGACTTACAACCAATCACCATAAGGGTCGTTTGGAACGATACATAGCGGTCGCTAGAATAGCGAACGCTGCATATCGGGCCAACTTCTCACATTGGTGGCAGCGGTGGGATTTTGAGCTTGCTGTTGTTTTACCACGCGTATCCTAAGAATATCTTGTTGAAAGATCACATAAGTACTGTTAGTACATATAACTAAAGCTTAGAATACTCTGAGTTCTACTGAACCAGCTGTTGTAGCTCCTCAAGGCTTAGCACACCTTGGCTGCAACTCTTAGCAAGGGATCAGTAGGTGAACACATAGTGTAGGTAGGTGCATCACTTACACCACACTAGAAGCAGTATGTCGGACAAAGGAGGAAACTCTGAGTCTCCCCTTGTGTCAGTCGACCCTCCACAGGTCATCTCTTCAAGATATACTGCGCTTAACTTCCATGAGTTACGACAAGTATGTACCTCTAGGAAGATTAAGCAAGGGGCTAACCCCACCACCTCCTTTCTGCTTGGTCTCCTAGAGACTTATGATGCCAGAAAGGCTGAGAAGCTTCTTAGCCATTCTAATCCAGAAGGAGACATGCCTCCCCTCGAGGGAACCAGAGACGATCCTGACCTCATCCACCTCTCAACTGAGACTGAAGATGTAGAGGATGATGAGAATGAGGATCCCTCTGGGGATGAGGCAGATAAGGGACAGGTAGAAGTCGTTAGACTAAGCAGGTCCAACTTAAGCAAACATGACAGTGGTACTGGGGGACCCCTGGGGCCACTATCAGGTCAGCTTAACATTGGGAATGGACGAGCCAGATCTCTGTCAAGAGGCTCTGGCAGATCCCTTCAAACCAATGGCTCTCACAACTCTTCTCAAAGAGGGATGACGTCCCCTCAGAGGAGAGTGTACGAAGCTAAAGAAAGGGCAGCTAATCTGAGGATTGAAAGGGAAGAACTTGCCCTGGCCAAAGAGAGGCTTGCCTTTGCTAGAGAGCAACAGTTAAGTGGGGCAGTCCCCACTGGTGGCAGCATTGTACCTAGCAATAGGGAAAGGAGTTTTGATACGAAACACCTTGGTAAGATAGTGCCCCCCTTTAAACAAGGGGACGACATCCACAAATGGATTACTGCTTTGGAGAGGGCCTGCACTGTGCAAGGTGTTCCCCAGAGTCAGTGGGCAGCTATCTTGTGGCTCTCCTTTGAAGGAAAAGGTAGAGACAAGCTCCTCACCACAAGGGTAGAGGATGCTAACAATTACCAAGTCTTGAAGAATACACTCGTTGAAGGGTTTGGCCTAACCACTGAGCAGTACAGGGTGCTGTTCAGGGATACCCAGAAAACGCAGTCTCAAGACTGGTCTGACTTTGTCGATTGTGCCACTAAGGCTTTTGAGGGCTGGTTGCTGGGCAGTGAGGTTACTGATTACAAAGGATTGTATAATTTGATGATGAGAGAACAAATTTTAAACAATTGTCAGAACCAGTTGTTGCATCAGCATCTTGTCGACTCAGATCTGACCTCTCCCCAAGAATTGGGAAAGAAGGCAGACAGATGGGTTCGAACGAGAGTTAAACAGAACCAGGGCCAGAATCAAGGTGGTCAGAAGAAAGCAGACCAGAAGGGTAAAGATTCTAAGGGGGAACAAAATGACCAGAAGTCTTCGACAGGTCCCCAACAACCCAAAGAGGGTGGGGGTCAGGCTCCCCAAAAGAAGAAAGAAGGCCAATCTAAAAGGTGGTGCCAATACTGCAAAAGTAAATCTCACTGGTTTAGTGAGTGCACCAAGAAAGGAGGAGGGCAGACTCCTGCCACTGCAGCCCCTAAGGCACCTGTGCCCCCTAGTACAGCCAGCAGTGGTAGTGCACCTCCCAAGGGTTTAGTAGGGTTAACCCTGGGTTCTGAGGGGTGTGACAACTTAGTTGGTACACTCACTCAGGCTGTCCTTGTCAGTACAGGGGATGTGGATATGTCCCCTGACGTAAGTCCCAATACTTTGGGCAAATACAGACAGACGCCTTTCATAAATGGAAAAATGGCTCAGGCCTATAGGGACACTTGTGCCAGTGTCACCATGGTGACACCTAACTTTGTGGACCCTGGACAGATCATGCCAGGTACAGAATTCCTGGTGACCAATGCAAGCAATGTCACTACCAATCACAGTATGGCAATTGTAGCTTTCTCCTGGGGAGGGGTAACTGGCCAAAAGAAGGTTGTAGTTAGTTCAGACCTCCCAGTGGATTGTTTGTTGGGCAATGATTTGGAGTCATCACAATGGTCAGAAGTGGAGCACCGGACTCACATGGAAATGTTAGGCTTGCCAGCACATGTGTTCGCTGTGACCAGGTCACAGGTCAGGAAATGCCCCACTGAACAGGTGCTGGATCCTGGAACAACGGACCAGACACTTCCCAAGAAAAAGAGCAGTAGGGTTAAGGCTGCGCCTTCCCCCTTGCCCCAGGTCGTGGATCAAGTCTCAGAGGAGGCTGACCTACAGGAATTGAGGGAAACTGAGCCTAGGGAGTTCGAACTTGATCAAGTTGAATTCTTGGGTTCAGGGGGACCCTCAAGGGAAGACCTGGGGAAGGACCAGTTAGACTGCCCTTCTCTTGAACCCCTCAGACAGCAGGCTGCTGCTGAGGCTGCTGGGAACGCCACAGGTACCCACAAGGTATACTGGGAAGATGGACTCCTGTACACTGAGTCAAGAGACCCCAAGCCTGGCATGACCAGGAGGCTGGTTGTACCCTTGTCTCAGCGAGGTTTCCTACTTACCTTTGCCCACGAGATTCCCTTAGCAGGTCACTTAGGCCAGACGAAGACGTGGGACAGGCTTGTCTCACACTTTCACTGGCCTCACATGAACGAAGATACCAAGGAGTTTTGCCTCTCCTGTGTCACTTGCCAAGCCAGTGGTAAGTCAGGTGGCACGACAAAGGCCCCCCTTATACCAATGCCTGTGGTGGGGGTGCCCTTTGAACGGGTGGGGATTGACATCGTCGGTCCCATGGAACCACCAACAGCATCAGGGCACAAGTTTATACTGGTGGTAGTGGATCATGCCACCAGGTATCCTGAAGCTATTCCCCTTAGGACCACTACAGCACCTGTTGTGGCAAGAGCCCTAGTTGGAGTATTCTCCAGAGTGGGCTTCCCTAAGGAGGTCGTCTCCGACAGAGGTGCAAACTTTATGTCGAGCTACTTAACTGCTATGTGGAAGGAATGTGGTGTCAACTACAAGTTCACTACACCCTATCATCCACAATGCAATGGGTTTGTTGAGAGATTCAACAGGACCCTGAAAGGGATGATTCATGGACTACCTGAGAAGCTTCGGCGTAGATGGGACGTCCTGATCCCCTGCCTTTTGTTCGCCTACAGAGAAGTCCCACAGAAGGGGGTTGGCTACAGCCCTTTTGAACTTTTGTACGGGCATCCTGTAAGAGGACCCCTGTGTTTGGTGAAGGAAGGATGGGAGAGACCTCTCAAAAAGCCTGCAACCAACATAGTGGACTAGGTGCTTGGCCTCCGCTCGCGGATGGCTGAATACATGGAGAAGGCATCTGAAAACCTTAAGGCCAGCCAAGAACTCCAAAAAGCTTGGCATGACCAAAAGGCTGTCTTGACTGTTTACCAGCCCGGACAGAAGGTGTGGGTGTTGGAGCCAGTGGCCCCAGCAGCACTCAAGGACAAATGGTCCGGGCCCTACACCATCCTGGAGAAAAAGGGAGAGGTCACCTACCTGGTCGACCTGGGAACTCCCCGGAGCCCCCACAGGGTGCTTCATGTCAACAGGCTCAAGGCATATGTCGACAGGAAGGACATGAATTTGCTCATGGCCCTAGATGAGGGACAGGAGGAGGAGAGTGACCCTCTCCCCGACTTGCTCACTCAGAATCCTGACGATGGATCGGTAGATGGTGTTGTCTTTTGTGGCAGCCTCTCCGAACATCAACAGAAAGACTGTAAACAGGTTCTTCAGTCTTTCAGACATATGTTCTCTCTAACACCCAGTCAGACCGATTGGTGCACCCATGAGGTTGACACTGGTGACAGCTTGCCCGTCAAGAGTAAAATCTACCGGCAGCCTGATCAAGTTAGAGACTGCATCAAGAGTGAAGTGCAGAAAATGTTGGAGCTGGGAGTCATTGAACCCTCGGATAGCCCTTGGGCTAGTCCCGTAGTTCTAGTGCCGAAACCTCACACCCCGGGCGGTAAGAAAGAGATGAGGTTCTGCGTAGACTACAGGGGTCTCAATGCAGTCACTAAGACTGACGCCCACCCAATACCGAGGGCAGATGAGCTTATCGATAGATTGGCTTCGGCCAACTACCTAAGTACGTTTGACCTGACAGCTGGGTATTGGCAAATCAGGTTAGCTGAGGACGCCAAGCCTAAGACCGCATTTTCTACCCCTGGTGGGCATTATCAGTTCGTGGTGATGCCCTTTGGTCTGAAAAATGCACCTGCCACCTTCCAAAGGTTGGTGAATCAAGTCCTTACTGGGCTGGATGACTTCTGCGCAGCGTATCTAGATGATATTGCTGTCTTTAGCTCCACCGGGGAGGATCACCTGGTCCACCTGCGGAAAGCGTTAGAGGCTCTGCAAGCAGCAGGCCTCACTATCAAGGCCACCAAGTGCCAGATAGGGCAGACACAGGTTGTATACCTGGGCCACCTTGTAGGTGGAGGCCAGGTTCAGCCACTGGAGAGCAAAATACAGTCAATCAGGGACTGGGCTCCTCCAACCACCCAGACTCAGGTTCGAGCTTTCTTGGGCCTGACTGGATACTACCGAAAGTTTGTCAGGAACTATGGTTCCATCGTGACACCATTAAATGAACTGACAAGTAAGAAAATGCCAAAAAAGGTTCAGTGGACAGCAGGCTGTCAAAAAGCATTCGATGACCTAAAGCAGGCCATGTGCACAGCGCCTATCCTTAAGAGTCCAGACTACTCCAAACCATTCATTGTCCAAACAGACGCTTCTGAGTTGGGTGTGGGAGCTGTTCTTTCTCAACTGAATTTTGATGGTCAAGACCAGCCCATTGCTTTTATAAGCAGAAGGCTGACCCCTAGAGAGAAGAATTGGTCAGCTATTGAGAGGGAGGCCTTTGCTGTGGTTTGGGCCCTGAAGAAGCTGAGGCCATACTTGTTTGGCACTCACTTCAAGATTCAGACCGACCATAAGCCCCTCTTGTGGCTAAATCAGATGAAGGGTGAAAACCCCAAACTGCTTAGGTGGTCCATTTCCCTACAGGGGATGGACTTTACAGTGGAACATAGACCTGGTACTGATCATGGCAATGCCGATGGGCTCTCCAGATATTTCCACTTAGAACAAGAAGACTCACCTGGTCAAGGTTAGCTTATTGTTCCGACGTTTGGGGGGGGGTCATGTAGGAGAGTAGGGTCTGCAATCCCATGATCACCCAGATTTTTTGCTTTTGTTTCACTGGTTTACGACTTTCTCTGGCTGTGGGCCTGCCAATCAGACCCACAGCCTGGCTGTTCTCTTTCTAAAATACGACATGTACCCTAGGTGCATTTACCAATTGGTACTGGGCCACCTTATCAGACCCCGTAACGCAGAGCATAGGTGTACCCAGGGCCGCCAGGGGCTGCAGCATGTATTATGCCACCCCTGGCTGGCCTCCTAAATTTGACACAACTGGCTGCACGACAGCTGGGGCAAAGTCGTGTAATCACCCTTTGCTTTAGGTATAGTAGCTCTATATCTAACCATACAATGGACACCCGAGTTCCTATCAGTCACTCCTATGGCAGGCCTTGACAATCCTGAAGGCAGAGTGCGTGGGCTCGTGTGAACTAGGTTCTGGCCCGAGCCGAGCCCGGTTGCAGCTTGCGGAATCAAGACCCAATGGCTGTTCCATGATAACGCGTACCACATCGGTAACTTCGGTGTCGCGTTATCAAGACATGTCGAGTAAGGTGTCATACGAATCAGGATGCTGTCCCCTCACCAATTCTGGCGACGAGGTTAGCATTCCGCCCTTCTAGAGGGACACGACATGTACGTAACTGTGAACCCCGGTTAAAGTTAACTAAAGCCTCAGCTCCACAAAATGGATGCTGCCACCACAGACACGAGTCTGACCTCCTGCTGCTGGGAGTCCTTCCAGCGAGGAGCGCTTGGACAAAGGGTTTCCTGTCGAGGGCGGTGTTCGCACCGTCCCAAACAGGGTTTGTGTATTCTGGGTAGGTAGGGCTTTTGCGAGAAGGTGACTGCGGAGTGGCACCCCGGTGCTCACTACGCATCTGCCGGTCAGAACCAGTTCCAGGGGCACCAGCCCTGGCCTGGGGAAAGTCCGGCAGGGGAGAGGGGTGTAACTACCCCCCTTCCTGGTCCCACCCTTAGGGCAGGACCTAGTCATGTACCCACCCCTTTCTTTAGGATAAAGGCCGGAGCGGGGACCCTTCCAAATTAGATCATCTTTGAATCAAGAATACTTTCTACGAAAGGACTTCGAGACTCTTCTCAAGATTTCTCCCTTGTGACTAAGGAGTAGTCACCCTGCATCCGCAGGCACCATCTAAGAACTCTGCGGTTTGCTGCAAGTCCTTCCTCAAGGATCCGACGGCCCAGCTCGACGAGAACCGGCTTCCCTGGTACCTCTGACCTCTACCCACGTCATCAGCTCAGCTGTGATCTGTGGGTGCGACGAGACCTCGAGGGACCGGCCATCATCAAAACCTGCACGCTTTCTTAACCAGCACGACCACCGAAGCAATTCTCTGGCGAGTGCTCTGGGGTCCGAGAAGCCCCGACCCTGAGCAGCTCCAGCACCGAAGTGCAGTCTCCCAGCATCTCCATGATCTGCGTGGGGCCCTTCTGCTCGCTGCTCAGCACGTTGTCTGGTCACTAGCCGCTGGCTTGTGCCCTCCTTGACGACAACCGACAAACAACACTGCTGGCCTGGTTGCTCCAGACCGGCTCTTGCTCCCTTTTCCGAGAGGAGCACCCCGGACCCTCCTGGTCCATTCAAGACGCCATCTTAGGCCTACCACGTGGCCCTGAGATCTGCCAAGGCTTGTTGCCCCAATCCTGGGCCCAGCGACGCCGACAGCATCATCCTTCGTGGGACAGCTCGCACCTCCAACCTGGTCGCCGACAACGCCTCCTGGTCCGTGAGACTGCAGAGCCTAGCGTCGCCCACTCACCTGGTCGAGGTGACGGCCAACCGGTGCCCTCCTGGTACCCTCTGACTACTGGCTAGTAGTACGAACTTGGTCCCCTCTGCTTTCAGGTATCATCGATCTCTGATCCAGGCTTGGATCTCTACGAACTATTCATCACTGGTCGCCGGCCAGCAACTCCTTTTCTTCCGGCTCCTGGCTCGTCAGCGAAGACCCCCGACGCCTGTAAGACTTGTGCAGCCCTCGTGGCTAGGTAACCTCGGCATTTCGGTGCCTGCATAGCCTCCTTACTCTAGGGTCCCGAGTCCCTCGCTTCCGACTTGCCTTATCGGGTCCGCCCGAGACCACTAAACTTTCCGTGTCCTCGGACACTTGTTTTAATTGTGCACTTGAAGTATTTTCCTAAGAGATTTGGTTTGTGCTTAGTACCCTGTCCTCATAAAGAGTACAGAAAATATAACTTAAATATTCTCAAAGATGTTGATAATACTCCTACATCTTAATAAATATCCTGTTTATTTTCATAACACTTGTGTGGTGTCCTTTCACTTGGTGTTCAAGGGGTACATGTGTGGTAAACAGCTGGCTTAACACGCCCTCTCGAGTCGTTAGCCTTAGACTGCTCGTATCCACGCTACTAGGATAGCTGGTCTTTAGGTTGACTTACAACCAATCACCATAAGGGTCGTTTGGAACGATACATAGCGGTCACTAGAATAGCGAACGCTGCATATCGGGCCAACTTCTCACACCGACCCCATCCATATGGCAGCCGTCCGACCTAGACATGGTCCGCAGAGGAGGGCGCCAGCCGCCATCTTAGTCAGTGCGGCCTCGTCCCTCTTCACCTCGCCTCAGGGACCAGGCCCCAATTTAGGGCGCTACGGGATGCACAACCGGGACTCAAAACTATGAGGCGGGCTCCCCGGGGGAGAGTCACCAAAAGGCTAAACAAAATCCCTGCCGTTCCCCGGGAGCCGCCCGCCTATTTCGGGTGCAATCCTTGGTTATGCCCGGGCAGAGAGATTGGGGAGGGGGCCAGGAGTCATGCACCCCCTCCGACGCTGCTTCGCCACACAGCCCCTCAAGGCTCACCGCCAAATGGATCGGGCCGTCACTGCCATCGGCGGCTCTTCAAGTCAACGGCACCCTCCGACCGACTCCTCCCCGCCACAAGCGGCCGTTGTTGTTGCAGTCACGGACGGCTGCACATCTAAATCAACGCCCCGGTCTCACCACCACGAGGGCCACAGAGCAGTCGGGGACAGTTCTCCGGGTCTGCTGCACGTAGGAGCCTCAGGAGCAGACGGTAAGTGATCATTCTCCTTTTCCTATTTAAATACGCCTTCGTGGCTCAGGATAAGTGCCAGGATATATGTGTGGGGCGAAAGGGCTCACGGAGCCGAGAGACTATGCGGCCATTTCGGATGCCTGCTTGGCTCCTCCGCATTGGACCATGTTGTTGTGAGGAAGGCACCAGTTGTTTCTATAGTTAAGGATGAAACAGATACCTCAGTAGGACAAATTGATAAGAGGAAAGTAGTCTCCTGCCCTCAGTATATCACGAGAGGATCTCATGATGTTCTGAACCATGGCAACATTTTGAAATTATTCACTGCAATTCCAGATCTGATAGACATAACATCGGAATATCTGGAATTTGTGGAGTTTAAGATCGACTGTAATATTGAAACAACCGTGACTACTTGGCGAAGTGAGGATATTGTCAGTAAAATATTTGTCAATGCCGACACATTTGAAAAATGGGGCATTAAAGTTAGGACCATTTGTAGAGCTCAATACCCAACTCTGTTGATTCCAGTTAAATCACCCAGTAGTATGATACAAACAAAGGGTATACAAAAAACAGCTCAGGGTTCACCTGTTAGAGTACTGAAAGGTGTCTCAGGTCCATCAACTGAGGTGAACATGTTGGGAGGCATTAAGATCAAGAGCTGTCAGTCAGGATCACGAGTTTGTGTTGAACTATGGTCCACACCCAACCCAATTGAGGATTGGAGTTGGCTTCCTTCAATACTATCAAAGGCTAACTTTGCAAAGATGGACTGAAGCCGATCTTCCTTTGAAAAAACATTTAAACCTCTAAAATGTTCTTGGAACGTAAACGGTCTTAAAACACTTCTTGATGATCCGAGTGTAATGAGTTTTCTGAACTCCTTTGATATTTTAATATTGCAGGAGACCTGGCAAATGTGTAGTGCACCTATCATTGGTTATTACGAATATCTGAATGTGGTAACTCGTGAGGCCTCTACAGGTCGTCCTAGTGGAGGTCTCTCCATATATGTTTCCTTAAATCTTGATGTAAAACACTTTGAGATAGACCTCCAAGTAAAATGAATTGTGTGTGTTAAATTCATTGCCAAACAATCAATTATTTTTCTAAATGTCTATTTGAGTTTGAAGAAAAAGATAAGGTCCCCACAACTCGATTTATTATGGGAAATGGTGAAACTGTTATATTACGACCATTTGGACTCGATGATCGTTATAACTGGGGATTTCAATATGCACCTTTTTTCATATAAATAATAGATGGTACCATCATCCATCCTATTAGAATGGTCTAATTGTGAGTTCATAAAATATAACTTAAATATTCTCAAAGATGTTGATAATACTCCTACATTTAGTAAAAGTGTTAGTCCTTCGATAATTGATTATTGCATAATTTCGGAAAAACTTGTGAAGGCAGTCCAAAGTTATCAAGTTGTACCAAGGATCGAGAGCAACCACAGCACTCAAGTTATTACCCTTGCTTTTGCGTTAGATTATCTGCCCGAGTCAAGAATAATTAAAACAGCATCTTCCGCTTTCAATCTAAAAAGGCTCATATGGAATGATAAAATTAAAAAGTAAATCTTAGAATTTTTAGCTGGCCTAATTTTAGATTTGCAAGATGCAATATCCAAGGGTTAAAGTCTGGTAGATCTTTGGCCCTGTTTATGTACTGCGCTTTTGTTAAATTTTTCTAATTTACACTCTACAGGTGGTAAGACGTTAACTCAAAGGAACCTAGAATGGTTTTCCCCTCGCGTAAAATATCTTAAAAGTAAACTCAATAAAACCATAAGATCGCTATATAGGAAAGCGAATGGGTCCACTTGTGCTGTGGTAGCTCAACAAATCAGACAATTAAAAAAGGTTTACAGGAATTAAATTTGGAAGTCCAAACAAGCTTATTATGAAACAATTTGGTCCAAATTACATCATGCCTGCATATCGAAAGACCCTAGGCTCTTCTGGAGTTTATTCAATAATTTAGAAAATGGAAACAATAGAAGCAATAGCGCAAATATTGACAAATTAACTTGGGTGTCTTTTCTAAAAAATACTAAAATGGTTCAAGTAGGCCCTCAGTTTGTTTATGGCAAAACTATTCTTATGCGTGGTATTGTCCAGAGATAACAGAAATATCAGGGCTAGTTCCAACAAATACCTCGATTATTTAGCCATGAACGGTTGACAAAGTAAAAAAAGTACTGCATAGGATTCGATCAAATGATGCGCCTGGGCCCAACGGAATGCCAAATGCCATATTTAAAGCTACCTTGAAGGATTGGCCACAGGTTCTTACCTTCCTGTTTAATGATGTACTTAGAACCGGAAAAATTCCGGATTCTTGGCAGGGTAGTATCGTTCAACCAATTTACAAAAGTGGCCACCAAGATAACCCAGCAAACTATAGATTAATAGCCCTAACTGATGTTAATGCTAAAATATTCGCAACCTGCCTGGTAGAAGAATTGGAATTATGGGCCTCGAAAGAAAAACTGATACCAAATTTACAAACCAACTTTAGAAAGGGAGAATCAACCTACTCAAATTTAGTTTTATTAACACTATTATGCGAAAGAGCTCAAATTAGGAGATATATATGTTTTATTGATTTAAAAGCCGCTTTTGATTCTGTCCCCCGGGACATATTATGGTCAAAATTAAACGATTGGTGAATATCTGAAATAAATGATTAAACTGCTATATTCGGATACTTGGGTCCAGATCAAAGTAGGCGATGGTAGACATACAACCCGGAGCCTGGAAACAGACACCGACTTGAAACAAGGTTGTGTTTTGGCCCCTTGCCTTTTTAATCTTTTTATGTCTGATCTCCCTGCCCATTTTAAAGATATTAATGCTCATTCCCCTTCTGTGATGGGCCAATATGCTGACGACACTATTTTATTAAGTCAAACAGTTATTGGCCTCAAAAGATTATTAGACTCTTTTAATGTTTATGTTAAAAGGAATGGTATAAAAAAAAAAAAAAAAAAATAATGACCATGGGAAAAGGTAAACTAGGTGTTAAAGAATGGAATGCGAACGGTATGGTTGTTGACTGTGTAAAAACTTATAAATACTTGGGTATTACATTTGATCACAATTTATCTTTCAGGAAACATTTTAACAACCTAGAAGCTAAAGGTTCATCTCTTACATTTGCCTTTAGAAAATTGACGGATAAGTTACTGAGTTACTGCAAACTGCTGTCACTGCAGTCCGGAAAAAAACGTACCACCTGTGCCAGGGCTCAAAACAGAGCTCCCGATAGAGACCCGTTTCGAGGCACCCTTTAAAAAACTGCCGGTGCTCAGACCCTTTGAGACCCGGTCCACTTAAAGCCCTGTCTGAGGCTTTCATGCACCCCCATGCTCTATTGTGTCTCAGTGTTAATTGCTTAGACTAGCAATACAACTTCAGCCTCAGGTTGTGAATAAATAACGGCCGGCACCGCACACCCTGCTGTTATCTGAAAATTCATTTTTATCAAATTGCTCAGTGTGTCTTTTTGAGATAAATACAGTCTGCAGACGGGTTGTGACATCTAAGCTACATGTGTACGCTTCCATTTCCAGTGCTTTCAGCCGTTTAACAATCTTCTTACAGTTCCTCAGTGCTCAAATGGGTGTAATTTCGGATATTTATGTTTCCGTTGTTTTTATTGCTTGATTTTCCTTGCGAAAAAAGTGTCACTCATAGTTGTTGAAGTTTCACTCACAGTTACGCTGAAATTATAAAAATGTAACATTTAGCAATCTGAAACCTTGGCGGCTATGCTTCCTTTATATCCAGCCTGATGTTGTTAGCCATACTTCCGGTGCCAGCTGCGGCCCTCCACGTGCACAAACCATGAGCTAAACATTGCAGGCATTGCCCTGCAACTGCAGATACGTAGACATGGCCTTCTGTTGTACAGTGGGATGTTGGAGAACATTCCATAAAGTATAGAACCCTGCGAATGCTGGTAATTTCTAACTTGCAAAGACATACAGTTTTACTGATAAAACTAATATAGAGCACAAACGATGTGTGGAAATCAGGTGTCAATCAATCAAACAAACAGGATTTGCATAGCGCTACATATCACCTGTGAGGTTATCTAGGCACTGTGGGGTGGGGGCAGTGCTGCTGCTGAGGGACGTTAATCGAATAACCATGTTTTTAGGCCCTTCCTGAAATACTGCAGGGTGGCAGTCTGTGTGTTCTCCTTTGTACTGCCGGTCACCTGTGTATTAAACTGTGTAGCCTTGGACCGTGTCATTTATATGCATGTACCTCGCATGATCGAGGTAACTATTAGCGGTGATACTACGTGTTTCTCAGTCCTTTTTCCCCAGCACCCCACACCCTCCTCCCCAGGGAGGCAATCTGAGGGATAGCCCCGGGCGCCACAAGCTCTCGCTACGCCTCTGTTATAACTTGTGAAATTCTAAGTAAGCTGCTTCGAATTTTAGCGTAGAACACTTACCTTTTAAACCCATGAATAAAGGACGCCTGGGGCTCGCAGTTTTTTTTATATACAGCACCTCGTCCCCTACACCCTGGCAGCAAGCCTGGGTCTGGAATGCTGGAGCAGCAGTAGGCAAGCGTGTGCTGAGTAGTTTACCGCTGCTCTCGGGTCCAGGGCACCCATCATTAATTGACGCACTCCTGGTCCGACATTCTGGACCGAGAGCAGGACCTGTTAGAAGTTGAGATTGCGGGGCTAGGTAAGTAGCTAATTAATTAGTAACATTATTAATCTAGATTATTACTTGTGTGTCTGTTCCATGCTATAGCTGATATTTATTTCCCAAATAATAGTAAGCCTGCTGCTCACTTGCAGGTAAGTTACATTTTCAAATATTATGTGATAGACTGTTTTTCTAGACACTAGGGTCCCACTTTACAAAAGTAATCTGAGACAATATCCAAACTTTACGACTTTAAGTATTCACAAAAGGCATTTAGTAGTAGTAAAGTTAGGATTCCTAACTTTACTACTACTAAGACAAAATCCTAACTTTATGACGTTGGGTATTCACATAAAGGATTTAGTAGTAGTACAGCTAGGATTCCTAACTTTACTACTACTAAATGCCTTTTGTGAATACGGAAAGTCGTAAAGTTAGGATTTTGTCTCAGATTACTTACTCGGGCCAAAGTGCTTAGCTTACTTGGCGCTGCCTAAGTTAGGGGCATATTATCAAGGGGGTTTATCTCCGCTTTTTAGGCTTTAAAAGCCAAGAAAGCGGAGATAAAATTAACTCCCTATTACCTAGCTGTCGCTAACACCAGTTAGCGACAGCTAGTAGGAGATAGCGACCATCTTGGGCCCCACTTTGCATGTCAGTGATATTTATCACTAATGACATGCAAAGTGGGCGTGCCAAGATGTTAGCGACTGGAAACAGTCGCTAACATCGCTATCTCCTATTACCAACTTTTGGAGATATTCGCGCTAAGCGCGAATATCTGCAAAAGCTAACACCTGCCCTGAGCAGTTCTTAGCCATGTTAGCCAATGGGAGGTGGATAACATGGCTAAGAGCATTAGCTCGGTAATGCATGAATATCGCTGACTTTTCAGCGATATTCATGCATTGCGGCCGATTTTTATCGCATTTGCAATAAACTTTGTGTTACCAAGGTTTATCTGCGATAAAAATCGCTGCAGCTCAGCGGTACATTTTTGTCTCTAACCAAGCAATAGCGATAATTATCGCTATTGCTTGGTAATATGCCCCGTAGTTATTGTACTTGTTGGCTCTCACTTGGGCTGACTTGATCAGTGAGGATTATGTAAGAAGTTACTATTTGGTTATTTGTAATTTCATACCCTTATGGTTCATGCTACACGGATGGTGCAGGGATGTTTGTGACCAACAACACACATCCATTTTTCAATGGAAGCTTGTGCTGCTTGCCCTTTCTGCTGCCGCACAAGCTTCCATTACCAATTGGAGGTTTGCGACCACCCTATGGACTGTGGGTGATCGCATCAATTCATAATAGTGCGGTCTTGTTCACTGACCTAAGGTTGGGGGGTTACCTGGACCACAACAACATCCGCCGACATCATTGTAATAAATAAGGCCCTTAATGATTAGGGAATTGGCCTGTTAAAGGGGTTTGAGAGATTTTAAATGGGAGTCCAGAAGAAGCAAGCATCATTTGTTGCAATTTATTATTATTGTTAGAAATGGGTTTTCTGGTGCGCTTGGCCAGCCAGGCAGAAACCACCACTCTAGTCAGGGCACAGGAGTTACATGCTGAAGTTATCCCATGCTCAACCCCCTGGTTGCCCGGCACGAGCAGTCAGGCTTATCCTAGAGGCAATGTGTAAAGCTAATGCCCAACACACACACAGCAGCAGCGACACACTAGGCACACCAGAAAAGGAACTTTACACAAGGTTATATAAAAATAGCCTTAGTATTATCCAAAACACATTAGAATCATAATCACGCATATACACTGTGCCAACTGGTACTAAGCAATATTTACAGGGGATTATATACACAGGACAGGGCCAATCAATTTCCACCAACAAAATGCCCAACCTGATATTTTTGATACTGTCTGTAATGTATCCAAAGTGCAGTGAATGATGTGTGTGGTGTATTTTGCTACAACAAAATTAATAGGGGGAAGCATATCTGATATCTAAGAAAAAAAGCTGTGTTTTTTTTCTAGCCTCACCGACCACCAGTGCTGAGGTCAGCAGTGACAGGCGGTGGTAAGTAATATTGCTTGTTCTTTCATTGACAATTAATTATATGTTATGTTATAATGGCTTATAGAGCAAACGGCTGCCCCAGCAAAGGGGCTTACCGGCGCTGAAGCATAAGACTGCATAGCTAGTGGCAAAAGCAACTTACAGCAGAGGGAAAAGGAATGTTTTGACAGCTTTATAAAAAGGAAAATAGGACTTAATACTGCGGATGGAAGAAGGGAGCACATTCCAAAGTTTTGAGGCCAACACTCGGAAGGAGCGCCCTCCAGCATGGAGCCTCCTCACCCTAGGAACAGCCAAAAGATTCTGTCCCATAGACCCGAGTAGACGAGAGGGGTCCTAATCGGTGTGCAGGTTGGCCAGGATACCAGGAGAAGAGAAATTCAAAATTTTAAACGTAATGCGGAGGGCCTTAAATTCTATACGCTTGGCCACAGGCAGCCAATGGAGGCTATGGATGGCGTTAGAAGTGGTGCACCTCCTAGGCAGACCAAAAAGAGCTCAGGCAGCCGCATTCTGAACTCTTTGCAGTCTGACATTATCAGTCTGGTTGGACCCCAAATACAGGGAACTGGCATAGTCCAGTTTTGACATAATCAAAGCCTGGACAATAACCTGCCTGATTGGGGGATCAAAAAAACACAGCAAAGGTGTGAGCACCCGCAAAAGTCTAGAACATGTCCTGGCCACTTTCTTGGTTTGGTTGCGGAAGCTAAGAGCATTGTCATCCAAACCCCTAGGTTTTTCACTACCTGTTTAGGAGCAGGCGTCAGCCACAACGAGGCCGGTCACCATAGCTCACTCCATAGTCTCTCCCAACCAGCAGATCTCAGATTTACAGGCATTGAGCTGGAGACAGTTAGCCGTCATCCACCTCGTGACAGCTTCAAGATCGCTCTGGAACTTACAGGCGTCCCGAGTAGTGTCGTCGGTGAGTGTGACTACCAGCTGAGTGTTGTCCGCATACGATACTACCGTAAGACCTCTGTTTTTAGCAGCCGTCTCCAGTGGTTGGACATATAGGTTAAAGAGGGTAGGGCTCAGAGATGAGCCATGCGGTACTCCATACTTGGTGGCATTAAATCTGGAGACACAGGGAGGAGGGGCTACCTGGAAGGGCCTCTTGGCAAGAAAAGAGGCAAATCACTTCAGGGCGAAACCCACTCTGCCTACCTCCTTCAAGCGCCTCAACAGAATCTGGTACGAGACCGTGTCGAGCGCAGCACTGAGAACGAGCAAAATCAGTGCCAAAGTACAACTCTCGTCTAAGGTCCATCTCAGATGCTCAGTGACAGCAAGAAGAGCAGACTTGATACTGTGCCCAGGACGTAACCATTCCGAGAGGGGTCCAGTATATTATTATCTTCCAGATAGTCTGTCAAGATGGTATTGATGTGCGCCTCTGTGATTTTAGAGACCCAGGGCAGGAGAGAGATGGGACAAAAATTCTCAGGTTAGGCCGTGTCCAGATTGTTTTTTTTAAACAAGGGTACAACCCTTGCACGTTTCCAATAACTTGGAACAGCAGCCGATGAGAGGGATAGGTTGATCACATGACTCAGAGGAGTGATGAGCACAGGTAGGATTTTCAATGATTAGGCTGGCTTAAGAGTGTCAGTGGGGGAACCGGATTTGACTTTGCTGCAAAGTTCAGACAGCTTCTCTTGAGAGATAATGGGGAGAGTGGTCAACGTACATTGAGTAGGGGGACAGGACACGGAGTCAAAGCCTAACGTGACCTGGGGGAAGGATAGATTGATTATTTTTCTCTACCTTCTTGATAAAAAAAAGTGGCTACAGTGTCGCATTGCTCGTTCGAACATATCGGTGTAGCAGTCAGGGCTGTAGATGTTTTCAATTCCCTCAGTATCCAAAAGATTCTTTTAGAAGGGTTATTATTATTATTATTATGTTTCTTATATAGCGCCTGAATCGACCCCCGAAGGGGTATCTCCGCGCTTGCCTTGGGAACCCGTCCTGGCTTTTCCCTGTGAGATAGCCCCTACAGGGTATCCCCAAGGTGAAAGCCAGGCATCCCGCCGCGGGGGGCCGTTGTGGAGATTAAGCAAGCTTAATGCCCAGAGTTGCAGAGTGTGAACCCATGATTAGGTCAGGCACCGAAGCGAGAATTATCGAGTCCATGGACATTTGAGCTCAAGACCCTGCCGCGTCGGGAATTGAACCCTGGTCCCGGGTCTGACCTCTGCTTCAGGGTCTGCCTGCTCTAACCAGTGAGCCACACTTCTCCACTGCTCTGCACTTACTCTCCTCCGCATAATAAGTGGCCCGTACCAACTGTATTGACTTATGGTATTGCTTAATCGCAGTTTGATAGGTCCTCTTCAATTTGGGGTCATAATCCCTTCTCCATACTCTCTCGAACCTCGTGCACTCTTTGATCATGTAAGTGAGCGTATATTTATACCAGGGACTAGATTTGGAACTGTGGCTTTTAGACCATTTAGCTGGAATAAGGAGGTTGAGGGCACCAAGAATCCAGTCTGACAACAGTTTATCAGCAGAATCTGGATTGGCTGGAAAACTAGGCAGAGATGAGGAAAGAAGGGTTTGGGATTTTGCAATGTTAAGTCTATGCCAAGGGTGCCTAAATGTGCACTTCTGTGATGCCCTGCACAAATGCACAACCCCATGGAGTGTCATTGTTATCAGAAAATGATCTGACCAGCACGTAGGAGAAGGAGGTTGAACAATCAGGAGGGCAAGATTAGTAAAATCTGGGTCCAGAAAATTACCTGCAGAGTGTCTAGAGCCTTGCACAAGTTGAACTCGCTGACATGCAGGATTGCCCAGAAAAGTGCCCATGTCAGCATCCTGAGTATTGTCCAAATGCAGATTCAGATCCCCAAGTATACTAAAATGAGCCGCTCTCATATCCAAAGGTCCTGCAACATCAATGAGGGCAGTTCTAAACTCTTTGGAAGACCCATGCAGGAGTTAGAGCAATAAGCCCGACAGAGTATAATTGGCGTTAAGTGAGATCCTGAAGTGAGCAGCTTAGCACCCAGCAAGTGGCTCCCTCTCAAAGTAGCACGAATAAGAAGATTTAAATATAACTGCAATGCCACCCCTAGACCCTCTATTGAGTGTCTTGATACTAAAACCCGGAGGGAGCGCCAGGCCCGTTTCTGCCACATTATCATCTGACAACCATGTCTCAGTTGGCAAAAGGGCATCTGGCTTTTCATCCTGTAACAGGTGGTAGACATTGGCATGATATTTAACTAAGGAAGAGAAGTTGAGACCAAGAAGTTTCATACTGGGGCTGGTGCTGAGTACAGGACCGGGTGAAACAGGGGAAGCCCAAGAGTTAAAGCCACAGTGTAGACAGCAGAAAGGCCCCTCTGGGGTAATATACGGAGGGTGTCTGCAGGAGCATAAACCTCTCTGAAGAGCGAGGAGATCCGCTACAGAGTAGGTAATCCTTCCTCCGGTGGAACTGGCAGCGTAACTTGCCTAAAGTAACTTACTGTAAAGGTGTAGTGTTATTGAATAACCGGTGAACACAGCAGGTGTTGAGCTAAGTAACTAATGGCCGCTCCTATCTTCAACTCAACAGAGACGATTTCATGAACAACACCTTTATGGGTTGATAGAAAAGGAAAAGAAGGATGGAAAGGTAAAGGATGGGGGAAATGTAATATATATGACTGAAAAAGAAGGATGAGTGTGTGAAAGCGCCGGATGCAGATACTGTAGGTGTATGATAGCTTGGTTGCATGGGTGAGTGAAGAATGGATGAAAGGTATACGGGTGGGAAGCCTGCATGGGCAGATGAAAGTGTATGTGTGAAAGGATGCCTGCCTGGATGGGTGATTGTAATCCTTTGGTGGTTTCTTTTGATTGAAAGAAACTTAAGGACGCATGGGTGGGTTAATGACAAATGTATGTTGTAAAAGTTTGTTGAGACTAAAGTGATACAGAGAGCCATATTTGGATGAATGGCTATATTTGATTGAGTGGTTTCAATGGTGAAGAGTGGATTGAGAAAATATAAAACTTAAATGATGTTGAGTAGAAAAGCCAAGGGTGTCCAATACAAAATAAAATAAGTGAAGAACAATGCAACAATGAATGGATACATTCTTGGGAAGGACAATTTACAAAGGATTAGGATGCTGCTCTGTGGTGGTGGTATTCTTCTCATCTTTACTTGCCTGGTTGTATTTTATTCAAGGGATTCAAAAGGTTGGGGAGATGGTATTTCAGACTCCTCCCTGAACTCACATTAGATTTGAAGAGCAAAATATTATGTATCCTTCCTACCCACCGATCATCAATCACCTCCTTCTCTCCATCCCCATCGAATAATTCTTTCTGGGTTTTGCTAAGAGCATGGCTTACAATTTGTGTTTTTTCTTTCTTGAAATATTGTGACTCCTGCTGCTGATCCAAAACCTCCTATCAGACAGGAGATTTCAGTCTGGACCTGGCAGCGGAAACTGGAGGCCATCAGGGCTGGTAACGTTGGAGGATGAGGAGGCCGAAACTGCTGCAGATGTCCCGGGCACCAGCCAGGCCACAATACCACACTGTCATCACGGTCCATTGGGTGCGTGCCGCTAATCCACTATCACTACTCCTCCTCCGCATTCCCACCGGTTTGAGCGCCGCATCATGCTAAGACTGGTGAATATGGAAGCCAGGCATAAACGGATGGACAGGCATCTGAAGAAGCTCCTAACCCACCCTTAGTGCCCTCTTCTGCCTCTCTTTCAATCTTTTTTTGGGTGGTTGGGAGTTGGGGCATTGTTGGATTTTTCTTTATTTATAGACAATTTACTCCTGGAGACTATTTGGACATTGGTTAGGCTTAGGGAGAGGAGTGGGCCAGTTGTGGGATTGGTAGATTTTAGATTTGGTCAGGGAATACATTTTTCATACTTTTACAAAAAAATGTGGTGGGGTTATTGTTTTACTTACCACTGCTGCCTACACCGCTCCAGTTTTAATCGCTTCCGTTCATCAAATGGCCCCCGGTCGTCTGACGTCATGGTGGGCGTGTGCTGAGGACGGCCGTGGGCCGTCTAAACAGCGCACGCATGGAATTTTCCTGTACCGCAGGAGAATTCCGGCAGCAGAGAAACGACTAAAAATCTGCGAATAGTGTGTACAACAAAATACTTATGCAGTACCCTTGACCTACTACACTCTACTCCTAGTCTCTGTAGTCTACTCTGCTACTTTATATTATTATCAACCCCTAAGGACTTGGATGGGGGGTGGGTGAATTTTCATTGTAAATATAGATTGCTGTTCAACAATTAATGAATCAAATACAGTTTACTTCTTTTGTAATATATAACAAAAATAGGTAACAAAACAGCAAGCACCTGCATAATCTGATTAATCATGACTAAGGGGCAGATCTGCAAGAAAGTGCTGCAGCACTGCAACACAAGCCCTTTGGCTGAGCAATGCAGATGCACTTTCAGAGCATAGGAATGCTACATATCTACAATAATATGTCGCATTCCTGTGCTCTCCCCTGCGCTGGATCACAAGTAGCTGCCAGGATGCCTGCGCCATGGGGAGATTGTTTTTGTGCAGGTAGGGGAACATTCCTGCACAAAAACAATCACTACAGGCATTTTCCTCTTTCAATTAATGCTGTAAAATGCAGCAAGCATTGAAAGAGGAAAAAACAAGGAGAAATGAAAAGATTTCTCCTCCTTGTGCCTGGCTATGCCACCCTTTGTGTGGCGTAGCAAACTGATGCATTTCCAGGTTTACAATTTCTAATAAATCTGGAAATGTGTCTGGTTCCATGAGCGTTGCGTGGGAACACCCACAGCAACACCCATGGAACCAATGGAAAGCCCCTTTCATGCAAAGTGCTGCATGTAAAGGGGCCATATTTACAAGAACAGGTAATGCCACACAGGGTGTCGTAGTGGCAGCGCAAGGGGCTTGTAAATCTGCCCCTAAATGTCTATCTCCAGTTACCTTCAACAACAGGCCCCCACCCAATCACCACTTTGCTTGAAATTTGAGCCAGACAGTACTGAACAGCACACACACCCCCAGCAACATAGCATTGCCCAATCAAGTAAAACATCACTGCACCGCTGTCAGTCACACCACACACCATCACCACTACACAGACTTCTGTTGGTTTGGTGTGTTGTTTACCTTTAGGCCTCTTCAACGTCATCAACAATCATCCAAATTGGTTGGTTTCAGATATTTTGAAAATGTCCATCTGCTTCTGGTGGCAGTCCTCAAAGTAGTCATGCTCTCGCATACACCCTGAGTCATTCATCATCTCTGATCCTCCTGAGTCTGACTCCAAGTATGGTGTCTAACTCTGTACCAACAGTGTCCTGAGTCCTGACTCAAAAAATCCATAGAGTGGACTGTAGTTAGTAAACAACAAGAAGATAAATATTGAGACACTTTTTGTGTAGACTAGATTTGTGTTTGCAAACATTGCATTATCTTAGGGACTGGTCAGGTCTGAGACTTTGAGGATTAAAAAGCATAACTAATAAAAAACAAAGCAGTATGGACTGTGTGGAGTGTACCCGGTGAATAAGTCTGGCTATCCAATCCCTAAAAGAGGTAGGGAAAAAATAACCTTTAGGGGTAAATTATAGATCAGCCGTCATTACTTGGGCGACCAACATTGTTTATCTCAATTTTGAATCATCACTAACAGATCAAGCATAAAAAAAACACACATTCACACTTTCTGCCACCACATGAATCACATCTTCTAAAACACACATGATAATAAACATATCACAACAAGTTCAAATCATATCAAACAACAATCATGCCAGCATTTACCTGTTCTTCCAGTGTGCTCACCTTGATCGGTTTGTGGCTCATTGCAGAATGTAGATCCTCCATTTGTTCGCTTAGCAGAGAATTGACAGTGTAAAGGTAGTCCCTCTAAGGTAGAAAAGGAATGGGTAGATAGTCAAGTTATGGCCCGGGTTTGGAGGCAGGCACACATTTGTTTACTCTCTGCCCAATGTCTTGCTTGAGGGAAATGGGCTTGAAGGGCAAGTCAGGACTTTTTCCCTGCACACAGTTGTGAGTTCGACTCAAATCCGTCAATAAAATGTGTCTAAGAGTAAGACAGTGGGGATGAATTGGTCAACCAGACACACACAAATAAAAAAGTAAATAAAATAATGATCCACAGCTATATATATTTTTTTTCCGGCTTCATGGAAAGAAAACCTAGTTGTCAGGGAAGCAGAACTCATCCTCAAACTAAGTAGGTTTGCCCAGAAGTAGGTCATCTAACACACTTCTTCCATGACCTGAGTCTCGGTGATCTTCCTCCTGTGGTAGTTCATGTATGGCGTAATCTGGTGGTATAAAATGCTGATTTTGCCATGGTTAATCTATCCACATTTTGGGGTGAGAGACTGGTCCTTCTCAGTCTGACAATGGCACCAGCAGTTCTGAAAACATGCTCAGGGTATACACTGGCTACAGGGCAAGCCAGACCGTTTATTTCCAGACTACTGAGCACTGGCCATTTGCGCTTCTTCCCTTTTGTTATGTAGGTATACTTTTACTATGGAGTACTATTTATATGGATACTCTGTTGATGGAGAGTCTGGTGTTGGCTATAACCCGTCTACACAGTTGCATGAATGAATGAAAGAATCATAGAAGCAGGTGTTTGGGGTGTGTAGATTGCATCTATTTCCTTATATAGATTAAAATGGTTCTGGTTGACTTAGACAGACACAATGTAGAAGTGGCACTACAGAAGGAAACTTAACTTTTGCACAGTGACCCGGGATGCTACAGAGGCGTATTGGGCCAACAGAGATAATTTGTGTTATACAGCGCCTACGTTGTGGAGTAGCTATACTAATACTAAGAACAATTGATTATAAATACCAATGATCAATATTCAACCCCAGGCACATCCATAATTGTGAGGGGACATTTAAATGACCAGACCATCACTTGTGAATTTGCATGGCCCAACACATCTGCAGAGTATATGTTGCATGAAATCACTGACATATGTAGACAACACATGGTGAAACACATACTTTGGGGTGGTGACCTCAATTTAGTCTTAGATTTACAAAAGACAGATCTGGGAAAACAACTGCAAACTCATAGGTTATATGTGATGTCTTAAGATATGACTATGAAAATGATCTACCTAAGAGACGTTTGGAGAGAAAAACATGGGGACAACGTTTTTTTGTTCTACTCTGCAGTCCATGATTCACACTTAAGTACTGAATTTTGGGTATGCTCTGTATCCGCACTAGACTGGGTCCCCACACTAACATGTTTGTATCGCATATGTCATCTGACCACTCACCTCAATTGCTCATGCTTACAGTCCCAACCCCGACAAAATGGGTGAGGGAGTGGTGTTTTCCCTCTGTTGTATTAAAAGATCTGGCATTTAAAATCTAAAGTAGTAAATCCCATTAAAGAATACTTTAAGGTTAACAAAATATCAGTGGCTTTCCGTGCCACTCTGTGGAAAGCCTTAAAATCCATTAACAGAGGGTTGTGTAGTCAAGCAGGCTGGGGTAGTCAGAGCCCTAAGAGGTCTATTGAACATTCTAGAGTACAAGCTCAAAGGCTTCGAGCATAAACTGGCTATGACAGAAAAAAAGATAGTGAGGGAAAATTAAGCATGGGCGTAAATTCCGTTTTGCGGGCACATTTTTCGCAATTTCGCGATATGCCAATTGCGCGAATTTGCCCAAAAATCCGCAAATTCGCAAGCTGCAAATTATTTTGCTTGGTCGCACTTAAAAAATACAATATTGCGCGCGCGGCGTTGACTTACCGTGATTCTGAGTCCGCCGAGTTGTTCTTCTCCCGGTTTCCGTGTGCTGCGCCATTTTCGATCTTGCTGCGTGATCGCGCGAGGGTTTTTCGAATGCAATTACGTTATTGCGGCTCGCCATCTTACACAGCGAGAGTTTGACAACACGAGTACGTCATAAAGGCCTGCCATCACGCATTGCGGGAGTAAACAATTCCGAAGACGTAGATGCGGTGCTCAGCTGACTTCCGGCGGGAGATTTGAACAGCTCGCGTTCCTGAAATTGCAAAAATTCCAATCTGCACAAAAAATCCACCGCAGGATGCATAAACCTTGTGAAAATGAAAATGAAAATGATCAGAATAACTCCTCAGATTGACATTTGGTCGCACTTTTTGGTGCTAGGAGTCAATTTTTGGGGGGGAGGAAGGAAGGGCCCAGAGTCTCCAACTTCCTGTTCCTGTCCAGCAGGCTCCTCCCAGTGCTTTGTCCATATCCTGGTCACTTTTGATTTGAATCTAGAGCTGGAAGGATTACTTTTTGTGGCTGCTGCTGGATATTTGTATTTGAGGACTTTTTGGACTTTGGAGTTTGGATCACTTTTGGACTTGAGATGTTACAAGTAAGTTGCTGTTGTTTGTTTGGGGCATTACAGTTGAGGCAACTACAGTTTTAAAACGTTTTTCACAACTTTAAACAAATATATTGTGGGTAGCCACAGTATCCAGTTGGCCCAAGGTTAGTCATGGGTGCATGATACAACTGTTTCTGCGATTTTTTTAACTTAATTCTCATTTATGTCATGGAATTTTAGCTCACTGTTATATGTTGTTTTTGTTTTTTAATTTTGGGGTGCCTGTAAAGCCTCACTAGCCAGTAGGCCCAGGTGTAGTGGGTGAAGCATAACCCTAGTCATTTTGATGCCTGGTACAGGCAGGGCCTGGCCATGTGGTGGGGGTCAAGGGGCCATTTTGAAGCCAGGCAGTGTGCTCAGGCCTGCACCCAGTTTGCCTTGCTTTCAACCATTATGCTCAGGGGTAATCAGTGGTGCATGGACCTAGTCTTTCTGTGGGGTGTCTTGAATTTAAACATCCTTGAGGGCATGGATGGCACTGGCTTGTGGTGATTTTTGTGTGTTTTTCGACATTTTGGTGTGTTTAACTGATGTTCCTCTGGCTTCCATTGCTTTTAAGTGCACAAGAGTACCACCAGTGCCAGGAAGAAGTCGTGCAGCGGTGTGTGCAGCACAACGTCACGTGATGTCACGTGTGGCCACAGACAAGACAAATCTGCAACTAGTGCAACTGCGGCCTGCTGTTCTGACATCTGAAGAAGATGGCCCCAAAGAAAGGTGGCCATAGCGCCTCAGCGAAAAAAATTGTCAGTGCCACTGCCAGTAAGAAGGAGCAAGTGGCACCAACTACCAAGGAGATTGCTGTGCCCACCGACACCTTTTTTGGGAAAAAATAACTACGTCTGCAGCAGCTGCGGTGTCCGCCGGGGACCAAGCTGGAAGCAGGTGGGCTCAGTGCCACCATGCCAAGTTAGGTCCAAGACCATGAGTGCTGCTGCTGCAGCCACTTTGGTTTTTCAATCACCATCGACCAGTGATCTTGGCTCATCACAAGAAAGTCGCATCCAATCAATGCCGGGTGTAACTCAGCTGACGAGTGTTCAACAACCACAGCCGCAACGACAACCACAGGTGCAACTAGTACAAGCGTAAGTACATGGGCAAGGAGAGGCGCAAGGAGAGGCGCAAGGAGAGGATCAAGTAGAGGCGCAAGGAGAGGCGCATGGACAGGTGCATGGAGAGGTGCAACTAGAGGTTCAAGAGGAGGTATCATCCGAGGAATCCACTCCTCCTGATGATGATCCATTGTCTTCCAGATCCCCAGCAGGAAAAAGGTCAAGGAGGGCTACTACTAATACAAGTTCTTCTTCAAGCCCTCTTCATTCAGATGACCTTGTTCCTGATTGGAACCCACAAATGCAGTCTGAGAGTGAGGCACGCCATGAGCCGACAAAAGTAGCTAAGCCTAAAAGAAAGGCTCTCGCAAGGCTTCGACTTATGGGTGATGACGGCGAACAAGAAGTGGTGTCTTCTACTGCTGATCAACAGTCTGACGATGACCCAGTCATCACAGTCATCACTCCAGCCCCAGCGGGCATGCAGCAGACAGACATTTTCACCCTATCAGGAATGGCTGCTGAATGGGATGTGGGCGGCGTGGCACTGGTACCACCATCAACGCAGTTAACTACAACACCAACACGACCTACAGCTTCCATATTTTTTAGTCAGAAGGGCCGGCAGGGACCTCCATCCAGCTCGACCTCAAGTAGTGGTGCTGTAAGTGAACAACAGAAACAAATTCAGCCACGCCCATCCTCCACTTCATCTGGCATTGAAACTCAAAGTAGCACCTCCACCAACAGCAGACATTTCCAGTCCCCAGTTTGGGACTTCTTTACTGTTAGCCAAAGTGTGGAAAAGATGGTTGTTTGTTCAATTTATAAAACATTAGTTAGTCTGGGTAAGCTTGGTACAAACTATGGTACCGGAGGCCAGAGAGGTCATCGCAAGATACACCACACTATCATTTGGGAAGCACACATAAGGAAGATCGAGGCAGGCAAAAGAAAAACAAATCCAAATCTATCCCTTGATATTGCATCTGATGATGATGAGAGGCTGATCATGCAGGGGGGAAGTGAAGAAGCGACAGACATTTTTTCTGGCACACCCAGTACCGCTGGCAACAGCACTACAGTGGTATCGTCCACACCCTCTACCCCTGCAACATGTATGAGGCACATTAAGAGTCTGGGAGAGACACCAATGCGAAAAACTACATCACTGGGTCTAACTGGTTTGAAGAAGTCACAATCATCATCACGTAAAATGATCCAGCCCACCATTCGCGGAATGTTGTGGTCGGAGGCGCCATTTGAACGCAACCAACCCAAGGGTTCGTCTGTATAACGCAAAGCTGGCTAAAATGCTAGCGCTGGACCTTCTCCCTTTCTCTTTTGTGGAAGGGGTAGGGTTTCTAAAAATAGTGGCAACATTCTGCCCTAAATGGAAGGTTCCTAGCCGGTCCTATTTTGGCAGAGTTGCAGTTCCAGCACTAAATCAAGATGTGCTGGGGGTGATTGGGGCAGCTTTGCAGAAGAGTGCTGTTCACACTATCCACTTGACAACAGACATGTGGACCAGTTGCCAAGCCCTTGATTACATGTGCATCACTGCACACTGGGTCTCTTTTGCAGGGGTTAGAGACAAGTCAGGTGCAGCTGTTGACCCGGACACACTATTTCAAGCTACTCGTAAACATGCAACATTAGCCATGTTTGCCGTGGAGAAATCTCATACTGCAGTAAACATTTTGGAGGAGTTTAACAGTAAGGTCTCTGAATGGCTGCATCCATGAAATCGCATAGTTGGTTATGTTTCCACGGATAATGTCAGTAATATAGTTAAGGCCATGCAGCAAGGCGACTATTTCAGTGCCGTGTTTGGCGCACAGTATTAACATTGTGGTACAAGATTTCTTGAAAAAAGAAAACACAGTCAGGAAGTTACTGACCACCTGCTGGAGAATCTGCACACATTTCAGTCATTCTTTTAAAGCTCAGAAGCAGCTGAGGGGCATTCAGCATCAACGTAGACTGCCAGTCAAAGGACTCATCCAGGAGGTGGCAACACATTGGAACTCAACCTTTTACATGCTTGAGCGTTTGTCTGAGCAGTTCATGGTAATCAATGAGTATGTCTTTCGTCTGGGTTCTACTATGAAAGACATGAGGCTAGAGTTGGAGGAATGGTAGCTAGTTAAAAGCTTGACAGACATGCTTTATCCTTTTGAGGTCTTCACGCGTGAAGTCAGCAGGGAGGACTGTTCTTTGGGCAAAGCTATCCCATTGTTGGTCATGCTAGATCACCAACTGAAGGCGGTATCTTCAACGTTCAGAGATGCTGCTGAAAATCAAGATGCATATCAGTTGGCGGAGAGGTTATTAAGTAAGCATGGGCGGAAAATCCGTTTCGCTCGCGGATTTTGCGGATTTTCGGGAAATTTGCAATCCGCGAGATTCGCGAATCTCCCGCAAAATCCGCAAATCCGCGAGCAGCGGATTTTGCTCGCACTGCTCGCACTGTTCGCGTGAGTTCGCGTGAGTTCTCGCCCGCGAATAAGTGCAAAATTGCAGAAATACGATTTTAGCAAACTGAAAGTAACTACTTACCAGGTTCAAAAGTTCAGGCTCATCATTAGTAGCCATTTCCTGTAGTGCTTGCTGAGGGGCCCCTCCAGAGTTCAGTTGCCAGTTGCAACTATTATGTGACCCTGCTCTGAACCTCAGAATAGTTACACATATGCCACAAAGGTCCTGAATTACAGCTAAGGGAGACAAGCAGGAGCCAGGCTGGCAGTTCAAATCCATTAATCAGCCCCTAATTCATTATTGTCAGTTGGGGCAGGGCAGGTGTTGTAACTAATTTTGCAACAATGAAAGCACTTAGCAAGTGCAAAAGTTCACTAATCAGGAAGCACTAAGGAAGCAGGTGCCAGCTAAAAAAATATTCTGTGACACATTAATCAGCCCCAAATTAATTCAGGTCACTTGAGGCAGGGAAGGTGTGCTTGCGTTGCCACAATAATGTACACTGACTGGACAACCAGAGGGTGCTGTGATGAAACAGAGGGTGGCATGAGTGGGCCAGAGGGTGGCATGAGTAGTCAGAGAGTGGCAGTGGTGACAGAGAGTGGCAGTGATGAAGAAGAGTGTCCCAAACAGGCTGGACACGTAGAAACAACAAGTTCGCGAAACTTGCGACCCGACAGGTAAGTTCGCAATTTGCGACATTGTACAAAACCCTCGCGAACTGGCAGAAACCCGCGCAAACACACAAAAAAAAAATCCGCAAATTCGCGAGAATTCGCGGATTTTGCGGATTGCGAGTTCGCAAATCCGCAAAATTCGCGAACGCGAGATTCACAAAATTCGCCCATGCCGCCTAGTTGACAATGAAAGGCTTAAAAACATTCATACAGAACAATATTACATTTGTGCCACTATTCTGGATCCACGGTACAAAAAGGCAGTGGCCAGCAAAGCATTCATTCCTTTTGATGAAGCAGATGTTTCAAAGTACAAACATTGACTAGCTGTGTCAGCCACTCGTTTCGAAAAAGAAAAAGATCGGCAGAAAATTCAAGGAGCCGGCAGAAGTCCAACTGAATCAGCGGGCCATCCGGCGCCCACTTCTGAATCTGTGGGCGAAGGGAGTCACTTTCCCTCACAGCCGTTACCGACACCAGCAGCAACCGTATCATCATCCTCACCTGCACCAGGCCCAGTCATAATATTGTCAAAAGCGGATTGGCTAACTCATCAAGGGTTTGCTCGTTCCAGTACCGCAAAGGCCACAGATGGAACGCAAAGTGGAGCTACCGTGGAGAACCTTGAGTCGATGGTGCAGGGCTATTTGGATGACCCAACCGAGGTCTTTGTTAATCAGAACCCATTGCTGTATTGGTACAGGAAAATGCCTATATGGCCACTGATCACTAACCTGGCTCTAAATTATTTGACTTGCCCACTCGCAAGCGTGTCTTCTGAACGTGTTTTCAGTGCTGCTGGTGCCATTGTACATTCAAAAAGGACCTGCCTCTTGGCCAAAAATGTGGAGAGGTTAACACTGATCAAGATGAACCAGCACTTCATACCACCAGATTACAAAGTATGTGAATGCATGCAGGAAGAAGAGGACACCGACTTAGGTGACAGAAGTTCTTCTCTGTTGGCTGACCTACTCCAGTCTCAATTCATGGATTTTAAGGACGAGTCTACTTCCCTGACACCGAGGCCTGAAAATGACTTCCTTTTTTTCGTCCTTATTCACTTTTATTCCTGTGTGTCTTTCTTTGTCTTGCAACTTTTACCACAACAAAACTCTAATCAACTAATCACAACAAGTCCATCAGCAGCACTGTCTTCATCTTATATTCCTTATTGATTTGAAGGTGCCGCAGTCTGCATTCCTGAGGTTCACAAGTTCACAAGTCAATCATGCTCCTCTATACTCCTCCTCCAGACTCCCCCTATTCATTTCCCTCAAGGCAGATGGATGGATTATGACGAGTCCCCTCAAGTGGGACTGAAATCAGCTTGCTGATTGCTGAAAGAGTTACTTCTGATATTGACAGGAGAGGCTGCCCTTTGGGCCCTCACTTTCCGAATAAGATGCGGACAAAAAGTAGAACAGGTAATGAATAATTGAGAAGATGGCATGCAGTGGTCAGCAATTGCTGTCTGGCTCTGATGAAACCAATTGTTTGTTTTTTGTGCATGAAATGATGCATCATATGTCTTGTCTTAGTTATTATTTAATCTTTTACACAGTAATTGTAACTCATGTCAACTACTCTGTGTTTTTTTACCTTGTTTCAACGAAATTCATCCACAATGTGATTAATGATTGCTTAAAGCTTGATCACCGCTCAAATATACCATGGTTATGTCACATTCAATCTTAGTACAAGACACTTTATGAGTGTGATATTTTTGGTGAACCTACAGTGGGGGTAGGACCATCAAAAAAGGAACTTAAAGTCACTTTCCTGAGACACACAAGAAGTACCAGAACAATCAAATATGTAAAACAAAGCATGTTTACTTTTTATTTAGAATATAGTATCAATGAAGTTTTTCATTCATACCTCACTACTGTTACCAAAAGCTCTCATCGGTTTGTATTGTCACGTTTACAACTAGGAATTGTGCACCATCTAGTGGCATTCCCATTAATTAAGAAACCTGGAACATGCTTATGCCCCCTGTGACGGTATATCCAAGCAGAGTAGCTGTCATTTTATGCTGTTTTGCAAATTTTATATTTTTTATAGGAAGTTTTATCTGAAACCCATCTTTTTAAAATACAACATACGCAGTACCAAGACAGCGATGCAATTGATGTTTAATTTAGAGAGCCCAGATATTTGCTTCTATGTAGCTACATATATTTTAAAATGTATTTTTGCACGGAAACTAATAACTGTATGATCTCAACACACAGCCCTGACTCATATGCACTTTATTATTGCTAGTTTGCACATGCATTATTAGATGATGTATCAACATGCACTGTAACTCTGCCAATTTGCACATGTGCTGGAAAATGAGAATGTAATACTGCATTATATACCAGAATTAACTAAATGTATTTTATTACTGCTAGTTTACACAAGTATTATATGGTGAATGCACTAATATGCACTTTAACAGGCTAATTTGCACATGTGCTGTAGAAGGACTATTTTATATAGTATTGCTAGCATTTGAAATAGAGTCTGATGTAATTTAATGATGTATATGTTATATTACTTTGGAATGTTGCTATATGGTTGTATTCATACATACCGAATAAAGCACTATTGAATTGAATTGAATTGATACCTTGTTTCATTCAAATTGTACTTCAAATTTTGGGGCCACTATGTTACATTTCACAATATGCAAAATGTCCTTGGAGCGGACTCACTTGCCAATGTACCATGATGATTGATTAAATAATATATGTTTTTTCTTTACAGTCACTCACTGGGATGGATGGATCATCAGCGTCGGTTTATAGAAGAACTATGGCCAATTCGTGAGTGGCAAACAGGTAAACCAGTCTACAACAACTACTACAGCAGAACTACATGTCTGTCTATTTGTGGTATGTAGTGGTCGAGGGCGAGGCAGTGTACTGTTGTTGTTATGCCAGGCAGACTCCACACCTGACAGTTTGACACGGTGGACCACTCCATCCTCCTCAACCGTGTCAGGGCGGCGGGCATAGAGGGCTTGGCCTTCTCATGGCTTGAGTCCTTCCTAGCTGAGAGAGCTCAAGCGGTCCACTTGGCTGGTTTCGCCGCGGCCTCCCGTAAGGTAGAGTGCGGGGTCCCCCAAGGATCGTCACTTTCCCCTCTTTTGTTCAATTTATACATTTACCCCATCATTTTTATGTTACAGCAGCTGGAGGTCACGGTGTTTAACTACGCCGATGACCTCCAGCTAATTTTTAACCTCTCCCATTCACCTTCATCAGCTCAAAATGTCCAGACTATCATGAAGCTCATCCAGGACTGGATAAACTGCAACCACCTCAAACTCAACCCGGACAAGACCGAGCTGGTCTTGACCGGAGGTGGTTGCAGTCCGTTGTCCCCTTCCTTTTGGCCCCCGTCCCTTGGTGTCCCTCCACTCCCGGTACCCAAAGTTACTTCCTAAACCCTCAACTCTCCGTCCATTCACAAGTTGGGTCAGTGGTTTCCTCCTGTTTTTTTCCCTTAGAGTAATTAGGAAAGTTTCTCGTTTCTTCCTTCCCTCTGCTCTAAAAATAATTACACTGGGCATGGTACTATCCCGTATCGATTATGGCAACATAATCTATAATGGGGCCCCTGCCTATGCGATCCACCAACTGCAGCTGGTGCAGAATCAGGCCGCTCGCCTGATTTATGGCCTACCTAAATTCCATCGGGCCACTCCATTATTTAAAGCACTGCACTGGCTGCCGGTGAAAGAGCGCGCCCTTTTTGAACTTGGCTGCCTCACTTTTCAGGCAAGGTCGGGTACTGCCCCCGAGTTCATATGCTCTGCTATAAAACCTTATCTCCCTGGCAGAGAACTTCGCTCCTCCCACTTGGCCCTCCTAACTACTCCTCGGTTTAAAAAACAGAGGGTGGGTGGAGCAAAGTTCGCTGTCCTTGCTCCAGCTTTTTGGAACTCCCTTCCTGTGGCCCTCCGAACATCTCCCTCCTACCTGCAGTTCCGGAAGGACCTTAAAACCCTCCTATTCGGGCAAGCTTATACCGCTTAAACCTCTCCCAGCTGCTGCCATCCACTGTATTACACATAGAGCCATGAAACCGCTGGGTAAAAGTGCGCTGAACAAATAATTTTAAATTCAAATTCAATTCAAAATTGGGGCTATGTGGCTTGCTGCATATATTTAGATATACTTTGTCTGTCTGACAAAGAGCCTAGGTATGCTACATCAGGTTGCTTCACTCAGTGGTGCCTGCCTTGACCGTCTGCATTGCACTGCCTCAAAGTGAGGCCAAACATCCGTTATGTTTGCAAAATGTGCTGTTTTTCGGTATTTCGCAAATCTTGCAAAATTACTGAAAAATCGCAAATTCTTGAGCGGAACGGATTTTTTGCCCATGCTTGCGGCAGGGCCATGCAGACGGTCAATGCAGGCACCACTGAGTGAAGCATCCTCCTGATGTAGCATACCTAGGCTCTTTGATTCAGGCATAGCATATCTAGGGTTTAGGGTTCAGTGAGATTTACTATGGTTTTTGGGTTTAAGTTGGTATGGTTCACGCTGAGTCTAAGGCCAGGCCCGATGCAGGCTCGTTCATAATGATGCTGGCATGGTTTTAGGGAGGTTCGGTGTTCTTTGGTCTAGTATTGGCAGAATTTTGGCCTTTTTGGGTGTTTTACGGGCGTGTGTGTTTGGGTAAAAACTAAGTGAAAACTAGTCAGAGACCTTCTTCTTCTTCTTCTTCTTCTTCTTCTTCTTCTTCTTCTTCTTCTTCTTCAAAGAGCGCAGTGGTTCGATTTTGTTCTGCCTTGCTAAGATTCTTGGAAAATCGCTGGAACAAGTGACTGTCCAGGTTAGTTTCAAGAGGATCGAAGTAGTGGAAGTGCTGAAAACAGCAATATTGTGTGAACAGAGCAATTTGCCATTTTTTGAATATACCAGTATTTCATGTTTTTGGGGGGCTGTTTTGGGGTATTCTAGATTTGTGGGGGAGGGTCTAGGGGTCTGGGAGCACTGCTGGGATAGCATAATTTTGATTGCAAGTGATTTGAAGAAAATCCATGGTGGGAAAGGGGAGTTAGGGCCTAGCTGCAGAGCCCGTTTGGACCGATGTTGACTGGATGGCTGAAAATTTTCTAAGTATGAGTTTTTGCATTTTTGCTTTTTGCATGTTTGGGGGTGTTCTGCTTTTTTGCGTGTGGCTGCAGGGGTCTGGGAGCAAAGCTGGGAAGGTCTAAATCGGAATCAAGTGGTTTGGACAAAATCCATGGTGAAAAAGTTTTTCCGTTTTTGCTCACTTGCCTGTTTTTGGGGGGCTGTTCGGGGAGCTTGCAGGTTATTGGAGGTGGGTTTTAGGGTCTGGGAGCACTGTTGGCACAGTCTAATTTTGATTCCATTTGTTTTTCATAAAATGCATGGTGGAAAAGGGGAGTTAGGGCCTTGCTGCAGAGCGCATTTGGACTGAATTAAAGGTATGCCCATTTTTGCTTTTTGCCTGTTTGGGGGTGTTCTGCTTTTTTGCGGGTGGTTGCAGGGGTCTGGGGGCATAGCTGGGAAGGTCGAATATCAGTTTCAAGTGGGTTGGACAAAATCTTTGGGGGTCTTGGAGCAATGCTGGAAATGCCTAATGTTGGTTGCAACTGGTTTGGAGTTGGAGTGACCACCGCGCCTTCCGTTGGCCTGGTCACCCCCTCCTGCTCCCGCCGACGCCCGACCGCCACTTGAAAGCCCCGGCCACCACAGAGCTGCCGCCAGAGCCCCCCAGCCACCTCAGAGCCGGCCGCTCGCTCCGACTTTTCCCGCCGCTGCCTCCCTGCGGCCCCGCCCCCGCCGCCCATTCGCCGACACCCAGCGACCCTCCCTCCCGGCTCCCTACTTAAGGGGACCACGGACAGCCCTCACCAGTGACCACCGCGCCTGCCATAGGCCTGGTCACCCCCTCCTGCTCCCGCAGACCACCACTTGAGAGCCCCAGCCACCACAGAGCCGCCGCCAGAGCGCCCCAGCCACCTCAGAGCAGGCCGCCAGAGTGCCCCAGCCACCACAGAGCCGGCCGCTCGCTCCGAATTTTCCCACTGCTGCCTCCCTGCGGCCCCGCGCCCCGCCGCCTATTTGCCGACACCCAGCCGACCCGACCTCCCGGCTCCCTACTTATGACACCCACTCAGCGGGCGCGCCGATTGTGGGCCGAAGGCGCGCCAAAGGTAAGCCCGTCTGCGCCCGTCCGCGACCGGACCGTGCCCAGCGCAAGAACCCCTGGCCCCCGAAGATGCCAGCCCACCCGCCGGACCTACGACGCAGCCTCCCTCAACGCACTCAACACCGGCCGAACCCCCTGCTGCTACCCCACCACCCCGAGACGCACCCACGAACCCTTCACTTGCCAGTCCTGCGACTTCTCCTGCATCCGGACCTGCACCGCACCCACCAAGCTGACCCCCATCAGCAACCACCTCAAGGGCATCCTGCTCAACACCAGCTCCGTCCACAGACACGCCGTGGAGCTCTAGAACCTCCTCGACTCGACATCCCCAGACGTCGCCTTCCTCACGGAAACATGGATGAACGCCTCCTCAGCGTCCGCCATCGCCATCGCCATCCCGGACGGATACAAGATCACCCGGAGGGACCGCGTCAACCAGACGGGAAGAGGCATTGCCATCATCCATAAGAACACCATCCGCATCACGACCAACACCGACGACACCCTCACAGTCGCCGAACACCTGCACTTCCAGATCCACACCAACCCCAAGACCACCCTCAGAGGCACCCTCATCTACAGACCCCCGGGACCACGCACATAATTCAGCGAAGACATCGCCGACCTCATCAGCCCGCATGCCCTCCCCTCCACTGACTATATCCTCCTGGACAATGGAGACACAGTCGCCCTCATCCTCCTCGACCTCTCTGCAGCATTCGACACAGTCTGCCACAGCACCCTTTTACAACGCCTCAGCAACATCGGAATACATGGAAAAGCACTTGAATGGATCACCTCGTTCCTCACCGGAAGAACCCAGAGAGTCCGCCTCCCACCATTCAAATCCGAGGCCTCCGAAGTCATCTGTGGTGTACCACAAGGATCCTCTCTCAGCCCCACCCTCTTCAATGTATACATGAGCCCCCTCGCGACCATCGCCCGCCAACGCAACCTCAACATCATCTCTTACGCGGATGACACCCAACTGATCCTTTCTCTCACCAAGGACCCCAACACCGCCAAAACTAACCTACACGAAGGAATGAAAGAAGTTGCTGAATGGATGAAACACAGCCGTCTGAAACTGAACTCAGATAAAACAGAAGTCCTCATCCTAGGTACATCCCCCTCTGCATGGGACGACTCTTGGTGGCCGGAAGCCCTTGGAAAAGCACCCATCCCGACAGACCACGCACGGAACCGAGGCGTTATCCTGGACTCTACACTTTCAATGAACAGACAAGTCAGCGCCGTATCCTCATCCTGCTTCAACATTCTTCGCATGCTCAAAAAAACATTTCGCTGGATCCCCACCGAAACCAGGAAAACAGTCACCCATGCTCTGGTCACAAGCCGACTGGACTACGGGAACACCCTCTACGCAGGCACCACCGCTAAACTTCAAAAGAAACTCCAACGAATCCAAAACGCCTCAGCCAGAATCATATTAGACATCCCACGCAACGAACACATCTCTGGTCACCTGAAAGACCTCCACTGGCTACCTGTCAATAAGAGAATCACTTTCCGACTGCTAACCCATGCACACAAATCACTCTACGACATCGGACCAGAATGCCTCAATTCAAGACTGACCTTCTACACCCCCTCCCGCCAACTACGCTCCTCCAGCCAAGCCCTCGCCACTATACCTCGCATCAACAAGTCCACTATGGGAGGCAGATCCTTCTCCTACCTGGCTGCTAAAACATGGAACTCACTCCCCACTCACCTTCGCCTTACCCAGAACCACCTAGCTTTCAGAAAGCAACTTAAAACGTGGATATTTGACAAGTAATCCGCCCCCCCCCTCCTCAGCGCCTTGAGACCCTCTGGGTATGTAGTGCGCTATATAAATTCTCTGACTTGACTTGACTTGACTCCTCGGGGTCCTCAACTTCCACCTGGAGAACAACAGCGGCCGCAACACCACCACCCTGCTGGACAACCTCGCCAACCTCGGACTCAAGCAACTGGTGACCACCCCCACCCACTACGCCGGCCACACGCTTGACCCCGTTTTCTCCTCCAGCAAGGACATCTCCTTCAGCCACGCCACCGGACTCCACTGGACGGACCACAGCTGCGTCCACTTCAGCTCCAGAAAGAACACGATCCACCACCACCAGCAACAGGTTCCACGCAGAAGCTGGAACAAGATCACAGCCGACCAGCTCGCCGCACCCCTGAGCCAGAACCCTCCCGCCAGCTCAGCGAACCCCAACCATGCCGCCAACAACCTGACGAGGTGGATCAGCAACTGCGCAGATGACCTCGCCCCACTGAGGAACCCTCCCAGCAGACCCGGCAGCAAGAAAGCATCCTGGTTCACCGACGAACTCAAGAGCTCCAAGAAGAACTGCAGAGCCCTCTGAGAAAGCCTGGCGCAGAGACCCGACATCAGTCAACATGACCACCCTTAAGCTCGCCACCCGAAAACACCACCAACTGATCCACCCCACCAATAAAACCGCATTCAAGGACCGACTGGACAACAACACCCACAACAGCAAGGAACTCTTCAACATCGTCAAAGAGCTCTCCAACCCCAGTGCCTGAAACAACAACATCACCCCATCGCAAGACCTCTGCAATTCACTCGTCTTGTACGTCCCCAGCAAGATCGCAGACATACACAACAGCTTCAGCACACAGCCGACGCACCTTACAACCGCAACAGCGCCCCCACCACCACCCTCCGCGCCTGGACCCCGATCAACACCGAGGAGACCATACGCAGGATGAACTCCATCCACTCCGGATCTCCAACCGACCCCTGCCCTCACCACGTCTTCAACAAGGCCAACGCCGTCATCGCACCTCATCTCCGGGACATCATCAATACCTCCTTCGACACCGCAACCTTCCCGGAGAGCTGGAAGCATGCCAAACTCAGCGCCCTCCTGAAGAAACCATCAGCCAACCCCACTGACCTCAAAAACTACCGCCCCATCTTGCTCCTCCCGTTTCCTGCCAAAGTCATCGAGAATCCCGTCAACAGACAGCTGGCCGCCTTCCTCGAGACGAATGGATCCCCCGACCTCTCGCAGTCCGGCTTCCGGGCCAACCACAGCACCGAGACCGCCCTCATCGCAGCCACTGACGACATCCGAGCCCTGCTCGACAATGGTGAATTAGCGGCCCTCATCCTCCTGGACCTCTCCGCGGCGTTGGACACTGTCTGCCACCGCACCCTAGTGCAGCGCCTCAGCAACGTCGGAATCCAAGAGAAGGCTCTGGAATGGATCATCTCCTTCCTCACCGGAAGGACACAGAGAGTCCGCCTCCCCCCGTTCAGATCAGAAGCCACTTAAGTCATCTGCGGCGTACCACAAGGATCATCACTCAGCCCCACGCTGTTCAACATCTACATGAGCCCCCTTACAGCCATCGCACGCCAACACAACCTCAACATCATCTCCTACGCCGACGACACCCTGCTAATCCTCTCACCTCACCAACGACCGCGCCACCGCCAGAACTAACCTAAAAGAAGGGATGAAAGACGTAGCCGAGTGGATGATGAACAGCCGCCTGAAACTGAACTCAGATAAGACGGAAGTCCTCATCCTGGGATCGTCACCATCCGCCTGGGACGACTCCTGGTGGCCCTCTGCCCTGGGCAGCGCTCCCAAACCAACGGACCACGCACACAACCTGGGCTTCATCCTGGACTCCTCCCTCTCCATGACCGGACAAGTCAACGCCGTCTCCTCTTCATGCTTCAACATCCTACGCATGCTAATGAAGATCTTCCGGTGGATCCCCACCGAAACCAGGAAGACGGTCACCCAGGCCCTCGTCACCAGCCGTCTGGACTACTGCAACTCCCTCTACGTCGGAGCCACTGCAAAACTCCAGCAAAGACTCCAGCGGATTCAAAACGGCTCAGCACGACTCATCCTGGACATCCCCCGACACAGCCACATCTCCGCACACCTAAGAAACCTGCACTGGCTTCCTGTCAACAAAAGAATCACGTTCCGACTCCTCACCCACGCACACAAAGCTTTCCACAACCAAGGCCCAAGATACCTCAACGACCGCCTCAACTTCTACAATCCCACTTGCCAGCTTCCATCAACCAGCCACGCCCTCGCCGACGTCCCCCGCATCCGAAGAGCCACAACGGGAGGAAGATCCTTCTCGTACCTGGCCGCCAAGACGTGGAACTCCCTCCCCACCCACCTCCACCTGACCCAAGACCACCGCGCCTTCAGGAAGCAACTCAAGACCTGGCTGTTCGAACAGTAGCGGACCCCCCCTCCCCGGGTGAGTAGCGCGCTATACAAATGCTTTTGATTGATTGATTGATTGATTGAATTGGAGAAAATCCATTGTGGAAAAAGGGAGTTAGGGCCTAGCTGCAGAGCGCGCAAGGAGTGATCTGGGAACTAGGCCTATATTTTTCCAAGTCCCCGTTTTTACATTTTTGCCTGTTTGGGGGTGTTCTGCTTCTCTGCAGGTGGCTACAGGGGTCTGGGGGCATAGCTGGGAAGGTCTAAATCGGAATCAAGTGGTTTGGACAAAATCCATGGTGAAAAACGTTTTTCCGTTTTCAGACTTTGTGCTCACTTGCGTGTTTTCAGGGGGCTGTTTGGGTGGTTCCTGGTGTTTGGGGGGTGGGTTGGGGGTCTGGGAGCAATTCTGGGCATGCCTAATTTTGGATGCAAGTGGTTTGGAGAAAATCCATGGTGGAAAAGGGGAGTTAGGGCCTAGCTGTAGAGCACACACGGAGTGATCTGGGAACTAGGCCTAAATTTTTCTAAGTCCCCGTTTTTGCATTTTTGCTTCTTGCCTGTTTGGGGTGTTCTGATTTTTTGCCGGTGGCTGCAGGGATCTGGGGGCATAGCTGGGAAGGTCTAATATCGGAATCAAGTGATGTGGACAAAATCCATGGTGAAAAAGTGTTTCAGTTTTTGCTCACTTTCTTGTTTTTGGGGGTGGGTTTTGGGGTCCGGGAGCATTGCTGGCACAGTCAAATTTCGATTGGATTTGTTTTTAAGGAAATCCATGGTGGGAAAGGGGAGTTATGGCCTAGCTGGGGAGTGCGTTTGGACTGAATCGAAGGAAGGCCGAAAATATTCTAAGTGTGAGATTTTGCATTTTTGCTTTTTGCCTGTTTCGGGGGGTTCTACTTTTTTGCGGGTGGGTTGGCGGGTCTGGGGACATTGCCGGGAATCTCTAATATCAGGCACAAGTAATTTGGACAAAATCAACTGTGGAAAAAGGGGGTTAGGGCCTAGGGTTAGTGTTGGGGTTAGGGTTAGGGTACTAAAATCGCTGTTTATACTTTACAAATAGGTTGAGGAAAAAGATCTGCAAATTTCGCCCACACTTATTTATCCTTGAAAAGGAGACTAGAGTACGCACTTTCGAAATGATGCTCGTATGTTTTGTAAAAATTCGACTCTGAAACTGCAAGTGTTATTTTTGCACTACACAGAGTGTCAGGATCTGCCAAGGCGCCTACCTAAAGACATGAGACTACAATTCCCATAAGGCCTAAACAGGGGGCGGGGTCCTATATAAGTCAGGTGGACCCATTGCTTCCTGTTCGTAATTTTGTGACCGACAGTGCTTTTTGGTTCTAGTAATACTTGGTTTCCTGTCTTCTCTTGGGATCGTTATTCAGAGAAGTTTTGTCTGTTCATTTCCTGGCTCTAGCGCGAGTGATTGAGGGACGCGCAAGGGGTTTGGTATTTTGCCTGTGGAAACGGGAACAGAGTTTTCCCTTACAATTGATTGTCTCCGGCCGGGCAGACGGGCCATTAATCATCGGGACTGAAGTCTGGAGGAAGAGCCACGGATGAAAGGCGAACCGAAAGGAAGCAGCTTTGGGTACTGTGAGTTTACACGCAACGTGTGAAATTAACACGCTGCAGTGAAAGTTAAAAAACTGTGATGCATAGACATTGAACTGCTGATTGTCTAAGACTTGTATTGGAATACATTTGTTTTTGTCGACGGAGAGCGGAGTGTAGTGGGGTCAGACTCTGCGCACTGCCACTACGAAGTAGGCACTAGTGTCCATTGTGTTAAGTGCCAAAGCGGAAGATAGTGGGAAGTCCTGCATCTTGCCGTGTTTGGAGCCTTGGATTTTTGAGAGACATTTGGAGTTGCTGAAAAGGAGCGGAGGACTGTAGTTGGTTGCTACGTCTTGCCGTATTCCTGAAGGAGAATATTGTATGTACTGGCATCACATATATGCTCTTTTGAAGAACATAACTTTGTTTGAGTTGATAACACTTACTTGGTGGATTTATTGCACGTTTATTTAAGGCACACACTTTTCAAAGGAGGGGTAGGTATTGCCACGATACCAATAGTTTTACATTCCTTATAGGGGTGAGTGAGACCTAATTACTGTTTATATTCCTTAGGAATTTGGTGCAGCCCTATTCACAACCATTGCACAGGGAGGAGGTTAAACACACCCATGATACTGGGAGGAGGAGGAGAGCGTTGATTCCAGAAAGGTGAACCCTTTAACAACAAGTAGCACTGAGGTATAGAGACAGGGGTTTGAAGTGACCAGATATAACCAGTGCATTGTTTTTCTTGTCTTTCAGTCATCCCTTCCCAGCAGCCCCCTTCCTTTCCCTTCCTTGGTATCCTGTTATTTCCCTCGCCCTACCGCTCGAACCCACTGTGTTTTTTACCAGTGTGTTGGTGAGATCGGGAGGTGGAGTTTATGTGCATCATCCGGACCCTGCAGTGTGGAGTCTGACAGAATTACGAACCCACGAATTACATACTGCCTGGTCCGGTTGGGGTACATATGGCCACCTTGGATGATGTGTTGAGGGCTTTGGTTTTGGTTCAGCAAGAACTAGTGGCGTCCAAGGCTGAAGCGGTAGCTCTGAAGGATAGGGTTGAGCAATTGTCCAAGAACCCTTTTTCTTCGGGTGCATCGCAGATTCAAGTTACTGTTCCTCCCCCTATTCCTCTAGCTACTCCGGAACGATATGGGGGGGATCCACGCAAAACACAGGCTTTCATGATGCAGATTCTGCTGCATTTTTCTTGTAAGCCGGCGTCTTTTCCTACGAATCACTCTAGGGTGGCGTTTGCCCTGTCATACCTGGTGGGGGATGCAGCCAATTGGGCTGTGCCCTTAGTCAAAAATGATGATGCAATGCTGTCCAACTGGAATATGTTCAGGGAGGAGTTTGAGAAAGTTTTTGACAGAAGGGCCACCAATTTCAGTGCGGATAAGGAGTTGTTGTCATTGCGTCAGGGGAGAAGCGATCTGATAACGTATTTGACTACTTTCAATCGTTTAGTAGCTGAAACAGAATGGCCAGAGGGTAAAAGAATGTCCCTGTTCTATCAGGGTTTAAGAGATGAACTGAAGGACGCAGTGGCACACATAGACCCGCAGCCAACCACTTGTATTGACATGGTGAATCTGGTATTGCGGTTGGATGGTCGTTTGACTGAGAGGAGTGGGGATAGACGGAAGTGGGACAGGGGCTATGCCCGTAATGTAGGGTTTCCTTCTAGAGCTACGGGTTCTGCAGAGGCAGGGGTGGAGCCAATGGAAATCGGAGCTATTAGGCCCCCTTTATCGAAAACTGAGAGAGAAAGTAGAAGAGTCCAGGGTCTCTGTATGTACTGTGGAAAGAAGGGACACTATGTAAGAGAATGCCCTTCAAAACCCAAGACCTCTAATACTTGGAATAAGAATCAGAGGGTGGCGGCTTCTAGCACGGCAAGGGAGAAGGAAGAAGTACAGTCATCATTGCCTAAGGCGGAAGAGGTCCCCGATTGGAAACTTACCTCCTTGGCTTCCTCTGGTATAGTGAAAAACTGAGTCCCATTTGGTGTTAGAGATGTCCTTGGAGTGCGAACAAAATGCCATTCTGTAATGGTGATGTTGGACTCCGGGGCGACCGGGAATTTTATTGACAACGGGTTAGTGAACCGTCTGTTGTTACCTAGGGTACCCCGAGGCAATCCCGAGGAGGTTTTAGCGGTCGATGGGCAGCCCATTAAATCGGGTCTCATAACCGAGAAAACAGCTGAGGTGGAGTTGTCTATAGAGGTATCAGAAGGGAGACACGTGGAGAAAGTGGAATTGAACATCATAGATGCTCCCCAATATGAAATAATACTGGGAATGCCATGGTTCACATATCATAATCCCTCCATTGACTGGAAATCCCATACAGTGCTTTTCTCTTCGGGGATGTGCAAGGAACATTTGGTGCCTTATGTATCTTCTCCAGGGACAGTGTTAGCCTTGCAATTTATGGTGGCTACAGCAGCCGAGAAGGAGGTAGCACTTCCGAAAGCATATGAAACCTATCAGGATGTTTTTAGTGAAAGCAGAGCTGAGAAGCTACCGCCGCATAGGACCTATGACTGTAGGATTGATTTGATTGATGGGGCAGTGATTCCTACATGTCGTGTATATGCGTTGTCTGTACCTGAAACTGCTCATTTAAGGGAGTACATCACTCACTATGAGAGCATCGGCTTTATAAGACCTTCTCGTTCCCCCGCAGCCTCTCCCCTTTTCTTCATAGCAAAAGCCAATGGGGATTTGAGGGCATGTGTGGACTACCGCGTCTTGAACAAAAATACCATCAGAAACCGTTATCCTCTCCCCCTCATTACAGTGTTGATCGACCAGGTGAGGGAAGCAGTGATTTATACTCGCTTGGATTTGCGAGGGGCTTATCACTTGGTCAGGGTAAGAGAGGGGGACGAGTGGAAGACGGCTTTCAAGACGCGGTATGGACTATACGAATATCTAGTCATGCCGTTTGGGCTCTGCAATGCCCCTGCTGCGTTTCAGTTCCTGATTAACGATGTGTTGAAAGAGTACATTGACCTGTTTGTAGTCGTGTACATCGATGACATCCTGGTGTACTCGATGGACGAGAACTGTCATGTGGAACATGTGTGCAAGGTGCTGGACAGGTTGCGAGAACATAGCCTCTTTGTGAAACTCAGCAAATGTGAGTTTGGGGTGTATAGTGTGGAGTTCTTGGGAGTAATGATCAGTCCATTGGGGTTGCAAATGTCTGAACGTAAGGTGGAAGCAGTGCGTGATTGGCCTGTTCCGAGAAACGTGAGAGAGGTCCAGAGTTTTCTGGGCTTCGCGAATTACTATCGCCGCTTTATTTTACATTTCTCATTGACTGCGGTGCCGATTACTAGACTTTTGAGGAAGGGTAAGCCTTTCGAGTGGACCAGAGAAGCAGGGGAGGCTTTTGAAACGCTGAAAACCTCATTCACTACAGCCCCGGTGTTGTCACATCCCAATTTAGACCATCCCTTTATTGTTGAGGCTGACGCTTCGGACGAAGCTATCGGGGCGGTGTTGTCACAGAGAGATGGGAGTACAGGGCAGTTGCACCCGGTGGCCTTTCTGTCAAAAAAGTTGAGTTCGGCTGAACTCAACTATACTATAGCTGAGAAAGAATTGTTGTCGATAAAAAGGGCTTTTCAGGAGTGGAGGCAATACCTATGGGGGGCCCTTCATACCATCACTGTGTACACCGACCACAGGAATTTGCAATTTATGTCATCTGCTAGACACTTAACCCAAAGGCAAATGAGATGGATGCTTTTTTTTGCCGAATATAATTTTGTGGTCACTTTTCGTCCTGGGTCTGAAAATAGAAAGGCAGATGCTCTATCACGGCAGTCCCTGCCCTCAGATAGTGTGGAAGAAAGACAGGCCATCATTCCGGAAGGGAAAGTTCTGTGCATAGTCAGAGCTGAGACCTTTTTGGATGATGTACGAACTTATCAGTATCCTGGAGGTTGGATGTCATGGGCTCATGGCATAGCAGAGAGGAAGGTGAGAGATGGGTTGCCTTTTTATCAGAACAAATTATTTCTGCCCTCAATACCGTTGCAGAAAAAGGCGTTTGTGTGGGGGCATGAGGGAGAGCTGGCGGGACATCCTGGTGTTCGTAAAACCCTCGAAATTGTTCAAAGACATTTCTGGTGGCCTAATCTGGGTAAGGATGTCAAGGCATGGGTAGCTAGGTGTGATATCTGTGCTAGAGCAAAGGGACTAACCTCTAAAAAAGCGGGGAAGCTTATTACCATGCCTACTCCCAATCAACCTTGGCAGCACATAAGCTTGGATTTTGTGTCTGGCCTTCCGTTGGACAAGGGATTTTCCGCTGTGTTAGTGGTAGTAGACAGCCTCACCAAAATGGGACACTTCATCCCCTGTAAAAGTCTTCCGAATGCCAGTCAAACGGCACAACTTCTAGCTAGCAACGTTGTCCGGTTGCATGGCATTCCCCGGGTGATAGTGTCCGACAGGGGACCCCAGTTCATTGCCAGGTTCTGGCGCATGTGGTGTCGCGCCCTGAATATTGAGTCCAATCTGTCTACCAGTTTCCACCCACAAACAGACGGGCAAACAGAGCGACTGAACCAGACCTTAAAGAAATATTTGAGATGTTTCTCTAAAGAAGCTCACGAATCCTGGGTAGATCTTTTGTGGATGGCGGAGCTTGCCTACAATAACACCTGGCACAGTTCAACGGGGATGTCGCCTTTCAAGGCTACTTTCGGATTTGATGCGAAAACATTGCCGATCGACATACCCCTCGATCTCCAAGACCAACCCTCTGTCAAGGAAAGGGTATTGATGTTGAGGAAGGTACATAAGGGAGTTCAGGTACATTTGAACAAAGCTAAGGAAGTGTACAAGAGGTGGGAGGATCGCCGCAGGATAGAGAGTCGTCAGTATGTGGTGGGCGATAAGGTCTGGCTGTCTACCAGGAACATTAGGTTCAAGTTGCGCAGCGTGTTCCACCCCAGGTTTATCGGCCCTTATTCCATCGTGAAACAAGTGAACCCTGTCACATACAAGCTGAAATTGCCTGGTTCCTTACGCATACACCCGGTGTTCCACGTACAGTTGTTGAAACCTGCTCTTTCCTCCCGCAGGGCGGCCCCTCCGCCAGTGTTGTGTGATGGGGGTATGGAATACGAGGTGAGGAGCATAAAGGACTCAAAGTGGAGCAGGGGTGTTCTTAAATACCTGGTTTCATGGAAAGGGTATACCGCAGAGGATGATTCCTGGGAGCCATGTTCGGATGTGCATGCTCCGGCGGCGGTGCGCTCTTTCCACCGGAGATTCCCTGCTAAGCCTGGCCCTAGGAGGCGCTAGGGGCGGGGGCATACTGTCAGGATCTGCCAAGGCGCCTACCTAAAGACATGAGACTACAATTCCCATAAGGCCTAAACAGGGGGCGGGGTCCTATATAAGTCAGGTGGACCCATTGCTTCCTGTTCGTAATTTTGTGACCGACAGTGCTTTTTGGTTCTAGTAATACTTGGTTTCCTGTCTTCTCTTGGGATCGTTATTCAGAGAAGTTTTGTCTGTTCATTTCCTGGCTCTAGCGCGAGTGATTGAGGGACGCGCAAGGGGTTTGGTATTTTGCCTGTGGAAACGGGAACGGAGTTTTCCCTTACAATTGATTGTCTCCTGCCGGGCAGACGGGCCATTAATCATCGGGACTGAAGTCTGGAGGAAGAGCCACGGATGAAAGGCGAACCGAAAGGAAGCAGCTTTGGGTACTGTGAGTTTACACGCAACGTGTGAAATTAACACGCTGCAGTGAAAGTTAAAAAACTGTGATGCATAGACATTGAACTGCTGATTGTCTAAGACTTGTATTGGAATACATTTGTTTTTGTCGACGGAGAGCGGAGTGTAGTGGGGTCAGACTCTGCGCACTGCCGCTACGAAGTAGGCACTAGTGTCCATTGTGTTAAGTGCCAAAGCGGAAGATAGTGGGAAGTCCTACATCTTGCCGTGTTTGGAGCCTTGGATTTTTGAGAGACATTTGGAGTTGCTGAAAAGGAGCGGAGGACTGTAGTTGGTTGCTACGTCTTGCCGTATTCCTGAAGGAGAATATTGTATGTACTGGCATCACATATATGCTCTTTTGAAGAACATAACTTTGTTTGAGTTGATAACACTTACTTGGTGGATTTATTGCACGTTTATTTAAGGCACACACTTTTCAAAGGAGGGGTAGGTATTGCCACGATACCAATAGTTTTACATTCCTTATAGGGGTGAGTGAGACCTAATTACTGTTTATATTCCTTAGGAATTTGGTGCAGCCCTATTCACAACCATTGCACAGGGAGGAGGTTAAACACACCCATGATACTGGGAGGAGGAGGAGAGCGTTGATTCCAGAAAGGTGAACGCTTTAACAACAAGTAGCACTGAGGTATAGAGACAGGGGTTTGAAGTGACCAGATATAACCAGTGCATTGTTTTTCTTGTCTTTCAGCCATCCCTTCCCAGCAGCCCCCTTCCTTTCCCTTCCTTGGTATCCTGTTATTTCCCTCGCCCTATCGCTCGAACCCACTGTGTTTTTTACCAGTGTGTTGGTGAGATCGGGAGGTGGAGTTTATGTGCATCATCCGGACCCTGCAGTGTGGAGTCTGACACAGAGTACCGTATATTTTTTTACTCCATGGTGTTTTAATATCATGTCCTGTTTTTACATCAACAATTACAGGCCGGCTTTTACCCTGTGCAATGGCAAAAAGGATGACCTCAGGCTTAGCGACCCGCAATTCGGTATCCGCCAGGCAGGCAGTGGACAAGGTATCTTCTGGTCCCCAACATTGATCGGCGTAGCGTCAGATGGAATGGAGGAGTACCGCGATAAAGAGGAAAGGCAGGATGCATGCAACTTCCCAACTTCAACAGGACAACTACAACAACATACAGTTACAGTATCATCTTCATTTCTACTTATCTTTTAAGTAATGTTATTGCTGTGAACTACTATGAGTGTGACTCTGTGCATTTCTTTGCTCTCTGCTTCAATTCATCCCTCCAGTCATTGTATTTTCTTTGCTATTTGTTAAACTAATTTAATGTACTAAGTGGTTCTTCTCTCTGAGGGCAGATAGACAAGTGAAAATGTGTATTTACTGCAGCCCTGTACTGTCACATTGTGTTTTCATATTTAGTACATTGTATGATTGTAGAAAGTACTACTTACTTTTCAGAAACCTATCCATTTAGCAAACAACGTCATGCATGCAGTAGTGCATGCACTTCCTTTATGTCCCTTAAAAGATTTTAGGGATAGCTTTGTATCCAAAGATTTGTTTATCTTCATTTGTTGTTTGTCCATGCTGTGTTATTTATTTTCCTCTCTCCACAAAACTTTCCCCACAAACCCCCTTCCCATCCCAGTTTCAAACCCTAACCCTCTTCCCCCGAGCTGTGTGGTTTTCATTGAGGTGTGAGTAAATTACAACAATAATTCTACACACTTGCTGCGGAGGATAAGGTGCAAGTGACCTCCTCAACTCAATTTTAAGGCAGCTGGATGAATCCTAGGATATAGTGATTCTGGTAAAAAAAACAATGAGTATTTTAAAATAAATTCAGAATTTCATGCGCACCATCGATTGGATCTATCGTCAACATCATCCTCCTACATGTCAAGAAGACTTGTTGTGTTACTCTGCTGTGTCACTGTTCTTGCTGTAGCCATAATCATCCATGCAATTCTTTTTTCCCCATTCTTATCTTCAGCATTGCTTAGGCTACTGTTCCTTCTAATACTCCTCTCAGGCCACTCAATGTCTCCTTTTTTTACTTTGTTTTTCATATGCTGCTACAGCTAGTGTGGTACCACTCCTACTAACACCACAACAACAGAATTTCAGTCCGGGATGGTGTTATCGCCATTTGCCATGCAGCCAGCACTGTGCCTAGCTCTATTCATGCTGGTAAGTTTGAGGAAAACCAAACGTGCTGTAACTCCTGCCCATCACCTCACAAAATAAGATCAAAGCATACACTATGTTGAAGTATGTAAAATAAATAATGATGCATTTCCCCTAACAAAAATAAACTAGTCCCACCCCTCCCTAACACAAACAATTGTCCATTTCAAGTAGTCAAAAAATAAATAATCCCTAACTCCCGATTCGATTCCCCCCCCCCCCCCCAACAGTCTTTAAAAAAGGGGCAGGCGGTCCTTGCTGAGGTCCCGCAGCTTTTTTTCTAGGTCGTCCACCTTGCGCTCCAGGAAGTCCACTCGTAACGTTAGACTGCGCACGCGTGCCTTCCAGGACCTGAGGGGGCCAGCTGCTGATGTTTTTTTTGCAGCTGAGCGGCGGCGGGGCGCTGTCCCAGGACGGCGCTGGGATGGAGGCTGCTGGCTGGTGAACACCCGGGTTGTGCTGGAGGAGGTTGTTGATGTTCCCTCCTCATTTTCCCAAGCCCACAGCCGGCAATATTCAACATGAATGGCTTCCATCTTCCGGGCCCTGGCCCGGATAGCTATCTCCCTTCTGGTGAGATTTTTAGGAGCATCTATATGAAGAAAGAAAGAAAAAAAATTTAACCAATACTCTTTAACAATAACACAAAATAATTCAACAGAAAGTTGTCTCACAGTAACACTAGCAATTTGCAAGCACAGTATAACATTTTGGCATGTATCTTTCCGCCGTCTTTGTAGGCCTGTAACAGTGGGAGTTTCAGGAATTCTACTACCAGGCAGTACTATGGACTCAATACATAGTCAGAGAGTCAGAGAGAACACCAGTATTTGTCTTTTTTTCTCTACTTTTGCGAAAGAAATTACTTGTAAGTGAACTTGTGGTAGCCGGCATAATGCTAGCTCAGTCAGCTTGCACCCAAGAAAAAGAGACATAAGCCATGATGAAGCAGACGTGCATGCATTACTTTAAGCAGTATATGCAGGTGGGGATAGGGAAGCTTTTACTTTTGTATAGGGGTGGCACTGGCCATACTCGGTTACATCAAGGGCTACTGTTCAATGTAATTTGTATTTCGCACTGCCCCCCCCTGGGCCTTCAGTACTACAAAAGGAAAATGAAGAATATTCATTTCTGATCATGTCTCCAGCCGATCACATGATCTCTTTGCTTATGTGATGCATGACTTTAGGTGCTTTATTCCGATAGATTGAGTGAACAACAGCGATAGTCCACCCATGATTAACACAGCAGAAAGAAAGTTATGAACATAGGGAGTGAGTGTGGTAACCATAATTGCCGGAGGAAGGGACTTGACTTGATATAATTGTCAACTATACAATACATACACAATATATGCTGTGCTTGCAAAGTAAACTACTGTACTGTTACTTTAGGCAAGAGAGAGTTTCAGAACAATCACAACTTGTAGTATTTGGATTTCCTCTGCTTTGCTACTCTGGCACGGACATGCTGTTCGAACAAAGTAATACTCTTCATGCACTGAGCGTCTGCTCTAAATACACCTCTGCTATGTATGAGGAAGAAGATACCATCCATCCTTCCAAAGTAAACGTCTATCATTCTTCATAATGGCTCAACTGTAACAACTTTACTTTTTATCAACAACCAAATAACACCCTTTTCATTTTATTTGGTAAACCACCGTTTTGACTTGCATTTGAGTTTCTCCCAAATGATATATTGCAATGCACACCACACATGAATTTTCTGATTGACCCACACAGGCAGTCACTTTTTCTTTCTCCTCCATCCATACTTGCTTCAAGCAGCCATGCATCTTATTCCTTCCTATCAGCCACCTCTGCCTGCATTCAAAAACACATATCATTCTTTAGTCATAAATGTTATGACTCGCTCGTCCTTCCATTGACCCTAAGTTGTTTCCCTTTTCGTTCATCACATTCCTCAAGTTCATCTGATATGACTTGGCTTCACGATAAAAGTTTCCCAGCTGATTATAAGTCAAATAGAGGGGGCCATTGCTTACTAGAGAACTACTGCCCTAATGCTATTGCTAAGTCAAGGGTGACTGACCTCTCAGTGATTGGCTAAAAAAAATGTAGTTCTAAGTCAGTAACTGGTCTTAACAGTACAGTGTACTTGTAGTAGTGTACTTCCTACTGCACAGTACATCATATACTTCTTTGCGAGCCTACTCTGAAATGTCTATAAGTAAGGAGTATAATAATAACTTACCACCGTCCGCCGCTGCTGAGCCCTCCCCCTCAGCTCCTCTTGGTGGCGCGGCCGCTTGAGTGGACCCCTTCGCGCTGCTGGCCCCGGTACTGGTGGTGGCAAGTGCTGCATCAGATGTTGTGATGCCTAGAAAAAACATGTCATATTTTTAGATACCATACACCACCCACTACTTCGTCTCGTAATGGAAGAGAAAATGTTAAACAACTTTTTAATTATTGGGGCTGAAAAGAAGTCACGGTTTTGGGGAGAGTGTTAACTTATATGCTTAGCCATAACATGCAACTCTTTTTGGCACAACTGATGAATGCTTGCCCTTTAACGTGCAAATTTTTTTAAATTACAGACAGAACCAACTACTCCCCATCACCACCTGGATGACTTGAAGTTCCAACAAGGTGAGGGCTCCCGAGTCCCGCACAATTACTTCTGACTGAGGTACGTGGACAATCGAACTGCACCTATCAGCAACAATGTCCTATTTCTCATGTCCATACTTCTGTATGTGCAGAATAGTCCCTGAAACACTAGCAGTATGATATGTGCTACTATCAAATCAAAAAGGCAACTACTAGCTTATTCTTGGTGGACATTAACATTTGTTGTTGGAAATTGTCAAAGCACTAACATTAAGAAGACTGGAATAGACAGCAAGGGCAACCCAGAGGACTGCACTGAGGGCCTCTAGAGCTATTGCTGGATCAGAGTTTTGTTTAACACCGTTTGCAGACTAGGCAAGCTTAGCTACCTACACAGACCTACTCATAAATAATAGTAAATAGTAGTAGCACAGAGAGTGATGGGAGAGAGGCAGGATAAGAATGTAGAAACAGTCTACAAGAAGATCAAAGACTATTTTGCAAACAGTAGTGTTAGGGAAGTATAATTATCTTAAAAACAGAACTACTTACTGTGGCCAGCAGAAGAACCTGCAGTGGACTGTTCCTCCTGCCCACTCTGTTCCGCCGGAGTCTGGGGTGGTACTGTCATCTTGCCCCTGGGAGGTGCTGATGATCATGAAATAAACACAAACATGGATGGTTGGTTTTTGGAAATATTTGATTTCTTTTACCACAATCCTAAATTAGCTTGGGGAAACAAATTAGCAACAATTGCACTACATGTATTGACCTATCTGATCTGGTTAACTAGGTGGATACTAGTACAGTATTGCTGGATTCGCAGACCGTCTACTTGGAAAGTTATGTAAATCACTAACTAAACCAACAACAAAAATGTTCTACTACAACTGCCAGCACTCAGCAGCACGCTCCGTCCAAAACAGTCCGTCATCATGATTACAGAGCACTAAAAAATGTCCTACTACTTCTACTAATAACAAGTCATAATATACTCAACCTGAACCTATCAATCCATCACTATCTCTTCTTCTTAGTGGCAGCCGGAGTACAAAGGAAGGACTGGACTTGTGTCTCTAGTCTCTCTAGCATTACGCAGTTCTGTAAAATACTACACTCATACATATTCAGGCCAAATGAGCACAAAGTTGCAAACAAGTAAGCATAGTAGCAATGCCACTGAGCAGGCAAGCACCTGCAATCACAGAAGCTATTTAAATGTTAATTTACCTGCAATGTAATCAAATTGGCAGCATTCTTGCTCTTCTGGAAAAACATAAATTAGCAGTATAACACAGAGCAGAAGAAAACAAAGTAGTTATTAAATAGCGACTCACCAAGGCCAGGGATTTCCACACCGAGCAGGTGGAGCAGATCCTGCTCGCGGTCAAGGAGGTCCGACCACCGGTGCGTCGCTTGCTGGTTGGTGCTCCCCTGACTCCCCCCACATTGCCTGGCCCACCTTTTCCCACAGCTTGCGACGCTCCCGGAGGCCATACCCTGACACGAGCCTGCCCCCTGCTGCCACCATCTTGGGGAGGTGGCGCTGCACATAAAAGATCTCTGCGGCCACCTCCACCGGGCTGAATATCTCCCTGGCCAGCACTTCCTCCCCTCGTAACCGCCCGCAAGGGAGCCGGGTACTGGGTGCGGGACCCTTCCCCTTCTCCTTCTCCTTTCCGGCTCCATTTGCCATAGTCCTATACAGAAGAAAGAAAAAAAAAGGAAAGAATAGGGAAAAAGTAAAGAAAAAAAAAGTTGAAAAAAGTAGCATTAAAAGTAACGAAAAGTTTAAAAAGATCCAAAATATAGATCTAGAAAAAAAGAGGGATAGATATAGAGTAGAAAAGATAAAAAAAGTCCAAAGAAACAAAGGATTGCACAGATGAAAGGAGGATTAGAAAGCATGCACAGAACCATAGCAATGAATGAAAAAAAAAAGATGGCCGCGCCCATTGAGGACCGCGTGGGTAAGTTTGCGCGATATTTCCCTTGCGAGCACGCAAAAACGCCCGCGAACACGTAATCGCGTGCCGCATACGACGAGAGCATGCAACTAGCGCCCGGAAACGGAAACACGTCACGCAAACTAGATGGCCGCGCCATACACGACCGCATGGGTAACTTTGCCGTAAAAGCGACCCGCGAACACGCAAAAAGCCCCGCGAACACGCAAAAAAACTAAAATCCACAAAAATGCACGAATTCGAGGATTTTGCGAATTGGGAATTCGATTTCGTGTGAATTCGCGGAACGCAAATTCGCAAATTTCACCCATACTTAGTGAAAATGGGAGGGAGTCTGGAACCCAATAGATACTTGGAGGCATGGGTAATTAACGTATAGAATCAGTATAATGATTTGTTCATGTTCAAATAGGTAATCAGTTCCTAGAAGTATTTCAATGTAGGACGGTGTATTTCAATGTAGACGGTGGCAGTGTCTCCATACCGCTAGCTTGCTGCATGGGAATACGAACTGTAGAGTAATTGATACTGACACTGTAGAGCTGCATTTCTATAGCCGCATTTTAATATTGCTGTGATTTTAGAAATACTTGTGCACTTTTAGCGATCTGCGCACTACATCTGTTTAATACTTTCTTAACTTCCTTTAACTTACCGGAGTGCTGGTCTCGATCCCACTTCCTGCCCGCCTCGTTCCGACTCGGTAATTCGTTACCGTTGTGCGGAGGGCGGACAGGTGAGGGCCAGGCACTTCCAGGAGCGGTTAGCGCTCTAGCTGTTTCCAGGGGGCTATTTAGGCAGAGCCTCTCAAAGCACAGCTGCGGTGGGAGACGGTGGCAGTGTCTCCATACCGCTAGCTTGCTGCATGGGAATACGAACTGTAGAGTAATTGATACTGACACTGTAGAGCTGCATTTCTATAGCCGCATTTTAATATTGCTGTGATTTTAGAAATACTTGTTCACTTTTAGCGATCTGCGCACTACATCTGTTTAATACTTTCTTAACTTCCTTTAACTTACCGGAGTGCTGGTCTCGATCCCACTTCCTGCCCGCCTCGTTCCGACTCGGTAATTCGTTACCGTTGTGCGGAGGGCAGACAGGTGAGGGCCAGGCACTTCCGGGAGCGGTTAGCGCTCTAGCTGTTTCCAGGGGGCTATTTAGGCGGAGCCTCTCAAAGCGCAGCTGCGGTGGGAGACGGTGGCAGTGTCTCCATACCGCTAGCTTGCTGCATGGGAATACGAACTGTAGAGTAATTGATACTGACACTGTAGAGCTGCATTTCTATAGCCGCATTTTAATATTGCTGTGATTTTAGAAATACTTGTGCACTTTTAGCGATCTGCGCACTACATCTGTTTAATACTTTCTTAACTTCCTTTAACTTACCGGAGTGCTGGTCTCGATCCCACTTCCTGCCCGCCTCGTTCCGACTCGGTAATTCGTTACCGTTGTGCGGAGGGCGGACAGGTGAGGGCCAGGCACTTCCGGGAGCGGTTAGCGCTTTAGCTGTTTCCAGGGGACTATTTAGCCCTCGCCTCATTGGAAGCGCGCAGCGGTTGCGCGCAGCCTCATCTCAGCCGAAGACCAGCCAAAGAGCTGCCCGTCTGCGCCCGTCCGCGACTGGACGGGGCGACGGGGCGAGGGATCATCATTATGCCGCCCAATAGCGTGGCTAAACATATCAGGTATGAGGCATCATCATTACTAAAATTAAGGCAACCTATCACTCCCTGTTATACGTGCGACAACTGGCCATGTCCAGAAGGACCCTTCTCATGTCTAAACTGCCATTTCTCCACTATCAATACTTCTGACTCACACAAACTAAGTGTTAGGGAAAAATGAGTGTGTACTCCAAAGAAGAGTTTTTCAGAATTAATATCCGTTCCTAGGAATTGTAGTACAAAGGACAGAGCTGTTTTTCATTGCAGAAAGGTAACTTTATTGTTTTGCATAGAACATGGACAGCCGACACGTGTTTCTGAAAAACTTTCGAGAACTTCTTTGGAGTACACACTCATTTTTCCCTAAAACTTGCTTTGCTACATGAAGCCCAAGAGGTCCAGAGCTTCGAGTGTGTTTCCATTCAACAAAAATCATAGCTTATTTAAGCGTTGTTTAAAGCCTTGGAATTCTTGGACCTTTGTTACTCTATCCACAACACAAACTAAGTGTGTCCTCTGATGATCTGTACTGCTTTTTAATAAATACTCGATCGATGCCCAAGCACCAAATCGAAATCTGGGACTTGATAGACACCTTGACCCCGGATATTTGTTTCATTACTGAAACCTGGCTAAAGCCCCATACGATATCTGCTATTGCTCTGGGAGTACCAGAGGGAACAAATTTCACCATTCAGACCGCCCCGAAAAAATAGGTGGCGGCATTGCTATAATTTATAAAGAGCACCTTAAACTGGATATTTTAGACAAGCAATGCTGTAAACAATTGGAAATAATGATCTATAGAATCACTTTCCCTAACAGAAAGACCAGTAAGGGAGCACTCATTTATACACCACCAGTAACATGTCCAAGTTTCTCTCTATCCCTCCTAGAAATACTTGGCCCACATATACGGGCTAAAGAGGATTTCCTACTTCTAGGGGATTTTAACATATACACTGATCAGCCTGAATCATCCGAGACTAAGAGCCTGTCTGTTGATCTGGCGACCATTGGCCTTACACAAAAAAACCAGGGTCCCACACATGAAGGTGGACATTGCATTGATCTGATATATACTAATTTTGACAATATATCTTGCAATAAACCGACCCAACTAGACTGGTCTGACCACTTTCTATTAGAGTTTAATATTCTCAAAATTAACAAAGGCTCCTGCAAGAAATCCCTACCCCCTACTATGCGCAGACAGTGGCATAAACTCACATTGGAGGCACAACAAAAGGTCTGGGAAAAACCCGATATCAAGGACACAGATGAAGTGGAACATAGTTTAACAACATTTCAGGACTCACTTACTGTAGCCATTGACAAAATAGCCCCCTTGAAAGCATTTAGGCAATTTCCTGTGGCTAAACAGGAAAAATGGTATACAGAGGCTCTCAGAATGGAGAAGCAAGAATGTAGGAGGATAGAGAAGAGGTGGAGAAAATTCAATTCAGAGGAAAACAGGAAGGCCCACCGAGTAGCCCAAACAAATTATTATAAACATGTTAAAGCCGCCCGCAAAAATAGCATAGCCCAACAACTTATGGAAGCTGGCAATTCACCGAAAGAACTCTATAGGATTCTTGAGACATTTGTCAAGCCTATGGCATGTGTAAGCCCGGATGACTTCTCACAAAGTCTGTGCGAGGAAGTCTCCCTATATTTTGAAAACAAAATAGACTCCATCTACGATAAAATCCTAGTATCCCAAACAGAAAAAGGCACCCTGATTGCTCCCCTCCCCACTGAGAATACAAACTTCTTGCTGACCACCTTTCCCCCTATCAACAATAGAGAGCTTCAAACACTAATGACCCATGTAAAATCCGGGTCTCCGGAGGACCTTTTTCCTGCCAAAACATTAGCTCCCCTGAGCACTTTGTTAGGCCCTCACATTCAAGATGTAATCAACCAGTCCTTGAAGAATGGTTACGTACCAACTGAATGGAAAAGAGCGGTGGTGAACCCCATCCGTAAGAATGCTGCTCTCCCCTGGACGGAGCTCTCCAACCTCCGGCCCATCTCCCTCCTACCATATCTTAGTAAGCTTGCAGAGAAACATGTCAACGCGCACCTGTCCAATTACATCGAGGCAGCGGGCGGCCTAGACCATTCCCAAATTGGTTTTAGGCCAAACCATAGCACAGAGTCAGCTCTCCTGTCAGTGACTGATAACATCAGGATGTCACTTGACGGGGGAAGCTCAGTGATTCTGGTGCTATTGGATTTGTCCGCTGCCTTCGACACGGTGTCGCATAAAATTCTTCTCGGCCGCTTGAGGGAGGTTGGAGTAAAAGGGACCGCCCTGGCGTGGCTTGAAAGCTTTCTTGCGGACCGGCAACAAGGTGTCAAATTAGGCTCCCACAAATCCATCTGTAGGAAGCTCACCAAGGGAGTGCCACAGGGCTCATGTTTAAGCCCCACGTTATTTAACGTGTACATGGCCCCCTTGGCGGACATCATAAGATCTTATGGGTTCTCCCCAATCTCCTACGCTGATGACACCCAGTTGCTGTATCCCTTCCAAACCCTCACACCTGCAGTTATGCAATCTTTTCAAAATGGTATGAGAGCTGTGGCAGGTTGGATGGCCCAGAACTTCCTCCAATGCAATGTGACCAAAACCGAAGTCATGTTGTTTGGAGGGGCCACCCTGCTATGGTCCCCTGACTGGTGGCCACTTGAGCTAGGACCTGTCCCTGTGCCAAAACAGACCATCACAAATTTGGGAGTGCGCCTAGACCAAGCATTGATACTAAAAGATCATGTCAATCAAGTTACGGGAACTTGTTTCCGAGTAATCGGGCTACTACGACGCATTTTCCCCTTCCTGCCTGACATCCACAGGAAGACGCTGGTACAGGCACTGGTCATCGGACGAATATATTACTGTAATGGACTACTCATCTCTGCCAATCAAGAACAACTGTGCAGATTGCAGGTGGTGCAGAACACCGCAGCAAGACTCATCTTGAATGCCCTCCCCCGAACTCCTTCACGCCCACTCCTCTCTCATCTTCACTGGCTCCCGGTGAGACAACGCGTTAACTTTAAATTATGCTGCATAATGCATTGGTGTATTTATGGGTCTGGCCCTAAATACCTAAGAGACATATTCGTCCCTTACTCTCCTGGACGTGCCCTGCGCTCCAGCAGCACCATGTTGATGCAGGTGCCCAGAGTGACGAGAGCAAGACAGGGAGGACGGGCCCTCTCTCTCAAAGGCCCCATGCTATGGAACTCTCTGCCTCCACAGCTGAGACAAATCCCTAATCTCCTCTCTTTTAGAAAGAAACTAAAAACATACCTTTTCACACAAGACTAATACCTTTCTGTTCTCCTTGCAGTGTCCTGCCCTAGGCTGTTTCTTAATCCCCTTCCAGAAGCTACGCGCGGAGATACCCCTTCGGGGCTGATTCAGGCGCGATATAAGTATATAAATAAATAAATAAATAAATAGGATACTGCTTAGAGCTTACTATAGATATTTTCTAAATAAGCATATAAATAAGCCGTAGAATTAATCCCTTTTAGGCACCTTTACCTGTATATAGAAAAAAAAGATAATCAAAAAGCGCAGAACCTGACATCGGTGTCATACCGACATACTGCTTATAGGGAATCCAGGGACATATTACCAAGGTGGGCGAAAGGCAATTATCTCCGGTTTAGCGGCCGTTTTCGGACGCTAAGCGGCGATAATTCTATCCCTCTATTAGCAAGCTGTCGCTAACTGATGATAGCGACAGCTTTTAGGCGATAGCAAGCGTTTTGAGGCCCAGTTTGCATGTCAGCGATATTTATCGCTAATGACATGCAAAGTGGGCGTACCCAAACTGTTAGCGACTGAAAGCAGTTGCTAACGTCGCTATCACCTATTAGCAAGGCGGGCGTAGCAATGGAAATATTCCCGCTATCGCCAAAAACTAACGCCTGCTCAGACCAGGTCTTAGCCATGTTATCCAATGAGAGGTGGATAACATGGCTAAGAGCATTGCGTCGCTAATGCGTGAATATCGCTGTATTTCCAGCGATATTTACGCTATCGCCGGAAAAATTATCGCTTTGGAGCTAATAGCAAGTTATCTCAGCGATAATTTCCGGCGATGCTTAGCGATAAAAAAATTGTTGCAAAGCCTAGTTTGCGATAAATATCGCTACTCTTTGGTAATATGCCCCCTAGGCTTCTTGATAGAGAGTCCAAGAGTCGTCATCATGGAGAGGGCAAAACACTTGCCTGGTTATTAGCAGATCATTCCACTAATACTTCCATGTTGACTATAAAACATGAGGATGGAGAGCATAGACAGATCTCATTACCTAAAAAGGGGCTTGTATATCAGGCCGGACATTTTCAGAAAGTTGCCATTTTTCTGGCTAAAACCGCCAGTGGCCTGAGTCACATGACAGTGAATGGCTCTCCTGATGTGGGTTGTGTATTGCTTCCAGACATGGGAACAAAGGAGGCCTAGGTGTGAGGGGAGTTGGTCTTCCTGACATGATGTGTGGAGAGTAGCTGTGCCCTGTCCTGTTTACACTTCAAAGAGCCCTACTTACAGCACACACAAAAGAACCTGATACCAGGACTGTCCTTGCCTTTGTCACCCTTGACACTTTGGAGCCAGTACCAGGGAGAAAGGAAAGAAAAGATCAAAATCAGTTTTGGGGGTAGGTCAGGGAATATCCCCACACAAAAGTTGGCACCAAGTAAAAAAGCTGCACCTTCACAACCTCTCACTAGACCACTACTGTATCTGTAGAAGAGTCATAAGAAGTACTGCATTGCTATCTGAAGACAAACTGCCCTTCTGTCTGAAGAATGAATATTGGGTATGCTTGCCACGAACATAGGTTACTCAGTTAGCTGACTTTCTGTATGAATTATTTTGACACACAAGCTGCCAGAAAGCTCCCTGCAACTGTCCAGCTGGATATCACCAATTGGACCTGAAGGGACCTGCCTGAGCCCTGTTGCTGGCCTCTGATAAAGTGAGTGCTGATCCCCAAAAGGTTTCCCCTTGGTCCTAGACCCTTAGCTGGCACCAGTGTGTACTTCTTAGTTTTGGGCTCCTCTCGACCGCATAGTGACCACTTTGTGCAGAAGATCGACCATTCACGATGTCCGCCAACACAAAGCTCCAGTGAGATTTGCACTTTGTACCAACAGCCCGCAACAACCACCAATCCGATGCTCCAGCGATGACTGACTCTACGCCCTACAGCATCTACTTTCCACCACACCCTACCTCCTCCTCATGCCAACAATGAACTCCTCTGCAAATCTCAAGCCTACTTGCACACCAGCTCTGTGCACAAAAATCAGAAGGTAAACTCTTTATCTGTACAAAATTTGTCCCAGTGTGTGACCCCTGCACCCGATGTATGATGATACAACGTGTATCACCACAATGCGGTATGTTGCATCGTGGTTTTGATAACGCAAGTCGTTACATCAACTTGCGCAGGAGGGCGCTGGACTCAGGAATAGTGTGAATTACTATTCCAACTCCAGTCTACGTACAGTAGGGAAGGTGTTGGAATAGTAATTCACACTATTCCTTAGTCTAGAGCGCCCTCCAATGCAAGTTGATATAACGACTTGCATTGTTAAAACCACGATGTAACCATACCACGTTGTAATGGTTTTGTGGTAAAGGGTGTTTCCCCCTACCTCAGCCTCAGTCTGCCTGAACTTGTGACTCTACCTGGTCCAAAACGATCAGATAACTGCGGGTGGGCCTTTGAGCTTTTTGTTGCTATTTTCACTAGAAAACTTTAAAAACTCATATCTTTGTTTCTACTAATTGGATTTTTGTTTCTATTCTTCTTGTGCTGAGTTTTCACTTCATTACGCTTTGAGTGCTGCATAAATGCTTTATACATTGTCTCTAAGTTAAATCTGAATGCTTTTGTGCCAAGCTACCAGAGGTCTAAGCATACTATTGTTATTCCACTAACAAGGATTGTGGTTGTTACTTGAGTGGGGTGTCCACTCCTCTCAACTACTAACCCAGTTTCTTGCAGTAATATTTCTCTCTCTTGGGGGGGAAGGGGACAAGTGCAGAGCACAGGCAGAATCAGGAGCAGAGAACCGTATGTGGAGCAGAACACCACTTTAAAATGCCTCATAAGCATTTCATGTAGCATTTTAGTTCAGCTCCTAATCGCCTCCTCAAACTTAAACTGGCTTTTCTATGTTAACTTTATAACTGATGGTTGCTAGGAGCCCCAGGAAGAGAGGGAACATTTCTATGCCAACCCAGCTTAGCCCCAGTGCTTTTTGGGAATGTAACAAATGCATTTAATGAACAACACAAACTCTCTTTAATTCAATGTTCCATAATATTTTTTCTATGGGACGGAGCTTGCTCGCAACCAAGATGGCGGCTAAGCCTAGTGCTCCTACTCGTCGTACTAATATCCGTAATTTATCCAACAGCATTCAACTGGTCTTGACCCACACACTCATATTTTAGCAATCAGAGAGAGCAGCCGCTGGATCAAACTCCGAACGCATTTGACCGAGTTAGTCTGGAGAAATTGTAGTGGGAGACAGGCGCAGTTCACAGGCCGACAATCCCCGGTCTGGAGTGAAAGGAGGGATGGAGCTGCGCTGCTAGACGTACTGATAGAATCCCAGAGGTCCGACGGCATCAGTGACAGCCCGCAACTATAACTATGGAGCCGCTGAAATATAGACTGGAGCGGAGCAGATTGAGGACTCCCCACGGATGCACCAAAGTTGCGGTGAGCCGGGGGCTGTGAGGCGCCAGGAGAGGCGGTGGTTAGCTGCTGACGCAGACTACGCAGGACTCAGGACAAAGCAGCGGGGTGACGGATGGTGCTGCGGTGACGGCATTGGCACGAAGAACAACAGGATGCAAAAGACCAAAGAAATAGGGGGAACTGAATGTGCTCAGAGGAGTAGAGACCTAGAATTGTGCCCATAACGAAGTAAGAGCAGCACACACATGCGCGAGGGGGAGCGGATCTGGAGTGCAGCTGGGACCATCGCGGAGACACGGCCCTGTCCGGGGGGCACAATAGGCAGCAACATTTTGGCAGAGTGGGCGCTGGATACTAAAAGGTCTGGTGAAGTACTGTAGGCTGAGAGAGACCCCGCTATCAGACCCCCCACCCCCGGAAGGGAGTACAGCACCGCCCATTTTTAAATCATGCCAGGGCCTGAACAGGCATAAATCGGGCCGCAGGAACCATAGCGCACCACGTGGGGGAAGAAATAGTGCAGGAGGAATGGTGTGAACCTAGCTGCGCAGTGGTGAAAGCACAACACTTGCCCTGCCACGTGTTAGCCCAGTACTGAGATGGGAGGAACAAGTGATGCATGCCAGGCGAAGGACAGTGGGGCAGAGGACACGAAGCCTGAAACGAAATTGGAAGAACACAGTGCGCGGACAGAGCCCCTGGGTACAACACCAAGGCTATGCCGACAGTCAGTGGTGGATAGGTGACTGAAGCTGTACGCGAGAGTAAGAGAGCCGAGCCTGCTAACCTTGAGACCGCTGAATCCAGTAGCCGTCAGTAGATCCACTTCGGTCCCACCAGACTTGCAGCGAGATGAAAAAAAGCGTCTAGGGGAGTGGTAGCTCGGCCGTGGTTGTTGGTGCGCAGCTACCCCCAGATCCGAACAGCCAGTTCAGCACAGAAGCGGCGACCGGAGATCTGCTCACGGGCAGCATTGGCACACTACCGCAATGGTAAGAGGTGACAAGACTCAAACTAAATTGTCATTTGAACAGAAACGCACTAAATCCCACAACGCTGCCAACAGCGAAAACGCGAGAATGCAGACAACAGAGAGCAAAGACTCTGGTTTGGCCATACGAAGCATGCTCCTCTCTATGGATAAAAGCCTGCAGACCGGAATTGCAGAGCTGGGCACGGAAATGGATCCACTGTCCTACAGAATGGACAAACACGCAGAGAGAGAGGAGACTTACAGAAGTAAAAGAGGAGCGTACCACTCTGTATACGGACCATAAAAAGCTGGAGAAAGTCTTAAAAATCCTGCAGAACAAGACAGAAGACCTGGAGGCTCGTTCGCAACGCTGCAACCTGAGAATTACCGGCCTGGCAGAGACGACTCCCACTGGGAATATGGAACTTTTTGACGAGAAGATGCTGGTTGCCCTACTGGGAGATGGGGTCTTCTCCGCGATGTTTGCTGTGCAGTGAGCGCATCGCTCATTGGGCTCCCAACCACCACCAGGCGCCCCATTGTGTCCTATAATTTAAAAACTGCACAACTATAGAGACAGGGATTGGGCGCTTCGTATTGCTTGCGAGAAAAAGGTACTACGGTATGAAGGCTCAGATATATCTTTATATCCAGACTTCACAATACGAGTGCAGGTAGCTCGCAGAGACTTCGTTTCAATAAAGAAGCAACTCTGTGATCTGAACATGGACTATGCCATGCTGTACCCTGCAAAACTCTGTGTAAAGCGGTAAGGCCGATCGCATATATTCACAGACGCGAAGGCTTTGCAGCAGGTGCTAAAGGGGTGGCCGAAGGAACAGCGCAAGAGCCCGGAAAGACATTTATTGGACGAGGCTGCTGGTGGTTCGCTGGCAGAACAGGACTGATATAGGAGGGCATTTGCTGCATAATGAGTAAGTTGGGAGGGGGTAAGGGAGAGCAGAGCAAAGATTCAGGTACAATTGCAGGCACACACCTGCACACATAATGATGTATAGAAAGACTGATGGAACAAGTGTGCCGCGATGGAAGCCGAAGTGCAGCTACAGACACAAGAGACAATAAATGGTGTGGGTTATGAGTTAATTATAGCCTACAGTGCAGTACTGCTTTGGTTAAGAGTTGATGGAGAACTGAGCTCAGAATGGGGCGGGAGGGTGCAAGCAAAGTGGTCTCAAAGGCATACGTACAGCACACAAATGTAGCTCAGAGCAGAATGCTGCAAACTGTTCAGAACCACAATGGCGAGACTAGGCATTAGAAACAAAAACACAATGCAACAACTACTGTATATTGAGCGACCTCTGCCCTCGAGTGCTGAACACCACAGAGGTACACGCTGGGGGGACACTGAGGGGGGTAGGGAGGTGACAGGTGGGAGGTTTCAGGGGTACTGCGTGACCTAGATGGGGGTGGTTAGCTGTGGGAGGGGTGGGTGGTGGGGCAATCATTGATTATCGGTTGTTTGAAGGGTCTGTTTGGGTTTTTACATACAGTGCACAGTGTAGGCGTACACACCAAACTGGAGTCTGTTATGGGTAACCACAATTTCGATGGCTCCCTAAGAGCATTGACGTGGAATGTCAGAGGGCTTAAGGACTACCGTAAGCTCCATAAAGTACTTAGCTATTCGAACAGGCAACATATAGATGTTGCCATGCTTCTGGAAACGCACCTCCCACAGTCGAGCGCGATGCTCCGGAGTAAGGTCTTGCTAGGTAATGTTGCTTCAGCGGGATTCACAACACATGCCAGTGGGGTGCTGACCTTGGTGAATCCCTAGTCTACTTTTATGATAGAGTTGCTCGCTGCAGATAACGAAGGGCGTTATGTAATCTCAAGATGTCAGGGACATGGGATTGACTTGATAACAGTGAATGTGTACGGGCCCAAATATGACTTCCCCGAATTTTTACGACGCTAGTGAATGCAACTAGAATATATTATGCAGCACACTTTTTTTATGAGGTGGAGATTTTAACCTAGTTAGGGACCCAGACCTGGACAGATCGGCAGGCCCCGCACGGAGGCCTGTCGTGGCAGAGAAAATGTTGGACAGTCTCAGAACCTGTACGGATCTCAATGATGTGTGGAGAATGCGCAATAACGATAAGGGGGGTTACACACACTATTCAGCTTACCACAATTTACATACCCGCACAGATTATTGGTCGACCTCTATGTCGTTGATGAGCCAGATACGTAATTGCAAAGTACTGCTGCGCACGCTTTCCGCTCACTCGCTGCTGTTGCTGACCCTAGACACCCACACGAAACTGATTTCGCCGTTTACATGGCGCTTACCCCCTTATTCACTGATGGGGCCCCTATTTAAAGGAGAACTCGCTGAGGCAATAGAAATGTATTTCAAAACATACATAGGCTCTGTAGATAGCTACCAGACAGTATGGGAGGCCTCTAAAGTGTATATAAGGGTCATAGCAATGACTAAATACTCAGGGGTCCTTAAAGCTATTCGCCAGACGTTGGTGGACATAAAACGGAAACTGAGACAATTGGAAAAGGCAGTAGGGAGATAGAGATAACAATACTGCTAGGTGAATACCATGAAGCAGCAGACAGCGAAGTGAAACATATGGGCAAGTACGCTACGGCACGTACTTATGGTGAGGGCGACAGGCCAGGTTCGGTGCTTGCACAGATACTGAAGACGAAGCGGGGTGAAACACTAATCAGGCGGTGAGGTCAGCACTGAAGAGACAGACATTGCGAAGTGATTCAGACAATTCTACTCAGACGTATATACGACACGATAGGAAGACATGGATGGAGAAATACTAGAATACTTAGAGCACATCAAGCTCCCATTCCTCTCGGGGACACATAGGGAATTCCTGATGCACCGCATTGAAAAGGATGAAATATTGGAGGCTGTGGCGGGCAAGAAAACTAAGAGGGCCCCAGATGCAGATGGCTTCTCTGTCTTATCCTCCTCCTACCCCTTCACCCTACCCCTTTCCCCCTCTACGCTCCTTTCCTCCCGTCATCTTCGCTTTTTAAATGTTTTTCCATTGAGACCTAGCTATCTGACCGATGCCGGGTGGAGCTACCGGATAGCTGAAGTGGAGAGGGGCTGTGGATTCCCCTGTGGCCGCCACCTACACCGCCATACCTGGCGCAGGCTTTCCCTTCATCTCTCTGTCGTATCTATACCTTACCCCTTTCCCTACCCCCTTTCCCTTCTTCACTCTATTTTACTTACCCTCTATGTTCTTTAAATGCTTTTAATGGTATGTTTTTTTGTAATTTGTGACTGATGTAATTTGGCAACTATGTGGAATCTTATGTAAAGTGCTCTGATGCCTTCGGGTCTTACCAGTGCTATGAAAAACTCTTTAAAATATATATATATTTTTTTTTCAAAGCCTTTATTGACTTATTGCTCCCACACCTGGCAGTGTTATTCGAAGACTAATGCATTACCGGAAGTATGCCACAGTCGATGAGAGAAGCAATATTGGTAGCTATCCCCAAGCCCGGAAAACCGCCGGAGGAGTGCGGCTCCTACCATCCCCTTTCCCTGTTAAATGTGGACACCAAGGTATTTGCAAACATTTTAGCTAACCGCCTGGCACTTCTGGCTCCACTCCTGGTGGCCCCTGAACAAGCGGGATTCATCCCGAATTGGAATCTCACATAAAACATCCGTACTGTATTTGGAACATATAACGCGACATATAAAGCAGGACGGTAAGGCAGTGGCGGGGGTCCTGGATATGGGGAAGGCCTTCGACTCCATAGAGTGGGCATACATGAGACAAGTACTGACTAGGATGGGACTGGGGCGGGTATTTCTGCAGCTGATAGGCAACTTGTATAGCAAACCTACAGCGAGGATTCGCTTGAGCAACTTGGTTACAGTTCATTCGCCATCACAAGAGGGACTAGGCAGGCCTGCCCACTGTCTCCACTGTTATATGCCCTATTGGCGGAACCACTGGCGTGCATGCTCAGGGAATACCACAGGCATGAGGGTATTGGGTTCCCGGACTACAGGATAGTGGTGTCAACCTATGCAGATGATACGCAGCTGTATGTGCGTGACCCTGATAATAACCTGTCTGCTGTCCTCAGAGAAGTTGTACACTTTGGTGCATTATCTGGGTTGAGAGTAAATTGGGCTAAGTCTATAATGTTTTCTCTTACCCCGGCCACAGCAGAATTTGAGATGGAGTTCCAGTTACAATGGTCCATAGACTCTTTCAGATATTTGGGAATCCAGTTAGACACGGACTCGGAGATAGTGTTTAGGGAGAACTACGGTATGGCAATCAGAAAATTAGAGGATGATCTGGAGTCCTGGTGCTGGCTTCCGCTCTCACTTATGGGAAGTATCTTTGTCATGAAGAGGGTGGTACTGCCTAGGTTACTGTTCCTGTTCACAAATATCCCAATAGCATTGCCACGTAATTTTTTCCAAAACACTAAAACAATCGATGATGAAATGCCGCTGCCATATAGTGTGAGGGTTTGGGGCAGCCAGATTTTGAACTATATTACCGAGCAGCGCAAGGTGCTCACATGCATACATTGATACATGGAGAGTCGGACATCCCCTTCATCCGCATGGAAAAACAATGTGGTGACTCGCTCCCCCTACCGGCAACAATATTCGAACCAGTGGACTCTACAGTCCACTGGTTCGAATATCGTTGCTGGGATACTGGACTCTATGAATGCAACCCGCCACGCGTGACATTGCTTGCTACAACAACAGGGTGAGGCATTACTGGATTCTCCAGATATGCCGGCGGAGTAGGCCCTCTGGGTAACTCCTAGCAGGAACAAGGGTGTGACAAATGCTCTGCACAAATTGAACATCAAGGTGGCAGGGGAATTATTTCAGGATGGGAAGGTGAAGACCTGGGAACAGGTGGAAGGAGAGGCGGGTGCAGGCATCTTATTACAACGTTTTCAATACTATAGAGTACGCAGAGCTATGCTGGATCTGTTGGGGGAGGATTTATCTGAACCACCAGATGTGCCAGAGCTATCCTATGTCCTAAAGACTACATCTCCTCGTAAGATAGTAACAAATATCTGTAAAATAGCTATGACACACAGGGCAAACCAATACACTCCAGCTAGGTTGGCATGGCAAAGAGACCTACAGATAACGATAGATGACGGAATGTGGCACTACTGCTGTATGTACATTAGACATATTTCACTTCATGGCAGGCACAGACTCATACACTTTAAATATATCAACATAGCCTACTACACCCCAGTGTGATTGTGCAGGTACGGGCTCCGTGAGGAGGTATCCTGTGAGAGGTGCCATGTACCGACAGCAGATTTCTTACATTTGGCGTGGCAATGCCCGGGGATATATGCATTTTGGGAGGACATATTCAGGGAACTGGGGTGGATAGTAGAAGCAGAGCTGGTGCCAGACCCAGCAGTGGCACTCCTAGGACATTCTAAAAAACTGCCCAAGGCAATACGCAGGTTGGTGGATATGGGCATGCTTATTGCTAAACGGGTGATAGCACTGTGTTGGATGACAAGACCAGTGCCAACAATTAAGCGATGGTCCCATGACATGTTGTATTGTTGCACATAGTCGAATAATTACAGTGAATTACTCCCCCCGTAGCCGACAGAAGAATTTCTGGGGACTATACTTGGCTCAGAGGCTTAGTGGGATGGTGGAGACAGAATTGACGGAGATGACGAGCCAAGGGGAGGCAGACATGCATCCCTGCGAACCAATTGGCAAATAGCAGGGTGCTGATTAGTGATACTCACACAGGGTAAGGTTACAGGGAACTTCTACATGCTGTGAGCACAGAGAGATGGGGTGGGAGTGTAGAGGGGACTGGGGCAGGGAGGGAGGTCGTGATGTGGGGCTAAAAGGGTTGAGCCCGCATTAAGGCTAACTGGCTTCGAGGTTAGTAGAATGATAATTGACTATAGTTAGTAGGGCCACAGCTGGGAACGCTTGCAGCAAGACATAGTAAGCACGGCTCCTTTGTATCGTTGCAACGGACATAAGAAGCTGCCTGCCCATGTCGGGTTGTTGGCAGGAAAGCTGGGTGAATTACTAGATAGGATGCGCGCAAGCCATGGAAAGCAGACACATAACTATGTATGATTGTATGTTTTTGTGTTTCTGTGCAATACAATCTTAATAAAAAAATGATTAAAAAAAAATATTTTTTCTATTCTGCATAAGACCATGTTTTGATGTCAACGGCAGAAACTCTTGAGAGCCATTAAAAGACTTAGGGGCATATTATCAAGGGGGTTTATCTCTGCTTTTTTGGCTTTAAAAGCCTAGAAAGCGGAGATAAAATTAACTCCCTATTACCTAGCTGTCGCTAACACCAGTTAGCGACAGCTAGTAGGAGATAGCGATCATCTTGGGCCCCGCTTTGCATGTCAGTGATATTTATCACTAATGACATGCAAAGTGGGCGTGCCAAGATGTTAGCGACTGGAAACAGTCGCTAACATCGATATCTCCTATTACCAACTTTTGGAGATATTCGCGCTAAGCGCGATTATCTCCGAAAGCTAACACCTGCCCTGAGCAGTTCTTAGCCATGTTATCCAATGATAGGTGGATAACATGGCTAAGAACATTAGCTCGGTAATGCATGAATATCGCTGACTTTTCAGCGATATTCATGCATTGCGGCCGATTTTTATCGCTTAGGAGATAAACCTTGATAATAGCAAGGTTCCTAAGCGATAAAAGGGCCGCAGGTCGGCGATAAAAATATTGCCGCTAAGCCAACATAGCGATAATTATCGCTAGTTGTTGGTAATATGCCTCTTGGGGAGATATTTGCAGTATTCTGGCATAGGGCAGCACAGCAAGCCTTATACCTACACTGTCCTACGTCAAAAGAAAAGGGCAGGAATATGCAGTGTCAACACGATACGGCGGATTCCTGTCCATTCTGCCAGCGCCGGTGCACAAACTGCAGCCAAGCGCCAATTCAGGCAACTGTGTCTGTGTTGTGGGCATGATTTTTTTGTGTGGAATTTGGGAAACCTTCCTGCACAAAAACAATCAAAGGCGGTGCTTTCCTCGTTCTGGGTGTGCTACAGAATGCAGCCCACATGGAAAGACATGTAGCCACTTCCCTTCATTATGCCTATTTTAGGACGACGTCAGTTTAGGCACTGCCCCAAATTTACGATATGTTGTAAATGTGGGGCACTGTCAAAAACCATAGGTGTTGGGTGGAAACCCCTATAGCATCACTCATGGTATGACCCTTGCACACATGAGTAAAGCATTGCCTTACTCCATATTTATAAGGCCAAGAAAAGTCATGCACGGTGGCTTTGCGTGGCCTTGTAAATATGAGCAGGCACACTGCGCCTCCAGAGCGACACAAACGTGACTCTACAGTGGCGTAAAGGTGCTGCAGAGCATTGTAAATATGCCCCTTGGACCCTTTTTGTTGCATAAACATAAAAGGATAAACTAGCAAGAAAATAAAGTTGAATTTAAATTGCACATTTTCATTTGCTTCAGTAATCCTAAAAATATCAGCAGAACGCCTCGATAAAGCCCCTTCTCTTGTCTGCACTTGTCGGCAGTATTCACCACAGAGTGCTGATAGCATTGGATGGTGGCATAATTTATGGCTCAATCCAAAAAAGACAGATTGTTTGTGGTTGGACCTATCCGAGTCTGAAGTCCTTGATGAGCTCTGAGGGCTCATGCATCAACAGAATGGATACCCTAATGATGACATAAATGACATACAGCTTATGCCAGAAACAGCTGTATCTCTGGATAATACAATATCACCGAGGGCTATGAGCCATGCAGTGACTACACATCAGTGATGGCCAAGGCCTAGGCTCGGATATGGAAATCTACAAACTCAGTCATGTGGCCTGATAACAAATGCAGCCATGCTGCATGCAGCGGCAAGCAGCCCCCTTATTCAATCCGGAGCCACTGCAGAATGGCGGGCTCAGCCAGTGCTTAATTTGTGCAGAAGGTTGCAGATGGTTGGCATCGGCATCTATTTTGGGAAAAGATACAGATTTTTTTTAACCAGAGAAGAGGGAGAAATGCAGAAAAGGGAACAAGAAGAAGGAAGCAAAATATAAAATATAGGAAAACTGTTACGCAGGAAAAAACTAAGGATGAAAAATCCTAAATGAGTAAGAGAAGGGACAGGAAGTGAACCGTTTTCGCAGAAAGAAGCATGAGGAGAAATAGACATTAGGCAGCTCTGGCATTTAGCACTGCCAAAAATGGGTTCCGAATTTAAACTTTGTTTGCAAAAAAAAAAAAAAAAACATATATATATATATATACATATATATATATATATATATATATATATATATTTATATATATATTACCTACTGGTGGTCGCCAGTAGGTAGTTATAGTTAGGATTTTTTTCAATGCAAAATCTCAAAATTCTATTGTGAATAACTTTGGCGCCGGATGACAAATCTACCTGAAAATTTCCTCAAATCTGCCTCGCGAAGCTCCGGTCCTTCCTTGAAAGTTTGAGGGGGAATTCATCAAGGGGGGGCCGAGATAAAAGGGGGGTCCCAAAACGTGTTTTCCCCATGTTAATTTCCATAGGGCGGTCGACCTCACTTTTAGCCCGAACGGCTGAATGGATTTCCACCAAACTTGGCAAAATTGTAGGGACTGGTAGCCCGATGTGCCTTTGCTATGTCTCAAGAAATGTGCTCCAGTGGTTTTTGAGTAATTTAGTTTTAAAAAAAAATATATATCTATGGGCGCGCTCCGGTACGCACACCAGGGCGCGCTCCGGGCGTGCCACGCGAGGTGCGCATGGAAAGCTAATTGGCTCTCGGGTGTCTGTAAACATTTGAAACAGTCCGAAGTGGCCGCCATCTTGTGTCTCGGTAGGATCGAGACAGAAGAGGTGTCAAAAACAAAGGGGGAAATGACCATAAGGGTTCAGAGTAGACCCCCTGATCCCCTAGGTTTGATGTGGGGTCTATAAAAGGGCCCCGCGGGGCAAAAAAAATGTTGTTTTTTTTTTGCGCTAGGGGAGCGCCCAGTACGCGCACCGTGGAGCATACCGGGGAGCGTTCCATGGGGAAAAAAGAATGATAGAGTTTTTAAAAAATGTAGCTTTTTTTATAATTTGGAGGTAGTTCTAAAAAGAACTGTTCTTTTTCTTCTTTTTGTTGTTTTATATTTTTTTATGTTTTTTGAACATTTTGTACTTTTTTGGGCTTTTATGAAATATTTTGAATTTTTTTTGTTATTTTTATGGGTAGAAACAAAAAACAGGGAATTGAAAATGGCTCAACTGGAGTAAAAAAAAATAAGGAAAAAATTAGGTTTTTTGGGGTAATTGTGGTTGTCACCAGCAAGGAGGATGAGCTTTAGGCTCTGCTCACCATAAGAAATGGTCTTACCACAAAAAATACAGGTGACCCTAAATTCTCCAAACCGTGGTTGAATGCAAGGGATAGTCTCCCTTGTCTCTGGTCCCGATGGAGTGGGTTGTTTTCGTTTGGAGCTGCTGGGTGTAGATTGGGGAGGGTTGCTGGCCAGTTCTCTCATCTCTGCGGCAGCATAGTTGTTAGGATGCTTGCGCTGCATGTACCTAATCATGGTATTGTTCCCAAATGAGTATTTTTTATTTGGGTTACCCCTTGAAACTTCCATGTCACAGATAAGGCAAGTCACATTTGCCGCATTCACTTTCTTTTTTCCCTCAGGGATGGAAGAAAAACTCCCATACAATATGTGGCTTGGGTTGGTATGGGGTATTGTGTTCTTCCAGCCACCTCCTCCTCGTCCCCTCCTCCTCTACCTCCTCCTGCTCTTCTTCTTGACCACCAATGTGATGTTGTGGTGGTCCTCTTGGTGGTGGTGGTGCAGATGCTCCAGCTGATGCTGATACTGTAGCCATTTCAAAGTACAAAATATACCTCAAAGATTTCAAAACAGGTCTTCCTCAGTCAAAGGACAAAGTCAGAATAAGGAAAAAAGGTGGGGTCTTTCATCATTTGGAAAAAAAAATGTCCTGAACCAATGAGTAGTGTTATTTTCAGGTCACAAGACCAAGGATTTCATCATTATGAAACCAAAACTGTTCTGCACCAATTAAAAGTGTTATTTTCAGGTCACATGACCCAACGCGCTTACGCGACGCCCCGTGGGCGCGCCCCGGGTCGCGTCGCGTAAGCGCGTTGGATCTTTACGTTGCCTGATCGTATTCGCTTGAGTGCTTCCGGGTGCGCTTACGCCGTACGTATCACGTGGACGCGGCTACGCGATACGTCACGATGATGTTTTCGTTTGCGGCAATAGCACTAACGGGACGCTCTCCGGAGCGCGCCATGGGGTGCTTCAAAAGACTTCGCTTTCCGGGGCCCTCACCGGGGCGCGCCCCGGGAGCGCTCAAGGGCAAAAAAAAATGTTTGCAAAAAATATATATATATACATTAAAAAAATTGTTTTAAATACAAATATAATATAGGATTCATTCATTTTCAAAAATATTACATTTCATTGCAATAGACATTTGCTATTAACAAAATTTTGAAATTCACTTAAAAAAACATAGGTTTGGGGCCTTATATATAGTAAGGTATTAGCATTTAAAAAAACAAATAAATTCACTGAAAAAACCATAGGTTTCACATCCGTTATAGTTAGGAATTAGCATTTAAAAAACCTATTAAATTCACTGAAAAAACAATAGCTTTCACAGCAGTTATAGTTAGCTGGAAATTTTACTGAAATAAAACCATTGAAATTCCCACGTTATTGTTAGTTGGACTCACTATAACTTGCGCGCCTGCAATGCACTGCTGATGACGTCACATATTACATCACTCATTACATGGTCAGTGACATCACTCATGACATCACTGATGACACCATCCAGTGAATGTGTGTCTTTCTGAAAAATAAATATGTTTTTGTGAAGGTCGATGGAAGAATACATTTTTAAATAAGTGTCTAAATGGATGTTTTTATAAAAAATTGATTGGTTAACTGGCTTATAAGGTGTATCTTAGTGAATACATATATTAGCGAGTAATTTTTAAATATTTAAATATATGTATCACTCATGACATCACTGATGACACCATCCGTGTGACAGAGTGACAGATCTCCTTTCAGTGTAATGTAACCCTTGAAACACATATTCAAAAATAGAAACTAAAATTTTCAAGAAAATAGAGATACCCATACCAGTTTCAACAACCAATTCAGTATTCAGTAATACCACCATATATATACACATCCACTCATTCACCAACAGTTCTATATAGTCACTCATACATATATTCACTCATCATATGTAGTGAAACACCTATACATCCTGTTACACACCGACAGTCATCCAAAAGTTACTCACACACATAATCACACATGCAAATAAACTATTGATCATCCATTTATTTGCATATATAACTATACACACATTAACTCTTTACTTCTAAGGAAACTTACACATACTTACTCTCTTAAACAATCACTTATAGAAACACATACTTATTTAAACAAGAACTCTTTCAATCTCTCACTCTCACATATACTCACTTACATACATCAATACTCACATATACTAGATTAAAACATATGTAGTTACTGATAAAGACAGTAGTGAGACAGTCATTCATTCACTAACACACACATATACACTAAGCCAGTTAACCAATCAATAAAAAAAAACCATCAATTAAGACACTTATTTAAACATTTATTTTTCCATCAACCTTTCCATATACATAAATAAAATATATAGATTTTTCAGAAAGACACACATTCACTGGATGGTGTCATCAGTGATGTCATGAGTGATGTCACTGACCATGTCATGAGTGATGTAATATGTGACATCATCAGCAGTGCATTGCAGGCGCGAAAGTTATAGTGAGTCCAACTAACTATAACGTGGGAATTTCAATGGTTTTATGTCAGTAAAATTTCTAGCTAACTATAACTGGTGTGAAACCTATGGTTTTTTTCAGTGAATATGATATATGGATAGATAGATGGATTGTTAAATAAAAGGGTAGATAGATAGATCAATAGATAGATAAGTAGAAACTTTTCTTTTGCAAATTAAGCACTTCACTCAGCCAAAGTCATCATTAAAACCTTTATTTGATTTTTGTAAAAATCCAAAAAGTAAATTTGCAGTAATGCATTATACTTAAAAGCTGCATAATAGCACTCCTACAGTAATAATACCATACCTACAAAGTGTGCCGTACGCACCTCCTGCTAGATAATCCCAAAGTACTAAGTGCATGGAGAAGGATAGTGACAGACTGTAATTAGACAACATATCGCACCAGCTACAAAACAAATCTGTAAACAAAAACTTCTATGGGTCAGCTATGTTACAAGATATATTCATGAGCCTTTTATGGAAATGCGGCTATAGATCCCTAGATCTTTATGTAGAGGAAAGCAGCTATTAGTGTACTTAAAAAGAGACATAAAAAGAAACATGTTTAAAGTGCAAGAATAAAAAGTGCTATTGTCAGACCTTGCTTACATTTCACACCTTAATTATCTAGTCGACCAACAGCAATACCAGACAAAATACAATAAAACACACAAAGTGTATAAAATCGATCATTTAAACATCTATACTCTATACTACTATTATAAAGAGAGAACTGTGTCCTTTGAGCCAGGTAAACTCGAAAAGTACACCACCCATCAAAACACCCAAGACATCTTTGAAAACCTCAGGGCAAGCAGAAGGGCATAGCCTATTAAAAACAAAAAATATACGTTGTTTAAAAAATTTAGAAATAAAAAATAAAGTAGTCCCTTGCAAGTAGCGCCGGCCGTTACGTCTGTGTGATGACATCATTTGCGCTCCCAACACTTCCTGAACACTTCCTGAAATGGTCTGAAAGATCGCGATCTGCTGGGAGGACCGCCCTGCTTGCTGCTGGGCGAAGTGGTGGCCTGTGCGGACAGGGCGCATAGATCGGGACCGGCGGCTGAGGTAAGAATCAGGCTCTCCGGGACACGGGCGGGAGTGGGCCGGGCCGGGGCGGAAGGGGGCCGGGCGGGGACGGGGAGGGGGCGGGAGGTTGGGCGCAGGCTCCGGGACACAGACAATGTTGTGGCGGGCGGGGGCGGGGCGGGAGTGCACGCAAGCCTCAAATGCTGCCCCCAGCCCCTTTCTGCCCCAGGCAACCCTGGGGCGGACTGCTAGTTATCATATAAAAGCAGAAAGCATTGGGTCAAGGTCATGACATGCAAGTATGAGACCAGTTTCTTGAGGCAAGTGCAGAGCATAGGCCTATAACCAGCTGTATGAAGATCTCAGTTGAAAAACATGATCTCACAGTAAAAAGCTCTTGCAAAAACTCAACGGCAGTCCTGGACTGTCTGAAATGTACCTGCTTTAAGAGTGGTAAAAGAAACAGAGGGGTTTATTATCAAGTGATTTATCTCTGTTTTTTTGGCTTTAATAGCCAAGAAAGCGGAGATAAAATTATCCCCCTATCAGCAACAGGATGCTAACACGCAAATTCGCATGTTAGCACCCTTTTTCTCTACGCTTCCCCTTACATCTCTAATGAGATGCAAAGGGGGCGTTCCAGAGAAAAATATTAGGAGAAATGTTGTTAAGAGACATTTCTCCTATTATCAAGGACATCGCTCACCCTGTTAGAGATAAAAAAGCAGTGCTAACCACGGTTAGCGCTGCTTTTTTACACCTGGTATTTTCCTGACTTAGCCATGATATCCTATGGAAGGTGGATATCATGGCTGAGTTTGTGAGCCCTATTATCAAGCTAACGCCAAACTCCGAGAGATTATAGTTGGTTTTCCGGCGAAAATCTTTCATTTGGCAGTTAGCGTGAGGATTTTTATCACTTCTGAGATAAACGTTGATAGTAGCAAGTTATCTCAGCGATAATTTCTGGTGATGCTTAGTGATAAAAAAATTGTTGCAAAGCCTCGTTAGTGATAAATAACGCTACTCGTTGGTAATATGCCCCACAGTCCTTAGCTAGGAGTAGTATTTGCAGAGAGAATAAAGTGCTCCGTGCAGAAAAGCCATCACAAGGACAAACAGGCAGATGAGCTTCAAATAGGCCTTGCCTGGAGAAAGCAACAAGAAAATGATGATATTTAGGCATAGCTTGACTAGCAAGACCTATATTGCAGACAGTGGTGGCTCCACTGGTGTGCAGACAGAATATTGAGTTGGAAATGTCGACTTACAAAAATATCGAGTTGGAAATACCGTGACTCCGAAATATCAACAGCAAGAATATCGTGGTCAAGAATATTTTTTGGGGATAAGTATTGTTTTTGTATTTTAATATGTGTTAAATTTTTAGTACTTAGCAATTTGATTTCAATTAAATTTTGTGTTTTATAGTTCCGTAGCTTGTTGTGGGTTTATAGGGGAATAGGGCGGGAAGTAATTTAAGTATAACACATTAATGATTATTTTTTATTTAGTAATATTTATTTACTTTAGATTTTATAGTGTTAATTGTGGGGAGTAATGTATTATTAATTAATAATTAATTGTTCATTAATATTAAATAATTAATTGGTAATAAATTATGGTAATTGTGTTATTTTTTTAGGAGTGGGTTGTAGGTTTATAGGGGTAAAGGGTGGGAAGTTATTAATCATAAATTAATGATTTTTTTAAATGTATTACTATTTATCTAATTTAGATTTTATAGTGCTAATTGTAGGAAGAAATGTATTTTTAAGTAAGTATTAACTGGTTGTTAATTAATATTAATTAATTAATTGATAATTAATTATGTTATTTGTGTCATTTTTTTAGGAGCGGTTTGTGGGGTTTACAGGGGTAAAGGGTGGGAAGTAATTTATTTTTGAATAATTTAATAATTATTTCTTAATTAATGCTAATTAAATAGTTAACCTGTAAATATGGCAATTCTGTAATTAACTTTAGATGTGAGGTGTGGGGTTTACAGTGGTAAAGGATGGAAAGTAATTTATTTGTAATTGATTATTTCTATGATAAACACATTTTTATTGATTAACAAAGAAAAACCAGCAAAACGGTATTGAATGTTGGGGTCCCGTACTTACTGGTTGACCTCCCCAAACGAGCAGCGTTGGCCCTGGAACTGTGTAGTCTGCGAAACATCAGGATTGAATGATTCTCATAAGGGCGGGCGTCGCTGCTTGCGGGCTACAGCCATGATGGAATCGTGGTCCTTAGAGTTGAGGATTCTCATAATGATAGGGCAGGACGGTGCGCCAGCCGGAAACCTCGGCGCCAGGTATCGGTGCGGTCACTATATTGCAAACCAGGGGGAAATGGAGCCTTCAGGAAGCCAGGAACTCAACCATTTCTCAACTAATTCGGCCCCCTCCGGAAATCCCACCAGGCGAAGATTGTTGCAGTGCGATCGATATTTGGCATCTTCGGTGCTCCGGTGCAGCTCCTGTAGGTCTGGAGGCGCGCCACCTGCCCCTTAAGTTGCTGTATGTCGTCTTCCACGGATGAAATACAGGATACAGTTTCAGTGATCCAGGCTATGGCGTTTCGGAGAACCTGCAGAATGGGAGTCATGTTTACCCGGACTTCTGTTATTTTGCTCTCAACTGAGGACTGCAAGGTGTGGATAGCCTGTAGGATGGTGGATAGATCGGACGGCGGCAACACCACATTTTTGGCGGCTCCCACGGTTGTCCCACGATCAGTGGTTGTGAAGCGGTTCATCTTGGTCTGAGTGGCTGGGGTCTTGGCCGGGCCATTTCAGACCATGGCGGCACCTCCGAGGGCAGATGGGGAAGCCTCTGAGCGACTCGAGGTGCACACCGTCCCACCCAGAGGGTACAGGGTCCAAGGCGCCACCCAAGGCAGAAGCAGCAGGCACACCGCGACCACCCACGGATGAACCTGCCGGGGCAAGATCCCCAGGCTCCAACGGCAGGGGTTATCTACAGGGTGCATCTTACTTACCCTTACTATAAGCAAGGGTTCCTATTTGGAGAATGGTCCCTACCTCTGCCAACTAGAGACCCCATTTGTAGCATTGTTGGTCAGCGGTGGGAATTTGAACTTGTATTTGTACTAGACCCACAGTGATTGGTGTACATTTCTAGTTAGTGCAGACCACTACGCCACTGCATACTACATTTTGTTTTTCGATTCTATTTTTGATTGACTCTTCATCGTGTCTCTGAATGGGAAGGCACCAACTGTGGAGGCAGAATTGGAGTTTTGCATTGAGGATTTGTATTCCTACAAAGTTGAGCAACTCATACAATTCTGCAAAACGTTTGATTGCCCCACCAAGAGCGGCTACCGGAAGGAGGAGCTGCAGAGAATCTTGAAGGCCCACTGCGAGACACAAGAAGGAAATTATGCAAGTGAAAGGAATGCTCTTTAACCCCAAGATCTGCCTGTAGCAGACCAGGTTCAAGGCCTGGCAGCAAACATTCCAATAGGGGTTTCACTCCAGAAGAGTTAGAGGAGAATCAAAGAGTGAGGAATCATGAGTTGGAGCTTATGAAAATGAAAATGGAAAAAGAGGCAGAGTAGAGCAAGAAATCTCGAACCCTAAAAGATGGAAAATTGCTTTTGGCTCATGAATTGAGCCTGAGAGAGCTGGAAAAGGCCAAGCAGTTGGAATGTAGTTCAAATGGTGGCAGCACACAGCCAGAGCAGGGGGTAAAAGTATATATTCCCAAGGATTTGGTACAGAATTACAATAGGAGTGAAGATATCTATGCCTGGTTAACCTCGTATGAGATTACATTGAGAATGAATGGGGTGCCTGAACAGCATTGAGGGCGGGCCTGCGTTAACATTTTGAGGCTTCTGGGAGGAGTGCTCTAGAGCCCTTAGAATTAGCAGGCGCCATGACCTATCCCGATATGAAGGAGGCCCTATGTCTCAGGTATGGCCTTACTCCAGAGCAGTACAGACTGCAGTGTAGGAACTCCAGAAAGAAAGAGTCTGAGACTTGGATGGAGTGTGTGAATCTGTTTTCATGTGCACTGGACGGGCAGATGAGGGCAGCAAAGTAACTGATTACAAGGGGTAACAACACCTTAGTTGGGAGCATTTGTGTTCTAGAGCTGCACCAGCATCTTTTAGACAGCAAGCTGACAGACCCCATTGAGCTTGCTAAGGAGGCGGACCGCTGGACCAGTACCAGGGTCCACAGAGGAATTGTGGGTACCACAGCCAAAGGTGGGAAGGGTCCTCAGCAGTAGAGTGGGGGGGGGGACAAGGGTAACTAAAAGGAGGCCCCAAAACAATTCCCAGGGAAAGGAGTCCCAACCCCCCAAACCTAAGCCAACATGGCCCCATAAGGACAGGTGGGACAACAGGGACAACTGGGGTCCCCCGATCTGCTATCACTGCAGCCAAGTGGGCCACTTTTCCTCTAGGTGTCCCAAGAAAAGTCTAGCACCCACTGGTGCTTCCACCCCGGGTTTAGCGAATGTAGCTTTGGGAGGGGATTTGATTTCCAGTGGGGATAAGGGACTAGCAGTAATGACCCTTGTCTCTTTAGGAGACCAAGAGATGGTCCAGGACACACCTCTGCCCCAGAACACTAAGAAATACGGGCAGTGGGTGACCATCAATGGGAAGAGGGTGGAGGCTCTGAGAGACACAGGAGCCAGCGTGACATCCGTGAGGTGTCAGTGGGTGTCTGAAGACCAGGTAATTCCCAATGTACTCTGCCCAGTAGTTGCAGCTGACAGCTCAGTGAGCCTCTGCAAAGTGGTGCGGGTTCCTTTTGAGTGGAGGGGGATCTCAGGTCTCTTGGAGGTTGTTGTAAGTCAAGCCCTGCCTGTAGACTGTCTGCTAGGTAATGACCTTGAGAATTCCCTATGGAAGGAGGTGGAACACCAGTCTCATCTGGAGATGTTGGGTGTGCCTGCGTGGATCTATGTGACCACGCAGGCTATGGGAGCCAGTAGGGGTGACTACGTGGACCTGGAGCCTGAAACAGTGGTCCAGGAGACTGCCAAGAAGAGAAAGGGCAGGGGGCATGGGAAACCAGCCTGAGCCGGTCCCACAGCCCAGGAAGGAGCAGAACCTGAGGGGGATGCCCTGAAACCTACAGGGGAATAGGTGGCTGAACTGGAGGACCTACCTGAGCTGACCCATTGGCAGCAAGAAGGTGGCCCCTCCAGGGAGGAATTCTGCAAGGCGCAGAAGGAGTGCCCTCCTCTCAATGGTGTGTGGCAACAGGCTGCAGACTAGGCAGCAGGAGAGTACAAGGATCATCTCATGTACTGGGAAGATGAGTTGTTGTATAGTGAGCCTAAGTTCGCTGAGCCTGGTGCAGCCTGTGTGCTGGTGGTACCCGAGCGCTTTACAAACTTCCTAATGGGTCTGGCTTATGATGTGCCTCTCGCAGGACTTCTGGGGAAAGGCAAGACCTTCCAAAGGCTTGTCACCCACTACTACTGGCCCCAGATGAAGAAGCACGTCGGTACATTTTGTAGATTTTGCCAAACATGTCAGGCCAGTGGCAAGAGCGGAGGGAAGTGCAAGGCACCCCTTCAACCCTTTCCTGTGGTGAGCTCCCCTTTCAAGCGGGTGGGCAGCAACATCGTGGGGCCCCTGGACCCCCAGACAGCCTTAGGTAACCGGTTCATCCTGGTCTTAGTGGACTATGCCACCCGGTACCCGGAAGCTGTCCCTCTCAGGACAATCACCACCCCGTGGTGGGCCTTGCATTGTTGGGATCTTTTCTCATGTGGGGTTCCCCAATGAGGTGGTCTCCGACCGGGGTACCAACTTCATCTCTAGGTACATGAAGTCTCTGTGGGAGGGGTGTGAGGTAACTTATACGTTCACCACTCCTTACCACCCTCAAGGAAACAGGTTGGTTGAAAGGTTCAACCACACCCTGTTAGGGATGAGTATGGGCCTAGCAGAGCCCATGAGACGGAAGTGGGACGTCTTTCTACCATGCCTGTTGTTTGCCTACAGGGAGGTGCCTCAGAAGTCCTTAGGTTCAGTCCCTTTGAACTCCTATTTGGCCACCCTGTTAGAGGACCTCTCACACTGGTGAAGGAGGGGAGGGAGAAATCCCATAGGAAAACCCCCCAGGATGTGTACAGCTATGTGCTGGCCTTCAGTAACCAGACACAACGCTTCAGGAAACTCGCTCAGGAGAACCTAGAAGCTAGCCAGGAAGAAATGAAAAGATGGTACGACCAGAATACCACTCTGGTCGAATTTCAACCTGGGCAGAAAGTGTAGGAGATGGCGCCAGTGGAGCCTTGTGCACTCCAAGACAAGTGGACTGGGCCTTATGAGGTGGTGGAACTCAAGAGCGAAGTAACCTACCTGGTTAACTTGAAGACTCCCAGGCAGCCCCTGAGAGTCTTGCATGTGAACCGCCTCAACCCCCACTTTCAAAGGTCTGAAGTGACACTGCTCCTGACTACATATACTAGAACGGAGGAGGAAAGTGACCCTCTTCCTGACCTCCCGGCAGCCAAGGAGCAAGACGGGTCAGTGGATGGTGTTGTCCTCTAGTCCACCCTGACCCCAGAGCGGCAGAGGAACTGTCGCCAAGTGTTGGGTCAGTTTGCCTCCCTGTTCTCCCTGACCCCAGGTGTAACCAATTGGTGCGTCCATGATGTGGACACTGGAGATAGTTTACCTGTGAAGCAGAAATTTTATAGGGTAGCTGATAAGGTCAGGGCCAGCATCAAGGAAGAGGTTTCCAAGATGTTGGCACTAGGGGTGATTGAGCCCTCTAGCAGCCCCTGGGCTAGCCCAGTAGTCTTAGTGCCAAAAGCTGCTGCGCCCGGTGCCACTCCCGAACTCTGGTTTTGTGTGGACTACCATGGGCTCAATGCGGTCATGAAGACTGACGCACACCCCATCCCAGAGCTGATGAGCTCGTGGATCGGTTGGGAGCTGCCCAGTACCTCAGTACATTTGATTTAACTTCTGGGTACTGGCAGATTGCCTTAACTGCAGGGGCCAAAGAGATGTCTGCATTCTCAACGCCAGAGGGGCACTTCCAGTTCCGTGTCATGCATGCCCTTTGGGTTGAAAAATGCCCCTGCCACATTCCAGAAATGGGTTAACCAGGTACAGAGCGTGCTGGAGGAATTCAGCACTGCATACCTGGATGACATTGCTGTGTTCAGCTTCACGTGGTAGGAACACTTGCAACACCTCTGTGGAGTGCTGAAGGCTCTTCAAAAGGCACTATGAAGGCCAGCAAGTGCCAGATAGGGCAGGGATCTGTTGTGCTTTTGGGATACCAGGTGGTAAGCAGCCAGGTGGCGCCCCTACAGGCAAATATTGTTACCATTCTGGCCTGGGAGCCCACCAAGACCCAAACAGAGGTTGAGAGCCTTTTTAAGTCTCACCGGGTATTACCGATGGTTTGTCAAGGGATATGGCACCATTGTTGACCCCTTGACAGAGCTGACTTCAAAGAAGCTGCCCAGGAGAGTGAATTGGACCGAAACCTGCCAAACTGCTTTTGATGCCCTGAAGACTGCTATGTGCATAGCACTGATGCTCAAGGCACCTGAATTCTCCAGTGAGTTTATAGTGCAGACAGATGCTTCAGAGCATGGTGTGGGAGCAGTACTCTCACAGGTCAACGACGAGGGCAGGGAAAAACCTGTAGCTTTCATTAGTAGAAGGCTACTCCACAGGGAACAGAGGTGGAGTGCAATTTAAAGGGAAGCTTTTGCTGTGGTCTGGGCTCTGAAGAAGCTGAGGCCCTACCTGTTTGGGACTCACTTCCGTGTACAGATAGACCACAGGCCGCTCAGATAGTTAATGCAGATGAGGGGTGAGAACCCAACACTGTTGAGGTGGTCCATCTCTCTACAGGGAATGGACTTTACGGTGGAACACTGCTCTGGCACAGAATACCCCAGTGCTGATCAATCAATCAATCAAGGAATTTTTAGAGCGCGCTACTCACCCGTTAGGGTCTCAAGGCGCTGAGGGGGGGTCGCTACTGCAGAAACAACCAGGTCTTGAGTTACTCCCTGAAGGCAAGATGGTCCTGTGTGAGCCGGAGGTGGGTGGGAGGGAGTTCCATGTCTTGGCTGCCAGGTAGGAGAAGGATCTTCCTCCGGTGGCGAGGCTGGCGGAGCAGAGCTGGCGGGTGGGCGTGTAGAATGCGAGGCGGTTGTTGAGGTACCTGGGGCCCACGTCGTGGAGAGCCTTGTGTGCGGGGGTGAGGAGTCGGAATGTGATTCTCTTGCTGACAGGGAGCAAGTGCAGGTTCTTCAGATGGACAGAGATGTGGCTGTGGCGGGATGTCCAACATGAGTCTTGCCAAGGCGTTCTGGATGCCCTGTAGTCTTTTCTGGAGCTTGGCTGTGGTTCTGGCGTAGAGGGTGTTTCCGAAGTTCAGGCGGCTGGTGACGAGGGCCTGGGTGACCGTCTTCCTGGTTGCGGTGGGGATCCATCGGAAGATTTTTCGGAGCATGCGCAGGGTGTCGAAACAGGACGATGAGACGGCGTTGACTTGCTTGGTCATCGTGAGGGAGGAGTCCAGGATAAAGCCCAGGTTGATTGCATGGTCCGTTGGCTTGGGTGCGGTGCCCAGGGCAGGTGGCCACCAGGAGTCGTCCAAGGTGGAGGGTGAGGGTCAAAGGATGAGGCCTTCCGTTTTGTCAGTGTTCAGCTTCAGACGGCTGAGCTTCATCCATTCCACGACGTCCTTCATTCCTTCCTGGAGGCTGGCTCTGGCGGTGGCAGGGTCGTTGGTGAGGGAGAGTATCAACTGTGTGTCGTCGGTGTAGAAGATGATGTTGAGGTTGTGTTTGCGTGCGATGGCTGCGAGGGGGCTCATGTAGATGTTGAAGAGGGTGGGGCTGAGCGAGGATCCTTGTGGGATGCCACAGATGACTTCGGTAGCGGCTGACCGGAACGGGGAAGGCGGACTCTCTGGGTTCTACCGGCGAGGAACAAGATGATCCATTATTAGGCCGCGCCTTGGATTCCGTGTCGCTGAGGCGTTGTATCAGGGTGCAGTGCCATACCGTGTCGAAGCCTGCTGAGTGGTCCAGGAGGATAAGTGCGATGGTTTCTTTGTTGTCAAACATAGACCTGATGTCGTTGGTGGCTGCGATGAGGGTGGTCTCGGTGCTGTAGTTAGCTCGGAAACCGGACTGTGACAGGTCGAGGGATCCGTTCATCTCGAGGAAGGCGGAGAGGTGTTTGTTGACCGTCTGCTAAATGACTTTGGCAGGAAATGGGAGGAGCGAGATGGGTCGGAAGTTCTTGAGGTCCGTGGGGTCCGCAGTGGGTTTTTTCAGGAGGGCGCTGAGTTCGGCATGCTTTCAGCTCTCTGGGTAGGTGGCTGATGCGAAGGAGCTGTTGATGACGTTGCGGAGTTGGGGTGCAATGATGGAGTCGGCTTTGTTGAAGATGTGGTGTGGGCATGGGTCGGTGGGGGAGCCGGAGTGGATGGTGCTCATGGTGCGGGCGGTGTCTTCGGTGCTGACCGGGTTCCAGGTGCAGAGGGTGGCGGTTGGGTGCGCTGGTTCGGTGGTTGGGTCGTTGATCTGTGCGCCGAAGCTGTTGTGTATGTTGGCGATCTTGCGGTGGCAGAACGAGGCGAGTGAGTCGCAGAGGTCTTGCTGATGGTCTGTCAATGTTTTTACACCTTAGTGAAGAGAACTCCCAAGAGGTTGGGTAGTTCTCCCCACTTTCAGCTGGGCTCCAACTCAGCCGTGCTTAGGCGGCTTCAGCTAGTCCAGAACTCCGCAGCCAGGTTGCTGTGTAAAATCCCTAGAACAGCAAGGATTTCTAAGCACCTTAAAGACCTGCATTGGCTCAGGGTGGAGAACCGGGTTCGGTTCAAAGCCCTGAGCTACATGTTCAAAATAAAGGCAGGAATCGCACCAAGGTACTTGCAAAAATTAGTTAGGCCCTACTCACCTGCACGTAACCTTCGTTCCTCTAATGCAGCAAACTTTGTGGTACCCAGATTTAAACTGGCCAGAATGGGAGGGAGATCCTTTTCCTATCTGGGACCAGTCCTCTGGAACTCCCTTCCTTCAGTTTTACGTAAGGAGGAAAACTTCGCCAGCTTTAAGAAAAGCGTTAAAACGTGGCTATTTAACAAATAAATAATTGTGGCCTCTGGCTGTTTTTTGCTTTCTATGCTGCTGGTCTCTCAGTCCTGGCGCCGGGAAACCCTTTGTGGGTATCTGTGCGCATTACAAATGCAAAAAATAAATAAATAAATAAATAATAAGGGACACGTGTTAGACCTTGCATCCTTGCCGTGGTTTCCCCCTATCTTTTTGCCTCTACCTCCTGTATTTTTGATGCTGTGCTGGATTTCATTTATGCTTAAGTGCAAGTGCTCCCTGTATACATTGTTACTATAATTGGCTATCCATGATTGGCATATTTGTATCAACAAGAAGTCCCTAGTGAAGTGCACTGGGTGTGCCAGGGCTGGTGATCCAAAACCTACTAGTGGGCCTGCAGCACTGATTGTGCCACCCATATGAGTAGCCTTAAAATGGTGTCTCAGGCCTGCCACTGCAGTGCCTGTGTACATTCTGTGAACTACCATGTTCTCCTGGTCAGTGTCCTTATTGACCAGCCCTAACCCTTCACTTTCAGTACACATTGGTCACCCATATGAAAGGCCCAAGGTACCCCCTTGGGCAGGGTGCAGTCTATGTGAAAGGTAGAGCATGTACTAGTGCAGGTGAAATGCTCTGGTATTGAATTACAGCCATTTTCATTTTTCACAATTGTATAGCTATCTTGCCCGTAGGCTATCATGTGGAATGCTGGCTACAGTGGCTACCAGCATATGTTGATAAACAAGAAGAGCTCAAAGGTTTGTTAGGGTAGGACTCCTACTCCCGTGGGCGTAGATTTATTCAAAGAAACAAAAGGAGGAGTGTCCCTCATTTCAGGAGTGAAATGAAGAAGGACGCACGCTTAAAGAAAAAGAAACAATTATTTATTTTTAAGAAACCCCTCACTCACCCGCCTGGCTGGTGACATGCTTCATCATCGGGGTCCACCTGAGCGACCGAGTGCCACTCAGGTGTGCTTCAACGCCTGCAACTGCAGCGCAGCTGGATTTTGGTGTGTATGTGAAAAGTGATACGTGATTAAAAAGGTGTTCTACATGTACTCACTGACAAATTTTATTCTTGAGCTATGTGAACAATTAAAAACTAAGGTGGATACTTTTCGTCATGACCAAGTGAGGTTCATCATCAGGACTCAGTGATGGAATGGATAGGTATCATGCAGGCTTAAATTAATTGACAAAACACTCATGTTTAAGCCTACACTCGCAGTCCATGAGGTTCAACAATAACCATCTTTTAATTTTTTCCCTTACGCGGAAGACTATAAGCGCGCCGAACCGTAAGTATATGGTCTGGCACTCAGTTGAGCCAGGGTTGGATGAGCCTTACCGTGCGTACACCGCCCGACTCACCTCACTTGGTCCTGCAAAAACCTACAAATACTGAAATTGGTTGAAACATGTTGACCATTTTTTTCACTTTACGTCTGATACTTACTGATCATAACTATACCAGGGAAAGTATTCATCTCAGTTTTTAATGATGTCACATAGCTCAAGAATAAAATTTGTCAGTGAGTACATGTAGATCACCTTTTTAATCATGTATCACTTTTCACATACAAACAACAAAACCCAGCTCTGCTGTAGTTGCAGGCGTCGAAGCACACCCGAGTGGCACTCAGTCGCTCAGGTGGACCCCGATGATGAAGCATGTCACCAGCAAGGATGGTGAGTGAGGGGTTTCTGAAAAAGAAATCATTTTTTGTTTTTCTTTAAGCATGCGTCCTTCTTCATTTCACTCTTGAAAAGAAGGGACACTCCTCCTTTTGTTTCTTTGAATACATCTACCAGCATATCTTCCCATAGGAGCAAGATAAGACATAAAGGTCTAGTATCTCTGAAATCAGAGATACCACAGCTTTTAGGAAACGTTTGTTTTTAAATCCTGTGTTTGAGAACAGCACTTTTAGAAAGTGGCTGTTCTCTTGTCTGACCTTTCTGTGTGCCTTGGCCTGTTTGTGAATTGACTGTCTGGTTTGTGAGTGACAGGGGCTGGGTGGCTCCCAGAGGCTGAGTGGGCTATCTCTGGGCTGAATAGCTCCATCTGCATCTAGAGTGGTGGGAGAGGGTAGCACCTGGGCCTAAATAGGGCGGTGCCCACGTTCCACAACGCTGGCTTCACCTTCTGCTGGGTGGCTGATGACCCTACCCCTCACTCTGAAAGGAAAGGAGAGGCCAGGAAAACAAAGTGCTCAAGCAACACCCAGAACTGGTTCAAACCGGGCTCAGAGCACTCCTGCACAAAGGGAACAAAGACTTTTGGTGGCATAAGTACAGGACCCCTGACTACAGAAAACTAGATCATCCTGGAATCAAGAAAGAACCTCTGCCAAGGAGAAAGCTGGAAGACTGAAGTAGGAAGACTGTCCTGCTGTTGCTTTGCTGGACTGACCTGCAGTTGCTTTGCTGCCAAGGAGAGGGGAAGGATTTTGATGTTGCTTTGTCCCCTTGCTTGAAGATATCTCCAATGGCCTGTAGTGAGCTGGCCTCCTGTTAAGAAGTCCCAGGAACAAAAGGACTTCACCCCCCAGCTTTCCCTGAACTCTGCTGAGATAGTTCTGCCCTTCCTGAGTGCTGAATCCAACTGAGGGGCATTTGGAAGTTGTGGCCTGCTGTTTGGGAAGCTGGAGAGCAAGAATCTAAGACTATCTGCAAATTTTCACGCATCGCTCACTTGCAGAGCGCATCCCCGTCAGTGCGAGGAAGTTCCCACCGCCGCGAAGATCGAGATTGTCGCAGAGCCTGTTGCTGCTGCAAGAACCGATGCATCCTTCACTCACGAAACGGATTGCTCTGGTGCGGGAAAAGTACCATCGCTGCGAGTATTGTCGCAGAGCCTGTCGTCGCTGGGTGAGATTACAGTACCGTTTGCTTGCGGACTGCATCACGTTGCTGCGAGTATCGTCACAGAGCCTTCGCATCGTGGGGCCACGAGAGGAAAAGATCAATGCTGCACCGTGCATCACCTCCACACCTGAGATCGTCGCTGTCTCCAAGATCGACACATCGTGCCTTTGCGAGACGCTCCCTACGGAACCTATGCACCAGAATTCATACTAACCATCGCCTCCCTTCTCATACAGACCGTATTTGTCGCAACATGCCCGCTGCGTCCAGCGGGGCTGTCGCATCGCCTCCCCAGGGTCTCAGGAGTGATGCATCACTTGTTTTCCACCGCACCAGCTTCTGTTTTGGAACTTTGTCGCATGTAAAGGTACTGGTGGTTAAACATGATGCAACTTTGAACTATTCTAACGCAACTGTGGAATATTTTGATGCAACCACTAAGAACTCTTTAAAAACCATATCTTGAACTGTCTATGTTGGATTTTTATTGTTTTGTTATTGTGTAGTTTAAGTTAAATACCTTTATTGTTCTAAACTGTTGTGGAGTCATTTGTGGTGTTTTCACTGTGTTACTGTGAGCGTTGGTACAAATACTTAGCACATTGCCTTTGATAAGCCTGACTGCTGTTGCCAAGGTACCAAGGGGCTGAGCAGGGGTTATCTAAAGAGTGCATCCTACTTACCCTGACCAGAAGCAAGGGTCCCTATTTGGACAGTGGTCTCTACCTCTGCCAACTAGAGACCCCCAGTTCTAACAATTAGTAAGTAGTTGTTAATTGATATTAATTTGTTATGTTTAAATTAATTATTGAAATTGTGTAATGAGTATTAGGCATATGCTGTGGGGTTTATAGGGGTAGAGGGTGGAAAGTTATTTATGTTTAATTAATTAATTAATATTAATTCATCAATTGATAATTATTTCGGGTAATTGTTTATTATTTTGTGTGTGAGGTTTGGTTTTATAGGGGTAAGATTTGGGGAGTAAATTCATCATTCATTTTTATAATGTGTTTTTTAATTAATAAATAAAAGCTATTGATAGTTAATTATGGTGATTATGGAGGTACCTTTTTTAAAACTTTAGATATGTGTAGAGAATTGTGCGGGGTTATAGGGTAGGAAATAAGAATGATTCAATGTATGTAATATTTTATGTTTTTGTTTATAATAATTTCTAAATAAAAATAATTATTTGTTTGGAAATTATTTTTAAATGTATTTAATATAATGTTTCTAGATATTTGTCATATCTATTTAACAGTATATGTTCCTATTTTTAGATTTTTAAAATATTTTTCATTTTATTTAATTTTTTAATATTTTGTGTTGGTGATGTTTTGTTTGCTATTAATTTTGAACTGACTGGGGTAGGAATAGTATTTCTAACCCTCCGCTATCCAACACTTTCCCTACTGTTGCAGTCACTGGTGTAGAAATAGTGATTTTTACCCCTCGCTATCCAACACTTTCCCTACTGTTGCACTCACTGGAGTGGGAATAGTAATGTTTTACCCCTCTGCTATCCAACACTTCCCATACTGTTGCACTCACTTGAGTGGTGGAGTTCTGGACTTTTTGGTTCCGTCCAGAGGTGTCAGGGAACAACACCCAAAGACCCCGGAGTTCCACCTGCCTTGGTGCGCAAATGAACAGAAACACGGGCTTCTCGATGGTGGCGTCAAAGACCAAAGGTTTATTACTGCAGGGACACAGAAGTCATAGATACTACACACGGTCAGTACCCAGGAGCCTGTTCGATTTGTACATTGAGGGTTGCTCCTTATATACCAAAATTTATGCTCTAGGCAAATATTTCACATGTCGGTACACTCCCAAACCTTTGTGTCTCTAAACAATAAATATTTGGCGTTACACAGGAACTGTCGATAATATCTGATACCAAACATCACGAAGAGGGGTTCCCACTAGTCCATCACAATCCCTTGTCAATATTGCATTCAAGAGCCGGACCGCCTCATCGTAAAGTTCGTTACCTCCCCCTAATAAAGGCCCAGAAGGAAAGGAGCAGAGCCAGGTGCAAAAGATAGGAAAGCGGGATAAGAGATGTTTGTGGGTTGTAAATGGGCAAGGCTACCGGCTTCGGCCGCCTAATCATGATCGGGACAATGGACACGAGAACCAGTTCAGGTGGGCTGGCCTCGGGCAGAGGAGGCAGCCTTTGTCGAGTCATGCAGCTTCAGTGTGATCTGGTTTAAGGTGTACGTGTCATGTAAGAGGTGAATCTCCGGTTAGGACTACGTGTCCTTAATCAAAGTGGAGTGAATGAAGTGATCAGAGGCTATTGCATATGTGAGGGCAAGGAAACACAAAATGGCGGCCATGATCTAAGATGTATGCCATGGGTAGATCAGAAATGTGTTCATAACAGGAGTGCTCTTGCTCGTAACGTAGCGAAAACACTAGGATATACTAAATGGATCATTTGCGGTTCGCTGATACTAATGTTATGTATTTCCGACAAACTTGAAAACACGGGTTCAAGTCATCACGGAACCGTCATGGAACCTCAGACCCTCCTTTTGCCCTTACATAGGCAATTACTCAATCTATGTCTGAATCTAGTTCTATGCTCATCAGGTCAGTGACATGCTGTTGTATCATCATCCTTTCTCGTGCCTTTTCTCCAAATGCAGGTGGTTTCCTAAAACAGGTTGCAGCACAAAGACTACACAGAGCAGGACCACACTGGATAATCAGACAACATGAGAATAGGAATACTAAGATGATACCAATGACCAGTAGAACCTTCCATCCCCACGCTGAGATCAGAGTCCAAACCCACTCCATAAAGGACCAGTTTCCCTCATCTACATGTATGGAATCCGAAATTTTGTGCAACTTAGAGATCGCCTCGTAAACTGTTGGAGCATTATTAGGAATGAAGACACAGCAGCTCGATTGGATCATTCTGCATACCCCACCTCGGTCTGCAAGGATAACATCTAGAACCATACGGTTCTGCAATGTCATGAGTCTATCCGCCTGAAGCTCAGCTGTCAGATTGCTAAGGGCACCAGTAGTTTCGGTAATAGTAGATTCAACTACCCGTGTTAGCTGACGTATGTTTCTACTATTGGCCATAGGCCCCCAGAACGGAAGGAAGCCTTTGAAGAAGTCTCCAGCTTCCTGACCAGCGGTATCTTTCTCACTAAAAACACCTCTAGCTACTCTTGTTCTGTAATAATCCGGTGAAGCAGTGTAGGCAACAATCGAGCAATATAGCATGAACCTGAGAAGTCAGCAGGCAACCATGTATAAGCTCTGTCTTGACAGATGAAGTAGGTACCCCTAGCAGTAAGGAAGGCAGGGGAAGAGTTAGCCGGAAACACATAAGTCTCTACGCACTCACTTCTCCCTAGCTGAGCTCTCGGATTTCTCCCGTTACCTTGCAAACAGACCTGACCTCGGTGAGGTACGACCCAGATTGGAGTTGAGCTTTTACGCTTGCTTTCTCCTAAACTAAGGCGATACTCTGAAGTATTCCAACTTAAATATACTCGCAATTCGTCTCTAGGGTATGATGGAGTATTATTGACGTCCTTGATCATGTCAATAATTCCCTGGACTAAAGCTTTGTTGGCAGAGTTATATTTAGTGGAGCGTGGTGGACGTGGAGGATAGGTTTCAAGGGCATAAGCAAAAATGGTTTGAAGGGCCTGAAATGATCCATTGTAGCTAAAAGGTAAAACCAGATAGGGAATACCTTTATCCATGGTGTGAGGTATTAAGCCACACACCCAGCAGTCTGTAGTGTTAACTACCAGTTGGTGTTGGTGTAAGAGCTGTACAAAAGTGTTGTTGATGAATTCTGAGCGTCGAGCTTGCTCATGTTCTGGAAATGAGTGAAAAGAGTGTATAGAAGAAACAGTAGAAATGGCTGGATCAAGGGGAGGCACTGTAGAAACTGGCACAAAAATCAAGTTTATGCTAAAGACAATTCCACCCACCAATGTTGCTAAAACAATCAAAAATGTAATGGCACACTGCATCAAGAAACATTTGCTGTGAAGAATTCTATTAAGTCTGTTTCTGCGAACGTAAATCACATTCTTTCGTTGCAGCGCAGGAAGTTCCATCTTCTACAATCCGCTCGCGACCACTGATGATGTGTACGTAGATGAAAATGCCTCTGTCAGCCCTGGGAGTTCCCAAAACTAACAGAAAGATCGACCTTGTGTCAGACCCCTGCAAATTCAAACTAGGCACACAGCCACGACCCTACGGCTACCCAGACGGCAAGGCAATTTAAAAAACAATAAACAATAGCAAACTTCCTGGCTGAAAAGCAAAAAGTTCAATGTATATGTGTATCCAAAGCACAATATGCAGTTGCCTGCTTTATTAGTTCGTTTTATAGCTTCTAAGATTGTATCTTTTCTTTGCTGGTACTGTTGGATCGGAAAATAGTGTATCACTAGCAGCTGTTGCAGAGTTTACGCTCGCAGATGGCAAAGTTTCTTTTGATGCTGGAGACAAATGTTCAATGTTCAAAACAGTCTTTTCAGGAGGAGAATCACGTTTCAAAGTGTCAGAAATCAAATTGGCATCGCTGAAAGGGACAAATTTTGGAGTTAATTCAGATTCGGAGGCACCAATTCCCTTCTTCACCCAGTCGTCGTAGGGCAGCGGCAGTGGAACACGCTTTACATGAGAAGCGTGGATCCAGTTCTTCCGGCCAGCAACACGTACAGCTGTTCTCGTTGCCAGCAGGATCTGGAAGGGGCCGATGTAGCGAGGCTGAAGATTCTTTGTCCTCGCGAAGTTCCGGACCACTATGAAGTCACCCGGTTTCAGTTGATGCCCTGGACTCTCCGGAGGCTTTGGCAAAGCATCAAAAACCTGTTGATGAATAAGACTTAATTTAGCAGTCAAGTCGTAAAGGTAGTCTATCAACATAGGATACTCAATGGAGCAAAATTGTTTAGGCCTTGGCACACCCCAGACATTTGCCGGGCGGCCAAAAACAATCTCATATGGAGAAAGCCCTATTCTAGAATGCACTGTTGCTCTCGTTGATAACAAGGCCAAAGGAAGTGCGTCTGGCCAAGCCAAACCTGTGGATGCTTGTATTTTGGCTATTTTAAGCTTGAGGGTGCCATTATAACCCTCCACTAGACCAGCTGACTGGGGATGGTTCGCACTATGAAATTTTTGTTTCAATCCTAGACCAGCACACACACTCTGCATAACTTTCCCTATAAACTCACTTCCGTTATCTGACCATACAATCCGTGGCATTCCAAATCTAGGGAAATATTCCTTGAGAAGAATTTTGGCAGTGGATAGAGCAGTATTGTCCTTTAGTGGGTATGCTTCTATCCACCTGGAAAAAGCACAAACCACCACTAAGACGTATTTTAAATTGTTGCAGCGTTCCATGTGAATGAAGTCTAACTGAATCACTTCAAATGGACAGGAAGGAGGAGCGAAATGACCAGCTGGAGTTGGAGTTCCCTTGCCAGGATTATGCATCAAGCACACCATACAGTTTTTCACTACTCTCTCTGCACACTTACTGATTCCCTCATTCTTCCAAACCGGAGCTAACATCTTACATATCCCTTTAGAACTTATGTGCGCCACTCCATGCGCCATCGTCACTACTGCAAGCACATACGCATCAGGTAACATCCAACGCTGCTGTTCTGTCAAATCGATCCAACATCCATTCGAGTCCAATTTGCCAGTACTTTCTCTCCATACGCGTTTCTCTTCCTCAGTCGCTTCTTTCTGAATCTCTTTCACACTTTCCATAGTGTCTTCACACATCCCAGACTCAGCAATCCATCTTGCAGACGTAGCAACATACATTCTACTCATCATGTCTCTAGCTGTCTGTTTAGCTGTTTCATCAGCAAAGGCATTTCCCCGACCAACATCATCCGTGATTGCTTTATGAGCACTGCACTTCACAATCGCAACTTCAGTCGGCAAGGTTAAAGATTCTAACAAGTCGTTAACTAGCTGACCATGTTGAATCTTAGTCCCATGGGACGTAATGAAACCTCTTTCTCTCCACAACCGGCCAAAACTATGGGCCACGCCAAATGCGTACTGACTATCTGTGAACACATTCACTCTCTTTCCCTCAGCTAAAACACACGCTCTCGTAAGAGCTATTAATTCTGCAGCTTGGGCAGAATTCTGACTCACTCTTGCAGTCTCCACAATCGTCTTCAAAGTCGTCACCGCGTAAGCAGCAGTCACATCACCATTCTCCAATTTAAAACATGACCCGTCCACATACAGCGTACCATCCGGGTCGGATAGGGGAGTATCTTTAAGGTCAATTCGTCCTTTTGTCTCTTCTTCCGTTTTAAAATAACAGTCATGTGGCTCGGAATCACTCGACTCTAGATCAGTCGGCAACAGTGTTGCTGGATTCAATACATTGCATCTTTTGATCTGAATATGACTCGCTAATAACGTCAGCTCGTAACCAGATAATCTCGCACTAGTAAGGTGTTGTGTCTTCGTTCGGTTCATGAGTGTATCCACTGCATGAGGAACCATGACCACTAGCATATTGTTCATCACCAAACCAGCAGATTGTCGAATGGAAGCCGCAGCTGCCGCTGTAGCCCTCAAACAACTAGGCAATGCTCTAGCTACCGGATCTAATGTTGATGAGAAATACGCACAAGGGCGTTGTTTATCACCAAACTTCTGTGTCAGGACACTCAACGCGCAACCTTCTCTTTCGTGAACGTAGAGCGTGAATGGCTTACTGTAATCAGGTGTGCCCAATACAGGAGCTGAACACAAGGCTTTTCGTAATTCAGTAAAGCTCTCTTGACATTCATCAGACCATGGCACCGGACTCGGAACATTTTTCCCAGTCAAAGCTACCAGTGGCTTTGCCAAAAGTGAAAAATTTGGGATCCATTGCCTACAGTAGGAGGTAATACCTAGAAAGGCACGTACTTCCTTCTGTGTGCGTGGAACACTCATTTGCGTAATTGCTTTTACTCTTTCTGGGGTCAACTTCCTTCCCTCCTTTGACAAGAGATGACCTAAGTAGGTTACTTCTTGGCAGCAGTATTGCATTTTGGAAGGTGACACCTTATGATTCAAATTAGACAAATGATGCAATAGTGAAATCGTAGCCGCTTTGCAAGTTTCCTTGTCATCGGCAGCCACCAAAAGATCGTCTACGTACTGTACTAGGGCAGAACCTGGAGGAAGGACAAAAGAATCCAACTGACTTTTTAAAGCTTGACTGTAAATGGATGGACTTTCACAATAGCCTTGTGGAGCGCGTTTAAATCTGAAGCTTCGACCTCCTAGACAGAAGCCAAAAATATCTCTGCTTTCCTCGGCTATCGGAATGCTGAAAAAGGCATTCTTCAAGTCGATGACTGAGAACCAATTGGCTGTAGCGGGAATCAATGTTAACAAGGCAGTAATGTCTGGCACTACAGGAAACTGCGGAATTACAATCTTATTAACTTCTCTAAGGTCTATGACAAACCTATAGACTGGAGGCTTTGTAGGATCAGTTCGTTTCAAGATCGGCAATACAGGACTATTACAAATATTTCCTCGCGTTTCTTCAACCACACCTTTCTTAATCAAATCTTGCACAATCAGTAAAAGTGCACGTTCTCCTTCACTCGATATTTTATATTGGGGAATTCTTGGAAATTTTACATTCGCTTTCAAAGTTACTACATATGGTGGAATTTCCAAAAGGCCTACATCATTGGGACCAGTCGCCCAAAGAGAATCTGGGAGTGAACGTAGCTCCGGCGGGAGTGCGTCCATTGACAAGTACATCGGAGAGGTGAGTCTTTTACCCAAAGTAAGCTGTACTCCTTCCGGAGAACAGTACAATGTCGCATATAGTCGTTTTAACAAATCTAAACCAAGCAGATTTTCATTACAACCTGTCGTCAAAATCAAGGGTGCTTTCAATTGACACGGTCCAACAGAAATAGACAAAGGACCAGATATCGGGTTGTACACAGGGGCGCCTGAAAAACCTACGGAAACATTTGTTGAGCCAGACAAAGGTGCGCCAGGGAGTTTCGCATGAATTATAGAACTTTTCGCGGCACCAGTATCCAACAGAAACGGTTCGACTACACCTGATGTTGCTACTGCGACATAAGGCCCACTCTGATCCACTGGAACTGATACTACTCCCTCTCTCTGTCCATGGCTGTCCTAGTACCCATTTTGTTGAAAACCCTCTTCAACTTCACAATAATCCTCAACAAGATATTGCTGAGATCTATTCTGTTGAGCTGACTGTACATTTCGTTGATCAAAGTGATTAGAAGGACGATCATTCGTTTGCGGAGGCATAGCACCTCGTCCTCGTCCTCTAGAATTTTGTGCATAACCACCACGACCTCTCTGAGCTGCTGCCGCATTATTTTGCGCTAAAATTTGACAATCATTTTTATAGTGACCCTCTTTCTTACAGTACGCACACTGATTCCACTGGTATTGAGGCCTGGTCGAATTATAATCTGTTTTTTGATACGAATTCTGTTGCATATTAGCCTGATTCGTGCGAGGCGGATATGCCTGCTGTAAAAGAACTTTAGTTTTTAAATCTTTCGTTTTCTTCTCTGATTTTTCCTTTTCCTCTTTATCCCTATTTTCGTAGTACTGCGCAGTCGCAAGTATTTGCGCTGTCGTAGATACAGCCCACGCACTTTCTGAATCCTTTAATTTATTGCATAATTCAGGTAACAAATTATGCACAAATTTATCGACAAACAATCTCTGTCCTCCTTCAGTGCTCATATCCTGACCACTATGGTCTACAAAAGTCTCTTCGAACCTCGTGAAGAAGTCGGAGACACTTTCGTCTTTCTTCTGCTTGCATGCGGATAATTTATCCCAATTAACACGCAATGCAGGCATCAAAGTCTTCATTAAATCAATTATTCTACCTGGAAGATTAGCAATTAGGGGTTCGGGTTTTGCACCACCCGTTTGCTGACCATCCGCTGCAGTGATAGCTGCCCAATCACCACCTAAGGCTGCTTGATGATCCTCTCTACGAATTTTAGCCCATACTGGTTGTGGAACTACATTACCAAACAACATATCAATGTCGGCTAAGTTCATTATACAAGCCTCAACTGTCTGTGTCAATTCCTTGTAATATCCAGCCGGATTCTTACGTGGATCTGGTAAGGCCTGTTTCACTGCTAGTACTTCAGCTCGCTTCCATGGAATGTGTATCCACACCCGTTGGAACTGTGCTGGAGTGGCCACAATACCAGCAACCGCATCAGCTTGCACAGCTTCGCGCCAAATTGGAGGAACCTCCCTCATAGGATATTGGCGACTTAGCTTCATTTTACCTTTCTCTAAATCTCTCGGTGAACGAAGAGATGGATCATTCCTAAAACTTAAAATAAGTTCCATCGCTTCTTTTATATTATCACCCACTATCATTCCTGCAGCAAACTCTTTTTGCACCTTAATTAAATCCTCCAAGTCTGATTCAACATCATCTTCCTCTATTTCCTCACGTAACAACGAGCACATCTCATCAAAAACGTATCGTTGCGTTGGTTCTTTCCACTGCATAAATGTATCTAATACATCTCTCGTACTATATCTTCTACCCTTCGAAATCCATCTGAGAGCCGTGGAGTCTAAAACTCCCCGTTCTTCAGTACTTGGAAGCTGACTCCGTCTCTGAACAGAGTCAGGAGTAGGAGTCTTAATCAAGGTTTTATATATAGGAGACAGCATATTAGTAACAGAATCAGTGATTCTTCGACGAACAGAAAGTGGAGTTAGTACACTCGCAGACATAGAGAATGCAGTCGAGGTAGGAATAGATGACGAAACAGTAGGAGTATCGGAAAAAATAGTTTGAGGATCAGTAGGTACAGTGGTAGGTATAGGAGCGGGCAGTGCGGAAAGAGGAGGAGCTGTAGGAACATTTACATTCACCACAGGAGGTACAGGAACTTGATTCTGAGGAACAAGAACACCAGGTTGTCCAGCAACCGGCAATTGAACATTCGGTACAAGTTGAGTCGCAGCACCTTGTGCGTACGGTGGAGGTGAACGTAACAGATAGGACAACAGAGGATCGTTTTCGGGATCCTCCAGTATCTTAGCTGTTTTCGATGGCAAGGCAGGGTAGCACTTGTCAATCGCTAAGTTATGCTCTCTAATTGCTACATCTATAGCCTTTTCGCACTCATTATTTTGCAGTTGTTTAGTTGCTTGCTCTAGAGTTAACTCCTCTTGCTCTTTTTGTTCTTTCTTCAACCTTTTTATTTCTCTCTGTTTGGATTCTTTTCGCCAATAACGGAAAGAATCAAACATTGCCGGCCGGGCTTTCTTCCTAAACAATTTCGCTTCTAAATTATCAAGGATCTCGGGTTCAAAACTACCATGTAGTGGCCAACTAAGGACACCATCCTTCTTACAATAACGGACCCATATTTCATTATAAGTTATAGGACCCACACCATACTTACAGTATAAATCATAAAGGGGAGTCCCAATCGGAGGAACCAGACAAGAATCCTCTAATTGTGAGTCACTGTTGCAACTAAAACAAGACAACATTTTCCGACTTACCATTTTCAGTCTGGAACACAAAACAAACAAAACACGAAAACAGATATGTGCACTTGAACCAAGAACTTAGGCCTACCAAAACCAAACTAATGTATCGATACCCAAACTGAACCAAATAGATTATCGTAACCAGAACAACTAGTGATAATCTTACGAAACTAAACCAAACCAAGAACCGATCAAGGATTTAACAATCCTCACAAAGTAACCAGCTAGCTATCACTAAATACTTAACTGAGGCACTGAAGACGTCACCAAGGAGAAACCCGTCACGTTTCGCTGTATTAAGACTGCACCTCGGGTCCAAGACAGGGCGACGGTCAAGGCAACGGCCCACTGCAGCCGTCCTGAACGGGAACCCTCGTGGAAGAGAACTTCAGGGCCACTTTTGCGATATGCCGGGATCGATGAAGTGGGGCGCCTCCCTCAGGAATCTTCACACGAAGCTTCTCGAACTCTTCGGGCTTTTGGACCGGTACCGAATGACGTCGCCCCACGTTGGGCGCCAATCGGAGTTCTGGACTTTTTGGTTCCGTCCAGAGGTGTCAGGGAACAACACCCAAAGACCCCGGAGTTCCACCTGCCTTGGTGCGCAAATGAACAGAAACACGGGCTTCTCGATGGTGGCGTCAAAGACCAAAGGTTTATTACTGCAGGGACACAGAAGTCATAGATACTACACACGGTCAGTACCCAGGAGCCTGTTCGATTTGTACATTGAGGGTTGCTCCTTATATACCAAAATTTATGCTCTAGGCAAATATTTCACATGTCGGTACACTCCCAAACCTTTGTGTCTCTAAACAATAAATATTTGGCGTTACACAGGAACTGTCGATAATATCTGATACCAAACATCACGAAGAGGGGTTCCCACTAGTCCATCACAATCCCTTGTCAATATTGCATTCAAGAGCCGGACCGCCTCATCGTAAAGTTCGTTACCTCCCCCTAATAAAGGCCCAGAAGGAAAGGAGCAGAGCCAGGTGCAAAAGATAGGAAAGCGGGATAAGAGATGTTTGTGGGTTGTAAATGGGCAAGGCTACCGGCTTCGGCCGCCTAATCATGATCGGGACAATGGACACGAGAACCAGTTCAGGTGGGCTGGCCTCGGGCAGAGGAGGCAGCCTTTGTCGAGTCATGCAGCTTCAGTGTGATCTGGTTTAAGGTGTACGTGTCATGTAAGAGGTGAATCTCCGGTTAGGACTACGTGTCCTTAATCAAAGTGGAGTGAATGAAGTGATCAGAGGCTATTGCATATGTGAGGGCAAGGAAACACAAAATGGCGGCCATGATCTAAGATGTATGCCATGGGTAGATCAGAAATGTGTTCATAACAGGAGTGCTCTTGCTCGTAACGTAGCGAAAACACTAGGATATACTAAATGGATCATTTGCGGTTCGCTGATACTAATGTTATGTATTTCCGACAAACTTGAAAACACGGGTTCAAGTCATCACGGAACCGTCATGGAACCTCAGTGGGAATAGTTAATTTATACCCCTCCGCTATCCAACACTTTCCTTACTGTTGCACTCACTGGAGTGGGAATAGTTAAGTTTTGCCCTCCTCCATCCAACACTTTCCATGCTGTTGCACTCACTGGAGTGGGAATAGTATTTTTTACCCCTCTGCCATCCAACACTTTATCTACTGTTGCACTCACTGAAGTGGAAAATGTAAGTGTAAAGACTTTTAAATAGTTTATTATTTTAATTTATAATATGTTTTTTTATTAGATTTTATGGTATTGATGTATGCATATATATATTTATTAGTAAATGTTCATGTATTCAATTATAAAATAAATTAAAATGAATAGTTTATTAATTGTTTTAATGTACATTTAAATACATATTACATTTTATATACATATGTTTAATTTTTATATTACATATTTGTTAAAATGTAGATTAAATCTATTTTTTTAAAGTTAATTTTATCATTTAATATATTTATTATTATTTGTTATACATATATTAAAATCGATATTTTGTACAACTATATTTTTACATCAATATTTTTTTTCACTATTTTTGTACTGACCATTACAAATATTGATTGTCGATATTTTTGACATCGATATTTATAACTCGATGTTTGTGTTGGGATATTTTGCGGTTCGATATTCTATCAGTGAACTGGTTCCTCTGCAATGGAAAAGGAGCATTGCCCCACTGCCTGGCTCAGAGTTAGCAAATCAAAAATTAAACAATGTTCTAGCATTGTTTTATTTTGTATTTGCCAGCTCTGAGGCAACTTGTAGAGGGAGGTGCAGGGTGGGGTTCGGGAGGAGGAGTGCTGTGTTTACTCCCTAAGGCGCATATGTGTTTGGCCAGCCACCTCAGGCTAACCAAAACACACATGGGCACTTAGGTTTCTCCAGCCCGGCTCCATTGAACAGCTAGGCTGGAGAAACCCTGCAGACTCCCTGCAAAGAGCGGAGTATCTTTTCAGTCCGCTTAGGCAAATGCTTTTTTAGAAGAGAGCAGTGCAGGGTTTGGATTGGAGTCTGTCACAGAGGCTACCGGGACCAGGAAGAGAAAAGGAAGCACAATGCGACATGAGACGCGGGTGGCAGCTACAGGTAAGTTCTATTATTTTTATATATTCTAACAACCCCCATATGCGTCCCACCCGAACTACCCCTACTGCGTTTCCTCCACCCGGCCCATCACCCTTTGTTTGTGGTGGTCGCCACTATTTGCAGATTACTAACCCATAAAAGGTAAAGTTTGGTGCGAGGACAGGTACTAAGTTAGGCAATTTCAATAACTGTGGCCAATCCTGAATTTTTTAACATACTTTCCTCTATACATTTGGCTTGTTAGTCAGTGATTTAGAGAAGCTAGTCGTGAAGGAGCTAGTGTTCCTAAATGGATCATTTATATCCAGCTATTTGCTGATCTTGGATATGTATGCAATCCAGGGTATTTTTTGAGCTTTCTTCTAAGTTCAAACGATCAGCAAGAATTGTACGGTTCAGTATGGTTGCCCCATTGTCCATAATTTCAGCCAAAGCAACAGATGCAGCAGTCGCACATGATCATTGATATACCCAAGCCCAATTTCTATGTGATGTATATAATTGCTGGTGGACCTTGGAACGGCGAACAGCCTTTTTATGAAACCATTTTCCATAGTGTCCAGCCCTGGTTAGTCGCTGATGCCCCTGATGCCAGCCCTGTTATTGGCAGCTGGGCAGTACTCACCCAAGGTCTTGAATCAAGTCAGCAAGCGAGCTTGCAATTACTTAGTTTTCAATTTTTCCTTTAGCTCGCTCCTTTTGGTAATTTTTTATCAATCAATTTGTTGTGATACCAGTAGCTTACTTCTAGTGATGCAAAATAAGTCTAAGCTCAAATAGGAATGATCTCCTTATCAGGACTAGGGCAAATACAGGCACAAACTCTTTCTGTCCATTTTTTAAAACTAAAAACTAGTACCACGATTAACTAGCCCCAATATTAACTAAGGGATACTATACAGTTTTAAAGATGCAAGTCAATACTTTTGATTCTGGTTGATGAATACTAGACGTAATAAAATATATTCAATATTCTGATGCCTGAGTTAGTCCAGAGGGAAAGATATCTCTAGGAATCTAGAATAGAATTTATGTCACTCTCTACATATCAACATCACCTGTCTTCTGTCCTTCACCTCTTAACACTTTTGTCTTACCTTTTGGTATTTCATTCCGTTTCAACCTTTGGGACCCTGCCATCCAGTGCTACACGCTAAACGGAGTCATCCTTTGGTGGAGAGAAGGCATAAGCTTTAATGATATTCTTGTCTACATTAGTTGGTGAAGAATCTGAAGAATTAAGGACCCCAAAATAATACCCTAAGCACACTAGCGTATGAAAACCAAGATTCTTTATATTGGTTGTTCTGTGGTCCTTCCAAGGGAAATGCAGACATTATTCTCAAGCTGCTAAAACTGACACAGTTACCAAAGGCTATTATTGATAATCTTTATTCGACTAAATAGCTATGAACGTTTTACATTAAAAACACATTTATAAAACAGCAATTGCTTGACATACATTATTCTATAAATGTATTTGTTCAAGAAAAAACGAAAAGTCCAGGAGATCTACATATATATACGTATATATATTACCTACTGACGGTCGCCAGTAGGTAGTTATAGTTAGGACCTAGTTTCCATAGGAAATCCACAACATTCTATTGGGAATAACTTTGGCGTTGGTTGATGAATCTTCGTGTATTTCTCAAAGAAGATGGCCCGCTCTGCTCTGCTTCTTCCCTGAAAGTTTTGGGGGGATTCGTGAAATGGAGGCTGAAAAAAAAGGGGAGTCCCATAACGTGTTTTTCCCATGTTATTTTTCATAGGACAATTAGACACGGCTACAGCCCGAATGGCTGAACGGAATTACATGAAATTTGGCAAAATGGTAGAGTCTGTTTCGCAGATCGGTCTTTTGTTTAAATGGTGTAAATCCTTTCAGTAGTTGTTGAGAAAATTAAGTTTAAAAAATGTATATATCTATAGGCGCGCACCGTACGCGCACCGTGCGTGCACCAATGCGTGTGGGAGCTGAATTCTGATTTGCTGTTGGACGTCTGTCAACATTCCAATCGGTCGAAATCAGGAAGTATTGGGCACCATCTTGTCTTCGAGGCAGAAGGGAGCTCCCCAAAAAAAGTGGAGACCCCCTAACAACCTAGGCCTTCTGAGGGAGTCCTGAAAGGAACCCAAAGGCCAAAAAAAGGTATTTTTTAAGGAAAAAAAATCGCGAGGTGCGTGCACGGTGCAAGCACCCCAAGGCAAAACTGAGTAAAAAACAATAGTGGAGAACGTGGTAAAGGAGGAAGTGAAGACACTGCCTGACCTCCTAGGCCCTCTTAGGCTGTCCCTGAAGGCCCAATTTTTTTAAAAATGTTATTAAAAAAAATTGAGGGTGCGCGCACGGTGCGCGTACGCTGAACAAATTACAAAAAAAAGATTAATAACAACTATGACTTCTATTTATTGATTCAAGTTGTAGACTATAATGTTCAACAGGCAAATCATAAAAAGTTGTTGTGCCACTGCATATTAATGGATACAGTCAATCCATTATAATATACAAAGGCAGTTTGTGAAAAATAAATATATATGAAATAAAAAAATAATACAATAATGCGCATGTTAAAAACTTTTCAAATTCACTGAAAAAAACCATATGTTTCAGACCAGATATAGATAGAAATTAGCGTTTAAAAAACCTTGCACATTTACTGAAAAACCATAGGTTTCTTTTTTTTTTGTTTTAAGTCCTCATTGTGAGAAGTTGGCCTGATATGTAGTGTTTCCAATTCTGGAACCACTTGGTATCAGTCCAAACAAACCCCAAAGATGTCTGGTTGTAAGTCAACCTTGTTAGACAAGCTATCCTAGTGGTAGCATGGACTAAGCAGCCTTAAAGGCTTAACTTAAGAGGTCGTGTTAAGCGAGCTGTTTTACCACATACAATCCTGTAATCAAATGAAAGGACACCACACAAGTATATATTGTAAAAATATATGTATTTATTTCTAAATTACTCCCCAGTACTCTTTATGAGGAAAGGGGCACAAGCGTTAAATCAAAAGCACAGTAAAACATATAAAGTTGCACAATTATGGATGAGGGCGGGTGGCCACTCAGACCATATACTAAAAAAGTGGTATAAGTAACACTTCTCGAACAGTGGTTAGGCCTAGGGCCTAGAGATTCGCTGGGAGCAGTCAGGACTAGCAATGCTGAAGTCGGGAGTAGCCCACAGGAGACGGGTGCAGCACGGAAAGTGCGGCTCGCACCAATGCAATGTCAATGGTGCGTAAAAGTTAGTTAAAGTGAATTAAAAGATACTTCCGCTGAACCTAGAGGAACAAAACTTTAGACACAGACCCTAGAGGTGTGTACCAGTGTATGTACACCGGCGTTGCAATGTTACTTCACCCACAGGCCGTGGGTGCACAGGGTCGAAGTGGCGTCGGGTTTTGACACGCAGGCTCTTAGTGCTTGAAGCTGTTGCAGCTGCAGGCGAGGTGAAGCAGAAGTGTCCGGTGCGATCCAAGGGTGGATCGAAGTAGAAAAGTACCTGAAAGCAGAGGGGACAGAGTCTGGGTCACTCAGCAGTGACCAGGGTGGAACCAGGACGGAACCAGGCAATGTTGGGCGCAATCAGGTGGTTGTCGATAGGCTTCTCTCCGCTGTCACGTGAGCTCTGGGGCATCTGCGATGTCCAGGAGCGGGTCACGATCTGTCCCACGTAGGCTCTCGCCGTCAGCACCGTCGGCTTCAAGATTGCAGCAAACAGCACTTGGCAAAAGCAATCCACGCGGAACCAGGAGATTGCTTATCACTCGAACCAGGAGGGTCAGAGTGGGGGCTCCTTTTCACAGGAGCTGGTGCAGATCTGGAGCAACCAGAAAAGCAAGTCGTATTTCGGTTTTTGTCGGCACAGGGGCCACAAGCCAGCTGGCAAGTGACCGGGCCAATGCGTCAAGCTGCCACAAGCAGAAGGGCCCCACGCAGCACTCGTCAAGTGTGGAGGGGGTAGCTTTGGTGCAAGTGTAGCTCCGGGTAGGGGCTTCTCAAACCCCGGTGCACAGCTTCGAGGATCACTCGTGGGCTGTACGGTCAGCGTCTCGTGGCCTTTTCAAGATGGCGTGCCCCACGCTTCCGGTCGCCTCCACTAGTCTCAGCTCTGCAGGGACTGTGGATCGGGCTGGGAGAAGGCAGGCAAGCTTGATCTCGTCAATCTCTGTCGCTCGAGTTTCGGCGGGAACTGCAACAAAGCAAGGGTCGAGGGCTGGATGGTGCCTGTTTGCACAGGGTGGTCACTCCTTGACCACAAGGGAGATTCTTCAGTCTTCTGCGTTGAGTAGAAAGTAGAAGGGTCCAGAATTCGTTTCTTATGTTTCTTCAGGATGATCTGAGTTGCATTGGCACTGCTCCCACTCTTATTCGAATCTGGTGGGCTGGACATCCTGCTAGGTCCCCTCCTATGGGTGGGACCCAGGAAGGGGGTGGTTAAACCCCTTTCCTTTGATCCAGGCCACGCTGGGACAGGAGCTGGGAGGCCCCAGAACCGGTTTGGCCGGATTATGCAAGGGGCAGCCTTGTGCTCCCCAGGCAGTGTCTGGTTTCTTTGAAACCTCCCTACTACAATCCACTATCTCCTGTCTGGGGTGGTTTGACACCGCCCTGCGACAGGAAACTCTTTGTCCAGGCCACCATATGCTGAGTTTCGGTCAGCAGCAGGAGGCCAGACCCGTGTCTGTGGCAGAGGCATCCATTTTGTGGATCTGAGGCTCATTTTAAATCAACCGCGTTTCAGTAAAGTAACATGTCTTCTCCCTCTAGAAGGGTGGAATGCTGCCCCCGTCGCCAGAACTGGCGAGGGGGTAGTATTCCAATTCGTATGACACCTTACACGACATGTTTTGATAAAGCCAAACCAAAGTTGCTATATAACCGCGAGGATTATAAGGCGCTTAAGAGTATATGGTATGGCATTATCCCGGATCAGCTTAGGGAGTTGTTCCCGACAGCTGCAGACAGGCTCAGCTCATGCCAGAGCTCCATCTCACTTAAAACCACGCACTCTGCCTCCAGGATTGATGAGGCCTTCCATAGGAGTGGCTTACAGGCTATATATGTGTCCGGATATAGGTTTAGATATAGGTATACTATATCTAAGCAAGGGGTGATTACACCCACTTGCCCCAGCTGAGTGATCAGCCAGTTGTGTCAATTTAAGAACCAGCCAGGGGTGGCAAAAGCTATGCTTCAGCCCCTGGTAGGCCTTGGTGGCACCTATGCCCTGAGCACCTATAGTGCATGGTACAGGGGCTGACAAGGAGTCCATTTCCAATTGTGGTATGTACCTATAGCACATGTATTATGAATTTAGAGAGAGAACAGCAGGCTGGGGGTCTGATTAGCAGGCCCACAGCCTCAGTAAGTCGAAAACCAGTGAAGCAAAAAGCAAAAATTGGGGTGACCATAGGATAGCAGACCCTACTCTCCTACACAACCCCACCCCCCAAACGCAGGGACATTAAACTTAACCTTGACCAGATAAGTCTTCATGTTCTAAGTGGAAGTACCTGGAGAGACCATCTGCATTACCATGGTCAGTCCCTGGGCGGTGCTCCACTGTAAAGTCCATCCCCTGTAGGGAAATGGACCACCTGAGCAGTTTGGGATTTTCACCCTTCATCTGATTTAGCCACAAGAGGGGCTTATGGTCTGTCTGAATTAGGAAGTGAGTACCAAACAAGTATGGCCTCAACTTCTTCAGGGCCCAAACCACAGCAAAGGCCTCCCTCTCAATAGCTGACCAACGTTTCTCCCTGGGGGTCAGCCTTCTGCTAATAAAAGCAATGGGCTGGTCTTGACCATCTTGATTAAGTTGTGAAAGCACAGCTCCCACCCCCAACTCAGAAGCATCTGTCTGTACAATGAACTGTTTGGAGTAGTCAGGACTCTTCAGGATAGGTGCAGAGCACATGGCCTTCTTCAGGTCATCAAATGCCTTTTGACAGCTAACTGTCCACTGAACCTTTTTGGGCATCTTCTTGGATGTCAAGTCATTCAATTGTGTCACAATGGACCCATAGTTCTTTACAAATTTTCTGTAATACCCAGTCAGGCCCAAGAAGGCTCTGACTTGTGTCTGGATAGTTGGAGGAGCCCAGTCCAGTATGGTCTGGATCTTGCTCTCCAGTGGTTGAACTTGACCCCCACCTACTAGGTGGCCCAAGTACACAACCTTGCTCTGCCCTATCTGGCACTTAGTAGCCTTGATAGTCAGGCCTGCCTTTTGCAGGGCCTCCAGAACCTTCTTCAGGTGGATCAGGTGATCCTCCCAGGTGGAGCTAAAGACAGCAATATCATCTAGATATGCTGCACAAAAGTCATCCAACCCAGCAAGGACTTGATTCACCAACCTTTGGAAGGTGGCAGGTGCATTCTTCAAACCAAAGGGCATTACCACAAATTGATAATGTCCACTAGGGGTAGAGAATGCTGTTTTGGCTTTTGACTCTTCAGCTAGTCTGATTTGCCAGTAGCCAGCTGTCAAATCAAATGTGCTCAGAAACTTGGCAGAAGCCAATTTATCAATGAGCTCATCTGCTCTTGGAATGGGATGAGCACCTGTCCTAGTGACAGCATTGAGACCTCTGTAGTCCACACAAAACCTCATTTCTCTCTTCCCATCTTTGGTATGAGGTTTTGGCACAAGGACCACTGGGCTAGCCCATGGGCTCTCTGATGGCTCAATCACTCCAAGCTCCAACATCTTTTGCACCTCAGCCTTTATACAATCCCTGACATGGTCAGGTTGCCTGTAGATCTTATTCTTCACAGGCAGACTGTCACCAGTGTCCACCTCATGGGTGCACCAGTTAGTCTGGCTGGGTGTGAGTGAAAACATATGTCTGTGGGCCTGCAACACCTGTCTGCAGTCCACCTGTTGTTGCTCAGTGAGGCTGCCTGCCAAGGCTACTCCATCAACTGAACCATCATCAGGGTTCTGGGAAAGCAGGTCTGGGAGAGGGTCACTCTCTTCCTCCTGTTCCCCATCTGTGGCCATGAGGAGACTCATGTCCTCCCTGTCAACAAATGCTTTCAATCTGTTTACATGGAGCACCCTGTGGGGGCTCCTAGGGGTGCCAACGTCAACCAAGTAGGTGACTTCTCCCTTCTTTTCAATGATAGGGTAGGGTCCAGTCCATTGATCCTGGAGAGCTGCTGGCCCCACTGGGTCCAACACCCACACCTTCTGCCCTGGCTGGTACTCAACCAGAACAGCCTTTTGGTCATGCCAAGCTTTCTGTAATTCTTGACTTGCCTCAAGGTTTTTGGATGCTCTCTCCATGTATTCAGCCATCCTGGAGCGGAGACCAAGTACATAGTCCACAATGTCTAGTTTAGGCTTTTTGAGAGGTAACTCCCATCCTTCCTTCACCAAACTCAATGGACCTCTTACAGGGTGGCCAAACAAAAGTTCAAAAGGGCTGTAGCCAACCCCCTTCTGTGGGACCTCTCTGTAAGCAAAGAGCAAGCAGGGTAAAAGGATGTCCCATTTCCGCCTGAGCTTCTCTGGTAAACCTTTTATCATTCCCTTTAGGGTCTTGTTGAACCTTTCAACAAGCCCATTGCACTGTGGATGGTAGGGTGTGGTAAACTTATAGTTTACTCCACACTCTTTCCACATTGCTTTCAAGTATCCAGACATAAAGTTGGTACCTCTGTCTGAAAGAACCTCCTTTGGAAAGCCCACTCTTGAGAAAACTGCAATGAGGGCTTTTGCCACCACAGGGGCTGTGGTGGTCCTCAGGGGAATTGCCTCTGGGTACCTGGTGGCATGATCCACTACCACCAGTATAAATCTGTGCCCAGATGCTGTTTGAGGATCCATGGGACCCACAATGTCTATTCCAACTCTTTCAAAGGGCACCCCCACCACAGGTAGTGGTATCAGGGGGGCCTTTGTTGTGCCACCTGACTTACCACTGGCTTGGCAAGTGACACAGGAGCGACAAAACTCCTTGACATTTTCTGACATGTGAGGCCAGTGAAAGTGTGGAACAAGCCTGTCCCAAGTCTTATTCTGGCCTAAGTGTCCTGCAAGGGGAATATCATGGGCCAAGGTAAGAAGGAAGCCCCTAAACTTCAAAGGTATAACCAACCTCCTGGTTGTGCCAGGCTTGGGGTCTCTAGCCTCTGAATAAAGGAGCCCTTCATCCCAATACACTCTATGGGTACCTTGAGCATTCCCTGCAGCCTCAGCAGCAGCTTGCTGTCTGAGGGGTTCAAGTGAAGGGCAATCTAATTGGGCCTGCCCCATGTCTGCCTTTGAGGGTCCCCCTGTCCCCAGAAACTCAACCTGGTCAGGTTCAAGCTCCTCTGAGACAGTCTCCTCTTGGACTGCAGAATCAGTTTCCTGTGAAACTTGATCCTCAACCTGGGGCAAGTGGGAAGGCACAGCCTTAACCCTCTTGCTCCTTCTCTTGGGTTGTGGTTGGTCTATTGTTTCAAGATCCACCACTGGTTCAGGAAGGCACTTCTTAGCCTGAGACCTTGTCACTGCAAGGACATGAGCTGAAATCCCTAGCATTTCTGCATGAGTCCTGTACTCCACTTCTGACCAAACTGAGCTTTCAAGATCATTGCCTAACAGACAGTCTACTGGGAGGTCTGCACTCACAACAACTTTCTTTAGGCCATCTACCCCTCCCCAGGAGAAGTTCACAACAGCCACACTATGGGAAGTAGTGGAGTTGCTTGCATTGGTCACTAGGTAACTTTCACCTAGTACAATCTGTCCAGGGTCCACAAAGTCAGGTGTCACCATTGTGACACTGGCACAAGTGTCCCTGTAGGCCTGAGCCAGTTTCTCATTAATTAAGGGAGTCTGCCTATATTTGCCCAGGTTACTGGGGCTTACTGCAGTGGTCAAAGATAAGTCCACATCATATAGGAGAACTGCCTGTGTGGGGATTCTGACTAGGCCAGATTCCACCTCAGTACCCAGGGTCAACCCTACTAAACCCTTTGGCTGTGTACCACCACTGTTAACTGTACTAGGGGGTGCAGGTGCTTTAGGAGCTGCAGTGGTGGGGACTTGATTGTTCTTAGTGCATTCACTGCCCCAGTGTGAAACTGATTTGCAGGTATTACACCAAGGTTTCTTTGGGCCATCGTTCTTCTTTTTCTTGTTTCCATTTTGGGAACCCCCCTCCTTATTGCTAGTTTGGGGGCCTGAAGACTTCTGGTCCTTTTCTTTATCTTTCTGATTCCCACCCTTCTGGTCTGTTTTCTTCTGGTCACCTTGGTTCTGGTTTTTCTGCTTAATCCTTGTTCTGACCCATTTGTCTGCCTTCTTTCCCAATTCTTGGGGAGAGGTCAAATCAGAGTCAACAAGGTATTGATGCAACAGCTGGTTCTGACAGTTATTAAGGATCTGCTCTCTCATCATAAGATTGTACAATCCTGTATAGTCTGAAACTTTACTTCCCTGCAGCCAACCCTCCAGAGCCTTAGTGGCACAATCTACAAAATCAGTCCAGTCCTGAGTCTGTGCTTTTTGGGTGTCTCTGAACAACAACCTGTATTGCTCAGTGGTTAGGCCAAACCCTTCAATAAGAGCACTCTTCAGAACAGAGTAGTTTTTGGCATCCTCAGGTCTAACAGTGAGGAGCCTGTCCCTCCCTTTCTCAGAAAAGGAGTACCATAAAATTGCTGCCCACTGATCCTCAGGGACCTGCTGTACCATGCAGGCCCTCTCAAGAGCAGTCATCCATTTGTGGATATCATCCCCTTCCTTGTAGGGGGGCACAATTTTTGTCAGGTTTCTATTGTCATAGGCCCTGTCTTTTTCTTTAGGAACTTTGCTGCCACCAGTGGCATCTAAGCCACACAATTTTCTTTCTCTTGCTAAAGCAAGTTTAGCTTGAGCCAAGGCTACCTCTTCCCTTTCTATTTGGAGTTGGACAGCCCTCATCCTGGCCCTATGCTCTTTTCTCTGGGAGGGAGTCATCCCTCTTTGAGATTCTCTTGAGGCACTAGAAAGATGAGAGTCCCTTGATTGAGATCTCACCCTCCGGGTACCTGGGAGAATTTGGTTATGAGATCTGGAGTGGTGCTGGCCCTCTCCATTCTCATGTAGGTCCAAGTTGGCCTGGTTAAGCCTGGCAACCTGTACCTGGTTTCCCCTCTGATCCTGATCTTCAGGCTCTTCTAAATCAGAGCCTTCCTCTTACTCGTCCTCCTCCTCTTCTTCATCTTCTGGAAGATTCTCATTCTCAGGGGAGTGTATCCCTTCACCTGATTCTAAGGGAGCCTGACTCACCTTATCTAGGTCATCCTTTTCTAGGAGAGCTACTAGGGAAGGAATGGTAGGGCCTCTGCCCTTTTTTAGCCCCCTGGCTGTGCACAAGGCACTCAGGTCTTTGTGGCTAAGGTTGTCATATCTGGATGTTGTCCCTATAGGATCGACTATTACAGGAGCAGAGCCTGAGGCTCTACCTGTATCAGACATGACTTCTAGTGAGGTGTAAGTGATGCACTTACCTACACTAAGTGTTTTCCTACTGTACCTTGCTAGTGAGTTGTAGTCAGGGTGTGCTAATCCCTTTAATCTACAACTACTAAGTTCAGTAGAACTTAATATGCTAAGCTTTTGATTTATATGTACCTAAGGTACTTGATGTGATCTTTCAATTTGATAAAGATTGCAATGGTAAAACAAACAGCAAGCTCAAATCCGCACCGCTGCACACCAATGTGAGAAGTTGGCCTGATATGTAGTGTTTCCAATTCTGGAACCACTTGGTATCAGTCCAAACAAACCCCAAAGATGTCTGGTTGTAAGTCAACCTTGTTAGACAAGCTATCCTAGTGGTAGCATGGACTAAGCAGCCTTAAAGGCTTAACTTAAGAGGTCGTGTTAAGCGAGCTGTTTTACCACATACAATCCTGTAATCAAATGAAAGGACACCACACAAGTATATATTGTAAAAATATATGTATTTATTTCTAAATTACTCACCAGTACTCTTTATGAGGAAAGGGGCACAAGCGTTAAATCAAAAGCACAGTAAAACATATAAAGTTGCACAATTATGGATGAGGGCGGGTGGCCACTCAGACCATATACTAAAAAAGTGGTATAAGTAACACTTCTCGAACAGTGGTTAGGCCTAGGGCCTAGAGATTCGCTGGGAGCAGTCAGGACTAGCATTGCTGAAGTCGGGAGTAGCCCACAGGAGACGGGTGCAGCAAGGAAAGTGCGGCTCGCACCAATGCAATGTCAATGGTGCGTAAAAGTTAGTTAAAGTGAATTAAAAGATACTTCCGCTGAACCTAGAGGAACAAAACTTTAGACACAGACCCTAGAGGTGTGTACCAGTGTATGTACACCGGCGTTGCAATGTTACCTCACCCACAGGCCGTGGGTTCACAGGGTCGAAGTGGCGTCGGGTTTTGACACGCAGGCTCTTGGTGCTTGAAGCTGTTGCAGCTGCAGGCGAGGTGAAGCAGAAGTGTCCGGTGCGATCCAAGGGTGGATCGAAGTAGAAAAGTACCTGAAAGCAGAGGGGACAGAGTCTGGGTCACTCAGCAGTGACCAGGGTGGAACCAGGACGGAACCAGGCAATGTTGGGCGCAATCAGGTGGTTGTTGATAGGCTTCTCTCCGCTGTCACGTGGGCTCTGGGGCATCTGCGACGTCCAGGAGCGAGTCACGATCTGTCCCACGTAGGCTCTCGCCGTCAGCACCGTCGGCTTCAAGATTGCAGCAAACAGCACTTGGCAAAAGCAATCCACGCGGAACCGGGAGATTGCTTATCACTCGAACCAGGAGGGTCAGAGTGGGGGCTCCTTTTCACAGGAGCTGGTGCAGATCTGGAGCAACCAGAAAAACAAGTCTTATTTCGGTTTTCAGCGGCACAGGGGCCACAAGCCAGCTGGCAAGTGACCGGTCCAACGCGTCAAGCCGCCACAAGCAGAAGGGCCCCACGCAGCACTCGTCGAGTGTGGAGGGGGTAGCTTTGGTGCAAGTGTAGCTCGGGGTAGGGGCTTCTCAAACCCCGGTGCACAGCTTCGAGGATCACTCGTGGGCTGCACGGTCAGCGTCTCGTGGCCTTTTCAAGATGGCGTGCCCCACGCTTCCGGTCACCTCCACTAGTCTCAGCTCTGCAGGGACTGTGGATCGGGCTGGGAGAAGGCAGGCAAGCTTGATCTCGTCGATCTCTGTCGCTCGAGTTCCGGCGGGAACTGCAACAAAGCAAGGGTTGAGGGCTGGATGGTGCCTGTTTGCACAGGGTGGTCACTCCTTGACCACAAGGGAGATTCTTCAGTCTTCTGCGTTGAGTAGAAAGTTGAAGGGTCCAGAATTCGTTTCTTATGTTTCTTCAGGATGATCTGAGTTGCATTGGCACTGCTCCCACTCTTATTCGAATCTGGTGGGCTGGACATCCTGCTAGGTCCCCTCCTATGGGTGGGACCCAGGAAGGGGGTGGTTACACCCCTTTCCTTTGATCCAGGCCACGCTGGGACAGGGGCTGGGAGGCCCCAGAACTGGTTTGGCCGGATTATGCAAGGGGCAGCCTTGTGCTCCCCAGGCAGTGTCTGGTTTCTTTGAAACCTCCCTACTACAATCCACTATCTCCTGTCTGGGGTGGTTTGACACCGCCCTGCGACAGGAAACTCTTTGTCCAGGCCACCATATGCTGAGTTTCGGTCAGCAGCAGGAGGCCAGACCCGTGTCTGTGGCAGAGGCATCCATTTTGTGGATCTGAGGCTCATTTTAAATCAACCGCGTTTCATTAAAGTAACATGTCTTCTCCCTCTAGAAGGGTGGAATGCTACCCCCGTCGCCAGAACTGGCGAGGGGGTAGTATTCCAATTCGTATGACACCTTACACGACATGTTTTGATAAAGCCAAACCAAAGTTGCTATATAACCGTGAGGATTATAAGGCGCTTAAGAGTATATGGTATGGCATTATCCCGGATCAGCTTAGGGAGTTGTACCCGACAGCTGCAGACAGGCTCAGCTCATGCCAGAGCTCCATCTCACTTAAAACCACGCACTCTGCCTCCAGGATTGATGAGGCCTTCCATAGGAGTGGCTTACAGGCTATATATGTGTCCGGATATAGGCTTAGATATAGGTATACTATATCTAAGCAAGGGGTGATTACACCCACTTGCCCCAGCTGAGTGATCAGCCAGTTGTGTCAATTTAAGAACCAGCCAGGGGTGGCAAAAGCTATGCTTCAGCCCCTGGTAGGCCTTGGTGGCACCTATGCCCTGAGCACCTATAGTGCATGGTACAGGGGCTGACAAGGAGTCCATTTCCAATTGTGGTATGTACCTATAGCACATGTATTATGAATTTAGAGAGAGAACAGCAGGCTGGGGGTCTGATTAGCAGGCCCACAGCCTCAGTAAGTCGAAAACCAGTGAAGCAAAAAGCAAAAATTGGGGTGACCATAGGATAGCAGACCCTACTCTCCTACACTCATCAAGCAAAAAAGATTTAGATTATGGAGGAGTCAGTGGCCCCCTTTCTAGTTTCGACCCATTCTTCTCTCGAGGGGGAGAGATTTAACTTGTTTTCCGGGGCCCCCTTTCGTCCATATCTAGGCACATGATTGTCGTGGGGAGCTAGTCGTAATGACTACTCTGTTCAAGATGTATTATCATGGAAGTGGGGGGAGGCAGAGTGAAAATCCTTTCAGTCTCCGTCGATAACTTTATAATCAGAAGGGGAAAGGATCACTGGTCCTGCTTAAACCTTGGGTTCACAAGTCGAGGACCTGGTTTTTCTCCCAAATTGAATGACTCTCATACACGTGTATGTTGGTAGTGATGGTTTCTCGTTTGCGGTATATACTGTATCCCCGCTTCTCTACACGTGCGTGCGTAATCATTGAGTCATTCGTTTGTCTTGTGCACCCTCCACCAGGAGGTTTTGCCTTAAGGTTTAAGGCAGTAGTGATCGTGGAAGTGAGGGGGTAGTGGTGTGAAAGTTAAAATGTCAGAAATCCAGACAAGTGTTCTTTATTGAGTCTGGGTTCGGACTGAGGGTAAAAATTACGGATGCACTTTGTGAATTGTTAAGGGATTCTAGTGCATTGCAGTGAGAATTTAAAAAGAGGTCGACATGTTTCAGCCTTTGGTAGTCAGAGGATCTATAGGCTTTCTTCAGGACCAATGGGGTTAGGTGAAAATGTGAAAAAATGTGAGAAGAAAAGAGGAAATTTGACCTGTTTCTTCGTGACTTTTAAGGTTACGTTGTACCTGTAAAAGTAAACAACAAACATACAAACATATGTTTGTTGTTTACTTTTACAGGTACAACGTAACCTTAAAAGTCACGAAGAAACAGGTCAAATTTCCTCTTTTCTTCTCACATTTTTTCACATTTTCACCTAACCCCATTGGTCCTGAAGAAAGCCTATAGATCCTCTGACTACCAAAGGCTGAAACATGTCGACCTCTTTTTAAATTCTCACTGCAATGCACTAGAATCCCTTAACAATTCACAAAGTGCATCCGTAATTTTTACCCTCAGTCCGAACCCAGACTCAATAAAGAACACTTGTCTGGATTTCTGACATTTTAACTTTCACACCACTACCCCCTCACTTCCACGATCACTACTGCCTTAAACCTTAAGGCAAAACCTCCTGGTGGAGGGTGCACAAGACAAACGAATGACTCAATGATTACGCACGCACGTGTAGAGAAGCGGGGATACAGTATATACCGCAAACGAGAAACCATCACTACCAACATACACGTGTATGAGAGTCATTCAATTTGGGAGAAAAACCAGGTCCTCGACTTGTGAACCCAAGGTTTAAGCAGGACCAGTGATCCTTTCCCCTTCTGATTATAAAAAAATACTCTGTTCAAGAGTCAGCTTGAAATCAATGTTGCCTTTGCCTTAATCATTGGACCCCCTTTCGGATGCCGAATTGTATGTTTGCCAAATACTCCAAAACTTGTTTTTCTTGCTCTGCCTCCCTTGTTTATCCAGTTTGTATACCCTTAAAATGGAGTTTAAGCATTCAGAATGACATGGAGGTGTTTGTTTTATCCAATTTATACATATTTCCCTCCTGGCTAAGAGTATAAATAAGAAAAGGATATTTTCTTGGCCCTTGGACATTGTGATATTATGCAGGGTTTTTCTGGCCCGAAATTTAATTAAGTCAATGCTTACCTTGATGTGTTGTTTTAGTACCTCAGAAAGAGTCTTACCGATCTGATCACAGTAGTCCTCCAACTTCACGCACTCTTTGAACATATGTAAGTCGTCCACTTTCTCTGTTCCACACTTCGGACTCTACTTTACTGTACTGTTTTTAAATTTTGACAGCTTTTTAGGGGTGCAATACGCTCTGTGTATTGTGAACAAGTGTTTTTTTATGTGGAGCAGATTTTACCACTCTGCTACCAATGATGTTCGAGGATTCCCAAAGGTTTGCAATGTCGAGGTCTCGCATTGAATTTTCCCAGATTTCTTGAGGTACTTTGTAATCTTCCTCACCTGATCTTATCAGAGCCCAATACCAGTAAGATATTTCTTTTTTAAATAGTTCTGTGTTCAAGAGCTTTTGTTCGATGATTTTATCTCCTTTTAAAACTTATTTTACTCCTTTAAGTCAGCTGTTTAATTGGTAGTATTTAAATATAGATAGTTTCCCCTGGGTTTCTCTATCTAGGATCCCCCAGTCAATGATCTTGTTGCCTTTTATCAATTGGCCCCAGAAGTTTATGTTTGCTTCCTTTAGAGGGTTTATTAAGCTATCTTTTAAACATTCCGGTGTGACTGGGGATTCCCAGATTCGGGAAGATTTATTATAATAAGGTAATAATAAGGGTATTTCTTATATCCTACCAGGTTCTTGCTGCTGATCTTATCATTTTTAGTTAGATTTTTGTAAAGTATTTGGAATTACCAAATTTATATAGGTAGTGATCTTTTCCAGATCCGATTAAAACTCTACAGTGCATAGGCCACTTATCACTTTTGCCTAGCAGGATCCTTATATTTTTGAACTGGAAGGCTCCAATATGCCACGGCTGGCTATGCCACCTTCTCAATTTTTTCCAGCTAATCCTTACTCCTTTTGAGGCCCATATAACACCAGATATCTCCAGATATCTCCCCTTGCAGCTTCTTGATCTCTACTTTGTTAAACTCTAGGGGGAGTGAGTTAAACAGATAAGTACATTTCGGTAATACTGTCATTTTTATTAGGTTGGACTTACCTAGGAAAGAGAAATTAAGGCCCGACCAAGCCTTTAAGAGAATTCTTATTTCCTTGTGTATTCTCTTGAAGTTTAAACTAGCTATTCCTTCAATGTTTTTGATATACTCAATTCCCAGATACTTTATTTTAGTCTTTACAAGAGGGTTCCCAGACTCGCCATTCCACTCCATTATTTCAGATTTTAATTGATTTACCTGGTAGCCAGAGACCGCCCCATATTTACTTATGATATTTTCTATCTTTGGAAGGGAGGTGGTTAGGTTTCCTGTAAATTTCATTAGGTCATCTGCAAATAATGCAACTCTCTTCTCCCATCCTTGTTATGTGAAAGTAATAATCTCTTCATTACTTCTTAAGAGACAAGCTAGGGTTTCTATGTAAAAATTAAATAATAGGGGGGACAAGGGACAACCCTGTCTGGGTCCTCTTTTTATTTGGAAGCTTTCTGTAAGTGCCCCATTTACCAATATTCTAGCTGATGGATTTTTATAGATGTTCTTCACCGCATTTTCAAAGTTATTCCCTAGATCAAACTTAGCCAGAGTGGCACTCAGGAATGGCCAACTGACCCTGTCGAAAGCTTTGCTAGCATCAAATGTTATGACTGCCAAAGGAATATTATGTTGGGTCGCGATGTCTATAGTAGCTATAAATTAATGAGATAGTTCAGATATTTGTCTGCCCTTGATAAATCCCTTTTGGTTTGAATGGATTAGGGACCATGCCACTGCCCCTAGTCTTTTTGCCAAAATCTGTGTATAGATCTTGTAGTCACAGTTCAGGAGTGAAATGGGTCTATATGACTCGCATTTGGTTGGGTCTTTTCCTGGTTTTAATAGAATGCTGACTGTAGTTTAATTCCATGATTTCGGGAGATCTTCATTGTTGACAAAAATTTTGTTAAAGAGATCTGTGAGTGGAGTCAAGACATTATCTTGGAGAGTCAGATAAAATTCATTTGGTATGGAGTCTGGGTCTGTGGCCTTGCCCCTTTTCAAGGATTTTATTGTATCTAGGACCTCCTTCTCAGTTATTATCTGGTTCAGACCTGTCTTGTGTTCCTGGGAGGTTTTAGGAATCTCTATTTTATCAAGCAGGCACTGTGCTTGTGCGTCAGAACAGGTGGATTCTTCCGTATACAGCTTTGAAAAAAATTCTGCGAATACTTTCCTTATTTCATGGTTTTCTGAGACTTGTCCCTGATGGCCTTCCTTTTGTATTTAGTTTACCCGGTTTCTGGTTCGCTCCATTCTTGCCTTCCAAGCGAGAATCTTTCCACATCCTTTGCCGTATTCATAGTGCGAGAGTTTGCTGGCCTCCCATCTTTCTCTAACTATTGTTTCCAGGTAATCATTCATTTCCATCTTCTTGGTTTTTATTTTTTTTACTATTTCTTTGCTCTCGAGTAGTCCTGGCCCTTTTCATTTCTACATTGAGCCTTTCAGATTATTTTCAATATTTTTTTAGAAAGCTTGTTTCTCCTTATTCTTATGGGCCATTATACTCGTAATTGTCCCCCTTATATATATTTTATATACGTCCCATGTCATTTGTTTTGTAGTTCCTTCTTTGTTTAGAACAAAGAACTGCTGAGTTTCTTCCATTAGGTTAGCCATAAATGATTCATCTAGTAGAATCTTCTTATCCACTGTCCACCTTTGTGGAGTGGGTAATTCAGGTAACATCAGATTTAATTTTACCGCGGAGTGGTCTGAGATATGTTCCGGAATGTGTTCCACATTTATTGTTAGTTCAGCAATGCCACTGCTTATTAGAAAAAAGTCGATTCTGGAGTCGTGTCCAAGCCTTTTGTTTTTAAACGTGAATTTGTGCTGTTTATTCCCTTTTTCCTTCCAGATATCCACAATCCAAAGGTCCCTCATACAGATTCCGATCCACTCTCTCATTTTTGAAGCTGATAGTAGTTTTCCTATCAGGTGTCTATCTTCTTTTGGGTTTAATAAGATATTGAAATCGCCTCCAATTATTATGGGTCAATCAACTAACAGTAGATGGGAGTACATGTTTTGAAGTGGATCAGGGTCGTCCACATTAGGCCCATAGTAGCCCACCAGCATGTATGAGTTGTTATGAATTTTTGCCCTTACGCATGCCCATCTTCCCTTCTTATCTACTTCTGATCTCTCAATCACTGCTTTCTTAAATATGATCGCCACTCCTTTAACATTGCAGTTTTGATTTGTACAAATGCAGTGCTCTATCCATTTTTGATTTTTACACAAAAGCTCCCATTCTTCTTTAGTTAAGTGAGATTCTTGGATTATTATTATCTCACAGTCACTGTTTTTTAGATATTCCAGAATTCTTAATCTACATTTTCTAATTCGCAGCCCATTTACATTCCATGTTAAAACGTTAAGCTTTTTTCCTTTCCCCCCTATTTTTATATTCATCATTCTTGTTCATTTTCTTGTATCTTATATCGTAATTGGCGACCACTGAACTCCTCTTGGCTTGCTTTTAGGACTTTTTTGATTTGTTTTTTCTCCAATTTGCTCCCCACCCTGTGAAGAAAATGTTTGTGTTTGTTTTTTTCGAGTTTTCTTGGTGAGAAGATCTGTGGTGTGTCCAAAACCCCCCTGCTTGCTGCTGATCTTATCATTTTTAGTTTGATTTTGTAAAGTATTTGGGATTACCAAATTTATATAGGTAGTGATCTTTTCCAGATCCGATTAAAACTCTCCAGTGCATAGGCCACTTATCATTTTTGCCTCGCAGGATCCTTATATTTTTGAACTGGAAGGCTTTATAGTACTCCAATATGTCAGGGCTGGCTATGCCACCTTGCATCTTACTTCTTCTCAATTTTTTCCAGCTAATCCTTACTCCTTTTGAGGCCCATATAAAACCAGATATCTCCGCTTGCAGCTTCTTGATCTCTACCTTGTTAAACTCTAGGGCGAGTGAGTTAAACAGATAAGTACATTTTGGCAATACTGTCATTTTTATTAGGTTGGACTTACCTAGGAAAGAGAGATTAAGGCCCGACCACGTCTTTAAGAGAATTCTTATTTCCTTGTGTATTCTCTTGAAGTTTAAACTAGTTATTCCTTCAATGTTTTTGATATACTCAATTCCCAGATACTTTATTTTATTCTTTACAAGAGGATTCCCAAACTCAACATTCCACTCCATTATTTCAGATTTTAATTGATTTACCTGGTAGCCAGAGACCGCCCCATATTTATTTATGATATTTTTTATCTTTGGAAGGGAGGTGGTTATGTTTCCTGTAAATTTCATTAGGTCATCTGCAAATAATGCAACTCTCTTCTCCCATCCTTGTTATCTGAAAGTAATAATCTCTTCATTATTTCTTAAGAGACAACCTCATGGAGAAGCCTCCCTCTTCTTTCTTCCTCTGGGCATGATAGCCCATTTTTTAGCTCCCTGTCTTGTAATGTTACTATTTGTTATAGATGAGGGTGTGTATGAGCACGTTCTTCCTGCTGGGTCTTGATTTGCTCCATGAGTTTTTCCACTTCCTTTGGGTCTCTTATATTAAACATTTTATTACTCCACATGATTAGAGAGGCTGGAAAAAGCATTTGGACACTCGCGCCTAGTGACCTTAGCTGTGGCATAAATTGGCCCAACTCCCACTGCCTATCCTGGGTAGTTCTAGAAATATCTGATCTAATCTTGCAGGTCCACCCATCTTTGGAGAAAGACACCACTTTTAGACCTTCATTCAGGATCTTTTCCTTTAGTGCGTATCTCATGAAGTTGATCAGTATTTTCCTTGGATTTTTCCTTTGGTTGCCTTTCCTGAATGGGTCACGATGTATCCTTTGGATATCTTCGGATAGATTTGATAATTTGGTCCAGGGGATTAGTTCTCCAAGGAGCTGGTTTGTAAACCCCTTAATGTCCTCCCCTTCCAAGCCTTCCGGAATATTTAAAATTTTAAGATTATTTCTTCTAGCATGGTTCTCCAGGGACACCATTCTCTCACTGATCTCTGCCTCTTTGGTTTTGATTTTGTTTTTTTCTTTCAGATTCGCCTCTGTTTTTCTGTTCAGGGCTACTATCTCTCCTTCTACGTGGGTGACCCTTTCAATCAGCGTGTTAATATTTTGATCTAACATTTCACACGTCTCCTGGAACTTGGTCTGGTTCCTTTCAGATGTCGAGAAATTGTCTCTTAGTTCTTTCATCATCTCTCCCATTTCTCCCAATTTTTTCTTTGCTTGAGATCCTCCTGTGTCATCGGTATTAGACCTGTTCATGTGAATTGACTCTAGTCCTGGTACTGCTTTAGAGGAAGATGCTAGACCTTGAGACACTCTTTGGTCGTTTGCCACTACTGGGGGTTCACCACCACCCTCTGTAACTTGGGATTCCAGAGTTTCGAGAGCTTGAAATTGAGCTTAGTATTCCATAACCTCCTTCTTTTGATTTCTCTGCAATATTTGAACCCTTTTGTATAGCAGCTGATATTTCTGATCTCTACTTCTCTCTTTGCGGATGCTCTTCTTCTCCTGTACCTTGAAAATAGAACGGAGTGATGGGATGATTTTTTGAGCACTTGTACCTCCTGGCTTTCTTAGACTAAGCCTGGTGGCCCGTGATAGGGGTGCGGCACACTTCTTGCTTCTCTTTTTGAACTCTCTCGGGGTCTCGTAGGTCTTGTCTTTTTCTGTCTCTTTTTCTTTGTCTTGGTCCTTATCTTTATCCTTTTCACCATTTCTGGCTAGGTTTTCAGGAGTATTTATAACTTTGGTGCTTTTTAACCCCCTGGTATCCTCGGGTTCCTGATGACTGTTTTTCAGACTTCTCAAACTGTGCCCCCCCGTGGGTCTCCCTTCTCTCAGACACTTTTTTCTGTGAGAAGCACTTTGGATCTATCCAGTTTTACCAGGTTAGGTGCTTCCTTCCCCACTCCGTCACCCTCAGTACTCCCTGCTGCAATCCTTAGATCACCCCCAGAGCACCCAGCTTCCCGACTTGGAGTATAAGTACGAGCAAGTAGAGTATAAGTATACGAGCAAGTAGAGGTAGCACTTATCGTGGGTCTCAGTGGATTTCCCACTTTACTCTGCCTTTTCTCACTTTCAATGCTCCTAGTTCTTGCCAGCACGATGCTTTGAGTATTGGAAAAGCAGCCTCTCATTCCTGTTTTGTAGTCTGGTGTTATTCCCCCTCTGGATGCAACACGATGGGCAGCTTTTGTGTTTTTTCTGTGGGCTCGGGCTGTTTCTGCCCATACCACCGGCGAGCTCCTCTTTGCTCCAAGGGGCTCCGCCGGATTCTGGCACTCTGATGACTCCAGCGCACCTCCCGTGCGCTCTTCCTCCCACTGTGGTGCTGTGGAGTGTTCCCTTTGCAGCTCCGCTCTACCCGCCACCCCCACCTCTATCCTCTGTCAGTCTTGAGCGGCAGCAGCAACACCAGCCTCCCGGGCTGCTCCCGCCGCCTCCTCCACCTCCGTTCCGGACAGCGAGGAACAACAGTGAGCACTCGAGTACTCGAGCACGCATCCAGGAACCCGTGAGTAACGACACCCTCTCGAAGAGCGCCGCCTCTTAGACCTCCAAGGGCTCTTCTCTAGTCCCGGCCAGCCGACCTGCCCAATTTTACCGCAACTCGTCCTCCGGTGTAGGGAGCGCCGATTCTCAAACCGTCGAGAGCTCTCTCCTCAGTCCCGCAGTCCGCCGCGACAACTCTTCTATAATCCTCAGCTCGACACCCTCAGTAAGAGCACCTTAAATTATGCTACATATTTTTTACTTTGCCTGCATGATAGTGGGAAGTTTCGATATTCAAGGCTCCATGACAGGGAGCTTGCGGCTGAACGTCTTAGTTAGCCGCCATCTTCTCCAAAAGACACACTCACCCCTTCTCCAAAAAAATAATACAATAATGAGCATGTTAAAAACTTTTCAAATTCACTAAAAAAACCATATGTTTCAGACCAGATATAGATAGAAATTAGCGTTAAAAAAACCTTGCAAATTTACTGAAAAACCATAGGTTTCACACATGTTATAGTTAGGAATTCGCATTTAAAAAAAACATTGAAAAATCACTGAAAAAACCATTGGTTTCACACATGTTATAGTTAGGAATTAGCATTTAAAAAACCTTGCAAATTCACGGAAAAAACCATAGGTTTCACACACGTTATAGTTAGGAATTAGCGTTTAAAAAACATTGCAAATTCACTGAAAAAACCATAGGTTTTACACATGTTAGAGTTAGGAATTAGCATTTAAAAAACCTTGCAAATTCACTGAAAAAAACATAGGTTTCACATATGTTATAGTTAGCTGGACATTTCACTCATACAAAACCTTTGAAATTCCCCCGTTATAGTTAGTTCAGCTAACTATAACTCGCGCGACCGCAATGCACTGCTGATGACGTCACATATAACATCACTCATGACATGGTCACTGACATCACTCATAACATCACTGATGACATCTCAAATGACATCACTGATGACATCATTTTTCTGAAAGAGTGGCAGACCACCTCTCACCCTAATATAACCTTTGATACACATATTCGAGAATGGAAACTACAATTTTCAGAAAAATGGAGATAACAATACCGATTACAATACCCAATTAGATAATTTCAACATCTACATACATATCCAGTCATTAAACAACAGTTCTATATAGTCACTCATACATGTACTCACTCATCATATGTACTCATACACCTATACATTCTGTTACACACTAACACTCATCTATATAGTTTCTCACACACATATTCACACAAGCAAATAAACTATCAAACATCCATTTCTTTGCATTCACAGCTATACGCACAACACTACACTTACTTCTACAGAAACGTACACATAGTTACTCTCTTAAACAATTAATTACAAAAACACATACTAATTTACACAGGTACTCTTCCAAACTCTCACTGTCACATATACTCAATTATATACATCAATACTCACATATACTAGTTTAAAACATATGTAGTTACTCATGAATACACTATTGAGGCAGTCATTCACTCGCTAATCCACGCATACAGAAGAAAATGTGGTGGAGTGTGGCTCACTGCTTAGAGCGGCAGTCCCTGGTACAGAGGTCTGGCTGGGACCAGGGTTCAAATCCCGCTTCGGCCGATCTCGGCGGTTCTTGGGCTCATAATACCTCAGACATGATTTCTCGCCTCGGTGCCTACTCTGAGCATGAGTCCCACGCTGCAACTCTGGGCAATAGCTTGCTTAGCCTCCACAACGGCCCCCTACAGTGCTGGGGATGCCTGGTTTCACCCCGGGGATGCCCAGGAGTGGACATTTCATGGGGAAAAGCCAGGATGGGTTCCCTAGCGGTATGAGTACAGCGCCAGGACACACTGCTTGCTGGGGTATCAGTGCGCTTTACAAATACGGCTACATTTACATTTACATTTACATACACAGAATCATACATGCATACAGTCTTGGACACATGGTTTCTTCAAAACACATAGAAACAGTGAGTCACTCATTCATGCATCTGTGCGCAAAGTAATATCCCCCACTGAATCATACAGACACTCATACTGATAGTAAAAAAAACAACTAATAACCCATATACACTCTCATGCAGCTAAACAGCAACCCATGCAGCTACTTATTTACAAAGTGAGACACTAATACATATATTCAAATATTTAAATATTACTTGCTAATATATGTAGTCACTAAGATACATTTAATAAGTCAGTTAACCAATCCATTTTACAAAAAAATCATCCATATAGACACTTATTTACCCATTTATTCTTCCATCAACCTTTAGATATACATATATAACAAATATTATTTTTCAGAAAGATACACATTCACTGGATGATGTCATCAGTGATGTCATTTGAGATGTCATCAGTGATGTCAGTGACCATGTCATGAGTGATGTAATATGTGACGTCATCAGCAGTGCATTGCTGTCGCGCGAGTTATAGTTAGCTGAACTAACTATAACGGGGGAATTTCAAAGGCTTTGTATGAGTGAAATGTCCAGCTAACTATAACATATGCGAAACCTATGTTTTTTTCAGTGAATATATATATATATATCCTTCAACAAATAGCCCCAAGGAGAGCGCTCTTCTCATAGCGGGTGCCGGTGTCGAGGACAGGCTAGTCCTCATATTTCAATTACTTCACCGAGATTCCTCTAAGTTTAGGAATTCACCGCACTCCAACAAAATCGTTTAAACTGGATTTATTTTGTGCAAATAATCACCACTGACCACCACCAACGCGTTTTAACCTGCAATAGATATACCGCCTCAAAAAATCCAATCGCCAACTGGACCCTCCAAAGGTTTTTAAAAAGGCAGCAACTACATAAAATTTAAAAAATGGCTTAAAAATCCATGGCTGTTAAATAAACTTTTAATAAATGTCTTGTTGTTCATTTCACCTCCTAATATAAACAGCCCAGGTCATACAATTGAGAACTGTATGGCATATGACTAGTGTTCCTAATTGTTGTAGAACAACAAGCCCGGAGTGTAATGAATATATGAGCAGCTTGTAATATTGGGACCAGGTCTCATGCCCTCGGATCAGAATATAACGTGTAAAACAGCATAAAGTGAGCAGCGCTCTACTAGAAGACAATATCACAGGGACGTTTTGATAAATCCAGTAAACCATGTACCATGTACCAGAAAAGCAACCAAAAAGTGTCCAGTGCTCATGCACATGCGAGTCAGAAAACAGCACCTGTTAACAGTGTTAGGACACTGTTAAGACTAATTATGGTTCAGTCCCCACAGAGGTGGGTACATCTGCATACTTCACAGCTGTTTCCATGGAATGAGCCCTCTCCTGCCCCAGCCTTGCCCAAAAACGATAGTTCAATTGTTTCACCACTACCTTGCAGCTTGTGCTGTAAGTTGGGGATGTAAGAATACATGTGGGATGCCAGGCAGCTGATAGGTCTTTCTAACTTCAGCGAGAAAGGGAATCCACTCCCCATCACGAAGAGCAAGCAGTTCACTTGGAAAGGTACTCACCAAACCTGCCTCCGGCTGACACCACTAATTATCCAGAGTAACAAGGGGCAGATTTACAAGCCCCTTGCAACAATTTTACGCTGCTGTTGCGTCACTTCTGTGACTCAGCGGCGTAGAAAATAATGCGACAAGTTGAAACATATTTACAACGTGACGCATATAGAGAGATGCATCACGTTGTAAATCACTGCTCTACATTATACCTGCGTCAGGCATAATGTATGCAGGGGGGGTGTTCCCATGTAAAAAAGCCTTGTAAAAGTGACGCAGTGTAATCTAAAAGATTTCACTGAGTCACTTTACGATGCCACTGCGTCAAAACCTTGCGCCTGTGTAAGGAGTGATAGGAATAGGCATTCCTGACCGTTGCTGGAGTTGCGTTGTGCTTATGACACGACTCCAGCATTGCGCTGCCTATCCACCAAAAGCTGTGTCACGCATCTATCTATCCTTGCGCCACGGTGTGCTGAATTGTAAATGCGACGCATCCTTGGTGGCGTGAGGCATATTTTTCCATCACGCGATTTCACTGACGCATCTCTGCTAATATGTTATTGTAAATCTGCCCCCACATGACACATAATGGATGCTATACTTAGGGGACTACAAGGGTTCTCTAGATAAATCTATTTTTAGTACGCTTCAAAGTGTCAGCCCTGCTGTACCCCACTCTCCCGCCCTTCAAGTTCCTACTGGAATGCACTAGCTCTTAAAGATTGTTATCACTTCTCTTATTTGTTTTGGCATAGCCTATGTAAAAATCGGTAAATGGCCTCAGCCGCTCCCTTGAGTTGTGCTGAGTGAACTATTCCCAGATAATTGAAAGTTGTAGTCTTCTCAACTTTGACTCCCTGTAATCGATGGTACTTAGACTTGATACTGGGGGTGCCACAGGTCATGATGATAAGTATCAAACTTATCATCATGACTTAAGTATTAAAAAATGTATTATGGCGGGTTTGTTTGCTGTATGCTGTTCTTACAATCTAGTGCAGCACTGTCAGCATATAACAAACAGGCATTTGCAATAGGTCTCACATTTGTAAGAGTTTAAGCTATTGGCAATGTAAATGACAAAGCCTTATATTTATAGGTTTTGATTATCAACAGGCAAATAAAAGGCATTTTCATATACAATGCCAATGGCTCAAAGTCTTTTAAATGTGAGACCTACTCAAAGAAGCGACCGCTATTGTCCCGGGCTGCATAGAAAATGTAAGCACACATGCTGCACTGAATGTTGCAGAAAAGCATGTTGTGCCTGCAGTAGGAGAAACCATTAAAAGAAAACAGTGCTTACAGACTAAAAAGACTCACTCAGGGCCATATGTATGAAGGTACCGATTTGCGATTCTGAAATAGCGATTTTTAAGAAATCGCTATTTCAGAATCGCAAATTGGTATGTATGTACAAATTTGCTTTTTTTTGGCGAATTCTTAGTATTCCTTAATTGCAATTAAGGAATACTTTCACATTCATTCCTATGGGCCCTTAGGCCCATAGGAATGAATGGGAAGATATTCTCAATTTTTGCGATTCGCAATCTGAAAATCGCAAAGCGAGAATAATTTCAAGGGTGCAGGGGTGTCCAAAGGATACCCTGTTGCATCCCTGAAATATGCATGGGTGCACATGTGGCGCACATACATGCCCTAAGGGCATGTATGTGCGTCACATGGCACTTTGAAAAATGCTGAAATGTGCATTTTTCAAGGAAATCGCAACTTACCACCAAATAGAAGTTGGCGGTAATTTGCGATTTCTTAAGGGCATTTTGATAATTTTTTGGGCTTCATACATTGTAGCAGGGTTTCCATTCTCCCACAGAACTGTGCACAGAGATCTAGAACCTGGGTGAATTAGGATGACCCAAAACTCACCTTAGTATCAGAAATCCCCTTACCTAGCTAGCTACAGTGTCTCATTGGTCATAACAAACTCCTAATGACTTAGACAATCCAGAACATGAACTTAGGGTACCTCAGGTATCGTGGAACACATGAACACTCTTTCGCTCTATAATCATTTCAAACCACAACGGGGAGTAAAAGAACACACGTGCAAGTTTGAAATATTTATTTTTCAATGCAAGGTTCTCAAACGCAGTATCTTATACAATACCAACATACATATTATAAAAACCAGAGTTATCAGCATAGTCACTAGTCCATAGTAAGCGAACGGTGATAGCATATTATAATGCAAAATCTATAGAAATCTGTATCACCTATATTTCGCGCTCCCTATTTAGCATACCATATTATATCTAGGAAGGTCTCGTTTGGGTTTCAGCAGGGCGGGCCCATACCTCTAAATGTCAGCAGAAGCAGATCACATCATCAGCTAGCAACTCTCTGCATGCGAAGCTCCATCAAGTGTGTTTTTGCTTTCTCAGTAACTCTATCTTAAACCCGCGTAGAGCCCAATGTTGGCAGCAACATTATTTGTGTTATGTCTAATGTGGTGCGAGGATCAGGCCTCCCAGCAACCTTGTGTTAGGTTATTCGTAAAGGCTATAGATCTCAGTGTGCAGACAGTGTACCAAGTGTACCAGGCACGACTGATATCAGAGCAATAACATATTATTCTCAATAAATCACATCTTTCGTCTAGGTTGAAAGCTACAATAACAATTATGTGCCGTGTGCAAACTAAAGCCGAAGGAAAATATGTTGTTTAAACATTTAATAAACTCATGCTAACTTAACACAATATATAGAAAAGCATTAACTATATGACAACATTGCATTTAAGGAATCGCAAAATTTGTGATTCCTTAAATGCAATTGCAAAATAAGGAATCGCAAATTTTGCGAATCCTTATTTTGGACCAGATTTGACTTCATACATATCATTTTGCTAATTCGCATTCGCAAAGGCTTCATACATATGGCCCTGTGTAACAACCGAAGTAAAAGGGCCAGTCCTCTTGGGAGACAACGAATGAAGACAAGCCTATTAAAGAATCAGAAGCCAGGATTTACGAAGGACAATGACACAAGCCTCTGAAAAATATGGGCGGAGCTTCTATTCCATACTCTCATAAAGCATGGCTCCCAGAGCAGCACTAGCGCTGCCCAGGCTTGACCTAATAAAAAGGAGCACTACTCTAGGACATGAGATGTTGCAAAATATAACTATTTTGTGAGTTCCATGTTCTGAAATCCACAGACTGGAGTGTCTTTTGGTCTTTCCACCCGTGGTAGGGGCAAACCTCCTACCAAACTTGCGGTATGAGCAAATCTTTCTGGAGAGAATTGTTTGACAGCATGAATATGAAAACTGTGACACCTGTCGCTTTATTAATGGTTATTACAATATTAAAGAATATATACTGATAACTTTGAAAAACCTGATTATATGGTAAATTATTGCTGACTAGATGTGGAATTTTTGTTACATATTGTTTCAAGTATGTATTTTAAAGTATAATTTTCTGTATGCTGTTTTTTTTGTTGGACAGTGTAACATGCCCTTTTACACTATCTGAGTAAAGATAAAGTTATGTCACATGATTTTATCATTGTGGTTTATGTTCAATAAAGCGTTTACAAAAATGAATGCAGCGATGGCAACTGAAAAAGTCAGATAAAAGCAAAAGACTAGCATTTACCTTGTGCATCAAGAATCATGTGTGAGGGGCAGGACTGCCTGATTTACATGCCTCATTCTGGTCAGTATAAAGAAAAGTGGCTAGGCTACATGCAGGATTAAAATCTCTGGCAATGCATTAAAATTTACATCTGATACTCCTTGCCACAACTTAGATTGCTGACAAAAATAATAAACTCCAAAACGCTGAACTGTGTCAAACGTGGGAGACAATGCATGCACGTATGCTCTGCTCTACAATCGTTTACTTAGAGTTTCTTATTGTTTCAAGATACAACGCACTTCCTCATAGATAAGTCAGGGAAAGTCTTCAGTGTTAAAGGCACAGTCTACAAGTTCAAATCTCATGAGACCAAAAAAAAAGACTCTTCTGTCACTAAAATGTCATAAAACAGTAAATCCCAATTCTAACTTCCAGCTCCATTTGCAGTACCAATAAATGGCCACACTGTAAACATTTTGTACACTTGAACGTTTAGTGAACATTTGATTTACATTAGAAAATTATAAATCCTTAGTCTAATCAGTATTTGAAGGTTTTCCAAAAGGCAACTTCACTTACACTGTAGTCTACCATTCTTGGTGGACTTTTTTTGCATAAGTAAGTCTGTGTTATGGTAATGAAAATGTGAGGACAGGGGTGGATCACTGACACAATATTGAGGTCAAAAATATCGATATACAAAAATATCGAGTTGAAAATATAGAATGCCAAAATATCGACTTCCTATTTCCAAACAGGTTAGTACAAAAATATCGAATCAAAAATATCGATGTAAAAAATATAGTCAAAATATCAACTTTTTTAAATAGTTAAAAGTAATTTAAAATTAATAAAATCATAAAAATAACTAACTTAAAAATACTTAAACTACTTAAATAGCATTAAAACAAATAGATAATTAATATAATTAAAATAAATTATAATTTAATACATATATATATATATATACATATATATATATATATATATATATATATATATACACAAACATAGTATTAATAATAAAATATACAATATGTTTACCATAGGGTAGCGAGAGGGTTAAATTTACTATTACCCCTCCAGTGAGTGCAACAGTAGAAAAAACATTGGATAGCGTAGCAGTAAAAAATACTATTCTCCCTCCAGTATGTGCAACAGTAGGGAAAGCGTTGGATAGCGGGAGGGTAAGAATTACTATTCCCACTCCAGAAAGTGCAACCGTAGGAAAAGCGTTGTATCGGGTAGGGGTAAAAATTACTATTCCCACTCCAGAGAGTGCAACAGTAGGGAAAGCGTTGGATAGCGTAGGGGTAAAAATTACTATTCCCACTCCAGAGAGTGCAACAGTAGGGAAAGCGTTGGATAGCGTAGGTTCCAGGCCATTATTTCAGTCTTGTCTTGATTTATCTGATAACCTGAGATCTTTCCAAATTCCTTTGTTATTTTAACCAGATTCTCCAAAGAAAACAACAAATTAGAAGAATAGACAATAATATTGTCTGCATATAATCCTAGTTTCTTTGACCAATTCATAACCACAAAAGGGGGTATCTCTTCTGTGGCTCTAATTTTGCAAGCAAGAGGCTCAATGTACAAATTAAAAAGCAAGGGTTTATAAAGGACACCCTTGTCTGGTGCCCCGCATTACTTTAATAGGATGTGTGAGAATGCCGTTAACCAAAACGCACGATGTCGGTGAACAGTACAAAGCAAAAAGAGATTGCTTGAATTTATCTCCTAAGTTAAGATATTGCAAGAGAGTTTTTAGATAAGTAAAGTTGACTCTATCAAAAGCCTTGGCAGCGTCTAAAGCGATCACTGCCAAGGGGTACTCGAAATTAGAAGCCATATCTATCATACCTATCAATGAATATGTTAATTCTTTTAGATACCTCGCCTTAATAAAGCCCCTTTGGTCTTCGTGAATCAATTTATGTATAACTTTACCGAGTCTAGCAGCTACAATTTTTGAGTAGAATTTATAGTCGCAATTTAAAAGCGAGATAGGTCTGTAGGCATCTAAACTCCTAGGAGATTTTCCTGGTTTAAGTATTAGGGTGATTGTTGCCTCATTCCACGAGCTAGGTATTGTTACCTCCCCTCTGAAGATTTTGTTATATAGTTGACATAGTGTGGGAGTAATTATATCTCCTAAGACTTAATATACCTCCCCTGGGAGGCCATCCAGTCCAGGAGCTTTCCCTCTTTTACTCTCCTTGATCACTTTCAACACTTCATCTTGAGTGATTTCCTTATTTAGCTCCTCCATATAATCGTCAGAAAGTGGTTTTACCAAGGGTAGCCATCTTTCTATATCTACTTTACTCGGGCAGAGGTCCTCTGTATAAACATTCACGAAATAATCAAAGAATGCTTCTACAATTGGCTTCCTCTCTGTTATAACTTCTCCTGAGTCTGACTTCCTAATCTCTTTTATTTGATTACGTATGAAGTCTTTCTTGGCTTTCCACGCTAGTAACTTGCCACACCCCTCTCCATATGAAAAATGTGCCAACTGACTAGCTTCCCATCTTTCTTTAACTCTTCGAGCAAGTACTGCCGTAAGTTCTATTTTTAGATCGAAAAGTTTATTATTGACTCCCTCTTCGGAGATGTTTCCTTCCTGTGCGGTTTGACTGCTCTCACATTCTCGAATTTCTTTCTCCAAATTAGCGATCAAGTTATGATACAACCTCCGCTTTTTAGCCCCCTGAGCTCCCAAAATACTTAAATAGCATTAAAACAAATAGATAATTAATATAATTAAACAATATTAATAATTTAATACATATATATATTTATATATATATATACACAAACATAGTATTTATAATAAAATATACAATATGTTTACCATAGGGTAGCGAGAGGGTTAAATTTACTATTACCCCTCGAGTGAGTGCAACAGTAGAAAAAACATTGGATAGCGTAGCAGTAAAAAATACTATTCTCCCTCCAGTGAGTGCAACAGTAGGGAAAGCGTTGGATAGCGGGAGGGTAAGAATTACTATTCCCACTCCAGAAAGTGTAACCGTAGGGAAAGCGTTGTATCGGGTAGGGGTAAAAATTACTATTCCCACTCCAGAGAGTGCAACAGTAGGGAAAGCGTTGGATAGCGTAGGGGTAAAAATTACTATTCCCACTCCAGAGAGTGCAACAGTAGGGAAAGCGTTGGATAGCGTAGGGATTACAATTCCTATTCCCACTCCACAGAGTGCAGAAGTAGGGAAAGCGTTGGATAGCGTACAGTTTAAAATTACTATTTCCAGTCCAATGAGTGCAACAGTAGTGAAAGCGTTGGATAGCGGGAGAGTAAAAATTACTATTCCCACTCCAATGAGTGCAACAGTAGGGAAAACATTGACAGCGTAGTGGTAAAAATTACTATTCCCACTCCAGAGAGTGCAAGAGTAGGGAAAACATTGGATAGCGTAGGGGTAAAAATTACTATTCCCACTCCAGTGAGTGCAACAGTAGGGAAAGCGTTGGATAGCGTAGGGATAAAAATTACTATTCCCACTCCAGAGAGTGCAACAGTAGGGAAAACCTTGTATACCGTACGGGTGAAAATGACTATTCCCACCCCAGTGAGTGCAACAGTAGGGAGAACGTTGGATTGCGTAGGGGTAAAAATTACTATTCCCACTCCAGTGAGTGCAACATTAGGGAAAGCGCTGGATAGCGTAGGGGTTAAAATTACTATTCCCACTCCAGAGAGTGCAACAGTAGGGAAAGCATTGGATTGAGTAGGGATAAAAATTACTATTCCCACTCCAATGAGTGCAACAGTAGGGAAAGCGTTGGATAGCGTAGGGGTAAAAAATACAAGTCCCACTCCAGAGAGTGCAACAGTAGGGAACGTAAATACTGTATATATGATTGAAGATTAATTAAATATTATTACTAATTTAAAAAAATTTAAATAATTATTAGTTTTTTATAATAAGTTAATTCATTTCAACAAAAATAACCCATTAAGAAATTAAAAAATGTCATTATTTATAATCAAATTACTTCCCACCCTATTCCCCAATAAACCCACAACCCACTACTGAAAAGAAATTAATACAATTAACTTGATTGAAATTTAAATAATTAATTAAAATTATTTACCAATTTAATTTTACTTAATTATCAATTATTAATTATTTAACAATGAATTACCAATTTTATTTTATTTAATTACCAAGTAATCAATTAATGAAAATTAATTAACAATTACATTTTAATTAATTACCAATTAATAATTAATTAATAATTAATTCAAAATAAATACCAATACATAAATTTATATATTTAATTAATTTTAATTACATTTCTTCCCACCCTATTCCCCTATAAACTCACAACCCGCGATAGAAAATAAATTAATATAATTAACATAATTATCAATTAACCAATTATTGAAAACTAATTAACAATTTAATTTTAATTATTTACCAATTAATAATTAATTAACAATTAATTGAAAATAAATACCAATAAATAAATTAACATATTTAATTAATTTTAATTAAATTACTTCCAACCCTATTTCCCTATAAACCCACAACCCGCTACAGAAAATAAAGTAATATAATTAACATAATTATCAATTAATCAATTCATTAAAATAAATTTCCAATTAAATTTTAATTAATTACCAATTGATAATTAATTAACAATTAATTCAAAATAAATACCAATAAATAAATTAACATATTTAATTAATTATAATTAAATTACTTCCCACCCCATTCCCCTATAAACCCACAACCCGCTACTGATTTCTATTACATAAAAATAAATCACCATAAAATTAATTAATTAAAATAAATTATAAAATAAATATACACTTTTCACACATATAGTAACATAAAAAACACTTTAAAAAATTGATGTTAATTTACTTACCTCTAATTCGATATTTTTGGTGTCTATATTCTGTCCAGTCGATATTGTGTCCATTCTATATTTTTGAATCGATATGAATGTAATTCGAAATAAAAAACTCGATATTTTGACTATACCGTCTTATTTACAAGCCCTTGCTCCACAAGTACGCCACTTTTTCTCATTTTAAAAGTGGCGCACCTGCGGCGCAAGGGGCTTTTAAATGAGCCACTTTGTGGTTAACCTTATAGATTTTTTATAACATTTCCCATTCTAACCATGACTTCTGCAAAGGTCAGGAGGTAGTGTTTTTTCTGGGGTAAGGGAATGTTCTAGCTTTGGAAACTTTTATCCTACCATATAGCGTTGATTCTTTGCGGTTTAAAAAAAGTGTAAAAAACACTGTGTACCCCTTCCAAAATCTCATTAGATTTATGAAACTAGTCTAAAGGTCTATGTCTGGACATTTTCCAATTTCGTGGATCTGTAAATAAGAGAGTAAAATGAAGACAACACTGACTTAAACGGCTTATTCAGATGAGCTCATTTTGAAATTGATTTGCATGCAGTGTAAGATGATTGCACTGGGTATGGAAATTTCTCATGGAGATTAATGCTCATATCGTCTTACTTTTTTAACTGAGACCTTCATCAACAAAGAATAATAAATGGGAAAGAGCAACCTCACAACCTCCTACCCCTGTTAAAGTTAATGACATCAGTAAAAGATTACATGTAGAATGATGGGTAAAATGTGCAAGTATGAGCCAGAAATTACAGAAGTCCATTTAAAAATGGTTTGTACTGTATCATAATATCTTTTTTTGCCAATGCACTATACAGTGCAATGGCTTATACAAGGTCACGCCTATCGAATTGAAACTGTTCTCTGCTGGTGAAGCGGAATTTTCATGGGCGGTCTTCAACATGCCACATGGAGCTTGTGAGCCTTTAAAGCAGCACTTATAAAACCGGATTAAAGCAGGGCCTTTGTAACTAAGCTTCTACTATCATAACAACCTGGCAATATCCTTAAATCTCACTTTTATGTTGCCCTCCAGGGGCCTCATTTATGAGGCTGTGCGTCACTTTTACGCCGCCGGTGCATCACTTTTTGTGACGCACCGGTTACGTAAAAAATGCGTCTTGTTGCGTCATATTTACAAAGTGACGCATCTAGGTAGAGGCGTCACTTTGTAAACCCCTGCGCCACATTATACCTGCGCCAGGTATAATGTATGCAAGGGGGGCGTATTGACGTAAGGAAGGGTCGTAGAAGTGACGCAGTGAAATCTATGAGAATTTACTGCGTCACTTTTAGGACACCGTTGCGTCAAAATCTTGCGCCTGCCTCACAGCAGGCGTAAGACTGACACAGGCCCTTTCACATGGGGCTTTCCCCATGTGAAAGGACGCATTGCTGGAGTTCTGTCACTTTTGTGAGACACTCTAGCAATGCGTCACTTTTGCGCTTACAAATACGTCAGAAATACTAACCTATCTGTAACTCCTTGCGACATGATGCGTCATACATTAAATATGACGCATCAGGAATGTCGCAAGGAGTGCGCAATGAGAAGTGACGCATCGCTGCTTTCACGCAGAGATGCGTCATTTCTCATAAAGGAGGCCCTTGGTAACCAACGTTTGAAGCACAACAACACTGCTGGTGCGATATGCAGCGCTATACACACAAAAATAACACTGGTCTTTTTGCTGTAAGCAACCAAAAGCCGAGTTTGAGAATGTCTGGATCAGGGGCCTGCAGTGAATTCCTACAACGTCCTCCGGCTCCAAGACATCCCTTGTGCCCCAGGTACATTCACAAGTGTTCAACAATTGTGAGCAGAGGGATATTTTCGTGTTAATAATGTAACCTGCTGCGGCATAGGCTCACAGGCATCCTTTGAAAAGCGCAAGCTGCCTTTATCAGCTGTAGAACAGAGTTGGCACCAAACGTGGGTTGACATGGGAGGCTGCCATCTATCTACAAGCCAATGATTCCGGGACAGAAACTTCAGAAAACCAAACTACCATGTACAGCTGCTGGTATAATGTTACCTAATGTTGTTCTCTGCCTTGCTGCTCAGCCACTGGTGAGGTCATTGGAATGTTCAGTTTGTTTGTCTTGAAGGGAGAATGAGTTGGAGTGGATGGGTGGAGCAGCGAAGAGGCTCCATCTTATGCCCCACCAGGAGCAGCCTCCTCGCTGCTCTTGGTGCGTCATAATATGGATCTTACCATCCTCCTGTAACCTGTAACTGAAGAAGTAATCTGATGAATAAATCCATAAGCATTAGCTACAAGACCTGTCTACGTACAATCTTTCATTTTAACATACAACAAGAAACAAAACACTCGGCAGAGGGAGTGGGGACCTTCAGCACAGTAGCAGACTGTAGGGTAGTGATTGAGCCAGGAAGGTTTGAGGGAGAGACCCAGCGCAAAGAGAGGAGCCTAGCACAGCAGTCAGCCTAAGGGAGAAATACCAATAACCACACAAGTGAGGAAAGGGCATTGCAAATGTGACAAACAGCATGATTTTCTGCCCTGCTCACAGAAACAGGAGCTAAGATCAGAGCAAGATTGCTCTGCAAAACAAAAGGCAGCATTCACCCAAAAGGAGCAGTAAACCAATGAAAAAACAGTTCTTAGGGAAACAGAAAAACTTAAGAAAGTGTAATGATATTGTAGCTAGTCCCTGATGCTGGGAGGAATGAAATATCTACTGGGACTCCTTTGGACCATCTGCCTTTTTTCCTGAAGTACTACAATCCAGTTGCTTTAAGTCAGATGAAAAACTTGGGGGGTCATTCAAAAGAGGCGTGGCCAATGTAATTATCTGTGCTTAACATAGTGTGCCACCCAACTTATATTTTGCTATTTCTGTCATTATACAACAAGTCACGACTATTGGCTGTGTTAATAGTTATTAGTTGCATAAGATAAAGAAGCAGCAACTATGGCTTGTATATAATATTGAAAAAGCTTTAACTTAAAGGCCTGGTGACACCACAACAATGTTGCTTCAACTAAGTTCCAAAAAGAGAAGCGAAATCCAAAGAGAAAATTACTCTCTTTAAATGATTTCCATTCCCCTACAACACTCACCTGGCATGACGTCATGCCGTCACTTCTCCAGTAGTGAGTAGTGAGCAGTGTGAGCACGCACAGATTGATGTGCCAACATCCGGAAAAAATGGGAACGCCTGTGCCAGGGCACAGATCAAAGCCCAATAACGACCCATTTCAAGACCTCCTTTAAAAAACTGCTGTTGCTCAGCATGAGCATAGGACCCAGCACACTTAAAGCCCTGCTACTATCTATTGCAGAGGCCACTTCTTGAGTGGCATGTCCCCTGGCAAGTCGGGTGGAAAACCTTCATTGCTTTGGGATTCAAAAATATTTTTGAAAGAAATTACGCTGGATTCAGCAGGAATTAAGGTCTCTATTCTTGGAGTTGAATGATCTCTGAAAAAAAGACGATTTATGATTTCCCAAAATCTAATATTGTACTTAATATCCTTGAAATTGGATTTATAAAATGAAATTTGATTTATAAAGCGCATGGCGCCCAAAAGGGTCCCAGCGCTGACAGAAATAAAACAAAGAACAAACTGAGGAGGGCACCATTACTCAGGGGTCCTTGGGAAAAAGAAATGTTTTAAGGGACTTTCGAAACTTAAGATGGCAGGGTTCGGTACAGATCCGGCTAGGGAGAGAATTCCACATTTTTGCCGCATTTACAGAAAACGGCGTCACCCTGTGCGTGCCTTCTTAACTCTGGGAACCTTGGCTAGGTTTCCGTAGTCCGACCGGAGAGCCTGGGAAGATTTGTAGGGGCAAATCAGACTCCTCAGAACCAGGGGTCCTTTACCCTGAAGAGCCTTATGGGTGATACATAGCGATTTGAAGGTAATTCTTTCGCGTATTGGCAGCCAGTGAAGTGTTCTCAAGACCGGTCTGGCCGACGACCTTCTTGAGGCACCCGTGAGCATCCTGGCTGCCGTGTTCTGCACCCGTTGTAGGATATTGATGGTAGCTTCCGGGGCTGCTAAAAACAGGGCGTTACTATAAGCCGCGAACTGGTCATCTAGGAGAATATTCCGGCCAGGCAGGCAGAGAGATTGTCCAGACATCCCTCTTGTTGGGTTAGCGAGATTACTAATTGGGTGTCGTGCGCATAGGTGACTGTTTTAATCCCAAAGGGGGCCACCACTTCCTCCAGTGGGGTCATATATATGTTAAACAAATCAGGGCTCAAAGAAGAGGCCTGAGGGACTCCACACTGAAGGGGGTAGATTTAGACAGTGCACCGCTTACCCAGATCCTAAACGATCGATTATTCAAGAAGGATGCAAGCCATTTCAGGGCCATTTCTGTTATGCACATTCCAGCGAGACCGTGAGTTAATATTTCATGTTCCACCGTATCAAATGCTGCACTTAGATCCAGGAGGATCACAACAGCGGATCCTCCCAAATCTAAGATACACCTTGCTTCCTCTGCCACCACTAACAGGGCTGTATCAGTGCCCTGTCGCGGGCGAAAACCCGTTTAGGAGTCACTCAGCAGCCCATTGTTTTCGTGGAACCCAGAAAGCTGCTGGTTAACCATTTTTTCAGCGATTTTGCCCAGGCCGGGTAGCAACGAGATCGGGCGCAAATTGGCAAGGTCCGACGGATCAAGCCCCGTTTTTTTTAAAAGGGTTTTGACCCTGGCCTGTTTCCAACTAGGTGGCACAACCCCACAAGCAAATGAGGCATTTAAAAGCTCTGTTGCTAATGGGGCAATAGTGTCTGCAATCCTCTTAAGGATATAAATGGGTGCAGGATCAGACGGAGAGCCACTTTTCAAGGAAGATAGGGCTTTACAGAAATCATCCTTGGTAATACAACTAAAGGAGTCCAACAAGGGGCCAGAAGTAGGTGCCATGTGAGTGTCACCATAAGGAATGGAGACATTCTGTGGTAGACTATCAAGGATTCCTTGTATCTTGGAATCAAAGAAATCCGCTAGCTGATTGCATCTTACTTCGGTGCATTCCTGGATGCTTACTGGAGAAGGAACCTTAAGTAGTTGTTTAACTATTTTAAAAGTTTCTTTCGAGGAATTGAATGACAAATTAATTTTATTTTCAAAAAAAGCCACCTGAGCTTTTTTCAAGGAGGTTTTATAGAGTCTCAGGGCAGATCGATAGGCCGCTTTGTTATTAACCGCCCCGTCTTTCCTCCATCTGCGTTCCAGTTTTTTGCAGATTTTTCTGAGATCTCTAAGCTCTCTAGTGTACCACGGTAATTTAAAAATACTATTTTTCTTTGTAACTATTTTAAGAGGTAGTACCGCATCCAGGGAGTTGTTAAGCCAATTTCGAAAGCTTATATCTGCCACCAGTGGATCTGGTTCAGTTGATGGGGCAGTTTGTTCGAGTGCTAAAATCAGCCTTTTCAGGGATAGCTTGGGCCAAGCCCTCTCTAGAGTGCGAGGTATTGCTACACGTTTTTACCTCTGTACAGGTTTTCCAGGAGAATGGTACTAGGAAATGATCAGACCATTGTATCGGAAGTGGGGGACTAGTATTAAGCTGACTACTATTTGAAAATACAGGGTCTAATAGGTGACCTTTAACGTGAGTATTCTCTTTATTAATAAGTTTCAGCTCGAAAGATTTAAGGTCAGAACAGAGATCCGTGGCAGCTTTATCATTCTGGTCATCAATATGTAGATTCAGGTCTCCTAGAATCAGAAAATTAGATGTTAAAGTGGCAGCAGCTAAAGTAGTGTCCAGTAAAGATCTTGTAAACTGTCTAATACAGCCCGGCGGGCGATAAATAAGGAGTCCTGAAAGAGAATTATTAGGCATAATTTGAATACTGAAGCGGACACTTTCCAAGTCTGATATCTCACCGTCTTCAATTCTGCAGGTAAGTTTGTCTTTGTAGACTATAGCAAGTCCGCCTCCTTTCCCTTGTTGTCTATGTTGACACTGAATAAGAAATCCCTCCGGAAGGGCAGCAGCGATATCGAACTCAGAATTTCGGGATAGCCACGTCTCACTTAAAAACAATACGTCGAGATTACCTTCTTGGATCATAAGGTTGATCTCTACGGCGTGCTTTGGTAGGGACCTGCAATTCAGGAGTGCCTTCCCGAGATCACTATGAATCTGCTTACCAGTTTCCCTTGCTAGGATGGGATTGGGACAGAGCTTACACCGCCTGCATTGTTTATCGAAACTCTTAAACTGGCTACAAAGTGATCCTGCCTTGTCTTGTAGCTTAATTAGATCTTCCCTAGAATATCCTATCTGCTGTTTAGTTGCCACAGGCCAATTAAACCCTTCCATGCTTCAGATCGTATCTCCACTTTATATTCTTTAGGAGTGGATTTATATAATTGTCGTGAGTGAGAGGGGGAATTTAGTGCTTCTTTCAAACGCGTATGAACCACTGTTCAGGCAGCATTCAAACATCTACAAGATTTTGCCATGAATATGGGGACACTTACAATTAAAATACGTGAAATCAAGGTCCATCTCTCTTTAAAATAAAAAAAAATCATGAGGGCCAGAATGAAATGACAAACGAGAAAGAAAAGCTGTTTAATTCCCATTAATTGCATTTTGTGTAAGGCATTCTGAATCATCATTATCCCATTGTATTCTAAGGTCTTGCTTTTCTTATAATCAATCTAACAGAAATCTTTAGATGGGGCAACACATACAAAACCGACAAGCGATTAGGGTTATTAGTAAAAGTGCTAAATACTTTGTAATTCATTAGATATCCAGGAGGAACAGTAGACACCAAAACAAAATCAACTATGCTCCCTTTCAAACTACCAGTGAAAGTAGGTATGGGGATGCTATCTCTCTTAGTGATAGTGCAGGTAAAAACAACTTGAGGTATCGATAATAGTCTATTTAATGCCTTACCATGTACCGAATGATTAAAATGTGTCACACTTTTGTTTGCAAATCATGGAAACCACAAGCAGGATGGACGCTAAAGTCACAGATATGAATATTGAACTCCCCCAACTCAGATAAAAAGGTTGTTCTGTGGCTTTTTGTGAGACCTCGATGACAAAAATGTCCTGGTCTGCCTCATTTAGAGTTTTTTAAATAAGTTTTAGGGTGGCCTTGCTCTGTACTGTTAAGTTTTACATGTTCCATTTAGTGAAAAACTCCCAAAGTCTTTTTCACTACTGCAGGGCCTACCTCTCCCATTGGAAAACATAGGAGTGACCTTATTAGATTTAATAAGCTGTTACTTCCAAATGTGAACAGATAGACTCGTCGAGTTTGGTGTCTAAAGAATTGTAATTAGAAGCCCTATTTGATGGTAAAGCTATTCTGAAATGCCTCTATAAAAAGTTATAATTTTCTTGTCCTAACCATCTGATGGCTGCAGCCTGTTCTTGGGTCACATGACTAGTTGTAGCTGGCAGTTGGTCTTGGCGTATTGCTCCCAGACAGTGAGAAAAAGGGAAGATAGTAGCTTCCTACACTTTAATGGAGACACCAGGTATAAATGTTTAACATCAAACCCCCAATTATTCAGTACATTTCTGGACCTCTGGACTCTGCCAGGAAGAAGAACTGCTGCGCTGCTGAAAGTTCACTGAGCTCGGGCGTGCTCATTCTACCATTACTGCTACAGCGTGTAATCAGTCTCTGGGAGCACAAACATCAACTCAGTGCTTCTAAAAGAACAGGCGCACTCGTCCTGTCTTGAATGCTACAACATAACCGCTATTTAGGATAAATGGTAAAAAGCCTCTCTAGTCGGAGAGGACCTAGATGGAAGTATTCCTTTAGGAACTGTTTTTTGCAAACGGAGGTTTATCGCCGTGTTGGGTTTTGTTCTCATATGAATACAGTGATTTGACTAGTGAACTCTGATCCTTGAGGTTTTTTGAAGGTGAAACGAACACTTTAGGTCCCTTCCCTTCCACATAAATTGTCTGTGAACGTTAAACAGCAGTTTGAGGCGCTTAACTTTTATCAAATGGCAGCACACATTATATCTAGTCCTGATGAAGACCCCATATTTGTCAGGGTGTAGACTAGCGGTCCTACGTAAAAGACTACGATTCCCTGCACTCCCTGGGAAAGGACTACTTTTCCCACAATCCCCGGCGGGATTACAGGATATCACCGGGCGGAGTCTGCCATTCGGTGCTAGTGATTCCTGTGTTGGAGGCTGCTTTTGTTCCTCAGCTCCAAGGGTTCCAAGCAGCCGGTTTGTTTCCAGCTTGGGAGAGGCGAGAACCAGTAACTGTGTAACATTGTGAATGCGTTGGCTAGCACGTTCTGTTTTGCAACTTTGTATCGGATGCAGCACTGAGAGTTTGTTTCACCTCGCGGCTGCGAGGGACTGTTACAGACTACATGTTGCAACTTTGTAACGGATTGCTTGTACAACAGGGAACAGCGCTGAGAGTTTGTTTAGCCTTGGTTGCAAGGGACTGTTACAGACTACATGTTGTAACTTTGTAACGGATTGCTTGTACAAAAGGAAACAGTGCTGAGAGTTTGTTTAGCCTCTGCTGCGAGGGTATTGTACAGACTGCATAGCTTCTTGGCACACGTTCCTGGAGGTTCCTGAGCTTGTGTGGTAAAGGAATGAGATTTGGCTATTCAAGTGGCAGAGTGCATGGGGGGAGTCTGGGACCTCTGCACTGCCGTCACGAAGCATAGGTTTGGGGCTCATTTACTTGGAACTAGTGGATATACAAATACCAAAGCGGAGTGCTGTAGTGACGAAACTACGCCCTGCCGTGTTTGGTCATCTTTTTGTACTATTTTGGTGGAAGGAAAACATATGGGCTTTCAGTTCACAACGGAGTGGATTCCTTTGCTTTTCTGTTGAGCATAAGGGTGCTCATTTAATACTGGTGATTTTGGCGCATTTCTTTGGAACTAGTTTACAAACATACATAAGCACAAAGGGGTATGTGTATGTTAACGACAATGGCTTCTAGATAATGGAGTACTGTGGGTTGTTGCTAATACCTTCTTTTGTATTGAGCAGGATGGAAGGAAGACGGGAGATGCAGCAATAGGGTGGCGTAGAGTCCATGTATTACAGGTGAATTCAGGGGTTATCGACCTAGTGAGAATTCATGAGAGTAGGTTTAAGTATTGCATTTAACCTTTGTACTTTTGTTTTTCAGTTTCTTTTTCCCTGCTGCCCCTTCATTCTTCTCTTTGTTCTTTCTGGGTTTTTTCCCCATTTGGGGTTTTTTCCCTCACCGTATCGTCTGAATACCCTGTGTTCATACTTCAGGGTGTTCGGAGGGTCCGGAGGTGGAGCATAGTTGCTGCATGCGGATCCTGCGGAGTGTACATCTGACAATATTGATGTTTATCAATTTCACGCTACATTTGAGGTGTCGAAACGTCGACGTATGTGATAAATCAAACGTTTCAGTCCTTCTAAACCACCTAGTTGTGAAATCAATTTTCTACGTTTAAAGATAGGACTGTTACATATGAATTTGACATTGATGGAATCAGTAATATTTATATGTGATAATTGTGTGTATACTTTATTGTTGTGTAACTTTTGTATGGAATAATGTATGCACTGTATTTGTATTGTTTTTGTGTATTTATTTTGTAAATAATTTTATGTGTAGGTATATGTTATGCCTTTAATATACAAAAATGTTATGATTTGTCTAGTTGTAGTGATTAAGTTTAGTTGGGAGAATTTAGTTGATTTCATTGAATGGATATCCCTCTGACTGGTGGGTTTAAATGAAGGATTGATAACAATTGTCTTTGAATATAGGTAGCAGAACAATTGCTCATATACTGCTACTATCTCCAGGTTCTGTACAGTACTGGGTAAGCCCATTGATATTAATTGTGATATTAATTGTGCTGCTGAAAGGACTACCACTCTGCTAGACTTCTGTCTGAAGTACTGCTGTCCTGTTCTGATGCCTAGCTGCCTGCTGTCCACTTGCCTGGCTGAGAAGGACTGCCCCTGGAGCTTTTCAATCCAGGACTCCAGAATAACTCCAAGGGCTAATTGGCTGACCTCCTGAGTAGAGCCTCAGAACTCCAATGGCCGTGAACCCAACACCTGGACTCCGCTATCTGTGAGTCCTACCCTGCCAAGTGGGTGCACCCTATTTCTGAACCCTTGGAGTCTGATCCTGAAGGTGCTGTGCCAGCTCATGTGTGTATCCAGCAGAATCTACGCATCTCCTCAGTTGCATGGTGCAACCATGAGCAGGACTAATGTATCGCCTCTGCTGTGTAGACTTTCCCAATGCAAGGACTTTACATCTCAGTCCACAGGCCCTTTCGGCACTGCAGATGTACAATGCATCCCCGATGCAGGCCCTCACATTGCAAGCCTCTTGACGATGGCAGTCTCGATGACAAAGCAGGACTGTACATCACAAACCCCACACCTTCCTCACCACCAGCTGGTGTGCAATGCATCCTCGAAGCAGGACTTCATATCGCAAGCCCCTTTGTTGACCGCCTATCCGACGATGACTCTGGGCCTCACACTGCAGCCTCGCAGTGCCTCAAAACCGACACTGCATGGTGAATCCGCAACCAGACCCTCATATCATCTTGGCTACGCAATGCAAATTCAACGTTAGGACTCCACAAGTCTTTACAACCCAAATTTAAGGTACTCCTGTTCAGGGTTTCTAACTGGGTCCCTGTAGCTGGAGCCGTCTCTCCATCATGGTTGGCGTTCACTAGTGACTATGTCCCGGTCGAGCATTACCAGATAGCCACAATTATGCTTTGTGTTTTTTGGTGCTATATTCAATGAAATCTTTAAAATTGCATATCTCCAGTTCTGCTGATTGGATTTTTTGTCATTTCGGTCTTGATTCATTTATAAAAATCTTGCTCTATTTTTTTTACCTCACTTATCTGTCTCATTTCTAGTTTCACCTCTCATCTGCAGCTGCTCATGCTCTCTTACTATATATTATCCTTAGCTTGTACTTTACTGGCTATCAGTAGGAACGGGCTACTTGTTCTACAGTATAAAAGTCTGATTTGGATAGGGAGGATGGTAGGGATTGAGGTGGGAGGAGGTAAGTGTGCTTTGTTTTGCCATGTTTTTGTTACCATGGATCTCCCTACCATTCTCTCCCCCAAACCTTCACTCTAATGAAACTCTTCAGGGTCATGATAAGACGAAGGGGATGGAGAAACCGATTAAAAGGATGAACCATTCAGCCAATGTAGCTAAAACCACAGATCTGGTTAGGTCTGCTAGGAAGAAAAATGTTACTTACTCCCCTCTAACATACTCGGTAAGAAAATTTGTTACTAAATATTTCAAACAATAATCTAACTCTTCTCCCAATAAGAATTTAAGAATACAAAGCATAACTGAAGGTGTAATAAGTGGTCCATCTCAAGGGACTTATATGGAGGAGTCTTTGGACCCTAATCTAGAGAAGGGCCCAGGACGTTCATGCTCCTCGTGCCTTACTTTTCCAACATTTATTAAGGAAGCAGGGATTTCAGGAGGTATTCAGCTTGAATTTTCTGGAACTGAGTAGCTCCTCCTCAGCCCAGGAGCAACAGAGCCTAATAACAGTTTCTAATCAGGCTGCAGTGTATGCATCAATCAATTTACAATCCTTTCATCCTTATCCCTACTGGATATTATTTTACTATTAACGATAACCTTGCATCAAATCCCTTCACTGTCAGGGATTTCGTAGAGTTTTAGCCCTTGTAGGCTTCTTGCCCGGAGGTGGGGACAGACCTGGGTGATTCATAGAATGGGTAGTCATCTCACTACCAATTCATTCCTAAGCTGGAACATTCATGGGTCTGACTGATTCATGAAAATATGTGACTTAAATGGAAAATTGAGTTGATATCATAAGGAGTGGCTGCAGGAGTCCTAGTTTCTAGAGCACAAAGCCATTGAGGGATTTGTAACTATCAAATGTATGGGTAACAAACAGGAGTAGAGCCTCTGGAGTATGAGGGGGGTCTGACCTTAATAGCCACTAAGGTAGGAAAGAATATTCTAGACACATTGCTCCTTTCAGAAAGTGATGAGGATATTTCTAAAAGCAATGTTAATTCTCACTGGGGACTTCAATGCCTGTCTGTACCCACTCTCCTCAGACGAAGTGCTGCAGGAGATGTGAGAGCACTATAATACGCCCACTGCCTCTTTCTCTAGAGGTGCCACTAAGAAGGAGGCATGGGAGATGTGAAATTAGTTAGCAATAATGGAGTCCTGTGTTTGAGTGGGTATTTTGAGGAAGGATATTCTGGTTGCTCTAAATTTTCACTTGCCACCCATGGAAGCCCAATCAACTTGGGGAGAGGATGTAGCCTAACGGCTAGGCAGTCAATCTCAAATCTGGGGTACCGGGTTCGAGTCTCTGCAATAGCACTCAACATCCTGTGATTCTGGGCAAATCACTTAATCTCTCTGTGCCTACAAAAAAATAATGTGTCCTTGTGTAACGCAACTGGTACTCATGTAAAGCGCTCTGATACCTTCAGCTCAAGGTCATGCTATGTAAAACTACGAAAAAAATATATATGTTCCAGTATGGAATTTTGGGTGCTATTTGGATGTTAAAGTAATAAATTTCTGCCACTTTATACTTTGAGGAATTGATGGAAGGTGATAGGGTTTTGCCCTCAGGCATATACTTTTCGCGGAGACGCAGTTCACACTTGAACTAGGTGACCTGCGCCAATTGGCCGTATACCAAGAGTCGGGCCGTGTTGATACATTGAGTCAATCCAAGGTAAAATTGCTTGGTATATTTTGGTTTTCGAAAATGTGTTCACGTGGATACAAGTGAAACTGAAAAACCATATGACACGGTGTAAAGGCCAGGATAGAGCTATAACGTGGTTCGAAACCACCTGTCAGAACATGAAATCCTACCTGAGGAAGGTAACTAGACAGTATAAGCTATGGTCTAAGAATTTCACAAGTGGAGATTTGATGTGACTAAAGAGGCAGCAGTGGCAATTGTTCAGAGATAAAAAAGAACTGCCTTTTTCCATAAGCATTGTGCAGATATGTTAGAGATATTCAGCTAGGAAACCAAAAAGCTTTCTGGCAAAACGTGAATAAACTCAGTAATACACAGCACGGGAGCCTCCTCGTTTGATCACTGAGGATGTACAGGTATCCTGCTTGGAGGATCTCTATGGCTCACTACCTATGCAGGCCAACTCAGAATTGTGTTCAAATATGGGTGTGGTCTGCGATTGGTTCTCAGCCAAAGAGATAAAGTTGACAATTTACTGTCTTGAGTCAACCAGGGCCGTGGTACCTGACAACATTCCTGCAGAGTTGGTTGAGGGAACAGCCACTGGTGGATAAGGGTCTGTGAACACTTGTGTGGTTGTATAGTTACAACGGCATCCTACCCACCTTCATAGAAAGGCTCAGTAGTGCACCCCAATTTGAAAATAGGGAACAGCAATCTTCACTGTCATTTTAGGTTGATAAGCCTCCTAGATATCTCTGAAAAGGTTTATTCAAAAATACTATTATCTCATCTGGAGGATTTGGCCCAGGAAATTAAGATCAAGCCCGTCTGCGCCCATCCGCGGCCGACCGGGGCTAGGGGCCATGCATGCTGCTCAACGCATTACATATACCTGCCTGGAACTTCGTTCTTGTTTTTCCTGTACCCCTCCTTCCCCTCACACGATTGCCATCGCTCGGAATCATGGTATTTTCTCCCCTCTCTCATCTAGTATTCCCTTGGCTCCCCCTTCTACTACCCTCCCCTCCAACCCTGCCACCCCCATATCTTCCAGGCCTAGTTCCCCTGGTATGCGCTCCATTTCTGTAGTGTATCTGAACACCCGCTCTCTCCCGAAACACCAGCTTGAGGTCTTCCAACTCCTCGAGGATGGCAATATTGACATCTTGCTCCTTGTTGAAACCTGGCTACACGCGGACTCCTATCCTGAAATCTTGGCCGCAATACCCTCGGGCTACTATATCCTTCATTCCAACAGGACCTCTGGCAGACCGGGTGGGGGAGTTGCTGCCATCATTCGCTCCAACCTACAACTCACTTCTTTAACGACCACCCCTATATTGAACTCCGATATTCTTATGTTGAAATTCTCCTCTCCTAAACACTCCTTGATTTGTGTTTTAGTGTACCGTCCCCCTGCTAATATGCCCTCCTTCCCATCTTTGTTCAGTGATTTCATTTTGCAACTAACCATTAATTCTGCTAGGATCTTGGTCATCGGTGATTTTAATTACTGGCCATCCGACCCCTTTGAATCCTCCCTCTCACTTGAATTTTCTGGTTTTCTATCCGGCCTAAATTTTTCGCAACATATCTCTGTTGCTACTCACATCAAGGACCATACCCTGGATCAGGTTTGGACCACCAATTTGGATATTACCTCTCCTCTGGTGTATCCCTGCACCTGGTCTGACCACTTTTTCATTTCTTTTGCCATACAAATCTCTGTACCCACCCGCCCCCCACCAGCCTCCAACTTCTCGGCACGTAATTGGAAGCACGCCGATACTTCTCTCTTTCACTCGACCCTTGCTTCCACCCTCCCCCCTAGCCACCCTGACTTGAACTCTCAAGCAGCTGCAGTGGATCAATGGCTGTCTCAAGCCAGTGACGTAGTCGCTCCAGCCAAATCCATTAAATCTAAGCGACCCCACGACGCTCAGCGCTGGTTCACTGACCAACTTAAGGCCAGCAAACTCCTTCTTCGTCAGGCTGAGCGCCGATGGAGGTGTAACTATGATTCCTTATTGAAGTCTGCCTACACTGATTTACTAAAATTTTACAGAAAATCCATTATTTTGGCCAAATCTGCTTATTTCTCCCAAAAAGTAATCAACTCTGCATCCAAGACAAAAGAAATTTTCTCAATTGTAGCTGAACTTTCCTTACCCGACCGTGTAACACCTCAGCCTCAGCCATCACAAGCTTTGTGCGACTCTCTTAACTCCTTTTTTATGGACAAAATCGCCACGATTAAAAATAATATTCCCCCCACCACTACGTCTCAGATCAGCGCCCTTCCTCTCGCGAATCCTCACTCCCTGAATGTTTTTCCCCCGATCTCTTTAGACACTTTCCGTTCATTACTCTCGGCTGTGGGCTCAGGCTCCCCCAAGGACTGCTGCCCTCCCCAAATCCTGAGAGACGACTTTATGGCATGTCCCGGCCCTCCTCTGGACCTCCTAAACCGTTCACTCTCCATAGGCTCTGTCCCCAATGCTTTCAAAAGCGCTGTGGTGGTACCTATTCCGAAAAAACCGGGTTCCGACCCTGCGGTACTGGGCAACTACCGACCTATTTCCCTTCTCCCATATCTGGGGAAGGTTTTGGAATCCTACGTCACCCGCTGCCTGAGCACCTTCATCGAGGAAACTTATTTCCTCGATGATCAACAGGCCGGATTCAGACCCTCCCATTCCACGGAGGCAGTGGTGATAGCGGTTATGGACACGCTGAGACAGGGGGCTGACAAGAACATGGTCCAGGCCCTAGTGCTACTTGATCTCTCGGCCGCTTTCGACACGGTCGACCATGACATCCTGGTCGACCGTGTCAGAAATGCTGGGATCTTGGGCCTGGCCCTGTCTTGGATAGTGTCCTTTCTCCAACTCCGGACCCAATCTGTACACTTATCTTCCTTTTCTGCCCCCTGCACTTCACTCTCCTGCTGTGTCCCCCAGGGTTCTGCTTTATCTCCCCTTCTGTTTAATCTTTATATGCAGCCTCTCCTGGTCTCTCTCCGTCACTCTTCTGTTATCACTTTTAATTACGCAGATGATCTGCAACTTATCTTTCCTATCGACTCCTCTCCTCTCTCCTGCTCTAATTTCCAAACCACCATGCTCTCCATCTATGAATGGATGAACTTCAGCCAGCTGAAGCTCAATCCTAGCAAGACAGAGCTGGTCCTGATTGGTGGGCCCCCACATCCTTGGACTCCCAACTTCGGGCCCCCTGCCCTCGGCACCCCCCCTGCCCAGTTGACTCCGTGAAGAGCCTAGGTGTTATCATCTCCAGTGACCTCTCGATGCGGCCGCACATTAATGCTGTTACCTCGGCCTGCTTCTTCCATCTTCGCAGGATCGGGAAGATCCGAAGGTACCTATCTCCAGAGGCTCTTATTCTTGTCATCCTGGCCCTGGTTACCTCACGTTTAGACTATGCCAACTGTCTATACGTAGGGATTCCAGCATACCATCTTCAACGGCTTCAACTGGTGCAAAACCAGGCAGCCAGATTAATTTTCCAGCAACCAAAACACCAACATGTCACCCCGCTGTTAAAAACCCTGCACTGGCTCCCGGTCACGCAACGATGCATCTTCAAACTTGGCTGCACTATTTTCAAATCTATTTTTGTTTCTGCTCCTGCTTTTATTTCTCTTTGCCTACACCCTTATGTTCCCCCTCGACACCTTAGATCCTCTGCCCACAACCTGCTGGTCATTCCCAGGTTCAGACGCAAGAAGCATGGTGGTGCTGGCTTCTCTTTCCTTGCCCCATCCACTTGGAACTCCCTTCCCCTCCCAATTCGGCTCACTTCTGATTACCCCACCTTCCGTAAATCTCGGAAAACTCATTTGTTCCGTCTTGCTCACGGTTAGCTGCCTACACTCCCTGTGTCCTATTCCATGGTCCTTGAGTGCCAAGAAACCAATTGGTGTATGTGCGCGGTATTGAAAATTTTTAACATAACATAACATAACATTGAGCAGGGGGGTTTCATGAGGGCCATTCCACAGTGGGTCTTTGCTATGCGATATGGGCCAATATTAAGAAAGCTGTGGCCGTAAATAAAAAGCGGTATTGCGGTTTTATGCATTTTCGTACAGCCTGCGACACAGGTAATTGAGGAGTTCTTTGGAACAAACAAATTGCTTGGAAATTATCAAGTATTTAATTAATAAACAAATTTCATAGCGCGCACTGAATCGCATTTTGCGATGCAGGGCGCGCTACGAAATTCGTTTTATTTATTAAATTGTTTACTTGCCTCCAATTGTCCATATTCTGGTTTTTAGCACCCCCACCCTGCCTTCCTGCCCCACCGGAACTCCCTCCACGGGCCGCGGCTGCATGCCTGCTGTATGCGGAGGATTTCATTTTGCAAGATTATACACCTGTAAATTTACAAAGGAAATTAGAGTCTCTTGATGCTTATAGTAACGCCAACTACCCAAGGATAAATATGGAGAAATCAAAGAAAATGTTGTTTGGAACAAGGATCCAAGTTCGCATGGATCACGTACTCAACTCCAGTTGAAGTGGTGAATTCATACAAATATTTGGGGCTCATATTTACTAGTAATTTGAAGTGGGTTGCCCATATGAGTAGAACAATCCTTCCTGCACATAAACAATCAAAAATGGCGTTTTGCATCTTCTATGTGTGCTGTATTAGCACACACAGAACTTGTAAAACATCATTAATTTAACCGCTTGCATGCGTCAGACGGCCCCCGGCCGTCTGACGTCACAGTGTGCCTGTGCGGAGGACAGCCGGGGATTGTCCGAACCCCTCCCACTTATTATTTTCCCAGCACCGCAGCAGAATTTGCGTCGCAGTCAAGGGATTAAATGATTGTTTATGTACAGGAAGGTGTACGTAAACAATCACCAAGGGTGATTCCCTCTTTCAATGTGTGTTGCAAAATGCAGCACGCATAAAAAGAGGAAAACAACGAGGAGAAATGAATACATTTCTCCTCGTTGCTCTTCCCTACGCCCCCCCTGCGGAGTAGTAGCATTCAGACGTATTTCCCGATTTGCGAGTTCTTGTAAATCTGGATATGAGTCTTATACTATGGTTGTTGCGTGGAAACACCCACAGCAGCACCCATGGAATGCCCCTTTTACACAAAGTGCTGCATGTAAAGGGTCCGTATTTACAAGGATAGGAAAAGCCACAAAGGGTGTTACAAAAAGTGCGCACTGGCAGCGCAAGGGGCTTGTAAATCTGCTTCAAGATTTTTAGCTCTGTCTGGTGTAATAAGGTACAAAGTCGAAATGGGGTTTGTTCATGTCTTCTTTATTTAAAATGTCCTGTATGCCATATTTTGTTGGATTGTTCATTTTATAAGGCTGCTCGTCTTAAATCCTAAAGTCCTTTATTTTTTAAATATCAAATGCACTCGAGGTGGGAGGAGCTGGCACTGCTATATGAGATGCGGGTTTACGATATTGCTGTGTGAATTGCACGTTTTATACTCTCAACTAGAATGTGCGAGAGAATGTGGCCTAACGGCTAGAGCTGTCAACCTTGGAGCTGGGGAACTGGCTACGAGTCTCGGCAGGGGCGCTCAACATTCTGTGATGCTGAGCAAATCATTTAATCTCCCCGTGCCTAATAAAAATGAATGTGTCCATCTGTAACGTAACTGGTGCTCATGTAAAGTGCTCTGATATCAATGGGAGTACGCATTATATAAAACTCCACAAAAATAGAAATTAACAGGGCATTTAAGTTGATATTCGCTAATTGGTTTTTAGTGTATATATGAGTGGTTTATGATGTATTTTGGTTCTTGACGTTTTATTGACATGTGTTTCAATAAACCTTTTTCGCACTACAACTACTCCCCATGAAGTAACTCCTACAGCATCACAAAAATAATATCCATCCCAAGCCATCACATGGGAACAGCCACTGTTGGATAAGGGTCTATGAACACTTGTGTGGTTGTACGCGCTAAGTCAGACCCCCCACATTCAGGGAAAACGCCCTCACCGCCAGCACGCCAAAGGTGTAGCCACGCCCACTACGAGGCCACGCCCATAAACATCCATTACAAATGTGCCGACCTCCCCAGCGCAGCGGGAGCGCCGTTTGCGCGCCGAAGGCGCGCCTAGGGCAAGCCCGTCTGCGCCCGTCCGCGGCAGACCGGGGCCTGGGGCCATAACCCCTGGTCATTTTTAACATATTCCATTTCCTCACTGTTGTCACTCAGGCCCACTGACAGCGCCGGACCCGCCCCACCCGCTTCTGTTTTAAAGCGTGCCGCCACTCACGGCATTCTGAAACCCGAATTCTCTCTCGGCAAGGCACCTAAACCTAGGTCCTACGCACCTCATTCTACTCCCGATGACTCTGAGGCCATTCTCAAATGCCTATATCTTAACACTAGATCCATGGTTAAACACCATTTGGATATTTTCCTCTTGCTCCAGGCTGAACAACCTGATTTTTTGTTTCTCTCTGAGACTTGGCTTACTGAGGACTACCTACCCGATATCCTAGCAGCAGTTCCCTCAAACTACTATATTCTACATGTCGACAGACCACCCGGCAAAAGAGGTGGGGGGGTTGCTGCGATTATTCGCAGCAACCACAAAGTCTCCTCTTTACCATCCCTCGACTTATCAGGAACAGACAACTTGATCTTTAAAAAGGATACTAATACTGGATCATTACTTCTCATCCTTATATATCGCCCCCCTCAAAAAATGCCCTCTTTTTCGGCATCCCTAGCTGAACAAATTGCTCCTCTGATAATTGCCCATAACAAAATTGTGTTGCTAGGAGATTTCAATCTGTGGCTGGACTCTGCCGACTCTGACTCTCAGGCTGCTACGCTGAAAGAAACCCTCCTCGATATGAATCTTTCCCAACATATTCACCTTCCTACTCATGAAAAAGGGCATAGCCTAGATCAAATTTGGTCCCAAAACATTCCCTTGGCTATTAAGTCCATCATGCCCTGTGTTTGGTCGGATCATTATCTGATCAACTTTACTTTGACCACCGGGAGAAGTAAAAATCCCCTGCCCATGCCAGGAGGAAAAACCAGAAGGTGGAAGAATGTTGATGTCCCCGCTTTTATTGGTTCACTAACTTCCTCCCTTCCCCCGTTTGATCAGGACATCGAAAAGATGGAAGAAGCTTTCTCAGGGTGGCTACTCCAGGCTGCGGACGCTCACGCCCCCTGTACCTACTTTCCTCGCTCCCGCCCCAATGACGCCCACAGGTGGTTTACACCTCTTCTGAAAACTCACAAACTTGAAGTCCGTCAACTGGAGCGAAAGTGGCGCACAGCCTACTCAGAACAAGATAGGGCTAACTACTGCAAGGCTCGCAAAAATTATCAAAAGCTTATTTTAAAACACAAAACCGACTATTTCTCGGAAAAAATTCTTAAAGCTCAGAATCAATCTAAAGAACTGTTCAACATTGTGGAAGATCTTAGTACCAGTGACAGAACCTCCCTCCCGACAGTTCCCACTCAGGAACTTTGTAATTCATTAAACTCCTTTTTCTTTGACAAAATCTGCACCATTAAACAAAACATTCCCACCACTCAGCCTCCCCTTTTATTTGCAGACATCTTTTTTAACCCTGTTACCCTGGACTCCTACCCCCCCATTGAAACCGCTAACTTATCTAAACTCCTCTCTAAGATCAAATCCGGCTCCCCTGATGACATCTGCCCCCCTTACATCCTGAAAGAAGTGGGTACCAGCATCCCTGGGGGTCTACTTCCCATGCTGAATGGTTTACTTGCTCAGGGTAAAGTTCCAAACAACTTTAAAAAAGCCCTCCTTATTCCCCTCATAAAAAAGGTAGGAGCCAATCCATTAGACCCACTCAATTACAGGCCTATATCTTTGCTGCCATACTGCGCCAAACTTCTGGAGTCTCATGCATGCGACAGCATCTCCACATTCCTCGAAAACTCGGAATATCTTGCACTTAATCAGGCCGGTTTCCGCCCTTGCCATTCTACGGAGGGGTCATCCTCTCGGTGCAGAATACCCTGAGGCGGAATGCGGATGAAGGGACCCATCAGGCTCTGGTGCTTTTAGACCTCTCTGCTGCTTTCGACACGGTCGACTATACCATCTTGGTCGACCGTGTCGAACAGGCAGGCCTCAGGGGCCCTGCACTGAGCTGGATCCGTTCATTTATCACTGACCGAACTCAATCGGTCAGACTAGGCTCCTTCACGGCTCCCACCATATCTACCATCTGTGGAGTACCTCAAGGCTCTTCGTTGTCTCCCTTGCTTTTTAATTTGTATCTGCGCCCTCTTTTGTATTCCCTCAGGCACGCTAAGGTCACCATTTTCAATTACGCCGATGATTTGCAGCTCATCTTTCCTTTGAACACCAAGGACTCTGTGGTAGAATTCCAAAACACCATGTCCCACATTTTGAGTTGGATGAGCTGCAATCACTTGAAACTTAACCCAGGCAAGACCGAACTGGTCTTGCCGGGACAGAGCACCCTCAGCTGGAACCCCAGTTTCTGGCCCTCCTGTATGGGCGCCCCCCCATCCAAATCATCCTCGGTCAAGAGCCTTGGCATTTTCATTAGTGAGGACCTCTCTCTGAAAAAACAAGTTGGAGCTGTTGTTTCCTCCAGTTTTTTTCAGCTGAAGAAAATAAAAAAAATCGCCCGCTTCTTCTCTCAAGCTGCCCTCACTCAGATCGTCATTTCCCTGGTTTTGTCCAGACTGGACTTTTCCAACAGTCTATACCTTGGGCTCCAAACTGGAGAGCTTAAACGCCTCCAGCTGGTTCAAAACCAGGCAGCCAGACTCCTCTTGAACATTCCCAGAAGGCAATCAGTTAGACCTGGCTTGAAACAGCTGGACGACATTGGTCCCATTGGTCCCATTTTCATTAGAGACCTATTTAAAAAATACAGCCCCCCCGCAACCTCCGGTCTGCTCATAAAGCCCTTCTGACTATCCCTCCGTACAAGAAAAAGCGTCTCGGAGGCAGCTGCTTCGACCATCTTGCCGCTGCCCTCTGGAACTCTTTCCCTCTTCATCTGAAACTTAGTGATAACATCCTCAGCTTCAGACATTCTCTGAAGACCTGGCTCTTCTCTCAGGCGCATCACTAAGCTGCCTTATCTCCACCTACCGATGGCCACGCCTGTTCCTTACTACAGCGCCATGAAGCCTCCGGGCGTACGAGCGCTTAACAAATGCCAAATAACATTAACATTAACAACAGCATCCTACCCACCTTCATGGAAAGGCTCAGTAGTGCACCCCATTTGGAAAATAGGGAACGGCAATCTTCACTGTAATTTTAGGTTGATAAGCCTCCTAGACATCTCTGAAAAGGTTTATTCAAAAATCCCATTATCTCATCTGGAAGAATGGGCCCAGGAAATTAAGATCATTCTTATTGAGCAGGGGGGTTTCATGAGGGCCATTCCACAGTGGATCACTGCTATGCGATATGGGCCAATATTAAGAAAGCTGTGGCCATAAATAGAAAGCAGTAATGCGGTTTTATGCATTTTCGCACAGCCTTCGACACAGGTAATTCGGGAGTTCTTTGGAACAAACAAATTGCTTGGAAATGATCAAGTATTTATTTAATAAACACATTTCGTAGCGCACACTGAATCGCATTTTGCGATGCAGGGCGCGCTACGAAATTCATTTTATTTATTAAATTGTTTACTTGCCTCCAATTATCCATATTCCAGTTTTTAGCACCCTCCACCCTGCCCCTCCCCCACCCCGCCTTCCTGCTCCACCAGAATTCCCTCCACGGGCCGCGGCTGCATGCCTGCTGTATGCGGAGGATTTAATTTTGCAAGATTAGACACCTGTGAGTTTACAAAGGAAATTAGAGTCTCTTGATGCTTATAGTATCGCCAACTACCTGAGGATAAATATGGAGAAATCAAAGAAAATGTTGTTTGGAACAAGGATCCAAGCAGTAGTGTGGCTCACTGGTTAGAGGCGGCAGACCCGAGAGCAGAGGACGGCCCGGGACCAGGGTTTGATTCCCGACGCGGCAGGTTTCTGGACCAGGGTCAGCGGACTCGATAATTCTCTCGCCTCGGTGCCCACTCTGATCAGCGATCACACTCGGCAACTCTGGGCATAAGCTTGCCTCATCTGCACTAACGGCCCCACCAGACCGCCGGGGATGCCTGGTCTCACCCTGGAAATACCCATTAAGGGACCATCTCTCAGGGAAGCCAGGAAGGGTTTCGCAGCGGTCGAAGCGCAGAGATACTCCTCCGGGAGTCGATCCTAGCGCTATATAAACTTGCAATTAATTAATTAATTAATTAAGTTCGCATGGATCACGTACTCAACTCCAGTTGAAGTGGTGAATTCATACAAATATTTGGGGCTCACATTTACTAGTAATTTGAAATGGGTTGCCCATATAAGTAGAACAATCTTTCCTGCACATAAAACAATCAAAAATGGCGTTTTGTATCTTCTATGTGTGCTGTATTAGCACACACAGAGCTTGTAAAACGTCATTAATTTAACCCCTTGCATGCGTCAGACGGGCCCCCTGCCGTCCGACATCACAGTGTGCCTGTGCGGAGGACAGCCGGGGGCTGTCCGAACCCCTCCCACTTATTAATTCCCCAGCACCGCAGCAGAATTTGCGCCGCAGTCAAGGGATTAAAGGATTGTTTATGTACAGGAAGGGACACCTTACTGTGTGTAAACAATCACCAAGGGTGATTTCCTCTTTCTATCTGTGCTGCAAAATGCAGCTCGCATTAAAAGAGGAAAACAACGAGGAGAAATGAATACATTTCTCCTCGTTGCTCTTCCCTATGCCTCCCCTGGAGAGTAGTAAGATTCAGACATATTTCCCGATTTGCGATTTCTTGTAAATCTGGATATGTGTCTTGGTCTATGGTTGTTGCGTGGGAACACCCACAGCAGCACCAATGGAATGCCCCTTTCACACAAAGTGCTGCATGTAAAGGGTCCTTATTTACAAGGATAGGAAAAGCCACAAAGGGTGGCTGTCCTTGTAATTATGCGACATAAAAATGCACTGCCAGTGCGTTACAAAAAGTGTGCACTGGCAGCGCAAGGGGCTTGTAAATCTGCTTCATGATTTTTAGCTCTGTCTGGTGTAATAAGGTACAAAGTAGAAATGGGGTTTGTTCATGTCTTCTTTATTTAAAATGTCCTGTATGCCATATTTTGTTGGATTGTTCATTTTATAAGGCTGCTCGTCTTAAATCCTTAAGTCCTTTATTTTTTAAATATCAAATGCACTCGAGGTGGGAGGAGCTGGCACTGCTATCTGAGATGCGGGTTTACGATATTGCTGTGTGAATTGCACGTTTTATACTCTCAACTAGAATGTGCGAGAGAATGTGGCCTAACGGCTAGAGCTGTCAACCTTGGAGCTGGGGAACTGGCTACGAGTCTCGGCAGGGGCGCTCAACATTCTGTGATTCTGAGCAAATCACTTAATCTCCCCGTGCCTAATAAAAATGAATGTGTCCATCTGTAACGTAACTGGTGCTCATGTAAAGTGCTCTGATATCAATGGGAGTACGCACTATATAAAACTCAACAAAAATAGAAATGAACAGGGTATTTAATTTGAGATTCGCTAATTGGTTTTTAGTGTATATATGAGTGGTTTATGATGTATTTTGGTTCTTGATGTTTTATTGACATGTGTTTCAATAAACTTATTCTAACTACAACTACTCCCCATGAAGTAACTCCTACAGCATCACAAAAATAATATCCATGCCATGCCATCACAACTATGGACCTCTATTTAGTATGAATCATCACTCAAATATCAGTTTCAATTATTTTATAAGTGCACTCATTTTGTCCCGAAATAGCAATAAGATATTTTATGACAAAAAATGTCCCCCATATGACAACTCTAATTTTTAGTAAACACACTTGTTGTCTCCACAAAGTAGCTTATTTTCTTTAAAAATACAGATTATTGAGTATCGAAATATCAGCCAAGAAAACGTACCTCTGACTCCTCACGTGGCAGACGTGGAGTGAAGTTTCTCTGCTCCTCCTTATGCGAACGATGTCGTTACAAATCCCACTGCCCCTTACTCCATCCAGGGCCGGACCGGGGTTTCAAAGCAGCCCTGACAATTTTGTCAGACCAGCCTCCAGGGGATGGGGGTGGGGGAGGGACACAAGTGTGTAGCACTGCTGCTTTTGTTACAGGGAGATATTATTGCAGCACCATAGCAAAACCGGTCCCCATTAACTAAACCGGCCCCTACCACTGCAAAACCGGCCCCCACTCTTCCATCCTCCCGGGGTAAAGCCTGAAGCCTGTCCAGCCAGTGCAGGCCTGAGCAGAATCCAGCAAGCCAGAAGGGAAATAGCAGCAAGCAGAGAACGCTAGCAGGGGGGGATCCGGCAGGAGAGAGAGAGAGGTGCAGCCCGACCCAGAACCAAGGCCATGTGAGGCCACGACCGGAGTGCGACGGCCACAAAGTTGGAGCTACGCATGGTTGAAACCCCAGCCAACCCAGTGAGGGCAGGTAAGGCCTCGCAGATACCATGCTTCTGTTTTGCAATGAAGGTCTAAAGGTGGCCGGGTGTGATTTGATACAGAAATTGAATAGCTGTACGTCCCGAGGGTAGATAAGTGGGTAACCAACATGGACTGGGCATTGGCATGCAGGCAGAGAAACAGATATGCAAAGCGCGTGCCTGCCCCAATCAGTTTTCCTAATCCTAGGGCTCCTCAAAAGCTCTGCCAGATGACATGCTAAAAGGAGCTCATCATGGAGTGAGCGCGCACAAGAGGCACTGTGGAGATAATACGGAAGGAAAGTCTGGTGCACATCGGGACACTTGGAGTGCTCCACGACGTGCACAGACCTCGGACACAGGCATAGAAGCAGGACGGCCTTCTGATTTTGTGGCTGGGTGCCGATTTTAAAAATATCAGAACCAGCCTCCTGTAAAGAAACTGGCCCCCACCCTTTTCGGCCTCCCGGGGGATTGCCCAGTGCCCGGTATTACCAGTCCGGCCCTGACTCCATCCCTGCTTGGAGTCCGTTAATAGCCATATGTCAATCATGACCTATTCTGCCCCTGTTAACCATCCAGAAACGTACCATGTCATTAGGCCCCTCCTGGTCTCTTATATGCCAGCTATGCTTTCATATACCCTCTCGACTAATATAGCAGGAACGATATTACAGGCCACATAGATATGCACAGACATACCCACACACACACACAACATAACCTACAAATTATTATAAGGACCGACTATTGACAGTAATGAAATGTGTATTTCTACCTCCATAATCACTTTGACAGTAGGGATGGTTATATATTGAACCAAGACAAATATAACTGCATTTTTCGTTTTTTTATACACTCACTCGATAGTACCTAAACATAATCCCAGGACCTGTCCTCCTAGCACCACTCCTCATAAAGATAGTGTTTGTCTGCTTCTGTCAAAGTCTTACCAAGCCATGAGGACTGATCTGGCCTTCACTGCATGTATACACACACACACACACACACGCACACACACACATACACACACACAGTTAAACAGGTCCTACCTCATGACGCCCCATGCACCCCTAGATGCTCTTCTAGACAAAATATAGTCCTGGTTGAGGGAGAAATGGGTTCAGTCTCTAGTGGCAGGTCCTTGTTGTGCCCTAGAGAAGGTCAGCTGTAGAACGAAGAATGTGGACTTTAAAGTGTAGAATATAGCTTACTTCTCTTAGTACAGAAGAGATTCCAACACCTATGACCAGGCAGATGGTTGTAGCAGGCAAAGAAAGTGACATATTTAGGGTCATACTTACAAGCTACTAGCGCAATCACAGCGTAATTTTTTGCGGCGTTGTGTTGGTGATAGGGACTTTACCTTATTTGAAAGGCAATGTTTAGCCAATTAAATGTGACTTAACGCTGCCTTATAAAAAAGGCACCATTTCACGCTAAACTCAGCATGAAAAGGGAGTTATAATGGGCATTCCTGGGCAACACCTATTGATTTTGACGCTGCCCCCTAATTACAAGTGTGGTGTAAATTGGAGGCAGTGCCAGCATTAAGACCAGGGAAAACCTGGTCTTAAACAGGCAAAACAAGGAGAAATGCTTTATTCCTCCTCGTTTTTGTTGTTTCCATATGTGCTGCTTTGTGCAGCACACATGGAAACAGCAAAACGCCAATGATTGTTTATGTGCACGAAAGTCTTCCTTCCTACACATACACAATCATTTAAAAAACTTGATTTTGAAACTTCTATGTGTGCTGCATTAAGAAGCGCACTTAAAAGTTACAAAACACCATTTACAGTTTGTTTATGTGCAATAAGGGAGGCCTTCCTGCACATCAACAATCTCCCGCAAGGGTGCCTGTGTTGGTGCTAGGTTGCTAAATGTAGTGCCAGCGCAGGGGGCAATGCAGGGGTGAGCGGCATTCCTGTAAATATTGTTGTGCAGCCCTGCATTTCTAAAGTAACGGAGCTTAAGGACGTGCAATGCCAATTTGTTGGAACTATGCCCTTCAGAGTCCTACCAGGTACCTTTAGTTTTACCACCATTGCCTAGGGATGTCAAATGGTCTTTCGCTCTCAACCAATGACAGAAGGATGCTGGCTTGTGATGATGATGGTTTTATTCCCCTCTATCTGTACAGAGAAAACACAAGTTCTTGCTCTCTGGAACACTTGCTGCATCTAAAGGATGTGTGCAGCTGCATGCACCCTCCTTGCACCCCTGAGTTGAATGCTTGTAATATACTGTAAATGCTTTGGGGATCTGAGACGGTAGCCGATTTACAGTCTAGGATTGCTGCTCAAAGTAGTAGGAAAGCATCACAAAAGACCAGTGGGACCAAGAGGCACTTTTCAGTATATTTTTAAGTGAGCAGTGAGACAACGAATCAGAAAACCATTTGTGAATGGAACCCCATGGGCTCATTTATGAGGCTGTGTATCACTTTTACGGCACTGGTGCGTCACTTTTTGTGACTCACCAGTGGCGTGAAAAATGTACCTTGTTGCACCATATTTCCAAAGTGACGCATCTAGGTAGATGTGTCACTTTGTAAACCCCTGCGCCACATTATACCTACGCCCGGTATAATGTATGCAGGTGGGCGTCTTGATGTAAGAAAGGGTCATGGAAGTGACGCAGTGAAAACTACCAGATTTCACTGCGCCACTTCTAGGACACAAATGCATCAATTTCTTACGCCTGCCTCACAGCAGGCATAAGACTGACACAGGCCCTTTCACATGGGGCTTGCCCCATATGAAAGGAGACATTGCTGGAGTTGCGTCACTTTTATGACACACTCCAGCAGTGTCACTTTTGCGCCATACAGATACGTCAGAAATACTGACGTATCTGTAACTCCTTGCGCCATGATGCATCATACTGTAAGTATGAACCATCATTGGTGTCGCAAGGAGGGCGCAGTGAAAAGTGATGCATCATTGTTTTCACTCAGGGATGCGTCACTTTTCATGGATGTATGACATTACAACGCATGCTTTTACCACGCATGCCTTTACAACGCGGTTTTTACAACACATGCCTTTACAACACATAGTGTTTTCGGGCGCTGGAAAGTAAATAGTTTAATTTACTATTCCAACTCCAGTCCCCGTGGATAGTAGGGAAGGTGTTGGATAGTAAATTAAACCTATTCCCTATCCTAGAGCTCCCCCCAGCGCAATGCGTTGTAATGGTTTGCGTTGTAAAAGTTGCGTCGTAAAGGCACTGCGTGGTAAAAGTTACGTTGTAAAGGATGTTTCCCCTTTTCATAAATGAGGCCCTATGTCTTTACGCGTTAGGCACTGTGGTGAAAACAGCATCATGTAGCACATTTACAAAACACAACACAACACAATCAATGACAAAATGGCTTTGTTGTGCACAAAATAAAATAGCTGGAGTGCAAAATGCGCGCACATTTGCAGTGCTGCTTATTATTTCGACATGCTTAACATGCAAATGGCTCATGTTTTATGAACTAGATAAACGGTAGACACCCTCACTGATGTTGTCCCTTTAATCCTTCTCATTATTGGGTGGATATTTTCATTTTACGTTGCCATGAAAAGGCCACAACAATGCCGACAAATCCGCCTGGGTTAGCAGGACGCAGCAGTCAGTGTCATTACACCCCTTTCAACCTTGCTCGGCGTGTTGGCTTTGAGAAATCCGCGAGATGAGCTTTAATTATTCATTGATATTATGCAAATCCAGCCTCACCTGTTTATTTTTCTTTTCATCCAATTTATGGCGTGAGCTAAACACCTTTGTAGTTGAAGGCACTCACAGGCGGCGCATCAGCAATCTGGAAACAGGCTTCTTGACTGGAAGCCAAATGTGGTTTGCAGCAAATTGGGCGGCACAACAACAAAAAAAACAACAGATAAAATAGTCAGACGTTTAGAAGCTGTCCTTATGCACTCGGTATCAGGGAAGTTTTGGAAATGAACAAACAGACTGAATCAAAAGCGTAATTTCACTGAAATCACAATCACAGCAGACGCACCCTCTATTACCTGCTCTTTGGATCTATCTAAGCATGAGCAGTACCTCCCATAACCCTCACATAGCGCTTCATCTCAATGACACTGAAGGATGGCGCATCGCAAGATACTTGACACTCAGGGACATATTACCAAGGGTGGAGATACTGAATTATATCCACTTTAGCGGCCGTTTTCGGCCGCTAAGCGACGATAATTCCATCGCCCTATTAGCAAGCTGTCGCTAACACCAGTTAGCGACAGCTTGTCGGCGATAACGAGCGGTTTGGGGCCCGCTTTGCATGTCAGCGATATTTATCGCTAATGACATGCAAAGTGGGCGTACCCAACCCATCACAGCAGTCGCTAACATCGCTATCGCCTATTACCAAAAAAGGCGAAGCCATGAAAATATTTGCGCTAAGCGTGAATATCGCCAAACGCTAACGACTGAAAATACCAGTTCTTAGCCATGTTATCCAATGGGAGCTGGATAACATGGCAAACAGCATTTGCACGCTAATGCCTGTACCCGCTGGTTTTCCAGCGATATTCACGCTAACGCCTGCAATATTATCGCTTTTGAGATAAGTGTTGATAGGACGTTATCTCAGCGATAATATTGGGCAAAGAGCAGCGTTAACAAAACTAACGCTAAGCTCAGTTAGCGATAAATATCGTTAACTGTTGGTAATGTGCCCCTCAGTGTCATCAAAGGAGTGACAACATAATTTAAAGTTATTATTGATCAAGTGTCAAATGAAGATACTTACCTAAAAACTAGTCCTGGTCAGAATCATTAATTCCACTGGCTGAGTTGGAGGAAATTGGTAATTCCGTGTTACTCTTTGAATTCTGTCGCTCCACCTGAACAAACAGTCACTACAGGTGCACCCCTTCGCAGGGCCGAATTGGGAACGCAAATTGAACCTGGCAATTATTCAGACCGGCCCGTGGGGTGGGATGCGGCTGCTGGTGAGAAACACTGCTGCTGCTGCTCTTGGTACAGCACCCCTCAGTAACAAAAACTGCTCTTACCGGTCTAAAACCGGCACCCACACTTCCAGCACCCCGGAAAAATGCTAGGTGCCCGCTACGGCCAGTCCGGCCCTGCCCATCAGCGTTCTTACATACTCTGCAGTAGTCCCTGTAGCGTGTGTAAGGGTGCTATGTGGTAGTATTGCATTGCATACTCCTTGGCTCCCTTACGTACTCTGCAGTATTTATTGAAGAGTATGTAAGGGCGCCGCAGGGTATTATGAAATGGGTCCTTATATCCAAAATATGCATGTGGACGCATTTAGCTCCATAAGAAAAATGTCAATTTAGCATTTTGCTGAATTTCGGCAGTACTACCACTCGGCGCCCTTACATACTCTGCAGTAATTACTGCAGAGTATGAAAGGGCGCCGAGGGGTAGTACTGCAGTATATACCCCTCTGTACCATTACATACTCTGCAGTAATTCTTTGTATGCAAAATTGCCAAAGTTAAGTCATTCCACGAGATGACAAAATGACACTGTTTATCGCAGGATTTTAGCATAGAACAACATGCACGACCAGTACACACACAACAGTTGTCTGCAGCACTTGTGTATTTGCACTGTATTTTATCATGAAATGCGTCCTTGTATCCAAGCTATGCCTGTGGACGCATTTAGCTCTATAAGATAGCAAAAAATTTCAATTCAGCATTTTGCTGAATTCTTGCACCATTTTTCAGAATTACTCCTAAGCAAATGATCTGAATTGTGCACACTCTTCTAAAAGATAACAAAGTTTCAGGCGATCTTAAACTATCAGCAGGCTGATTTATTAAGTTACAAACTGGCACATGCATCAACGTAGGCATTTGCGATTCCTAAATAGCGATTTTTAAGGAATCTCTATTTAGGAATCGCAAAAGCCTATGTAGGAATCACTATTAAAAATAACGATTTCTAAACATTCCTGAATTGCTGCTCGCAAATTGCCAGTCGCAATTAAGGAATGCTGTCCCATTTATTCCTATGGGCCTACAGGCCCATAGTAATGAATTTGAAATTGCTCATGCAATGTCAAGGGTGCAAGGGTGTCAAAATGACACCCTTGCACACCTGAAATTGATCTCTGCACATATGATGCAAACACACATGCCCAAAGGGCAGGGCATGTGTGTTCGCGACACGAAACTTTGAAAAATAAACAAAAGTGCATTTTTAAAAGTTTTCGCAAATAACCATGAAGTTCAACTTCATGGTAATTTGCTACTCCTATTAGCGAAATCGCTAATTTTTTAACTTTCATGCATTGCATTTAAGGAATCTCAATTTGGGATTCCTTAAATGCAATCACAATTTAAGGAATCGCAATTTAGAGATTCCTTAAATTGCGATTTTTGCATTTGGGATGATGCATCCCAAATGCAAAAGTACCGGTGGCAAAGGGGTGGATTCCGAGAATCTGCCTTTTGCAACTGGTATTTAGTTTGATGCATGGGGCCAAAATAGTGTTAAAAAAGTCCATTGGTATTGCAATCAGCAAGTGCCCTGGCCAATCTATAGTGGTTATATATTGATGAATGAAGATCGACGGAGAGGTGTTGTTGCCTAAGCTTGTACATAGTGACTGTTGAGCATAAAGAATGTCAAAATTTTCGTAAAAATAATTTGGGAAAATGTTTTAAGTGAAATCAAGGATCGGCTTTAGGATGGTGGACCGTTGCAGCCGCACCTCTAGCTGACCTTCCAGGGTGCTGTGTTTAAGGGAGTTGCAGGTTCTTTCATGTCTATTTGTAGAGTTCTGATAGCAACTTACAATCAGATTTGGTTCTTCATTTAGAGATTTCAGAAATGATGGGATCACCCATTGACAGCACAGAATACAAACCTTCTGCATTTTTCGCAGGAACAAAGATGATGTCTGGCAAATTGCTGTAGGAAAGTAGGATCTGCTTCTATGTTACCCCCACTTTTTGCTTTATGTAATGCTGTTTTTGACTAGTCTTCCTGGGATCTGCTATTCAGGACCCCAGTCTATCTGCTTTCTCCCAAAATTGTTGTGTTTAGTACTTAGGTACCCTCATCAGTCATTAGTAAATAGTACAAAGTTACCCAGGGCATAGGTACCCCAGAGGTCTCCCATGGGCTCCAGCATGAATTATGCCACCCATGGGATAGCATGCAAAATGGAACTACAGGCCTGCCATCGGCGGCTGTATAAGTTGGTGCTTGCACCACTTACTTAAGGTATAGGTTTTCTATATCTAAAGGTCACTTCACTTCAAATCTAAAGGTCCCCCCTATAGCATACCTTTCCAGTCTTGAAGGCAGGTTGCTTGGTCCTAAGTGAGAGGGTGCTGCTGCATGAGTAGGACACCCCTACAGACTACAGAGTATTCACACAGGTTGTCATTGAAGCACCCATATACTATATTGAAGGGCACCGAATCCTATCATGTTTGGTATTAAACTTGTTGGAATCATACACCCACTCCCTAAATGTTGTGGGAGGTATGAGTCTCAGCACTGGCAGTACCCTCTGTTAGGTTCTTAGTGTTCCCCATACCAACCTTCTAGACCCGGACAGCACAAAATGGTTGCTGCTGACCAAACCACCTTTCTGACCTCCTGCTGCTGAGCAAAGCTAGAGCAGAGAAAGGTGGACCAATAGGCATCCTGTCATGGGGAGATGTGACCACCTCCCAGACAGGAATTAGTGTATTGGGACCTGGAGGCTGCGCTTGTCAGGGCAAGAAAGTCTTGCACATGGGGCACATTTGGTGTCCCCATGCTTAGCTCCCGCTCTGGTGCGAATGTGGACAAAGGACATGGGAGTAACCTCAAGTGCCTCTGGGTCCATTTGAGGTTCAGAGTTGTTTCTTTTGGGCTCCTCTGATTGCTTGGTGCCTGATTCCCCTGCTTTTGGTGAGTCCCCTGGACCTTGCTGGTCCCGACATTGTTCCTTCTTTGATTCCTGCTTTGGTTGCATTTGCCAAGGCTTGTTGGTGCTTCTGCCGGACACCGACCCCTTAGCACTCGACATCCTTTGTGGGACAGCTCATGCAGAGTCAAGGTCCTAGTCATCCATCCTGCAACACTCGAAATAAGAGGACATTCGTCTTTCACGTCTCCTGATCACTCCTTAGTGACATAGGCGCTGCCTCCTCTGATTGCAGGTACCTCTAATCAGACATCCATCCACGGATTCTGCCGAGCACTTCTTCCTTCTCCACAGCAGCACTTTCCTGAAGTCCTCCATTGGGTTCGACAGTGGTTTCTGACACCACTTCACATGTATGCACTGTAGTGGCGTAGCTAGACCTGTGGCCGCCTATGGCGGACCCTGAGGCAGCCTCCCCACAGCGGCAGTCTAAAGAGTAAGGCTGCTGGTGATTTTTGTCTCGGCCCCCACTATGTCAGCAAGTAAGAGCGGTGCTGAGGCCGCCACCCACAAAACTCGTGCCACCCGGGGCAGACCGCCTCCCCTTGCTAGGCCACGGATGCACCTGGCTTCCCTGGTGTAGGTAACATGGCCACTATGGTATACTGGGGTGGCTCTCCAACCTACACTACACACGCTGTCTGTGGGGTCCCTATCTACTTACCTTTGGTGGTTCTGAGGGTCCCCAGCATTTCTATGTCCTTTCGACATCGTCCTGCCTCGAGTCATGGCACTTATATCACTTTCTTAGTATATGATTTGGTCCCCCCCCCCCCAGCGCTCCACAGTGTTATCTGTGCTATTTACTGGGTTTCTTTGCTAAAGTATTATGTGATTTGTGTTTATGTCCGTGTAGGAGATAATTGAACGTATTACAGAGTATTATACAATAAATACATATTTTTATAAATACGTGGTGTGTAACTTTTCATTTAATCTATACCCTAAGATTGCATTCTGGTAAAAGAAGTTTGATACAGTATGTACAAGGATGGCAGGAACTGTGAATACGGCTACCCTTCACCAGCTCAAATAGAACAAGGTCTATCCCACAAGAAAAATGGTGGCAGACCAAAGGGTACCGAAAAGTTTGGCACTTTATATGGCTATTTTTCCAGAAACACTCTATTTTGGGATAGTTTTGGTCATTGAAGCGCCTGGGAACATTATGAAGTATAGAATTTTGCAGATTGTTTAACTAGTTACACAATATTTTAAGAACTTTATTGTTATTGAGATTTTAATACAACCATGTTCATTTTCGATAAATTATATTTTATGGAAGAATAAGTTTAATACTCTTTTAAAGTGTAAATTGTAACAATTTTAAGTAATCATATACAATAAACTTTTTGACTGACTGACTAACATTCTGGTAAAAGAAGTTGCTTTACACTCCTTCTGGACTAAGCCTGAAGTCTATTCTCGACAGCTACCTCTTAGAGATCTTTCTAAGGTTGTCTAAGTCCTCTTAAATCACCATAAGGGTTGTCTTGACTGGTGCAGGGTGCCCACTAACGTAAGGGGACATAATATACTAGGCCAGCTTCTCACAAATGTTCTCTCACCTTTTTAGCAGCAATTGTGCAAATCACTTGTCTTACCTTTTCCCACTTTTAAAAATGTTGTTTGGCTGGGTAGTGCCTGGACACCCACAGACTCATACACAAAACTACTGCAAAACACATGAATCCACATCCAGCCGTTTCAACAAAGAACACATAGAGATGAAATAGCTTAAGACGGTTTTGGCTAAACTGCGTAGTTGGCATCGGCTTCCGCTTAGTATATATGGGAGGTTTAACGTAATAAGACTGAATATCTTTCCTAAATTCTTTTATTTATATCATTCAATACCCGGTGGTTTCCTTGGTCTTTTTTTAAGGGATTAGACAGTGTCATAGGTAGAGTTATCTGGGCTTACAGATGTGCCAGGAGGTCTCTAAGGCTTATGAAACTACCTTACATACAAGGTGGGTTCTAGCACCCAGTCTTCAGGTTCTACGATTGGGTGGCTTTTGATGGTCAGATCCAGGGCCTGCTCTGCGGTTTGGACGCTGGTCTGACTTTGTTGTCTTATCAGCTAGCCTGTGATCCATCGGTTGGGCTCATGCTCTATAAGATTTCCGACCCTAACTACTGCAAGCGAGTGATTTTTAAGGTAGTTATAGATATTATCAGGATATGGCAAGATATTAGTAAGCTCGAGTGGTAACCTCTCTCAATCTAAAACTACAACAGCACTGGATAGTTTATATGTTGTATTACACACCTGAGAATATATACTAGTGGGCTTCATCTCGTTCTTCTAATAAGTCATTTTGTCGGAAATGTCAACTCTATGCTGCAGACCTCAGGCATATGTTTGTCGACTGCCCTAGGATTCACAGGTTCTGGAGTGGGGTTGCCAGTATTCTCATTCCACTTCTCAGCCAAAATTGTAAGCTTACTGTAAAGGAAATAATTTTGGCGATCAAATGCGTAGTTGCTAGCTATCTGAATCTGCTGGCTACTATCATTATAGCATGTGCTCGACTATATTTCGCCAGAGTCTGGATTAGCAATGTCAGTCCAAACGTTAAAGTAGTTTGGGCTCTGCTCAGACAGCTGTATGAGTACTTTCTCTTGCTTAACCCATAGGACCTCGCTCTCGTCTCAAATTCAATAGGATCTGGCCTGCCTTCAATAGGATTAACAATGCATTGCCACTTTATAATATATGTTCTGTTATGCGTTATTTTAGATATTAATTCTTAATTGTCATCTCAAATCTTAAAATGGGAAATTGTTGTTATTCCTTACATTTCAGTGTGGATTGTCTTCCAGTCGGACCAAGAGGCACTTTTCAGTATATTTTTAAGTGAGCAGTGAGACAACGAATCAGAAAACCATTTGTGAATGGAACCCCATGGGCTCATTTATGAGGCTGTGTATCACTTTTACGGCACTGGTGCGTCACTTTTTGTGACTCACCAGTGGCGTGAAAAATGTACCTTGTTGCACCATATTTCCAAAGTGACGCATCTAGGTAGATGTGTCACTTTGTAAACCCCTGCGCCACATTATACCTATGCCCGGTATAATGTATGCAGGTGGGCGTCTTGATGTAAGAAAGGGTCATGGAAGTGACGCAGTGAAAACTACCAGATTTCACTGCGCCACTTCTAGGACACAAATGCATCAATTTCTTACGCCTGCCTCACAGCAGGCATAAGACTGACACAGGCCCTTTCACATGGGGCTTGCCCCATATGAAAGGAGACATTGCTGGAGTTGCGTCACTTTTATGACACACTCCAGCAGTGTCACTTTTGCGCCATACAGATACGTCAGAAATACTGACGTATCTGTAACTCCTTGCGCCATGATGCATCATACTGTAAGTATGAACCATCATTGGTGTCGCAAGGAGGGCGCAGTGAAAAGTGATGCATCATTGTTTTCACTCAGGGATGCTTCACTTTTCATGGATGTATGACATTACAACGCATGCTTTTACCACGCATGCCTTTACAACGCGGTTTTTACAACACATGCCTTTACAACACATAGTGTTTTTGGGCGCTGGAAAGTAAATAGTTTAATTTACTATTCCAACTCCAGTCCCCGTGGATAGTAGGGAAGGTGTTGGATAGTAAATTAAACTATTCCCTATCCTAGAGCTCCCCCCAGCGCAATGCGTTGTAATGGTTTGCGTTGTAAAAGTTGCGTCGTAAAGGCACTGCGTGGTAAAAGTTACGTTGTAAAGGATGTTTCCCCTTTTCATAAATGAGGCCCTATGTCTTTACGCGTTAGGCACTGTGGTGAAAACAGCATCATGTAGCACATTTACAAAACACAACACAACACAATCAATGACAAAATGGCTTTGTTGTGCACAAAATAAAATAGCTGGAGTGCAAAATGCGCGCACATTTGCAGTGCTGCTTATTATTTCGACATGCTTAACATGCAAATGGCTCATGTTTTATGAACTAGATAAACGGTAGACACCCTCACTGATGTTGTCCCTTTAATCCTTCTCATTATTGGGTGGATATTTTCATTTTACGTTGCCATGAAAAGGCCACAACAATGCCGACAAATCCGCCTGGGTTAGCAGGACGCAGCAGTCAGTGTCATTACACCCCTTTCAACCTTGCTCGGCGTGTTGGCTTTGAGAAATCCGCGAGATGAGCTTTAATTATTCATTGATATTATGCAAATCCAGCCTCACCTGTTTATTTTTCTTTTCATCCAATTTATGGCGTGAGCTAAACACCTTTGTAGTTGAAGGCACTCACAGGCGGCGCATCAGCAATCTGGAAACAGGCTTCTTGACTGGAAGCCAAATGTGGTTTGCAGCAAATTGGGCGGCACAACAACAGAAAAAACAACAGATAAAATAGTCAGACGTTTAGAAGCTGTCCTTATGCACTCGGTATCAGGGAAGTTTTGGAAATGAACAAACAGACTGAATCAAAAGCGTAATTTCACTGAAATCACAATCACAGCAGACGCACCCTCTATTACCTGCTCTTTGGATCTATCTAAGCATGAGCAGTACCTCCCATAACCCTCACATAGCGCTTCATCTCAATGACACTGAAGGATGGCGCATCGCAATATACTTGACACTCAGGGACATATTACCAAGGGTGGAGATACTGAATTATATCCACTTTAGCGGCCGTTTTCGGCCGCTAAGCGACGATAATTCCATCGCCCTATTAGCAAGCTGTCGCTAACACCAGTTAGCGACAGCTTGTCGGCGATAACGAGCGGTTTGGGGCCCGCTTTGCATGTCAGCGATATTTATCGCTAATGACATGCAAAGTGGGCGTACCCAACCCATCACAGCAGTCGCTAACATCGCTATCGCCTATTACCAAAAAAGGCGAAGCCATGAAAATATTTGCGCTAAGCGTGAATATCGCCAAACGCTAACGACTGAAAATACAATTTCTTAGCCATGTTATCCAATGGGAGCTGGATAACATGGCAAACAGCATTTGCACGCTAATGCCTGTACCCGCTGGTTTTCCAGCGATATTCACGCTAACGCCTGCAATATTATCGCTTTTGAGATAAGTGTTGATAGGACGTTATCTCAGCGATAATATTGGGCAAAGAGCAGCGTTAAAAAAACTAACGCCAAGCTCAGTTAGCGATAAATATCGTTAACTGTTGGTAATGTGCCCCTCAGTGTCATCAAAGGAGTGACAACATAATTTAAAGTTCTTATTGATCAAGTGTCAAATGAAGATACTTACCTAAAAACTAGTCCTGGTCAGAATTATTAATTCCACTGGCTGAGTTGGAGGAAATTGGTAATTCCGTGTTACTCTTTGAATTCTGTCGCTCCACCTGAACAAACAGTCACTACAGGTGCACCCCTTCGCAGGGCCGAATTGGGAACGCAAATTGAACCTGGCAATTATTCAGACCGGCCCGTGGGGTGGGATGCGGCTGCTGGTGAGAAACACTGCTGCTGCTGCTCTTGGTACAGCACCCCTCAGTAACAAAAACTGCTCTTACCGGTCTAAAACCGGCACCCACCCTTCCGGCACCCCGGAAAAATGCTAGGTGCCCGCTACGGCCAGTCCGGCCCTGCCCATCAGCGTTCTTACATACTCTGCAGTAGTCCCTGTAGCGTGTGTAAGGGTGCTATGTGGTAGTATTGCATTGCATACTCCTTGGCTCCCTTACGTACTCTGCAGTATTTATTGCAGAGTATGTAAGGGCGCCGCAGGGTATTATGAAATGGGTCCTTATATCCAAAATATGCATGTGGACGCATTTAGCTCCATAAGAAAAATGTCAATTTAGCATTTTGCTGAATTTCGGCAGTACTACCACTCGGCGCCCTTACATACTCTGCAGTAATTACTGCAGAGTATGAAAGGGCGCCGAGGGGTAGTACTGCAGTATATACCCCTCTGTACCATTACATACTCTGCAGTAATTCTTTGTATGCAAAATTGCCAAAGTTAAGTCATTCCACCAGATGACAAAATGACACTGTTTATCGCAGGATTTTAGCATAGAACAACATGCACGACCAGTACACACACAACAGTTGTCTGCAGCACTTGTGTATTTGCACTGTATTTTATCATGAAATGCGTCCTTGTATCCAAGCTATGCCTGTGGACGCATTTAGCTCTATAAGATAGCAAAAAATTTAAATTCAGCATTTTGCTGAATTCTTGCACCATTTTTCAGAATTACTCCTAAGCAAATGATCTGAATTGTGCACACTCTTCTAAAAGATAACAAAGTTTCAGGCGATCTTAAACTATCAGCAGGCTGATGTATTAAGTTACAAACTGGCACATGCATCAACGTAGCCATTTGCGATTCCTAAATAGCGATTTTTAAGGAATCTCTATTTAGGAATCGCAAAAGCCTATGTAGGAATCACTATAAAAAATAACGATTTCTAAACATTCCTTAATTGCTGCTCGCAAATTGCCAGTCGCAATTAAGGAATGCTGTCCCATTTATTCCTATGGGCCTACAGGCCCATAGTAATGAATTTGAAATTGCTCATGCAATGTCAAGGGTGCAAGGGTGTCAAAATGACACCCTTGCACCCCTGAAATTGATCTCTGCACATATGATGCAAACACACATGCCCAAAGGGTAGGGCATGTGTGTTCGCGACACGAAACTTTGAAAAATACACAAAAGTGCATTTTTCAAAGTTTTCGCAAATAACCATGAAGTTCAACTTCATGGTAATTTGCTACTCCTATTAGCGAAATCGCTAATTTTTTAACTTTCATGCATTGCATTTAAGGAATCTCAATTTGGGATTCCTTAAATGCAATCACAATTTAAGGAATCGCAATTTAGAGATTCCTTAAATTGCGATTTTTGCATTTGGGATGATGCATCCCAAATGCAAAAGTACCGGTGGCAAAGGGGTGGATTCCGAGAATCTGCCTTTTGCAACTGGTATTTAGTTTGATGCATGGGGCCAAAATAGTGTTAAAAAAGTCCATTGGTATTGCAATCAGCAAGTGCCCTGGCCAATCTATAGTGGTTATATATCGATGAATGAAGATCGACGGAGAGGTGTTGTTGCCTAAGCTTGTACATAGTGACTGTTGAGCATAAAGAATGTCAAAACTTTCGTAAAAATAATTTGGGAAAATGTTTTAAGTGAAATCAAGGATCGGCTTTAGGATGGTGGACCGTTGCAGCCGCACCTCTAGCTGACCTTCCAGGGTGCTGTGTTTAAGGGAGTTGCAGGTTCTTTCATGTCTATTTGTAGAGTTCTGATAGCAACTTACAATCAGATTTGGTTCTTCATTTAGAGATTTCAGAAATGATGGGATCACCCATTGACAGCACAGAATACAAATCTTCTGCATTTTTCGCAGGAACAAAGATGATGTCTGGCAAAGTGCTGTAGGAAAGTAGGATCTACTTCTATGTTACCCCCACTTTTTGCTTGATGTAATGCTGTTTTTGACTAGTCTTCCTGGGATCTGCTATTCAGGACCCCAGTCTATCTGCTTTCTCCCAAAATTGTTGTGTTTAGTACTTAGGTACCCTCATCAGTCATTAGTAAATAGTACAAAGTTACCCAGGGCATAGGTACCCCAGAGGTCTCCCATGGGCTCCAGCATGAATTATGCCACCCATGGGATAGCATGCAAAATGGAACTACAGGCCTGCCATCGGTGGCTGTATAAGCTGGTGCTTGCACCACTTACTTAAGGTATAGGTTTTCTATATCTAAAGGTCACTTCACTTCAAATCTAAAGGTCCCCCCTATAGCATACCTTTCCAGTCTTGAAGGCAGGTTGCTTGGTCCTAAGTGAGAGGGTGCTGCTGCATGAGTAGGACACCCCTACAGACTACAGAGTCTATTCACACAGGTTGTCATTGAAGCACCCATATACTATATTGAAGGGCACCGAATCCTATCATGTTTGGTATTAAACTTGTTGGAATCATACACCCACTCCCTAAATGTTGTAGGAGGTATGAGTCTCAGCACTGGCAGTACCCTCTGTTAGGTTCTTAGTGTTCCCCATACCAACCTTCTAGACCCGGACAGCACAAAATGGTTGCTGCCGACCAAACCACCTTTCTGACCTCCTGCTGCTGAGCCAAGCTAGAGCAGAGAAAGGTGGACCAATAGGCATCCTGTCATGGGGAGACGTGACCACCTCCCAGACAGGAATTAGTGTATTGGGACCTGGAGGCTGCGCTTGTCAGGGCAAGAAAGTCTTGCACATGGTGCACATTTGGTGTCCCCATGCTTAGCTCCCGCTCTGGTGCGAATGTGGACAAAGGAAAACATGGGAGTAACCTCAAGTGCCTCTGGGTCCATTTGAGGTTCAGAGTTGTTTCTTTTGGGCTCCTCTGATTGCTTGGTGCCTGATTCCCCTGCTTTTGGTGAGTCCCCTGGACCTTGCTGGTCCCGACATTGTTCCTTCTTTGATTCCTGCTTTGGCTGCATTTGCCAAGGCTTGTTGGTGCTTCTGCCGGACACCGACCCCTTAGCACTCGACATCCTTTGTGGGACAGCTCATGCAGAGTCAAGGTCCTAGTCATCCATCCTGCAACACTCGAAATAAGAGGACATTCGTCTTTCACGTCTCCTGATCACTCCTTAGTGACATAGGCGCTGCCTCCTCTGATTGCAGGTACCTCTAATCAGACATCCATCCACGGATTCTGCCGAGCACTTCTTCCTTCTCCACAGCAGCACTTTCCTGAAGTCCTCCATTGGGTTCGACAGCGGTTTCTGACACCACTTCACATGTATGCACTGTAGTGGCATAGCTAGACCTGTGGCCGCCTATGGCGGACCCTGAGGCAGCCTCCCCACAGCGGCAGTCTAAAGAGTAAGGCTGCTGGTGATTTTTGTCTTGGCCCCCACTATGTCAGCAAGTAAGAGCGGTGCTGAGGCCGCCACCCACAAAACTCGTGCCACCCGGGGCAGACCGCCTCCCCTTGCTAGGCCACGGATGCACCTGGCTTCCCTGGTGTAGGTAACATGGCCACTATGGTATACTGGGGTGGCTCTCCAACCTACACTACACACGCTGTCTGTGGGGTCCCTATCTACTTACCTTTGGTGGTCCTGAGGGTCCCCAGCATTTCTATGTCCTTTCGACATCGTCCTGCCTCGAGTCATGGCACTTATATCACTTTCTTAGTATATGATTTGGTCCCCCCCCCCCCAGCGCTCCACAGTGTTATCTGTGCTATTTACTGGGTTTCTTTGCTAAAGTATTATGTGATTTGTGTTTATGTCCGTGTAGGAGATAATTGAACGTATTACAGAGTATTATACAATAAATACATATTTTTATAAATACGTGGTGTGTAACTTTTCATTTAATCTATACCCTAAGATTGCATTCTGGTAAAAGAAGTTTGATACAGTATGTACAAGGACGGCAGGAACTGTGAATACGGCTACCCTTCACCAGCTCAAATAGAACAAGGTCTATCCCACAAGAAAAATGGTGGCAGACCAAAGGGTACCGAAAAGTTTGGCACTTTATATGGCTATTTTTCCTGAAACACTCTATTTTGGGATAGTTTTGGTCATTGAAGCGCCTGGGAACATTATGAAGTATAGAATTTTGCAGATTGTTTAACTAGTTACACAATATTTTAAGAACTTTATTGTTATTGAGATTTTAACACAACCATGTTCATTTTCGATAAATTATATTTTATGGAAGAATAAGTTTAATACTCTTTTAAAGTGTAAATTGTAACAATTTTAAGTAATCATATACAATAAACTTTTTGACTGACTGACTAACATTCTGGTAAAAGAAGTTGCTTTACACTCCTTCTGGACTAAGCCTGAAGTCTATTCTCGACAGCTACCTCTTAGAGATCTTTCTAAGGTTGTCTAAGTCCTCTTAAATCACCATAAGGGTTGTCTTGACTGGTGCAGGGTGCCCACTAACGTAAGGGGACATAATATACCAGGCCAGCTTCTCACAAATGTTCTCTCACCTTTTTAGCAGCAATTGTGCAAATCACTTGTCTTACCTTTTCCCACTTTTAAAAATGTTGTTTGGCTGGGTAGTGCCTGGACACCCACAGACTCATACACAAAACTACTGCAAAACACATGAATCCACATCCAGCCGTTTCAACAAAGAACACATAGAGATGAAATAGCTTAAGACGGTTTTGGCTAAACTGCGTAGTTGGCATCGGCTTCCGCTTAGTATATATGGGAGGTTTAACGTAATAAGACTGAATATCTTTCCTAAATTCTTTTATTTATATCATTCAATACCCGGTGGTTTCCTTGGTCTTTTTTTAAGGGATTAGACAGTGTCATAGGTAGAGTTATCTGGGCTTACAGATGTGCCAGGAGGTCTCTAAGGCTTATGAAACTACCTTACATACAAGGTGGGTTCTAGCACCCAGTCTTCAGGTTCTACGATTGGGTGGCTTTTGATGGTCAGATCCAGGGCCTGCTCTGCGGTTTGGACGCTGGTCTGACTTTGTTGTCTTATCAGCTAGCCTGTGATCCATCGGTTGGGCTCATGCTCTATAAGATTTCCGACCCTAACTACTGCAAGCGAGTGATTTTTAAGGTAGTTATAGATATTATCAGGATATGGCAAGATATTAGTAAGCTCGAGTGGTAACCTCTCTCAATCTAAAACTACAACAGCACTGGATAGTTTATATGTTGTATTACACACCTGAGAATATATACTAGTGGGCTTCATCTCGTTCTTCTAATAAGTCATTTTGTCGGAAATGTCAACTCTATGCTGCAGACCTCAGGCATATGTTTGTCGACTGCCCTAGGATTCACAGGTTCTGGAGTGGGGTTGCCAGTATTCTCATTCCACTTCTCAGCCAAAATTGTAAGCTTACTGTAAAGGAAATAATTTTGGCGATCAAATGCGTAGTTGCTAGCTATCTGAATCTGCTGGCTACTATCATTATAGCATGTGCTCGACTATATTTCGCCAGAGTCTGGATTAGCAATGTCAGTCCAAACGTTAAAGTAGTTTGGGCTCTGCTCAGACAGCTGTATGAGTACTTTCTCTTGCTTAACCCATAGGACCTCGCTCTCGTCTCAAATTCAATAGGATCTGGCCTGCCTTCAATAGGATTAACAATGCATTGCCACTTTATAATATATGTTCTGTTATGCGTTATTTTAGATATTAATTCTTAATTGTCATCTCAAATCTTAAAATGGGAAATTGTTGTTATTCCTTACATTTCAGTGTGGATTGTCTTCCAGTGGGACCAAGAGGCACTTTTCAGTATATTTTTAAGTGAGCAGTGAGACAACGAATCAGAAAACCATTTGTGAATGGAACCCCATGGGCTCATTTATGAGGCTGTGTATCACTTTTACGGCACTGGTGCGTCACTTTTTGTGACTCACCAGTGGCGTGAAAAATGTACCTTGTTGCACCATATTTCCAAAGTGACGCATCTAGGTAGATGTGTCACTTTGTAAACCCCTGCGCCACATTATACCTATGCCCGGTATAATGTATGCAGGTGGGCGTCTTGATGTAAGAAAGGGTCATGGAAGTGACGCAGTGAAAACTACCAGATTTCACTGCGCCACTTCTAGGACACAAATGCATCAATTTCTTACGCCTGCCTCACAGCAGGCATAAGACTGACACAGGCCCTTTCACATGGGGCTTGCCCCATATGAAAGGAGACATTGCTGGAGTTGCGTCACTTTTATGACACACTCCAGCAGTGTCACTTTTGCGCCATACAGATACGTCAGAAATACTGACGTATCTGTAACTCCTTGCGCCATGATGCATCATACTGTAAGTATGAACCATCATTGGTGTCGCAAGGAGGGCGCAGTGAAAAGTGATGCATCATTGTTTTCACTCAGGGATGCTTCACTTTTCATGGATGTATGACATTACAACGCATGCTTTTACCACGCATGCCTTTACAACGCGGTTTTTACAACACATGCCTTTACAACACATAGTGTTTTTGGGCGCTGGAAAGTAAATAGTTTAATTTACTATTCCAACTCCAGTCCCCGTGGATAGTAGGGAAGGTGTTGGATAGTAAATTAAACTATTCCCTATCCTAGAGCTCCCCCCAGCGCAATGCGTTGTAATGGTTTGCGTTGTAAAAGTTGCGTCGTAAAGGCACTGCGTGGTAAAAGTTACGTTGTAAAGGATGTTTCCCCTTTTCATAAATGAGGCCCTATGTCTTTACGCGTTAGGCACTGTGGTGAAAACAGCATCATGTAGCACATTTACAAAACACAACACAACACAATCAATGACAAAATGGCTTTGTTGTGCACAAAATAAAATAGCTGGAGTGCAAAATGCGCGCACATTTGCAGTGCTGCTTATTATTTCGACATGCTTAACATGCAAATGGCTCATGTTTTATGAACTAGATAAACGGTAGACACCCTCACTGATGTTGTCCCTTTAATCCTTCTCATTATTGGGTGGATATTTTCATTTTACGTTGCCATGAAAAGGCCACAACAATGCCGACAAATCCGCCTGGGTTAGCAGGACGCAGCAGTCAGTGTCATTACACCCCTTTCAACCTTGCTCGGCGTGTTGGCTTTGAGAAATCCGCGAGATGAGCTTTAATTATTCATTGACATTATGCAAATCCAGCCTCACCTGTTTATTTTTCTTTTCATCCAATTTATGGCGTGAGCTAAACACCTTTGTAGTTGAAGGCACTCACAGGCGGCGCATCAGCAATCTGGAAACAGGCTTCTTGACTGGAAGCCAAATGTGGTTTGCAGCAAATTGGGCGGCACAACAACAGAAAAAACAACAGATAAAATAGTCAGACGTTTAGAAGCTGTCCTTATGCACTCGGTATCAGGGAAGTTTTGGAAATGAACAAACAGACTGAATCAAAAGCGTAATTTCACTGAAATCACAATCACAGCAGACGCACCCTCTATTACCTGCTCTTTGGATCTATCTAAGCATGAGCAGTACCTCCCATAACCCTCACATAGCGCTTCATCTCAATGACACTGAAGGATGGCGCATCGCAATATACTTGACACTCAGGGACATATTACCAAGGGTGGAGATACTGAATTATATCCACTTTAGCGGCCGTTTTCGGCCGCTAAGCGACGATAATTCCATCGCCCTATTAGCAAGCTGTCGCTAACACCAGTTAGCGACAGCTTGTCGGCGATAACGAGCGGTTTGGGGCCCGCTTTGCATGTCAGCGATATTTATCGCTAATGACATGCAAAGTGGGCGTACCCAACCCATCACAGCAGTCGCTAACATCGCTATCGCCTATTACCAAAAAAGGCGAAGCCATGAAAATATTTGCGCTAAGCGTGAATATCGCCAAACGCTAACGACTGAAAATACCATTTCTTAGCCATGTTATCCAATGGGAGCTGGATAACATGGCAAACAGCATTTGCACGCTAATGCCTGTACCCGCTGGTTTTCCAGCGATATTCACGCTAACGCCTGCAATATTATCGCTTTTGAGATAAGTGTTGATAGGACGTTATCTCAGCGATAATATTGGGCAAAGAGCAGCGTTAAAAAAACTAACGCCAAGCTCAGTTAGCGATAAATATCGTTAACTGTTGGTAATGTGCCCCTCAGTGTCATCAAAGGAGTGACAACATAATTTAAAGTTCTTATTGATCAAGTGTCAAATGAAGATACTTACCTAAAAACTAGTCCTGGTCAGAATCATTAATTCCACTGGCTGAGTTGGAGGAAATTGGTAATTCCGTGTTACTCTTTGAATTCTGTCGCTCCACCTGAACAAACAGTCACTACAGGTGCACCCCTTCGCAGGGCCGAATTGGGAACGCAAATTGAACCTGGCAATTATTCAGACCGGCCCGTGGGGTGGGATGCGGCTGCTGGTGAGAAACACTGCTGCTGCTGCTCTTGGTACAGCACCCCTCAGTAACAAAAACTGCTCTTACCGGTCTAAAACCGGCACCCACCCTTCCGGCACCCCGGAAAAATGCTAGGTGCCCGCTACGGCCAGTCCGGCCCTGCCCATCAGCGTTCTTACATACTCTGCAGTAGTCCCTGTAGCGTGTGTAAGGGTGCTATGTGGTAGTATTGCATTGCATACTCCTTGGCTCCCTTACGTACTCTGCAGTATTTATTGCAGAGTATGTAAGGGCGCCGCAGGGTATTATGAAATGGGTCCTTATATCCAAAATATGCATGTGGACGCATTTAGCTCCATAAGAAAAATGTCAATTTAGCATTTTGCTGAATTTCGGCAGTACTACCACTCGGCGCCCTTACATACTCTGCAGTAATTACTGCAGAGTATGAAAGGGCGCCGAGGGGTAGTACTGCAGTATATACCCCTCTGTACCATTACATACTCTGCAGTAATTCTTTGTATGCAAAATTGCCAAAGTTAAGTCATTCCACCAGATGACAAAATGACACTGTTTATCGCAGGATTTTAGCATAGAACAACATGCACGACCAGTACACACACAACAGTTGTCTGCAGCACTTGTGTATTTGCACTGTATTTTATCATGAAATGCGTCCTTGTATCCAAGCTATGCCTGTGGACGCATTTAGCTCTATAAGATAGCAAAAAATTTAAATTCAGCATTTTGCTGAATTCTTGCACCATTTTTCAGAATTACTCCTAAGCAAATGATCTGAATTGTGCACACTCTTCTAAAAGATAACAAAGTTTCAGGCGATCTTAAACTATCAGCAGGCTGATGTATTAAGTTACAAACTGGCACATGCATCAACGTAGCCATTTGCGATTCCTAAATAGCGATTTTTAAGGAATCTCTATTTAGGAATCGCAAAAGCCTATGTAGGAATCACTATAAAAAATAACGATTTCTAAACATTCCTTAATTGCTGCTCGCAAATTGCCAGTCGCAATTAAGGAATGCTGTCCCATTTATTCCTATGGGCCTACAGGCCCATAGTAATGAATTTGAAATTGCTCATGCAATGTCAAGGGTGCAAGGGTGTCAAAATGACACCCTTGCACCCCTGAAATTGATCTCTGCACATATGATGCAAACACACATGCCCAAAGGGTAGGGCATGTGTGTTCGCGACACGAAACTTTGAAAAATACACAAAAGTGCATTTTTCAAAGTTTTCGCAAATAACCATGAAGTTCAACTTCATGGTAATTTGCTACTCCTATTAGCGAAATCGCTAATTTTTTAACTTTCATGCATTGCATTTAAGGAATCTCAATTTGGGATTCCTTAAATGCAATCACAATTTAAGGAATCGCAATTTAGAGATTCCTTAAATTGCGATTTTTGCATTTGGGATGATGCATCCCAAATGCAAAAGTACCGGTGGCAAAGGGGTGGATTCCGAGAATCTGCCTTTTGCAACTGGTATTTAGTTTGATGCATGGGGCCAAAATAGTGTTAAAAAAGTCCATTGGTATTGCAATCAGCAAGTGCCCTGGCCAATCTATAGTGGTTATATATCGATGAATGAAGATCGACGGAGAGGTGTTGTTGCCTAAGCTTGTACATAGTGACTGTTGAGCATAAAGAATGTCAAAACTTTCGTAAAAATAATTTGGGAAAATGTTTTAAGTGAAATCAAGGATCGGCTTTAGGATGGTGGACCGTTGCAGCCGCACCTCTAGCTGACCTTCCAGGGTGCTGTGTTTAAGGGAGTTGCAGGTTCTTTCATGTCTATTTGTAGAGTTCTGATAGCAACTTACAATCAGATTTGGTTCTTCATTTAGAGATTTCAGAAATGATGGGATCACCCATTGACAGCACAGAATACAAACCTTCTGCATTTTTCGCAGGAACAAAGATGATGTCTGGCAAAGTGCTGTAGGAAAGTAGGATCTACTTCTATGTTACCCCCACTTTTTGCTTGATGTAATGCTGTTTTTGACTAGTCTTCCTGGGATCTGCTATTCAGGACCCCAGTCTATCTGCTTTCTCCCAAAATTGTTGTGTTTAGTACTTAGGTACCCTCATCAGTCATTAGTAAATAGTACAAAGTTACCCAGGGCATAGGTACCCCAGAGGTCTCCCATGGGCTCCAGCATGAATTATGCCACCCATGGGATAGCATGCAAAATGGAACTACAGGCCTGCCATCGGTGGCTGTATAAGCTGGTGCTTGCACCACTTACTTAAGGTATAGGTTTTCTATATCTAAAGGTCACTTCACTTCAAATCTAAAGGTCCCCCCTATAGCATACCTTTCCAGTCTTGAAGGCAGGTTGCTTGGTCCTAAGTGAGAGGGTGCTGCTGCATGAGTAGGACACCCCTACAGACTACAGAGTCTATTCACACAGGTTGTCATTGAAGCACCCATATACTATATTGAAGGGCACCGAATCCTATCATGTTTGGTATTAAACTTGTTGGAATCATACACCCACTCCCTAAATGTTGTGGGAGGTATGAGTCTCAGCACTGGCAGTACCCTCTGTTAGGTTCTTAGTGTTCCCCATACCAACCTTCTAGACCCGGACAGCACAAAATGGTTGCTGCCGACCAAACCACCTTTCTGACCTCCTGCTGCTGAGCCAAGCTAGAGCAGAGAAAGGTGGACCAATAGGCATCCTGTCATGGGGAGACGTGACCACCTCCCAGACAGGAATTAGTGTATTGGGACCTGGAGGCTGCGCTTGTCAGGGCAAGAAAGTCTTGCACATGGTGCACATTTGGTGTCCCCATGCTTAGCTCCCGCTCTGGTGCGAATGTGGACAAAGGAAAACATGGGAGTAACCTCAAGTGCCTCTGGGTCCATTTGAGGTTCAGAGTTGTTTCTTTTGGGCTCCTCTGATTGCTTGGTGCCTGATTCCCCTGCTTTTGGTGAGTCCCCTGGACCTTGCTGGTCCCGACATTGTTCCTTCTTTGATTCCTGCTTTGGCTGCATTTGCCAAGGCTTGTTGGTGCTTCTGCCGGACACCGACCCCTTAGCACTCGACATCCTTTGTGGGACAGCTCATGCAGAGTCAAGGTCCTAGTCATCCATCCTGCAACACTCGAAATAAGAGGACATTCGTCTTTCACGTCTCCTGATCACTCCTTAGTGACATAGGCGCTGCCTCCTCTGATTGCAGGTACCTCTAATCAGACATCCATCCACGGATTCTGCCGAGCACTTCTTCCTTCTCCACAGCAGCACTTTCCTGAAGTCCTCCATTGGGTTCGACAGCGGTTTCTGACACCACTTCACATGTATGCACTGTAGTGGCATAGCTAGACCTGTGGCCGCCTATGGCGGACCCTGAGGCAGCCTCCCCACAGCGGCAGTCTAAAGAGTAAGGCTGCTGGTGATTTTTGTCTTGGCCCCCACTATGTCAGCAAGTAAGAGCGGTGCTGAGGCCGCCACCCACAAAACTCGTGCCACCCGGGGCAGACCGCCTCCCCTTGCTAGGCCACGGATGCACCTGGCTTCCCTGGTGTAGGTAACATGGCCACTATGGTATACTGGGGTGGCTCTCCAACCTACACTACACACGCTGTCTGTGGGGTCCCTATCTACTTACCTTTGGTGGTCCTGAGGGTCCCCAGCATTTCTATGTCCTTTCGACATCGTCCTGCCTCGAGTCATGGCACTTATATCACTTTCTTAGTATATGATTTGGTCCCCCCCCCCCCCAGCGCTCCACAGTGTTATCTGTGCTATTTACTGGGTTTCTTTGCTAAAGTATTATGTGATTTGTGTTTATGTCCGTGTAGGAGATAATTGAACGTATTACAGAGTATTATACAATAAATACATATTTTTATAAATACGTGGTGTGTAACTTTTCATTTAATCTATACCCTAAGATTGCATTCTGGTAAAAGAAGTTTGATACAGTATGTACAAGGACGGCAGGAACTGTGAATACGGCTACCCTTCACCAGCTCAAATAGAACAAGGTCTATCCCACAAGAAAAATGGTGGCAGACCAAAGGGTACCGAAAAGTTTGGCACTTTATATGGCTATTTTTCCTGAAACACTCTATTTTGGGATAGTTTTGGTCATTGAAGCGCCTGGGAACATTATGAAGTATAGAATTTTGCAGATTGTTTAACTAGTTACACAATATTTTAAGAACTTTATTGTTATTGAGATTTTAACACAACCATGTTCATTTTCGATAAATTATATTTTATGGAAGAATAAGTTTAATACTCTTTTAAAGTGTAAATTGTAACAATTTTAAGTAATCATATACAATAAACTTTTTGACTGACTGACTAACATTCTGGTAAAAGAAGTTGCTTTACACTCCTTCTGGACTAAGCCTGAAGTCTATTCTCGACAGCTACCTCTTAGAGATCTTTCTAAGGTTGTCTAAGTCCTCTTAAATCACCATAAGGGTTGTCTTGACTGGTGCAGGGTGCCCACTAACGTAAGGGGACATAATATACCAGGCCAGCTTCTCACAAATGTTCTCTCACCTTTTTAGCAGCAATTGTGCAAATCACTTGTCTTACCTTTTCCCACTTTTAAAAATGTTGTTTGGCTGGGTAGTGCCTGGACACCCACAGACTCATACACAAAACTACTGCAAAACACATGAATCCACATCCAGCCGTTTCAACAAAGAACACATAGAGATGAAATAGCTTAAGACGGTTTTGGCTAAACTGCGTAGTTGGCATCGGCTTCCGCTTAGTATATATGGGAGGTTTAACGTAATAAGACTGAATATCTTTCCTAAATTCTTTTATTTATATCATTCAATACCCGGTGGTTTCCTTGGTCTTTTTTTAAGGGATTAGACAGTGTCATAGGTAGAGTTATCTGGGCTTACAGATGTGCCAGGAGGTCTCTAAGGCTTATGAAACTACCTTACATACAAGGTGGGTTCTAGCACCCAGTCTTCAGGTTCTACGATTGGGTGGCTTTTGATGGTCAGATCCAGGGCCTGCTCTGCAGTTTGGACGCTGGTCTGACTTTGTTGTCTTATCAGCTAGCCTGTGATCCATCGGTTGGGTTCATGCTCTATAAGATTTCCGACCCTAACTACTGCAAGCGAGTGATTTTTAAGGTAGTTATAGATATTATCAGGATATGGCAAGATATTAGTAAGCTCGAGTGGTAACCTCTCTCAATCTAAAACTACAACAGCACTGGATAGTTTATATGTTGTATTACACACCTGAGAATATATACTAGTGGGCTTCATCTCGTTCTTCTAATAAGTCATTTTGTCGGAAATGTCAACTCTATGCTGCAGACCTCAGGCATATGTTTGTCGACTGCCCTAGGATTCACAGGTTCTGGAGTGGGGTTGCCAGTATTCTCATTCCACTTCTCAGCCAAAATTGTAAGCTTACTGTAAAGGAAATAATTTTGGCGATCAAATGCGTAGTTGCTAGCTATCTGAATCTGCTGGCTACTATCATTATAGCATGTGCTCGACTATATTTCGCCAGAGTCTGGATTAGCAATGTCAGTCCAAACGTTAAAGTAGTTTGGGCTCTGCTCAGACAGCTGTATGAGTACTTTCTCTTGCTTAACCCATAGGACCTCGCTCTCGTCTCAAATTCAATAGGATCTGGCCTGCCTTCAATAGGATTAACAATGCATTGCCACTTTATAATATATGTTCTGTTATGCGTTATTTTAGATATTAATTCTTAATTGTCATCTCAAATCTTAAAATGGGAAATTGTTGTTATTCCTTACATTTCAGTGTGGATTGTCTTCCTCTTATACCTGGTTTTTCTTTTGTTTCTTTTTGACTACAGTGTCAGTTACTGTATCAGAATTATGTGATGTTCACATTTCTAACATATATGTGCAATATATGTCTTACTTATGGCTAAATAAAATAAAAAAATAAAACAAAATAAAAAGATGAAATAGCCCAGGTGGTTTGACTTCGACAATGCTTGTTCCGATGAGTCTCTAGCAGAACAGACATATTGCTCCCTAATAATAATGGCCATTTTCATGGCATGCTCAAGGACTGCTGGCACAGACACAAGCTTAGCATACTGGGATAACCCATGCAGTCCATGCCTGAATCACTTGCCTAGTTTGCTCTTCCTCATCTTGCTTCTTCCACAGTTGATTCATTTGTTACCTACATCCTGTAACAATATTAGCCCAGTAGTTTGAATCAGACGCAGGTGAAAGCGGTGAGGTAGTGGTGTCGGGGGGGGAGGGGATTGCGACAGACGATGACGAGGGAAAATTAAATAAATAAATAATTTTCCCTCGTCATCGGCCATTGTATGAATATCTTCAAACTTCAAGAGAGGCAGACACTGTAGGAACCTGGGCCCAGATTTACAAAACTTACACACAAAGTAGTGCAGCACCAAACAATGAGGCGCTGTATTGTGTGAGAGGCAGAAAGAGATCACCCTCCTACGGAGATGGCACTCTGCTTCCCTCTCCCTGGCGGCAGTGCTCAATCAGGCTACCAAATGGCACCCAGACACACCTCTGTGCCATAGTGCATGTGTGTGTGCACAAGTCTTGTATAAGTCTTACACTGGAAGGGTTCCCTACCATTATAAAATACTATGCTTTGACTAGCTTTAAAATGCTTTTCACATTGGATGTGTGCTGCACAATTCAACACACATGTAAAGTGTGCAGCGTTAGGCGAAATAAATCATTTCTACTTTTTAACGCCTGCTTCAAAGCAACATTATTTTTGGCACAAAACCCTGTCTAATAAAGTAGATAGAGTTGTGCATCACAGGGCATTTATTTATTGTATTTATTTATGCTACATCAATACCCGGCAGGTCTCACATAAGGCATTTCCCTATGTAGTTTGCTGATTCAGCAACAAGCCAGTAGACCTACCCACTCATGTCTGGATCGGGTGGCGAAAGAATTGCCAGATTTTGAGGAAGCATAATGAGAACCCCGATTGGGGTTGGTCATTTTCCATCAGGTACTATATATAGTATGTGTTAGGTTGGTGTAAATGTATTTATTTTTCACATTTATAAAGCGCACTGTTACCAGTCGGTGTCCTGGCGCTGATTGACCACTCCCTTGACTTGCTCAAGCTTATTGCATGAAGAGCCATGTTCAAGATTTAACAAAAGGCCATCAAATCCGGAGCCTGTCTTAGATCCAATGGAAGCGCATTCCAAAGCCTCGGTGCTCCCAGAGAGAAGCTACGGCCCCCCATCGAGCTTTCTGAATTCTCGGCTGACCTTAGTGCTGCGCCTGGTTTTTAACACTGAAAGTACCGGTCCTTGCATAAGGGGCCCAGCCCTTTACGTGCCTTAAATACTGTACACAGTGCTTTAAATGCAATCCGTTTGCGCACGGGGAGACAGTGCAGCTTCACCAGCTCTTGGGAGACAGAGGTGAATCTGGACGAGCCGAGTCTTCAGTATGAAATGGATGGCTGAGGAAAGTGCATTAACTTGAGGCCTGAAAGTCAGTTTATTGTCCATTAGAACCCCCAGGTTCTTAACCTTAGCAACTGGGGAGGGCGGGATGCCTAGCTCCTCCCGCCACCAGCTTGGGGTCCAGAAATTCTCAATGGCCCCGAAGAGGAGCACTTCGGTCTTAGCCTAGTTCCGTTTTAAACAATTCCCTGCCGTCTTTAAACCTGCTGGCCGTAGTTTCCTTTTCCCCCGGTAGCAGCTACACCACAATCTGCGTGTCGTCTGCGTATGTTGTTAAATCAAAACCATAGGATCGAATGAGTGGTGCCAAGGTGGAAACATACACATTAAATAGGGTAGGGCTCAGTGATGAGCCCTGGGGAACCCCACATGGGAGAACAAAAGGAATTGACTCTAAATCACCCAGGGCCACCACCTGACTCCTGTTGGAGAGGAAAGCTTTCAAGATCTTTAGAGCTTTACCCTGAATCCCGCAGCCCTCAAACGGTCCACCAGTGTTGTATGGTGGGCCTTATCAAAGGCCGCCGACAAGTCCAACAGGATCAAGGTAAGCGTGGGCGGAAAATCCGTTCCGCTCGCGGATTTTGCGGATTTTCGGGAAATCCGCAATCCGCGAGATTTGCGGATTTCCCGCAAAATCCGCAAATTCGCACGCAGCGGATTTTTTTGGCGGCGCGCGGCGTTGGTGATACCATTTTTGCGGCGCGCGGCGTTTATCATCGTTTGCCGAGTTGTTTTTTTCGATAGTTTGCGAGTGCTGCGCCATTTTGGATCTTGCTGTGTGATCCCGCGGGAATTGGCGAGCGCGATTACGTCATCGCGGCTTGCCAGCGATAGTTTGTCAACGCGAGTACGACGAGATCACGTCTCGCGGTACTTCGCAATTGCGAGATTTGAGATGCGGCGCGCGAAAATATAAATTTGCAATTCTGCACAAGAAATCCACCAGCAAGCAGCATAAACCTTCTAGAAATGATGATTTTTATGTGAATAACTCCTTAGTTTGACATTTGCCTGCACTTTTTTAGCGAGGAGTCCATTTTGGGGAGGGGGGCAGGGGGGTGGGAGGAAGGAAGTGCCCCATAGTCTTCAACTTCCTGTTCCTGTTCAGCAGGCTCCTCCCAGTGCTTTGTCCATCTCCTGGTCACTTTTCATTCGGATGTGGACCTGGAAGGATTACCTTTTGTGGATGCTGCTGGATCTTTGGATTTGAGGCCTTTTTGACTTTCTTTGGATCACTGTTGGATTAGAAATTTTACAAGTAAGTTTGTTTGGGGCATTACAGTTGCTGCAACTAAAATTTTGGGATTTTCGATTTTTGGGCTGTTTTGGGGCCTTTTCCCAGGGGTACTCAGTGGTGGGTGGACTGATTCTTTCTGTGGGTTGTCTTGAACTTAAACATCATGGAGGCCATAGATGAATTGGGATTGTGCTGATTTTTCTGTGTTTTTCGATTTTTTTTTGTTGTAAAATTTTGTGTTTTTCGATTTTTGACCTGTTGTTGGGGCCTTGACCAGGGGTAGTGAGTGGTGCATGGGCCTAGTCTTTCTGTGGGCTGTCTTGAATTTAAACATCATGGAGGCCATGGATGGAATGGGATTGTGCTGATTTTGCAGTGTTTTTCGATTTTTGGGGGTGTTCATGGGGAGGGACATGCCATGTGGCTGGTGGCCATTTTGAGTGCAGCTACAGGCACTGGCCATGTGCTGGCAGGCAAGTGGCCATTTTGAATGCAGGCTTTGTTGTTAGGCCTCCAACCATTTTGCCTACTTTTCAACCTTTATTTATGCCAGGGGTAGTGAGTCTTGCATGGGCCTAGTATTTCTGTGGGTTGTCTTGAATTTAAACATCATGGAGGCCATAGATGAATTGGGATTGTGCTGATTTTTCTGTGTTTTTCGATTTTTTTTTTTTGTAAAATTTTGTGTTTTTCGATTTTTGACCTGTTGTTGGGGCCTTGACCAGGGGTAGTGAGTGGTGCATGGGCCTAGTCTTTCTGTGGGCTGTCTTGAATTTAAACATCATGGAGGCCATGGATGGAATGGGATTGTGCTGATTTTGCAGTGTTTTTCGATTTTTGGGGGTGTTCATGGGGAGGGACATGCCATGTGGCTGGTGGCCATTTTGAGTGCAGCTACAGGCACTGGCCATGTGCTGGCAGGCAAGTGGCCATTTTGAATGCAGGCTTTGTTGTTAGGCCTCCAACCATTTTGCCTACTTTTCAACCTTTATTTATGCCAGGGGTAGTGAGTCTTGCATGGGCCTAGTATTTCTGTGGGTTGTCTTGAATTTAAACATCATGGAGGCCATGGATGGAATGGGATTGTGCTGATTTTGCAGTGTTTTTCGATTTTTGGGGGTGTTCATGGGGAGGGACATGCCATGTGGCTGGTGGCCATTTTGAGTGCAGCTACAGGCACTGGCCATGTGCTGGCAGGCAAGTGGCCATTTTGAATGCAGGCTTTGTTGTTAGGCCTCCAACCATTTTGCCTACTTTTCAACCTTTATTTATGCCAGGGGTAGTGAGTCTTGCATGGGCCTAGTATTTCTGTGGGTTGTCTTGAATTTAAACATCATGGAGGCCATGGATGGAATGGGATTGTGCTGATTTTGCAGTGTTTTTCGATTTTTGGGGGTGTTCATGGGGAGGGACATGCCATGTGGCTGGTGGCCATTTTGAGTGCAGCTACAGGCACTGGCCATGTGCTGGCAGGCAAGTGGCCATTTTGAATGCAGGCTTTGTTGTTAGGCCTCCAACCATTTTGCCTACTTTTCAACCTTTATTTATGCCAGGGGTAGTGAGTCTTGCATGGGCCTAGTATTTCTGTGGGTTGTCTTGAATTTAAACATCATGGAGGCCATAGATGAATTGGGATTGTGCTGATTTTTCTGTGTTTTTCGATTTTTTTTTTTTTGTAAAATGTTGTGTTTTTCGATTTTTGACCTGTTGTTGGGGCCTTGACCAGGGGTAGTGAGTGGTGCATGGGCCTAGTCTTTCTGTGGGCTGTCTTGAATTTAAACATCATGGAGGCCATGGATGGAATGGGATTGTGCTGATTTTGCAGTGTTTTTCGATTTTTGGGGGTGTTCATGGGGAGGGACATGCCATGTGGCTGTTGGCCATTTTGAGTGCAGCTACAGGCACTGGCCATGTGCTGGCAGGCAAGTGGCCATTTTGAATGCAGGCTTTGTTGTTAGGCCTCCAACCATTTTGCCTACTTTTCAACCTTTATTTATGCCAGGGGTAGTGAGTCTTGCATGGGCCTAGTATTTCTGTGGGTTGTCTTGAATTTAAACATCATGGAGGCCATGGATGGAATGGGATTGTGCTGATTTGCAGTGTTTTTCGATTTTTGGGGGTGTTCATGGGGAGGGACATGCCATGTGGCTGGTGGCCATTTTGAGTGCAGCTACAGGCACTGGCCATGTGCTGGCAGGCAAGTGGCCATTTTGAATGCAGGCTTTGTTGTTAGGCCTCCAACCATTTTGCCTACTTTTCAACCTTTATTTATGCCAGGGGTAGTGAGTCTTGCATGGGCCTAGTATTTCTGTGGGTTGTCTTGAATTTAAACATCATGGAGGCCATGGATTGAATGGGATTGTGATGATTTTGCAGTGTTTTTCGATTTTTGGGCCTGTACTTGTGGCCTTTTCACCAGGGGTATTTGAGTCTAGCATGGGCCTAGTCTTTCTGTGGGCTGTCTTGAATTTAAACATCATGGAGGCCATGGATGGAATGGGATTGTGCTGATTTTGCAGTGTTTTTCGATTTTTGGGGGTGTTCATGGGGAGGGACATGCCATGTGGCTGGTGGCCATTTTGAGTGCAGCTACAGGCACTGGCCATGTGCTGGCAGGCAAGTGGCCATTTTGAATGCAGGCTTTGTTGTTAGGCCTCCAACCATTTTGCCTACTTTTCAACCTTTATTTATGCCAGGGGTAGTGAGTCTTGCATGGGCCTAGTCTTTCTGTGGGTTGTCTTGAATTTAAACATTATGGAGGGCATGGATGGATTGGGATTGTGCTGATTTTGCAGTGTTTTTCGATTTTTTTGTGCTCTATAACTGAACTGATGTTCCTCTGTCTTCCATTTTTTTTAGGTGCACAAGACTCAAGAGAACCACCAGTGCCAGGAAGAAGTCCTGCAGCGGTGTGTGTGTGCAGCATAACGTCACGCGACGTCACGTCTGGCCTCAGACAACTCTACAATTCGTGCAACTGCGGCCTGCTGTCTGACCTGCTCTGAAGAAGATGGCCCCAAAGAAAGTTCTCCGTAGCTCCTCTAGCAAGAAAGTTGCTAGTAAGGAGCAGAAGAAGCAAGTTACCAAGGAGGCTGGTGTGCCACCCGCCACTTTTTTTGGGAGCAAAAAAAAAAGTACGCCTGCAGCAGCAGGATCTGCTGGGGACCAACCTGAGAGCAGCACCCCTGCTCCATTGGGTTCAGTGCCTCCACCACCACGCCAACTTAAGTCAAAGCCCTTGAGTGCTTCAGAGGCAGTCAGTGTACTTCTCCAATCACCATCGACCAGTGATGTTGGCTCATCGCAAGAAAGTAGCAGCAATGTCCCTGAATCAACACAGGTTGTTGTAACTCATCTGACAAGTGTTGAACAACCACAGCCGCAACAACAACACCATGTGCAAGTACACGCCCAAGTACATGTGGAAGGAGAGGCAGCAAAAGGAGATGCGCAAGCAAAGGTGCATGGATGTTCACAAGTGCCCACAATAGTTGTTCCTCCCGAAGTAGGGGCACATTTGGAAATCGACAATGAAGCTGAGGTATCATTGGAAGCCACTCCTCCTGATGATCATTCATTGTCTTCCACATCCCTAGCAAGGAAAAGATCAAGGGGGGTGTCTACATCTTCTTCAAGCCCACCTCGTTCTGGTGCAAGTGATCTGTCTTGGGAACCACAACTGCGGTCTGACAGTGAGGCAGAGGCACACCATGATCTGACACCGTTACCTAAGCGTAAAAGGAAGGTCGTCCAAAAACTCAAACCTATGGAGTGTGATGAGGCTCAACAAGAAGTGACAGATACTGCTGGTGATGAAGCCTCTCACGATGACGACGAGCCAGTCATCACAAAGGTCACTGCAGCCCCACCGGGCATGCAGCAAAGAGACATTTTGACCCTATCCCGAGAAGCTGCTGAGCGTGATGACGATGTCGGCGAGGAGGCAATGGAAATGGAATCATTAGATTTGGAGTTAAGTAGTACACCAAAACCTACCGCTTCCATATTTCTTCGCAAGAAGGTACCCACCTCGTCCTCGACCTCAATTCGTGGTGGTGAAAGTGCAAAACGTACTGAAGTTCGGCAATCCACATCCTCCACTTCATCTGTCATTAGCAGCAGGACCACCACCACCAGTATCGCCGCCTCCTCCGGCCCCCGAAGACATTTCAAGTCTCCAGTTTGGGACTTCTTTAGTGTTTGCCCAAAAAAGGAAAACGTAGCCATTTGTAGCCTTTGTAAGCTTCGATTTAGTCGTGGTAAGCTTGGTTCTAACTATGGTACCGGAGGCCAGAGAGGTCATCTTGAGAGAAGGCACCCTGTCGAATGGTTTCCGCACCTAGAGGCGGTCAAGAAAGCCGGAATTGCACGTAATGAAAACGTTGATTTGTCATCTGCTGATGACGAGGTAGAAGACGATTCAAACACTTCACTTACACCCAGTTCCCATGTCAGCAGCACACCCCATGGGAGCCACACTAAGAGTGTGGGAGAGAGTGAGACATCAATGCGGAAAAGTTCATCAGCGAGCGTAACTGGGTCGAAGAGATCATCATCATCCCGTAAATCATTGGTCCAGGGCAACATTAAAAAGATGTTGTTTACAGAAGCGCAATATGAACGCAACCACCCAATGACCCGTCTGTATAACACTAAGCTGGCTAAAATGCTAGCTCTGGACCTTCTCCCTTTTTCTTTTGTAGAAGGGGTTGGTTTTCTAGAATTAGTGACAGCGCTCTGCCCTAAATGGAAGGTTCCTAGCCGGTTCTATTTTGCCCGAGTTGCGGTTCCAGCACTACATGAAGATGTTCTGAAGGTGATTGGGGCAGCTTTGCAGAAGAGTGCTGTTCACACTATACATCTGACAACAGACATGTGGACCAGTGGCGCAGGCGCTGATTACATGTGCATCACTGCACACTGGGTCTCTTTTTCAGGGGCTAAAGCAAAGCTAAACTCAGGTGTTGACACTAACATTGTTTTTAAAGGTGCTCGGAAACATGCAACACTAGCCATGTTTGGTTTGGAGAAACGTCACACAGCAGAAAACATTTTGGATGTCTTTAACACAAAGGTCCTTAACTGTCTGTCCCCACTAAAACGCAAGGTTGGATATGTTCACACAGACAATGGCTCCAATATAGTTAAGGCCATGAGGGACGGTTACTATTTCAGAGTGCCGTGTTTGGCGCACTGTATAAACCTGGTTGTCCAAAAATTCTTGGGTAATAAACGCAGTGCAGCGTACAGTGTATTGGAGAACTGCCGAAAAATATGCAAGCATTTCAGGCATTCTTTTAAGGCCCGCAAGCAGCTGAGGAGCATGCTATATCAAAGTCAAATGCCAGTGAAAGCACTCATCCAGGAGGTGGTAACACGTTGGAACTCAACCTTCTACATGCTTGAGCGTCTGTATGAGCAGTATACGCAACTCGATCAATATTTCTTGAAAGAGGGTATAGAGGAGCTGAGGATGGGTGGGCCGCAATGGAACATAGTTGAAAGCCTAACACGCATGCTTCGTCCTTTTGAGGTCTTCACACGTGCAGTCAGCAAGGAGGACTCTAATTTGGGAAAAGCTATCCCATTGTTGTACATGCTGGAGGACCAACTGAAGGAGGTGTGTTCTGTGTTTCGAAAAGATGACAAAAAGAAAGACTCTTTGCTTCTGGCTGAGAAATTATTAGAGCTCCTACAAGGTGATGAACGTCTTCAAAAGATCCACTCAGAACAGCATTACATTTGTGCTACTATTCTGGATCCACGCTACAAAAAGGCGCTGGCAGGCAGAGCATTCTTTCCTTTTGCTGATGAAGATGTTACAAAGTACAAACGTTGGCTAGCCTTGTCAGCCAAGAAGTTTGAAACAGAACGGCTGGAAATTGAAGGAAATGGCAGTACATCAGCAGGCCATCCCCAGTCAAAACAATCCACTTCTGCACCTGTGGCTGTGGCACAAGTGACCTCTCAGCCGTTAAAGACACCGGCAACCGCATCATCTGCACGAAAGACAGCAGAAACATTGGAGGCTGAAGAGGATTGGCTAGCTCTGCGTGGGTTTGGTTCTCAAAAGGTCAGAGGCACAGCAAGAGCTACGCAAAGTGGAGGAACCTTGGAGGAGGACCTTGAGTCGATGGTGAAGGACTATCTGAATGACTCCACAGAGGTCTATGTTAATTCTGACCCATTGGCGTATTGGCATGGGAAAAAAGAATTGTGGCCACAGCTCACCAACCTGGCTTTAAACTACTTGTCTTGCCCACTCGCAAGTGTGTCTTCTGAACGGGTTTTCAGTGCGGCTGGTGGGATTGTAACTCCCAAACGGAGCCGCCTCTCGCCCAAAAATGTGGAGAGGTTAACAATGATCAAGATGAATCAGCACCTCATACCACCAGATATAAGAGTACGAGAGAGCGTGCCGGATGAAGAGGAGGTGGCCAGCACCATAGATGAGGGAATTTCTACTCTGTCAGGTGGCACTGACCTCACCCGGGCTGAATTCGCAGAGTATGATGACGAAGCCTTATTCTTATTCCTGGACCGTGATTCCGACTTCGAGCCCTGAAAATGAGACAACGAATCAATAACTTTCTTTTTCATCCTTATTCACTTTTATTCCTGTGTGTCTGTCTTTCTTTGTTGTGCACAGTTAATATAATTCAAACTTTAATCAGATAATCACAAAGACAAGCCCATCAGCAGAACTGTCTTCACTTGTTTGCTAATTTATTTGAAGGTGCCGCAGTCTGCATTCCTCAGGTTCACAAGTTCAGAAGAACATGCTCCTCTATCCTCCTCCTCCAGACTCCTATTTCCATCAAAGCAGAGGGCTGGTTTACGCCCAATGAAGAAAGACTCAGCACTTGTGGGGGTGTTGTTCTACCTCTTTGCAGGTGAGTTGACGGGTCTGGGGCCATTGCTGGGAAGCACTAAAAGTGGTTTGTGCCAAATCCGAGGCGGAAATTTTTTTGTGTTTTTGATGACTTGCTTGCCTTTGAGGTGCTCTTAGGGGGGGTTCCGTCTGTTTGTGGGTGAGTTTCATGGTCTGAGAGCATTGCTGGGACACTCTAATCTTGATTGCATTTGCTTTTCAGGAAATCCGTCGTGCCAACCCCGACTTATGGCCTAGCTACGCAGCGCGTTTGGACCGAAGGCCCAGAAATATTGCAAGTATGAGATTTTGCTTTTGGCCTGTTTGGGGGTGTTATGCTTCTTGGCGGGTGGGTTGCCGGGTCTTGGGGCATTCCTGGGAAGGTCTAATACCGGGTAGAAGTGGTTGGGACTAAATCCAGGCCGATTTTTTTTTGGGCTATTTCTGACATTTTGCTCTATGTAGCGTTTTCGGGGGCCTGTTTGGGGGGCTTCCTGGTGTTTCTGGGTGAGTTTCGTGGTCTGGGAGCACTGCTGGCTATATCTACTTTACTTTGCAAGAGGTTTGAAGCAAATCCATGGTGGCAGAGGGGACTTAGGGCCTAGCTGCAGAGCGCGCGCGGAGTGATTTGGGAAATTTGTGAAAAATTGACTAAGTCCCCATTTTTGTACTTTTGCTCTTTGGCTGTTTGGGGGTCTTCTACTCGTTTTCTCCTGGGTTGACGGCTCTGGGGCCATTGCTGGGAAGCTCTAATACCGGATAAAAGTGTTTTGGACCAAATCCCAGGCGGAAAATTTTTTGTGTTTTTGATGACTTGCTTGCCTTTGAGGTGCTCTTAGGGGGGGTTCCGTCTGTTTGTGGGTGAGTTTCGTGGTCTGGGAGCATTGCTGGGACACTCTAATCTTGATTGCATTTGCTTTTCAGGAAATCCGTCGTGCCAACCCCGACTTATGGCCCAGCTACGCAGCGCGTTTGGACCGAAGGCCCAGAAATATTGCAAGTATGAGAGTTTGCTTTTGGCCTGTTTGGGGGTGTTATACTTCTTGGCGGGTGGGTTGCCGGGTCTTGGGGCATTCCTGGGAAGGTCTAATACCGGGTAGAAGTGGTTGGGACTAAATCCAGGCCGATTTTTTTTTGGGCTATTTCTGACATTTTGCTCTATGTAGCGTTTTCGGGGGCCTGTTTGGGGGGCTTCCTGGTGTTTCTGGGTGAGTTTCGTGGTCTGGGAGCACTGCTGGGACACTCTAATCTTGATTGCATTTGCTTTTCAGGAAATCCGTCGTGCCAACCCCGACTTATGGCCTAGCTACGCAGCGCGTTTGGACCGAAGGCCCAGAAATATTGCAAGTATGAGATTTTGCTTTTGGCCTGTTTGGGGGTGTTATGCTTCTTGGCGGGTGGGTTGCAGGGTCTTGGGGCATTCCTGGGAAGGTCTAATACCGGGTAGAAGTGGTTGGGACTAAATCCAGGCCGATTTTTTTTTGGGCTATTTCTGACATTTTGCTCTATGTAGCGTTTTCGGGGGCCTGTTTGGGGGGCTTCCTGGTGTTTCTGGGTGAGTTTCGTGGTCTGGGAGCACTGCTGGCTATATCTACTTTACTTTGCAAGAGGTTTGAAGCAAATCCATGGTGGCAGAGGGGACTTAGGGCCTAGCTGCAGAGCGCGCGCGGAGTGATTTGGGAAATTTGTGAAAAATTGACTAAGTCCCCATTTTTGTACTTTTGCTCTTTGGCTGTTTGGGGGTCTTCTACTCGTTTTCTCCTGGGTTGACGGCTCTGGGGCCATTGCTGGGAAGCTCTAATACCGGATAAAAGTGTTTTGGACCAAATCCCAGGCGGAAAATTTTTTGTGTTTTTGATGACTTGCTTGCCTTTGAGGTGCTCTTAGGGGGGGTTCCGTCTGTTTGTGGGTGAGTTTCGTGGTCTGGGAGCATTGCTGGGACACTCTAATCTTGATTGCATTTGCTTTTCAGGAAATCCGTCGTGCCAACCCCGACTTATGGCCCAGCTACGCAGCGCGTTTGGACCGAAGGCCCAGAAATATTGCAAGTATGAGAGTTTGCTTTTGGCCTGTTTGGGGGTGTTATACTTCTTGGCGGGTGGGTTGCCGGGTCTTGGGGCATTCCTGGGAAGGTCTAATACCGGGTAGAAGTGGTTGGGACTAAATCCAGGCCGATTTTTTTTTGGGCTATTTCTGACATTTTGCTCTATGTAGCGTTTTCGGGGGCCTGTTTGGGGGGCTTCCTGGTGTTTCTGGGTGAGTTTCGTGGTCTGGGAGCACTGCTGGGACACTCTAATCTTGATTGCATTTGCTTTTCAGGAAATCCGTCGTGCCAACCCCGACTTATGGCCTAGCTACGCAGCGCGTTTGGACCGAAGGCCCAGAAATATTGCAAGTATGAGATTTTGCTTTTGGCCTGTTTGGGGGTGTTATGCTTCTTGGCGGGTGGGTTGCCGGGTCTTGGGGCATTCCTGGGAAGGTCTAATACCGGGTAGAAGTGGTTGGGACAAAATCCGCGCGGAAAAGCCTTTAGTTTTGGCACTTTTTGTAACTTAGGGTTCGTTAGGGTTAGCCCTAGCAGCAGGATTGCATGTGTATCGGGGTGTTCTAGATTTTTCAAACTGAGTTCTGGGGTCTTAGAGCACTCGTGAGAATGTGTAATTTTGGTTGCAAGTCATTTGAAGAAAATCCATGGTGGGAAAGGGGGGATTTGGCATAGTTAAAGAAAGCCTTTGCCACTATTCTTAACTTAGGGTTCGTTAGGGTTAGCAGTATTTCTATTGCATGTGTTTGAGTGGGGGGGATTTCGAGTCTTGGAGCGATGCTGGCTATGGCTACTTTTGCTTGGTTGCTTGCAAGTGGTTTGAATGCAATCCACGGGGGGTAATGGGTAATTAGGGTACTTCGGCCTACTTTTACTTTCAAAGTAAGTTTTGTCTCCAGTTTTCTGCTAGGCCTCGTTTTTTGGGTGGGAGCACTGCTAGGAAGATCTATTTTTGTTCTAAAACACAGTTTACAGTACACCTAGCTTGAGGGGCAAGATCCGCTACATTAATTTGCCCATACTTATTTATCCTTCAAAAGGTGACTCAGAGTACGCACTTTCAAAAACATTGTACTGTCTGTCTACTAGGAAAAACAAATTGTGACTTTTTGCACTCCACAGCCTACATACCTTATATTTATTTATCAGTGGTGTTGTAATATTATATCACTTCCTGTTTTTCGTTGAATAATTACAGGCCGGGTTTCAGTCTCTGCAATGGGGAAAAAAGGATGGAGTCAGGCTTCACAGTAGCGAGCCACAATTCAGCATCAGGCAGGCAGTGGACAGGGTGTCTTCTGGTGACCAACATCGGTGGACGAAGCGTCGGCTGCAATGGAGGAGTGCCGCTAATAGGAGGATTTTTTTTCTGCGGGCAACTTACTTACCACTTCCAACAGGACCACTACAACCACATAGATACAGTATCCCTTGCCTTTTTCTCTGACTGTGACTGCATTTCTTTGCTCTCTCTCGGCTTCTACATTGATCCCTTAACACATCACTTAGTCCACTCCACTATCTGCACCACACATAGTCATTTGTAAGTGCTCCTACGTAATTCGCAAGTCGCAGCACGCCCCAGGCCGTAGAGGACTGGGATGGCCCCAATGATGAAGCATGTCACCAAGGGGCAACCCTGGTGAGTGAGGGGACACCTAGAAAAAAAGCAATTTCTCCTTTTCTATCTACTATACCTTCTGTCAGGTTACGCAGCCCCTAAGCGCCTACCGTACTATGAAACTACATTTCCCATGAGTAGGCGGGAGACTTGCAGACTATTTAGTGAGACTATATGAGAGTACCCTTGTATGTTAGGACATCACTTCACTGATGCCTGTCTTGTCTTCTCTTACAGGTATCCTTTCCCTGCTGACCCTACCTTTACCCATCCCACATTTTTTATTTTAGTTTGTTATTTTTCTCCCTCGCCTAATGCCTCGAACACCCTGTGTTTACACTTCTGGGTGTTGGTGACATTTGGAGGTGGAACCATATTTGCATCGACTGGATCACGGGGAGTAAACGTGACACCTTCCAGACCAACCCCATTGAGTGTTGTTGTGAATGGATTTATAGTGACCAGCAAGGCTCTCGGGTATCTGGCTACAGAGACCTTATGTTGAATATAGTTATCAATAATTCCACACAGGCCCTGTACTGTCGCATTCTTTCTTTCCACAGTTGTCGATGATATATTCTTACTCTGCTTGACAAAGAACCATTGCTAATGTGAAAGAACTTCAACCGAATTAGTAGTTATACTTTACCATTTGTTAGGCTACAATGTGGCACTGCTCTACTGTACTTCTGTCACCTGCTATATTCTCAGTTGTACCGTTGAATTGCTCAGGAGGACAAACCAGATTTAATTTTCTTTTTTTTCATAGGCATGCAACTGCCACTGTGTCACACCACTAGTACCACCGCTATGAGGAAATTTTATCCGACCAAGATTGCCAACGTTATTCGGTGTTTCCCGTGGAGCCAGCCCTGGGCCTAGCCCTACTTTCAAACACAAATTACAGGTAAGATAAGCGTTTGGTGGTTTGGGGGTATAATGGAGTATTAGTACGAGAGACGAGAGACTGAAGGTAGTACTACTAAAGTCCTAGGACTCTTGGATTCACTTCACTTAGTCTGTGAGAGGCACTTAGTGTTGAAAACATTTGGGCATTTACACTTAAAGGAAGAAAATGGAACTAAACTTTCAGGAAAACAGTCAACGTTAAACCCCCACCCACCAGGCAAGCAGTAAAAAACAGGTATGCTCAGATAAAGTTTGAAAAAGTATATTTATATCCCTAACAAAATAATCTCCCGCAAGACCCTCCCTAACCCCAACGATTGTCCTTCAAAAGTCCCCAAAAACCCAACTCCCAATTCCCACCCCCCAAAAGTCTCTAAAAAAGGGGCAAGGGACACTATGGGTGGATGCTGTTAACTTTTTGGGCCAGGGCATCATGCTCCTCGCGGAGCAAGGCGAGCTCCTGCTGAAGGCGGGACACCATCAGGGTAGTGCGGCGCAGGCGTGCCTTCACTGCCTTGCAGGTGCAAGGCCTGTGAGAAGCAGCTGTTGGCCTTGCTGCTCGGCGGTGGCGTTTGCCTTTGGCAGCCCGGCTCAGTCTCGGTGGACCACTGTGCTGGGTGGCAGCCGGTGGGGCCACGGAGGCCGATGCAGACGACGTTGTCGTTGTTGTCGACCGCACACTTTCCTCGTCCTCCAGGGCCACCAGCCGCCGATATTCCGCAACAGTGGCCTCGATTCTCCGTTGCCGGGCCGCTCTAGCCAGCTCCTTCCTCCTTGTTCGTTTGGAAGGAGAACCTATATGAAGAAAGAAAGACATAGTCTGTAACCAATGCTCTTTAAGATTAACTCAATCATTCAGCAGAAATGTGTGCTGCAGTACAACTAGCAACTTGCAAGCGCATTACATAACTATTGAGGCCAGTATCTATCTAACCTCACACTTCTTCATCCTTGCTCTAACATTAGTGGGAGTTTAAGGAACAAATTCTATGAGCACTGTGGACTTCCATTGGAGTCGACTATGAAAGTACACCAGTCTTATTCTTCTTCTTGTCTCTTGTTTTGGAAAATTGGTACGTTATTTTCTGCAAGCCGGCATAATGCCAGCGCGGTAAACTTGCACCCGAGAAAAAGAGACGCACGCCATGAGGAGTGACCTAGACTTGCGTTGCCGTTGCGTTACTGTACCCGTCCAGTACATGCAGGTGGTGAATCTCTTACTTTTCTATTACGGGTGGCACTGAGAATACTCTGTTACAACTCAAGGGCTACTGCTTAATTAATTTAACTTTCACCCTACAGTGGAAATGAGTACTAGAAATGGAAAATTGAAGAAGATAAATAATCTGATTATCTATCACTTCACATGGGATGTTTTTGCTTATATATGGGATGACTTTAGGTGCTTTGCTTTTTATTGAGTGACAGGCAGTGATACATCCACACATGAATGACTGAGTACTACTAAACTTATTAAGAGAGGTAGGGAGTGGCCACCATAATAACCGGATCTATGCAGTGCTTGCAATACAAACTACTGCTACTATTTATGGTAGTATTTGGACAAAATTAAAAGTTCTTTTCCTTGCCTTTCCTACACTGGAACGGACGTGCGGGTGCAGTGTTACATGCTCTTCAAAGTTACACTTAGTTCATCCACTGACCATCTACTCTCTCTAGATCATGGGTACTCACAAACTTTCTCTCAGGGGCTACATTTACAGTGTAGTTTGGGGCCGAGGGCCGCACTGGTGGGGGCGGAGTCAGAGGGGGCGGGGCTAAAGCAAAACGATAACTTGTGACCATGAGGTTGCACACAGGTCCCTGCAGCAGATGCCCTCATCCACTGAGCCACCAGACCCAGCATTTACATACATCTCTCTCCCTCCTGCTGTCCCTCCTGCCCTCCCTCCATCTCTCTCTCCCTCCTGCCCTCCCTCTCCCTCTGTCATCTCACTGTGTGTGTGTCTATCTGTGTCAGCCTTCAGCCCGGGTTGAGACCGCTTCCTCAACGCGCACACACAGACAACAACACCAAAGTACTTAACAGGTCTTTAAAAGACCATTAACATATTATTGAGGCTTTGTTTGTTTTAGCGCCCCTGCTTCTCCACCCTGACAATCACTGCTTGCCCGGCCCCACAGAGCAGAGGCTTTGTTCTATTTCACCTCTTTGTGGCCTTGCATCTCCACTCTGCTCTGTGGGGGCCGGGGGAGCAGTGATTGTCAGAGTGGAGATGCAGGGGCGCTAACAGGTGAAATACAAAAAAGCCTCTGCTCTGTGGGGGCCGGGGGAGCAGTGATTGTCTGCAAGGTCTGCGCACCGCCAAGAAAGGCTTGCCGGGCCACCACCGGCCCGCGGGCCGTACTATGAGTACCCCTGCTCTAGATACACATATGCTATCTAAGAGTCAGATAGTAGCATGATCCAGGTATATGGACACATACAGTTTCTGTGTCACCCACCCAGGCTGTTGTCCTTCCACCCATCATTGCTTCATCATTCACCCAGCCATGCATCTCATATTCTTGCCTTCCCAGCTAGTCTTCAATCTCAATAAGTAAGGAATATATAAGAGCTTACCTCTGGCCGCCACCACCGTCTCAACTCTCACAGCCGCCGCCGCCGCTTCTTCCCCTGATGAATTGCCCTCCGCCTCCGTGTCGAGCACCACCACCACACTGGCCCCGCCACCAGATGTTCCACCTACAAAGTACATTTAAGAATCTTAGAATAAAGCACTCACTAGTCACTAGTATTTGGTCTAGGAATGAAGACATGTGAAAACAATGTAATTTGTGACTGTCTACGTTAAAGTTAAAAAAAATGTCCCTTTTTCCAGGGAAGGTTGTCTTGCTGCACTTTTTGGCACAACTGATGAAGGCTGATTTTTTAACACGCACCATTTTTCTCCACACAGACAGAAGATGGACTTCTAACAACAAGATCAAGTTGAAACCAGGTGAGAGCTCGGCTCGACCACAAGAAATGTCTTCAATTAATCGTCAGCACTAACCACTTTTCCATTATCAGTTAAACGTTTAGTTTTATTATGACTTCATTTTAATAAATGTGTTTACTTTTAATAAAGCTTTTAAATTTAAATACAATCTGTGTTTTTTGGTCCTCCAGACTAGAGTGACTGAGCGAAAGGTTTTGCAATTTTTGCAAGCATGAGTCCAGATAGAACACTTCAAAAGACATTATGGACAATCCCAGAGGACTGCACTAAGTTGATAGAGCTATTGCTGACTAGAATCATGGGAGTTTCGCCAACCGTGCAATCTTAGTTAGCTACACAGACAGACTAATAAGAATAATCTAGTAATACCACAGGGAGTCATAGTAGAGGCAGGATAAGAATTTAGATACAGTCTACAAGAAGAGCAAAGACAATTTTGAAAAAATTCAAATGAGGAACGCTAGGAAAAATAGGTACTAGTCTAAAATGAAAACTTACTGGGGCCAGCAGAGGAGCCCTCGCCTGCCCGATCCTGGCCCTGTTGAACAGCATCCGCCGCCTGCTGCTCCTGTGTCCTCCTCTCGCCCCTGGGGGGAGCTGACGTACAACATGAAAGAAAGAACAGAAAACATGGATGATTGTTGCTTGTCAATGTCAACCAAATCAAACATTTCAAAAGAACAATAACAAAATATTTCCGCGAAATTATATTGATTATGGTTACTTTTTATTTATTTGCGGACCTGTGACTTCGAAAGTCACGTAACTCACTAAACAAAGTACTGAAACGTTCACCTAGGACTGGCAGGCAGCAGTCCGCAGGCAAGACGCAAAGTGACAGACAAACTCCATTGTGATTTCAGTCAGATCAGTGACAACACTAACGTTGCCTGCTACATTACCAGTCATTTAAATAGTCAAACTATCAATCCACCGCCACTATTTTTCTTATTGTCAGGGTTACAAAGGAAGGGGCAGATTTAAGCCCTTGCGGCTCTTTTGCGCCGTTCTTGCGTGACTTTTGTGACGCAGCAGCTAAACAAAAAAGGGCGCCATGGTGCGGCGTATAATATTATAACAACGTGACGCATTTGGGAGATGCATCCCGTTATAAAGCCCTGCGCCATCAGGGGGCGTTCCGGCGCAAGGGAGGGCATTCCTGCGCTGGAACACATCCTAATAGTGGCTGAGGGAAATCTACAAAATATCAATCAGTCACCTTTAGGACAATGATGCGTCACACAAACCCTGCACCTGCTTGAAGCAGACGTACGGCTTGACCCAGCATTGGGGAGATAGGGTACCCCAGAGCATTGATGGAGCTGCGCCATCGTTGCGACGCAACTCCAGCAGTAAAGCTTCGGTGACGTTTTGGGCCCATGGGGCGCCGCATTGCAAATACGGCGCACCATGTTTGGTGGTGGTAGCGGGCCGCACAATTAATGGCGCATCCCTGCTACTTTGCAGGGATGCGACGGTAATTGCAATTCTGCCCCTTAGGGGCATACTTACTTACGCGTTCTGGCGCATCTCCAGAGATGCGCCAGATCAAATGCGTCACGCAAAACTACCCTTGCGACACGGCAGATGTGCCTCATTTACAATGCGGCGCGCCCTGGCGCAAGGGTAGGCACTTGCGTGACGCATCTCGTCACGTAAGAGCGGCGCATCGCTGGAGTCACGTCGCCAATGCAATGCAACTCCAGTAATGCTCAGGGCCACCCAATACTTTACATGCTGTGTCAGTCCTTTCGCCTGCTTCGAGCAGACATAAGGAATTGAATTGACGTAGCAGCGTCGCAGAAGTGCCTGCGTTAAATCTTGTAGATTTCACGCAGGCAATTTTGCGAGGCGCACAGCCGCTGGACCGCCCACCCTGCGTACTAGGAACGCACCCATTGTGGTGCAGGCCCATGGCTTTATAACGTGACGCATCTCCCTAGATGCGTCATGCTGTAAATGACTTGCAGGGATGCGGCACGTTTACGCCGCTGTTGCGTCACGCAAGGCAACGTAAACGTGGCGCAAGGGGCTTGTAAATGTAATCTGCCCCCTAGTGTCTAGCATTACGCAGTTCTGTTAAGTACACTCATACATAATAGTTACTCAGGCCAATGAGACCACGAAATAGAAAACAAATAAGCATAGTAGCAACCCCACTGAGAAGGAGAGCAGTGCACCTGAAATGCACAGAAGATTTTGAAATATAATTTAACTACAATGTAATCGTCATCAGCGGCATTATTGGCTTGCTCCATGTAAAAAACAAATATTTGCAATACAACAACACAGAGCAGGAGAAAACATCATAGTAGTGAGTGATTAAATGCCAATGGCTACTACTACTCACCAAGCCCGGGGATCTCCAAGCCGAGCTGGTCCAGCAGGTCGCGCTCGCGGTCCAGGAGGTCCGTCCAGCGATGGGTGACCTGGCTGTAGGTGCGCTGGACCCCGTAGAGGTGGGATATGGCCCAGCACACCTTCTCCCACCGCTTCCGGCGCTCCCGCATGTTGTAGCCGCCGGCCGCGATCCTGCCGCCTCCCGCGATGGTCCTGGGCAGGCGGCGCTGGACGAAGTAGACCAGCGCGCCCACTTCCTCCGGGCTGAATATCTCCCGGCGCGTCACCTGCTCCCCCCTCGATCTCACGCCTGCTGTCCTGCCACTGGGTCCAGCACTACTCCCCGCCGCCGCTGCGGCCCTCAAGTGCCTGGGCAGCTTCACGGCGCCTGGCTTGACCATGGTCTGGGCAGGTAAGGTAGGAAGAAGTAGAAAATTAAGAAAGAATAGGATAGGGAAGAAGAAAAGAAAAGAGTTTACAAAAGTAGTTTAAAAGTAAAGAAAAATAGCAGAAAAGACAAAAATATACAGCTAGGAAAAGAGAGGGATAGATAAGAAGCAAAATCGTAAAAAAAAAACTGAAAACAAGCAAAGGATGGGAAAGATATCAAGAGGATTAAACACCATGCCCAGACACAGGAAATGAATGAAAAACAAGATGACCGGCGCCCGTTTCCGAGCGCGAAAGTCAGTTCGCGCGAGATTTTCCTCGCGATCTCGTGCGAACCTCTAGATTTCCCGCGCGATCTCGTGCGAACCTCTACTCGCAATGCGCTTACTGCGCGAGATTATACATAGCGGGCGGAAACGGAAATACGTCACGCAAACAAAATGGCCGCGCCCGTACTCGACCTTGGGGTAAATTCGCGTGTTGCGCTGCAAGCGGCTCGCGAATACTGCAAAAAAACTCGCGAAACAACAAGCCGCAAAAAAATAAAATGCTCATTCGCACGAATTGGCGGCTTCCGCGGTCGGTTTCGCACGACGCCGCGCCCCGCGAATAGCGCGAAAAAAACCGCAAAACGATTTCAGCAAAAGCAAAAGCAATGAGCAGGTGCAAAAGGTCAACCTCATGATTTGTAACGATTCTTTGTATTGCTTCCTGAGGGGGCCCTCCAGAATTCGGTTGCCTGCTTGCAACTATTGTGTGACCCTGCTCTGACCTTAACTGTATGCCACAAAGGTCCTGATTTACAGCTAAAGGAGCAGACAAGCAGGTGCCAGGCTGGAACTTTAAATTCTTTCAGTGACACATTAATTAGCCCCTAATTCATTATTGTCAGTTGGGGCAGGGCAGGTGTTGTAACTAATTTTGCAACAATGAAAGCACTTAGCAAGTGCAAAAGATCACTAATCAGGGCGCACTAAGGAAGCAGGTGCCAGCTAAAAAAATATTCTGTGACACATTAATCAGCCCCAAATTAATTCAGGTCACTTGAGGCAGGGAAGGTGTGCTTTGCTTTGCCGAAAATAATGTACACTGGACAACCAGAGGGTGTGGTGATGAAACAGAGGGTGGCATGGGTGGGCCAGAGGGTGGCATGAGTAGTCAGAGAGTGGCAGTGGTGACAGAGAGTGGCAGTGATGAAGAAGAGTGTCCCAAACAGGCTGGACATGTAGAAACAACAAGTTCGCAAAACTTGCGACCCGACAGGTAAGTTCGCAAATTGCGAAATTGTAAAAACCCTCGCGAACTGGCAGAAACACGGGCGAACACAAAAAAAAAAAAAATCCGCAAATTCGCGGGAATTCGCGGATTTTGCGGATTGCGAATCCGCAAATCCGCAAAATTCGCGAACGCGAGATCCGCAAAATTCGCCCATGCTTAGATCAAGGCGGCTTTGCCTCCGGCATTCATCACTCTCCTAATGTTATGTTATGTTATGTTATGTTAGGGGATGTTTTGTATAGCGTTCAGCTACTCCGAGGAGTGTCCCAGCGCTTTTGACCTAAAACAGACACGGGACGGACAGAAGTGGAACAGGTGCTACTGAACAAACAGCCAAGATTTTAAATCCTTCCTGAAGGCTAACAAGTTGGTGCTCCTTCTCAAATACACAGGCACGGTGTTCCATAATTGAAGCGCCAGGCATCTAAACGTCCAACCTCCAATCCGTGCTCTCCTGATAACAGGGAATGAGGCCAAAGCCAATGATGCTGACCTCAGGGATCTATAAGACCGATGAAAGGTCAACCGCCGTTGGATGTATTTGGCAACAGTGTCATGGAGAGCCTTGAAGGCCAGAGTGAGTGCCTTAAAAATGATTCGTTTCCGGATGGGGAGCCAATGGAGAGTCTTCAGAAGACCAGAGACTCTGGCTCTCCGATAGAGGCCAAAGATGGCACAAGCAGCCAAATTTTGAATTATCTGCAGGCGTTGGAGAAGATACTCTGGCAATCCGAGGTACAGGATGTTGTCGTAATCAAGGCGAGACCCGATTAGAGCCTGCACATTGATTTTTCAAGGTACCTGCGAGAGCAGAGGAAGAAATTTTCGGAGCATTTTAAGCAGGCCAAAACATTTCCCAGCTAGGCCAAGAATGTGGGGCTTCAACAAGAGATTATTATCAATTTTTACTCCAAGGTTCTTATTTATTTATTTATTTATTTTATTAAACTTATATTGCGCACAGCTACCCTCAATGGGTTTCCCGGCGCCAGAAATAGATAAAAGAAAGAAACAAGCAAAAGGCTCAAACAGAACTGGGAGTGCCAGGAAATTAATTAAACAGGAGGGTCTTCAATTTTTTGTGAAAGGAAAGAAGATTGGTCTCAGCTTTCAAAGCCGTCGGAAGAGCATTCCGCATCTTTGGGCCAAGATAAGAAAATGAGCGGCCGCCCATTTTGGCTAGTTTAATTCTGGGAACAAAAAAGTCACCACTAGTGGAAGATCTTAAAGTCCGACCAGGATTATAGACTTGAACCAGGTTCTGCAGGTATTTGGCTGATTTTAAAAAGGAGGCATAAGGTTTTGAATTTTACACGGTTCGGGCCTCTGAGCCAGTGAAGGTCACGCAAAGCCTGAGCTGCAGAAGATCTCCGAGGTACATTGCACAGTAAGCGGGCTGCCGAGTTTTGTACCACTTGAAGTTTATTGAAAGTGGCCTTATCAGCACCAAGATATAGCACATTCCCGTAATCAATACGGGAAAGTACGAGAGCCTGGACAACAGTTCTCCGAGTGGAGCAGGGCAGCATCCATATAATCTTCTGCAACCATCTTAAGGTGGAAAAACAGATTGCAGCGACCTTTATTACCTGCTGTCGCATAAAGAGCCTATCGTCAATGAGAAAACCAAGGTTTCGGGCAACGGGAGCTGGCTTCGGCAAAGGACCCATATCACTGGGCCAGTGTCGAGGGCCCCACAGATCTATATTCTTGCCCAGGACGATCACCTCGGTCTTGTCACCGTTGAGCTTGAGCAGATGGTTATGCATCCAAGCAGCAACGCGTGACAGGCCAGATTTCAAGGCCGAGATCTCATGGCCCTCACTGCTGGAAAGAGAGAACACAATCTGCGTATCATCAGCATACGAATAGATTGTCAACCCGGCGTCCTCCGCGATGGTAGCAAGGGGTCTGATGTAGATATTAAACAGCAAAGGGCTGAGAATCGACCCCTGGGGGACGCCGTATGCCGATGAATGAACAGCAGATTTAGCTTCTGTTGAGAACACCTGAAAGGTACGCTCACCTAAAAAGGAGGTAATCCAGGCCAGCGCAGATCCAGCCACACCAAGGGAGAGGAGAGAGTTAAGGAGGATGGAATGGGACACAGCATCAAATGCTGCACTCAAATCCAAAAGGATGAGTGCAAAGGTCTCCCCGCGATCGATACCGTGCCGAAGCCTCTCCGTCACCCCGAGGAGGGCGGACTCAGTAGAATAGTGTGCGCAAAACCCGGATTGGGACGGATGAAGATATCTCACGTTCTCAACAAATGAATTAAGCTGAGTTTTCACATGCCGTTCCAAAATTTTGGAGCATGCAGGCAACAGGGATATGGGCCTGAAATTAGCTAAGTTGGATTCTTGGCCACGGTAGAAGCAGCCAATGGAGGGAACTTGTCCGCAGGCCACCAAGATTGCCACCCAGGATCGGACCGACAACCAAAAAAGAGCACCTAGGATTTATCCGAATTGCACTTCAGGCTGTTTTGCTGGAACCACTTGAATACAGCCCCAAGGCAGCCTCTGATGCTCTCCCGGTCGAAATCAGACCCCTTCTCGCAAGTGACAAGGAGCTGGGTGTCATCAGCGTACAACACTATCTGGGCACCAAACGACTCCACCAGTGCCGCCAGGGAAGCCATGAAGATGTTTAAGAGAGTCGGGCTCAAAATAGAGCCCTGAGGAACTCCCACCTCTAATGGCGGCACCGTGGCAGAGATAGGAGAGGCCCAGACTGTTTGACGCTGGCCCGCCAGAAAGGACTTAAACCAGCTGAACATCGTCCCCCACGGACCGGTCTCACGAAGTCTTCATCAGACCGATCTCATTTACCCTTCTTGAGTCTTCAGCTGATTTAATAAGGGCAGATTCTGTGCTTTGCCCATCCCTAAATCCATGCTGCGATGGATCCAGAGCTTGCGCAGTCCCCTGGAAAGTGCTAAGCTGACTGTTTGTGATTCCCTCTATGAGCGGTAGAGGGAGCCTGGCAATGGGACGGTAATTGTTTAATTCGGAGATATCCAGATTTGTTTTTTTAGGAGGGGCAAAATTGATGCCTGTTTCCAGCAAGAAGGAAATTCACCGCATTCCAGCATGTTGTTAAATAATGAAGTTAGCACACTGGCTATTGGGGTCACTGCTAGTTTTGCTATAGCTCCCGGGCAGGGATCTCGAGGAGAGCCTGATTTTGTCTTCAGCAGTCGGTTCCTAACCTCCTTCACACTTACTGGGGAGAAACTCAGGAGCCTGCTCTCCTGTGTTTTAGCCTCCACAACCACCGGGCTAGCCTCTGGCTGATTAGCCATCACTTGACCATCCAAAGAATTAAAGATCGTCTCCACTTTGTTTTGGAAGAATTTGGCTAGATCTTCACAAAGATCCAGGCTGGGGGGCACAACAACAGGTTTGGGGGCTGCAAGCGTTGCGACTGCATGAAAAAGCTCCTTGGGCGAATTCCTGGCCTCCTTAATGCGGTTGGTAAAAAAGGTGTGTTTAGCTTTCCCTATCAGATCTTTCTAAAATGCCAATCCCGATTTAAGTCTCCCTTTTTCCGCCACGCCGCTCTAGTTTCTTACAAATAATTTTGTGTTCCCTGATCTCTTCTGAGAACCACGGAGCAGAAGGAAGCACCCGCGTAGAGTGGCAGAGTTTGGGCGGAGCTAGTCGAATACAGGCATGGTCCACCCAGTTGGTATAGGTTGCAGCAGCCTGATTCATATCTATGGGGAGGGGCCCCATCCAGGATGTCAATAGGTCCTCGAGGGACAACCCATCTATCTTATTCCACTCCCTCGTGATCCTAGCTGGTTTCCGCACCTGCCTTGATCTGGGAGTAATAGCCATGGACATTTTAAAGCAGACTGCTACATGGTCTGACCAGGGAACTGGGCAGATTGCATTAAATCCTAGGTTCGGATCGTTGGAAAAAACACCATCAAGGTGTGCCCAGCGTTATGTGTCAGGCCAACCACCAGCTGTTTCAACTCCATCCCGTCCATCAGCTCCAAGAGCTCACATGTATCAGGGTCAGTGCCACAGTCAAGATGAAAATTGAATTCCCCTAAGACTGTAAAGGTCTTTGCACATAATGCCTCCTCCAGCAGACTGCCCAGTGCCGCTAGAAATGGGATCTTTCTCCCTGGGGGTCTATACAGTAGACAGCCCCTCAGGTATTGATGGTTGGACAGGACGAATTTAAATGCCAGTGCTTCGCCCAGGTCTCCCACTACTGGCTGAAAATTCCCCCTCACAGAATTATGGTAGCAGATCGCCAGACCACCCCCTCTCTTCCCCCGCCTATTCTGGACATAGCAACTAAAGTTGGGAGGGGTGACCTTGACTATGTCTGGCCCGGAGGCTGCATCAGTCCAGGATTCGGTTATAAAGGCTATTTTTACATCCATATCTTGAATCAGGTCCGCTAGCTCAATACTGTGTTTAACTAAGGATCTAGCGTTCAACAGCAGGCATCTAACATCAGCGGGTCCACCTTCCGCCTTCCCTCTATCAGCATTGGAAATAGCTCTAATAGCCTGCAGATAGATTGTCAGAATCGCCCTGTGGCAACTAGGGCACGAGTGCGCAGCAACCCGCTTATCCTTATTGAGATCGAGGCATACGCATCCTGTCATTCTGCTCTCTTCCCTTAGGGCCATCAGTGTATTACGATCATAGGTCAGGTGACTTACTGCCCCGCGGAGGTTCCAACCAGGAGTCCGGCACGGACGGACCCAGGCGAGCTTGCTTTTGGCGCGCCCGCTGTGCGCGTCTGCTGTGCGGTCGCACCAGACCGACTTTTGAGGTGCAGGGGAGAAGAAAGACTAGACCACTCACCTTGGCCCGCTTCAAAATGGCGGCCGTCTGGGCGAGCGTCTAGCTGCGGTTCCCTCGTCCCTGCCACCAATGTGCCTTGCGTCTGTAGGTATGTAAGGGCACAGAGTCTCTACTTCAATCTGCCCCTTTAAAACAGTTTAAAACAGTATATAAAAAAATAGCAGCAACATGAGTAAAGAGGTAGATTATACCATATAACAACCCATGTGTAGTTAGATTTGATTAAACACGGTCCTGATGAATCACCACCAGATTGACTCACTACCAGGTGAGAAATATGTTTAGCCTACAATAGAGCGCCCTACCTGAGACATAACCTGAGACATGCGCCTTTGTTTCTTTTAATCAGGTAAGTAAACCTTTTGATTAAAATTGTTTTTGTTGACACTTCCACACCTGTTTTAAACTTCCTTCAGGTTACACACCACAACTCACTCAACTACACTGATTAGGCCCCATTACCCCATGGCACCAAACGGAAATTTGGAAAAAAGATCTCCGACAAAGAGTGCCTCATAGGAAACCTGTCAGGTATTGCAGCGCCGACCTGACAAAGAGCAGCACTATGATGAAGCATGACACCCAGCCAGGAGTGTGAGGGCCCTAAATTCCAAGAGGAGGAATCCCCATCCTCCTACATCTAATGACCACGCATTACCAGTTCCCCATGTTTACCTTTTTCTCTTAATTAGGAACAGCATACCCTCTGTATCTTGCTTTTAAATAAAGCAATCTTTTATTAAATGCAGCTACTTTCAGTTCAAGAAAAACAGAATGGATTTTTTTTTAAATTAAAAGTTGAAGTGACATTTTTTTAAAGTTTGACAGTGGTCCCTAGAACAACTACCTATTCTTAAAAAATTGTTTTGTCAACATTCGCAATGGAGAAGGGCTCTCTGAGTGAACTGTTCTCATTTGAGAATGGGTTAGCACTACATTTGTGTAGCCAGTAAAATATTAATAGTTTGTGACTGGATTTCAGTGGCAAAACTTTATTACATCCTATTACGAATTGGTACATGGAAGTGACGTCCTAAACATGCCGCTGTAAAATAATGATTACGTATTTAGTCACAAAACCTAAGTGTGTTCATATAACGTGATAGAGTATATTGCAAATCGGACCTTTTTCGAAAAGCAAAATGCATTCATACATCCGGCTCTTAGCTGTAAACATCTAATTCAAATGTAAAAGTAGATTTTTTATAACGTTAGTGGGAAAGTAACTTTATGAATGAATGTTGGATTTATAGAGCGCATGGTTACCCGGAGGCGTCCCAGCGCTGTACCACTGGGGAACCAGTCCTGGCTTTCCCTGTGAGATGGTCCCTTTACTGGGCATCCCCAAGGTGCAGCCCGGCATCCCTGGCGGTGATGGGGCCGGAGTGGAGATTAAGCTAGCTACTGCCCAGAGTTGCAGCGTGGGATCCCATGGTTAGAGTGCCACCGAGGCAAGATTTATCGGGCCCTCTGACATTGGTCCTGCACCCGACCGTGTCAGGAATTGAACCTTGGTCCCGGGCTGACTTCTGCCTCCGGGTCTGCTGCCTCTAACCGTTGAGCCATACTTCTCCACGCGAGAGAAAGAGAAAACTATGATATAGAAATGGAGGAATTTCAAGAAAAGGTCTTTAAAGAAACCAGAGACGAAGATACTAGAGTATAAACCGTACTAATCTAAAAAACTTGACACATGTTTGGATAACATTTTTCAAAATTTTGGGAGATATTTGGTGACAAGATCACCAAAGGAAGGAGTTGATGGAGCGAGGTAAAGAAACAAAATTTTGTATACCCATCGAAAAGTCATTTCCTCATAACTGTAACCTTTATTAATTGTGTGCTTTGATATATCAATCAAAGTCGTATAGAATGCACACACAAATATACGTGGGAATATTAATCTGCTTGCATGGAAAACTATAGCTGACTAATTTAGTAATGTTGTCATGGTGTTTACTAATGCAAAATCTTTAACTTAATCAAAAGTGGCATGAATGTGTTTTCTGTTTAAGTATTTTGTGGCAAAAACATGAAGACAGGTGAGCATATCATGCATATGTGTTGCTTATTTGCTAGGTAAGGTGGAGAAGTGTGGCTCACTGGTTAGAGCAGGCAGACCCTGAAGCAGAGGTCAGAACCGGGACCAGGGTTCGATTCCCGACGCGGCAGGGTGTTGAGCTCAAATGTCCACGGACTCGATAATTCTCGTTTCGGTGCCTGACCTAATCATGGGTTAATGCTCTGCAACGCTGGGCATTAAGCTTGCTTAATCTCCACAATGGCCCCCCGCGGCGGGATGCCTGGCTTTCACCTTGGGGATGCCCTGTAGGGGCTATCTCACAGGGAAAAACCAGGATGGGTTCCCAAGGCAAGCGCGGAGATACCCCTTCGGGGGTCGATTCTGGCGCTATATAAGAAATGTAATAATAATAATAACAACTAACAAGGGAAAACCTTAGTATGGGGAGGGAGGTAAACAGAAGGGTTATCTATACTAATATAATAAATAGAGAGCCCAAACCTTTGAGAAGGTTAATCTCTGGAACCACAGCACCAATCACAACACCCAATACAGCGTTGGAAAGGGCAGTTGCAGCAGAAGGACATAGGCTATGCAGACGCCCACTATATACATTTAAGGTAAAAGAACCGTGCCAGCAAAATAGTCCCTTGTGGGCGTGTCTGCGTTGGGCTGTGGGCGTGTGCTGGGGGTGTGACAAACGCTGGGGACGTGTGGTACTTTACGCCCTTCATGCAATGTCTCATATTGTGTGCTGTGGGCGTGTGCTGTCGGCGTGGGGGTGTGCGGGGGGCGGGATTACGGAAAAAAGCGAGCGTTGTGCCCAAAATGTCATTGTTTTTTCTTCTCAGGTTCTGTACATTCCAGCTCCGAGTGTCCACCCTGCTCCCTTTAAATGCCCTTGCACCCCATAATCATAACACACCCTTACTCCTTAAAATACCCCAACACCCTTAAACACTAACCCATCCTAAATATACCCTGTACCCCAAAACCCAAACCTACCCCTGAACCTTAAAAAACCCTGTACCCCAAAATGCAAACCTAGCGCTGAACCCTTTAAATACCGCTGTATTCCTGTACCCCAAAACCCAAACCTACCCCTAAACCCTAAAAATACCCCTGTACCCCAAACCCCAAACCCAGTCCTGAACCATAAAAATAACCCTGTACCCCAAAACCCAAACCTACCCCTGAACCCTAAAATACCCCTGTACCCCAAAACCCAAACCTAGCCCTGAACCCTAAAAATACCCCTTAACCCCAAAATCCATACCCATCCCTAAACCCTAAAACTACCCCTGTACCCCATAACCCCAAACTATATCTGAACTCTTAAAATACCCAAACACCCTAAAACATATACCTCAGTACCCCAAAACATATACCCCTACACCCATACTTACCTTATCCAAACATAAAAAACATGCTTTTGCAATTCATGCATTTACAACGAATTTCATTGTAAATGTGCTCGTGGTAACAGCATATAAAATGTAATGCCATGTGTTATAATGACATTGCGGAGTTATGGTACTTTCGTAATGAAAGTATGCGGAGTGATGGTATGCGGAAAGAAAGTTGCGGGATAATAGCTGTTTACCCTCCCCCGGTAAATACATTGGTGGCACGGCAGCCCACACCAGCAAACTACTCATATTTTTTCCCCACCGATTTGAAAAATGCACAGGTCTCTCTCATTTAATTTTAATTTAATTTTAATTTAATTTAATAGCGATTTGTAAAGCGCCTGGTGACCCAAGGTCATCCCCGCGCTATAGAAAGTGTAATACAGTTGAGGGCGAGGTAGAGAGGAGGGACATTTATTTAGGGAATAGGTGTGTCTTCAGTTTTTTGCGAAATACCAGGTAGTTGGGTTCAAGTCTGAGGGAACGTGGAAGGGCGTTCCATCCAGTGGCCGCTTGAACGGAGAAGCGTCGCCCCCCTGTACGTGTTCTTTTGAATCTGGGAATGTTGGCCAGGTGCTCATTCTCGGATCGTAGGGATCTGGGTGCTTTGTAGGGGGTGATCATGCTGCTAAGAATCGCAGGGCCAGATCCGTTGATCAGCTTGTGTGTCGTGCACATGGCTTTGAATTGCACCCTTTGGCGAACAGGGAGCCAGTGCAGGGCCTTGAGGGCAGGTCTGGCGGACACTCTGGAGGGAAGGTTAGTGAGCAGACGTGCTGCAGCGTTCTGTGTCCGCTGCAGTTTCGTCAAGGTGGCCTCAGGGGCTCCCAGGTAGACCATGTTGCTATAGTCTAGGCGTAACAGTACTAATCCCTGGATAAGCAGTTTCCTGGAGGCGGGTGGCAGTAAGGGGAGAATCTTGCGGGTCGTGCGCATGAGCCCGAAACAGGTGCCCGATGTTTTGGCTGCTTGCGTCTTCATGGAGAGTTCTGGTTCGAGCCACACTCCGAGGGTCTTGATTTCGTGCTTCGGGGGGGGGGGGGGGGTTTCCCCGAACACGTCAGGCCAGATTGCTGGGGGAATGGTCGTCCATTGTTTCCCCAGGAGCATCACTTCCGTCTTTGACCCATTTAATTTTAATGATGAGTCACTCATCCAGCTGTGGATTTCTGTGAGGCAGTTGGTCAAGTTGTCTGGGTGGTCGATTAGTTGTGATAAGGAGACGACCAGTTGAGTGTCATCAGCGTAGCTTACCATTTTAATGTCAAATGGTGTCACCACGTCTTCAAGGGGGGCCATATAGGCATTAAAAAGCGTTGGGCTCAGGGAAGATCCCTGTGGGACCCCGCTTGTGAGGGGGAGGGTGGCCGAGTGGTGATTTTCGTCCCATACCTGGAACGTGCGCCCAGTGAGGAAGGATTCAATCCAACTGAGTGCCGTCCCGGTGAGCCCTGCTGCCGCGAGTCGATGGAGAAGGACACGGTAATTGACTGTGTCGAAGGCTGCGCTGAGATCTAGGAGGATTACTGCCACTGACCCTCCTGAATCCAGTATGCGCCTCATCTCCTCTATAACGGCAAGAAGGGCGGTGTCTGTGCCATGACCCGGGCGAAATCTGGTTTGGGATTGCCGTAGTACGTTGTTTGCCTCAAAGAACTGAGATAATTGTCCGTTGACCAATTTCTCAGCTACCTTGCTGATTCCGGGGAGGAGTGAAATAGGTCGGTAGTTTGGCATGTCCGCTGGATCGAGCTGGGGCTTTTTAAGGAGTGCCTTTACCACCGCACTCTTCCAGCTGGCGGGAACAGATCCCTGGGCAAGCGAGCTGTTGATAAGCTCCATGACCGTGGGAACGATGACAGGGGCCACAGTTTTGAGGAATCTGATAGGTGCCGGGTCCAAAGGTGATCCACTTTTCATTTTAGCCAAGGTTCGTTCTACCTCTACACAGGTTACTGGTCGGAAAGTCGCAAGTAGGGGGCGTAAACTGCTTTTGGTCTGGCTGGGGGATGAACGGTTGTCCATGTGGCTAGAGGTACCGGGGGGTGGGAGGGAAGCTAGGATGCGGGAGTTTTTGTCGTTGAAATAAGTGGCTAGTTCATTACTTCGGTCCACCTGGGGGGTGATGGAGGAAGGAGTGTTGGGTACTTTTAGCAGCTCTTTTACAATTAGGAAGGATTCCCTGGCTGAGTTGGAGGATTCTTTTATCCGCGTGTCGTAGTGGGAAGCTTTGGCGTGCCTGATGGCCTCTTTTTAGAGTCTAACTGTATTATGGTAAGCTTCCTTGCTGGCGTGCTGCCAGTCTTTCCTCCAAAGCCGTTCGGCTCTTTTGCAGTTTTTGCGAAGTAGTCGGAGGTCCGGGGTATACCACGGGGCGGAGCCGGGTTTACCATTTTTGTCCTCCCTAGTTTTGAGTGGGAGCACTGAGTCTAGGGAGGTGGTGATCCACTCTCTAAATTTACTGTCGGCGACAGCCGGGTCCTCAGCGTAAGCAGGGGTGGTCATTTTTAGGTTCCTAGCCCATTCTTCGGTGGGGAGTCTGGACCAGGTCCTGTCCCTGATGTAGGTGGGCGGTTTTTGAGGTTTCCGGAAGGTTCCTGGTAGTCGGAAGGAGACTAAGAAGTGGTCCGTCCAGGGTAGGGGAAGGGCCTCCTTCGTTAGCATCGAGGGGGAGCTAGTAAACACCGGGTCCAGCAGGTGGCCTTTGATGTGAGTGGCTCCGGAGTTGAGGAGGCGGATGTCAAGTGCCACCAGATCCAAGATCAGGTCGGAAGCTACCGGGTCTGCAGGGTCATCGAGATGGATGTTCAGGTCACCTACTATCATGAAGTTTGATATGGAGTGGGCCTGAGTTGTTACAGTGTCCAGGAGAGCACTAGCGAAAGGGCCTGGAAGGCCGGGGGGGCGGTACACAAGGACTCCTGTCAGTGAGTTGGTCGGGTCGAGCTTAATTGCAAACTGCAGGCTTTCAGAGTCGGGGATCTGCGCATCACTAGTGTTACAGTGAAGGTAGTCCCGGTGAAATAATGGCAACACCACCACCTCTTCCCAAGGGGCGGGGAAGGGACTGAATAAGGAAGCCCGGAGGGGTTGCTAGTGCCATGTCTGACTCCGAATGAGGGGCGAACCATGTTTCCGTGAGGAAGAGGATGTCTAACTCCTGATCCTCTATAAGATGGTTGATCTGCGTCGCATGTTCAGGAAGCGAACGACAGTTTAGTGATGCGAGTTTGAGGGAGGCCGCCTTGTGGGGTTTTATAGGTAGTTTGAGCTGGACTGGCTGGCAGAGGGGGCAGCGAATGAAAGGTCCATTTAGGTCATGGACATATTCACAGGCAGAGGCGGGGGGTCTGAGACTAAGTAGCTCTCGATGTGAGAAGCTTACCTTTGGGTCCGCTGTGGTCGGCAGGGGTTCTGGCCCTGGGCCCGGTCGTGCGTGGACGGGCGCAGACGGGCTTGCCTTAGGCGCGCCTTCGGCGTGCAAACGGCGCTCCCGCTGCGCTCGTCCGCTGCGCTGGTATGGCCGGCACATTTGTAGTGGGTGTTATGGGCGTGGCTTCCACCTTGGGCGTTTCCCTGTATCAGCGCTGGGGTCGCTGTGTCAGGGGTGGTCTAGGAGGGCTGTGATAGCGTGTGCGGGTCAGCGCTTCCGTGCAGGTGAGCTCAAAGGTTTTTTCAAATCAAACACAAAGCAAAAAAGACAATTTTTAAGATCAATTGTGGGCACAGTCCTCCGGCTTCCGCCTCAGAGGATTACAAACAATAATAAAGCGAAGCGCTTGTTCTCAGCGTTTTGTAGTGGTTAGAAAAGTGGGCGTGGCCTCGCAGTGGGCGTGGCTACCGCCTTGGGCGTTTCCCTGTATCAGCGCTGGGGTCGCTGTGTCAGGGGTGGTCTAGGAGGGCTGTGATAGCGCGTGCGGGTCAGCGCTTCCGTGCAGGTGAGCTCAAAGGTTTTTTCAAATCAAACACAAAGCAAAAAAGACAATTTTTAAGATCAATTGTGGGCACAGTCCTCCGGCTTCCGCCTCAGAGGATTACAAACAATAATCATTGATGGCCAGCACCGACATACACTTTTAGACACACCTCCCACCATAACTTTTAGAATTGCGAACTTAGGAGCTGGGGAGCTACGTTCGAATCTCTGCATCAGCTCAACATCCTGTGATTCCAGGCAAATCGCTTTGTCTCCCCGTGTCTACCACAAATGAATGTGTTCTTCTGTAATGCAAATTGTGCTCATGCCATGTTGTCGTGGGTGCGCTATATAATATTGCAAGGAAAAATAAAGTAGGGAAACTAGAGTTCACACACTACTTGACGCGTACTCTTCAGTGCATCAGCAGTGCACTGTGAATCGGAGCGTTTCAAAGGCCTGTCACAGATAAGAAATGCTATCAAAACAAAATCCTATAAAACAATATACTACTGGCCAGCAGAAATCATACCGGGACAGGCTGCTAGTATATCAATATTTAACATTTATTTGTGTTTGTTTCTATCATATCTATCATATCCCTCATCTCATGAGGCCTACCAAAAAATGGAGGTTTTTGATTACTGTGACAGTGAAAGATACTTCGCATGAGCGGCTAGAGCCGAGACTGAATGTGATCTGCCTGACCGAGAGCGGTTCAAGGACAGCTTGCCCTGAAAGTCCAGTTGACTGCCAATAAATTATGTACATCTTAATTATGAATCGTGGGAAAGGAACTTCATATTACCAGTTGAGGACGTGACTAAGCTGGACACTTTTAAAACAATTAACTCTTTAATTTTAGCTGATGCTACAGAAATTGAATATTAGAATGATGAGATGATTATCATCCACTCTCAAATTGTCCAATCAGGACTTGAGTTTGTACTGACAGTTACTTTTGTAGATAGATAAAGTTAGTGAAATAGGGTATAAAAAGACGTGATTTTTCTTAAGAAAAAAACTCTCTTTTCGATTTCCTCCTGAGAGGTTTTCGGAATGCAGATTTTTCCTATGATGTAAGACTTTAAGTACATTTTCTATTTGCTTTGAATGAGAAATGATTTTTAGATGTGGTTGTTATTTAGGGAGCTAGGAGAAAATTAACTTAGGGAACTATCTGTCTTACGTTAATACTTGTGTCCTGAAATCTAAATAATAATGTCTATTTCTAAATCTTTGAAATAAATGAATATAACTGTTTGAGATAAAACTTTTACTCTTCAAGGTTAATTTTTGAATAAAGAAATAAATAAAGCGAATTAACTGTTAGACATGCTAAACTTTGCTTTAATAAAAATTAGATAAGTGGAGAATTAAGCTGGTCCTTGTATTTTCCTTAGCCTAATTTTTACTATCAGATCCATTGACCATGAAGGTGGTGTGTCTGAATAAATTGTATCATTAATAAAACCCATGGTAAAAGACCTTTAAACTGCAGGTGTATATAGTATAAATATTTAGTTTTGGTGTAGACACTCCGCTATGATCCAGCAGCTCTCCTTTGAATCATACCACACCATGAAGTAGGATGGAGGTGTTTGTGAGTAACTTGCAGTGTCATGGACCCACTGATGAGTAATGTATGATTTGGTACTTCAGAGAAAGGTGGTAATGGTAATAGAAAACATTTCCGGAGTAGTGCTGCAACAGTTTCAAGGCGATTGCTACCGCAACACATATCCCTAGACCCTGGGTCCCAAGGTGATCGCCTCTGCATCACAATAGGGCGAAACATATATCCCTAGGCCCAGAGTTTCAAGGCAATCGCCGCCGCATAATAATAGGACAGAAGACATATCCCTAGACCCTGGGTTTCAAGGCGATAGCTGCCGCATGATAATGGGGCAGAAGACGTATCCCTAGACCCTAGGTTTCAAGGTGATCGCCACCGCATCATATTAGGGCTGAACACATATCCTTAGATGCTGGGTTCCAAGGCGATCGCCGACGCATCATAATAGGGCGGAACACATAACCCTAGACCCTGGGTTTCAATGGCGATCACCGTTCCATCATATTAGGGCAGAAATACATATCCCTAGACCCTGGGTTTCAAGGCGATTGCTGCCGCATCATAATAGGGTGAAACACACATCTCTAGACCCAAGGTTTCAAGGTGATCTCAGCCGCATCATAATAGGGTGGAACACATATCTCTAGACCCACGGATTCAAGGTGATCGCCGCTGCATCATAATATAGTGGAACAGATAACCCTAGACCCAGTGTTGTAAGGGGATCGCCGATGCATCATAGGCTGGAAAACAAAGCCCTAGACCCAGAGTTTCCAGGCGATCGCCCCCACATCATAATAGGGTGGAACACATATCCTTAGACCCAGGGTTTCAAGATGATCGCCACCGCATCATAATATGGCAGAATACGCAACCCTATCCTGTGGGTTTTAAGGCAATCACTGTTGCTTCATAATATGGCGGAACACATAACCCTAGGCCTTGGGTTTCAAGGCAGTCGCTGCTACATCATAATACGTCAGAACACATAACACCCAGGGTTTCAAGGTGATCGTGGAACCCATATCCCTAGACCCAGGGTTGCCGCCTCATCATAATAGAGCGGAACACACATCCCTAGACCCAGGGTTACAAGGTGATCCCTGCCGCATCATAATAGGGCAGAAAACATACTACTAGTTTTAGGGTTTATAGGCAGTCATGACCGCATCATAATAGGGCGGAACACAAAACCCTGGGTTTCAAGACAATCGCCACCGCATCATAATAGGGCGGTACACATAACCCTAGTACTTGTGTTTCAAGATGATCGCTGCTGCATCCTAATACAGCAGATCTCATATCACCAGGGGTTTTTGGGCGATTACCGCTGCATCATAATACGGAGGAACACATATCCCTAGACCTAGGGATTAATGGGGGTTGCCGCCTCATCATAATACGGTGAAACACTAATCCCTAGACCCAGCGTTTCAAGGCAATCGCCGCAGCATCATAATAGGGCAGAAAACATTACCCTAGACTCAGAGTTTCAAGGTGATTGCTGCCACATTATACAAGGGCGGTACATATATCGCTAGACCCAGGGTTAAATGGCTGTTGATGCCACATCATAATAGGGCAGAACACATAACCTTAGACCCTAAGTTTAGCGGTGTTTGCCGCCCCATCATAATACGGCGCAACACATATCCCTAGACCCTGGGTCTTTAGGCGATCGCTGCTGCATCATGATAGGGCGGAACAGATATACCTAGACCTGGTGTTTCAAGATGATCACAACCACATCCTAATAGGGTGGAAGACATATCCCTAGACCCAGGGATTCAAGGGGGTCGCCACCTCATCATAATACGGCAGAACACATATCCCTAGACCCAGTGTTTCAAGGTAATCCAGCCGCATCATAATAGGGCAGAACACATTACCCTAGACCCAGGGTTTCAAGGTGATCGCTGCCACATTATAATAGGGAGGAACACATATCCCTAGACCCAGGGTTTAAAGGCGGTCGATGCCATATCATAATAGGGCAGAACATATAACCTTAGACCCTAAGTTTAGCGGTGTTTGCCGCCCCATCATAATACAGCAAAACACATATCCCTAGACCCTGGGTCTTTAGGCGATCACTGCTGATTCATACTAGGGCGGAACAGATATACCTAGACCTGGTGTTTCAAGACGATCGCAGCCACATCATAATAGGGTGGACCTAGACCCTGGGTTTCAAGGTGATCGCCGCTACATCATGATACGGGGGAAGATATAACCCTAGACCCAGGGTTTCAAGGAGTTCGCCGCCACATCATCATAGGGCAGAACACATAACCCTAGACACGTGAATTCAAGGTTATCGCCACCACATAATAATAGGGCAGTACATACATCTCTAGACCCAATGTTTCAAGGTGATCACCGCCGCATCATAATAGGGTGGAACACACATCTCTAGACCCAAGGTTTCAAGGTGATTGCCCCTGCATCATAATAGGGTGGAACACACATCTCTAGACCCAATGTTTCAAGGTGATCGCCGCCGCATCATAATATAGCGGAACAGAAAACCCTAGACCCAGTGTTGTAAGGGGAAAGCCGATGCATCATAATAGTCTGAAAAACATAACCCTAGACCCAGGGTTTCCAGGCGATCGCCGCCGCATTATAATAGGGCGGAACACATATCCTTAGACCCAGGGTATCAAGACGATCGCCGCTGCATCATTATACACAACCCTTTACCCTGGGTTTTAAGGCAATCACTGCTTCTTCATAATATGGTGGAACACATAACCCTAGACCCTGGGTTTCAAGGCAGTCGCCGCTACATCATAATACGTCAGAACAAATAACACCCAGGGTTTCAAGGCGATTGTGGAACACATATCACTACAACAAGGGTTTCAAGGGGGTTGCAGCGGCATCATAATAGAGCCGAACACACATCCCTAGACCCAAGGTTGCAAGGCGATCGCCGACGCATCATAATAGGGCGGAACCCATAACCCTAGACCCTGGGTTTCAATGGCGATCACCGCCCCATCATATTAGGGCAGAAATACATATCCCTAGACCCTGGGTTTCAAGGCGATCGCTGCCGCATCATAATAGGGTGAAACACACATCTCTAGACCCAAGGTTTCAAGGTGATCTCAGCCGCATCATAATAGGGTGGAACACACATCTCTAGACCCACGGTTTCAAGGTGATCGCCGCTGCATCATAATATAGCGGAACAGATAACCCTAGACCCAGTGTTGTAAGGGGATTGCCGATGCATCATAATAGGCTGGAAAACAAAGCCCTAGACCCAGGGTTTCCAGGCGATCGCCGCCACATCACAACAGGGCGGAACACATATCCTTAGACCCAGGGTTTCAAGATGATCGCCACCGCATCATAATAGGGGAGAATACATAACCCTATACTCTAGGTTTTAAGGCAATCACTGTTGCTTCATAATATGGCGGAACACATAACCCTAGGGTTTCAAGGCAGTTGCCGCTACATCATAATACTTCAGAACATATAACACCCAGGGTTTCAAGGCGATCGTGGAACACATATCCCTAGACCAAGGGTTGCCGCCCCATCAAAATAGAGCGGAACACACATCCCTAGACCCAGGGTTGCAAGGCGATCCCTGCCACATCATAATAGGGCAGAAAACATACCCCTAGTTCTAGGGTTTCTAGGCAGTCATGACCGCATCACAATAGGGCGGAACACAAACCCTGGGTTATAAGACAATCGCCACTGCATCATAATAGGGCTGTACACATAACCCTAGTACTTGTGTTTCAAGATGATCGCTGCTGCATCCTAATACGGCAGATGTCATATTGATGGAGCAAGGATTCGCACGTAACGCGACTTGCTCCCTTTCATGAACCTCGCCTAAAATCATAACTGTACTAACTCCGAATGTTTGTCATTTTATTTGTATTTCCCCAACACACGGGTGTCCCTGGGAGGCTTGCCTATGTGTTTTTTCATCATAATCACGCTTGCACATTAATAAAATGGCCGCTTTGCAGAAATCCAGTCTGCGCATGCGTCGGTCATACCCATGTGATGTGACGCACTCGCAATCTGGAGGGAAAAGTTCGCTCATGCGCATTGTTGCAAAAATGGCCGCTTGTCTTTAATCATGCTTCATGCTATCTTAAGCCGCCTTTGTATATGCATCTTTTCTGCACTAACTCTTAATGCTATAAGTATTATAAAATAAGGGATTAAGAGTAGTTGGTCATGGTGTACAGTGTATTCATTTTATTCTGTGTTATTAATTTGTTTTCGCTTACTTTTCATGTACCGCGTAAATGAGGGCCTGGAAGTAGGGATGGGAACCATATTGAAGCTGACGTTACCCCACTCACGTGACCTGAGAACTGGGACGTGCAGCAATGGAACCTGGCCAGTTGGCCATTGAAAATGGGACTGTCCTTTCCAAGCGCACCTTCGCCCTTGAAGACATGCTATTTTTACTCTGAATGTGCAACAATGTTGCAAACCTTTACTTTACTATTGTACTTTCCCACACGTATGCCTGGGAACCCAGATGCTAGGGGGAGGGTAATGTCACGTGAAATACGTAATAGAAATATAGGTGGTGACAAATGTCTTAAACCACCTCCCTTGACCAATCAAAAGATGGGACTTTGTCATTTTGCAACATTTATGGGTGGTCTTGGGAACTTAAAACTGTATATATAGCCTAGCTTAGCTTGGAGAAATTGTCCGACTTGTCCGAGTAGCAGACCTGTCACTGACCCTACGAACTCTATAGGTGCCTGATACAGAGTGCTGCGGAGCATTCTGCCTGAAACTTTCCACAAACTCCAAGGGGTGGAAATTAGTCCTAAGTGCTAAGCAAAGCACTTTGCTGGGAGATTCGAAAACCCAATCGGGGTTATTGGCGGATTCCGTGCAGAAGAGGGGGTAACGCTGGCGTTGCATCCGAAGCTGTGAGGGGTTGGTCGTGCCTTGATGAACCCAGTTCTGACCCAGACCTGAGGGGTATCCTGTCCTGACTGTCCATGAGCTGTACCTGCTCACCTTCTGGTATTTCCTGAATCCTTCTGGGTCCTTGTCCCGTTCTTTCCCAACTGACCCGTGGCCAGGGTTAGTCCTCATTCTCACTTAGGTAAATATTGGCATAGGTGTCTGTCTATACTATACCCTTAATTTTCCTCTTCTAATTAAAGCAATCTTGCCTGTGATAGTCTCCATATCTCCTTTGAATGTAATTTCATGCAATTGATTATTAGTAAATGTTCCACTTTTACCCTTCCTATTAGGACATTGTTAAACCCAACTGTTTATCTAGATTGTTCCACTTATTCCCTTTCCCTTAGTATGGTTGCCGTGAAGTTAGTAAAGATAGCATAAGGTTTAGGAATTAGTATAAAATTATAGGTCACACATTAGGTCCTCCTCACGTCCTTGCCCTAGTTTAAACCATATTAGTTAATATGTTTATTATGATTCATGCCCTATAGTGTTCCCTTTTACTCTATGATACTCACACTCATCCATAGTTATATCCTGGTTCTGATTTTAATCATTGATGTATTGCTTTGCATTTGCCTCCTTGTAATGGCATTTTCATTTTAAACTTATACTATATAAAACCCTTAAAACCATCAAGGTGTCTGTGGTCATTATACATTAAAGTGATATTAAAGGTATTAAATGTGTAAAGTAGAATTTCTCCCTTTTAGGAAACCCTTATCACCTGTCCACTGCTAGCTCCTGATCCGTCAGGAATAATGTGCCTGTGGTAAGTCAGGTACATGAATATTAAGTGGTGTAAGAGTCACCCAATCGATTACTCATAGGAGCGCGTATTGGAAAATCACCTGGTTCACCCCAGTAAAAACGTGATCATTGAAATTGAATACACTTTTTTTACACGCCAGGGCCCAGTGCGTGGAAAGAAAATTCGGTGAGCCGGGTGACCTGCGCGCTCTATCAGTAATTTCTGGTAAGCAGAGGAATGGTTAGGACTAGTAAGATAGGTAGATAAGATAGTTAGAAAATAAACCGTGAAAAATAAATGTGCTGCTAAAATTTTAATATTGATTATGTTACTTAATATTTTATTGCGCAACTGTTTTTAAAATATTTTAATTGTTTTGAGATAATTTTATATATATGTATTGCTGCTAAATATTATATGTTTTATTAACCAATTGTGTGTGACTGTTGAGTGTCGTCCGAAATCCCTGGGGAATTGTATAACGGATGGTGAGTAGAATCCATCGCGTTCTGAGGTCATTTGTAGGGAGGAAAGGTTAGTGCATAGTTCAAGTGGAACTGGAAGCGCTAATTAGGTCTTTTTCGGAAAACTGTATGAATGAAAGTAACGGGACTGCTGATAGAAACCTTGGTCTGATATCATCTAGTGAGGGTCACACTAAGGGAGTAATAGAGTCATCGGAGCTTGTGTGTTAGCAGAGGGAAACGCTGTCGAAACCTTAGGCTTAGTATATATCCCGGAAAGAAGTGGATGAGTCTGGGAAGTAGCAGGTTTTCTAAGGCTTGCGTGATAGGGTAGGCAAGAGAAGTTTATCCGAAGTGTATGAAAAGTAGACAGAAGTGGTTTACTTGCAGTAAAAGAAGAACTTTCTATCTCTTTAGAACACTCCTACACAATGGCGAATGTTACACGTTGTTGACTAAAATTAACATTAGCACCTTAGGGAAAATACAAAGTTTCCGTTACCTTGTAAAGGAGGGAGTCAGTCGAAGGGCTGCTCTAACGTCACTCCGTGCCGCGCTGGGATTGGTTAAACCAGCGGGTGTGTAGTGAAGCTGAAATTGTAAGGGAGGGGAGAGTGCCTGAGCGTGAGAACGGGTCACGCGAAAAGGCCGCGCACCCATTGGTCAAAAAAGTCTGCAACCTCTGCACTGATTGGTTGTTGAGAAATTGGAGTCGCGCTAGCATTGGAAGCACAAACGAAGTAAAAATTTTCCGCACCGAGCTTATAGATTGTTACGAGCGGTGTATGTGGTACCCTGATTTTCTGCCTGATCCACGAAATCTAGGGTGTCATAAAGAGTTGATGAGCAGAGGCAGACCTCACAACATGTACGGAGGAAAGAGAAAAATGTCATTTGCCAGCAAAATAAAGAATTTCTTCAAAACTGACAAACCCGTACGAACTAGGGAGGGGGTGATCATTCCTCCGCCAGATACTCCCGCCTCTTTCATGATGTTAGAAAAAGGGTATCATACCTGTGTATGGTTAGAGAACTGGGTAAAATACACTGCGGAGGATGGAGTTTTAGCCTTTCCCATTGATGGTACTTTTAACGGGAGAGTCCTATTTAACCTAAGGACCCGAATGAATGAATTACATCCCAGACCTAGATTAACTCAGTATGAAGCTTTAGAGGAATGGGAAATTGAGGCTCTAGAGCGAGACAGACCCCGGATGGACAAGGGAGTGACCCGATGGTATCCAAAATTGGTAAAGGAAACCAAGGAGCAGAAATTGAAACAGTGGAGACAAAATATGATGGTAGAAGGGTTATTCCCCATGTTTGGAGCTAATGAAATGATGGGAGGGAAGAAATGTACTGAGAAAACCCGACACATGATGCCCCTGGGTGAATCGGAAGATGAAGTTTTAGAGGACTTTTTTATGAAAGGTCCCCCGCCTTATAATGAAGAAACCAGATCTCAAAGCTTAACTACTCCATTGAGACCTTCAGGAAGAAGAAGTACTAGTGAAGCCGATTCCACAGGGATAGAACAGAGAAGAGCAGGAGGAGAGGGATTTGGTAGACCCGACCCCGTGGTCCCGAATTACAACCCCTTTGGTGAGGAAAGACCAGTTTTGTCAACTCCATCAGCTCCGAATATTTATCCTTCTCTAGTACCCCAAATGATACAGGACCCCCCTATAAATAGGATGTTACACGAGCAGGAAAGGGAGGCCCTGAGAGGACAGCGAAACGATCTCATACATGCCATAGCCCAGATTAATCCAAATCCTGAAGCCCTGACGATTCCAGTAACCATTGGTCCAGTTTTTCCTCTATATGGAGACAGAATGAATACTCCAAAAACTCCAGTCATAACCCCGATGATGCCCCCGCCCAGAAGGGAACCACTCATTATTGATGACCAAGCAAGTGAATGCGAGTCCATGGTTTCCTTGATGGATCTGCCTAATAAGGAACAGGGAAGTAGTATGTCTCGAACTGGAACTCAGACTAGGAACAAAGAAGTACTAATAGAGTCTTCATCAGGGACTCGAAGTGCTAGGGTAGTAACTCCTGAGGAAAGAGAGAGATGGACCCGAGAATTAGAAGGAGGAGACTCTCATCCGAAACCTTTAGATATCTGTAAAATAAGAATAGAATTAGAGGAATTGACAGCAGGAAATGTGGGATTAGACCGATTGAATGTCCGGGATGAAGAAGAGTTGTTGTTCATGTGCAAGAATCTCACCCGGAATGCAAAAATATTTTTCGAAAAATTAATGGACACAGCAGCATGCATGGGAATCGATGTTAGCAGATCCAAAGTACTACAAAAATCCTACAGAGTAGATTTTTCAGATAAAGATTTAGAAAACCTAAATACAGTAGGGAATAAGATGCAGATTAAGGAACTGATAAACCTAGTACAGAAATGGGGAGATCTAGATAAGTGGAAAGTCAGGTGGGCAAAGAAAAAGGAGGATAGCAAGGAGAGACCACGGACTGCTGAGTACATCCTACAAGAGGTGGACAAACCAGAAAAATTATGTCCCATGAGAGAAGTCCCAGGGGGAAAATATGTCCATGTCCCTTGGTCCAGACAAGATATAGTGTCATTTACAAATGACTTCCCTAAATTGAGGGAGAAACCGGTTGAGTGGTACCGACAGGTTGAACACTTCATAAAGGTTCAGAAATGTCTCCTGAAAGACCTGGATGGGTTTTCGACATTGTAGTACCTGTAGACCTATGGACCGAATGTAAAATTGAAATCGATTGGCCCAATGAGGAGTACGAGAGAGACTCTGTAACTGGAGCTCCCTCACCTGACGTAATGAGAAAATATAACCAAGTCATACAATACCTAAAGAAAAAGGTACCTGCAAAAGAAACTGATTGGACCCGTATAGATAGAACTACCCAAGAGCGTGATGAATCAGTCCACTCCTTTTATGAAAGGTTACTACAGGTGTTCAAAACTTACAGTGGAATCGATAATGTGGACATGAAGGATATGACCCATTTCAGTTATCGATTCGTGTTAGGATTGAGACCTGAAATATCCCAGTGGATTAGAGATAACAAAATCAGTTGGCAAGGGAAACCCATTGATGATGTTCTCAAATATGCCAAATACTGCGAAGATGAGATCGAGAACAAAAAGAAAGCCCTAAAGGAGAAGGTGATGTGGGCTCAGGTGAAATTAGCTGAACAACAAGAAAAACAGTTAAGTAAAATGACTAACAGTAATAATGCTCCAAATCCGACTGCTGGGGGTGGAGGCAGGCCCCGGGTAAAAATGAGTAGAGAAGAGGCTATGGGAAAATTCCCCTGTCACGGATGTGGTCAGATGGGGCATTGGAGAGATAAATGTCCGCACTTGCAGGCTGATAATGCCCCCGTAAATGGTTTAAATCCACAGGTGCAGAAAGAGGGGATCCGAAAGACCCAACCGCAGGTAAATCAACCCCCGTTGCCACGCGCTCCTAGACAAAATTATAGGAATCAGGGTCAACAGAATGAAAGGGTCGAAGTGTGGGAAGGAGAGAATGAAAGAAATATACCCATTCCACAGTACCTGTTAAATGATACTTTTCTCTGTGATGATCAATACTGACGGGGCCTGAGAGGGGAGGACAAGGAGTGCGTGCTTGGCGCCTCCTTACCGGTAGACCAGACTGGACCATACATTGAAGGAAAGGTTGAAGGGACAGATGTCACCTTTCTGTTGGACACTGGTGCTACCCGTTCCACTGTGAGAACAGCGGATGTTCCTAACCTACCCCTCTCGGGAGAAGCTATCCAAGTAGTGGGAGTTTCAAACCAGATAATCAGTACTCCGGTAACAGAACCTATGGAAATGCACCGATTTGTGGTCTGTGATTCCAGTCCCGTAAACCTATTAGGACGAGATTTGTTGTGCAAAATGCGTTGTACCATCTTTTGCTCACCAAATGGTGTTGAAATTCAGACCCCAGATGAAGATGGCCTATATAAATTGATGTTACTGAGGCCCGACACAGAAATTAAGCCCATGTCCATTGAAAGTCTACCTGAAGAACTCCAATCGAGCGTAATACCTGAAGTTTGGGATTTTACTGGAAAAGATGTAGGCTTAATGGCAAAGGTAGACCCAGTTAAAATAGCTATAAAAGCAAATGCTGTATACCCAAATACCAAACTGTATAAAATGAGTGCAGAAGTGAAAGAAGGAGTCGCAAAGGAATTAAACAGATTGCTCAAAGCAAATATCATTCAGGAAGTGATGAGCAGTCCCTGTAATTCACCTATACTTGGAATTAAGAAGCCTAGCGGAAAGTATAGGGTAGTGCAGGACCTGCGCAAGGTAAACCAAATTGTAGTACCTTGCTGTCCCATAGTACCAAACCCCGCAGTAATACTGTATCAGATTCCTTGGAATGCGGAATGGTTCACTGTCATAGACCTGTGCCATGCATTCTTTTCCATCCCATTGCATCCAGAAAGCAAATTCCTTTTCAGTTTTGAATTCAACAGCCAGATCTATGTCTGGAATCGTGTCCCCCAGGGGTACACCGAAAGTCCATCGATTTTCAACCAGATTCTAAAGAAATGCCTTGAATCTTTAATACTGCCTAAAGAGTCTGTCCTGGTGCAGTACATAGATGACCTGCTGGTAGCGTCTAGAAGTCAAGACGACTGTGTCACTGATACCATTGCCTTGCTGAATCACCTAGGAAAGGGAGGACATAAGGTTTCACCAGACAAGCTGCAGTTCTGCAAAACCTCAGTAAAATATCTAGGGCACCAGATAGAGAAAGGGATCCGGAAAGTCACTACAGAAAGAATTAAAATAATTCGAGAAATGTCACTACCAGTAACCCAGAAAGAAGTAAGAATGTTCCTAGGAGTTGTTGGGTACTGCAGACAGTGGATCGTGGGTTTCGCGGCTATAGCTAAACCCTTAATTAACATGACAAAGAAAGGAGCGGAAGACCCAGTTTGCTGGAATGATGAATGCATGACTGCTTGGGTAACATTGCGAAATTGTCTGTGCACAGCTCCTGCATTAGGAATGCCTGACTATTCCAAGAACTTTGAACTGTTCTGTGACACGAGAGACAATTGTGCGCTCTCGGTCTTAGCCCAGGAACATGGTCTGATTAGACGTCCCGTGGCCTACTTTTCGGCCGCCCTAGATCCAGTGGCTGCTGGATTACCTGGGTGCCTGAAAGCAGTAGCTGCTACCTGTACTAGTCTAGAGCAAAGTGAGAACATTGTGATGGGACATCCTGTCACTGTATTTGTTCCACATTCAGTTGTGATCTTACTTACCCGAACAAAGACACTGTATCTCACCCCTAGTCGGCTGACTAAGTATGAGAGGATTCTCATTGGTGCAGAAAATGTAATAATTTCCCGATGTAACATTCTAAACCCTGCAACTCTATTGCCCCTTCCCATTGATGTAGAGGCAGGAGATGAAATTGAACATAGCTGCATAGACTTAACTGAATTTAGCACAAAACCCCGTCCTGATATCAGAGAAGTGGCCTTGGTTGAGGAAGACCTCAAAATGTTTGTGGATGGTTCATGTTTGAGACATGAGGATGGAGGTTTGAGTGCTGCCTATGCTGTAGTCACTTTGGAAAAGACCCTGGAAGCTTCCTATCTTTGCGAAGTTAAATCTGCTCAAGTAGCGGAGCTCATCGCCCTAACAAGAGCTTGTGAAATTGGGAAAAACAAAAGAGTAACTGTTTATACTGACAGTCAGTACTGTTATGGGGTTGTTCATGACTTCGGCCAGCTATGGTTGCAAAGAGAATTCATGACTTCCTCAGGTTCTCCCATCCGAAATGGGAAACCAGTACAAAACTTACTGGAAGCCATCCAATTGCCCAAAGAAGGGCTGTGGTCAAGTGTGCGGCTCACCGATCTGGAAATGACGAGGTGACAGCCGGAAACAGATATGCTGACCAAATTGCCCAGTACTGCGCCCGACACAAAATGTCCCTCCTAATTAAACTATGGGGAGGTGGAAGCAGCTGCCAACTGATGTTGTTTGAAAGGTTGGGAACATGGGATGAATTGAGAGAACTACAACAGACGACAGACAGGGAAGAAAGGAACAGGTGGAGGCAGGATGAATGTCGACCAAGGGAAAAGGATGGTGTTGTGGTCCATGTAACTGGTATGCCTGTACTCCCCGAACGACTAGTTACCGCAATGGCCCGGATAATACATGAACCCACACATATTGGGAGGGATGCCATGTGCCGAATGTTTGAAAAGGTGTTCTACAGTCCAAAATTCAGGAGCACAGCAGACAAACTTTGCCAGAGGTGCTTAGTGTGTCAACAATTCAATGCAGGAAAGAAGACAGTAGTGGAGCAAAGTACCATTGAGAGAGCAGAAGGTCCCTTCATTAGGATGCAGGCAGACTTCATAACAATGCCCTTGAGCAAAGGATATAGATATGTCCTGGTCATAGTTTGCTTGTTTTCCCGGTGGGTGGAGGCTTACCCAGCAAAGAAGAATGATGCCCTGACTGTAGCTAAATTATTACTTAGGGAACTGATACCCCGCTTTGGAATTCCAGAGACAATTGAAACAGACCAAGGTGGACATTTTTCAAACGAGGTCCTAAAGGAACTCTGCAGAGCATTTAAAATGGAGCAAAGGCTGCACTGTGCCTATCATCCAGAGGCTTCTGGGATAGTCGAGCAAATAAACGGCACTCTCAAGTCCAGGCTGGCGAAATTGTGTGACTCCACAAAAATGAACTGGATAGAAGCTTTGCCCATGGTGCTGATGAGCTTAAGGAGTATTCAAAACAGAAAGACAGGCCTGAGCCCCCATGAAGTGCTGATGGGAAGAGTGATGCGACAGGCATGGGTACCTGGACACAAACTGCTAAGTATTACTGATGATATGGTGCTAGAGTACTGCAGGCAGTTGGGTGACCAAGTGCGTTCTATCTCTCACCAGATTGGAGAGACTGCTGTCGAATGGCCTACAACTCCAGCACACAAACTGAGACCAGGTGATTGGGTGGTGTTAAAGAAACACACCCGGAAGAGTTGCCTTGGACCGAAGTGGGGCAAGCCTCGACAAGTGATCCTTGTCACCACAACTGCTGTGAAGTGTGCTGGTGTACCAAAGTGGATCCATGCAAGTCACACGAAGCGGGAAACCGGAGAAAACGCGACTGAAGCTGAAGGTAGCCCAGCTGAGGAGACTCCAGAAGAGGGTCCGGATCTCGCTGATGGCGAACTACCGAGCACAAGTCAAGACGTTGAATGGTTTCCTGCCGACGACCAAGTTCTTGATCCAATAAGAACCAGAAAATACTCTTACCTAGGTAGTGAGTGGGACAGTGCAGGTGAGTCAGAACAAGAAGGAGAAGGTCAGATCATCAAAGCCATCATAAAATCTGATCAGGGAATAGGCCAAGTAGGGACAGAACAAGTCATCGACACTCCTTCTGAGACAGAGGAGACTGGAAAGGGACAGATAGTAGTCAAAGCAGAAGTTCATGCGGAAGAAAATCAAGAGATCGAAGAGCATGAACAGGGCCAGTTAGAAATAGATGAACGTGTTCAGGAAGAAGAGTCTAGTGAATCACTCACAAACCAAGATCACATACAGTCTAAACCTGAACTAGGTCAGCTTAAGGACCAGGCAGAAGAAATAGATGAAAGACCTGGAACTAGTCAGACAGGAAGGGAAAAAGACACTGCTGAAGCAATAGTGCGGCCAAGAAGAGAAAATAAAAGAGCTCACGAAGAAGGTCAAGTTTCCTCGACCGCTAAAAGGATCGAAAAGAAGGGTGAACCCCGGTACGTGAAGAAACTAAGGCTAAGAATAAAAACAGTCGAAGAAAGACTAAAGGACCGAAAAAGGGCTGAAAGTGAAGGAAAAGAAGCCCGAGGAAAGTCCATCCGAAAGGGCGGCAGAGTAAAGAAACAGAACAAACTGTATCGGAGCCCTGAATGGACTTATTTGGTGTTGGAAGAAATTGATGAGCCTGAAGCCAGTGGCAAAAGCGACGAAGAGTCCATTGCTGATCGGAGTTCTGACGAAGACCCTCCTTGAGGTTAAGCGAAGTAAAACCTCTGCTGAAAGGAAACAAAGAGGGGTTGAGAAAGCCACCTGTAAGATAAAATGTCTGATTCAAATGTCACTGGAAGGTCCAGATTTAGCTGTTGCAGAACTTGCTGTAAAATATGCATCTGTAATATAGTACTAATGATAGTGATATGGATAGGATTAACAGTGTTTATACCTTTTATGATAAGCAAAGACCCTAACATATATCCTACGGACTCGATGACGCCAGACGCAGAAGTTGTACATACTGAAGAAACACCACGAAGAGTAGAAAGACGTGACAATTCAGTGAGTCTGAGACATACACGACCTGACTTAGAAGCATCAGATGAGGGTGAACTACATTATCACCAAATGAAGAACAGGACACACTTAAATGTTTTTGCTAATCTTTTGGTGCACTATGTAGAAGCTATGGAAATAGAAGATTGCTATGTCTGCATGATGCTACCTACTTCAGTAGCTGAAGGTGTGACATACCACCATTTACCCCATACCTATGGAATCTCCTGTAGTATTCTAGCTAGCTTGTTCTATAGAAGCACTTTACAGTACTATTACTCAAACACTGACGTTATCTTTTCAGAACTTCCTATTAGAGGGAATCTGAACCTTGTACATACACTTGGTGGAGTGACTCGCTACATGGGGGAATATTTCCTGACTATAGGTGACATAGACTTAAATGAAGCTAGAAAAGCTAACTTGACTTGTTCTTTACATGCACAAGAGAAAATGTTCTTGAAAATGGCAGAGAAGAGAAGGGAAAAGTTTCAGAAAAAGGCAAATGACGAGAAGGACAGAACACCTAGATGGGCAGAAAACATGGATAACACCTCACAAAGCGAAGTTACTCCTGCTCTGTTGCTGGATTTTGAACGGAAAGGGAAACTCTGTCTTCATAGAGAAAAGACTAGTTATTATAACAATGTATTCATTGGTTCCAGCGAGTGTGAACATAATTACAAGGTAATTGGAGGTTGGGGTTTCAAAAATGGGTCAGAACCTGTGTTTCCAGGAATTTATTATATATGTGGAAACAAGGCGTATTTCAAATTGCCGGATCACTGGTATGGAAGCTGCTACTTTGGCATTGTCTTTCCGAAAATATACCATGTGAACAATGCAGCTGGAAGCAATGAGATTACTAATGGCTTAGTGCGTAGCAAACGTGAAAGTGTAGGAGAAATTGTAGGTGATATTTTTAGTGCACTGATACCTGGAATGGGGGTAGTTCTGAATACTCATAGAATCTGCAAATTATCTACAGTAGTGGATCGGTTATCTACTGACACTGCTGCTGGTTTCCTGATGATCAATACCGAAATGGTTGCGATCAGATCAATGGTTTTACAGAATCGCCTTGCTCTTGATACCTTATTGGCAAAAGAGGGCGGAGTCTGCAGGATGCGGAGGGCACAACATTGTTGCACTTACATTCCTGATAAAAGCGTCGAAATTAAAAGGTATGTAAGAAATATCACTAATTTGGAAAAAGAACTCAAACCATTAGAGGTTGACAGTGCCTGGAAGAGACTGACTGATGGTCTCTCCTCTGTAGGTAGTTGGTTTTCTAACTTAGGTAGAAGTCTTCTATGGAAAATACTGATGCCAATAGTTGGAATAGGTGTGATTGTTCTGATCATATTCATCTGTTGCAAATGCCAGAAATGCAGAAAATATATAGTGAATAAAAGAGGAAAGCGAAAGGCTGAAGACTTAGAATTAGAAGAATTAAGAAACCAGATATATAAGAAAGCAAAGAACAATCATACTCACAGAGAGGCGGAGAGAAAGCTCAACAATAAGTTCATCGAGATTGACATGGATGAAATGGAAGAATGAAGTTGGCATCTGTTTTCATGTGTAGTGATGATAGTAAATATCATCAAAGAGGGGATTGATGGAGCAAGGATTCGCACGTAACGCGACTTGCTCCCTTTCATGAACCTCGCCTAAAATCATAACTGTACTAACTCCGATTGTTTGTCATTTTATTTGTATTTCCCCAACACACGGGTGTCCCTGGGAGGCTTGCCTATGTGTTTTTTCATCATAATCACGCTTGCACATTAATAAAATGGCCGCTTTGCAGAAATCCAGTCTGCGCATGCATCGGTCATACCCATGTGATGTGACGCACTCACAATCTGGAGGGAAAAGTTCGCTCATGCGCATTGTTGCAAAAATGGCCGCTTGTCTTTAATCATGCTTCATGCTATCTTAAGCCGCCTTTGTATATGCATCTTTTCTGCACTAACTCTTAATGCTATAAGTATTATAAAATAAGGGATTAAGAGTAGTTGGTCATGGTGTACAGTGTATTCATTTTATTCTGTGTTATTAATTTGTTTTCGCTTACTTTTCATGTACCGCGTAAATGAGGGCCTGGAAGTAGGGATGGGAACCATATTGAAGCTGACGTTACCCCACTCACGTGACCTGAGAACTGGGACGTGCAGCAATGGAACCTGGCCAGTTGGCCATTGAAAATGGGACTGTCCTTTCCAAGCGCACCTTCGCCCTTGAAGACATGCTATTTTTACTCTGAATGTGCAACAATGTTGCAAACCTTTACTTTACTATTGTACTTTCCCACACGTATGCCTGGGAACCCAGATGCTAGGGGGAGGGTAATGTCACGTGAAATACGTAATAGAAATATAGGTGGTGACAAATGTCTTAAACCACCTCCCTTGACCAATCAGAAGATGGGACTTTGTCATTTTGCAACATTTATGGGTGGTCTTGGGAACTTAAAACTGTATATATAGCCTAGCTTAGCTTGGAGAAATTGTCCGACTTGTCCGAGTAGCAGACCTGTCACTGACCCTACGAACTCTATAGGTGCCTGATACAGAGTGCTGCGGAGCATTCTGCCTGAAACTTTCCACAAACTCCAAGGGGTGGAAATTAGTCCTAAGTGCTAAGCAAAGCACTTTGCTGGGAGATTCGAAAACCCAATCGGGGTTATTGGCGGATTCCGTGCAGAAGAGGGGGTAACGCTGGCGTTGCATCCGAAGCTGTGAGGGGTTGGTCGTGCCTTGATGAACCCAGTTCTGACCCAGACCTGAGGGGTATCCTGTCCTGACTGTCCATGAGCTGTACCTGCTCACCTTCTGGTATTTCCTGAATCCTTGAGGGTCCTTGTCCCGTTCTTTCCCAACTGACCCGTGGCCAGGGTTAGTCCTCATTCTCACTTAGGTAAATATTGGCATAGGTGTCTGTCTATACTTTACCCTTAATTTTCCTCTTCTAATTAAAGCAATCTTGCCTGTGATATTCTCCATATCTCCTTTGAATGTAATTTCATGCAATTGATTATTAGTAAATGTTCCACTTTTACCCTTCCTATTAGGACATTGTTAAACCCAACTGTTTATCTAGATTGTTCCACTTATTCCCTTTCCCTTAGTATGGTTGCCGTGAAGTTAGTAAAGATAGCATAAGGTTTAGGAATTAGTATAAAATTATAGGTCACACATTAGGTCCTCCTCACGTCCTTGCCCTAGTTTAAACCATATTAGTTAATATGTTTATTATGATTCATGCCCTATAGTGTTCCCTTTTACTCTATGATACTCACACTCATCCATAGTTATATCCTGGTTCTGATTTTAATCATTGATGTATTGCTTTGCATTTGCCTCCTTGTAATGGCATTTTCATTTTAAACTTATACTATATAAAACCCTTAAAACCATCAAGGTGTCTGTGGTCATTATACATTAAAGTGATATTAAAGGTATTAAATGTGTAAAGTAGAATTTCTCCCTTTCAGGAAACCCTTATCACCTGTCCACTGCTAGCTCCTGATCCGTCAGGAATAATGTGCCTGTGGTAAGTCAGGTACATGAATATTAAGTGGTGTAAGAGTCACCCAATCGATTACTCATAGGAGCGCGTATTGGAAAATCACCTGGTTCACCCCAGTAAAAACGTGATCATTGAAATTGAATAAACATTTTTTTACACGCCAGGGCCCAGTGCGTGGAAAGAAAATTCGGTGAGCCGGGTGACCTGCGCGCTCTATCAATATCACCAGGGGGTTTTGGGCGATTACCGCTGCATCATAATACGGAGGAACACATATCCCTAGACCCAGGGATTCAAGGGGGTCGCCGCCTCATCATAATACGGCAGAACACATATCCCTAGACCCAGGGTTTCAAGGCAATCGCCGCCGCATCATAATAGAGCAGAACACATTACCCTAGACCCAGGGTTTCAAGGTGATCGCTGCAACATTATAATAGGGCGGAACACATATCCCTAGACCCAGGGTTAAATGGGGGTCGATGCCACATCATAATAGGGCAGAACATAGAACCTTAGACCCTAAGTTTAGCGGCGTTTACCGCCCCATCATAATACGGCAAAACACATATCCCTAGACCTTGGGTCTTAAGGCGATCGCTGCTGCATCATAATAGGGCGGAACAGATATACCTAGACCTGGTGTTTCAAGACGATCGCAGCCACATCATAATAGGGTGGAAGACATATCCCTAGACCCTGGGTTTCAAGGTGATCGCCGCTACATCATGATACGGGGGAAGACATAACCCTAGACCAAGGGTTTCAAGGAGTTTGCCGCCAAATCGTCATAGGGCAGAACACATAACGCTAGACACACGAATTCAAGGTTATCGCCACCACATAATGATAAGGCAGAACACACATCTCTAGACCCAAGGTTTCAAGGTGATCACCGCTGCATCATAATAGGGTGGGTCACATATCTCTAGACCCAGTGTTGTAAGGGGATAGCCGATGCATCATAATAGGCTGAAAAACATAACCCTAGACCCAGGGTTTCCAGGCGATCACCGCTGCATCATAATAGGGCGGAACACATATCCTTAGACCCAGGGTTTCAAGACGATCGCCACCGCACCATAATACACAACCCTATACCCTGGGTTTTAAGGCAATCACTGCTTCTTCATAATATGGTGGAACACATAACCCTAGACCCTGGGTTTCAAGGCAGTCGCCGCTACATCATAATACGTCAGAACAAATAACACCCAGGGTTTTAAGGCAATCCTGGAACACATATCTCTAGACCAAGGGTTTTAAGGGGGTTGCAGCCACATCATAATAGAGCTGGACACACATCCCTAGACCCAAGGTTGCAAGGCGATCGCCGCCGCATCATAATAGGGCAGAAAACATACCCCTAGTTCCAGGGTTTCCAGGCAGTCATGGCCGCATCATAATAGGGTGGAACACAAAACCCTGGGTTTCAAGGTAATCGCCACTGCATCATAATAGGGCTGTACACATAACTCTAGTACTTGTGTTTCAAGACGATCGCTGCTGCATCATAATACGGCAGATCACATATCACCCGGGGTTTCAAGGAGATCGGTGCCGTATCATAATTGGGCAGAACACATATCCCTAGACAGTGGGTTTCAAGGCGATCGCCGCTGCATCATAATAGGTTGGAACACATATCCCTAGATCCAGGACTTCAAGGCGTTCACCGCTATATCATAATAGGGCAGAACACATAACCCTAGACCCAGGGTATCTAGGCGACCGCCACTGAATCATAATAGGGCTCAACACATCACCCAGAGTTTTTAGGCAATTCCCGCTTCATCATAATACGGCGGAACACATATCCCTAGACCCAGGGTTTCAATGCGGTCGCCGCCGCATCATAATAAGGTGGAACACATATCCCTAGACCCAGGTTTTTAAGGAGATCGCTGACGCATCATAATAGGGCGGAACACATAACTCTAGATCCAGTGTTTCAAGGCGATCGCTCCTGCATCATAATAGAGCAGAAGACATAACCCTAGAATCGGGCAGAACACATTATCCTAGAAACAGGGGGCCTTATTTATGAGGCCGTGGGTCACTGTTACGCCACCTGTGCTTCACTTTTTGTGACGCAGCAGCAGCGTAAAAAATGTGCCTTGTTGCACCATATTTACAAAGTGATGGATCTAGGTAGATGCATCAATTTGTTAACCCCTGCGCCACATTATAACTGTGCCATATATAATGTATGCAGGGGGGCGTTCTGACACAAGAAAGGGTCATAGAAGTGATGCATTAAAATATATAAGATTTCACTGCGCCACTTCTAGGATGCAAATGCTTCAATATCTTATGCCTGCCTCACAGCAGTCATAAGACTGATACAGGCCCTTTCAGATGGGGCTTACCCCATGTGAAAGGACGCATTGCAGGAGTTGCGTCACTTTTGTGACACACTACAGCAATGTTTCACTTTTGCGCCATACAGATACGTCAGAAATACTGACGTATCTGTAACTCCTTACTACATGATGCGTCATACAGTAAATATGAAGCATCAATCATGTTGCAAGGCGGGCCCACTGAAAAGTGACGTATCCCTGCTCTCATGCAGTGATGTATCACTTCTCATAAATGAGACCCAGGGTTTCAAGGTGATCGCCGCCGCATAATAATACGACGGAACACATATCCCTAGACCCTGGTTCTAGGCAATCGCTGCCCCATCATAATAGGCTGGAACAAATATCCCTAGAACCCTGGGTTTCAATGCGATTGCCGCCGCAGCACATATCCCTAGACCCTGGGTCACTGCATCACAATAGTGCAAAACATATATCCCTTGACTCTGGGTTTTCAAGGCGATAGCCGTTGCATGATAATGGGGCAGAAGACATACCCCTAGACCCTGGGTTTCAAGGTGATCGCCGCCACATCATAATAGGGCAGAACATATAACCTTAGACCCTGGGTTTCAATGGCGATCAACGCCCCATCATGAAAGGACGGAAATACATATCCCTAGACCCTGGGTTTCAAGGCAATCACCGCCGCATCATAATAGGGCAGAACACATATCTCTAGACCCAGGGTTTCTAGGTGATTGCCGCGCATCATAACATAGAAGAACAAATAACCCTAGACATAGGGTTGTAAGGGGATTGTCGAAGCATCATAATAGGCTGGAAAACATAACCGTAGACCCAGGGTTTTAAGGCGATTGCCACCGCATCATAATAGGGCGGAACACATATCCCAGGGATTCAAGATGATCGCCACCGAATCATAAGTAAGTATGGGCAAATTTTGCGAATCAGCGGTCCGTGAATTCGTCGAAATTGCCCAAAAATCTGTGAATTCGCGGATCCCCCGCGAAATCACAGATTTTTTTGCGATTTGCACCATACTTAAATGGAGTACTTTCTACTGGCTAATCAGTACGTGCTACCTCGTTGGGTAAATGTGTAGTGCATTTCCTGCACTACAGCTGCGTAGGGCCAGAAGAGTTGCCTCCAGTGACCATGTGTGTGTAACTTTGCTATCGCACCGAAGGGCGCCAGGGTCCCTCGAATGAGCTGTCCATCATAGTGTGTAAAGGACGGGTAGACGGTGCACACCGCTAGTGTGTGGGGGAGGCAAACGGGGGGGGGGCTTTTTTGCGACTTCACATGCCTCTTGTGTGTATAAAAGGTCAGGCACTGATCAGAGCAGCAGATGAGGAGAAATAAGCTACTGGTTAAAGGAACTGCACGGGGATTGCACTCGTGAAAGTCAAGTATGCAAAGGCCTCCATCACGCATCATAACAAATTTTCAAAGGTAGATATAGGGAGAGAGCACACCTGCCCAGCCTCGACAAAATGCACATTTGTTCTGGGCTAATTAACTTTGCCAACACGCCTAAGGGCGTTGGAATCCCTCGAGTGAGCTGTCCATCATAGTGGGTAAAGGGCGGGAAGAAGGTGCACACCGCTAGTGTGTGGGGTGGGCCAACGGGGAGGTTTCTTTGCGAGTACACATACCTCTTGTGTGTATAAAAGGTCAGGCACAGATCAGAGCAGCAGATGAGGAGAAAGAAGCTCCTGGTCACGGGAACTGCACGGGGATTGCGCCCGTGAAAGTCAAGGATGCAAAGGCCTCCATCAAGCATCATAGCTAATTTTCGACTGTAGATATGGGGAGAAAGCACACCTGCCCAGCCTCGACAAAGCGCACAATTTTTTGGGGCTGATTAAGGAGTTACTGAATTTGACCTTCAACTCAGGCACCTGCTTTACCTATATGCCTGCAAGTGCTCCCTGTTCACGTTTAATTTTTGTGACAGGAGCCTCGTTCTCTACTTGTAACTATTCTCTGACCCCACTTCGAGGGTCAGCGCAGGGTCAGAGAATAGTTGCAAGTAGGCAACGAGGTGCCGTTCAGGAAGTGCTTACAGGGGTTACAGCAGGTGCCTAAGTTGAAGTTAATTTCTTTGTAACCATTTTATAAATGGTTACAAAGAAATTAGCTTCATCTTGGGCACCTGCTGTTACCCTGTAAGTGCTTCCTGATCAAAATTCTTCCCGATTGCGGATTCGCGGATTTTGCCGCAATTTCGTGAGATTTGCGGATTACGAAATTGCAGAAATTCCACAAATTCCACGAGTGGAACACATTTTTGGCCCAACCCTGATCATATTAGGGCTGGGTTTTAAGGCAATCGCTGCTATATCATAATATGACGGAACAAATAACACCCAGGGTTTCAAGGCCATCGCGGAACACATATCCCTAGACCCAGGGTTTCAAGATGGTTGCTGCAGCATTATATTAGGGCAAAACACATACCCCTAAACCCTGGGATACTAGGTGATCGCGGCCGCATCATAATAGGGCACAACACTTAACCCTTGACCATGGTTTTTAAAGCAATGGCCGCTGCTTCATAATAGGGTGGAACACATATCCCTAGACTCTGGGTCTCAAGGCGATCGCTGCCACATCATAATAGGGTGGGACATATAACCCTAGACCCAGGGTTACCAGGCGATCACCGCCGCATCATAATCGGGCGGAACAGATATCCCTAGACCTAGTGTTTCAAGGCGATCGCCGCCACATCATAATAGGGGGAAGGCATCTCCCTAGACCCTGGGTTTCAAGGCAATTGCTGCCGCAACACATATCCCTAGACCCTGGGTCTCAAGGCGATTGCCGCTGCCTCACAATAGAGAGAAACACATATCCCTAGATCCAGGGTTTCAAGGCAATTGCCGCCACATAATAATAAGCTGGAAGACATATCCCTAGAACCTGGGTTTCAAGGAGATAGCCGCCGCATGATAATAGGGCAGAAGACATATCCCTAGACCCTGGATTTCAAGGCGATCGCCGCCACATCATAATAGGTTGGAATACATAGCCCTAGAACCTGGGTTTCAATGGCGATCACCGCCCCATCATAATAGGGTGAAAATACATATCCCTATACCCTGTGTTTCAAGGCAATCACCGCTGCATCATAATAGTGGGAAACATATGTCCCTAGTGCCTGGTTTCAAGGTAGCTGCATCATAATAGGCTGGAACACATATCTCTGGACGCAGGGTTTCAAGGTGATCGCTGCCGCATCATAATATAGCGGAACAGATATACCTAGACCCAGGGTAGTAAGGGCATCGCCAACGCATCATGAATGAAATGAAATGAATGAAATGAAATTTATAACGCGCAACTAAGCCCGTGGGCATCAAGGCGCCGTCATAATAGGCTGGATGACATAAACCTAGACCCAGGTTTTCAAGGTGTTTGCCGCCGCATCATAATAGGGCGGAACACATATCCCTAGACCCAGAGTTTCAAGATGATCACCGCCACATCATAATAGGGCAGCATACACAACCCTATCCCCTGTGTTTTAAGGCAATCGTTCCTGCATCATAATATGGCGGAACACATAACCCTAGACCCTGGGTTTGAATGTCGTTCACTGCCCCATAATAATAGGGCGGAAATACATAGCCCAAGTCCCTAGGTTTCAAGGCGATCACCGCTTGATCATTATAGGGCGGAACAGATAATCCTAGACCCAGGGTTGTTAGGGGATCGCCGATGCATCATAATAGGCTGGAAAACATAACCCTAGACACAGGGTTTCAAGGCGATCGCCGCCGCATCATAATAGGGCGGAACACAAAACCCTAGACCCTGGGTTTTTTACTGCAATTGCTGCTGCTACAGCGGGACTCCAAAATATATCCTAAATCACCATGGCCATTTCCTCAAATTCTCAGAAACACACATACATTCAACAGTGGGGCCCATTACACTGCACACTTACTCTGTTCATTTAATTCGGCTTTCACAGATTTGGCCAACAAACCAGGAGTCCTACTATTACATTGGCGAAGTGTCTAAACCTATTGAACTATTTTTATTTACACCTGCAATGTAAAGCAATTTACCATGGTTTCATTTTAAACACCATTTTATTCAGACACACCACCATAATGGCAATGGATCTGCTAGAACTAAAACTAGGCATAGGAAAAACCAAAGACCAGGTTTTACTTCTCCATTTATCTAATTTTTTATTCAAAGCAAAATTTTAGTAAGTCCAGCATTTAGGCATTTATTTATTTCTTTATTCAATAAGAATATTTAACTTTATTTTCAAAATGATCATTTATTTTAAAGCTCAGAAATAGACATTTATTTTAAAAGTTCAGTAAGAAATTTAGCAAAGAAATGATAGTTCCAAATTCATTCTCTCCCAACATCCCTAGCTAACACCCTCATGTTATCCTAACAGACCTGCAAAGAAAAACAAAATAAAACAGAAGTTCTTACATCCAAGAATCGATCTACAATCCGGCAGCACTTCCAGAGGAAATCGAAAAAGGGACCCCTTCTAAGTAAAATCATGGGTTTTTATACACAATTTTGTTAGCTTAATCTATCTCAAAAGTAACTAACATCACCAATTCGAGTTCTAATTGGACAAATTTGGGGCAGATGAGCTCTTCCTCATCATTACTGTTTGTTTTTCACGATGAATCAGCAGAAAAATAAAGGTGCTTTGTTTTAGAAAGTTTGTGGCCTAGGCGCGTCCTTCACTTGAAACATAGGGAAAAGTTCTCAGGCTCTGAGCATTACATCGTCCATTCTTGGCACCCATCCTAGGTTCCGGGGCAAGGCGTCCATGTACTTCCCATCCTAGTACAGTTAGCTCACTCGCACTTTCAGGTTTTAGATGCACATGCGCAGACCAATACTCGCTCACAGTGAATCAGAGTGGCCATTTTCGTACTGGGCCTCACAAGCTACATTTTGGAACTATCATAGAAACACACACAAATTCATGTAAATTATTGTAATGAAACCCCTCTCTTTACCTCCCACCTTTCTAATATTTCCGTATTAGTTGTTACCTAGCAAATAAGCCACATATATGCGCTTTATACTTACATATCCAACGATTGTCTGGCACAAAACGTGTACAATAAGCACATTTAAATTGCGTTTGTTTATAATTAAGTGCATTAGTTAACATCACAATAACAACACATATTAGCTAATTTTATGGCATCATGCAAGCAAGATTAGTTTTCCCATATATTCATGTATGCATATTACTCTAAGGTTGGTTATTCAAACACATCACACCATTAGTGAATGTTAATGATATGGAACATTGATTTCGAGAGGGGTATACAAAATGTTGCTTTTACCAACTCGCTCCACCACCGCCGCATTATAATAGGGCAGAACACATAGCCTTAGACCCTGGGGGATCAAAGAGACGCCGCCGCATCATAAAAAGGTGGAACACATATCACCCAGGGTTTCAAGGTGATAGCCCGCGTCATAATAGGACAGAATATACAAGCCTATACCCTGGGTTTCAAAGCAATCACCGCTGCATCATAATAGGGTTGAACACATAACCTTAGACCCTGGGTTTCAAGGGAATCTCTGCTGCATCATAGTACGTTAGAACACACATCACTAGACCTAGGTTTTCAAGGCGATCGCCGCCGCATCATATTAGGGTGGAACACACAACCCTTGGTTCAAGGCAATCTCCACCTCATCTTAATAGGGTGGTACACATAACCCTAGACGATGTTTTTCAAGTCAGTCGCCGCTGTATCATAATAGGGAGGTGCATATATCACCCGGGGTTTCAAGGTGATCGCCGCTGCATCATAATGGGGCAGAACGCATATCCCTAGACCCAGGGTTTCAAGCCGATCACCGCTGCATCATAACAGGATGGAACACATTAACGCTGGGCATAGTTTACGTAGTGGCACTACACACAGCTGAACGTAGTATACTCTGAACTACACGTAGTACACGTAATATTGTTTAGCGTAGCTGATGGCACTGTGTACTTGTCTGCATTGTGTAATAATTGCAAATGGCATCTTGCACAGTGGCAGTTATTGAAAAAATACTTATCTCTATCTTTACATGCTAAAGAGCATATAGTACTGTCACAAAAGTGAAACTGAAAACTTAGCACAAAGTGAGAGAGGTGTTAATTTTGCGATCCTCCCTAACCTAGGGAGAAAACCTAGCACATCTTCTTGAACGATTTGGTGGTGCTACCATCCTCCTAGGACCAACCCAAGCACAGCAAAGGCCATGCAAAGCATTATGGGATGAGAATAGTAGTGGGCAGTGAATATCACAGTATCCAATATCAAAATAATTCTACAAAGAGCTGCAGTTTAACTAGTCGTTACTAGATGCCCCTCAAGAGTCACATGCAAATGCTTGATGAAGGGGTTTCAATGGTTTTGTATTTGACTCATGACGGACTACTAGTAATGATGGAGCAGATTTCATCTGCAGTCAGGCATTGTTTTATTTTTTGTGCTTCAGACAGACTGCATTTAAATTGCCACGCACATTTTGGTGCAAGTTAAAAACATGGCACATAAAAAAAACATGAAAGTGAGGCCTATTTAGTCTGAAATGCTTCTGCTGAATTAACATGTGTTTTTGCAATGTAGAGAAAAGTGGCCTTTTTAGCTTTGAAGATTAATAGAATATGTTTCTCTCTTCCCAGCTCATCCCATGCAATATACATTCACTATTTCTGTCTTAAAAGACTTTGACTTGTTGCATATTTTGATAAATATTTTCAGTTAATAACACCTCTTTTACTTTGTTGCACATTGCACATTTATTTTACATGTTGTCATAAATAATAGAAAAGCTGCTTTACACTAGTAGCTTGGCTAGGAAAACATTTATAATGAGTATTAGTATGGAGTTTGGAAACATAATGTGCTGATTTACATAAAATTAACATTATCTTTTTGTTTATTTTATTTTTGGGGCCTACCATTAAATGGCTGCCTGTGAAACCATCAAAAGCTATGGCTTGCTTTGAATGAGAAGGGAGCATGCGCAGACTGTGGCAGCTTTCCTCATGCCAAGAAGTCAAGAACACCTTGAACTGTACATCCTTGTGATTCTGCCAAATGTACCAGTGTTAGTTAAAAGTGTCCATCTGACTGCGCTTTGGCAGGAAGGAAGGAAGACTATTGAACATTTTCCCTAGCAATTGTTGCAAACTTATAAAATGTATTTATTATGTATGCTTCATTTGTTAAAAACTGGCATGGTCAGGTTTTTAGAATGCGTCAGGGTGATGAAAACTCATGCCATCATAACTGACCAATCAGTACAGGTTTTCCTGAAAGATGTTACATCTTTGTGTAGTCTGCCAAAATTTTGTGTATAAAACTGACCTCTCTGAAGGAGGGGGTGGCTTTCTCAGCTCAGCTGGCTTCTAGGCTCATTAAGGGGTGTGTGAGCTCTTGAAGAGAAGGAACAGATTAGGCCAGACAGCCTATGGGTTAGGTACGAGATCGTCACGGGTGCTGCAGGGGCGTCCGAGGAGAATCAGGGGGAGGTTTCTTGCTTCCACGTCATATCTTGGCACTTGAGGCCGCATTCCTTTGAGGTCTGGTGAAGGAGGGGCTATCTCACTCCCTGCTTGCTCTTTAGACACAGACAGACAGACAGAGAGTGCAGCTGATTAAATAGAATTAGATGCTAAACTTCAGTTATGCTTTGACTAATTAATTAGGTCTGAAATGATTTATTTGTCTTATGCATTTATTTCTCTTTATGGGAGATTTTTGCAAACTATTTGATTTTTGATTAGCCTTGCAAGACTATTTTTTCTTAGAAACTCCTTAAGAATTTTGAATGACATTTTGCGCCACATTTTCTATCCTATATGTAATGATTATATGCAGACTGTAAAATGTTCTGTATTAATGCTATTTTTCCTGTTTTTCAAATTCTGTAACCTGATTTATATTTTATTAATGAATAAAGGGTCAGAGAAAAATTAACTTTTGACTAGAAAATAAAACCCTTTAAATACTCAACAACTCTCTTTATTGGCTTAAAATAATAATTGCATTTTTGACTGTTCATGATTATTAAAGTCTCCTGAAGGTAATACATGGTGTGAAGGGCCCAACACCTTTTGAGCGGTAAATTAGAGGTAGCCTGAGGGTTTTGCATTGAGAAATTACCAGAAGAAATTACCGCTCCATCAGTTTTTGGTAATCAGAGGATGGTCATTATTGATTAGTTTGGTGATTAATGATTATTGATTTCACCATCAACTACTTAACTAATGGATCATTGACCTTAGAAGGGAAATAAAATAATTACCCAAGTTAGATAAATGTCCAAGTCCTGATTCCTGACTCCAATGCTCAGAACCTGAAGGCTGGCAAAGCAGTACTGGAAGGTGATGCAAGAAGTGGTGTGAGTATTAATAGGGTTGTGAAATGTTGTTAATATGCTAGCATATGTTTTTTTGAAGTGTTGAAAATAGTAAGGGTTTTTACTGTTGGTGACATTTTGCTCATTTTGAATTGATGGTGTTATAGATTATATTGGTAAATTCATAGGACATAATTTTTGGTTATTGATTACATGTTTTAACTCTTCATGTTAAGTTAGTGTCTTGTTCTGTGTTGTTTGAAACATGCAGGTATGCACACCTGTGGAATCCGGGGAAGGAATAGCAGGTGGTAAATGGAAGCCACACTGCAGTGAGGTTACTCGTCTGTTGGAATAACACTGAGAAGCTAGGTAGGGCTGGCAGTGTTAAATTAGGGACTATTTTCTGTGTGAATGATTGTAGCAAAGAGTTCGCTGGTGAAACTTTGGTCTGATATCACCTAGAAATGGTCACACCAAAGGATTAGCAGGTTCTTCTGAGCTTGAGTGATAGCAAAAGGGTTCGCTGGTGAAACTTTGGCCTAAGATATATCCTGAAGGATAAGGCCAAAGTAGTAGCAGGTTCTTCTGAGCTTGTGTGAAAGGTAAGCGGAAGGGATTTACCTGTAGTGTTTGAAGAGTAAACGGAAAGTCTTACTTTGTGAAGGGTAAGCGGAATGTGTTACTCGCAGTGAATATAAATCTATCCTTTATTTAGCACAACAGACAGAGTAGCGAATGTATTTATGTTGTTACTAACAGATTTATTGATTAAGAGAAATATTGCAGTAAGATTTTGTGGAGGGTCAGTAGTAGGAGTAAAACTGACTGAAATTGAGACTGACAGCTTTGTAAAAGAGAAATTGCATTGAACTATTGCAAAAATGAAATTGTTTGAAGGCTTAAAGAAGCTGTTAGGAGGTAAAGTGAAAAATTCGTTTTTTATTGGTGATGCTCCTGAAGGAACACCTGTGCATTTTATGTCTACCAATTTGGGACAAAAAACATGTATGTGGGTTCACCAATGGTGCAAGATTACTGAAAAAGAGGGTGTTTTGAGGTTTCCAAAAGATGGTACTTTTGATTTGCAAATTATTGACAAATTAAGGGAAGTCTTATGTGAAATAAAGACACCATCTAAAGCTGCACAATTTGTGGCCTTAAGCATGTGGGAAAAGACAGCAAGAGAGAAAGCAAGTGAGGATAAAAAGGTAAAGCACCAAATGCAGGAGAAGAGAATTAATGATGATAAAGTGCTTCAAATAAATAATGATTCAGGTGATGAAATAATGGATGCATTGTTAACTGAGTGTCCACCACTTTATGTGGTTCCCATTAAAAATATTGAAAATGGTGTACTAGTAAGCACTACAGTGGCTACTGCTTCTGTTGAGCAGAGAAAAACACAGATTGAGAAAACTGTGCAAACATTTCAGATTGACCCATTACCTGTTGATTCAGCACTGACAGTAATACCTCCAGGTGTTACTGCTTCAAATGTGCCTGATTCAGTCCAAGGATTGCTAACTGCAGATGCCCAGATAATGCATAGAAAAATTATGACTGTCCCAATTAATATGGTCCCTACTGAAAAGGTTCAAAGAGCTGCAGAAGGAGTGATTATGGCAGAGTTTATTTCAGAAACTCAGAATACACAGGTTATTGAACAGAAATTACCCCAAGCACTAAAAGATGAGGGAAAAATGGTATTTGCAACATCTGTAGCTCAGGATAAAATAAATATATTTGAAAATGGGATTTTTCAAACCTGCTTAGAGGAAGCAGCAGTGATTAAAAAGATAGAAAACATGGGAGAACATATTAACACAGGCCCTGAAAAAGAGAAACAGCTTAGTGTTTTAAATTCAGCACTTGAACATGGAGAAAATAACAGTCCATGCTGTTTAAATACTGAAAATGTGAACCAGTGTCAGGAAAAAGAATTAATTTCCCTGAGTAGGGAAACAGTTGCATGTGCATTAACTACACATAATGGACTGACAGATTTGGCTCAAAAATATGAAACTGATGTTTCAGGAAGTTTTCCACCTCAGAAACGTTTTAGGGTACATATGGATGATGAAGCAAATGAGAAAATGTGTTCTTCAGGAATGCAATTGCACATTGCAGAAATAAAGTATATTTTTAAATGCAATGGGTTTGAGAAATTAGGAGACAAATGGGCACGAAAACATGAGAAGAAAAAGAAACCACCAGACCTAGCAAGGAAAATGGATAAGGAAAAGAAGCCACCAGATTTAGTTGAGAAAAATAATAAGCAGAATGAGGGAGAAGCTTTTGCTTACTCATTGAGAGAAAAGGTAGGAGAAGTGCATGTTCCTATGCCACAGAATAAAAGTGAACTTGCAGCATTTCTGAACACATTCCCACAATTGAGAGACAGAATTATGCTGTGCTACCCACAAGTTGATGGATTTGTTGACATTTTAAAAGAGTTGTGCATTAATTTGGAAATGTTCTTTTACATTGCCATGCAGACTAAAATGTGGTTTGAATCTAAAGTTGTGCAAAGGCCAGGTGAGGAGACAGTGAAAAGGGTTTGCATGAATGCACCATTATTTTCTGTTGTTATGGAAGAAAATATAGCAGTGATTATTTTCCTGAAGGGTGGAGTGCCAGCAAAGGATGTTGATTGGGTACAGATTAAAATAACACAGGATGGAAGTAAAGGTGTTTTGGTTTGTGAAAATTCAGGGATGGATGTTGTACTGCTGGAAAATGTGTCCTTTTGCCATCTTTATAGCAGATTTGAGCATTGGAAGAAGAAAAATAAATGTAAACATGATGCACCAAACATGGAGAAATGCAGATGCAAAATATGAAAGCTAAGCAAATGCAAATGTCAGTTCAGAAACAGGTATCTATGGCAGGAATTTTTCAAGCAAAGATCCCACAAAATATGGAAAAGGCCAACATTAATTTAAATAAGTTGTCCAGAGCAAATGTGAATTATTTCCAGAGACAAAATCAGAACCCAGTCCAACAGGTTGCTGTGTTTGAAAATGAGAGTTTTAACCCTCACAATTCTGAATTTACCAAGTGCATTGTGAAGTCAGTGGAAAGTCCAGATTTAGTTGCAGGAGTTTTAAACAAAGAAATTATAAACCCAGTTTTAGAAAAATTTGCACCAAAATTAGGCCCATTTGAGGAAAACTGCAAAACTGTTGTCTGTGATTCAGTCCTAGCAGAAAAACTATTGTCTTGCAAATTAAACAGCAGAGAATACTGTACATCAGATAATGTTATTTTTCAGATTCCTGATGAGGATGTACATTTTAAAATGGCCCAACAAGAAACAGCTGTAGCATTATTTTCAGAAAAGACAGTTGAAAAATTACCTTCTGTTTTTGAAAAGGTAATAATCACAGAAATAAGAGAGTTCATAGAGAAGGATGCCAGATTAATAAAATGTGCAGAACATGTCTTATTAAAATTAGAACCAAATGACATGTATTCAGGAACACCATCAGTTGCAGAATTTTACCAATAAAAGGATTTTTGATGGAATTGATTGGGAGTTTGTGTAACTTTCTGATCACAGGCTCACAGAAAATAAATGAAAAGAACAGAATAGTGCAGGAGATTAAAAGCATATTTTTTTCATGTTGTCCTGTGGTACCGAATCCAGCCAATATATTTTTTCACATTCCATGTGCTGAAGAATGGCTTACTTTTATTGATTTTTGCAAAGTCCATGTCACAGTGCCAATGCATGAGAATAGTCAGGAGTACTGTCAAAAAGAAGATGAATACCTGGGACACAAAATTGGAAAGGGAGGTAGAAAGGTGTCACCAGAAAGGGTGGAAATAACTTCCAAGAAAAATCCACCTCAAATTCAGAAAGAAGTCAGGACATTTTTGGGAATGGTTAGCTGCTGTAGAGAGTGGTTACCAAACCTTTACCTAGTGGCTAAGCCTTTACTGAGGCTGACACATGAGGATGTGTCTGATCCGCTTCCATTGGACAACAATTGCACAAAAGCATTCCTAGAGTTGAAAGAGAAAGAATGTTGCGCCCCAGCACTAGGAATGAAAGTTTATTTAAAAGAAAATATACCAATTTGCAGTGAGAGGGAGGGCTGCACTCTCTCATTGCCTATTCAAAAAGATGACTGTATTCAAAGGTCTGTGATGTATTGCCCAATGACCTTTGACCCTAACTTCACAGAAATGTCAGCAAATGAATTGGTTTGTGATAAGAATGAATATGAGTGTCTAAATATCATGAAAATATGCATAAAGCCAAAATCAGACTTTAATGATGAATGTCTGAGTCAGCCCAACAATGTCCATTTTGTAGATGGCCCATGTTTGAAAGGTGACACATTAAAAGCAGCACATGCTGTGCTCCTTGTACATTATGTTGTCAAAGCTTCATGGCTTTCAGTAGTTTCCCTAGCCCAAAATTCGAAATTGATTGCCCTTACCATAACATGCAGTATATCTGCTCAAATGAGAGTCACTGTTGTCATGGGAGAGAGAAATGCTAATTCAGTTGCCACATTTGTGTTCTGTTAGCATGCACATTCTATGGAATCTTCACAGTTGAATTAAAAGAGGCTCAAGAAAATGTTTTTGAAGCAGCACAACAGGGTTGTATCAGAACTGTTTTTGAGAAAAGTGACAACTGCATAGTGGCAAATGTGTTATTGCAAAGACTGATGCCCAGGTATAGATTGCCAGTTTCTCTGAAATCAGATTATAATGTGGTCTCAAAGATAATGAGTGCAGAACAACAGATTGGACAAGGAATGGATTGCAGCTATCTGCCTGAAGTGTCAAGCATAATAAAGCAACACAATGGCAGCACTGAGTTACCTTTTGCAAAAGACGGTGTTTCACCAACACCAAAGTGGCTTGAAAATGCATATGCAAATGCACTTGTGGAAAACACTGAGGAGAACACTAGCCATTGCTGTGTAGGTCAGGTTGATGTACAGTGTGCAGTTTCTCACCAGATTGCAGCTGCTACACAAGATCTGCATAATGGATGGTGCAACGGCTTTGGTCTGAGAGATGAAGTGGTGAGTCATCTGAATCTGATCAAAGTGAAGATAAGAGTGAAAGGCATTGGTTGAAAAAGTGCAAGAGATTGATGGTGCTCTGTCAGAGTTTCTCAGCACCTAAGTAGTCTAATTTGCATTGAAAAAGGTACAGAATGCCAATGAGCCATTCTGATGGCAAGCTGATGACAAAGAGAAAAGAAATGCTGAAACTGTCCTGTTGAATTCCTTTTTTATTATTTTAGTTACTTATTTTAAAGAAGACTAACTGTTCAAAGGAGCTACTTACAGAAATCTGCACTAAAACAATTGAGCTTGGCTATATATGATCTGATTACAGATAGACTTGTGTTTGCCTTAGAAATAGATTTAAAATTGTTATATGCTCAGCTTTTGCAATTTAAAAAAAAAATGTCACTTGTGGAAATGAAATATATGTGATGAATTATAAATCATTTTATTATGATTTGAATTATCAGAAGGGTGGATTGATGGAGCAGATTTCATCTGCAGTCAGGCATTGTTTTATTTTTTGTGCTTCAGACAGACTGCATTTAAATTGCCACGCACATTTTGGTGCAAGTTAAAAACATGGCACATAAAAAAAACATGAAAGTGAGGCCTATTTAGTCTGAAATGCTTCTGCTGAATTAACATGTGTTTTTGCAATGTAGAGAAAAGTGGCCTTTTTAGCTTTGAAGATTAATAGAATATGTTTCTCTCTTCCCAGCTCATCCCATGCAATATACATTCACTATTTCTGTCTTAAAAGACTTTGACTTGTTGCATATTTTGATAAATATTTTCAGTTAATAACACCTCTTTTACTTTGTTGCACATTGCACATTTATTTTACATGTTGTCATAAATAATAGAAAAGCTGCTTTACACTAGTAGCTTGGCTAGGAAAACATTTATAATGAGTATTAGTATGGAGTTTGGAAACATAATGTGCTGATTTACATGAAATTAACATTATCTTTTTGTTTATTTTATTTTTGGGGCCTACTATTAAATGGCTGCCTGTGAAACCATCAAAAGCTATGGCTTGCTTTGAATGAGAAGGGAGCATGCGCAGACTGTGGCAGCTTTCCTCATGCCAAGAAGTCAAGAACACCTTGAACTGTACATCCTTGTGATTCTGCCAAATGTACCAGTGTTAGTTAAAAGTGTCCATCTGACTGCGCTTTGGCAGGAAGGAAGGAAGACTATTGAAAATTTTCCCTAGCAATTGTTGCAAACTTATAAAATGTATTTATTATGTATGCTTCATTTGTTAAAAACTGGCATGGTCAGGTTTTTAGAATGCGTCAGGGTGATGAAAACTCATGCCATCATAACTGACCAATCAGTACAGGTTTTCCTGAAAGTTGTTACATCTTTGTGTAGTCTGCCAAAATTTTGTGTATAAAACTGACCTCTCCGAAGGAGGGGGTGGCTTTCTCAGCTCAGCTGGCTTCTAGGCTCATTAAGGGGTGTGTGAGCTCTTGAAGAGAAGGAACAGATTAGGCCAGACAGCCTATGGGTTAGGTACGAGATCGTCACGGGTGCTGCAGGGGCGTCCGAGGAGAATCAGGGGGAGGTTTCTTGCTTCCACGTCATATCTTGGCACTTGAGGCCGCATTCCTTTGAGGTCTGGTGAAGGAGGGGCTATCACACTCCCTGCTTGCTCTTTAGACACAGACAGACAGACAGAGAGTGCAGCTGATTAAATAGAATTAGATGCTAAACTTCAGTTATGCTTTGACTAATTAATTAGGTCTGAAATGATTTATTTGTCTTATGCATTTATTTCTCTTTATGGGAGATGTTTGCAAACTATTTGATTTTTGATTAGCCTTGCAAGACTATTTTTTCTTAGAAACTCCTTAAGAATTTTGAATGACATTTTGCGCCACATTTTCTATCCTATATGTAATGATTATATGCAGACTGTAAAATGTTCTGTATTAATGCTATTTTTCCTGTTTTTCAAATTCTGTAACCTGATTGATATTTTATTAATGAATAAAGGGTCAGAGAAAAATTAACTTTTGACTAGAAAATAAAACCCTTTAAATACTCAACAACTCTCTTTATTGGCTTAAAATAATAATTGCATTTTTGACTGTTCATGATTATTAAAGTCTCCTGAAGGTAATACATGGTGTGAAGGGCCCGACACCTTTTGAGCGGTAAATTAGAGGTAGCCTGAGGGTTTTGCATTGAGAAATTACCAGAAGAAGTTACCGCTCCATCAGTAACAACTAGTGGAATTGCAGCTTGATGTTAGAATAATTTTAATGCTTTATATTTAACTCATGAGGACATCTAGTAAAGACTAGTTGTACTGCAGCACTTTGTAGAATTATTTTGATATTGGATACAATAAAAGCAACACATATGGGGAATTTCTGAGAACAATACGTAATTGCAGCTGATCCAGCGGGCCGAAAGAAATTCTGTCTCATATGCACAACTCTACACCACGATACTCACCATTATCCATAAAATCATCACTAGGCCCATGAATGATTGAGACAAGAATTGACCAACTGAATCATGTGACCTAATTAATCGGAACTATTCACAAAACTATTTATAATTATATACATCTGCAGATTATCTTTATCATTTTATAAAATGTACATTAAATTAAGCCACTTAGGCAATGGATTAACTAATGGTAACTTGACTCGAAATAATCAATACCAGCTTGACATTTCAAAATCTATTTTATTAACTTTATTTTCAAATAAAGAGCATTTAGACATGTTAGACTGTCAGTTCAAATCAAATCAGCATGAAAAGTATTTAGGCAAAAGAAACTCATTCCCTAAACCCTATTTACCTGTCTAAACTGAATGGAACCTAAAGGGAAAAAGTAAAGTTCAAAGATCTCTAACGTGAGTCAAACGTTCAACAGCATCTCACGATCTCGGGAACGACCCAGCAAAGCTCCTCCCAAGGGCCCAAGTTTTATGCCTTTTCTCTATCTAAAACTAGCTAAAAGAATACAATTAACAAACCATCTCGCGAAATGATTGGCTGACAGGCGTCAGTCCATGAAGTCATCGCCGTTTCATTCAAAATCATATTTTTTTTAAAGTGGCCTTGTCCATTATCTACGTGTGACACTAGCTCTTCCGAAGAGCTTCGCAACATTTTATTGAATAACAGTTTGTTGCTTCCTCAGCTTAAGCTTTTCCGCTATGTCCTGTCCTTGGCAAAAAAAAGTTATACAACGCTAGGCACATCCTGCACAGTTCAGTTCCACATATTTGTTTTTCGAAGATTATGAACAATAAACTTCTTTTCATTCTTTGCTGTGCATGGCCCATCACGACAGGACTTAGGAAACATCCATTATAAATCAGGCCTCAGGCCTCTTTATCGAGACTCTAGTATTCAAGGAAACACAAGACATCAATTAATTTAAGTAACGGTAACTTTTACAACGCAAACCATTACAACGTATTGCGCTGGGGGGCGCTCTAGGATAGGGAATAGGTTTAATGTACTATCCAACACCTTCCGGACTATCCACGGGGACCGGAGTTGGAATAGTAAATTAAAATAATCACTATCCAGCGCCCCATAGCACTAAGCGTTGTAAAGGCATGCGTTGTAAAAACCGTGTTGTAAAGGCATGCGTGGTAAAAGCATGCGTTGTAACGTCATACATCCATTATTTGAACGTACTACCAAATGCAACAAGAGCACATAATGTTAATCCTGCGTGTTCGTGTAAGTGCACAATATTCTAGGTTGAATTAATACAAAAACATGCAAAACTCATTAATATTATTATTAATTATGGAAGTTCAAATTAGCAAACGAAAACGTAATACATTTTAAAAGTTCACTTCATCACAGCGAAGAGGCAGTTTTGAAACAGGAACTTGACTGTTTGAAAAATCGCTTTAGAGCAAGGTCTACACAGAGGAGAATATACAAACTACAATTTTTAGAGCAAGAAAAAGAACAAGAGAAGACATTCTCTTCAATACAAGTCACAGTCAGCCTATTCCCAAAAATGCAAAACATACAAAAAGCAACAAAGCAAGAATGATCACCAAGTGTAAATGACAACATGGTCAGGTGAGAAACATTCTATGCCAATTACTTGCATTAAATCCGAAATGATCCGCTCCTGGTTAAACTAGTAGATAAAAAACCTGCTATTAAGTTCAGAAGAGCACGCTCTTTTAAACAGATGCTAGTCAGCTACATGATATCGAAAAAGAAAAAACAAGGAAGCCTCGCAGGAGTGTGGCTAAAAAGAAAAGATGGCTTCTGAAAATGTACCAAATGTAAGGCTTGTGAGTATGGGAAAAACACTTCATCATATCCCTTAGGCCTTTCAAAGCGAGTAAAGAAGATAAAATGGCACTTTAGTTGTAAGACGGACTATTCTGTCTATGTGCTGCAGTGCCCTTGTGGCATGATGTACGTGGGCAGCACAATCCATCCGGTGCATAGGAGGGTTTTTGCAGCATCTCAGGGCAATATGGAATGGTGACAGGTCTTATCCAGTGGCACACCACTATGAGTCACATCATGAAAGAAAGGAGCAAGGTTTAACGTATTTTGTATTTGATTGCTTACCGCCAAATGTTTGTGGTGGAAATCGAGAGAAACAACTCAGGAAATTAGAGTCAAACTATATATTGGCACTCAATACATGCACTCCAGTAGGTTTGAGTATGGAGGAAGATTTGATTACACACTTGTAGGCATGTAGGAGTAGCTTAATGGTAATCTCAGCTAAAAGTATACAGCCTCCCTCAAACAGTTTTTAACTGTTTTTCTTCATTTTCACCTTGAGTTGTTGTCATGAAGGACTGAGTGCCGATTTATATTTTTTAATCAGGATTTAGCAATAATTGTGCCCACTGGGGCTTAATTAGAACGATTTTGAACATTGCTACATGAGTGTTACAACACCCACTGGAGCTGAATAACGAAGGAGTTTGAATATTGCTGTCTAAACGCTGCAGAAGATATAGAATAATAATGCAATGGATTCCAACAATCTAAGATGCGTGGCGACATTCGATTTAGTTACAATAACATCAATAGTTGTATTACAACATATGAAGTAGCGTGTTGGGTAACACTGCCGATGCTATATATAATTTGTTCATGATTTTGGCAATGAAATAATGTATTATTTGTGCAAAAAACTGATAAGTTGCACTAAAATGAATTTTAATGCACGTTGTTTTAAATGTAAAGATGATTGCACTGGTAGTTTACACAAAACTACGAGTCTTTCCTTCAATGCACTTTTAGTGTAGTCACGTCATGTGACTTGTCACGAGCACGGAGGTTTAAAAATGGTTGTTCCACATTTTAAACTGTTGGTGATCAAGCCTGCAGGGCAGGCGATGTGCGTACTATCAGCGGAATAAAAAACCTATTTAGCCACAACACGGCGTTGTCCTTCCTTTTGAGAGGGGTTGGATTATTTTACCGGACCTAGCTGTGGTGGTCCGTGATTGACGACGCACCCTCTGATAAGGTGAAGCGACGGCAGTTACCAAAGCATGGAGGAGCAATATATATGTATTACCTACTGGCGGTCGCCAGTAGGTAGTTATAGTTAGGACCTAGTTTCCATAGGAAATCCGCAACATTCTATTTGGAATACCTTTGGCGCCAGTTGACGAATGCACGCGTAATTCCACAAGAAAATGGCCTGCTCCGATCTGCTCCTTCCCTGAAAGTTTAAGGGTGTTTCGTCAAGTGGTAGCCGAGAAAAAAGGGGGTCCCATAACGTGTTTTCCCTATTCAATTTTCCATAGGACCTTTAGCCAGGACAACACACCGACGGCTGAACGGAATTACACCAAATTTGGCAAAAAGGTAGAGTTCGGTTCGCAGATTGTGCTTTTTGGTAAATGGTGTAAATCCGTTCTGTAGTTCCTGAGTAAAATCAAAAGTAAAATCATAGATATATCTAGAGTTGAAGTACAGTACGCGTACAGTAAGTGTACCGAAAACGGACCCCCAGTATTTAAGTGGAATTACTTCCCTCTCTGCAAACGTGTCAGGGGGCTTCTTGCAGGGAGGTGTAAAAAGGGGCGTGGCCTCATTACACCTCTCTGCAATGCAACCCTGGGATACTAGGTGATCGCGGCCGCATCATAATAGGGCACAACACTTAAGCCTTGACCATGGTTTTTAAAGCGATGGCCGCTGCTTCATAATAGGGTGGAACACATATCCCTAGACTCTGGGTCTCAAGGCGATCGCTGCCACATCATAATAGGGTGGGACATATAACCCTAGACCCAGGGTTACCAGGCGATGGCCGCCGCATCATAATCGGGCGGAACAGATATCCCTAGACCTAGTGTTTCAAGGCGATCGCCGCCACATCATAATAGGGGGAAGGCATCTCAATAGACCCTGGGTTTCAAGGCAATTGCTGCCGCAACACATATCCCTAGACCCTGGGTCTCAAGGCGATTGCCGCTGCCTCACAATAGAGAGAAACACATATCCCTAGATCCAGGGTTTCAAGGCAATTGCCGCCACATAATAATAAGCTGGAAGACATATCCCTAGACCCTGGGTTTCAAGGCGATAGCCGCCGCATGATAATAGGGCAGAAGACATATCCCTAGACCCTGGATTTCAAGGCGATCGCCGCCACATCATAATAGGTTGGAATACATAGCCCTAGAACCTGGGTTTCAATGGCGATCACCGCCCCATCATAATAGGGTGAAAATACATATCCCTATACCCTGTGTTTCAAGGCAATCACCGCTGCATCATAATAGTGCGAAACATATGTCCCTAGTGCCTGGTTTCAAGGTTGCTGCATCATAATAGGCTGGAACACATATCTCTGGACGCAGGGTTTCAAGGTGATCGCTGCCGCATCATAATATAGCGGAACAGATATACCTAGACCCAGGGTAGTAAGGGCATCGCCAACGCATCATAATAGGCTGGATGACATAAACCTAGACCCAGGTTTTCAAGGTGTTTGCCGCCGCATCATAATAGGGCGGAACACATATCCCTAGACCCAGAGTTTCAAGATGATCACCGCCACATCATAATAGGGCAGCATACACAACCCTATCCCCTGTGTTTTAAGGCAATCGTTCCTGCATCATAATATGGCGGAACACATAACCCTAGACCCTGGGTTTGAATGTCGTTCACTGCCCCATAATAATAGGGCGGAAATACATAGCCCAAGTCCCTAGGTTTCAAGGCGATCACCGCTTGATCATTATAGGGCAGAACAGATAATCCTAGACCCAGGGTTGTTAGGGGATCGCCGATGCATCATAATAGGCTGGAAAACATAACCCTAGACACAGGGTTTCAAGGCGATCGCCGCCGCATCATAATAGGGCGGAACACAAAACCCTAGACCCTGGGTTTTTTACTGCAATTGCTGCTGCTACAGCGGGACTCCAAAATATATCCTAAATCACCATGGCCATTTCCTCAAATTCTCAGAAACACACATACATTCAACAGTGGGGCCCATTACACTGCACACTTACTCTGTTCATTTAATTCGGCTTTCACAGATTTGGCCAACAAACCAGAAGTCCTACTATAACATTGGCAAAGTGTCTAAACCTATTGAACTATTTTTATTTACACCTGCAATGTAAAGCAATTTACCATGGTCTCATTTTAAACACCATTTTATTCAGACACACCACCATAATGGCAATGGATCTGCTAGAACGAAAACTAGGCATAGGAAAAACCAAAGACCAGGTTTTACTTCTCCATTTATCTAATTTTTTATTCAAAGCAAACTTTTAGTAAGTCCAGCATTTAGGCATTTATTTATTTCTTTATTCAATAAGAATATTTAACTTTATTTTCAAAATGATCATTTATTTTAAAGCTCAGAAATAGACATTTATTTTAAAAGTTCAATGAGAAATTTAGCAAAGAAATGATAGTTCCAAATTCATTCTCTCCTAACATCCCTAGCTAACACCCTCATGTTATCCTAACAGACCTGCAAAGAAAAACAAAATAAAACAGAAGTTCTTACATCCAAGAATTGATCTACAATCCGGCAGCACTTCCAGAGGAAATCGAAAGAGGGGCCCCTTCTAAGTAAAATCATGGGTTTTTATACACAATTTTGTTAGCTTAATCTATCTCAAAAGTAACTAACATCACCAATTCGAGTTCTAATTGGACAAATTTGGGGCAGATGAGCTCTTCCTCATCATTACTGTTTGTTTTTCAAGATGAATCAGCAGAAAAATAAAGGTGCTTTGTTTTAGAAAGTTTGTGGCCTAGGCGCGTCCTTCACTTGAAACATAGGGAAAAGTTCTCAGGCTCTGAGCATTACATCGTCCATTCTTGGCACCCATCCTAGGTTCCGGGGCAAGGCGTCCATGTACCTCCCATCCTAGTACAGTTAGCTCACTCGCACTTTCAGGCTTTAGATGCACATGCGCAGACCAATACTCGCTCACAGTGAATCAGAGTGGCCATTTTCGTACTGGGCCTCACAAGCCACATTTTGGAACTATCATAGAAACACACACAAATTCATGTAAATTATTGTAATGAAACCCCTCTCTTTACCTCCCACCTTTCTAATATTTCCGTATTAGTTGTTACCTAGCAAATAAGCCACATATATGCGCTTTATACTTACATATCCAACGATTGTCTGGCACAAAACGTGTACAATAAGCACATTTAAATTGCGTTTGTGTATAATTAAGTGCATTAGTTAACATCACAATAACAACACATATTAGCTAATTTTATGGCATCATGCAAGCAAGATTAGTGTTCCCATATATTCATGTATGCATATTACTCTAAGGTTGGTTATTCAAACACATCACACCATTAGTGAATGTTAATGATATGGAACATTGATTTCGAGAGGGGTATACAAAATGTTGCTTTTACCAACTCGCTCCACCACCGCCGCATTATAATAGGGCAGAACACATAGCCTTAGACCCTGGGGGATCAAAGAGACGCCGCCGCATCATAAAAAGGTGGAACACATATCACCCAGGGTTTCAAGGTGATAGCCCGCGTCATAATAGGACAGAATACACAAGCCTATACCCTGGGTTTCAAAGCAATCACCGCTGCATCATAATAGGGTTGAACACATAACCTTGGACCCTGGGTTTCAAGGGAATCTCTGCTGCATCATAGTACGTTAGAACACACATCACTAGACCTAGGTTTTCAAGGCGATCGCCGCCGCATCATATTAGGGTGGAACACACAACCCTTGGTTCAAGGCAATCTCCACCTCATCTTAATAGGGTGGTACACATAACCCTAGACGATGTTTTTCAAGTCAGTCGCCGCTGTATCATAATAGGGAGGTGCATATATCACCCGGGGTTTCAAGGTGATCGCCGCTGCATCATAATGGGGCAGAACGCATATCCCTAGACCCAGGGTTTCAAGCCGATCACCGCTGCATCATAACAGGATGGAACACATTAACGCTGGGCATAGTTTACGTAGTGGCACTACACACAGCTGAACGTAGTATACTCTGAACTACACGTAGTACACGTAATACTGATTAGCGTAGCTGATGGCACTGTGTACTTGTCTGCACTGTGTAATAATTGCAAATGGCATCTTGCACAGTGGCAGTTATTAAAAAAATACTTATCTCAATCTTTACATGCTAAAGAGCATATAGTACTGTCACAAAAGTGAAACTGAAAACTTAGCACAAAGTGAGAGAGGTGTTAATTTTGCGATCCTCCCTAACCTAGGGAGAAAACCTAGCACATCTTCTTGAACGATTTGGTGATGCTACCATCCTCCTAGGACCAACCCAAGCACAGCAAAGGCCATGCAAAGCATTATGGGATGAGAATAGTAGTGGGCAGTGAATATCACAGTATCCAATATCAAAATAATTCTACAAAGAGCTGCAGTTTAACTAGTCGTTACTAGATGCCCCTCAAGAGTCACATGCAAATGCTTGATGAAGGGGTTTCAATGGTTTTGTATTTGACTCATGAGGGACTACTAGTAACAACTAGTGGAATTGCAGCTTGATGTTAGAATAATTTCAATGCTTTATATTTAACTCATGAGGACATCTAGTAAAGACTAGTTGTACTGCAGCACTTTATAGAATTATTTTGATATTGGATACAATAAAAGCAACACATATGGGGAATTTCTGAGAACAATACGTAATTGCAGCTGATCCAGCGGGCCGAAAGAAATTCTGTCTCATATGCACAACTCTACACCACGATACTCACCATTATCCATAAAATCATCACTAGGCCCATGAATGATTGAGACAAGAATTGACCAACTGAATCATGTGACCTAATTAATCGGAACTATTCACAAAACTATTTATAATTATATACATCTGCAGATTATCTTTATCATTTTATAAAATGTACATTAAATTAAGCCACTTAGGCAATGGATTAACTAATGGTAACTTGACTCGAAATAATCAATACTAGCTTTACATTTCAAAATCTATTTTATTAACTTTATTTTCAAATAAAGAGCATTTAGACATGTTAGACTGTCAGTTCAAATCAAATCAGCATGAAAAGTATTTAGGCAAAAGAAACTCATTCCCTAAACCCTATTTACCTGTCTAAACTGAATGGAACCTAAAGGGAAAAAGTAAAGTTCAAAGATCTCTAACGTGAGTCAAACGTTCAACAGCATCTCACGATCTCGGGAACGACCCAGCAAAGCTCCTCCCAAGGGCCCAAGTTTTATACCTTTTCTCTATCTAAAACTAGCTAAAAGAATACAATTAACAAACCATCTCGCGAAATGATTGGCTGACAGGCGTCAGTCCATGAAGTCATCGCCGTTTCATTCAAAATCATATTTTTTTAAAAGTGGCCTTGTCCATTATCTACGTGTGACACTAGCTCTTCCGAAGAGCTTCGCAACATTTTATTGAATAACAGTTTGTTGCTTCCTCAGCTTAAGCTTTTCCGCTATATCCTGTCCTTGGCAAAAAAAGTTATACAACGCTAGGCACATCCTGCACAGTTCAGTTCCACATATTTGTTTTTCGAAGATTATGAACAATAAACTTCTTTTCATTCTTTGCTGTGCATGGCCCATCACGACAGGACTTAGGAAACATCCATTATAAATCAGGCCTCAGGCCTCTTTACCGAGACTCTAGTATTCAAGGAAACACAAGACATCAATTAATTTGAGTAATGAAAATCATTCTGTTACCCACCCCCTCACTAATGTTAATCCATTAGTTTATGTTACCTAGCATTTGAGCACAAGAAATGAACAAAGCTTTGTCACATAAAAGACACGACATAGACAAAAGCACATTTAAAAATAAGCACATGCTTTTATTTAATCAGCAGTGAATGTTGACAAAACGTAAAGACAAAGTTAATATATTATTTGAGGTAAACAACCTTTACAACGAAACTTTGACAACGCACTACCATTACGACGTAACTTTTACAACGCAAACCATTACAACGTATTGCGCTGGGGGGCGCTCTATATAGGGAATAGGTTTAATGTACTATCCAACACCTTCCGGACTATCCACGGGGACTGGAGTTGGAATAGTAAATTAAAATAATCACTATCCAGCGCCCCAAAGCACTAAGCGTTGTAAAGGCATGCGTTGTAAAAACCGTGTTGTAAAGGCATGCGTGGTAAAAGCATGCGTTGTAACGTCATACATCCATTATTTGAACGTACTACCAAATGCAACAAGAGCACATAATGTTAATCCTGCGTGTTTGTGTAGGTGCACAATATTCTAGGTTGAATTAATACAAAAACATGCAAAACTCATTAATATTATTATTAATTATGGAAGTTCAAATTAGAAAACGAAAACGTAATACATTTTAAAAGTTCACTTCATCACAGCGAAGAGGCAGTTTTGAAACAGGAACTTGACTGTTTGAAAAATCGCTTTAGAGCAAGGTCTACACAGAGGAGAATATACAAACTACAATTTTTAGAGCAAGAAAAAGAACAAGAGAAGACATTCTCTTCAATACAAGTCACAGTCAGCCTATTCCCAAAAATACAAAACATACAAAAAGCAACAAAGCAAGAATGATCACCAAGTGTAAATGACAACATGGTCAGGTGAGAAACATTCTATGCCAATTACTTGCATTTAATCCGAAATGATCCGCTCCTGGTTAAACTAGTAGATAAAAACCTGCTATTAAGTTCAGAAGAGCACGCTCTTTTAAACAGATGCTAGTCAGCTACATGATATCGAAAAAGAAAAAACAAGGAAGCCTCGCAGGAGTGTGGCTAAAAAGAAAAGATGGCTTCTGAAAATGTACCAAATGTAAGGCTTGTGAGTATGGGAAAAACACTTCATCATATCCCTTAGGCCTTTCAAAGCGAGTAAAGAAGATAAAATGGCACTTTAGTTGTAAGACGGACTATTCTGTCTATGTGCTGCAGTGCCCTTGTGGCATGATGTACGTGGGCAGCACAATCCATCCGGTGCATAGGAGGGTTTTTGCAGCATCTCAGGGCAATATGGAATGGTGACAGGTCTTATCCAGTGGCACACCACTATGAGTCACATCATGAAAGAAAGGAGCAAGGTTTAACGTATTTTGTATTTGATTGCTTACCGCCAAATGTTTGTGGTGGAAATCGAGAGAAACAACTCAGGAAATTAGAGTCAAACTATATATTGGCACTCAATACATGCACTCCAGTAGGTTTGAGTATGGAGGAAGATTTGATTACACACTTGTAGGCATGTAGGAGTAGCTTAATGGTAATCTCAGCTAAAAGTATACAGCCTCCCTCAAACAGTTTTTAACTGTTTTTCTTCATTTTTACCTTGAGTTGTTGTCATGAAGGACTGAGTGCCGATTTATATTTTTTAATCAGGATTTAGCAATAATTGTGCTCACTGGGGCTTAATTAGAACGATTTTGAACATTGCTACATGAGTGTTACAACACCCACTGGAGCTGAATAACGAAGGAGTTTGAATATTGCTGTCTAAACGCTGCAGAAGATATAGAATAATAATGCAATGGATTCCAACAATCTAAGATGCGTGGCGACATTCGATTTAGTTACAATAACATCAATAGTTGTATTACAACATATGAAGTAGCGTGTTGGGTAACACTGCCGATGCTATATATAATTTGTTCATGATTTTGGCAATGAAATAATGTATTATTTGTGCAAAAAACTGATAAGTTGCACTAAAATGAATTTTAATGCACTTTGTTTTAAATGTAAAGATTATTGCACTGGTAGTTTACACAAAACTACGAGTCTTTCCTTCAATGCACTTTTAGTGTAGTCACGTCATGTGACTTGTCACGAGCACGGAGGTTTAAAAATGGTTGTTCCACATTTTAAACTGTTGGTGATCAAGCCTGCAGGGCAGGCGATGTGCGTACTATCAGCGGAATAAAAAACCTATTTAGCCACAACACGGCGTTGTCCTTCCTTTTGAGAGGGGTTGGATTATTTTACCGGACCTTGCTGTGGTGGTCCGTGATTGACGACGCACCCTCTGATAAGGTGAAGCGACGGCAGTTACCAAAGCATGGAGGAGCAATATATATGTATTACCTACTGGCGGTCGCCAGTAGGTAGTTATAGTTAGGACCTAGTTTCCATAGGAAATCCGCAACATTCTATTTGGAATACCTTTGGCGCCAGTCGACGAATGCACGCGTAATTCCACAAGAAAATGGCCTGCTCCGATCTGCTCCTTCCCTGAAAGTTTAAGGGTGTTTCGTCAAGTGGTAGCCGAGAAAAAAGGGGGTCCCATAACGTGTTTTCCCTATTCAATTTTCCATAGGACCTTTAGCCAGGACAACACACCGACGGCTGAACGGAATTACACCAAATTTGGCAAAAAGGTAGAGTTCGGTTCGCAGATTGTGCTTTTTGGTAAATGATGTAAATCCGTTCTGTAGTTCCTGAGTAAAATCAAAAGTAAAATCATAGATATATCTAGAGTTGAAGTACAGTACGCGTACAGTAAGTGTACCGAAAACAGTACAATTACGAGCACAAGCTGCATGCTGATTGGCTGTCAACAGTCTGTCAACACTCGAAACCAGGGAGTGTTGGCAGCCATGTTGTGCCTTGGTAGAACCGAGGCATAAGAAATCAGTGAAACAAACATACAAATGCAAAGGGGGCAGGGTAGAAACATCTTGACCCCTAGTTCCATAGGACTCCCAAGACCCCCCCAAAAAATATATATTTTTTTTAAATTGCGGGATATGCATATGGTATGCCTACCCTGCCGATCCCTGCCAAAAAATTAAGGCACCACTCTGCAAACCCGCCCCCTGGCGCATCTGCAGAGGGGAAAATAACTCCCCTTGAATACTAGGAGTCCCTGGGGGCCAAGTAGCCCCTCAAGAACCTCCAATATGTGCCAGGGGGCTGCCTTGCAGAGAGGTTTAAAGAAGCCACACCCCTTTTTTCACCTCTCTGCAATGCAGTCCCCTGGCGCATACTGGAGGTTCCTGTTGGGCTAGTTGGCCCCCAGGGATCCCCAGTATTTAAGTGGAATTACTTCCCTCTCTGCAAACGTGCCAGGGGGCTTCTTGCAGAGAGGTGTAAAAAGGGGCGTGGCCTCATTACACCTCTCTGCAATGCAACCCCCTGGCGCATACTGGAGGTTCCTGGTGGGCTCGTTGGCCTCCATGGACCCCAGTATGCAAGGGGAATTAGTTCCCCCTCTGCAAACGCACCAGGGGGCTGCAATGAAGTCAAGCCCCTTTTTACACCTCTCTGCAACGCAGCCCCCTGGCACCTACTATGGTTTTTTCAGTGAATTTCTAAGGTTTTTTAAATGCTAATTCCTAACTATAACGTGGCTGAAAACTATGTTTTTTTTCAGTGAATATATATTTATATATAAAAGGACGGTTGCTGTATCACCCTCTGTTGTGCACAAATAAAGGAAATTACCTACCTGCTATGAGTGCCCCTACTGCTGTCAGAGCCTTTGAAATATAAAAATTAACATGACAGCTTCGTCGTGGGTAGAAGCACCACCTGAGAAGAGAGGAGGGAGCCGCCGGAGACAGGGGCCGCCTAAACACAATGCTTCTGTTTGGATATCGGCACAGCAGTTTGCCTTAACTACGGAGGGGACACTGAATACCGGAGCACACTGGAGTGCTTTATAATGTCACAGTGAGCTGCTAATATCCTGTGACTCTGCTACAAGTAGACAAGAAAGCAGAACCCACTATGAGAAATAAATTACAACTACTACGAGTCCCAGAATGCTACGAAGCCACACCTGCCTTCAATTACTACTAAAGAAGGAGGAAATCTGGAACCGGTTGTTTCACAATGCCGCTTTTCGTCTAAGCCCATGAAGAAGATGCAAACAGCAGGCAGGCAGAGAATAGGATGGTTGCTGTATCACCCTCTGTTGTGCACAAATAAAGTAAATTACCCACCTGCTGTGAGTGCCTCTACTGCTGTCAGAGCCTTTGAAATATATATATATATATAGGTATATATAGTTAGGGTTATTTCTCTATGGGACTTTTGAAAATTCTATGTCTAATAACTTTGGCGTTTGTTTACGGAATCGGCTGACATTTTCAGGAAAATGGCACATTTTGTTTCTGAGCAGCCCCTGAAAATTGGGGGGGGTTTCGTTAAGGGGGGCCGAGAAAAAAGGGGTCCTAAAACGCGTTTTTCCCATGTTAATTTCCATAGGGCGTTTGGCCTCACTTTTAGCTCGAACGGCTGAATGGATTTGCACGAAACTTGGCAAAATTGTAGGGACTGTTAGCCCGATGTGCTTTTGCTAGGTCTCAATATATGTGCTCCAGTGGATTTTGAGTAATTAACGTTTTTAAAAATGTATATATCTGTGACAGCGTCCCAGATAGCGCTCCAGATCGCGTACTTTTCGCGTCACGGAGCTTTGCGAAGCGATGCTGATTGGCTCTCTGGTGTCTGTCAACATTCTAAACAGTCCGGAGCGGCCGCCATCTTGTCTCTTGGTGGGATCGAGAGACAAGAAGAGGTGAAAAACGAAGGGGGAATTTAATGAAAGGAGGCAAGGTAGACCCCTCTTGACCCCCTAGGAATGATGTTGGGGTTATTAAAGGGTCCCGTGGGGCAAATAAAAAAAAATGTATTTTTCGCGGTAGAAGTGCTTCTCGGTTCGCAAACTGGTAGCGAAACGTGAATTCGCCATTTTGTGTTTCGATTTAATTAAATTACTAGGTATAAGGGGGTACGGGAGACGTATCCTGACCCCTTTTGTTTTCTGAGGGTGGCTGAGGAGGCTCATATATGTTGATACATGTCTTCCAGCGGCTGTGCGTGAGCGTTTTTTTTTTTTTGCTGCGTGACGTCTGTTAACGTTCGATTCGATGGAAATCAGGAAGTGTTGACCGCCATTTTGTCACTGCGAGTAAATATTTTATTTGTTATAAATAAATCATTATTGATAAACATTGTCTGCGCCATCTTGCTTTTTTTCCAATGCCACACTTTTGTCCTGCACGGCAGCCATTTTAGATGCCATGACCAGACCCACTCTCTGCACGCCGTCGATTCTCAGCACGGCTCCCCACCCTCGCAATCATCTCCCCCACGCACTGGTCACCCCCGCTCTCTCTCTCATGCATGGGCCATAAACCTCCCCCCATCTGCGCTGCTCTTCCTTGAGAATTACACCCTGTGCCCGCCCAACACCTCCCTTTCACCCTATTCACTACTGCACCCTCTGACACTCCTCTTCCTCTGTGTCCGATTGTCCAGGCCGGTCCCAGGCTATCACCTAGCCCTGCGGATGTAGTTTATGGCCCCAGCTGTAGAGAATCCAGACATGCCAACCCTCCCGATTCAGGCGTGAGACTACCGATTTCAGTGCTAGTCTCCCGCCTCCCGATTTCTGCAGGCAAAAACTCGATTCCTCGGGGGTTTCAGCTGACAGGGCTTGGTATTGTGTTATGTGCTAATTCTTCCAGGAAACGTCAGAGGGCCGATGCAGGGGCTCTAGAAGGGGTGATAAACCATTTAAGCCTCATTAACAAGCGCATGGTCTTTTAAAGATGTGTGAAGTACTCGGGGTGGCAGTGTGAGTGCCCTGTTTCAGGAGCGGGCGGGGGGTGGGGGGGCACTGCCAGCAACTTGCCAGGCCAGGCAGTGTTCAACACTTGCATCACCCTTTCTCTGCCTGCTATTGCGCTTCATGCTTCTGAAAGGTAAGAAAAAGAACGTGCATTTGAGTTTGAAATGTCCGATCCTGCAGCAGCACACTTCCAAAGCCCACACATGACAATAACCCGATTCAAGGCCCCATTCTCCCGATTTTTTAAAAAAAAATCTCCCACTTTGCTCTTCTGAAATGTTGGCATGTATGAGAATCATCCCTCTTCAAAGGAGTTACAGTAGATGAAGGCCCCCACCCCATGAGATCCGTCACACCATACGTGTTCCTACTATCTGATAACCATCCTGTATTGTGCTTGGGGAGGGGATTCTCACTGTGAGGGTGTGTGGGACCGAGCCTGAAGCGGAAGATTCCAGGGATGCCTCTTTGTACATCAAAGTTTTTACAATTATGTGTCACAATAAAAATATACTCCAACAACGTAGTAGGATTATAACACTTTAATAACTTATAAATATATAGAACGCAACAAAAACAGTAAATACATTTAAACATTTTTTTGAAAAAAGAAGCAACAATGGTCAGTAGCTGTGTTTTGTGCGAATAGTCCCAAGGCAGCACAACGTGCTGAGTTCTGGACGGCACCCAGGTGATGTCACCTGGGTGCCGCACTGGTTTTTGGTATCCTATAATGCAGCTCAGAAAAACGGCGTGGGGCGTCCCGGGGGGTGCGCGGGGAGGCCTCGATAGTAGCGGTCTGTTGTGCGAATAGTCCCAAGGCAGCAGAACGCGCTGAGATGTGGATGGCACCCAGGTGATGTCCAGTAAGTTCTCGCACTGGTTTTGGCATCCTACAATGCTGCTCCGAAAAACGGCGTGGGGCGCCCTGGGGAGGAGGGGGGGAGAGGCGGCGTGAACGGGCCTCCCCAGGTTGCGGCTCGTGTGCTGTAGTGGGGCGCCCCTTTACCGTTTCAGTTGCCATTCCGCTCGCTTTTGGTACACTGTGCCAAAATCCGCCATTCAGCTGAGTTGCGCCTACTCTTGCGGTTCAGTGATAGGCGGCTGCCACAGGACTCTCAAAATGGCGGCAGGCTCTTTCCTTTTTGGGCCTGGTCCACTAAAATGGCCCTGGGACACCTTGGAACTCGGACGCTTGTCTGCTAGGTCTTGGATCCCATTCTCGAAAGCGTCCCCTCAGCCGTGAATATTTTACAAAAGTCTTGGGGGCCCTCGACTCCTGCAGGCTTCCGGTGGGGAGCGGCTGCCATGATTGCTTGCGGAATGACCACGACGGACCCACAAGATGGTGGTGCTTTCATGCTGACGCCAGCTTCAGTCTGAAACATCCAGAAACAAGGTTTGGGAAAAAAAATGTTCTAAACCAATGAAAAGTGTTATTTTTAGGTCATATGACCAAGCCTTCCATCATTAGGAAACCAAAAGTAAAATGAACCAATGAAAAGTTTTATAAACAAGTCACATGACCTGTTATGCGGCATAGGGCTATAAAAAGCGTAGAAAATCCGTTGGCACGTGAGGCGGCGTCAGTAGCGGACCAATGTGCGAATAGGCCGAAGGCAGCCCAACGCGCCGAGATCCGGATGGCACCGAGGTGGTGTCCAGCAAGTTGCTGCACTGGTATGGCTATCCTACAATGCTGCGCCGAAAGTCGGCGTGGGGCGCCCCGTTGGCCTGTGAGGTCGCGTCAGTCAGTGGGGGCTGTGCGTCTCCTCCAAGATGGAGGCTCCTCGGCTGCAGTGGGGCGCCCCTTAGCGTTTCACTCGCCGTCCAACTGAGTTGCGTCTGCACTTGCGGCTACAGTAGGCCGAAGGCAGCACAGCGCGCCGAGATCTGGATGGCACCGAGGTGGTGTCCAGCAAGTTGCCGCACTGGTGTGGCCATCCTACAATGCTGCGCTGAAAGACGGCGTGTCCGGCTGAGTTGCGGTCACTCTTGCGGTACAGTGACTCGAACGCGCCGAGATCCGGATGGCACCGAGGTGGTGTCCAGCAAGTTGCCGCACTGGTGTGGCCATCCTACAATGCTGCGCCGAAAGTCGTCGTGGGGCGCCCCGTTGGCCTGTGAGGTCGCGTCAGTCAGTGGGGGCTGTTTGAGGATCTGACTGCATTGGTGATGCTGTGCGTCGCCCCCAAGATGGAGGCTCCTCGGCTGCAGTGGGGCGCCCCTTGGTGTTTCACTCGCTATCCAGTTGAGTTGCGTCCGCACTTGCGGCTACAGTAGGCCGAAGGCAGCACAACGCGCCGACATCTGGATGGCACCGAGGTGGTGTTTAGCAAGTTGCTGCTCTGGTGTGGCCATCCTACAATGCTGCGCTGGAAGTCGGCGTGGGGTGCCCCGTTGGCCTGTGAGGTGGTGTCAGTAGCGGACCGATGTGTGAATAGGCCGGAACCAGCACAAGGCGCCAAGATCCGGATGGCACCGAGGTGGTGTCATAGTTGAGAGTTCTGAGCAGTGCTTGTAACACTGTCTGAAGCTTATTTGCACCTGCTGCAGCTTCACTATCGCCCTGGTGTGGCCAAAGATCGCCCATGACATAGGCGGCCGGCTCCCGGGGTCCGACAGAACTTTTTTCCTTTTCCTTTCTGCATCTTGTCCCACAATCCGTTTGACCTGAAGACATGACCAGGTCCCTGAATGTGTGCAGGGGGACGCTATTGATTGAATCAAAATGGCGGCTTCACACAAAGCTGAGTCAAGCGTTGCTGTTGATGCTATACAGACAAAAATTGGTTTTCAGTTTGTACATTCTTCAGGATTTTTTTTTCCTTCCAAGGCTGGTTGAGAGTTTGTAGAACAATGGCTTCAGATTTTCAACATACTACTCTTCAACATTCTTCCTAAATGTAACAATGTGAGACTCACTAGGAGAACGGCTGTTTATCTTTCCTTTCAAAATGCTGCCAACAATATTTTCTGAATGGAAGACACCATCTTGTAGCATAAAGGGCCGAAAGGGGTTCTGGTCTGGCCGATGGTTGGTGGAGACATTTTGACTATATCCTGGACCTGCCCGGCCTCGCCCAAAATGGCGCCGGTATAAATGGGACTCGTAACTCCTTGTTGTGTACTGGTTGAACAACCTTGATATCACGAGATATGAATGCAGTTTTGATGCTCATGGCGGGCGGGGACGAGAATTGATTGAATATTTCGACATCCCTATTGATATTAAGTTCTGATGTGTTATTGATTACTGTACTATTGAAAGTTCGAATTAACGTCACCCATGGTACTTGCCCGCAAATGTATATCTAGATAATTTTATTGTAACTGGCCATGTCGTACTTTAATTGCAAAATGTACGTCCACCGATTCCGTAAATGGTAGACACCTTAGTTCTTGCAACCTAATGGCCCGCTCGTTACGTTCCTCTACAATGTAAATGTCTCCTCATCATATATGATTTCAGTTTGCTCCGTGGCCGGCCCACGTGGTTATAGGCCCGTATTTGTATACTGACATTTTCACAATAAAGGTTTTTAAAACAAAACATGGTAGTAGTATTTACATTGGTAACGTTTTTAATTTTAGTCACTGTTTTCGAATCAGTAAAAGGCAAGTGAAATAAAGCAGTCCAATTACATGACGGATAAAAGGTATAATACGCAGGAACGCAGTAAAGATAAATGGCCAAGGGCAGTTGTGTTTTCCACTCCTGCAACATAAAGTGATCGATAAGAATCTGATAATCAGGCGTATCTGCGACTAAGACAGCAGGCCGAGCCTCTTTTACTCATCGGCTCCGTCATGGGACGAAGAAACGCCCTTTTTCTCGAAAAAGGAATATATTTTACTTGCAGGACAGTTGTAAATTTTCCGGGAAAGTACATTAGCCTGGAACATTATAACATATATGTTTAAGGAAAAATAATGTTCGAAACCTATAAAAAGCGTAATTTTTAGGTCATATGACCAAGCTTTTCATCATTAAAATAACAAAAGTTAAATGAACCAATGAAAAGTTTAATTAACAATTCACATGACCTGTTATGCTTATGTTACGCGCTGCGCGCCGCGCCCCGGATCCCTTCCGGGAAGCTGCGCTTCGCTCACCGGAGCACTTCCGGGTGCGCTAACGGCGCGTGTCATATAACGCATTACGCGACAACGTAGGTCCAGAATATAGTCAAAATGTCTCCACCAACCAGCGTTCAGAACACAACCCCTTTCAGCAGTCTAAAAAGTTCTGTTAAATGACAACAGAAGGGACAGGCAACAAGAACCATCAGTCAAAGAGGGGAGGGCAAGTTCTTCTCTACCGGGTCATGTTGGGGCGCTACCGGAACTGATCGAATTGGTAGTCTACAGTGTTTCTGGATGTTTCAGACTGAAGCTGGCATCAGCATGAGAGCCTCTAATAAAAGAGAGAGGGACCCCAAAACCAAAGGGATAGGGTTCCACAATTGACACAAGTCAAAGAAAAAATTCCCTTTGGGCGAATTGACATAAATACATAGATACTAACAAACAGTGATCAAACAAATGCCGACCATAGAACAAGGAAGCAATGAAAATAGGTAAAAACTTCAAAACATGTGAAAACACTCTAAAGAAATAAGGGATTAAAATAATTTATTAGCATACATTACATAAGTTAAAAACTAAAAATCGGGAAACATATACAGGATGAAACAATAAAATCAACATTCCAATAAAAAAGGAGCTTTAGGGAAAAAGGACTAAACTCAAACACTAAACAGTTATTTTGAATTTCCCTCAATTTATCATCCCGGATTAACTCCTTGCATCGACGCGTTTCGGCGGAGTGTTCAGATAGAACCCGCCTTCATCAGGAAAATGTGTATAAATGTTTCCCAATACTCGAGTAAGCAAAGGATACCGCAGTATATCATAAGGGGTATGCTGCCTCCTTATCGTAAGCTAGATATATTCGTCCAGCGAAATATCTTCTAAATAAAAAAGGAGTATAATAATAAAATAAAATAGAATGCCCTCGACCCGACATGAGGGAATACCTCCGTGCCGGCACCACGAGTAGATATTCACACGGGACGCTTCGGACCTACTAACAAAAGGGTCAGCACGGAGGTATTCCCTCGTGTCGGGTCGAGGGCATTCTATTTGAACCCTGACTCCCCGGAAATTCGTTAGCGCTCCCATTGTAGAGTGAAAATCGCCATTCACATCAGAGTTACCGCGTGCGTTGGATGCGGCGCCTTTTAACTCTTTCTTCCAGCCATTATGCTGGGTGTGCCAATAATTCAGAATCAATGATAGAGGCTCTCGCTATTAGTTTTAAGCAGAACTCTATGTTTTTAAAGAAGATATTTCGCTGGACGAATATATCTAGCTTACGATAAGGAGGCAGCATACCCCTTATGATATACTGCGGTATCCTTTGCTTACTCGAGTATTGGGAAACATTTATACACATTTTCCTGATGAAGGCGGGTTCTATCTGAACACTCCGCCGAAACGCGTCGATGCAAGGAGTTAATCCGGGATGATAAATTGAGGGAAATTCAAAATAACTGTTTAGTGTTTGAGTTTAGTCCTTTTTCCCTAAAGCTCCTTTTTTATTGGAATGTTGATTTTATTGTTTCATCCTGTATATGTTTGCCGATTTTTAGTTTTTAACTTATGTAATGTATGCTAATAAATTATTTTAATCCCTTATTTCTTTAGAGTGTTTTCACATGTTTTGAAGTTTTTACCTATTTTCATTGCTTCCTTGTTCTATGGTCGGCATTTGTTTGATCACTGTTTGTTAGTATCTATGTATTTATGTCAATTCGCCCAAAGGGAATTTTTTCTTTGACTTGGATCAGCATGAGAGCACCACCATCTCGTAGCTCACTCGTGGCCATTCCACGAGCAATCATGGCAGTCGCTCCCCACCAGAAGCCTGCGGGAGTCGGGGGCCCCCAAGACTTTTGTAGAATCTTCAAGGCTGAGGGGACGCTTTCGAGAATGGGACCCAAGCCCTATCAGGCAAGCGTCCGAGTTCCAAGGTGTCCCAGGGCCATTTTAGTGGACCACGCCCAAATCTGAAGAGCCGGCCGCCATTTTGAGAGTCCTGTGGCAGCCGCCTATCGTTGCATCGCAAGAGCGGGAGCAACTCAACTACATGGTGAGCGAGACGCTGTAGTCGCAAGAGCGGGCGGTAAACAGCTGAATGGCGGAAGAGGCACAGTGTAGCAAAAGCGGGCGGAATGGCAACTGAAACGGTAAAGGGGCGCCCCACTACAGCGTGTCTTCAGGTCAAATGGATTGTGGGACAAGGTCCAGAATGGAAGAGTCATCAAAAGGCAAAAAGTTCAGCCGGACCCCAGGAGCCGGCCGCCTATGTCAGGGGCGATCTCAGGCCACACCAGGGCAACACGACTTGGGGAGGGGGCAGGAGCTAAGTGCCATCTCACCGCCCCTCGGGGGCCTCCGTCAAGCGGTTCAGGGAGGCACCGCATCACATTGTTTAACAATGCAGTCAGGTCCATAAACGGCCCTCACTTATTTTGAGAATAGTGAAGCTGCAGTAGGTGCAAATAAGCTTCAGACAGTGTTACAAGCGCTGCTCAGAACTCTGAAGTATGGCACCCAACATCCAGGACTTATGCCATTTGAGCATGGCAGTGACATCGAAGCAACTCAGGGACCAAAACCATGAACGTACACTCACGTATGAAAATCTTACTTGGGGAGGGGGCAGGAGCCAAGCCCAGTCCCAGTCCGCGCCACCACACCGTATGTTGAAAATCTGAAGCCATCGTTCTACAAACTCAACCAGCCTTGGATGGAAAAATCTAGAAGAATGTACAAACTGAAAACTAGTTTTGGTCTGCATAGCATCAGCAGCAACGCTTGCTATCAGAGTGCATGAGTTTCATGCTCGATCGATTGAGCTAGCCGGATCGGGCAACAAAAAGTATAAAATAGTTATGTAAATAGTTATTTAATAAAATGTTTTACCATGTTACTTTGCTGGTGTGTTGTATATATTTATAATATTTGCATAGGGTTTGTCGTTATTTTGGGTGGGATGGGGTGGGCGGCGGAGTCGAGCTGTCTTGCAGCCATCATGGTGTGGAGCTAAGTTCATCTTACTAGTTTCGTATTTCTCATGAGGGGTTGTTCTTAATGTTTCTATTTTAGCGAGGTCAAAAACAGATCCCATTAGTGGCCTACTGATTTTGCTCGATTCCTTTTGTTTTTTTTTAACTATTTTTCACTATCTGCAAAGACTAAACAGAGTATTGCGATTCTGTGCTTATTTGTAAATACAGAATGAACCAAAGAGAACCAATTCTAAAACAGTAAATGCTTGGATAGCAATCAATCAAATAGAGAGAGAAGCAGGCACGACGGATTACAACGGGGGCAAAGGCCTGTGTTAACTACCCTTCACTATCTGCAAAGAGAGAGTACTGCTAAGAGAAAAGAGGGGGGGTAAGGGGGGGCAGCGTTCAAAGCACATCAGCGTGCATAAACACGAAAATGTTTTTACCTATCATGTACTTGACATTTGACAGCATTTGATATTTGGTATTAAAAAACCATTTAAATTCACAGAAAAAACCATAGGTTTTAGGCCATATATAGTTAGGGATTTGCATTTACAAAACCTTATTTTACTCGCATAAAACCATTGAAATTTGCATATATAGTTAGATGCGCTAACTATATATCGCGCACCCGCAATCCACTGCTGATGATGTCACATATTACATCATTCATGACATGGTCAGTGACATCACTGATGACATCACTGATGACATCATCCAGTGACTGTATGTTTCTGTAAAGTTAAAATATGTCTTACATATTGAAGAATGAGTGGATGTATAAGTGTCTGGATGAAGGATTTAGTAGGTGCATGACTGACTGTATGAGAGAGTGATTAAATGTGTCTCAGTGAGTGCATGGGTTAGTGACTAAACTATCTTAATTTGTGCATCATTAAGTCTGTTGTTCTGTAAACTGCTGCATGTGTTAATCAGTAGCTATATGAGTAACAATATGGGTTATTGATTGGTTGCCCAAGTATTTGTATGGGAGACTGAGTATGTGTGTGGGTGGCTGGGTGTTGTATAACTCTGTGCATAGATGTGTGACCAGTTAATTCACTAGATGTATGGGTTCAAAACTGCATGTGGAAACAGCTGTATGCGTGGTTGACTGTGTGCATGAGTGTATTGGTGAGTGAATGGATATCTCAGTGCTACATGTCAAAGTAAGTACATATGTAAAACACAGTACATGTGAGAGTTGACATATATAAATAACTGTGCATAAGAGCCAGTGAATGTGTGAGCGGCTGTATGGATCATTGTGAACTTGTATCAGGGATTGTATAAGGGAGTAAATATGTGTTAGTTCATGTTCGAATAAGTAAGGTGTGTATAACTGTATAGTAGAGGAAATGGAGGTGTGATTGATTCTTTGCATGACTGACTAGGTGTGTGAGTAACTCCATGGATGAGTGACAGTCTGTGAGTTTTTGTTTACACTGAGTGTATCTAAGGTTATATTAGAGTCTGAAGAGGTTCATCGTATTATCACATGAATGATGTCATTAGTGATGTACTCAGTAATGTCAAATGAGATGTCAAATGAGATGTCATCAGTGATGTCATTTAAGATGTCATCATTGATGTCATCAGTGATGACATTTGAGATGTCATCAGTGATGTCATCAGTGATGTCACTGACCATGTCATGAATGATGTAATATGTGACATCATCAGCAGTGGATTGCGGGTGCGCGATATATAGTTAGCGCATCTAACTATATATGCGAATTTCAATGGTTTTATGCGAGTAAAATAAGGTTATGTAAATGCAAATCCCTAACTATATATGGCCTAAAACCTATGGTTTTTTCTGTGAATATATATATATATATATATATATATATATATATATATATATATATATTCTTCCACCAGTTGTCCTGTTGCAGAGGGAGCGCTAATAAGTTGGTGCCATCGCTGGGACCAGGGCAGTGTCCCGATTAAAATTTACCACAAACAATAAAGTGATGGCACTCCACTCAGTAGTTATTTAAAGTTCTTTATTCCAAACTGTGATCGTCTACGCGTTTTGAACCTGAGTTCTTGTACACGGCAGTGCTTTTACAGTTTGTCCCTCATCTTGTTCTCTATTTATACTGTTGACCCATGTAGTGCATCATAGGATATGCAGCTTCTGCATTTCATTACATCAAACTTTATGTGTACCCTTTGTATTAACAATTGCACATTTTGGGAGACCCGTGGTGTATATTCACAAGACAATACTTATGAATATTGTGACTTTGATACCGTATCAATTTACTGCGTGTATGTGCTACCTATCTGCCTAATTGCATTACGCAGATGCGTTTTCGCCGTGTTCATGTTTGTCTCTATGTGAAAGCGCATAACTAGGGCTGAGTGCCCTTATCACAACTTGGCTGTCTTCCTGATGTATTATTTGTCCTATCTGATGTTGCGGGTCTGGAAAATGTGTACGTGTGGCTCATGTCTTGTGGTTTATGTGTGTGTACTTGTCAGGATTGTTGGATCTCTATCTTTCCTTATGTTAATAGTATCTTTCTGGTCAAACGGTGTTGTCACTACTGCTTATATTACCACCCGATGTTTTGTCTGAGTGTTAATTTGTATGCCTAGCGTTATCTTGTCCTTTCTTTGTATGCATTCCTACGTGTGGAGGGTCATTTATTTCTAGGGCTGAGTGCTCTCTACACCGTTATATGGCCATGTAATACACATAAGGATATGTGAAGATATATTGGCGAATGATAACTCCAATAAAAGACATATCAGGATGACGTTTTATGTCGCTCAGTTCATGGAATCTCATACTCTGGAAGTGCATAAATACAGTTCCTCTTCATAAATGGACACATAGTTCTTCGTCCCCGTTTAATCCCAGAGGTTGTTTTGTTTTGAAGTTCATGATTAGTTTGGACTCAAGTCTTTTCAACTTTAGTTTTCTGTTTCCACCCCATTCGTGTTGTGGGATGGTTGCCAGTCCATAGTATGTTACATCTAGCCATGTTTTTCCAGTGTGGCATGTGACTTGTTTAGCCATAGCATATGTGCTTTCTGCGTTTTTTATAGCACTGATGTGCTCTAAAATTCGCTTCTTCAAGGGGCAGGTGGTACTACCTATGTACTGTTTACCACACTTGCCCTGGAGTAAATATACTACGAATTAAGTTTCACAGGTTATCGTTTCTCTCACTTCAAGTTTTTTCTAGTGAGGTCTTTGAGATTCTTTAGATTTTTGCCAATTTTACAGGCTTTGTACGTTTGGCAATTAGTGAATCCCTTTGACCTCATGTCCAATCTGGATTCAGTTTTTCTGATTTCAAAGTGGCTCCGTACCAAATGATCCGAGAGATTGGGTGCTCTTCTATAGGTCACTAAGGGTCGTTCACCTATACTGTTGCCAATATCCAGGTCTTTTTTCAGTACGTGCCAGTACTTCGTCATGATTTGTTGAATCTTATGGCTCTCTGAGGTGTATCTCATTATCATTTGTGGATGCTCCTCACTTTTGGTTGTTTTTATCTCCTCTGTATCTGGGTGACTCTGTTCTATTGTTGTTCCTTTATCATTCTCGTTTCTTGTTTTATTTTTCCTCTCATTTCTAGTTAGGAGGGTTTCTGCTCTGCTTTTCTTCCTTGCTCTATACATTTTTTCTCCATTTCGCTTGTTTCCAAGCAGTTTCTCTTCATTCTTAGAAGTTCACCGTAAAGTATGCTCTTTTTCAGTTTCTCAGGGTGAAAATTTTGGCCATGCAGCAGACTATTTGTGGCGGTTTTCTTTCTGTGGGTTGTTGTCTGAATTTTGTTATTTTTGACGTATACTTTGGGCAAAAAAATGAGCCGATTGGGTCAGAAGGAGGTGTTGGAGTACCGACGGAGAGAGCGGTGCTTCCCTTGCATCCTGAGCTGTGGCCAGGCGGGGTGGAGCCATTTACTCCAACTATAATGTGACAAATATACCTTCTGCAAACAAAGGAATGCACCTATAACACCAGGTGATCTTTTTTCATGTTGCAGCAATGCCAATAGTCAGACACTGTTTTTATCTATCACCTCACTATTTGCAGTAGCATTATAACATACACCGGTCCTGATGAAAGCAATGGAATTTATAGTGCCAAGTGTATTGCTGAACATGTTGACCATCTTAATATCAGAGTAGACATTTGTTAATTCTACCTATGCTACTTTTTAATATTGGCGGAGTGAGCATAGAACCTAATAAAGTTGTCTTATTTCTACTCCCTCACCCAATTTTATATATTTTCACTCACTTTTTTCACACACCTTTTCTTCATAGCACTGCAAATCAGTCACCCACTAACTAAATTGATGGGTAGTTTGTAACACTCTACCACTATTGGCCATCATCTGTCTCTTGGGAGGTTATACCAACTGACCCCCCTCTTTGAGCCAGTGGTGTACCAATAAACTTTTTGTGGCCAACAGGAATGCCAAATGATGAAGGGCGGTTCCGTGTGGTGACTGATGGATATCCTGTGAGTGTTTACTGGTATCAACCAATATTCTTTATCACTATGGAATGAGTGCATTCACCTTACTCCTTCCAGACTAGTTAGTCTGTTTTATTAAAGTCCAAGGAATAGTGTTGCTTGTCTAGAATCACACTGTGAGTCTGTGTGCACTTGTGCAACCATTGTTAGAGAACCATTTGGTTACTTCATGTATTTGCTGACACATAACTGCTTAAAAACCTGTCCTGTTGTCATGTTTTAGTAGTATTGGAAGCCAGGCATTGCTTATACATTTGCAGAATGAGTCAGGTATTCACACTAGAGTGCAGTAGTGAAATCTGTAGAATATGTGCATTCACCTTTTTCCTTCCAGACTAGTGAGTCTCTTTTGCTAAAGTACAAGGAATAGTGTTGTTTGTCTAGAATCACACTGGGAGTCTGTGTGCATTTGTGAAACCATTGTGAGGGAAGCATTTGGTTACTTTATGTATTTGCTGACACATAACTGCCTAAAACCTATTCTGTTGTCAAGTTTTAGTATTATTAGAAGCCAGTGATTGCTAATGCATTCATTTCCCCAGGCAGTATCCATACCCTCCAGCAAACACCCTGTCACTCCTCTTGCACTCCTCTAGGGAACTATTCAGCACCATGTACTAATTCATTCACTGTGCCAAAACCCAACCGCTTATTACATTCGCCCGGACATTCTCCTTGCAGTACTCTAATCATTCAGTCAGTACCCAAGTACTCACGCAGTGAGCCAGGCCCTAGCACTTGGACTGCTTCAAACTCCGATGCATGTAGTCCTCTAACCATCTAAACACTTGTGTTACAGGCCTTCAATACCCCAGTCAATACTCCAGCAAACACCCGGTTGTTCTCTTTGCACTTTTCTAGTGACCCTTTCAGCACCATGTACTAATCCATTCACTGCACTAAAACACAACTAATTATAAATTCACTCCTTGTAGTACTCTAATCACGGCTTTGCTATCCAAGTACTCATACAGTAGGCTATACCTTAACACATGCACTTGTACAAACTCCTATACACTATGCATGTAGTGGTCTAACCACCTACGCACTTGTGTTTCACATCTTTAATTACTCAGCCAGTACTTATACACTCCAGCAAAACCCTGTCACTCCCTTTGCACTGCTCCTGTCAGCCGCCCAGCATTATGTACTTATTCAAACACTGCACCAAAATTGAAACACTTATACATTCATCCAGGTATTCTTCTTGCAGGAGTCTAATCATTCAGTCAGTGCATAAGTATAATGTCCCGTGGCTTAACACAAACAGTGGTACAAACACTTTTCCATTACACATGCAGATTTGTAATCACCTAGACAGTTATCTTTACACCTTCAATTACAATTACAATTAGTAATAACAAAAGAAAGTGTTTAAATGATTTTTATATACAATGTGTTTGTATAGTAATAGAAAAGTATCATTTATAAATGTATTAAAATACATGTATTTATATTTTTTTACAGATATTGTTTATCATCATTAAAATAAACTTATCATGCCTGAAAATTTAAGAAAGGATAATTATTTGAAAAAATTCCACAACAAGTATTGGATAACCAATATCATGTGGGTAAAAAGAAAAAGTTTTCTGGTAACACAACAAAAGAATTCATTAAAAAACTCTCAAAGCCTAGAAACAATGTGCAGATTTTGCATAGTACAAACAATGTTTCGACCAGAAAAAGGAAGATCAATAAAAACAAAGGAAAAAATAGAAAATTATATTAAATTGACACAATGTTTGGTAAAAAAAAGGCAAAATCAGTATGAAGAAATCAGAGAAAATATTTTTTATAAAAGAGTTGTTTTTAACTTGCTAAAAGATGTGAAAAAGTATTAAAAAAAGAGCATTATTTTATAAAAAGAAGAAGCATATTGAATCCATTGTTGAAAAGGCTTTTGAATTGAAAAGGAAAGTATTCATTTTAGTTTCAAACAGAATTCATTCACTAAATAAACCAATCCATTTAATGAAGACCAGAAGTAAAAATAAAAGAGTAATTAACAGTACTAATTTTTATGATATTTTATTGGGTGAATGGAAACACAGTTCAAGTTCAGAGCCTTTCTTTAATGAAGAGAGTTATTTTTAGACCAAAAATTTATTTCATGCAGTTGATACCAGAGCTTATGAGGTTAGAAATGATTGTCCAATTGAGAAAGAGAAGATGGTTCCCAGAAATGCAGAAGAAGTGTTAGCTGATTAATTTTTAGGGAGACGTCCTACAGCCCCAGTGTACACTTGGGATTGTAGTGGTATTTGTAGTGTACAGCAAGAATATATTGATATTTTACGAAAATATAGTAAATAAAAGTGTAAAAGAAAAGATTAAGATGTTGCAAGGACTAGACCCTTGCAGAGTGAGAAAAAATACTGGTTCGCAATGTCATTCTCTGGCTTGTCTTTCTAGAAAAGTATGTCAAAGTGTTTTTCATCATTTCAGGATGTTAGCAGTACATTATTCTCAAATGCGGAAGTAAGTCGAAAGATTGTATTATTCATCTTTTATTTGAGAGTGACTTGTCTGGACTTTCATATGCAGTCAACCACATACAACAGGAGTACATCTTCAAAATGTTTCTGCAAAGGAATTTATGGACAAAGTAAATCAGAGAGACGATCATTTAGAAACTCACCCGATTAATTTGATGTCATGTCACTGTGGTAAATCAGAGAGACGATCATTTAGAAACTCACCCGATTAATTTGATGTCATGTCAGTGTGGTAGTAATGAGTATTGGTACTGTCCTCATGGAGAACTTAGATGTATGCTAAGTTGTGGATTTCATTTGGAGAAAGGAGTATCAAGCTAGAGGTGCTCCTCATATACATATGCTGATATGGATCAAGGATGCACCCAAATTCGGAACTGATTCAGATTAATCTGTTTTGTCTTTTATTGAAGAATATGCCACATGTGCTATACCAAAAAGAACAGAAGAAAGCAACTTAAGGCAACAATTGTTTCGATTCCAAAGTCAATGATGTGGAAAATACTGTTGACGAAAGAACAAGTCTAAGGAAAAATGGTATACCAAATGTCGCTTTGGATTTCTAAGTCATGTAATATCCAAAGGAAGACTAAACAGTTTTCTGTCAGCTATGAGTCATACCATCACTAGAAAATCTCCCAATAAACTTACAATTTGAGAAGAGATGAAGTATCAAAGTATATAAATGATTATACTCCAGTTATTCTCTCAATGTGGAATGCTAATATGGATATTTAGTATGCTGCGGATATTTCCATTGCTGTTGCCCGGTATGTGACATCCTACATTACAAAATCAGAAAAGACGGAATTGAAGGAACTGGGGGAATAAAGTTCTCACGAGAAGAGTTTTAGTAAGAAATTATAAAGTTTCAGTTTGAAGATGTTATCCCATCGAGAAATTGAAGCGTATGAATGCTCAGATAGGTTATCATCTGCAGGTTTATATTCAGAAGAATCATTTGGATGAGTCTAGGTCTTGCTCCAACACAAAATCGAGTACTTAAATCTGTACAAGAAATCAAATATTTAGCGGAAAAAGATCCGGAAAGTACAGATATTGTCAATACAAACATGTTGGAAACATATTATCCAAATAGAAGTCATCATCTTGAGAACATATTTCGTATGTAGTGCTGCAAAACTACATTTTTAAACGGAATACTACTGAAAACATCAATGATGGAAAATATGCAGTGATTGGTTACAAAGTTTAGGGTGATTTTAGGTGAAAGGCCAAATTGTTCTTGTTTTTGTTGTTGGCGAACTCACTATAAAAATCAGACTAGGACTGTTGATGTTTATTTAAAAATTGAAAGAGAAAATAATGATAAGTGGAAGGAATTTGCAACTTATTTATTGGTAGAGAATTGTTTTGATCTGGGTTTTGACCAGCGTATTTCCAAATATTGTTATAACAAATTAGATGAGAATAATATGCCTGCTAGAGCGGTCCATAACAATCTAGAGTTAGTCACTATTCCTCCAGAACTGATAGATTTAAATATGTATGAGTATATTCTGATTCAATGTGTAAACTCATTTCAAGCTATTGTTCGAATGGAGCCTAAAACAGGTAAATTGCCTCCTTCAGATTTACAGAGAGGATTAAAAGGAAGAGTTGTTGTATTTACCCCTAGATTTAAAGAAACATATTGAAACTATTAGTGTAAAGAATGTAGAAAGTGAACCACTAGTTATTCTAGTTAATGGTGTTCCTACTAAGAGTAAGTACATCTGGCAAGAATTAGTGGATGTTAGGAAAGTGCAAAAGGCAAGAGTATATATTTTACAAAACAATGAGTATTACGAAAAAGTGTATGTGGAAGAAGAAGAAATACTTTTAGAAGATGATACTAAAATGTCAAGTGGTCAAATTGGACATGTCCAAAAGAGAAGAAATCTATGAACATTATAATGTACATCCACTTCATTCAAAAGAAGTCATGGGGAATAATATTGAAATATTCCTAATGAAAGAATCAAAGGGGATTCCCATGAGTGCATGGGGAAAAAGTTTGGAAGCTCGTTGTTTTACGCAGCTGTTCCCAACTGGAAAAGGTGGACGATATGATGAACGATCAGTACAGATCCCTGCATCTGAATATCAGACAACAAGATTGTATGCAGAAGATCCAAGATTTTGACAATGTATCCCATATATATTTCATCTTTTGTTTGAGAGTAACTTGTCTGGACTTTCATGTACAGTCAACCACATTTTGAAAACAGGAGCACATCTTCAAAATGTTTCTGCAAAGGAATTTATGGATAAAGTACATCAGAGAGACGATCATTTAGAATCTCAGTTGATTAATTTGATGTCATGTCAGCGTGGTACTAATGAGTATTGGTACCGTCCTCATGGAGAACTTAAATGTATGCTAAGGACCTTAGGAACACCTACGTCGTTTCTTACCCTAAGCTGTGCTGAATACGATTGCGATGATTTACTTGAATTTCTTTGAGAGGCAAATTCAAATATAAAAAATATTGAATACAATACACCTGGAGAATTGTGCTTTTTGGATCCTGTTAATGCATGCAGATATTTTATTCATAGGTTTGAAGCTATGATGTCTTTTATCTGCAATAAAAAGAACCCTCTTGGGGAAGTTGTGGATTTCTTTTGGAGAAAGGAGTATCAAGCTAGAGGTGCTCCTCATATACATATGCTGATATGGATCAAGGATGCACCCAAATTCGGAACTGATTCAGATTATTCTGTTTTGTCTTTTATTGAAGAATATGCCACATGTGCTATACCAAAAAGAACAGAGGAAAACAACTTAAGGCAACAAGTGTTTTGATTCCAAAGTCATCGATGTGGAAAATACTGTTGACGAAAGAACCAGTCTAAGGAAAATTTTTATATCAAATGCCGCTTTGGATTTCTAAGTCCTGTTATGTCCAGGGTAAGATTAAATAGTTTTATGTCAGCTGTGAGACATACCATCACTAGAAAATCTCCAAAAAATATGTACAATTTGAGAAGAAATGAAAAATGAAAGTATATAAATGATTATAATCCAGTTATTCTCTCAATGTGGAATGCTGATATTTTTTGTTGCCCGGTGTGACATCCCACATTACAAAATCAGAAAAGACGTAATTGAAAGAAATGTGAAAAGAAAGCTCTCACGAGAAGAGTCTTAGTAAGAAATTATACAGTTTCAGTTTGAAGATGTTATCCCATCGAGAAATTGGAGCGTGTAAATGCTCAGATAGGTTATCATCCGCAAGTTTGAATTCAAAATCTAGAAGAATCATTTGGGTGAGGCTAGGTCTTGCTGCAACACAAAATCGAGTACTTAAATCTGTACAAGAAATCAAATATTTAGCAGAAAAAGATCTGGAAAGTACAGATATTGTCAAAACAAACATGTTGGACACATATTATCCAAATAGAAGTCATCATTTTGAGAACATATGTCTATATGAAGTACTGCAAAACTACATTTTAAACAGAATACTACAGAAAACATTAATGATGGAAAATATGCAGTGATTGGTTCTGAAGGTTGTTTGCTGAAAGAAAGGAAAGGAAATTTGATTAATCACAGAAAACTGAGTTGTGATACTCCTGATAAAAGGGAATTTTACTATTTAGCACTTTTGCAACTGTTCAAACCGAGGCATATAGAATTGGAATTACTTGGAGATTTTCAGAGCTATTTAGATTCCTTCAATGCTTGTAAAGATACCATACAATGTATAGTTTTTGCAAATTATGTTAAAATGTTGAACGATGAAATTGATCAAGAAGCTACTATTGCAGCTGAGATTGTTCTCAAGACAGTCAGAGTTCTGCTCCACTGAGCGAAGATAAACTATGACAACCAATTCTTGAAAATGAAGCAGCAATCACCATGAATGAAGTGGAAACAGCAATGCATCAAGCTCAAGAAGATATTACTGATTTAGCAAACTTGGAAGAACAACTAAATGTTGAACAGAAAGAAATATATCAGCAAGTGAGACAACAGATTGACCATGGATTTCTTCATGAAAAGAACGAATGCACATGCAGATCATTTCAACCTATCCGAATGCATGTCAGTGGTCAAGCTGGAACAGGAAAAAGTTTCTTAATTAAAGTATTGACCACTTATCTACAGAAAACAACTGACTCACATTTGTCCTGTGTTGTATCTGCTCCAACTGGGTTGGCAGCACACAACATTAAAGGAAATACATTGCATCGTTTACTTATGCTACCTGTAGAACATGAATATAAATTAGAATATCACAAGCTATCTAGATAAGCTTGTTACGAAGTTTCAAGAGTGCTGAAGAAAATAAAACTACTCATTATTGATGAGGTAAGCATGGTCTCTAACCTAAATGCTTGTTTTTGTGCATTTAAGAATGCAGCAAATTCTTAAAACAAAATACGATGTCTTATTTGGAGGAAAACATGTCATAGTTTTTGAAGATCTAGTGCATCTTATTCCCGTAAAAGGACAACCAGTATTTAAAACACTTGTGCATGAAGACACCAGAAAGTCTTTGGGAAGTGTTTGAAATATTAATATTTGGTCATATTTTGAATACAAAGAACTCAATACAAATATGCGACAGGCAAATGGCGTTGATTATGGAACCTTTCTTCAAGATATAAGAATTGGAGTACTGACAGAATATGGCAAACAAGCTTTGCAAAGTCGACTACTTACGAATTTGTTCCCAAATAAAAATATAGTTCCTGAAAAAATATATATGAAAATTGCAGAAAGTAAATCTAATCTGCCTAATGCCAACAGTGCGTGAGTGTTCTATATTCAATTAACAACTTTTAAAGCTAGAAAGTGAAGAAATAATAAAAATGGAAGCCATTGATAAAATACAGCATGAAAGAATCACTATTATTTTGACGGAAAAATCGAAAACAAAATTGGATTCAGTAGAAAAATCGATATCTAAAACTGCTGGTTTAGAAAACAATATATGAATTTATAAACTGTTGGATAATTTTAAGGTGTAATTTGGATGTAGAAAAAGGTTTAGTAAATGGAGCAATGGGTAAAGTTGTTGATTTTGTTAACTATCAAAATAGAGATGGAATTGAGTTAAAAAAAATCTAATTTAATCAAATTGATGTAGTAAAACAAATTGGTCGTTGTGCAAAAGCAGTTTTCACTTTCTCTGGCATATGCAGTGACTATTCAAAAATCTCAAGGATTAAGTGTAGACAGTGCTTTGGTGAACATTAAATGTATGGCATATGTTGCTTTGTCCCGAGTCAGAACTTTATTTGGATTGTTTTTAATTGTTTTTGATGACAGAAGGTTACTGCAGATGCAAACTGTGTAAAAGAGTATCATAGGTTAAGAAGAGCGTATGCTCCCAATTTAGGTGAATATCCTGTGTTTGAAAACCGTGTAGTAGGTCAAAAAACAAGATATTCAAATATCTGTAGTGAAGTTGTACAGACGGAAGAAAATCAAGATAATGTTGAGATCGCAAGCAAAAAGAAAAAGGACACTATTGAAGAGATTGTTGGTTATCAGTTAGAAAATAGTTCAGGTGTCAACTGCTATGCTAATGTAGTGGTCAATGTTTGTTTTCTCGAAAGTTTGCAACAGCAAATTATGGAGAATCGTGAAAAAAGATTTTGTTCCTTGTTGCATTCTATTTATGATTGAGAACTGATGAAAGTAAAATGCAAAGTGTTTCTGATATTCATAATTTTTGGATATATGTTCTGGTTCTACACAATTTAAGTAGAATATGCTCAGTAATTTCTAATGTATATGCTTGCCGAATTGGAAAATGAAGGAGTAGAAATTGAAAATCTTTTTAGCCTGTTTTATAAATGGGAACATTAATTGGAAAATTTTCTGTTTACATGTATCACTAACATAGATACTGAAAGGTCTATATATTTAACATTACCAGACTGTAAATCAGTGTCTTTCTAGAAACTAGTTAAAGCAGCAAGTCAAAACATGGAGTGTAGCCAATGCAAATCATAAATATTGTTAACTTTATTCATAAAAAGATAAGGACAATATAAAATGTTAATGATACAACATTGTACAGCTCATGGAAGAAAATTGGAAACTTTAATAAAACATTTTGTAGCAAGTCAACTATTAATATCAGGAAGAACTTTTGTAGCAGTAGCAACAATTTTCCATGATGGTCCTTCTACAGCATCTGGACATTACACTGCCTATTTGAAATGCAATAAAGGATGGACATATTGTAATGATGCTCAGTTGATTTTTAAACAACGTTTGCCTAACGAATTACCAAATTCCAACCCAATATTTTTAAAGCTAAAGTTTTAGGAACATACTTCAGCCTATTAGGAATTTGATAAAATGTATTAATACGATTACTATTGAACAATTTCACTTTAAAAGATTTCAGGAATACAATTTGGCCGAGAGGAAAGGTATAAATTTCAATTATGGACTTTTTGTTCCACATTCTCACAGCATATATTTTTTAAAGAACATCATTTACAGTGTATAGGAACTAAAAAAGATTTTTTTTTTAATTATCTGATAAATCGGCGATAATGGGCTTCATAATATGCCCTTGTGAATTACCATAGCAGCCATTAACATCAGAACTTGGGCTGCTATGTAAATTTACAAGGGCCTATGGTTTTTTATTAATGGGAGGGTGGGCTTGGTATTACGTCCTTGTTAATTGCCATAGAAGCCTATGTTCGGGTGTTAACATGGGCTTCTATTGGAAATAACAAGGCCGTATTATCATGGTCATTATCGCCATTTTATTGGCAGTTTCTTGCCAATAAAATGGGGATGATTGTAACACCGGTCTTTTTGAGCTCTCTCTCTCTCCCCATGCACGTCGCAGGGAACGCCACATATCTGGGGCAGTGATATGTAAAATGACCTTCCAGCTCCGGGTACCTGCATTGTCCGGAGTTTTTTATTAATGTTGGGAGGGTGCGCTTGATAATACGTCCTTGTAAATTCCCATAGAAGCCTTTGTTCTGGTGTTAACATGGGCTTCTATGGGAAATAACAAGGCCGTAGTATGAAGCTCATTATCGCCTTTTTATCTGCAGTTTCCTGCCAATAAAACGGCGATAATTTTTACACCGGTCATTGATAATATGCACCTACGTTTACTGGACAAAAAAAAGAGCAATTGGCCATATTATCAACAAAAGGCGATACATTATCGTCGTTTTTATCGGCAGGAAACTGCCGATAAAGCGGCAATAATGGGCTTGATAATATGCCCTTGTGAATAACTATAGAAGCCCAGGTTAACATCAGAACTTGGGCTGCTATGGGAATTTTGAAGGGCCTATTTTTTTTATTAATGTTGGGAGGGTGGGCTTGATATTACGTCCTTGTTATTTGCCATAGAAGCCTATGTTCTGGTGTTAACATGGGCTTCTATAGGAAATAACAAGGCTGTATTATGATGGTAATTATCGCCCTGTTATCTGTAGTTTCTTGCCAATAAAACGGCGATAATTGTAACACCGGTCTTTGATAATATGCACCTAAGTTTACTGGTTCAAAAAAAGAGCAATGAGTCATATTATCCACAAAAGGTGATACATAATTTTCGTTTTTATCAGCAGGAAACTGCCGATAAAGCGGCGATAATGGGCTTGATAATATGCTCTTGTGAATAGCCATAGGAGCCCAGGTTAATACCAGAACCTGGGCTGCTATGGGAAGTTACCAGGGCCTATTATCAAGCCTATTATCACCGCTTTATCTGCAGTTTCCTGACGATAAAAGCGGCGATAATGTATTGCCTTGTGTTGATAAAATGCTCTTTCATTTCTATGATAGTATGTAAAGCTTTCCTTTTTTTTTGGTGTAGCAGTTGTACTCTCTTATCGTTTCAAAGCCCACTTTTTCTTTTTCTTCAAGTTTGTCATCCGCTGCTGTACTTTTGTACAATATTAATTGTAATATTTTTTTTATATTTATTTGAAAGGTAGTGCAGAGGCACCAAAAGTTGATTACGTACTCCGTCCATTGCCATTTTTGTTAGTTTCTCACCATTGTTTTTATTATATCTGTTAGTTAGAACTCAGTAGTTTTCAATCCTAGTCTTGAATATCTTACTATAGTATTTCAACATTATTTTTATTGTGGGCCGTCATACCCCTCCCCCACAAAATAAAAAAAGTATGTAGTTTTTTAATTAGCTTTTATTAAACAATAAATATAAACAAAACTCAATTATAACTATATTCGAACTGGAAAAATAACTTAAACAGTTATAAACAAATTGTGAAATGGATTCCAAAAGGTTTCCGATTGGTAATCTGCAAAAGAAAAAAGGAAATTAGAGTTTAGAATTATGTAGTTGTGAGTAAATGAGCTGAAGCATTACGGGGCATATTATCAAGAACGGCGATAAAATTATCGCCATTTCAGCGGCAGGAAACTGCTGCTAAAAGCGGCGATAATGAGCTTGATAATATGCTGTTGTCAATTCCCCTAGCAGTGCAGGTTCTGGTGTTAACCTGGGCTACTATAGGAATTTACAAGGGCATATTATCAAGCCCATTATCGCCGTCTATATGGAAGTGCCTAGTGCGTTACTGACGCCCGTTATGGCAAATTATTTCGAATGCATTCCTGTGAAGGCTTTGTAGATCTAGGCCTCTGTGCTTAGCATTGTATAAACCTTGCGGGTAAACATTTCAGGCAGTTGGTGTCACAACTTATTCTGAACAATTCTTCTACACGTCTACACGTCGAAGACAGCAGTGTCTACATTTAAGAGGGAAAGAGAAATGATGTCACAGAGAGTGAGAGAGAGAAATAGAGACAAAACAACATTAAAACTGTGTCGCAGAGTCTGAAGTTGGGATTTTTTCCTTGCGTCACTTTACTCATGTTAAAAGTGACTCAAAAGTGGCGTACTAAGGTTGTAGATATGTTTCTCAGACTGTTGTAACCTATCTGTTGTCATTGCTCAGAGGTAAATATAGATCTAACCCATTATAGCCACTTTAGCGGCAGTTTGCTGCTGATAAAGTGGCGATAATTTTGTCGCCAAGGCTTGATAATGTGTACCTCTCTTGTTTCACAAATGAAGCTAACACAACAGTTTTACGAGTGCAGTGTACCTGGTACATTTTACTTGTCATAGTATCGCGTTCAAGTGGTGTCTATATGGAAGTGCCTACTCCGTTACTTACACCCGTTATGCCGAATTATTTCTAATGCATTCCTAAAAAGGATTTGTAAATCTAGGCCTCTGTGCTTACCGTTCTATAAACCTTGCGGCAAACTCATACAGAAGTAAACTTCACAACTTCACTTCAACAATTTTTCTACACGTCCAAGCAGACAGCAGTATCTAAGTTTAAGAGAGAAAGAGAAATGATGTCACAGAAAGTGAGAGAGAGAGAGAAAACATTAAAACTCTGGGACATAATATTAAGCCTGGGCGACAAAATTATTGCCACTTTATCGGCAGGAAACTGTCGCTAAACTGGCGATAATGGGTTTGATAATATGCTCTATGGAATTCCAATCGAAGCTCATGTTAGATGTCCTTCACATCTAACTCAGTTTGGTCACGTAAAATGAGTTGCGTAATTACTATCAAAAGTGAATTTTAATGTGGGTTCCTTATATTCCGTATTTAAGACTGTTGCAGCTAAAGGAAGATCAATAAGTTAATAGAGGCCTGGGACGGTCTTGTGACGCAGAAAAAAAATACTATCATGGACGCACAATTATTAATAATAAAAGAGGCCTAAGCATGTGGCGTAGAACAGATATACAACACAGAAATTTATGCACGCACAATTTTTAAGATTAGAGGTGTATAGGACCTCTGACTTATGAAGAAATATTTCAAATATGTAAATACAATATAAAAACATTGAGGGGTAGGAAAGCCATATGAAGGATAAAAAAATCGTATTATGCATATACAATTTACAGTGGCTGATGTGACGTCTTCTCTTACCTTTGTTTTTGTTGTCTTTTGTCGTGTCTTGAAAGGCTGTGGTTTAGCTGAGTCTGGGGTGTTTTCGGCAGTCTGTGTGTCATCGCAGCAGAGGCAGGCAAAAGAGAGCGTGCTCACGTCAGTGTGCCCGCATTATATGGGAACCGCGGGGTTGACCAAACCAAGCCTCGGGCCGTTATTGGTGGCGTTTTCGCGGTCTGCAAGAATGATGGCCCTGGGGGACATCCCATTGGCTAATGTATTGGTTTCCAGGCTAAATGATAGCAAGCATGTTAGGTGGTGGCATGTGTGTAGTGTGGGCGGACGTGCAACGCGCATGTGCAAGTATGAGTGTGTGCACTAACAATTAACAACAGAGAGAGATGGGGGCGGTGTTATAATGTACGCAGAACCAGGCCCAGTATCAGATCTGCAATGAGTCAGCACTTCTAATTATTCTCCTTAGCGTGCTCTGAGCTCTGATTTGTCACTGACAGGTGATCGCACCATATTTTGTACAGCTTATCATACTCAGCGTGGACCCGCGCATACAGTACGAATATGCTTTGACATTACGCGTCGCATTAAAGCTTCGGTGTGACGTCATGTACGGCATTCTGTATGCGAAACGGGGCAATGTTTCTACTTGGTTTAAAACATGTATGTATTTAATGTACATACTAAGGGCAGGCATTTGGGATAACTATGGATTTTTTTAAATGCTTGTAATAATCATATATTACTTTTAAAAAGAATTACACAAATCGCGGTAGAACATCATGCGTACTCGTATTGAAAGAGTTGCGCAAGCGCATCATAAGAGTACGCAAAGCCATGTGACTTAAAAAGTAGAGATTTAATTGGTTCATAACTTTTCCTATTGCGACTGTTGAAAGTTCCGTCCCATTATAATTATTTGACTTTGACTTTCTAAGAAGAAGCATTTGTTCTGAGCATCTTCTCAAATAGAAGGAAGATCACAATATTAAGAGCAATGCAGTCATTTTCCAGCAGTTCTTCAGAGGGAGCTTTTATTCCTGAAGAACCTCCAAAGAAGAGGAAAGAAGCTCTAATTTGGAAGTTTTTTACTTTTCCAGAAGGTCAAAAAAAAGGTTAATGCTCCGAAAGTAACCTGTAAAATTTGCCAAACTACTCTTTCAAGGGGTGATCCATGTAAAAAATACTCCTTTGGCATAGCAAATATGGTGCGACACGTGAAGAATTTGCACCCCAAGGACTTTGCTCGAGCTGCAAGACGGAGGTTGCACAAGAACCCAACTGCTGCTACAACAAGCACATCAACTGCGGCAGCAGGATTTTTAGCAAGCAGTCCACATCCACATATTGATTCTGACTTTGCTAAAATTAAAATTCTATGCATTTATTGCGATAAACTTTTGTGTTATGGGCAACAGTCTATAGACTTGATGAAATGCAGGATGCAGAATCATTGCTGTCCTTGACATTAGTTGTTCTTTTTTCATTCTTTTGTTCCGCTTGGAATTTGTTGAGAAAACACAAAAAAATACAAAACAAAAAAAACAGTTATTTTTAGAACTACCTTCACTGGTCAAATAAAGAACTATATTTCTATATTAGTGTGTAAAATTTTGTCAGAATGAATGTGTAGTTCATAAATTAATGAATGAATATGTTACTAGTGTATGGAGAATGTGAAAGTGTAGAACTATAAGGAACTGCTACTGCATAAATCCATAAGGTGTTTATCTATAGTATACTGTAGTATGTCCGAAGCCCTTGAATGTATGATATGTACATAAATATGTTACAAGTCTATGTTTCAATTTGCGCTGCTGGTGAATATGCCTGGGTGAATTTGTTTGTCTTAGGGGTGGATTTACAATCCCCTTGTGCCTCTTTCACACAGCCGTTGTGTCACTTTTGTGACACAGCGGTGGTGCAAACGATGTGCCATGGTGTGTGGTATTAACAATATGACGCATCTGGAGGGTGTATTACACTGTAAAGCGCTGCGCCAGAAGAGGGTTTCTTGTGCAGAAGGGGATGCAGCAAGGACACCTAAAAGTGACTGAGTGACATTTATAACATTTTGTTCAGTGACTTTTGAGCTTATGCTGCGTCAAACCCTTGCACATGCTTGCAGCAGGTGTAAAGATTGATACAGCATTGTGAGCATAGGGCCCCAAGAGAATTGCTGGAGCTGTGTTATACTTGCAAACGACGTCAAGCAATAATTCATCCAAAAATTACTTTGCAATTTAGTTTTGTTATTATTTTATAATAAGAATATGAAATATAATCTAAAAAATAAAATAAATATAAATATTTATATTAAAATATAAGAAATTAGTATAAAAAGAAAGACATAATAATTAGTACATTTATAAATTATTATTTACAAAACCTATTAAATTCACTGGAAAAAACATAGGTTTCAAACACGTTATAGTTAGGAATTAGCATTTAAAAAACAATGCAAATTAATTGAAAAATCCATAGGTTTCACACGTGTTGTAACCTTACTCATTCCCCATTCCCCGTTTTCCCCCTCCTCTTGCTGCCCACTTGGTATGGTCCGCGCTACCTCCGGGAGCACGGGTTAGAATGTTGTGAGAAGAGATTATGCCGCCAAGCCGGGAGCACCTGTTTGAACAAGACTGAATAAAAAGTACTTACATTGAAACCTCATTTGGAGTAGTGAGTTATTACTACATTTTGGCGACGAGGACCGGGAGCTGAGCCGGGGTCAGTGAGGTGCTTTCCCTCCCCGGGATGAACTTGATGCTTGTGCGGACTTAGCGGATCGTGTGAACTGTGGATTTTCCAGCACCAGACTGAATCAACCGAAGAGCGTCCTTGCGGGACGTTAGGCTTTCGCTTCTAAAACGTCGGAAGTGGTTTTAGCCTGGGAGTCGGTGAGCTGGTGCTGAGGGGAGGAGTGGAATCTTGCCTCCTCGTTTGAAGTCACAGGCGTTGGTGGAGCCGGTGGTTACAGTCCCGTTGGTGTGACCTGTGGTGGGGAAAGGGACGTACGAAGAAGCAGCGGCATGCTGAGCGGAAGCTGCCGGGCACAACGCGTTATTTTATGAAAGGTCCTGAAGAGGTGTAAGGAACCGTAATTAAGCAGAGGCATGTTGATCTGAGGCTGCTGGGCACAACGAGTAATTTGGTGAGTGGTCCTGAAGAGGTGCACGCATCTGTAATCAAGCAGTGACCGGTTGATCTGAGGCTGCCGGGCACAACGCGTGATTTGGAGAGTGGTTTTGAAGAGGTGCACGGACCTGTAATTAAGCAGCGGCATGTTGATCTGAGGCTGCCGGGCACAACGCATAATGGTTGTGAGTGAACCTGAAGAGGTGCAAGGATCTGCCATTAAAGTGAGTGAAGATGTTGAGGGGCAGTGCGTGTGGAGGAGAGATTGCTGCTGACGTAAGCAAGGAATCGAGCTCAACTGTCGGAGCTGTGTTGAGGAGCGTCGTCATTCTTTGGCGCTCATTAAGTAGAAGACAGGACCTGTTAGCAACAGTGTTCAACAAATCTACAGTTTAGTGACAAGATTGGCCAGTTTCTAGCTGCCCTAGTGCTGATGAATAGCAGGAGCTGTTGTCAGGAACTGTCAAAGCCATCTAAGTGGTAAACCTAACCGTGGGACAATCTATCTTGGAAGTATTTGAAGTATTACCTCGTCGACTCTGTATAAGGGAAACCCCAGTGAGTCATTTAGATATCCCTCTGAACTGTAATATTATATGATACGTGGAATAAAAGTTTCACTCAAGAGGATGTGCAGTGAAACGGCAATGTGGTCAGAAGTGCGCACTTAAATTGAATGTGAGGAGGACCGGAGAGAGGAAAAGGATATTTTCCCAATTTGTAGAATCATTCATTCCCTCAGCACGTATTGTAAGCAAGCGACCTACTCTACTGCCACCTGAGGGTCCCAGTTCCATTCACGCTAGGTGTCAGATAAGTCCGGAGTATAGGTATCAGCAAGTTTTGACTAATTAGGCGAGGGGAGGTACTCAAAGTGTTAGGATCTTCTCCCATTGTTTTTGCTCATTTTAAGGTCATGTTTCGTTCTGTAATTTCAGAGGTGGGAAAGTGTGAATATTGTTGTTTAAGGGAGACAATTTTCATTTAACTGCGCTATTCGGAACGCTCCACACGTAGAATTTCCCACAAGACTATGTCTGATGGTCAAACCCTACTCAGTATAGACAGCACTGTAAATACCATACAGCACAGTGGAAGCGGAATGGGGTTATTCTTTTAAAGTGTACGCTATAGCTTTATTCACTCTGCTGAACTTCGGTGTCATTAACCATTCTATCCCGCACCAGCTAACCAGTCTGGGTTTAAGTTTTCCCTAGTCACTTTTCTGAAGGGATACCCATCCAACGCAAGTGTTTAATACCCTTGAGGTGTACAACTGGGCAACATATTTAATTTTTAATGGTCGGTGTCCGAAGACTCCAGTTTGGGTACCCTTGCGCTGTCTTTCTGTGGGTGGTTGCATCTTCCTGTGTAAATTCTTGAGTATTGCAACACACTAAACATGGAGTGGGGCCGAAGGTATAATCTCCCTCCACCTGTGCCGTTCATGGAGGAGGTTAATAATAATATTGCAAATTGGAGGGAGTTGAAAGTGTATTTTGAAAACTATCTGTCCGTCGTTGAGGAAGAGGAAGCATCTCTTTTACCTGAAGTAAAGGCGGAAATATTACTTCACAGCTTAGGTACGGGAGGAAGGAAAATGTATAAAAATATGGAAAAAGTATTCATGAAAGGAACTGATAGGAATATTTATGAGAACATCTTGAATGTGTTGGATGAACATTATATACAAGCCACACGTGGAAAGGTACAAAGGGAAGAAGTGTTCAAGGAAGGAATGGATGGCAAAGAGGAAGTTAATGCCAGTATGATAATCCAAAGAGGTACCATTTTTATAGGCGGAATTGAGATAGAAATAATCACAGACTCCGGTTCAAGATGTAGTGTGGTAAGCAAGAGTGATTGGAACAGAAAATTAAAAAAAAATGGTAATGAATATAAAGAAGCCAACATAGCCCTAAAAAAGTATGCAGGGAAGGATATACAGGCTATTGGCCACATAGTCATGGACTTAGTTTATGAGGAAAACAATACAAGGAGTACTATATACATAACGGAAGGGGGTCTCACCATGCTAGGGTGGAGAGATCAAAAGAAGTTGAGGATGAGTGAGCAGGCACGGATTCAAAGCATACAAGTAAATAGGTGTGAAACTGTTGATGTTTGCATGCAGCCATTGAAGGGTTTGACAGTATTTGAAAGAGCTGCAAGCAATAAAGAATGGGATAAAGAAGCTACTATTGACGAACATAACAAGAAACAAAACACTTATCAAAGTCTGGTGGAGGAAAGAGAAATACGTAAGAAACTAGAGAGAAAGGACAGAAGGAAACAAAAAATTGAGAAAGATGGAGAATTTGAAAAGGAGGTGGAGTGTTTAAATGCCACTGCCAAAGGGCGAAGATGGGAGATGCATAAGAGTAACCAGTCCCATTGCAATGAGATGCGGCAAAGAAATACTTTGGCTGAGTTCAGGACCAAGATGTCAGAAGAGAATGTGGACGATTTTGATCTGGAAAGAGTGAGGGGTTCAAGTTACTTTGAGTCGAAGGGAGAGAACCAAGAATTATACTTTCAAGGGTTCGATTGTGGTAAGAAGGAGAGTGAGAGTGAGAAAACGCAGAAAAAAGTAAAAGAATCTCCATTAAAGTCATAACAAGGAAGATGGGTCCATTCAATGATCATTGGAGGAAGCCGAAGAGTAATGGTCCTGAAAACATAAATAAGTTCTTTTATGGCAAGCCCAAGAGGGAAAAGGAGGGCATACTTATGGCTGATGAAGCTCATGCCATTGATCTGGGGCTGTTGGAAATGAAATTCGGTATAGGTTGTGTTACAGATTATGATCAAGGAAATGAGGGCAGAAGAAGGCCTAGTCCAAGCATGGATATGGACAAGGATAGAGAGACTTATTGCGTCAGAGGAAGTCTTTGGGGTGTGTCCTGGCCCAAGCTACAGACTAAGGAAAAGAACATTACAGCCAGTATCAATCTTCCGGAAGGGTATGGTAATACTAGCAGGAGAAGTTCGGAATCCAAGGGAGAAATAGACTGTGTGGCAAGTTCAGACATAAGGGAGCCAAGGGGGAAAAGGTTGTGATTCATAAACCTGTGTTTTACCCATGACAGGATGCCTAAAGCACATACTCGTGAATCCCTTGAATTGTACTGCCCACATCATAGAGGTGCACATCCATGGTGCACCAGACAATCACAAGTGTTATTTGCGTTGGTTGATTTCAAGAGTGAAAAGGATGTGATACTAATACCTGTGTTCTACCCATGTCAGGACGCCTAAGCACGTACCCGTGCATCCATTGAATTGTACAGCCCATATCATAACTGGGCACACTCTTGTTGCACCAGACAGTTACAGTTGTTTATGCGTTGGTTGATTTAATCTTATAACTTTACTTGCTGCAACCTGAATTCTTAAGAGCTTTATCCTGCTTTCTGCAGACAAATATTTGGACATGAGCTACTCATGTAATCCCATCTGGATATGCCAGGGGATCAAATAAATATATCCCCAGTCACGTCAATTAAAATCAAACTCTTCATATCTTATGTACCATAGTCAACAGTGAAGTCTCATGTGTTTTTCCATTTAGACTTTGGTATGGGGTCCCCTGTTCCCGACCCTATTGTTTTTGTGCTATATATATCTCTCTCTCTCTCTCTCTCTCTCTCTCTCTCTCTCTCTCTCTCTCTCTCTCTCTCTCTCACCCTCTCCCTCTCTCTTCCTATCTTTCCCGCACCCTTTTGCTGGGAGTTCTTATGTTTCCCCTTCCTCTATTTTCATTAGGGAGGAAGGTGTGTTGTAACCTTACTCATTCCCCATTCCCCGTTTTCCCCCTCCTCTTGCTGCCCACTTGGTATGGTCCGCGCTACCTCCGGGAGCGCGGGTTAGAATGTTGTGAGAAGAGATTATGCTGCCAAGCCGGGAGCACCTGTTTGAACAAGACTGAATAAAAAGTACTTACATTGAAACCTCATTTGGAGTAGTGAGTTATTACTACAACACGTTATAGTTAGCTGAACATATCTCCTATACAAAACCTTTGCAATTCCTCCGTTATAGTTAGCTCAGCTAACTATAACTTACGTGCCCGCAATACACTGCTGATGACGTCACATATTACATCACTTATGACATGGTCAGTGACATCACTCATGACATCACTGATGACATCTCAAATGACATCCCTGATGACACCACTGATGATATCATCCTTGTGGCAGACCTCCTCTTATATAACCTTTCAATACACACAATCAAAAATAGAAACAACATTTTTTAAAACAATTGAGATACCAATTCCAGTTAGTACAACCTATTGAGTAATCCCAAAATCTACATACACATCCATTCATTCACCAACAGTTCTATATAGTCACTCATACACGTAGTCACTCATCATATGTACTCATACACCTATATATCCTGTTATACACCAACACTCATCTATCGAGTTACTCACACACATACTCACACATGCAAATAAACATTTACTTGCATATACAGCTATATACCCACCACCACACTAACTTACTCTCTTAAACAATCACTTAGTGTACACATACTTATTTATACATGAAGTCTTAGAATCTGTCGCTCTTAGATATACTCACTTATATACATCAATACTCATATATACTAGTTTCAAACATATGTAGTTACACGTAAATATACTATTGAGACAGTCATTCACTCACTAACACACCCATAAACACATTCATTCATCCATATAGTCCTGCACACATACTGTCTTCAAAACACATACAAACAGTGAGTCAGTCATTCATGCATCTGTACACTAAGTAATATTCCCCACCGAACCGCACAAACACTCATTTTGGTACTCAAAAAAACAATTAATAACCCATATACACATTCATGTACCTACTCACCAACCCGTGCAGTCACTTATATACAAAGTATATTGGGGGAATTCAAATGGTTTTGTATGAGTGAAAACTAACTATAACATGTGTGAAACCTATGGTTTTTTCAGTGAATTTCTAAGGTTTCTAAGGTTTTTTAAATGCTAATTCCTTCCCCGCTACCCTCAGAAACAATTGCACTATCAACAGCTTCCCCCTTCAGTCCGGAGACATTTCAATAGCTCCCTGCTAAAATAAAAACCAGTTGCCCCCCTCACATACTAAAATATTGCTTCTCCGCTCTCCCAGATTCTGTCCTCACCCTCCTGAATTACTCCTTATCATCTGACCAAGTCCCGTCAGCATTCAAGGAAGCAACAGTAGTGCCACTCCTGAAAAAACCATGGGCTGACACCACATGCATGTCAAACTACCGCCCCATCTCCCTACTCACTTTCCTAGCAAAGGTGGTGGAGGCACACATAGCCAGATGCCTATCTGACTTTCTGGAGGAGTCCAACTACCTAGAGCCCCATGAGGCAGGTTTCTGGCCTGCGCACTCGACGGTACCCGTCGTACTCACCGTACTGGACACACTTCGCAACTACGCAGGCAATAACTCCCCTCATGCTTTGGTGCTCCTGGATCTTTCGGCCACGTTCGACGCGGTCGGTCACACGATCGTAATCTACTGTGTTGGCCAAGCCGGCATCCAGGGCACAGCGGCCAGCTGGCTAAGATCTTTCCTGGAGAACAGATCCCAGGCCGTCCGCCTTAACAATCTGGTTGCCCCCAAACAGAGGATCACCTACGGTGTCCCACAGGGCTCCTCCCTGTCCCCCCACCTATTCAACCTCTACATCTTCCCCCTAGTTCAGTCCCTTAGAGATAGGAAGGTGACGGTCTTCAACTACGCTGATGACCTACAATTGCTCTTCACGATAAACAACACTGAGAGTTCAATTACCAGCTTCCAGTCTACCATGAGGTTCATCCAACTTTGAATGGACCAAAACCATCTTAAATTAAACCCTGGCAAGACTGAGCTGGTAATTACAGGGGACAGGCCTAAGCACTGGGGCCCACATTACTTGCCTTCTGAGATGGGTTTCCCACTTTCTCCCTCACCATTGGCAAAAACACTCGGAGTCATACTAAACAGCGATCTCTCATTCAAATCGCAAGTGGGTCTCGTAGTCTCCAAATGTTTTTTCCAACTCAAGAAAATAAGAAAGGTTTGTCGTCTCCTTACACAAGAGGCCCTCACCCAGGTGGTGATAGCGACTGTCCTATCTCACCTGGACTACGCCAATTCCCTATACCTTGGCATGCCTTTCTACCTACTGAAGCGACTACAAATGGTCCAGAACAATGCAGCTAGATTGATCCTTAGCCAACCCAGATGGCATCCAGCCACCACATTACTCAGGAAGCTACACTGGCTCCCCATGTCTCAACGCTGTACCCTCAAAACAGGCTGCTTGATCTTTAAATCTTTGCACTGCAAAAGCCCCAATTTCATAGACAACCTGATAGTCAGGCACACCCCTACCCGCAACCTACGTTCAGCCCACCTCTCACTTCTCCACACCCCCTCCTTCAGACGGAAGCACCCAGGAGGCTGCAGATTTGCCACACCCGCTCCTCGACTTTGGAATTCCCTTCCCCTCGAAATCTGAGCCTGTCTGGACCTCATAATGTCCTCTCGAGCCACGATACCTGCCTTTTTCTACAGCGCCATAAAACCAATCAGTGTAAATGCGCTCTCCAAATCATTCTTAACATTAACATTAACATTATAACGTGGCTGAACCCTATGGTTTTTTCAGTGAATTTCAAAGGTTTTTTAAATGCTAATTCCTAACTATGATATGGCTCAAACCTATGATTTTTTCAGTGAATTTCAAAGGTTTTGTAAATGATCATTTTTAAATGTAATAATTGTTATATTTTTTTATACTAATTTACTACATTGTTTTAAAATATTTATTTTTAGATATTTTATTTTTTAAATTACATTACATATTTTTAATATACATTGAAACAAATGCTTTTAAAAATATTGAAATTGTAATATTTTTTTTATTTAATATTTTTTTAATTTATATATATTTTATATAGCAGGTAATGATATCCTATGGAATGAAATTCAAGTTACTGGTGAGTACAGGTAAATTTACTTTTCAGGAATAGTAGTGAGCTGAAAGATGCAGCACTGAGGTATCTCCTGATAACAGGTGAGTAAATTGGAATTCGTAGTTTTACTGAGTTTTGAGGAATTTTTTTAAGTTCCAAAACTCCACACTTAGAAGAATTTCCAAGTGAAACCAGTCAATGGGGCCGAATATGATTGCGGTTTTTTCGCATCCTCGGGGCCGGCGGAAGCCACCGCCGGCCCGGAGGATGCGAAAAAATCGCTGCGGAGCCTCCAAACACCCTCCGCCATATTAGGATGGCTGGTGGGTCTTGAATTCTGTCCGCCGCTTTTCTGCCGTGGTCGCATTACGAACGCGGCGGAAAAGCCCTAATATGGTGGCGGTGTCTAACAGACACCGCCAGCCATATTAGGATGGTGGGAAAGACATGCTTTTCCGCAGAGGCTTTTCCGCTGTGGAAAAGCATACAGACTTTCACTTCAGGGGTCTGTTGCGGGCCCCCTGGGTGAATGGGGTTTGGGGGTGCACATGGGGGTACCTATGGTACCCCCCTCTATTTGCGTGCACAAAGCAGCAGGCACTGCGCGGTGCCTGCTGCTTTGTGCATGCAAATGCGATGCATGCATTTTTAGCCTTGCGACGGGGGCAGCTTGAAGCTGCACCCGCCGCAATGTTAAAGATAGAGGATGTGACCGCCACCCTGGCGGTCACATCCTAATCTGCTCGGAGGGAACGCCGCAGCCCCTGTGGGCGTTCCCTCCTCCTCAGGGGTCGCGGACGGACTCAAGTCCGTCCGCGATCATAATCGGGCCCAATGTTAGCCTATGGAAGAAAATTCAAGTTACTGTAACTACAATTAGAATTCTTTTTCATGATCAGTAGTGGGCTGAAAGATGTAGCACTGAGGTCTCTCCTGATAACAGGTGAGTAAATCGGAATTCGTAGTTCGACTGATTTTTGAGGAATTTTTTAAAGTTCCAAAACTGCACACTTTGAAAAATTTCCAAGTGAAATCAGTCAATGTTAGCCTATGGAAGGAAATTCAAGTTACTGTAACTACGATTAGAATGACTTTTCAGGATCAGTAGTGGGCTGAAAGATGCAGCACTGATGTCTCTCCTGATAACAGGTGGGTAAATCGGAATTCGTAGTTCGGCTCATTTTAGGGGAATTTTTTAAAGGTCCAAAATTCCACCCTTAGAAGAATTTCCAAGTGAAACCAGTCAATGTTAGCCTATGGAAGGAAATTCTAGTTACTGTAAGTATGGTTAGAACTACTTTTCAGGATCAGTAGTTGGCTGAAAGATGCAGCACTGAGGTCTCTCCTGATAACAGGTGAGTAAATCGGAATTCGTAGTTCGGCTGATTTTAGAGGAATATTTGTACGTTTCAAAAATAGACACATAAAATCTTTTCTGGTGAAAACCACACAATAGATTCCTATTGAGGGAAATACAAAATACTGGTAAGTACGCTTAGATTTTTAGGGTTCGTACTGGGCTCAAAGATGCAGCACTGACGTCTCTTGTGATAACAGGTGAGTACATTGAAATTCGTAGTTCCGCAGATTTTAGAGGAATTTTATGCCCAATAGTGAAGGAAGGGGGTGGGGCCTGAGGTGACATGTGTGCAAAAACACCCTTTGGCGCGTTTTAGATTGGGGAATTAATTCCTCATCAATCCTGAGGTCCCCTGTGAGCCAACTAGCCCACCAGGTACCTCCAGTATGCGCCAGGGAACTGTGTTGCAGGGAGGCTTTTAGAGGGCACACCCCCTTTTTACAACACGCTGCAACCCAGCTCCGTAGCTCTTAATGGAGGCACCTGTTGGACTAGTGTGCCTCTAGGGAACCTCTGGATTGAAGAGGAATTAAATCCCCAACTTAAAACGCGACACAGGGCATGTTTGCACACATATCACTTCAAGCCCGCCCCCTACCTTCACCACTGTGCAAACGCACCCCGTAGCACGTTTCAAGTTGGGGGATTAGGTCCCCTTGAATACTGGGGGTCCCTGGAGGCCAACTAGCCTACCAGGAACCTTCAGTATGCGCCAGGGGGCTGCGTTGCAGAGATGTGTAAAAAGGGGCGTGGCTCATTACACCTCTCTGCAACGCATCCACCTGGCGCGTTTGCAGAGGGAGAACTAATACCCCTTACATACTGGCGGTCCCTGGGCGCCAACTAGCCCACCAGGATCCTCCAGTATGCGCCAGGGGGCTGCGTTGCACAGAGATGTAATGAGGCCCCGCCCCTATTTACACCTCTCTGCAAAGCAGCCCCCTGGCGCGTTTACAGAGGGAGAACTAATTCTCCTTGCATATTGGGGTTCCTGGAGGCCAACTAGACCACCAGGAACCTCCAGTATGCGCCAGGGTGCTGTGTTGCAGAGAGGTATAAAAAGGGGCATGGCCTCTTTAAACGTCTCTGTAAGGCAGCCCCTAGCGCATACTGGAGGTTCATGGTTGGCTACTTGGCCCCCAGGGACCCCCACTATTCAAGGGGAATTAATTCCCCCTCTGTAAACGTGCCAGGGGCGCATTTGCAGAGTGGTGCCTTTATGTTTTTTTTTTTTAATCAGCAGGGTACGTGTACCCTGCACGTATCCCGGGATTTAAAAAAAAAATTGGGGGGGACTTGGGGGTCCTTGTGGGACCCCTTGATTAGGCCTAGGGAGTCAGGAACCTCCAGTATGCGCCAGGGGGCTTCCTTGCAGAGAGGTGTAAAATGCGGTGTGGCCTCTTTACACCTCTCTGCAACGCAGCCCCCTGGCGCGTTTACAGAGGGAGAAATAATTCCTCTTGCATATTGGGGGTCCCTGGGGGCCAACTAGCCCACCAGAAACCTCCAGTATGCGCCAGGGAGCTGCATTGCAGAGAGGTGTAATGAGGCCACGCCCCTTTTTACACCTCTGCAACACAGCCCCCTGGCGCGTTTACAGAGGGGGAAATAATTCCCTTGCATATTAGGGGTCCCTGGGGGCCAAGTAGCCCACCAGAAACCTCCAGTATGCGCCAGGGAGCTGCATTGCAGAGAGGTGTAATGAGGCCACGCCCCTTTTTACAACACTCTGCAAAGCAGCTCCTTGGCACTTACTGGAGGTACCTGGTGAGCTATTTGGCCCCCAGGGGCCTCTAGTATTCAAGGGGAATTAGTTCCCCCTCTGCAATCATGCCAGGGGTCGCATTTGAAGAGTGGTGCGAGGAGGGGGCAGGGCTTGAGGTGACGGATTGTACCACTCTGCAAACACGCCCCCTGGCACGTTTGCAGAGGGGGAACTAATTCCCCTTGAATACTGGGGGTCCGTGGAGGACAACTAGCCCACCAGGAACCTCCAGTATGTGCCAGGGGGCTGCATTGCAGAGAGGTGTAAAAAGGGGCATGGCCTCTTTACAAATCTCTGCAAGGCAGCCCCTGGCGCATTTACAGAGGGGGAACTAATTTGTCTTGTATATTGGGGGTCCCTGGGGGCCAACTAGCCCACCAGGAACCTCCAGTATGCGCCTTGGGGCTGCATTGCAGAGAGGTATAAAAAGGGGCATGGCCTCTTTACATGTCTCTGCAAGGCAGCCCCCTAGCACATCCACGCAGTTCCTGCCTATCTAGAACATTGGAGCGATGTTGCCACATGGGAGCGCTACATCGATGACTTATTTGTGGTGTGGAAAGGTCCGGAACAAGCAGTCATACAATTCATTAACATGCTTAACACCAATACCAGTAACATCATTCTCACCAGTCACATTAGTAAAGTCACTGCACAATATCTAGATGTCAAAATTGACATCAAAGATAGCCAATTACATACTACCCTTTTCCGGAAAGCCACCGCGGGGAACAGCATTCTCCATGCCCTCAGCAGCCATCCCGAAACCCTGAAATGGAGCATTCTGTTTGGGAAACTGCTGAGGGCAAAGAGAAACTTTAGTGGGAAAGTAACTTTATGAGACTATACCTAATACTATCTGAACGAAAATTGTTTTTAGAACTGGTTTGCCTAACAGCCCACCTCTAGAGACTGAATGTATATCCTTGCCCTCCAGCACGACCCTCCACACGGAAGTTCAAGGGTTGGTCTGAGGTAGGATATTGTTGATAGTGGCATTTAAACAAATGTTAGCCATCTTGAATGGTGAAAAAAATGTAGGAATACAAAGGACAAATTTAAAACATATCCTTCTTTGAAGGGAAATTCCGAGTGGGTCTGTCAGGAAGTAAATTAATTCATCCTCAGAGTCTCTGTAGATTTTCTGTATGTACCCACAACAGGAGGAATAGCCACTGGCAGGGAAGAGAAAACCTCATCACCACAGCAGAGTGGCTAGAAGGAGGAACAGGGCTCCTGCAGCTGTGGTAAGGCTATTGTGATGAGGGCTGTGGAATAGGTTGCAGTAAACCAACAAATGGAGAGCTGCAAAAGGGAGTGGGAACGCTGAGGAAACTTTGTGAGGACTGGGTGTCTGGAAAGGTCAAATGTGTAGTACACAGGATAGGAATAAAAATTCGCCACCACTTCCTGCATATAATGCAAGCCCTATAAACAGAAATAAAATCCATCCCTGTCCATATCAGGACTAACCCCTCCTTCATAAACTACAAAAGTCAGCTCAAAACATATTCTTCAACCAAACTCATCCGAATGGAAAGCTGCCTCCCAACGAGACAGAGTTCCTTTGCCACAGGATTCCTGCCCAGCACACAATATAGACACTTCAATAAGAAGGCATTTACATCGCCTGCCATTTAACTCGCTCCTTTGACCCCTTACAGACCTGAACAAGATTCAACATGAGACAATGCTGTTTATTGAAATACTGTGTGTCCAGTTGCATCACGATAAATGTTGTAAGGCGCTCTGATATCTTCTGGTCTGGCAGCGCTATATGAAATTCTTAAATAAATAAATAAATATATATTTTAAAAAAATTGTAGATCTAGAAAGACATTATTACAAGACAGAAGACTTTGCATAAAAGCTGAAATAAAGAAGTAAAAAACTCCTGACTCCAGCTGGCAGTAAGGGACTGGAACTGTCCCTCCAAATGTCAAGTGGTGAGCTTCCTATTTCTGCTACTGGCACACAAAGGGTAGAAGCACCCCCATCTACAGAGGTCCAGATGAGGACTGTGGACGGGATCCAGGAGAGCCCTGGATGGAGAGAGACCAGTTGCCTAGTTCAAGTCCTGAGTAACTGAGGTCTTAAGGAGTGACAAGTATTTTTGAATAGCAACAACTGATTTGGATTTTGTCATCTTCCACTTTCAGAGGGCTGGCCAGGATGCTGGATGCTCCAGAGATGTTCCAGGGAGGTCACACTTTTGGAAGGCTATATACAGATTCTTCCTACTTGGAGCTTTTTTATCAGAAGAAAATGGCTTCAGCAGAACCTTGCAGTTAAGATGTCCAGCTGAGTTGAGCTGTGCCTGGGTACATCTTCAGGCGTTGTCATGCTGGAGCATTTCAAGAACAAAAAAGTGACAAAGTCCGAAGATAAAACATTGCATAGGGGTGAGGCAGCTCCAGAAGTAGAGCAACTGCTAAAAATCCATTTGCTTTGCAATTTTGGTCATTTCTTGCCTTGAAATGTAAAATGATATCTCAGAGTACCCGGATACAGTTTTGATATTTTTTGTATCTTTTATATAAACCAAACAATTGCCATGTTTGCCAAGACCAGACATATTGGCTTTGTCAGTGCTCGTTTTTTTTTATCAACAAATGCCCTTAAAAAATCACCACTTACTTAGTTATCAAATATTGAAAATATATTTTTCTACAGCTGCCTCACAGAGAGCATAGATGGGGATAGAGGAAAAAAGGCATGAAGCCAGCGAGATAGGTCTGTAAGCCCCCCTCCACCACCCCCATCCCTGCCCCCTCCTCACCCCTCCCACACACACACACACACGTTCTGTGTGCACTATAAAATGCTGCTTCCTAGTTAGATCCTTGCTAAATAGATGCCAATAGACGCATCCCCTTGTAAGCAATTTACAAAAATGAATTCAGTTTGTACTAAAAAAAAGGTGCACAGGATGCCTTTTTAGAAGCTGAGTGATGCAGTAGAGCTGAATGATGGAAATGCTTCTTTGATTCTTCCAAGCTGTTAAAAAGTAGATTATTGCCTTTTCCATAACTGACCTTGACATACAGGTCTTATAAAGTGACAAGTAAAGCAATTGATTTTGCATTTTGATAACTCAGAATTTCATTATCTTATAATCAATGCCCTAGCAGAGCAAGTTGGCTTTATGACTTTTAGGGAGAGCAGCAAACGCAGCAAAGCCTGCTTTTACCTTAAGCAGGCTACAGGGATTTTAATTATTTATAATGCCTTCCAAGTTATTCGTGTGGCCTAGAAAAACAATTATTACTAGAGAGGCGGCTGCCAGTCACTTCTGCATGCAGGAAAATGTAGGTACTGCGAATGAAAGCAATAGATGTTTAAGTAGCATTCGGTTACTGTACAACTAGGTTATTTTTGTCAAATACATCAAATACATATGTTCCTGCAGCTAGCATCCTTGAGTGTTTATTATTGCTAGAAGCACAGACAAAGTTGTAGTGCATCTTTCACAACAATAACATTACGTTTTTCTTTCTGAAAGATGTAGCTGCGACAATTAAACTGAAAGACAGTGAACATTTTTGACATCATGAAGCTAAAAGACTCAAATGTGTGAAACGTATTCTACCAGACAGGTTTTTCTAGGACTGACCTCTACGAGGTTGACTCTCTCCGAATTTGTGCGAATTGTCCACCCATGCATGGCACCCTCGTTATCTACCAGTTGCAGAACTTTGAATGGTTTGATGCAGGTGCTGTATTATTATGTATAAGAGCTGGACACTCTTATGAAGAATTATAAAAACTTGTTATGAGGACCAGGTGAATCCATTGTGCTCCTTAATCAATATCTTCTGCCTAAATCTGGATGCCTAGGAGTGCTAAAATCACGACACAAAGGAGGATATTAACTGGAAACTGTTGGATCGTGGTGTTGTCAAAATTGCTGGCGCTGCGCTACAATAGTTTCAATATGCACGGATGCGCCGTATTTACAAGAATGTGATGCACCCCTGCGTTTCCCCCAGCGCTTGTGCTAAATTTTGCCACCTAGGGCCAATGCAGGCACCCTTGCGCCATAGTGAAAAACATCGTGCTCCAGCTAGTAATGCCTTAAATAACATATGTTATTCTCTCCTGGGGTCACATCTTGAATGACCCAGGAGACAAACTGTTTTTTATATGTTGCTGGGAGGGCTGCTACACTTCCTACAGTCCTCTAATAACATTACAAAAAGATTGGGAGCGTACCTCCCTCTTCTAGGGGCACTGCCATACGTAAAGATTGACTAAGCAAAAAGCATCACAGGGCGTCACGGAGGCGGACGGGGCGGATGGGTGGGTGACCTTGGAGGCAGCACTTGGGAGAAACCCGCGGCTACTCTGCAGCACATCTCCTGGGCTTAAGACAATTTAATATTAGGGGCTGCATTGTCCATGACCACTGCTTCAAGGGAAATTTCCACTACACCGGCTGTGGGTGGTCATTGAAGGAAGTGTGGGCCAAGAGAGCCCCCGCGGAGTCAGGGCACCATGACATTCCGACGGTGGGGCGGAGACCATCTGAATATTTTTTCAGCAGCGCCCTTCTAAACACTCGGTCCGCGAGCAAACATGCTCAGGATCTGTTTAACTACCTATCAGAATGTAAACCCGCCTGCCTTTTCCTGACGGAAACTTGGCTTAGCGAGGCCTCAAGTCCAGATGTAGCTAATGCCCTGCCCTACAACTATTTTATGTTGAGGAAACATCCGGTGCACAGGCAAAGGCGGGGGAGTGGCTCCGGTGATAGATAGACGCTATGAGTGCTCCATTGTACCTACGGAAGACATTCATGGGGCAGAAGCATTGGGATTTTGTCTAACACTTTCACGCGCCCAATCTTGCGCGGGTATGCTGGTCTACAGACCCCCAGGTCCTATTGGATCGTTTCACGAGTTGCTGGACTCAGTGATTTCGGCAATGAGTGTACAGTTTAAACACTTCATTCTCCTGGGCCATTTCAACATTCATTTTGATATAGCAGTTGCTGCGGATACCATCAAGGTCTTAGACTTCACTACTCCACGAAGTTAGTCACCCTATGTAGTGTCTCCTACCCACAACAAGGGGCATATATTGGACCAAATGTTCTCCACTATGCCTATTACAGTGGCTCCCCCCCATCCTGTGTTGTGGTCTGACCACCCACTGGTGACCCTTAATATCCAGTATAAAACCACCCTGACTATTAGAGACAATGGGTGTCAGCCCCGGATATCCATGCTCTCCCATCGAGTAACACCGGATATGATCGAACAATATCTGTTTACTCACCCCTGTTTGTCGACGGGTGACATAGAGGAGGACTTAGTCCACTTTCAAACGTGGCTTACGCTGTGTTTGGGGGAATTGGCACCGCCTGGGCGGACTCCTAAGAACTCCACTCGAGCGTCGGCCCCATGGTTCACGCCAGTGCTCAATACCAGTCGACGGCACTGTAAGAAGGCCGAAAGAGCATGGAGATTAAACTATTTGGAACCACTGAGGGAGGCCTATAGGTGCTAAACTAAGGCCTATTAAAAGGAAATCTATCTGACTAAGAAAGCCTACTTTGCTAGAAGGATTGAGGATGTCACCAACACCAGCAAAGAAGTCTTCCTGATTGTGAAGGAATTCGCATCGCCAGCCTCCATCAATCCGAAGTGCTCTTTTTCGGAACCTTGGATTACGCAACTGGCAAGCTTCTTTGCTAACAAGATCAAAAGCATACAGGCAACTTTTCCATCTGTTGTGATAGGGGGAGTGTCTAATCCAGGACCCCATTCCTCTGTGTCTGACTCCGGACAGCCCAGTCTGTCGTGCTTTCCTCCTATTGAACCTCAAGTCTCACTGGAATTTCTTTCTAAAATGAGAACAGGCTCTCCGCTGGACCCCTATCCCGCAAAGTTTCTAGCTAAAGTGGCATATGTCATCAACCCCATTGTCAATCCGATTATAAATCGCTCATTGGAGACAGGGATAGTTCCGGCTGCCTGGAAACAGGCGCTAGTTCTTCCTCTTTTGAAGAAACCCTCTCTGTACCCCGCCATCCTTGCTAATTACCTGCCTATCTCTTTGCTCCCGGTCCTGGCTAAGGTGGCGGGAAAGCATGTACAGTCCGTTCTCTCAGCTTTGTTGAGTCACACGGTGTCCTGCATCATACCCAATCCGGTTTCCATGCGAATATGAGCACGGAAACTGCACTAATGGAGGTGGCGGAGGCCATTTAGGAGGTCCAGGACAATGGAGAAAAGGCACTGCTGGTGTTGCTTGATCTCTCGGCGGCGTTTGACACCGTTCCACATGACCGCCTATTGGTTAGACTCTTTGAGATTGGCGTCGGTTGATCGGTGTTCAGATGGTTTAAGTCTTTTCTCTCCAACCGGCAACAGAGAGGCTTGGCTCCTCCGTACTTGGCGGTAGTGCAGCCTCTGGAGGTGGGAGTACCCCGAGGGTCGATATTAAGCCCCACTCTTTTCAACATATATATGTCCCCTTTGGCGGCGTTGGTTGAGTCATTTGGCACCCAGATTGTCTCATACGCTGATGACACTCAGCTTCTCTTCACATGCGGAAAAAATATGGACTTTAACGGGGATCGCATTAAAAGCTGTCTGGGTGCGGTTTTTGCCTGGTTTCAACTTAACCAGCTGAAATGCAACTCGGACAAATCTGACGTTCTCTTCTTTGGCTGTCCTTCGAATCCCTGTTGGAAGTCCTGGTGGCCGGCGGATATGTTTCCACCTTCCGCTGTGGCCTCGGTGGCTAGGAATCTTGGTATTAGGACGGACAATTGTCTTACTCTTAAACCACAGATTCTGAGCCTGGTCGGTCAGTGTTTTGGGATACTGAAAATGCTAAGGAAATTCCTCCCTTTCCTCTCCATTGACCATAGGAAAATCACGGTGCAAGCCTTTATAGGATCAAGGCTGGACTACGCTAATGTCCCCTACCTGGGTCTCCCGTAGTACCTTCTTTCATGCTTGCAGGTAGTGCAGAACTCGGCCGCACGGGCAATCTTTGGCCTCGGCCGCCGATCCCATGCTGCGGGACTGCTGGAGTCTCTTCACTGGCTGCCAATTCGGAAACGCATTGAGGTTAAGGCTCTCACCATGGTGTTTAAGGCACTCCATGGCACTGGTGTCCTCTATTTGAGGAAGGGAATTGGTTTTTATCTGCCTTCCAGAGCCCTGCGTTCGGCGTCATTGTCTCTGACCACAGTCCCGGCAATTAGGCGTACTCGGATCGGTGGGCGGTCTTTTAAATATCTTGCACCCCGGGCTTGGAATGCCCTTCCACTGTCCTTAAGAAAGAGTGAGAGCTTACTGTTGTTCAGAAAGGAGCTCAAAACGTGGCTGTTCGGCCAATAAGTCTCCTCTATTTCGCCTGGGTTCTGCTGTTATGGGTCTGATAGTGCCGGGACACTCTGCTAGAGTAGCTGAGCGCTCAATAAAACACCAGCTAACATAACATAACATAACATAACATAACATAACATAACATAACATAACATAACATAACATAACATATAATATTACTATGGGTCGCTCCATGATGGAGCAGTGAATGAGTGCCTCCTGCTGCTCATTTATGGTGTCCTGGTGGAAACGCCCCCAGATAAACTTTTCAAAAAATATTAATGGTGAGTGGGGCGCACATCGCCCCTCTTTGAGCATTTATGGCCACAGGAACCCCCTCCCTAGGGGCCTTTCTTTTTTACTAACCACTTTTGGCTCCTGAGTTCCCATCCCCAGGGCACCTTTTTTTCAAATAAGGGAAGAGGGTTGAACAGCCCCTCCCAAGTTTCTTTAGGACCTGAGGACTCCTCTTTCTTTTTAAATAAGGGGAAGGGGCACATGGCTCACCTCCACGAGCCTACTTGGGCCCTAGAGAACCCATCCCTCCTAGCTTTCTCTTCTTTTTGGGGGGAGGAGGCATGGCTCTCCCTCCCCGAGGCTCCTTTGGGTCCAGGGGACCCCATCCCCATTACCCACCTGGGGACCACATAAACCACTATGCTGGAGACCACAGGGGGAACCCTAGGAATGAATCCACTGCCACAGGGCACTGGCAGAACCTGATGGCTAATTTTGTTTATTTGCTCTCTATTTTTAAAAAGCTTTTACCATGAATTAGTGGATCCTCTGCAAATTTGTTGCAAAATAAAATAAATTATTTTGGTGCTAGGCCTCTGAGACCTGACCACCAAGCCTATGATATCAGGGTATCCCCACCCTGCCCCCTAATGTATTTTTATAAACGTTCTCTTAGGAGTAGGAACTGAATCCTGAGTCGTAAGATGGTCATCACCACAACATTGTTGATGAGAACCTTCAGCTTTGCTGGTTCTCCGTGGCCAGAAATTTACACATTTGTTGAGCATTAATAGCTCACAAAAACTACTGAATGGATTTAAACTAAATCACAAATTGCACTCGATTTGTTCTAAAATCTAGCTTTCTGCCAAATTCTGTGTAATACTGTTCAGTAGTTTTTGAGAAGTTAAGGTTTAAAATGTATGTATTAATCAGGAGGCGAAGAATCTGCGGACCTGACAGACCTGAAGCTAATCTATGATTGGCTGCCACCACATCAACAAATACTTTGCAGCAGCCATTTTAGGACCCAGAGACTCAGTCCCCTCTACTAAAAAAAGTTTTAAAAAGCTTTTTTGGGGTCAGGGTAGGCTTAAGCTGCGCGGGTCTAAAACTATAAAAATATAATAATAAATGACCACAAAAATTCCTAATAATAAAAAATGAGCAGGGGCCATTCATTTATTATCACTGCTCTGGCAAAGAGCTCACCATAATGCTCTGCAAGGGCATTCTAGCCATATATTTGAACTTAATAATGCCCATAGAAGAAGAAGTGGCACCACCAACCATTTTGAGATTTACATATTTTTTTGAAGCACTCTGAGCTGGAGCTATATGCTCGTCAACTGGAATGCAGGGATCTTTAGTAGTTGGTTCTATGGCAGCATTTAGTGATCTAATTTTTTTTATAAACATTGTATTGTGTGAATTTATGAAATATGTATTTGTTTGTAGTTATTGGTGACATTTTGACAAAGCCAATGGGCCTACTTTTTATTTTTGGTGTACTGTTTTGTTTTGTTACCAGTGGTCTGTGGATTGACCAAACATTGTACAGTATTAAAAGGACTCCCAACAGAGATCCTGTTATTGTGAAGCTGAAAAGCTTGAGGTAAGCCCACATGGTGAAAACCATAGATTGTTTCCTATATCTATGTTTGAGCCATGTGTCAAAGACTATAGTTGGAACTCATGTTTCAAGGACTGTCAAATAGTAGTCCCCTCACCTCTCACCTCTCACCTCTCACTGACTTTAGCCAGATTTAGAAGTCAAGGGATTTTTGATTTAAACACAGCTAAGTTAATTTCCAAACTTGCAATCCCCTGTTTATTTTACTATGTGGAAACTTACTTATGTATTAATTTACCATATTTATTACTTTCTGGCTGCTAGGCACGTACTGTGGGGGGTCTCTAAGAGATATATATGTTGTCTAAACTGTAAAGCCTAGAGAAAAACTAAGCTTTTGTGATATTAAATACTGGTGGGAAACTCTGACAATGTGCTATGTGTAAAACCTTTCATTTTTCCAAATGAATCTTTCCAATACAATTACATTTTCATTTGGTAGTAGTAAGTGAGATAGTATGAAAACGTATAAACCTATGTATTTACAAAAATGCATTATTTAACTCTGCCTTACCAGGCCCAGATCCAGGGCTATGCTACAAGAGACACTACTTACACTAGGAAACACTATGGGTTAGGGTCCCCCTATGATTCACATCACCTCCCCTATAAGGTACTAGAACACAATAGGGCAGGGGTATTGAAACTACCTTAAAGTCTATAGTACATATTAGGGCATGGCAGTTTAAAGACCAGCAAGTTCCCTACACTTGCATGTGTGCACTGGTGAAGCCTGAGTACAATTTAAAAGCAACCCTGTGGAGCAGAACTGCTCTTCAAATGCAAAGTGTGTCCAAACTCGGCTTTGGTGTTTGGGGAATATAAATGTTGATAGACAGAATGTTTGCGCATATTTGGTACCCCATGGGTCTCCCTAGATGCCCCAGGGGTGGGAGGTCAGGTATTTAAACGGAGGACCCTTCTAAAATGAGTTTATATGCCTTGGGTTAAGTGAAATTGCACATTTCAATCCCCACATTGTGATACAGTGCTTCACAATATCCACTGTTGTGCTAGGAGCACTGTGGAGTGAGGATCTGCAATATTGTTACATATTCACAACCCCTAAAGTCTCCCCTAGGTTTCCCATGGGTGTGGAGTCCTGTAGATATAGGTAGGACCCTTATAAAAGAAGTTTTATAAGCCTTGGTATTCTATAAATTACCAAAGTAATTTTTCCCATGGCAAATCCCCTGCTACATAGGTTAACATGGCAACATGTTATTAACTAATAATACCCGCTAAGAGAATCATACAAATGCTATTCAAATAATTCCTATAATGGTATTGATAAATCTAACAATATGGTATTATTGAATTTCTCCTAAAATATACAGACGAGAAGTTATAAGACTTTCTTGTCTGAAAGTCAAACTTTAGCATTCCAGTGGTCTGTCCAGAATGGTCAGAGTTAAGTGGATTAGCCAGGCTCCTTTGAGGAGGTGATAAAAAGCCTTGTCAGAGCCAGAGCATGGGGAGGGGTTGTAAACCAACAAGCAGAAGGAATCAGTTTCAATTTACACCTCTCCTCTTTGAGCTCAGCCAGATCTTGAGATCAGCAGGAGAAAGGGGGAGAGACTATGGAGATTAACCATCCAAGAAAAGGGGGGAGGAAGGAGTGTTTAGACAGCTCTTCTTCCCCTAAATTAGTGATTTGGAGAGGCACTCCTCGTTTTACAAATTCAAGAAATTACAAACAAGTTTATAAGATTAGTAAACCATGCATGCTGTAGAGGAGGACGCACTGTCCATTATGTGCGTCTGAAACCTAAACATGAAAGAATAAACAAGCGAAGCCGCTTGCCCCCTACGCACTGTTGCGTTACCCAAATATGGATGCTGAAATATATCTAACTTCAAAAATTATTCACATTTATAATAAATTAGTGAAACTACACCATTTTATAGTTTCAAAAGAGGATGAATGTATTTGCACTGTTATATCATTCACTTTTTCAATGTCAAGTACATAGCTTCATGAGAGAAACGAAGGATTCATAAATGAACAAAAACATATGTTTTTTAACAACACATAAATATAGATATTCATCATATAACAAGTTTATGCCCGGCCAATGCATTTCGGGCCACTTGGCCCTTCTTCAGGGGAAATACCTGAAATGACATAAAAAACAAAAAAGGCTCTATCACTCAAGTGTGAAAGGCAAATCAATCATCAAGTTCATAGGTTGCCACAATTCTATGGGGTTTGAAAGACTTTTGTGTACAGAAATATCCCTTTATCTGAATAAAGATGTAAAGTGCACTCACTTGTATGTAAAAAGAAAGGTTGGCGCGATGAAATAACTTGACAGAAAAGAGAGTGTTTCAAAAGTTCATGCTGGAAAGACAAAACGGATGTCCTAAATGAAATATGTAAACATCTAAGATAGAATGTCAAAAAACCACGTAATGCTCCGTCACTTACTGAGACTGCACGGGTCCAAATCTTTACTGGGCTGACTTCAAACTAGTGCACACCATACCTGCTGCCGGTAATCCTACCACTTCAGACCTTCAAACAAAAAATTCAAAACTACTCTTACAGCGTTGCCTAGTTTCATTCGCTGTTTATTTATGCACTTCTGTACAATGAAAGCCCAAGATACACACCTTAGTGGCACTGTACAGTGCAGCGAACCTTCAAATATTCTCTTTTCCACGCTCGCAACCGTGCATCTTTTAGACCTGAAGAAACAGAATTCTCCGCTTTAAAAACAAATTGCGTACGGGACTAAACAAAGAAACACACGCGTGCGGCCCAATTACCTGCTATCTGATACAATGTAGCCTTGTCGTATCCTTCTCCATACTCGCGTGAACACGCGCGTCTGCTTTCGGTGAAAACAAATGCTAAGCTAAATGCGCCGGCCTTAATAAATGACGTGAGAGAGTACCAGAACCATAAAAGACGGACTGGTATCACAAGAAGTGAAAGTAAACACAAGTGTGAGCGCCATGTTTATGTGGTGTGAGATGTTTGAGGGAAAAAACATGAGTGATGTATACAGTACTGTATAACAAGCTCCAAACAATATATTACAAGGAGATACATAAATTATTCTGATACAAGTACAGTCCTCCAGCGTACTGGTCTGTGCAATCATCAAAGAAAGCAAATTAGATCTACTCGATCATTGATCCCTTTGGGATCTTGTGTCTGAAGTTTTTTTATCCAGAAAATTTCTCTTTGTAAAAGAGTTTTTGTGAGACTTTTACCGGGTGATGGAACTACCACCTCCAAAACCTGAAATTTCAACTGTGCAATGGTATGTCTATTCTTGTCCCAGTGTACCGCTAGACTGCTGTTGATGTTCTTGTTACGAATTGTGCTTTTATGTTCTGATATACGTGTTTTGATTTTTCTTTCTGTCTTGCCCACATACAACAGTCCGCAGGGGCACTTGATAGCGTATATCACGTTTAATGTGTTGCAATCCGCATTGATTTTGGTGGGGATGTTTTCACCAGTATGTGGATGTTTAACTGTGTCAGACACTATTACATTGTTGCAATGAACACAGTTTTGGCACTTCTTCATACCTTTGGAGTTGACTGTAGTTATTGTGGGGTTAGGTTTCAATAACTCTTTGATATTGCGTGATCTTTTGTAAGCAAAAATAGGTTTGTTGGTGAACAGGTCTTTAAAATCACTTTCATTACTTAACAATTCCCAATGCCGATTGATACTCCTTTTTATGTCATATGAACTGGTTGAATATTTAGAGACAAATACCTGGCGTGGAATTTGCGATTTGGTTTTTTTGGTCAACAAAGACTCCCTTATTTGTTTATCAGTTTTATCTTTAGCCTTTTCAAGCACTCTGGATGGATACCTTTTCATCGCAAACTTGGACATAATGTCTTTGATGTTAGAATTTAGAGAGTCTTCTTCAGAACAAATTCTTTTAGCTCTCAACATTAGAGAATATGGCAGGTTGTCAATTAGATTCTTAGAGTGAAAGCTATCATAGGAGAGAGCTGTGTTTCTGTCTGTAGCTTTGTGGTAAACTTCAGTGTCAAGAGAATCTTCTCCCAACTTCACCAATACATCCAGGAATGGAATAGCTTTTTCATCTATGTTGTGTGTAAATTGGATGTTCTCATCATGTGAGTTAAGCTGAGATATTTTATATTCCAACAGCTGTCTAGAGTTCTGCCATATTACAAAAATGTCGTCTATGTAACGACAGTATAGAATAGCGTTTTCCGTCCAATCTTTGTCTGTTGTCAGATACTGATCTTCAAACCTTGCTATATAGGTGTTCGCATAGGCTGGGGCCCCAGAAAAGCCCATTGAGGTACCCTTGTTTTGTAAGTAATAGGCATTTCCCCACTTGAAGTAACTGTGATGTAGACTGAAATTTAACAATTCTAGTAGAACAACTTTGTTGACCGGTAGATCCTCTTGTCTCAGCAAAGCCCATTCTACTGCCTCTATTCCCGCAGAGTGAGGGATTGAGGTGTAGAGGGCCTTGACATTCAAAGTACATAATAACATACCAGGTTTCACTGTCACGTTCATGAGTTTCTGTAAAAAATGTGTCGTATCTTTGGTGTAGGAATACCATGTTTGAACAAAGGGTTGCAAGAATTTGTCTATAAATTGACCTAAAGGTTCGCAGATGGTATTGCACCCGGTAACAATGGGGCGAAAAGGTGGATTCAAAAGATTTTTATGGACTTTAGGCAGCATGTATAGTCCTGGCTGCTTAGGAGATGTGACTGTAAGAAATTGTCGAGTTTTGCTAGTAATCCATTTCATCTCTTCTGCCTGATTCAATATTTTGTCTAGAGTTTCTTTCAATTCTTTGATAGGATCTTGCTCCAATTTCAAATAAGTATGGCTGTCTGATACATGTTCCAAGACCTTAGATTCATAAAATGTTCGGTCCATTACAACAATGGCAACACCCTTGTCAGCTTTTTGAATATGTATCCTGGGATTTTCAGCTAAATCTTTCAAAATGTTATTCTCATATTTAGAAAGATTCCAGTGGCATTTTTTGTTGGTATTAATTTGTTTCAGATCGTTTAGGACTAAGTTTTCAAAAGCATCTAGGATTTTGTGGGATGTGGGTGCCTGAAAAGTGGATTTAGGTCTAAACTCTACGTATTCAACAAGATCAGTGTCAGTAGTTTGTTCTGGAAGATTAGAAAAGAAGTATTTGAGGCGCAAAATTCTCATGAATTTAAAGAAATCAATCTCCATCTCCAATGAATTAGTTTGATATGTGGGCACGAAATTCAAACCTTTGTTAAGGACTTTGATCTGTTGGTTTGACAAATCTTGTGTTGAAATATTAATCACTAAGTTACTCGAGTGCTCCTCAGATTTGGTTTTGCGACTTCCTTTGCCTCTCCTGATTTTCCTTTGGTCTTTCCAGGTGGCTGGGTAATATCCGCATCCTGGGCGGAAAAAGACGATTTAGAAGCTGCCGCTCCTTCTGTGACTGTTGTGTCTGTTGCACTAGCTGTTGTTGTGATTACTGTTGGTGGTGCTCTATTGGCATTGGTGTCTTCTTCTGAGGCCATACTTTCTTGAGAAGAAGTGTTTGGGGTTCTTTTTGTGAAGGTTCTCCTTTGGGCGTACACTTCAGCCCACGTGTACACTTCATTAAGTTTGTAGTCTAAAGTGTCCCTCTTGTATTTTCTGAGTTTACCCTCTTGAATCTCTTTGGAATGTTTCTCCATTCTTGCATTCATTTCTTCCAAGAATTTCTTCCAATCATTTGGATCCATTCGAGATTCTAGGTCTGATTCAATGGATGTGATTTCATCAGTAATTTCTTTTATGACAACAGCCAATTCTTCTAGTAACAACAAAATCAAATCTAAGGAACATTTGTTCAACACTGCATACCAGCGGTCCATAAAATCTTTCTTCATGTGAAATCGAAATAACATGGGTTTAATGGGCATTCTTAAACCCCTCGGTATTCTCTTGGCACGATGGTATTGCACAAGGGTTGACGCGTGGAGGCGCTGATTCAATTGTCTTTTGGTCAGGAACTCCAATTGTTTTAATTGCTGTGGCAAGCTACTCCCCTGTACATTGAAGGACCTTACATCCTGAATCAGGGAATATATTTCAGAAGCTTGATCATTTGTATAAGCTAAAATATTAGCTCTGTTTTCCGTGAGATTAATAATGGCGTCAAAGGACATTTTTATGGCAGTGGGTGCTCTCTCCCTGTGGACAGGGTACAAAACAGAAAATTAGTGATTTGGAGAGGCACTCCTCGTTTTACAAATTCAAGAAATTACAAACAAGTTTATAAGATTAGTAAACCATGCGTGCTGTAGAGGAGGACGCACTGTCCATTATGTGCGTCTGAAACCTAAACATGAAAGAATAAACAAGCGAAGCCGCTTGCCCCCTACGCACTGTTGCGTTACCCAAATATGGATGCTGAAATATATCTAACTTCAAAAATTATTCACATTTATAATAAATTAGTGAAACCACACCATTTTATAGTTTCCAAAGAGGATGAATGTATTTGCACTGTTATATCATTCACTTTTTCAATGTCAAGTACATAGCTTCATGAGAGAAACGAAGGATTCATAAATGAAAGAAAACATATGTTTTTTAACAACACATGAATATCGATATTCATCATATAACAAGTTTATGCCCTGCCCAATGCATTTCGGGCCACTTGGCCCTTCTTCAGGGGAGATACCTGAAATGACATAAAAAACAAAAAAGGCTCTATCACTCAAGTGTGAAAGGCAAATCAATCATCAAGTTCATAGGTTGCCATAATTCTATGGGGTTTGAAAGACTTTTGTGTACAGAAATATCCCTCTATCTGAATAAAGATGTAAAGTGCACTCACTTGTATGTAAAAAGAAAGGTTGGCGCGATGAAATAACTTGACAGAAAAGAGAGTGTTTCAAAAGTTCATTCTGGAAAGACAAAACGGATGTCCTAAATGAAATATGTAAACCGGCAGCAGGTACAGTGTGCACTAGTTTGAAGTCAGCCCAGTAAAGATTTGGACCCGTGCAGTCTCAGTAAGTGACGGAGCATTACGTGGTTTTTTGACATTCTATCTTAGATGTTTACATATTTCATTTAGGACATCCGTTTTGTCTTTCCAGCATGAACTTTTGAAACACTCTCTTTTCTGTCAAGTTATTTCATCGCGCCAACCTTTCTTTTTACATACAAGTGAGTGCACTTTACATCTTTATTCAGATAGAGGGATATTTCTGTACACAAATGTCTTTCAAACCCCATAGAATTGTGGCAACCTATGAACTTGATGATTGATTTGCCTTTCACACTTGAGTGATAGAGCCTTCTTTGTTTTTTATGTCATTTCAGGTATTGCCCCTGAAGAAGGGCCAAGTGGCCCGAAATGCATTGGGCAGGGCATAAACTTGTTATATGATGAATATCGATATTTATGTCTTGGTAAAAAACATATGTTTTTGTTCATTTATGAATCCTTCGTTTCTCTCATGAAGCTATGTACTTGACATTGAAAAAGTGAATGATATAACAGTGCAAATACATTCATCCTCTTTTGAAACTATAAAATGATGTGGTTTCACTAATTTATTATAAATGTGAATAATTTTTGAAGTTAGATATATTTCAGCATCCATATTTGGGTAACGCAACAGTGCGTAGGGGGCAAGCGGCTTCGCTTGTTTATTCTTTCAGCTCTTCTTCCCCTACCAGAAAATCAGCCATTATGAATTTTGGAAAAATGGTGCTCTATGGCAGAAAACAGTTCCACACTTTGGAGGATAGGGTCAATGAGGTGGATGGTTGTTGCCATCCACCTTATTGGACAGGAAGGCCCTTTTGCTTGACCCAGAGTACTTGAAATAAGTATCTGTTAGAGCAGAGCCTCTAAGATCTGCTGGTTGAAACTGAAGAGAGAAGAAGGGTCCATGATGAGGAGTTTGATTGGCACCAACCAGGCCCTGCACTCTGAATATTACACCTGCTGCACACTCCAATCACCAGCCCTGTGGACTTAACTTGCTTCAAAAGAACTAAAGAGTGGACTCCATGCTAGCTACAGGTTAACAGAGCTCACCTGGACCATCACCACCATAAATCCTCAGACTGGAGTACTACCAGTGGAGTTGTAAGGGTTTTATCCAAGTGGATTGTGGGAAATGTAGTCCCAAACTTTCAAGGACCATCTTGGAGCTTCCAGATCCTTTGAGTACGTTTTGGACACATTGGTACCCTTTGGGGAACTTCAGATAGAAGTTAAAGAAGTGTGGAGAAGATCAGAACAACTTTGGAAAAAAGCTCTGTTAGTATACTGACTCGACCTGGCCAGCCAAGCCGGCGACCCTCAACGGCAAGCCGGCCTGCCATCTGGGTTTGCCTCGCTGAAAAGCTCATGAGGTGCGACTTTCAGAGTTCATACCTAAGCCGGCGTACCCTCAACGAAGTCGAGATGGTGAAGAGAATCAAGGGACCCCTGAAGAAAAAGTTGTCTAAAAGTGTCTAAGTCCGAACGTAGAAAAGGTGACCGGGACTAAGCGCGAGAGCCAAGCTGCCCACCTTTAACAGCCAGCTGCCCTGAATCCTGATTCATCCCGTTGGAAAGCTCTGGAAGTCAAAATTCCCTAAGTTTGACCGGGAGCGCATCACAAGGCAAGTGGCGTACCCTCACTGAATCCACACTGGCTGAGAGCTTCGAGGTACCCGGGAAGAAAAGCTCAAGAACAGTTTCTAAGTCAGAAGGTGAAAACTTTGACTGAGACCTGCCACAAGTGGTATCCGCAAAGGGCTTCATCCCGGTTGGCTTGAAACTTTGACGTTGACCGGTCTAGAAAGACCAGAAGTCCCATTAGGCGCTATAGGTTTCTATGTACTGTGTAGTGCTAAATCTTTAAAAAATTCATATCTCCTGTTCTCTACATTGGATTTTTTTTGTTTTGGTGTCATTTTTAAAGATAAAAATATTTCTTATTTTCATAAATTGGTGTTGAGTTTTGTCTTATTTATTTACTGAATTGTTATTTTTATATGCTTTGCACCTGTCTTTAAAATCTAGCTTGCCTGCCCACAGCCAAGCAACCAAGGGTTGAGCATTTTCTAAGACCTGTACTGAGCCCTATATTGTGTTAGTGGTCTTATTGCAAGTGGCGGATAAACATTTACCACTACTAATTACCCACTTTACAACACACTAGCCTAGTTTTGTGAACTCAAAACACTCAACAACCCTTTTAGGCAACACCCGTTAAGATGAGATAAAGTACGAATAAGTAGAAACGGTATCCAGGTATACACTACCCGATGCATAGTGACATGGCTCTGATAGAGGTTTCTGGGTCCATCACGTACTGACATCTCTATATACACCACCACAAAGGGTACATGTTGGATGAGACAAGTGAGTGGGTGAAAGGGGATTGGGAAAGAGAGAGAAATAGACACCGGAAGGATGTAACATCACCAAGTTAGCAATGGCTAAATTGCATCAGCTGGGCTGGATAGTTAGTGCACTAATGAGGAATAGAAAAGGAACATAAGTGTACTCTGGGTGCTTTTGTTTCACACGCCAGTACCAGCTGTTTCTGGCCTCTGTCCTTTGTTATTGAGTAGTGCAACCCTGATCTCTATACTTGTTGATTCCGCTTGGCTCATTAAGAATGCTGTCCTTTTCAAAACACAATGTAAGTTTTAGTACTATGATCAGCTGCCAGAGTAGAAGTTCACATGCCACAAGTTGTCACAAAGCACCTACACGCTCAGTCATTTAAACTTTTAAACTTCACCAAGTGTATATTTTATGCTTTGTGCTAGGCATAGCTTTGTAACTCTCAATCCATTCAATTAAATCCCCATGTTCGGATATTGCTGCTTCGCTTCATTTCAGGACACCAGGCACAGCATATCCAAATAATGACATATTGACTTCATAAATGATTCAACCTAACTTACTTCAACAACACAGTCAAGAGAATATAGTTGTGAACATACTATGGTGGCCCTCAACTATCTACCTATGTTAGCCTTGCTTATAGCAGGTTCTCTGGGATAGTATGGAAGCAGAGTTGTTGGACTGCGGATGTCAAAGTGATGCTGGTTGGATTTTCGAAGCAGCTTTGGCCATGGCCTGCCTGGTGGCGATCTCTCCATAATGAGTTTTAGAAACAAAGAAAACCCTTGTCAGATGGGCTTTAATTGGCTCTAAGTCGTTGATCATAATCATCTAGTAGCAAGCTACTCGCTGAAAGGTGCTTTAACGCCTCGTCAGGGGTACCAAGCGCTATATAAATACAATTACAATACAATACAATTTTATTGACGGCCATGCCTAAAATGGCCTCTGTTCAGCAAGACTTGATTGTCTGAATCTATGGTTTGTGGATCTGCAAAATGTGGAATTCATGAGAATGGGAGGTCACAGATGTCCAAATGAGAAGAGGGTGGTAGCACTGGCATACATGGAGTCATTCTGCAGGAGACTCCGGGGAAGCTGAGCTGCCACTGCAGGTTACTCCATCGGGTATAATAGCATGTCTATCAAAACAGTTGTTTTTTTTTTTTTAGTTTATTGATTAATTACTTAGTTACTTAAAACCATTCCTATAAAACAACAATACACTTGGAATATTTTGTTACTTACAAACAGCTAAGACTAAGCATTTTGTGATTAGTGTTTAAATATATTCAAGATTCCATGTTGTAGGTAAGTAAAACTTTTAAATTTCATGCCAAAAGAGAAGAGCTGGTGACATCTAGCAGCTTATGACCTCAATACCATCAAATCATTGATTTTACCGCTTGTTTTGAATTAACTTCTCCACAGTGGAATATTTCCTGCTGGTGCGTATCCGAAGAACAAGAAGTGAGAGGCTCAGTAGGCCCCACTTACCGCATTACATCAAGTAGGGTACTTGTAGAAAGTACCACATGTACTACTGAACATGTATTCCAATGAATGTGCCCTGAAAAACATAGCAGCTGTGGTTATTTTATGACATTGCTGTTGTTTGTAGAGCACATTTCTAGCCTTCTAAAGTCCAACGGAATACAAATTTAACACAGAAGCAGGATAAAAGGAGAATATCAGGGCAGCTGAAAATCAAATATTATTTTGCATTCAAGGAAAGGTGGATGTGAGGCTTGGGTAGGAAAAGTAGAAACTAGCTCATGAGTTAGAGGAAGCTGGGGTAAAGGTGAGACCCGAGGTCCTTTCAAAATAAATGTAAGGAGGCAGTGAATCTCAGGTGCAAGTGGGTCATTCAACAGCTTGGGAAAAATGAGGAGATTGTGGTTGTATTTTTCTCATATTTTTAGATCTCAAGGTGGTCGTGGTGGAGCTGTGGTTTAAACAGTTGGCTCCTGAGATATTCATTGTGTTTGAGAAGTAGTGAGGGGAGTAGGAGGGGTCAACCTTGCAAATTACACGCTCGACGTCATATTGAATGCAGGGCAGAACCAATGTAGTCACTTTAGAATTAGGATGATGTGTCAAAATGACCTTTGAAAGGGTATTAAGTGCGCTGATACTTGCAACCCAATCTTTAGCAGGAGTAGAATGGTGTTTGGAGGCATGCTAGAAGGGCATTGCCATCGATTATTTTTCATGATCACATTATTTTCATTTTAAACAACCATACAATATACATTTTCAAGTTTTAAAAACTTTTTTAAAACAGTACAAATGACATGGCTACCTAAAGCACCACTAAAGTCGCAGTAAAGTGTAACCTGGGATAATTTAGCAGTGATGAGCATCTGCTGTGACCCAACTCTTCTGGATCACACTACACCAACCAGTACATTTTCAATGATGGGTAGTCATGGGTTTATGTGTGCCTGTAGTAACACACTAAACACCTGCCTTTAGGCAGGTCAAGAGCACACACAGCACGCTATGGGTGTCTCAGACTTCTAGCCACTACACTCACCAGTGGGACCGCTCTTTGTGCAGCGCCACTCTCAGCATTATCCTCCGCAGCATATGTCATTCATGCCAGGTATTTTTGTTTTGGTTCCCAAACGTCTTTTGGCTGGCTGTTAATCAGCATGAGATCTTGGTACGCATTAGACTGGGTGTTACAATATATCATATAAGCGTGACACTCCCGTACCATTGGGAGTGGTTACTTCGCCCAACACATTCCTATGTTATGTTACGCCTCCACTACGCAAACAAATGATGGACGGAATGCTGAATAAATCATATATTCACCCCCAGTCAAGAGATCAGGGTTAAATCCAACGTTCTTTTGCTCACCATGCCATCCCAGTTTAGACCCAGCTAAATGCAAATTATGGGTCCCTTGCTCACTTTGCCACTGGATTCAAGGTAGCCTGGCTGATGAAGGGTGTTACCCAGCAACCAGTCCCAGGATGCTTGTTTCCGGTTCAGGGAAGACCTGGATTGGCAGTTCAGGCTGGACTGTTCTCATAAGGCACAGGGTCAAGACTGATATGTATATAGCTGGGTTGGAACTGAGGTGGCGCAGTGAGCTAAAGAATGTTGGTGGATTCAACTCAGATCTGTGACTGGGGGTAAGAGTCTGAAAAGTTTCAGCGCTCAGTCCATCATCTACTTGTGTTGGCTATGTTATGCTATGCCATCATCAGCCCCACTGCCAGCAATGTCTAACAGACTTCAAGAGATCCTTGTCATAGCCCAGTTATGCAAAAGGGGTGATGGTTAGATTTGCTCCCCTGGTATCTCAGTCAGTTCCCCCAATATTGCATCTTAATAGCACCGCCTTCTGCAGCAAATACGGCAAAGCCGGAAAAGGGCTCCTTCAAGCCCCCCCTTAAGAGGTTGCACAAAATGTGTTGCTCCCTGAAGTATTGGAACATGGCCAGCATGCAGTGTGAGCCGTCCTGCTCACGCCAGGGCCGGACTGGCCGTAGCGGGCATCGGGCAATTCCCCGCACGGGTGGGGCCGGTTTTGGCCCCCTGGAGGCCGTTTTTGTTACAGAGCCGTTTTGCTTCCCAGTCCGGCTCTGGCTCAGGCAACTCCTCCCAGCTATGCATTACTTGCAACCTTACTGACCTGCCCTCGTTTTGACAAATGGACTATGGGCGGTCGGGCTTTTTCAGTCCTGATACCTCAGTTGTGGAACAGACTGCCGGAAAGTTTGCGAAGGGAAAATACTCTCCTTCCATTACGGAAGAGATTGAAAACTTGTTTGTTCAATCAGGCTTTTGGACAAGATAAAGTATGATCGAATGGTTTTTAACAAGTAATAACTGGTGCTAGACTGTTAACCTTCAGACAAGCGCTGAAAGACCAATGGCAATTAGGAGCTACATAAGTGGTATTAACATAACAAAACATTACCCCATCCTGGTAGCAGTCACCCATGCGCCTCAACTGCAAGCTCTTTAATGCACTCCCCTCTACCCCCACCACTCTTGCCCCAGGGCATTGCCATCGTTAATATGAAATCAAACACGGGGAATATTCCATGCATGATGCTTTTGCTATAGATGGTTTCCTAGTAAATATCAATAACAACTGTTGTAGGCTTCCTGTAGGTCTTCTCTCTTCGCCACATTGTACAGAGCTGCCATAAGGATGTCTCCATTTCCTGCCTCAATACTGTTGACACTAGGGTATGACCTCTGCTCCGGATCTGATCTTTGGAGATGCTGTAAAAAGGACCAGTGGTTGACACTAGTGTATGACCTCTGATCTTGATCTAATCTTTGGAGATGCTGTAAACAGGACCAGTGGTTGACACTAGGGTATCACCTCTGATCTTGATCTAATCTTTGGAGATGCTGTAAAAAGGACCAGTGGTTGACACTAGTGTATGACCTCTGATCTTGATCTAATCTTTGGAGATGCTGTAAACAGGACCAGTGGTTGACACTAGGGTATCACCTCTGATCTTGATCTAATCTTTGGAGATGCTGTAAAAAGGACCAGTGGTTGACACTAGGGTATGACCTCTGATCTTGATCTAATCTTTGGAGATGCTGTAAAAAGGACCAGTGGTTGACACTAGGGTATCACCTCTGATCTTGATCTAATCTTTGGAGATGCTGTAAAAAGGACCAGTGGTTGACACTAGGGTATGACCTCTGCTCCGAGTCTGACCTTTGGACATGCTGTAAAAAGGACCAGTGGTTGACACTAGGGTATGACCTCTGATCTTGATCTAATCTTTGGAGATGCTGTAAAAAGGACCAGTGGTTGACACTAGGGTATGACCTCTGATCTTGATCTAATCTTTGGAGATGCTGTAAAAAGGACCAGTGGTTGACACTAGGGTATGACCTCTGATCTTGATCTAATCTTTGGAGATGCTGTAAAAAGGACCAGTGGTTGGTACCCTAACAGGGATGCTCTGTCGGTAGAACAAGCAGCGGGTGCCACATGTCCCTGTTTAAGTCCCACAGGATCTCAAAATATGTTCTTTCCTCTGGTAATGGTCATATAATGTTCAGGAAATTAAGAAAAGCTAATTATAAGAAAAATGCAGATGCTGCACTTCATTCATTTGACTCCACTGTATTTCAAGGTCTCTTGACTCTTCAGAGATATGACTGACCATTAAATCTTAGCAGATCAGCAAAGGCAGTTCCCCTCGCCTTTGCACTGAAGCAGCAGCAGCGCCCTACATCCTGACTGGGAGGCTGAAAAGTGCATCCTTATTATTCCTCCAGGTAAGCAGCTACACGCCGGTAAATAAGATGAAAGCGATAAGTGGAGGTCAGCCTGGACAGCATTACCAGTCGACGCTCGCCTCTGAGATGAGAACATGCGCCTGACATTGTAGTTCAAACAACAGGCCCTGGCCTGGGGCAGCCAGTGTCCGCCTCATTTAAAAGGTCAAAAAAACATTTCGGAATGCATCGTTGAGGCTTCCTATATTCAATGCTCGTTTGAGCGATGAATATAAATGCACTTCCAAACCTTTAACACATGTGCAGTGTCTGCTCTGAGAATGAAAGGGAAGATGCTTACTTAGAGGAAGTGGCAATTGAAGGGGTTGGGGAAGGAACTTGAGATGATGGCCTGGCTGTGTGATTGGTGAGAATTGAGTTACGTCATCCCAGGAGCCAAGGCAGGTCTCCTGCTGTATATTCAAAGTGTGCCATGTAATTCAAACATGTGATGGTGATTGTTAGAGCTTTTCTTTTTTTTTACATTTAAAAGGTGATGTAGAGGTCTGTGGTAAGGGGGGAAATAGTTGCATTTTAATGTTAAGGTTATTTTCACACTTGTTCCTATTAAGATTTTAGCACAAAAAGGGGGTGATTTAACTTTTGGAGGCTAACCCACAAGGTCTATCAGGGTGGCATAGGTTAGGGCTCCCAGCACCGTGGTGGAGGACTGCCTGCACTATTAAAAGGTCCTCGCCTGCCTGGTGGGGATCTCTGCGGTGTGAAACAATCAGCCACTGATGTGGTTTCCTTCAGAGCACTGAAGTTTTGTGGCTGAGAAAATAGACTCCAAAAGTGGAAGTTTGTTTTCTCAGTACAACACAAACATTTACCGGACCACCAGGGGACAGAATTTCCTAAGATTTGATGCAGGGGAACTCGGTACAAAACTTGCTGCGAAGCGCTGCGTCAAATGGAGAGAGCAAGATTGCGCCATAATTACTAGCACTAGCATTTAGTGCATTTCTGCTTGCTCTGCGCTGTCACATTTGTGGATGCCAAGTGCCAGAGCAGGCACCCTTGCGCCATGTTGCAAAGGTGCCTATATTACAGGCAAGATTGTTTAGATGTAGGACAGAACACTTTCCTGCACAAAAACAATCATCAGATGCATGTTCCTCTTTCTGCTCTTTGTAGAAAGAAGAAACAACGAGAAGACATAAATATATATATATTCCTCCTTGTTACGCCTCACCTGGCAAGATGTAGCACTTTGATGCATTCCTAGGTTCACTAGTCTTAGTAGACCTGGAAATGCGCCAAAAACAGGACTGGATGCGTAGAAACACCCCTCCCCCCACCCGGCACAACTTCCCAATGCAGAGCAATGCAAGACAGCGTAGTAAAGCTGACTTAAGGGCTTGCGTTGTGTAGCGTTGCAATGGCAACGCACACCTTTGATAAATCTGGCGGACATTCTACATTACCTCAGCCCATGTCTGTCATGTTTCACGTGGCGCCCATAGGAAACGAAAATGAGTTACAGTGGCCTAGTCCTGCTAAACTTCTGTTGGGACTGTAAAGTTGTTATCTTGCCTGTATCTCACATGCACTACTGGAATAAATGTATTGGATGAAGTGGGCAAGAAGTGAACTGATAATACGTTACTCAATTTTCACAATTTTTAAGTCCTGTCAGTAAAATCAAATACTGAAAAAGGCCAGGAAAGCTATGCAGACCTCCCTTAAATCGTGCTGTGTATTTCATAAACTTTTGGACTATGAAGCCTTTACTAATGGCCTAGAGGTTGGGATAAAGGCTTTGTTGGGAATACATCCACAGTAGAATATTATGAGTATGCCTGCTTGATCCAGTCAATCATGCATGTTACCTTGGTAACACATTCTGCTTTTGTGTTAGTAATTGTCTAGTTCACACTGGAATCTTAATTCTTCGCCTTCATAAAGATGGTACCATGGTGTCACTTTGCCCTGATTCAGTGAATGGGTATTCTTTGCTGCAGAGATATAATAGGGCATAGGGGCTTTGACCCACCATTCAGGGGGTGCTTTGAATCAATTATTGTAGTACTAACAAAGGGCTACCCAATAACCATTTGAGAGCTTGAGTAAATACATACACAATAGCCCCCAGAGGGATTGTTTATTGAATTATTCAAAGCAGTTTGTCAAGCTGATCTGGAAGGTAAGTGTGTAAGCAACAGACCAAATAGAGCAATTTATGCTTCCAATTAATAACAATATATGTATGTGACTAATTATTTATAGGTGTACATTCTATAAAGATAGTTTCTCTAATTTGTATGCACACTATTAATTTAATACTAAAATAGGGTCAGTTGAAGCTTGCACAAATATAAGGCCACAATAAGTTCAATAATGCCTCAAAGAATGAGCAAGCACATGTACGCTGTTCCAATCATAGGCTAAATTGTGTCCCTTTTTTGACTTAGGTTGCTTCCATTGTTATCTAGGTGACATTTTGTTTAGTCCAAAATATGATGAGGAGTAAGTGTCAACGCTTCGTTCTCTGCGTCTCTATTACAAGACCATCTTCAGGACTGCATGCATAAAGCAAATGGTCAAGCTCTATTTAGAATATTTAAGAAAACAGGCTTTTTGCAGGTCTTGCACCACGTTGTACTTCCCTTTGGACAAGTAGCTGCTGTACTCTGAGAGTGGACTGAGGTCTACTAACTGGACTGCAGTTTTCTTAACCATTGCAAAGTATATGTGGAATTGGCTATCCCCAGTTGTCATAGATTGGCACCTCGCCTGGCTAACATCTGAATGGGACTACCTAAGTGGGTACTGTAAGGTATCAAATTAATTGTGGCATTACCCCGATCTGATGCCAAGGTCGAATTTAATGTCACTATTAAAGTAAAGCAGCTTTTAGAAAGTTACCAGTCTGTAACTCAGCTGGTACAGTAGCCTCACACAAACACTGGCCAACAGGCAGCTTTCTTCCCACCTGGGGAGTAGAGTGAACAACTCCAGGCTTAAAAACAAAAGTGGTGGGCTTGGAGCCGTGAAGAGGTCGGGCTATGAGTCCGGGGCACATGTACGTGTCCAGCGGTCTGAAAAAGGACAGCAGGGAGGTGGTGAGGATGGATGCCAGAGGAAGGCCCCCCCCCCCAGCAGACACCAGGGGAGCAGGGTGGGTCGTGGTGCCCCCTGGGCTTTCATCTCTGATGGCTGGGAGCCCCTGAAGTACAGCCCGGTGCCCAGAGCAGACCGAGGCAGGGATCAATGGGCAGTGATGGCCCCTGAGTTCCACTAGAATACAGGCTCCTGTTGGCTGGGAGGTGAGAGGTGGCAGGGGCAGTGATCCCAGGACACATATCGGTTTCCAGATGTCCTGCAGGGAGATGGCTGGGCTGAGGAGTAGTGTATGGAAGACCCTTTGCCCGACAGACAGAAATAGGGGTGACCACAGATTGTGGTGGCTGCTGGGGCCTTGTGTTGCTGACAACTACCTGGTGGAGAGCTCCTGGACTGAAATCTAGGGTCCGGTGTGGACTGCGGCGGGCTTCAGAGACACAGAGACTCTGATGTGCCCTGATGACTCTCCCTGAACATTGTGATTGGGCCTGACCCCCTTAGAGGCCCCTGTGCTGCAGAGAGAGAGGCGGGTGGTGGAAGACAACCAAGTGGGTTGTCCTATAGGGCTCCTAGTGACCGGGAGCACTGACTAATGTTGTGGAGCCTCAACAATGCCTATGAGCCCAGCCCCACCACTCCCGGGGGACTCCAGGTGGCACCTAATGCAGTGGGGCCAGAGGAGGCTGAGTAGAGAGAAATGTCCAAGGATGGCACTGCATGGGAGACCCTGGTTAGGGGCTAAGGGAAGGGTCCACTCTGTGCGATACTGGCCTAATTAAGGACTTATGGATTGAGGGGGAGAGGCTGGAGGGGCTGAAAAGGTGAAGAGTGTGGAGGCTGCAATCCCGATCCTACAGCCTGAACAGTGGACACTGAAGTTACAAATGGCAGATCTGAAGAAGAGTGTGCTTACCTTGGTACATCATGTGGAAGACATGGAAGGGTGCAACTCCTCTAATAATATCTAAATAGTGGTCCGCCCCAAAGCTGCAGAAGGGAATAATGTGGCCTACTTAGAACATTGGTTGTGCACAGAGTTGGCCCCAACACAACTGACCCCCTTATTTGCCCTGTAAAGGGAATATCTGATGCCTTCCTGCCCTCTGGCTTTGGCCCGCCCACCTAGAATGGTGCTGGCTAAATTGCTTCACTACTGAGACAAAGATAAACTATTGCAGCTGGTGCAAACAAGGTCCATTCCATGTGTATAACAGCAGAGTATCCCTCTTCCCCAACTACAGCTGTTGTGCAATCCCAAGGCCCTCGATTATGGAGGTGAATAGGGCCCTTTATGAAGAGGGGCTGCAATACTCCCTACGGTTCCTAACGAGGCTTAGGTTCATGCTGTATGGTGCCACACACCTCTACGCCAACTCAACGAACGCATAGGAGTGGCTGGAGGCCTACTGAGCTGAGACTCTTCCTGTGATGGACCGGACCGGACAGTGATCATTGACACCAAGCGCAGACTCTGGAAGCTCACCCGTCGCACCTCTAGAAGGTGGACACTAAAGAAACTTCAATCCTCAGAAGACCGTATCTGCGACGTAGGTGGTCCGGGGACAGGAGGATTGCTGACTGTGGTCCTGGGGCTACTGACCCGAGACAGCTACACTGGCCATGGATTCTCAAACGGGCCAATGGTGGTGGCGTGCACTGGGAGGTGTTGTTGACTAGGAACTTACCCATTTTATAGACTGGGTAAGACCGCATACTCTGGGGCTTGTGCAGACATAGGCACGACAAGCATTGTTCCCCAGCCCGTTGCGCCTCTATCTGAGGTCAAGTGGGACTATAGTGTGATCAGAGTTTATCACCAAAGCTTGGGCAGCCAACCATTGCTGGACTGTTCGTGAAATGGGGAGTTTTTTTATTGTTGTTTTGTTTCCTCGAAGATTGCTATGCCTGTTAAAATGGATTTGGCAGGATTTGGACAGGGAGCTACATGAGCTGCTAGAGCTGCAAGGCACTTTGTATCATTTAGACAGTGCCGTTTTTGAAGAAAAGACAACATAGTTTTTGAATGCAAAGAAACACCATAATGTAGTGTTGGCTGGCTCTGCTGTCTTAATTACAAAGACTATATCAACAAGACGACAAAATGAAAAGGGAAGGGTTGGGAGTCTGCTGCCATGGCTTATTTGGTCGGTGATCCACGTTATCGCCATTACTCGTTTGGTTGTACCGGATAGCACAACACTTTACACACCTGAGACCATTAATGAGGCCTTTGTGGACTACTAAATGGAACTCTATCAGTCGCCAGACCCAGCTCCATCTGGATAAGCGACTGCTTTTCTGGAGCAGTTCCCCCTCCGAACTCTACATGCACTTGACGAGCAAGAGTGTGGGCAGAACGGTGATGTTGCAGGAAATATAGGCGGCATAAAGGATATGGGCACAGGCAAGCCCCTAGGCCCTGATAGCCTGGCTTCAGAATTTTATAGGACGTATGTTGGGGTCCTGGCCCGTATGCGGTTGAGTCTCTCAGATCGGGAACACTGCCAGCCTCAACTAGAGTGGCGACTGCGGCTCTATTGCCTAAATCTAAGGAGGCAGTGATGTATCGGGCCACGTACCCCCGCACCCTGTTAAGGCTTGGTGCTCCAGCTGCTGACACATATGAAAGGGTCATTAAATGAGGACCAGAATGGTTTTGTTTCAGCACGGAATATTTCCGCCTGGTCTGGAGTGTGCAAAAGACACTTTTTAGTACTGGGGATGCAGATCCACCACACGTTGGCGGAAATATGGGAGAGCAATCATAGAGGAGTGATAGAGTCTCTTAAAATGTGCATTTCATTCTGGAGATCGCTAACGCACCCTATAATGGCACGTATAGTGATTTCAAAGATGGTGATGCACCATATACATTTTTTATGTTGTTATTTTTATTATAGGAACATTATTACCAGTACAAACCTAGCCTGTGTGAGCTTATACAAAGATCTATCAATACCATAATCAAGGTTTAACGATCTACAGTGTTATAGTCAGCACCTTCTAATCGATTGGCCATAACCTTACAACTCTTCATCATTTTGTGTCATAACATCTCTTTACAGAGATTAGGGGTGAGAAGGAAGGAAAGTGGAGGACCAGGGGGGCCTTCGTATTGTGAAAAGATGACTCAATAATTCACAACTGAAGTTTGTCCAGGAGCCCAATAGCAGCGTGTTTATATAGATCACAGGGTGCACCTACAGAGCTACACTCCTAAAGGTTTATGTTATGTTATGTTATTCAATACTTATAGAGCGCGCAGTTACTCAATAGAGTGTCCAGGCGCTGGGCAATGCGTGCAATAGACGGCTTTCAAGGCAGATTCTACTGGTAATTTATTGTTGGAACAGCCATTTTGAGTTGTTTCCTAAAGAACAACATGTCATTAGTTTGTCTGAGTGTTATTGGCATCACTGCGCACTTTACCACGGGAGACTCGGGACCCGCTCTCAACAAACCACACACTAGGGGTTCGGGGCGAGTCCCTGAATCCGCCCGCAATGAGCCACGCCTCGACCGCAGTACCACCCGGTTAGATGACCACAAACAAACGTCCACCCGAGCCCTGCCAAGTCTGTCAGAGCACTACTCGCACTCTGAGTTCCCCGGAGCACACTAGCCCCAGGAGCACACAGGCTCCTCCAACCACTAGAGACACGCCGGTCTCGGAGACACACCAGTCTCTTAGAGTGTCCCAGCTCCCTCAATCAACAGTTGGACCACTCACCTTCTATACGCGGTACCGACCTCTACCATTCTCCATCGCCGGCTGCTGGGGCCAACACGGTCAGCTCCAAAGTTCCGCCTTCCGTACCCCGGCTCAGGATCATGAACCGGGACCTCTCCCGATCAGCAGGGTGGGGCAGCGCTGCAAGAACCAAGCTCGGTATCAAATGGGTACCCAAACCCACGTTGCCGACCAGAGGGTCACTGGCCTTCTGCTACCCACTTACGGGTGAGAAAGATCCTTATGGCGGGGTCCCTGTTCGGGCGCCATCTGATAAGTGTGGCTCAAATCCACCTGAGTGACTTACCGCACTCACCTATAATTACCAAGTAAGAAGTCAGCCGGACAGTGGAGAAGAATAAACAAAACCACTAACTTCCATGTGAGAGGGCCCTGTCCGACCTCACCCCTAGGAGTGCGCCGAGAGGACTGACTCATCTCATCACAGCAATACATTATAACATGGTACAGCAAAGTAAAACACACCCATACTGGAAAAGTACTGGACACCGGAGGGGGTGAACAATTGCCTCACACAAGAGGCATCTGCACCTGCAATAGCAACATTTGGTTATCTCTGCCCAAGGCCGCAGAGCCGGGCCTCAGCATCTCCAGCGCATGAGAACATTACTGATTAGGTTTTTGTTATTAGTTTCGGTCACAGTTAGCTAAAAAACGAAAACTGCTGCGTTCGGGGTTTTTCCCATTCCTACAAGAGGGGGGTGAGCGAGTGTGACTCACATGCAGAGAGAAATACCCCAAAATGGTCGCACACAAGCTAAGAAAACTGAATAACATCACACGCATAAATGAATAATGAGATGGAGAATATAAACGTAAATGCATAAATGAATACATCATTAGTTAGACACATTATGCTAACTCATGAATTTAAATGTAAGTGGGTGGGACATCAGAAAATGAAACCTATCAGTGCCTCGCATTACCAGGAAAGGAAGAGTATCACACCATGGGCCTCATTTATGAAAAGTGACGCACCGCTGCGTGAAAACAGCGATGCGTCACTTTTCATTGCACCCTCCTTGGGACAGCAATGATGCGTCATATTTACATTATGACTCATCATTGCGCAAGGAGTTACAGATACGTCAGTATTTGTGATGTATCTGTGAGTGCAAAAGTGACACATTGCTGGAGTGTGTCACAAAAGTGACGACACTCCAGCAATGGTCCTTTCACATGGGGTAAGCCCCATGTGAAAGGGCCTGCGTCAGTCTTATGCCTGCTGTGAGGCAGGCGTAAGCATTTTGGCGCCACAGCGTCCTAGAAGTGACGCAGTGAAATCTCATAGATTTTACTGCGTCACTTCTACGACCCTTTCTTGCGTCAATATGCCCCCCTTGCATACATTATACCTGGCGCAGGTATAATGTGGCGTAGGGGTTTACAAAGTGACACATCTACCAAGATGCGTCACTTTGAAAATATGGCGGAACAAGGCGCATTTTTTACGCCACTGTTGCGGCACAAAAAGTGACGCACCAGCAGCGTAAAAGTGACGCAAGGGCTCATAAATGAGGCCCCCTGTATCCTAAGGCATGCCACAGGTCTAGAGTACAGCAGTTTTATCAAGTGAGGGAATTTGGTACTGAGCCCAGGCAAGCCAACAATGTGAACAAATACGGCCATTCAAGAGAAGCAAACGCCTTAGTGGCATTAATTAAAATCGTTGCTGCACTAAAAAAGGTTTCCATAACTGCCGAAAAAGGTACTTAGATTATGCATGATAGCCCTACCAGGAACAAATCCTGATTCAACCGGATGGGCATCAAGGTGTATCAATGGGAGAAGCTGGGAGGCAATACATTTAGCAAGGATTTTGTTATTCACATTTATTAATGACAATGGTCTGTACGGGTCACAATACTGCAGATCTTTACCTGGTTTTAGAATTGTAACTTTGAACACCTACTACAATGTAGGGGACAATTCACCTTTTTTACAGAGATTCACTCTACATAATGATATGTGGAGCCAAAAGTGCTGCAATCCACTTATAAAATGTGGCCGTTAGCCCATCTGTACCCTGTGACTTGTCCCCAGGGAAAGCATTAATAACCTGAACAACCTCCTCCGCAGTGAAAGGCTCGTTGGCATTGGTGGTCATCTTCTAACCAAAGCAGGTGGATCAAATCCAATAAGACCTTGAGATCAGAGGACGTCCGTGATTGAGTCGTGTCATAAAGTGACTGGTAGAGAGTACTCATTTCTTCTTGTATTGCCTCTAAACCAACTACTAACTCATTCTCTTCATTGTGGAGCTCTAAATATAATCGCTAGCCCAGGGTTTATGAAGGAGGCCAACCAAGATTCTACCCGCCCTATCACCCTCTCCACATCGACGAGCTTCCCATTGGCTGGAATTTTACATTCCAGCCAATCGGAAGAGGAGAGAAAGAAAACACGCCCACGAATCCGAAAAATGACACTGCGTTTCTCCAAGGCCTTTCTGCCTCACCTCCGAGAAACGTGGTGGTGTTTCCATGTCCTCCGTCCTGCTCTCGACTCTCCACTTCCCTCTGCCCACAGCCCTCCTCCGTCAGATTTATGCCGCTGTAACTGTGCGCTTTTCACCACAAGATTTTCCGGCATGTTTATCATCCATCTAGCATGCCTGGTGGAGTCAAGGCCCCTCCCTGGGCCCACAGGTCACCAGGGGCCCAGCTGGTTGTTGCACAATGAGGGAGTGAGTAGCAGAAGGTGGCATCACACACATCATTGGGCTACCTACAGCATAGAGTGTGACCAGAGGAGCACGATAAAGGCCATGAGGGCCTGGGTGTCTGGCAAGTTACCCAAGCAACTGGAGAGAGGAAGTCGTTTAGCCAAAGTCACACAGTTCTGCTGCACCCACCTGCATGAAAATATACAACCTCATAACTTAAAGTAGCACAACTCCCTCTCCCTCCCCTCCCCCATGTGTGTCGCTGTCACCTGATCACAGGTATTATTAGAAAATGTTACATTTGGCACACCATGTCTTCCCCCTTACCTCGAGACACGTCCTTCTTTTGCCGCATGTGACACAACCTTGGGCCCCACGCAGATGCATAATAATGAGCCCCGAGCCCACACCTGCACAGTGGCGTAAGGAAACTTGCAATGTACGTGAGCCCCCTCCCCTCCCCTATACACACAGTAAAGTCCGTCACCAGTGCCCAGTCACGGAGGGGGTCCCCTGGAGTTCGCCCCACCATGCTTACATTTTGAAAGGATATAAGAAATGGACATTGAAACGGGTCCCTCGATGGTCCTGTAGCCATGTCCTGAATTTTTCAGGAAAAATCACTTAAATTTCTGAATAATGAGTTTAAAACTGTTAAGGTAACCATGATGTTTCTGAATACATTTGACATGATTTGCCTATTCTTGCATTCCTTATAAGTGTTTGCTTTTTTCAGGGTGTTCTTCATTTTTTTTCAGGCAGCATTTTACTGTTGTCTATTGCATAATTTGAATTTAGTTGCAGCACAATTGAGTTGTAGCTGAAGGCAGTGCAAGTTTCTCTCAGTGAAGCCCTGGTGTCCTAGCACCCGCAGGTGGACCCTAACGGTGGCAAGTATGAGTTAACTTTGAAGGCCTGTCCACCACAATCCATACTGCAGTTCACCTATGAACTTAAAAAAAAACCTTATTTAAAATTTTTTACTTAAAACAAAGTAGTCCCCCCAAAGTAGCGCCGGCTGCGACGTGCGTGCTCACGTCGAGGAGCAGCGTCAGAGGACCGGCGGACATGGCGCGGGGGAGGAGCGGTCACGTGACAAGCAGCGGACAGGCCAGCGGCGGTGAGAGACCAGCGGAGAGGCGGACATAGCGCGGGGGAGGAGCGGCGGCGGACAGGCGGTGAGCAGCAGAATGGCGAGGACCTGTCAACTCAGGAGCGGAGAATGGGGTAAGCAGGCGGGTGTCGGCCCAGGCGGGGGACGGGGAGTTACTAAAGGCAATGTCGGGGCAGGCGGGGGTCGGGGCAGGAGGGGGACAGGGACTAACACCTCCAGGTGGGGGTCAGGCCAGGCGGCAGGCGGGCGACGGGGCGGGAGGGCACGGGCTGCTGGGAAATTTCGGGACAGGTAGGGGTAGGGGGAAGCCTAAAAGCACCCGGACATGTTTGGGGCGGGCTGCTAGTTTTAACATATATATAAATACTAACAGCCTCTGCAAAGCTTTTGCCTCATTAGAACCTGTGTAACATACAAATGCAGCATAGGGAAAGGTGACCAGTAAACCTTTGCAAAGGGCCCTGCACTTCACAGACCATAAGTCACATTTCTTTCTAGAAATCCACTCTCCCTAATCGTGCAAGAACATTTCAATTAACTTGTTGAAATACTGAAATCACCCTTATCCTGAAACTAAATTTAAATCAACTTTTTTGCAGTAACACAAACATTTTTCATAAAATGAACAGATTTTTTCCAGGAATACACTCTCTGAAACCTAAAACTAATTTTAAATAAACTTCTTTCTAGGCATCCACTCTCCCTAATCTTGCAAGAAAAAATGTCAATTACCTTGTTGAAATAATGCATTTACGCCTATCCTGAAACTAAATTTGAATCAACTTTTTTGCAGTAACACACTCACATTTTTCATAAAACAAACACATTTTTTTTCAGGAATCCACTCTCTTAAACCTTCTACTCATTTTTTTTAATTTCTTTCTAGGCATCCACTCTCCCTAATCTTGCAAAAAAATGTCAATTAACTTGTTGAAATTATGCATTTACGCCTATTCTGAAACTAAATTTAAATCAACTTTTTGCAGTAACAAACTCCCATTTTTCATAAAACAAACACATTTTTTTTCAGGAATCTACTCTCTGAAACCTAAAACTAGTTTTAAATAAACTTCTTTCTAGGCATCCACTCTCCCTAATCTTGCATGAAAATTTCAATTAACTTGTTGAAATGATGCATTCACGCCTATCCTTAAACTAAATTTAAATAAACTTTTTTGCAGTAACACACTCACATTTTTCATAAAACAAACACATTTTTGTTCAGGAATCTACTCTCTGAAACCTAAAACTAATTTTTAAAAAACATCTTTCTAGGCATCCACTCTCCCTAATCTTGCAAGAAAATTTCAATTAACTTGTTGAAATGTTGTATTCAAGCCTATCCTGAAACTAAATTTAAATCAACTTTTTTGCAGTAACACACTCACATTTTTCATAAAACAAACACATTTTTTTTTTAGGAATCCACTCTGAAACCTTCTACTCATTTTTTAAAAATTTCTTTCTAGGCATCCACTCACCCTAATCTTGCAAGAAAATTTCAATTAACTTTTTGAAATGATTCATTCACGCCTATCCTGAAACTAAATTTAAATCAGCTTTTTTGCAGTAACACACTCACATTTTTCATGAGACAAACAATTTTTGTTTAGGAATCCACTCTCTGGAACCTAAAACGAATTTGTAAAAAACATCTTTCTAGGCATCCACTCTCCCTAATCTTGCAAGAAAATTTCAATTAACCTGTTGAAATATTGCAATCACCCTTATCCGAAAACGAAATTTAAATCAACTTTTTGCAGTAACACACTCACATTTTACATAAAACAAACACATTTTTTTCAGGAATCTACTCTCTGAAACCTAAAACTAATTTTAAATAAACTTCTTTCTAGGCATCCACTCTCCCTAATCTTGCAAGAAAATGTCAATTAACTTGTTGAAATAATGCATTCACGCCTATCCTGAAACTAAATTTAAATCAACATTTTTGCAGTAACACACTCACATTTTTTATAAAACAAACACATTTTTATGAAGGAATCCACTCTCTGAATCCTTCTATTCATTTTTTAAAAATGTCTTTTTTAGGCATCCACTCTCCCTAATCTTGCAAGAAAATTTCAATTAACTTGTTGAAATATTGCAATCACCCTTATCCAAAAACGAAATTTAAATCAACTTTTTTGCAGTAACACACTCACATTTCTCATAAAACAAACCCATTTTTTTCAGGAATCAACTCTCTGGAACCTAAAATGAATTTTTAAAAAACATCTTTCTAGGCATCCACTCTCCCTAATTGTGCAAGAACATTTCAATTAACTTGTTGAAATGATTCATTCACGCCTATCCTGAAACTAAATTTAAATCAGCTTTTTCGCAGTAACACACTCCATTTTTCATGAAACAAACACTTTTTTTTCAGGAATCCACTCTCTGGAACCTAAAACGAATTTGTAAAAAACATCTTTCCAGGCATCCACTCTCCCTAATCTTGCAAGAAAATTTCAATTAACCTGTTGAAATATTGCAATCACCCTCATCCAAAAACGACATTTAAATAAACTTTTTTGCAGTAACACACTCACATTTTTCATAAAACAAACACATTTTTTTCAGGAATCCACTCTCTGAAACCTTCAACTCATTTAAAAAAAAAATTCTTTTTAGGCATGCACTATCACTAATCTTGCAAGAAAATTTCAATTAACTTGTTGAAATAATGCAATCATCCTTATCCTAAAACTAAATTGAAATCAACTTTTTTGCAGTACCACACTCACATTTTTCATAAAACGAACACTTTTTTTCAGGAATCCACTGTATGAAACCTTCTACTAAGTTTTTTAAAAATGTATTTCTAGGCATCCACTCTCCCTAATCTTGCAAGAAAATTTCGGCATCCACTCTCCCTAATCTTGTGAGAAAATTTCAATTAACCTGTTGAAATATTGCAATCACCCTTATCCAAAAACAACATTTAAATCAACTTTTTTGCAGTAACACACTCACATTTTTCATAAAACAAATGCATTTTTTTCAGGAATCCACTCTCTGAAACCTTCAACTCATTTAAAAAAAAAATCTTTCTAGCAATGCACTATCACTAATCTTGCAAGAAAATGTCAATTAATTCTTTGAAATAATGCAATCATCCTTATCTAAAAACGACATTTAAATCAACTTTTTTGCAGTAACACACTCACATTTTTCATAAAACAAACTATTTTTTTTTCAGGAATCCACTCTCTGGAACCTAAAACTAATTTTTAAAATACATCTTTCAGGCATCCACTCTCCCTAATCTTGCAAGAAAATTTCAATTAACTTGTTGAAATGATGCATTCACGCCTATCCTGAAACTAAATTTAAATCAACTTTTTTGCAGTAACACACTCACATTTTTCATAAAACAAACACATTTTTATTTATGAATCCACTCTCTGAATCCTTCTACTCATTTTTTATGAAAAAATTCTACGCATCCACTCTCCCTAATCTTGCAAGAAAATTTTAATTAACTTGTTGAAATATTTCAATCACCCTTATCCAAAAACGAAATTTAAATCAGCTTTTTTGCAGTAACACACTCACATTTTTCATGAAACAAACAATTTTTTTTTCAGGAATCCACTCTCTGAAACCTATAACTAATTAAAAAAAAACATCTTTCTAGGCATCCACTGTCCCTAATCTTGCAAGAAAATTTCAATTGACTTGTTGAAATATTGCAAACACACTTATCCAAAAACGACATTTAAATCAACTTTTTTGCAGTAACACACTCACATTTTTCATAAAACAAATGCATTTTTTTCAGGAATCCACTCTTTGAAACCTTCAACTCATTTAAAAAAAATTCTTTCTAGGCATGCACTATCACTAATCTTGCAAGAAAATGTCAATTACTTCTTTGAAATAATGCAATCATCCTTATCCAAAAACGACATTTAAATCAACTTTTTTGCAGTAACACACTCACATTTTTCATAAAACAAACTATTTTTTTTTTCAGGAATCCACTCTCTGGAACCTAAAACTAATTTTTAAAATACATCTTTCAGGCATCCACTCTCCCTAATCTTGCAAGAAAATTTCAATTAACTTGTTGAAATGATGCATTCAAGCCTATCCTGAAACGAAATTTAAATCAACTTTTTTGCAGAAACACACTCATATTTTTCATAAAACAAACACATTTTTTTCAGGAATCCACTCTCTGAAACCTTCTACTAATTTTTTTTTACATTTTTTTCTAGGCATCCACTCTCCCTAATCTTGCAAGAAAATTTCAATTAACTTGTTGAAATGATGCATTCACGCCTATCTTGAAACTAAATTTAAATCAACTTTTTTGCAGTAACACACTCACATTTTTCATAAAACAAACACATTTTTTTTAGGAATCCACTCTCTGAAACCTTCTACTCATTTTTTTAAAATTTCTTTCTAGGCATCCACTCTCCCTAATCTTGCAAGAAAATTTCAATTACCTTGTTGAAAATTTGCAATCACTCTTCTCCAAAAACGAAATTTAAAACAACTTTTTTGCAGTAACACACTCACATTTTTCATAAAAACAAACCCATTTTTTTTCAGGAATCAACTCTCTGGAACCTAAAATGATTTTAAAAAAAACATCTTTCTAGGCATCCACTCTCCCTAATCGTGGAAGAACATTTCAATTAACTTGTTGAAATACAGCAATCACCCTTATCCTGAAACTACATTTAAACCAACTTTTTTGCAGTAACACACACACATTTTTTATAAAATGAACAGATTTTTTTTCAGGAATAAACTCTCTGAAACCTAAAACTAATTTTAAATAAACTTCTTTCTAGGCATCCACTCTCCCTAATCTTGCAAGAAAATGCCATTTAACTTGTTGAAATAATGCATTCACGCCTATCCTTTTCATTTAAATCAACTTTTTTGCGGTAACACACTCAGATTTTTCATAAAACAAACACATTTTTTTCAGGAATCTGCTCTCTGAAACCTTCTACTAATTTTTTTTAAATTTCTTTCTAGGCATCCACTCTCCCTAATCATGCAAGAAAATTTCAATTAACTTGTTGAAAAGATGCATTCACGCCTATCCTGAAACTAAATTTAAATCAACTTTTTTGCTGTAACACACTCACATTTTTCATAAAACAAACACATTTTTTTTAGGAATCCACTCTCTGAAACCTTCTACTCATTTTTTTAAAATTTCTTTCTAGGCATCTACTCTCCCTAATCTTGCAAGAAAATTTCAATTAACTTGTTGAAATGATGCAGTCACGCCTATCCTGAAACGAAATTTAAATCAACTTTTTTGCAGTAACACACTCACATTTTTCATAAAACAGACACATTTTTTTCAGGAATCCACTCTCTGAAACCTTCTACTCATCTTTTTTTTAATTTCTTTTTAGGCATCCACTCTCCCTAATCTTGCAAGAAAATTTCAATTAACTTGTTGAAATATTGCAATCACTCTTATCCAAAAACGCAATTTAAAACAACTTTTTGCAGTAACACACTCACATTTTTCATGAAACAAACCCATTTTTTTCAGGAATCAACTCTCTCGAACCTAAAATGAATTTTTAAAAAACATCTTTCTAGGCATCCACTCTCCTTAATCGTGCAAGAACATTTCAATTAACTTGTTAAAATACTGCAATCACCCTTATACTAAAACTACATTTAAATCAACTTTTTTGCAGTAACACACTCACATTTTTCATAAAACAAACACATTTTTTTCAGGAATCTACTCTCTGAAACCTAAAACTAGTTTTAAAGAAACTTCTTTTCAGGCATCCACTCTCCCTAATCTTGCAAGAAAATTTCAATTTACTTGTTGAAATGATGCATTCAGGCCTATCCTGAAACTAAATTTAAATCAACTTTTTTGCAGTAACACACTCAAATTTGTCATAAAACAAACACACTTTTTTCAGGAATCCACTCTATGAAACCTTCTACTAAGTTTTTTAAAAATGTCTTTCTAGGCATCCACTCTCCCTAATCTTGCAAGAAAATTTCAATTAACTTGTTGAAATATTGCAATCACCCTTATCCAAAAACGAAATTTAAAACAACTTTTTTGCAGTAACACACTCACATTTTTCATAAAACAAACCCATTTTTTTTCAGGAATCAACTCTCTGGAACCTAAAATGAATTTTCAAAAAATATTATTCTAGGCATCCACTCTCCCTAACCATGCAAGAACATTTCAATTAACTTGTTGAAATACAGCAATCACCCTTATCCTGAAACTAAATTTAAATCAACTTTTTTGCAGTAACACAAACACATTTTTTATAAAATGAACAGATTTTTTTTCAGGAATAAACTCTCTGAAACCTAAAACTAATTTTAAATAAACTTCTTTCTAGGCATGCACTCTCCCTAATCTTGCAAGAAAATGACAATTAACTTGTTGAAATATTGCATTCATGCCTATCCTGAAACTAAATTTAAATCAACTTTTTTTGCAGTAACACACTCACATTTTTCATAAAACAAACACATTTTTTTCAGGAATCCACTCTCTGAAACCTTCTACTAATTTTTTTTAAATTTCTTTCTAGGCATCCACTCTCCCTAATCTTGCAAGAAAATTTCAATTAACTTGTTGAAATGATGCATTCACGCCTATCCTGAAACTAAATTTAAATCAACTTTTTTGCAGTAACTAACTCACATTTTTCATAAAACAAACACATTTTTATTCAGGAATCCACTCTCTGAATACTTCTACTCATTTTTTAAAAATTTCTTTCTAGGCATCCACTCTCCCTAATCTTGCAAGAAAATTTGAATTAACTTGTTGAAATATTTCATCACCCTTATCCAAAAACGAAATTTAAATCAACTTTTTTGCAATAACACACTCACATTTTTCATAAAACAAACCCATTTTTTTCAGGAATCAACTGTATGGAACCTAAAATGAATTTGGAGAAGCGTGGCTCAGTGGTTAGAGGCGGCAGACCCGGAAGCTGAGATCGACCGTGGACCAGGGTTCGATTCCCCGCCTCGGCGGGTCTCGGGCTCAAAATTCCACAGACTCGACAATTCTCGCTCTGGTGCCTACTCAACTCACGGGGTCACACTCTGCGACTCTGGGCAATAGCTTGCTTAATCTCCACTATGGCCCCTCGCGGCGGGATGCCTGGCTTTCACCTTGTGGACACCCTGCCGTGGTTTCTCACAGGGGAATACCAGGACGGGTTCCCTAAGCAAGCGCCGGGACGCTTACGGGCAGCTGTGCGCTTTACAAGTCCAGCACATTTACATTTACATTTACATTTACATTTACATCTTTCTAGGCATCCACTCTCCCTAATCTTGCAAGAAAATTTCAATTAACTTGTTGAAATGATGCATTCACGCCTATCCTGAAACGAAATTTAAAAATCAACTTTTTTGCAGTAACACACTCACATTTTTCATAAAACAAACACATTTTTTTCAGGAATCCACTCTCTGAAACCTTCTACTCATTTTTTTGAAATTTCTTTCTAGGCATCCACTCTTCCTAATCTTGCAAGAAAATTTCAATTAACTTGTTGAAATGATGCATTCACGCCTATCCTGAAACTAAATTTAAATCAACTTTTTTGCAGTAACACACTCACATTTTTCATAAAACAAACACATTTCTATTCAGGAATCCACTCTCTGAATCCTTCTACTCATTTGTTATAAATTTCTTTCTAGGCATCCACTCTCCCTAATCTGGCAAGAATTTTTGAATTAACTTGTTGAAATATTTCAATCACCCTTATCCAAAAACGAAATTTAAATCAGCTTTTTTGCAGTAAAACACTCACATTTTTCATGAAACAAACAATTTTTTTTCAGGAATCCACTCTCTGGAACCTAAAACGAATTTGTAAAAAACATCTTTCAAGGCATCCATTCTCCCTAATCTTGTGAGAAAATTTCAATTAACCTGTTGAAATATTGCAATCACCCTTATCCAAAAACGACATTTAAATCAACTTTTTTGCAGTAACACACTCACATTTTTCATAAAACAAACTATTTTTTTTTCAGGAATCCACTCTCTGGAACCTAAAACTAATTTTAAATAAACTTCTTTCTAGGCATCCACTCTCCCTAATCTTGCAAGAAAATGTCAATTAACTTGTTGAAATAATGCATTCACGCCTATCCTGAAACTAAATTTAAATCAACATTTTTGCAGTAACACACTCACATTTTTCATAAAACAAACACATCTACTCTCTGAAACCTAAAACTAATTTTAAATAAACTTCTTTCTAGGCATCCACTCTCCCTAATCTTGCAAGAAAATGTCAATTAACTTGTTGAAATAATGCATTCACGACTATCCTGAAACTAAATTTAAATCAACATTTTTGCAGTAACACACTCATATTTTTCATAAAACAAACACATTGTTATTCAGGAATCCACTCTCTAAATCCTTCTACTCATTTTTTAAAAATGTCTTTCTAGGCATCCACTCTCCCTAATCTTGCAAGAAAATTTCAATTAACTTGTTGAAATGATGCATTCACGCCTATCCTGAAACTAAATTTAAATCAACTTTTTTGCAGTAACACACTCACATTTTTCATAAAACAAACACATTTTTTTTAGGAATCCACTCTCTGAAACTTTCTACTCATTTTTTTTTACATTTCTTCTAGGCATCCACTCTCCCTAATCTTGCAAGAAAATTTCAATTACCTTGTTGAAATCATGCATTCCCGCCTATCCTGAAACAAAATTTAAATCAACTTTTTTGCAGTAACAAACTCAAATTTTTCATGAAACAAACTCATTGTTTTCAGGAATCCACTCTCTGAAACCTTCTACTCATTTTTTTCACATTTCTTTCTAGGCATCCACTCTCCCTAATCTTGCAAGAAAATGTCAATTAACTTGTTGAAATATTGCAATCACTCTTATCCAAAAACGAAATTTAAAACAAATTTTTTGCAGTAACACACTCACATTTTTCATAAAACAAACCCATTTCTTTTCAGGAATCAACTCTCTGGAACCTAAAATGTATTTTTAAAAAACATCTTTCTAGGCATCCACTCTCCCTAATCGTGCAAGAACATTTCAATTAACTTGTTGAAATACTGCAATCACCCTTATCCTGAACCTACATTTAAATCAACTTTTTTGCAGTAACACACACACATTTTTCATAAAATGAACAGATTTTTTTCAGGAATACACTCTCTGAAACCTAAAACTAATTTTAAATAAACTTCTTTCTAGGCATCCACTCTCCCTAATCTTGCAAGAAAATGTCAATTAACTTGTTGAAATAATGCATTCACGTCTATCCTGAAACTAAATTTAAATTAACTTTTTGGCAGTAACACACTCAAATTTTTCATAAAACAAACATTTTTTTCAGGAATCTACTCTATGAAACCTTCTACTCATTTTTTTTAATTTCTTTCTAGGCATCCACTCTCCCTAATCTTGCAAGAAAATTTCAATTAACTTGTTGAAATGATGAATTCACGCCTATCCTGAAACTAAATTTAAATCAACTTTTTTGCAGTAACACACTCACATTTTTCATAAAACAAACACATTTTTTTCAGGAATCCACTCTCTGGAACCTAAAACTAATTTTTAAAATACATCTTTCTAGGCATCCACTCTCCCTAATCTTGCAAGAAAATTTCAATTAACTTGTTGAAAAATTGCAATCACCCTTATCCAAAAAACGAAATTTAAATCAACTTTTTTGCAGTAACACACTCACATTTTTCATAAAACAAACACATTTTTTTTCAGGAATCTACTTTCTGAAACCTAAAACTAGTTTCAAAGAAACTTCTTTTCAGGAATCCACTCTCCCTAATCTTGCAAGAATATTTCAATTTACTTGTTGAAATGATGCATTCACGCCTATCCTGAAACTAAATTTAAATCAACATTTTTGCAGTAACACACTCGAATTTTTCATAAAACAAACACACTTTTTTTCAGGAATCCACTCTATGAAACCTTCTACTCATTTTTTTTAAATTTCTTTCTAGGCATTCACTCTCCCTAATCTTGCAAGAAAATTTCAATTAACTTGTTGAAATGATGCATTCACGCCTATCCTGAAACTAAATTTAAATCAACTTTTTTGCAGTAACACACTCACATTTTTCATAAAACAAACACATTTTTTTCAGGAATCCACTCTCTGGAACCTAAAACTAATTTTTAAAATACATCTTTCTAGGCATCTACTCTCCCTAATCTTGCAAGAAAATTTGAACTTGTTGAAATATTTCAATCACCCTTATCCAAAAAACGAAATTTAAATCAACTTTTTTGCAATAACACACTCACATTTTTCATAAAACAAACCCATTTTTTTCAGGAATCAACTGTCTGGAACCTAAAATGAATTTTTTAAAAACTTCTTTCTAGGTATCCACTCTCCCTAATCTTGTAAGAAAATGACAATTTACTTGTTGAAATGATGCATTCACGCCTATCCTGAAACTAAATTTAAATCAACTTTTTTGCAGTAACACACTCACATTTTTCATAAAACAAACAAATTTTTATTCAGGAATCCACTCTCTGAATCCTTCTACTCATTTTTTATTAATTTTTTCTAGGCATCCACTCTCCCTAATCTTGTGAGAAAATTTCAATTAACCTGTTGAAATATTGCAATCACCCTTATCCAAAAACGACATTTAAATCAACTTTTTTGCAGTAACACACTCACATTTTTCATAAAACAAATGCATTTTTTTCAGGAATCCACTCTCTGAAACCTTCAACTCATTTAAAAAAAATTCTTTCTAGCAATGCACTATCACTAATCTTGCAAGAAAATGTCAATTAATTCTTTGAAATAATGCAATCATCCTTATCTAAAACGACATTTAAATCAACTTTTTTGCAGTAACACACTCACATTTTTCATAAAACAAACTATTTTTTTTTCAGGAATCCACTCTCTGGAACCTTCTACTCATCTTTTTTTTAATTTCTTTTTAGGCATCCACTCTCCCTAATCTTGCAAGAAAATTTCAATTAACTTGTTGAAATGATGCATTCACGCCTATCCTGAAACTAAATTTAAATCAACTTTTTTGCAGTAACACACTCACATTTTTCATAAAACAAACACATTTTTATTCAGGAATCCACTCTCTGAATCCTTCTACTCATTTTTTATAAAAAAAATTCTAGGCATCCACTCTCCCTAATCTTGCAAGAAAATTTTAATTAACTTGTTGAAATATTTCAATCACCCTTATCCAAAAACGAAATTTAAATCAGCTTTTTTGCAGTAACACACTCACATTTTTCATGAAACAAACAATTTTTTTTTCAGGAATCCACTCTCTGGAACCTAAAACGAATTTGTAAAAACATCTTTCAAGGCATCCATTCTCCCTAATCTTGTGAGAAAATTTCAATTAACCTGTTGAAATATTGCAATCACCCTTATCCAAAAACGACATTTAAATCAACTTTTTTGCAGTAACACACTCACATTTTTCATAAAACAAATGCATTTTTTTCAGGAATCCACTCTTTGAAACCTTCAACTCATTTAAAAAAAATTCTTTCTAGGCATGCACTATCACTAATCTTGCAAGAAAATGTCAATTACTTCTTTGAAATAATGCAATCATCCTTATCCAAAAACGAAATTTAAATCAGCTTTTTTGCAGTAACACACTCACATTTTTCATGAAACAAACAATTTTTTTTTCAGGAATCCACTCTCTGGAACCTAAAACTAATTTTTAAAATACATCTTTCAGGCATCCACTCTCCCTAATCTTGCAAGAAAATTTCAATTAACTTGTTGAAATGATGCATTCACGCCTATCCTGAAACGAAATTTAAATCAACTTTTTTGCAGAAACATACTCATATTTTTCATAAAACAAACACATTTTTTTCAGGAATCCACTCTCTGAAACCTTCTACTCATTTTTTTTAATTTCTTTCTAGGCATCCACTCTCCCTAATCTTGCAAGAAAATTTCAATTAACTTGTTGAAATGATGAATTCACGCCTATCCTGAAACTAAATTTAAATCAACTTTTTTGCAGTAACACACTCACATTTTTCATAAAACAAACACATTTTTTTCAGGAATCCACTCTCTGGAACCTAAAACTAATTTTTAAAATACATCTTTCTAGGCATCCACTCTCCCTAATCGTGCAAGAACATTTCAATTAACTTGTTGAAATACTGCAATCACCCTTATCCTGAACCTACATTTAAATCAACTTTTTTGCAGTAACACACACACATTTTTCATAAAATGAACAGATTTTTTTCAGGAATACACTCTCTGAAACCTAAAACTAATTTTAAATAAACTTCTTTCTAGGCATCCACTCTCCCTAATCTTGCAAGAAAATGTCAATTAACTTGTTGAAATAATGCATTCACGTCTATCCTGAAACTAAATTTAAATTAACTTTTTGGCAGTAACACACTCAAATTTTTCATAAAACAAACATTTTTTTCAGGAATCTACTCTCTGAAACCTTCTACTCATTTTTTTTAATTTCTTTCTAGGCATCCACTCTCCCTAATCTTGCAAGAAAATTTCAATTAACTTGTTGAAATGATGAATTTACGCCTATCCTGAAACTAAATTTAAATCAACTTTTTTGCAGTAACACACTCACATTTTTCATAAAACAAACACATTTTTTTCAGGAATCCACTCTCTGGAACCTAAAACTAATTTTTAAAATACATCTTTCTAGGCATCCACTCTCCCTAATCTTGCAAGAAAATTTCAATTAACTTGTTGAAAAATTGCAATCACCCTTATCCAAAAAACGAAATTTAAATCAACTTTTTTGCAGTAACACACTCACATTTTTCATAAAACAAACACATTTTTTTTCAGGAATCTACTTTCTGAAACCTAAAACTAGTTTCAAAGAAACTTCTTTTCAGGAATCCACTCTCCCTAATCTTGCAAGAATATTTCAATTTACTTGTTGAAATGATGCATTCACGCCTATCCTGAAACTAAATTTAAATCAACATTTTTGCAGTAACACACTCGAATTTTTCATAAAACAAACACACTTTTTTTCAGGAATCCACTCTATGAAACCTTCTACTCATTTTTTTTAAATTTCTTTCTAGGCATTCACTCTCCCTAATCTTGCAAGAAAATTTCAATTAACTTGTTGAAATGATGCATTCACGCCTATCCTGAAACAAAATTTAAATCAACTTTTTTGCAGTAACACACTCACATTTTTCATAAAACAAACACATTTTTTTCAGGAATCCACTCTCTGGAACCTAAAACTAATTTTTAAAATACATCTTTCTAGGCATCTACTCTCCCTAATCTTGCAAGAAAATTTGAACTTGTTGAAATATTTCAATCACCCTTATCCAAAAAACGAAATTTAAATCAACTTTTTTGCAATAACACACTCACATTTTTCATAAAACAAACCCATTTTTTTCAGGAATCAACTGTCTGGAACCTAAAATGAATTTTTTAAAAACTTCTTTCTAGGTATCCACTCTCCCTAATCTTGTAAGAAAATGATAATTTACTTGTTGAAATGATGCATTCACGCCTATCCTGAAACTAAATTTAAATCAACTTTTTTGCAGTAACACACTCACATTTTTCATAAAACAAACAAATTTTTATTCAGGAATCCACTCTCTGAATCCTTCTACTCATTTTTTATTAATTTTTTCTAGGCATCCACTCTCCCTAATCTTGTGAGAAAATTTCAATTAACCTGTTGAAATATTGCAATCACCCTTATCCAAAAACGACATTTAAATCAACTTTTTTGCAGTAACACACTCACATTTTTCATAAAACAAATGCATTTTTTTCAGGAATCAACTGTATGGAACCTAAAATGAATTTGTAAAAAACATCTTTCTAGGCATCCACTCTCCCTAATCTTGCAAGAAAATTTCAATTAACTTGTTGAAATGATGCATTCACGCCTATCCTGAAACGAAATTTAAAAATCAACTTTTTTGCAGTAACACACTCACATTTTTCATAAAACAAACACATTTTTTTCAGGAATCCACTCTCTGAAACCTTCTACTCATTTTTTTTAAATTTCTTTCTAGGCATCCACTCTTCCTAATCTTGCAAGAAAATTTCAATTAACTTGTTGAAATGATGCATTCACGCCTATCCTGAAACTAAATTTAAATCAACTTTTTTGCAGTAACACACTCACATTTTTCATAAAACAAACACATTGTTATTCAGGAATCCACTCTCTGAATCCTTCTACTCATTTGTTATAAATTTCTTTCTAGGCATCCACTCTCCCTAATCTGGCAAGAATTTTTGAATTAACTTGTGGAAATATTTCAATCACCCTTATCCAAAAACGAAATTTAAATCAGCTTTTTTGCAGTAAAACACTCACATTTTTCATGAAACAAACAATTTTTTTTCAGGAATCCACTCTCTGGAACCTAAAACGAATTTGTAAAAAACATCTTTCAAGGCATCTATTCTCCCTAATCTTGTGAGAAAATTTCAATTAACCTGTTGAAATATTGCAATCACCCTTATCCAAAAACGACATTTAAATCAACTTTTTTGCAGTAACACACTCACATTTTTCATAAAACAAACTGTTTTTTTTCAGGAATCCACTCTCTGGAACCTAAAACTAATTTTAAATAAACTTCTTTCTAGGCATCCACTCTCCCTAATCTTGCAAGAAAATGTCAATTAACTTGTTGAAATAATGCATTCACGCCTATCCTGAAACTAAATTTAAATCGACATTTTTGCAGTAACACACTCACATTTTTCATAAAACAAACACATCTACTCTCTGAAACCTAAAACTAATTTTAAATAAACTTCTTTCTAGGCATCCACTCTCCCTAATCTTGCAAATAAATGTCAATTAACTTGTTGAAATAATGCATTCACGACTATCCTGAAACTAAATTTAAATCAACATTTTTGCAGTAACACACTCATATTTTTCATAAAACAAACACATTGTTATTCAGGAATCCACTCTCTAAATCCTTCTACTCATTTTTAAAAAATGTCTTTCTAGGCATCCACTCTCCCTAATCTTGCAAGAAAATTTCAATTAACTTGTTGAAATGATGCATTCACGCCTATCCTGAAACTAAATTTAAATCAACTTTTTTGCAGTAACACACTCACATTTTTCATAAAACAAACACATTTTTTTAGGAATCCACTCTCTGAAACTTTCTACTCATTTTTTTTTACATTTCTTCTAGGCATCCACTCTCCCTAATCTTGCAAGAAAATTTCAATTACCTTGTTGAAATCATGCATTCCCGCCTATCCTGAAACAAAATTTAAATCAACTTTTTTGCAGTAACAAACTCAAATTTTTCATGAAACAAACTCATTTTTTTCAGGAATCCACTCTCTGGAACCTAAAATGTATTTTTAAAAAACATCTTTCTAGGCATCCACTCTCCCTAATCGTGCAAGAACATTTCAATTAACTTGTTGAAATACTGCAATCACCCTTATCCTGAACCTACATTTAAATCAACTTTTTTGCAGTAACACACACACATTTTTCATAAAATGAACAGATTTTTTTCAGGAATACACTCTCTGAAACCTAAAACTAATTTTAAATAAACTTCTTTCTAGGCATCCACTCTCCCTAATCTTGCAAGAAAATGTCAATTAACTTGTTGAAATAATGCATTCACGTCTATCCTGAAACTAAATTTAAATTAACTTTTTGGCAGTAACACACTCATATTTTTCATAAAACAAACACATTTTTTTTCAGGAATCCACTCTCTGAAACCTTCTACTCATTTTTTTACATTTCTTTCTAGGCATCCACTCTCCGAATCCTGCAAGAAAATTTCAATTAACTTGTTGAAATGATGCATTCACGCCTATCCTGAAACGAAATTTAAATCAACTTTTTTGCAGTAACACACTCAAATTTTTCATAAAACAAACACATTTTTTTCAGGAATCTACTCTCTGAAACCTTCTACTCATTTTTTTTTTAATTTCTTTCTAGGCATCCACTCTCCCTAATCTTGCAAGAAAATTTCAATTAACTTGTTGAAATGATGAATTCACGCCTATACTGAAACTAAATTTAAATCAACTTTTTTGCAGTAACACACTCACATTTTTCATAAAACAAACACATTTTTTTCAGGAATCCACTCTCTGGAACCTAAAACTAATTTTTAAAATACATCTTTCTAGGCATCCACTCTCCCTAATCTTGCAAGAAAATTTCAATTAACTTGTTGAAAAGATACATTCACGCCTATCCTGAAACTAAATTTAAATCAACTTTTTTGCAGTAACACACTCACATTTTTCATAAAACAAACACATTTTTTTTAGGAATCCACTCTCTGAAACCTTCTACTCATTTTTTTAAAATTTCTTTCTAGGCATCCACTCTCCCTAATCTTGCAAGAAAATTTCAATTAACTTGTTGAAAAGATGTATTCACGCCTATCCTGAAACTAAATTTAAATCAACTTTTTTGCAGTAACACACTCACATTTTTAGGCATCCACTCTCCCTAATCTTGCAAGAAAATTTCAATTAACTTGTTGAAATATTGCAATCACTCTTATCCAAAAACGCAATTTAAAACAACTTTTTTGCAGTAACACACTCACATTTTTCATGAAACAAACCCATTTTTTCAGGAATCAACTCTCTCGAACCTAAAATGAATTTTTAAAAAACATCTTTCTAGGCATCCACTCTCCTTAATCATGCAAGAACATTTCAATTAACTTGTTAAAATACTGCAATCACCCTTATACTAAAACTACATTTAAATCAACTTTTTTGCAGTAACACACTCACATTTTTCATAAAACAAACACATTTTTTTCAGGAATCTACTCTCTGAAACCTAAAACTAGTTTTAAAGAAACTTCTTTTCAGGCATCCACTCTCCCTAATCTTGCAAGAAAATTTCAATTTACTTGTTGAAATGATGCATTCAGGCCTATCCTGAAACTAAATTTAAATCAACTTTTTTGCAGTAACACACTCAAATTTGTCATAAAACAAACACACTTTTTTCAGGAATCCACTCTATGAAACCTTCTACTAAGTTTTTTAAAAATGTCTTTCTAGGCATCCACTCTCCCTAATCTTGCAAGAAAATTTCAATTAACTTGTTGAAATATTGCAATCACCCTTATCCAAAAAACGAAATTTAAAACAACTTTTTTGCAGTAACACACTCACATTTTTCATAAAACAAACCCATTTTTTTTCAGGAATCAACTCTCTGGAACCTAAAATGAATTTTCAAAAAATATCATTCTAGGCATCCACTCTCCCTAACCATGCAAGAACATTTGAATTAACTTGTTGAAATACAGCAATCACCCTTATCCTGAAACTAAATTTAAATCAACTTTTTTGCAGTAACACAAACACATTTTTTATAAAATGAACAGATTTTTTTTCAGGAATAAACTCTCTGAAACCTAAAACTAATTTTAAATAAACTTCTTTCTAGGCATGCACTCTCCCTAATCTTGCAAGAAAATGACAATTAACTTGTTGAAATAATGCATTCACGCCTATCCTGAAACTAAATTTAAATCAACTTTTTTTGCAGTAACACACTCACATTTTTCATAAAACAAACACATTTTTTTCAGGAATCCACTCTCTGAAACCTTCTACTAATTTTTTTTAAATTTCTTTCTAGGCATCCACTCTCCCTAATCTTGCAAGAAAATTTCAATTAACTTGTTGAAATGATGCATTCACGCCTATCCTGAAACTAAATTTAAATCAACTTTTTTGCAGTAACACACTCACATTTTTCATAAAACAAACATATTTTTATTCAGGAATCCACTCTCTGAATCCTTCTACTCATTTTTTAAAAATTTCTTTCTAGGCATCCACTCTCCCTAATCTTGCAAGAAAATTTGAATTAACTTGTTGAAATATTTCATCACCCTTATCCAAAAACGAAATTTAAATCAACTTTTTTGCAATAACACACTCACATTTTTCATAAAACAAACTCATTTTTTTCAGGAATCAACTGTATGGAACCTAAAATGAATTTGTAAAAAACATCTTTCTAGGCATCCACTCTCCCTAATCTTGCAAGAAAATTTCAATTAACTTGTTGAAATGATGCATTCACGCCTATCCTGAAACGAAATTTAAAAATCAACTTTTTTGCAGTAACACACTCACATTTTTCATAAAACAAACACATTTTTTTCAGGAATCCACTCTCTGAAACCTTCTACTCATTTTTTTTAAATTTCTTTCTAGGCATCCACTCTTCCTAATCTTGCAAGAAAATTTCAATTAACTTGTTGAAATGATGCATTCACGCCTATCCTGAAACTAAATTTAAATCAACTTTTTTGCAGTAACACACTCACATTTTTCATAAAACAAACACATTGTTATTCAGGAATCCACTCTCTGAATCCTTCTACTCATTTGTTATAAATTTCTTTCTAGGCATCCACTCTCCCTAATCTGGCAAGAATTTTTGAATTAACTTGTGGAAATATTTCAATCACCCTTATCCAAAAACGAAATTTAAATCAGCTTTTTTGCAGTAAAACACTCACATTTTTCATGAAACAAACAATTTTTTTTCAGGAATCCACTCTCTGGAACCTAAAACGAATTTGTAAAAAACATCTTTCAAGGCATCTATTCTCCCTAATCTTGTGAGAAAATTTCAATTAACCTGTTGAAATATTGCAATCACCCTTATCCAAAAACGACATTTAAATCAACTTTTTTGCAGTAACACACTCACATTTTTCATAAAACAAACTGTTTTTTTTTCAGGAATCCACTCTCTGGAACCTAAAACTAATTTTAAATAAACTTCTTTCTAGGCATCCACTCTCCCTAATCTTGCAAGAAAATGTCAATTAACTTGTTGAAATAATGCATTCACGCCTATCCTGAAACTAAATTTAAATCGACATTTTTGCAGTAACACACTCACATTTTTCATAAAACAAACACATCTACTCTCTGAAACCTAAAACTAATTTTAAATAAACTTCTTTCTAGGCATCCACTCTCCCTAATCTTGCAAATAAATGTCAATTAACTTGTTGAAATAATGCATTCACGACTATCCTGAAACTAAATTTAAATCAACATTTTTGCAGTAACACACTCATATTTTTCATAAAACAAACACATTGTTATTCAGGAATCCACTCTCTAAATCCTTCTACTCATTTTTAAAAAATGTCTTTCTAGGCATCCACTCTCCCTAATCTTGCAAGAAAATTTCAATTAACTTGTTGAAATGATGCATTCAGGCCTATCCTGAAACTAAATTTAAATCAACTTTTTTGCAGTAACACACTCACATTTTTCATAAAACAAACACATTTTTTTAGGAATCCACTCTCTGAAACTTTCTACTCATTTTTTTTTACATTTCTTCTAGGCATCCACTCTCCCTAATCTTGCAAGAAAATTTCAATTACCTTGTTGAAATCATGCATTCCCGCCTATCCTGAAACAAAATTTAAATCAACTTTTTTGCAGTAACAAACTCAAATTTTTCATGAAACAAACTCATTTTTTTCAGGAATCCACTCTCTGGAACCTAAAATGTATTTTTAAAAAACATCTTTCTAGGCATCCACTCTCCCTAATCGTGCAAGAACATTTCAATTAACTTGTTGAAATACTGCAATCACCCTTATCCTGAACCTACATTTAAATCAACTTTTTTGCAGTAACACACACACATTTGTCATAAAATGAACAGATTTTTTTCAGGAATACACTCTCTGAAACCTAAAACTAATTTTAAATAAACTTCTTTCTAGGCATCCACTCTCCCTAATCTTGCAAGAAAATGTCAATTAACTTGTTGAAATAATGCATTCACGTCTATCCTGAAACTAAATTTAAATTAACTTTTTGGCAGTAACACACTCATATTTTTCATAAAACAAACACATTTTTTTTCAGGAATCCACTCTCTGAAACCTTCTACTCATTTTTTTACATTTCTTTCTAGGCATCCACTCTCCGAATCTTGCAAGAAAATTTCAATTAACTTGTTGAAATGATGAATTCACGCCTATACTGAAACTAAATTTAAATCAACTTTTTTGCAGTAACACACTCACATTTTTCATAAAACAAACACATTTTTTTCAGGAATCCACTCTCTGGAACCTAAAACTAATTTTTAAAATACATCTTTCTAGGCATCCACTCTCCCTAATCTTGCAAGAAAATTTCAATTAACTTGTTGAAAAATTGCAATCACCCTTATCCAAAAACGAAATTTAAATCAACTTTTTTGCAGTAACACACTCACATTTTTCATAAAACAAACACATTTTTTTTCAGGAATCTACTCTCTGAAACCTAAAACTAGTTTCAAAGAAACTTCTTTTCAGGAATCCACTCTCCCTAATCTTGCAAGAATATTTCAATGTACTTGTTGAAATGATGCATTCACGCCTATCCTGAAACTAAATTTAAATCAACTTTTTTGCAGTAACACACTCAAATTTTTCATAAAACAAACACACTTTTTTCAGGAATCCACTCTATGAAACCTTCTACTCATTTTTTTTAAATTTCTTTCTAGGCATTCACTCTCCCTAATCTTGCAAGAAAATTTCAATTAACTTGTTGAAATGATGCATTCACGCCTATCCTGAAACTAAATTTAAATCAACTTTTTTGCAGTAACACACTCACATTTTTCATAAAACAAATGCATTTTTTTCAGGAATCCACTCTCTGAAACCTTCAACTCATTTAAAAAAAAATTCTTTCTAGGCATGCACTATCACTAATCTTGCAAGAAAATGTCAATTACTTCTTTGAAATAATGCAATCATCCTTATCCAAAAACGACATTTAAATCAACTTTTTTGCAGTAACACACTCACATTTTTCATAAAACAAACTATTTTTTTTTCAGGAATCCACTCTCTGGAACCTAAAACTAATTTTTAAAATACATCTTTCAGGCATCCACTCTCCCTAATCTTGCAAGAAAATTTCAATTAACTTGTTGAAATGATGCATTCACGCCTATCCTGAAACGAAATTTAAATCAACTTTTTTGCAGAAACACACTCATATTTTTCATAAAACAAACACATTTTTTTCAGGAATCCACTCTCTGAAACCTTCTACTAATTTTTTTTTAAATTTTTTTCTAGGCATCCACTCTCCCTAATCTTGCAAGAAAATTTCAATTAACTTGTTGAAATGATGCATTCACGCCTATCCTGAAACTAAATTTAAATCAACTTTTTTGCAGTAACACACTCACATTTTTCATAAAACAAACACATTGTTATTCAGGAATCTACTCTCTAAATCCTTCTACTCATTTTTAAAAAATGTCTTTCTAGGCATCCACTCTCCCTAATCTTGCAAGAAAATTTCAATTAACTTGTTGAAATGATGCATTCACGCCTATCCTGAAACTAAATTTAAATCAACTTTTTTGCAGTAACACACTCACATTTTTCATAAAACAAACACATTTTTTTTAGGAATCCACTCTCTGAAACTTTCTACTCATTTTTTTTTACATTTCTTCTAGGCATCCACTCTCCCTAATCTTGCAAGAAAATTTCAATTACCTTGTTGAAATCATGCATTCCCGCCTATCCTGAAACAAAATTTAAATCAACTTTTTTGCAGTAACAAACTCAAATTTTTCATGAAACAAACTCATTTTTTTCAGGAATCCACTCTCTGAAACCTTCTACTCATTTTTTTCACATTTCTTTCTAGGCATCCACTCTCCCTAATCTTGCAAGAAAATGTCAATTAACTTGTTGAAATATTGCAATCACTCTTATCCAAAAACGAAATTTAAAACAAATTTTTTGCAGTAACACACTCACATTTTTCATAAAACAAACCCATTTCTTTTCAGGAATCAACTCTCTGGAACCTAAAATGTATTTTTAAAAAACATCTTTCTAGGCATCCACTCTCCCTAATAGTGCAAGAACATTTCAATTAACTTGTTGAAATACTGCAATCACCCTTATCCTGAACCTACATTTAAATCAACTTTTTTGCAGTAACACACACACATTTTTCATAAAATGAACAGATTTTTTTCAGGAATACACTCTCTGAAACCTAAAACTAATTTTAAATAAACTTCTTTCTAGGCATCCACTCTCCCTAATCTTGCAAGAAAATGTCAATTAACTTGTTGAAATAATGCATTCACGTCTATCCTGAAACTAAATTTAAATTAACTTTTTGGCAGTAACACACTCATATTTTTCATAAAACAAACACATTTTTTTCAGGAATCCACTCTCTGAAACCTTCTACTCATTTTTTTACATTTCTTTCTAGGCATCCACTCTCCGAATCTTGCAAGAAAATTTCAATTAACTTGTTGAAATGATGCATTCACGCCTATCCTGAAACGAAATTTAAATCAACTTTTTTGCAGTAACACACTCAAATTTTTCATAAAACAAACACATTTTTTTCAGGAATCTACTCTCTGAAACCTTCTACTCATTTTTTTTTAATTTCTTTCTAGGCATCCACTCTCCCTAATCTTGCAAGAAAATTTCAATTAACTTGTTGAAATGATGAATTCACGCCTATCCTGAAACTAAATTTAAATCAACTTTTTTGCAGTAACACACTCACATTTTTCATAAAACAAACACATTTTTTTCAGGAATCCACTCTCTGGAACCTAAAACTAATTTTTAAAATACATCTTTCTAGGCATCCACTCTCCCTAATCTTGCAAGAAAATTTCAATTAACTTGTTGAAAAATTGCAATCACCCTTATCCAAAAACGAAATTTAAATCAACTTTTTTGCAGTAACACACTCACATTTTTCATAAAACAAACACATTTTTTTTCAGGAATCTACTCTCTGAAACCTAAAACTAGTTTCAAAGAAACTTCTTTTCAGGAATCCACTCTCCCTAATCTTGCAAGAATATTTCAATGTACTTGTTGAAATGATGCATTCACGCCTATCCTGAAACTAAATTTAAATCAACTTTTTTGCAGTAACACACTCAAATTTTTCATAAAACAAACACACTTTTTTCAGGAATCCACTCTATGAAACCTTCTACTCATTTTTTTTAAATTTCTTTCTAGGCATTCACTCTCCCTAATCTTGCAAGAAAATTTCAATTAACTTGTTGAAATGATGCATTCACGCCTATCCTGAAACTAAATTTAAATCAACTTTTTTGCAGTAACACACTCACATTTTTCATAAAACAAATGCATTTTTTTCAGAAATCCACTCTCTGAAACCTTCAACTCATTTAAAAAAAAATTCTTTCTAGGCATGCACTATCACTAATCTTGCAAGAAAATGTCAATTACTTCTTTGAAATAATGCAATCATCCTTATCCAAAAACGACATTTAAATCAACTTTTTTGCAGTAACACACTCACATTTTTCATAAAACAAACTATTTTTTTTTTCAGGAATCCACTCTCTGGAACCTAAAACTAATTTTTAAAATACATCTTTCAGGCATCCACTCTCCCTAATCTTGCAAGAAAATTTCAATTAACTTGTTGAAATGATGCATTCACGCCTATCCTGAAACGAAATTTAAATCAACTTTTTTGCAGAAACACACTCATATTTTTCATAAAACAAACACATTTTTTTCAGGAATCCACTCTCTGAAACCTTCTACTAATTTTTTTTTAAATTTTTTTCTAGGCATCCACTCTCCCTAATCTTGCAAGAAAATTTCAATTAACTTGTTGAAATGATGCATTCACGCCTATCCTGAAACTAAATTTAAATCAACTTTTTTGCAGTAACACACTCACATTTTTCATAAAACAAACACATTTTCTTTAGGAATCCACTCTCTGAAACCTTCTACTCATTTTTTTAAAATTTCTTTCTAGGCATCCACTCTCCCTAATCTTGCAAGAAAATTTCAATTACCTTGTTGAAAAATTGCAATCACTCTTCTCCAAAAACGAAATTTAAAACAACTTTTTTGCAGTAACACACTCACATTTTTCATAAAAACAAACCCATTTTTTTTCAGGAATCAAATCTCTGGAACCTAAAATGATTTTTAAAAAAACATCTTTCTAGGCATCCACTCCCCCTAATCGTGGAAGAACATTTCAATTAACTTGTTGAAATACAGCAATCACCCTTATCCTGAAACTACATTTAAACCAACTTTTTTGCAGTAACACACACACATTTTTTATAAAATGAACAGATTTTTTTTCAGGAATAAACTCTCTGAAACCTAAAACTAATTTTAAATAAACTTCTTTCTAGGCATCCACTCTCCCTAATCTTGCAAGAAAATGCCAATTAACTTGTTGAAATAATGCATTCACGCCTATCCTTTTCATTTAAATCAACTTTTTTGCAGTAACACACTCAGATTTTTCATAAAACAAACACATTTTTTTCAGGAATCTGCTCTCTGAAACCTTCTACTAATTTTTTTTAAATTTCTTTCTAGGCATCCACTCTCCCTAATCATGCAAGAAAATTTCAATTAACTTGTTGAAAAGATGCATTCACGCCTATCCTGAAACTAAATTTAAATCAACTTTTTTGCAGTAACACACTCACATTTTTCATAAAACAAACACATTTTTTTTAGGAATCCACTCTCTGAAACCTCCTACTCATTTTTTTAAAATTTCTTTCTAGGCATCCACTCTCCCTAATCTTGCAAGAAAATTTCAATTAACTTGTTGAAAAGATGCATTCACGCCTATCCTGAAACTAAATATAAATCAACTTTTTTGCAGTAACACACTCACATTTTTAATAAAACAAACACATTTTTTTTAGGAATCCACTCTCTGAAACTTTCTACTCATTTTTTAAAAATTTCTTTCTAGGCATCCACTCTCCCTAATCTTGCAAGAAAATTTCAATTAACTTGTTGAAATGATGCAGTCACGCCTATCCTGAAACGAAATTTAAATCAACTTTTTTGCAGTAACACACTCACATTTTTCATAAAACAGACACATTTTTTTCAGGAATCCACTCTCTGAAACCTTCTACTCATCTTTTTTTAATTGCTTTTTAGGCATCCACTCTCCCTAATCTTGCAAGAAAATTTCAATTAACTTGTTGAAATATTGCAATCACACTTATCCAAAAACGAAATTTAAAACAACTTTTTTGCAGTAACACACTCACATTTTTCATGAAACAAACCCATTTTTTTCAGGAATCAACTCTCTCGAACCTAAAATGAATTTTTAAAAAACATCTTTCTAGGCATCCACTCTCCTTAATTGGCAAGAACATTTCAATTAACTTGTTAAAATACTGCAATCAACTACATTTAAATCAACTTTTTTGCAGTAACACACTCACATTTTTCATAAAACAAACACATTTTTTTCAGAAATCTACTCTCTGAAACCTAAAACTAGTTTTAAAGAAACTTCTTTTCAGGCATCCACTCTCCCTAATCTTGCAAGAAAATTTCAATTTACTTGTTGAAATGATGCATTCAGGCCTATCCTGAAACTAAATTTAAATCAACTTTTTTGCAGTAACACACTCAAATTTGTCATAAAACAAACACACTTTTTTTCAGGAATCCACTCTACGAAACCTTCTACTAAGTTTTTTAAAAATGTCTTTCTAGGCATCCACTCTCCCTAACCATGCAAGAACATTTCAATTAACTTGTTGAAATACAGCAATCACCCTCATCCAGAAACTAAATTTAAATCAACTTTTTTGCAGTAACACAAACACATTTTTTATAAAATGAACAGATTTTTTTTCGGGAATAAACTCTCTGAAACCTAAAACTAATTTTAAATAAACTTCTTTCTAGGCATGCACTCTCCCTAATCTTGCAAGAAATTGACAATTAACTTGTTGAAATGATGCATTCACGCCTATCCTGAAACGAAATTTTAAAATCAACTTTTTTGCAGTAACACACTCACATTTTTCATAAAACAAACACATTTTTTTCAGGAATCCACTCTCTGAAACCTTGTACTCATTTTTTTAAAATTTCTTTCTAGGCATCCACTCTCCCTAATCTTGCAAGAAAATTTCAATTAACTTGTTGAAATGATGCATTCACGCCTATCCTGAAACTAAATTTAAATCAACTTTTTTGCAGTAACACACTCACATTTTTCATAAAACAAACACATTTTTATTCAGGAATCCACTCTCTGAATCCTTCTACTCATTTTTTATAAAAACTTTTCTAGGCATCCACTCTCCCTAATCTTGCAAGAAAATTTGAATTAACTTGTTGAAATATTTCAATCACCCTTATCCAAAAACGAAATTTAAATCAGCTTTTTTGCAGTAACACACTCACATTTTTCATGAAACAAACAATTTTTTTTCAGGAATCCACTCCCTGGAACCTAAAACGAATTTGTAAAAAACATCTTTCAAGGCATCCATTCTCCCTAATCTTGTGAGAAAATTTCAATTAACCTGTTGAAATATTGCAATCACCCTTATCCAAAAACGAAATTTAAATCAACTTTTTTGCAGTAACACACTCACATTTTTCATAAAACAAACACATTTTTTTCAGGAATCTACTCTCTGAAACCTAAAACTAATTTTAAATAAACTTCTTTCTAGGCATCCACTCTCCCTAATCTTGCAAGAAAATGTCAATTAACTTGTTGAAATAATGCATTCACGCCTATCCTGAAACTAAATTTAAAGCAACATTTTTGCAGTAAAACACTCACATTTTTCTTGAAACAAACACATCTACTCTCTGAAACCTAAAACTAATTTTAAATAAACTTTTTTCTAGGCATCCACTCTCCCTAATCTTGCAAGAAAATGTCAATTAACTTGATGAAATAATGCATTCACGACTATCCTGAAACTAAATTTAAATCAACATTTTTGCAGTAACACACTCATATTTTTCATAAAACAAACACATTGTTATTCAGGAATCCACTCTCTGAATCCTTCTACTCATTTTTTTAAAATGTCTTTCTAGGCATCCACTCTCCCTAATCTTGCAAGAAAATTTCAATTAACTTGTTGAAATGATGCATTCATGCCTATCCTGAAACTAAATTTAAATCAACTTTTTTGCAGTAACACACTCACATTTTTCATAAAACAAACACATTTTTTTCAGGAATCCACTCTCTGAAACCTTCTACTAATTTTTTTTTTAATTTTTTTCTAGGCATCCACTCTCCCTAATCTTGCAAGAAAATTTCAATTAACTTGTTGAAATGATGCATTCACGCCTATCCTGAAACTAAATTTAAATCAACTTTTTTGCAGTAACACACTCACATTTTTCATAAAACAAACACATTGTTATTCAGGAATCCACTCTCTAAATCCTTCTACTCATTTTTAAAAAATGTCTTTCTAGGCATCCACTCTCCCTAATCTTGCAAGAAAATTTCAATTAACTTGTTGAAATGATGCATTCACGCCTATCCTGAAACTAAATTTAAATCAACTTTTTTGCAGTAACACACTCACATTTTTCATAAAACAAACACATTTTTTTTAGGAATCCACTCTCTGAAACTTTCTACTCATGTTTTTTTTACATTTCTTCTAGGCATCCACTCTCCCTAATCTTGCAAGAAAATTTCAATTACCTTGTTGAAATCATGCATTCCCGCCTATCCTGAAACAAAATTTAAATCAACTTTTTTGCAGTAACAAACACAAATTTTTCATGAAACAAACTCATTTTTTTCAGGAATCCACTCTCTGAAACCTTCTACTCATTTTTTTCACATTTCTTTCTAGGCATCCACTCTCCCTAATCTTGCAAGAAAATGTCAATTAACTTGTTGAAATATTGCAATCACTCTTATCCAAAAACGAAATTTAAAACAAATTTTTTGCAGTAACACACTCACATTTTTCATAAAACAAACCCATTTCTTTTCAGGAATCAACTCTCTGGAACCTAAAATGTATTTTTAAAAAACATCTTTCTAGGCATCCACTCTCCCTAATCGTGCAAGAACATTTCAATTAACTTGTTGAAATACTGCAATCACCCTTATCCTGAACCTACATTTAAATCAACTTTTTTGCAGTAACACACACACATTTTTCATAAAATGAACAGATTTTTTTCAGGAATACACTCTCTGAAACCTAAAACTAATTTTAAATAAACTTCTTTCTAGGCATCCACTCTCCCTAATCTTGCAAGAAAATGTCAATTAACTTGTTGAAATAATGCATTCACGTCTATCCTGAAACTCAATTTAAATTAACTTTTTGGCAGTAACACACTCATATTTTTCATAAAACAAACACATTTTTTTCAGGAATCCACTCTCTGAAACCTTCTACTCATTTTTTTACATTTCTTTCTAGGCATCCACTCTCCGAATCATGCAAGAAAATTTCAATTAACTTGTTGAAATGATGCATTCACGCCTATCCTGAAACGAAATTTAAATCAACTTTTTTGCAGTAACACACTCAAATTTTTCATAAAACAAACACATTTTTTTCAGGAATCTACTCTCTGAAACCTTCTACTCATTTTTTTTTAATTTCTTTCTAGGCATCCACTCTCCCTAATCTTGCAAGAAAATTTCAATTAACTTGTTGAAATGATGAATTCACGCCTATCCTGAAACTAAATTTAAATCAACTTTTTTGCAGTAACACACTCACATTTTTCATAAAACAAACACATTTTTTTCAGGAATCCACTCTCTGGAACCTAAAACTAATTTTTAAAATACATCTTTCTAGGCATCCACTCTCCCTAATCTTGCAAGAAAATTTCAATTAACTTGTTGAAAAATTGCAATCACCCTTATCCAAAAACGAAATTTAAATCAACTTTTTTGCAGTAACACACTCACATTTTTCATAAAACAAACACATTTTTTTTCAGGAATCTACTCTCTGAAACCTAAAACTAGTTTCAAAGAAACTTCTTTTCAGGAATCCACTCTCCCTAATCTTGCAAGAATATTTCAATGTACTTGTTGAAATGATGCATTCACGCCTATCCTGAAACTAAATTTAAATCAACTTTTTTGCAGTAACACACTCAAATTTTTCATAAAACAAACACACTTTTTTCAGGAATCCACTCTATGAAACCTTCTACTCATTTTTTTTAAATTTCTTTCTAGGCATTCACTCTCCCTAATCTTGCAAGAAAATTTCAATTAACTTGTTGAAATGATGCATTCACGCCTATCCTGAAACTAAATTTAAATCAACTTTTTTGCAGTAACACACTCACATTTTTCATAAAACAAATGCATTTTTTTTCAGAAATCCACTCTCTGAAACCTTCAACTCATTTAAAAAAAAATGTCTTTCTAGGCATGCACTATCACTAATCTTGCAAGAAAATGTCAATTACTTCTTTGAAATAATGCAATCATCCTTATCCAAAAACGACATTTAAATCAACTTTTTTGCAGTAACACACTCACATTTTTCATAAAACAAACTATTTTTTTTTTCAGGAATCCACTCTCTGGAACCTAAAACTAATTTTTAAAATACATCTTTCAGGCATCCACTCTCCCTAATCTTGCAAGAAAATTTCAATTAACTTGTTGAAATGATGCATTCACGCCTATCCTGAAACGAAATTTAAATCAACTTTTTTGCAGAAACACACTCATATTTTTCATAAAACAAACACATTTTTTTCAGGAATCCACTCTCTGAAACCTTCTACTAATTTTTTTTTTAATTTTTTTCTAGGCATCCACTCTCCCTAATCTTGCAAGAAAATTTCAATTAACTTGTTGAAATGATGCATTCACGCCTATCCTGAAACTAAATTTAAATCAACTTTTTTGCAGTAACACACTCACATTTTTCATAAAACAAACACATTTTCTTTAGGAATCCACTCTCTGAAACCTTCTACTCATTTTTTTAAAATTTCTTTCTAGGCATCCACTCTCCCTAATCTTGCAAGAAAATTTCAATTACCTTGTTGAAAAATTGCAATCACTCTTCTCCAAAAACGAAATTTAAAACAACTTTTTTGCAGTAACACACTCACATTTTTCATAAAAACAAACCCATTTTTTTTCAGGAATCAACTCTCTGGAACCTAAAATGATTTTTAAAAAAACATCTTTCTAGGCATCCACTCCCCCTAATCGTGGAAGAACATTTCAATTAACTTGTTGAAATACAGCAATCACCCTTATCCTGAAATTACATTTAAACCAACTTTTTTGCAGTAACACACACACATTTTTTATAAAATGAACAGATTTTTTTTCAGGAATAAACTCTCTGAAACCTAAAACTAATTTTAAATAAACTTCTTTCTAGGCATCCACTCTCCCTAATCTTGCAAGAAAATGCCAATTAACTTGTTGAAATAATGCATTCACGCCTATCCTTTTCATTTAAATCAACTTTTTTGCAGTAACACACTCAGATTTTTCATAAAACAAACACATTTTTTTCAGGAATCTGCTCTCTGAAACCTTCTACTAATTTTTTTTAAATTTCTTTCTAGGCATCCACTCTCCCTAATCATGCAAGAAAATTTCAATTAACTTGTTGAAAAGATGCATTCACGCCTATCCTGAAACTAAATTTAAATCAACTTTTTTGCAGTAACACACTCACATTTTTCATAAAACAAACACATTTTTTTTAGGAATCCACTCTCTGAAACCTCCTACTCATTTTTTTAAAATTTCTTTCTAGGCATCCACTCTCCCTAATCTTGCAAGAAAATTTCAATTAACTTGTTGAAAAGATGCATTCACGCCTATCCTGAAACTAAATATAAATCAACTTTTTTGCAGTAACACACTCACATTTTTAATAAAACAAACACATTTTTTTTAGGAATCCACTCTCTGAAACTTTCTACTCATTTTTTAAAAATTTCTTTCTAGGCATCCACTCTCCCTAATCTTGCAAGAAAATTTCAATTAACTTGTTGAAATGATGCAGTCACGCCTATCCTGAAACGAAATTTAAATCAACTTTTTTGCAGTAACACACTCACATTTTTCATAAAACAGACACATTTTTTTCAGGAATCCACTCTCTGAAACCTTCTACTCATCTTTTTTTAATTGCTTTTTAGGCATCCACTCTCCCTAATCTTGCAAGAAAATTTCAATTAACTTGTTGAAATATTGCAATCACACTTATCCAAAAACGAAATTTAAAACAACTTTTTTGCAGTAACACACTCACATTTTTCATGAAACAAACCCATTTTTTTCAGGAATCAACTCTCTCGAACCTAAAATGAATTTTTAAAAAACATCTTTCTAGGCATCCACTCTCCTTAATTGGCAAGAACATTTCAATTAACTTGTTAAAATACTGCAATCACCCTTATCCTAAAACTACATTTAAATCAACTTTTTTGCAGTAACACACTCACATTTTTCATAAAACAAACACATTTTTTTCAGAAATCTACTCTCTGAAACCTAAAACTAGTTTTAAAGAAACTTCTTTTCAGGCATCCACTCTCCCTAATCTTGCAAGAAAATTTCAATTTACTTGTTGAAATGATGCATTCAGGCCTATCCTGAAACTAAATTTAAATCAACTTTTTTGCAGTAACACACTCAAATTTGTCATAAAACAAACACACTTTTTTTCAGGAATCCACTCTACGAAACCTTCTACTAAGTTTTTTAAAAATGTCTTTCTAGGCATCCACTCTCCCTAACCATGCAAGAACATTTCAATTAACTTGTTGAAATACAGCAATCACCCTCATCCAGAAACTAAATTTAAATCAACTTTTTTGCAGTAACACAAACACATTTTTTATAAAATGAACAGATTTTTTTTCGGGAATAAACTCTCTGAAACCTAAAACTAATTTTAAATAAACTTCTTTCTAGGCATGCACTCTCCCTAATCTTGCAAGAAAATGACAATTAACTTGTTGAAATGATGCATTCACGCCTATCCTGAAACGAAATTTTAAAATCAACTTTTTTGCAGTAACACACTCACATTTTTCATAAAACAAACACATTTTTTTCAGGAATCCACTCTCTGAAACCTTCTACTCATTTTTTTAAAATTTCTTTCTAGGCATCCACTCTCCCTAATCTTGCAAGAAAATTTCAATTAACTTGTTGAAATGATGAATTCACGCCTATCCTGAAACTAAATTTAAATCAACTTTTTTGCAGTAACACACTCACATTTTTCATAAAACAAACACATTTTTATTCAGGAATCCACTCTCTGAATCCTTCTACTCATTTTTTATAAAAACTTTTCTAGGCATCCACTCTCCCTAATCTTGCAAGAAAATTTGAATTAACTTGTTGAAATATTTCAATCACCCTTATCCAAAAACGAAATTTAAATCAGCTTTTTTGCAGTAACACACTCACATTTTTCATGAAACAAACAATTTTTTTCAGGAATCCACTCTCTGGAACCTAAAACGAATTTGTAAAAAACATCTTTCAAGGCATCCATTCTCCCTAATCTTGTGAGAAAATTTCAATTAACCTGTTGAAATATTGCAATCACCCTTATCCAAAAACGAAATTTAAATCAACTTTTTTGCAGTAACACACTCACATTTTTCATAAAACAAACACATTTTTTTCAGGAATCTACTCTCTGAAACCTAAAACTAATTTTAAATAAACTTCTTTCTAGGCATCCACTCTCCCTAATCTTGCAAGAAAATGTCAATTAACTTGTTGAAATAATGCATTCACGCCTATCCTGAAACTAAATTTAAATCAACATTTTTGCAGTAAAACACTCACATTTTTCTTGAAACAAACACATCTACTCTCTGAAACCTAAAACTAATTTTAAATAAACTTTTTTCTAGGCATCCACTCTCCCTAATCTTGCAAGAAAATGTCAATTAACTTGATGAAATAATGCATTCACGACTATCCTGAAACTAAATTTAAATCAACATTTTTGCAGTAACACACTCATATTTTTCATAAAACAAACACATTGTTATTCAGGAATCCACTCTCTGAATCCTTCTACTCATTTTTTAAAAATGTCTTTCTAGGCATCCACTCTCCCTAATCTTGCAAGAAAATTTCAATTAACTTGTTGAAATGATGCATTCATGCCTATCCTGAAACTAAATTTAAATCAACTTTTTTGCAGTAACACACTCACATTTTTCATAAAACAAACACATTTTTTTTAGGAATCCACTCTCTGAAACTTTCAACTCATTTTTTTTTACATTTCTTCTAGGCATCCACTCTCCCTAATCTTGCAAAAAAATTTCAATTACCTTGTTGAAATCATGCATTCCCGCCTATCCTGAAACAAAATTTAAATCAACTTTTTTGCAGTAACAAACTCAAATTTTTCATGAAACAAACTCATTTTTTCAGGAATCCACTCTCTGAAACCTTCTACTCATTTTTTTTACATTTCTTTCTAGGCATCCACTCTCCCTAATCTTGCAAGAAAATGTCAATTAACTTGTTGAAATATTGCAATCACTCTTATCCAAAAACGAAATTTAAAAAAAATTTTTGCAGTAACACACTCACATTTTTCATAAAACAACCCCATTTCTTTTCAGGAATCAACTCTCTGGAACCTAAAATGTATTTTTTAAAAACATCTTTCTAGGCATCCACTCTGCCTAATCGTGCAAGAACATTTCAATTAACTTGTTGAAATACTGCAATCACCCTTATCCTGAAACTACATTTAAATCAACTTTTTTGCAATAACACACACATTTTTCATAAAATGAACAGATTTTTTTCAGGAATACACTCTCTGAAACCTAAAACTAATTTTAAATAAACTTCTTTCTAGGCATCCACTTTCCCTAATCTTGCAAGAAAATGTCAATTAACTTGTTGAAATAATGCATTCACGTCTATCCTGAAACTAAATTTAAATTAACTTTTTGGCAGTAACACACTCATATTTTTCATAAAACAAACACATTTTTTTCAGGAATCCACTCTCTGAAACCTTCTACTCATTTTTTTACATTTCTTTCTAGGCATCCACTCTCCGAATCTTGCAAGAAAATTTCAATTAACTTGTTGAAATGATGCATTCACGCCTATCCTGAAACGAAATTTAAATCAACATTTTTTTGCAGTAACACACTCATATTTTTCATAAAACAAACACATTTTTTTCAGGAATCTACTCTCTGAAACCTTCTACTCATTTTTTTTAAATTTCTTTCTAGGCATCCACTCTCCCTAATCTTGCAAGAAAATGTCAATTAACTTGTTGAAATATTGCAATCACTCTTATCCAAAAACGAAATTTAAAAAAATTTTTTGCAGTAACACACTCACATTTTTCATAAAACAACCCCATTTCTTTTCAGGAATCAACTCTCTGGAACCTAAAATGTATTTTTTAAAAACATCTTTCTAGGCATCCACTCTGCCTAATCGTGCAAGAACATTTCAATTAACTTGTTGAAATACTGCAATCACCCTTATCCTGAAACTACATTTAAATCAACTTTTTTGCAATAACACACACATTTTTCATAAAATGAACAGATTTTTTTCAGGAATACACTCTCTGAAACCTAAAACTAATTTTAAATAAACTTCTTTCTAGGCATCCACTTTCCCTAATCTTGCAAGAAAATGTCAATTAACTTGTTGAAATAATGCATTCACGTCTATCCTGAAACTAAATTTAAATTAACTTTTTGGCAGTAACACACTCATATTTTTCATAAAACAAACACATTTTTTTCAGGAATCCACTCTCTGAAACCTTCTACTCATTTTTTTACATTTCTTTCTAGGCATCCACTCTCCGAATCTTGCAAGAAAATTTCAATTAACTTGTTGAAATGATGCATTCACGCCTATCCTGAAACGAAATTTAAATCAACATTTTTTTGCAGTAACACACTCATATTTTTCATAAAACAAACACATTTTTTTCAGGAATCTACTCTCTGAAACCTTCTACTCATTTTTTTTAAATTTCTTTCTAGGCATCCACTCTCCCTAATCTTGCAAGAAAATTTCAATTAACGTGTTGAAATGATGCATTCACGCCTATCCTGAAACTAAATTTAAATCAACTTTTTTGCAGTAACACACTCACATTTTTCATAAAACAAACACATTTTTTTTCAGGAATCCACTCTCTGGAACCTAAAACTAATTTTTAAAATACATCTTTCTAGGCATCCACTCTCCCTAATCTTGCAAGAAAATTTCAATTAACTTGTTGAAAAATTGGAAATCACCCTTATCCAAAAACTAAATTTAAATCAACTTTTTGCAGTAACACACTCACATTTTTCATAAAACAAACACATTTTTTTTCAGGAATCTACTCTCTGTAACCTAAAACTAGTTTCAAAGAAACTTCATTTCAGGAATCCACTCTCCCTAATCTTGCAAGAATATTTCAATTTACTTGTTGAAATGATGCATTCACGCCTATCCTGAAACTAAATTTAAATCAACTTTTTTGCAGTAACACACTCAAATTTTTCATAAAACAAACACACTTTTTTTCAGGAATCCACTCTATGAAACCTTCTACTCATTTTTTTTAAATTTCTTTCTAGGCATTCACTCTCCCTAATCTTGCAAGAAAATTTCAATTAACTTGTTGAAATGATGCATTCACGCCTATCCTGAAACTAAATTTAAATCAACTTTTTTGCAGTAACACACTCACATTTTTCATAAAACAAACACATTTTTTTCAGGAATCCACTCTCTGGAACCTAAAACTAATTTTTAAAATACATCTTTCTAGGCATCCACTCTCCCTAATCTTGCAAGAAAATTTGAACTTGTTGAAATATTTCAATCACCCTTATCCAAAAAACGAAATTTAAATCAACTTTTTTGCAATAACACACTCACATTTTTCATAAAACAAACCCATTTTTTTCAGGAATCAACTGTCTGGAACCTAAAATGAATTTTTAAAAAACATCTTTCTAGGCATCCACTCTCCCTAATCTTGCAAGAAAATTTCAATTTACTTGTTGAAATGATGCATTCACGCCTATCCTGAAACTAAATTTAAATCAACTTTTTTGCAGTAACACACTCACATTTTTCATAAAACAAACACATTTTTATTCAGGAATCCACTCTCTGAATCCTTCTACTCATTTTTTATTAAGTTTTTTTCTAGGCATCCACTCTCCCTAATCTTGTGAGAAAATTTCAATTAACCTGTTGAAATATTGCAATCACCCTTATCCAAAAACGACATTTAAATCAACTTTTTTGCAGTAACACACTCACATTTTTCATAAAACAAATGCATTTTTTTCAGGAATCCACTCTCTGAAACCTTCAACTCATTTAAAAAAAAATTCTTTCTAGCAATGCACTATCACTAATCTTGCAAGAAAATGTCAATTAATTCTTTGAAATAATGCAATCATCCTTATCTAAAAACGACATTTAAATCAACTTTTTTGCAGTAACACACTCACATTTTTCATAAAACAAACTATTTTTTTTTCAGGAATCCACTCTCTGGAACCTAAAACTAATTTTTAAAATACATCTTTCAGGCATCCACTCTCCCTAATCTTGCAAGAAAATTTCAATTAACATGTTGAAATGATGCATTCACGCCTATCCTGAAACTAAATTTAAATCAACTTTTTTGCAGTAACACACTCACATTTTTCATAAAACAAACACATTTTTATTTAGGAATCCACTCTCTGAATCCTTCTACTCATTTTTTATAAAAAAAATTCTAGGCATCCACTCTCCCTAATCTTGCAAGAAAATTTTAATTAACTTGATGAAATATTTCAATCACCCTTATCCAAAAACGAAATTTAAATCAGCTTTTTTGCAGTAACACACTCACATTTTTCATGAAACAAACAATTTTTTTTTCAGGAATCCACTCTCTGGAACCTAAAACGAATTTGTAAAAAACATCTTTCAAGGCATCCATTCTCCCTAATCTTGTGAGAAAATTTCAATTAACCTGTTGAAATATTGCAATCACCCTTATCCAAAAACGACATTTAAATCAACTTTTTTGCAGTAACACACTCACATTTTTCATAAAACAAATGCATTTTTTTCAGGAATCCACTCTCTGAAACCTTCAACTAATTTAAAAAAAAAATCTTTCTAGCAATGCACTATCACTAATCTTGCAAGAAAATGTCAATTAATTATTTGAAATAATGCAATCATCCTTATCTAAAAACTACATTTAAATCAACTTTTTTGCAGTAACACACTCACATTTTTCATAAAACAAACTATTTTTTTTTCAGGAATCCACTCTCTGGAACCTAAAACTAATTTTTAAAATACATCTTTCAGGCATCCACTCTCCTTAATCTTGCAAGAAAATTTCAATTAACTTGTTGAAATTATGCATTCACGCCTATCCTGAAACGAAATTTAAATCAACTTTTTTGCAGTAACACACTCATATTTTCCATAAAACAAACACATTTTTTTCAGGAATCCACTCTCTGAAACCTTCTACTAATTTTTTTTAAATTTCTTTCTAGGCATCCACTCTCCCTAATCTTGCAAGAAAATTTCAATTAACTTGTTGAAATGATGCATTCACGCCTATCCTGAAACTAAATTTAAATCAACTTTTTTGCAGTAACACACTCACATTTTTCATAAAACAAACACATTTTTATTCAGGAATCCACTCTCTGAATCCTTCTACTCATTTTTTATAAAAAAAATTCTAGGCATCCACTCTCCCTAATCTTGCAAGAAAATTTTAATTAACTTGTTGAAATATTTCAATCACCCTTATCCAAAAACGAAATTTAAATCAGCTTTTTTGCAGTAACACACTCACATTTTTCATGAAACAAACAATTTTTTTTTCAGGAATCCACTCTCTGGAACCTAAAACGAATTTGTAAAAAACATCTTTCAAGGCATCCATTCTCCCTAATCTTGTGAGAAAATTTCAATTAACCTGTTGAAATATTGCAATCACCCTTATCCAAAAACGACATTTAAATCAACTTTTTTGCAGTAACACACTCACATTTTTCATAAAACAAATGCATTTTTTTCAGGAATCCACTCTTTGAAACCTTCAGCTCATTTAAAAAAAAATTCTTTCTAGGCATGCACTATCACTAATCTTGCAAGAAAATGTCAATTACTTCTTTGAAATGATGCAATCATCCTTATCCAAAAACGACATTTAAATCAACTTTTTTGCAGTAACACACTCACATTTTTCATAAAACAAACTATTTTTTTTTCAGGAATCCACTCTCTGGAACCTAAAACTAATTTTTAAAATACATCTTTCAGGCATCCACTCTCCCTAATCTTGCAAGAAAATTTCAATTAACTTGTTGAAATGATGCATTCAAGCCTATCCTGAAACGAAATTTAAATCAACTTTTTTGCAGAAACACACTCATATTTTTCATAAAACAAACATTTTTTTCAGGAATCCACTCTCTGAAACCTTCTACTAATTTTTTTTTACATTTTTTTCTAGGCATCCACTCTCCCTAATCTTGCAAGAAAATTTCAATTAACTTGTTGAAATGATGCATTCACGCCTATCCTGAAACTAAATTTAAATCAACTTTTTTGCAGTAACACACTCACATTTTTCATAAAACAAACACATTTTTTTTAGGAATCCACTCTCTGAAACCTTTTACTCATTTTTTTTTAATTTATTTCTAGGCATCCACTCTCCCTAATCTTGCAAGAAAATTTCAATTACCTTGTTGAAAATTTGCAATCACTCTTCTCCAAAAACGAAATTTAAAACAACTTTTTTGCAGTAACACACTCACATTTTTCATAAAACAGACACATTTTTTTCAGGAATCCACTCTCTGAAACCTTTTACTCATTTTTTTTAAATTTATTTCTAGGCATCCACTCTCCCTAATCTTGCAAGAAAATTTCAATTACCTTGTTGAAAATTTGCAATCACTCTTCTCCAAAAACGAAATTTAAAACAACTTTTTTGCAGTAACACACTCACATTTTTCATAAAAACAACCCCATTTTTTTTCAGGAATCAACTCTCTGGAACCTAAAATGATTTTTAAAAAAACATCTTTCTAGGCATCCACTCTCCCTAATCGTGGAAGAACATTTCAATTAACTTGTTGAAATACAGCAATCACCCTTATCCTGAAACTACATTTAAACCAACTTTTTTGCAGTAACACACACACATTTTTTATAAAATGAACAGATTTTTTTTCAGGAATAAACTCTCTGAAACCTAAAACTAATTTTAAATAAACTTCTTTCTAGGCATCCACTCACCCTAATCTTGCAAGAAAATGCCAATTAACTTGTTGAAATAATGCATTCACGCCTATCCTTTTCATTTAAATCAACTTTTTTGCAGTAACACACTCAGATTTCTCATAAAACAAACACATTTTTTTCAGGAATCTGCTCTCTGAAACCTTCTACTATTTTTTTTTAAATTTCTTTCTAGGCATCCACTCTCCCTAATCATGCAAGAAAATTTCAATTAACTTGTTGAAAAGATGCATTCACGCCTATCCTGAAACTAAATTTAAATCAACTTTTTTGCAGTAACACACTCACATTTTTCATAAAACAAACACATTTTTTTTAGGAATCCACTCTCTGAAACCTTCTACTCATTTTTTTAAAATTTCTTTCTAGGCATCCACTCTCCCTAATCTTGCAAGAAAATTTCAATTAACTTGTTGAAATGATGCAGTCACGCCTATCCTGAAACGAAATTTAAATCAACTGTTTTGCAGTAACACACTCACATTTTTCATAAAACAGACAAATTTTTTTCAGGAATCCACTCTCTGAAACCTTCTACTCATCTTTTTTTTAATTTCTTTTTAGGCATCCACTCTCCCTAATCTTGCAAGAAAATTTCAATTAACTTGTTGAAATATTGCAATCACTCTTATCCAAAAACGCAATTTAAAACAACTTTTTTGCAGTAACACACTCACATTTTTCATGAAACAAACTCATTTTTTTCAGGAATCAACTCTCTCGAACCTAAAATGAATTTTTAAAAAACATCTTTCTAGGCATCCACTCTCCTTAATCGTGCAAGAACATTTCAATTAACTTGTTAAAATACTGCAATCACCCTTATACTAAAACTACATTTAAATCAACTTTTTTGCAGTAACACACTCACATTTTTCATAAAACAAACACATTTTTTTCAGGAATCTACTCTCTGAAACCTAAAACTAGTTTTAAAGAAACTTCTTTTCAGGCATCCACTCTCCCTAATCTTGCAAGAAAATTTCAATTTACTTGTTGAGATAATGCATTCAGGCCTATCCTGAAACTAAATTTAAATCAACTTTTTTGCAGTAACACACTCAAATTTGTCATAAAACAAACACACTTTTTTCAGGAATCCACTCTATGAAACCTTCTACTAAGTTTTTTAAAAATGTCTTTCCAGGCATCCACTCTCCCTAATCTTGCAAGAAAATTTCAATTAACTTGTTGAAATATTGCAATCACCCTTATCCAAAAACGAAATTTAAAACAACTTTTTTGCAGTAACACACTCACATTTTTCATAAAACAAACCCATTTTTTTTCAGGAATCAACTTTCTGGAACCTAAAATGAATTTTCAAAAAACATTATTCTAGGCATCCACTCTCCCTAACCATGCAAGAACATTTCAATTAACTTGTTGAAATACAGCAATCACCCTTATCCTGAAACTAATTTTAAATCAACTTTTTTGCAGTAACACAAACACATTTTTTATAAAATGAACAGATTTTTTTTCAGGAATAAACTCTCTGAAACCTAAAACTAATTTTAAATAAACTTCTTTCTAGGCATGCACTCTCCCTAATCTTGCAAGAAAATGACAATTAACTTGTTGAAATAATGCATTCACGCCTATCCTGAAACTAAATTTAAATCAACTTTTTTGCAGTAACACACTCACATTTTTCATAAAACAAACACATTTTTTTTAGGAATCCACTCTCTGAAACCTTTTACTCATTTTTTTTTAATTTATTTCTAGGCATCCACTCTCCCTAATCTTGCAAGAAAATTTCAATTACCTTGTTGAAAATTTGCAATCACTCTTCTCCAAAAACGAAATTTAAAACAACTTTTTTGCAGTAACACACTCACATTTTTCATAAAACAGACACATTTTTTTCAGGAATCCACTCTCTGAAACCTTTTACTCATTTTTTTTAAATTTATTTCTAGGCATCCACTCTCCCTAATCTTGCAAGAAAATTTCAATTACCTTGTTGAAAATTTGCAATCACTCTTCTCCAAAAACGAAATTTAAAACAACTTTTTTGCAGTAACACACTCACATTTTTCATAAAAACAACCCCATTTTTTTTCAGGAATCAACTCTCTGGAACCTAAAATGATTTTTAAAAAAACATCTTTCTAGGCATCCACTCTCCCTAATCGTGGAAGAACATTTCAATTAACTTGTTGAAATACAGCAATCACCCTTATCCTGAAACTACATTTAAACCAACTTTTTTGCAGTAACACACACACATTTTTTATAAAATGAACAGATTTTTTTTCAGGAATAAACTCTCTGAAACCTAAAACTAATTTTAAATAAACTTCTTTCTAGGCATCCACTCGCCCTAATCTTGCAAGAAAATGCCAATTAACTTGTTGAAATAATGCATTCACGCCTATCCTTTTCATTTAAATCAACTTTTTTGCAGTAACACACTCAGATTTCTCATAAAACAAACACATTTTTTTCAGGAATCTGCTCTCTGAAACCTTCTACTATTTTTTTTTAAATTTCTTTCTAGGCATCCACTCTCCCTAATCATGCAAGAAAATTTCAATTAACTTGTTGAAAAGATGCATTCACGCCTATCCTGAAACTAAATTTAAATCAACTTTTTTGCAGTACCACACTCACATTTTTCATAAAACAAACACATTTTTTTTAGGAATCCACTCTCTGAAACCTTCTACTCATTTTTTTAAAATTTCTTTCTAGGCATCCACTCTCCCTAATCTTGCAAGAAAATTTCAATTAACTTGTTGAAATGATGCAGTCACGCCTATCCTGAAACGAAATTTAAATCAACTGTTTTGCAGTAACACACTCACATTTTTCATAAAACAGACAAATTTTTTTCAGGAATCCACTCTCTGAAACCTTCTACTCATCTTTTTTTTAATTTCTTTTTAGGCATCCACTCTCCCTAATCTTGCAAGAAAATTTCAATTAACTTGTTGAAATATTGCAATCACTCTTATCCAAAAACGCAATTTAAAACAACTTTTTTGCAGTAACACACTCACATTTTTCATGAAACAAACTCATTTTTTTCAGGAATCAACTCTCTCGAACCTAAAATGAATTTTTAAAAAACATCTTTCTAGGCATCCACTCTCCTTAATCGTGCAAGAACATTTCAATTAACTTGTTAAAATACTGCAATCACCCTTATACTAAAACTACATTTAAATCAACTTTTTTGCAGTAACACACTCACATTTTTCATAAAACAAACACATTTTTTTCAGGAATCTACTCTCTGAAACCTAAAACTAGTTTTAAAGAAACTTCTTTTCAGGCATCCACTCTCCCTAATCTTGCAAGAAAATTTCAATTTACTTGTTGAGATGATGCATTCAGGCCTATCCTGAAACTAAATTTAAATCAACTTTTTTGCAGTAACACACTCAAATTTGTCATAAAACAAACACACTTTTTTCAGGAATCCACTCTATGAAACCTTCTACTAAGTTTTTTAAAAATGTCTTTCCAGGCATCCACTCTCCCTAATCTTGCAAGAAAATTTCAATTAACTTGTTGAAATATTGCAATCACCCTTATCCAAAAACGAAATTTAAAACAACTTTTTTGCAGTAACACACTCACATTTTTCATAAAACAAACCCATTTTTTTTCAGGAATCAACTTTCTGGAACCTAAAATGAATTTTCAAAAAACATTATTCTAGGCATCCACTCTCCCTAACCATGCAAGAACATTTCAATTAACTTGTTGAAATACAGCAATCACCCTTATCCTGAAACTAATTTTAAATCAACTTTTTTGCAGTAACACAAACACATTTTTTATAAAATGAACAGATTTTTTTTCAGGAATAAACTCTCTGAAACCTAAAACTAATTTTAAATAAACTTCTTTCTAGGCATGCACTCTCCCTAATCTTGCAAGAAAATGACAATTAACTTGTTGAAATAATGCATTCACGCCTATCCTGAAACTAAATTTAAATCAACTTTTTTGCAGTAACACACTCACATTTTTCATAAAACAAACACATTTTTTTTAGGAATCCACTCTCTGAAACCTTTTACTCATTTTTTTTTAATTTATTTCTAGGCATCCACTCTCCCTAATCTTGCAAGAAAATTTCAATTACCTTGTTGAAAATTTGCAATCACTCTTCTCCAAAAACGAAATTTAAAACAACTTTTTTGCAGTAACACACTCACATTTTTCATAAAACAGACACATTTTTTTCAGGAATCCACTCTCTGAAACCTTTTACTCATTTTTTTTAAATTTATTTCTAGGCATCCACTCTCCCTAATCTTGCAAGAAAATTTCAATTACCTTGTTGAAAATTTGCAATCACTCTTCTCCAAAAACGAAATTTAAAACAACTTTTTTGCAGTAACACACTCACATTTTTCATAAAAACAACCCCATTTTTTTTCAGGAATCAACTCTCTGGAACCTAAAATGATTTTTAAAAAAACATCTTTCTAGGCATCCACTCTCCCTAATCGTGGAAGAACATTTCAATTAACTTGTTGAAATACAGCAATCACCCTTATCCTGAAACTACATTTAAACCAACTTTTTTGCAGTAACACACACACATTTTTTATAAAATGAACAGATTTTTTTTCAGGAATAAACTCTCTGAAACCTAAAACTAATTTTAAATAAACTTCTTTCTAGGCATCCACTCGCCCTAATCTTGCAAGAAAATGCCAATTAACTTGTTGAAATAATGCATTCACGCCTATCCTTTTCATTTAAATCAACTTTTTTGCAGTAACACACTCAGATTTCTCATAAAACAAACACATTTTTTTCAGGAATCTGCTCTCTGAAACCTTCTACTATTTTTTTTTAAATTTCTTTCTAGGCATCCACTCTCCCTAATCATGCAAGAAAATTTCAATTAACTTGTTGAAAAGATGCATTCACGCCTATCCTGAAACTAAATTTAAATCAACTTTTTTGCAGTAACACACTCACATTTTTCATAAAACAAACACATTTTTTTTAGGAATCCACTCTCTGAAACCTTCTACTCATTTTTTTAAAATTTCTTTCTAGGCATCCACTCTCCCTAATCTTGCAAGAAAATTTCAATTAACTTGTTGAAATGATGCAGTCACGCCTATCCTGAAACGAAATTTAAATCAACTGTTTTGCAGTAACACACTCACATTTTTCATAAAACAGACAAATTTTTTTCAGGAATCCACTCTCTGAAACCTTCTACTCATCTTTTTTTTAATTTCTTTTTAGGCATCCACTCTCCCTAATCTTGCAAGAAAATTTCAATTAACTTGTTGAAATATTGCAATCACTCTTATCCAAAAACGCAATTTAAAACAACTTTTTTGCAGTAACACACTCACATTTTTCATGAAACAAACTCATTTTTTTCAGGAATCAACTCTCTCGAACCTAAAATGAATTTTTAAAAAACATCTTTCTAGGCATCCACTCTCCTTAATCGTGCAAGAACATTTCAATTAACTTGTTAAAATACTGCAATCACCCTTATACTAAAACTACATTTAAATCAACTTTTTTGCAGTAACACACTCACATTTTTCATAAAACAAACACATTTTTTTCAGGAATCTACTCTCTGAAACCTAAAACTAGTTTTAAAGAAACTTCTTTTCAGGCATCCACTCTCCCTAATCTTGCAAGAAAATTTCAATTTACTTGTTGAGATGATGCATTCAGGCCTATCCTGAAACTAAATTTAAATCAACTTTTTTGCAGTAACACACTCAAATTTGTCATAAAACAAACACACTTTTTTCAGGAATCCACTCTATGAAACCTTCTACTAAGTTTTTTAAAAATGTCTTTCCAGGCATCCACTCTCCCTAATCTTGCAAGAAAATTTCAATTAACTTGTTGAAATATTGCAATCACCCTTATCCAAAAACGAAATTTAAAACAACTTTTTTGCAGTAACACACTCACATTTTTCATAAAACAAACCCATTTTTTTTCAGGAATCAACTTTCTGGAACCTAAAATGAATTTTCAAAAAACATTATTCTAGGCATCCACTCTCCCTAACCATGCAAGAACATTTCAATTAACTTGTTGAAATACAGCAATCACCCTTATCCTGAAACTAATTTTAAATCAACTTTTTTGCAGTAACACAAACACATTTTTTATAAAATGAACAGATTTTTTTTCAGGAATAAACTCTCTGAAACCTAAAACTAATTTTAAATAAACTTCTTTCTAGGCATGCACTCTCCCTAATCTTGCAAGAAAATGACAATTAACTTGTTGAAATAATGCATTCACGCCTATCCTGAAACTAAATTTAAATAAACTTTTTTTGCAGTAACACACTCACATTTTTCATAAAACAAACACATTTTTTTCAGGAATCCACTCTCTGAAACCTTCTACTAATTTTTTTTAAATTTCTTTCTAGGCATCCACTCTCCCTAATCTTGCAAGAAAATTTCAATTAACTTGTTGAAATGATGCATTCACGCCTATCATGAAACTAAATTTAAAATCAACTTTTTTGCAGTAACTAACTCACATTTTTTATAAAACAAACACATTTTTATTCAGGAATCCACTCTCTGAATCCTTCTACTCATTTTTTAAAAATTTCTTTCTAGGCATCCACTCTCCCTAATCTTGCAAGAAAATTTGAATTAACTTGTTGAAATATTTCATCACCCTTATCCAAAAACGAAATTTAAATCAACTTTTTTGCAATAACACACTCACATTTTTCATAAAACAAACCCATTTTTTTCAGGAATCAACTGTATGGAACCTAAAATGAATTTGTAAAAAACATCTTTCTAGGCATCCACTCTCCCTAATCTTGCAAGAAAATTTCAATTAACTTGTTGAAATGATGCATTCACGCCTATCCTGAAACGAAATTTAAAAATCAACTTTTTTGCAGTAACACACTCACATTTTTCATAAAACAAACACATTTTTTTCAGGAATCCACTCTCTGAAACCTTCTACTCATTTTTTTTAAATTTCTTTCTAGGCATCCACTCTCCCTAATCTTGCAAGAAAATTTCAATTAACTTGTTGAAATGATGCATTCACGCCTATCCTGAAACTAAATTTAAATCAACTTTTTTGCAGTAACACACTCCCATTTTTCATAAAACAAACACATTTCTATTCAGGAATCCACTCTCTGAATCCTTCTACTCATTTTTTAAAAATTTCTTTCTAGGCATCCACTCTCCCTAATCTTGCAAGAAAATTTGAATTAACTTGTTGAAATATTTCATCACCCTTATCCAAAAACGAAATTTAAATCAACTTTTTTGCAATAACACACTCACATTTTTCATGAAACAAACAATTTTTTTTCAGGAATCAACTGTATGGAACCTAAAATGAATTTGTAAAAAACATCTTTCTAGGCATCCACTCTCCCTAATCTTGCAAGAAAATTTCAATTAACTTGTTGAAATGATGCATTCACGCCTATCCTGAAACGAAATTTAAAAATCAACTTTTTTGCAGTAACACACTCACATTTTTCATAAAACAAACACATTTTTTTCAGGAATCCACTCTCTGAAACCTTCTACTCATTTTTTTTAAATTTCTTTCTAGGCATCCACTCTTCCTAATCTTGCCAGAAAATTTCAATTAACTTGTTGAAATGATGCATTCACGCCTATCCTGAAACTAAATTTAAATCAACTTTTTTGCAGTAACACACTCACATTTTTCATAAAACAAACACATTGTTATTCAGGAATCCACTCTCTGAATCCTTCTACTCATTTGTTATAAATTTCTTTCTAGGCATCCACTCTCCCTAATCTGGCAAGAATTTTTGAATTAACTTGTGGAAATATTTCAATCACCCTTATCCAAAAACGAAATTTAAATCAGCTTTTTTGCGGTAAAACACTCACATTTTTCATGAAACAAACAATTTTTTTTCAGGAATCCACTCTCTGGAACCTAAAACGAATTTGTAAAAAACATCTTTCAAGGTATCCATTCTCCCTAATCTTGTGAGAAAATTCCAATTAACCTGTTGAAATATTGCAATCACCCTTATCCAAAAACGACATTTAAATCAACTTTTTTGCAGTAACACACTCACATTTTTCATAAAACAAACTATTTTTTTTCAGGAATCCACTCTCTGGAACCTAAAACTAATTTTAAATAAACTTCTTTCTAGGCATCCACTCTCCCTAATCTTGCAAGAAAATGTCAATTAACTTGTTGAAATAATGCATTCACGCCTATCCTGAAACTAAATTTAAATCAACATTTTTGCAGTAACACACTCACATTTTTCATAAAACAAACACATCTACTCTCTGAAACCTAAAACTAATTTTAAATAAACTTCTTTCTAGGCATCCACTCTCCCTAATCTTGCAAATAAATGTCAATTAACTTGTTGAAATAATGCATTCACGACTATCCTGAAACTAAATTTAAATCAACATTTTTGCAGTAACACACTCATATTTTTCATAAAACAAACACATTGTTATTCAGGAATCCACTCTCTAAATCCTTCTACTCATTTTTTAAAAATTTCTTTCTAGGCATCCACTCTCCCTAATCTTGCAAGAAAATTTCAATTAACTTGTTGAAATGATGCATTCACGCCTATCCTGAAACTAAATTTAAATCAACTTTTTTGCAGTAACACACTCACATTTTTCATAAAACAAACACATTTTTTTTAGGAATCCACTCTCTGAAACTTTCTACTCATTTTTTTTTACATTTCTTCTAGGCATCCACTCTCCCTAATCTTGCAAGAAAATTTCAATTACCTTGTTGAAATCATGCATTCCCGCCTATCCTGAAACAAAATTTAAATCAACTTTTTTGCAGTAACAAACTCAAATTTTTCATGAAACAAACTCATTTTTTTCAGGAATCCACTCTCTGAAACCTTCTACTCATTTTTTTCACATTTCTTTCTAGGCATCCACTCTCCCTAATCTTGCAAGAAAATGTCAATTAACTTGTTGAAATATTGCAATCACTCTTATCCAAAAACGAAATTTAAAACAAATTTTTTGCAGTAACACACTCACATTTTTCATAAAACAAACCCATTTCTTTTCAGGAATCAACTCTCTGGAACCTAAAATGTATTTTTAAAAAACATCTTTCTAGGCATCCACTCTCCCTAATCGTGCAAGAACATTTCAATTAACTTGTTGAAATACTGCAATCACCCTTATCCTGAACCTACATTTAAATCAACTTTTTTGCAGTAACACACACACATTTTTCATAAAATGAACAGATTTTTTTCAGGAATACACTCTCTGAAACCTAAAACTAATTTTAAATAAACTTCTTTCTAGGCATCCACTCTCCCTAATCTTGCAAGAAAATGTCAATTAACTTGTTGAAATAATGCATTAATGTCTATCCTGAAACTAAATTTAAATTAACTTTTTGGCAGTAGCACACTCATATTTTTCATAAAACAAACACATTTTTTTTCAGGAATCCACTCTCTGAAACCTTCTACTCATTTTTTTACATTTCTTTCTAGGCATCCACTCTCCGAATCTTGCAAGAAAATTTCAATTAACTTGTTGAAATGATGCATTCACGCCTATCCTGAAACGAAATTTAAATCAACTTTTTTGCAGTAACACACTCAAATTTTTCATAAAACAAACACATTTTTTTCAGGAATCTACTCTCTGAAACCTTCTACTCATTTTTTTTTTTAATTTCTTTCTAGGCATCCACTCTCCCTAATCTTGCAAGAAAATTTCAATTAACTTGTTGAAATGATGAATTCACGCCTATCCTGAAACTAAATTTAAATCAACTTTTTTGCAGTAACACACTCACATCTTTCATAAAACAAACACATTTTTTTCAGGAATCCACTCTCTGGAACCTAAAACTAATGTTTAAAATACATCTTTCTAGGCATCCACTCTCCCTAATCTTGCAAGAAAATTTCAATTAACTTGTTGAAAAATTGCAATCACCCTTATCCAAAAACGAAATTTAAATCAACTTTTTTGCAGTAACACACTCACATTTTTCATAAAACAAACACATTTTTTTTCAGGAATCTACTCTCTGAAACCTAAAACTAGTTTCAAAGAAACTTCTTTTCAGGAATCCACTCTCCCTAATCTTGCAAGAATATTTCAATGTACTTGTTGAAATGATGCATTCACGCCTATCCTGAAACTAAATTTAAATCAACTTTTTTGCAGTAACACACTCAAATTTTTCATAAAACAAACACACTTTTTTCAGGAATCCACTCTATGAAACCTTCTACTCATTTTTTTTAAATTTCTTTCTAGGCATTCACTCTCCCTAATCTTGCAAGAAAATTTCAATTAACTTGTTGAAATGATGCATTCACGCCTATCCTGAAACTAAATTTAAATCAACTTTTTTGCAGTAACACACTCACATTTTTTATAAAACAAATGCATTTTTTTCAGGAATCCACTCTCTGAAACCTTCAACTCATTTAAAAAAAAATTCTTTCTAGGCATGCACTATCACTAATCTTGCAAGAAAATGTCAATTACTTCTTTGAAATAATGCAATCATCCTTATCCAAAAACGACATTTAAATCAACTTTTTTGCAGTAACACACTCACATTTTTCATAAAACAAACTATTTTTTTTTTCAGGAATCCACTCTCTGAAACCTAAAACTAGTTTCAAAGAAACTTCTTTTCAGGAATCCACTCTCCCTAATCTTGCAAGAAAATTTCAATTAACTTGTTGAAATGATGCATTCACGCCTATCCTGAAACGAAATTTAAATCAACTTTTTTGCAGAAACACACTCATATTTTTCATAAAACAAACACATTTTTTTCAGGAATCCACTCTCTGAAACCTTCTACTAATTTTTTTTTAAATTTTTTTCTAGGCATCCACTCTCCCTAATCTTGCAAGAAAATTTCAATTAACTTGTTGAAATGATGCATTCACACCTATCCTGAAACTAAATTTAAATCAACTTTTTTGCAGTAACACACTCACATTTTTCATAAAACAAACACATTTTTTTTAGGAATCCACTCTCTGAAACCTTCTACTCATTTTTTTAAAATTTCTTTCTAGGCATCCACTCTCCCTAATCTTGCAGGAAAATTTCAATTACCTTGTTGAAAAATTGCAATCACTCTTCTCCAAAAACGAAATTTAAAACAACTTTTTTGCAGTAACACACTCACATTTTTCATGAAAACAAACCCATTTTTTTTTCAGGAATCAACTCTCTGGAACCTAAAATGATTTTTAAAAAAACATCTTTCTAGGCATCCACTCCCCCTAATCGTGGAAGAACATTTCAATTAACTTGTTGAAATACAGCAATCACCCTTATCCTGAAACTACATTTAAACCAACTTTTTTGCAGTAACACACACACATTTTTTATAAAATGAACAGATTTTTTTTCAGGAATAAACTCTCTGAAACCTAAAACTAATTTTAAATAAACTTCTTTCTAGGCATCCACTCTCCCTAATCTTGCAAGAAAATGCCAATTAACTTGTTGAAATAATGCATTCACGCCTATCCTTTTCATTTAAATCAACTTTTTTGCAGTAACACACTCAGATTTTTCATAAAACAAACACATTTTTTTCAGGAATCTGCTCTCTGAAACCTTCTACTAATTTTTTTTAAATTTCTTTCTAGGCATCCACTCTCCCTAATCATGCAAGAAAATTTCAATTAACTTGTTGAAAAGATGCATTCACGCCTATCCTGAAACTAAATTTAAATCAACTTTTTTGCAGTAACACACTCACATTTTTCATAAAACAAACTTTTTTTTTTAGGAATCCACTCTCTGAAACCTTCTACTCATTTTTTTAAAATTTCTTTCTAGGCATCCACTCTCACTAATCTTGCAAGAAAATTTCAATTAACTTGTTGAAAAGATGCATTCACGCCTATCCTGAAACTAAATTTAAATCAACTTTTTTCCAGTAACACACTCACATTTTTAATAAAACAAACACATTTTTTTTAGGAATCCACTCTCTGAAACCTTCTACTCATTTTTATAAAATTTCTTTCTAGGCATCCACTCTCCCTAATCTTGCAAAAAAATGTCAATTAACTTGTTGAAATGATGCAGTCACGCCTATCCTGAAACGAAATTTAAATCAACTTTTTTGCAGTAACACACTCACATTTTTCATAAAACAGACACATTTTTTTCAGGAATCCACTCTCTGAAACCTTCTACTCATCTTTTTTTTAATTGCTTTTTAGGCATCCACTCTCCCTAATCTTGCAAGAAAATTTCAATTAACTTGTTGAAATATTGCAATCACTCTTATCCAAAAACGAAATTTAAAACAACTTTTTTGCAGTAACACACTCACATTTTTCATGAAAACAAACCCATTTTTTTTCAGGAATCAACTCTCTGGAACCTAAAATGATTTTTAAAAAAACATCTTTCTAGGCATCCACTCCCCCTAATCGTGGAAGAACATTTCAATTAACTTGTTGAAATACAGCAATCACCCTTATCCTGAAACTACATTTAAACAAACTTTTTTGCAGTAACACACACACATTTTTTATAAAATGAACAGATTTTTTTTCAGGAATAAACTCTCTGAAACCTAAAACTAATTTTAAATAAACTTCTTTCTAGGCATCCACTCTCCCTAATCTTGCAAGAAAATGCCAATTAACTTGTTGAAATAATGCATTCACGCCTATCCTTTTCATTTAAATCAACTTTTTTGCAGTAACACACTCAGATTTTTCATAAAACAAACACATTTTTTTCAGGAATCTGCTCTCTGAAACCTTCTACTAATTTTTTTTAAATTTCTTTCTAGGCATCCACTCTCCCTAATCATGCAAGAAAATTTCAATTAACTTGTTGAAAAGATGCATTCACGCCTATCCTGAAACTAAATTTAAATCAACTTTTTTGCAGTAACACACTCACATTTTTCATAAAACAAACTTTTTTTTTTAGGAATCCACTCTCTGAAACCTTCTACTCATTTTTTTAAAATTTCTTTCTAGGCATCCACTCTCACTAATCTTGCAAGAAAATTTCAATTAACTTGTTGAAAAGATGCATTCACGCCTATCCTGAAACTAAATTTAAATCAACTTTTTTGCAGTAACACACTCACATTTTTAATAAAACAAACACATTTTTTTTAGGAATCCACTCTCTGAAACCTTCTACTCATTTTTTTAAAATTTCTTTCTAGGCATCCACTCTCCCTAATCTTGCAAGAAAATTTCAATTAACTTGTTGAAATGATGCAGTCACGCCTATCCTGAAACGAAATTTAAATCAACTTTTTTGCAGTAACACACTCACATTTTTCATAAAACAGACACATTTTTTTCAGGAATCCACTCTCTGAAACCTTCTACTCATCTTTTTTTTAATTGCTTTTTAGGCATCCACTCTCCCTAATCTTGCAAGAAAATTTCAATTAACTTGTTGAAATATTGCAATCACTCTTATCCAAAAACGAAATTTAAAACAACTTTTTTGCAGTAACACACTCACATTTTTCATGAAACAAACCCATTTTTTTCAGGAATCAACTCTCTCGAACCTAAAATGAATTTTTAAAAAACATCTTTCTAGGCATCCACTCTCCTTAATTGGCAAGAACATTTCAATTAACTTGTTAAAATACTGCAATCACCCTTATCCTAAAACTACATTTAAATCAACTTTTTTGCAGTAACACACTCACATTTTTCATAAAACAAACACATTTTTTTCAGGAATCTACTCTCTGAAACCTAAAACTAGTTTTAAAGAAACTTCTTTTCAGGCATCCACTCTCCCTAATCTTGCAAGAAAATTTCAATTTACTTGTTGAAATGATGCATTCAGGCCTATCCTGAAACTAAATTTAAATCAACTTTTTTGCAGTAACACACTCAAATTTGTCATAAAACAAACACACTTTTTTCAGGAATCCACTCTATGAAACCTTCTACTAAGTTTTTTAAAAATGTCTTTCTAGGCATCCACTCTCCATAACCATGCAAGAACATTTCAATTAACTTGTTGAAATACAGCATTCACCCTCATCCAGAAACTAAATTTAAATCAACTTTTTTGCAGTAACACAAACACATTTTTTATAAAATGAACAGATTTTTTTTCGGGAATAAACTCTCTGAAACCTAAAACTAATTTTAAATAAACTTCTTTCTAGGCATGCACTCTCCCTAATCTTGCAAGAAAATTACAATTAACTTGTTGAAATGATGCATTCACGCCTATCCTGAAACGAAATTTTAAAATCAACTGTTTTGCAGTAACACACTCACATTTTTCATAAAACAAACACATTTTTTTCATTAATCCACTCTCTGAAACCTTCTACTCATTTTTTTTACATTTCTTTCTAGGCATCCACTCTCCCTAATCTTGCAAGAAAATTTCAATTAACTTGTTGAAATGATGCATTCACGCCTATCCTGAAACTAAATTTAAATCAACTTTTTTGCAGTAACACACTCACATTTTTCATAAAACAAACACATTTTTATTCAGGAATCCACTCTCTGAATCCTTCTACTAATTTTTTATAAAAACTTTTCTAGGCATCCACTCTCCCTAATCTTGCAAGAAAATTTGAATTAACTTGTTGAAATATTTTAATCACCCTTATCCAAAAACGATATTTAAATCAGCTTTTTTGCAGTAACACACTCACATTTTTCATGAAACAAACAATTTTTTTTAGGAATCCACTCTCTGAAACCTTCTACTCATTTTTTTAAAATTTCTTTCTAGGCATCCACTCTCCCTAATCTTGCAGGAAAATTTCAATTACCTTGTTGAAAAATTGCAATCACTCTTCTCCAAAAACGAAATTTAAAACAACTTTTTTGCAGTAACACACTCACATTTTTCATGAAAACAAACCCATTTTTTTTTCAGGAATCAACTCTCTGGAACCTAAAATGATTTTTAAAAAAACATCTTTCTAGGCATCCACTCCCCCTAATCGTGGAAGAACATTTCAATTAACTTGTTGAAATACAGCAATCACCCTTATCCTGAAACTACATTTAAACCAACTTTTTTGCTGTAACACACACACATTTTTTATAAAATGAACAGATTTTTTTTCAGGAATAAACTCTCTGAAACCTAAAACTAATTTTAAATAAACTTCTTTCTAGGCATCCACTCTCCCTAATCTTGCAAGAAAATGCCAATTAACTTGTTGAAATAATGCATTCACGCCTATCCTTTTCATTTAAATCAACTTTTTTGCAGTAACACACTCAGATTTTTCATAAAACAAACACATTTTTTTCAGGAATCTGCTCTCTGAAACTTTCTACTAATTTTTTTTAAATTTCTTTCTAGGCATCCACTCTCCCTAATCATGCAAGAAAATTTCAATTAACTTGTTGAAAAGATGCATTCACGCCTATCCTGAAACTAAATTTAAATCAACTTTTTTGCAGTAACACACTCACATTTTTCATAAAACAAACTTTTTTTTTTAGGAATCCACTCTCTGAAACCTTCTACTCATTTTTTTAAAATTTCTTTCTAGGCATCCACTCTCACTAATCTTGCAAGAAAATTTCAATTAACTTGTTGAAAAGATGCATTCACGCCTATCCTGAAACTAAATTTAAATCAACTTTTTTGCAGTAACACACTCACATTTTTAATAAAACAAACACATTTTTTTTAGGAATCCACTCTCTGAAACCTTCTACTCATTTTTATAAAATTTCTTTCTAGGCATCCACTCTCCCTAATCTTGCAAGAAAATTTCAATTAACTTGTTGAAATGATGCAGTCACGCCTATCCTGAAACGAAATTTAAATCAACTTTTTTGCAGTAACACACTCACATTTTTCATAAAACAGACACATTTTTTTCAGGAATCCACTCTCTGAAACCTTCTACTCATCTTTTTTTTAATTGCTTTTTAGGCATCCACTCTCCCTAATCTTGCAAGAAAATTTCAATTAACTTGTTGAAATATTGCAATCACTCTTATCCAAAAACGAAATTTAAAACAACTTTTTTGCAGTAACACACTCACATTTTTCATGAAAACAAACCCATTTTTTTTCAGGAATCAACTCTCTGGAACCTAAAATGATTTTTAAAAAAACATCTTTCTAGGCATCCACTCCCCCTAATCGTGGAAGAACATTTCAATTAACTTGTTGAAATACAGCAATCACCCTTATCCTGAAACTACATTTAAACCAACTTTTTTGCAGTAACACACACACATTTTTTATAAAATGAACAGATTTTTTTTCAGGAATAAACTCTCTGAAACCTAAAACTAATTTTAAATAAACTTCTTTCTAGGCATCCACTCTCCCTAATCTTGCAAGAAAATGCCAATTAACTTGTTGAAATAATGCATTCACGCCTATCCTTTTCATTTAAATCAACTTTTTTGCAGTAACACACTCAGATTTTTCATAAAACAAACACATTTTTTTCAGGAATCTGCTCTCTGAAACCTTCTACTAATTTTTTTTAAATTTCTTTCTAGGCATCCACTCTCCCTAATCATGCAAGAAAATTTCAATTAACTTGTTGAAAAGATGCATTCACGCCTATCCTGAAACTAAATTTAAATCAACTTTTTTGCAGTAACACACTCACATTTTTCATAAAACAAACTTTTTTTTTTAGGAATCCACTCTCTGAAACCTTCTACTCATTTTTTTAAAATTTCTTTCTAGGCATCCACTCTCACTAATCTTGCAAGAAAATTTCAATTAACTTGTTGAAAAGATGCATTCACGCCTATCCTGAAACTAAATTTAAATCAACTTTTTTGCAGTAACACACTCACATTTTTCATAAAACAGACACATTTTTTTCAGGAATCCACTCTCTGAAACCTTCTACTCATCTTTTTTTTAATTGCTTTTTAGGCATCCACTCTCCCTAATCTTGCAAGAAAATTTCAATTAACTTGTTGAAATATTGCAATCACTCTTATCCAAAAACGAAATTTAAAACAACTTTTTTGCAGTAACACACTCACATTTTTCATGAAACAAACCCATTTTTTTCAGGAATCAACTCTCTCGAACCTAAAATGAATTTTTAAAAAACATCTTTCTAGGCATCCACTCTCCTTAATTGGCAAGAACATTTCAATTAACTTGTTAAAATACTGCAATCACCCTTATCCTAAAACTACATTTAAATCAACTTTTTTGCAGTAACACACTCACATTTTTCATAAAACAAACACATTTTTTTCAGGAATCTACTCTCTGAAACCTAAAACTAGTTTTAAAGAAACTTCTTTTCAGGCATCCACTCTCCCTAATCTTGCAAGAAAATTTCAATTTACTTGTTGAAATGATGCATTCAGGCCTATCCTGAAACTAAATTTAAATCAACTTTTTTGCAGTAACACACTCAAATTTGTCATAAAACAAACACACTTTTTTCAGGAATCCACTCTATGAAACCTTCTACTAAGTTTTTTAAAAATGTCTTTCTAGGCATCCACTCTCCATAACCATGCAAGAACATTTCAATTAACTTGTTGAAATACAGCATTCACCCTCATCCAGAAACTAAATTTAAATCAACTTTTTTGCAGTAACACAAACACATTTTTTATAAAATGAACAGATTTTTTTTCGGGAATAAACTCTCTGAAACCTAAAACTAATTTTAAATAAACTTCTTTCTAGGCATGCACTCTCCCTAATCTTGCAAGAAAATTACAATTAACTTGTTGAAATGATGCATTCACGCCTATCCTGAAACGAAATTTTAAAATCAACTGTTTTGCAGTAACACACTCACATTTTTCATAAAACAAACACATTTTTTTCATTAATCCACTCTCTGAAACCTTCTACTCATTTTTTTTACATTTCTTTCTAGGCATCCACTCTCCCTAATCTTGCAAGAAAATTTCAATTAACTTGTTGAAATGATGCATTCACGCCTATCCTGAAACTAAATTTAAATCAACTTTTTTGCAGTAACACACTCACATTTTTCATAAAACAAACACATTTTTATTCAGGAATCCACTCTCTGAATCCTTCTACTAATTTTTTATAAAAACTTTTCTAGGCATCCACTCTCCCTAATCTTGCAAGAAAATTTGAATTAACTTGTTGAAATATTTTAATCACCCTTATCCAAAAACGATATTTAAATCAGCTTTTTTGCAGTAACACACTCACATTTTTCATGAAACAAACAATTTTTTTTCAGGAATCCACTCTCTGGAACCTAAAACGAATTTGTAAAAAACATCTTTCAAGGCATCCATTCCCCCTAATCTTGTGAGAAAATTTCAATTAACCTGTTGAAATATTGCAATCACCCTTATCCAAAAACGAAATTTAAATCAACTTTTTTGCAGTAACACACTCACATTTTTCATAAAACAAACACATTTTTTTCAGGAATCTACTCTCTGAAACCTAAAACTAATTTTAAATAAACTTCTTTCTAGGCATCCACTCTCCCTAATCTTGCAAGAAAATGTCAATTAACTTGTTGAAATAATGCATTCACGCCTATCCTGAAACTAAATTTAAATCAACATTTTTGCAGTAACACACTCACATTTTTCTTGAAACAAACACATCTACTCTCTGAAACCTAAAACTAATTTTAAATAAACTTTTTTCTAGGCATCCACTCTCCCTAATCTTGCAAGAAAATGTCAATTAACTTGATGAAATAATGCATTCACGACTATCCTGAAACTAAATTTAAATCAACATTTTTGCAGTAACACACTCATATTTTTCATAAAACAAACACATTGTTATTCAGGAATCCACTCTCTGAATCCTTCTACTCATTTTTTAAAAATGTCTTTCTAGGCATCCACTCTCCCTAATCTTGCAAGAAAATTTCAATTAACTTGTTGAAATGATGCATTCATGCCTATCCTGAAACTAAATTTAAATCAACTTTTTTGCAGTAACACACTCACATTTTTCATAAAACAAACACATTTTTTTTAGGAATCCACTCTCTGAAACTTTCAACTCATTTTTTTTTACATTTCTTCTAGGCATCCACTCTCCCTAATCTTGCAAAAAAATTTCAATTAACTTGTTGAAATGATGCATTCACGCCTATCCTGAAACGAAATTTAAATCAACTTTTTTGCAGAAACACACTCATATTTTTCATAAAACAAACACATTTTTTTCAGGAATCCACTCTCTGAAACCTTCTACTAATTTTTTTTTAAATTTTTTTCTAGGCATCCACTCTCCCTAATCTTGCAAGAAAATTTCAATTAACTTGTTGAAATGATGCATTCACACCTATCCTGAAACTAAATTTAAATCAACTTTTTTGCAGTAACACACTCACATTTTTCATAAAACAAACACATTTTTTTTAGGAATCCACTCTCTGAAACCTTCTACTCATTTTTTTAAAATTTCTTTCTAGGCATCCACTCTCCCTAATCTTGCAGGAAAATTTCAATTACCTTGTTGAAAAATTGCAATCACTCTTCTCCAAAAACGAAATTTAAAACAACTTTTTTGCAGTAACACACTCACATTTTTCATGAAAACAAACCCATTTTTTTTTCAGGAATCAACTCTCTGGAACCTAAAATGATTTTTAAAAAAACATCTTTCTAGGCATCCACTCCCCCTAATCGTGGAAGAACATTTCAATTAACTTGTTGAAATACAGCAATCACCCTTATCCTGAAACTACATTTAAACCAACTTTTTTGCAGTAACACACACACATTTTTTATAAAATGAACAGATTTTTTTTCAGGAATAAACTCTCTGAAACCTAAAACTAATTTTAAATAAACTTCTTTCTAGGCATCCACTCTCCCTAATCTTGCAAGAAAATGCCAATTAACTTGTTGAAATAATGCATTCACGCCTATCCTTTTCATTTAAATCAACTTTTTTGCAGTAACACACTCAGATTTTTCATAAAACAAACACATTTTTTTCAGGAATCTGCTCTCTGAAACCTTCTACTAATTTTTTTTAAATTTCTTTCTAGGCATCCACTCTCCCTAATCATGCAAGAAAATTTCAATTAACTTGTTGAAAAGATGCATTCACGCCTATCCTGAAACTAAATTTAAATCAACTTTTTTGCAGTAACACACTCACATTTTTCATAAAACAAACTTTTTTTTTTAGGAATCCACTCTCTGAAACCTTCTACTCATTTTTTTAAAATTTCTTTCTAGGCATCCACTCTCACTAATCTTGCAAGAAAATTTCAATTAACTTGTTGAAAAGATGCATTCACGCCTATCCTGAAACTAAATTTAAATCAACTTTTTTCCAGTAACACACTCACATTTTTAATAAAACAAACACATTTTTTTTAGGAATCCACTCTCTGAAACCTTCTACTCATTTTTATAAAATTTCTTTCTAGGCATCCACTCTCCCTAATCTTGCAAAAAAATGTCAATTAACTTGTTGAAATGATGCAGTCACGCCTATCCTGAAACGAAATTTAAATCAACTTTTTTGCAGTAACACACTCACATTTTTCATAAAACAGACACATTTTTTTCAGGAATCCACTCTCTGAAACCTTCTACTCATCTTTTTTTTAATTGCTTTTTAGGCATCCACTCTCCCTAATCTTGCAAGAAAATTTCAATTAACTTGTTGAAATATTGCAATCACTCTTATCCAAAAACGAAATTTAAAACAACTTTTTTGCAGTAACACACTCACATTTTTCATGAAAACAAACCCATTTTTTTTCAGGAATCAACTCTCTGGAACCTAAAATGATTTTTAAAAAAACATCTTTCTAGGCATCCACTCCCCCTAATCGTGGAAGAACATTTCAATTAACTTGTTGAAATACAGCAATCACCCTTATCCTGAAACTACATTTAAACCAACTTTTTTGCAGTAACACACACACATTTTTTATAAAATGAACAGATTTTTTTTCAGGAATAAACTCTCTGAAACCTAAAACTAATTTTAAATAAACTTCTTTCTAGGCATCCACTCTCCCTAATCTTGCAAGAAAATGCCAATTAACTTGTTGAAATAATGCATTCACGCCTATCCTTTTCATTTAAATCAACTTTTTTGCAGTAACACACTCAGATTTTTCATAAAACAAACACATTTTTTTCAGGAATCTGCTCTCTGAAACCTTCTACTAATTTTTTTTAAATTTCTTTCTAGGCATCCACTCTCCCTAATCATGCAAGAAAATTTCAATTAACTTGTTGAAAAGATGCATTCACGCCTATCCTGAAACTAAATTTAAATCAACTTTTTTGCAGTAACACACTCACATTTTTCATAAAACAAACTTTTTTTTTTAGGAATCCACTCTCTGAAACCTTCTACTCATTTTTTTAAAATTTCTTTCTAGGCATCCACTCTCACTAATCTTGCAAGAAAATTTCAATTAACTTGTTGAAAAGATGCATTCACGCCTATCCTGAAACTAAATTTAAATCAACTTTTTTGCAGTAACACACTCACATTTTTCATAAAACAGACACATTTTTTTCAGGAATCCACTCTCTGAAACCTTCTACTCATCTTTTTTTTAATTGCTTTTTAGGCATCCACTCTCCCTAATCTTGCAAGAAAATTTCAATTAACTTGTTGAAATATTGCAATCACTCTTATCCAAAAACGAAATTTAAAACAACTTTTTTGCAGTAACACACTCACATTTTTCATGAAACAAACCCATTTTTTTCAGGAATCAACTCTCTCGAACCTAAAATGAATTTTTAAAAAACATCTTTCTAGGCATCCACTCTCCTTAATTGGCAAGAACATTTCAATTAACTTGTTAAAATACTGCAATCACCCTTATCCTAAAACTACATTTAAATCAACTTTTTTGCAGTAACACACTCACATTTTTCATAAAACAAACACATTTTTTTCAGGAATCTACTCTCTGAAACCTAAAACTAGTTTTAAAGAAACTTCTTTTCAGGCATCCACTCTCCCTAATCTTGCAAGAAAATTTCAATTTACTTGTTGAAATGATGCATTCAGGCCTATCCTGAAACTAAATTTAAATCAACTTTTTTGCAGTAACACACTCAAATTTGTCATAAAACAAACACACTTTTTTCAGGAATCCACTCTATGAAACCTTCTACTAAGTTTTTTAAAAATGTCTTTCTAGGCATCCACTCTCCATAACCATGCAAGAACATTTCAATTAACTTGTTGAAATACAGCATTCACCCTCATCCAGAAACTAAATTTAAATCAACTTTTTTGCAGTAACACAAACACATTTTTTATAAAATGAACAGATTTTTTTTCGGGAATAAACTCTCTGAAACCTAAAACTAATTTTAAATAAACTTCTTTCTAGGCATGCACTCTCCCTAATCTTGCAAGAAAATTACAATTAACTTGTTGAAATGATGCATTCACGCCTATCCTGAAACGAAATTTTAAAATCAACTGTTTTGCAGTAACACACTCACATTTTTCATAAAACAAACACATTTTTTTCATTAATCCACTCTCTGAAACCTTCTACTCATTTTTTTTACATTTCTTTCTAGGCATCCACTCTCCCTAATCTTGCAAGAAAATTTCAATTAACTTGTTGAAATGATGCATTCACGCCTATCCTGAAACTAAATTTAAATCAACTTTTTTGCAGTAACACACTCACATTTTTCATAAAACAAACACATTTTTATTCAGGAATCCACTCTCTGAATCCTTCTACTAATTTTTTATAAAAACTTTTCTAGGCATCCACTCTCCCTAATCTTGCAAGAAAATTTGAATTAACTTGTTGAAATATTTTAATCACCCTTATCCAAAAACGATATTTAAATCAGCTTTTTTGCAGTAACACACTCACATTTTTCATGAAACAAACAATTTTTTTTCAGGAATCCACTCTCTGGAACCTAAAACGAATTTGTAAAAAACATCTTTCAAGGCATCCATTCCCCCTAATCTTGTGAGAAAATTTCAATTAACCTGTTGAAATATTGCAATCACCCTTATCCAAAAACGAAATTTAAATCAACTTTTTTGCAGTAACACACTCACATTTTTCATAAAACAAACACATTTTTTTCAGGAATCTACTCTCTGAAACCTAAAACTAATTTTAAATAAACTTCTTTCTAGGCATCCACTCTCCCTAATCTTGCAAGAAAATGTCAATTAACTTGTTGAAATAATGCATTCACGCCTATCCTGAAACTAAATTTAAATCAACATTTTTGCAGTAACACACTCACATTTTTCTTGAAACAAACACATCTACTCTCTGAAACCTAAAACTAATTTTAAATAAACTTTTTTCTAGGCATCCACTCTCCCTAATCTTGCAAGAAAATGTCAATTAACTTGATGAAATAATGCATTCACGACTATCCTGAAACTAAATTTAAATCAACATTTTTGCAGTAACACACTCATATTTTTCATAAAACAAACACATTGTTATTCAGGAATCCACTCTCTGAATCCTTCTACTCATTTTTTAAAAATGTCTTTCTAGGCATCCACTCTCCCTAATCTTGCAAGAAAATTTCAATTAACTTGTTGAAATGATGCATTCATGCCTATCCTGAAACTAAATTTAAATCAACTTTTTTGCAGTAACACACTCACATTTTTCATAAAACAAACACATTTTTTTTAGGAATCCACTCTCTGAAACTTTCAACTCATTTTTTTTTACATTTCTTCTAGGCATCCACTCTCCCTAATCTTGCAAAAAAATTTCAATTAACTTGTTGAAATGATGCATTCACGCCTATCCTGAAACGAAATTTAAATCAACTTTTTTGCAGAAACACACTCATATTTTTCATAAAACAAACACATTTTTTTCAGGAATCCACTCTCTGAAACCTTCTACTAATTTTTTTTTAAATTTTTTTCTAGGCATCCACTCTCCCTAATCTTGCAAGAAAATTTCAATTAACTTGTTGAAATGATGCATTCACACCTATCCTGAAACTAAATTTAAATCAACTTTTTTGCAGTAACACACTCACATTTTTCATAAAACAAACACATTTTTTTTAGGAATCCACTCTCTGAAACCTTCTACTCATTTTTTTAAAATTTCTTTCTAGGCATCCACTCTCCCTAATCTTGCAGGAAAATTTCAATTACCTTGTTGAAAAATTGCAATCACTCTTCTCCAAAAACGAAATTTAAAACAACTTTTTTGCAGTAACACACTCACATTTTTCATGAAAACAAACCCATTTTTTTTTCAGGAATCAACTCTCTGGAACCTAAAATGATTTTTAAAAAAACATCTTTCTAGGCATCCACTCCCCCTAATCGTGGAAGAACATTTCAATTAACTTGTTGAAATACAGCAATCACCCTTATCCTGAAACTACATTTAAACCAACTTTTTTGCAGTAACACACACACATTTTTTATAAAATGAACAGATTTTTTTTCAGGAATAAACTCTCTGAAACCTAAAACTAATTTTAAATAAACTTCTTTCTAGGCATCCACTCTCCCTAATCTTGCAAGAAAATGCCAATTAACTTGTTGAAATAATGCATTCACGCCTATCCTTTTCATTTAAATCAACTTTTTTGCAGTAACACACTCAGATTTTTCATAAAACAAACACATTTTTTTCAGGAATCTGCTCTCTGAAACCTTCTACTAATTTTTTTTAAATTTCTTTCTAGGCATCCACTCTCCCTAATCATGCAAGAAAATTTCAATTAACTTGTTGAAAAGATGCATTCACGCCTATCCTGAAACTAAATTTAAATCAACTTTTTTGCAGTAACACACTCACATTTTTCATAAAACAAACTTTTTTTTTTAGGAATCCACTCTCTGAAACCTTCTACTCATTTTTTTAAAATTTCTTTCTAGGCATCCACTCTCACTAATCTTGCAAGAAAATTTCAATTAACTTGTTGAAAAGATGCATTCACGCCTATCCTGAAACTAAATTTAAATCAACTTTTTTCCAGTAACACACTCACATTTTTAATAAAACAAACACATTTTTTTTAGGAATCCACTCTCTGAAACCTTCTACTCATTTTTATAAAATTTCTTTCTAGGCATCCACTCTCCCTAATCTTGCAAAAAAATGTCAATTAACTTGTTGAAATGATGCAGTCACGCCTATCCTGAAACGAAATTTAAATCAACTTTTTTGCAGTAACACACTCACATTTTTCATAAAACAGACACATTTTTTTCAGGAATCCACTCTCTGAAACCTTCTACTCATCTTTTTTTTAATTGCTTTTTAGGCATCCACTCTCCCTAATCTTGCAAGAAAATTTCAATTAACTTGTTGAAATATTGCAATCACTCTTATCCAAAAACGAAATTTAAAACAACTTTTTTGCAGTAACACACTCACATTTTTCATGAAAACAAACCCATTTTTTTTCAGGAATCAACTCTCTGGAACCTAAAATGATTTTTAAAAAAACATCTTTCTAGGCATCCACTCCCCCTAATCGTGGAAGAACATTTCAATTAACTTGTTGAAATACAGCAATCACCCTTATCCTGAAACTACATTTAAACAAACTTTTTTGCAGTAACACACACACATTTTTTATAAAATGAACAGATTTTTTTTCAGGAATAAACTCTCTGAAACCTAAAACTAATTTTAAATAAACTTCTTTCTAGGCATCCACTCTCCCTAATCTTGCAAGAAAATGCCAATTAACTTGTTGAAATAATGCATTCACGCCTATCCTTTTCATTTAAATCAACTTTTTTGCAGTAACACACTCAGATTTTTCATAAAACAAACACATTTTTTTCAGGAATCTGCTCTCTGAAACCTTCTACTAATTTTTTTTAAATTTCTTTCTAGGCATCCACTCTCCCTAATCATGCAAGAAAATTTCAATTAACTTGTTGAAAAGATGCATTCACGCCTATCCTGAAACTAAATTTAAATCAACTTTTTTGCAGTAACACACTCACATTTTTCATAAAACAAACTTTTTTTTTTAGGAATCCACTCTCTGAAACCTTCTACTCATTTTTTTAAAATTTCTTTCTAGGCATCCACTCTCACTAATCTTGCAAGAAAATTTCAATTAACTTGTTGAAAAGATGCATTCACGCCTATCCTGAAACTAAATTTAAATCAACTTTTTTGCAGTAACACACTCACATTTTTAATAAAACAAACACATTTTTTTTAGGAATCCACTCTCTGAAACCTTCTACTCATTTTTTTAAAATTTCTTTCTAGGCATCCACTCTCCCTAATCTTGCAAGAAAATTTCAATTAACTTGTTGAAATGATGCAGTCACGCCTATCCTGAAACGAAATTTAAATCAACTTTTTTGCAGTAACACACTCACATTTTTCATAAAACAGACACATTTTTTTCAGGAATCCACTCTCTGAAACCTTCTACTCATCTTTTTTTTAATTGCTTTTTAGGCATCCACTCTCCCTAATCTTGCAAGAAAATTTCAATTAACTTGTTGAAATATTGCAATCACTCTTATCCAAAAACGAAATTTAAAACAACTTTTTTGCAGTAACACACTCACATTTTTCATGAAACAAACCCATTTTTTTCAGGAATCAACTCTCTCGAACCTAAAATGAATTTTTAAAAAACATCTTTCTAGGCATCCACTCTCCTTAATTGGCAAGAACATTTCAATTAACTTGTTAAAATACTGCAATCACCCTTATCCTAAAACTACATTTAAATCAACTTTTTTGCAGTAACACACTCACATTTTTCATAAAACAAACACATTTTTTTCAGGAATCTACTCTCTGAAACCTAAAACTAGTTTTAAAGAAACTTCTTTTCAGGCATCCACTCTCCCTAATCTTGCAAGAAAATTTCAATTTACTTGTTGAAATGATGCATTCAGGCCTATCCTGAAACTAAATTTAAATCAACTTTTTTGCAGTAACACACTCAAATTTGTCATAAAACAAACACACTTTTTTCAGGAATCCACTCTATGAAACCTTCTACTAAGTTTTTTAAAAATGTCTTTCTAGGCATCCACTCTCCATAACCATGCAAGAACATTTCAATTAACTTGTTGAAATACAGCATTCACCCTCATCCAGAAACTAAATTTAAATCAACTTTTTTGCAGTAACACAAACACATTTTTTATAAAATGAACAGATTTTTTTTCGGGAATAAACTCTCTGAAACCTAAAACTAATTTTAAATAAACTTCTTTCTAGGCATGCACTCTCCCTAATCTTGCAAGAAAATTACAATTAACTTGTTGAAATGATGCATTCACGCCTATCCTGAAACGAAATTTTAAAATCAACTGTTTTGCAGTAACACACTCACATTTTTCATAAAACAAACACATTTTTTTCATTAATCCACTCTCTGAAACCTTCTACTCATTTTTTTTACATTTCTTTCTAGGCATCCACTCTCCCTAATCTTGCAAGAAAATTTCAATTAACTTGTTGAAATGATGCATTCACGCCTATCCTGAAACTAAATTTAAATCAACTTTTTTGCAGTAACACACTCACATTTTTCATAAAACAAACACATTTTTATTCAGGAATCCACTCTCTGAATCCTTCTACTAATTTTTTATAAAAACTTTTCTAGGCATCCACTCTCCCTAATCTTGCAAGAAAATTTGAATTAACTTGTTGAAATATTTTAATCACCCTTATCCAAAAACGATATTTAAATCAGCTTTTTTGCAGTAACACACTCACATTTTTCATGAAACAAACAATTTTTTTTAGGAATCCACTCTCTGAAACCTTCTACTCATTTTTTTAAAATTTCTTTCTAGGCATCCACTCTCCCTAATCTTGCAGGAAAATTTCAATTACCTTGTTGAAAAATTGCAATCACTCTTCTCCAAAAACGAAATTTAAAACAACTTTTTTGCAGTAACACACTCACATTTTTCATGAAAACAAACCCATTTTTTTTTCAGGAATCAACTCTCTGGAACCTAAAATGATTTTTAAAAAAACATCTTTCTAGGCATCCACTCCCCCTAATCGTGGAAGAACATTTCAATTAACTTGTTGAAATACAGCAATCACCCTTATCCTGAAACTACATTTAAACCAACTTTTTTGCAGTAACACACACACATTTTTTATAAAATGAACAGATTTTTTTTCAGGAATAAACTCTCTGAAACCTAAAACTAATTTTAAATAAACTTCTTTCTAGGCATCCACTCTCCCTAATCTTGCAAGAAAATGCCAATTAACTTGTTGAAATAATGCATTCACGCCTATCCTTTTCATTTAAATCAACTTTTTTGCAGTAACACACTCAGATTTTTCATAAAACAAACACATTTTTTTCAGGAATCTGCTCTCTGAAACTTTCTACTAATTTTTTTTAAATTTCTTTCTAGGCATCCACTCTCCCTAATCATGCAAGAAAATTTCAATTAACTTGTTGAAAAGATGCATTCACGCCTATCCTGAAACTAAATTTAAATCAACTTTTTTGCAGTAACACACTCACATTTTTCATAAAACAAACTTTTTTTTTTAGGAATCCACTCTCTGAAACCTTCTACTCATTTTTTTAAAATTTCTTTCTAGGCATCCACTCTCACTAATCTTGCAAGAAAATTTCAATTAACTTGTTGAAAAGATGCATTCACGCCTATCCTGAAACTAAATTTAAATCAACTTTTTTGCAGTAACACACTCACATTTTTAATAAAACAAACACATTTTTTTTAGGAATCCACTCTCTGAAACCTTCTACTCATTTTTATAAAATTTCTTTCTAGGCATCCACTCTCCCTAATCTTGCAAGAAAATTTCAATTAACTTGTTGAAATGATGCAGTCACGCCTATCCTGAAACGAAATTTAAATCAACTTTTTTGCAGTAACACACTCACATTTTTCATAAAACAGACACATTTTTTTCAGGAATCCACTCTCTGAAACCTTCTACTCATCTTTTTTTTAATTGCTTTTTAGGCATCCACTCTCCCTAATCTTGCAAGAAAATTTCAATTAACTTGTTGAAATATTGCAATCACTCTTATCCAAAAACGAAATTTAAAACAACTTTTTTGCAGTAACACACTCACATTTTTCATGAAAACAAACCCATTTTTTTTCAGGAATCAACTCTCTGGAACCTAAAATGATTTTTAAAAAAACATCTTTCTAGGCATCCACTCCCCCTAATCGTGGAAGAACATTTCAATTAACTTGTTGAAATACAGCAATCACCCTTATCCTGAAACTACATTTAAACCAACTTTTTTGCAGTAACACACACACATTTTTTATAAAATGAACAGATTTTTTTTCAGGAATAAACTCTCTGAAACCTAAAACTAATTTTAAATAAACTTCTTTCTAGGCATCCACTCTCCCTAATCTTGCAAGAAAATGCCAATTAACTTGTTGAAATAATGCATTCACGCCTATCCTTTTCATTTAAATCAACTTTTTTGCAGTAACACACTCAGATTTTTCATAAAACAAACACATTTTTTTCAGGAATCTGCTCTCTGAAACCTTCTACTAATTTTTTTTAAATTTCTTTCTAGGCATCCACTCTCCCTAATCATGCAAGAAAATTTCAATTAACTTGTTGAAAAGATGCATTCACGCCTATCCTGAAACTAAATTTAAATCAACTTTTTTGCAGTAACACACTCACATTTTTCATAAAACAAACTTTTTTTTTTAGGAATCCACTCTCTGAAACCTTCTACTCATTTTTTTAAAATTTCTTTCTAGGCATCCACTCTCACTAATCTTGCAAGAAAATTTCAATTAACTTGTTGAAAAGATGCATTCACGCCTATCCTGAAACTAAATTTAAATCAACTTTTTTGCAGTAACACACTCACATTTTTCATAAAACAGACACATTTTTTTCAGGAATCCACTCTCTGAAACCTTCTACTCATCTTTTTTTTAATTGCTTTTTAGGCATCCACTCTCCCTAATCTTGCAAGAAAATTTCAATTAACTTGTTGAAATATTGCAATCACTCTTATCCAAAAACGAAATTTAAAACAACTTTTTTGCAGTAACACACTCACATTTTTCATGAAACAAACCCATTTTTTTCAGGAATCAACTCTCTCGAACCTAAAATGAATTTTTAAAAAACATCTTTCTAGGCATCCACTCTCCTTAATTGGCAAGAACATTTCAATTAACTTGTTAAAATACTGCAATCACCCTTATCCTAAAACTACATTTAAATCAACTTTTTTGCAGTAACACACTCACATTTTTCATAAAACAAACACATTTTTTTCAGGAATCTACTCTCTGAAACCTAAAACTAGTTTTAAAGAAACTTCTTTTCAGGCATCCACTCTCCCTAATCTTGCAAGAAAATTTCAATTTACTTGTTGAAATGATGCATTCAGGCCTATCCTGAAACTAAATTTAAATCAACTTTTTTGCAGTAACACACTCAAATTTGTCATAAAACAAACACACTTTTTTCAGGAATCCACTCTATGAAACCTTCTACTAAGTTTTTTAAAAATGTCTTTCTAGGCATCCACTCTCCATAACCATGCAAGAACATTTCAATTAACTTGTTGAAATACAGCATTCACCCTCATCCAGAAACTAAATTTAAATCAACTTTTTTGCAGTAACACAAACACATTTTTTATAAAATGAACAGATTTTTTTTCGGGAATAAACTCTCTGAAACCTAAAACTAATTTTAAATAAACTTCTTTCTAGGCATGCACTCTCCCTAATCTTGCAAGAAAATTACAATTAACTTGTTGAAATGATGCATTCACGCCTATCCTGAAACGAAATTTTAAAATCAACTGTTTTGCAGTAACACACTCACATTTTTCATAAAACAAACACATTTTTTTCATTAATCCACTCTCTGAAACCTTCTACTCATTTTTTTTACATTTCTTTCTAGGCATCCACTCTCCCTAATCTTGCAAGAAAATTTCAATTAACTTGTTGAAATGATGCATTCACGCCTATCCTGAAACTAAATTTAAATCAACTTTTTTGCAGTAACACACTCACATTTTTCATAAAACAAACACATTTTTATTCAGGAATCCACTCTCTGAATCCTTCTACTAATTTTTTATAAAAACTTTTCTAGGCATCCACTCTCCCTAATCTTGCAAGAAAATTTGAATTAACTTGTTGAAATATTTTAATCACCCTTATCCAAAAACGATATTTAAATCAGCTTTTTTGCAGTAACACACTCACATTTTTCATGAAACAAACAATTTTTTTTCAGGAATCCACTCTCTGGAACCTAAAACGAATTTGTAAAAAACATCTTTCAAGGCATCCATTCCCCCTAATCTTGTGAGAAAATTTCAATTAACCTGTTGAAATATTGCAATCACCCTTATCCAAAAACGAAATTTAAATCAACTTTTTTGCAGTAACACACTCACATTTTTCATAAAACAAACACATTTTTTTCAGGAATCTACTCTCTGAAACCTAAAACTAATTTTAAATAAACTTCTTTCTAGGCATCCACTCTCCCTAATCTTGCAAGAAAATGTCAATTAACTTGTTGAAATAATGCATTCACGCCTATCCTGAAACTAAATTTAAATCAACATTTTTGCAGTAACACACTCACATTTTTCTTGAAACAAACACATCTACTCTCTGAAACCTAAAACTAATTTTAAATAAACTTTTTTCTAGGCATCCACTCTCCCTAATCTTGCAAGAAAATGTCAATTAACTTGATGAAATAATGCATTCACGACTATCCTGAAACTAAATTTAAATCAACATTTTTGCAGTAACACACTCATATTTTTCATAAAACAAACACATTGTTATTCAGGAATCCACTCTCTGAATCCTTCTACTCATTTTTTAAAAATGTCTTTCTAGGCATCCACTCTCCCTAATCTTGCAAGAAAATTTCAATTAACTTGTTGAAATGATGCATTCATGCCTATCCTGAAACTAAATTTAAATCAACTTTTTTGCAGTAACACACTCACATTTTTCATAAAACAAACACATTTTTTTTAGGAATCCACTCTCTGAAACTTTCAACTCATTTTTTTTTACATTTCTTCTAGGCATCCACTCTCCCTAATCTTGCAAAAAAATTTCAATTACCTTGTTGAAATCATGCATTCCCGCCTATCCTGAAACAAAATTTAAATCAACTTTTTTGCAGTAACAAACTCACATTTTTCATGAAACAAACTCATTTTTTTCAGGAATCCACTCTCTGAAACCTTCTACTCATTTTTTTTACATTTCTTTCTAGGCATCCACTCTCCCTAATCTTGCAAGAAAATGTCAATTAACTTGTTGAAATATTGCAATCACTCTTATCCAAAAACGAAATTTAAAACAATTTTTTTGCAGTAACACACTCACATTTTTCATAAAACAACCCCATTTCTTTTCAGGAATCAACTCTCTGGAACCTAAAATGTATTTTTTAAAAACATCTTTCTAGGCATCCACTCTGCCTAATCGTGCAAGAACATTTCAATTAACTTGTTGAAATACTGCAATCACCCTTATCCTGAAACTACATTTAAATCAACTTTTTTGCAATAACACACACATTTTTCATAAAATGAACAGATTTTTTTCAGGAATCTACTCTCTGAAACCTTCTACTCATTTTTTTTTAATTTCTTTTTAGGCATCCACTCTCCCTAATCTTGCAAGAAAATTTCAATTAACTTGTTGAAATGATGAATTCACGCCTATCCTGAAACTAAATTTAAATCAACTTTTTTGCAGTAACACACTCACATCTTTCATAAAACAAACACATTTTTTTCAGGAATCCACTCTCTGGAACCTAAAACTAATGTTTAAAATACATCTTTCTAGGCATCCACTCTCCCTAATCTTGCAAGAAAATTTCAATTAACTTGTTGAAAAATTGCAATCACCCTTATCCAAAAACGAAATTTAAATCAACTTTTTTGCAGTAACACACTCACATTTTTCATAAAACAAACACATTTTTTTTCAGGAATCTACTCTCTGAAACCTAAAACTAGTTTCAAAGAAACTTCTTTTCAGGAATCCACTCTCCCTAATCTTGCAAGAATATTTCAATGTACTTGTTGAAATGATGCATTCACGCCTATCCTGAAACTAAATTTAAATTAACTTTTTTGCAGTAACACACTCAAATTTTTCATAAAACAAACACACTTTTTTCAGGAATCCACTCTATGAAACCTTCTACTCATTTTTTTTAAATTTCTTTCTAGGCATTCACTCTCCCTAATCTTGCAAGAAAATTTCAATTAACTTGTTGAAATGATGCATTCACGCCTATCCTGAAACTAAATTTAAATCAACTTTTTTGCAGTAACACACTCACATTTTTTATAAAACAAATGCATTTTTTTCAGGAATCCACTCTCTGAAACCTTCAACTCATTTAAAAAAAAATTCTTTCTAGGCATGCACTATCACTAATCTTGCAAGAAAATGTCAATTACTTCTTTGAAATAATGCAATCATCCTTATCCAAAAACGACATTTAAATCAACTTTTTTGCAGTAACACACTCACATTTTTCATAAAACAAACTATTTTTTTTTTCAGGAATCCACTCTCTGAAACCTAAAACTAGTTTCAAAGAAACTTCTTTTCAGGAATCCACTCTCCCTAATCTTGCAAGAAAATTTCAATTAACTTGTTGAAATGATGCATTCACGCCTATCCTGAAACGAAATTTAAATCAACTTTTTTGCAGAAACACACTCATATTTTTCATAAAACAAACACATTTTTTTCAGGAATCCACTCTCTGAAACCTTCTACTAATTTTTGTTTAAATTTTTTTCTAGGCATCCACTCTCCCTAATCTTGCAAGAAAATTTCAATTAACTTGTTGAAATGATGCATTCACGCCTATCCTGAAACTAAATTTAAATCAACTTTTTTGCAGTAACACATTCACATTTTTCATAAAACAAACACATTTTTTTTAGGAATCCACTCTCTGAAACCTTCTACTCATTTTTTTAAAATTTCTTTCTAGGCATCCACTCTCCCTAATCTTGCAGGAAAATTTCAATTACCTTGTTGAAAAATTGCAATCACTCTTCTCCAAAAACGAAATTTAAAACAACTTTTTTGCAGTAACACACTCACATTTTTCATGAAAACAAACCCATTTTTTTTTCAGGAATCAACTCTCTGGAACCTAAAATGATTTTTAAAAAAACATCTTTCTAGGCATCCACTCCCCCTAATCGTGGAAGAACATTTCAATTAACTTGTTGAAATACAGCAATCACCCTTATCCTGAAACTACATTTAAACCAACTTTTTTGCAGTAACACACACACATTTTTTATAAAATGAACAGATTTTTTTTCAGGAATAAACTCTCTGAAACCTAAAACTAATTTTAAATAAACTTCTTTCTAGGCATCCACTCTCCCTAATCTTGCAAGAAAATGCCAATTAACTTGTTGAAATAATGCATTCACGCCTATCCTTTTCATTTAAATCAACTTTTTTGCAGTAACACACTCAGATTTTTCATAAAACAAACACATTTTTTTCAGGAATCTGCTCTCTGAAACCTTCTACTAATTTTTTTTAAATTTCTTTCTAGGCATCCACTCTCCCTAATCATGCAAGAAAATTTCAATTAACTTGTTGAAAAGATGCATTCACGCCTATCCTGAAACTAAATTTAAATCAACTTTTTTGCAGTAACACACTCACATTTTTCATAAAACAAACTTTTTTTTTTAGGAATCCACTCTCTGAAACCTTCTACTCATTTTTTTAAAATTTCTTTCTAGGCATCCACTCTCACTAATCTTGCAAGAAAATTTCAATTAACTTGTTGAAAAGATGCATTCACGCCTATCCTGAAACTAAATTTAAATCAACTTTTTTGCAGTAACACACTCACATTTTTAATAAAACAAACACATTTTTTTTAGGAATCCACTCTCTGAAACCTTCTACTCATTTTTATAAAATTTCTTTCTAGGCATCCACTCTCCCTAATCTTGCAAGAAAATTTCAATTAACTTGTTGAAATGATGCAGTCACGCCTATCCTGAAACGAAATTTAAATCAACTTTTTTGCAGTAACACACTCACATTTTTCATAAAACAGACACATTTTTTTCAGGAATCCACTCTCTGAAACCTTCTACTCATCTTTTTTTTAATTGCTTTTTAGGCATCCACTCTCCCTAATCTTGCAAGAAAATTTCAATTAACTTGTTGAAATATTGCAATCACTCTTATCCAAAAACGAAATTTAAAACAACTTTTTTGCAGTAACACACTCACATTTTTCATGAAAACAAACCCATTTTTTTTCAGGAATCAACTCTCTGGAACCTAAAATGATTTTTAAAAAAACATCTTTCTAGGCATCCACTCCCCCTAATCGTGGAAGAACATTTCAATTAACTTGTTGAAATACAGCAATCACCCTTATCCTGAAACTACATTTAAACCAACTTTTTTGCAGTAACACACACACATTTTTTATAAAATGAACAGATTTTTTTTCAGGAATAAACTCTCTGAAACCTAAAACTAATTTTAAATAAACTTCTTTCTAGGCATCCACTCTCCCTAATCTTGCAAGAAAATGCCAATTAACTTGTTGAAATAATGCATTCACGCCTATCCTTTTCATTTAAATCAACTTTTTTGCAGTAACACACTCAGATTTTTCATAAAACAAACACATTTTTTTCAGGAATCTGCTCTCTGAAACCTTCTACTAATTTTTTTTAAATTTCTTTCTAGGCATCCACTCTCCCTAATCATGCAAGAAAATTTCAATTAACTTGTTGAAAAGATGCATTCACGCCTATCCTGAAACTAAATTTAAATCAACTTTTTTGCAGTAACACACTCACATTTTTCATAAAACAAACTTTTTTTTTTAGGAATCCACTCTCTGAAACCTTCTACTCATTTTTTTAAAATTTCTTTCTAGGCATCCACTCTCACTAATCTTGCAAGAAAATTTCAATTAACTTGTTGAAAAGATGCATTCACGCCTATCCTGAAACTAAATTTAAATCAACTTTTTTGCAGTAACACACTCACATTTTTAATAAAACAAACACATTTTTTTTAGGAATCCACTCTCTGAAACCTTCTACTCATTTTTTTAAAATTTCTTTCTAGGCATCCACTCTCCCTAATCTTGCAAGAAAATTTCAATTAACTTGTTGAAATGATGCAGTCACGCCTATCCTGAAACGAAATTTAAATCAACTTTTTTGCAGTAACACACTCAGATTTTTCATAAAACAAACACATTTTTTTCAGGAATCTGCTCTCTGAAACCTTCTACTAATTTTTTTTAAATTTCTTTCTAGGCATCCACTCTCCCTAATCATGCAAGAAAATTTCAATTAACTTGTTGAAAAGATGCATTCACGCCTATCCTGAAACTAAATTTAAATCAACTTTTTTGCAGTAACACACTCACATTTTTCATAAAACAAACTTTTTTTTTTAGGAATCCACTCTCTGAAACCTTCTACTCATTTTTTTAAAATTTCTTTCTAGGCATCCACTCTCACTAATCTTGCAAGAAAATTTCAATTAACTTGTTGAAAAGATGCATTCACGCCTATCCTGAAACTAAATTTAAATCAACTTTTTTGCAGTAACACACTCACATTTTTAATAAAACAAACACATTTTTTTTAGGAATCCACTCTCTGAAACCTTCTACTCATTTTTTTAAAATTTCTTTCTAGGCATCCACTCTCCCTAATCTTGCAAGAAAATTTCAATTAACTTGTTGAAATGATGCAGTCACGCCTATCCTGAAACGAAATTTAAATCAACTTTTTTGCAGTAACACACTCACATTTTTCATAAAACAGACACATTTTTTTCAGGAATCCACTCTCTGAAACCTTCTACTCATCTTTTTTTTAATTGCTTTTTAGGCATCCACTCTCCCTAATCTTGCAAGAAAATTTCAATTAACTTGTTGAAATATTGCAATCACTCTTATCCAAAAACGAAATTTAAAACAACTTTTTTGCAGTAACACACTCACATTTTTCATGAAACAAACCCATTTTTTTCAGGAATCAACTCTCTCGAACCTAAAATGAATTTTTAAAAAACATCTTTCTAGGCATCCACTCTCCTTAATTGGCAAGAACATTTCAATTAACTTGTTAAAATACTGCAATCACCCTTATCCTAAAACTACATTTAAATCAACTTTTTTGCAGTAACACACTCACATTTTTCATAAAACAAACACATTTTTTTCAGGAATCTACTCTCTGAAACCTAAAACTAGTTTTAAAGAAACTTCTTTTCAGGCATCCACTCTCCCTAATCTTGCAAGAAAATTTCAATTTACTTGTTGAAATGATGCATTCAGGCCTATCCTGAAACTAAATTTAAATCAACTTTTTTGCAGTAACACACTCAAATTTGTCATAAAACAAACACACTTTTTTCAGGAATCCACTCTATGAAACCTTCTACTAAGTTTTTTAAAAATGTCTTTCTAGGCATCCACTCTCCATAACCATGCAAGAACATTTCAATTAACTTGTTGAAATACAGCATTCACCCTCATCCAGAAACTAAATTTAAATCAACTTTTTTGCAGTAACACAAACACATTTTTTATAAAATGAACAGATTTTTTTTCGGGAATAAACTCTCTGAAACCTAAAACTAATTTTAAATAAACTTCTTTCTAGGCATGCACTCTCCCTAATCTTGCAAGAAAATTACAATTAACTTGTTGAAATGATGCATTCACGCCTATCCTGAAACGAAATTTTAAAATCAACTGTTTTGCAGTAACACACTCACATTTTTCATAAAACAAACACATTTTTTTCATTAATCCACTCTCTGAAACCTTCTACTCATTTTTTTTACATTTCTTTCTAGGCATCCACTCTCCCTAATCTTGCAAGAAAATTTCAATTAACTTGTTGAAATGATGCATTCACGCCTATCCTGAAACTAAATTTAAATCAACTTTTTTGCAGTAACACACTCACATTTTTCATAAAACAAACACATTTTTATTCAGGAATCCACTCTCTGAATCCTTCTACTAATTTTTTATAAAAACTTTTCTAGGCATCCACTCTCCCTAATCTTGCAAGAAAATTTGAATTAACTTGTTGAAATATTTTAATCACCCTTATCCAAAAACGATATTTAAATCAGCTTTTTTGCAGTAACACACTCACATTTTTCATGAAACAAACAATTTTTTTTCAGGAATCCACTCTCTGGAACCTAAAACGAATTTGTAAAAAACATCTTTCAAGGCATCCATTCCCCCTAATCTTGTGAGAAAATTTCAATTAACCTGTTGAAATATTGCAATCACCCTTATCCAAAAACGAAATTTAAATCAACTTTTTTGCAGTAACACACTCACATTTTTCATAAAACAAACACATTTTTTTCAGGAATCTACTCTCTGAAACCTAAAACTAATTTTAAATAAACTTCTTTCTAGGCATCCACTCTCCCTAATCTTGCAAGAAAATGTCAATTAACTTGTTGAAATAATGCATTCACGCCTATCCTGAAACTAAATTTAAATCAACATTTTTGCAGTAACACACTCACATTTTTCTTGAAACAAACACATCTACTCTCTGAAACCTAAAACTAATTTTAAATAAACTTTTTTCTAGGCATCCACTCTCCCTAATCTTGCAAGAAAATGTCAATTAACTTGATGAAATAATGCATTCACGACTATCCTGAAACTAAATTTAAATCAACATTTTTGCAGTAACACACTCATATTTTTCATAAAACAAACACATTGTTATTCAGGAATCCACTCTCTGAATCCTTCTACTCATTTTTTAAAAATGTCTTTCTAGGCATCCACTCTCCCTAATCTTGCAAGAAAATTTCAATTAACTTGTTGAAATGATGCATTCATGCCTATCCTGAAACTAAATTTAAATCAACTTTTTTGCAGTAACACACTCACATTTTTCATAAAACAAACACATTTTTTTTAGGAATCCACTCTCTGAAACTTTCAACTCATTTTTTTTTACATTTCTTCTAGGCATCCACTCTCCCTAATCTTGCAAAAAAATTTCAATTACCTTGTTGAAATCATGCATTCCCGCCTATCCTGAAACAAAATTTAAATCAACTTTTTTGCAGTAACAAACTCACATTTTTCATGAAACAAACTCATTTTTTTCAGGAATCCACTCTCTGAAACCTTCTACTCATTTTTTTTACATTTCTTTCTAGGCATCCACTCTCCCTAATCTTGCAAGAAAATGTCAATTAACTTGTTGAAATATTGCAATCACTCTTATCCAAAAACGAAATTTAAAACAATTTTTTTGCAGTAACACACTCACATTTTTCATAAAACAACCCCATTTCTTTTCAGGAATCAACTCTCTGGAACCTAAAATGTATTTTTTAAAAACATCTTTCTAGGCATCCACTCTGCCTAATCGTGCAAGAACATTTCAATTAACTTGTTGAAATACTGCAATCACCCTTATCCTGAAACTACATTTAAATCAACTTTTTTGCAATAACACACACATTTTTCATAAAATGAACAGATTTTTTTCAGGAATACACTCTCTGAAACCTAAAACTAATTTTAAATAAACTTCTTTTTAGGCATCCACTCTCCCTAATCTTTCAAGAAAATGTCAATTAACTTGTTGAAATAATGCATTCACGACTATCCTGAAACTAAATTTAAATCAACATTTTTGCAGTAACACACTCACATTTTTCACAAAACAAACACATTATTATTCAGGAATCCACTCTCTGAATCCTTCTACTCATTTTTTAAAAATGTCTTTCTAGGCATCCACTCTCCCTAATCTTGGAAGAAAATTGCAATTAACTTGTTGAAATGATGCATTCACGCCAATCCTGAAACTAAATTTAAATCAACTTTTTTGCAGTAACACACTCATATTTTTCATAAAACGAACACACTTTTTTCAGGAATCCACTCTATGAAACCTTCGACTAAGTTTTTAAAAAATGTCTTTCTAGGCATCCACTCTCCCTAATCTTGCAAGAAAATTTCAATTAACTTGTTGAAATATTGCAATCACCCTTATCCAAAAACAAAATTTGAAAAACAACTTTTTTGCAGTAACACACTCACATTTTTCATAAAACAAACCCATTTTTTTCACGAATCAACTCTCTGGAACCTAAAATGAATTTTTAAAAAACATCTTTCTAGGCATCCACTCTCCCTAATTGTGCAAGAACATTTCAATTAACTTGTTGAAATGATTCATTCTCGCCTATCCTGAAACTAAATTTAAATCAGCTTTTTTGCAGTAACACACTCACATTTTTCATGAAACAAACAATTTTTTTTTCAGGAATCCACTCTCTGGAACCTAAAACGAATTTGTGAAAAAACATCTTTCAAGGCATCCATTCTCCCTAATCTTGCGAGAAAATTTCAATTAACCTGTTGAAATATTGCAATCACCCTTATCCAAAAACGACATTTAAATCAACTTTTTTGCAGTAACACACTCACATTTTTCATAAAACAAATGCATTTTTTCAGGAATCCACTCTCTGAAACCTTCAACTCATTTAAAAAAAATTCTTTCTAGGCATGCACTATCACTAATCTTGCAAGAAAATGTCAATTAATTCTTTAAAATAATGCAATCATCCTTATCCAAAACGACATTTAAATCAACTTTTTTGCAGTAACACACTCACATTTTTCATAAATAAACTATTTTTTTTCAGGAATCCTCTCTCTGGAACCTAAAACTAATGTTTAAAATACATCTATCAGGCATCCACTCTCCCTAATCTTGCAAGAAAATTTCAATTAACTTGTTGAAAAATTGCAATCATCCTTATCCAAAAACATAATTTAAATCAACTTTTTTGCAGTAACACACTCAAATTTTTCATAAAACAAACACATTTTTTTCAGGAATCTACAATCTGAAACCTAAAACTAGTTTTAAATAAACTTCTTTCTAGGCATCCACTCTCCCTAATCTTGCAAGAAAATTTCAATTAACTTGTTGAAATGATGCATTTACCCCTATCCTGAAACTATATTTAAAACAACTTTTTTGCAGTAACACACTCACATTTTTCATAAAACAAACCCATTTTTTTTTTCAGGAATCAACTCTCTGGAACCTAAAATGAATTTAAAAAACATATTTCTAGTTATCCACTCTCCCTAATCTTGCAAGAAAATTTTAATTAACTTGTTGAAATATTGCAATCACCCTTATCCAAAAACGAAATTTAAATCAACTTTTTTGCACTAACACACTCCCATTTTTCATAAAACAAACACATTTTTTTTCAGGAATCTACTCTCTGAAACCTAAAACTATGTTTAAATAAAGGTCTTTCTAGGCATCCACTCTCCCTAATCTTGCAAGAAAATTTCAATTAACTTGTTGAAATGATGCATTCACGCCTATCCTGAAACTAAATTTAAAACAACTTTTTTGCAGTAACACACTTAAATTTTTCATAAAACAAACCCATTTTTTTTCAGGAATCAACTCTCTGGAACCTAAAATGAATTTAAAAAAAACATCTTTCTAGGCATCCACTCTCCCTAATTGTGCAAGAACATTTCAATTAACTTGTTGAAATACTGCAATCACCCTTATCCTGAAACTAAATTTAAATAAACTTTTTTGCAGTAACACACACACATTTTTGATAAAATGAACAGATTTTTTTCCGGAATACACTCTCTGAAACCTAAAACTAATTTTAAATAAACTTCTTTCCAGGCATCCACTCTCCCTAATCTTGCAAGAAAATGTCAATTAACTTGTTAAAATAATGCATTCACTCCTATCCTGAAACTAAATTTAAATTAACTTTTTTTGCAGTAACACACTCACATTTTTCATAAAACAAACACATTTTTTTTCAGGAATCCACTCTCTGGAACCTAAAACAAATTTTTAAAATGCATCTTTCTAGGCATCCACTCTCCCTAATCTTGCAAGAAAATTTCAATTAACTTGTTGAAAAATTGCAATCACCCTTATCCAAAAACGAAATTTAAATCAACTTTTTTGCAGTAGCACACTCACATTTTTCATAAAACAAACACATTTTTTTTCAGGAATCTACTCTCTGAAACTTAAAACTAGTTTTAAATAATCTTCTTTCTAGGCATCCACTCTCCCTAATCTTGCAAGAAAATTTCAATTAACTTGTTGAAATATTGCAATCACCCTTATCCAAAAACGAAATTTAAATCAACAAAAATGGGTTTGTTTTATGAAAAATGTGAGTGTGTTACTGCAAAAAAGTTGTTTTTCAAATTTCGTTTTTGGATAAGGGTGATTGCAATATTTCAACAAGTAAATTGAAATTTTCTTGCAAGATTAGGGAGAGTGGATGCCTAGAAAGAAGATTATTTAAAACTAGTTTTAGGTTTCAGAGAGTAGATTCCTGAAAAAAAATGTGTTTGTTTTATGAAAAATGTGAGTGTGCTACTGCAAAAAAGTTGATTTAAATTTCGTTTTTGGATAAGGGTGATTGCAATTTTTCAACAAGTTAATTGAAATTTTCTTGCAAAATTAGGGAGAGTGGATGCCTAGAAAGAAGTATATTTAAAACTAGTTTTAGGTTTCAGAGTGTAGATTCCTAAAAAAAATGGGTTTGTTTTATGAAAAATGTGAGTGTGTTACTGCAAAAAAGTTGATTTAAATTTATTTTTAGGATAGGCGTGAATGCATCATTTCAACAAGGTAATTGAAATTTTCTTGCAAGATTAGGGAGAGTGGATGCCTAGAAAGAAATTTTTAAAAAATGAGTAGAAGGTTTCAGAGTGGATTCCTGAAAAAAATGTGTTTGTTTTATGAAAAATGTGAGTGTGTTACTGCAAAAAAGTTGATTTAAATTTCGTTTCAGGATAGGTGTGAATGCATCATTTCAACAAGTTAATTGAAATTTTCTTGCAAGATTAGGGAGAGTGGATGCCTAGAAAGAAATTTGAAAAAAATTAGTAGAAGGTTTTAGAGAGTGGATTCCTGAAAAAAACATGTGTTTGTTTTATGAAAAATGTGAGTGTGTTACTGCAAAAAAGTTGATTTAAATTTAGTTTCAGGATAGGCGTGATTGCTGTATTTCAACAAGTTAATTGAAATGATCTTGCACGATTAGGGAGAGTGGATGCCTAGAAAAATGTTTTTTAAAAAATCATTTTAGGTTCCAGAGAGTTGATTCCTGAAAAAAAATGGGTTTGTTTTATGAAAAATGTGAGTGTGTTATTGCAAAAAAGTTGATTTAAATTTCGTTTTTGGATTAGGGTGATTGAAATATTTCAACAAGTTCAAATTTTCTTGCAAGATTAGGGAGAGTGGATGCCTAGAAAGATGTATTTTAAACATTAGTTTTAGGTTCCAGAGAGTGGATTCCTGAAAAAAAATGTGTTCGTTTTATGAAAAATGTGAGTGTGTTACTGCAAAAAAGTTGATTTAAATTTAGTTTCAGGATAGGCGTGAATGCATCATTTCAACAAGTTAATTGAAATTTTCTTGCAAGATTAGGGAGAGTGAATACCTAGAAAGAAATTTAAAAAAAATGAGTAGAAGGTTTCAGAGAGTGGATTCCTGAAAAAAATGTGTTTGTTTTATGAAAAATGTGAGTTTGTTACTGCAAAAAAGTTGATTTAAATTTCGTTTCAGGATAGGCGTGAATGCATCATTTCAACAAGTTAATTGAAATTTTCTTGCAAGATTAGGGAGAGTGGATGCCTAGAAAGAAGTTTATTTAAAATTAGTGTTAGGTTTCAGAGAGTTTATTCCTGAAAAAAATCTGTTCATTTTATTAAAAATGTGTTTGTGTTACTGCAAAAAAGTTGATTTAAATTTAGTTTCAGGATAAGGGTGATTGCTGTATTTCAACAAGTTAATTGAAATGTTCTTGCACGATTAGGGAGAGTGGAGGCCTAGAAAGATGTTTTTAAAAAAATCAATTTAGGTTCCAGAGAGTTGATTCCTGAAAAAAAAGGGTTTGTTTTATGAAAAATGTGAGTGTGTTACTGCAAAAAAGTTGTTTTTCAAATTTTGTTTTTGGATAAGGGTGATTGCAATATTTCAACAAGTTAATTGAAATTTTCTTGCAAGATTAGGGAGAGTGGATTCCTAGAAAGACATTTTTTAAAAACTTAGTCAAAGGTTTCATAGAGTGGATTCCTGAAAAAAAGTGTGTTCGTTTTATGAAAAATGTGAGTGTGTTACTGCAAAAAAGTTGATTTAAATTTAGTTTCAGGATAGGCGTGAATGCATCATTTCAACAAGTTAATTGAAATTTTCTTGCAAGATTAGGGAGAGTGGATGCTTAGAAAGAAATTAAAAAAAAATGAGTAGAAGGTTTCAGAGAGTGGATTCCTGAAAAAAATGTGTCTGTTTTATGAAAAATGTGAGTGTGTTACTGCAAAAAAGTTGATTTAAATTTCGTTTCAGGATAGGAGTGAATGCATCATTTCAACAAGTTAATTGAAATTTTCTGGCAAGATTAGGGAAAGTGGATGCCTAGAAAGAAATTTTAAAAAATGAGTAGAAGGTTTCAGAGAGTGGATTCCTGAAAAAAAAGTGTTTTCGTTTTATGAATAATGTGTGTGTGTTACTGCAAAAAAGTTTATTTAAATTTAGTTTCAGGATAAGGGTGATTGCAGTATTTCAACATGTTAATTGAAATGTTCTTGCACAATTAGGGAGAGTGGATGCCTAGAAAGATATTTTTTTAATTCATTTTAGGTTCCAGAGAGTTGATTCCTGAAAAAAAATGGGTTTGTTTTATGAAATATGAGTGTGTTACTGCAAAAAAGTTGTTTTAAATTTAGTTTCAGGATAGGCGTGAATGCATCATTTCAACAAGTTATTTGAAATTTTCTTGCAAGATTAGGGAGAGTGGATGCCTAGAAAGAACTTTATTTAAACCTAGTTTTAGGTTTCAGAGAGTAGATTCCTGAAAAAAAATTGTTTGTTTTATGAAAAATGTGAGTGTGTTAGTGCAAAAAATTTGATTTAAATTTCGTTTTTGGATAAGGGTGATTGCAATATTTCAACAAGTTAATTGAAATTTTCTTGCAAGATTAGGGAGAGTGGATGCCTAGAAATATGTTTTTTTAAAATTAGTTTTAGGTTCCAGAGAGTGGACTCCTGAAAAAAAAAATTGTTTGTTTTATGAAAAATGTGAGTGTGTTACTGCAAAAAAGTTGATTTAAATTTCGTTTCAGGATAGGCGTGAATGCATCATTTCAACAAGTTAATTGAAATTTTCTTGCAAGATTAGGGAGAGTGGATACCTAGAAAGAAATTTAAAAAAAATGAGTAGAAGGTTTCAGAGAGTGGATTCCTGAAAAAAATGTGTTTGTTTTATGAAAAATGTGAGTTTGTTACTGCAAAAAAGTTGATTTTTAAATTTTGTTTCAGGATAGGCGTGAATGCATCATTTCAACAAGTTTATTGAAATTTTCTTAAAAGATTAGGGGGAGTGGATGCCTTGAAAGACATTTTTTAAAAACTTAGTCGTAGGTTTCATAGAGTGGATTCCTGAAAAAAAGTGTGTTCGTTTTATGAAAAATGTGAGTGTGTTACTGCAAAAAAGTTGATTTAAATTTAGTTTCAGGATAGGCGTGAATGCATTATTTCAACAAGTTAATTGTCATTTTCTTGCAAGATTAGGGAGAGTGGATGCCTAGAAAGAAGTTTATTTAAAATTAGTTTTAGGTTTCAGAGAGTTTATTCCTGAAAAAAAATCTGTTCATTTTATTAAAAATGTGTTTGTGTTACTGCAAAAAAGTTGATTTAAATTTAGTTTCAGGATAAGGGTGATTGCTGTATTTCAACAAGTTAATTGAAATGTTCTTGCACGATTAGGGAGAGTGGAGGCCTAGAAAGATGTTTTTTAAAAAATCATTTTAGGTTCCAGAGAGTTGATTCCTGAAAAAACAAATGGGTTTGTTTTATGAAAAATGTGAGTAAGTTACTGCAAAAAAGTTGTTTTTAAAATTTCGTTTTTGGATAAGGGTGATTGCAATATTTCAACAAGTTAATTGAAATTTTCTTGCAAGATTAGGGAGAGTGGATTCCTAGAAAGACATTTTTCAAAAACTTAGTCGAAGGTTTCATAGAGTGGATTCCTGAAAAAAAGTGTGTTCGTTTTATGAAAAATGTGAGTGTGTTACTGCAAAAAAGTTGATTTAAATTTAGTTTCAGGATAGGCGTGAATGCATCATTTCAACAAGTTAATTGAAATTTTCTTGCAAGATTAGGGAGAGTGGATACCTAGAAAGAAATTTAAAAAAAATGAGTAGAAGGTTTCAGAGAGTGGATTCCTGAAAAAAATGTGTTTGTTTTATGAAAAATGTGAGTTTGTTACTGCAAAAAAGTTGATTTAAATTTAGTTACAGGATAGGCGTGAATGCATTATTTCAACAAGTTAATTGTCATTTTCTTGCAAGATTAGGGAGAGTGGATGCCTAGAAAGAAGTTTATTTAAAATTAGTTTCAGGTTTCAGAGAGTTTATTCCTGAAAAAAAATCTGTTCATTTTATTAAAAATGTGTTTGTTTTACTGCAAAAAAGTTGATTTAAATTTAGTTTCAGGATAAGGGTGATTGCTGTATTTCAACAAGTTAATTGAAATGTTCTTGCACGATTAGGGAGAGTGGAGGCCTAGAAAGATGTTTTAAAAAAAATCAATTTAGGTTCCAGAGAGTTGATTCCTGAAAAAAAAGGGTTTGTTTTATGAAAAATGTGAGTGTGTTACTGCAAAAAAGTTGTTTTTCAAATTTTGTTTTTGGATAAGGGTGATTGCAATATTTCAACAAGTTAATTGAAATTTTCTTGCAAGATTAGGGAGAGTGGATTCCTAGAAAGACATTTTTTAAAAACTTAGTCAAAGGTTTCATAGAGTGGATTCCTGAAAAAAAGTGTGTTCATTTTATGAAAAATGTGAGTGTGTTACTGCAAAAAAGTTGATTTAAATTTAGTTTCAGGATAGGCGTGAATGCATCATTTCAACAAGTTAATTGAAATTTTCTTGCAAGATTAGGGAGAGTGGATGCCTAGAAAGAAATTAAAAAAAAATGAGTAGAAGGTTTCAGAGAGTGGATTCCTGAAAAAAATGTGTCTGTTTTATGAAAAATGTGAGTGTGTTACTGCAAAAAAGTTGATTTAAATTTCGTTTCAGGATAGGAGTGAATGCATCATTTCAACAAGTTAATTGAAATTTTCTTGCAAGATTAGGGAAAGTGGATGCCTAGAAAGAAATTTTAAAAAATGAGTAGAAGGTTTCAGAGAGTGGATTCCTGAAAAAAAAGTGTTTTCGTTTTATGAATAATGTGTGTGTGTTACTGCAAAAAAGTTTATTTAAATTTAGTTTCAGGATAAGGGTGATTGCAGTATTTCAACATGTTAATTGAAATGTTCTTGCACAATTAGGGAGAGTGGATGCCTAGAAAGATATTTTTTTAATTCATTTTAGGTTCCAGAGAGTTGATTCCTGAAAAAAAATGGGTTTGTTTTATGAAAAATGTGAGTGTGTTACTGCAAAAAAGTTGTTTTAAATTTAGTTTCAGGATAGGCGTGAATGCATCATTTCAACAAGTTATTTGAAATTTTCTTGCAAGATTAGGGAGAGTGGATGCCTAGAAAGAACTTTATTTAAACCTAGTTTTAGGTTTCAGAGAGTAGATTCCTGAAAAAAAATAGTTTGTTTTATGAAAAATGTGAGTGTGTTAGTGCAAAAAATTTGATTTAAATTTCGTTTTTGGATAAGGGTGATTGCAATATTTCAACAAGTTAATTGAAATTTTCTTGCAAGATTAGGGAGAGTGGATGCCTAGAAATATGTTTTTTTAAAATTAGTTTTAGGTTCCAGAGAGTGGACTCCTGAAAAAAAAAATTGTTTGTTTTATGAAAAATGTGAGTGTGTTACTGCAAAAAAGTTGATTTAAATTTCGTTTCAGGATAGGCGTGAATGCATCATTTCAACAAGTTAATTGAAATTTTCTTGCAAGATTAGGGAGAGTGGATACCTAGAAAGAAATTTAAAAAAAATGAGTAGAAGGTTTCAGAGAGTGGATTCCTGAAAAAAATGTGTTTGTTTCATGAAAAATGTGAGTTTGTTACTGCAAAAAAGTTGATTTTAAAATTTTGTTTCAGGATAGGCGTGAATGCATCATTTCAACAAGTTTATTGAAATTTTCTTAAAAGATTAGGGGGAGTGGATGCCTTGAAAGACATTTTTTAAAAACTTAGTCGTAGGTTTCATAGAGTGGATTCCTGAAAAAAAGTGTGTTCGTTTTATGAAAAATGTGAGTGTGTTACTGCAAAAAAGTTGATTTAAATTTAGTTTCAGGATAGGCGTGAATGCATTATTTCAACAAGTTAATTGTCATTTTCTTGCAAGATTAGGGAGAGTGGATGCCTAGAAAGAAGTTTATTTAAAATTAGTTTTAGGTTTCAGAGAGTTTATTCCTGAAAAAAAATCTGTTCATTTTATTAAAAATGTGTTTGTGTTACTGCAAAAAAGTTGATTTAAATTTAGTTTCAGGATAAGGGTGATTGCTGTATTTCAACAAGTTAATTGAAATGTTCTTGCACGATTAGGGAGAGTGGAGGCCTAGAAAGATGTTTTTTAAAAAATCATTTTAGGTTCCAGAGAGTTGATTCCTGAAAAAACAAATGGGTTTGTTTTATGAAAAATGTGAGTAAGTTACTGCAAAAAAGTTGTTTTTAAAATTTCGTTTTTGGATAAGGGTGATTGCAATATTTCAACAAGTTAATTGAAATTTTCTTGCAAGATTAGGGAGAGTGGATTCCTAGAAAGACATTTTTCAAAAACTTAGTCGAAGGTTTCATAGAGTGGATTCCTGAAAAAAAGTGTGTTCGTTTTATGAAAAATGTGAGTGTGTTACTGCAAAAAAGTTGATTTAAATTTAGTTTCAGGATAGGCGTGAATGCATCATTTCAACAAGTTAATTGAAATTTTCTTGCAAGATTAGGGAGAGTGGATACCTAGAAAGAAATTTAAAAAAATGAGTAGAAGGTTTCAGAGAGTGGATTCCTGAAAAAAATGTGTTTGTTTTATGAAAAATGTGAGTTTGTTACTGCAAAAAAGTTGATTTAAATTTAGTTACAGGATAGGCGTGAATGCATTATTTCAACAAGTTAATTGTCATTTTCTTGCAAGATTAGGGAGAGTGGATGCCTAGAAAGAAGTTTATTTAAAATTAGTTTCAGGTTTCAGAGAGTTTATTCCTGAAAAAAAATCTGTTCATTTTATAAAAAATGTGTTTGTGTTACTGCAAAAAAGTTGATTTAAATTTAGTTTCAGGATAAGGGTGATTGCAGTATTTCAACAAGTTAATTGAAATTTTCTTGCAAAATTAGGGAGAGTGGATGCCTAGAAAGATGTTTTTTAAAAATTAGTTTTAGGTTCCAGTGAGTGGATTCCTGAAAAAATAATTGCTTGTTTTATGAAAAATGTGAGTGTGTTACTGCAAAAAAGTTAATTTAAATTTAGTTTCAGGTTAGGCGTGAATGCATTATTTCAACAAGTTAATTGACATTTTCTTGCAAGATTAGGGAGAGGGATGCCTAGAAAGAAATTTAAAAAAAATGAGTAGTAGGTTTCAGAGAGTAGATTCCTGAAAAAAATGTGTTTGTTTTATGAAAAATGTGAGTGTGTTACTGCAAAGAAGTTAATTTAAATTTAGTTTCAGGTTAGGCGTGAATGCATTATTTCAACAAGTTAATTGACATTTTCTTGCAAGATTAGGGAGAGTGGATGCCTAGAAAGAAGTTTATTTAAAATTAGTTTTAAGTACAGAGAGTGTATTCCTAAAAAAACTCTGTTAATTTTATGAAAAATGTGTGTGTGTTACTGCAAAAAAGTTGATTTAAATTTAGTTTCAGGATAAGGGTGATTGCAGTATTTCAACAAGTTAATTGAAATGTGCTTGCACGATTAGGGAGAGTGGATGCCTAGAAAGATGTTTTTTAAAAATTCATTTTAGGTTCCAGAGAGTTGATTCCTGAAAAAAATGGGTTTGTTTTATGAAAAATGTGAGTGTGTTACTGCAAAAAAGTTGTTTTAAATTTCGTTTTTGGATAAGAGTGATTGCAATACTTCAACAAGTTAATTGAAATTTTCTTGCAAGATTAGGGAGAGTGGATGCCTAGAAAGAAATTAAAAAAAAATGAGTAAAAGGTTTCAGAGAGTGGATTCCTGAAAAAAATGTGTCTGTTTTATGAAAAATGTGAGTGTGTTACTGCAAAAAAGTTGATTTAAATTTCGTTTCAGGATAGGAGTGAATGCATCATTTCAACAAGTTAATTGAAATTTTCTTGCAAGATTAGGGAAAGTGGATGCCTAGAAAGAAATTTTAAAAAAAATGAGTAGAAGGTTTCAGAGAGTGGATTCCTGAAAAAAAAGTGTTTTCGTTTTATGAATAATGTGTGTGTGTTACTGCAAAAAAGTTTATTTAAATTTAGTTTCAGGATAAGGGTGATTGCAGTATTTCAACATGTTAATTGAAATGTTCTTGCACAATTAGGGAGAGTGGATGCCTAGAAAGATGTTTTTTTTAATTCATTTTAGGTTTCAGAGAGTTGATTCCTGAAAAAAAAATGGGTTTGTTTTATGAAAAATGTGAGTGTGTTACTGCAAAAAAGTTGTTTTAAATTTAGTTTCAGGATAGGCGTGAATGCATCATTTCAACAAGTTATTTGAAATTTTCTTGCAAGATTAGGGAGAGTGGATGCCTAGAAAGAAGTTTATTTAAAATTAGTTTTAGGTTTCAGAGAGTTTATTCCTGAAAAAAAATCTGTTCATTTTATAAAAAATGTGTTTGTGTTACTGCAAAAAGTTGATTTAAATTTAGTTTCAGGATAAGGGTGATTGCAGTATTTCAACAAGTTAATTGAAATTTTCTTGCAAAATTAGGGAGAGTGGATGCCTAGAAAGATGTTTTTCAAAAATTAGTTTTAGGTTCCAGTGAGTGGATTCCTGAAAAAATAATTGCTTGTTTTATGAAAAATGTGAGTGTGTTACTGCAAAAAAGTTAATTTAAATTTAGTTTCAGGTTCAGCGTGAATGCATTATTTCAACAAGTTAATTGACATGTTCTTGCCAGATTAGGGAGAGGGATGCCTAGAAAGAAATTTAAAAAAAATGAGTAGTAGGTTTCAGAGAGTAGATTCCTGAAAAAAAATGTGTTTGTTTTATGAAAAATGTGAGTGTGTTACTGCAAAAAAGTTAATTTAAATTTAGTTTCAGGTTAGGCGTGAATGCATTATTTCAACAAGTTAATTGACATTTTCTTGCAAGATTAGGGAGGGTGGATGCCTAGAAAGAAGTTTATTTAAAATTAGTTTTAAGTTTCAGAGAGTGTATTCCTAAAAAAATCTGTTAATTTTATGAAAAATGTGTGTGTGTTACTGCAAAAAAGTTGATTTAAATTTAGTTTCAGGATAAGGGTAATTGCAGTATTTCAACAAGTCAACTGAAATGTTCTTGCACGATTAGGGAGAGTGGATGCCTAGAAAGATGTTTTTTAAAAATTCATTTTAGGTTCCAGAGAGTTGATTCCTGAAAAAAATGGGTTTGTTTTATGAAAAAAGTGAGTGTGTTACTGCAAAAAAGTTGTTTTAAATTTCGTTTTTGGATAAGAGTGATTGCAATACTTCAACAAGTTAATTGAAATTTTCTTGCAAGATTAGGGAGAGTGGATGCCTAGAAATAAATAAAAAAAAAATGAGTAGAAGGTTTCAGAGAGTGGATTCCTGAAAAAAAAGTGTTTTCGTTTTATGAATAATGTGTGTGTGTTACTGCAAAAAAGTTTATTTAAATTTAGTTTCAGGATAAGGGTGATTGCAGTATTTCAACATGTTAATTGAAATGTTCTTGCACAATTAGGGAGAGTGGATGCCTAGAAAGATGTTTTTTTAAATTCATTTTAGGTTCCAGAGAGTTGATTCCTAAAAAAAAAAACGGGTTTGTTTTATGAAAAATGTGAGTGTGTTACTGCAAAAAAGTTGTTTTAAATTTAGTTTCAGGATAGGCGTGAATGCATCATTTCAACAAGTTATTTGAAATTTTCTTGCAAGATTAGGCAGAGTGGATGCCTAGAAAGAACTTTATTTAAACCTAGTTTTAGGTTTCAGAGAGTAGATTCCTGAAAACAAATTAGTTTGTTTTATGAAAAATGTGAGTGTGTTAGTGCAAAAAATTTGATTTAAATTTCGTTTTTGGGTAAGGGTGATTGCAATATTTCAACAAGTTAATTAAAGTTTTCTTGCAAGATTAGGTAGAGTGGATGCCTAGAAATATGTTTTTTAAAAATTAGTTTTAGGTTCCAGAGAGTGGACTCCTGAAAAAAAAAATTGTTTGTTTTATGAAAAATGTGAGTGTGTTACTGCAAAAAAGTTGATTTAAATTTCGTTTCAGGATAGGCGTGAATGCATCATTTCAACAAGTTAATTGAAATTTTCTTGCAAGATTAGGGAGAGTGGATGCCTTGAAAGACATTTTTTAAAAACTTAAACGTAGGTTTCATAGAGTGGATTCCTGAAAAAAGTGTGTCCGTTTTATGAAAAATGTGAGTGTGTTACTGCAAAAAAGTTGATTTAAATTTAGTTTCAGGATAGGCGTGAATGCATCATTTCAACAAGTTAATTGACATTTTCTTGCAAGATTAGGGAGAGTGGATGCCTAGAAAGAAATTTTTAAAAAATGAGTAGAAGGTTTCAGAGGATGGATTCCTGAAAAAAATGTGTTTGTTTTATGAAAAATGTGAGTGTGTTACTGCAAAAAAGTTGATTTTTAAATTTCGTTTCAGGATAGTCGTGAATGCATCATTTCAACAAGTTAATTGTCATTTTCTTGCAAGATTATGGAGAGTGGATGCCTAGAAAGAAGTTTATTTAAAATTAGTTTTAGATTTCAGGGAGTTTATTCCTGAAAAAAAATGTGTTCATTTTATTAAAAATGTGTTTGTGTTACTGCAAAAAAGTTGATTTAAATTTAGTTTCAGGATAAGGGTGATTGCTGTATTTCAATAAGTTAATTGAAATGATCTTGCACGATTAGGGAGAGTGGATGCCTAAAAAGATGTTTTTTAAAAAATCATTTTAGGTTCCAGAGAGTTGATTCCTAAAAAAAAAATGGGTTTGTTTTTTGAAAAATGTGAGTGTGTTACTGCAAAAAAGTTGTTTTTCAAATTTCGTTTTTGGATAAGGGTGATTGCAATATTTCAACAAGTTAATTGAAATTTTCTTGCAAGAGTAGGGAGAGTGGATTCCTAGAAAGACATTTTTAAAAACTTAGTCGAAGGTTTCATAGAGTGGATTCCTGAAAAAAAGTGTGTTCGTTTTATGAAAACTGTGAGTGTGTTACTGCAAAAAAGTTGATTTAAATTTAGTTTCAGGATAGGCGTGAATGCATCATTTCAACAAGTTAATTGAAATTTTCTTGCAAGATTAGGGAGAGTGGATACCTAGAAAGAAATTTTAAAAAAATGAGTAGAAGGTTTCAGAGAGTGGATTCCTGAAAAAAATGTGTTTGTTTTATGAAAAATGTGAGTTTGTTACTGCAAAAAAGTTGATTTTTAAATTTCCTTTCAGGATAGGCGTGAATGCATCATTTCAACAAGTTAATTGAAATTTTCTTGCAAGATTAGAGAGAGTGGATGCCTAGAAAGATATTTAAAAAAAATTAGTAGAAGGTTTCAGAGAGTGAATTCCTGAAAAAAAAAATTTTTTATGAAAAATGTGAGTGTGTTACTGCAAAAAAGTTGTTTTAAATTTAGTTTCAGGATAGGCGTAAATGCATCATTTCAACAAGTTATTTGAAATTCTCTTGCAAGATTAGGGAGAGTGGATGCCTCGAAAGAACTTTATTTAAACCTAGTTTTAGGTTTCAGAGAGTAAATTCCTGAAAAAAAATTAGTTTGTTTTATGAAAAATGTGAGTGTGTTAGTGCAAAAAATTTGCTTTAATTTCGTTTTTGGATAAGGGTGATTGCAATATTTCAACAAGTTAATTAACATTTTCTTGCAAGATTAGGGAGAGTGGATGCCTAGAAATATGTTTTTTAAAAATTAGTTTTAGGTTCCAGAGAGTGGACTCCTGAAAAAAAAATTTGTTTGTTTTATGAAAGATGTGAGTGTGTTACTGCAAAAAAGTTGATTTAAATTTAGTTTCAGGATAGGCGTGAATGCATCATTTCAACAAGTTAATTGAAATTTTCTTGCAAGATTAGGGAGAGTGGATACCTAGAAAGAAATTTAAAAAAAATGAGTAGAAGGTTTCAGAGAGTGGATTCCTGAAAAAAATGTGTTTGTTTTATGAAAAATGTGAGTTTGTTACTGCAAAATAGTTGATTTAAATTTAGTTACAGGATAGGCGTGAATGCATTATTTCAACAAGTTAATTGTCATTTTCTTGCAAGATTAGGGAGAGTGGATGCCTAGAAAGAAGTTTATTTAAAATTAGTTTTAGGTTTCAGAGAGTTTATTCCTGAAAAAAAATCTGTTCATTTTATAGAAAAATGTGTTTGTGTTACTGCAAAAAAGTTGATTTAAATTTAGTTTCAGGATAAGGGTGATTGCAGTATTTCAACAAGTTAATTGAAATTTTCTTGCAAAATTAGGGAGAGTGGATGCCTAGAAAGATGTTTTTTAAAAATTAGTTTTAGGTTCCAGTGAGTGGATTCCTGAAAAAATTATTGCTTGTTTTATGAAAAATGTGAGTGTGTTACTGCAAAAAAGTTAATTTAAATTTAGTTTCAGGTTAGGCGTGAATGCATTATTTCAACAAGTTAATTGACATTTTCTTGCAAGATTAGGGAGAGGGATGCCTAGAAAGAAATTTAAAAAAAATGAGTAGTAGGTTTCAGAGAGTAGATTCCTGAAAAAAAATGTGTTTGTTTTATGAAAAATGTGAGTGTGTTACTGCAAAAAAGTTAATTTAAATTTAGTTTCAGGTTAGGCGTGAATGCATTATTTCAACAAGTTAATTGACATTTTCTTGCAAGATTAGGGAGAGTGGATGCCTAGAAAGAAGTTTATTTAAAATTAGTTTTAAGTTTCAGAGAGTGTATTCCTAAAAAAACTCTGTTAATTTTATGAAAAATGTGTGTGTGTTACTGCAAAAAAGTTGATTTAAATTTAGTTTCAGGATAAGGGTGATTGCAGTATTTCAACAAGTTAATTGAAATGTTCTTGCACGATTAGGGAGAGTGGATGCCTAGAAAGATGTTTTTTAAAAATTCATTTTAGGTTCCAGAGAGTTGATTCCTGAAAAAAATGGGTTTGTTTTATGAAAAATGTGAGTGTGTTACTGCAAAAAAGTTGTTTTAAATTTTGTTTTTGGATAAGAGTGATTGCAATACTTCAACAAGTTAATTGAAATTTTCTTGCAAGATTAGGGAGAGTGGATGCCTAGAAAGAAATTAAAAAAAATGAGTAAAAGGTTTCAGAGAGTGGATTCCTGAAAAAAATGTGTCTGTTTTATGAAAAATGTGAGTGTGTTACTGCAAAGAAGTTGATTTAAATTTCGTTTCAGGATAGGAGTGAATGCATCATTTCAACAAGTTAATTGAAATTTTCTTGCAAGATTAGGGAAAGTGGATGCCTAGAAAGAAATTTTAAAAAAATGAGTAGAAGGTTTCAGAGAGTGGATTCCTGAAAAAAAAGTGTTTTCGTTTTATGAATAATGTGTTTGTTACTGCAAAAAAGTTTATTTAAATTTAGTTTCAGGATAAGGGTGATTGCAGTATTTCAACATGTTAATTGAAATGTTCTTGCACAATTAGGGAGAGTGGATGCCTAGAAAGATGTTTTTTTTAATTCATTTTAGGTTCCAGAGAGTTGATTCCTGAAAAAAAAATGGGTTTGTTTTATGAAAAATGTGAGTGTGTTACTGCAAAAAAGTTGTTTTAAATTTAGTTTCAGGATAGGCGTGAATGCATCATTTCAACAAGTTATTTGAAATTTTCTTGCAAGATTAGGGAGAGTGGATGCCTAGAAAGAAGTTTATTTAAAATTAGTTTTAGGTTTCAGAGAGTTTATTCCTGAAAAAAAATCTGTTCATTTTATAAAAAATGTGTTTGTGTTACTGCAAAAAAGTTGATTTAAATTTAGTTTCAGGATAAGGGTGATTGCAGTATTTCAACAAGTTAATTGAAATTTTCTTGCAAAATTAGGGAGAGTGGATGCCTAGAAAGATGTTTTTTAAAAATTAGTTTTAGGTTCCAGTGAGTGGATTCCTGAAAAAATAATTGCTTGTTTTATGAAAAATGTGAGTGTGTTACTGCAAAAAAGTTAATTTAAATTTAGTTTCAGGTTCGGCGTGAATGCATAATTTCAACAAATTAATTGACATTTTCTAGCAAGATTAGGGAGAGGGATGCCTAGAAAGAAATTAAAAAAAAATGAGTAGTAGGTTTCAGAGAGTAGATTCCTGAAAAAAAATGTATTTGTTTTATGAAAAATGTGAGTGTGTTACTGCAAAAAAGTTAATTTAAATTTAGTTTCAGGTTAGGCGTGAATGCATTATTTCAACAAGTTAATTGACATTTTCTTGCAAGATTAGGGAGAGTGGATGCCTAGAAAGAAGTTTATTTAAAATTAGTTTTAGGTTTCAGAGAGTTTATTCCTGAAAAAAAGATCTGTTCATTTTATAAAAAATGTGTTTGTGTTACTGCAAAAAAGTTGATTTAAATTTAGTTTCAGGATAAGGGTGATTGCAGTATTTCAACAAGTTAATTGAAATTTTCTTGCAAAATTAGGGAGAGTGGATGCCTAGAAAGATGTTTTTTAAAAACTTAGTTTTAGGTTCCAGTGAGTGGATTCCTGAAAAAATAATTGCTTGTTTTATGAAAAATGTGAGTGTGTTACTGCAAAAAAGTTAATTTAAATTTAGTTTCAGGTTAGGCGTGAATGCATTATTTCAACAAGTTAATTGACATTTTCTTGCAAGATTAGGGAGAGGGATGCCTAGAAAGAAATTAAAAAAAAATGAGTAGTAGGTTTCAGAGAGTAGATTCCTGAAAAAAAATGTGTTTGTTTTATGAAAAATGTGAGTGTGTTACTGCAAAAAAGTTAATTTAAATTTAGTTTCAGGTTAGGCGTGAATGCATTATTTCAACAAGTTATTTGAAATTTTCTTGCAAGATTAGGGAGAGTGGATGCCTAGAAAGAAGTTTATTTAAAATTAGTTTTAGGTTTCAGAGAGTTTATTCCTGAAAAAAAATCTGTTCATTTTATAAAAAATGTGTTTGTGTTACTGCAAAAAAGTTGATTTAAATTTAGTTTCAGGATAAGGGTGATTGCAGTATTTCAACAAGTTAATTGAAATTTTCTTGCAAAATTAGGGAGAGTGGATGCCTAGAAATATGTTTTTTAAAAATTAGTTTTAGGTTCCAGTGAGTGGATTCCTGAAAAAATAATTGCTTGTTTTATGAAAAATGTGAGTGTGTTACTGCAAAAAAGTTAATTTAAATTTAGTTTCAGGTTCGGCGTGAATGCATAATTTCAACAAATTAATTGACATTTTCTTGCAAGACTAGGGAGAGTGGATGCCTAGAAAGAAGTTTATTTAAAATTAGTTTTAGGTTTCAGAGAGTTTATTCCTGAAAAAAAGATCTGTTCATTTTATAAAAAATGTGTTTGTGTTACTGCAAAAAAGTTGATTTAAATTTAGTTTCAGGATAAGGGTGATTGCAGTATTTCAACAAGTTAATTGAAATTTTCTTGCAAAATTAGGGAGAGTGGATGCCTAGAAAGATGTTTTTTAAAAATTAGTTTTAGGTTCCAGTGAGTGGATTCCTGAAAAAATAATTGCTTGTTTTATGAAAAATGTGAGTGTGTTACTGCAAAAAAGTTAATTTAAATTTAGTTTCAGGTTCGGCGTGAATGCATAATTTCAACAAATTAATTGACATTTTCTTGCAAGATTAGGGAGAGTGGATGCCTAGAAAGAAGTTTATTTAAAATTAGTTTTAGGTTTCAGAGAGTTTATTCCTGAAAAAAAGATCTGTTCATTTTATAAAAAATGTGTTTGTGTTACTGCAAAAAAGTTGATTTAAATTTAGTTTCAGGATAAGGGTGATTGCAGTATTTCAACAAGTTAATTGAAATTTTCTTGCAAAATTAGGGAGAGTGGATGCCTAGAAAGATGTTTTTTAAAAACTTAGTTTTAGATTCCAGTGAGTGGATTCCTGAAAAAATAATTGCTTGTTTTATGAAAAATGTGAGTGTGTTACTGCAAAAAAGTTAATTTAAATTTAGTTTCAGGTTAGGCATTATTTCAACAAGTTAATTGACATTTTCTTGCAAGATTAGGGAGAGGGATGCCTAGAAAGAAATTTAAAAAAAAATGAGTAGTAGGTTTCAGAGAGTAGATTCCTGAAAAAAATGTGTTTGTTTTATGAAAAATGTGAGTGTGTTACTGCAAAAAAGTTAATTTAAATTTAGTTTCAGGTTAGGCGTGAATGCATTATTTCAACAAGTTAATTGACATTTTCTTGCAAGATTAGGGAGAGGGATGCCTAGAAAGAAATTTAAAAAAAATGAGTAGTAGGTTTCAGAGAGTAGATTCCTGAAAAAAATGTGTTTGTTTTATGAAAAATGTGAGTGTGTTACTGCAAAAAAGTTGTTTTAAATTTAGTTTCAGGTTAGGCGTGAATGCATCATTTCAACAAGTTATTTGGTTTCAGAGAGTAGATTCCTGAAAAAAAATGTAGTTTGTTTTATGAAAAATGTGAGTGTGTTAGTGCAAAAAATTTGATTTAAATTTCGTTTTTGGATAAGGGTGATTGCAATATTTCAACAAGTTAATTAAAATGTTCTTGCAAGATTAGGGAGAGTGGATGCCTAGAAATATGTTTTTTAAAAATTAGTTTTAGGTTCCAGAGAGTGGACTCCTGAAAAAAAAATGTGTTTGTTTTATGAAAAATGTGAGTGTGTTACTGCAAAAAAGTTGATTTAAATTTTGTTTCAGGATAGGCGTGAATGCATCATTTCAACAAGTTAATTGAAATTTTCTTGCAAGATTAGGAAGAGTGGATGCCTAGAAAGAAATTTAAAAAAAATGAGTAGAAGGTTTCAGAGAGTGGATTCCTGAAAAAAATGTGTTTGTTTTATGAAAAATGTGAGTGTGTTACTGCAAAAAAGTTGATTTTTAAATTTCGTTTCAGGATAGGCGTGAATGCATCATTTCAACAAGTTAATTGAAATTTTCTTGCAAGATTAGGGAGAGTGGATGCCTAGAAAGATGTTTTTTACAAATTCATTTTAGGTTCCATACAGTTGATTCCTGAAAAAAATGGGTTTGTTTTATGAAAAATGTGAGTGTGTTATTGCAAAAAAGTTGATTTAAATTTCGTTTTTGGATAAGGGTGATGAAATATTTCAACAAGTTAATTCAAATTTTCTTGCAAGATTAGGGAGAGTGGATGCCTAGAAAGAAATTTTTAAAAAATGAGTAGAAGGATTCAGAGAGTGGATTCCTGAATAATAAAAATGTGTTTGTTTTATGAAAAATGTGTTTGTTACTGCAAAAAAGTTTATTTAAATTTAGTTTCAGGATAAGGGTGATTGCAGTATTTCAACATGTTAATTGAAATGTTCTTGCACAATTAGGGAGAGTGGATGCCTAGAAAGATGTTTTTTTTAATTCATTTTAGGTTCCAGAGAGTTGATTCCTGAAAAAAAATGGGTTTGTTTTATGAAAAATGTGAGTGTGTTACTGCAAAGAAGTTAATTTAAATTTAGTTTCAGGTTAGGCGTGAATGCATTATTTCAACAAGTTAATTGACATTTTCTTGCAAGATTAGGGAGAGTGGATGCCTAGAAAGAAGTTTATTTAAAATTAGTTTTAAGTTCAGAGAGTGTATTCCTAAAAAAACTCTGTTAATTTTATGAAAAATGTGTGTGTGTTACTGCAAAAAAGTTGATTTAAATTTAGTTTCAGGTTAGGCGTGAATGCATTATTTCAACAAGTTAATTGACATTTTCTTGCAAGATTAGGGAGGGTGGATGCCTAGAAAGAAGTTTATTTAAAATTAGTTTTAAGTTTCAGAGAGTGTATTCCTAAAAAAATCTGTTAATTTTATCAAAAATGTGTGTGTGTTACTGCAAAAAAGTTGATTTAAATTTAGTTTCAGGATAAGGGTGATTGCAGTATTTCAACAAGTCAACTGAAATGTTCTTGCACGATTAGGGAGAGTGGATGCCTAGAAAGATGTTTTTTAAAAATTCATTTTAGGTTCCAGAGAGTTGATTCCTGAAAAAAATGGGTTTGTTTTATGAAAAAAGTGAGTGTGTTACTGCAAAAAAGTTGTTTTAAATTTCGTTTTTGGATAAGAGTGAATGCATCATTTCAACAAGTTATTTGAAATTTTCTTGCAAGATTAGGCAGAGTGGATGCCTAGAAAGAACTTTATTTAAACCTAGTTTTAGGTTTCAGAGAGTAGATTCCTGAAAAAAAATTAGTTTGTTTCATGAAAAATGTGAGTGTGTTAGTGCAAAAAATTTGATTTAAATTTCGTTTTTGGGTAAGGGTGATTGCAATATTTCAACAAGTTAATTAAAATTTTCTTGCGAGATTAGGTAGAGTGGATGCCTAGAAATATGTTTTTTAAAAATTCGTTTTAGGTTCCAGAGAGTGGACTCCTGAAAAAAAAAAATTGTTTGTTTTATGAAAAATGTGAGTGTGTTACTGCAAAAAAGTTGATTTAAATTTCGTTTCAGGATAGGCGTGAATGCATCATTTCAACAAGTTAATTGACATTTTCTTGCAAGATTAGGGAGAGTGGATGCCTAGAAAGAAATTTTAAAAAAATGAGTAGAAGGTTTCAGAGGGTGGATTCCTGAAAAAAATGTGTTTGTTTTATGAAAAATGTGAGTGTGTTACTGCAAAAAAGTTGATTTTTAAATTTCGTTTCAGGATAGTCGTGAATGCATCATTTCAACAAGTTAATTGTCATTTTCTTGCAAGATTATGGAGAGTGGATGCCTAGAAAGAAGTTTATTTAAAATTAGTTTTAGATTTCAGGGAGTTTATTCCTGAAAAAAAATGTGTTCATTTTATTAAAAATGTGTTTGTGTTACTGCAAAAAAGTTGATTTAAATTTAGTTTCAGGATAAGGGTGATTGCTGTATTTCAATAAGTTAATTGAAATGATCTTGCACGATTAGGGAGAGTGGATGCCTAAAAAGATGTTTTTTAAAAAATCATTTTAGGTTCCAGAGAGTTGATTCCTGAAAAAAAAATGGGTTTGTTTTTTGAAAAATGTGAGTGTGTTACTGCAAAAAAGTTGTTTTTCAAATTTCGTTTTTGGATAAGGGTGATTGCAATATTTCAACAAGTTAATTGAAATTTTCTTGCAAGAGTAGGGAGAGTGGATTCCTAGAAAGACATTTTTAAAAACTTAGTCGAAGGTTTCATAGAGTGGATTCCTGAAAAAAAGTGTGTTCGTTTTATGAAAACTGTGAGTGTGTTACTGCAAAAAAGTTGATTTAAATTTAGTTTCAGGATAGGCGTGAATGCATCATTTCAACAAGTTAATTGAAATTTTCTTGCAAGATTAGGGAGAGTGGATACCTAGAAAGAAATTTTAAAAAAATGAGTAGAAGGTTTCAGAGAGTGGATTCCTGAAAAAAATGTGTTTGTTTTATGAAAAATGTGAGTTTGTTACTGCAAAAAAGTTGATTTAAATTTAGTTTCAGGATAGGCGTGAATGCATCATTTCAACAAGTTAATTGACATTTTCTTGCAAGATTAGGGAGAGTGGATGCCTTGAAAGACATTTTTTAAAAACTTAAACATAGGTTTCATAGAGTGGATTCCTGAAAAAAGTGTGTCCGTTTTATGAAAAATGTGAGTGTGTTACTGCAAAAAAGTTGATTTAAATTTAGTTTCAGGATAGGCGTGAATGCATCATTTCAACAAGTTAATTGACATTTTCTTGCAAGATTAGGGAGAGTGGATGCCTAGAAAGAAATTTTAAAAAAATGAGTAGAAGGTTTCAGAGGGTGGATTCCTGAAAAAAATGTGTTTGTTTTATGAAAAATGTGAGTGTGTTACTGCAAAAAAGTTGATTTTTAAATTTCGTTTCAGGATAGTCGTGAATGCATCATTTCAACAAGTTAATTGTCATTTTCTTGCAAGATTATGGAGAGTGGATGCCTAGAAAGAAGTTTATTTAAAATTAGTTTTAGATTTCAGGGAGTTTATTCCTGAAAAAAAATGTGTTCATTTTATTAAAAATGTGTTTGTGTTACTGCAAAAAAGTTGATTTAAATTTAGTTTCAGGATAAGGGTGATTGCTGTATTTCAATAAGTTAATTGAAATGATCTTGCACGATTAGGGAGAGTGGATGCCTAAAAAGATGTTTTTTAAAAAATCATTTTAGGTTCCAGAGAGTTGATTCCTGAAAAAAAAATGGGTTTGTTTTTTGAAAAATGTGAGTGTGTTACTGCAAAAAAGTTGTTTTTCAAATTTCGTTTTTGGATAAGGGTGATTGCAATATTTCAACAAGTTAATTGAAATTTTCTTGCAAGAGTAGGGAGAGTGGATTCCTAGAAAGACATTTTTAAAAACTTAGTCGAAGGTTTCATAGAGTGGATTCCTGAAAAAAAGTGTGTTCGTTTTATGAAAACTGTGAGTGTGTTACTGCAAAAAAGTTGATTTAAATTTAGTTTCAGGATAGGCGTGAATGCATCATTTCAACAAGTTAATTGAAATTTTCTTGCAAGATTAGGGAGAGTGGATACCTAGAAAGAAATTTTAAAAAAATGAGTAGAAGGTTTCAGAGAGTGGATTCCTGAAAAAAATGTGTTTGTTTTATGAAAAATGTGAGTTTGTTACTGCAAAAAAGTTGATTTTTAAATTTCCTTTCAGGATAGGCGTGAATGCATCATTTCAACAAGTTAATTGAAATTTTCTTGCAAGATTAGAGAGAGTGGATGCCTAGAAAGACATTTAAAAAAAATTAGTAGAAGGTTTCAGAGAGTGAATTCCTGAAAAAAAAAATTTTTTATGAAAAATGTGAGTGTGTTACTGCAAAAAAGTTGTTTTAAATTTAGTTTCAGGATAGGCGTGAATGCATCATTTCAACAAGTTATTTGAAATTCTCTTGCAAGATTAGGGAGAGTGGATGCCTCGAAAGAACTTTATTTAAACCTAGTTTTAGGTTTCAGAGAGTAAATTCATGAAAAAAAATTAGTTTGTTTTATGAAAAATGTGAGTGTGTTAGTGCAAAAAATTTGCTTTAAATTTCGTTTTTGGATAAGGGTGATTGCAATATTTCAACAAGTTAATTAAAATTTTCTTGCAAGATTAGGGAGAGTGGATGCCTAGAAATATGTTTTTTAAAAATTAGTTTTAGGTTCCAGAGAGTGGACTCCTGAAAAAAAAATGTGTTTGTTTTATGAAAAATGTGAGTGTGTTACTGCAAAAAAGTTGATTTAAATTTAGTTTCAGGATAGGCGTGAATGCATCATTTCAACAAGTTAATTGAAATTTTCTTGCAAGATTAGGGAGAGTGGATACCTAGAAAGAAATTTAAAAAAAATGAGTAGAAGGTTTCAGAGAGTGGATTCCTGAAAAAAATGTGTTTGTTTTATGAAAAATGTGAGTTTGTTACTGCAAAATAGTTGATTTAAATTTAGTTACAGGATAGGCGTGAATGCATTATTTCAACAAGTTAATTGTCATTTTCTTGCAAGATTAGGGAGAGTGGATGCCTAGAAAGAAGTTTATTTAAAATTAGTTTTAGGTTTCAGAGAGTTTATTCCTGAAAAAAAATCTGTTCATTTTATAGAAAAATGTGTTTGTGTTACTGCAAAAAAGTTGATTTAAATTTAGTTTCAGGATAAGGGTGATTGCAGTATTTCAACAAGTTAATTGAAATTTTCTTGCAAAATTAGGGAGAGTGGATGCCTAGAAAGATGTTTTTTAAAAATTAGTTTTAGGTTCCAGTGAGTGGATTCCTGAAAAAATTATTGCTTGTTTTATGAAAAATGTGAGTGTGTTACTGCAAAAAAGTTAATTTAAATTTAGTTTCAGGTTAGGCGTGAATGCATTATTTCAACAAGTTAATTGACATTTTCTTGCAAGATTAGGGAGAGGGATGCCTAGAAAGAAATTAAAAAAAAATGAGTAGTAGGTTTCAGAGAGTAGATTCCTGAAAAAAAATGTGTTTGTTTTATGAAAAATGTGAGTGTGTTACTGCAAAAAAGTTAATTTAAATTTAGTTTCAGGTTAGGCGTGAATGCATTATTTCAACAAGTTAATTGACATTTTCTTGCAAGATTAGGGAGAGTGGATGCCTAGAAAGAAGTTTATTTAAAATTAGTTTTAAGTTTCAGAGAGTGTATTCCTAAAAAAACTCTGTTAATTTTATGAAAAATGTGTGTGTGTTACTGCAAAAAAGTTGATTTAAATTTAGTTTCAGGATAAGGGTGATTGCAGTATTTCAACAAGTTAATTGAAATGTTCTTGCACGATTAGGGAGAGTGGATGCCTAGAAAGATGTTTTTTAAAAATTCATTTTAGGTTCCAGAGAGTTGATTCCTGAAAAAAATGGGTTTGTTTTATGAAAAATGTGAGTGTGTTACTGCAAAAAAGTTGTTTTAAATTTTGTTTTTGGATAAGAGTGATTGCAATACTTCAACAAGTTAATTGAAATTTTCTTGCAAGATTAGGGAGAGTGGATGCCTAGAAAGAAATTAAAAAAAATGAGTAAAAGGTTTCAGAGAGTGGATTCCTGAAAAAAATGTGTCTGTTTTATGAAAAATGTGAGTGTGTTACTGCAAAGAAGTTGATTTAAATTTCGTTTCAGGATAGGAGTGAATGCATTATTTCAACAAGTTAATTGAAATTTTCTTGCAAGATTAGGGAAAGTGGATGCCTAGAAAGAAATTTAAAAAAAATGAGTAGAAGGTTTCAGAGAGTGGATTCCTGAAAAAAAAGTGTTTTCGTTTTATGAATAATGTGTTTGTTACTGCAAAAAAGTTTATTTAAATTTAGTTTCAGGATAAGGGTGATTGCAGTATTTCAACATGTTAATTGAAATGTTCTTGCACAATTAGGGAGAGTGGATGCCTAGAAAGATGTTTTTTTTAATTCATTTTAGGTTCCAGAGAGTTGATTCCTGAAAAAAAAATGGGTTTGTTTTATGAAAAATGTGAGTGTGTTACTGTAAAAAAGTTGTTTTAAATTTAGTTTCAGGATAGGCGTGAATGCATCATTTCAACAAGTTATTTGAAATTTTCTTGCAAGATTAGGGAGAGTGGATGCCTAGAAAGAAGTTTATTTAAAATTAGTTTTAGGTTTCAGAGAGTTTATTCCTGAAAAAAAATCTGTTCATTTTATAAAAAATGTGTTTGTGTTACTGCAAAAAAGTTGATTTAAATTTAGTTTCAGGATAAGGGTGATTGCAGTATTTCAACAAGTTAATTGAAATTTTCTTGCAAAATTAGGGAGAGTGGATGCCTAGAAAGATGTTTTTTAAAAATTAGTTTTAGGTTCCAGTGAGTGGATTCCTGAAAAAATAATTGCTTGTTTTATGAAAAATGTGAGTGTGTTACTGCAAAAAAGTTAATTTAAATTTAGTTTCAGGTTCGGCGTGAATGCATGATTTCAACAAATTAATTGACATTTTCTTGCAAGATTAGGGAGAGGGATGCCTAGAAAGAAATTTAAAAAAAATGAGTAGTAGGTTTCAGAGAGTAGATTCCTGAAAAAAAATGTATTTGTTTTATGAAAAATGTGAGTGTGTTACTGCAAAAAAGTTAATTTAAATTTAGTTTCAGGTTAGGCATGAATGCATTATTTCAACAAGTTAATTGACATTTTCTTGCAAGATTAGGGAGAGTGGATGCCTAGAAAGAAGTTTATTTAAAATTAGTTTTAGGTTTCAGAGAGTTTATTCCTGAAAAAAAGATCTGTTCATTTTATAAAAAATGTGTTTGTGTTACTGCAAAAAAGTTGATTTAAATTTAGTTTCAGGATAAGGGTGATTGCAGTATTTCAACAAGTTAATTGAAATTTTCTTGCAAAATTAGGGAGAGTGGATGCCTAGAAAGATGTTTTTTAAAAACTTAGTTTTAGGTTCCAGTGAGTGGATTCCTGAAAAAATAATTGCTTGTTTTATGAAAAATGTGAGTGTGTTACTGCAAAAAAGTTAATTTAAATTTAGTTTCAGGTTAGGCATTATTTCAACAAGTTAATTGACATTTTCTTGCAAGATTAGGGAGAGGGATGCCTAGAAAGAAATTTAAAAAAAATGAGTAGTAGGTTTCAGAGAGTAGATTCCTGAAAAAAATGTGTTTGTTTTATGAAAAATGTGAGTGTGTTACTGCAAAAAAGTTAATTTAAATTTAGTTTCAGGTTAGGCGTGAATGCATTATTTCAACAAGTTAATTGACATTTTCTTGCAAGATTAGGGAGAGGGATGCCTAGAAAGAAATTTAAAAAAAATGAGTAGTAGGTTTCAGAGAGTAGATTCCTGAAAAAAATGTGTTTGTTTTATGAAAAATGTGAGTGTGTTACTGCAAAAAAGTTGTTTTAAATTTAGTTTCAGGTTAGGCGTGAATGCATCATTTCAACAAGTTATTTGAAATTCTCTTGCAAGATTAGGGAGAGTGGATGCCTCGAAAGAACTTTATTTAAACCTAGTTTTAGGTTTCAGAGAGTAGATTCCTGAAAAAAAATTTAGTTTGTTTTATGAAAAATGTGAGTGTGTTAGTGCAAAAAATTTGATTTAAATTTCGTTTTTGGATAAGGGTGATTGCAATATTTCAACAAGTTAATTAAAATGTTCTTGCAAGATTAGGGAGAGTGGATGCCTAGAAATATGTTTTTTAAAAATTAGTTTTAGGTTCCAGAGAGTGGACTCCTGAAAAAAAAATGTGTTTGTTTTATGAAAAATGTGAGTGTGTTACTGCAAAAAAGTTGATTTAAATTTTGTTTCAGGATAGGCGTGAATGCATCATTTCAACAAGTTAATTGAAATTTTCTTGCAAGATTAGGAAGAGTGGATGCCTAGAAAGAAATTTAAAAAAAATGAGTAGAAGGTTTCAGAGAGTGGATTCCTGAAAAAAATGTGTTTGTTTTATGAAAAATGTGAGTGTGTTACTGCAAAAAAGTTGATTTTTAAATTTCGTTTCAGGATAGGCGTGAATGCATCATTTCAACAAGTTAATTGAAATTTTCTTGCAAGATTAGGGAGAGTGGATGCCTAGAAAGATGTTTTTTACAAATTCATTTTAGGTTCCATACAGTTGATTCCTGAAAAAAATGGGTTTGTTTTATGAAAAATGTGAGTGTGTTATTGCAAAAAAGTTGATTTAAATTTCGTTTTTGGATAAGGGTGATGAAATATTTCAACAAGTTAATTCAAATTTTCTTGCAAGATTAGGGAGAGTGGATGCCTAGAAAGAAATTTTTAAAAAATGAGTAGAAGGATTCAGAGAGTGGATTCCTGAATAAAAATGTGTTTGTTTTATGAAAAATGTGTTTGTTACTGCAAAAAAGTTTATTTAAATTTAGTTTCAGGATAAGGGTGATTGCAGTATTTCAACATGTTAATTGAAATGTTCTTGCACAATTAGGGAGAGTGGATGCCTAGAAAGATGTTTTTTTTTTATTCATTTTAGGTTCCAGAGAGTTGATTCCTGAAAAAAAAAATGGGTTTGTTTTATGAAAAATGTGAGTGTGTTACTGCAAAGAAGTTAATTTAAATTTAGTTTCAGGTTAGGCGTGAATGCATTATTTCAACAAGTTAATTGACATTTTCTTGCAAGATTAGGGAGAGTGGATGCCTAGAAAAAGTTTATTTAAAATTAGTTTTAAGTTCAGAGAGTGTATTCCTAAAAAAACTCTTTTAATTTTATGAAAAATGTGTGTGTGTTACTGCAAAAAAGTTGATTTAAATTTAGTTTCAGGATAAGGGTGATTGCAGTATTTCAACAAGTTAATTGAAATGTGCTTGCACGATTAGGGAGAGTGGATGCCTAGAAAGATGTTTTTTAAAAATTCATTTTAGGTTCCAGAGAGTTGATTCCTGAAAAAAATGGGTTTGTTTTATGAAAAATGTGAGTGTGTTACTGCAAAAAAGTTGTTTTAAATTTCGTTTTTGGATAAGAGTGATTGCAATACTTCAACAAGTTAATTGAAATTTTCTTGCAAGATTAGGGAGAGTGGATGCCTAGAAAGAAATTAAAAAAAAATGAGTAAAAGGTTTCAGAGAGTGGATTCCTGAAAAAAATGTGTCTGTTTTATGAAAAATGTGAGTGTGTTACTGCAAAAAAGTTGATTTAAATTTCGTTTCAGGATAGGAGTGAATGCATCATTTCAACAAGTTAATTGAAATTTTCTTGCAAGATTAGGGAAAGTGGATGCCTAGAAAGAAATTTTAAAAAAATGAGTAGAAGGTTTCAGAGAGTGGATTCCTGAAAAAAAAGTGTTTTCGTTTTATGAATAATGTGTGTGTGTTACTGCAAAAAAGTTTATTTAAATTTAGTTTCAGGATAAGGGTGATTGCAGTATTTCAACATGTTAATTGAAATGTTCTTGCACAATTAGGGAGAGTGGATGCCTAGAAAGATGTTTTTTTTAATTCATTTTAGGTTCCAGAGAGTTGATTCCTGAAAAAAAATGGGTTTGTTTTATGAAAAATGTGAGTGTGTTACTGCAAAAAAGTTGTTTTAAATTTAGTTTCAGGATAGGCGTGAATGCATCATTTCAACAAGTTATTTGAAATTTTCTTGCAAGATTAGGGAGAGTGGATGCCTAGAAAGAAGTTTATTTAAAATTAGTTTTAGGTTTCAGAGAGTTTATTCCTGAAAAAAAATCTGTTCATTTTATAAAAAATGTGTTTGTGTTACTGCAAAAAGTTGATTTAAATTTAGTTTCAGGATAAGGGTGATTGCAGTATTTCAACAAGTTAATTGAAATTTTCTTGCAAAATTAGGGAGAGTGGATGCCTAGAAAGATGTTTTTTAAAAATTAGTTTTAGGTTCCAGTGAGTGGATTCCTGAAAAAATAATTGCTTGTTTTATGAAAAATGTGAGTGTGTTACTGCAAAAAAGTTAATTTAAATTTAGTTTCAGGTTCAGCGTGAATGCATTATTTCAACAAGTTAATTGACATGTTCTTGCCAGATTAGGGAGAGGGATTCCTAGAAAGAAATTTAAAAAAAATGAGTAGTAGGTTTCAGAGAGTAGATTCCTGAAAAAAAATGTGTTTGTTTTATGAAAAATGTGAGTGTGTTACTGCAAAAAAGTTAATTTAAATTTAGTTTCAGGTTAGGCGTGAATGCATTATTTCAACAAGTTAATTGACATTTTCTTGCAAGATTAGGGAGGGTGGATGCCTAGAAAGAAGTTTATTTAAAATTAGTTTTAAGTTTCAGAGAGTGTATTCCTAAAAAAATCTGTTAATTTTATGAAAAATGTGTGTGTGTTACTGCAAAAAAGTTGATTTAAATTTAGTTTCAGGATAAGGGTGATTGCAGTATTTCAACAAGTCAACTGAAATGTTCTTGCACGATTAGGGAGAGTGGATGCCTAGAAAGATGTTTTTTAAAAATTCATTTTAGGTTCCAGAGAGTTGATTCCTGAAAAAAATGGGTTTGTTTTATGAAAAAAGTGAGTGTGTTACTGCAAAAAAGTTGTTTTAAATTTCGTTTTTGGATAAGAGTGATTGCAATACTTCAACAAGTTAATTGAAATTTTCTTGCAAGATTAGGGAGAGTGGATGCCTAGAAAGAAATTAAAAAAAAATGAGTACAAGGTTTCAGAGAGTGGATTCCTGAAAAAAAAGTGTTTTCGTTTTATGAATATTGTGTGTGTGTTACTGCAAAAAAGTTTATTTAAATTTAGTTTCAGGATAAGGGTGATTGCAGTATTTCAACATGTTAATTGAAATGTTCTTGCACAATTAGGGAGAGTGGATGCCTAGAAAGATGTTTTTTTAAATTCATTTTAGGTTCCAGAGAGTTGATTCCTAAAAAAAAAAACGGGTTTGTTTTATGAAAAATGTGAGTGTGTTACTGCAAAAAAGTTGTTTTAAATTTAGTTTCAGGATAGGCGTGAATGCATCATTTCAACAAGTTATTTGAAATTTTCTTGCAAGATTAGGCAGAGTGGATGCCTAGAAAGAACTTTATTTAAACCTAGTTTTAGGTTTCAGAGAGTAGATTCCTGAAAAAAAATTAGTTTGTTTTATGAAAAATGTGAGTGTGTTAGTGCAAAAAATTTGATTTAAATTTCGTTTTTGGGTAAGGGTGATTGCAATATTTCAACAAGTTAATTACAATTTTCTTGCAAGATTAGGTAGAGTGGATGCCTAGAAATATGTTTTTTAAAAATTAGTTTTAGGTTCCAGAGAGTGGACTCCTGAAAAAAAAAATTGTTTGTTTTATGAAAAATGTGAGTGTGTTACTGCAAAAAAGTTGATTTAAATTTCGTTTCAGGATAGGCGTGAATGCATCATTTCAACAAGTTAATTGAAATTTTCTTGCAAGATTAGGGAGAGTGGATGCCTTGAAAGACATTTTTTAAAAACTTAAACGTAGGTTTCATAGAGTGGATTCCTGAAAAAAGTGTGTCCGTTTTATGAAAAATGTGAGTGTGTTACTGCAAAAAAGTTGATTTAAATTTAGTTTCAGGATAGGCGTGAATGCATCATTTCAACAAGTTAATTGACATTTTCTTGCAAGATTAGGGAGAGTGGATGCCTAGAAAGAAATTTTAAAAAAATGAGTAGAAGGTTTCAGAGGGTGGATTCCTGAAAAAAATGTGTTTGTTTTATGAAAAATGTGAGTGTGTTACTGCAAAAAAGTTGATTTTTAAATTTCGTTTCAGGATAGTCGTGAATGCATCATTTCAACAAGTTAATTGTCATTTTCTTGCAAGATTATGGAGAGTGGATGCCTAGAAAGAAGTTTATTTAAAATTAGTTTTAGATTTCAGGGAGTTTATTCCTGAAAAAAAATGTGTTCATTTTATTAAAAATGTGTTTGTGTTACTGCAAAAAAGTTGATTTAAATTTAGTTTCAGGATAAGGGTGATTGCTGTATTTCAATAAGTTAATTGAAATGATCTTGCACGATTAGGGAGAGTGGATGCCTAAAAAGATGTTTTTTAAAAAATCATTTTAGGTTCCAGAGAGTTGATTCCTGAATAAAAAATGGGTTTGTTTTTTGAAAAATGTGAGTGTGTTACTGCAAAAAAGTTGTTTTTCAAATTTCGTTTTTGGATAAGGGTGATTGCATCATTTCAACAAGTTAATTGAAATTTTCTTGCAAGATTAGGGAGAGTGGATACCTAGAAAGAAATTTTTAAAAAATGAGTAGAAGGTTTCAGAGAGTGGATTCCTGAAAAAAATGTGTTTGTTTTATGAAAAATGTGAGTTTGTTACTGCAAAAAAGTTGATTTTTAAATTTCCTTTCAGGATAGGCGTGAATGCATCATTTCAACAAGTTAATTGAAATTTTCTTGCAAGATTAGAGAGAGTGGATGCCTAGAAAGACATTTAAAAAAAATTAGTAGAAGGTTTCAGAGAGTGAATTCCTGAAAAAAAAATTTTTTTATGAAAAATGTGAGTGTGTTACTGCAAAAAAGTTGTTTTAAATTTAGTTTCAGGATAGGCGTGAATGCATCATTTCAACAAGTTATTTGAAATTCTCTTGCAAGATTAGGGAGAGTGGATGCCTCGAAAGAACTTTATTTAAACCTAGTTTTAGGTTTCAGAGAGTAAATTCCTGAAAAAAAATTAGTTTGTTTTATGAAAAATGTGAGTGTGTTAGTGCAAAAAATTTGCTTTAAATTTCGTTTTTGGATAAGGGTGATTGCAATATTTCAACAAGTTAATTAAAATTTTCTTGCAAGATTAGGGAGAGTGGATGCCTAGAAATATGTTTTTTAAAAATTAGTTTTAGGTTCCAGAGAGTGGACTCCTGAAAAAAAAATGTGTTTGTTTTATGAAAAATGTGAGTGTGTTACTGCAAAAAAGTTGATTTAAATTTAGTTTCAGGATAGGCGTGAATGCATCATTTCAACAAGTTAATTGAAATTTTCTTGCAAGATTAGGGAGAGTGGATACCTAGAAAGAAATTTAAAAAAAATTAGTAGAAGGTTTCAGAGAGTGGATTCCTGAAAAAAATGTGTTTGTTTTATGAAAAATGTGAGTTTGTTACTGCAAAATAGTTGATTTAAATTTAGTTACAGGATAGGTGTGAATGCATTATTTCAACAAGTTAATTGTCATTTTCTTGCAAGATTAGGGAGAGTGGATGCCTAGAAAGAAGTTTATTTAAAATTAGTTTTAGGTTTCAAAGAGTTTATTCCTGAAAAAAAAATCTGTTCATTTTATAGAAAAATGTGTTTGTGTTACTGCAAAAAAGTTGATTTAAATTTAGTTTCAGGATAAGGGTGATTGCAGTATTTCAACAAGTTAATTGAAATTTTCTTGCAAAATTAGGGAGAGTGGATGCCTAGAAAGATGTTTTTTAAAAATTAGTTTTAGGTTCCAGTGAGTGGATTCCTGAAAAAATTATTGCTTGTTTTATGAAAAATGTGAGTGTGTTACTGCAAAAAAGTTAATTTAAATTTAGTTTCAGGTTAGGCGTGAATGCATTATTTCAACAAGTTAATTGACATTTTCTTGCAAGATTAGGGAGAGGGATGCCTAGAAAGAAATTTAAAAAAAATGAGTAGTAGGTTTCAGAGAGTAGATTCCTGAAAAAAAATGTGTTTGTTTTATGAAAAATGTGAGTGTGTTACTGCAAAAAAGTTAATTTAAATTTAGTTTCAGGTTAGGCGTGAATGCATTATTTCAACAAGTTAATTGACATTTTCTTGCAAGATTAGGGAGAGTGGATGCCTAGAAAGAAGTTTATTTAAAATTAGTTTTAAGTTTCAGAGAGTGTATTCCTAAAAAAACTCTGTTAATTTTATGAAAAATGTGTGTGTGTTACTGCAAAAAAGTTGATTTAAATTTAGTTTCAGGATAAGGGTGATTGCAGTATTTCAACAAGTTAATTGAAATGTTCTTGCACGATTAGGGAGAGTGGATGCCTAGAAAGATGTTTTTTAAAAATTCATTTTAGGTTCCAGAGAGTTGATTCCTGAAAAAAATGGGTTTGTTTTATGAAAAATGTGAGTGTGTTACTGCAAAAAAGTTGTTTTAAATTTTGTTTTTGGATAAGAGTGATTGCAATACTTCAACAAGTTAATTGAAATTTTCTTGCAAGATTAGGGAGAGTGGATGCCTAGAAAGAAATTAAAAAAAATGAGTAAAAGGTTTCAGAGAGTGGATTCCTGAAAAAAATGTGTCTGTTTTATGAAAAATGTGAGTGTGTTACTGCAAAGAAGTTGATTTAAATTTCGTTTCAGGATAGGAGTGAATGCATTATTTCAACAAGTTAATTGAAATTTTCTTGCAAGATTAGGGAAAGTGGATGCCTAGAAAGAAATTTTAAAAAAATGAGTAGAAGGTTTCAGAGAGTGGATTCCTGAAAAAAAAGTGTTTTCGTTTTATGAATAATGTGTTTGTTACTGCAAAAAAGTTTATTTAAATTTAGTTTCAGGATAAGGGTGATTGCAGTATTTCAACATGTTAATTGAAATGTTCTTGCACAATTAGGGAGAGTGGATGCCTAGAAAGATGTTTTTTTTAATTCATTTTAGGTTCCAGAGAGTTGATTCCTGAAAAAAAAATGGGTTTGTTTTATGAAAAATGTGAGTGTGTTACTGCAAAAAAGTTGTTTTAAATTTAGTTTCAGGATAGGCGTGAATGCATCATTTCAACAAGTTATTTGAAATTTTCTTGCAAGATTAGGGAGAGTGGATGCCTAGAAAGAAGTTTATTTAAAATTAGTTTTAGGTTTCAGAGAGTTTATTCCTGAAAAAAAATCTGTTCATTTTATAAAAAATGTGTTTGTGTTACTGCAAAAAAGTTGATTTAAATTTAGTTTCAGGATAAGGGTGATTGCAGTATTTCAACAAGTTAATTGAAATTTTCTTGCAAAATTAGGGAGAGTGGATGCCTAGAAAGATGTTTTTTAAAAATTAGTTTTAGGTTCCAGTGAGTGGATTCCTGAAAAAATAATTGCTTGTTTTATGAAAAATGTGAGTGTGTTACTGCAAAAAAGTTAATTTAAATTTAGTTTCAGGTTCGGCGTGAATGCATGATTTCAACAAATTAATTGACATTTTCTTGCAAGATTAGGGAGAGGGATGCCTAGAAAGAAATTTAAAAAAAATGAGTAGTAGGTTTCAGAGAGTAGATTCCTGAAAAAAAATGTATTTGTTTTATGAAAAATGTGAGTGTGTTACTGCAAAAAAGTTAATTTAAATTTAGTTTCAGGTTAGGCATGAATGCATTATTTCAACAAGTTAATTGACATTTTCTTGCAAGATTAGGGAGAGTGGATGCCTAGAAAGAAGTTTATTTAAAATTAGTTTTAGGTTTCAGAGAGTTTATTCCTGAAAAAAAGATCTGTTCATTTTATAAAAAATGTGTTTGTGTTACTGCAAAAAAGTTGATTTAAATTTAGTTTCAGGATAAGGGTGATTGCAGTATTTCAACAAGTTAATTGAAATTTTCTTGCAAAATTAGGGAGAGTGGATGCCTAGAAAGATGTTTTTTAAAAACTTAGTTTTAGGTTCCAGTGAGTGGATTCCTGAAAAAATAATTGCTTGTTTTATGAAATTTGTGAGTGTGTTACTGCAAAAAAGTTAATTTAAATTTAGTTTCAGGTTAGGCATTATTTCAACAAGTTAATTGACATTTTCTTGCAAGATTAGGGAGAGGGATGCCTACAAAGAAATTTAAAAAAAATGAGTAGTCGGTTTCAGAGAGTAGATTCCTGAAAAAAATGTGTTTGTTTTATGAAAAATGTGAGTGTGTTACTGCAAAAAAGTTAATTTAAATTTAGTTTCAGGTTAGGCGTGAATGCATTATTTCAACAAGTTAATTGACATTTTCTTGCAAGATTAGGGAGAGGGATGCCTAGAAAGAAATTTAAAAAAAATGAGTAGTAGGTTTCAGAGAGTAGATTCCTGAAAAAAATGTGTTTGTTTTATGAAAAATGTGAGTGTGTTACTGCAAAAAAGTTGTTTTAAATTTAGTTTCAGGTTAGGCGTGAATGCATCATTTCAACAAGTTATTTGAAATTCTCTTGCAAGATTAGGGAGAGTGGATGCCTCGAAAGAACTTTATTTAAACCTAGTTTTAGGTTTCAGAGAGTAGATTCCTGAAAAAAAATTTAGTTTGTTTTATGAAAAATGTGAGTGTGTTAGTGCAAAAAATTTGATTTAAATTTCGTTTTTGGATAAGGGTGATTGCAATATTTCAACAAGGTAATTAAAATGTTCTTGCAAGATTAGGGAGAGTGGATGCCTAGAAATATGTTTTTTAAAAATTAGTTTTAGGTTCCAGAGAGTGGACTCCTGAAAAAAAAATGTGTTTGTTTTATGAAAAATGTGAGTGTGTTACTGCAAAAAAGTTGATTTAAATTTTGTTTCAGGATAGGCGTGAATGCATCATTTCAACAAGTTAATTGAAATTTTCTTGCAAGATTAGGAAGAGTGGATGCCTAGAAAGAAATTTAAAAAAAATGAGTAGAAGGTTTCAGAGAGTGGATTCCTGAAAAAAATGTGTTTGTTTTATGAAAAATGTGAGTGTGTTACTGCAAAAAAGTTGATTTTTAAATTTCGTTTCAGGATAGGCGTGAATGCATCATTTCAACAAGTTAATTGAAATTTTCTTGCAAGATTAGGGAGAGTGGATGCCTAGAAAGATGTTTTTTACAAATTCATTTTAGGTTCCATACAGTTGATTCCTGAAAAAAATGGGTTTGTTTTATGAAAAATGTGAGTGTGTTATTGCAAAAAAGTTGATTTAAATTTCGTTTTTGGATAAGGGTGATGAAATATTTCAACAAGTTAATTCAAATTTTCTTGCAAGATTAGGGAGAGTGGATGCCTAGAAAGAAATTTTTAAAAAATGAGTAGAAGGATTCAGAGAGTGGATTCCTGAATAAAAATGTGTTTGTTTTATGAAAAATGTGTTTGTTACTGCAAAAAAGTTTATTTAAATTTAGTTTCAGGATAAGGGTGATTGCAGTATTTCAACATGTTAATTGAAATGTTCTTGCACAATTAGGGAGAGTGGATGCCTAGAAAGATGTTTTTTTTTATTCATTTTAGGTTCCAGAGAGTTGATTCCTGAAAAAAAAAATGGGTTTGTTTTATGAAAAATGTGAGTGTGTTACTGCAAAGAAGTTAATTTAAATTTAGTTTCAGGTTAGGCGTGAATGCATTATTTCAACAAGTTAATTGACATTTTCTTGCAAGATTAGGGAGAGTGGATGCCTAGAAAGAAGTTTATTTAAAATTAGTTTTAAGTTCAGAGAGTGTATTCCTAAAAAAACTCTGTTAATTTTATGAAAAATGTGTGTGTGTTACTGCAAAAAAGTTGATTTAAATTTAGTTTCAGGATAAGGGTGATTGCAGTATTTCAACAAGTTAATTGAAATGTGCTTGCACGATTAGGGAGAGTGGATGCCTAGAAAGATGTTTTTTAAAAATTCATTTTAGGTTCCAGAGAGTTGATTCCTGAAAAAAATGGGTTTGTTTTATGAAAAATGTGAGTGTGTTACTGCAAAAAAGTTGTTTTAAATTTCGTTTTTGGATAAGAGTGATTGCAATACTTCAACAAGTTAATTGAAATTTTCTTGCAAGATTAGGGAGAGTGGATGCCTAGAAAGAAATTAAAAAAAAATGAGTAAAAGGTTTCAGAGAGTGGATTCCTGAAAAAAATGTGTCTGTTTTATGAAAAATGTGAGTGTGTTACTGCAAAAAAGTTGATTTAAATTTCGTTTCAGGATAGGAGTGAATGCATCATTTCAACAAGTTAATTGAAATTTTCTTGCAAGATTAGGGAAAGTGGATGCCTAGAAAGAAATTTTAAAAAAATGAGTAGAAGGTTTCAGAGAGTGGATTCCTGAAAAAAAAGTGTTTTCGTTTTATGAATAATGTGTGTGTGTTACTGCAAAAAAGTTTATTTAAATTTAGTTTCAGGATAAGGGTGATTGCAGTATTTCAACATGTTAATTGAAATGTTCTTGCACAATTAGGGAGAGTGGATGCCTAGAAAGATGTTTTTTTTAATTCATTTTAGGTTCCAGAGAGTTGATTCCTGAAAAAAAAATGGGTTTGTTTTATGAAAAATGTGAGTGTGTTACTGCAAAAAAGTTGTTTTAAATTTAGTTTCAGGATAGGCGTGAATGCATCATTTCAACAAGTTATTTGAAATTTTCTTGCAAGATTAGGGAGAGTGGATGCCTAGAAAGAAGTTTATTTAAAATTAGTTTTAGGTTTCAGAGAGTTTATTCCTGAAAAAAAATCTGTTCATTTTATAAAAAATGTGTTTGTGTTACTGCAAAAAGTTGATTTAAATTTAGTTTCAGGATAAGGGTGATTGCAGTATTTCAACAAGTTAATTGAAATTTTCTTGCAAAATTAGGGAGAGTGGATGCCTAGAAAGATGTTTTTTAAAAATTAGTTTTAGGTTCCAGTGAGTGGATTCCTGAAAAAATAATTGCTTGTTTTATGAAAAATGTGAGTGTGTTACTGCAAAAAAGTTAATTTAAATTTAGTTTCAGGTTCAGCGTGAATGCATTATTTCAACAAGTTAATTGACATGTTCTTGCCAGATTAGGGAGAGGGATGCCTAGAAAGAAATTTTAAAAAAATGAGTAGTAGGTTTCAGAGAGTAGATTCCTGAAAAAAAATGTGTTTGTTTTATGAAAAATGTGAGTGTGTTACTGCAAAAAAGTTAATTTAAATTTAGTTTCAGGTTAGGCGTGAATGCATTATTTCAACAAGTTAATTGACATTTTCTTGCAAGATTAGGGAGGGTGGATGCCTAGAAAGAAGTTTATTTAAAATTAGTTTTAAGTTTCAGAGAGTGTATTCCTAAAAAAATCTGTTAATTTTATGAAAAATGTGTGTGTGTTACTGCAAAAAAGTTGATTTAAATTTAGTTTCAGGATAAGGGTGATTGCAGTATTTCAACAAGTCAACTGAAATGTTCTTGCACGATTAGGGAGAGTGGATGCCTAGAAAGATGTTTTTTAAAAATTCATTTTAGGTTCCAGAGAGTTGATTCCTGAAAAAAATGGGTTTGTTTTATGAAAAAAGTGAGTGTGTTACTGCAAAAAAGTTGTTTTAAATTTCGTTTTTGGATAAGAGTGATTGCAATACTTCAACAAGTTAATTGAAATTTTCTTGCAAGATTAGGGAGAGTGGATGCCTAGAAAGAAATTAAAAAAAAATGAGTACAAGGTTTCAGAGAGTGGATTCCTGAAAAAAAAGTGTTTTCGTTTTATGAATATTGTGTGTGTGTTACTGCAAAAAAGTTTATTTAAATTTAGTTTCAGGATAAGGGTGATTGCAGTATTTCAACATGTTAATTGAAATGTTCTTGCACAATTAGGGAGAGTGGATGCCTAGAAAGATGTTTTTTTAAATTCATTTTAGGTTCCAGAGAGTTGATTCCTAAAAAAAAAAACGGGTTTGTTTTATGAAAAATGTGAGTGTGTTACTGCAAAAAAGTTGTTTTAAATTTAGTTTCAGGATAGGCGTGAATGCATCATTTCAACAAGTTATTTGAAATTTTCTTGCAAGATTAGGCAGAGTGGATGCCTAGAAAGAACTTTATTTAAACCTAGTTTTAGGTTTCAGAGAGTAGATTCCTGAAAAAAAATTAGTTTGTTTTATGAAAAATGTGAGTGTGTTAGTGCAAAAAATTTGATTTAAATTTCGTTTTTGGGTAAGGGTGATTGCAATATTTCAACAAGTTAATTAAAATTTTCTTGCAAGATTAGGTAGAGTGGATGCCTAGAAATATGTTTTTTAAAAATTAGTTTTAGGTTCCAGAGAGTGGACTCCTGAAAAAAAAAATTGTTTGTTTTATGAAAAATGTGAGTGTGTTACTGCAAAAAAGTTGATTTAAATTTCGTTTCAGGATAGGCGTGAATGCATCATTTCAACAAGTTAATTGAAATTTTCTTGCAAGATTAGGGAGAGTGGATGCCTTGAAAGACATTTTTTAAAAACTTAAACGTAGGTTTCATAGAGTGGATTCCTGAAAAAAGTGTGTCCGTTTTATGAAAAATGTGAGTGTGTTACTGCAAAAAAGTTGATTTAAATTTAGTTTCAGGATAGGCGTGAATGCATCATTTCAACAAGTTAATTGACATTTTCTTGCAAGATTAGGGAGAGTGGATGCCTAGAAAGAAATTTTAAAAAAATGAGTAGAAGGTTTCAGAGGGTGGATTCCTGAAAAAAATGTGTTTGTTTTATGAAAAATGTGAGTGTGTTACTGCAAAAAAGTTGATTTTTAAATTTCGTTTCAGGATAGTCGTGAATGCATCATTTCAACAAGTTAATTGTCATTTTCTTGCAAGATTATGGAGAGTGGATGCCTAGAAAGAAGTTTATTTAAAATTAGTTTTAGATTTCAGGGAGTTTATTCCTGAAAAAAAATGTGTTCATTTTATTAAAAATGTGTTTGTGTTACTGCAAAAAAGTTGATTTAAATTTAGTTTCAGGATAAGGGTGATTGCTGTATTTCAATAAGTTAATTGAAATGATCTTGCACGATTAGGGAGAGTGGATGCCTAAAAAGATGTTTTTTAAAAAATCATTTTAGGTTCCAGAGAGTTGATTCCTGAAAAAAAAATGGGTTTGTTTTTTGAAAAATGTGAGTGTGTTACTGCAAAAAAGTTGTTTTTCAAATTTCGTTTTTGGATAAGGGTGATTGCAATATTTCAACAAGTTAATTGAAATTTTCTTGCAAGAGTAGGGAGAGTGGATTCCTAGAAAGACATTTTTAAAAACTTAGTCGAAGGTTTCATAGAGTGGATTCCTGAAAAAAGTGTGTTCGTTTTATGAAAACTGTGAGTGTGTTACTGCAAAAAAGTTGATTTAAATTTCGTTTCAGGATAGGAGTGAATGCATTATTTCAACAAGTTAATTGAAATTTTCTTGCAAGATTAGGGAGAGTGGATGCCTAGAAAGAAATTAAAAAAAATGAGTAAAAGGTTTCAGAGAGTGGATTCCTGAAAAAAATGTGTCTGTTTTATGAAAAATGTGAGTGTGTTACTGCAAAGAAGTTGATTTAAATTTCGTTTCAGGATAGGAGTAAATGCATTATTTCAACAAGTTAATTGAAATTTTCTTGCAAGATTAGGGAAAGTGGATGCCTAGAAAGAAATTTTAAAAAAATGAGTAGAAGGTTTCAGAGAGTGGATTCCTGAAAAAAAAGTGTTTTCGTTTTATGAATAATGTGTTTGTTACTGCAAAAAAGTTTATTTAAATTTAGTTTCAGGATAAGGGTGATTGCAGTATTTCAACATGTTAATTGAAATGTTCTTGCACAATTAGGGAGAGTGGATGCCTAGAAAGATGTTTTTTTTAATTCATTTTAGGTTCCAGAGAGTTGATTCCTGAAAAAAAAATGGGTTTGTTTTATGAAAAATGTGAGTGTGTTACTGCAAAAAAGTTGTTTTAAATTTAGTTTCAGGATAGGCGTGAATGCATCATTTCAACAAGTTATTTGAAATTTTCTTGCAAGATTAGGGAGAGTGGATGCCTAGAAAGAAGTTTATTTAAAATTAGTTTTAGGTTTCAGAGAGTTTATTCCTGAAAAAAAATCTGTTCATTTTATAAAAAATGTGTTTGTGTTACTGCAAAAAAGTTGATTTAAATTTAGTTTCAGGATAAGGGTGATTGCAGTATTTCAACAAGTTAATTGAAATTTTCTTGCAAAATTAGGGAGAGTGGATGCCTAGAAAGATGTTTTTTAAAAATTAGTTTTAGGTTCCAGTGAGTGGATTCCTGAAAAAATAATTGCTTGTTTTATGAAAAATGTGAGTGTGTTACTGCAAAAAAGTTAATTTAAATTTAGTTTCAGGTTCGGCGTGAATGCATGATTTCAACAAATTAATTGACATTTTCTTGCAAGATTAGGGAGAGGGATGCCTAGAAAGAAATTTAAAAAAAATGAGTAGTAGGTTTCAGAGAGTAGATTCCTGAAAAAAAATGTATTTGTTTTATGAAAAATGTGAGTGTGTTACTGCAAAAAAGTTAATTTAAATTTAGTTTCAGGTTAGGCATGAATGCATTATTTCAACAAGTTAATTGACATTTTCTTGCAAGATTAGGGAGAGTGGATGCCTAGAAAGAAGTTTATTTAAAATTAGTTTTAGGTTTCAGAGAGTTTATTCCTGAAAAAAAGATCTGTTCATTTTATAAAAAATGTGTTTGTGTTACTGCAAAAAAGTTGATTTAAATTTAGTTTCAGGATAAGGGTGATTGCAGTATTTCAACAAGTTAATTGAAATTTTCTTGCAAAATTAGGGAGAGTGGATGCCTAGAAAGATGTTTTTTAAAAACTTAGTTTTAGGTTCCAGTGAGTGGATTCCTGAAAAAATAATTGCTTGTTTTATGAAATTTGTGAGTGTGTTACTGCAAAAAAGTTAATTTAAATTTAGTTTCAGGTTAGGCATTATTTCAACAAGTTAATTGACATTTTCTTGCAAGATTAGGGAGAGGGATGCCTAGAAAGAAATTTAAAAAAAATGAGTAGTCGGTTTCAGAGAGTAGATTCCTGAAAAAAATGTGTTTGTTTTATGAAAAATGTGAGTGTGTTACTGCAAAAAAGTTAATTTAAATTTAGTTTCAGGTTAGGCGTGAATGCATTATTTCAACAAGTTAATTGACATTTTCTTGCAAGATTAGGGAGAGGGATGCCTAGAAAGAAATTTAAAAAAAATGAGTAGTAGGTTTCAGAGAGTAGATTCCTGAAAAAAATGTGTTTGTTTTATGAAAAATGTGAGTGTGTTACTGCAAAAAAGTTGTTTTAAATTTAGTTTCAGGTTAGGCGTGAATGCATCATTTCAACAAGTTATTTGAAATTCTCTTGCAAGATTAGGGAGAGTGGATGCCTCGAAAGAACTTTATTTAAACCTAGTTTTAGGTTTCAGAGAGTAGATTCCTGAAAAAAAATTTAGTTTGTTTTATGAAAAATGTGAGTGTGTTACTGCAAAAAATTTGATTTAAATTTCGTTTTTGGATAAGGGTGATTGCAATATTTCAACAAGTTAATTAAAATGTTCTTGCAAGATTAGGGAGAGTGGATGCCTAGAAATATGTTTTTTAAAAATTAGTTTTAGGTTCCAGAGAGTGGACTCCTGAAAAAAAAATGTGTTTGTTTTATGAAAAATGTGAGTGTGTTACTGCAAAAAAGTTGATTTAAATTTTGTTTCAGGATAGGCGTGAATGCATCATTTCAACAAGTTAATTGAAATTTTCTTGCAAGATTAGGAAGAGTGGATGCCTAGAAAGAAATTTAAAAAAAATGAGTAGAAGGTTTCAGAGAGTGGATTCCTGAAAAAAATGTGTTTGTTTTATGAAAAATGTGAGTGTGTTACTGCAAAAAAGTTGATTTTTAAATTTCGTTTCAGGATAGGCGTGAATGCATCATTTCAACAAGTTAATTGAAATTTTCTTGCAAGATTAGGGAGAGTGGATGCCTAGAAAGATGTTTTTTACAAATTCATTTTAGGTTCCATACAGTTGATTCCTGAAAAAAATGGGTTTGTTTTATGAAAAATGTGAGTGTGTTATTGCAAAAAAGTTGATTTAAATTTCGTTTTTGGATAAGGGTGATGAAATATTTCAACAAGTTAATTCAAATTTTCTTGCAAGATTAGGGAGAGTGGATGCCTAGAAAGAAATTTTTAAAAAATGAGTAGAAGGATTCAGAGAGTGGATTCCTGAATAAAAATGTGTTTGTTTTATGAAAAATGTGTTTGTTACTGCAAAAAAGTTTATTTAAATTTAGTTTCAGGATAAGGGTGATTGCAGTATTTCAACATGTTAATTGAAATGTTCTTGCACAATTAGGGAGAGTGGATGCCTAGAAAGATGTTTTTTTTTTATTCATTTTAGGTTCCAGAGAGTTGATTCCTGAAAAAAAAAATGGGTTTGTTTTATGAAAAATGTGAGTGTGTTACTGCAAAGAAGTTAATTTAAATTTAGTTTCAGGTTAGGCGTGAATGCATTATTTCAACAAGTTAATTGACATTTTCTTGCAAGATTAGGGAGAGTGGATGCCTAGAAAGAAGTTTATTTAAAATTAGTTTTAAGTTCAGAGAGTGTATTCCTAAAAAAACTCTGTTAATTTTATGAAAAATGTGTGTGTGTTACTGCAAAAAAGTTGATTTAAATTTAGTTTCAGGATAAGGGTGATTGCAGTATTTCAACAAGTTAATTGAAATGTGCTTGCACGATTAGGGAGAGTGGATGCCTAGAAAGATGTTTTTTAAAAATTCATTTTAGGTTCCAGAGAGTTGATTCCTGAAAAAAATGGGTTTGTTTTATGAAAAATGTGAGTGTGTTACTGCAAAAAAGTTGTTTTAAATTTCGTTTTTGGATAAGAGTGATTGCAATACTTCAACAAGTTAATTGAAATTTTCTTGCAAGATTAGGGAGAGTGGATGCCTAGAAAGAAATTAAAAAAAAATGAGTAAAAGGTTTCAGAGAGTGGATTCCTGAAAAAAATGTGTCTGTTTTATGAAAAATGTGAGTGTGTTACTGCAAAAAAGTTGATTTAAATTTCGTTTCAGGATAGGAGTAAATGCATCATTTCAACAAGTTAATTGAAATTTTCTTGCAAGATTAGGGAAAGTGGATGCCTAGAAAGAAATTTTAAAAAAATGAGTAGAAGGTTTCAGAGAGTGGATTCCTGAAAAAAAAGTGTTTTCGTTTTATGAATAATGTGTGTGTGTTACTGCAAAAAAGTTTATTTAAATTTAGTTTCAGGATAAGGGTGATTGCAGTATTTCAACATGTTAATTGAAATGTTCTTGCACAATTAGGGAGAGTGGATGCCTAGAAAGATGTTTTTTTTAATTCATTTTAGGTTCCAGAGAGTTGATTCCTGAAAAAAAAATGGGTTTGTTTTATGAAAAATGTGAGTGTGTTACTGCAAAAAAGTTGTTTTAAATTTAGTTTCAGGATAGGCGTGAATGCATCATTTCAACAAGTTATTTGAAATTTTCTTGCAAGATTAGGGAGAGTGGATGCCTAGAAAGAAGTTTATTTAAAATTAGTTTTAGGTTTCAGAGAGTTTATTCCTGAAAAAAAATCTGTTCATTTTATAAAAAATGTGTTTGTGTTACTGCAAAAAGTTGATTTAAATTTAGTTTCAGGATAAGGGTGATTGCAGTATTTCAACAAGTTAATTGAAATTTTCTTGCAAAATTAGGGAGAGTGGATGCCTAGAAAGATGTTTTTTAAAAATTAGTTTTAGGTTCCAGTGAGTGGATTCCTGAAAAAATAATTGCTTGTTTTATGAAAAATTTGAGTGTGTTACTGCAAAAAAGTTAATTTAAATTTAGTTTCAGGTTCAGCGTGAATGCATTATTTCAACAAGTTAATTGACATGTTCTTGCCAGATTAGGGAGAGGGATGCCTAGAAAGAAATTTAAAAAAAATGAGTAGTAGGTTTCAGAGAGTAGATTCCTGAAAAAAAATGTGTTTGTTTTATGAAAAATGTGAGTGTGTTACTGCAAAAAAGTTAATTTAAATTTAGTTTCAGGTTAGGCGTGAATGCATTATTTCAACAAGTTAATTGACATTTTCTTGCAAGATTAGGGAGGGTGGATGCCTAGAAAGAAGTTTATTTAAAATTAGTTTTAAGTTTCAGAGAGTGTATTCCTAAAAAAATCTGTTAATTTTATGAAAAATGTGTGTGTGTTACTGCAAAAAAGTTGATTTAAATTTAGTTTCAGGATAAGGGTGATTGCAGTATTTCAACAAGTCAACTGAAATGTTCTTGCACGATTAGGGAGAGTGGATGCCTAGAAAGATGTTTTTTAAAAATTCATTTTAGGTTCCAGAGAGTTGATTCCTGAAAAAAATGGGTTTGTTTTATGAAAAAAGTGAGTGTGTTACTGCAAAAAAGTTGTTTTAAATTTCGTTTTTGGATAAGAGTGATTGCAATACTTCAACAAGTTAATTGAAATTTTCTTGCAAGATTAGGGAGAGTGGATGCCTAGAAAGAAATTAAAAAAAAATGAGTACAAGATTTCAGAGAGTGGATTCCTGAAAAAAAAGTGTTTTCGTTTTATGAATATTGTGTGTGTGTTACTGCAAAAAAGTTTATTTAAATTTAGTTTCAGGATAAGGGTGATTGCAGTATTTCAACATGTTAATTGAAATGTTCTTGCACAATTAGGGAGAGTGGATGCCTAGAAAGATGTTTTTTTAAATTCATTTTAGGTTCCAGAGAGTTGATTCCTAAAAAAAAAAACGGGTTTGTTTTATGAAAAATGTGAGTGTGTTACTGCAAAAAAGTTGTTTTAAATTTAGTTTCAGGATAGGCGTGAATGCATCATTTCAACAAGTTATTTGAAATTTTCTTGCAAGATTAGGCAGAGTGGATGCCTAGAAAGAACTTTATTTAAACCTAGTTTTAGGTTTCAGAGAGTAGATTCCTGAAAAAAAATTAGTTTGTTTTATGAAAAATGTGAGTGTGTTAGTGCAAAAAATTTGATTTAAATTTCGTTTTTGGGTAAGGGTGATTGCAATATTTCAACAAGTTAATTAAAATTTTCTTGCAAGATTAGGTAGAGTGGATGCCTAGAAATATGTTTTTTAAAAATTAGTTTTAGGTTCCAGAGAGTGGACTCCTGAAAAAAAAAATTGTTTGTTTTATGAAAAATGTGAGTGTGTTACTGCAAAAAAGTTGATTTAAATTTCGTTTCAGGATAGGCGTGAATGCATCATTTCAACAAGTTAATTGAAATTTTCTTGCAAGATTAGGGAGAGTGGATGCCTTGAAAGACATTTTTTAAAAACTTAAACGTAGGTTTCATAGAGTGGATTCCTGAAAAAAGTGTGTCCGTTTTATGAAAAATGTGAGTGTGTTACTGCAAAAAAGTTGATTTAAATTTAGTTTCAGGATAGGCGTGAATGCATCATTTCAACAAGTTAATTGACATTTTCTTGCAAGATTAGGGAGAGTGGATGCCTAGAAAGAAATTTTAAAAAAATGAGTAGAAGGTTTCAGAGGGTGGATTCCTGAAAAAAATGTGTTTGTTTTATGAAAAATGTGAGTGTGTTACTGCAAAAAAGTTGATTTTTAAATTTCGTTTCAGGATAGTCGTGAATGCATCATTTCAACAAGTTAATTGTCATTTTCTTGCAAGATTATGGAGAGTGGATGCCTAGAAAGAAGTTTATTTAAAATTAGTTTTAGATTTCAGGGAGTTTATTCCTGAAAAAAAATGTGTTCATTTTATTAAAAATGTGTTTGTGTTACTGCAAAAAAGTTGATTTAAATTTAGTTTCAGGATAAGGGTGATTGCTGTATTTCAATAAGTTAATTGAAATGATCTTGCACGATTAGGGAGAGTGGATGCCTAAAAAGATGTTTTTTAAAAAATCATTTTAGGTTCCAGAGAGTTGATTCCTGAAAAAAAAATGGGTTTGTTTTTTGAAAAATGTGAGTGTGTTACTGCAAAAAAGTTGTTTTTCAAATTTCGTTTTTGGATAAGGGTGATTGCAATATTTCAACAAGTTAATTGAAATTTTCTTGCAAGAGTAGGGAGAGTGGATTCCTAGAAAGACATTTTTAAAAACTTAGTCGAAGGTTTCATAGAGTGGATTCCTGAAAAAAGTGTGTTCGTTTTATGAAAACTGTGAGTGTGTTACTGCAAAAAAGTTGATTTAAATTTAGTTTCAGGATAGGCGTGAATGCATCATTTCAACAAGTTAATTGAAATTTTCTTGCAAGATTAGGGAGAGTGGATACCTAGAAAGAAATTTTAAAAAAATGAGTAGAAGGTTTCAGAGAGTGGATTCCTGAAAAAAATGTGTTTGTTTTATGAAAAATGTGAGTTTGTTACTGCAAAAAAGTTGATTTTTAAATTTCCTTTCAGGATAGGCGTGAATGCATCATTTCAACAAGTTAATTGAAATTTTCTTGCAAGATTAGAGAGAGTGGATGCCTAGAAAGACATTTAAAAAAAATTAGCAGAAGGTTTCAGAGAGTGAATTCCTGAAAAAAAAATTTTTTATGAAAAATGTGAGTGTGTTACTGCAAAAAAGTTGTTTTAAATTTAGTTTCAGGTTAGGCGTGAATGCATCATTTCAACAAGTTATTTGAAATTCTCTTGCAAGATTAGGGAGAGTGGATGCCTCGAAAGAACTTTATTTAAACCTAGTTTTAGGTTTCAGAGAGTAGATTCCTGAAAAAAGTGTGTCCGTTTTATGAAAAATGTGAGTGTGTTACTGCAAAAAAGTTGATTTAAATTTAGTTTCAGGATAGGCGTGAATGCATCATTTCAACAAGTTAATTGACATTTTCTTGCAAGATTAGGGAGAGTGGATGCCTAGAAAGAAATTTTAAAAAAATGAGTAGAAGGTTTCAGAGGGTGGATTCCTGAAAAAAATGTGTTTGTTTTATGAAAAATGTGAGTGTGTTACTGCAAAAAAGTTGATTTTTAAATTTCGTTTCAGGATAGTCGTGAATGCATCATTTCAACAAGTTAATTGTCATTTTCTTGCAAGATTATGGAGAGTGGATGCCTAGAAAGAAGTTTATTTAAAATTAGTTTTAGATTTCAGGGAGTTTATTCCTGAAAAAAAATGTGTTCATTTTATTAAAAATGTGTTTGTGTTACTGCAAAAAAGTTGATTTAAATTTAGTTTCAGGATAAGGGTGATTGCTGTATTTCAATAAGTTAATTGAAATGATCTTGCACGATTAGGGAGAGTGGATGCCTAAAAAGATGTTTTTTAAAAAATCATTTTAGGTTCCAGAGAGTTGATTCCTGAAAAAAAAATGGGTTTGTTTTTTGAAAAATGTGAGTGTGTTACTGCAAAAAAGTTGTTTTTCAAATTTCGTTTTTGGATAAGGGTGATTGCAATATTTCAACAAGTTAATTGAAATTTTCTTGCAAGAGTAGGGAGAGTGGATTCCTAGAAAGACATTTTTAAAAACTTAGTCGAAGGTTTCATAGAGTGGATTCCTGAAAAAAGTGTGTTCGTTTTATGAAAACTGTGAGTGTGTTACTGCAAAAAAGTTGATTTAAATTTAGTTTCAGGATAGGCGTGAATGCATCATTTCAACAAGTTAATTGAAATTTTCTTGCAAGATTAGGGAGAGTGGATACCTAGAAAGAAATTTTAAAAAAATGAGTAGAAGGTTTCAGAGAGTGGATTCCTGAAAAAAATGTGTTTGTTTTATGAAAAATGTGAGTTTGTTACTGCAAAAAAGTTGATTTTTAAATTTCCTTTCAGGATAGGCGTGAATGCATCATTTCAACAAGTTAATTGAAATTTTCTTGCAAGATTAGAGAGAGTGGATGCCTAGAAAGACATTTAAAAAAAATTAGCAGAAGGTTTCAGAGAGTGAATTCCTGAAAAAAAAATTTTTTATGAAAAATGTGAGTGTGTTACTGCAAAAAAGTTGTTTTAAATTTAGTTTCAGGTTAGGCGTGAATGCATCATTTCAACAAGTTATTTGAAATTCTCTTGCAAGATTAGGGAGAGTGGATGCCTCGAAAGAACTTTATTTAAACCTAGTTTTAGGTTTCAGAGAGTAGATTCCTGAAAAAAAATTTAGTTTGTTTTATGAAAAATGTGAGTGTGTTAGTGCAAAAAATGTGATTTAAATTTCGTTTTTTGATAAGGGTGATTGCAATATTTCAACAAGTTAATTAAAATGTTCTTGCAAGATTAGGGAGAGTGGATGCCTAGAAATATGTTTTTTTAAAATTAGTTTTAGGTTCCAGAGAGTGGACTCCTGAAAAAAAAATGTGTTTGTTTTATGAAAAATGTGAGTGTGTTACTGCAAAAAAGTTGATTTAAATTTTGTTTCAGGATAGGCGTGAATGCATCATTTCAACAAGTTAATTGAAATTTTCTTGCAAGATTAGGAAGAGTGGATGCCTAGAAAGAAATTTAAAAAAAATGAGTAGAAGGTTTCAGAGAGTGGATTCCTGAAAGAAATGTGTTTGTTTTATGAAAAATGTGAGTGTGTTACTGCAAAAAAGTTGATTTTTAAATTTCGTTTCAGGATAGGCGTGAATGCATCATTTCAACAAGTTAATTGAAATTTTCTTGCAAGATTAGGGAGAGTGGATGCCTAGAAAGATGTTTTTTACAAATTCATTTTAGGTTCCATACAGTTGATTCCTGAAAAAAATGGGTTTGTTTTATGAAAAATGTGAGTGTGTTATTGCAAAAAAGTTGATTTAAATTTCGTTTTTGGATAAGGGTGATGAAATATTTCAACAAGTTAATTCAAATTTTCTTGCAAGATTAGGGAGAGTGGATGCCTTGAAAGAAATTTTTAAAAAATGAGTAGAAGGATTCAGAGAGTGGATTCCTGAATAAAAATGTGTTTGTTTTATGAAAAATGTGTTTGTTACTGCAAAAAAGTTTATTTAAATTTAGTTTCAGGATAAGGGTGATTGCAGTATTTCAACATGTTAATTGAAATGTTCTTGCACAATTAGGGAGAGTGGATGCCTAGAAAGATGTTTTTTTTAATTCATTTTAGGTTCCAGAGAGTTGATTCCTGAAAAAAAAAATGGGTTTGTTTTATGAAAAATGTGAGTGTGTTACTGCAAAAAAGTTGTTTTAAATTTAGTTTCAGGATAGGCGTGAATGCATCATTTCAACAAGTTATTTGAAATTTTCTTGCAAGATTAGGGAGAGTGGATGCCTAGAAAGAAGTTTATTTAAAATTAGTTTTAGGTTTCAGAGAGTTTATTCCTGAAAAAAAATCTGTTCATTTTATAAAAAATGTGTTTGTGTTACTGCAAAAAAGTTGATTTAAATTTAGTTTCAGGATAAGGGTGATTGCAGTATTTCAACAAGTTAATTGAAATTTTCTTGCAAAATTAGGGAGAGTGGATGCCTAGAAAGATGTTTTTTAAAAATTAGTTTTAGGTTCCAGTGAGTGGATTCCTGAAAAAATAATTGCTTGTTTTATGAAAAATGTGAGTGTGTTACTGCAAAAAAGTTAATTTAAATTTAGTTTCAGGTTCGGCGTGAATGCATAATTTCAACAAGTTAATTGACATTTTCTTGCAAGATTAGGGAGAGGGATGCCTAGAAAGAAATGTAAAAAAAATGAGTAGTAGGTTTCAGAGAGTAGATTCCTGAAAAAAAATGTATTTGTTTTATGAAAAATGTGAGTGTGTTACTGCAAAAAAGTTAATTTAAATTTAGTTTCAGGTTATGCGTGAATTTATTATTTCAACAAGTTAAGTGACATTTTCTTGCAAGATTAGGGAGAGTGGATGCCTAGAAAGAAGTTTATTTAAAATTAGTTTTAGGTTTCAGAGAGTTTATTCCTGAAAAAAAGATCTGTTCATTTTATAAAAAATGTGTTTGTGTTACTGCAAAAAAGTTGATTTAAATTTAGTTTCAGGATAAGGGTGATTGCAGTATTTCAACAAGTTAATTGAAATTTTCTTGCAAAATTAGGGAGAGTGGATGCCTAGAAAGATGTTTTTTAAAAACTTAGTTTTAGGTTCCAGTGAGTGGATTCCTGAAAAAATAATTGCTTGTTTCATGAAAAATGTGAGTGTGTTACTGCAAAAAAGTTAATTTAAATTTAGTTTCAGGTTAGGCATTATTTCAACAAGTTAATTGACATTTTCTTGCAAGATTAGGGAGAGGGATGCCTAGAAAGAAATTTAAAAAAAAATGAGTAGTAGGTTTCAGAGAGTAGATTCCTGAAAAAAATGTGTTTGTTTTATGAAAAATGTGAGTGTGTTACTGCAAAAAAGTTGTTTTAAATTTAGTTTCAGGCTAGGCGTGAATGCATCATTTCAACAAGTTATTTGAAATTCTCTTGCAAGATTAGGGAGAGTGGATGCCTCGAAAGAACTTTATTTAAACCTAGTTTTAGGTTTCAGAGAGTAGATTCCTGAAAAAAAATTAGTTTGTTTTATGAAAAATGTGAGTGTGTTAGTGCAAAAAATTTGATTTAAATTTCGTTTTTGGATAAGGGTGATTGCAATATTTCAACAAGTTAATTAAAATGTTCTTGCAAGATTAGGGAGAGTGGATGCCTAGAAATATGTTTTTTAAAAATTAGTTTTAGGTTCCAGAGAGTGGACTCCTGAAAAAAAAATTGTTTGTTTTATGAAAAATGTGAGTGTGTTACTGCAAAAAAGTTGATTTAAATTTCGTTTCAGGATAGGCGTGAATGCATCATTTCAACAAGTTAATTGAAATTTTCTTGCAAGATTAGGGAGAGTGGATACCTAGAAAAAAAATGAGTAGAAGGTTTCAGAGAGTGGATTCCTGAAAAAAATGTGTTTGTTTTATGAAAAATGTGAGTTTGTTACTGCAAAAAAGTTGATTTTTAAATTTTGTTTCAGGATAGGCGTGAATGCATCATTTCAACAAGTTAATTGAAATTTTCTTGCAAGACTAGGGAGAGTGGATGCCTAGAAAGATGTTTTTTAATAATTCATTTTAGGTTCCAGAGAGTTGATTCCTGAAAAAAATGGGTTTGTTTTATGAAAAATGTGAGTGTGTTACTGCAAAAAAGTTGTTTTTCAAATTTCGTTTTTGGATAAGGGTGATTGCAATATTTCAACAAGTTTATTGAAATTTTCTTAAAAGATTAGGGGGAGTGGATGCCTTGAAAGACATTTTTTAAAAACTTAGTCGTAGGTTTCATAGAGTGGATTCCTGAAAAAAAGTGTGTTCGTTTTATGAAAAATGTGAGTGTGTTACTGCAAAAAAGTTGATTTAAATTTAGTTTCAGGATAGGCGTGAATGCATCATTTCAACAAGTTATTTGAAATTTTCTTGCAAGATTAGGGAGAGTGGATGCCTAGAAAGAAGTTTATTTAAAATTAGTTTTAGGTTTCAGAGAGTTTATTCCTGAAAAAAAATCTGTTCATTTTATAAAAAATGTGTTTGTGTTACTGCAAAAAAGTTGATTTAAATTTAGTTTCAGGATAAGGGTGATTGCAGTATTTCAACAAGTTAATTGAAATTTTCTTGCAAAATTAGGGAGAGTGGATGCCTAGAAAGATGTTTTTTAAAAATTAGTTTTAGGTTCCAGTGAGTGGATTCCTGAAAAAATAATTGCTTGTTTTATGAAAAATGTGAGTGTGTTACTGCAAAAAAGTTAATTTAAATTTAGTTTCAGGTTCGGCGTGAATGCATAATTTCAACAAGTTAATTGACATTTTCTTGCAAGATTAGGGAGAGGGATGCCTAGAAAGAAATGTAAAAAAAATGAGTAGTAGGTTTCAGAGAGTAGATTCCTGAAAAAAAATGTATTTGTTTTATGAAAAATGTGAGTGTGTTACTGCAAAAAAGTTAATTTAAATTTAGTTTCAGGTTATGCGTGAATTTATTATTTCAACAAGTTAAGTGACATTTTCTTGCAAGATTAGGGAGAGTGGATGCCTAGAAAGAAGTTTATTTAAAATTAGTTTTAGGTTTCAGAGAGTTTATTCCTGAAAAAAAGATCTGTTCATTTTATAAAAAATGTGTTTGTGTTACTGCAAAAAAGTTGATTTAAATTTAGTTTCAGGATAAGGGTGATTGCAGTATTTCAACAAGTTAATTGAAATTTTCTTGCAAAATTAGGGAGAGTGGATGCCTAGAAAGATGTTTTTTAAAAACTTAGTTTTAGGTTCCAGTGAGTGGATTCCTGAAAAAATAATTGCTTGTTTCATGAAAAATGTGAGTGTGTTACTGCAAAAAAGTTAATTTAAATTTAGTTTCAGGTTAGGCATTATTTCAACAAGTTAATTGACATTTTCTTGCAAGATTAGGGAGAGGGATGCCTAGAAAGAAATTTAAAAAAAAATGAGTAGTAGGTTTCAGAGAGTAGATTCCTGAAAAAAATGTGTTTGTTTTATGAAAAATGTGAGTGTGTTACTGCAAAAAAGTTGTTTTAAATTTAGTTTCAGGCTAGGCGTGAATGCATCATTTCAACAAGTTATTTGAAATTCTCTTGCAAGATTAGGGAGAGTGGATGCCTCGAAAGAACTTTATTTAAACCTAGTTTTAGGTTTCAGAGAGTAGATTCCTGAAAAAAAATTAGTTTGTTTTATGAAAAATGTGAGTGTGTTAGTGCAAAAAATTTGATTTAAATTTCGTTTTTGGATAAGGGTGATTGCAATATTTCAACAAGTTAATTAAAATGTTCTTGCAAGATTAGGGAGAGTGGATGCCTAGAAATATGTTTTTTAAAAATTAGTTTTAGGTTCCAGAGAGTGGACTCCTGAAAAAAAAATTGTTTGTTTTATGAAAAATGTGAGTGTGTTACTGCAAAAAAGTTGATTTAAATTTCGTTTCAGGATAGGCGTGAATGCATCATTTCAACAAGTTAATTGAAATTTTCTTGCAAGATTAGGGAGAGTGGATACCTAGAAAAAAAATGAGTAGAAGGTTTCAGAGAGTGGATTCCTGAAAAAAATGTGTTTGTTTTATGAAAAATGTGAGTTTGTTACTGCAAAAAAGTTGATTTTTAAATTTTGTTTCAGGATAGGCGTGAATGCATCATTTCAACAAGTTAATTGAAATTTTCTTGCAAGACTAGGGAGAGTGGATGCCTAGAAAGATGTTTTTTAATAATTCATTTTAGGTTCCAGAGAGTTGATTCCTGAAAAAAATGGGTTTGTTTTATGAAAAATGTGAGTGTGTTACTGCAAAAAAGTTGTTTTTCAAATTTCGTTTTTGGATAAGGGTGATTGCAATATTTCAACAAGTTTATTGAAATTTTCTTAAAAGATTAGGGGGAGTGGATGCCTTGAAAGACATTTTTTAAAAACTTAGTCGTAGGTTTCATAGAGTGGATTCCTGAAAAAAAGTGTGTTCGTTTTATGAAAAATGTGAGTGTGTTACTGCAAAAAAGTTGATTTAAATTTAGTTTCAGGATAGGCGTGAATGCATTATTTCAACAAGTTAATTGTCATTTTCTTGCAAGATTAGGGAGAGTGGATGCCTAGAAAGAAGTTTATTTAAAATTAGTTTTAGGTTTCAGAGAGTTTATTCCTGAAAAAAAATCTGTTCATTTTATTAAAAATGTGTTTGTGTTACTGCAAAAAAGTTGATTTAAATTTAGTTTCAGGATAAGGGTGATTGCTGTATTTCAACAAGTTAATTGAAATGTTCTTGCACGATTAGGGAGAGTGGAGGCCTAGAAAGATGTTTTTTAAAAAATCATTTTAGGTTCCAGAGAGTTGATTCCTGAAAAAACAAATGGGTTTGTTTTATGAAAAATGTGAGTGTGTTACTGCAAAAAAGTTGTTTTTCAAATTTCGTTTTTGGATAAGGGTGATTGCAATATTTCAACAAGTTAATTGAAATTTTCTTGCAAGATTAGGGAGAGTGGATTCCTAGAAAGGCATTTTTTAAAAACTTAGTCGAAGGTTTCATAGAGTGGATTCCTGAAAAAAAGTGTGTTCGTTTTATGAAAAATGTGAGTGTGTTACTGCAAAAAAGTTGATTTAAATTTAGTTTCAGGATAGGCGTGAATGCATCATTTCAACAAGTTAATTGACATTTTCTTGCAAGATTAGGGAGAGTGGATACCTAGAAAGAAATTTAAAAAAAATGAGTAGAAGGTTTCAGAGAGTGGATTCCTGAAAAAAATGTGTTTGTTTTATGAAAAATGTGAGTGTGTTACTGCAAAAAAGTTGTTTTAAATTTAGTTTCAGGATAGGCGTGAATGCATCATTTCAACAAGTTATTTGAAATTTTCTTGCAAGATTAGGCAGAGTGGATGCCTAGAAAGAACTTTATTTAAACCTAGTTTTAGGTTTCAGAGAGTAGATTCCTGAAAAAAAATTAGTTTGTTTTATGAAAAATGTGAGTGTGTCAGTGCAAAAAATTTGATTTAAATTTCGTTTTTGGGTAAGGGTGATTGCAATATTTCAACAAGTTAATTAAAATTTTCTTGCAAGATTAGGTAGAGTGGATGCCTAGAAATATGTTTTTTAAAAATTAGTTTTAGGTTCCAGAGAGTGGACTCCTGAAAAAAAAAATTGTTTGTTTTATGAAAAATGTGAGTGTGTTACTGCAAAAAAGTTGATTTAAATTTCGTTTCAGGATAGGCGTGAATGCATCATTTCAACAAGTTAATTGAAATTTTCTTGCAAGATTAGGGAGAGTGGATGCCTTGAAAGACATTTTTTAAAAACTTAAACGTAGGTTTCATAGAGTGGATTCCTGAAAAAAGTGTGTCCGTTTTATGAAAAATGTGAGTGTGTTACTGCAAAAAAGTTGATTTAAATTTAGTTTCAGGATAGGCGTGAATGCATCATTTCAACAAGTTAATTGACATTTTCTTGCAAGATTAGGGAGAGTGGATGCCTAGAAAGAAATTTTAAAAAAATGAGTAGAAGGTTTCAGAGGGTGGATTCCTGAAAAAAATGTGTTTGTTTTATGAAAAATGTGAGTGTGTTACTGCAAAAAAGTTGATTTTTAAATTTCGTTTCAGGATAGTCGTGAATGCATCATTTCAACAAGTTAATTGTCATTTTCTTGCAAGATTATGGAGAGTGGATGCCTAGAAAGAAGTTTATTTAAAATTAGTTTTAGATTTCAGGGAGTTTATTCCTGAAAAAAAATGTGTTCATTTTATTAAAAATGTGTTTGTGTTACTGCAAAAAAGTTGATTTAAATTTAGTTTCAGGATAAGGGTGATTGCTGTATTTCAATAAGTTAATTGAAATGATCTTGCACGATTAGGGAGAGTGGATGCCTAAAAAGATGTTTTTTAAAAAATCATTTTAGGTTCCAGAGAGTTGATTCCTGAAAAAAAAATGGGTTTGTTTTTTGAAAAATGTGAGTGTGTTACTGCAAAAAAGTTGTTTTTCAAATTTCGTTTTTGGATAAGGGTGATTGCAATATTTCAACAAGTTAATTGAAATTTTCTTGCAAGAGTAGGGAGAGTGGATTCCTAGAAAGACATTTTTAAAAACTTAGTCGAAGGTTTCATAGAGTGGATTCCTGAAAAAAGTGTGTTCGTTTTATGAAAACTGTGAGTGTGTTACTGCAAAAAAGTTGATTTAAATTTAGTTTCAGGATAGGCGTGAATGCATCATTTCAACAAGTTAATTGAAATTTTCTTGCAAGATTAGGGAGAGTGGATACCTAGAAAGAAATTTTAAAAAAATGAGTAGAAGGTTTCAGAGAGTGGATTCCTGAAAAAAATGTGTTTGTTTTATGAAAAATGTGAGTTTGTTACTGCAAAAAAGTTGATTTTTAAATTTCCTTTCAGGATAGGCGTGAATGCATCATTTCAACAAGTTAATTGAAATTTTCTTGCAAGATTAGAGAGAGTGGATGCCTAGAAAGACATTTAAAAAAAATTAGCAGAAGGTTTCAGAGAGTGAATTCCTGAAAAAAAATTTTTTTATGAAAAATGTGAGTGTGTTACTGCAAAAAAGTTGTTTTAAATTTAGTTTCAGGTTAGGCGTGAATGCATCATTTCAACAAGTTATTTGAAATTCTCTTGCAAGATTAGGGAGAGTGGATGCCTCGAAAGAACTTTATTTAAACCTAGTTTTAGGTTTCAGAGAGTAGATTCCTGAAAAAAAATTTAGTTTGTTTTATGAAAAATGTGAGTGTGTTAGTGCAAAAAATTTGATTTAAATTTCGTTTTTGGATAAGGGTGATTGCAATATTTCAACAAGTTAATTAAAATGTTCTTGCAAGATTAGGGAGAGTGGATGCCTAGAAATATGTTTTTTAAAAATTAGTTTTAGGTTCCAGAGAGTGGACTCCTGAAAAAAAAATGTGTTTGTTTTATGAAAAATGTGAGTGTGTTACTGCAAAAAAGTTGTTTTAAATTTAGTTTCAGGTTAGGCGTGAATGCATCATTTCAACAAGTTATTTGAAATTCTCTTGCAAGATTAGGGAGAGTGGATGCCTCGAAAGAACTTTATTTAAACCTAGTTTTAGGTTTCAGAGAGTAGATTCCTGAAAAAAAATTTAGTTTGTTTTATGAAAAATGTGAGTGTGTTAGTGCAAAAAATGTGATTTAAATTTCGTTTTTGGATAAGGGTGATTGCAATATTTCAACAAGTTAATTAAAATGTTCTTGCAAGATTAGGGAGAGTGGATGCCTAGAAATATGTTTTTTAAAAATTAGTTTTAGGTTCCAGAGAGTGGACTCCTGAAAAAAAAATGTGTTTGTTTTATGAAAATTGTGAGTGTGTTACTGCAAAAAAGTTGATTTAAATTTTGTTTCAGGATAGGCGTGAATGCATCATTTCAACAAGTTAATTGAAATTTTCTTGCAAGATTAGGAAGAGTGGATGCCTAGAAAGAAATTTTAAAAAAATGAGTAGAAGGTTTCAGAGAGTGGATTCCTGAAAGAAATGTGTTTGTTTTATGAAAAATGTGAGTGTGTTACTGCAAAAAAGTTGATTTTTAAATTTCGTTTCAGGATAGGCGTGAATGCATCATTTCAACAAGTTAATTGAAATTTTCTTGCAAGATTAGGGAGAGTGGATGCTTAGAAAGATGTTTTTTACAAATTCATTTTAGGTTCCATACAGTTGATTCCTGAAAAAAATGGGTTTGTTTTATGAAAAATGTGAGTGTGTTATTGCAAAAAAGTTGATTTAAATTTCGTTTTTGGATAAGGGTGATGAAATATTTCAACAAGTTAATTCAAATTTTCTTGCAAGATTAGGGAGAGTGGATGCCTTGAAAGAAATTTTTAAAAAATGAGTAGAAGGATTCAGAGAGTGGATTCCTGAATAAAAATGTGTTTGTTTTATGAAAAATGTGTTTGTTACTGCAAAAAAGTTTATTTAAATTTAGTTTCAGGATAAGGGTGATTGCAGTATTTCAACATGTTAATTGAAATGTTCTTGCACAATTAGGGAGAGTGGATGCCTAGAAAGATGTTTTTTTTAATTCATTTTAGGTTCCAGAGAGTTGATTCCTGAAAAAAAAAATGTGTTTGTTTTATGAAAAATGTGAGTGTGTTACTGCAAAAAAGTTGTTTTAAATTTAGTTTCAGGCTAGGCGTGAATGCATCATTTCAACAAGTTATTTGAAATTCTCTTGCAAGATTAGGGAGAGTGGATGCCTCGAAAGAACTTTATTTAAACCTAGTTTTAGGTTTCAGAGAGTAGATTCCTGAAAAAAAATTAGTTTGTTTTATGAAAAATGTGAGTGTGTTAGTGCAAAAAATTTGATTTAAATTTCGTTTTTGGATAAGGGTGATTGCAATATTTCAACAAGTTAATTAAAATGTTCTTGCAAGATTAGGGAGAGTGGATGCCTAGAAATATGTTTTTTAAAAATTAGTTTTAGGTTCCAGAGAGTGGACTCCTGAAAAAAAAATTGTTTGTTTTATGAAAAATGTGAGTGTGTTACTGCAAAAAAGTTGATTTAAATTTCGTTTCAGGATAGGCGTGAATGCATCATTTCAACAAGTTAATTGAAATTTTCTTGCAAGATTAGGGAGAGTGGATACCTAGAAAAAAAATGAGTAGAAGGTTTCAGAGAGTGGATTCCTGAAAAAAATGTGTTTGTTTTATGAAAAATGTGAGTTTGTTACTGCAAAAAAGTTGATTTTTAAATTTTGTTTCAGGATAGGCGTGAATGCATCATTTCAACAAGTTAATTGAAATTTTCTTGCAAGACTAGGGAGAGTGGATGCCTAGAAAGATGTTTTTTAATAATTCATTTTAGGTTCCAGAGAGTTGATTCCTGAAAAAAATGGGTTTGTTTTATGAAAAATGTGAGTGTGTTACTGCAAAAAAGTTGTTTTTCAAATTTCGTTTTTGGATAAGGGTGATTGCAATATTTCAACAAGTTTATTGAAATTTTCTTAAAAGATTAGGGGGAGTGGATGCCTTGAAAGACATTTTTTAAAAACTTAGTCGTAGGTTTCATAGAGTGGATTCCTGAAAAAAAGTGTGTTCGTTTTATGAAAAATGTGAGTGTGTTACTGCAAAAAAGTTGATTTAAATTTAGTTTCAGGATAGGCGTGAATGCATTATTTCAACAAGTTAATTGTCATTTTCTTGCAAGATTAGGGAGAGTGGATGCCTAGAAAGAAGTTTATTTAAAATTAGTTTTAGGTTTCAGAGAGTTTATTCCTGAAAAAAAATCTGTTCATTTTATTAAAAATGTGTTTGTGTTACTGCAAAAAAGTTGATTTAAATTTAGTTTCAGGATAAGGGTGATTGCTGTATTTCAACAAGTTAATTGAAATGTTCTTGCACGATTAGGGAGAGTGGAGGCCTAGAAAGATGTTTTTTAAAAAATCATTTTAGGTTCCAGAGAGTTGATTCCTGAAAAAACAAATGGGTTTGTTTTATGAAAAATGTGAGTGTGTTACTGCAAAAAAGTTGTTTTTCAAATTTCGTTTTTGGATAAGGGTGATTGCAATATTTCAACAAGTTAATTGAAATTTTCTTGCAAGATTAGGGAGAGTGGATTCCTAGAAAGGCATTTTTTAAAAACTTAGTCGAAGGTTTCATAGAGTGGATTCCTGAAAAAAAGTGTGTTCGTTTTATGAAAAATGTGAGTGTGTTACTGCAAAAAAGTTGATTTAAATTTAGTTTCAGGATAGGCGTGAATGCATCATTTCAACAAGTTAATTGACATTTTCTTGCAAGATTAGGGAGAGTGGATACCTAGAAAGAAATTTAAAAAAAATGAGTAGAAGGTTTCAGAGAGTGGATTCCTGAAAAAAATGTGTTTGTTTTATGAAAAATGTGAGTGTGTTACTGCAAAAAAGTTGTTTTAAATTTAGTTTCAGGATAGGCGTGAATGCATCATTTCAACAAGTTATTTGAAATTTTCTTGCAAGATTAGGCAGAGTGGATGCCTAGAAAGAACTTTATTTAAACCTAGTTTTAGGTTTCAGAGAGTAGATTCCTGAAAAAAAATTAGTTTGTTTTATGAAAAATGTGAGTGTGTCAGTGCAAAAAATTTGATTTAAATTTCGTTTTTGGGTAAGGGTGATTGCAATATTTCAACAAGTTAATTAAAATTTTCTTGCAAGATTAGGTAGAGTGGATGCCTAGAAATATGTTTTTTAAAAATTAGTTTTAGGTTCCAGAGAGTGGACTCCTGAAAAAAAAAATTGTTTGTTTTATGAAAAATGTGAGTGTGTTACTGCAAAAAAGTTGATTTAAATTTCGTTTCAGGATAGGCGTGAATGCATCATTTCAACAAGTTAATTGAAATTTTCTTGCAAGATTAGGGAGAGTGGATGCCTTGAAAGACATTTTTTAAAAACGTAAACGTAGGTTTCATAGAGTGGATTCCTGAAAAAAGTGTGTCCGTTTTATGAAAAATGTGAGTGTGTTACTGCAAAAAAGTTGATTTAAATTTAGTTTCAGGATAGGCGTGAATGCATCATTTCAACAAGTTAATTGACATTTTCTTGCAAGATTAGGGAGAGTGGATGCCTAGAAAGAAATTTTAAAAAAATGAGTAGAAGGTTTCAGAGGGTGGATTCCTGAAAAAAATGTGTTTGTTTTATGAAAAATGTGAGTGTGTTACTGCAAAAAAGTTGATTTTTAAATTTCGTTTCAGGATAGTCGTGAATGCATCATTTCAACAAGTTAATTGTCATTTTCTTGCAAGATTATGGAGAGTGGATGCCTAGAAAGAAGTTTATTTAAAATTAGTTTTAGATTTCAGGGAGTTTATTCCTGAAAAAAAATGTGTTCATTTTATTAAAAATGTGTTTGTGTTACTGCAAAAAAGTTGATTTAAATTTAGTTTCAGGATAAGGGTGATTGCTGTATTTCAATAAGTTAATTGAAATGATCTTGCACGATTAGGGAGAGTGGATGCCTAAAAAGATGTTTTTTAAAAAATCATTTTAGGTTCCAGAGAGTTGATTCCTGAAAAAAAAATGGGTTTGTTTTTTGAAAAATGTGAGTGTGTTACTGCAAAAAAGTTGTTTTTCAAATTTCGTTTTTGGATAAGGGTGATTGCAATATTTCAACAAGTTAATTGAAATTTTCTTGCAAGAGTAGGGAGAGTGGATTCCTAGAAAGACATTTTTAAAAACTTAGTCGAAGGTTTCATAGAGTGGATTCCTGAAAAAAGTGTGTTCGTTTTATGAAAACTGTGAGTGTGTTACTGCAAAAAAGTTGATTTAAATTTAGTTTCAGGATAGGCGTGAATGCATCATTTCAACAAGTTAATTGAAATTTTCTTGCAAGATTAGGGAGAGTGGATACCTAGAAAGAAATTTTAAAAAAATGAGTAGAAGGTTTCAGAGAGTGGATTCCTGAAAAAAATGTGTTTGTTTTATGAAAAATGTGAGTTTGTTACTGCAAAAAAGTTGATTTTTAAATTTCCTTTCAGGATAGGCGTGAATGCATCATTTCAACAAGTTAATTGAAATTTTCTTGCAAGATTAGAGAGAGTGGATGCCTAGAAAGACATTTAAAAAAAATTAGCAGAAGGTTTCAGAGAGTGAATTCCTGAAAAAAAATTTTTTTATGAAAAATGTGAGTGTGTTACTGCAAAAAAGTTGTTTTAAATTTAGTTTCAGGTTAGGCGTGAATGCATCATTTCAACAAGTTATTTGAAATTCTCTTGCAAGATTAGGGAGAGTGGATGCCTCGAAAGAACTTTATTTAAACCTAGTTTTAGGTTTCAGAGAGTAGATTCCTGAAAAAAAATTTAGTTTGTTTTATGAAAAATGTGAGTGTGTTAGTGCAAAAAATTTGATTTAAATTTCGTTTTTGGATAAGGGTGATTGCAATATTTCAACAAGTTAATTAAAATGTTCTTGCAAGATTAGGGAGAGTGGATGCCTAGAAATATGTTTTTTAAAAATTAGTTTTAGGTTCCAGAGAGTGGACTCCTGAAAAAAAAATGTGTTTGTTTTATGAAAAATGTGAGTGTGTTACTGCAAAAAAGTTGTTTTAAATTTAGTTTCAGGTTAGGCGTGAATGCATCATTTCAACAAGTTATTTGAAATTCTCTTGCAAGATTAGGGAGAGTGGATGCCTCGAAAGAACTTTATTTAAACCTAGTTTTAGGTTTCAGAGAGTAGATTCCTGAAAAAAAATTTAGTTTGTTTTATGAAAAATGTGAGTGTGTTAGTGCAAAAAATGTGATTTAAATTTCGTTTTTGGATAAGGGTGATTGCAATATTTCAACAAGTTAATTAAAATGTTCTTGCAAGATTAGGGAGAGTGGATGCCTAGAAATATGTTTTTTAAAAATTAGTTTTAGGTTCCAGAGAGTGGACTCCTGAAAAAAAAATGTGTTTGTTTTATGAAAATTGTGAGTGTGTTACTGCAAAAAAGTTGATTTAAATTTTGTTTCAGGATAGGCGTGAATGCATCATTTCAACAAGTTAATTGAAATTTTCTTGCAAGATTAGGAAGAGTGGATGCCTAGAAAGAAATTTTAAAAAAATGAGTAGAAGGTTTCAGAGAGTGGATTCCTGAAAGAAATGTGTTTGTTTTATGAAAAATGTGAGTGTGTTACTGCAAAAAAGTTGATTTTTAAATTTCGTTTCAGGATAGGCGTGAATGCATCATTTCAACAAGTTAATTGAAATTTTCTTGCAAGATTAGGGAGAGTGGATGCTTAGAAAGATGTTTTTTACAAATTCATTTTAGGTTCCATACAGTTGATTCCTGAAAAAAATGGGTTTGTTTTATGAAAAATGTGAGTGTGTTATTGCAAAAAAGTTGATTTAAATTTCGTTTTTGGATAAGGGTGATGAAATATTTCAACAAGTTAATTCAAATTTTCTTGCAAGATTAGGGAGAGTGGATGCCTTGAAAGAAATTTTTAAAAAATGAGTAGAAGGATTCAGAGAGTGGATTCCTGAATAAAAATGTGTTTGTTTTATGAAAAATGTGTTTGTTACTGCAAAAAAGTTTATTTAAATTTAGTTTCAGGATAAGGGTGATTGCAGTATTTCAACATGTTAATTGAAATGTTCTTGCACAATTAGGGAGAGTGGATGCCTAGAAAGATGTTTTTTTTAATTCATTTTAGGTTCCAGAGAGTTGATTCCTGAAAAAAAAAATGGGTTTGTTTTATGAAAAATGTGAGTGTGTTACTGCAAAAAAGTTGTTTTAAATTTAGTTTCAGGATAGGCGTGAATGCATCATTTCAACAAGTTATTTGAAATTTTCTTGCAAGATTAGGGAGAGTGGATGCCTAGAAAGAAGTTTATTTAAAATTAGTTTTAGGTTTCAGAGAGTTTATTCCTGAAAAAAAATCTGTTCATTTTATAAAAAATGTGTTTGTGTTACTGCAAAAAAGTTGATTTAAATTTAGTTTCAGGATAAGGGTGATTGCAGTATTTCAACAAGTTAATTGAAATGTTCTTGCACGATTAGGGAGAGTGGAGGCCTAGAAAGATGTTTTTTAAAAAATCATTTTAGGTTCCAGAGAGTTGATTCCTGAAAAAACAAATGGGTTTGTTTTATGAAAAATGTGAGTGTGTTACTGCAAAAAAGTTGTTTTTCAAATTTCGTTTTTGGATAAGGGTGATTGCAATATTTCAACAAGTTAATTGAAATTTTCTTGCAAGATTAGGGAGAGTGGATTCCTAGAAAGGCATTTTTTAAAAACTTAGTCGAAGGTTTCATAGAGTGGATTCCTGAAAAAAAGTGTGTTCGTTTTATGAAAAATGTGAGTGTGTTACTGCAAAAAAGTTGATTTAAATTTAGTTTCAGGATAGGCGTGAATGCATCATTTCAACAAGTTAATTGACATTTTCTTGCAAGATTAGGGAGAGTGGATACCTAGAAAGAAATGTAAAAAAAATGAGTAGAAGGTTTCAGAGAGTGGATTCCTGAAAAAAATGTGTTTGTTTTATGAAAAATGTGAGTGTGTTACTGCAAAAAAGTTGTTTTAAATTTAGTTTCAGGATAGGCGTGAATGCATCATTTCAACAAGTTATTTGAAATTTTCTTGCAAGATTAGGCAGAGTGGATGCCTAGAAAGAACTTTATTTAAACCTAGTTTTAGGTTTCAGAGAGTAGATTCCTGAAAAAAAATTAGTTTGTTTTATGAAAAATGTGAGTGTGTCAGTGCAAAAAATTTGATTTAAATTTCGTTTTTGGGTAAGGGTGATTGCAATATTTCAACAAGTTAATTAAAATTTTCTTGCAAGATTAGGTAGAGTGGATGCCTAGAAATATGTTTTTTAAAAATTAGTTTTAGGTTCCAGAGAGTGGACTCCTGAAAAAAAAAATTGTTTGTTTTATGAAAAATGTGAGTGTGTTACTGCAAAAAAGTTGATTTAAATTTCGTTTCAGGATAGGCGTGAATGCATCATTTCAACAAGTTAATTGAAATTTTCTTGCAAGATTAGGGAGAGTGGATGCCTTGAAAGACATTTTTTAAAAACTTAAACGTAGGTTTCATAGAGTGGATTCCTGAAAAAAGTGTGTCCGTTTTATGAAAAATGTGAGTGTGTTACTGCAAAAAAGTTGATTTAAATTTAGTTTCAGGATAGGCGTGAATGCATCATTTCAACAAGTTAATTGACATTTTCTTGCAAGATTAGGGAGAGTGGATGCCTAGAAAGAAATTTTAAAAAAATGAGTAGAAGGTTTCAGAGGGTGGATTCCTGAAAAAAATGTGTTTGTTTTATGAAAAATGTGAGTGTGTTACTGCAAAAAAGTTGATTTTTAAATTTCGTTTCAGGATAGTCGTGAATGCATCATTTCAACAAGTTAATTGTCATTTTCTTGCAAGATTATGGAGAGTGGATGCCTAGAAAGAAGTTTATTTAAAATTAGTTTTAGATTTCAGGGAGTTTATTCCTGAAAAAAAATGTGTTCATTTTATTAAAAATGTGTTTGTGTTACTGCAAAAAAGTTGATTTAAATTTAGTTTCAGGATAAGGGTGATTGCTGTATTTCAATAAGTTAATTGAAATGATCTTGCACGATTAGGGAGAGTGGATGCCTAAAAAGATGTTTTTTAAAAAATCATTTTAGGTTCCAGAGAGTTGATTCCTGAAAAAAAAATGGGTTTGTTTTTTGAAAAATGTGAGTGTGTTACTGCAAAAAAGTTGTTTTTCAAATTTCGTTTTTGGATAAGGGTGATTGCAATATTTCAACAAGTTAATTGAAATTTTCTTGCAAGAGTAGGGAGAGTGGATTCCTAGAAAGACATTTTTAAAAACTTAGTCGAAGGTTTCATAGAGTGGATTCCTGAAAAAAGTGTGTTCGTTTTATGAAAACTGTGAGTGTGTTACTGCAAAAAAGTTGATTTAAATTTAGTTTCAGGATAGGCGTGAATGCATCATTTCAACAAGTTAATTGAAATTTTCTTGCAAGATTAGGGAGAGTGGATACCTAGAAAGAAATTTTAAAAAAATGAGTAGAAGGTTTCAGAGAGTGGATTCCTGAAAAAAATGTGTTTGTTTTATGAAAAATGTGAGTTTGTTACTGCAAAAAAGTTGATTTTTAAATTTCCTTTCAGGATAGGCGTGAATGCATCATTTCAACAAGTTAATTGAAATTTTCTTGCAAGATTAGAGAGAGTGGATGCCTAGAAAGACATTTAAAAAAAATTAGCAGAAGGTTTCAGAGAGTGAATTCCTGAAAAAAATTTTTTTTATGAAAAATGTGAGTGTGTTACTGCAAAAAAGTTGTTTTAAATTTAGTTTCAGGTTAGGCGTGAATGCATCATTTCAACAAGTTATTTGAAATTCTCTTGCAAGATTAGGGAGAGTGGATGCCTCGAAAGAACTTTATTTAAACCTAGTTTTAGGTTTCAGAGAGTAGATTCCTGAAAAAAAATTTAGTTTGTTTTATGAAAAATGTGAGTGTGTTAGTGCAAAAAATTTGATTTAAATTTCGTTTTTGGATAAGGGTGATTGCAATATTTCAACAAGTTAATTAAAATGTTCTTGCAAGATTAGGGAGAGTGGATGCCTAGAAATATGTTTTTTAAAAATTAGTTTTAGGTTCCAGAGAGTGGACTCCTGAAAAAAAAATGTGTTTGTTTTATGAAAAATGTGAGTGTGTTACTGCAAAAAAGTTGTTTTAAATTTAGTTTCAGGTTAGGCGTGAATGCATCATTTCAACAAGTTATTTGAAATTCTCTTGCAAGATTAGGGAGAGTGGATGCCTCGAAAGAACTTTATTTAAACCTAGTTTTAGGTTTCAGAGAGTAGATTCCTGAAAAAAAATTTAGTTTGTTTTATGAAAAATGTGAGTGTGTTAGTGCAAAAAATGTGATTTAAATTTCGTTTTTGGATAAGGGTGATTGCAATATTTCAACAAGTTAATTAAAATGTTCTTGCAAGATTAGGGAGAGTGGATGCCTAGAAATATGTTTTTTAAAAATTAGTTTTAGGTTCCAGAGAGTGGACTCCTGAAAAAAAAATGTGTTTGTTTTATGAAAATTGTGAGTGTGTTACTGCAAAAAAGTTGATTTAAATTTTGTTTCAGGATAGGCGTGAATGCATCATTTCAACAAGTTAATTGAAATTTTCTTGCAAGATTAGGAAGAGTGGATGCCTAGAAAGAAATTTTAAAAAAATGAGTAGAAGGTTTCAGAGAGTGGATTCCTGAAAGAAATGTGTTTGTTTTATGAAAAATGTGAGTGTGTTACTGCAAAAAAGTTGATTTTTAAATTTCGTTTCAGGATAGGCGTGAATGCATCATTTCAACAAGTTAATTGAAATTTTCTTGCAAGATTAGGGAGAGTGGATGCTTAGAAAGATGTTTTTTACAAATTCATTTTAGGTTCCATACAGTTGATTCCTGAAAAAAATGGGTTTGTTTTATGAAAAATGTGAGTGTGTTATTGCAAAAAAGTTGATTTAAATTTCGTTTTTGGATAAGGGTGATGAAATATTTCAACAAGTTAATTCAAATTTTCTTGCAAGATTAGGGAGAGTGGATGCCTTGAAAGAAATTTTTAAAAAATGAGTAGAAGGATTCAGAGAGTGGATTCCTGAATAAAAATGTGTTTGTTTTATGAAAAATGTGTTTGTTACTGCAAAAAAGTTTATTTAAATTTAGTTTCAGGATAAGGGTGATTGCAGTATTTCAACATGTTAATTGAAATGTTCTTGCACAATTAGGGAGAGTGGATGCCTAGAAAGATGTTTTTTTTAATTCATTTTAGGTTCCAGAGAGTTGATTCCTGAAAAAAAAAATGGGTTTGTTTTATGAAAAATGTGAGTGTGTTACTGCAAAAAAGTTGTTTTAAATTTAGTTTCAGGATAGGCGTGAATGCATCATTTCAACAAGTTATTTGAAATTTTCTTGCAAGATTAGGGAGAGTGGATGCCTAGAAAGAAGTTTATTTAAAATTAGTTTTAGGTTTCAGAGAGTTTATTCCTGAAAAAAAATCTGTTCATTTTATAAAAAATGTGTTTGTGTTACTGCAAAAAAGTTGATTTAAATTTAGTTTCAGGATAAGGGTGATTGCAGTATTTCAACAAGTTAATTGAAATTTTCTTGCAAAATTAGGGAGAGTGGATGCCTAGAAAGATGTTTTTTAAAAATTAGTTTTAGGTTCCAGTGAGTGGATTCCTGAAAAAATAATTGCTTGTTTTATGAAAAATGTGAGTGTGTTACTGCAAAAAAGTTAATTTAAATTTAGTTTCAGGTTCGGCGTGAATGCATAATTTCAACAAGTTAATTGACATTTTCTTGCAAGATTAGGGAGAGGGATGCCTAGAAAGAAATGTAAAAAAAATGAGTAGTAGGTTTCAGAGAGTAGATTCCTGAAAAAAAATGTATTTGTTTTATGAAAAATGTGAGTGTGTTACTGCAAAAAAGTTAATTTAAATTTAGTTTCAGGTTATGCGTGAATTTATTATTTCAACAAGTTAAGTGACATTTTCTTGCAAGATTAGGGAGAGTGGATGCCTAGAAAGAAGTTTATTTAAAATTAGTTTTAGGTTTCAGAGAGTTTATTCCTGAAAAAAAGATCTGTTCATTTTATAAAAAATGTGTTTGTGTTACTGCAAAAAAGTTGATTTAAATTTAGTTTCAGGATAAGGGTGATTGCAGTATTTCAACAAGTTAATTGAAATTTTCTTGCAAAATTAGGGAGAGTGGATGCCTAGAAAGATGTTTTTTAAAAACTTAGTTTTAGGTTCCAGTGAGTGGATTCCTGAAAAAATAATTGCTTGTTTCATGAAAAATGTGAGTGTGTTACTGCAAAAAAGTTAATTTAAATTTAGTTTCAGGTTAGGCATTATTTCAACAAGTTAATTGACATTTTCTTGCAAGATTAGGGAGAGGGATGCCTAGAAAGAAATTTAAAAAAAAATGAGTAGTAGGTTTCAGAGAGTAGATTCCTGAAAAAAATGTGTTTGTTTTATGAAAAATGTGAGTGTGTTACTGCAAAAAAGTTGTTTTAAATTTAGTTTCAGGTTAGGCGTGAATGCATCATTTCAACAAGTTATTTGAAATTCTCTTGCAAGATTAGGGAGAGTGGATGCCTCGAAAGAACTTTATTTAAACCTAGTTTTAGGTTTCAGAGAGTAGATTCCTGAAAAAAAATTAGTTTGTTTTATGAAAAATGTGAGTGTGTTAGTGCAAAAAATTTGATTTAAATTTCGTTTTTGGATAAGGGTGATTGCAATATTTCAACAAGTTAATTAAAATGTTCTTGCAAGATTAGGGAGAGTGGATGCCTAGAAATATGTTTTTTAAAAATTAGTTTTAGGTTCCAGAGAGTGGACTCCTGAAAAAAAAATTTGCTTGTTTTATGAAAAATGTGAGTGTGTTACTGCAAAAAAGTTGATTTAAATTTTGTTTCAGGATAGGCGTGAATGCATCATTTCAACAAGTTAATTGAAATTTTCTTGCAAGATTAGGGAGAGTGGGTGCCTAGAAAGAAATTTATAAAAAATTAGTAGAAGGTTTCAGAGAGTGGATTCCTGAAAAAAGTGTGCTTGTTTTATGAATAATGTGTGTGTGTTACTGCAAAAAAGTTTATTTAAATTTAGTTTCAGGATAAGGGTGATTGCAGTATTTCAACATGTTAATTGAAATGTTCTTGCACAATGAGGGAGAGTGGATGCCTAGAAAGATGTTTTTTTTAATTCATTTTAGGTTCCAGAGAGTTGATTCCTGAAAAAAAAAAATGGGTTTGTTTTATGAAAAATGTGAGTGTGTTACTGCAAAAAAGTTGTTTTAAATTTAGTTTCAGGATAGGCGTGAATGCATCATTTCAACAAGTTATTTGAAATTTTCTTGCAAGATTAGGGAGCGTGGATGACTAGAAAGAACTTTATTTAAACCTAGTTTTAGGTTTCAGAGAGTAGATTCCTGAAAAAAATTAGTTTGTTTTATGAAAAATGTGAGTGTGTTAGTGCAAAAAATTTGATTTAAATTTCGTTTTTGGATAAGGGTGATTGCAATATTTCAACAAGTTAATTAAAATTTTCTTGCAAGTTTAGGGAGAGTGGATCCCTAGAAATATGTTTTTTTTAAATTAGTTTTAGGTTCCAGAGAGTGGACTCCTGAAAAAAAAATTGTTTGTTTTATGAAAAATGTGAGTGTGTTACTGCAAAAAAGTTGATTTAAATTTCGTTTCAGGATAGGCGTGAATGCATCATTTCAACAAGTTAATTGAAATTTTCTTGCAAGATTAGGGAGAGTGGATACCTAGAAAAAAAATGAGTAGAAGGTTTCAGAGAGTGGATTCCTGAAAAAAATGTGTTTGTTTTATGAAAAATGTGAGTTTGTTACTGCAAAAAAGTTGATTTTTAAATTTTGTTTCAGGATAGGCGTGAATGCATCATTTCAACAAGTTAATTGAAATTTTCTTGCAAGACTAGGGAGAGTGGATGCCTAGAAAGATGTTTTTTAATAATTCATTTTAGGTTCCAGAGAGTTGATTCCTGAGAAAAATGGGTTTGTTTTATGAAAAATGTGAGTGTGTTACTGCAAAAAAGTTGATTTAAATTTAGTTTCAGGATAGGCGTGAATGCATTATTTCAACAAGTTAATTGTCATTTTCTTGCAAGATTAGGGAGAGTGGATGCCTAGAAAGAAGTTTATTTAAAATTAGTTTTAGGTTTCAGAGAGTTTATTCCTGAAAAAAAATCTGTTCATTTTATTAAAAATGTGTTTGTGTTACTGCAAAAAAGTTGATTTAAATTTAGTTTCAGGATAAGGGTGATTGCTGTATTTCAACAAGTTAATTGAAATGTTCTTGCACGATTAGGGAGAGTGGAGGCCTAGAAAGATGTTTTTTAAAAAATCATTTTAGGTTCCAGAGAGTTGATTCCTGAAAAAACAAATGGGTTTGTTTTATGAAAAATGTGAGTGTGTTACTGCAAAAAAGTTGTTTTTCAAATTTCGTTTTTGGATAAGGGTGATTGCAATATTTCAACAAGTTAATTGAAATTTTCTTGCAAGATTAGGGAGAGTGGATTCCTAGAAAGGCATTTTTTAAAAACTTAGTCGAAGGTTTCATAGAGTGGATTCCTGAAAAAAAGTGTGTTCGTTTTATGAAAAATGTGAGTGTGTTACTGCAAAAAAGTTGATTTAAATTTAGTTTCAGGATAGGCGTGAATGCATCATTTCAACAAGTTAATTGAAATTTTCTTGCAAGATTAGGGAGAGTGGATACCTAGAAAGAAATTTAAAAAAAATGAGTAGAAGGTTTCAGAGAGTGGATTCCTGAAAAAAATGTGTTTGTTTTATGAAAAATGTGAGTTTGTTACTGCAAAATAGTTGATTTAAATTTAGTTACAGGATAGGCGTGAATGCATTATTTCAACAAGTTAATTGTCATTTTCTTGCAAGATTAGGGAGAGTGGATGCCTAGAAAGAAGTTTTTTTTAAATTAGTTTTAGGTTTCAGAGAGTTTATTCCTGAAAAAAAATCTGTTCATTTTATAAAAAATGTGTTTGTGTTACTGCAAAAAAGTTGATTTAAATTTAGTTTCAGGATAAGGGTGATTGCAGTATTTCAACAAGTTAATTGAAATTTTCTTGCAAAATTAGGGAGAGTGGATGCCTAGAAAGATGTTTTTTAAAAATTAGTTTTAGGTTCCAGTGAGTGGATTCCTGAAAAAATAATTGCTTGTTTTATGAAAAATGTGAGTGTGTTACTGCAAAAAAGTTAATTTAAATTTAGTTTCAGGTTCGGCGTGAATGCATAATTTCAACAAGTTAATTGACATTTTCTTGCAAGATTAGGGAGAGGGATGCCTAGAAAGAAATTTAAAAAAAATGAGTAGTAGGTTTCAGAGAGTAGATTCCTGAAAAAAAATGTATTTGTTTTATGAAAAATGTGAGTGTGTTACTGCAAAAAAGTTAATTTAAATTTAGTTTCAGGTTAGGCGTGAATGCATTATTTCAACAAGTTAATTGACATTTTCTTGCAAGATTAGGGAGAGTGGATGCCTAGAAAGAAGTTTATTTAAAATTAGTTTTAGGTTTCAGAGAGTTTATTCGTGAAAAAAAGATCTGTTCATTTTATAAAAAATGTGTTTGTGTTACTGCAAAAAAGTTGATTTAAATTTAGTTTCAGGATAAGGGTGATTGCAGTATTTCAACAAGTTAATTGAAATTTTCTTGCAAAATTAGGGAGAGTGGATGCCTAGAAAGATGTTTTTTAAAAACTTAGTTTTAGGTTCCAGTGAGTGGATTCCTGAAAAAATAATTGCTTGTTTTATGAAAAATGTGAGTGTGTTACTGCAAAAAAGTTAATTTAAATTTAGTTTCGGGTTAGGCATTATTTCAACAAGTTAATTGACATTTTCTTGCAAGATTAGGGAGAGTGGATACCTAGAAAGAAATTTTAAAAAAATGAGTAGAAGGTTTCAGAGAGTGGATTCCTGAAAAAAATGTGTTTGTTTTATGAAAAATGTGAGTTTGTTACTGCAAAAAAGTTGATTTTTAAATTTCCTTTCAGGATAGGCGTGAATGCATCATTTCAACAAGTTAATTGAAATTTTCTTGCAAGATTAGAGAGAGTGGATGCCTAGAAAGACATTTAAAAAAAATTAGCAGAAGGTTTCAGAGAGTGAATTCCTGAAAAAAATTTTTTTTATGAAAAATGTGAGTGTGTTACTGCAAAAAAGTTGTTTTAAATTTAGTTTCAGGTTAGGCGTGAATGCATCATTTCAACAAGTTATTTGAAATTCTCTTGCAAGATTAGGGAGAGTGGATGCCTCGAAAGAACTTTATTTAAACCTAGTTTTAGGTTTCAGAGAGTAGATTCCTGAAAAAAAATGTAGTTTGTTTTATGAAAAATGTGAGTGTGTTAGTGCAAAAAATTTGATTTAAATTTCGTTTTTGGATAAGGGTGATTGCAATATTTCAACAAGTTAATTAAAATGTTCTTGCAAGATTAGGGAGAGTGGATGCCTAGAAATATGTTTTTTAAAAATTAGTTTTAGGTTCCAGAGAGTGGACTCCTGAAAAAAAAATGTGTTTGTTTTATGAAAAATGTGAGTGTGTTACTGCAAAAAAGTTGTTTTAAATTTAGTTTCAGGTTAGGCGTGAATGCATCATTTCAACAAGTTATTTGAAATTCTCTTGCAAGATTAGGGAGGGTGGATGCCTCGAAAGAACTTTATTTAAACCTAGTTTTAGGTTTCAGAGAGTAGATTCCTGAAAAAAAATTTAGTTTGTTTTATGAAAAATGTGAGTGTGTTAGTGCAAAAAATGTGATTTAAATTTCGTTTTTGGATAAGGGTGATTGCAATATTTCAACAAGTTAATTAAAATGTTCTTGCAAGATTAGGGAGAGTGGATGCCTAGAAATATGTTTTTTAAAAATTAGTTTTAGGTTCCAGAGAGTGGACTCCTGAAAAAAAAATGTGTTTGTTTTATGAAAAATGTGAGTGTGTTACTGCAAAAAAGTTGATTTAAATTTTGTTTCAGGATAGGCGTGAATGCATCATTTCAACAAGTTAATTGAAATTTTCTTGCAAGATTAGGAAGAGTGGATGCCTAGAAAGAAATTTAAAAAAAATGAGTAGAAGGTTTCAGAGAGTGGATTCCTGAAAGAAATGTGTTTGTTTTATGAAAAATGTGAGTGTGTTACTGCAAAAAAGTTGATTTTTAAATTTCGTTTCAGGATAGGCGTGAATGCATCATTTCAACAAGTTAATTGAAATTTTCTTGCAAGATTAGGGAGAGTGGATGCCTAGAAAGATGTTTTTTACAAATTCATTTTAGGTTCCATACAGTTGATTCCTGAAAAAAATGGGTTTGTTTTATGAAAAATGTGAGTGTGTTATTGCAAAAAAGTTGATTTAAATTTCGTTTTTGGATAAGGGTGATGAAATATTTCAACAAGTTAATTCAAATTTTCTTGCAAGATTAGGGAGAGTGGATGCCTTGAAAGAAATTTTTAAAAAATGAGTAGAAGGATTCAGAGAGTGGATTCCTGAATAAAAATGTGTTTGTTTTATGAAAAATGTGTTTGTTACTGCAAAAAAGTTTATTTAAATTTAGTTTCAGGATAAGGGTGATTGCAGTATTTCAACATGTTAATTGAAATGTTCTTGCACAATTAGGGAGAGTGGATGCCTAGAAAGATGTTTTTTTTTATTCATTTTAGGTTCCAGAGAGTTGATTCCTGAAAAAAAAAATGGGTTTGTTTTATGAAAAATGTGAGTGTGTTACTGCAAAAAAGTTGTTTTAAATTTAGTTTCAGGATAGGCGTGAATGCATCATTTCAACAAGTTATTTGAAATTTTCTTGCAAGATTAGGGAGAGTGGATGCCTAGAAAGAAGTTTATTTAAAATTAGTTTTAGGTTTCAGAGAGTTTATTCCTGAAAAAAAATCTGTTCATTTTATAAAAAATGTGTTTGTGTTACTGCAAAAAAGTTGATTTAAATTTAGTTTCAGGATAAGGGTGATTGCAGTATTTCAACAAGTTAATTGAAATTTTCTTGCAAAATTAGGGAGAGTGGATGCCTAGAAAGATGTTTTTTAAAAATTAGTTTTAGGTTCCAGTGAGTGGATTCCTGAAAAAATAATTGCTTGTTTTATGAAAAATGTGAGTGTGTTACTGCAAAAAAGTTAATTTAAATTTAGTTTCAGGTTCGGCGTGAATGCATAATTTCAACAAGTTAATTGACATTTTCTTGCAAGATTAGGGAGAGGGATGCCTAGAAAGAAATGTAAAAAAAATGAGTAGTAGGTTTCAGAGAGTGGACTCCTGAAAAAAAAATGTGTTTGTTTTATGAAAAATGTGAGTGTGTTACTGCAAAAAAGTTGTTTTAAATTTAGTTTCAGGTTAGGCGTGAATGCATCATTTCAACAAGTTATTTGAAATTCTCTTGCAAGATTAGGGAGGGTGGATGCCTCGAAAGAACTTTATTTAAACCTAGTTTTAGGTTTCAGAGAGTAGATTCCTGAAAAAAAATTTAGTTTGTTTTATGAAAAATGTGAGTGTGTTAGTGCAAAAAATGTGATTTAAATTTCGTTTTTGGATAAGGGTGATTGCAATATTTCAACAAGTTAATTAAAATGTTCTTGCAAGATTAGGGAGAGTGGATGCCTAGAAATATGTTTTTTAAAAATTAGTTTTAGGTTCCAGAGAGTGGACTCCTGAAAAAAAAATGTGTTTGTTTTATGAAAAATGTGAGTGTGTTACTGCAAAAAAGTTGATTTAAATTTTGTTTCAGGATAGGCGTGAATGCATCATTTCAACAAGTTAATTGAAATTTTCTTGCAAGATTAGGAAGAGTGGATGCCTAGAAAGAAATTTAAAAAAAATGAGTAGAAGGTTTCAGAGAGTGGATTCCTGAAAGAAATGTGTTTGTTTTATGAAAAATGTGAGTGTGTTACTGCAAAAAAGTTGATTTTTAAATTTCGTTTCAGGATAGGCGTGAATGCATCATTTCAACAAGTTAATTGAAATTTTCTTGCAAGATTAGGGAGAGTGGATGCCTAGAAAGATGTTTTTTACAAATTCATTTTAGGTTCCATACAGTTGATTCCTGAAAAAAATGGGTTTGTTTTATGAAAAATGTGAGTGTGTTATTGCAAAAAAGTTGATTTAAATTTCGTTTTTGGATAAGGGTGATGAAATATTTCAACAAGTTAATTCAAATTTTCTTGCAAGATTAGGGAGAGTGGATGCCTTGAAAGAAATTTTTAAAAAATGAGTAGAAGGATTCAGAGAGTGGATTCCTGAATAAAAATGTGTTTGTTTTATGAAAAATGTGTTTGTTACTGCAAAAAAGTTTATTTAAATTTAGTTTCAGGATAAGGGTGATTGCAGTATTTCAACATGTTAATTGAAATGTTCTTGCACAATTAGGGAGAGTGGATGCCTAGAAAGATGTTTTTTTTTATTCATTTTAGGTTCCAGAGAGTTGATTCCTGAAAAAAAAAATGGGTTTGTTTTATGAAAAATGTGAGTGTGTTACTGCAAAAAAGTTGTTTTAAATTTAGTTTCAGGATAGGCGTGAATGCATCATTTCAACAAGTTATTTGAAATTTTCTTGCAAGATTAGGGAGAGTGGATGCCTAGAAAGAAGTTTATTTAAAATTAGTTTTAGGTTTCAGAGAGTTTATTCCTGAAAAAAAATCTGTTCATTTTATAAAAAATGTGTTTGTGTTACTGCAAAAAAGTTGATTTAAATTTAGTTTCAGGATAAGGGTGATTGCAGTATTTCAACAAGTTAATTGAAATTTTCTTGCAAAATTAGGGAGAGTGGATGCCTAGAAAGATGTTTTTTAAAAATTAGTTTTAGGTTCCAGTGAGTGGATTCCTGAAAAAATAATTGCTTGTTTTATGAAAAATGTGAGTGTGTTACTGCAAAAAAGTTAATTTAAATTTAGTTTCAGGTTCGGCGTGAATGCATAATTTCAACAAGTTAATTGACATTTTCTTGCAAGATTAGGGAGAGGGATGCCTAGAAAGAAATGTAAAAAAAATGAGTAGTAGGTTTCAGAGAGTAGATTCCTGAAAAAAAATGTATTTGTTTTATGAAAAATGTGAGTGTGTTACTGCAAAAAAGTTAATTTAAATTTAGTTTCAGGTTATGCGTGAATTTATTATTTCAACAAGTTAAGTGACATTTTCTTGCAAGATTAGGGAGAGTGGATGCCTAGAAAGAAGTTTATTTAAAATTAGTTTTAGGTTTCAGAGAGTTTATTCCTGAAAAAAAGATCTGTTCATTTTATACAAAATGTGTTTGTGTTACTGCAAAAAAGTTGATTTAAATTTAGTTTCAGGATAAGGGTGATTGCAGTATTTCAACAAGTTAATTGAAATTTTCTTGCAAAATTAGGGAGAGTGGATGCCTAGAAAGATGTTTTTTAAAAACTTAGTTTTAGGTTCCAGTGAGTGGATTCCTGAAAAAATAATTGCTTGTTTCATGAAAAATGTGAGTGTGTTACTGCAAAAAAGTTAATTTAAATTTAGTTTCAGGTTAGGCATTATTTCAACAAGTTAATTGACATTTTCTTGCAAGATTAGGGAGAGGGATGCCTAGAAAGAAATTTAAAAAAAAATGAGTAGTAGGTTTCAGAGAGTAGATTCCTGAAAAAAATGTGTTTGTTTTATGAAAAATGTGAGTGTGTTACTGCAAAAAAGTTGTTTTAAATTTAGTTTCAGGTTAGGCGTGAATGCATCATTTCAACAAGTTATTTGAAATTCTCTTGCAAGATTAGGGAGAGTGGATGCCTCGAAAGAACTTTATTTAAACCTAGTTTTAGGTTTCAGAGAGTAGATTCCTGAAAAAAAATTAGTTTGTTTTATGAAAAATGTGAGTGTGTTAGTGCAAAAAATTTGATTTAAATTTTGTTTTTGGATAAGGGTGATTGCAATATTTCAACAAGTTAATTAAAATGTTCTTGCAAGATTAGGGAGAGTGGATGCCTAGAAATATGTTTTTTAAAAATTAGTTTTAGGTTCCAGAGAGTGGACTCCTGAAAAAAAATGTGCTTGTTTTATGAAAAATGTGAGTGTGTTACTGCAAAAAAGTTGATTTAAATTTTGTTTCAGGATAGGCGTGAATGCATCATTTCAACAAGTTAATTGAAATTTTCTTGCAAGATTAGGGAGAGTGGGTGCCTAGAAAGAAATTTATAAAAAATTAGTAGAAGGTTTCAGAGAGTGGATTCCTGAAAAAAGTGTGCTTGTTTTATGAATAATGTGTGTGTGTTACTGCAAAAAAGTTTATTTAAATTTAGTTTCAGGATAAGGGTGATTGCAGTATTTCAACATGTTAATTGAAATGTTCTTGCACAATGAGGGAGAGTGGATGCCTAGAAAGATGTTTTTTTTAATTCATTTTAGGTTCCAGAGAGTTGATTCCTGAAAAAAAAAATGGGTTTGTTTTATGAAAAATGTGAGTGTGTTACTGCAAAAAAGTTGTTTTAAATTTAGTTTCAGGATAGGCGTGAATGCATCATTTCAACAAGTTATTTGAAATTTTCTTGCAAGATTAGGGAGCATGGATGACTAGAAAGAACTTTATTTAAACCTAGTTTTAGGTTTCAGAGAGTAGATTCCTGAAAAAAATTAGTTTGTTTTATGAAAAATGTGAGTGTGTTAGTGCAAAAAATTTGATTTAAATTTCGTTTTTGGATAAGGGTGATTGCAATATTTCAACAAGTTAATTAAAATTTTCTTGCAAGTTTAGGGAGAGTGGATCCCTAGAAATATGTTTTTTTTAAATTAGTTTTAGGTTCCAGAGAGTGGACTCCTGAAAAAAAAATTGTTTGTTTTATGAAAAATGTGAGTGTGTTACTGCAAAAAAGTTGATTTAAATTTCGTTTCAGGATAGGCGTGAATGCATCATTTCAACAAGTTAATTGAAATTTTCTTGCAAGATTAGGGAGAGTGGATACCTAGAAAAAAAATGAGTAGAAGGTTTCAGAGAGTGGATTCCTGAAAAAAATGTGTTTGTTTTATGAAAAATGTGAGTTTGTTACTGCAAAAAAGTTGATTTTTAAATTTTGTTTCAGGATAGGCGTGAATGCATCATTTCAACAAGTTAATTGAAATTTTCTTGCAAGACTAGGGAGAGTGGATGCCTAGAAAGATGTTTTTTAATAATTCATTTTAGGTTCCAGAGAGTTGATTCCTGAAAAAAATGGGTTTGTTTTATGAAAAATGTGAGTGTGTTACTGCAAAAAAGTTGTTTTTCAAATTTCGTTTTTGGATAAGGGTGATTGCAATATTTCAACAAGTTTATTGAAATTTTCTTAAAAGATTAGGGGGAGTGGATGCCTTGAAAGACATTTTTTAAAAACTTAGTCGTAGGTTTCATAGAGTGGATTCCTGAAAAAAAGTGTGTTCGTTTTATGAAAAATGTGAGTGTGTTACTGCAAAAAAGTTGATTTAAATTTAGTTTCAGGATAGGCGTGAATGCATTATTTCAACAAGTTAATTGTCATTTTCTTGCAAGATTAGGGAGAGTGGATGCCTAGAAAGAAGTTTATTTAAAATTAGTTTTAGGTTTCAGAGAGTTTATTCCTGAAAAAAAATCTGTTCATTTTATTAAAAATGTGTTTGTGTTACTGCAAAAAAGTTGATTTAAATTTAGTTTCAGGATAAGGGTGATTGCTGTATTTCAACAAGTTAATTGAAATGTTCTTGCAAGATTAGGGAGAGTGGATTCCTAGAAAGGCATTTTTTAAAAACTTAGTCGAAGGTTTCATAGAGTGGATTCCTGAAAAAAAGTGTGTTCGTTTTATGAAAAATGTGAGTGTGTTACTGCAAAAAAGTTGTTTTTCAAATTTCGTTTTTGGATAAGGGTGATTGCAATATTTCAACAAGTTAATTGAAATTTTCTTGCAAGATTAGGGAGAGTGGATTCCTAGAAAGGCATTTTTTAAAAACTTAGTCGAAGGTTTCATAGAGTGGATTCCTGAAAAAAAGTGTGTTCGTTTTATGAAAAATGTGAGTGTGTTACTGCAAAAAAGTTGATTTAAATTTAGTTTCAGGATAGGCGTGAATGCATCATTTCAACAAGTTAATTGAAATTTTCTTGCAAGATTAGGGAGAGTGGATACCTAGAAAGAAATTTAAAAAAAATGAGTAGAAGGTTTCAGAGAGTGGATTCCTGAAAAAAATGTGTTTGTTTTATGAAAAATGTGAGTTTGTTACTGCAAAATAGTTGATTTAAATTTAGTTACAGGATAGGCGTGAATGCATTATTTCAACAAGTTAATTGTCATTTTCTTGCAAGATTAGGGAGAGTGGATGCCTAGAAAGAAGTTTTTTTTAAATTAGTTTTAGGTTTCAGAGAGTTTATTCCTGAAAAAAAATCTGTTCATTTTATAAAAAATGTGTTTGTGTTACTGCAAAAAAGTTGATTTAAATTTAGTTTCAGGATAAGGGTGATTGCAGTATTTCAACAAGTTAATTGAAATTTTCTTGCAAAATTAGGGAGAGTGGATGCCTAGAAAGATGTTTTTTAAAAATTAGTTTTAGGTTCCAGTGAGTGGATTCCTGAAAAAATAATTGCTTGTTTTATGAAAAATGTGAGTGTGTTACTGCAAAAAAGTTAATTTAAATTTAGTTTCAGGTTCGGCGTGAATGCATAATTTCAACAAGTTAATTGACATTTTCTTGCAAGATTAGGGAGAGGGATGCCTAGAAAGAAATTTAAAAAAAATGAGTAGTAGGTTTCAGAGAGTAGATTCCTGAAAAAAAATGTATTTGTTTTATGAAAAATGTGAGTGTGTTACTGCAAAAAAGTTAATTTAAATTTAGTTTCAGGTTAGGCGTGAATGCATTATTTCAACAAGTTAATTGACATTTTCTTGCAAGATTAGGGAGAGTGGATGCCTAGAAAGAAGTTTATTTAAAATTAGTTTTAGGTTTCAGAGAGTTTATTCACGAAAAAAAGATCTGTTCATTTTATAAAAAATGTGTTTGTGTTACTGCAAAAAAGTTGATTTAAATTTAGTTTCAGGATAAGGGTGATTGCAGTATTTCAACAAGTTAATTGAAATTTTCTTGCAAAATTAGGGAGAGTGGATGCCTAGAAAGATGTTTTTTAAAAACTTAGTTTTAGGTTCCAGTGAGTGGATTCCTGAAAAAATAATTGCTTGTTTTATGAAAAATGTGAGTGTGTTACTGCAAAAAAGTTAATTTAAATTTAGTTTCGGGTTAGGCATTATTTCAACAAGTTAATTGACATTTTCTTGCAAGATTAGGGAGAGGGATGCCTAGAAAGAAATTTTAAAAAAATGAGTAGTAGGTTTCAGAGAGTAGATTCCTGAAAAAATGTGTTTGTTTTATGAAAAATGTGAGTGTGTTACTGCAAAAAAGTTAATTTAAATTTAGTTTCAGGTTAGGCGTGAATGCATTATTTCAACAAGTTAATTGACATTTTCTTGCAAGATTAGGGAGAGGGATGCCTAGAAAGAAATTTAAAAAAAATGAGTAGTAGGTTTCAGAGAGTAGATTCCTGAAAAAAATGTGTTTGTTTTATGAAAAATGTGAGTGTGTTACTGCAAAAAAGTTGTTTTAAATTTAGTTTCAGGTTAGGCGTGAATGCATCATTTCAACAAGTTATTTGAAATTCTCTTGCAAGATTAGGGAGAGTGGATGCCTCGAAAGAACTTTATTTAAACCTAGTTTTAGGTTTCAGAGAGTAGATTCCTGAAAAAAAATTTAGTTTGTTTTATGAAAAATGTGAGTGTGTTAGTGCAAAAAATTTGATTTAAACTTCGTTTTTGGGTAAGGGTGATTGCAATATTTCAACAAGTTAATTAAAATGTTCTTGCAAGATTAGGGAGAGTGGATGCCTAGAAATACGTTTTTTAAAAATTAGTTTTAGGTTCCAGAGACTGGACTCCTGAAAAAAAAATGTGTTTGTTTTATGAAAAATGTGAGTGTGTTACTGCAAAAAAGTTGATTTAAATTTTGTTTCAGGATAGGCGTGAATGCATCATTTCAACAAGTTAATTGAAATTTTCTTGCAAGATTAGGGAAAGTGGATGCCTAGAAAGAAATTTTAAAAAAATGAGTAGAAGGTTTCAGAGAGTGGATTCCTGAAAAAAAAGTGTTTTCGTTTTATGAATAATGTGTTTGTTACTGCAAAAAAGTTTATTTAAATTTAGTTTCAGGATAAGGGTGATTGCAGTATTTCAACATGTTAATTGAAATGTTCTTGCACAATTAGGGAGAGTGGATGCCTAGAAAGATGTTTTTTTTAATTCATTTTAGGTTCCAGAGAGTTGATTCCTGAAAAAAAAAATGGGTTTGTTTTATGAAAAATGTGAGTGTGTTACTGCAAAAAAGTTGTTTTAAATTTAGTTTCAGGATAGGGGTGAATGCATCATTTCAACAAGTTATTTGAAATTTTCTTGCAAGATTAGGGAGAGTGGATGCCTAGAAAGAAGTTTATTTAAAATTAGTTTTAGGTTTCAGAGAGTTTATTCCTGAAAAAAAATCTGTTCATTTTATAAAAAATGTGTTTGTGTTACTGCAAAAAAGTTGATTTAAATTTAGTTTCAGGATAAGGGTGATTGCAGTATTTCAACAAGTTAATTGAAATTTTCTTGCAAAATTAGGGAGAGTGGATGCCTAGAAAGAAATGTAAAAAAAATGAGTAGTAGGTTTCAGAGAGTAGATTCCTGAAAAAAAATGTATTTGTTTTATGAAAAATGTGAGTGTGTTACTGCAAAAAAGTTAATTTAAATTTAGTTTCAGGTTAGGCGTGAATTTATTATTTCAACAAGTTAATTGACATTTTCTTGCAAGATTAGGGAGAGTGGATGCCTAGAAAGAAGTTTATTTAAAATTAGTTTTAGGTTTCAGAGAGTTTATTCCTGAAAAAAAGATCTGTTCATTTTATAAAAAATGTGTTTGTGTTACTGCAAAAAAGTTGATTTAAATTTAGTTTCAGGATAAGGGTGATTGCAGTATTTCAACAAGTTAATTGAAATTTTCTTGCAAAATTAGGGAGAGTGGATGCCTAGAAAGATGTTTTTTAAAAACTTAGTTTTAGGTTCCAGTGAGTGGATTCCTGAAAAAATAATTGCTTGTTTTATGAAAAATGTGAGTGTGTTACTGCAAAAAAGTTAATTTAAATTTAGTTTCAGGTTAGGCATTATTTCACAAGTTAATTGACATTTTCTTGCAAGATTAGGGAGAGGGATGCCTAGAAAGAAATTTAAAAAAAATGAGTAGTAGGTTTCAGAGAGTAGATTCCTGAAAAAAATGTGTTTGTTTTATGAAAAATGTGAGTGTGTTACTGCAAAAAAGTTAATTTAAATTTAGTTTCAGGTTAGGCGTGAATGCATTATTTCAACAAGTTAATTGACATTTTCTTGCAAGATTAGGGAGAGGGATGCCTAGAAAGAAATTTAAAAAAAATGAGTAGTAGGTTTCAGAGAGTAGATTCCTGAAAAAAATGTGTTTGTTTTATGAAAAATGTGAGTGTGTTACTGCAAAAAAGTTGTTTTAAATTTAGTTTCAGGTTAGGCGTGAATGCATCATTTCAACAAGTTATTTGAAATTCTCTTGCAAGATTAGGGAGAGTGGATGCCTCGAAAGAACTTTATTTAAACCTAGTTTTAGGTTTCAGAGAGTAGATTCCTGAAAAAAAATTAGTTTGTTTTATGAAAAATGTGAGTGTGTTAGTGCAAAAAATTTGATTTAAATTTCGTTTTTGGATAAGGGTGATTGCAATATTTCAACAAGTTAATTAAAATGTTCTTGCAAGATTAGGGAGAGTGGATGCCTAGAAATATGTTTTTTAAAAATTAGTTTTAGGTTCCAGAGACTGGACTCCTGAAAAAAAAATGTGTTTGTTTTATGAAAAATGTGAGTGTGTTACTGCAAAAAAGTTGATTTAAATTTTGTTTCAGGATAGGCGTGAATGCATCATTTCAACAAGTTAATTGAAATTTTCTTGCAAGATTAGGGAAAGTGGATGCCTAGAAAGAAATTTTAAAAAAATGAGTAGAAGGTTTCAGAGAGTGGATTCCTGAAAAAAAAGTGTTTTCGTTTTATGAATAATGTGTTTGTTACTGCAAAAAAGTTGTTTTAAATTTAGTTTCAGGATAGGCGTGAATGCATCATTTCAACAAGTTATTTGAAATTTTCTTGCAAGATTAGGGAGCGTGGATGACTAGAAAGAACTTTATTTAAACCTAGTTTTAGGTTTCAGAGAGTAGATTCCTGAAAAAAATTAGTTTGTTTTATGAAAAATGTGAGTGTGTTAGTGCAAAAAATTTGATTAAAATTTCGTTTTTGGATAAGGGTGATTGCAATATTTCAACAAGTTAATTAAAATTTTCTTGCAAGATTAGGGAGAGTGGATCCCTAGAAATATGTTTTTTTTAAATTAGTTTTAGGTTCCAGAGAGTGGACTCCTGAAAAAAAAAATTGTTTGTTTTATGAAAAATGTGAGTGTGTTACTGCAAAAAAGTTGATTTAAATTTCGTTTCAGGATAGGCGTGAATGCATCATTTCAACAAGTTAATTGAAATTTTCTTGCAAGATTAGGGAGAGTGGATACCTAGAAAAAAAATGAGTAGAAGGTTTCAGAGAGTGGATTCCCGAAAAAAATGTGTTTGTTTTATGAAAATTGTGAGTTTGTTACTGCAAAAAAGTTGATTTTTAAATTTTGTTTCAGGATAGGCGTGAATGCATCATTTCAACAAGTTAATTGAAATTTTCTTGCAAGACTAGGGAGAGTGGATGCCTAGAAAGATGTTTTTTAATAATTCATTTTAGGTTCCAGAGAGTTGATTCCTGAAAAAAATGGGTTTGTTTTATGAAAAATGTGAGTGTGTTACTGCAAAAAAGTTGTTTTTCAAATTTCGTTTTTGGATAAGGGTGATTGCAATATTTCAACAAGTTTATTGAAATTTTCTTAAAAGATTAGGGGGAGTGGATGCCTTGAAAGACATTTTTTAAGAACTTAGTCATAGGTTTCATAGAGTGGATTCCTGAAAAAAAGTGTGTTCGTTTTATGAAAAATGTGAGTGTGTTACTGCAAAAAAGTTGATTTAAATTTAGTTTCAGGATAGGCGTGAATGCATTATTTCAACAAGTTAATTGTCATTTTCTTGCAAGATTAGGGAGAGTGGATGCCTAGAAAGAAGTTTATTTAAAATTAGTTTTAGGTTTCAGAGAGTTTATTCCTGAAAAAAAATCTGTTCATTTTATTAAAAATGTGTTTGTGTTACTGCAAAAAAGTTGATTTAAATTTAGTTTCAGGATAAGGGTGATTGCTGTATTTCAACAAGTTAATTGAAATGTTCTTGCACGATTAGGGAGAGTGGAGGCCTAGAAAGATGTTTTTTAAAAAATCATTTTAGGTTCCAGAGAGTTGATTCCTGAAAAAACAAATGGGTTTGTTTTATGAAAAATGTGAGTGTGTTACTGCAAAAAAGTTGTTTTTCAAATTTCGTTTTTGGATAAGGGTGATTGCAATATTTCAACAAGTTAATTGAAATTTTCTTGCAAGATTAGGGAGAGTGGATTCCTAGAAAGGCATTTTTTAAAAACTTAGTCGAAGGTTTCATAGAGTGGATTCCTGAAAAAAAGTGTGTTCGTTTTATGAAAAATGTGAGTGTGTTACTGCAAAAAAGTTGATTTAAATTTAGTTTCAGGATAGGCGTGAATGCATCATTTCAACAACTTAATTGAAATTTTCTTGCAAGATTAGGGAGAGTGGATACCTAGAAAGAAATTTAAAAAAAATGAGTAGAAGGTTTCAGAGAGTGGATTCCTGAAAAAAATGTGTTTGTTTTATGAAAAATGTGAGTTTGTTACTGCAAAATAGTTGATTTAAATTTAGTTACAGGATAGGCGTGAATGCATTATTTCAACAAGTTAATTGTCATTTTCTTGCAAGATTAGGGAGAGTGGATGCCTAGAAAGAAGTTTTTTTTAAATTAGTTTTAGGTTTCAGAGAGTTTATTCCTGAAAAAAAATCTGTTCATTTTATAAAAAATGTGTTTGTGTTACTGCAAAAAAGTTGATTTAAATTTAGTTTCAGGATAAGGGTGATTGCAGTATTTCAACAAGTTAACTGAAATTTTCTTGCAAAATTAGGGAGAGTGGATGCCTAGAAAGATGTTTTTTAAAAATTAGTTTTAGGTTCCAGTGAGTGGATTCCTGAAAAAATAATTGCTTGTTTTATGAAAAATGTGAGTGTGTTACTGCAAAAAAGTTAATTTAAATTTAGTTTCAGGTTCGGCGTGAATGCATAATTTCAACAAGTTAATTGACATTTTCTTGCAAGATTAGGGAGAGGGATGCCTAGAAAGAAATTTAAAAAAAATGAGTAGTAGGTTTCAGAGAGTAGATTCCTGAAAAAAAATGTATTTGTTTTATGAAAAATGTGAGTGTGTTACTGCAAAAAAGTTAATTTAAATTTAGTTTCAGGTTAGGCGTGAATGCATTATTTCAACAAGTTAATTGACATTTTCTTGCAAGATTAGGGAGAGTGGATGCCTAGAAAGAAGTTTATTTAAAATTAGTTTTAGGTTTCAGAGAGTTTATTCCTGAAAAAAAGATCTGTTCATTTTATAAAAAATGTGTTTGTGTTACTGCAAAAAAGTTGATTTAAATTTAGTTTCAGGATAAGGGTGATTGCAGTATTTCAACAAGTTAATTGAAATTTTCTTGCAAAATTAGGGAGAGTGGATGCCTAGAAAGATGTTTTTTAAAAACTTAGTTTTAGGTTCCAGTGAGTGGATTCCTGAAAAAATAATTGCTTGTTTTATGAAAAATGTGAGTGTGTTACTGCAAAAAAGTTAATTTAAATTTAGTTTCGGGTTAGGCATTATTTCAACAAGTTAATTGACATTTTCTTGCAAGATTAGGGAGAGGGATGCCTAGAAAGAAATTTAAAAAAAATGAGTAGTAGGTTTCAGAGAGTATATTCCTGAAAAAATGTGTTTGTTTTATGAAAAATGTGAGTGTGTTACTGCAAAAAAGTTAATTTAAATTTAGTTTCAGGTTAGGCGTGAATGCATTATTTCAACAAGTTAATTGACATTTTCTTGCAAGATTAGGGAGAGGGATGCCTAGAAAGAAATTTAAAAAAAATGAGTAGTAGGTTTCAGAGAGTAGATTCCTGAAAAAAATGTGTTTGTTTTATGAAAAATGTGAGTGTGTTACTGCAAAAAAGTTGTTTTAAATTTAGTTTCAGGTTAGGCGTGAATGCATCATTTCAACAAGTTATTTGAAATTCTCTTGCAAGATTAGGGAGAGTGGATGCCTCGAAAGAACTTTATTTAAACCTAGTTTTAGGTTTCAGAGAGTAGATTCCTGAAAAAAAATTTAGTTTTTTTATGAAAAATGTGAGTGTGTTAGTGCAAAAAATTTGATTTAAATTTCGTTTTTGGATAACGGTGATTGCAATATTTCAACAAGTTAATTAAAATGTTCTTGCAAGATTAGGGAGAGTGGATGCCTAGAAATATGTTTTTTAAAAATTAGTTTTAGGTTCCAGAGACTGGACTCCTGAAAAAAAAATGTGTTTGTTTTATGAAAAATGTGAGTGTGTTACTGCAAAAAAGTTGATTTAAATTTTGTTTCAGGATAGGCGTGAATGCATCATTTCAACAAGTTAATTGAAATTTTCTTGCAAGATTAGGGAAAGTGGATGCCTAGAAAGAAATTTTAAAAAAATGAGTAGAAGGTTTCAAAGAGTGGATTCCTGAAAAAAAGTGTTTTCGTTTTATGAATAATGTGTTTGTTACTGCAAAAAAGTTTATTTAAATTTAGTTTCAGGATAAGGGTGATTGCAGTATTTCAACATGTTAATTGAAATGTTCTTGCACAATTAGGGAGAGTGGACGCCTAGAAAGATGTTTTTTTTAATTCATTTTAGGTTCCAGAGAGTTGATTCCTGAAAAAAAAATGGGTTTGTTTTATGAAAAATGTGAGTGTGTTACTGCAAAAAAGTTGTTTTAAATTTAGTTTCAGGATAGGGGTGAATGCATCATTTCAACAAGTTATTTGAAATTTTCTTGCAAGATTAGGGAGAGTGGATGCCTAGAAAGAAGTTTATTTAAAATTAGTTTTAGGTTTCAGAGAGTTTATTCCTGAAAAAAAATCTGTCATTTTATAAAAAATGTGTTTGTGTTACTGCAAAAAAGTTGATTTAAATTTAGTTTCAGGATAAGGGTGATTGCAGTATTTCAACAAGTTAATTGAAATTTTCTTGCAAAATTAGGGAGAGTGGATGCCTAGAAAGATGTTTTTTAAAAATTAGTTTTAGGTTCCAGTGAGTGGATTCCTGAAAAAATAATTGCTTGTTTTATGAAAAATGTGAGTGTGTTACTGCAAAAAAGTTAATTTAAATTTAGTTTCAGGTTCGGCGTGAATGCATAATTTCAACAAGTTAATTGACATTTTCTTGCAAGATTAGGGAGAGGGATGACTAGAAAGAAATGTAAAAAAAATGAGTAGTAGGTTTCAGAGAGTAGATTCCTGAAAAAAAATGTATTTGTTTTATGAAAAATGTGAGTGTGTTACTGCAAAAAAGTTAATTTAAATTTAGTTTCAGGTTAGGCGTGAATTTATTATTTCAACAAGTTAATTGACATTTTCTTGCAAGATTAGGGAGAGTGGATGCCTAGAAAGAAGTTTATTTAAAATTAGTTTTAGGTTTCAGAGAGTTTATTCCTGAAAAAAAGATCTGTTCATTTTATAAAAAATGTGTTTGTGTTACTGCAAAAAAGTTGATTTAAATTTAGTTTCAGGATAAGGGTGATTGCAGTATTTCAACAAGTTAATTGAAATTTTCTTGCAAAATTAGGGAGAGTGGATGCCTAGAAAGATGTTTTTTAAAAACTTAGTTTTAGGTTCCAGTGAGTGGATTCCTGAAAAAATAATTGCTTGTTTTATGAAAAATGTGAGTGTGTTACTGCAAAAAAGTTAATTTAAATTTAGTTTCAGGTTAGGCATTATTTCAACAAGTTATTTGACATTTTCTTGCAAGATTAGGGAGAGGGATGCCTAGAAAGAAATTTAAAAAAAATGAGTAGTAGGTTTTAGAGAGTAGATTCCTGAAAAAAATGTGTTTGTTTTATGAAAAATGTGAGTGTGTTACTGCAAAAAAGTTAATTTAAATTTAGTTTCAGGTTAGGCGTGAATGCATTATTTCAACAAGTTAATTGACATTTTCTTGCAAGATTAGGGAGAGGGATGCCTAGAAAGAAATTTTAAAAAAATGAGTAGTAGGTTTCAGAGAGTAGATTCCTGAAAAAAATGTGTTTGTTTTATGAAAAATGTGAGTGTGTTACTGCAAAAAAGTTGTTTTAAATTTAGTTTCAGGTTAGGCGTGAATGCATCATTTCAACAAGTTATTTGAAATTCTCTTGCAAGATTAGGGAGAGTGGATGCCTCGAAAGAATTTTATTTAAACCTAGTTTTAGGTTTCAGAGAGTAGATTCCTGAAAAAAAATTAGTTTGTTTTATGAAAAATGTGAGTGTGTTAGTGCAAAAAATTTGATTTAAATTTCGTTTTTGGATAAGGGTGATTGCAATATTTCAACAAGTTAATTAAAATGTTCTTGCAAGATTAGGGAGAGTGGATGCCTAGAAATATGTTTTTTAAAAATTAGTTTTAGGTTCCAGAGAGTGGACTCCTGAAAAAAAAATGTGCTTGTTTTATGAAAAATGTGAGTGTGTTACTGCAAAAAAGTTGTTTTAAATTTAGTTTCAGGTTAGGCGTGAATGCATCATTTCAACAAGTTATTTGAAATTCTCTTGCAAGATTAGGGAGAGTGGATGCCTCGAAAGAACTTTATTTAAACCTAGTTTTAGGTTTCAGAGAGTAGATTCCTGAAAAAAATTAGTTTGTTTTATGAAAAATGTGAGTGTGTTAGTGCAAAAAATTTGATTAAAATTTCGTTTTTGGATAAGGGTGATTGCAATATTTCAACAAGTTAATTAAAATTTTCTTGCAAGATTAGGGAGAGTGGATCCCTAGAAATATGTTTTTTTTAAATTAGTTTTAGGTTCCAGAGAGTGGACTCCTGAAAAAAAAAATTGTTTGTTTTATGAAAAATGTGAGTGTGTTACTGCAAAAAAGTTGATTTAAATTTCGTTTCAGGATAGGCGTGAATGCATCATTTCAACAAGTTAATTGAAATTTTCTTGCAAGATTAGGGAGAGTGGATACCTAGAAAAAAAATGAGTAGAAGGTTTCAGAGAGTGGATTCCTGAAAAAAATGTGTTTGTTTTATGAAAATTGTGAGTTTGTTACTGCAAAAAAGTTGATTTTTAAATTTTGTTTCAGGATAGGCGTGAATGCATCATTTCAACAAGTTAATTGAAATTTTCTTGCAAGACTAGGGAGAGTGGATGCCTAGAAAGATGTTTTTTAATAATTCATTTTAGGTTCCAGAGAGTTGATTCCTGAAAAAAATGGGTTTGTTTTATGAAAAATGTGAGTGTGTTACTGCAAAAAAGTTGTTTTTCAAATTTCGTTTTTGGATAAGGGTGATTGCAATATTTCAACAAGTTTATTGAAATTTTCTTAAAAGATTAGGGGGAGTGGATGCCTTGAAAGACATTTTTTAAGAACTTAGTCATAGGTTTCATAGAGTGGATTCCTGAAAAAAAGTGTGTTCGTTTTATGAAAAATGTGAGTGTGTTACTGCAAAAAAGTTGATTTAAATTTAGTTTCAGGATAGGCGTGAATGCATTATTTCAACAAGTTAATTGTCATTTTCTTGCAAGATTAGGGAGAGTGGATGCCTAGAAAGAAGTTTATTTAAAATTAGTTTTAGGTTTCAGAGAGTTTATTCCTGAAAAAAAATCTGTTCATTTTATTAAAAATGTGTTTGTGTTACTGCAAAAAAGTTGATTTAAATTTAGTTTCAGGATAAGGGTGATTGCTGTATTTCAACAAGTTAATTGAAATGTTCTTGCACGATTAGGGAGAGTGGAGGCCTAGAAAGATGTTTTTTAAAAAATCATTTTAGGTTCCAGAGAGTTGATTCCTGAAAAAACAAATGGGTTTGTTTTATGAAAAATGTGAGTGTGTTACTGCAAAAAAGTTGTTTTTCAAATTTCGTTTTTGGATAAGGGTGATTGCAATATTTCAACAAGTTAATTGAAATTTTCTTGCAAGATTAGGGAGAGTGGATTCCTAGAAAGGCATTTTTTAAAAACTTAGTCGAAGGTTTCATAGAGTGGATTCCTGAAAAAAAGTGTGTTCGTTTTATGAAAAATGTGAGTGTGTTACTGCAAAAAAGTTGATTTAAATTTAGTTTCAGGATAGGCGTGAATGCATCATTTCAACAACTTAATTGAAATTTTCTTGCAAGATTAGGGAGAGTGGATACCTAGAAAGAAATTTAAAAAAAATGAGTAGAAGGTTTCAGAGAGTGGATTCCTGAAAAAAATGTGTTTGTTTTATGAAAAATGTGAGTTTGTTACTGCAAAATAGTTGATTTAAATTTAGTTACAGGATAGGCGTGAATGCATTATTTCAACAAGTTAATTGTCATTTTCTTGCAAGATTAGGGAGAGTGGATGCCTAGAAAGAAGTTTTTTTTAAATTAGTTTTAGGTTTCAGAGAGTTTATTCCTGAAAAAAAATCTGTTCATTTTATAAAAAATGTGTTTGTGTTACTGCAAAAAAGTTGATTTAAATTTAGTTTCAGGATAAGGGTGATTGCAGTATTTCAACAAGTTAACTGAAATTTTCTTGCAAAATTAGGGAGAGTGGATGCCTAGAAAGATGTTTTTTAAAAATTAGTTTTAGGTTCCAGTGAGTGGATTCCTGAAAAAATAATTGCTTGTTTTATGAAAAATGTGAGTGTGTTACTGCAAAAAAGTTAATTTAAATTTAGTTTCAGGTTCGGCGTGAATGCATAATTTCAACAAGTTAATTGACATTTTCTTGCAAGATTAGGGAGAGGGATGCCTAGAAAGAAATTTAAAAAAAATGAGTAGTAGGTTTCAGAGAGTAGATTCCTGAAAAAAAATGTATTTGTTTTATGAAAAATGTGAGTGTGTTACTGCAAAAAAGTTAATTTAAATTTAGTTTCAGGTTAGGCGTGAATGCATTATTTCAACAAGTTAATTGACATTTTCTTGCAAGATTAGGGAGAGTGGATGCCTAGAAAGAAGTTTATTTAAAATTAGTTTTAGGTTTCAGAGAGTTTATTCCTGAAAAAAAGATCTGTTCATTTTATAAAAAATGTGTTTGTGTTACTGCAAAAAAGTTGATTTAAATTTAGTTTCAGGATAAGGGTGATTGCAGTATTTCAACAAGTTAATTGAAATTTTCTTGCAAAATTAGGGAGAGTGGATGCCTAGAAAGATGTTTTTTAAAAACTTAGTTTTAGGTTCCAGTGAGTGGATTCCTGAAAAAATAATTGCTTGTTTTATGAAAAATGTGAGTGTGTTACTGCAAAAAAGTTAATTTAAATTTAGTTTCGGGTTAGGCATTATTTCAACAAGTTAATTGACATTTTCTTGCAAGATTAGGGAGAGGGATGCCTAGAAAGAAATTTAAAAAAAATGAGTAGTAGGTTTCAGAGAGTAGATTCCTGAAAAAATGTGTTTGTTTTATGAAAAATGTGAGTGTGTTACTGCAAAAAAGTTAATTTAAATTTAGTTTCAGGTTAGGCGTGAATGCATTATTTCAACAAGTTAATTGACATTTTCTTGCAAGATTAGGGAGAGGGATGCCTAGAAAGAAATTTAAAAAAAATGAGTAGTAGGTTTCAGAGAGTAGATTCCTGAAAAAAATGTGTTTGTTTTATGAAAAATGTGAGTGTGTTACTGCAAAAAAGTTGTTTTAAATTTAGTTTCAGGTTAGGCGTGAATGCATCATTTCAACAAGTTATTTGAAATTCTCTTGCAAGATTAGGGAGAGTGGATGCCTCGAAAGAACTTTATTTAAACCTAGTTTTAGGTTTCAGAGAGTAGATTCCTGAAAAAAAATTTAGTTTTTTTATGAAAAATGTGAGTGTGTTAGTGCAAAAAATTTGATTTAAATTTCGTTTTTGGATAACGGTGATTGCAATATTTCAACAAGTTAATTAAAATGTTCTTGCAAGATTAGGGAGAGTGGATGCCTAGAAATATGTTTTTTAAAAATTAGTTTTAGGTTCCAGAGACTGGACTCCTGAAAAAAAAATGTGTTTGTTTTATGAAAAATGTGAGTGTGTTACTGCAAAAAAGTTGATTTAAATTTTGTTTCAGGATAGGCGTGAATGCATCATTTCAACAAGTTAATTGAAATTTTCTTGCAAGATTAGGGAAAGTGGATGCCTAGAAAGAAATTTTAAAAAAATGAGTAGAAGGTTTCAAAGAGTGGATTCCTGAAAAAAAGTGTTTTCGTTTTATGAATAATGTGTTTGTTACTGCAAAAAAGTTTATTTAAATTTAGTTTCAGGATAAGGGTGATTGCAGTATTTCAACATGTTAATTGAAATGTTCTTGCACAATTAGGGAGAGTGGACGCCTAGAAAGATGTTTTTTTTAATTCATTTTAGGTTCCAGAGAGTTGATTCCTGAAAAAAAAATGGGTTTGTTTTATGAAAAATGTGAGTGTGTTACTGCAAAAAAGTTGTTTTAAATTTAGTTTCAGGATAGGGGTGAATGCATCATTTCAACAAGTTATTTGAAATTTTCTTGCAAGATTAGGGAGAGTGGATGCCTAGAAAGAAGTTTATTTAAAATTAGTTTTAGGTTTCAGAGAGTTTATTCCTGAAAAAAAATCTGTCATTTTATAAAAAATGTGTTTGTGTTACTGCAAAAAAGTTGATTTAAATTTAGTTTCAGGATAAGGGTGATTGCAGTATTTCAACAAGTTAATTGAAATTTTCTTGCAAAATTAGGGAGAGTGGATGCCTAGAAAGATGTTTTTTAAAAATTAGTTTTAGGTTCCAGTGAGTGGATTCCTGAAAAAATAATTGCTTGTTTTATGAAAAATGTGAGTGTGTTACTGCAAAAAAGTTAATTTAAATTTAGTTTCAGGTTCGGCGTGAATGCATAATTTCAACAAGTTAATTGACATTTTCTTGCAAGATTAGGGAGAGGGATGACTAGAAAGAAATGTAAAAAAAATGAGTAGTAGGTTTCAGAGAGTAGATTCCTGAAAAAAAATGTATTTGTTTTATGAAAAATGTGAGTGTGTTACTGCAAAAAAGTTAATTTAAATTTAGTTTCAGGTTAGGCGTGAATTTATTATTTCAACAAGTTAATTGACATTTTCTTGCAAGATTAGGGAGAGTGGATGCCTAGAAAGAAGTTTATTTAAAATTAGTTTTAGGTTTCAGAGAGTTTATTCCTGAAAAAAAGATCTGTTCATTTTATAAAAAATGTGTTTGTGTTACTGCAAAAAAGTTGATTTAAATTTAGTTTCAGGATAAGGGTGATTGCAGTATTTCAACAAGTTAATTGAAATTTTCTTGCAAAATTAGGGAGAGTGGATGCCTAGAAAGATGTTTTTTAAAAACTTAGTTTTAGGTTCCAGTGAGTGGATTCCTGAAAAAATAATTGCTTGTTTTATGAAAAATGTGAGTGTGTTACTGCAAAAAAGTTAATTTAAATTTAGTTTCAGGTTAGGCATTATTTCAACAAGTTATTTGACATTTTCTTGCAAGATTAGGGAGAGGGATGCCTAGAAAGAAATTTAAAAAAAATGAGTAGTAGGTTTTAGAGAGTAGATTCCTGAAAAAAATGTGTTTGTTTTATGAAAAATGTGAGTGTGTTACTGCAAAAAAGTTAATTTAAATTTAGTTTCAGGTTAGGCGTGAATGCATTATTTCAACAAGTTAATTGACATTTTCTTGCAAGATTAGGGAGAGGGATGCCTAGAAAGAAATTTTAAAAAAATGAGTAGTAGGTTTCAGAGAGTAGATTCCTGAAAAAAATGTGTTTGTTTTATGAAAAATGTGAGTGTGTTACTGCAAAAAAGTTGTTTTAAATTTAGTTTCAGGTTAGGCGTGAATGCATCATTTCAACAAGTTATTTGAAATTCTCTTGCAAGATTAGGGAGAGTGGATGCCTCGAAAGAATTTTATTTAAACCTAGTTTTAGGTTTCAGAGAGTAGATTCCTGAAAAAAAATTAGTTTGTTTTATGAAAAATGTGAGTGTGTTAGTGCAAAAAATTTGATTTAAATTTCGTTTTTGGATAAGGGTGATTGCAATATTTCAACAAGTTAATTAAAATGTTCTTGCAAGATTAGGGAGAGTGGATGCCTAGAAATATGTTTTTTAAAAATTAGTTTTAGGTTCCAGAGAGTGGACTCCTGAAAAAAAAATGTGCTTGTTTTATGAAAAATGTGAGTGTGTTACTGCAAAAAAGTTGATTTAAATTTTGTTTCAGGATAGGCGTGAATGCATCATTTCAACAAGTTAATTGAAATTTTCTTGCAAGATTAGGGAGAGTGGGTTCCTAGAAAGAAATTTATAAAAAATTAGTAGAAGGTTTCAGAGAGTGGATTCCTGAAAAAAGTGTGTTTGTTTTATGAATAATGTGTGTGTGTTACTGCAAAAAAGTTTATTTAAATTTAGTTTCAGGATAAGGGTGATTGCAGTATTTCAACATGTTAATTGAAATGTTCTTGCACAATGAGGGAGAGTGGATGCCTAGAAAGATGTTTTTTTTAATTCATTTTAGGTTCCAGGGACTGGACTCCTGAAAAAAAAATGTGTTTGTTTTATGAAAAATGTGAGTGTGTTACTGCAAAAAAGTTGATTTAAATTTTGTTTCAGGATAGGCGTGAATGCATCATTTCAACAAGTTAATTGAAATTTTCTTGCAAGATTAGGGAAAGTGGATGCCTAGAAAGAAATTTTAAAAAAATGAGTAGAAGGTTTCAGAGAGTGGATTCCTGAAAAAAAAGTGTTTTCGTTTTATGAATAATGTGATTGTTACTGCAAAAAAGTTGTTTTAAATTTAGTTTCAGGATAGGCGTGAATGCATCATTTCAACAAGTTATTTGAAATTTTCTTGCAAGATTAGGGAGCGTGGATGACTAGAAAGAACTTTATTTAAACCTAGTTTTAGGTTTCAGAGAGTAGATTCCTGAAAAAAATTAGTTTGTTTTATGAAAAATGTGAGTGTGTTAGTGCAAAAAATTTGATTTAAATTTCGTTTTTGGATAAGGGTGATTGCAATATTTCAACAAGTTAATTAAAATTTTCTTGCAAGATTAGGGAGAGTGGATCCCTAGAAATATGTTTTTTTTAAATTAGTTTTAGGTTCCAGAGAGTGGACTCCTGAAAAAAAAATTGTTTGTTTTATGAAAAATGTGAGTGTGTTACTGCAAAAAAGTTGATTTAAATTTCGTTTCAGGATAGGCGTGAATGCATCATTTCAACAAGTTAATTGAAATTTTCTTGCAAGATTAGGGAGAGTGGATACCTAGAAAAAAAATGAGTAGAAGGTTTCAGAGAGTGGATTCCTGAAAAAAATGTGTTTGTTTTATGAAAAATGTGAGTTTGTTACTGCAAAAAAGTTGATTTTTAAATTTTGTTTCAGGATAGGCGTGAATGCATCATTTCAACAAGTTAATTGAAATTTTCTTGCAAGACTAGGGAGAGTGGATGCCTAGAAAGATGTTTTTTAATAATTCATTTTAGGTTCCAGAGAGTTGATTCCTGAAAAAAATGGGTTTGTTTTATGAAAAATGTGAGTGTGTTACTGCAAAAAAGTTGTTTTTCAAATTTCGTTTTTGGATAAGGGTGATTGCAATATTTCAACAAGTTTATTGAAATTTTCTTAAAAGATTAGGGGGAGTGGATGCCTTGAAAGACATTTTTTAAAAACTTAGTCGTAGGTTTCATAGAGTGGATTCCTGAAAAAAAGTGTGTTCGTTTTATGAAAAATGTGAGTGTGTTACTGCAAAAAAGTTGATTTAAATTTAGTTTCAGGATAGGCGTGAATGCATTATTTCAACAAGTTAATTGTCATTTTCTTGCAATATTAGGGAGAGTGGATGCCTAGAAAGAAGTTTATTTAAAATTAGTTTTAGGTTTCAGAGAGTTTATTCCTGAAAAAAAATCTGTTCATTTTATTAAAAATGTGTTTGTGTTACTGCAAAAAAGTTGATTTAAATTTAGTTTCAGGATAAGGGTGATTGCTGTATTTCAACAAGTTAATTGAAATGTTCTTGCACGATTAGGGAGAGTGGAGGCCTAGAAAGATGTTTTTTAAAAAATCATTTTAGGTTCCAGAGAGTTGATTCCTGAAAAAACAAATGGGTTTGTTTTATGAAAAATGTGAGTGTGTTACTGCAAAAAAGTTGTTTTTCAAATTTCGTTTTTGGATAAGGGTGATTGCAATATTTCAACAAGTTAATTGAAATTTTCTTGCAAGATTAGGGAGAGTGGATTCCTAGAAAGGCATTTTTTAAAAACTTAGTCGAAGGTTTCATAGAGTGGATTCCTGAAAAAAAGTGTGTTCGTTTTATGAAAAATGTGAGTGTGTTACTGCAAAAAAGTTGATTTAAATTTAGTTTCAGGATAGGCGTGAATGCATCATTTCAACAAGTTAATTGAAATTTTCTTGCAAGATTAGGGAGAGTGGATACCTAGAAAGAAATTTTAAAAAAATGAGTAGAAGGTTTCAGAGAGTGGATTCCTGAAAAAAATGTGTTTGTTTTATGAAAAATGTGAGTTTGTTACTGCAAAATAGTTGATTTAAATTTAGTTACAGGATAGGCGTGAATGCATTATTTCAACAAGTTAATTGTCATTTTCTTGCAAGATTAGGGAGAGTGGATGCCTAGAAAGAAGTTTTTTTTAAATTAGTTTTAGGTTTCAGAGAGTTTATTCCTGAAAAAAAATCTGTTCATTTTATAAAAAATGTGTTTGTGTTACTGCAAAAAAGTTGATTTAAATTTAGTTTCAGGATAACGGTGATTGCAGTATTTCAACAAGTTAATTGAAATTTTCTTGCAAAATTAGGGAGAGTGGATGCCTAGAAAGATGTTTTTTAAAAATTAGTTTTAGGTTCCAGTGAGTGGATTCCTGAAAAAATAATTGCTTGTTTTATGAAAAATGTGAGTGTGTTACTGCAAAAAAGTTAATTTAAATTTAGTTTCAGGTTCGGCGTGAATGCATAATTTCAACAAGTTAATTGACATTTTCTTGCAAGATTAGGGAGAGGGATGCCTAGAAAGAAATTTAAAAAAAATGAGTAGTAGGTTTCAGAGAGTAGATTCCTGAAAAAAAATGTATTTGTTTTATGAAAAATGTGAGTGTGTTACTGCAAAAAAGTTAATTTAAATTTAGTTTCAGGTTAGGCGTGAATGCATTATTTCAACAAGTTAATTGACATTTTCTTGCAAGATTAGGGAGAGTGGATGCCTAGAAAGAAGTTTATTTAAAATTAGTTTTAGGTTTCAGAGAGTTTATTCCTGAAAAAAAGATCTGTTCATTTTATAAAAAATGTGTTTGTGTTACTGCAAAAAAGTTGATTTAAATTTAGTTTCAGGATAAGGGTGATTGCAGTATTTCAACAAGTTAATTGAAATTTTCTTGCAAGATTAGGGAGAGTGGGTGCCTAGAAAGAAATTTATAAAAAATTAGTAGAAGGTTTCAGAGAGTGGATTCCTGAAAAAAGTGTGTTTGTTTTATGAATAATGTGTGTGTGTTACTGCAAAAAAGTTTATTTAAATTTAGTTTCAGGATAAGGGTGATTGCAGTATTTCAACAAGTTAATTGAAATGTTCTTGCACGATTAGGGAGAGTGGAGGCCTAGAAAGATGTTTTTTAAAAAATCATTTTAGGTTCCAGAGAGTTGATTCCTGAAAAAACAAATGGGTTTGTTTTATGAAAAATGTGAGTGTGTTACTGCAAAAAAGTTGTTTTTCAAATTTCGTTTTTGGATAAGGGTGATTGCAATATTTCAACAAGTTAATTGAAATTTTCTTGCAAGATTAGGGAGAGTGGATTCCTAGAAAGGCATTTTTTAAAAACTTAGTCGAAGGTTTCATAGAGTGGATTCCTGAAAAAAAGTGTGTTCGTTTTATGAAAAATGTGAGTGTGTTACTGCAAAAAAGTTGATTTAAATTTAGTTTCAGGATAGGCGTGAATGCATCATTTCAACAAGTTAATTGAAATTTTCTTGCAAGATTAGGGAGAGTGGATACCTAGAAAGAAATTTAAAAAAAATGAGTAGAAGGTTTCAGAGAGTGGATTCCTGAAAAAAATGTGTTTGTTTTATGAAAAATGTGAGTTTGTTACTGCAAAATAGTTGATTTAAATTTAGTTACAGGATAGGCGTGAATGCATTATTTCAACAAGTTAATTGTCATTTTCTTGCAAGATTAGGGAGAGTGGATGCCTAGAAAGAAGTTTTTTTTAAATTAGTTTTAGGTTTCAGAGAGTTTATTCCTGAAAAAAAATCTGTTCATTTTATAAAAAATGTGTTTGTGTTACTGCAAAAAAGTTGATTTAAATTTAGTTTCAGGATAACGGTGATTGCAGTATTTCAACAAGTTAATTGAAATTTTCTTGCAAAATTAGGGAGAGTGGATGCCTAGAAAGATGTTTTTTAAAAATTAGTTTTAGGTTCCAGTGAGTGGATTCCTGAAAAAATAATTGCTTGTTTTATGAAAAATGTGAGTGTGTTACTGCAAAAAAGTTAATTTAAATTTAGTTTCAGGTTCGGCGTGAATGCATAATTTCAACAAGTTAATTGACATTTTCTTGCAAGATTAGGGAGAGGGATGCCTAGAAAGAAATTTAAAAAAAATGAGTAGTAGGTTTCAGAGAGTAGATTCCTGAAAAAAAATGTATTTGTTTTATGAAAAATGTGAGTGTGTTACTGCAAAAAAGTTAATTTAAATTTAGTTTCAGGTTAGGCGTGAATGCATTATTTCAACAAGTTAATTGACATTTTCTTGCAAGATTAGGGAGAGTGGATGCCTAGAAAGAAGTTTATTTAAAATTAGTTTTAGGTTTCAGAGAGTTTATTCCTGAAAAAAAGATCTGTTCATTTTATAAAAAATGTGTTTGTGTTACTGCAAAAAAGTTGATTTAAATTTAGTTTCAGGATAAGGGTGATTGCAGTATTTCAACAAGTTAATTGAAATTTTCTTGCAATATTAGGGAGAGTGGGTGCCTAGAAAGAAATTTATAAAAAATTAGTAGAAGGTTTCAGAGAGTGGATTCCTGAAAAAAGTGTGTTTGTTTTATGAATAATGTGTGTGTGTTACTGCAAAAAAGTTTATTTAAATTTAGTTTCAGGATAAGGGTGATTGCAGTATTTCAACATGTTAATTGAAATGTTCTTGCACAATGAGGGAGAGTGGATGCCTAGAAAGATGTTTTTTTTAATTCATTTTAGGTTCCAGAGAGTTGATTCCTGAAAAAAAAATGGGTTTGTTTAATGAAAAATGTGAGTGTGTTACTGCAAAAAAGTTGTTTTAAATTTAGTTTCAGGATAGGCGTGAATGCATCATTTCAACAAGTTATTTGAAATTTTCTTGCAAGATTAGGGAGCGTGGATGCCTAGAAAGAACTTTATTTAAACCTAGTTTTAGGTTTCAGAGAGTAGATTCCTGAAAAAAATTAGTTTGTTTTATGAAAAATGTGAGTGTGTTAGTGCAAAAAATTTGATTGAAATTTCGTTTTTGGATAAGGGTGATTGCAATATTTCAACAAGTTAATTAAAATTTTCTTGCAAGATTAGGGAGAGTGGATGCCTAGAAATATGTTTTTTTTAAATTAGTTTTAGGTTCCAGAGAGTGGACTCCTGAAAAAAAAATTGTTTGTTTTATGAAAAATGTGAGTGTGTTACTGCAAAAAAGTTGATTTAAATTTCGTTTCAGGATAGGCGTGAATGCATCATTTCAACAAGTTAATTGAAATTTTCTTGCAAGATTAGGGAGAGTGGATACCTAGAAAAAAAATGAGTAGAAGGTTTCAGAGAGTGGATTCCTGAAAAAAATGTGTTTGTTTTGTGAAAAATGTGAGTTTGTTACTGCAAAAAAGTTGATTTTTGAATTTTGTTTCAGGATAGGCGTGAATGCATCATTTCAACAAGTTAATTGAAATTTTCTTGCAAGATTAGGGAGAGTGGATGCCTAGAAAGATGTTTTTTAATAATTCATTTTAGGTTCCAGAGAGTTGATTCCTGAAAAAAATGGGTTTGTTTTATGAAAAATGTGAGTGTGTTACTGCAAAAAAGTTGTTTTTCAAATTTCGTTTTTGGATAAGGGTGATTGCAATATTTCAACAAGTTTATTGAAATTTTCTTAAAAGATTAGGGGGAGTGGATGCCTTGAAAGACATTTTTTAAAAACGTAGTCGTAGGTTTCATAGAGTGGATTCCTGAAAAAAAGTGTGTTCGTTTTATGAAAAATGTGAGTGTGTTACTGCAAAAAAGTTGATTTAAATTTAGTTTCAGGATAGGCGTGAATGCATTATTTCAACAAGTTAATTGTCATTTTCTTGCAAGATTAGGGAGAGTGGATGCCTAGAAAGAAGGTTATTTAAAATTAGTTTTAGGTTTCAGAGAGTTTATTCCTGAAAAAAAATCTGTTCATTTTATTAAAAATGTGTTTGTGTTACTGCAAAAAAGTTGATTTAAATTTAGTTTCAGGATAAGGGTGATTGCTGTATTTCAACAAGTTAATTGAAATGTTCTTGCACGATTAGGGAGAGTGGAGGCCTAGAAAGATGTTTTTTAAAAAATCATTTTAGGTTCCAGAGAGTTGATTCCTGAAAAAACAAATGGGTTTGTTTTATGAAAAATGTGAGTGTGTTACTGCAAAAAAGTTGTTTTTCAAATTTCGTTTTTGGATAAGGGTGATTGCAATATTTCAACAAGTTAATTGAAATTTTCTTGCAAGATTAGGGAGAGTGGATTCCTAGAAAGGCATTTTTTAAAAACTTAGTCGAAGGTTTCATAGAGTGGATTCCTGAAAAAAAGTGTGTTCGTTTTATGAAAAATGTGAGTGTGTTACTGCAAAAAAGTTGATTTAAATTTAGTTTCAGGATAGGCGTGAATGCATCATTTCAACAAGTTAATTGAAATTTTCTTGCAAGATTAGGGAGAGTGGATACCTAGAAAGAAATTTAAAAAAAATGAGTAGAAGGTTTCAGAGAGTGGATTCCTGAAAAAAATGTGTTTGTTTTATGAAAAATGTGAGTTTGTTACTGCAAAATAGTTGATTTAAATTTAGTTACAGGATAGGCGTGAATGCATTATTTCAACAAGTTAATTGTCATTTTCTTGCAAGATTAGGGAGAGTGGATGCCTAGAAAGAAGTTTATTTAAAATTAGTTTTAGGTTTCAGAGAGTTTATTCCTGAAAAAAAATCTGTTCATTTTATAAAAAATGTGTTTGTGTTACTGCAAAAAAGTTGATTTAAATTTAGTTTCAGGATAAGGGTGATTGCAGTATTTCAACAAGTTAATTGAAATTTTCTTGCAAAATTAGGGAGAGTGGATGCCTAGAAAGATGTTTTTTAAAAATTAGTTTTAGGTTCCAGTGAGTGGATTCCTGAAAAAATAATTGCTTGTTTTATGAAAAATGTGAGTGTGTTACTGCAAAAAAGTTAATTTAAATTTAGTTTCAGGTTAGGCGTGAATGCATTATTTCAACAAGTTAATTGACATTGTCTTGCAAGATTAGGGAGAGTGGATGCCTAGAAAGAAGTTTATTTAAAATTAGTTTTAAGTTTCAGAGAGTGTATTCCTAAAAAAACTCTGTTAATTTTATGAAAAATGTGTGTGCGTTACTGCAAAAAAGTTGATTTAAATTTAGTTTCAGGATAAGGGTGATTGCAGTATTTCAACAAGTTAATTGAAATGTTCTTGCACGATTAGGGAGAGTGGATGCCTAGAAAGATGTTTTTTAAAAATTCATTTTAGGTTCCAGAGAGTTGATTCCTGAAAAAAATGGGTTTGTTTTATGAAAAATGTGAGTGTGTTACTGCAAAAAAGTTGTTTTAAATTTCGTTTTTGGATAAGAGTGATTGCAATACTTCAACAAGTTAATTGAAATTTTCTTGCAAGATTAGGGAGAGTGGATGCCTAGAAAGAAATTTAAAAAAATGAGTAAAAGGTTTCAGAGAGTGGATTCCTGAAAAAAATGTGTCTGTTTTATGAAAAATGTGAGTGTGTTACTGCAAAAAAGTTGATTTAAATTTCGTTTCAGGATAGGAGTGAATGCATCATTTCAACAAGTTAATTGAAATTTTCTTGCAAGATTAGGGAAAGTGGATGCCTAGAAAGAAATTTTTAAAAAATGAGTAGAAGGTTTCAGAGAATGGATTCCTGAAAAAAAAGTGTTTTCGTTTTATGAATAATGTGTGTGTTACTGCAAAAAAGTTTATTTAAATTTAGTTTCAGGATAAGGGTGATTGTAGTATTTCAACATGTTAATTGAAATGTTCTTGCACAATTAGGGAGAGTGGATGCCTAGAAAGATGTTTTTTTTAATTCATTTTAGGTTCCAGAGAGTTGATTCCTGAAAAAAAAATGGGTTTGTTTTATGAAAAATGTGAGTGTGTTACTGCAAAAAAGTTGTTTTAAATTTAGTTTCAGGATAGGCGTGAATGCATCATTTCAACAAGTTATTTGAAATTTTCTTGCAAGATTAGGGAGAGTGGATGCCTAGAAAGAAGTTTATTTAAAATTAGTTTTAGGTTTCAGAGAGTTTATTCCTGAAAAAAAATCTGTTCATTTTATAAAAAATGTGTTTGTGTTACTGCAAAAAAGTTGATTTAAATGTAGTTTCAGGATAAGGGTGATTGCAGTATTTCAACAAGTTAATTGAAAATTTCTTGCAAAATTAGGGAGAGTGGATGCCTAGAAAGATGTTTTTTAAAAATTAGTTTTAGGTTCCAGTGAGTGGATTCCTGAAAAAATAATTGCTTGTTTTATGAAAAATGTGTGTGTTACTGCAAAAAAGTTAATTTAAATTTAGTTTCAGGTTCGGCGTGAATGCATAATTTCAACAAGTTAATTGACATTTTCTTGCAAGATTAGGGAGAGGGATGCCTAGAAAGAAATTTAAAAAAAATGAGTAGTAGGTTTCAGAGAGTAGATTCCTGAAAAAAAATGTATTTGTTTTATGAAAAATTTGAGTGTGTTACTGCAAAAAAGTTAATTTAAATTTAGTTTCAGGTTAGGCGTGAATGCATTATTTCAGCAAGTTAATTGACATTTTCTTGCAAGATTAGGGAGAGTGGATGCCTAGAAAGAAGTTTATTTAAAATTAGTTTTAAGTTTCAGAGAGTGTATTCCTAAAAAAATCTGTTAATTTTATGAAAAATGTGTGTGTGTTACTGCAAAAAAGTTGATTTAAATTTAGTTTCAGGATAAGGGTGATTGCAGTATTTCAACAAGTTAATTTAAATGTTCTTGCACGATTAGGGAGAGTGGATGCCTACAAAGATGTTTTTTAAAAATTCATTTTAGGTTCCAGAGAGTTGATTCCTGAAATAAATGGGTTTGTTTTATGAAAAATGTGAGTGTGTTACTGCAAAAAAGTTGATTTAAATTTCGTTTCAGGATAGGAGTGAATGCATCATTTCAACAAGTTAATTGAAATTTTCTTGCAAGATTAGGGAAAGTGGATGCCTAGAAAGAAATTTTTAAAAAATGAGTAGAAGGTTTCAGAGAATGGATTCCTGAAAAAAAAGTGTTTTCGTTTTATGAATAATGTGTGTGTTACTGCAAAAAAGTTTATTTAAATTTAGTTTCAGGATAAGGGTGATTGTAGTATTTCAACATGTTAATTGAAATGTTCTTGCACAATTAGGGAGAGTGGATGCCTAGAAAGATGTTTTTTTTAATTCATTTTAGGTTCCAGAGAGTTGATTCCTGAAAAAAAAATGGGTTTGTTTTATGAAAAATGTGAGTGTGTTACTGCAAAAAAGTTAATTTAAATTTAGTTTCAGGTTAGGCGTGAATGCATTATTTCAACAAGTTAATTGACATTTTCTTGCAAGATTAGGGAGAGTGGATGCCTAGAAAGAAGTTTATTTAAAATTAGTTTTAAGTTTCAGAGAGTGTATTCCTTAAAAAACTCTGTTAATTTTATGAAAAATGTGTGTGTGTTACTGCAAAAAAGTTGATTTAAATTTAGTTTCAGCATAAGGGTGATTGCAGTATTTCAACAAGTTAATTGAAATGTTCTTGCACGATTAGGGAGAGTGGATGCCTAGAAAGATGTTTTTTAAAAATTCATTTTAGGTTCCAGAGAGTTGATTCCTGAAAAAAATGGGTTTGTTTCATGAAAAATGTGAGTGTGTTACTGCAAAAAAGTTGTTTTAAATTTCGTTTTTGGATAAGAGTGATTGCAATACTTCAACAAGTTAATTGAAATTTTCTTGCAAGATTAGGGAGAGTGGATGCCTAGAAAGAAATTAAAAAAAAATGAGTAAAAGGTTTCAGAGAGTGGATTCCTGAAAAAAATGTGTCTGTTTTATGAAAAATGTGAGTGTGTTACTGCAAAAAAGTTGATTTAAATTTCGTTTCAGGATAGGAGTGAATACATCATTTCAACAAGTTAATTGAAATTTTCTTGCAAGATTAGGGAAAGTGGATGCCTAGAAAGAAATTTTAAAAAAAATGAGTAGAAGGTTTCAGAGAGTGGATTCCTGAAAAAAAAGTGTTTTCGTTTTATGAATAATGTGTGTGTGTAACTGCAAAAAAGTTTATTTAAATTTAGTTTCAGGATAAGGGTGATTGCAGTATTTCAACATGTTAATTGAAATGTTCTTGCACAATTAGGGAGAGAGGATGCCTAGAAAGATGTTTTTTTTAATTCATTTTAGGTTCCAGAGAGTTGATTCCTGAAAAAAAAATGGGTTTGTTTTATGAAAAATGTGAGTGTGTTACTGCAAAAAAGTTGTTTTAAATTTAGTTTCAGGATAGGCGTGAATGCATCATTTCAACAAGTTATTTGAAATTTTCTTGCAAGATTAGGGAGAGTGGATGCCTAGAAAGAAGTTTATTTAAAATTAGTTTTTGGTTTCAGAGAGTTTATTCCTGAAAAAAAATATGTTCATTTTATAAAAAATGTGTTTGTGTTACTGCAAAAAAGTTGATTTAAATTTAGTTTCAGGATAGGCGTGAATGCATCATTTCAACAAGTTAATTGAAATTTTCTTGCAAGATTAGGGAGAGTGGATACCTAGAAAGAAATTAAAAAAAAATGAGTAGAAGGTTTCAGAGAGTGGATTCCTGAAAAAAATTTGTTTGTTTTATGAAAAATGTGAGTTTGTTACTGCAAAAAAGTTGATTTTTAAATTTCCTTTCAGGATAGGCGTGAATGCATCATTTCAACAAGTTAATTGAAATTTTCTTGCAAGATTAGAGAGAGTGGATGCCTAGAAATTAAAAAAAAATTAGTAGAAGTTTTCAGAGAGTGAATTCCTGAAAAAAAATGTGTTTGTTTTATGAAAAATGTGAGTGTGTTACTGCAAAAAAGTAGATTTAAATTTAGTTTCAGGATAGGCGTGAATGCATTATTTCAACAAGTTAATTGTCATTTTCTTGCAAGATTAGGGAGAGTAGATGCCTAGAAAGAAGTTTATTTAAAATTAGTTTTAGGTTTCAGAGAGTTTAATCCTGAAAAAAAATCTGTTCATTTTATAAAAAATGTGTTTGTGTTACTGCAAAAAAGTTGATTTAAATTTAGTTTCAGGATAAGGGTGATTGCTGTATTTCAATAAGTTAATTGAAATGATCTTGCACGATTAGGGAGAGTGGATGCCTAAAAAGATGTTTTTTAAAAAATCATTTTAGGTTCCAGAGAGTTGATTCCTGAAAAAAAATGGGTTTGTTTTATGAAAAATGTGAGTGTGTTACTGCAAAAAAGTTGATTTTTAAATTTTGTTTCAGGATAGGCGTGAATGCATCATTTCAACAAGTTAATTGAAATTTTCTTGCAAGATTATGGAGAGTGGATGCCTAGAAAGAAATTTAAAAAAAATTAGTAGAAGGTTTCAGAGAGTGGATTCCTGAAAAAAAATGTGTTTGTTTTATGAAAAATGTGAGTGTGTTACTGCAAAAAAGTTGATTTAAATTTAGTTTCAGGATAGGCGTGAATGCATTATTTCAACAAGTTAATTGTCATTTTCTTGCAAGATTGGGGAGAGTGGATGCCTAGAAAGAAGTTTATTTAAAATTAGTTTTAGGTTTCAGAGAGTTTATTCCTGAAAAAAAATCTGTTCATTTTATAAAAAATGTGTTTGTGTTACTGCAAAAAAGTTGATTTAAATTTAGTTTCAGGATAAGGGTGATTGCAGTATTTCAACAAGTTAATTGAAATTTTCTTGCAAAATTAGGGAGAGTGGATGCCTAGAAAGATGTTTTTTAAAAACTTAGTTTTAGATTCCAGTGAGTGGATTCCTGAAAAAATAATTGCTTGTTTTATGAAAAATGTGAGTGTGTTACTGCAAAAAAAGTTAATTTAAATTTAGTTTCAGGTTAGGCGTGAATGCATTATTTCAACAAGTTAATTGACATTTTCTTGCAAGATTAGGGAGAGGGATGCCTAGAAAGAAATTTAAAAAAAATGAGTAGTAGGTTTCAGAGAGTAGATTCCTGAAAAAAATGTGTTTGTTTTATGAAAAATGTGAGTGTGTTACTGCAAAAAAGTTAATTTAAATTTAGTTTCAGGTTAGGCGTGAATGCATTATTTCAACAAGTTAATTGACATTTTCTTGCAAGAATAGGGAGAGTGGATGCCTAGAAAGAAGTTTATTTAAAATTAGTTTTAAGTTTCAGAGAGTGTATTCCTAAAAAAAATCTGTTAATTTTATGAAAAATGTGTGTGTGTTTCTGCAAAAAAGTTGATTTAAACTTAGTTTCAGGATAAGGGTGATTGCAGTATTTCAACAAGTTAATAGAAATGTTCTTGCACGAATAGGGAGAGTGGATGCCTAGAAAGATGTTTTTTTAATTCATTTTAGGTTCCAGAGAGTTGATTCCTGAAAAAAAATGGGTTTGTTTTCTGAAAAATGTGAGTGTGTTACTGCAAAAAAGTTGTTTTAAATTTAGTTTCAGGATAGGCGTGAATGCATCATTTCAACAAGTTATTTGAAATTTTCTTGCAAGATTAGGGAGAGTGGATGCCTCGAAAGAACTTTATTTAAACCTAGTTTTAGGTTTCAGAGAGTAGATTCCTGAAAAAAAATTAGTTTGTTTTATGAAAAATGTGAGTGTGTTAGTGCAAAAAATTTGATTTAAATTTCGTTTTTGGATAAGGGTGATTGCAATATTTCAACAAGTTAATTAAAATTTTCTTGCAAGATTAGGGAGAGTGGATGCCTAGAAATATATTTTTTTTAATTTGTTTTAGGTTCCAGAGAGTGGACTTCTGAAAAAAAAATTGTTTGTTTTATGAAAAATGTGAGTGTGTTACTGCAAAAAAGTTGATTTAAATTTAGTTTCAGAATAGGTGTGAATGCATCATTTCAACAAGTAAATTGAAATTTTCTTGCAAGATTAGGGAGAGTGGATGCCTTGAAAGACATTTTTTAAAAACTTAGTCGTAGGTTTCATAGAGTGGATTCCTGAAAAAAGTGTGTACGTTTTATGAAAAATGTGAGTTTGTTACTGCAAAAAAGTTGATTTAAATTTAGTTTCAGGATAGGCGTGAATGCATCATTTCAACAAGTTAATTGAAATTTTCTTGCAAGATTAGGGAGAGTGGATGCCTAGAAAGAAATTTTAAAAAAATGAGTAGAAGGTTTCAGAGGGTGGATTCCTGAAAAAAATGTGTTTGTTTTATGAAAAATGTGAGTGTGTTACTGCAAAAAAGTTGATTTTTAAATTTCGTTTCAGGATAGTCGTGAATGCATCATTTCAACAAGTTAATTGAAATTTTCTTGCAAGATTAGGGAGAGTGGATGCCTAGAAAGAAATTTAAAAAAAAATAGTAGAAGGTTTCAGAGAGTGGATTCCTGAAAAAAAATGCGTTTGTTTTATGAGAAATGTGAGTGTGGTACTGCAAAAAAGTTGATTTAAACTTAGTTTCAGGATAGGCGTGAATGCATTATTTCAACAAGTTAATTGTCATTTTCTTACAAGATTATGGAGAGTGGATGCCTAGAAAGAAGTTTATTTAAAATTAGTTTTAGATTTCAGAGAGTTTATTCCTGAAAAAAATGTGTTCATTTTATTAAAAATGTGTTTGTGTTACTGCAAAAAAGTTGATTTAAATTTAGTTTCAGGATAAGGGTGATTGCTGTATTTCAATAAGTTAATTGAAATGATCTTGCACGATTAGGGAGAGTGGATGCCTAAAAAGATGTTTTAAAAAAAATCATTTTAGGTTCCAGAGAGTTGATTCCTGAAAAAAAAATGGGTTTGTTTTATGAAAAATGTGAGTGTGTTACTGCAAAAAAGTTGTTTTTCAAATTTCGTTTTTAGATAAGGGTGATTGCAATATTTCAACAAGTTAATTGAAATTTTCTTGCAAGAGTAGGGAGAGTGGATTCCTAGAAAGACATTTTTTAAAAACTTAGTCGAAGGTTTCATAGAGTGGATTCCTGAAAAAAAGTGTGTTCGTTTTATGAAAAATGTGAGTGTGTTACTGCAAAAAAGTTGATTTAAATTTAGTTTCAGGATAGGCGTGAATGCATCATTTCAACAAGTTAATTGAAATTTTCTTGCAAGATTAGGGAGAGTGGATACCTAGAAAGAAATTTAAAAAAAATGAGTAGAAGGTTTCAGAGAGTGGATTCCTGAAAAAAATGTGTTTGTTTTATGAAAAATGTGAGTTTGTTACTGCAAAAAAGTTGATTTTTAAATTTCCTTTCAGGATAGGCGTGAATGCATCATTTCAACAAGTTAATTGAAATTTTCTTGCAAGATTAGAGAGAGTGGATGCCTAGAAATTAAAAAAAAAATAGTAGAAGGTTTCAGAGAGTGAATTCCTGAAAAAAATGTGTTTGTTTTATGAAAAATGTGAGTGTGTTACTGCAAAAAAGTAGATTTAAATTTAGTTTCAGGATAGGCGTGAATGCATTATTTCAACAAGTTAATTGTCATTTTCTTGCAAGATTAGGGAGAGTAGATGCCTAGAAAGAAGTTTATTTAAAATTAGTTTTAGGTTTCAGAGAGTTTAATCCTGAAAAAAAATCTGTTCATTTTATAAAAAATGTGTTTGTGTTACTGCAAAAAAGTTGATTTAAATTTAGTTTCAGGATAAGGGTGATTGCTGTATTTCAATAAGTTAATTGAAATGATCTTGCACGATTAGGGAGAGTGGATGCCTAAAAACATGTTTTTTAAAAAATCATTTTAGGTTCCAGAGAGTTGATTCCAGAAAAAAATGGGTTTGTTTTATGAAAAATGTGAGTGTGTTACTGCAAAAAAGTTGATTTTTAAATTTTGTTTCAGGATAGGCGTGAATGCATCATTTCAACAAGTTAATTGAAATTTTCTTGCAAGATTAGGGAGAGTGGATTCCTAGAAAGACATTTTTTAAAAACTTAGTCGAAGGTTTCATAGAGTGGATTCCTGAAAAAAATTGTGTTTGTTTTATGAAAAATGTGAGTGTGTTACTGCAAAAAAGTTGATTTAAATTTAGTTTCAGGATAGGCATGAATGCATCATTTCAACAAGTTAATTGAAATTTTCTTGCAAGATTAGGGAGAGTGGATACCTAGAAAGAAATTTAAAAAAAATGAGTAGAAGGTTTCAGAGAGTGGATTCCTGAAAAAAATGTGTTTGTTTTATGAAAAATGTGAGTTTGTTACTGCAAAAAAGTTGATTTAAATTTAGTTACAGGATAGGCGTGAATGCATTATTTCAACAAGTTAATTGTCATTTTCTTGCAAGATTAGGAAGAGTGGATGCCTAGAAAGAAGTTTATTTAAAATTAGTTTTAGGTTTCAGAGAGTTTATTCCTGAAAAAAAATCTGTTCATTTTATAAAAAATGTGTTTGTGTTACTGCAAAAAAGTTGATTTAAATTTAGTTTCAGGATAAGGGTGATTGCAGTATTTCAACAAGTTAATTGAAATTTTCTTGCAAAATTAGGGAGAGTGGATGCCTAGAAAGATGTTTTTTAAAAATTAGTTTTAGGTTCCAGTGAGTGGATTCCTGAAAAAATAATTGCTTGTTTTATGAAAAATGTGAGTGTGTTACTGCAAAAAAGTTAATTTAAATTTAGTTTCAGGTTAGGCGTGAATGCATTATTTCAACAAGTTAATTGACATTTTCTTGCAAGATTAGGGAGAGGGATGCCTAGAAAGAAATTTAAAAAAAATGAGTAGTAGGTTTTAGAGAGTAGATTCCTGAAAAAAAATGTGTTTGTTTTATGAAAAATGTGAGTGTGTTACTGCAAAAAAGTTAATTTAAATTTAGTTTCAGGTTAGGCGTGAATGCATTATTTCAACAAGTTAATTGACATTTTCTTGCAAGATTAGGGAGAGTGGATGCCTAGAAAGAAGTTTATTTAAAATTAGTTTTAAGTTTCAGAGAGTGTATTCCTTAAAAAACTCTGTTAATTTTATGAAAAATGTGTGTGTGTTACTGCAAAAAAGTTGATTTAAATTTAGTTTCAGCATAAGGGTGATTGCAGTATTTCAACAAGTTAATTGAAATGTTCTTGCACGATTAGGGAGAGTGGATGCCTAGAAAGATGTTTTTTAAAAATTCATTTTAGGTTCCAGAGAGTTGATTCCTGAAAAAAATGGGTTTGTTTTATGAAAAATGTGAGTGTGTTACTGCAAAAAAGTTGTTTTAAATTTCGTTTTTGGATAAGAGTGATTGCAATACTTCAACAAGTTAATTGAAATTTTCTTGCAAGATTAGGGAGAGTGGATGCCTAGAAAGAAATTAAAAAAAAATGAGTAAAAGGTTTCAGAGAGTGGATTCCTGAAAAAATGTGTCTGTTTTATGAAAAATGTGAGTGTGTTACTGCAAAAAAGTTGATTTAAATTTCGTTTCAGGATAGGAGTGAATACATCATTTCAACAAGTTAATTGAAATTTTCTTGCAAGATTAGGGAAAGTGGATGCCTAGAAAGAAATTTTAAAAAAAATGAGTAGAAGGTTTCAGAGAGTGGATTCCTGAAAAAAAAGTGTTTTCGTTTTATGAATAATGTGTGTGTGTTACTGCAAAAAAGTTTATTTAAATTTAGTTTCAGGATAAGGGTGATTGCAGTATTTCAACATGTTAATTGAAATGTTCTTGCACAATTAGGGAGAGAGGATGCCTAGAAAGATGTTTTTTTTAATTCATTTTAGGTTCCAGAGAGTTGATTCCTGAAAAAAAAAATGGGTTTGTTTTATGAAAAATGTGAGTGTGTTACTGCAAAAAAGTTGTTTTAAATTTAGTTTCAGGATAGGCGTGAATGCATCATTTCAACAAGTTATTTGAAATTTTCTTGCAAGATTAGGGAGAGTGGATGCCTAGAAAGCAGTTTATTTAAAATTAGTTTTTGGTTTCAGAGAGTTTATTCCTGAAAAAAATCTGTTCATTTTATAAAAAATGTGTTTGTGTTACTGCAAAAAAGTTGATTTAAATTTAGTTTCAGGATAGGCGTGAATGCATCATTTCAACAAGTTAATTGAAATTTTCTTGCAAGATTAGGGAGAGTGGATACCTAGAAAGAAATTTAAAAAAAATGAGTAGAAGGTTTCAGAGAGTGGATTCCTGAAAAAAATGTGTTTGTTTTATGAAAAATGTGAGTTTGTTACTGCAAAAAAGTTGATTTTTAAATTTCCTTTCAGGATAGGCGTGAATGCATCATTTCAACAAGTTAATTGAAATTTTCTTGCAAGATTAGAGAGAGTGGATGCCTAGAAATTAAAAAACAATTAGTAGAAGGTTTCAGAGAGTGAATTCCTGAAAAAAAATGTGTTTGTTTTATGAAAAATGTGAGTGTGTTACTGCAAAAAAGTAGATTTAAATTTAGTTTCAGGATAGGCGTGAATGCATTATTTCAACAAGTTAATTGTCATTTTCTTGCAAGATTAGGGAGAGTAGATGCCTAGAAAGAAGTTTATTTAAAATTAGTTTTAGGTTTCAGAGAGTTTAATCCTGAAAAAAAATCTGTTCATTTTATAAAAAATGTGTTTGTGTTACTGCAAAAAAGTTGATTTAAATTTAGTTTCAGGATAAGGGTGATTGCTGTATTTCAATAAGTTAATTGAAATGATCTTGCACGATTAGGGAGAGTGGATGCCTAAAAAGATGTTTTTTAAAAAATCATTTTAGGTTCCAGAGAGTTGATTCCTGAAAAAAAATGGGTTTGTTTTATGAAAAATGTGAGTGTGTTACTGCAAAAAAGTTGATTTTTAAATTTTGTTTCAGGATAGGCGTGAATGCATCATTTCAACAAGTTAATTGAAATTTTCTTGCAAGATTAGGGAGAGTGGATTCCTAGAAAGACATTTTTTAAAAACTTAGTCGAAGGTTTCATAGAGTGGATTCCTGAAAAAAAGTGTGTTCGTTTTATGAAAAATGTGAGTGTGTTACTGCAAAAAAGTTGATTTAAATTTAGTTTCAGGATAGGCGTGAATGCATCATTTCAACAAGTTAATTGAAATTTTCTTGCAAGATTAGGGAGAGTGGATACCTAGAAAGAAATTTAAAAAAAATGAGTAGAAGGTTTCAGAGAGTGGATTCCTGAAAAAAATGTGTTTGTTTTATGAAAAATGTGAGTTTGTTACTGCAAAAAAGTTGATTTAAATTTAGTTACAGGATAGGCGTGAATGCATTATTTCAACAAGTTAATTGTCATTTTCTTGCAAGATTAGGAAGAGTGGATGCCTAGAAAGAAGTTTATTTAAAATTAGTTTTAGGTTTCAGAGAGTTTATTCCTGAAAAAAAATCTGTTCATTTTATAAAAAATGTGTTTGTGTTACTGCAAAAAAGTTGATTTAAATTTAGTTTCAGGATAAGGGTGATTGCAGTATTTCAACAAGTTAATTGAAATTTTCTTGCAAAATTAGGGAGAGTGGATGCCTAGAAAGATGTTTTTTAAAAATTAGTTTTAGGTTCCAGTGAGTGGATTCCTGAAAAAATAATTGCTTGTTTTATGAAAAATGTGAGTGTGTTACTGCAAAAAAGTTAATTTAAATTTAGTTTCAGGTTAGGCGTGAATGCATTATTTCAACAAGTTAATTGACATTTTCTTGCAAGATTAGGGAGAGGGATGCCTAGAAAGAAATTTTAAAAAAATGAGTAGTAGGTTTTAGAGAGTAGATTCCTGAAAAAAAATGTGTTTGTTTTATGAAAAATATGAGTGTGTTACTGCAAAAAAGTTAATTTAAATTTAGTTTCAGGTTAGGCGTGAATGCATTATTTCAACAAGTTAATTGACATTTTCTTGCAAGATTAGAGAGAGTGGATGCCTAGAAAGAAGTTTATTTAAAATTAGTTTTAAGTTTCAGAGAGTGTATTCCTTAAAAAACTCTGTTAATTTTATGAAAAATGTGTGTGTGTTACTGCAAAAAAGTTGATTTAAATTTAGTTTCAGCATAAGGGTGATTGCAGTATTTCAACAAGTTAATTGAAATGTTCTTGCACGATTAGGGAGAGTGGATGCCTAGAAAGATGTTTTTTAAAAATTCATTTTAGGTTCCAGAGAGTTGATTCCTGAAAAAAATGTGTCTGTTTTATGAAAAATGTGAGTGTGTTACTGCAAAAAAGTTGATTTAAATTTCGTTTCAGGATAGGAGTGAATACATCATTTCAACAAGTTAATTGAAATTTTCTTGCAAGATTAGGGAAAGTGGATGCCTAGAAAGAAATTTTAAAAAAATGAGTAGAAGGTTTCAGAGAGTGGATTCCTGAAAAAAATGTGTTTGTTTTATGAAAAATGTGAGTTTGTTACTGCAAAATAGTTGATTTAAATTTAGTTACAGGATAGGCGTGAATGCATTATTTCAACAAGTTAATTGTCATTTTCTTGCAAGATTAGGGAGAGTGGATGCCTAGAAAGAAGTTTATTTAAAATTAGTTTTAGGTTTCAGAGAGTTTATTCCTGAAAAAAAATCTGTTCATTTTATAGAAAAATGTGTTTGTGTTACTGCAAAAAAGTTGATTTAAATTTAGTTTCAGGATAAGGGTGATTGCAGTATTTCAACAAGTTAATTGAAATTTTCTTGCAAAATTAGGGAGAGTGGATGCCTAGAAAGATGTTTTTAAAAAATTAGTTTTAGGTTCCAGTGAGTGGATTCCTGAAAAAATTATTGCTTGTTTTATGAAAAATGTGAGTGTGTTACTGCAAAAAAGTTAATTTAAATTTAGTTTCAGGTTAGGCGTGAATGCATTATTTCAACAAGTTAATTGACATTTTCTTGCAAGATTAGGGAGAGTGGATGCCTAGAAAGAAGTTTATTTAAAATTAGTTTTAAGTTTCAGAGAGTGTATTCCTAAAAAAACTCTGTTAATTTTATGAAAAATGTGTGTGTGTTACTGCAAAAAAGTTGATTTAAATTTAGTTTCAGGATAAGGGTGATTGCAGTATTTCAACAAGTTAATTGAAATGTTCTTGCACGATTAGGGAGAGTGGATGCCTAGAAATATGTTTTTTAAAAATTCATTTTAGGTTCCAGAGAGTTGATTCCTGAAAAAAATGGGTTTGTTTTATGAAAAATGTGAGTGTGTTACTGCAAAAAAGTTGTTTTAAATTTTGTTTTTCGATAAGAGTGATTGCAATACTTCAACAAGTTAATTGAAATTTTCTTGCAAGATTAGGGAGAGTGGATGCCTAGAAAGAAATTAAAAAAAATGAGTAAAAGGTTTCAGAGAGTGGATTCCTGAAAAAAATGTGTCTGTTTTATGAAAAATGTGAGTGTGTTACTGCAAAAAAGTTGATTTAAATTTCGTTTCAGGATAGGAGTGAATGCATCATTTCAACAAGTTAATTGAAATTTTCTTGCAAGATTAGGGAAAGTGGATGCCTAGAAAGAAATTTTAAAAAAATGAGTAGAAGGTTTCAGAGAGTGGATTCCTGAAAAAAAAGTGTTTTCGTTTTATGAATAATGTGTTTGTTACTGCAAAAAAGTTTATTTAAATTTAGTTTCAGGATAAGGGTGATTGCAGTATTTCAACATGTTAATTGAAATGTTCTTGCACAATTAGGGAGAGTGGATGCCTAGAAAGATGTTTTTTTTAATTCATTTTAGGTTCCAGAGAGTTGATTCCTGAAAAAAAAATGGGTTTGTTTTATGAAAAATGTGAGTGTGTTACTGCAAAAAAGTTGTTTTAAATTTAGTTTCAGGATAGGCGTGAATGCATCATTTCAACAAGTTATTTGAAATTTTCTTGCAAGATTAGGGAGAGTGGATGCCTAGAAAGAAGTTTATTTAAACCTAGTTTTAGGTTTCAGAGAGTAGATTCCTGAAAAAAAATTAGTTTGTTTTATGAAAAATGTGAATGTGTTAGTGCAAAAAATTTGATTTAAATTTCGTTTTTGGGTAAGGATGATTGCAATATTTCAACAAGTTAATTACAATTTTCTTGCACGATTAGGGAGAGTGGATGCCTAGAAATATGTTTTTAAAAAATTCATTTTAGGTTCCAGAGAGTTGATTCCTGAAAAAAATGGGTTTGTTTTATGAAAAATGTGAGTGTGTTACTGCAAAAAAGTTGTTTTAAATTTTGTTTTTCGATAAGAGTGATTGCAATACTTCAACAAGTTAATTGAAATTTTCTTGCAAGATTAGGGAGAGTGGATGCCTAGAAAGAAATTAAAAAAAATGAGTAAAAGGTTTCAGAGAGTGGATTCCTGAAAAAAATGTGTCTGTTTTATGAAAAATGTGAGTGTGTTACTGCAAAAAAGTTGATTTAAATTTCGTTTCAGGATAGGAGTGAATGCATCATTTCAACAAGTTAATTGAAATTTTCTTGCAAGATTAGGGAAAGTGGATGCCTAGAAAGAAATTTTAAAAAAATGAGTAGAAGGTTTCAGAGAGTGGATTCCTGAAAAAAAAGTGTTTTCGTTTTATGAATAATGTGTTTGTTACTGCAAAAAAGTTTATTTAAATTTAGTTTCAGGATAAGGGTGATTGCAGTATTTCAACATGTTAATTGAAATGTTCTTGCACAATTAGGGAGAGTGGATGCCTAGAAAGATGTTTTTTTAATTCATTTTAGGTTCCAGAGAGTTGATTCCTGAAAAAAAAATGGGTTTGTTTTATGAAAAATGTGAGTGTGTTACTGCAAAAAAGTTGTTTTAAATTTCGTTTCAGGATAGGCGTGAATGCATCATTTCAACAAGTTATTTGAAATTTTCTTGCAAGATTAGGGAGAGTGGATGCCTAGAAAGAAGTTTATTTAAACCTAGTTTTAGGTTTCAGAGAGTAGATTCCTGAAAAAAAATTAGTTTGTTTTATGAAAAATGTGAATGTGTTAGTGCAAAAAATTTGATTTAAATTTCGTTTTTGGGTAAGGATGATTGCAATATTTCAACAAGTTAATTACAATTTTCTTGCAAGATTAGGGAGAGTGGATGACTAGAAATATGTTTTTTAAAAATTAGTTTTAGGTTCCAGAGAGTGGACTCCTGAAAAAAAAAATAGTTTGTTTTATGAAAAATGTGAGTGTGTTACTGCAAAAAAGTTGATTTAAATTTCGTTTCAGGATAGGCGTGAATGCATCATTTCAACAAGTTAATTGAAATTTTCTTGCAAGATTAGGGAGAGTGGATACCTAGAAAGAAATTTAAAAAAAATGAGTAGAAGGTTTCAGAGAGTGGATTCCTGAAAAAAATGTGTTTGTTTTATGAAAAATATGAGTGTGTTACTGCAAAAAAGTTAATTTAAATTTAGTTTCAGGTTAGGCGTGAATGCATCATTTCAACAAGTTAATTGACATTTTCTTGCAAGATTAGGGAGAGTGGATGCCTAGAAAGAAGTTTATTTAAAATTAGTTTTAAGTTTCAGAGAGTGTATTCCTTAAAAAACTCTGTTAATTTTATGAAAAATGTGTGTGTGTTACTGCAAAAAAGTTGATTTAAATTTAGTTTCAGCATAAGGGTGATTGCAGTATTTCAACAAGTTAATTGAAATGTTCTTGCACGATTAGGGAGAGTGGATGCCTAGAAAGATGTTTTTTAAAAATTCATTTTAGGTTCCAGAGAGTTGATTCCTGAAAAAAATGGGTTTGTTTTATGAAAAATGTGAGTGTGTTACTGCAAAAAAGTTGTTTTAAATTTCGTTTTTGGATAAGAGTGATTGCAATACTTCAACAAGTTAATTGAAATTTTCTTGCAAGATTAGGGAGAGTGGATGCCTAGAAAGAAATTAAAAAAAAATGAGTAAAAGGTTTCAGAGAGTGGATTCCTGAAAAAAATGTGTCTGTTTTATGAAAAATGTGAGTGTGTTACTGCAAAAAAGTTGATTTAAATTTCGTTTCAGGATAGGAGTGAATACATCATTTCAACAAGTTAATTGAAATTTTCTTGCAAGATTAGGGAAAGTGGATGCCTAGAAAGAAATTTTAAAAAAATGAGTAGAAGGTTTCAGAGAGTGGATTCCTGAAAAAAATGTGTTTGTTTTATGAAAAATGTGAGTTTGTTACTGCAAAATAGTTGATTTAAATTTAGTTACAGGATAGGCGTGAATGCATTATTTCAACAAGTTAATTGTCATTTTCTTGCAAGATTAGGGAGAGTGGATGCCTAGAAAGAAGTTTATTTAAAATTAGTTTTAGGTTTCAGAGAGTTTATTCCTGAAAAAAAATCTGTTCATTTTATAGAAAAATGTGTTTGTGTTACTGCAAAAAAGTTGATTTAAATTTAGTTTCAGGATAAGGGTGATTGCAGTATTTCAACAAGTTAATTGAAATTTTCTTGCAAAATTAGGGAGAGTGGATGCCTAGAAAGATGTTTTTAAAAAATTAGTTTTAGGTTCCAGTGAGTGGATTCCTGAAAAAATTATTGCTTGTTTTATGAAAAATGTGAGTGTGTTACTGCAAAAAAGTTAATTTAAATTTAGTTTCAGGTTAGGCGTGAATGCATTATTTCAACAAGTTAATTGACATTTTCTTGCAAGATTAGGGAGAGTGGATGCCTAGAAAGAAGTTTATTTAAAATTAGTTTTAAGTTTCAGAGAGTGTATTCCTAAAAAAACTCTGTTAATTTTATGAAAAATGTGTGTGTGTTACTGCAAAAAAGTTGATTTAAATTTAGTTTCAGGATAAGGGTGATTGCAGTATTTCAACAAGTTAATTGAAATGTTCTTGCACGATTAGGGAGGGTGGATGCCTAGAAATATGTTTTTTAAAAATTCATTTTAGGTTCCAGAGAGTTGATTCCTGAAAAAAATGGGTTTGTTTTATGAAAAATGTGAGTGTGTTACTGCAAAAAAGTTGTTTTAAATTTTGTTTTTCGATAAGAGTGATTGCAATACTTCAACAAGTTAATTGAAATTTTCTTGCAAGATTAGGGAGAGTGGATGCCTAGAAAGAAATTAAAAAAAATGAGTAAAAGGTTTCAGAGAGTGGATTCCTGAAAAAAATGTGTCTGTTTTATGAGAAATGTGAGTGTGTTACTGCAAAAAAGTTGATTTAAATTTCGTTTCAGGATAGGAGTGAATGCATCATTTCAACAAGTTAATTGAAATTTTCTTGCAAGATTAGGGAAAGTGGATGCCTAGAAAGAAATTTTAAAAAAATGAGTAGAAGGTTTCAGAGAGTGGATTCCTGAAAAAAAAGTGTTTTCGTTTTATGAATAATGTGTTTGTTACTGCAAAAAAGTTTATTTAAATTTAGTTTCAGGATAAGGGTGATTGCAGTATTTCAACATGTTAATTGAAATGTTCTTGCACAATTAGGGAGAGTGGATGCCTAGAAAGATGTTTTTTTTAATTCATTTTAGGTTCCAGAGAGTTGATTCCTGAAAAAAAAATGGGTTTGTTTTATGAAAAATGTGAGTGTGTTACTGCAAAAAAGTTGTTTTAAATTTAGTTTCAGGATAGGCGTGAATGCATCATTTCAACAAGTTATTTGAAATTTTCTTGCAAGATTAGGGAGAGTGGATGCCTAGAAAGAAGTTTATTTAAACCTAGTTTTAGGTTTCAGAGAGTAGATTCCTGAAAAAAAATTAGTTTGTTTTATGAAAAATGTGAATGTGTTAGTGCAAAAAATTTGATTTAAATTTCGTTTTTGGGTAAGGATGATTGCAATATTTCAACAAGTTAATTACAATTTTCTTGCACGATTAGGGAGAGTGGATGCCTAGAAATATGTTTTTTAAAAATTCATTTTAGGTTCCAGAGAGTTGATTCCTGAAAAAAATGGGTTTGTTTTATGAAAAATGTGAGTGTGTTACTGCAAAAAAGTTGTTTTAAATTTTGTTTTTCGATAAGAGTGATTGCAATACTTCAACAAGTTAATTGAAATTTTCTTGCAAGATTAGGGAGAGTGGATGCCTAGAAAGAAATTAAAAAAAATGAGTAAAAGGTTTCAGAGAGTGGATTCCTGAAAAAAATGTGTCTGTTTTATGAAAAATGTGAGTGTGTTACTGCAAAAAAGTTGATTTAAATTTCGTTTCAGGATAGGAGTGAATGCATCATTTCAACAAGTTAATTGAAATTTTCTTGCAAGATTAGGGAAAGTGGATGCCTAGAAAGAAATTTTAAAAAAATGAGTAGAAGGTTTCAGAGAGTGGATTCCTGAAAAAAAAGTGTTTTCGTTTTATGAATAATGTGTTTGTTACCGCAAAAAAGTTTATTTAAATTTAGTTTCAGGATAAGGGTGATTGCAGTATTTCAACATGTTAATTGAAATGTTCTTGCACAATTAGGGAGAGTGGATGCCTAGAAAGATGTTTTTTTTAATTCATTTTAGGTTCCAGAGAGTTGATTCCTGAAAAAAAAATGGGTTTGTTTTATGAAAAATGTGAGTGTGTTACTGCAAAAAAGTTGTTTTAAATTTAGTTTCAGGATAGGCGTGAATGCATCATTTCAACAAGTTATTTGAAATTTTCTTGCAAGATTAGGGAGAGTGGATGCCTAGAAAGAAGTTTATTTAAACCTAGTTTTAGGTTTCAGAGAGTAGATTCCTGAAAAAAAATTAGTTTGTTTTATGAAAAATGTGAATGTGTTAGTGCAAAAAATTTGATTTAAATTTCGTTTTTGGGTAAGGATGATTGCAATATTTCAACAAGTTAATTACAATTTTCTTGCAAGATTAGGGAGAGTGGATGACTAGAAATATGTTTTTTAAAAATTAGTTTTAGGTTCCAGAGAGTGGACTCCTGAAAAAAAAAATAGTTTGTTTTATGAAAAATGTGAGTGTGTTACTGCAAAAAAGTTGATTTAAATTTCGTTTCAGGATAGGCGTGAATGCATCATTTCAACAAGTTAATTGAAATTTTCTTGCAAGATTAGGGAGAGTGGATACCTAGAAAGAAATTTAAAAAAAATGAGTAGAAGGTTTCAGAGAGTGGATTCCTGAAAAAAATGTGTTTGTTTTATGAAAAATGTGAGTTTGTTACTGCAAAAAAGTTGATTTTTAAATTTTGTTTCAGGATAGGCGTGAATGCATCATTTCAACAAGTTAATTGTCATTTTCTTGCAAGATTGGGGAGAGTGGATGCCTAGAAAGAAGTTTATTTAAAATTAGTTTTAGGTTTCAGAGAGTTTATTCCTGAAAAAAAATCTGTTCATTTTATAAAAAATGTGTTTGTGTTACTGCAAAAAAGTTGATTTAAATTTAGTTTCAGGATAAGGGTGATTGCATTATTTCAACAAGTTAATTGAAATTTTCTTGCAAAATTAGGGAGAGTGGATGCCTAGAAAGATGTTTTTTAAAAACTTAGTTTTAGGTTCCAGTGAGTGGATTCCTGAAAAAATAATTGCTTGTTTTATGAAAAATGTGAGTGTGTTACTGCAGAAAAGTTAATTTAAATTTAGTTTCAGGTTAGGCGTGAATGCATTATTTCAACAAGTTAATTGACATTTTCTTGCAAGATTAGGGAGAGGGATGCCTAGAAAGAAATTTAAAAAAAATGAGTAGTAGGTTTCAGAGAGTAGATTCCTGAAAAAAATGTGTTTGTTTTATGAAAAATGTGAGCGTGTTACTGCAAAAAAGTTAATTTAAATTTAGTTTCAGGTTAGGCGTGAATGCATTATTTCAACAAGTTAATTGACATTTTCTTGCAAGAATAGGGAGAGTGGATGCCTAGAAAGATGTTTTTTTAAATCATTTTAGGTTCCAGAGAGTTGATTCCTGAAAAAAAAATGGGTTTGTTTTATGAAAAATGTGAGTGTGTTACTGCAAAAAAGTTGTTTTAAATTTAGTTTCAGGATAGGCGTGAATGCATCATTTCAACAAGTTATTTGAAATTTTCTTGCAAGATTAGGGAGAGTGGATGCCTCGAAAGAACTTTATTTAAACCTAGTTTTAGGTTTCAGAGAGTAGATTCCTGAAAAAAAATTAGTTTGTTTTATGAAAAATGTGAGTGTGTTAGTGCAAAAAATTTGATTTAAATTTCGTTTTTGGATAAGGGTGATTGCAATATTTCAACAAGTTAATTAAAATTTTCTTGCAAGATTAGGGAGAGTGGATGCCTAGAAATATGTTTTTTAAAAATTTGTTTTAGGTTCCAGAGAGTGGACTCCTGAAAAAAATGGGTTTGTTTTATGAAAAATGTGAGTGTGTTACTGCAAAAAAGTTGTTTTAAATTTTGTTTTTCGATAAGAGTGATTGCAATACTTCAACAAGTTAATTGAAATTTTCTTGCAAGATTAGGGAGAGTGGATGCCTAGAAAGAAATTAAAAAAAATGAGTAAAAGGTTTCAGAGAGTGGATTCCTGAAAAAAATGTGTCTGTTTTATGAAAAATGTGAGTGTGTTACTGCAAAAAAGTTGATTTAAATTTCGTTTCAGGATAGGAGTGAATGCATCATTTCAACAAGTTAATTGAAATTTTCTTGCAAGATTAGGGAAAGTGGATGCCTAGAAAGAAATTTTAAAAAAATGAGTAGAAGGTTTCAGAGAGTGGATTCCTGAAAAAAAAGTGTTTTCGTTTTATGAATAATGTGTTTGTTACTGCAAAAAAGTTTATTTAAATTTAGTTTCAGGATAAGGGTGATTGCAGTATTTCAACATGTTAATTGAAATGTTCTTGCACAATTAGGGAGAGTGGATGCCTAGAAAGATGTTTTTTGTAATTCATTTTAGGTTCCAGAGAGTTGATTCCTGAAAAAAAAATGGGTTTGTTTTATGAAAAATGTGAGTGTGTTACTGCAAAAAAGTTGTTTTAAATTTAGTTTCAGGATAGGCGTGAATGCATCATTTCAACAAGTTATTTGAAATTTTCTTGCAAGATTAGGGAGAGTGGATGCCTAGAAAGAAGTTTATTTAAACCTAGTTTTAGGTTTCAGAGAGTAGATTCCTGAAAAAAAATTAGTTTGTTTTATGAAAAATGTGAATGTGTTAGTGCAAAAAATTTGATTTAAATTTCGTTTTTGGGTAAGGATGATTGCAATATTTCAACAAGTTAATTACAATTTTCTTGCACGATTAGGGAGAGTGGATGCCTAGAAATATGTTTTTTAAAAATTCATTTTAGGTTCCAGAGAGTTGATTCCTGAAAAAAATGGGTTTGTTTTATGAAAAATGTGAGTGTGTTACTGCAAAAAAGTTGTTTTAAATTTTGTTTTTCGATAAGAGTGATTGCAATACTTCAACAAGTTAATTGAAATTTTCTTGCAAGATTAGGGAGAGTGGATGCCTAGAAAGAAATTTAAAAAAATGAGTAAAAGGTTTCAGAGAGTGGATTCCTGAAAAAAATGTGTCTGTTTTATGAAAAATGTGAGTGTGTTACTGCAAAAAAGTTGATTTAAATTTCGTTTCAGGATAGGAGTGAATGCATCATTTCAACAAGTTAATTGAAATTTTCTTGCAAGATTAGGGAAAGTGGATGCCTAGAAAGAAATTTTAAAAAAATGAGTAGAAGGTTTCAGAGAGTGGATTCCTGAAAAAAAAGTGTTTTCGTTTTATGAATAATGTGTTTGTTACTGCAAAAAAGTTTATTTAAATTTAGTTTCAGGATAAGGGTGATTGCAGTATTTCAACATGTTAATTGAAATGTTCTTGCACAATTAGGGAGAGTGGATGCCTAGAAAGATGTTTTTTTTAATTCATTTTAGGTTCCAGAGAGTTGATTCCTGAAAAAAAAATGGGTTTGTTTTATGAAAAATGTGAGTGTGTTACTGCAAAAAAGTTGTTTTAAATTTAGTTTCAGGATAGGCGTGAATGCATCATTTCAACAAGTTATTTGAAATTTTCTTGCAAGATTAGGGAGAGTGGATGCCTAGAAAGAAGTTTATTTAAACCTAGTTTTAGGTTTCAGAGAGTAGATTCCTGAAAAAAAATTAGTTTGTTTTATGAAAAATGTGAATGTGTTAGTGCAAAAAATTTGATTTAAATTTCGTTTTTGGGTAAGGATGATTGCAATATTTCAACAAGTTAATTACAATTTTCTTGCAAGATTAGGGAGAGTGGATGACTAGAAATATGTTTTTTAAAAATTAGTTTTAGGTTCCAGAGAGTGGACTCCTGAAAAAAAAAATAGTTTGTTTTATGAAAAATGTGAGTGTGTTACTGCAAAAAAGTTGATTTAAATTTCGTTTCAGGATAGGCGTGAATGCATCATTTCAACAAGTTAATTGAAATTTTCTTGCAAGATTAGGGAGAGTGGATACCTAGAAAGAAATTTAAAAAAAATGAGTAGAAGGTTTCAGAGAGTGGATTCCTGAAAAAAATGTGTTTGTTTTATGAAAAATGTGAGTTTGTTACTGCAAAAAAGTTGATTTTTAAATTTTGTTTCAGGATAGGCGTGAATGCATCATTTCAACAAGTTAATTGTCATTTTCTTGCAAGATTGGGGAGAGTGGATGCCTAGAAAGAAGTTTATTTAAAATTAGTTTTAGGTTTCAGAGAGTTTATTCCTGAAAAAAAATCTGTTCATTTTATAAAAAATGTGTTTGTGTTACTGCAAAAAAGTTGATTTAAATTTAGTTTCAGGATAAGGGTGATTGCAGTATTTCAACAAGTTAATTGAAATTTTCTTGCAAAATTAGGGAGAGTGGATGCCTAGAAAGATGTTTTTTAAAAACTTAGTTTTAGGTTCCAGTGAGTGGATTCCTGAAAAAATAATTGCTTGTTTTATGAAAAATGTGAGTGTGTTACTGCAGAAAAGTTAATTTAAATTTAGTTTCAGGTTAGGCGTGAATGCATTATTTCAACAAGTTAATTGACATTTTCTTGCAAGATTAGGGAGAGGGATGCCTAGAAAGAAATTTAAAAAAAATGAGTAGTAGGTTTCAGAGAGTAGATTCCTGAAAAAAATGTGTTTGTTTTATGAAAAATGTGAGCGTGTTACTGCAAAAAAGTTAATTTAAATTTAGTTTCAGGTTAGGCGTGAATGCATTATTTCAACAAGTTAATTGACATTTTCTTGCAAGAATAGGGAGAGTGGATGCCTAGAAAGATGTTTTTTTAAATCATTTTAGGTTCCAGAGAGTTGATTCCTGAAAAAAAAATGGGTTTGTTTTATGAAAAATGTGAGTGTGTTACTGCAAAAAAGTTGTTTTAAATTTAGTTTCAGGATAGGCGTGAATGCATCATTTCAACAAGTTATTTGAAATTTTCTTGCAAGATTAGGGAGAGTGGATGCCTCGAAAGAACTTTATTTAAACCTAGTTTTAGGTTTCAGAGAGTAGATTCCTGAAAAAAGATTAGTTTGTTTTATGAAAAATGTGAGTGTGTTAGTGCAAAAAATTTGATTTAAATTTCGTTTTTGGATAAGGGTGATTGCAATATTTCAACAAGTTAATTAAAATTTTCTTGCAAGATTAGGGAGAGTGGATGCCTAGAAATATGTTTTTTAAAAATTTGTTTTAGGTTCCAGAGAGTGGACTCCTGAAAAAAAATTGTTTGTTTTATGAAAAATGTGAGTGTGTTACTGCAAAAAAGTTGATTTAAATTTTGTTTCAGGATAGGCGTAAATGCATCATTTCAACAAGTTAATTGAAATTTTCTTGCAAGATTAGGGAGAGTGGGTGCCTAGAAAGAAATTTATAAAAAATTAGTAGAAGGTTTCAGAGAGTGGATTCCTGAAAAAAGTGTGTTTGTTTTATGAAAAATGTGAGTGTGTTACTGCAAAAAAGTTGTTTTAAATTTAGTTTCAGGATAGGCGTGAATGCATCATTTCAACAAGTTATTTGAAATTTTCTTGCAAGATTAGGGAGAGTGGATGCCTCGAAAGAACTTTATTTAAACCTAGTTTTAGGTTTCAGAGAGTAGATTCCTGAAAAAAAATTAGTTTGTTTTATGAAAAATGTGAGTGTGTTAGTGCAAAAAATTTGATTTAAATTTCGTTTTTGGATAAGGGTGATTGCAATATTTCAACAAGTTAATTAAAATTTTCTTGCAAGATTAGGGAGAGTGGATGCCTAGAAATATGTTTTTTAAAAATTTGTTTTAGGTTCCAGAGAGTGGACTCCTGAAAAAAATGGGTTTGTTTTATGAAAAATGTGAGTGTGTTACTGCAAAAAAGTTGTTTTAAATTTTGTTTTTCGATAAGAGTGATTGCAATACTTCAACAAGTTAATTGAAATTTTCTTGCAAGATTAGGGAGAGTGGATGCCTAGAAAGAAATTAAAAAAAATGAGTAAAAGGTTTCAGAGAGTGGATTCCTGAAAAAAATGTGTCTGTTTTATGAAAAATGTGAGTGTGTTACTGCAAAAAAGTTGATTTAAATTTCGTTTCAGGATAGGAGTGAATGCATCATTTCAACAAGTTAATTGAAATTTTCTTGCAAGATTAGGGAAAGTGGATGCCTAGAAAGAAATTTTAAAAAAATGAGTAGAAGGTTTCAGAGAGTGGATTCCTGAAAAAAAAGTGTTTTCGTTTTATGAATAATGTGTTTGTTACTGCAAAAAAGTTTATTTAAATTTAGTTTCAGGATAAGGGTGATTGCAGTATTTCAACATGTTAATTGAAATGTTCTTGCACAATTAGGGAGAGTGGATGCCTAGAAAGATGTTTTTTGTAATTCATTTTAGGTTCCAGAGAGTTGATTCCTGAAAAAAAAATGGGTTTTTTTATGAAAAATGTGAGTGTGTTACTGCAAAAAAGTTGTTTTAAATTTAGTTTCAGGATAGGCGTGAATGCATCATTTCAACAAGTTATTTGAAATTTTCTTGCAAGATTAGGGAGAGTGGATGCCTAGAAAGAAGTTTATTTAAACCTAGTTTTAGGTTTCAGAGAGTAGATTCCTGAAAAAAAATTAGTTTGTTTTATGAAAAATGTGAATGTGTTAGTGCAAAAAATTTGATTTAAATTTCGTTTTTGGGTAAGGATGATTGCAATATTTCAACAAGTTAATTACAATTTTCTTGCACGATTAGGGAGAGTGGATGCCTAGAAATATGTTTTTTAAAAATTCATTTTAGGTTCCAGAGAGTTGATTCCTGAAAAAAATGGGTTTGTTTTATGAAAAATGTGAGTGTGTTACTGCAAAAAAGTTGTTTTAAATTTTGTTTTTCGATAAGAGTGATTGCAATACTTCAACAAGTTAATTGAAATTTTCTTGCAAGATTAGGGAGAGTGGATGCCTAGAAAGAAATTTAAAAAAATGAGTAAAAGGTTTCAGAGAGTGGATTCCTGAAAAAAATGTGTCTGTTTTATGAAAAATGTGAGTGTGTTACTGCAAAAAAGTTGATTTAAATTTCGTTTCAGGATAGGAGTGAATGCATCATTTCAACAAGTTAATTGAAATTTTCTTGCAAGATTAGGGAAAGTGGATGCCTAGAAAGAAATTTTAAAAAAATGAGTAGAAGGTTTCAGAGAGTGGATTCCTGAAAAAAAAGTGTTTTCGTTTTATGAATAATGTGTTTGTTACTGCAAAAAAGTTTATTTAAATTTAGTTTCAGGATAAGGGTGATTGCAGTATTTCAACATGTTAATTGAAATGTTCTTGCACAATTAGGGAGAGTGGATGCCTAGAAAGATGTTTTTTTTAATTCATTTTAGGTTCCAGAGAGTTGATTCCTGAAAAAAAAATGGGTTTGTTTTATGAAAAATGTGAGTGTGTTACTGCAAAAAAGTTGTTTTAAATTTAGTTTCAGGATAGGCGTGAATGCATCATTTCAACAAGTTATTTGAAATTTTCTTGCAAGATTAGGGAGAGTGGATGCCTAGAAAGAAGTTTATTTAAACCTAGTTTTAGGTTTCAGAGAGTAGATTCCTGAAAAAAAATTAGTTTGTTTTATGAAAAATGTGAATGTGTTAGTGCAAAAAATTTGATTTAAATTTCGTTTTTGGGTAAGGATGATTGCAATATTTCAACAAGTTAATTACAATTTTCTTGCAAGATTAGGGAGAGTGGATGACTAGAAATATGTTTTTTAAAAATTAGTTTTAGGTTCCAGAGAGTGGACTCCTGAAAAAAAAAATAGTTTGTTTTATGAAAAATGTGAGTGTGTTACTGCAAAAAAGTTGATTTAAATTTCGTTTCAGGATAGGCGTGAATGCATCATTTCAACAAGTTAATTGAAATTTTCTTGCAAGATTAGGGAGAGTGGATACCTAGAAAGAAATTTAAAAAAAATGAGTAGAAGGTTTCAGAGAGTGGATTCCTGAAAAAAATGTGTTTGTTTTATGAAAAATGTGAGTTTGTTACTGCAAAAAAGTTGATTTTTAAATTTTGTTTCAGGATAGGCGTGAATGCATCATTTCAACAAGTTAATTGTCATTTTCTTGCAAGATTGGGGAGAGTGGATGCCTAGAAAGAAGTTTATTTAAAATTAGTTTTAGGTTTCAGAGAGTTTATTCCTGAAAAAAAATCTGTTCATTTTATAAAAAATGTGTTTGTGTTACTGCAAAAAAGTTGATTTAAATTTAGTTTCAGGATAAGGGTGATTGCAGTATTTCAACAAGTTAATTGAAATTTTCTTGCAAAATTAGGGAGAGTGGATGCCTAGAAAGATGTTTTTTAAAAACTTAGTTTTAGGTTCCAGTGAGTGGATTCCTGAAAAAATAATTGCTTGTTTTATGAAAAATGTGAGTGTGTTACTGCAGAAAAGTTAATTTAAATTTAGTTTCAGGTTAGGCGTGAATGCATTATTTCAACAAGTTAATTGACATTTTCTTGCAAGATTAGGGAGAGGGATGCCTAGAAAGAAATTTAAAAAAAATGAGTAGTAGGTTTCAGAGAGTAGATTCCTGAAAAAAATGTGTTTGTTTTATGAAAAATGTGAGCGTGTTACTGCAAAAAAGTTAATTTAAATTTAGTTTCAGGTTAGGCGTGAATGCATTATTTCAACAAGTTAATTGACATTTTCTTGCAAGAATAGGGAGAGTGGATGCCTAGAAAGATGTTTTTTTAAATCATTTTAGGTTCCAGAGAGTTGATTCCTGAAAAAAAAATGGGTTTGTTTTATGAAAAATGTGAGTGTGTTACTGCAAAAAAGTTGTTTTAAATTTAGTTTCAGGATAGGCGTGAATGCATCATTTCAACAAGTTATTTGAAATTTTCTTGCAAGATTAGGGAGAGTGGATGCCTCGAAAGAACTTTATTTAAACCTAGTTTTAGGTTTCAGAGAGTAGATTCCTGAAAAAAAATTAGTTTGTTTTATGAAAAATGTGAGTGTGTTAGTGCAAAAAATTTGATTTAAATTTCGTTTTTGGATAAGGGTGATTGCAATATTTCAACAAGTTAATTAAAATTTTCTTGCAAGATTAGGGAGAGTGGATGCCTAGAAATATGTTTTTTAAAAATTTGTTTTAGGTTCCAGAGAGTGGACTCCTGAAAAAAAATTGTTTGTTTTATGAAAAATGTGAGTGTGTTACTGCAAAAAAGTTGATTTAAATTTTGTTTCAGGATAGGCGTAAATGCATCATTTCAACAAGTTAATTGAAATTTTCTTGCAAGATTAGGGAGAGTGGGTGCCTAGAAAGAAATTTATAAAAAATTAGTAGAAGGTTTCAGAGAGTGGATTCCTGAAAAAAGTGTGTTTGTTTTATGAAAAATGTGAGTGTGTTACTGCAAAAAAGTTGATTTAAATTTAGTTTCAGAATAGGTGTGAATGCATCATTTCAACAAGTAAATTGAAATTTTGTTGCAAGATTAGGGAGAGTGGATGCCTTGAAAGACATTTTTTAAAAACTTAGTCCTAGGTTTCATAGAGTGGATTCCTGAAAAAAAGTGTGTACGTTTTATGAAAAATGTGAGTTTGTTACTGCAAAAAAGTTGATTTAAATTTAGTTTCAGGATAGGCGTGAATGCATCATTTCAACAAGTTAATTGAAATTTTCTTGCAAGATTAGGGAGAGTGGATGCCTAGAAAGAAATTTTAAAAAAATGAGTAGAAGGTTTTAGAGGGTGGATTCCTGAAAAAAATGTGTTTGTTTTATGAAAAATGTGAGTGTGTTACTGCAAAAAAGTTGATTTTTAAATTTCGTTTCAGGATAGTCGTGAATGCATCATTTCAACAAGTTAATTGAAATTTTCTTGCAAGATTAGGGAGAGTGGATGCCTAGAAAGAAATTAAAAAAAAATAGTAGAAGGTTTCAGAGAGTGGATTCCTGAAAAAAAATGCGTTTGTTTTATGAGAAATGTGAGTGTGTTACTGCAAAAAAGTTGATTTAAACTTAGTTTCAGGATATGCGTGAATGCATTATTTCAACAAGTTAATTGTCATTTTCTTGCAAGATTATGGAGAGTGGATGCCTAGAAAGAAATTTAAAAAAAATTAGTAGAAGGTTTCAGAGAGTGGATTCCTGAAAAAAAAATGTGTTTGTTTTATGAAAAATGTGAGTGTGTTACTGCAAAAAAGTTGATTTAAATTTAGTTTCAGGATAGGCGTGAATGCATTATTTCAACAAGTTAATTGTCATTTTCTTGCAAGATTGGGGAGAGTGGATGCCTAGAAAGAAGTTTATTTAAAATTAGTTTTAGGTTTCAGAGAGTTTATTCCTGAAAAAAAATCTGTTCATTTTATAAAAAATGTGTTTGTGTTACTGCAAAAAAGTTGATTTAAATTTAGTTTCAGGATAAGGGTGATTGCAGTATTTCAACAAGTTAATTGAAATTTTCTTGCAAAATTAGGGAGAGTGGATGCCTAGAAAGATGTTTTTTAAAAACTTAGTTTTAGGTTCCAGTGAGTGGATTCCTGAAAAAATAATTGCTTGTTTTATGAAAAATGTGAGTGTGTTACTGCAAAAAAAGTTAATTTAAATTTAGTTTCAGGTTAGGCGTGAATGCATTATTTCAACAAGTTAATTGACATTTTCTTGCAAGATTAGGGAGAGGGATGCCTAGAAAGAAATTTAAAAAAAATGAGTAGTAGGTTTCAGAGAGTAGATTCCTGAAAAAAATGTGTTTGTTTTATGAAAAATGTGAGTGTGTTACTGCAAAAAAGTTAATTTAAATTTAGTTTCAGGTTAGGCGTGAATGCATTATTTCAACAAGTTAATTGACATTTTCTTGCAAGAATAGGGAGAGTGGATGCCTAGAAAGAAGTTTATTTAAAATTAGTTTTAAGTTTCAGAGAGTGTATTCCTAAAAAAATCTGTTAATTTTATGAAAAATGTGTGTGTGTTTCTGCAAAAAAGTTGATTTAAACTTAGTTTCAGGATAAGGGTGATTGCAGTATTTCAACAAGTTAATAGAAATGTTCTTGCACGATTAGGGAGAGTGGATGCCTAGAAAGAAGTTTTTTTAATTCATTTTAGGTTCCAGAGAGTTGATTCCTGAAAAAAAAATGGGTTTGTTTTATGAAAAATGTGAGTGTGTTACTGCAAAAAAGTTGTTTTAAATTTAGTTTCAGGATAGGCGTGAATGCATCATTTCAACAAGTTATTTGAAATTTTCTTGCAAGATTAGGGAGAGTGGATGCCTCGAAAGAACTTTATTTAAACCTAGTTTTAGGTTTCAGAGAGTAGATTCCTGAAAAAAAATTAGTTTGTTTTATGAAAAATGTGAGTGTGTTAGTGCAAAAAATTTGATTTAAATTTCGTTTTTGGATAAGGGTGATTGCAATATTTCAACAAGTTAATTAAAATTTTCTTGCAAGATTAGGGAGAGTGGATGCCTAGAAATATTTTTTTTTTAAATTTGTTTTAGGTTCCAGAGAGTGGACTCCTGAAAAAAAAATTGTTTGTTTTATGAAAAATGTGAGTGTGTTACTGCAAAAAAGTTGATTTAAATTTAGTTTCAGAATAGGTGTGAATGCATCATTTCAACAAGTAAATTGAAATTTTCTTGCAAGATTAGGGAGAGTGGATGCCTTGAAAGACATTTTTTAAAAACTTAGTCGTAGGTTTCATAGAGTGGATTCCTGAAAAAAAGTGTGTACGTTTTATGAAAAATGTGAGTTTGTTACTGCAAAAAAGTTGATTTAAATTTAGTTTCAGGATAGGCGTGAATGCATCATTTCAACAAGTTAATTGAAATTTTCTTGCAAGATTAGGGAGAGTGGATGCCTAGAAAGAAATTTTAAAAAAATGAGTAGAAGGTTTCAGAGGGTGGATTCCTGAAAAAAATGTGTTTGTTTTATGAAAAATGTGAGTGTGTTACTGCAAAAAAGTTGATTTTTAAATTTCGTTTCAGGATAGTCGTGAATGCATCATTTCAACAAGTTAATTGAAATTTTCTTGCAAGATTAGGGAGAGTGGATGCCTAGAAAGAAATTTAAAAAAAAATAGTAGAAGGTTTCAGAGAGTGGATTCCTGAAAAAAAATGCGTTTGTTTTATGAGAAATGTGAGTGTGGTACTGCAAAAAAGTTGATTTAAACTTAGTTTCAGGATAGGCGTGAATGCATTATTTCAACAAGTTAATTGTCATTTTCTTACAAGATTATGGAGAGTGGATGCCTAGAAAGAAGTTTATTTAAAATTAGTTTTAGATTTCAGAGAGTTTATTCCTGAAAAAAAATGTGTTCATTTTATTAAAAATGTGTTTGTGTTACTGCAAAAAAGTTGATTTAAATTTAGTTTCAGAATAAGGGTGATTGCTGTATTTCAATAAGTTAATTGAAATGATCTTGCACGATTAGGGAGAGTGGATGCCTAAAAAGATGTTTTTAAAAAAATCATTTTAGGTTCCAGAGAGTTGATTCCTGAAAAAAAAATGGGTTTGTTTTATGAAAAATGTGAGTGTGTTACTGCAAAAAAGTTGTTTTTCAAATTTCGTTTTTAGATAAGGGTGATTGCAATATTTCAACAAGTTAATTGAAATTTTCTTGCAAGAGTAGGGAGAGTGGATTCCTAGAAAGACATTTTTTAAAAACTTAGTCGAAGGTTTCATAGAGTGGATTCCTGAAAAAAAGTGTGTTCGTTTTATGAAAAATGTGAGTGTGTTACTGCAAAAAAGTTGATTTAAATTTAGTTTCAGGATAGGCGTGAATGCATCATTTCAACAAGTTAATTGAAATTTTCTTGCAAGATTAGGGAGAGTGGATACCTAGAAAGAAATTTAAAAAAAATGAGTAGAAGGTTTCAGAGAGTGGATTCCTGAAAGAAATGTGTTTGTTTTATGAAAAATGTGAGTTTGTTACTGCAAAAAAGTTGATTTTTAAATTTCCTTTCAGGATAGGCGTGAATGCATCATTTCAACAAGTTAATTGAAATTTTCTTGCAAGATTAGAGAGAGTGGATGCCTAGAAATTAAAAAAAAATTAGTAGAAGGTTTCAGAGAGTGAATTCCTGAAAAAAAATGTGATTGTTTTATGAAAAATGTGAGTGTGTTACTGCAAAAAAGTAGATTTAAATTTAGTTTCAGGATAGGCGTGAATGCATTATTTCAACAAGTTAATTGTCATTTTCTTGCAAGATTAGGGAGAGTAGATGCCTAGAAAGAAGTTTATTTAAAATTAGTTTTAGGTTTCAGAGAGTTTAATCCTGAAAAAAAATCTGTTCATTTTATAAAAAATGTGTTTGTGTTACTGCAAAAAAGTTGATTTAAATTTAGTTTCAGGATAAGGGTGATTGCTGTATTTCAATAAGTTAATTGAAATGATCTTGCACGATTAGGGAGAGTGGATGCCTAAAAAGATGTTTTTTAAAAAATCATTTTAGGTTCCAGAGAGTTGATTCCAGAAAAAAATGGGTTTGTTTTATGAAAAATGTGAGTGTGTTACTGCAAAAAAGTTGATTTTTAAATTTTGTTTCAGGATAGGCGTGAATGCATCATTTCAACAAGTTAATTGAAATTTTCTTGCAAGATTAGGGAGAGTGGATTCCTAGAAAGACATTTTTTAAAAACTTAGTCGAAGGTTTCATAGAGTGGATTCCTGAAAAAAAGTGTGTTTGTTTTATGAAAAATGTGAGTGTGTTACTGCAAAAAAGTTGATTTAAATTTAGTTTCAGGATAGGTGTGAATGCATCATTTCAACAAGTTAATTGAAATTTTCTTGCAAGATTAGGGAGAGTGGATACCTAGAAAGAAATTTAAAAAAAATGAGTAGAAGGTTTCAGAGAGTGGATTCCTGAAAAAAATGTGTTTGTTTTATGAAAAATGTGAGTTTGTTACTGCAAAAAAGTTGATTTAAATTTAGTTACAGGATAGGCGTGAATGCATTATTTCAACAAGTTAATTGTCATTTTCTTGCAAGATTAGGAAGAGTGGATGCCTAGAAAGAAGTTTATTTAAAATTAGTTTTAGGTTTCAGAGAGTTTATTCCTGAAAAAAAATCTGTTCATTTTTATAAAAAATGTGTTTGTGTTACTGCAAAAAAGTTGATTTAAATTTAGTTTCAGGATAAGGGTGATTGCAGTATTTCAACAAGTTAATTGAAATTTTCTTGCAAAATTAGGGAGAGTGGATGCCTAGAAAGATGTTTTTTAAAAACTTAGTTTTAGGTTCCAGTGAGTGGATTCCTGAAAAAATAATTGCTTGTTTTATGAAAAATGTGAGTGTGTTACTGCAAAAAAGTTAATTTAAATTTAGTTTCAGGTTAGGCGTGAATGCATTATTTCAACAAGTTAATTGACATTTTCTTGCAAGATTAGGGAGAGGGATGCCTAGAAAGAAATTTAAAAAAAATGAGTAGTAGGTTTTAGAGAGTAGATTCCTGAAAAAAAATGTGTTTGTTTTATGAAAAATGTGAGTGTGTTACTGCAAAAAAGTTAATTTAAATTTAGTTTCAGGTTAGGCGTGAATGCATTATTTCAACAAGTTAATTGAAATGTTCTTGCACGATTAGGGAGAGTGGATGCCTAAAAAGATGTTTTTTAAAAATTCATTTTAGGTTCCAGAGAGTTGATTCCTGAAAAAATTGGGTTTGTTTTATGAAAAATGTGAGTGTGTTACTGCAAAAAAGTTGTTTTAAATTTCGTTTTTGGATAAGAGTGATTGCAATACTTCAACAAGTTAATTGAAATTTTCTTGCAAGATTAGGGAGAGTGGATGCCTAGAAAGAAATTAAAAAAAAATGAGTAAAAGGTTTCAGAGAGTGGATTCCTGAAAAAAATGTGTCTGTTTTATGAAAAATGTGAGTGTGTTACTGCAAAAAAGTTGATTTAAATTTCGTTTCAGGATAGGAGTGAATACATCATTTCAACAAGTTAATTGAAATTTTCTTGCAAGATTAGGGAAAGTGGATGCCTAGAAAGAAATTTTAAAAAAATGAGTAGAAGGTTTCAGAGAGTGGATTCCTGAAAAAAAAGTGTTTTCGTTTTATGAATAATGTGTGTGTGTTACTGCAAAAAAGTTTATTTAAATTTAGTTTCAGGATAAGGGTGATTGCAGTATTTCAACATGTTAATTGAAATGTTCTTGCACAATTAGGGAGAGTGGATGCCTAGAAAGATGTTTTTTTTAATTCATTTTAGGTTCCAGAGTTGATTCCTGAAAAAAAAAATGGGTTTGTTTTATGAAAAATGTGAGTGTGTTACTGCAAAAAAGTTGATTTAAATTTAGTTTCAGGATAAGGGTGATTGCAGTATTTCAACAAGTTAATTGAAATTTTCTTGCAAAATTAGGGAGAGTGGATGCCTAGAAAGATGTTTTTTAAATATTAGTTTTAGGTTCCAGTGAGTGGATTCCTGAAAAAATAATTGCTTGTTTTATGAAAAATGTGAGTGTGTTACTGCAAAAAAGTTAATTTAAATTTAGTTTCAGGTTCGGCGTGAATGCATTATTTCAACAAGTTAATTGACATTTTCTTGCAAGATTAGGGAGAGGGATGCCTAGAAAGAAATTTAATAAAAATGAGTAGTAGGTTTCAGAGAGTAGATTCCTGAAAAAAAATGTATTTGTTTTATGAAAAATGTGAGTGTGTTACTGCAAAAAAGTTAATTTAAATTTAGTTTCAGGTTAGGCGTGAATGCATTATTTCAACAAGTTAATTGACATTTTCTTGCAAGATTAGGGAGAGTGGATGCCTAGAAAGAAATTTTAAAAAAATGAGTAGAAGGTTTCAGAGAGTGGATTCCTGAAAAAAAAGTGTTTTCGTTTTATGAATAATGTGTGTGTGTTACTGCAAAAAAGTTTATTTAAATTTAGTTTCAGGATAAGGGTGATTGCAGTATTTCAACATGTTAATTGAAATGTTCTTGCACAATTAGGGAGAGTGGATGCCTCGAAAGATGTTTTTTTAAATTCATTTTAGGTTCCAGAGAGTTGATTCCTAAAAAAAATGGGTTTGTTTTATGAAAAATGTGAGTGTGTTACTGCAAAAAAGTTGTTTTAAATTTAGTTTCAGGATAGGCGTGAATGCATCATTTCAACAAGTTATTTGAAATTTTCTTGCAAGATTAGGCAGAGTGGATGCCTAGAAAGAACTTTATTTAAACCTAGTTTTAGGTTTCAGAGAGTAGATTCCTGAAAAAAAATTAGTTTGTTTTATGAAAAATGTGAGCATGTTAGTGCAAAAAAGTTGATTTAAATTTTGTTTCAGGATAGGCGTGAATGCATCATTTCAACAAGTTAATTGAAATTATCTTGCAAGATTAGGGAGAGTGGATGCCTAGAAAGAAATTTAAAAAAAATTAGTAGAAGGTTTCAGAGAGTGGATTCCTGAAAAAAAATATATTTGTTTTATGAAAAATGTGAGTGTGTTACTGCAAAAAAGTTGATTTAAATTTAGTTTCAGGATAGGCGTGAATGCATTATTTCAACAAGTTAATTGTCATTTTCTTGCAAGATTGGGGAGAGTGGATGCCTAGAAAGAAGTTTATTTAAAATTAGTTTTAGGTTTCAGAGAGTTTATTCCTGAAAAAAAATCTGTTCATTTTATAAAAAATGTGTTTGTGTTACTGCAAAAAAGTTGATTTAAATTTAGTTTCAGGATAAGGGTGATTGCAGTATTTCAACAAGTTAATTGAAATTTTCTTGCAAAATTAGGGAGAGTGGATGCCTAGAAAGATGTTTTTTAAAAACTTAGTTTTAGGTTCCAGTGAGTGGATTCCTGAAAAAATAATTGCTTGTTTTATGAAAAATGTGAGTGTGTTACTGCAAAAAAGTAAATTTAAATTTAGTTTCAGGTTAGGCGTGAATGCATTATTTCAACAAGTTAATTGACATTTTCTTGCAAGATTAGGGAGAGGGATGCCTAGAAAGAAATTTTAAAAAAATGAGTAGTAGGTTTCAGTGAGTAGATTCCTGAAAAAAATGTGTTTGTTTTATGAAAAATGTGAGTGTGTTACTGCAAAAAAGTTAATTTAAATTTAGTTTCAGTTTAAATTTAAATTTAGTTTCAGGGGGGGCAAGATGGCCGCCGTGGGAGGCAGTGAGTAAGCTGCACTCTTCTCTTCTCCACTGCCAGGCTATCCCAATGGCGAAATAGAGTGTCTGACCTGAGAACATTGTATGCCTTCTCTGAGTAGTACTGCGTTATTCCTCTCCTGGGAACAACGAGGAAATACCTTTGTGCGATTCACCCTGCATTTTAAAAGGAGAATTATAGAGGCTGTCAGATTTGTTTTAAAGCCCTGGCTCAGGATGCCTCCTCGTCCACAGCGCGGACTCGAGTCCAAGGACGGCAAAGGAGGGAAGCCCACTGATGCGGATATTACTAAAGGCCAGACGACGGTAACTAAAGAAAAGGAGAAACCTATTAAAGCAGATTTAAAAACTATTGGCCCTGGTCCCGCCATATCTACAACACAGAAGAATGCCACGACTCTGAAGAAAACGGCGGCAAAAAGAAACGGAGCAGACAATGCAGCACCCGTTACTAAGCCGAAAGCCAAGGAAAATGCGCTACGGCAGCCTACAGTAACAGAAAGCTTCGCCAATTCCCCTGCCAGCAGCGGCCCCCCCGCAGCCAAACCTGATGTCTCCGCGGACTTCGCTGTAGGAGCAGGAGCAGTTTCAGTGAGAGCTGACGGCGTTGGAGTCAGCGGAGCCGGCGTTCTCGGTGCAGGGCTCGCGGCCGGCGCCGGGGTTGCTAGGCAACCAGCAAGCACAGCAGCAGCAGCAGCAGCAGGGAAGGCGCCCGCTGTAGTGCCTGCAGTCGCACCGGGACTGAGCAGCGATGCAGGCTTGGTGGATGCCGGGGGTGAGTCAAGTGGCTGCGCTGGGGCTGGGGTTGGAACGAGGCCGGGGGTTATGCTGAAGGAATCAGGGCACTTGGAAAAAACGAGCATGAAGGAAGGAGCGGGTAGGGAGCTACCAGACATGATCGACAACCGAGCTTTGCACACACAGCTCCCAGAGGAGTTATCACTTGAGACACTTGAGACTCGGAGGCCCTCTGTGCCGATGTCAACAGCAGAGCTGGAGATTGAGCTAATTGATCAAAATCTAAAGGGCGGATTGGAGGCTGTTACAATTGATGGAGCCTATGGAGGTACTTCACTGACTAACCCTGTAACTTGGGCAGAAACTATGGACTTAGGTATGGAGAGTGGTGGGGTTAGGTCAGCAGGTGAATCATCTACTTCTGCCGAGATCGGCATCACTACTGGCTCAGCTTCAGCTTCTGCGGAAAGATTCTATTCTGTCGATGAAGATACACAGTCACAGTCACATCCATCTGAGGGCTTTAGTTCTGATGTATCCACGGGGGCTGACTCAGTCAGCAGCTCCCCCGCTAGGAAAACCTCACAGAAAAAACGCCTCTCTAAAAGGAAACCTTCCACTGCAAGTAGCACAACTGATCCCACTAAAAAACTAGCGTGGGATTACTCTACCACCACTTTTTCGTTTGAGGAGCAAGACAGTCCTGCTACGTTGATTGGGGAATTTGGTCCTCAATCCTCACAGCCTCCCGTTACGCTAGATCTCCTCTTCAACACCCTGAAATTAATGCAATCTGAGGCTAGAGGGGAGAGCAGGAGGGCAAGACAGGAATCAAGGAAGATACAGAATAAACTCAGAACTATAAGTAAGAGGCAAGATGAGATGGTTGAGAGAGTTGTGCATGTTGAGGAAAGGACTAGCAAAGTGGAAGACGACCTGAGAGACTTGAAAACATATAAGGAAGAGCATCAAAAGGTAGCTGAGGACGTTAATTGGAAGCTGGAAGATTTTGAGAACAGGCAGCGTCGCAACAACATTAGGCTGCTAGGCGTGGAGGAAGGTCTTGAAGGGGAGGACCCCAGATTGTTTGTGGTGAATTTGCTAAAAGGGGCTTTTCCGGAGCTATCTAGTTGGCAGTGGGAAACTGAAATTCAAAGGGCCCATCGCTTTCCATTCTTTCTCAAAAGGGGGCCGCCTCACACTGGTGCTCAGGCTAGTCAACCAAGGGCTTTGCTAATATTTGTTGGGAACTTTCTTCTCAGGCAGCTGATCTTGGACAAGGCAAAGCCAGAGTCAAGACGTACCTTTAATAATGTTTCGTTTTTTGCAAGACCAGATTTTTGTCACGCCACGGTCGAACGTAGATGGCGGCTGAGACAATTGATACCACTTATCCAGGCTTTGGGTTCTGAAGCTTATTTGCTATACCCGGCAAAATTGAAAATTGTGACCAAGGGCCAATTCAAATTTTTCTATTCAGAGATTAAGGCGAGGGCATACATGGTGGAAGTTTTGGGATATAAGGAGAACAAATAGTGGATTTAATTTTTGTATATGCCTGACTTGGTGGCTGGCGGTGGGGAGGAGTAGCGGCTGCTGCTTCCTTGGCGCCCACATATAGGTCATGTGTGACCTATTTGCCTGTAGGGGGGGAGGGGGGAGGGGTTGTCTGGGGGGGTGAGGGAGGTGGGTGGGACGAGGGGGAAGTGGGGGGGAGAAAAATGGCACACAGCATACACAGCATACACAGTGAATTACAGTTTGAGGCAGCTGCAGCTTTTGTTCAAATGGGAAAAGAAAAAAGATGCGGCGGGGTTTGTTAAGAGTTGGAATCCGAAGTTGGTGCTAATATTTGATGTTTTTTGATGACTTGTCGTATTTTGTCATTTAATGTCTGCGGCCTTAATGATCTTCAAAAAAGGCTGCGAGTTTCCGCTTTTTGCAAATCAATGTCTCCTGACCTTATTTGTCTACAGGAAACTCATGTGGAGGGTGGAAAAAGTTTTCTGTTAGAACAGGCTGGCTTTAAAGTTTTAGCTTACACTAAACAAGCCTCCAAAACTCGTGGGGTAGCGATTCTTGGGAGAGGAGTAGATTGCACAGTATTTAGGAGCAAAGAGGATACCTGGGGTAGATGGGCAATTATAGAAATAGGGTTTAGAGGGGCTAGGTTCACACTAGTGTCAGTCTATGGTTCAACTTGTGATGACCCAGATATATTTCAATTCTTGGATCAAGAGCTCTCAACTTGGGTGGAGCCAATTGTTTGTTGCGGAGATTTTAATATCAGCCGGCCATCAAATGTGGAGCTACAATTGACTGAGTCTTATATGGGGAGGAAGAAAAAGGTGCACAGGGCAATAGCAGATATGGCACGCCACAATGCTCTCGCAGATGTTTGGGCTAACTTACACCCACAGATAGATGGTGATACATTCTTTTCTGCTCCTCACAATATAACAGTAAGGCTGGACTATTTTTTAATCTCCAATACGTTGTTATCTAACACGCAGATTAAGAAGTTACCCCGGCTGGTCTCGGACCATAACCCACTGTTATTAACATTAAGTATAATTGGGTTAGGTAGGAAACCATATAGTTGGACATTTGAGCGCGCTTTGTTACTTGATGAGGGATATTGTACTCACATGGAAAAATGGATTAGCGAGTTTTGGCTCAATAATTTGGGGAGCACTAGTAGTGCTTATATTTGGGATGCTTTTAAAGCAGGCGTCAGGGGTGAGACAATTAGTTTCTCAGCACATAGACGGAAAAAAGAAAGAGAAATGTTTGATCAGCAAGTTAACTCCCTTTTGGATGCTGAGGCTGTGCTGAGCAGGTTTATCATGAGGGGGATCCCACTGGATCAACAACTGTTGGCAATTACGGTTTTAAAAGCGGAGATTGCGGAAAGAATCACTAACAAGGCAGCAGTTAGGTATTTAGTAAAAAAGGAGCAGGCCTGTGAGCTTAGCGAACGGGTTGGGCACATTCTTGCTGTTAGATCTAGACAAAAAGCCAACGCAGGGGACATTAAAAGTATAGTAGACGATTCAGGCAAGTTGATCTCTGACTCTGTCGGTGTAAGGAATGAATTTTGGAAATTTTATACTGATCTATATGACAGAGAGGTCGAGGTTGATATAGACAAAATCAGGGAATATTTAGGAGACATTCAACTCGGGAAATTAGACACGGAGGAAAATAATATACTTGATGCCCCTATAACGCTAGAAGAAATGTCTATCGCTTTATCAGATCTTCCATCGTCTAAGGCTGCAGGCCCTGATATGATACCGATCGAATTTTATAAAACCTTTATATCAGTTTTTAGAGTAGAGCTACTGGACACACTTATTCAAGCCCAGAGAGATATTTCAATTCCTAAATCATGGGGTGAGACTGAAATTATAGTCATCTTGAAAAAAGGTAAACCCGCCACAAATCCAGGTTCATATAGACCTATAGCCTTAATGAATACTGACGTTAAGCTCTATTCGAAAATTTTGGCTACAAGGCTGTCGGCTGTCATAGAAAAATTAGTTGCACCAGTCCAACATGGATTTATCCCGGGGAAAGGGACTACAGAACATGTCAGAACGGTGATTACCTGTTTTGACGCCATGGAGGTTTCTGGCGGCCCGGTCTCGGCTTTATTTTTAGATGCCGAAAAGGCTTTCGATAGGGTTGACTGGGAATATTTGTGGGTCTTAATGAGAACTATGGGGTTTGGTGACAATTTTATAAAAGCAATTCAGGTGCTCTATAGGGACCCAACAGCTAAAATTAAAATCAATCGGGAATTAACAGCAGCAGTGCAGATTAAGAGAGGAACAAGGCAAGGTTGTCCCAGCTCTCCTCTTTTGTTTGCACTGTATATGGATCCATATTTACGTAAACTTGATTTTAATCCAGGTATTCCTCCCATGTGCGTAAATGAGTTAGTACTTAAAGTACTGGCATATGCTGATGATGTCGCGATAATTACCCCTGATCCTGATTTGGCAATAGGTGCTATAGAACAAGAAGCTTTAAATTTTGGCAATATCTCTGGTTATAAGCTCAATAGTGCCAAAACACAGATTATTAAAAATACAGTAACCCAATGTGTTGATACACGTGTAGTCCCTGCAGCAGTCTATCTTGGGGTTGAAATTTCTTCTAACTTAGGAACAATAGTTGAGCAGAACATCTCGCCTTTATTAAAGAAAGTTAATTCAGACTTGCTGAGGATAAATAATCTTAGGCTTACGCTAGTGGGTCGCACTAATATTATTAAAATGCTCATTCTTCCTAAATTTCTTTATTTTTTTCGTACAATCCCTCTGTTTTTTGATTCTATTTGGTTTAACAAGTTAGAGTCGATTCTTAATAGATTCATTTGGTCATATGGGAAGACAAGACGGGCATATAAGTACATGACTTTGCCAAGGGAAAGGGGAGGCTGGGGGGTTCCCGATTTCAGGTTCTATTACTGGGCATCGGTATTACAATATATTCAAGGTTTAATCGGTGCAAACGAAGGGGATTCGAAAGTCAAAGCTACATCAACTATGATCTATTCAATTGTTCTGGGTAAAGATTCTGCAAATGCCTTTCTAAATTGTACAGATTCATCGTATTATAAACGTACAAGATTTAAGACTGTGGCCGCAGCCTATAATGTATGGTCTGCTGTTGCAAAAAATCTTGGACTAGGGAGATTTAATAGGTATACTAATCTGTATATGAATAAGTCTTTACCACCTTTAATTTTTGCGGATACCATTATGGCAGATTGGAACAGCAAAGGTATTAAAAATATAGGAGATATGTTAAACTCAGATGGTAACATACTTCAATTTTCAGATCTGATGGCTAAATTTAACATAGCAAGGCATAGCTTCTTCAAGTATCTACAGACTAGGAGTTTCCTCTCTAAGAAAAAAGGTGGGGCAGGTGGATTTAATACAAATAACATCATGGAAGCAATAGCGCAAAGCGGGGTCTGCTCCATTAGGTATTTTTATGCCCAGTTGGCTGATACGAAGAAGGACGATATTGACAGATTCGGTAATAAATGGGAGGGGAAATTAGGGACTTCGAGTGAGTCTTTCTTGAAGTCTTTGGAGTTAGGAAGCTCAGTATTCTATTCTGCCCCATTGCAATCGCAGCACTACAAAACGCTGTATCAACTTTACCACACTCCAGATCGCATAGCACAGTGGGGCGCAACTACAGGGATTAATTGCTGGCGTTGTAATGCTACTGCCGCAGATAGCATACATATTTTTGCGACCTGTCCTAAATTAAGGCCCCTATTAAAGGGCATTGAGTTTTTTTTGGCCCATACACTTGCCCTAAATGTAAATTTAACGCCAACAGTAATTATGTTGGGAGTTCGGGACTGTGAAGACGAACACAGCGAATTTATATTTGTAGCGATGGCAGTTTTCAGGTTGCTGATCGCTAGAGTTTGGCTGGACCCCCTTCCCCCGGGATTACAGCAGTGGATTGCTTTACTATTAGGGACTTTTAACCTTGAAAAAGGTATATTCAGGAAAAAAGGTAAAAGGATTAAAAGGTGGGGAAGAAAAATTTGGGAACCGGTACATAGATGGAAGGAAAGGTTAAATGTCAATGTAGTTTGATGTATTATTAATGTGATTATTGGTCTTTTTTTCCACCTTTTTTTTCTTTATGACTTGCAGTGTATGTTTAGTATTATGTTGTTTTTCTTGTTAGTAATTTCAGATTTATTTGATTTATCATATGCATTTGTTGTTTTCTGTACTGTGTATTCTGTGTTATGTGTGCCAAAAAAACCCTTTTTGTTTTATAATAAAAATATTTAAAAAAAAAAAAAAAAAATTAGTTTCAGGTTAGGCGTGAATGCATTATTTCAACAAGTTAATTGACATTTTCTTGCAAGAATAGGGAGAGTGGATGCCTAGAAAGAAGTTTATTTAAAATTAGTTTTAGATTTCAGAGAGTTTATTCCTGAAAAAAAATGTGCTCATTTTATTAAAAATGTGTTTGTGTTACTGCAAAAAAGTTGATTTAAATTTAGTTTCAGGATAAGGGTGATTGCTGTATTTCAATAAGTTAATTGAAATGATCTTGCACGATTAGGGAGAGTGGATGCCTAAAAAGATGTTTTTTAAAAAATCATTTTAGGTTCCAGAGAGTTGATTCCTGAAAAAAAAATGGGTTTGTTTTATGAAAAATGTGAGTGTGTTACTGCAAAAAAGTTGTTTTTCAAATTTCGTTTTTAGATAAGGGTGATTGCAATATTTCAACAAGTTAATTGAAATTTTCTTGCAAGAGTAGGGAGAGTGGATTCCTAGAAAGACATTTTTTAAAAACTTAGTCGAAGGTTTCATAGAGTGGATTCCTGAAAAAAAGTGTGTTCGTTTTATGAAAAATGTGAGTGTGTTACTGCAAAAAAGTTGATTTAAATTTAGTTTCAGGATAGGCATGAATGCATCATTTCAACAAGTTAATTGAAATTTTCTTGCAAGATTAGGGAGAGTGGATACCTAGAAAGAAATTTAAAAAAAATGAGTAGAAGGTTTCAGAGAGTGGATTCCTGAAAAAATGTGTTTGTTTTATGAAAAATGTGAGTTTGTTACTGCAAAAAAGTTGATTTTTAAATTTCCTTTCAGGATAGGCGTGAATGCATCATTTCAACAAGTTAATTGACATTTTCTTGCAAGATTAGAGAGAGTGGATGCCTAGAAATTAAAAAAAAATTAGTAGAAAGTTTCAGAGAGTGAATTCCTGAAAAAAAATGTGTTTGTTTTATGAAAAATGTGAGTGTGTTACTGCAAAAAAGTAGATTTAAATTTAGTTTCAGGATAGGCGTGAATGCATTATTTCAACAAGTTAATTGTCATTTTCTTGCAAGATTAGGGAGAGTAGATGCCTAGAAAGAAGTTTATTTAAAATTAGTTTTAGGTTTCAGAGAGTTTAATCCTGAAAAAAAATCTGTTCATTTTATAAAAAATGTGTTTGTGTTACTGCAAAAAAGTTGATTTAAATTTAGTTTCAGGATAAGGGTGATTGCTGTATTTCAACAAGTTAATTGAAATGTTCTTGCATGATTAGGGAGAGTGGATGCCTAGAATGATATTTTTAAAAAATTCATTTTAGGTTCCAGAGAGTTGATTCCTGAAAAAAAAATGGGTTTTTTTATGAAAAATGTGAGTGTGTTACTGCAAAAAAGTTGATTTAAATTTCGTTTCAGGATAGGCGTGAATGCATCATTTCAACAAGTTAATTGAAATTTTCTTGCAAGATTAGGGAGAGTGGATGCCTAGAAAGAAGTTTATTTAAAATTAGTGTTAGGTTTCAGAGAGTTTATTCCTGAAAAAAAATCTGTTCATTTTATAAAAAATGTGTTTGTGTTACTGCAAAAAAGTTGATTTAAATTTAGTTTCAGGGTAAGGGTGATTGCTGTATTTCAACAAGTTAATTGAAATGTTCTTGCACGATTAGGGAGAGTGGATGCCTAGAAAGATGTTTTTTAATAATTCATTTTAGGTTCCAGAGAGTTGATTCCTGAAAAAAATGGGTTTGTTTTATGAAAAATGTGAGTGTGTTACTGCAAAAAAGTTGTTTTTCAAATTTCGTTTTTGGATAAGGGTGATTGCAATATTTCAACAAGTTAATTGAAATATTCTTAAAAGATTAGGTGGAGTGGATGCCTTGAAAGACATTTTTTAAAAACTTAGTCGTAAAAAAGTTGATTTAAATTTAGTTTCAGGATAGGCGTGAATGCATCATTTCAACAAGTTAATTGAAATTTTCTTGCAAGATTAGGGAGAGTGGATGCCTAGAAAGAAATTTAAAAAAAATGAGTAGAAGGTTTCAGAGGGTGGATTCCTGAAAAAAATGTGTTTGTTTTATGAAAAATGTGAGTGTGTTACTGCAAAAAAGTTGATTTTTAAATTTTGTTTCAGGATAGTTGTAAATGCATCATTTCAACAAGTTAATTGAAATTTTCTTGCAAGATTAGGGAGAGTGGATGACTAGAAAGAAATGTAAAAAAAATTAGTAGAAGGTTTCAGAGAGTGGATTCCTGAAAAAAATGTGTTTGTTTTATGAAAAATGTGAGTGTGTTACTGCAAACAAGTTGATTTAAATTTAGTTTCAGGATAGGCGTGAATGCATTATTTCATCAAGTTAATTGACATTTTCTTGCAAGATTAGGGAAAGTGGATGCCTAGAAAGAAATTTTAAAAAAATGAGTAGAATGTTTCAGAAAGTCGATTCCTGAAAAAAAAGTGTTTTCGTTTTATGAATAATGTGTGTGTGTTACTGCAAAAAAGTTTATTTAAATTTAGTTTCAGGATGAGGGTGATTGCAGTATTTCAACATGTTAATTGAAAAGTTCTTTCACAATTAGGGAGAGTGGATGCCTAGAAAGATGTTTTTTTTAATTCATTTTAGGTTCCAGAGAGTTGATTCCTGAAAAAAAATGGGTTTGTTCTATGAAAAATGTGAGTGTGTTAGTGCAAAAAATTTGATTTAAATTTCGTTTTTGGATAAGGGTGATTGCAATATTTCAACAAGTTAATTAAAATTTTCTTGCAAGATTAGGGAGAGTGGATGCCTAGAAATATGTTTTTTAAAAATTAGTTTTAGGTTCCAGAGAGTGGACTCCTGAAAAACAAAATGTTTGTTTTATGAAAAATGTGAGTGTGTTACTGCAAAAAAGTTGATTTAAATTTCGTTTCAGGATAGGCGTGAATGCATCATTTCAACAAGTTAATTGAAGTTTTCTTGCAAGATTAGGGAGAGTGGATGCCTAGAAAGATGTTTTTTAATAATTCATTTTAGGTTCCAGAGAGTTGATTCCTGAAAAAAATGGGTTTGTTTTATGAAAAATGTGAGTGTGTTACTGCAATAAAGTAGTTTTTCAAATTTCGTTTTTGGATAAGGGTGATTGCAATATTTCAACAAGTTAATTGAAATTTTCTTAAAAGATTAGGGGGAGTGGATGCCTTGAAAGACATTTTTTAAAAACTTAGTCGTAGGTTTCATAGAGTGGATTCCTGAAAAAAGTGTGTTCGTTTTATGAAAAATGTGAGTGTGTTACTGCAAAAAAGTTGATTTAAATTTAGTTTCAGGATAGGTGTGAATGCATTATTTCAACAAGTTAATTGTCATTTTCTTGCAAGATTAGGGAGAGTGGATGCCTAGAAAGAAGTTTATTTAAAATTAGTTTTAGGTTTCAGAGAGTTTATTCCTGAAAAAAAATCTGTTCATTTTATTAAAAATGTGTTTGTGTTACTGCAAAAAAGTTGATTTAAATTTAGTTTCAGGATAAGGGTGATTGCTGTATTTCAACAAGTTAATTGAAATGTTCTTGCACTATTAGGGAGAGTGGAGGCCTAGAAAGATGTTTTTTAAAAAATCATTTTAGGTTCCAGAGAGTTGATTCCTGAAAAAAAATGGGTTTGTTTTATGAAAAATGTGAGTGTGTTACTGCAAAAAAGTTGTTTTTCAAATTTCGTTTTTGGATAAGGGTGATTGCAATATTTCAACAAGTTAATTGAAATTTTCTTGCAAGATTAGGGAGAGTGGATGCCTAGAAAGAAATTTATAAAAAATTAGTAGAAGGTTTCAGAGAGTGGATTCCTGAAAAAAATGTGTTTGTTTTATGAAAAATGTGAGTGTGTTACTGCAAAAAAGTTGATTTAAATTTAGTTTCTGGATAGGCGTGAATGCATCATTTCAACAAGTTAATTGAAATGTTCTTGCATGATTAGGGAGAGTGGATGCCTAGAAATACATTTTTGAAAAACTTAGTAGAAGGTTTCATAGAGTGGATTACTTAAAAAAAGTGTGTTCGTTTTATGAAAAATGTGAGTGTGTTACTGCAAAAAAAGTTGATTTAAATTTAGTTTCAGGATAGGCGTGAATGCATCATTTCAACAAGTAAATTGAAATTTTCATGCAAGATTAGGGAGAGTGGATGCCTAGAAAGAAGATTATTTAAAACTAGTTTTAGGTTTCAGAGAGTAGATTCCTGAAAAAAAATGTGTTTGTTTTATGAAATATGTGAGTGTGCTACTGCAAAAAAGTTGATTTAAATTTCGTTTTTGGATAAGGGTGATTGCAATTTTTCAACAAGTTAATTGAAATTTTCTTGCAAGATTAGGGAGAGTGGATGCCTAGAAAGATGTATTTTAAAAATTTGTTTTAAGTTACAGAGAGTGGATTCCTGAAAAAATAATTGTTTGTTTTGTGAATGTGTTACTGCAAAAAAGTTGATTTAAATTTCGTTTCTGGATAGGCGTGAATGCATCATTTCAACAAGTTAATTGAAATGTTCTTGCAAGATTAGGGAGAGTGGATGCCTAGAAAGAATTTTATAAAAAATGAGTAGAAGGTTTCAGAGAGAGGATTCCTGAAAAAAATGTGTTTAAAAATGTGAGTGTGTTACTGCAAAAAAGTTGATTTAAATTTAGTTTCAGGATAGGCGTGAATGCTGTATTTCAACAAGGTAATTGAAATGTTCTTGCACGATTAGGGAGATTGGATGCCTAGAAAGACATTTTTAAAAAACTTAGTAGAAGGTTTCATAGAGTGGATTACTGAAAAAAAGTATGTTTGTTTTATGAAAAATGTGAGTGTGTTACTGCAAAAAAAGTTGATTTAAATTTAGTTTCAGGATAGGCGTGAATGCATCATTTCAACAAGTAAATTGAAATTTTCTTGCAAGATTAGGGAGAGTGGATGCCTAGAAAGGAGTTTATTTAAAACTAGTTTTAGGTTTCAGAGAGTAGATATTTCTGGGCATCCACTCTCCCTAATTTTGCAAGAAAATTTCAGTTAACTTGTTGAAATATTGCAATCACCCATATCCAAAAACAAAATTTAAAACAACTTTTTGCAGTAACACACTCACATTTTTCATAAAACAAACCCATTTTTTTTCAGGAATCAACTCTCTGGAACCTAAAATGAATTTTTAAAAAACATCATTCTAGGCATCCACTCTCCCTAATCTTGCAAGAAAATTTCAATTAACTTGTTGAAATGATGCATTCACGACTATCCTGAACCGAAATTTAAAAATCAACATTTTTTTCAGGAATCCCCCTCTGAAACCTTCTACTCATTTTTTTTTTATTTCTTTCTAGGCATCCACTCTCCCTAATCTTGCAAGAAAATTTCAATTAACTTGTTGAAATGATGCATTCACGCCTATCCTTAAACTAAATTTAAATCAACTTTTTTGCAGTAACACTCTCACATTTTTCATAAAGCGAACACACTTTTTTTCAGGAATCCACTGTCTGAAACCTAAAATGAATTTTTAAAAAACATCTTTCTAGGCATCCACTCTCCCTAATCGTGCAAGAACATTTCAATTAACTTGTTGAAATACTGCAATCACCCTTATCCTGAAGTTAAATTTAAATCAACTTTTTTGCAGTAACACACACACATTTTTCATAAAACAAACCCATTTTTTTTTTCAGGAATCAACTCTCTGGAACCTAAAATGAATTTTTAAAAAACATCATTCTAGGAATCCACACACATTTTTCATAAAATTAACAGATTTTTTCAGGAATACACTCTCTGAAACTTAAAACTAATTTTAAATAAACTTCTTTCTAGGCATCCACTCTCCCTAATCTTGCAAGAAAATGACAATTAACTTGTTGAAATAATGCATTCACGCCTATCCTGAAACTAAATTTAAATCAACTTTTTGCAGTAACACACTCACATTTTTCATAAAACAAACGCATTTTTTTTTCAGGAATCCACTCTCTGAAACCTTCTACTAATTTTTTTTTAATTTCTTTCTAGGCATCCACTCTCCCTAATCTTGCAAGAAAATTTCAATTAACTTGTTGAAATGATGCATTCACGCCTATCCTGAAACAAAATTTAAAAATCAACTTTTTTGCAGTAACAAACTCACATTTTTCATAAAACAAACACATTTTTTTCAGGAATCCACTCTCTGAAAACTTCTACTCATTTTTTTAAAATTTCTTTCTAGGTATCCACTCTCCCTAATCTTGCAAGAAAATTTCAATTAACTTGTTGAAATGATGCATTCACGCCTATCCTGAAACTACATTTAAATCAACATTTTTGCAGTAACACACTCACATTTTTCATAAAACGAACACACTTTTTTCAGGAATCCACTCTATGAAACCTTCGACTAAGTTTTTAAAAAATGGCTTTCTAGGAATCAACTCTCCCTAATCTTGCAAGAAAATTTCAATTAACTTGTTGAAATATTGCAATCACCCTTATCCAAAAACGAAATTTGAAAAACAACATTTTTGCAGTAACACACTCACATTTTTCATAAAACAAACCCATTTTTTTTTCAGGAATCAACTCTCTGGAACCTAAAATGATTTTTTTAAAAACATCTTTCTAGGCATCCACTCTCCCTAATCGTGCAAGAACATTTCAATTAACTTGTTGAAATACAGCAATCACCCTTATCCTGAAACTAAATTTAAATCAACTTTTTTGCAGTAACACAAACATATTTTTAATAAAATGAACAGATTTTTTTTCAGGAATAAACTCTCTGAAACCTAAAACTAATTTTAAATAAACTTCTTTCTAGGCATCCACTCTCCCTAATCTTGCAAGAAAATGTCAATTAACTTGATGAAATAATGCATTCACGCCTATCCTGAAACTAAATTTAAATCAACTTTTTTGCAGTAACACACTCACATTTTTCATAAAACAAACACATTTTTTTTCAGGAATCCACTCTCTGAAACCTTCTACTAATTTTTTTTAATTTCTTTCTAGGCATCCACTCTCCCTAATCTTGCAAGAACATTTCAATTAACTTGTTGAAATGATGCATTTACGACTATCCTGAAACGAAATTTAAAAATCAACTTTTTTGCAGTAACACACTCACATTTTTCATAAAACAAACACATTTTTTTCAGGAATCCACCCTCTGAAACCTTCTACTCATTTTTTTTAAATTTCTTTCTAGGCATCCACTCTCCCTAATCTTGCAAGAAAATTTCAATGAACTTGTTGAAATGATGCATTCACGCCTATCCTGAAACTAAATTTAAATCAACTTTTTTGCAGTAACACACTCACATTTTTCATAAAACGAACACACTTTTTTTCAGGAATCCACTCTATGAAACCTACGACTAAGTTTTTAAAAAATGTCTTTCAAGGCATCCACTCCCCCTAATTTTGCAAGAAAATTTCAATTAACTTGTTGAAATATTGCAATCACCCTTATCCAAAAACGAAATTTAAAACAACTTTTTTGCAGTAACACACTCACATTTTTCATAAAACAAACCCATTTTTTTTTCAGGAATCAACTCTCTGGAACCTAAAATGAATTTTTAAAAAACATCATTCTAGGAATCCACTCTCCCTAATCATGCAAGAACATTTCAATTAACTTGTTGAAATACAGCAATCACCCTTATCCTGAAACTAAATTTAAATCAACTTTTTTGCAGTAACACAAACACATTTTTTATAAAATGAACAGATTTTTTTTCAGGAATAAACTCTCTGAAACCTAAAACTAATTTTAAATAAACTTCTTTCTAGGCATCCACTCTCCCCAATCTTGCAAGAAAATGACAATTAACTTGTTGAAATAATGCATTCACGCCTATCCTGAAACTAAATTTAAAACAACTTTTTTGCAGTAACACACTCACATTTTTCATAAAACAAACACATTTTTTTTCAGGAATCCACTCTCTGAAACCTTCTACTACGTTTTTTTTAAATTTCTTTCTAGGCATCCACTCTCACTAATCTTGCAAGAAAATTTCAATTAACTTGTTGAAATTATGCATTCACTACTATCCTGAAACGAAATTTAAAAATCAACCATCTTAAGTTGAACCCGGATAAAACCGAGTTGGTTCTCACCGGTGGTTCATCCAGCCCCTGGAACTCTCTCTTCTGGCCCCCTTCTCTGGGGCCCGCACCTTCCCCTTCATCCACGGTCAAAATACTGGGTGTTAAAATGAACCACCAGCTCACTCTCCTCTCACAAATCAGTTCCGTGGTCTCCTCTTGTTTTCTCACCCTCCGCACCATCCGCTCTGTTTCCCGCTTTTTCTCCCCTCAGGCACTCAAGATCATTATGGCCGCCCTGGTGATATCAAGGCTGGATTATGCCAACGCCCTCTATCATGGCATTCCAGCTTACAGTCTGCGTAGACTTCAGTCGATCCAGAACCAGGCAGTCCGGCTGGTTTACGGCCTCCCACGCTACCACCATTCCACCCCCCTTCTTAGGGAGCTTCACTGGCTTCCCATAAAAGAACGTTCCCTTTTTAAGATTGGCTGCATGGTCTTTCAGGCCCGTCAGGGCACTGCCCCCGCTTTTATCTCTTCCTTAATAAAACCCTATGTTCCCACAAGAGAGCTCCGGTCTTCCTCTAAGTCCCTTCTTCAGACCCCCCGCTTTACACGTAAAAAGTGGGGTGGGGCAAACTTCTCCACTTTGGCCCCAACATTTTGGAACTCCCTCCTTGACCATCTTCGTTCTGCTGCCCAGTACCTCTCCTTTCGTAAAGATCTAAAAACCTTCCTCTTCAATCAGGCTTTCCCCGCTTAGATCCGCATTCCTATCACTCTTGTCTTCTCCCTCAGTTGCCGATCCTGCTCACTAGCGCCAAGAAACCGCATGGTGTACGTTGCGCTTTATAAATGTTTTAAATTAGAAATTAGAATTAGAACTTTTTTTGCAGTAACACACTCACATTTTTTATAAAACAAACACATTATTTTCAGGAATCCACCCTCTGAAACCTTCTACTCATTTTTTTTAAATTTCTTTCTAGGCATCCACTCTCCCTAATCTTGCAAGAAAATGACAATTAACTTGTTGAAATAATGCATTCACGCCAATCCTGAAACTGAATTTAAATCATCTTTTTTGCAGTAACACACTCACATTTTTCATAAAACAAGCACACTTTTTTTCAGGAATCCACTCTATGAAACCTACGACTAAGTTTTAAAAAAATGTCTTTCAAGGCATCCACTCTCCCTAATCTTGCAAGAAAATTTCAATTTACTTGTTGAAATGATGCATTCACGCCTATTCAGAAACTAAATTTAAATCAACTTTTTTGCAGTAACACACTAACATTTTTCATAAAACGAACACACTTTTTTCAGGAATCCACTCTCTGAAACCTTCTACTAATTTTTTATAAATTTCTTTCTAGGTACCCACTCTCCCTAATCTTGCAAGAAAATTTTAATTAACTTGTTGAAATATTGCAATCACCCTTATCCAAAAACGAAATTTAAATCAAATTTTTTTCACTAACACACTCACATTTTTCATAAAAGAAACTAATTTTGTTTCAGGAATCTACTCTCTGAAACCTAAAACTAGGTTTAAATAAAGTTCTTTCTAGGCATCCACTCTCCCTAATCTTGCAAGAAAATTTCAATTAACTTGTTGAAATGATGCATTCACGCCTATCCAGAAACTAAATTTAAAACAACTTTTTTGCAGTAACACACTCACATTTTTCATAAAACAAACCCATTTTTTTTCAGGAATCAACTCTCTGGAACCTAAAATGAATTAAAAAATAACATCTTTCTAGGCATCCACTCTCCCTAATTGTGCAAGAACATTTCAATTAACTTGTTGAAATACTGCAATCACCCTTATCCTGAAACTAAATTTAAATAAACTTTTTTGCAGTAACACACACACATTTTTCATAAAATGAACAGATTTTTTTCAGGAATACACTCTCTGAAACCTAAAACTAATTTTAAATAAACTTCTTTCTAGGCATCCACTCTCCCTAATCTTGCAAGAAAATTTCAATTAACTTGTTGAAATGATGCATTCACGCTTATCCTGAAACGAAATTTAAATCAACTTTTTTGCAGTAACACACTCACATTTTTCATAAAGCAGACACATTTTTTTCAGGAATCCACTCTCTGAAACCTTCTACTCATTTTTTTTTATTTCTTTCTAGGCATCCACTCTCCCTAATCTTGCAAGAAAATTTCAATTAACTTGTTGAAGTATTGCAATCACTCTTATCCAAAAACGAAATTTAAAACAACTTTTTTGCTGTAACACACTCACATTTTTCATAAAACAAACCCATTTTTTTCAGGAATCAACTCTCTGGAACCTAAAATGAATTTTCAAAAAACATCTTTCTAGGCATCCACTCTCCCTAATCGTGCAAGAACATTTCAATTAACTTGTTGAAATACTGCAATCACCCTTATCCTGAAACTAAATTTAAATCAACTTTTTTGCAGTAACACACACACATTTTTCATAAAACAAACCCATTTTTTTTTTCAGGAATCAACTCTCTGGAACCTAAAATGAATTTTTAAAAAACATCATTCTAGGAATCCACACACATTTTTCATAAAATTAACAGATTTTTTCAGGAATACACTCTCTGAAACTTAAAACTAATTTTAAATAAACTTCTTTCTAGGCATCCACTCTCCCTAATCTTGCAAGAAAATGACAATTAACTTGTTGAAATAATGCATTCACGCCTATCCTGAAACTAAATTTAAATCAACTTTTTGCAGTAACACACTCACATTTTTCATAAAACAAACACATTTTTTTTTCAGGAATCCACTCTCTGAAACCTTCTACTAATTTTTTTTTAATTTCTTTCTAGGCATCCACTCTCCCTAATCTTGCAAGAAAATTTCAATTAACTTGTTGAAATGATGCATTCACGCCTATCCTGAAACAAAATTTAAAAATCAACTTTTTTGCAGTAACAAACTCACATTTTTCATAAAACAAACACATTTTTTTTCAGGAATCCACTCTCTGAAAACTTCTACTCATTTTTTTAAAATTTCTTTCTAGGTATCCACTCTCCCTAATCCTGCAAGAAAATTTCAATTAACTTGTTGAAATGATGCATTCACGCCTATCCTGAAACTACATTTAAATCAACATTTTTGCAGTAACACACTCACATTTTTCATAAAACGAACACACTTTTTTTCAGGAATCCACTCTATGAAACCTTCGACTAAGTTTTTAAAAAATGGCTTTCTAGGAATCAACTCTCCCTAATCTTGCAAGAAAATTTCAATTAACTTGTTGAAATATTGCAATCACCCTTATCCAAAAACGAAATTTGAAAAACAACTTTTTTGCAGTAACACACTCACATTTTTCATAAAACAAATCCATTTTTTTTTCAGGAATCAACTCTCTGGAACCTAAAATGATTTTTTAAAAAACATCTTTCTAGGCCTCCACTCTCCCTAATCGTGCAAGAACATTTCAATTAACTTGTTGAAATACAGCAATCACCCTTATCCTGAAACTAAATTTAAATCAACTTTTTTGCAGTAACACAAACACATTTTTAATAAAATGAACAGATTTTTTTTCAGGAATAAACTCTCTGAAACCTAAAACTAATTTTAAATAAACTTCTTTCTAGGCATCCACTCTCCCTAATCTTGCAAGAAAATGTCAATTAACTTGTTGAAATAATGCATTCACGCCTAACCTGAAACTAAATTTAAATTAACTTTTTTGCAGTAACACACTCACATTTTTCATAAAACAAATACATTTTTTTTCAGGAATCTACTCTCTGAAACCTACTACTCATTTTTTTTAAATTTCTTTCTAGGCATCCCTCTCCCTAATCTTGCAAGAAAATGTCAATGAACTTGTTGAAATGATGCATTCACGCCTATCCTGAAACTAAATTTAAATCAACTTTTTTGCAGTAACACACTCACATTTTTCATAAAACGAACACACTTTTTTTCAGGAATCCACTCTATGAAACCTACGACTAAGTTTTTAAAAAATGTCTTTCAAGGCATCCACTCCCCCTAATTTTGCAAGAAAATTTCAATTAACTTGTTGAAATATTGCAATCACCCTTATCCAAAAACGAAATTTAAAACAACTTTTTTGCAGTAACACACTCACATTTTTCATAAAACAAACCCATTTTTTTTTCAGGAATCAACTCTCTGGAACCTAAAATGAATTTTTTAAAAACATCATTCTAGGAATCCACTCTCCCTAATCATGCAAGAACATTTCAATTAACTTGTTGAAATACAGCAATCACCCTTATCCTGAAACTAAATTTAAATCAACTTTTTTGCAGTAACACAAACACATTTTTTATAAAATGAACAGATTTTTTTTCAGGAATAAACTCTCTGAAACCTAAAACTAATTTTAAATAAACTTCTTTCTAGGCATCCACTCTCCCCAATCTTGCAAGAAAATGACAATTAACTTGTTGAAATAATGCATTCACGCCTATCCTGAAACTAAATTTAAATCAACTTTTTTGCAGTAACACACTCACATTTTTCATAAAACAAACACATTTTTTTTCAGGAATCCACTCTCTGAAACTTTCTACTACGTTTTTTTTAAATTTCTTTCTAGGCATCCACTCTCACTAATCTTGCAAGAAAATTTCAATTAACTTGTTGAAATGATGCATTCACTACTATCCTGAAACGAAATTTAAAAATCAACCATCTTAAGTTGAACCCGGATAAAACCGAGTTGGTTCTCACCGGTGGTTCATCCAGCCCCTGGAACTCTCTCTTCTGGCCCCCTTCTCTGGGGCCCGCACCTTCCCCTTCATCCACGGTCAAAATACTGGGTGTTAAAATGAACCACCAGCTCACTCTCCACTCACAAATCAGCTCCGTGGTCTCCTCTTGTTTTCTCACCCTCCGCACCATCCGCTCTGTTTCCCGCTTTTTCTCCCCTCAGGCACTCAAGATCATTATGGCCGCCCTGGTGATATCAAGGCTGGATTATGCCAACGCCCTCTATCATGGCATTCCAGCTTACAGTCTGCGTAGACTTCAGTCGATTCAGAACCAGGCAGTCCGGCTGGTTTACGGCCTCCCACGCTACCACCATTCCACCCCCCTTCTTAGGGAGCTCCACTGGCTTCCCATAAAAGAACGTTCCCTTTTTAAGATTGGCTGCATGGTCTTTCAGGCCCGTCAGGGCACTGCCCCCGCTTTTATCTCTTCCTTAATAAAACCCTATGTTCCCACAAGAGAGCTCCGGTCTTCCTCTAAGTCCCTTCTTCAGACCCCCCGCTTTACACGTAAAAAGTGGGGTGGGGCAAACTTCTCCACTTTGGCCCCAACATTTTGGAACTCCCTCCTTGACCATCTTCGTTCTGCTACCCAGTACCTCTCCTTTCGTAAAGATCTAAAAACCTTCCTCTTCAATCAGGCTTTCCCCGCTTAGATCCGCATTCCTATCACTCTTGTCTTCTCCCTCAGTTGCCGATCCTGCTCACTAGCGCCAAGAAACCGCATGGTGTACGTTGCGCTTTATAAATGTTTTAAATTAGAAATTAGAATTAGAACTTTTTTTGCAGTAACACACTCACATTTTTCATAAAACAAACACATTATTTTCAGGAATCCACCCTCTGAAACCTTCTACTCATTTTTTTTAAATTTCTTTCTAGGCATCCACTCTCCCTAATCTTGCAAGAAAATGACAATTAACTTGTTGAAATAATGCATTCACGCCAATCCTGAAACTAAATTTAAATCATCTTTTTTGCAGTAACACACTCACATTTTTCATAAAACAAGCACACTTTTTTTCAGGAATCCACTCTATGAAACCTACGACTAAGTTTTAAAAAAATGTCTTTCAAGGCATCCACTCTCCCTAATCTTGCAAGAAAATTTCAATTTACTTGTTGAAATGATGCATTCACGCCTATTCAGAAACTAAATTTAAATCAACTTTTTTGCAGTAACACACTAACATTTTTCATAAAACGAACACACTTTTTTCAGGAATCCACTCTCTGAAACCTTCTACTAATTTTTTATAAATTTCTTTCTAGGTACCCACTCTCCCTAATCTTGCAAGAAAATTTTAATTAACTTGTTGAAATATTGCAATCACCCTTATCCAAAAACGAAATTTAAATCAAATTTTTTTCACTAACACACTCACATTTTTCATAAAAGAAATTAATTTTGTTTCAGGAATCTACTCTCTGAAACCTAAAACTAGGTTTAAATAAAGTTCTTTCTAGGCATCCACTCTCCCTAATCTTGCAAGAAAATTTCAATTAACTTGTTGAAATGATGCATTCACGCCTATCCAGAAACTAAATTTAAAACAACTTTTTTGCAGTAACACACTCACATTTTTCATAAAACAAACCCATTTTTTTTCAGGAATCAACTCTCTGGAACCTAAAATGAATTAAAAAATAACATCTTTCTAGGCATCCACTCTCCCTAATTGTGCAAGAACATTTCAATTAACTTGTTGAAATACTGCAATCACCCTTATCCTGAAACTAAATTTAAATAAACTTTTTTGCAGTAACACACACACATTTTTCATAAAATGAACAGATTTTTTTCAGGAATACACTCTCTGAAACCTAAAACTAATTTTAAATAAACTTCTTTCTAGGCATCCACTCTCCCTAATCTTGCAAGAAAATTTCAATTAACTTGTTGAAATGATGCATTCACGCTTATCCTGAAACGAAATTTAAATCAACTTTTTTGCAGTAACACACTCACATTTTTCATAAAACAGACACATTTTTTTCAGGAATCCACTCTCTGAAACCTTCTACTCATTTTTTTTTATTTCTTTCTAGGCATCCACTCTCCCTAATCTTGCAAGAAAATTTCAATTAACTTGTTGAAGTATTGCAATCACTCTTATCCAAAAACGAAATTTAAAACAACTGTTTTGCTGTAACACACTCACATTTTTCATAAAACAAACCCATTTTTTTCAGGAATCAACTCTCTGGAACCTAAAATGAATTTTCAAAAAACATCTTTCTAGGCATCCACTCTCCCTAATCGTGCAAGAACATTTCAATTAACTTGTTGAAATACTGCAATCACCCTTATCCTGAAACTAAATTTAAATCAACTTTTTTGCAGTAACACACACACATTTTTCATAAAATTAACAGATTTTTTCAGGAATACACTCTCTGAAACTTAAAACTAATTTTAAATAAACTTCTTTCTAGGCATCCACTCTCCTTAATCTTGCAAGAAAATGTCAATTAACTTGTTGAAATAATGCATTCACACCTATCCTGAAACTACATTTAAATCAACTTTTTTGCAGTAACACACTCACATTTTTCATAAAACAAACACATTTTTTTTTCAGGAATCTACTCTCTGAAAACTACTACTCATTTTTTTTAAATTTCTTTTCAGGCATCCACTCTCCCTAATCTTGCAAGAAAATTTCAATTAACTTGTTGAAATGATGCATTCACGCCTATCCTGAAACTAAATTTAAATCAACTTTTTTGCAGTAACACACTCACATTTTTCATAAAACAAACCCATTTTTTTTCAGGAATCTACACTCTGAAACCTAAAACTAGTTTTAAATATACTTCTTTCTAGGCATCCACTCTCCCTAATCTTGCAAGAAAATTTCAATTTACTTGTTGAAATGATGCATTCACACGTATCCTGAAACTAAATTTAAATCAACTTTTTTTGCAGTAACACACTCACATTTTTCATAAAACGAACACACTTTTTTTCAGTAATCCACTCTATGAAACCTTCTACTAAGTTTTTTTAAAATGTCTTTCTAGGCATCCACTCTCCCTAATCGTGCAAGAACATTTCAATTACCTTGTTGAAATACAGCATTAACGCCTATCCTGAAACTAAATTTAAATCAACTTTTTTGCAGTAACACACTCACATTTTTCATAAAACAAACACATTTTTTTCAGGAATCCACTCTCTGAAACCATCTACTAAGTTTTTTTTTAATTTCTTTCTAGGCATCCACTCTCACTAATCTTGCAAGAAAATTTCAATTAACTTGTTGAAATGATGCATTCACGCCTATCCTGAAACTAAATTTAAATCAACTTTTTTGCAGTAACACTCTCACATTTTTCATAAAACGAACACACTTTTTTTCAGGAATCCACTCTCTGAAACCATCTACTAAGTTTTTTTTTAATTTCTTTCTAGGCATCCACTCTCACTAATCTTGCAAGAAAATTTCATTTAACTTGTTGAAATGATGCATTCACGACTATACTGAAACGAAATTTAAAAATCAACTTTTTTGCAGTAACACACTCACATTTTTCATAAAACAAACACATTTTTTTCAGGAATCCACCCTCTGAAACCTTCTACTCATTTTTTTTAAATTTCTTTCTAGGCATCCACTCTCCCTAATCTTGCAAGAAAATTTCAATTAACTTGTTGAAATGATGCATTCACGCCTATCCTGAAACTAAATTTAAATCAACTTTTTTGCAGTAACACTCTCACATTTTTCATAAAACGAACACACTTTTTTTCAGGAATCCACTCTCTGAAACCATCTACTAAGTTTTTTTTTAATTTCTTTCTAGGCATCCACTCTCACTAATCTTGCAAGAAAATTTCATTTAACTTGTTGAAATGATGCATTCACGACTATACTGAAACGAAATTTAAAAATCAACTTTTTTGCAGTAACACACTCACATTTTTCATAAAACAAACACATTTTTTTCAGGAATCCACCCTCTGAAACCTTCTACTCATTTTTTTTAAATTTCTTTCTAGGCATCCACTCTCCCTAATCTTGCAAGAAAATTTCAATTAACTTGTTGAAATGATGCATTCACGCCTATCCTGAAACTAAATTTAAATCAACTTTTTTGCAGTAACACTCTCACATTTTTCATAAAACGAACACACTTTTTTTCAGGAATCCACTCTCTGGAACCTAAAAAGAATTTTTTAAAAACATCTTTCTAGGCATCCACTCTCCCTAATCATGCAAGAACATTTCAATTAACTTGTTGAAATACTGCAATCACACTTATCCTGAAACTAAATTTAAATCAACTTTTTTGCAGTAACACACACACATTTTTCATAAAATTAACAGATTTTTTCAGGAATACACTCTCTGAAACTTAAAACTAATTTTAAATAAACTTCTTTCTATGCATCCACTCTCCCTAATCTTGCAAGAAAATGTCAATTAACTTGTTGAAATAATGCATTCACGCCTATCCTGAAACTAAATTTAAATTAACTTTCTGCAGTAACACACTCACATTTTTCATATAACAAACCCATTTTTTTTCAGGAATCAACTCTCTGGAACCTAAAATGAATTTTTAAAAAACATCATTCTAGGCATCCACTCTCCCTAATCATGCAAGAACATTTCAATTAACTTGTTGAAATACAGCAATCACCCTTATCCTGAAACTAAATTTAAATCAACTTTTTTGCAGTAACACAAACACATTTTTTTATAAAATGAACAGATTTTTTTTCAGGAATCCACTCCCTGAAACCTAAAACTAATTTTAAATAAACTTCTTTCTAGGCATCCACTCTCCCTAATCTTGCAAGAAAATGTCAATTAACTTGTTGAAATGATGCATTTACGACTATCCTGAAACGAAATTTAAAAATCAACTTTTTTGCAGTAACACACTCACATTTTTCATAAAACAAACACATTTTTTTCAGGAATCCACCCTATGAAACCTTTTACTCATTTTTTTTAGATTTCTTTCTAGGCATCCACTCTCCCTAATCTTGCAAGAAAATTTCAATGAACTTGTTGAAATGATGCATTCACGCCTATCCTGAAACTACATTTAAATCAACTTTTTTGCAGTAACACACTCACATTTTTCATAAAACGAACACACTTTTTTTCAGGAATCCACTCTATGAAACCTACGACTAAGTTTTTAAAAAATGTCTTTCAAGGCATCCACTCCCCCTAATCTTTTAAGAAAATTTCAATTAACTTGTTGAAATATTGCAATCACCCTTATCCAAAAACGAAATTTGAAAAACAACTTTTTTGCAGTAACACACTCACATTTTTCATAAAACAAACCCATTTTTTTTCAGGAATCAACTCTCTGGAACCTAAAATGAATTATTAAAAAACATCTGTCTAGGCATCCACTCTCCCTAATCGTGCAAGAACATTTCAATTAACTTGTTGAAATACAGCAATCACCCTTATCCTGAAACTAAATTTAAATCAACTTTTTTGCAGTAACACAAACACATTTTTAATAAAATGAACAGATTTTTTTTCAGGAATAAACTCTCTGAAACCTAAAACTAATTTTAAATAAACTTCTTTCTAGGCATCCACTCTCCCTAATCTTGCAAGAAAATTTCAATTAACTTGTTGAAATGATGCATTCACGCCTATCCTGAAAGGAAATTTAAATCAACCTTTTTGCAGTAACACACTCACATTTTTCATAAAACAAACAATTATTTTTTCAGGAATCCACTCTCTGGAACCTAAAACTAATTTTTAAAAAACATCTTTCTAGGCATCCACTCTCCCTAATTTTGCAAGAAAATTTCAATTAACTTGTTGAAATATTACAATCACCCTTATCCAAAAACGAAATTTAAAACAACTTTTTTGCAGTAACACACTCACATTTTTCATAAAACAAACCCATTTTTTTTTCAGGAATTAACTCTCTGGAACCTAAAATGAATTTTTAAAAAACATCATTCTAGGCATCCACTCTCCCTAATCATGCAAGAACATTTCAATTAACTTGTTGAAATACAGCAATCAAGCTTATCCTGAAACTAAATTTAAATCAACTTTTTTGCAGTAACACAAACACATTTTTTATAAAATGAACAGATTTTTTTTCAGGAAAAAACTCTCTGAAACCTAAAACTAATTTTAAATAAACTTCTTTCTAGGCATCCACTCTCCCTAATCTTGCAAGAAAATGACAATTAACTTGTTGAAATGATGCATTCACTACTATCCTGAAACGAAATTTAAAAATCAACTTTTTTGCAGTAACACACTCACATTTTTCATAAAACAAACACATTTTTTTCAGGAATCCACCCTCTGAAACCTTCTACTCATTTTTTTTAAATTTCTTTCTAGGCATCCACTCTCCCTAATCTTACAAGAAAATTTCAATGAACTTGTTCAAATGATGCATTCACACCTATCCTGAAACTAAATTTAAATCAACTTTTTTGCAGTAACACACTCACATTTTTCATAAAACGAACACACTTTTTTTCAGGAATCCACTCTATGAAACCTACGACTAAGTTTTTAAAAAATGTATTTCAAGGCATCCACTCTCCCTAATCTTGCAAGAAATTTTCAATTAACTTGTTGAAATGATGCATTCACGCCTATCCAGAAACTAAATTTAAAACAACTTTTTTGCAGTAACACACTCACATTTTTCATAAAACAAACCCATTTTTTTTTCAGGAATCAACTCTCTGGAACCTAAAATGATTTAAAAAAACATCTTTCTAGACATCCACTCTCCCTAATTGTGCAAGAACATTTCAATTAACTTGTTGAAATACTGCAATCACCCTTATCCTGAAACTAAATTTAAATAAACTTTTTTGCAGTAACACACACACATTTTTCATAAAATGAACAGATTTTTTTCAGGAATAGACTCTCTGAAACCTAAAACTAATTTTAAATAAACTTCTTTCTAGGCATCCACTCTCCCTAATCTTGCAAGAAAATGTCAATTTACTTGTTGAAATAATGCATTCACGCCTATCCTGAAACTAAATTTAAAACAACTTTTTTGCAGTAACACACTCACATTTTTCATAAAACAAACCCATTTTTTTCAGGATTCCACTCTCTGAAACCTTCTACTCATTTTTTTTAAATTTCTTTCTAGGCATCCACTTTCCCTAATCTTGCAAGAAAATTTCAATTAACTTGTTGAAGTATTGCAATCACTCTTATCCAAAAACGAAATTTAAAACAACTTTTTTGCAGTAACACACTCACATTTTTCATAAAACAAACCCATTTTTTTCAGGAATCAACTCTCTGGAACCTAAAATGAATTTTTAAAAAACATCTTTCTAGGCATCCACTCCCCCTAATCGTGCAAGAACATTTCAATTAACTTGTTGAAATACTGCAATCACCCTTATCCTGAAACTAAATTTAAATCAACTTTTTTGCAGTAACAGACACACATTTTTCATAAAATTAACAGATTTTTTCAGGAATACACTCTCTGAAACTTAAAACTAATTTTAAATAAACTTCTTTCTAGGCATCCACTCTCCCTAATCTTGCAAGAAAATGTCAATTAACTTGTTGAAATAATGCATTCACGCCTAACATGAAACTAAATTTAAATTAACTTTTTTGCAGTAACACACTCACATTTTTCATAAAACAAGCAATTATTTTTTCAGGAATCCACTCACTGGAACCTAAAACTAATTTTTAAAAAACATCTTTCTAGGCATCCACTATCCCTAATTTTGCAAGAAAATTTCAATTAACTTGTTGAAATACTGCAATCACCCTTATCCAAAAACGAAATTTAAAACAACTTTTTTGCAGTAACACACTCACATTTTTCATAAAACAAACCCATTTTTTTTCAGGAATAAACTCTCTGAAACCTAAAACTAATTTTAAATAAACTTCTTTCTAGGCATCCACTCTCCCTAATCTTGCAAGAAAATGACAATTAACTTGTTGAAATGATGCATTCACTACTATCCTGAAACGAAATTTAAAAATCAACTTTTTTGCAGTAACACACTCACATTTTTCATAAAACAAACACATTTTTTTCAGGAATCCACCCTCTGAAACCTTCTACTCATTTTTTTTACATTTCTTTCTAGGCATCCACTCTCCCTAATCTTACAAGAAAATTTCAATGAACTTGTTGAAATGATGCATTCACGCCTATCCTGAAACTAAATTTAAATCAACTTTTTTGCAGTAACACACTCACATTTTTCATAAAACGAACACACTTTTTTTCAGGAATCCACTCTATGAAACCTACGACTAAGTTTTAAAAAAATGTCTTTCAAGGCATCCACTCTCCCTAATCTTAAAAGAAAATTTCAATTAACTTGTTGAAATGATGCATTCACGCCTATCCAGAAACTAAATTTAAAACAACTTTTTTGCAGTAACACAGTCACATTTTTCATAAAACAAACCCATTTTTTTTTCAGGAATCAACTCTCTGGAACCTAAAATGAATTAAAAAAAACATCTTTCTAGGCATCCACTCTCCCTAATTGTGCAAGAACATTTCAATTAACTTGTTGAAATACTGCAATCACCCTTATCCTGAAACTAAATTTAAATAAACTTTTTTGCAGTAACACACACACATTTTTCATAAAATGAACAGATTTTTTTCAGGAATACACTCTCTGAAACCTAAAACTAATTTTAAATAAACTTCTTTCTAGGCATCCACTCTCCCTAATCTTGCAAGAAAATGTCAATTTACTTGTTGAAATAATGCATTCACGCCTATCCTGAAACTAAATTTAAATTAACTTTTTTTGCAGTAACACACTCACATTATTCATAAAACGAAAACACTTTTTTTTCAGGATTCCACTCTCTGAAACCTTCTACTCATTTTTCTTAAATTTCTTTCTAGGCATCCACTTTCCCTAATCTTGCAAGAAAATTTCAATTAACTTGTTGAAGTATTGCAATCACTCTTATCCAAAAACGAAATTTAAAACAACTTTTTTGCAGTAACACACTCACATTTTTCATAAAACAAACCCATTTTTTTCAGGAATCAACTCTCTGGAACCTAAAATGAATTTTTAAAAAACATCTTTCTAGGCATCCACTCTCCCTAATCGTACAAGAACATTTCAATTAACTTGTTGAAATACTGCAATCACCCTTATCCTGAAACTAAATTTAAATCAACTTTTTTGCAGTAACAGACACACATTTTTCATAAAACAAACACACTTTTTTTCAGGAATCTACTCTCTGAAACCTACTACTCATTTTTTTTAAATTTCTTTCTAGGCATCCACTCTCCCTAATCTTGCAAGAAAATGTCAATTAACTTGTTGAAATAATGCATTCACGCCTAACCTGAAACTAAATTTAAATTAACTTTTTTGCAGTAACACACTCACATTTTTCATAAAACAAGCAATTATTTTTTCAGGAATCCACTCACTGGAACCTAAAACTAATTTTTAAAAAACATCTTTCTAGGCATCCACTCTCCCTAATTTTGCAAGAAAATTTCAATTAACTTGTTGAAATATTGCAATCACCCTTATCCAAAAACGAAATTTAAAACAACTTTTTTGCAGTAACACACTCACATTTTTCATAAAACAAACCCATTTTTTTTCAGGAATAAACTCTCTGAAACCTAAAACTAATTTTAAATAAACTTCTTTCTAGGCATCCACTCTCCCTAATCTTGCAAGAAAATGTAAACTTGTTGAAATAATGCATTCACGCCTATCCTGAAACTAAATTTAAATCAACTTTTTTGCAGTAACACACTCACATTCTTCATAAAACAAACACATTTTTTTCAGGAATCCACTCTCTGAAACCTTCTACTAATTTTTCTTAAATTTCTTTCTAGGCATCCACTCTCCCTAATCTTGCAAGAAAATTTCAATTAACTTGTTGAAATGATGCATTCATGCCTATCCTGAAACGAAATTTAAAAATCAACTTTTTTGCAGTAACAAATTCACATTTTTCATAAAACAAACACATTTTTTTCAGGAATCCACTCTCTGAAACCTTCTACTCATTTTTTTTAAATTTCTTTCTAGGTATCCACTCTCCCTAATCTTGCTAGAAAATTTCAATTAACTTGTTGAAATGATGCATTCACGCCTATCCTGAAACTAAATTTAAATCAACTTTTTTGCAGTAACACACTCACATTTTTCATAAAACGAACACACTTTTTTTCAGGAATCCACTCTATGAAACCTTCGACTAAGTTTTTAAAAAATGTCTTTCTAGGAATCCACTCTCCCTAATCTTGCAAGAAAATTTCAATTAACTTGTTGAAATATTGCAATCACCCTTATCCAAAAACGAAATTTAAAACAACTTTTTTGCAGTAACACACTCACATTTTTCATAAAACAAACCCATTTTTTTTCAGGAATCTACACTCTGAAACCTAAAACTAGTTTTAAATATACTTCTTTCTAGGCATCCACTCTCCCTAATCTTGCAAGAAAATTTCAATTTACTTGTTGAAATGATGCATTCACACCTATCCTGAAACTAAATTTAAATCAACTTTTTTTGCAGTAACACACTCACATTATTCATAAAACAAACCCATTTTTTTCAGGATTCCACTCTCTGAAACCTTCTACTCATTTTTTTTTAAATTTCTTTCTAGGCATCCACTTTCCCTAATCTTGCAAGAAAATTTCAATTAACTTGTTGAAATACACCATTAACGCCTATCCTGAAACTAAATTTAAATCAACTTTTTTGCAGTAACACACTCACATTTTTCATAAAACAAACACATTTTTTCAGGAATCCACTCTCTGAAACCTTCTACTCATTTTTTTAAAATTTCTTTCTAGGCATCCACTCTCCCTAATCTTGCAAGAAAATTTCAATTAACTTGTTGAAATGATGCATTCACGCCTATTCTGAAACTAAATTTAAATCAACTTTTTTGCAGTAACACACTCACATTTTTCATAAAACAAACACTTTTTTTTCAGGAATCCACTCTCTGGAACCTAAAACAAATTTTTAAAATACATCTTTCTAGGCATCCACTCTCCCTAATCTTGCAAGAAAATTTCAATTAACTTGTTGAAAAATTGCAATCACCCTTATCCAAAAACGAAATTTAAATCAACTTTTTTGCAGTAGCACACTCACATTTTTCATAAAACAAACCCATTTTTTTTCAGGAATCAACTCTCTGAAACCTAAAACTAGTTTTAAATAATCTTCTTTCTAGGCATCCACTCTCCCTAATCTTGCATGAAAATTTCAATTTACTTGTTGAAATGATGCATTCACGCCTATCCTGAAACTAAATTTAAATCAACTTTTTTTGCAGTAACACACTCACATTTTTCATAAAACGAACACACTTTTTTTAAGTAATCCACTCTATGAAACCTTCTACTAAGATTTTTAAAAATGTATTTCTAGGCATCCACTCTCCCTAATCATGCAAGAAAATTTCAATTAACTTGTTGAAATATTGCAATCACCCTTATCCAAAAACGAAATTTGAAAAACAACTTTTTTGCAGTAACACACTCACATTTTTCATAAAACAAACCCATTTTTTTTCAGGAATCAACTCTCTGGAACCTAAAATGATTTTTTTTAAAACATCTTTCTAGGCATCCAATCTCCCTAATCGTGCGAGAACATTTCAATTAACTTGTTGAAATACAGCAATCACCCTTATCCTGAAACTAAATTTAAATCAACTTTTTTGCAGTAACACAAACACATTTTTAATAAAATGAACAGATTTTTTTTCAGGAATAAACTCTCTGAAACCTCAAACGAATTTTAAATAAACTTCTTTCTAGGCATCCACTCTCCCTAATCTTGCAAGAAAATGTCAATTAACTTGATGAAATAATGCATTCACGCCTATCCTGAAACTAAATTTAAATCAACTTTTTTGCAGTAACACAATCACATTTTTCATAAAACAAACCCATTTTTTTCAGGAATCTACTCTCTGAAACCTAAAACTAGTTTTAAATAAACTCCTTTCTAGGCATCCACTCTCCCTAATCTTGCAAGAAAATTTCAATTTACTTGTTGAAATGATGCATTCACGCCTATCCTGAAACTAAATTTAAATCAACTTTTTTTGCAGTAACACACTCACATTTTACATAAAACGAACATACTTTTTTTCAGTAATCCACTCTATGAAACCTTCTACTAAGTTTTTTAAAAATGTCTTTCTAGGCATCCAATCTCCCTAATCGTGCAAAAACATTTCAATTACCTTGTTGAAATACAGCATTCACGCCTATCCTGAAACTAAATTTAAATCAACTTTTTTGCGGGAACACACTCACATTTTTAAACACATTTTTTTCAGGAATCCACTCTCTGAAACCTTCTACTAATTTTTTATAAAATTCTTTCTAGGCATCCACTCTCCCTAATCTTGCAAGAAAATTTCAATTAACTTGTTGAAATGATGCATTCACGCCTATCCAGAAACGAAAGTTAAATCACCTTTTTTGCAGTAACACATTCACAAAACAAACAATTATTTTTTCAGGAATCCACTCTCTGGAACCTAAAACTAATTTTTAAAAAACATCTTTCTGGGCATCCACTCTCCCTAATTTTGCAAGAAAATTTCAATTAACTTGTTGAAATTTTGCATTCACCCATATCCAAGAACAAAATTTAAAACAACTTTTTGCAGTAACACACTCACATTTTTCATAAAACAAACCTATTTTTTTTCAGGAATCAACTCTCTGGAACCTAAAATGAATTTTTAAAAAACATCATTCTAGGCATCCACTTTCCCTAATCATGCAAGAACATTTCAATTAACTTGTTGAAATACAGCAATCACCCTTATCCTGAAACTAAATTTAAATCAACTTTTTTGCAGTAACACAAACACATTTTTTATAAAATGAACAGATTTTTTTTTCAGGAATAAACTCTCTGAAACCTAAAACTAATTTTAAATAAACTTCTTTCTAGGCATCCACTCTCCCTAATCTTGCAAGAAAATGACAATTAACTTGTTGAAATAATGCATTCACGCCTATCCTGAACTAAATTTAAATCAACTTTTTTGCAGTAACACACTCACATTTTTCATAAAACAAACAATTTTTTTTCCAGGAATCCACTCTCTGAAACCTTCTATTAAGTTTTTTTTAAATTTCTTTCTAGGCATCCACTCTCACTAATCTTGCAAGAAAATTTCAATTAACTTGTTGAAATGATGCATTCACGACTATCCTGAAACGAAATTTAAAAATCAACTTTTTTGCAGTAACAGACTCACATTTTTCATAAAACAAACACATTTTTTTCAGGGATCCACCCTCTGAAACCTTCTACTCATTTTTTTTAAATTTCTTTCTAGGCATCCACTCTCCCTAATCTTACAAGAAAATTTCAATGAACTTGTTGAAATGATGCATTCACGCCTATCCTGAAACTAAATTTAAATCAACTTTTTTGCAGTAACACACTCACATTTTTCATAAAACGAACACACTTTTTTTCAGGAATCCACTCTATGAAACCTACGACTAAGTTTTTAAAAAATGTCTTTCAAGGCATCCACTCTCCCTAATCTTAAAAGAAAATTTCAATTAACTTGTTGAAATGATGCATTCACGCCTATCCAGAAACTAAATTTAAAACAACTTTTTTGCAGTAACACAGTCACATTCTTCATAAAACAAACCCATTTTTTTTTCAGGAATCAACTCTCTGGAACCTAAAATGAATTAAAAAAAACATCTTTCTAGGCATCCACTCTCCCTAATTGTGCAAGAACATTTCAATTAACTTGTTGAAATACTGCAATCACCCTTATCCTGAAACTAAATTTAAATAAACTTTTTTGCAGTAACACACACACATTTTTCATAAAATGAACAGATTTTTTTCAGGAATACACTCTCTGAAACCTAAAACTAATTTTAAATAAACTTCTTTCTAGGCATCCACTCTCCCTAATCTTGCAAGAAAATGTCAATTTACTTGTTGAAATATTGCAATCACCCTTATCCAAAAACGAAATTTAAAACAACTTTTTTGCAGTAACACACTCACATTTTTCATAAAACAAACCCATTTTTTTTCAGGAATAAACTCTCTGAAACCTAAAACTAATTTTAAATAAACTTCTTTCTAGGCATCCACTCTCCCTAATCTTGCAAGAAAATGACAATTAACTTGTTGAAATAATGCATTCACGCCTATCCTGAAACTAAATTTAAATCAACTTTTTTGCAGTAACACACTCACATTTTTCATAAAACAAACACATTTTTTTTCAGGAATCCACTCTCTGAAACCTTCTACTAATTTTTCTTAAATTTCTTTCTAGGCATCCACTCTCCCTAATCTTGCAAGAAAATTTCAATTAACTTGTTGAAATGATGCATTCATGCCTATCCTGAAACGAAATTTAAAAATCAACTTTTTTGCAGTAACAAATTCACATTTTTCATAAAACAAACACATTTTTTTCAGGAATCCACTCTCTGAAACCTTCTACTCATTTTTTTTAAATTTCTTTCTAGGTATCCACTCTCCCTAATCTTGCAAGAAAATTTCAATTAACTTGTTGAAATGATGCATTCACGCCTATCCTGAAACTAAATTTAAATCAACTTTTTTGCAGTAACACACTCACATTTTTCATAAAACGAACACACTTTTTTTCAGGAATCCACTCTATGAAACCTTCGACTAAGTTTTTAAAAAATGTCTTTCTAGGAATCCACTCTCCCTAATCTTGCAAGAAAATTTCAATTAACTTGTTGAAATATTGCAATCACCCTTATCCAAAAACGAAATTTGAAAAACAACTTTTTTGCAGTAACACACTCACATTATTCATAAAACAAACCCATTTTTTTTTCAGGATTAAACTCTCTGAAACCTAAAACTAATTTTAAATAAACTTCTTTCTAGGCATCCACTCTCCCTAATCTTGCAAGAAAATGTCAATTAACTTTATGAAATAATGCATTCACGCCTATCCTGAAACTAAATTTAAATCAACTTTTTTGCAGTAACACACTCACATTTTTCATAAAACAAACACATGTTTTTTTCAGGAATCCACTCTCTGAAACCTTCTACTAATTGTTTTTAAATTTCTTTCTAGGCATCCACTCTCCCTAATCTTGCAAGAAAATTTCAATTAACTTGTTGAAATGATGCATTCACGCCTATCCTGAAACGAAATTTAAATCAACTTTTTTGCAGTAACACACTCACATTTTTCATAAAACAAACACATTTTTTTCAGGAATCCACTCTGAAACCTTCTACTCATTTTTTTAAAATTTCTTTTTAGACATCCACTCTCCCTAATCTTGCAAGAAAATTTCAATTAACTTGTTGAAATGATGCATTCACGCCTATCCTGAAACTAAATTTAAATCAACTTTTTTGCAGTAACACACTCACATTTTTCATAAAACAAACCCATTTTTTTTCAGGAATCTACACTCTGAAACCTAAAACTAGTTTTAAATATACTTCTTTCTAGGCATCCACTCTCCCTAATCTTGCAAGAAAATTTCAATTTACTTGTTGAAATGATGCATTCACACCTATCCTGAAACTAAATTTAAATCAACTTTTTTTGCAGTAACGCACTCACATTATTCATAAAACAAACCCATTTTTTTCAGGATTCCACTCTCTGAAACCTTCTACTCATTTTTTTTAAATTTCTTTCTAGGCATCCACTTTCCCTAATCTTGCAAGAAAATTTCAATTAACTTGTTGAAATGATGCATTCACGCCTATTCTGAAACTAAATTTAAATCAACTTTTTTGTAGTAACACACTCACATTTTTCATAAAACAAACACTTTTTTTTCAGGAATCCACTCTCTGGAACCTAAAACAAATTTTTAAAATACATCTTTCTAGGCATCCACTCTCCCTAATCTTGCAAGAAAATTTCAATTAACTTGTTGAAAAATTGCAATCACCCTTATCCAAAAACGAAATTTAAATCAACTTTTTTGCAGTAGCACACTCACATTTTTCATAAAACAAACACATTTTTTTTCAGGAATCTACTCTCTGAAACCTAAAACTAGTTTTAAATAATCTTCTTTCTAGGCATCCACTCTCCCTAATCATGCAAGAAAATTTAAATTAACTTGTTGAAATATTGCAATCACCCTTATCCAAAAACGAAATTTGAAAAACAACTTTTGTGCAGTAACACACTCACATTTTTCATAAAACAAACCCATTTTTTTTCAGGAATCAACTCTCTGGAACCTAAAATGATTTTTTTTAAAACATCTTTCTAAGCATCCAATCTCCCTAATCGTGCGAGAACATTTCAATTAACTTGTTGAAATACAGCAATCACCCTTATCCTGAAACTAAATTTAAATCAACTTTTTTGCAGTAACACAAACACATTTTTAATAAAATGAACAGATTTTTTTTCAGGAATAAACTCTCTGAAACCTCAAACGAATTTTAAATAAACTTCTTTCTAGGCATCCACTCTCCCTAATCTTGCAAGAAAATGTCAATTAACTTGATGAAATAATGCATTCACGCCTATCCTGAAACTAAATTTAAATCAACTTTTTTGCAGGAAAACACTCACATTTTTAAACACATTTTTTTCAGGAATCCACTCTCTGAAACCTTCTACTAATTTTTTATAAAATTCTTTCTAGGCATCCACTCTCCCTAATCTTGCAAGAAAATTTCAATTAACTTGTTGAAATGATGCATTCACGCCTATCCAGAAACGAAAGTTAAATGAACTTTTTTGCAGTAACACATTCACAAAACAAACAATTATTTTTTCAGGAATCCACTCTCTGGAACCTAAAACTAATTTTTTTAAAACATCTTTCTGGGCATCCACTCTCCCTAATTTTGCAAGAAAATTTCAATTAACTTGTTGAAATTTTGCATTCACCCATATCCAAGAACAAAATTTAAAACAACTTTTTGCAGTAACACACTCACATTTTTCATAAAACAAACCTATTTTTTTTCAGGAATCAACTCTCTGGAACCTAAAATGAATTTTTAAAAAACATCATTCTAGGCATCCACTTTCCCTAATCATGCAAGAACATTTCAATTAACTTGTTGAAATACAGCAATCACCCTTATCCTGAAACTAAATTTAAATCAACTTTTTTGCAGTAACACAAACACATTTTTTATAAAATGAACAGATTTTTTTTTCAGGAATAAACTCTCTGAAACCTAAAACTAATTTTAAATAAACTTCTTTCTAGGCATCCACTCTCCCTAATCTTGCAAGAAAATGACAATTAACTTGTTGAAATAATGCATTCACGCCTATCCTGAACTAAATTTAAATCAACTTTTTTGCAGTAACACACTCACATTTTTCATAAAACAAACACATTTTTTTCCAGGAATCCACTCTCTGAAACCTTCTACTAAGTTTTTTTTAAATTTCTTTCTAGGCATCCACTCTCACTAATCTTGCAAGAAAATTTCAATTAACTTGTTAAAATGATGCATTCACGACTATCCTGAAACGAAATTTAAAAATCAACTTTTTTGCAGTAACAGACTCACAATTTTCATAAAACAAACACATTTTTTTCAGGAATCCACCCTCTGAAACCTTCTACTCATTTTTTTAAAATTTCTTTCTAGGCATCCACTCTCCCTAATCTTGCAAGAAAATTTCAATTAACTTGTTGAAATTATGCATTCACGCCTATCCTGAAACTAAATTTAAATCAACTTTTTTGCAGTAACACTCTCACATTTTTCATAAAACGAACACACTTTTTTTCAGGAATCCACTCTCTGGAACCTAAAAAGAATTTTTAAAAAACATCTTTCTAGGCATCCACTCTCCCTAATCGTGCAAGAACATTTCAATTAACTTGTTGAAATACTGCAATCACACTTATCCTGAAACTAAATTTAAATCAACTTTTTTGCAGTAACACACACACATTTTTCATAAAATTAACAGATTTTTTCGTGAATACACTCTCTGAAACTTAAAACTAATTTTAAATAAACTTCTTTCTATGCATCCACTCTCCCTAATCTTGCAAGAAAATGTCAATTAACTTGTTGAAATAATGCATTCATGCCTATCCTGAAACTAAATTTAAATTAACTTTCTGCAGTAACACACTCACATTTTTCATATAACAAACCCATTATTTTTTTCAGGAATCAACTCTCTGGAACCTAAAATGAATTTTTAAAAAACATCATTCTAGGCATCCACTCTCCCTAATCTTGCAAGAACATTTCAATTAACTTGTTGAAATACAGCAATCACCCTTATCCTGAAACTAAATTTAAATCAACTTTTTTGCAGTAACACAAACACATTTTTTTATAAAATGAACATATTTTTTTTCAGGAATAAACTCTCTGAAACCTAAAACTAATTTTAAATAAACTTCTTTTTAGGCATCCACTCTCCCTAATCTTGCAAGAAAATGACAATTAACTTGTTGAAATAATGCATTCACGCTTATCCTGAAACTAAATTTAAATCAACTTTTTTGCAGTAACACCAGTAGCGGTCGGCAGTAGGTGTTTCTATAGGGTGGTTACGTGGGCAGGAGGAGGGGCAGGGTGGGGGGAAATAATTTATGGATTACGGAGTTTTACAGGTAAGTAAACATTTAAATACATAAAACGAATTTCGTTGCGCGCACTGCATCACATTTGGTGATGCAGTGTGCGCAACGAAATTCGTTTTATGTATTTAAATGTTTACTTACCTGTAAAACTCCGTAATCCATACATTATTTCCCCCCACCCTGCCCCTCCTCCTGCCCACGTCACCGCCCTATAGAAACACCTACTGCCGACCGCTACTGAGTAACACACTCACATTTTTCATAAAACAAACACATTTTTTTTCAGGAATCCACTCTCTGAAACCTTCTACTAATTTTTCTTAAATTTCTTTCTAGGCATCCACTCTCCCTAATCTTGCAAGAAAATGTCAATTAACTTGTTGAAATGATGCATTCACGCCTATCCTGAAACTAAATTTAAATCAACTTTTTTGCAGTAACACACTCACATTTTTCATAAAACGAACACACTTTTTTTCAGGAATCCACTCTATGAAACCTTCGACTAGGTTTTTAAAAAATGTCTTTCTAGGAATCCACTCTCCCTAATCTTGCAAGAAAATTTCAATTAACTTGTTGAAATATTGCAATCACCCTTATCCAAAAACGAAATTTGAAAAACAACTTTTTTGCAGTAACACACTCACATTATTCATAAAACAAACCCATTTTTTTTTCAGGAATAAACTCTCTGAAACCTAAAACTAATTTTAAATAAACTTCTTTCTAGGCATCCACTCTCCCTAATCTTGCAAGAAAATGTCAATTAACTTGATGAGATAATGCATTCACGCCTATCCTGAAACTAAATTTAAATCAACTTTTTTGCAGTAACACACTCACATTTTTCATAAAACAAACACATGTTTTTTTCAGGAATCCACTCTCTGAAACCTTCTACTAATTTTTTTTAAATTTCTTTCTAGGCATCCACTCTCCCTAATCTTGAAAGAAAATTTCAATTAACTTGTTGAAATGATGCATTCACGCCTATCCTGAAACGAAATTTAAATCAACTTTTTTGCAGTAACACACTCACATTTTTTACAAAACAAACACATTTTTTTCAGGAATCCACTCTGAAACCTTCTACTCATTTTTTTTAAATTTCTTTTTAGGCATCCACTCTCCCTAATCTTGCAAGAAAATTTCAATTAACTTGTTGAAATGATGCATTCACGCCTATCCTGAAACTAAATTTAAATCAACTTTTTTGCAGTAACACACTCACATTTTTCATAAAAAAACCCATTTTTTTTCAGGAATCTACACTCTGAAACCTAAAACTAGTTTTAAATATACTTCTTTCTAGGCATCCACTCTCCCTAATCTTGCAAGAAAATTTCAATTTACTTGTTGAAATGATGCATTCACACCTATCCTGAAACTAAATTTAAATCAACTTTTTTTGCAGTAACACACTCACATTATTCATAAAACAAACCCATTTTTTTTCAGGATTCCACTCTCTGAAATCTTCTACTCATTTTTTTTAAATTTCTTTCTAGGCATCCACTTTCCCTAATCTTGCAAGAAAATTTCAATTAACTTATTGAAGTATTGCAATCACTCTTATCCAAAAACGAAATTTAAAACAACTTTTTTGCAGTAACACACTCACATTTTTCATAAAACAAACCCATTTTTTTCAGGAATCAACTCTCTGGAACCTAAAATGAATTTTTAAAAAACATCTTTCTAGGCATCCACTCTCCCTAATCGTGCAAGAACATTTCAATTATTTTGTTGAAATACTGCAATCACCCTTATCCTGAAACTAAATTTAAATCAACTTTTTTGCAGTAACAGACACACATTTTTCATAAAATTAACAGATTTTTTCAGGAATACACTCTCGGAAACTTAAAACTAATTTTAAATAAACTTCTTTCTAGGCATCCACTCTCCCTAATCTTGCAAGAAAATGTCAATTAACTTGTTGAAATAATGCATTCACGCCTATCCTGAAACTAAATTTAAATTAACTTTTTTGCAGTAACACACTCACATTTTTCATAAAACAAACACACTTTTTTTCAGGAATCTACTCTCTGAAACCTACTACTCATTTTTTTTTAATTTCTTTCTAGGCATCCACTCTCCCTAATCTTGCAAGAAAATGTCAATTAACTTGTTGAAATAATGCATTCACGCCTAACCTGAAACTAAATTTAAATTAACTTTTTTGCAGTAACACACTCACATTTTTCATAAAACAAGCAATTATTTTTTCAGGAATCCACTCACTGGAACCTAAAACTAATTTTTAAAAAACATCTTTCTAGGCATCCACTCTCCCTAATTTTGCAAGAAAATTTCAATTAACTTGTTGAAATATTGCAATCACCCTTATCCAAAAACAAAATTTAAAACAACTTTTTTGCAGTAACACACTCACATTTTTCATAAAACAAACCCATTTTTTTTCAGGAATAAACTCTCTGAAACCTAAAACTAATTTTAAATAAACTTCTTTCTAGGCATCCACTCTCCCTAATCTTGCAAGAAAATGACAATTAACTTGTTGAAATAATGCATTCACGCCTATCCTGAAACTAAATTTAAATCAACTTTTTTGCAGTAACAAATTCACATTTTTCATAAAACAAACACATTTTTTTCAGGAATCCACTCTCTGAAACCTTCTACTCATATTTTTTAAATTTCTTTCTAGGTATCCACTCTCCCTAATCTTGCAAGAAAATTTCAATTAACTTGTTGAAATGATGCATTCACGCCTATCCTGAAACTAAATTTAAATCAACTTTTTTGCAGTAAAACACTCACATTTTTCATAAAACGAACACACTTTTTTTCAGGAATCCACTCTATGAAACTTTCGACTAAGTTTTTAAAAAATGTCTTTCTAGCAATCCACTCTCCCTAATCTTGCAAGAAAATTTCAATTAACTTGTTGAAATATTGCAATCACCCTTATCCAAAAACGAAATTTGAAAAACAACTTTTTTGCAGTAACACACTCACATTATTCATAAAACAAACCCATTTTTTTTCAGGATTAAACTCTCTGAAACCTAAAACTAATTTTAAATAAACTTCTTTCTAGGCATCCACTCTCCCTAATCTTGCAAGAAAATGTCAATTAACTTGATGAAATAATGCATTCACGCCTATCCTGAAACTAAATTTAAATCAACTTTTTTGCAGTAACACACTCACATTTTTCATAAAACAAACACATGTTTTTTTCAGGAATCCACTCTCTGAAACCTTCTACTAATTTTTTTTAAATTTCTTTCTAGGCATCCACTCTCCCTAATCTTGCAAGAAAATTTCAAGTAACTTGTTGAAATGATGCATTCACGCCTATCCTGAAACGAAATTTAAATCAACTTTTTTGCAGTAACACACTCACATTTTTCATAAAACAAACACATTTTTTTCAGGAATCCACTCTGAAACCTTCTACTCATTTTTTTAAAATTTCTTTTTAGACATCCACTCTCCCTAATCTTGCAAGAAAATTTCAATTAACTTGTTGAAATGATGCATTCACGCCTATCCTGAAACTAAATTTAAATCAACTTTTTTGCAGTAACACACTCACATTTTTCATAAAACAAACCCATTTTTTTTCAGGAATCTACACTCTGAAACCTAAAACTAGTTTTAGATATACTTCTTTCTAGGCATCCACTCTGGGGGCGTGGCTTGGACGCCGATCGGGATGGCGGCGTGAGCTCGTAGCTCCGCGCGGATTCCCGCTAATTCTCCTGTTTTTCGGGACCCCAGGCGACCCGGAGAAGACGTTCCTGCCCTCTGAAGTGTAGGGGGACAGCTGGACGTAATCGGTTCATTGCTGGGGGACTGCTGGCCCCGAGGAGATCGAGGAAGAGGCGGCCGAGGTGTAGACCAGGGTGTGAAGAAAATGGCGGCGAGGAGATCGGATGGTCCCGGACTACAGCCCTGAGACCGGCTGTCGCCAAGCAGAGAGGGACCCTGCACCCGACTGCCCGACGCACTGGGATTGGTGGCGCGAAGCCTTGAGCCCGGGGGACGCTGCTCAATTCACCCAGGGGACCCGGGGCCCTCGTCGGCCGCCGTCCCGTGACTCATCCTCCCCCCACCGGACCAGTGGGGGTGACGGACCGGAGCTCATCCACCTGGTCATTGCTCCTGCGACCATTGGCGGTGACACTGTGCTGCCTGGTGCCCGGTGCTCGGCACGGGCCCACGAGAGCGCCTCACAGAAAGGGTGGCCGGACTTGTGACGCAGCGCCCTGACATGGCGGCGATCGGAGGGCCGACACCCGGGAGCCGCGAAGGGGACTCGGCGACATCGACCCGGTTGAGTGAGAATCCCTCCCCGGAGCTTGACCAAGAACAGCGGCTGAACCGGCGCTTGGATGCCATCCTTGAGGCGATCACCTCCACCAAGGAGGCGTTACATAACGACATTGCCCAAGTGGCCACGGGCCTGGGGCTGCTGCGTGCGGATCACGCGAAGCTGGCGGATCGGGTCAAGGATCATGACCAACTGTTGCTGGACCTGAAGCCCTCGGTGGTGACTGCGGAGCACAGGATTACAGACATTTTGGCCCGGCTGGACATTCTGGAACGGAGGGCGGAGGATGCCGAAGGCCGTAATAGGCGGAACAACGTGCGGGTCGTAGGCCTGCCGGAACGGATTGAGGGGGAGGATGCGGTGGCCTACATGGAGAACTGGTTCCGCACTGTGGTGGCGCCGGAGGGGCTTACTCCATTTTTCACCCTGGAGCTTGCCTACCGAGTGCCCGCTCGCCCGCCGGGGCTTGGCCGCCCCCCCGTCCAATGGTGGTGCGGCTCCTCCATTATAAAGATCGAGACCTTCTCATCCAGCGGGCAAGGATGTCGGGTCCTTACGGGGTGGAGAACAGCAAGGTGACGATATTTCCGGACTACACGCAGGCGGTCCAAAAGGACAGGGCATCGTTCCTTGCTGTGAAGAAGGAGCTCAGGGAGGAAGGCATTCAGTACTCCTTGCTCTACCCGGCCAAGCTGCGGATTATCATGGATGGCACCACACACTTTTTCCAAACTCCGGACGATGTTTGGCACTGGCTTGAGTTGTACAGAGCGGGGACGGACAGGACGCACCAAAGTAGACGAGACCAGCCCAAGCAGCCCAGGGTGCGGCAGTCTCAACGTATCAGGTCCCGCAACAGGCGCCAGCGGGAGAAGCAGGAGGCCCAAATGGCGGCGGAGAAGAGGAACGCACTCGCGGCGACGGCGGCAATTACAGGGTCGCAACAGAATAGTGAACGAGCCGAAACGGACTCGGGAGGAGAGGGCAGCAGAACAGGAGAGGAACTTTCGGAGGCGGAGAGCCAGAAGGGGCCGACAGTGACCCCACAGACTTCGGATAGTATTATCTGCGGCTAAGACAGACTTTGGTCTTGATCGGGACTTCATGGTAGGGTGATATCCTGTTGCTGGAGGGCGGGTTGCAGGGTGGGGGAGTGGAGTGTATCTGAGGGGATGAAGGGCGGACGCGGGCTCCGCTGGCTGGGGTCGGCGGCGACTCACCCCCCCTAGGCCCTTAAGGCCGACTGTGGTGGAGACCACAGGGTAGGTGTGCGAGTAGTTGGTTCAAGGTTTGGATGGGGGCGGCCATTGGGTTCGTATGCTCTGTCCTGGGGAGTGGGGGTTGGGGACTGTTTCAGTTTTGGGGTTGTTGGGGGGGGGGCAACTGCATTGGGGGGGTCATGGACCGTGGGAGTGTGAAATGGACTGTACGGACTTGGTATGGGGACATTACCTAATTTGAAATGCCTGACGTGGAATGTCCGGGGGCTGCGGACTATGGTGAAACACCACAAAGTGCATGCATACCTGGTACGCAGGGGAGTTCAGATAGCTATGCTCCAGGAGACTCATCTCACTAAAAAAGAGTGCGCTGCCTTGCAGAAGAGATGGCGGGGCCAGGTTTTTGGCACCACTTATTCAGCGTATGCCAGGGGGGTCTTGATCTGGGTGAGGGCGGGGATCCCCTTCCAGGTCCTGAATCAGGTAATAGATCCGGACGGCAGGTTTGTAGCGGTGGAGGGGAGACTGTATGGACGGGACGTGGTTTTATGTTGTGTTTATGCACCTAACACTGACCAAGGCCGATACTTTGATGGCCTCTCGGGGTCCTTGGCCTCTTTCCTGGCGGGTCCGATAGTATTAGGGGGGGACTTCAATTCAATTACGGATGTGGCTCTGGATAGGTCCCATCCCCCCCTAGTAGACTCTCCTGTGCGCAGGCTGGCCGCGCACAGGAAGGACTGGCAAGAACGGTGGGGGTTGCTGGATGTCTGGAGGGAGAAGCACAGGGGAACCAGGGATTACTCCTTTTATTCTGCCTTACATGATTTGCATGTTAGGATTGATTCGGTGCTCTGTGGGGGCTCTCTAGCGCCATTGATCACCCATGCTGAGTATCTTGCTAGGACGATATCTGATCATAACCCCCTGTTGGTGCATATTCAATGGCAGAGGGAGCGCTCAGTAATTCCAACATGGCGGCTTCGGCCGGAGACGCTAGAGGATTCTGTGTTCGACGATGCGGTCCGGCAGGGCATTGATAGTTATTTCGGTGTGAACGCAGGAACAGCGACGAGCAGGTCTGTTGAATGGGATGCAATGAAAGTGGTGGTGAGAGGGGTGTGCCTGGGTAGGTTCTCGAATGCTCGAACGACTGTGCTGAATGACCTAATGAAAGCGGAGGAGGCTTTGAGGGACCTGGAATGCCGCAGGCCAACTAAGCCAGGTTTACAGGCCCAGTTACTGGACGCGAAGGAAGTGGTGGCCGTGGAGACGGAACGTTTGAGATGCTATGATTATAGGCAGTACATGATTAGGGCGCACGCAGAAAGGGACAAGGTGGGTACCCTCTTGGCCAGATTAGCTAGCCCGGAACTTAGGGGTTGCCCGATCCTCAGCATTACTGACGCACAGGGAGAGATGGTGTACTCTCAGGCGGCTGTAGTAGACCGTTTTCGGGGTTACTATGAGGAATTGTACCGGAGTCAGCTGGGAGTGGGGGTACAGGACATCGTGGAGTACCTGGGGGAGAGGCCGCTTCCGGTCTTGGACGAGGGCGACGCGACGGACCTGGGTAGCCCGATCACGCTAACGGAAATTCGAGTGGCTATCAAACATATGGCCCGTAACAAGACGCCAGGGGTGGACGGCCTCCCAATCGAATTCTATCAGCACTATGTAGACGCTCTGGCGCCCAGGCTGCTGGTGGTATATACGGAGGCCTTCGAGAAGGGGGTGTTGCCTGCCTCCATGCGGGAGGCCTTGATAGTACCACTCCTCAAGCCTGGCCGGGATGCCGCGGACGTGAGGTCTTATCGCCCACTGTCCATGCTGACGGTGGATTACAAGATCCTGAGTCGCATCCTAGCCACTAGACTGGCCCCGCACATGACGGGCCTGGTGCACAGGGACCAGGCCGGGTTTATACCCACGAGGAGTACGGCGATGAATATCCGCCGCCTAGTGGGAATAATGGACGCCATCTTGGAAGGGGAGGGGTCGCCAGCGGTACTGTCCGTGGATATCGAGAAGGCCTTCGATAGTTTGGAATGGCCTTTCCTGGATGGAGTGCTGGAGCGGTTTGGCATGGGCGATGGGTTTAGGAGGTGGACGAGGGTCTTGTATAACTCGGCGACGGCGAGGGTACGATTGGGCGGCCTGGTATCCGCCGCGTATCCGGTGGGCAGGGGGACACGACAGGGATGCTCTCTCTCCCCTCTATTGTTTGCCCTGGCGATGGAACCCTTGGCGGTCCATGCGAGGTCCGGCGACCGTTACGCGGGAGTGGTGGGGGACGGGCAATGGCACTATATATCGCTTTATGCGGATGACCTGCTCCTGTACTTAGCAGACACCTCGGGGGCGTTGGTCGGAGCGATGGCTCTGCTGTCCGAGTTCGGCCGATTGACGGGCCTTAGGGTCAATTGGGCAAAGACCTGTGTGTTTCCGCTGAGAGCGGGATCGCCAGCCCCTAGCAGCGACCTGGGTGTGACGTGGGAGCCCTCTTGCATCGTCTACTTGGGGGTCCGCATTTACCACTCGGCCGCCGACCTCCTGGAGGGTAACATTGGCCGTTGTGTCCGGTCACTGCGGGGTAGTTTGTCTTTCTGGTCGACCCTACCGCTGACAGTCCTGGGCAGGATAGCATTGTTGAAAATGGTGGCGCTCCCGCGCTTCCTTTATTATTTCCGAACGCTACCGGTTTGGATTCCCCAGGGGGTGTTTAGGGACCTGCGGTCCATGATTATTGGCTTTCTGTGGGGGCATGGCCGTCGTAGGGTAGCCTTGAGCACGCTCCTTCGCCCCAAGCTGGAGGGGGGCATGGCTGTGCCCGATCTTGAGCTATATTATTTGGCGGCGCAGTTGCAGGTCCTAACGCAGAATGTGGCCAGGGTGTTCCGGGGGCCGGAGGAAGACCGGGGTCGGGGGATACAGCGCCACGTGCTGTCGTACATCATTATGCAGCAACGGCTCGAATTACGGGCCCTCACCATGGAGGAGCGGACGCTCCGGTTGTGCTGGCAGAGGAGCCTCCGGAGAGCGAGAGCATCGCGGCCTTATGCCCCGGAGATCCCGATCGGGATGTTGACGGCTTTACCGCACGGAGGGGACTGGTCCCCGCTGATGGATTGGGAGGACGCGGGGTTGCAGGTGGTGGGCGACTTGTATATAGATGGGGCGTTGGCACCGTTTGACGTGCTCCGGGACCAGTTCGGACTGCCTGAAGGGGGTTTCCTACTGCACGCGGCTATAGTGGCTGCTGTGCAAAAGCACTGGAAGGAGGGGCTCCTGGAACCCACGACGACTATGGCATGCCAATATGTGGTGATGGCGGCTGGCACATTCAAAGCTGTGACGTGCCTCCATAACAGGATGCTGAACGATGGGCTGGAACCACTCCATGGGCTCAAGGCTAAGTGGGAGGAGAGCGTTGGCCGGCCCATACCGGATACGGCATGGGGCCATATCCTGCGACGCACGTGGAAGGGCACTAGGAATGCGCGCTTTCAGCAGGTCCATTTTTATGTGCTCCATAGGGCCTACCTAACCCCGGAGAAACTACAGCGGCACTTTAGGGTGCCGGATGCCTGTTGCCCCCGGTGCTCGTCCCCAGGGGCGGACATGGACCACTTGTTTTGGGGGTGTCCGCAACTGGGAACTTATTGGGCGGAGGTAGGGGACCTCCTGAATGAAGTGACTGACAGGGAGGTAGACTTCGACATGGCGACGTGTCTATTGCTCTGGTTCCCACATACTAAACACACCAAGGTGACCAGTAAATTTATGGATCTGGGTCTGATATTGGCTCAAAGGGAGATATCGTGGCACTGGAAGGCCAGGGGGGGTCCCTCACTGCGTAGATGGAAGAATGAGTTGCTGCGATGGTCTGACTGCGAGAGCGTGCTCCGGATGAAGCAAGCGGTGAAGTTGGGGAATGAGAGGGCTCTGGATGCAGCGCGTGCGTGGGAGTTAGTGGTACAGGCTCTGCGTGATGCTTTGGTTGAGGAGGAAGACGGCGAGGACTAAGCCGCTGGACACCGCGGGGCGAACACAGAAGTATGCCATCATGCACTGTAGTGGAACCATCCAGTTCAGTAGAGCGGAGCACACACCTTAGCAGTTGCCAGGGGGGGGGGGCGTTGGGGGGGTTAGTTATAGAGGGGGTTGGGGAGGGCCGGAAGCCGTTGGAGGGTTGCTGGTGGTGGCCTGGATCTCCTGGGACTGGGGGTTTTGAGTGGCGGGCGGATTGAGTGGTTGGAACGGCCTGGCACGAAGGCCCAAATAGCCTAGAACAGGCCCCGATGGGGGCGATTACGTTGATACCTTGGAGATGGCTGACGGGACTGTTGTTGTGGGTGGGGGGGTAAAAGCAGATACTCAAAACGACCTTCCGCCAGGGTCCCAATGGGACGTACACTGTGTTGTGCTCCTCCGGAGCGATCTGATATGCCGCCCGGCCTCCGGGATGCGGGCTGAATGGCTGTGTACAATTGTGAACTGTTACTGGTGGGAGGGGCCCACAAATGTACTGGCTGATTACCTTTTTCCTGCTGTTTATAACTCTGCAATAAAAATATATTTAAATAAAAAAAATAGGCATCCACTCTCCCTAATCTTGCAAGAAAATTTCAATTTACTTGTTGAAATGATGCATTCACACCTATCCTGAAACTAAATTTAAATCAACTTTTTTTGCAGTAACACACTCACATTATTCATAAAACAAACCCATTTTTTTCAGGATTCCACTCTCTGAAACCTTCTACTCATTTTTTTTTAAATTTCTTTCTAGGCATCCACTTTCCCTAATCTTGCAAGAAAATTTCAATTAACTTGTTGAAGTATTGCAATCACTCTTATCCAAAAACGAAATTTAAAACAACTTTTTTGCAGTAACACACTCACATTTTTCATAAAACAAACCCATTTTTTTCAGGAATCTACACTCTGAAACCTAAAACTAGTTTTAAATATACTTCTTTCTAGGCATCCACTCTACCTAATCTTGCAAGAAAATTTCAATTTACTTGTTGAAATGATGCATTCACACCGATCCTGAAACTAAATTTAAATCAACTTTATTTGCAGTAACACACTCACATTTTTCATAAAACGAACACACTTTTTTTCAGTAATCCACTCTATGAAACCTTCTACTAAGTTTTTTAAGAATGTCTTTCTAGGCATCCACTCTCCCTAATCGTGCAAGAACATTTCAATTACCTTGTTGAAATACAGCATTAACGCCTATCCTGAAACTAAATTTAAATCAACTTTTTTGCAGTAACACACTCACATTTTTCATAAAACAAACACATTTTTTTCAGGAATCCACTCTCTGAAACCTTCTACTCATTTTTTTAAAATTTCTTTCTAGGCATCCACTCTCCCTAATCTTGCAAGAAAATTTCAATTAACTTGTTGAAATGATGCATTCACGCCTATCCTGAAACTAAATTTAAATCAACTTTTTTGCAGTAACACACTCACATTTTTCATAAAACAAACACTTTTTTTTCAGGAATCCACTCTCTGGAACCTAAAACAAATTTTTAAAATACATCTTTCTAGGCATCCACTCTCCCTAGTCTTGCAAGAAAATTTCAATTAACTTGTTGAAAAATTGCAATCACCCTTATCCAAAAACGAAATTTAAATCAACCTTTTTGCAGTAGCACACTCACATTTTTCATAAAACAAACACATTTTTTTTCAGGAATCTACACTCTGAAACCTAAAACTAGTTTTAAATATACTTCTTTCTAGGCATCCACTCTCCCTAATCTTGCAAGAAAATTTCAATTTACTTGTTGAAATGATGCATTCACACCGATCCTGAAACTAAATTTAAATCAACTTTTTTTGCAGTAACACACTCACATTTTTCATAAAACGAACACACTTTTTTTCAGTAATCCACTCTATGAAACCTTCTTCTAAGTTTTTTAAAAATGTCTTTCTAGGCATCCACTCTCCCTAATCGTGCAAGAACATTTCAATTACCTTGTTGAAATACAGCATTAACGCCTATCCTGAAACTAAATTTAAATCAACTTTTTTGCAGTAACACACTCACATTTTTCATAAAACAAACACATTTTTTTCAGGAATCCACTCTCTGAAACCTTCTACTCATTTTTTTAAAATTTCTTTCTAGGCATCCACTCTCCCTAATCTTGCAAGAAAATTTCAATTATCTTGTTGAAATGCTGCATTCACGCCTATCCTGAAACTAAATTTAAATCAACTTTTTTGCAGTAACACACTCACATTTTTCATAAAACAAACACTTTTTTTTCAGGAATCCACTCTCTGGAACCTAAAACAAATTTTTAAAATACATCTTTCTAGGCATCCACTCTCCCTAATCTTGCAAGAAAATTTCAATTAACTTGTTGAAAAATTGCAATCACCCTTATCCAAAAACGAAATTTAAATCAACTTTTTTGCAGTAGCACACTCACATTTTTCATAAAACAAACACATTTTTTTTCAGGAATCTACTCTCTGAAACCTAAAACTAGTTTTAAATAATCTTCTTTCTAGGCATCCACTCTCCCTAATCTTGCAAGAAAATTTCAATTTACTTGTTGAAATAATGCATTCACGCCTATCCTGAAACTAAATTTAAATCAACTTTTTTTGCAGTAACACACTCACATTTTTCATAAAACAAACACACTTTTTTTAAGTAATCCACTCTAGGAAACCTTCTACTAAGTTTTTTAAAAATGTATTTCTAGGCATCCACTCTCCCTAATCATGCAAGAAAATTTCAATTAACTTGTTGAAATATTGCAATCACCCTTATCCAAAAACGAAATTTGAAAAACAACTTTTTTGCAGTAACACACTCACATTTTTCATAAAACAAACCCATTTTTTTCAGGAATGAACTCTCTGGAACCTAAAATGATTTTTTTAAAACATCTTTCTAGGCATCCACTCTCCCTAATCGTGCGAGAACATTTCAATTAACTTGTTGAAATACAGCAATCACCCTTATCCTGAAACTAAATTTAAATCAACTTTTTTGCAGTAACACAAACACATTTTTAATAAAATGAACAGATTTTTTTTCAGGAATAAACTCTCTGAAACCTAAAACTAATTTTAAATAAACTTCTTTCTAGGCATCCACTCTCCCTAATCTTGCAAGAAAATGACAATTAACTTGTTGAAATAATGCATTCACGCCTATCCTGAAACTAAATTTAAATCAACTTTTTTGCAGTAACACAATCACATTTTTCATAAAACAAACCCATTTTTTTCAGGAATCTACTCTCTGAAACCTAAAACTAGTTTTAAATAAACTCCTTTCTAGGCATCCACTCTCCCTAATCTTGCAAGAAAATTTCAATTTACTTGTTGAAATGATGCATTCACGCCTATCCTGAAACTAAATTTAAATCAACTTTTTTCAGTAACACTCTCACATTTTTCATAAAACGAACACACTTTTTTTCAGGAATCCACTCTCTGGAACCTAAAAAGAATTTTTAAAAAACATCTTTCTAGGCATCCACTCTCCCTAATCGTGCAAGAACATTTCAATTAACTTGTTGAAATACTGCAATCACACTTATCCTGAAACTAAATTTAAATCAACTTTTTTGCAGTAACACACACACATTTTTCATAAAATTAACAGATTTTTTCGTGAATACACTCTCTGAAACTTAAAACTAATTTTAAATAAACTTCTTTCTATGCATCCACTCTCCCTAATCTTGCAAGAAAATGTCAATTAACTTGTTGAAATAATGCATTCATGCCTATCCTGAAACTAAATTTAAATTAACTTTCTGCAGTAACACACTCACATTTTTCATATAACAAACCCATTATTTTTTTCAGGAATAAACTCTCTGGAACCTAAAATGAATTTTTTAAAAACATCATTCTAGGCATCCACTCTCCCTAATCTTGCAAGAACATTTCAATTAACTTGTTGAAATACAGCAATCACCCTTATCCTGAAACTAAATTTAAATCAACTTTTTTGCAGTAACACAAACACATTTTTTTATAAAATGAACATATTTTTTTTCAGGAATAAACTCTCTGAAACCTAAAACTAATTTTAAATAAACTTCTTTTTAGGCATCCACTCTCCCTAATCTTGCAAGAAAATGACAATTAACTTGTTGAAATAATGCATTCACGCTTATCCTGAAACTAAATTTAAATCAACTTTTTTGCAGTAACACCAGTAGCGGTCGGCAGTAGGTGTTTCTATAGGGTGGTGACGTGGGCAGGAGGAGGGGCAGGGTGGGGGGAAATAATTTATGGATTACGGAGTTTTACAGGTAAGTAAACATTTAAATACATAAAACGAATTTCGTTGCGCGCACTGCATCACATTTGGTGATGCAGTGTGCGCAACGAAATTCGTTTTATGTATTTAAATGTTTACTTACCTGTAAAACTCCGTAATCCATACATTATTTCCCCCCACCCTGCCCCTCCTCCTGCCCACGTCACCGCCCTATAGAAACACCTACTGCCGACCGCTACTGAGTAACACACTCACATTTTTCATAAAACAAACACATTTTTTTTCAGGAATCCACTCTCTGAAACCTTCTACTAATTTTTCTTAAATTTCTTTCTAGGCATCCACTCTCCCTAATCTTGCAAGAAAATTTCAATTAACTTGTTGAAATGATGCATTCACGCCTATCCTGAAACTAAATTTAAATCAACTTTTTTGCAGTAACACACTCACATTTTTCATAAAACGAACACACTTTTTTTCAGGAATCCACTCTATGAAACCTTCGACTAGGTTTTTAAAAAATGTCTTTCTAGGAATCCACTCTCCCTAATCTTGCAAGAAAATTTCAATTAACTTGTTGAAATATTGCAATCACCCTTATCCAAAAACGAAATTTGAAAAACAACTTTTTTGCAGTAACACACTCACATTATTCATAAAACAAACCTATTTTTTTTCAGGAATAAACTCTCTGAAACCTAAAACTAATTTTAAATAAACTTCTTTCTAGGCATCCACTCTCCCTAATCTTGCAAGAAAATGTCAATTAACTTGATGAGATAATGCATTCACGCCTATCCTGAAACTAAATTTAAATCAACTTTTTTGCAGTAACACACTCACATTTTTCATAAAACAAACACATGTTTTTTCAGGAATCCACTCTCTGAAACCTTCTACTAATTTTTTTTAAATTTCTTTCTAGGCATCCACTCTCCCTAATCTTGAAAGAAAATTTCAATTAACTTGTTGAAATGATGCATTCACGCCTATCCTGAAACGAAATTTAAATCAACTTTTTTGCAGTAACACACTCACATTTTTTATAAAACAAACACATTTTTTTCAGGAATCCACTTTGAAACCTTCTACTCATTTTTTTTAAATTTCTTTTTAGGCATCCACTCTCCCTAATCTTGCAAGAAAATTTCAATTAACTTGTTGAAATGATGCATTCACGCCTATCCTGAAACTAAATTTAAATCAACTTTTTTTGCAGTAACACACTCACATTATTCATAAAACAAACCCATTTTTTTTCAGGATTCCACTCTCTGAAACCTTCTACTCATTTTTTTTAAATTTCTTTCTAGGCATCCACTTTCCCTAATCTTGCAAGAAAATTTCAATTAACTTGTTGAAGTATTGCAATCACTCTTATCCAAAAACGAAATTTAAAACAACTTTTTTGCAGTAACACACTCACATTTTTTATAAAACAAACCCATTTTTTTCAGGAATCAACTCTCTGGAACCTAAAATGAATTTTTAAAAAACATCTTTCTAGGCATCCACTCTCCCTAATCGTGCAAGAACATTTCAATTATTTTGTTGAAATACTGCAATCACCCTTATCCTGAAACTAAATTTAAATCAACTTTTTTGCAGTTACACACACACATTTTTCATAAAATTAACAGATTTTTTCAGGAATACACTCTCTGAAACTTAAAACTAATTTTAAATAAACTTCTTTCTAGGCATCCACTCTCCCTAATCTTGCAAGAAAATGTCAATTAACTTGTTGAAATAATGCATTCACGCCTATCCTGAAACTAAATTTAAATTAACTTTTTTGCAGTAACACACTCACATTTTTCATAAAACAAACACACTTTTTTTCAGGAATCTACTCTCTGAAACCTACTACTCATTTTTTTTTAATTTCTTTCTAGGCATCCACTCTCCCTAATCTTGCAAGAAAATGTCAATTAACTTGTTGAAATAATGCATTCACGCCTAACCTGAAACTAAATTTAAATTAACTTTTTTGCAGTAACACACTCACATTTTTCATAAAACAAGCAATTATTTTTTCAGGAATCCACTCACTGGAACCTAAAACTAATTTTTAAAAAACATCTTTCTAGGCATCCACTCTCCCTAATTTTGCAAGAAAATTTCAATTAACTTGTTGAAATATTGCAATCACCCTTATCCAAAAACAAAATTTAAAACAACTTTTTTGCAGTAACACACTCACATTTTTCATAAAACAAACCCATTTTTTTTCAGGAATAAACTCTCTGAAACCTAAAACTAATTTTAAATAAACTTCTTTCTAGGCATCCACTCTCCCTAATCTTGCAAGAAAATGACAATTAACTTGTTGAAATAATGCATTCACGCCTATCCTGAAACTAAATTTAAATCAACTTTTTTGCAGTAACACACTCACATTTTTCATAAAACAAACACATTTTTTTTCAGGAATCCACTCTCTGAAACCTTCTACTAATTTTTCTTAAATTTCTTTCTAGGCATCCACTCTCCCTAATCTTGCAAGAAAATTTCAATTAACTTGTTGAAATGATGCATTCATCCCTATCCTGAAACGAAATTTAAAAAGTCAACTTTTTTGCAGTAACAAATTCACATTTTTCATAAAACAAACACATTTTTTTCAGGAATCCACTCTCTGAAACCTTCTACTCATATTTTTTAAATTTCTTTCTAGGTATCCACTCTCCCTAATCTTGCAAGAAAATTTCAATTAACTTGTTGAAATGATGCATTCACGCCTATCCTGAAACTAAATTTAAATCAACTTTTTTGCAGTAAAACACTCACATTTTTCATAAAACGAACACACTTTTTTTCAGGAATCCACTCTATGAAACTTTCGACTAAGTTTTTAAAAAATGTCTTTCTAGCAATCCACTCTCCCTAATCTTGCAAGAAAATTTCAATTAACTTGTTGAAATATTGCAATCACCCTTATCCAAAAACGAAATTTGAAAAACAACTTTTTTGCAGTAACACACTCACATTATTCATAAAACAAACCCATTTTTTTTTCAGGATTAAACTCTCTGAAACCTAAAACTAATTTTAAATAAACTTCTTTCTAGGCATCCACTCTCCCTAATCTTGCAAGAAAATGTCAATTAACTTGATGAAATAATGCATTCACGCCTATCCTGAAACTAAATTTAAATCAACTTTTTTGCAGTAACACACTCACATTTTTCATAAAACAAACACATGTTTTTTTCAGGAATCCACTCTCTGAAACCTTCTACTAATTTTTTTTAAATTTCTTTCTAGGCATCCACTCTCCCTAATCTTGCAAGAAAATTTCAAGTAACTTGTTGAAATGATGCATTCACGCCTATCCTGAAACGAAATTTAAATCAACTTTTTTGCAGTAACACACTCACATTTTTCATAAAACAAACACATTTTTTTCAGGAATCCACTCTGAAACCTTCTACTCATTTTTTTAAAATTTCTTTTTAGACATCCACTCTCCCTAATCTTGCAAGAAAATTTCAATTAACTTGTTGAAATGATGCATTCACGCCTATCCTGAAACTAAATTTAAATCAACTTTTTTGCAGTAACACACTCACATTTTTCATAAAACAAACCCATTTTTTTTCAGGAATCTACACTCTGAAACCTAAAACTAGTTTTAAATATACTTCTTTCTAGGCATCCACTCTCCCTAATCTTGCAAGAAAATTTCAATTTACTTGTTGAAATGATGCATTCACACCTATCCTGAAACTAAATTTAAATCAACTTTTTTTGCAGTAACACACTCACATTATTCATAAAACAAACCCATTTTTTTCAGGATTCCACTCTCTGAAACCTTCTACTCATTTTTTTTTAAATTTCTTTCTAGGCATCCACTTTCCCTAATCTTGCAAGAAAATTTCAATTAACTTGTTGAAGTATTGCAATCACTCTTATCCAAAAACGAAATTTGAAACAACAACTTTTTTGCAGTAACACACTCACATTTTTCATAAAACAAACCCATTTTTTTTCAGGAATCTACACTCTGAAACCTAAAACTAGTTTTAAATATACTTCTTTCTAGGCATCCACTCTACCTAATCTTGCAAGAAAATTTCAATTTACTTGTTGAAATGATGCATTCACACCGATCCTGAAACTAAATTTAAATCAACTTTATTTGCAGTAACACACTCACATTTTTCATAAAACGAACACACTTTTTTTCAGTAATCCACTCTATGAAACCTTCTACTAAGTTTTTTAAAAATGTCTTTCTAGGCATCCACTCTCCCTAATCGTGCAAGAACATTTCAATTACCTTGTTGAAATACAGCATTAACGCCTATCCTGAAACTAAATTTAAATCAACTTTTTTGCAGTAACACACTCACATTTTTCATAAAACAAACACATTTTTTTCAGGAATCCACTCTCTGAAACCTTCTACTCATTTTTTTAAAATTTCTTTCTAGGCATCCACTCTCCCTAATCTTGCAAGAAAATTTCAATTAACTTGTTGAAATGATGCATTCACGCCTATCCTGAAACTAAATTTAAATCAACTTTTTTGCAGTAACACACTCACATTTTTCATAAAACAAACACTTTTTTTTCAGGAATCCACTCTCTGGAACCTAAAACAAATTTTTAAAATACATCTTTCTAGGCATCCACTCTCCCTAATCTTGCAAGAAAATTTCAATTAACTTGTTGAAAAATTGCAATCACCCTTATCCAAAAACGAAATTTAAATCAACTTTTTTGCAGTAGCACACTCACATTTTTCATAAAACAAACACATTTTTTTTCAGGAATCTACACTCTGAAACCTAAAACTAGTTTTAAATATACTTCTTTCTAGGCATCCACTCTCCCTAATCTTGCAAGAAAATTTCAATTTACTTGTTGAAATGATGCATTCACACCGATCCTGAAACTAAATTTAAATCAACTTTTTTTGCAGTAACACACTCACATTTTTCATAAAACGAACACACTTTTTTTCAGTAATCCACTCTATGAAACCTTCTTCTAAGTTTTTTAAAAACTGTCTTTCTAGGCATCCACTCTCCCTAATCGTGCAAGAACATTTCAATTACCTTGTTGAAATACAGCATTAACGCCTATCCTGAAACTAAATTTAAATCAACTTTTTTGCAGTAACACACTCACATTTTTCATAAAACAAACACATTTTTTTCAGGAATCCACTCTCTGAAACCTTCTACTCATTTTTTTAAAATTTCTTTCTAGGCATCCACTCTCCCTAATCTTGCAAGAAAATTTCAATTAACTTGTTGAAATGCTGCATTCACGCCTATCCTGAAACTAAATTTAAATCAACTTTTTTGCAGTAACACACTCACATTTTTCATAAAACAAACACTTTTTTTCAGGAATCCACTCTATGAAACCTTCGACTAGGTTTTTAAAAAATGTCTTTCTAGGAATCCACTCTCCCTAATCTTGCAAGAAAATTTCAATTAACTTGTTGAAATATTGCAATCACCCTTATCCAAAAACGAAATTTGAAAAACAACTTTTTTGCAGTAACACACTCACATTATTCATAAAACAAACCCATTTTTTTCAGGAATAAACTCTCTGAAACCTAAAACTAATTTTAAATAAACTTCTTTCTAGGCATCCACTCTCCCTAATCTTGCAAGAAAATGTCAATTAACTTGATGAGATAATGCATTCACGCCTATCCTGAAACTAAATTTAAATCAACTTTTTTGCAGTAACACACTCACATTTTTCATAAAACAAACACATGTTTTTTTCAGGAATCCACTCTCTGAAACCTTCTACTAATTTTTTTAAAATTTCTTTCTAGGCATCCACTCTCCCTAATCTTGAAAGAAAATTTCAATTAACTTGTTGAAATGATGCATTCACGCCTATCCTGAAACTAAATTTAAATCAACTTTTTTGCAGTAACACACTCACATTTTTCATAAAACAAACCCATTTTTTTTCAGGAATCTACACTCTGAAACCTAAAACTAGTTTTAAATATACTTCTTTCTAGGCATCCACTCTCCCTAATCTTGCAAGAAAATTTCAATTTACTTGTTGAAATGATGCATTCACACCTATCCTGAAACTAAATTTAAATCAACTTTTTTTGCAGTAACACACTCACATTATTCATAAAACAAACCCATTTTTTTCAGGATTCCACTCTCTGAAACCTTCTACTCATTTTTTTTAAATTTCTTTCTAGGCATCCACTTTCCCTAATCTTGCAAGAAAATTTCAATTAACTTGTTGAAGTATTGCAATCACTCTTATCCAAAAACGAAATTTAAAACAACTTTTTTGCAGTAACACTCTCACATTTTTCATAAAACAAACCCATTTTTTTCAGGAATCAACTCTGTGGAACCTAAAATGAATTTTAAAAAAACATCTTTCTAGGCATCCACTCTCCCTAATCGTGCAAGAACATTTCAATTATTTTGTTGAAATACTGCAATCACCCTTATCCTGAAACTAAATTTAAATCAACTTTTTTGCAGTTACACACACACATTTTTCATAAAATTAACAGATTTTTTCAGGAATACACTCTCTGAAACTTAAAACTAATTTTAAATAAACTTCTTTCTAGGCATCCACTCTCCCTAATCTTGCAAGAAAATGTCAATTAACTTGTTGAAATAATGCATTCACGCCTATCCTGAAACTAAATTTAAATTAACTTTTTTGCAGTAACACACTCACATTTTTCATAAAACAAACACACTTTTTTTCAGGAATCTACTCTCTGAAACCTACTACTCATTTTTTTTTAATTTCTTTCTAGGCATCCACTCTCCCTAATCTTGCAAGAAAATGTCAATTAACTTGTTGAAATAATGCATTCACGCCTAACCTGAAACTAAATTTAAATTAACTTTTTTGCAGTAACACACTCACATTTTTCATAAAACAAGCAATTATTTTTTCAGGAATCCACTCACTGGAACCTAAAACTAATTTTTAAAAAACATCTTTCTAGGCATCCACTCTCCCTAATTTTGCAAGAAAATTTCAATTAACTTGTTGAAATATTGCAATCACCCTTATCCAAAAACAAAATTTAAAACAACTTTTTTGCAGTAACACACTCACATTTTTCATAAAACAAACCCATTTTTTTTCAGGAATAAACTCTCTGAAACCTAAAACTAATTTTAAATAAACTTCTTTCTAGGCATCCACTCTCCCTAATCTTGCAAGAAAATGACAATTAACTTGTTGAAATAATGCATTCACGCCTATCCTGAAACTAAATTTAAATCAACTTTTTTGCAGTAACACACTCACATTTTTCATAAAACAAACACATTTTTTTTCAGGAATCCACTCTCTGAAACCTTCTACTAATTTTTCTTAAATTTCTTTCTAGGCATCCACTCTCCCTAATCTTGCAAGAAAATTTCAATTAACTTGTTGAAATGATGCATTCATGCCTATCCTGAAACGAAATTTAAAAAGTCAACTTTTTTGCAGTAACAAATTCACATTTTTCATAAAACAAACACATTTTTTTCAGGAATCCACTCTCTGAAACATTCTACTCATATTTTTTAAATTTCTTTCTAGGTATCCACTCTCCCTAATCTTGCAAGAAAATTTCAATTAACTTGTTGAAATGATGCATTCACGCCTATCCTGAAACTAAATTTAAATCAACTTTTTTGCAGTAAAACACTCACATTTTTCATAAAACGAACACACTTTTTTTCAGGAATCCACTCTATGAAACTTTCGACTAAGTTTTTAAAAAATGTCTTTCTAGCAATCCACTCTCCCTAATCTTGCAAGAAAATTTCAATTAACTTGTTGAAATATTGCAATCACCCTTATCCAAAAACGAAATTTGAAAAACAACTTTTTTGCAGTAACACACTCACATTATTCATAAAACAAACCCATTTTTTTTTCAGGATTAAACTCTCTGAAACCTAAAACTAATTTTAAATAAACTTCTTTCTAGGCATCCACTCTCCCTAATCTTGCAAGAAAATGTCAATTAACTTGATGAAATAATGCATTCACGCCTATCCTGAAACTAAATTTAAATCAACTTTTTTGCAGTAACACACTCACATTTTTCATAAAACAAACACATGTTTTTTTCAGGAATCCACTCTCTGAAACCTTCTACTAATTTTTTTTAAATTTCTTTCTAGGCATCCACTCTCCCTAATCTTGCAAGAAAATTTCAAGTAACTTGTTGAAATGATGCATTCACGCCTATCCTGAAACGAAATTTAAATCAACTTTTTTGCAGTAACACACTCACATTTTTCATAAAACAAACACATTTTTTTCAGGAATCCACTCTGAAACCTTCTACTCATTTTTTTAAAATTTCTTTTTAGACATCCACTCTCCCTAATCTTGCAAGAAAATTTCAATTAACTTGTTGAAATGATGCATTCACGCCTATCCTGAAACTAAATTTAAATCAACTTTTTTGCAGTAACACACTCACATTTTTCATAAAACAAACCCATTTTTTCAGGAATCTACACTCTGAAACCTAAAACTAGTTTTAAATATACTTCTTTCTAGGCATCCACTCTCCCTAATCTTGCAAGAAAATTTCAATTTACTTGTTGAAATGATGCATTCACACCTATCCTGAAACTAAATTTAAATCAACTTTTTTTGCAGTAACACACTCACATTATTCATAAAACAAACCCATTTTTTTCAGGATTCCACTCTCTGAAACCTTCTACTCATTTTTTTTTAAATTTCTTTCTAGGCATCCACTTTCCCTAATCTTGCAAGAAAATTTCAATTAACTTGTTGAAGTATTGCAATCACTCTTATCCAAAAACGAAATTTAAAACAACTTTTTTGCAGTAACACACTCACATTTTTCATAAAACAAACCCATTTTTTTTCAGGAATCTACACTCTGAAACCTAAAACTAGTTTTAAATATACTTCTTTCTAGGCATCCACTCTACCTAATCTTGCAAGAAAATTTCAATTTACTTGTTGAAATGATGCATTCACACCGATCCTGAAACTAAATTTAAATCAACTTTATTTGCAGTAACACACTCACATTTTTCATAAAACGAACACACTTTTTTTCAGTAATCCACTCTATGAAACCTTCTACTAAGTTTTTTAAAAATGTCTTTCTAGGCATCCACTCTCCCTAATCGTGCAAGAACATTTCAATTACCTTGTTGAAATACAGCATTAACGCCTATCCTGAAACTAAATTTAAATCAACTTTTTTGCAGTAACACACTCACATTTTTCATAAAACAAACACATTTTTTTCAGGAATCCACTCTCTGAAACCTTCTACTCATTTTTTTAAAATTTCTTTCTAGGCATCCACTCTCCCTAATCTTGCAAGAAAATTTCAATTAACTTGTTGAAATGATGCATTCACGCCTATCCTGAAACTAAATTTAAATCAACTTTTTTGCAGTAACACACTCACATTTTTCATAAAACAAACACTTTTTTTTCAGGAATCCACTCTCTGGAACCTAAAACAAATTTTTAAAATACATCTTTCTAGGCATCCACTCTCCCTAATCTTGCAAGAAAATTTCAATTAACTTGTTGAAAAATTGCAATCACCCTTATCCAAAAACTAAATTTAAATCAACTTTTTTGCAGTAACACACTCACATTTTTCATAAAACAAACACTTTTTTTTCAGGAATCCACTCTCTGGAACCTAAAACAAATTTTTAAAATACATCTTTCTAGGCATCCACTCTCCCTAATCTTGCAAGAAAATTTCAATTAACTTGTTGAAAAATTTCAATCACCCTTATCCAAAAACGAAATTTAAATCAACTTTTTTGCAGTAGCACACTCACATTTTTCATAAAACAAACACATTTTTTTTCAGGAATCTACACTCTGAAACCTAAAACTAGTTTTAAATATACTTCTTTCTAGGCATCCACTCTCCCTAATCTTGCAAGAAAATTTCAATTTACTTGTTGAAATGATGCATTCACACCGATCCTGAAACTAAATTTAAATCAACTTTTTTTGCAGTAACACACTCACATTTTTCATAAAACGAACACACTTTTTTTCAGTAATCCACTCTATGAAACCTTCTTCTAAGTTTTTTAAAAATGTCTTTCTAGGCATCCACTCTCCCTAATCGTGCAAGAACATTTCAATTACCTTGTTGAAATACAGCATTAACGCCTATCCTGAAACTAAATTTAAATCAACTTTTTTGCAGTAACACACTCACATTTTTCATAAAACAAACACATTTTTTTCAGGAATCCACTCTCTGAAACCTTCTACTCATTTTTTTAAAATTTCTTTCTAGGCATCCACTCTCCCTAATCTTGCAAGAAAATTTCAATTAACTTGTTGAAATGCTGCATTCACGCCTATCCTGAAACTAAATTTAAATCAACTTTTTTGCAGTAACACACTCACATTTTTCATAAAACAAACACTTTTTTTTCAGGAATCCACTCTCTGGAACCTAAAACAAATTTTTAAAATACATCTTTCTAGGCATCCACTCTCCCTAATCTTGCAAGAAAATTTCAATTAACTTGTTGAAAAATTGCAATCACCCTTATCCAAAAACGAAATTTAAATCAACTTTTTTGCAGTAGCACACTCACATTTTTCATAAAACAAACACATTTTTTTTCAGGAATCTACTATCTGAAACCTAAAACTAGTTTTAAATAATCTTCTTTCTAGGCATCCACTCTCCCTAATCTTGCAAGAAAATTTCAATTTACTTGTTGAAATAATGCATTCACGCCTATCCTGAAACTAAATTTAAATGAACTTTTTTTGCAGTAACACACTCACATTTTTCATAAAACAAACACACTTTTTTTAAGTAATCCACTCTAGGAAACCTTCTACTAAGTTTTTTAAAAATGTATTTCTAGGCATCCACTCTCCCTAATCATGCAAGAAAATTTCAATTAACTTGTTGAAATATTGCAATCACCCTTATCCAAAAACGAAATTTGAAAAACAACTTTTTTGCAGTAACACACTCACATTTTTCATAAAACAAACCCATTTTTTTCAGGAATGAACTCTCTGGAACCTAAAATGATTTTTTTTAAAACATCTTTCTAGGCATCCACTCTCCCTAATCGTGCGAGAACATTTCAATTAACTTGTTGAAATACAGCAATCACCCTTATCCTGAAACTAAATTTAAATCAACTTTTTTGCAGTAACACAAACACATTTTTAATAAAATGAACAGATTTTTTTTCAGGAATAAACTCTCTGAAACCTAAAACTAATTTTAAATAAACTTCTTTCTAGGCATCCACTCTCCCTAATCTTGCAAGAAAATGAAAATTAACTTGTTGAAATAATGCATTCACGCCTATCCTGAAACTAAATTTAAATCAACTTTTTTGCAGTAACACAATCACATTTTTCATAAAACAAACCCATTTTTTTCAGGAATCTACTCTCTGAAACCTAAAACTAGTTTTAAATAAACTCCTTTCTAGGCATCCACTCTCCCTAATCTTGCAAGAAAATTTCAATTTACTTGTTGAAATGATGCATTCACGCCTATCCTGAAACTAAATTTAAATCAACTTTTTTTGCAGTAACACACTCACATTTTTCATAAAACGAACATACTTTTTTTCAGTAATCCACTCTATGAAACCTTCTACTAAGTTTTTTAAAAATGTCTTTCTAGGCATCCAATCTCCCTAATCGTGCAAAAACACTTCAATTACCTTGTTGAAATACAGCATTCACGCCTATCCTGAAACTAAATTTAAATCAACTTTTTTGCAGGAACACACTCACATTTTTAAACACATTTTTTTCAGGAATCCACTCTCTGAAACCTTCTACTAATTTTTTATAAAATTCTTTCTAGGCATCCACTCTCCCTAATCTTGCAAGAAAATTTCAATTAACTTGTTGAAATGATGCATTCACGCCTATCCAGGAACGAAAGTTAAATCAACTTTTTTGCAGTAACACATTCACAAAACAAACAATTATTTTTTTAGGAATCCACTCTCTGGAGCCTAAAACTAATTTTTAAAAAACATCTTTCTGGGCATCCACTATCCCCAATTTTGCAAGAAAATTTCAATTAACTTGTTGAAATGTTGCATTCACCCATATCCAAGAACAAAATTTAAAACAACTTTTTGCAGTAACACACTCACATTTTTCATAAAACAAACCTATTTTTTTTCCGGAATCAACTCTCTGGAACCTAAAATGAATTTTTAAAAAACATCATTCTAGGCATCCACTTTCCCTAATCATGCAAGAACATTTCAATTAACTTGTTGAAATACAGCAATCACCCTTATCCTGAAACTAAATTTAAATCAACTTTTTTGCAGTAACACAAACACATTTTTTATAAAATGAACAGATTTTTTTTTCAGGAATAAACTCTCTGAAACCTAAAACTAATTTTAAATAAACTTCTTTCTAGGCATCCACTCTCCCTAATCTTGCAAGAAAATGACAATTAACTTGTTGAAATAATGCATTCACGCCTATCCTGAAACTAAATTTAAATCAACTTTTTTGCAGTAACACACTCACATTTTTCATAAAACAAACATATTTTTTTCCAGGAATCCACTCTCTGAAGCCTTCTACTAAGTTTTTTTAAAATTTCTTTCTAGGCATCCACTCTCACTAATCTTGTAAGAAAATTTCAATTAACTTGTTGAAATGATGCATTCACGACTATCCTGAAACGAAATTTAAAAATCAACTTTTTTGCAGTAACAGACTCACATTTTTCATAAAACAAACACATTTTTTTCAGGAATCCACCCTCTGAAACCTTCTACTCATTTTTTTAAAATTTCTTTCTAGGCATCCACTCTCCCTAATCTTGCAAGAAAATTTCAATTAACTTGTTGAAATGATGCATTCACGCCTATCCTGAAACTAAATTTAAATCAACTTTTTTGCAGTAACACTCTCACATTTTTCATAAAACGAACACACTTTTTTTCAGGAATCCACTCTCTGGAACCTAAAAAGAATTTTTAAAAAACATCTTTCTAGGCATCCACTCTCCCTAATCGTGCAAGAACATTTCAATTAACTTGTTGAAATACTGCAATCACACTTATCCTGAAACTAAATTTAAATCAACTTTTTTGCAGTAACACACACACATTTTTCATAAAATTAACAGATTTTTTCAGGAATACACTCTCTGAAACTTAAAACTAATTTTAAATAAACTTCTTTCTATGCATCCACTCTCCCTAATCTTGCAAGAAAATGTCAATTAACTTGTTGAAATAATGCATTCACGCCTATCCTGAAACTAAATTTAAATTAACTTTCTGCAGTAACACACTCACATTTTTCATATAACAAACCCATTTTTTTTTTCAGGAATCAACTCTCTGGAACCTAAAATGAATTTTTAAAAAACATCATTCTAGGCATCCACTCTCCCTAATCATGCAAGAACATTTCAATTAACTTGTTGAAATACAGCAATCACCCTTATCCTGAAACTAAATTTAAATCAACTTTTTTGCAGTAACACAAACACATTTTTTTATAAAATGAACAGATTTTTTTTCAGGAATAATCTCTCTGAAACCTATAACTAATTTTAAATAAACTTCTTTTTAGGCATCCACTCTCCCTAATCTTGCAAGAAAATGACAATTATCTTGTTGAAATAATGCATTCACGCTTATCCTGAAACTAAATTTAAATCAACTTTTTTGCAGTAACACACTCACATTTTTCATAAAACAAACACATGTTTTTTTCAGGAATCCACTCTCTGAAACCTTCTACTAATTTTTCTTAAATTTCTTTCTAGGCATCCACTCTCCCTAATCTTGCAAGAAAATTTCAATTAACTTGTTGAAATGATGCATTCACGCCTATCCTGAAACTAAATTTAAATCAACTTTTTTGCAGTAACACACTCACATTTTTTATAAAACAAACACATTTTTTTCAGGAATCCACTCTGAAACCTTCTACTCATTTTTTTAAAATTTCTTTTTAGGCATCCACTCTCCCTAATCTTGCAAGAAAATTTCAATTAACTTGTTGAAATGATGCATTCACGCCTATCCTGAAACTAAATTTAAATCAACTTTTTTGCAGTAACACACTCACATTTTTCATAAAACAAACCCATTTTTTTCAGGAATCTACACTCTAAAACCTAAAACTAGTTTTAAATATACTTCTTTCTAGGCATCCACTCTCCCTAATCTTGCAAGAAAATTTCAATTTACTTGTTGAAATGATGCATTCACACCTATCCTGAAACTAAATTTAAATCAACTTTTTTTGCAGTAACACACTCACATTATTCATAAAACAAACACATTTTTTTCAGGAATCCACCCTCTGAAACCTTCTACTCATTTTTTTAAAATTTCTTTCTAGGCATCCACTCTCCCTAATCTTGCAAGAAAATTTCAATTAACTTGTTGAAATGATGCATTCACGCCTATCCTGAAACTAAATTTAAATCAACTTTTTTGCAGTAACACTCTCACATTTTTCATAAAACGAACACACTTTTTTTCAGGAATCCACTCTCTGGAACCTAAAAAGAATTTTTAAAAAACATCTTTCTAGGCATCCACTCTCCCTAATCGTGCAAGAACATTTCAATTAACTTGTTGAAATACTGCAATCACACTTATCCTGAAACTAAATTTAAATCAACTTTTTTGCAGTAACACACACACATTTTTCATAAAATTAACAGATTTTTTCAGGAATACACTCTCTGAAACTTAAAACTAATTTTAAATAAACTTCTTTCTATGCATCCACTCTCCCTAATCTTGCAAGAAAATGTCAATTAACTTGTTGAAATAATGCATTCACGCCTATCCTGAAACTAAATTTAAATTAACTTTCTGCAGTAACACACTCACATTTTTCATATAACAAACCCATTTTTTTTTTCAGGAATCAACTCTCTGGAACCTAAAATGAATTTTTAAAAAACATCATTCTAGGCATCCACTCTCCCTAATCATGCAAGAACATTTCAATTAACTTGTTGAAATACAGCAATCACCCTTATCCTGAAACTAAATTTAAATCAACTTTTTTGCAGTAACACAAACACATTTTTTTATAAAATGAACAGATTTTTTTTCAGGAATAATCTCTCTGAAACCTATAACTAATTTTAAATAAACTTCTTTTTAGGCATCCACTCTCCCTAATCTTGCAAGAAAATGACAATTATCTTGTTGAAATAATGCATTCACGCTTATCCTGAAACTAAATTTAAATCAACTTTTTTGCAGTAACACACTCACATTTTTCATAAAACAAACACATGTTTTTTTCAGGAATCCACTCTCTGAAACCTTCTACTAATTTTTCTTAAATTTCTTTCTAGGCATCCACTCTCCCTAATCTTGCAAGAAAATTTCAATTAACTTGTTGAAATGATGCATTCACGCCTATCCTGAAACTAAATTTAAATCAACTTTTTTGCAGTAACACACTCACATTTTTTATAAAACAAACACATTTTTTTCAGGAATCCACTCTGAAACCTTCTACTCATTTTTTTAAAATTTCTTTTTAGGCATCCACTCTCCCTAATCTTGCAAGAAAATTTCAATTAACTTGTTGAAATGATGCATTCACGCCTATCCTGAAACTAAATTTAAATCAACTTTTTTGCAGTAACACACTCACATTTTTCATAAAACAAACCCATTTTTTTCAGGAATCTACACTCTAAAACCTAAAACTAGTTTTAAATATACTTCTTTCTAGGCATCCACTCTCCCTAATCTTGCAAGAAAATTTCAATTTACTTGTTGAAATGATGCATTCACACCTATCCTGAAACTAAATTTAAATCAACTTTTTTTGCAGTAACACACTCACATTATTCATAAAACAAACCCATTTGTTTCAGGATTCCACTCTCTGAAACCTTCTACTCATTTTTTTTAAATTTCTTTCTAGGCATCCACTTTCCCTAATCTTGCAAGAAAATTTCAATTAACTTGTTGAAGTATTGCAATCACTCTTATCCAAAAACGAAATTTAAAACAACTTTTTTGCAGTAACACACTCACATTTTTTATAAAACAAACCCATTTTTTTCAGGAATCCACTCTCTGGAACCTAAAATGAATTTTTTAAAAACATCTTTCTAGGCATCCACTCTCCCTAATCGTGCAAGAACATTTCAATTAACTTGTTGAAATACTGCAATCACCCTTATCCTGAAACTAAATTTAAATCAACTTTTTTGCAGTAACAGACACACATTTTTCATAAAATTAACAGATTTTTCAGGAATACACTCTCGGAAACTTAAAACTAATTTTAAATAAACTTCTTTCTAGGCATCCACTCTCCCTAATCTTGCAAGAAAATTTCAATTAACTTGTTGAAATGATGCATTCACGCCTATCCTGAAACTAAATTTAAATCAACTTTTTTGCAGTAACACACTCACATTTTTCATAAAACAAACACACTTTTTTTCAGGAATCCACTCTATGAAACCTTCGACTAAGTTTTAAAAAAATGTCTTTCTAGGAATCCACTCTCCCTAATCTTGCAAGAAAATTTCAATTAACTTGTTGAAATATTGCAATCACCCTTATCCAAAAACGAAATTTGAAAAACAACTTTTTTGCAGTAACACACTCATATTATTCATAAAACAAACCCATTTTTTTTTCAGGAATAAACTCTCTGAAACCTAAAACTAATTTTAAATTAACTTCTTTCTAGGCATCCACTCTCCCTAATCTTGCAAGAAAATGTCAATTAACTTGATGAAATAATGCATTCACGCCTATCCTGAAACTAAATTTAAATCAACTTTTTTGCAGTAACACACTCACATTTTTCATAAAACAAACACATGTTTTTTTTCAGGAATCCACTCTCTGAAACCTTCTACTAATTTTTTTTAAATTTCTTTCTAGGCATCCACTCTCCCTAATCTTGCAAGAAAATTTCAATTAACTTGTTGAAATGATGCATTCACGCCTATCCTGAAACGAAATTTAAATCAACTTTTTTGCAGTAACACACTCACATTTTTTATAAAACAAACACATTTTTTTCAGGAATCCACTCTGAAACCTTCTACTCATTTTTTTAAAATTTCTTTTTAGGCATCCACTCTCCCTAATCTTGCAAGAAAATTTCAATTAACTTGTTGAAATGATGCATTCACGCCTATCCTGAAACTAAATTTAAATCGACTTTTTTGCAGTAACACACTCACATTTTCATAAAACAAACCCATTTTTTTTCAGGAATCTACACTCTGAAACCTAAAACTAGTTTTAAATATACTTCTTTCTAGGCATCCACTCTCCCTAATCTTGCAAGAAAATTTCAATTTACTTGTTGAAATGATGCATTCACACCTATCCTGAAACAAAATTTAAATCAACTTTTTTGCAGTAACACACTCACATTATTCATAAAACAAACCCATTTTTTTTCAGGATTCCACTCTCTGAAACCTTCTACTCATTTTTTTTAAATTTCTTTCTAGGCATCCACTTTCCCTAATCTTGCAAGAAAATTTCAATTAACTTGTTGAAGTATTGCAATCACTCTTATCCAAAAGCGAAATTTAAAACAACTTTTTTGCAGTAACACACTCACATTTTTCATAAAACAAACCAATTTTTTTCAGGAATCAACTCTCTGGAACCTAAAATGAATTTTTAAAAAACATCTTTCTAGGCATCCACTCTCCCTAATCATGCAAGAACATTTCAATTAACTTGTTGAAATACTGCAATCACCCTTATCCTGAAACTAAATTTAAATCAACTTTTTTGCAGTAACAGACACGCATTTTCATAAAACAAACCCATTTTTTTTTCAGGAATCTACACTCTGAAACCTAAAACTAGTTTTAAATATACTTCTTTCTAGGCATCCACTCTCCCTAATCTTGCAAGAAAATGTCAATTAACTTGTTGAAATAATGCATTCACGCCTATCCTGAAACTAAATTTAAATTACATTTTTTGCAGTAACACACTCACATTTTTCATAAAACAAACACACTTTTTTTTCAGGAATCTACTCTCTGAAACCTACTACTCATTTTTTTAAAATTTCTTTCTAGGCATCCACTCTCCCTAATCTTGCAAGAAAATGTCAATTAACTTGTTGAAATAATGCATTCACGCCTAACCTGAAACTAAATTTAAATTAACTTTTTTGCAGTAACACACTCACATTTTTCATAAAACAAGCAATTATTTTTTCAGGAATCCACTCACTGGAACCTAAAACTAATTTTCAAAAAACATCTTTCTAGGCATCCACTCTCCCTAATTTTGCAAGAAAATTTCAATTAACTTGTTGAAATATTGCAATCACCTTTATCCAAAAACGAAATTTAAAACAACTTTTTTGCAGTAACACACTCACATTTTTCATAAAACAAACCCATTTTTTCAGGAATAAACTCTCTGAAACCTAAAACTAATTTTAAATAAACTTCTTTCTAGGCATCCACTCTCCCTAATCTTGCAAGAAAATGACAATTAACTTGTTGAAATAATGCATTCACGCCTATCCTGAAACTAAATTTAAATCAACTTTTTTGCAGTAACACACTCATATTTTTCATAAAACAAACACATTTTTTTGCAGGAATCCACTCTCTGAAACCTTCTACTAATTTTTCTTAAATTTCTTTCTAGGCATCCACTCTCCCTAATCTTGCAAGAAAATTTCAATTAACTTGTTGAAATGATGCATTCACGCCTATCCTGAAATGAAATTTAAAAATCAACTTTTTTGCAGTAACAAACTCACATTTTTCATAAAACAAACACATTTTTTTCAGGAATCCACTCTCTGAAACCTTCTACTAATTTTTTTTAAATTTCTTTCTAGGTATCCACTCTCCCAAATCTTGCATGAAAATTTCAATTTACTTGTTGAAATGATGCATTCACGCCTATCCTGAAACTAAATTTAAATCAACTTTTTTTGCAGTAACACACTCACATTTTTCATAAAACGAACACACTTTTTTTAAGTAATCCACTCTATGAAACCTTCTACTAAGTTTTTAAAAAATGTATGTCTAGGCATCCACTCTCCCTAATCATGCAAGAACATTTCAATTAACTTGTTGAAATACAGCATTCACGCCTATCCAGAAACTAAATTTAAATCAACTTTTTTGCAGTAACACACTCACATTTTTCATAAAACAAACCCATTTTTTTTTCAGGAATAAACTCTCTGAAACCTAAAACTAATTTTAAATAAACTTCTTTCTAGGCATCCACTCTCCCTAATCTTGCAAGAAAATGTCAATTAACTTGATGAAATAATGCATTCACGCCTATCCTGAAACTAAATTTAAATCAACTTTTTTGCAGTAACACACTCACAATTTTCATAAAACAAACACATGTTTTTTTCAGGAATCCACTCTCTGAAACCTTCTACTAATTTTTTTTAAATTTCTTTCTAGGCATCCACTCTCCCTAATCTTGCAAGAAAATTTCAATTAACTTGTTGAAATGATGCATTCACGCCTATCCTGAAACGAAATTTAAATCAACTTTTTTGCAGTAACACACTCACATTTTTCATAAAACAAACACATGTTTTTTTCAGGAATCCACTCTGAAACCTTCTACTATTTTTTTTTAAATTTCTTTTTAGGCATCCACTCTCCCTAATCTTGCAAGAAAATTTCAATTAACTTGTTGAAATGATGTATTCACGCCTATCCTGAAACGAAATTTAAATCAACTTTTTTGCAGTAACACACTCACATTTTTCATAAAACAAACAGATTTTTTTCAGGAATCCACTCTGAAACCTTCTACTCATTTTTTTAAAATTTCTTTTTAGGCATCCACTCTCCCTAATCTTGCAAGAAAATTTCAATTAACTTGTTGAAATGATGCATTCACGCCTATCCTGAAACTAAATTTAAATCAACTTTTTTGCAGTAACACACTCACATTTTTCATAAAACAAACCCATTTTTTTTCAGGAATCTACACTCTGAAACCTAAAACTAGTTTTAAATATACTTCTTTCTAGGCATCCACTCTCCCTAATCTTGCAAGAAAATTTCAATTTACTTGTTGAAATGATGCATTCACACCTATCCTGAAACTAAATTTAAATCAACTTTTTTTGCAGTAACACACTCACATTTTTCATAAAACGAACACACTTTTTTTCAGTAATCCACTCTATGAAACCTTCTACTAAGTTTTTTAAAAATGTCTTTCTAGGCATCCACTCTCCCTAATCGTGCAAGAACATTTCAATTACCTTGTTGAAATACAGCATTAACGCCTATCCTGAAACTAAATTTAAATCAACTTTTTTGCAGTAACACACTCACATTTTTCATAAAACAAACACATTTTTTTCAGGAATCCACTCTCTGAAACCTTCTACTCATTTTTTTTAAATTTCTTTCTAGGCATCCACTCTCCCTAATCTTGCAAGAAAATTTCAATTAACTTGTTGAAATGATGCATTCACGCCTATCCTGAAACTAAATTTAAATCAACTTTTTTGCAGTAACACACTCACATTTTTCATAAAACAAACACACTTTTTTTCAGGAATCTACTCTCTGAAACCTACTACTCATTTTTTTTAAATTTCTTTCTAGGCATCCACTCTCCCTAATCTTGCAAGAAAATGTCAATTAACTTGTTGAAATAATGCATTCACGCCTAACCTGAAACTAAATTTAAATTAACTTTTTTGCAGTAACACACTCACATTTATCATAAAACAAGCAATTATTTTTTCAGGAATCCACTCACTGGAACCTAAAACTAATTTTTAAAAAACATCTTTCTAGGCATCCACTCTCCCTAATTTTGCAAGAAAATTTCAATTAACTTGTTGAAATATTGCAATCACCCTTATCCAAAAACAAAATTTAAAACAACTTTTTTGCAGTAACACACTCACATTTTTTATAAAACAAACCCATTTTTTTTCAGGAATAAACTCTCTGAAACCTAAAACTAATTTTAAATAAACTTCTTTCTAGGCATCCACTCTCCCTAATCTTGCAAGAAAATGACAATTAACTTGTTGAAATAATGCATTCACGCCTATCCTGAAACTAAATTTAAATCAACTTTTTTGCAGTAACACTCACATTTTTCATAAAACAAACACATTTTTTTTCAGGAATCCACTCTCTGAAACATTCTACTAATTTTTCTTAAATTTCTTTCTAGGCATCCACTCTCCCTAATCTTGCAAGAAAATTTCAATTAACTTGTTGAAATGATGCATTCATGCCTATCCTGAAACAAAATTTAAAAATCAACTTTTTTGCAGTAACAAATTCACATTTTTCATAAAACAAACACATTTTTTTCAGGAATCCACTCTCTGAAACCTTCTACTCATATTTTTTAAATTTCTTTCTAGGTATCCACTCTCCCTAATCTTGCAAGAAAATTTCAATTAACTTGTTGAAATGATGCATTCACGCCTATCCTGAAACTAAATTTAAATCAACTTTTTTGCAGTAACACACTCACATTTTTCATAAAACGAACACACTTTTTTTCAGGAATCCACTCTATGAAACTGTCGACTAAGTTTTTAAAAAATGTCTTTCTAGCAATCCACTCTCCCTAATCTTGCAAGAAAATTTCAATTAACTTGTTGAAATATTGCAATCACCCTTATCCAAAAACGAAATTTGAAAAACAACTTTTTTGCAGTAACACACTCACATTATTCATAAAACAAACCCATTTTTTTTCAGGATTAAACTCTCTGAAACCTAAAACTAATTTTAAATAAACTTCTTTCTAGGCATCCACTCTCCCTAATCTTGCAAGAAAATGTCAATTAACTTGATGAAATAATGCATTCACGCCTATCCTGAAACTAAATTTAAATCAACTTTTTTGCAGTAACACACTCACATTTTTCATAAAACAAAAACATGTTTTTTTTCAGGAATCCACTCTCTGAAACCTTCTACTATTTTTTTTTAAATTTCTTTCTAGGCATCCACTCTCCCTAATCTTGCAAGAAAATTTCAATTAACTTGTTGAAATGATGCATTCACGCCTATCCTGAAACGAAATTTAAATCAACTTTTTTGCAGTAACACACTCACATTTTTCATAAAACAAACACATTTTTTTCAGGAATCCACTCTGAAACCTTCTACTCATTTTTTTAAAATTTCTTTTTAGACATCCACTCTCCCTAATCTTGCAAGAAAATTTCAATTAACTTGTTGAAATGATGCATTCACGCCTATCCTGAAACTAAATTTAAATCAACTTTTTTGCAGTAACACACTCACATTTTTCATAAAACAAACCCATTTTTTTCAGGAATCTACACTCTGAAACGTAAAACTAGTTTTAAATATACTTCTTTCTAGGCATCCACTCTCCCTAATCTTGCAAGAAAATTTCAATTTACTTGTTGAAATGATGCATTCACACCTATCCTGAAACTAAATTTAAATCAATTTTTTTTGCAGTAACACACTCACATTATTCATAAAACAAACCCATTTTTTTTCAGGATTCCACTCTCTGAAACCTTCTACTCATTTTTTTTAAAATTTCTTTCTAGGCATCCACTTTCCCTAATCTTGCAAGAAAATTTCAATTAACTTGTTGAAGTATTGCAATCACTCTTATCCAAAAACGAAATTTAAAACAACTTTTTGGCAGTAACACACTCACATTTTTCATAAAACAAACCCATTTTTTTTCAGGAATCTACACTCTGAAACCTAAAACTAGTTTTAAATATACTTCTTTCTAGGCATCCACTCTACCTAATCTTGCAAGAAAATTTCAATTAACTTGTTGAAATGATGCATTCACGCCTATCCTGAAACTAAATTTAAATCAACTTTTTTGCAGTAACACACTCACATTTTTCATAAAACAAACACTTTTTTTTCAGGAATCCACTCTCTGGAACCTAAAACAAATTTTTAAAATACATCTTTCAAGGCATCCACTCTCCCTAATCTTGCAAGAAAATTTCAATTAACTTGTTGAAAAATTGCAATCACCCTTATCCAAAAACGAAATTTAAATCAACTTTTTTGCAGTAGCACACTCACATTTTTCATAAAACAAACACATTTTTTTCAGGAATCTACACTCTGAAACCTAAAACTAGTTTTAAATATACTTCTTTCTAGGCATCCACTCTCCCTAATCTTGCAAGAAAATTTCAATTTACTTGTTGAAATGATGCATTCACACCGATCCTGAAACTACATTTAAATCAACTTTTTTTGCAGTAACACACTCACATTTTTCATAAAACGAACACACTTTTTTTCAGTAATCCACTCTATGAAACCTTCTTCTAAGTTTTTTAAAAATGTCTTTCTAGGCATCCACTCTCCCTAATCGTGCAAGAACATTTCAATTACCTTGTTGAAATACAGCATTAACGCCTATCCTGAAACTAAATTTAAATCAACTTTTTTGCAGTAACACACTCACATTTTTCATAAAACAAACACATTTTTTTCAGGAATCCACTCTCTGAAACCTTCTACTCATTTTTTTAAAATTTCTTTCTAGGCATCCACTCTCCCTAATCTTGCAAGAAAATTTCAATTAACTTGTTGAAATGATGCATTCACGCCTATCCTGAAACTAAATTTAAATCAACTTTTTTGCAGTAACACACTCACATTTTTCATAAAACAAACACTTTTTCTTCAGGAATCCACTCTCTGGAACCTATAACAAATTTTTAAAATACATCTTTCTAGGCATCCACTCTCCCTAATCTTGCAAGAAAATTTCAATTAACTTGTTGAAAAATTGCAATCACCCTTATCCAAAAACGAAATTTAAATCAACTTTTTTGCAGTAGCACACTCACATTTTTCATAAAACAAACACATTTTTTTTCAGAAATCTACTCTCTGAAACCTAAAACTAGTTTTAAATAATCTTCTTTCTAGGCATCCACTCTCCCTAATCTTGCAAGAAAATTTCAATTTACTTGTTGAAATGATGCATTCACGCCTATCCTGAAACTAAATTTAAATCAACTTTTTTTGCAGTAACACACTCACATTTTTCATAAAACGAACACACTTTTTTTAAGTAATCCACTCTATGAAACCTTCTACTAAGTTTTTTAAAAATGTATTTCTAGGCATCCACTCTCCCTAATAATGCAAGAAAATTTCAATTAACTTGTTGAAATATTGCAATCACCCTTATCCAAAAACGAAATTTGAAAAACAACTTTTTTGCAGTAACACACTCACATTTTTCATAAAACAAACCCATTTTTTTTCAGGAATCAACTCTCTGGAACCTAAAATGATTTTTTTTAAAACATCTTTCTAGGCATCCACTCTCCCTAATCGTGCGAGAACATTTCAATTAACTTGTTGAAATACAGCAATCACCCTTATCCTGAAACTAAATTTAAATCAACTTTTTTGCAGTAACACAAACACATTTTTAATAAAAAGAACAGATTTTTTTTCAGGAATAAACTCTCTGAAACCTAAAACTAATTTTAAATAAACTTCTTTCTAGGCATCCACTCTCCCTAATCTTGCAAGAAAATGACAATTAACTTGTTGAAATAATGCATTCACGCCTATCCTGAAACTAAATTTAAATCAACTTTTTTGCAGTAACACAATCACATTTTTCATAAAACAAACCCATTTTTTTCAGGAATCTACTCTCTGAAACCTAAAACTAGTTTTAAATAAACTCCTTTCTAGGCATCCACTCTCCCTAATCTTGCAAGAAAATTTCAATTTACTTGTTGAAATGATGCATTCACGCCTATCCTGAAACTAAATTTAAATCAACTTTTTTTGCAGTAACACACTCACATTTTTCATAAAACGAACATACTTTTTTTCAGTAATCCACTCTATGAAACCTTCTACTAAGTTTTTTAAAAATGTCTTTCTAGGCATCCAATCTCCCTAATCGTGCAAAAACATTTCAATTACCTTGTTGAAATACAGCATTCACGCCTATCCTGAAACTAAATTTAAATCAACTTTTTTGCAGGAACACACTCACATTTTTAAACACATTTTTTTCAGGAATCCACTCTCTGAAACCTTCTACTAATTTTTTATAAAATTCTTTCTAGGCATCCACTCTCCCTAATCTTGCAAGAAAATTTCAATTAACTTGTTGAAATGATGCATTCACGCCTATCCAGAAACGAAAGTTAAATCAACTTTTTTGCAGTAACACATTCACAAAACAATTATTTTTTCAGGAATTCACTCTCTGGAACCTAAAACTAATTTTTAAAAAACATCTTTCTGGGCATCCACTCTCCCTAATTTTGCAAGAAAATTTCAATTAACTTGTTGAAATTTTGCATTCACCCATATCCAAGAACAAAATTTAAAACAACTTTTTGCAGTAACACACTCACATTTTTCATAAAACAAACCTATTTTTTTTCCGGAATCAACTCTCTGGAACCTAAAATGAATTTTTAAAAAACATCATTCTAGGCATCCACTTTCCCTAATCATGCAAGAACATTTCAATTAACTTGTTGAAATACAGCAATCACCCTTATCCTGAAACTAAATTTAAATCAACTTTTTTGCAGTAACACAAACACATTTTTTATAAAATGAACAGATTTTTTTTTCAGGAATAAACTCTCTGAAACCTAAAACTAATTTTAAATAAACTTCTTTCTAGGCATCCACTCTCCCTAATCTTGCAAGAAAATGACAATTAACTTGTTGAAATAATGCATTCACGCCTATCCTGAAACTAAATTTAAATCAACTTTTTTGCAGTAACACACTCACATTTTTCATAAAACAAACACATTTTTTTCCAGGAATCCACTCTCTGAAGCCTTCTACTAAGTTTTTTTAAAATTTCTTTCTAGGCATCCACTCTCACTAATCTTGCAAGAAAATTTCAATTAACTTGTTGAAATGATGCATTCACGACTATCCTGAAACGAAATTTAAAAATCAACTTTTTTGCAGCAACAGACTCACATTTTTCATAAAACAAACACATTTTTTTCAGGAATCCACCCTCTGAAACCTTCTACTCATTTTTTTTAAATTTCTTTCTAGGCATCCACTCTCCCTAATCTTGCAAGAAAATTTCAATTAACTTGTTGAAATGATGCATTCACGCCTATCCTGAAACTAAATTTAAATCAACTTTTTTGCAGTAACACTCTCACATTTTTCATAAAACAAACACTTTTTTTCAGGAATCCACTCTCTGGAACCTAAAAAGAATTTTTAAAAAACATCTTTCTAGGCATCCACTCTCCCTAATCGTGCAAGAACATTTCAATTAACTTGTTGAAATACTGCAATCACACTTATCCTGAAACTAAATTTAAATCAACTTTTTTGCAGTAACACACACACATTTTTCATAAAATTAACAGATTTTTTCAGGAATACACTCTCTGAAACCTAAAACTAATTTTAAATAAACTTCTTTCTATGCATCCACTCTCCCTAATCTTGCAAGAAAATGTCAATTAACTTGTTGAAATAATGCATTCACGCCTATCCTGAAACTAAATTTAAATTAACTTTCTGCAGTAACACACTCACATTTTTCATATAACAAACCCATTTTTTTTTTCAGGAATCAACTCTCTGGAACCTAAAATGAATTTTTAAAAAACATCATTCTAGGCATCCACTCTCCCTAATCATGCAAGAACATTTCAATTAACTTGTTGAAATACAGCAATCACCCTTATCCTGAAACTAAATTTAAATCAACTTTTTTGCAGTAACACAAACACATTTTTTTATAAAATGAACAGATTTTTTTTCAGGAATAAACTCTCTGAAACCTATAACTAATTTTAAATAAACTTCTTTTTAGGCATCCACTCTCCCTAATCTTGCAAGAAAATGACAATTAACTTGTTGAAATAATGCATTCACGCTTATCCTGAAACTAAATTTAAATCAACTTTTTTGCAGTAACACACTCACATTTTTCATAAAACAAACACATTTTTTTTCAGGAATCCACTCTCTGAAACCTTCTACTAATTTTTCTTAAATTTCTTTCTAGGCATCCACTCTCCCTAATCTTGCAAGAAAATTTCAATTAACTTGTTGAAATGATGCATTCACGCCTATCCTGAAACTAAATTTAAATCAACTTTTTTGCAGTAACACACTCACATTTTTCATAAAACGAACAAACTTTTTTTCAGGAATCCACTCTATGAAACCTTCGACTAAGTTTTAAAAAAATGTCTTTCTAGGAATCCACTCTCCCTAATCTTGCAAGAAAATTTCAATTAAGTTGTTGAAATATTGCAATCACCCTTATCCAAAAACGAAATTTGAAAAACAACTTTTTTGCAGTAACACACTCACATTATTCATAAAACAAACCCATTTTTTTTTCAGGAATATACTCTCTGAAATCTAAAACTAATTTTAAATAAACTTCTTTCTAGGCATCCACTCTCCCTAATCTTGCAAGAAAATGTCAATTAACTTGATGAAATAATGCATTCACGCCTATCCTGAAACTAAATTTAAATCAACTTTTTTGCAGTAACACACTCACATTTTTCATAAAACAAACACATGTTTTTTTCAGGAATCCACTCTCTGAAACCTTCTACTATTTTTTTTTAAATTTCTTTCTAGGCATCCACTCTCCCTAATCTTGCAAGAAAATTTCAATTAACTTGTTGAAATGATGCATTCACGCCTATCCTGAAACGAAATTTAAATCAACTTTTTTGCAGTAACACACTCAAATTTTTTAAAAACAAACACATTTTTTTCAGGAATCCACTCTGAAACCTTCTACTCATTTTTTTAAAATTTCTTTTTAGGCATCCACTCTCCCTAATCTTGCAAGAAAATTTCAATTAACTTGTTGAAATGATGCATTCACGCCTATCCTGAAACTAAATTTAAATCAACTTTTTTGCAGTAACACACTCACATTTTTCATAAAACAAACCCATTTTTTTCAGGAATCTATACTCTGAAACCTAAAACTAGTTTTAAATATACTTCTTTCTAGGCATCCACTCTCCCTAATCTTGCAAGAAAATTTCAATTTACTTGTTGAAATGATGCATTCACACCTATCCTGAAACTAAATTTAAATCAACTTTTTTTGCAGTAACACACTCACATTATTCATAAAACAAACCCATTTTTTTCAGGATTCCACTCTCTGAAACCTTCTACTCATTTTTTTTAAATTTCTTTCTAGGCATCCACTTTCCCTAATCTTGCAAGAAAATTTCAATTAACTTGTTGAAGTATTGCAATCACTCTTATCCAAAAACGAAATTTAAAACAACTTTTTTGCAGTAACACACTCACATTTTTCATAAAACAAACCCATTTTTTTCAGGAATCAACTCTCTGGAACCTAAAATGAATTTTTAAAAAACATCTTTCTAGGCATCCACTCTCCCTAATCGTGCAAGAACATTTCAATTAACTTGTTGAAATACTGCAATCACCCTTATCCTGAAACTAAATTTAAATCAACTTTTTTGCAGTAACAGACACACATTTTTCATAAAATTAACAGATTTTTTCAGGAATACACTCTCGGAAACTTAAAACTAATTTTAAATAAACTTCTTTCTAGGCATCCACTCTCCCTAATCTTGCAAGAAAATTTCAATTAACTTGTTGAAATGATGCATTCACGCCTATCCTGAAACTAAATTTAAATCAACTTTTTTGCAGTAACACACTCACATTTTTCATAAAACAAACACACTTTTTTTCAGGAATCCACTCTATGAAACCTTCGACTAAGTTTTAAAAAAATGTCTTTCTAGGAATCCACTCTCCCTAATCTTGCAATAAAATTTCAATTAACTTGTTGAAATATTGCAATCACCCTTATCCAAAAACGAAATTTGAAAAACAACTTTTTTGCAGTAACACACTCACATTATTCATAAAACAAACCCATTTTTTTTTTCAGGAATAAACTCTCTGAAACCTAAAACTAATTTTAAATAAACTTCTTTCTAGGCATCCACTCTCCCTAATCTTGCAAGAAAATGTCAATTAACTTGATGAAATAATGCATTCACGCCTATCCTGAAACTAAATTTAAATCAACTTTTTTGCAGTAACACACTCACATTTTTCATAAAACAAACACATTTTTTTCAGGAATCCACTCTGAAACCTTCTACTCATTTTTTTAAAATTTCTTTTTAGGCATCCACTCTCCCTAATCTTGCAAGAAAATTTCAATTAACTTGTTGAAATGATGCATTCACGCCTATCCTGAAACTAAATTTAAATCGACTTTTTTGCAGTAACACACTCACATTTTCATAAAACAAACCCATTTTTTTTCAGCAATCTACACTCTGAAACCTAAAACTAGTTTTAAATATACTTCTTTCTAGGCATCCACTCTCCCTAATCTTGCAAGAAAATTTCAATTTACTTGTTGAAATGATGCATTCACACCTATCCTGAAACTAAATTTAAATCAACTTTTTTTGCAGTAACACACTCACATTATTCATAAAACAAACCCATTTTTTTTCAGGATTCCACTCTCTGAAACCTTCTACTCATTTTTTTTAAATTTCTTTCTAGGCATCCACTTTCCCTAATCTTGCAAGAAAATTTCAATTAACTTGTTGAAGTATTGCAATCACTCTTATCCAAAAACGAAATTTAAAACAACTTTTTTGCAGTAACACACTCACATTTTTCATAAAACAAACCAAGTTTTTTTCAGGAATCAACTCTCTGGAACCTAAAATGAATTTTTAAAAAACATCTTTCTAGGCATCCACTCTCCCTAATCGTGCAAGAACATTTCAATTAACTTGTTGAAATACTGCAATCACCCTTATCCTGAAACTAAATTTAAATCAACTTTTTTGCAGTAACAGACACACATTTTCATAAAACAAACTCATTTTTTTTCAGGAATCTACACCCTGAAACCTAAAACTAGTTTTAAATATACTTCTTTCTAGGCATCCACTCTCCCTAATCTTGCAAGAAAATGTCAATTAACTTGTTGAAATAATGCATTCACGCCTAACCTGAAACTAAATTTAAATTAACTTTTTTGCAGTAACACACTCACATTTTTCATAAAACAAGCAATTATTTTTTCAGGAATCCACTCACTGGAACCTAAAACTAATTTTCAAAAAACATCTTTCTAGGCATCCACTCTCCCTAATTTTGCAAGAAAATTTCAATTAACTTGTTGAAATATTGCAATCACCTTTATCCAAAAACGAAATTTAAAACAACTTTTTTGCAGTAACACACTCACATTTTTCATAAAACAAACCCATTTTTTTCAGGAATAAACTCTCTGAAACCTAAAACTAATTTTAAATAAACTTCTTTCTAGGCATCCACTCTCCCTAATCTTGCAAGAAAATGACAATTAACTTGTTGAAATAATGCATTCACGCCTATCCTGAAACTAAATTTAAATCAACTTTTTTGCAGTAACACACTCATATTTTTCATAAAACAAACACATTTTTTTGCAGGAATCCACTCTCTGAAACCTTCTACTAATTTTTCTTAAATTTCTTTCTAGGCATCCACTCTCCCTAATCTTGCAAGAAAATGTCAATTAACTTGTTGAAATGATGCATTCACGCCTATCCTGAAATGAAATTTAAAAATCAACTTTTTTGCAGTAACAAACTCACATTTTTCATAAAACAAACACATTTTTTTCAGGAATCCACTCTCTGAAACCTTCTACTCATTTTTTTTAAATTTCTTTCTAGGTATCCACTCTCCCAAATCTTGCATGAAAATTTCAATTTACTTGTTGAAATGATGCATTCACGCCTATCCAGAAACTAAATTTAAATCAACTTTTTTGCAGTAACACACTCACATTTTTCATAAAACAAACCCATTTTTTTTCAGGAATAAACTCTCTGAAACCTAAAACTAATTTTAAATAAACTTCTTTCTAGGCATCCACTCTCCCTAATCTTGCAAGAAAATGTCAATTAACTTGATGAAATAATGCATTCACGCCTATCCTGAAACTAAATTTAAATCAACTTTTTTGCAGTAACACACTCACAATTTTCATAAAACAAACACATGTTTTTTTCAGGAATCCACTCTCTGAAACCTTCTACTAATTTTTTTTAAATTTCTTTCTAGGCATCCACTCTCCCTAATCTTGCAAGAAAAATTCAATTAACTTGTTGAAATGATGCATTCACGCCTATCCTGAAACGAAATTTAAATCAACTTTTTTGCAGTAACACACTCACATTTTTCATAAAACAAACACATGTTTTTTTCAGGAATCCACTCTGAAACCTTCTACTAATTTTTTTTAAATTTCTTTTTAGGCATCCACTCTCCCTAATCTTGCAAGAAAATTTCAATTAACTTGTTGAAATGATGCATTCACGCCTATCCTGAAACGAAATTTAAATCAACTTTTTTGCAGTAACACACTCACATTTTTCATAAAACAAACACATTTTTTTCAGGAATCCACTCTGAAACCTTCTACTCATTTTTTTAAAATTTCTTTTTAGGCATCCACTCTCCCTAATCTTGCAAGAAAATTTCAATTAACTTGTTGAAATGATGCATTCACGCCTATCCTGAAACTAAATTTAAATCAACTTTTTTGCAGTAACACACTCACATTTTTCATAAAACAAACCCATTTTTTTTCAGGAATCTACACTCTGAAACCTAAAACTAGTTTTAAATATACTTCTTTCTAGGCATCCACTCTCCCTAATCTTGCAAGAAAATTTCAATTTACTTGTTGAAATGATGCATTCACACCTATCCTGAAACTAAATTTAAATCAACTTTTTTTGCAGTAACACACTCACATTTTTCATAAAACGAACACACTTTTTTTCAGTAATCCACTCTATGAAACCTTCTACTAAGTTTTTTAAAAATGTCTTTCTAGGCATCCACTCTCCCTAATCGTGCAAGAACATTTCAATTACCTTGTTGAAATACAGCATTAACGCCTATCCTGAAACTAAATTGAAATCAACTTTTTTGCAGTAACACACTCACATTTTTCATAAAACAAACACATTTTTTTCAGGAATCCACTCTCTGAAACCTTCTACTCATTTTTTTAAAATTTCTCTCTAGGCATCCACTCTCCCTAATCTTGCAAGAAAATTTCAATTAACTTGTTGAAATGATGCATTCACGCCTATCCTGAAACTAAATTTAAATCAACTTTTTTGCAGTAACACACTCACATTTTTCATAAAACAAACACATTTTTTTTCAGGAATCCACTCTCTGGAACCTAAAACAAATTTTTAAAATACATCTTTCTAGGCATCCACTCTCCCTAATCTTGCAAGAAAATTTCAATTAACTTGTTGAAAAATTGCAATCACCCTTATCCAAAAACGAAATTTAAATCAACTTTTTTGCAGTAGCACACTCACATTTTTCATAAAACAAACACATTTTTTTTCAGGAATCTACTCTCTGAAACCTAAAACTAGTTTTAAATAATCTTCTTTCTAGGCATCCACTCTCCCTAATCTTGCATGAAAATTTCAATTTACTTGTTGAAATGATGCATTCACGCCTATCCTGAAACTAAATTTGAATCAACTTTTTTTGCAGTAACACACTCACATTTTTCATAAAACGAACACACTTTTTTTTAAGTAATCCACTCTATGAAACCTTCTACTAAGTTTTTAAAAAATGTATTTCTAGGCATCCACTCTCCCTAATCATGCAAGAACATTTCAATTAACTTGTTGAAATACAGCATTCACGCCTATCCTGAAACTAAATTTAAATCAACTTTTTTGCAGTAGCACACTCACATTTTTCATAAAACAAACACATTTTTTTTTCAGGAATCAACTCTCTGGAACCTAAAATGATTTTTTTTAAAACATCTTTCTAGGCATCCACTCTCCCTAATTGTGCAAGAACATTTCAATTAACATGTTGAAATACTGCAATCACCCTTATCCTGAAACTAAATTTAAATCAACTTTTTTGCAGTAACACAAACACATTTTTAATAAAATGAACAGATTTTTTTTCAGGAATAAACTCTCTGAAACCTCAAACTAATTTTAAAATAAACTTCTTTCTAGGCATCCACTCTCCCTAATCTTGCAAGAAAATGTCAATTAACTTGATGAAATAATGCATTCACGCCTATCCTGAAACTAAATTTAAATCAACTTTTTTGCAGTAACACACTCACATTTTTCATAAAACAAACACATTTTTTTCAGGAATCCACTCTGAAACCTTCTACTCATTTTTTTAAAATTTCTTTCTAGGCAGCCACTCTCCCTAATCTTGCAAGAAATTTCAATTAACTTGTTGAAATGATGCATTCACGCCTATCCTGAAACTAAATTTAAATCAACTTTTTTGCAGTAACACACTCACATTTTTCATAAAACAAACCCATTTTTTTCAGGAATCTACTCTCTGAAACCTAAAACTAGTTTTAAATAAACTCCTTTCTAGACATCCACTCTCCCTAATCTTGCAAGAAAATTTCAATTTACTTGTTGAAATGATGCATTTACGCCTATCCTGAAACTAAATTTAAATCAACTTTTTTTGCAGTAACACACTCACATTTTTCATAAAACGAACATACTTTTTTCAGTAATCCACTCTATGAAACCTTCTACTAGGTTTTTTAAAAATGTCTTTCTAGGCAACCAATCTCCCTAATCGTGCAAAAACATTTCAATTACCTTGTTGAAATACAGCATTCACGCCTATCCTGAAACTAAATTTAAATCAACTTTTTTGCAGTAACACACTCACATTTTTAAACACATTTTATTCAGGAATCCACTCTCTGAAACCTTCTACTAATTTTTTATAAAATTCTTTCTAGGCATCCACTCTCCCTAATCTTGCAAGAAAATTTCAATTAACTTGTTGAAATGATGCATTCACGCCTATCCAGAAACGAAATTTAAATCAACTTTTTTGCAGTAACACATTCACAAAACAAACAATTATTTTTTCAGGAATCCACTCTCTGGAACCTAAAACTAATTTTTAAAAAACATCTTTCTGGGCATCCACTCTCCCTAATTTTGCAAGAAAATTTCAATTAACTTGTTGAAATACAGCAATCACCCTTATCCTGAAACTAAATTTAAATCAACTTTTTTGCAGTAACACAAACACATTTTTTATAAAATGAACAGATTTTTTTTCAGGAATAAACTCTCTGAAACCTTCTACTAATTTTTTATAAATTTCTTTCTAGGTACCCACTCTCCCTAATCTTGCAAGAAAATTTTAATTAACTTGTTGAAATATTGCAATCACCCTTATCCAAAAACGAAATTTAAATCAAATTTTTTGCACTAACACACTCACATTTTTCATAAAAGAAACTCATTTTTTTTCAGGAATCTACTTTCTGAAACCTAAAACTAGGTTTAAATAAAGTTCTTTCTAGGCATCCACTCTCCCTAATCTTGCAAGAAAATTTCAATTAACTTGTTGAAATGATGCATTCACAACTATCCAGAAACTAAATTTAAAACAACTTTTTTGCAGTAACACACTCACATTTTTCATAAAACAAACCCATTTTTTTCAGGAATCAACTCTCTGGAACCTAAAATGAATTAAAAAAAAGATCTTTCGAGGCATCCACTCTCCCTAATTGTGCAAGAACATTTCAATTAACTTGTTAAAATACTGCAATCACCCTTATCCTGAAACTAAATTTAAATGAACTTTTTTGCAGTAACACACACACATTTTTCATAAAATGAACAGATTTTTTTCAGGAATACACTCTCTGAAACCTAAAACTAATTTTAAATAATCTTCTTTCCAGGCATCCACTCTCCCTAATCTTGCATGAAAATTTCAATTTACTTGTTGAAATGATGCATTCACGCCTATCCTGAAACTAAATTTAAATCAACTTTTTTTGCAGTAACACACTCACATTTTTCATAAAACGAACACACTTTTTTTAAGTAATCCACTCTATGAAACCTTCTACTAAGTTTTTCAAAAATGTATTTCTAGGCATCCACTCTCCCTAATCATGCAAGAACATTTCAATTAACTTGTTGAAATACAGCATTCACGCCTATCCAGAAACTAAATTTAAATCAACTTTTTTGCAGTAACACACTCACATTTTTCATAAAACAAACACTTTTTTTTTCAGGAATCCACTCTCTGAAACCTTCTACTAATTTTTTTATAAATTTCGTTCTAGGCATCCACTCTCCCTAATCTTGCAAGAAAATTTCAATTAACTTGTTGAAATATTGCAATCACCCTTATCCAAAAACGAAATTTGAAAAACAACTTTTTTGCAGTAACACAAACACATTTTTAATAAAATGAACAGATATTTTTTCAGGAATAAACTCTCTGAAACCTCAAACTAATTTTAAAATAAACATCTTTCTAGGCATCCACTCTCCCTAATCTTGCAAGAAAATGTCAATTAACTTGATGAAATAATGCATTCACAACTATCCAGAAACTAAATTTTAATCAACTTTTTTGCAGTAACACACTCACATTTTTCATAAAACAAACACATTTTTTTCAGGAATCCACTCTGAAACCTTCTACTCATTTTTTTAAAATTTCTTTCTAGGCAGCCACTCTCCCTAATCCTGCAAGAAATTTCAATTAACTTGTTGAAATACAGCAATCACCCCTATCCTGAAACTAAATTTAAATGAACTTTTTTGCAGTAACACACTCACATTTTTTATAAAACAAACCCATTTTTTTCAGGAATCTACTCTCTGAAACCTAAAACTAGTTTTAAATAAACTCCTTTCTAGGCATCCACTCTCCCTAATCTTGCAAGAAAATGTCAATTTACTTGTTGAAATGATGCATTCACGCCTATCCTGAAACTAAATTTAAATCAACTTTTTTTGCAGTAACACACTCACATTTTTCATAAAACTAACATACTTTTTTTCAGTAATCCACTCTATGAAACCTTCTACTAAGTTTTTTAAAAATGTCTTTCTAGGCAACCAATCTCCCTAATCGTGCAAAAACATTTCAATTACCTTGTTGAAATACAGCATTCACGCCTATCCTGAAACTAAATTTAAATCAACTTTTTTGCAGTAACACACTCACATTTTTAAACACATTTTTTTCAGGAATCCACTCTCTGAAACCTTCTACTAATTTTTTATAAAATTCTTTCTAGGCATCCACTCTCCCTAATCTTGCAAGAAAATTTCAATTAACTTGTTGAAATGATGCATTCACGCCTATCCAGAAACGAAATTTAAATCAACTTTTTTGCAGTAACACATTCACAAAACAAACAATTATTTTTTCAGGAATCCACTCTCTGGAACCTAAAACTAATTTTTAAAAAACATCTTTCTGGGCATCCACTCTCCCTAATTTTGCAAGAAAATTTCAATTAACTTGTTGAAATACAGCAATCACCCTTATCCTGAAACTAAATTTAAATCAACTTTTTTGCAGTAACACAAACACATTTTTTATAAAATGAACAGATTTTTTTTCAGGAATAAACTCTCTGAAACCTTCTACTAATTTTTTATAAATTTCTTTCTAGGTACCCACTCTCCCTAATCTTGCAAGAAAATTTTAATTAACTTGTTGAAATATTGCAATCACCCTTATCCAAAAACGAAATTTAAATCAAATTTTTTGCACTAACACACTCACATTTTTCATAAAAGAAACTCATTTTTTTTCAGGAATCTACTCTCTGAAACCTAAAACTAGGTTTAAATAAAGTTCTTTCTAGGCATCCACTCTCCCTAATCTTGCAAGAAAATTTCAATTAACTTGTTGAAATGATGCATTCACAACTATCCAGAAACTAAATTTAAAACAACTTTTTTGCAGTAACACACTCACATTTTTCATAAAACAAACCCATTTTTTTCAGGAATCAACTCTCTGGAACCTAAAATGAATTAAAAAAAAGATCTTTCGAGGCATCCACTCTCCCTAATTGTGCAAGAACATTTCAATTAACTTGTTAAAATACTGCAATCACCCTTATCCTGAAACTAAATTTAAATGAACTTTTTTGCAGTAACACACACACATTTTTCATAAAATGAACAGATTTTTTTCAGGAATACACTCTCTGAAACCTAAAACTAATTTTAAATAATCTTCTTTCCAGGCATCCACTCTCCCTAATCTTGCATGAAAATTTCAATTTACTTGTTGAAATGATGCATTCACGCCTATCCTGAAACTAAATTTAAATCAACTTTTTTTGCAGTAACACACTCACATTTTTCATAAAACGAACACACTTTTTTTAAGTAATCCACTCTATGAAACCTTCTACTAAGTTTTTCAAAAATGTATTTCTAGGCATCCACTCTCCCTAATCATGCAAGAACATTTCAATTAACTTGTTGAAATACAGCATTCACGCCTATCCAGAAACTAAATTTAAATCAACTTTTTTGCAGTAACACACTCACATTTTTCATAAAACAAACACATTTTTTTTCAGGAATCCACTCTCTGAAACCTTCTACTAATTTTTTTATAAATTTCGTTCTAGGCATCCACTCTCCCTAATCTTGCAAGAAAATTTCAATTAACTTGTTGAAATATTGCAATCACCCTTATCCAAAAACGAAATTTGAAAAACAACTTTTTTGCAGTAACACAAACACATTTTTAATAAAATGAACAGATATTTTTTCAGGAATAAACTCTCTGAAACCTCAAACTAATTTTAAAATAAACATCTTTCTAGGCATCCACTCTCCCTAATCTTGCAAGAAAATGTCAATTAACTTGATGAAATAATGCATTCACAACTATCCAGAAACTAAATTTTAATCAACTTTTGTGCAGTAACACACTCACATTTTTCATAAAACAAACACATTTTTTTCAGGAATCCACTCTGAAACCTTCTACTCATTTTTTTAAAATTTCTTTCTAGGCAGCCACTCTCCCTAATCCTGCAAGAAATTTCAATTAACTTGTTGAAATACAGCAATCACCCCTATCCTGAAACTAAATTTAAATGAACTTTTTTGCAGTAACACACTCACATTTTTCATAAAACAAACCCATTTTTTTCAGGAATCTACTCTCTGAAACCTAAAACTAGTTTTAAATAAACTCCTTTCTAGGCATCCACTCTCCCTAATCTTGCAAGAAAATGTCAATTTACTTGTTGAAATGATGCATTCACGCCTATCCTGAAACTAAATTTAAATCAACTTTTTTTGCAGTAACACACTCACATTTTTCATAAAACTATTATACTTTTTTTCAGTAATCCACTCTATGAAACCTTCTACTAAGTTTTTTAAAAATGTCTTTCTAGGCAACCAATCTCCCTAATCGTGCAAAAACATTTCAATTACCTTGTTGAAATACAGCATTCACGCCTATCCTGAAACTAAATTTAAATCAACTTTTTTGCAGTAACACACTCACATTTTTAAACACATTTTTTTCAGGAATCCACTCTCTGAAACCTTCTACTAATTTTTGATAAAATTCTTTCTAGGCATCCACTCTCCCTAATCTTGCAAGAAAATTTCAATTAACTTGTTGAAATGATGCATTCACGCCTATCCAGAAACGAAATTTAAATCAACTTTTTTGCAGTAACACATTCACAAAACAAACAATTATTTTTTCAGGAATCCACTCTCTGGAACCTAAAACTAATTTTTAAAAAACATCTTTCTAGGCGTCCACTCTCCCTAATCGTGCAAGAACATTTCAATTAACTTATTGAAATACTGCAATCACACTTATCCTGAAACTAAATTTAAATCAACTTTTTTGCAGTAACACACACACATTTTTCATAAAATTAACAGATTTTTTCAGGAATACACTCTCTGAAACTTAAAACTAATTTTAAATAAACTTCTTTCTATGCATCCACTCTCCCTAATCTTGCAAGAAAATGTCAATTAACTTGTTGAAATAATGCATTCACGCCTATCCTGAAACTAAATTTAAATTAACTTTCTGCAGTAACACACTCACATTTTTCATATAACAAACCCATTTTTTTTTTCAGGAATCAACTCTCTGGAACCTAAAATGAATTTTTAAAAAACATCATTCTAGGCATCCACTCTCCCTAATCATGCAAGAACATTTCAATTAACTTGTTGAAATACAGCAATCACCCTTATCCTGAAACTAAATTTAAATCAACTTTTTTGCAGTAACACAAACACATTTTTTTATAAAATGAACAGATTTTTTTTCAGGAATAAACTCTCTGAAACCTATAACTAATTTTAAATAAACTTCTTTTTAGGCATCCACTCTCCCTAATCTTGCAAGAAAATGACAATTAACTTGTTGAAATAATGCATTCACGCTTATCCTGAAACTAAATTTAAATCAACTTTTTTGCAGTAACACACTCACATTTTTCATAAAACGAACACACTTTTTTTCAGGAATCCACTCTATGAAACCTTCGACTAAGTTTTAAAAAAATGTCTTTCTAGGAATCCACTCTCCCTAATCTTGCAAGAAAATTTCAATTAAGTTGTTGAAATATTGCAATCACCCTTATCCAAAAACGAAATTTGAAAAACAACTTTTTTGCAGTAACACACTCACATTATTCATAAAACAAACCCATTTTTTTTTCAGGAATAAACTCTCTGAAACCTAAAACTAATTTTAAATAAACTTCTTTCTAGGCATCCACTCTCCTTAATCTTGCAAGAAAATGTCAATTTACTTGTTGAAATAATGCATTCACGCCTATCCTGAAACTAAAACTAAATTTAAATTAACTTTCTGCAGTAACACACTCACATTTTTCATATAACAAACCCATTTTTTTTTTCAGGAATCAACTCTCTGGAACCTAAAATGAATTTTTAAAAAACATCATTCTAGGCATCCACTCTCCCTAATCATGCAAGAACATTTCAATTAACTTGTTGAAATACAGCAATCACCCTTATCCTGAAACTAAATTTAAATCAACTTTTTTGCAGTAACACAAACACATTTTTTTATAAAATGAACAGATTTTTTTTCAGGAATAAACTCTCTGAAACCTATAACTAATTTTAAATAAACTTCTTTTTAGGCATCCACTCTCCCTAATCTTGCAAGAAAATGACAATTAACTTGTTGAAATAATGCATTCACGCCTATCCTGAAACTAAATTTAAATCAACTTTTTTGCAGTAACACACTCACATTTTTCATAAAACAAACACATGTTTTTTTCAGGAATCCACTCTCTGAAACCTTCTACTAATTTTTTTTTAATTTCTTTCTAGGCATCCACTCTCCGTAATCTTGCAAGAAAATTTCAATTAACTTGTTGAAATGATGCATTCACGCCTATCCTGAAACGAAATTTAAATCAACTTTTTTGCAGTAACACACTCACATTTTTTATAAAACAAACACATTTTTTTTCAGGAATCAACTCTCTGGAACCTAAAATGAATTAAAAAAAACATCTTTCTAGGCATCCACTCTCCCTAATTGTGCAAGAACATTTCAATTAACTTGTTGAAATACTGCAATCACCCTTATCCTGAAACTAAATTTAAATGAACTTTTTTGCAGTAACACACACACATTTTTCATAAAATGAACAGATTTTTTTCAGGAATACACTCTCTGAAACCTAAAACTAATTTTAAATAAACTTCTTTCTAGGCATCCACTCTCCCTAATCTTGCAAGAAAATGTCAATTTACTTGTTGAAATAATGCATTCACGCCTATCCTGAAACTAAATTTAAATTAACTTTTTTGCAGTAACACACTCACATTATTCATCAAACGAAAACACTTTTTTTTCAGGATTCCACTCTCTGAAACCTTCTACTCATTTTTTTTTAATTTCTTTCTAGGCATCCACTTTCCCTAATCTTGCAAGAAAATTTCAATTAACTTGTTGAAATGATGCATTCACGCCTATCCTGAAACGAAATTTAAATCAACTTTTTTGCAGTAACACACTCACATTTTTCATAAAACAAACACATTTTTTTCAGGAATCCACTCTCTGAAACTTTCTACTCATTTTTTAAAAATTTCTTTCTAGGCATCCACTCTCCCTAATCTTGCAAGAAAATTTCAATTAACTTGTTGAAATGATGCATTCACGCCTATCCTGAAACTAAATTTAAATCAACTTTTTGCAGTAACACACTCACATTTTTCATAAAACAAACACATTTTTTTTCAGGAATCCACTCTCTGGAACCTAAAACAAATTTTTTAAATACATCTTTCTAGGCATCCACTCTCCCTAATCTTGCAAGAAAATTTCAATTAACTTGTTGAAAAATTGCAATCACCCTTATCCAAAAACGAAATTTAAATCAACTTTTTTGCAGTAGCACACTCACATTTTTCATAAAACAAACACATTTTTTTTCAGGAATCTACTCTCTGAAACCTAAAACTAGTTTTAAATAATCTTCTTTCTAGGCATCCACTCTCCCTAATCTTGCATGAAAATTTCAATTTACTTGTTGAAATGATGCATTCACGCCTATCCTGAAACTAAATTTAAATCAACTTTTTTTGCAGTAACACACTCACATTTTTCATAAAACGAACACACTTTTTTTAAGTAATCCACTCTATGAAACCTTCTACTAAGTTTTTCAAAAATGTATTTCTAGGCATCCACTCTCCCTAATCATGCAAGAACATTTCAATTAACTTGTTGAAATACAGCATTCACGCCTATCCAGAAACTAAATTTAAATCAACTTTTTTGCAGTAACACACTCACATTTTTCATAAAACAAACACATTTTTTTCAGGAATCCACTCTCTGAAACCTTCTACTAATTTTTTATAAATTTCTTTCTAGGCATCCACTCTCCCTAATCTTGCAAGAAAATTTCAATTAACTTGTTGAAATATTGCAATCACCCTTATCCAAAAACGAAATTTGAAAAACAACTTTTTTGCAGTAACACACTCATATTTTTCATAAAACAAACCCATTTTTTTTTTCAGGAATCAACTCTCTGGAACCTAAAATGATTTTTTTAAAAACATCTTTCTAGGCATCCACTCTCCCTAATCGTGCGAGAACATTTCCATTAACTTGTTGAAATACAGCAATCACCCTTATCCTGAAACTAAATTTAAATCAACTTTTTTGCAGTAACACAAACACATTTTTAATAAAATGAACAGATTTTTTTTCAGGAATAAACTCTCTGAAACCTCAAACTAATTTTAAAATAAACATCTTTCTAGGCATCCACTCTCCCTAATCTTGCAAGAAAATGTCAATTAACTTGATGAAATAATGCATTCACAACTATCCAGAAACTAAATTTAAAACAACTTTTTTGCAGTAACACACTCACATTTTTCATAAAACAAACCCATTTTTTTCAGGAATCCACTCTCTGAAACCTTCTACTAATTTTTTTTAAATTTCTTTCTAGGCATCCACTCTCCCTAATCTTGCAATAAAATTTCAATTAACTTGTTGAAATGATGCATTCACGCCTATCCTGAAACGAAATTTTAATCAACTTTTTTGCAGTAACACACTCACATTTTTCATAAAACAAACACATTTTTTTCAGGAATCCACTCTGAAACCTTCTACTCATTTTTTTTAAATTTCTTTCTAGGCAGCCACTCTCCCTAATCCAGCAAGAAATTTCAATTAACTTGTTGAAATACAGCAATCACCCCTATCCTGAAACTAAATTTAAATGAACTTTTTTGCAGTAACACACTCACATTTTTCATAAAACAAACCCATTTTTTTCAGGAATCTACTCTCTGAAACCTAAAACTAGTTTTAAATAAACTCCTTTCTAGGCATCCACTCTCCCTAATCTTGCAAGAAAATGTCAATTTACTTGTTGAAATGATGCATTCACGCCTATCCTGAAACTAAATTTAAATCAACTTTTTTTGCAGTAACACACTCACATTTTTCATAAAACGAACATACTTTTTTTCAGTAATCCACTCTATGAAACCTTCTACTAAGTTTTTTAAAAATGTCTTTCTAGGCAACCAATCTCCCTAATCGTGCAAAAACATTTCAATTACCTTGTTGAAATACAGCATTCACGCCTATCCTGAAACTAAATTTAAATCAACTTTTTTGCAGTAACACACTCACATTTTTAAACACATTTTTTTCAGGAATCCACTCTCTGAAACCTTCTACTAATTTTTTATAAAATTCTTTCTAGGCATCCACTCTCCCTAATCTTGCAAGAAAATTTCAATTAACTTGTTGAAATGATGCATTCACGCCTATCCAGAAACGAAATTTAAATCAACTTTTTTGCAGTAACACATTCACAAAACAAACAATTATTTTTTCAGGAATCCACTCTCTGGAACCTAAAACTAATTTTTAAAAAACATCTTTCTAGGCATCCACTCTCCCTAATCGTGCAAGAACATTTCAATTAACTTATTGAAATACTGCAATCACACTTATCCTGAAACTAAATTTAAATCAACTTTTTTGCAGTAACACACACACATTTTTCATAAAATTAACAGATTTTTTCAGGAATACACTCTCTGAAACTTAAAACTAATTTTAAATAAACTTCTTTCTATGCATCCACTCTCCCTAATCTTGCAAGAAAATGTCAATTAACTTGTTGAAATAATGCATTCACGCCTATCCTGAAACTAAATTTAAATTAACTTTCTGCAGTAACACACTCACATTTTTCATATAACAAACCCATTTTTTTTTTCAGGAATCAACTCTCTGGAACCTAAAATGAATTTTTAAAAAACATCATTCTAGGCATCCACTCTCCCTAATCATGCAAGAACATTTCAATTAACTTGTTGAAATACAGCAATCACCCTTATCCTGAAACTAAATTTAAATCAACTTTTTTGCAGTAACACAAACACATTTTTTTATAAAATGAACAGATTTTTTTTCAGGAATAAACTCTCTGAAACCTATAACTAATTTTAAATAAACTTCTTTTTAGGCATCCACTCTCCCTAATCTTGCAAGAAAATGACAATTAACTTGTTGAAATAATGCATTCACGCTTATCCTGAAACTAAATTTAAATCAACTTTTTTGCAGTAACACACTCACATTTTTCATAAAACAAACACATTTTTTTTCAGGAATCCACTCTCTGAAACCTTCTACTAATTTTTCTTAAATTTCTTTCTAGGCATCCACTCTCCCTAATCTTGCAAGAAAATTTCAATTAACTTGTTGAAATGATGCATTCACGCCTATCCTGAAACTAAATTTAAATCAACTTTTTTGCAGTAACACACTCACATTTTTCATAAAACGAACACACTTTTTTTCAGGAATCCACTCTATGAAACCTTCGACTAAGTTTTTAAAAAAATGTCTTTCTAGGAATCCACTCTCCCTAATCTTGCAAGAAAATTTCAATTAAGTTGTTGAAATATTGCAATCACCCTTATCCAAAAACGAAATTTGAAAAACAACTTTTTTGCAGTAACACACTCACATTATTCATAAAACAAACCCATTTTTTTTTCAGGAATAAACTCTCTGAAACCTAAAACTAATTTTAAATAAACTTCTTTCTAGGCATCCACTCTCCTTAATCTTGCAAGAAAATGTCAATTTACTTGTTGAAATAATGCATTCACGCCTATCCTGAAACTAAAACTAAATTTAAATTAACTTTCTGCAGTAACACACTCACATTTTTCATATAACAAACCCATTTTTTTTTTCAGGAATCAACTCTCTGGAACCTAAAATGAATTTTTAAAAAACATCATTCTAGGCATCCACTCTCCCTAATCATGCAAGAACATTTCAATTAACTTGTTGAAATACAGCAATCACCCTTATCCTGAAACTAAATTTAAATCAACTTTTTTGCAGTAACACAAACACATTTTTTTATAAAATGAACAGATTTTTTTTCAGGAATAAACTCTCTGAAACCTATAACTAATTTTAAATAAACTTCTTTTTAGGCATCCACTCTCCCTAATCTTGCAAGAAAATGACAATTAACTTGTTGAAATAATGCATTCACGCCTATCCTGAAACTAAATTTAAATCAACTTTTTTGCAGTAACACACTCACATTTTTCATAAAACAAACACATGTTTTTTTCAGGAATCCACTCTCTGAAACCTTCTACTAATTTTTTTTTAATTTCTTTCTAGGCATCCACTCTCCCTAATCTTGCAAGAAAATTTCAATTAACTTGTTGAAATGATGCATTCACGCCTATCCTGAAACGAAATTTAAATCAACTTTTTTGCAGTAACACACTCACATTTTTTATAAAACAAACACATTTTTTTTCAGGAATCAACTCTCTGGAACCTAAAATGAATTAAAAAAAACATCTTTCTAGGCATCCACTCTCCCTAATTGTGCAAGAACATTTCAATTAACTTGTTGAAATACTGCAATCACCCTTATCCTGAAACTAAATTTAAATGAACTTTTTTGCAGTAACACACACACATTTTTCATAAAATGAACAGATTTTTTTCAGGAATACACTCTCTGAAACCTAAAACTAATTTTAAATAAACTTCTTTCTAGGCATCCACTCTCCCTAATCTTGCAAGAAAATGTCAATTTACTTGTTGAAATAATGCATTCACGCCTATCCTGAAACTAAATTTAAATTAACTTTTTTGCAGTAACACACTCACATTATTCATCAAACGAAAACACTTTTTTTTCAGGATTCCACTCTCTGAAACCTTCTACTCATTTTTTTTTAATTTCTTTCTAGGCATCCACTTTCCCTAATCTTGCAAGAAAATTTCAATTAACTTGTTGAAATGATGCATTCACGCCTATCCTGAAACGAAATTTAAATCAACTTTTTTGCAGTAACACACTCACATTTTTCATAAAACAAACACATTTTTTTCAGGAATCCACTCTCTGAAACTTTCTACTCATTTTTTAAAAATTTCTTTCTAGGCATCCACTCTCCCTAATCTTGCAAGAAAATTTCAATTAACTTGTTGAAATGATGCATTCACGCCTATCCTGAAACTAAATTTAAATCAACTTTTTGCAGTAACACACTCACATTTTTCATAAAACAAACACATTTTTTTTCAGGAATCCACTCTCTGGAACCTAAAACAAATTTTTTAAATACATCTTTCTAGGCATCCACTCTCCCTAATCTTGCAAGAAAATTTCAATTAACTTGTTGAAAAATTGCAATCACCCTTATCCAAAAACGAAATTTAAATCAACTTTTTTGCAGTAGCACACTCACATTTTTCATAAAACAAACACATTTTTTTTCAGGAATCTACTCTCTGAAACCTAAAACTAGTTTTAAATAATCTTCTTTCTAGGCATCCACTCTCCCTAATCTTGCATGAAAATTTCAATTTACTTGTTGAAATGATGCATTCACGCCTATCCTGAAACTAAATTTAAATCAACTTTTTTTGCAGTAACACACTCACATTTTTCATAAAACGAACACACTTTTTTTAAGTAATCCACTCTATGAAACCTTCTACTAAGTTTTTCAAAAATGTATTTCTAGGCATCCACTCTCCCTAATCATGCAAGAACATTTCAATTAACTTGTTGAAATACAGCATTCACGCCTATCCAGAAACTAAATTTAAATCAACTTTTTTGCAGTAACACACTCACATTTTTCATAAAACAAACACATTTTTTTCAGGAATCCACTCTCTGAAACCTTCTACTAATTTTTTATAAATTTCTTTCTAGGCATCCACTCTCCCTAATCTTGCAAGAAAATTTCAATTAACTTGTTGAAATATTGCAATCACCCTTATCCAAAAACGAAATTTGAAAAACAACTTTTTTGCAGTAACACACTCATATTTTTCATAAAACAAACCCATTTTTTTTTTCAGGAATCAACTCTCTGGAACCTAAAATGATTTTTTTAAAAACATCTTTCTAGGCATCCACTCTCCCTAATCGTGCGAGAACATTTCCATTAACTTGTTGAAATACAGCAATCACCCTTATCCTGAAACTAAATTTAAATCAACTTTTTTGCAGTAACACAAACACATTTTTAATAAAATGAACAGATTTTTTTTCAGGAATAAACTCTCTGAAACCTCAAACTAATTTTAAAATAAACATCTTTCTAGGCATCCACTCTCCCTAATCTTGCAAGAAAATGTCAATTAACTTGATGAAATAATGCATTCACAACTATCCAGAAACTAAATTTAAAACAACTTTTTTGCAGTAACACACTCACATTTTTCATAAAACAAACCCATTTTTTTCAGGAATCCACTCTCTGAAACCTTCTACTAATTTTTTTTAAATTTCTTTCTAGGCATCCACTCTCCCTAATCTTGCAATAAAATTTCAATTAACTTGTTGAAATGATGCATTCACGCCTATCCTGAAACGAAATTTTAATCAACTTTTTTGCAGTAACACACTCACATTTTTCATAAAACAAACACATTTTTTTCAGGAATCCACTCTGAAACCTTCTACTCATTTTTTTTAAATTTCTTTCTAGGCAGCCACTCTCCCTAATCCAGCAAGAAATTTCAATTAACTTGTTGAAATACAGCAATCACCCCTATCCTGAAACTAAATTTAAATGAACTTTTTTGCAGTAACACACTCACATTTTTCATAAAACAAACCCATTTTTTTCAGGAATCTACTCTCTGAAACCTAAAACTAGTTTTAAATAAACTCCTTTCTAGGCATCCACTCTCCCTAATCTTGCAAGAAAATGTCAATTTACTTGTTGAAATGATGCATTCACGCCTATCCTGAAACTAAATTTAAATCAACTTTTTTTGCAGTAACACACTCACATTTTTCATAAAACGAACATACTTTTTTTCAGTAATCCACTCTATGAAACCTTCTACTAAGTTTTTTAAAAATGTCTTTCTAGGCAACCAATCTCCCTAATCGTGCGAAAACATTTCAATTACCTTGTTGAAATACAGCATTCACGCCTATCCTGAAACTAAATTTAAATCAACTTTTTTGCAGTAACACACTCACATTTTTAAACACATTTTTTTCAGGAATCCACTCTCTGAAACCTTCTACTAATTTTTTATAAAATTCTTTCTAGGCATCCACTCTCCCTAATCTTGCAAGAAAATTTCAATTAACTTGTTGAAATGATGCATTCACGCCTATCCAGAAACGAAATTTAAATCAACTTTTTTGCAGTAACACATTCACAAAACAAACAATTATTTTTTCAGGAATCCACTCTCTGGAACCTAAAACTAATTTTTAAAAAACATCTTTCTAGGCATCCACTCTCCCTAATCGTGCAAGAACATTTCAATTAACTTATTGAAATACTGCAATCACACTTATCCTGAAACTAAATTTAAATCAACTTTTTTGCAGTAACACACACACATTTTTCATAAAATTAACAGATTTTTTCAGGAATACACTCTCTGAAACTTAAAACTAATTTTAAATAAACTTCTTTCTATGCATCCACTCTCCCTAATCTTGCAAGAAAATGTCAATTAACTTGTTGAAATAATGCATTCACGCCTATCCTGAAACTAAATTTAAATTAACTTTCTGCAGTAACACACTCACATTTTTCATATAACAAACCCATTTTTTTTTTCAGGAATCAACTCTCTGGAACCTAAAATGAATTTTTAAAAAACATCATTCTAGGCATCCACTCTCCCTAATCATGCAAGAACATTTCAATTAACTTGTTGAAATACAGCAATCACCCTTATCCTGAAACTAAATTTAAATCAACTTTTTTGCAGTAACACAAACACATTTTTTTATAAAATGAACAGATTTTTTTTCAGGAATAAACTCTCTGAAACCTATAACTAATTTTAAATAAACTTCTTTTTAGGCATCCACTCTCCCTAATCTTGCAAGAAAATGTCAATTTACTTGTTGAAATGATGCATTCACGCCTATCCTGAAACTAAATTTAAATCAACTTTTTTTGCAGTAACACACTCACATTTTTCATAAAACGAACATACTTTTTTTCAGTAATCCACTCTATGAAACCTTCTACTAAGTTTTTTAAAAATGTCTTTCTAGGCAACCAATCTCCCTAATCGTGCAAAAACATTTCAATTACCTTGTTGAAATACAGCATTCACGCCTATCCTGAAACTAAATTTAAATCAACTTTTTTGCAGTAACACACTCACATTTTTAAACACATTTTTTTCAGGAATCCACTCTCTGAAACCTTCTACTAATTTTTTATAAAATTCTTTCTAGGCATCCACTCTCCCTAATCTTGCAAGAAAATTTCAATTAACTTGTTGAAATGATGCATTCACGCCTATCCAGAAACGAAATTTAAATCAACTTTTTTGCAGTAACACATTCACAAAACAAACAATTATTTTTTCAGGAATCCACTCTCTGGAACCTAAAACTAATTTTTAAAAAACATCTTTCTAGGCATCCACTCTCCCTAATCGTGCAAGAACATTTCAATTAACTTATTGAAATACTGCAATCACACTTATCCTGAAACTAAATTTAAATCAACTTTTTTGCAGTAACACACACACATTTTTCATAAAATTAACAGATTTTTTCAGGAATACACTCTCTGAAACTTAAAACTAATTTTAAATAAACTTCTTTCTATGCATCCACTCTCCCTAATCTTGCAAGAAAATGTCAATTAACTTGTTGAAATAATGCATTCACGCCTATCCTGAAACTAAATTTAAATTAACTTTCTGCAGTAACACACTCACATTTTTCATATAACAAACCCATTTTTTTTTTCAGGAATCAACTCTCTGGAACCTAAAATGAATTTTTAAAAAACATCATTCTAGGCATCCACTCTCCCTAATCATGCAAGAACATTTCAATTAACTTGTTGAAATACAGCAATCACCCTTATCCTGAAACTAAATTTAAATCAACTTTTTTGCAGTAACACAAACACATTTTTTTATAAAATGAACAGATTTTTTTTCAGGAATAAACTCTCTGAAACCTATAACTAATTTTAAATAAACTTCTTTTTAGGCATCCACTCTCCCTAATCTTGCAAGAAAATGACAATTAACTTGTTGAAATAATGCATTCACGCTTATCCTGAAACTAAATTTAAATCAACTTTTTTGCAGTAACACACTCACATTTTTCATAAAACAAACACATTTTTTTTCAGGAATCCACTCTCTGAAACCTTCTACTAATTTTTCTTAAATTTCTTTCTAGGCATCCACTCTCCCTAATCTTGCAAGAAAATTTCAATTAACTTGTTGAAATGATGCATTCACGCCTATCCTGAAACTAAATTTAAATCAACTTTTTTGCAGTAACACACTCACATTTTTCATAAAACGAACACACTTTTTTTCAGGAATCCACTCTATGAAACCTTCGACTAAGTTTTTAAAAAAATGTCTTTCTAGGAATCCACTCTCCCTAATCTTGCAAGAAAATTTCAATTAAGTTGTTGAAATATTGCAATCACCCTTATCCAAAAACGAAATTTGAAAAACAACTTTTTTGCAGTAACACACTCACATTATTCATAAAACAAACCCATTTTTTTTTCAGAATAAACTCTCTGAAACCTAAAACTAATTTTAAATAAACTTCTTTCTAGGCATCCACTCTCCTTAATCTTGCAAGAAAATGTCAATTAACTTGATGAAATAATGCATTCACGCCTATCCTGAAACTAAATTTAAATCAACTTTTTTGCAGTAACACACTCACATTTTTCATAAAACAAACACATGTTTTTTTCAGGAATCCACTCTCTGAAACCTTCTACTAATTTTTTTTTAATTTCTTTCTAGGCATCCACTCTCCCTAATCTTGCAAGAAAATTTCAATTAACTTGTTGAAATGATGCATTCACGCCTATCCTGAAACGAAATTTAAATCAACTTTTTTGCAGTAACACACTCACATTTTTTATAAAACAAACACATTTTTTTTCAGGAATCAACTCTCTGGAACCTAAAATGAATTAAAAAAAACATCTTTCTAGGCATCCACTCTCCCTAATTGTGCAAGAACATTTCAATTAACTTGTTGAAATACTGCAATCACCCTTATCCTGAAACTAAATTTAAATGAACTTTTTTGCAGTAACACACACACATTTTTCATAAAATGAACAGATTTTTTTCAGGAATACACTCTCTGAAACCTAAAACTAATTTTAAATAAACTTCTTTCTAGGCATCCACTCTCCCTAATCTTGCAAGAAAATGTCAATTTACTTGTTGAAATAATGCATTCACGCCTATCCTGAAACTAAATTTAAATTAACTTTTTTGCAGTAACACACTCACATTATTCATCAAACGAAAACACTTTTTTTTCAGGATTCCACTCTCTGAAACCTTCTACTCATTTTTTTTTAATTTCTTTCTAGGCATCCACTTTCCCTAATCTTGCAAGAAAATTTCAATTAACTTGTTGAAATGATGCATTCACGCCTATCCTGAAACGAAATTTAAATCAACTTTTTTGCAGTAACACACTCACATTTTTCATAAAACAAACACATTTTTTTCAGGAATCCACTCTCTGAAACTTTCTACTCATTTTTTAAAAATTTCTTTCTAGGCATCCACTCTCCCTAATCTTGCAAGAAAATTTCAATTAACTTGTTGAAATGATGCATTCACGCCTATCCTGAAACTAAATTTAAATCAACTTTTTGCAGTAACACACTCACATTTTTCATAAAACAAACACATTTTTTTTCAGGAATCCACTCTCTGGAACCTAAAACAAATTTTTTAAATACATCTTTCTAGGCATCCACTCTCCCTAATCTTGCAAGAAAATTTCAATTAACTTGTTGAAAAATTGCAATCACCCTTATCCAAAAACGAAATTTAAATCAACTTTTTTGCAGTAGCACACTCACATTTTTCATAAAACAAACACATTTTTTTTCAGGAATCTACTCTCTGAAACCTAAAACTAGTTTTAAATAATCTTCTTTCTAGGCATCCACTCTCCCTAATCTTGCATGAAAATGTCAATTTACTTGTTGAAATGATGCATTCACGCCTATCCTGAAACTAAATTTAAATCAACTTTTTTTGCAGTAACACACTCACATTTTTCATAAAACGAACACACTTTTTTTAAGTAATCCACTCTATGAAACCTTCTACTAAGTTTTTCAAAAATGTATTTCTAGGCATCCACTCTCCCTAATCATGCAAGAACATTTCAATTAACTTGTTGAAATACAGCATTCACGCATATCCAGAAACTAAATTTAAATCAACTTTTTTGCAGTAACACACTCACATTTTTCATAAAACAAACACATTTTTTTTCAGGAATCCACTCTCTGAAACCTTCTACTAATTTTTTATAAATTTCTTTCTAGGCATCCACTCTCCCTAATCTTGCAAGAAAATTTCAATTAACTTGTTGAAATATTGCAATCACCCTTATCCAAAAACGAAATTTGAAAAACAACTTTTTTGCAGTAACACACTCATATTTTTCATAAAACAAACCCATTTTTTTTTTCAGGAATCAACTCTCTGGAACCTAAAATGATTTTTTTAAAAACATCTTTCTAGGCATCCACTCTCCCTAATCGTGCGAGAACATTTCCATTAACTTGTTGAAATACAGCAATCACCCTTATCCTGAAACTAAATTTAAATCAACTTTTTTGCAGTAACACAAACACATTTTTAATAAAATGAACAGATTTTTTTTCAGGAATAAACTCTCTGAAACCTCAAACTAATTTTAAAATAAACATCTTTCTAGGCATCCACTCTCCCTAATCTTGCAAGAAAATGTCAATTAACTTGATGAAATAATGCATTCACAACTATCCAGAAACTAAATTTAAAACAACTTTTTTGCAGTAACACACTCACATTTTTCATAAAACAAACCCATTTTTTTCAGGAATCCACTCTCTGAAACCTTCTACTAATTTTTTTTAAATTTCTTTCTAGGCATCCACTCTCCCTAATCTTGCAATAAAATTTCAATTAACTTGTTGAAATGATGCATTCACGCCTATCCTGAAACGAAATTTTAATCAACTTTTTTGCAGTAACACACTCACATTTTTCATAAAACAAACACATTTTTTTCAGGAATCCACTCTGAAACCTTCTACTCATTTTTTTTAAATTTCTTTCTAGGCAGCCACTCTCCCTAATCCAGCAAGAAATTTCAATTAACTTGTTGAAATACAGCAATCACCCCTATCCTGAAACTAAATTTAAATGAACTTTTTTGCAGTAACACACTCACATTTTTCATAAAACAAACCCATTTTTTTCAGGAATCTACTCTCTGAAACCTAAAACTAGTTTTAAATAAACTCCTTTCTAGGCATCCACTCTCCCTAATCTTGCAAGAAAATGTCAATTTACTTGTTGAAATGATGCATTCACGCCTATCCTGAAACTAAATTTAAATCAACTTTTTTTGCAGTAACACACTCACATTTTTCATAAAACGAACATACTTTTTTTCAGTAATCCACTCTATGAAACCTTCTACTAAGTTTTTTAAAAATGTCTTTCTAGGCAACCAATCTCCCTAATCGTGCGAAAACATTTCAATTACCTTGTTGAAATACAGCATTCACGCCTATCCTGAAACTAAATTTAAATCAACTTTTTTGCAGTAACACACTCACATTTTTAAACACATTTTTTTCAGGAATCCACTCTCTGAAACCTTCTACTAATTTTTTATAAAATTCTTTCTAGGCATCCACTCTCCCTAATCTTGCAAGAAAATTTCAATTAACTTGTTGAAATGATGCATTCACGCCTATCCAGAAACGAAATTTAAATCAACTTTTTTGCAGTAACACATTCACAAAACAAACAATTATTTTTTCAGGAATCCACTCTCTGGAACCTAAAACTAATTTTTAAAAAACATCTTTCTAGGCATCCACTCTCCCTAATCGTGCAAGAACATTTCAATTAACTTATTGAAATACTGCAATCACACTTATCCTGAAACTAAATTTAAATCAACTTTTTTGCAGTAACACACACACATTTTTCATAAAATTAACAGATTTTTTCAGGAATACACTCTCTGAAACTTAAAACTAATTTTAAATAAACTTCTTTCTATGCATCCACTCTCCCTAATCTTGCAAGAAAATGTCAATTAACTTGTTGAAATAATGCATTCACGCCTATCCTGAAACTAAATTTAAATTAACTTTCTGCAGTAACACACTCACATTTTTCATATAACAAACCCATTTTTTTTTTCAGGAATCAACTCTCTGGAACCTAAAATGAATTTTTAAAAAACATCATTCTAGGCATCCACTCTCCCTAATCATGCAAGAACATTTCAATTAACTTGTTGAAATACAGCAATCACCCTTATCCTGAAACTAAATTTAAATCAACTTTTTTGCAGTAACACAAACACATTTTTTTATAAAATGAACAGATTTTTTTTCAGGAATAAACTCTCTGAAACCTATAACTAATTTTAAATAAACTTCTTTTTAGGCATCCACTCTCCCTAATCTTGCAAGAAAATGTCAATTTACTTGTTGAAATGATGCATTCACGCCTATCCTGAAACTAAATTTAAATCAACTTTTTTTGCAGTAACACACTCACATTTTTCATAAAACGAACATACTTTTTTTCAGTAATCCACTCTATGAAACCTTCTACTAAGTTTTTTAAAAATGTCTTTCTAGGCAACCAATCTCCCTAATCGTGCAAAAACATTTCAATTACCTTGTTGAAATACAGCATTCACGCCTATCCTGAAACTAAATTTAAATCAACTTTTTTGCAGTAACACACTCACATTTTTAAACACATTTTTTTCAGGAATCCACTCTCTGAAACCTTCTACTAATTTTTTATAAAATTCTTTCTAGGCATCCACTCTCCCTAATCTTGCAAGAAAATTTCAATTAACTTGTTGAAATGATGCATTCACGCCTATCCAGAAACGAAATTTAAATCAACTTTTTTGCAGTAACACATTCACAAAACAAACAATTATTTTTTCAGGAATCCACTCTCTGGAACCTAAAACTAATTTTTAAAAAACATCTTTCTAGGCATCCACTCTCCCTAATCGTGCAAGAACATTTCAATTAACTTATTGAAATACTGCAATCACACTTATCCTGAAACTAAATTTAAATCAACTTTTTTGCAGTAACACACACACATTTTTCATAAAATTAACAGATTTTTTCAGGAATACACTCTCTGAAACTTAAAACTAATTTTAAATAAACTTCTTTCTATGCATCCACTCTCCCTAATCTTGCAAGAAAATGTCAATTAACTTGTTGAAATAATGCATTCACGCCTATCCTGAAACTAAATTTAAATTAACTTTCTGCAGTAACACACTCACATTTTTCATATAACAAACCCATTTTTTTTTTCAGGAATCAACTCTCTGGAACCTAAAATGAATTTTTAAAAAACATCATTCTAGGCATCCACTCTCCCTAATCATGCAAGAACATTTCAATTAACTTGTTGAAATACAGCAATCACCCTTATCCTGAAACTAAATTTAAATCAACTTTTTTGCAGTAACACAAACACATTTTTTTATAAAATGAACAGATTTTTTTTCAGGAATAAACTCTCTGAAACCTATAACTAATTTTAAATAAACTTCTTTTTAGGCATCCACTCTCCCTAATCTTGCAAGAAAATGACAATTAACTTGTTGAAATAATGCATTCACGCTTATCCTGAAACTAAATTTAAATCAACTTTTTTGCAGTAACACACTCACATTTTTCATAAAACAAACACATTTTTTTTCAGGAATCCACTCTCTGAAACCTTCTACTAATTTTTCTTAAATTTCTTTCTAGGCATCCACTCTCCCTAATCTTGCAAGAAAATTTCAATTAACTTGTTGAAATGATGCATTCACGCCTATCCTGAAACTAAATTTAAATCAACTTTTTTGCAGTAACACACTCACATTTTTCATAAAACGAACACACTTTTTTTCAGGAATCCACTCTATGAAACCTTCGACTAAGTTTTTAAAAAAATGTCTTTCTAGGAATCCACTCTCCCTAATCTTGCAAGAAAATTTCAATTAAGTTGTTGAAATATTGCAATCACCCTTATCCAAAAACGAAATTTGAAAAACAACTTTTTTGCAGTAACACACTCACATTATTCATAAAACAAACCCATTTTTTTTTCAGAATAAACTCTCTGAAACCTAAAACTAATTTTAAATAAACTTCTTTCTAGGCATCCACTCTCCTTAATCTTGCAAGAAAATGTCAATTAACTTGATGAAATAATGCATTCACGCCTATCCTGAAACTAAATTTAAATCAACTTTTTTGCAGTAACACACTCACATTTTTCATAAAACAAACACATGTTTTTTTCAGGAATCCACTCTCTGAAACCTTCTACTAATTTTTTTTTAATTTCTTTCTAGGCATCCACTCTCCCTAATCTTGCAAGAAAATTTCAATTAACTTGTTGAAATGATGCATTCACGCCTATCCTGAAACGAAATTTAAATCAACTTTTTTGCAGTAACACACTCACATTTTTTATAAAACAAACACATTTTTTTTCAGGAATCAACTCTCTGGAACCTAAAATGAATTAAAAAAAACATCTTTCTAGGCATCCACTCTCCCTAATTGTGCAAGAACATTTCAATTAACTTGTTGAAATACTGCAATCACCCTTATCCTGAAACTAAATTTAAATGAACTTTTTTGCAGTAACACACACACATTTTTCATAAAATGAACAGATTTTTTTCAGGAATACACTCTCTGAAACCTAAAACTAATTTTAAATAAACTTCTTTCTAGGCATCCACTCTCCCTAATCTTGCAAGAAAATGTCAATTTACTTGTTGAAATAATGCATTCACGCCTATCCTGAAACTAAATTTAAATTAACTTTTTTGCAGTAACACACTCACATTATTCATCAAACGAAAACACTTTTTTTTCAGGATTCCACTCTCTGAAACCTTCTACTCATTTTTTTTTAATTTCTTTCTAGGCATCCACTTTCCCTAATCTTGCAAGAAAATTTCAATTAACTTGTTGAAATGATGCATTCACGCCTATCCTGAAACGAAATTTAAATCAACTTTTTTGCAGTAACACACTCACATTTTTCATAAAACAAACACATTTTTTTCAGGAATCCACTCTCTGAAACTTTCTACTCATTTTTTAAAAATTTCTTTCTAGGCATCCACTCTCCCTAATCTTGCAAGAAAATTTCAATTAACTTGTTGAAATGATGCATTCACGCCTATCCTGAAACTAAATTTAAATCAACTTTTTGCAGTAACACACTCACATTTTTCATAAAACAAACACATTTTTTTTCAGGAATCCACTCTCTGGAACCTAAAACAAATTTTTTAAATACATCTTTCTAGGCATCCACTCTCCCTAATCTTGCAAGAAAATTTCAATTAACTTGTTGAAAAATTGCAATCACCCTTATCCAAAAACGAAATTTAAATCAACTTTTTTGCAGTAGCACACTCACATTTTTCATAAAACAAACACATTTTTTTTCAGGAATCTACTCTCTGAAACCTAAAACTAGTTTTAAATAATCTTCTTTCTAGGCATCCACTCTCCCTAATCTTGCATGAAAATGTCAATTTACTTGTTGAAATGATGCATTCACGCCTATCCTGAAACTAAATTTAAATCAACTTTTTTTGCAGTAACACACTCACATTTTTCATAAAACGAACACACTTTTTTTAAGTAATCCACTCTATGAAACCTTCTACTAAGTTTTTCAAAAATGTATTTCTAGGCATCCACTCTCCCTAATCATGCAAGAACATTTCAATTAACTTGTTGAAATACAGCATTCACGCATATCCAGAAACTAAATTTAAATCAACTTTTTTGCAGTAACACACTCACATTTTTCATAAAACAAACACATTTTTTTTCAGGAATCCACTCTCTGAAACCTTCTACTAATTTTTTATAAATTTCTTTCTAGGCATCCACTCTCCCTAATCTTGCAAGAAAATTTCAATTAACTTGTTGAAATATTGCAATCACCCTTATCCAAAAACGAAATTTGAAAAACAACTTTTTTGCAGTAACACACTCATATTTTTCATAAAACAAACCCATTTTTTTTTTCAGGAATCAACTCTCTGGAACCTAAAATGATTTTTTTAAAAACATCTTTCTAGGCATCCACTCTCCCTAATCGTGCGAGAACATTTCCATTAACTTGTTGAAATACAGCAATCACCCTTATCCTGAAACTAAATTTAAATCAACTTTTTTGCAGTAACACAAACACATTTTTAATAAAATGAACAGATTTTTTTTCAGGAATAAACTCTCTGAAACCTCAAACTAATTTTAAAATAAACATCTTTCTAGGCATCCACTCTCCCTAATCTTGCAAGAAAATGTCAATTAACTTGATGAAATAATGCATTCACGCCTATCCTGAAACTAAATTTAAATCAACTTTTTTGCAGTAACACACTCACATTTTTCATAAAACAAACACATTTTTTTTCAGGAATCCACTCTCTGAAACCTTCTACTAATTTTTTTTAAATTTCTTTCTAGGCATCCACTCTCCCTAATCTTGCAATAAAATTTCAATTAACTTGTTGAAATGATGCATTCACGCCTATCCTGAAACGAAATTTTAATCAACTTTTTTGCAGTAACACACTCACATTTTTCATAAAACAAACACATGTTTTTTTCAGGAATCCACTCTCTGAAACCTTCTACTAATTTTTTTTTAATTTCTTTCTAGGCATCCACTCTCCCTAATCTTGCAATAAAATTTCAATTAACTTGTTGAAATGATGCATTCACGCCTATCCTGAAACGAAATTTTAATCAACTTTTTTGCAGTAACACACTCACATTTTTTATAAAACAAACACATTTTTTTTCAGGAATCAACTCTCTGGAACCTAAAATGAATTAAAAAAAACATCTTTCTAGGCATCCACTCTCCCTAATTGTGCAAGAACATTTCAATTAACTTGTTGAAATACTGCAATCACCCTTATCCTGAAACTAAATTTAAATGAACTTTTTTGCAGTAACACACACACATTTTTCATAAAATGAACAGATTTTTTTCAGGAATACACTCTCTGAAACCTAAAACTAATTTTAAATAAACTTCTTTCTAGGCATCCACTCTCCCTAATCTTGCAAGAAAATGTCAATTTACTTGTTGAAATAATGCATTCACGCCTATCCTGAAACTAAATTTAAATTAACTTTTTTGCAGTAACACACTCACATTATTCATCAAACGAAAACACTTTTTTTTCAGGATTCCACTCTCTGAAACCTTCTACTCATTTTTTTTTAATTTCTTTCTAGGCATCCACTTTCCCTAATCTTGCAAGAAAATTTCAATTAACTTGTTGAAATGATGCATTCACGCCTATCCTGAAACGAAATTTAAATCAACTTTTTTGCAGTAACACACTCACATTTTTCATAAAACAAACACATTTTTTTCAGGAATCCACTCTCTGAAACTTTCTACTCATTTTTTAAAAATTTCTTTCTAGGCATCCACTCTCCCTAATCTTGCAAGAAAATTTCAATTAACTTGTTGAAATGATGCATTCACGCCTATCCTGAAACTAAATTTAAATCAACTTTTTGCAGTAACACACTCACATTTTTCATAAAACAAACACATTTTTTTTCAGGAATCCACTCTCTGGAACCTAAAACAAATGTTTTAAATACATCTTTCTAGGCATCCACTCTCCCTAATCTTGCAAGAAAATTTCAATTAACTTGTTGAAAAATTGCAATCACCCTTATCCAAAAACGAAATTTAAATCAACTTTTTTGCAGTAGCACACTCACATTTTTTATAAAACAAACACATTTTTTTTCAGGAATCTACTCTCTGAAACCTAAAACTAGTTTTAAATAATCTTCTTTCTAGGCATCCACTCTCCCTAATCTTGCATGAAAATTTCAATTTACTTGTTGAAATGATGCATTCACGCCTATCCTGAAACTAAATTTAAATCAACTTTTTTTGCAGTAACACACTCACATTTTTCATAAAACGAACACACTTTTTTTAAGTAATCCACTCTATGAAACCTTCTACTAAGTTTTTCAAAAATGTATTTCTAGGCATCCACTCTCCCTAATCATGCAAGAACATTTCAATTAACTTGTTGAAATACAGCATTCACGCATATCCAGAAACTAAATTTAAATCAACTTTTTTGCAGTAACACACTCACATTTTTCATAAAACAAACACATTTTTTTTCAGGAATCCACTCTCTGAAACCTTCTACTAATTTTTTATAAATTTCTTTCTAGGCATCCACTCTCCCTAATCTTGCAAGAAAATTTCAATTAACTTGTTGAAATATTGCAATCACCCTTATCCAAAAACGAAATTTGAAAAACAACTTTTTTGCAGTAACACACTCATATTTTTCATAAAACAAACCCATTTTTTTTTTCAGGAATCAACTCTCTGGAACCTAAAATGATTTTTTTAAAAACATCTTTCTAGGCATCCACTCTCCCTAATCGTGCGAGAACATTTCCATTAACTTGTTGAAATACAGCAATCACCCTTATCCTGAAACTAAATTTAAATCAACTTTTTTGCAGTAACACAAACACATTTTTAATAAAATGAACAGATTTTTTTTCAGGAATAAACTCTCTGAAACCTCAAACTAATTTTAAAATAAACATCTTTCTAGGCATCCACTCTCCCTAATCTTGCAAGAAAATGTCAATTAACTTGATGAAATAATGCATTCACGCCTATCCTGAAACTAAATTTAAATCAACTTTTTTGCAGTAACACACTCACATTTTTCATAAAACAAACACATTTTTTTTCAGGAATCCACTCTCTGAAACCTTCTACTAATTTTTTTTTTAAATTTCTTTCTAGGCATCCACTCTCCCTAATCTTGCAATAAAATTTCAATTAACTTGTTAAAATGATGCATTCACGCCGATCCTGAAACGAAATTTTAATCAACTTTTTTGCAGTAACACACTCACATTTTTCATAAAACAAACACATTTTTTTCAGGAATCCACTCTGAAACCTTCTACTCATTTTTTTAAAATTTCTTTCTAGGCAGCCACTCTCCCTAATCCTGCAAGAAATTTCAATTAACTTGTTGAAATACAGCAATCACCCCTATCCTGAAACTAAATTTAAATGAACTTTTTTGCAGTAACACACTCACATTTTTCATAAAACAAACCCATTTTTTTCAGGAATCTACTCTCTGAAACCTAAAACTAGTTTTAAATAAACTCCTTTCTAGGCATCCACTCTCCTTAATCTTGCAAGAAAATTTCAATTTACTTGTTGAAATGATGCATTCACGCCTATCCTGAAACTAAATTTAAATCAACTTTTTTTGCAGTAACACACTCACATTTTTCATAAAACGAACATACTTTTTTTCAGTAATCCACTCTATGAAACCTTCTACTAAGTTTTTTAAAAATGTCTTTCTAGGCAACCAATCTCCCTAATCGTGCAAAAACATTTCAATTACCTTGTTGAAATACAGCATTCACGCCTATCCTGAAACTAAATTTAAATCAACTTTTTTGCAGTAACACACTCACATTTTTAAACACATTTTTTTCAGGAATCCACTCTCTGAAACCTTCTACTAATTTTTTATAAAATTCTTTCTAGGCATCCACTCTCCCTAATCTTGCAAGAAAATTTCAATTAACTTGTTGAAATGATGCATTCACGCCGATCCAGAAACGAAATTTAAATCAACTTTTTTGCAGTAACACATTCACAAAACAAACAATTATTTTTTCAGGAATCCACTCTCTGGAACCTAAAACTAATTTTTAAAAAACATCTTTCTAGGCATCCACTCTCCCTAATCGTGCAAGAACATTTCAATTAACTTGTTGAAATACTGCAATCACACTTATCCTGAAACTAAATTTAAATCAACTTTTTTGCAGTAACACACACACATTTTTCATAAAATTAACAGATTTTTTCAGGAATACACTCTCTGAAACTTAAAACTAATTTTAAATAAACTTCTTTCTATGCATCCACTCTCCCTAATCTTGCAAGAAAATGTCAATTAACTTGTTGAAATAATGCATTCACGCCTATCCTGAAACTAAATTTAAATTAACTTTCTGCAGTAACACACTCACATTTTTCATATAACAAACCCATTTTTTTTTTCAGGAATCAACTCTCTGGAACCTAAAATGAATTTTTAAAAAACATCATTCTAGGCATCCACTCTCCCTAATCATGCAAGAACATTTCAATTAACTTGTTGAAATACAGCAATCACCTTTATCCTGAAACTAAATTTAAATCAACTTTTTTGCAGTAACACAAACACATTTTTTTATAAAATGAACAGATTTTTTTTCAGGAATAAACTCTCTGAAACCTATAACTAATTTTAAATAAACTTCTTTTTAGGCATCCACTCTCCCTAATCTTGCAAGAAAATGACAATTAACTTGTTGAAATAATGCATTCACGCTTATCCTGAAACTAAATTTAAATCAACTTTTTTGCAGTAACACACTCACATTTTTCATAAAACAAACCCATTTTTTTCAGGAATCTACACTCTGAAACCTAAAACTAGTTTTAAATATACTTCTTTCTAGGCATCCACTCTCCCTAATCTTGCAAGAAAATTTCAATTTACTTGTTGAAATGATGCATTCACACCTATCCTGAAACTAAATTTAAATCAACTTTTTTTGCAGTAACACACTCACATTATTCATAAAACAAACCCATTTTTTTTCAGGATTCCACTCTCTGAAACCTTCTACTCATTTTTTTTAAATTTCTTTCTAGGCATCCACTTTCCCTAATCTTGCAAGAAAATTTCAATTAACTTGTTGAAGTATTGCAATCACTCTTATCCAAAAACGAAATTTAAAACAACTTTTTTGCAGTAACACACTCACATTTTTCATAAAACAAACCCATTTTTTTCAGGAATCAACTCTCTGGAACCTAAAATGAATTTTTAAAAAACATCTTTCTAGGCATCCACTCTCCCTAATCGTGCAAGAACATTTCAATTAACTTGTTGAAATACTGCAATCACCCTTATCCTGAAACTAAATTTAAATCAACTTTTTTGCAGTAACAGACACACATTTTTCATAAAATTAACAGATTTTTTCAGGAATACACTCTCGGAAACTTAAAACTAATTTTAAATAAACTTCTTTCTAGGCATCCACTCTCCCTAATCTTGCAAGAAAATTTCAATTAACTTGTTGAAATGATGCATTCACGCCTATCCTGAAACTAAATTTAAATCAACTTTTTTGCAGTAACACACTCACATTTTTCATAAAGCAAACACACTTTTTTTCAGGAATCCACTCTATGAAACCTTCGACTAAGTTTTAAAAAAATGTCTTTCTAGGAATCCACTCTCCCTAATCTTGCAAGAAAATTTCAATTAACTTGTTGAAATATTGCAATCACCCTTATCCAAAAACGAAATTTGAAAAACAACTTTTTTGCAGTAACACACTCACATTATTCATAAAACAAACCCATTTTTTTTTCAGGAATAAACTTTCTGAAACCTAAAACTAATTTTAAATAAACTTCTTTCTAGGCATCCACTCTCCCTAATCTTGCAAGAAAATGTCAATTAACTTGATGAAATAATGCATTCACGCCTATCCTGAAACTAAATTTAAATCAACTTTTTTGCAGTAACACACTCACATTTTTCATAAAACAAACACATGTTTTTTTCAGGAATCCACTCTCTGAAACCTTCTACTAATTTTTTTTAAATTTCTTTCTAGGCATCCACTCTCCCTAATCTTGCAAGAAAATTTCAATTAACTTGTTGAAATGATGCATTCACGCCTATCCTGAAACGAAATTTAAATCAACTTTTTTGCAGTAACACACTCACATTTTTTATAAAACAAACACATTTTTTTCAGGAATCCACTCTGAAACCTTCTACTCATTTTTTTAAAATTTCTTTTTAGGCATCCACTCTCCCTAATCTTGCAAGAAAATTTCAATTAACTTGTTGAAATGATGCATTCACGCCTATCCTGAAACTAAATTTAAATCGACTTTTTTGCAGTAACACACTCACATTTTCATAAAACAAACCCATTTTTTTCAGGAATCTACACTCTGAAACCTAAAACTAGTTTTAAATATACTTCTTTCTAGGCATCCACTCTCCCTAATCTTGCAAGAAAATTTCAATTTACTTGTTGAAATGATGCATTCACACCTATCCTGAAACTAAATTTAAATCAACTTTTTTTGCAGTAACACACTCACATTATTCATAAAACAAACCCATTTTTTTTCAGGATTCCACTCTCTGAAACCTTCTACTAATTTTTTTTAAATTTCTTTCTAGGCATCCACTTTCCCTAATCTTGCAAGAAAATTTCAATTAACTTGTTGAAGTATTGCAATCACTCTTATCCAAAAACGAAATTTAAAACAACTTTTTTGCAGTAACACACTCACATTTTTCATAAAACAAACCAATTTTTTTCAGGAATCAACTCTCTGGAACCTAAAATGAATTTTTAAAAAACATCTTTCTAGGCATCCACTCTCCCTAATCGTGCAAGAACATTTCAATTAACTTGTTGAAATACTGCAATCACCCTTATCCTGAAACTAAATTTAAATCAACTTTTTTGCAGTAACAGACACACATTTTCATAAAACAAACCCATTTTTTTCAGAAATCTACACTCTGAAACCTAAAACTAGTTTTAAATATACTTCTTTCTAGGCATCCACTCTCCCTAATCTTGCAAGAAAATGTCAATTAACTTGTTGAAATAATGCATTCACGCCTATCCTGAAACTAAATTTAAATTAAATTTTTTGCAGTAACACACTCACATTTTTCATAAAACAAACACACTTTTTTTCAGGAATCTACTCTCTGAAACCTACTACTCATTTTTTTAAAATTTCTTTCTAGGCATCCACTCTCCCTAATCTTGCAAGAAAATGTCAATTAACTTGTTGAAATAATGCATTCACGCCTAACCTGAAACTAAATTTAAATTAACTTTTTTGCAGTAACACACTCACATTTTTCATAAAACAAGCAATTATTTTTTCAGGAATCCACTCACTGGAACCTAAAACTAATTTTCAAAAAACATCTTTCTAGGCATCCACTCTCCCTAATCTTGCAAGAAAATTTCAATTAACTTGTTGAAATGATGCATTTACAACTATCCTGAAACAAAATTTTAAAATCAACTTTTTTGCAGTAACACACTCACATTTTTCATAAAACAAACCCATTTTTTTCAGGAATAAACTCTCTGAAACCTAAAACTAATTTTAAATAAACTTCTTTCTAGGCATCCACTCTCCCTAATCTTGCAAGAAAATGACAATTAACTTGTTGAAATAATGCATTCACGCCTATCCTGAAACTAAATTTAAATCAACTTTTTTGCAGTAACACACTCATATTTTTCATAAAACAAACACATTTTTTTGCAGGAATCCACTCTCTGAAACCTTCTACTAATTTTTCTTAAATTTCTTTCTAGGCATCCACTCTCCCTAATCTTGCAAGAAAATTTCAATTAACTTGTTGAAATGATGCATTCACGCCTATCCTGAAATGAAATTTAAAAATCAACTTTTTTGCAGTAACAAACTCACATTTTTCATAAAACAAACACATTTTTTTCAGGAATCCACTCTCTGAAACCTTCTACTTATTTTTTTTAAATTTCTTTCTAGGTATCCACTCCCAAATCGTGCATGAAAATTTCAATTTACTTGTTGAAATGATGCATTCACGCCTATCCTGAAACTAAATTTAAATCAACTTTTTTTGCAGTAACACACTCACATTTTTCATAAAACGAACACACTTTTTTTAAGTAATCCACTCTATGAAACCTTCTACTAAGTTTTTTAAAAATGTAGGTCTAGGCATCCACTCTCCCTAATCATGCAAGAACATTTCAATTAACTTGTTGAAATACAGCATTCACGCCTATCCAGAAACTAAATTTAAATCAACTTTTTTGCAGTAACACACTCACATTTTTCATAAAACAAACCCATTTTTTTTTCAGGAATAAACTCTCTGAAACCTAAAACTAATATTAAATAAACTTCTTTCTAGGCATCCACTCTCCCTAATCTTGCAAGAAAATGTCAATTAACTTGATGAAATAATGCATTCACGCCTATCCTGAAACTAAATTTAAATCAACTTTTTTGCAGTAACACACTCACAATTTTCATAAAACAAACACATGTTTTTTTCAGGAATCCACTCTCTGAAACCTTCTACTAATTTTTTTTAAATTTCTTTCTAGGCATCCACTCTCCCTAATCTTGCAAGAAAATTTCAATTAACTTGTTGAAATGATGCATTCACGCCTATCCTGAAACGAAATTTAAATCAACTTTTTTGCAGTAACACACTCACATTTTTCATAAAACAAACACATGTTTTTTTCAGGAATCCACTCTGAAACCTTCTACTAATTTTTTTTAAATTTCTTTTTAGGCATCCACTCTCCCTAATCTTGCAAGAAAATTTCAATTAACTTGTTGAAATGATGCATTCACGCCTATCCTGAAACGAAATTTAAATCAACTTTTTTGCAGTAACACACTCACATTTTTCATGAAACAAACACATTTATTTCAGGAATCCACTCTGAAACCTTCTACTCATTTTTTTAAAATTTCTTTTTAGGCATCCACTCTCCCTAATCTTGCAAGAAAATTTCAATTAACTTGTTGAAATGATGCATTCACGCCTATCCTGAAACTAAATTTAAATCAACTTTTTTGCAGTAACACACTCACATTTTTCATAAAACAAACCCATTTTTTTCAGGAATCTACACTCTGAAACCTAAAACTAGTTTTAAATATACTTCTTTCTAGGCATCCACTCTCCCTAATCTTGCAAGAAAATTTCAATTTACTTGTTGAAATGATGCATTCACACCTATCCTGAAACTAAATTTAAATCAACTTTTTTTGCAGTAACACACTCACATTATTCATAAAACAAACCCATTTTTTTTCAGGATTCCACTCTCTGAAACCTTCTACTCATTTTTTTTAAATTTCTTTCTAGGCATCCACTTTCCCTAATCTTGCAAGAAAATTTCAATTAACTTGTTGAAGTATTGCAATCACTCTTATCCAAAAACGAAATTTAAAACAACTTTTTTGCAGTAACACACTCACATTTTTCATAAAACAAACCCATTTTTTTCAGGAATCAACTCTCTGGAACCTAAAATGAATTTTTAAAAAACATCTTTCTAGGCATCCACTCTCCCTAATCGTGCAAGAACATTTCAATTAACTTGTTGAAATACTGCAATCACCCTTATCCTGAAACTAAATTTAAATCAACTTTTTTGCAGTAACAGACACACATTTTTCATAAAATTAACAGATTTTTTCAGGAATACACTCTCGGAAACTTAAAACTAATTTTAAATAAACTTCTTTCTAGGCATCCACTCTCCCTAATCTTGCAAGAAAATTTCAATTAACTTGTTGAAATGATGCATTCACGCCTATCCTGAAACTAAATTTAAATCAACTTTTTTGCAGTAACACACTCACATTTTTCATAAAGCAAACACACTTTTTTTCAGGAATCCACTCTATGAAACCTTCGACTAAGTTTTAAAAAAATGTCTTTCTAGGAATCCACTCTCCCTAATCTTGCAAGAAAATTTCAATTAACTTGTTGAAATATTGCAATCACCCTTATCCAAAAACGAAATTTGAAAAACAACTTTTTTGCAGTAACACACTCACATTATTCATAAAACAAACCCATTTTTTTTTCAGGAATAAACTTTCTGAAACCTAAAACTAATTTTAAATAAACTTCTTTCTAGGCATCCACTCTCCCTGATCTTGCAAGAAAATGTCAATTAACTTGATGAAATAATGCATTCACGCCTATCCTGAAACTAAATTTAAATCAACTTTTTTGCAGTAACACACTCACATTTTTCATAAAACAAACACATGTTTTTTTCAGGAATCCACTCTCAGAAACCTTCTACTAATTTTTTTTAAATTTCTTTCTAGGCATCCACTCTCCCTAATCTTGCAAGAAAATTTCAATTAACTTGTTGAAATGATGCATTCACGCCTATCCTGAAACGAAATTTAAATCAACTTTTTTGCAGTAACACACTCACATTTTTTATAAAACAAACACATTTTTTTCAGGAATCCACTCTGAAACCTTCTACTCATTTTTTTAAAATTTCTTTTTAGGCATCCACTCTCCCTAATCTTGCAAGAAAATTTCAATTAACTTGTTGAAATGATGCATTCACGCCTATCCTGAAACTAAATTTAAATCGACTTTTTTGCAGTAACACACTCACATTTTCATAAAACAAACCCATTTTTTTTCAGGAATCCACTCTGAAACCTTCTACTCATTTTTTAAAAATTTCTTTTTAGGCATCCACTCTCCCTAATCTTGCAAGAACATTTCAATTAACTTGTTGAAATACTGCAATCACACTTATCCTGAAACTAAATTTAAATCAACTTTTTTGCAGTAACACACACACATTTTTCATATAACAAACCCATTTTTTTTTCAGGAATCAACTCTCTGGAACCTAAAATGAATTTTTAAAAAACATCATTCTAGGCATCCACTCTCCCTAATCATGCAAGAACATTTCAATTAACTTGTTGAAATACAGCAATCACCCTTATCCTGAAACTAAATTTAAATCAACTTTTTTGCAGTAACACAAACACATTTTTTTATAAAATGAACAGATTTTTTTTCAGGAATAAACTCTCTGAAACCTATAACTAATTTTAAATAAACTTCTTATTAGGCATCCACTCTCCCTAATCTTGCAAGAAAATGACAATTAACTTGTTGAAATAATGCATTCACGCTTATCCTGAAACTAAATTTAAATCAACTTTTTTGCAGTAACACACTCACAATTTTCATAAAACAAACACATTTTTTTTCAGGAATCCACTCTCTGAAACCTTCTACTAATTTTTCTTAAATTTCTTTCTAGGCATCCACTCTCCCTAATCTTGCAAGAAAATTTCAATTAACTTGTTGAAATGATGCATTCACGCCTATCCTGAAACTAAATTTAAATCAACTTTTTTGCAGTAACACACTCACATTTTTCATAAAACGAACACACTTTTTTTCAGGAATCCACTCTATGAAACCTTCGACTAAGTTTTTAAAAAATGTCTTTCTAGGAATCCACTCTCCCTAATATTGCAAGAAAATTTCAATTAAGTTGTTGAAATATTGCAATCACCCTTATCCAAAAACGAAATTTGAAAAACAACTTTTTTGCAGTAACACACTCACATTATTCATAAAACAAACCCATTTTTTTTCAGGAATAAACTCTCTGAAACCTAAAACTAATTTTAAATAAACTTCTTTCTAGGCATCCACTCTCCCTAATCTTGCAAGAAAATGTCAATTAACTTGATGAAATAATGCATTCACGCCTATCCTGAAACTAAATTTAAATCAACTTTTTTGCAGTAACACACTCACATTTTTCATAAAACAAACACATGTTTTTTTCAGGAATCCACTCTCTGAAACCTTCTACTAATTTTTTTTAAATTTCTTTCTAGGCATCCACTCTCCCTAATCTTGCAAGAAAATTTCAATTAACTTGTTGAAATGATGCATTCACGCCTATCCTGAAACGAAATTTAAATCAACTTTTTTGCAGTAACACACTCACATTTTTTATAAAACAAACACATTTTTTTCAGGAATCCACTCTGAAACCTTCTACTCATTTTTTTAAAATTTCTTTTTAGGCATCCACTCTCCCTAATCTTGCAAGAAAATTTCAATTAACTTGTTGAAATGATGCATTCAAGCCTATCCTGAAACTAAATTTAAATCAACTTTTTTTGCAGTAACACACTCACATTATTCATAAAACAAACCCATTTTTTTTCAGGATTCCACTCTCTGAAACCTTCTACTCATTTTTTTTAAATTTCTTTCTAGGCATCCACTTTCCCTAATCTTGCAAGAAAATTTCAATTAACTTGTTGAAGTATTGCAATCACTCTTATCCAAAAACGAAATTTAAAACAACTTTTTTGCAGTAACACACTCACATTTTTCATAAAACAAACCCATTTTTTTCAGGAATCAACTCTCTGGAACCTAAAATGAATTTTTAAAAAACATCTTTCTAGGCATCCACTCTCCCTAATCGTGCAAGAACATTTCAATTAACTTGTTGAAATACTGCAATCACCCTTATCCTGAAACTAAATTTAAACCAACTTTTTTGCAGTAACAGACACACATTTTTCATAAAATTAACCGATTTTTTCAGGAATACACTCTCGGAAACTTAAAACTAATTTTAAATAAACTTCTTTCTAGGCATCCACTCTCCCTAATCTTGCAAGAAAATTTCAATTAACTTGTTGAAATGATGCATTCACGCCTATCCTGAAACTAAATTTAAATCAACTTTTTTGCAGTAACACACTCACATTTTTCATAAAGCAAACACACTTTTTTTCAGGAATCCACTCTATGAAACCTTCGACTAAGTTTTAAAAAAATGTCTTTCTAGGAATCCACTCTCCCTAATCTTGCAAGAAAATTTCAATTAACTTGTTGAAATATTGCAATCACCCTTATCCAAAAACGAAATTTGAAAAACAACTTTTTTGCAGTAACACACTCACATTATTCATAAAACAAACCCATTTTTTTTTCAGGAATAAACTTTCTGAAACCTAAAACTAATTTTAAATAAACTTCTTTCTAGGCATCCACTCTCCCTAATCTTGCAAGAAAATGTCAATTTACTTGTTGAAATAATGCATTCACGCCTATCCTGAAACTAAATTTAAATCAACTTTTTTGCAGTAACACACTCACATTTTTCATAAAACAAACACATGTTTTTTTCAGGAATCCACTCTCTGAAACCTTCTACTAATTTTTTTTAAATTTCTTTCTAGGCATCCACTCTCCCTAATCTTGCAAGAAAATTTCAATTAACTTGTTGAAATGATGCATTCACGCCTATCCTGAAACGAAATTTAAATCAACTTTTTTGCAGTAACACACTCACATTTTTTATAAAACAAAGACATTTTTTTCAGGAATCCACTCTGAAACCTTCTACTCATTTTTTTAAAATTTCTTTTTAGGCATCCACTCTCCCTAATCTTGCAAGAAAATTTCAATTAACTTGTTGAAATGATGCATTCACGCCTATCCTGAAACTAAATTTAAATCGACTTTTTTGCAGTAACACACTCACATTTTCATAAAACAAACCCATTTTTTTTTCAGGAATCTACACTCTGAAACCTAAAACTAGTTTTAAATATACTTCTTTCTAGGCATCCACTCTCCCTAATCTTGCAAGAAAATTTCAATTTACTTGTTGAAATGATGCATTCACACCTATCCTGAAACTAAATTTAAATCAACTTTTTTTGCAGTAACACACTCACATTATTCATAAAACAAACCCATTTTTTTCAGGATTCCACTCTCTGAAACCTTCTACTCATTTTTTTTAAATTTCTTTCTAGGCATCCACTTTCCCTAATCTTGCAAGAAAATTTCAATTAACTTGTTGAAGTATTGCAATCACTCTTATCCAAAAACGAAATTTAAAACAACTTTTTTGCAGTAACACACTCACATTTTTCATAAAACAAACCAATTTTTTTCAGGAATCAACTCTCTGGAACCTAAAATGAATTTTTAAAAAACATCTTTCTAGGCATCCACTCTCCCTAATCGTGCAAGAACATTTCAATTAACTTGTTGAAATACTGCAATCACCCTTATCCTGAAACTAAATTTAAATCAACTTTTTTGCAGTAACAGACACACATTTTCATAAAACAAACCCATTTTTTTTCAGGAATCTACACTCTGAAACCTAAAACTAGTTTTAAATATACTTCTTTCTAGGCATCCACTCTCCCTAATCTTGCAAGAAAATGTCAATTAACTTGTTGAAATAATGCATTCACGCCTATCCTGAAACTAAATTTAAATTAAATTATTTGCAGTAACACACTCACATTTTTCATAAAACAAACACACTTTTTTTCAGGAATCTACTCTCTGAAACCTACTACTCATTTTTTTAAAATTTCTTTCTAGGCATCCACTCTCCCTAATCTTGCAAGAAAATGTCAATTAACTTGTTGAAATAATGCATTCACGCCTAACCTGAAACTAAATTTAAATTAACTTTTTTGCAGTAACACACTCACATTTTTCATAAAACAAGCAATTATTTTTTCAGGAATCCACTCACTGGAACCTAAAACTAATTTTCAAAAGACATCTTTCTAGGCATCCACTCTCCCTAATCTTGCAAGAAAATTTCAATTAACTTGTTGAAATGATGCATTTACAACTATCCTGAAACAAAATTTAAAAATCAACTTTTTTGCAGTAACACACTCATATTTTTCATAAAACAAACACATTTTTTTGCAGGAATCCACTCTCTGAAACCTTCTACTAATTTTTCTTAAATTTCTTTCTAGGCATCCACTCTCCCTAATCTTGCAAGAAAATTTCAATTAACTTGTTGAAATGATGCATTCACGCCTATCCTGAAATGAAATTTAAAAATCAACTTTTTTGCAGTAACAAACTCACATTTTTCATAAAACAAACACATTTTTTTCAGGAATCCACTCTCTGAAACCTTCTACTCATTTTTTTTTAATTTCTTTCTAGGTATCCACTCTCCCAAATCTTGCATGAAAATTTCAATTTACTTGTTGAAATGATGCATTCACGCCTATCCTGAAACTAAATTTAAATCAACTTTTTTTGCAGTAACACACTCACATTTTTCATAAAACGAACACACTTTTTTTAAGTAATCCACTCTATGAAACCTTCTACTAAGTTTTTTAAAAATGTATGTCTAGGCATCCACTCTCCCTAATCATGCAAGAACATTTCAATTAACTTGTTGAAATACAGCATTCACGCCTATCCAGAAACTAAATTTAAATCTACTTTTTTGCAGTAACACACTCACATTTTTCATAAAACAAACCCATTTTTTTTTCAGGAATAAACTCTCTGAAACCTGAAACTAATTTTAAATAAACTTCTTTCTAGGCATCCACTCTCCCTAATCTTGCAAGAAAATGTCAATTAACTTGATGAAATAATGCATTCACGCCTATCCTGAAACTAAATTTAAATCAACTTTTTTGCAGTAACACACTCACAATTTTCATAAAACAAACACATGTTTTTTTCAGGAATCCACTCTCTGAAACCTTCTACTAATTTTTTTTAAATTTCTTTCTAGGCATCCACTCTCCCTAATCTTGCAAGAAAATTTCAATTAACTTGTTGAAATGATGCATTCACGCCTATCCTGAAACGAAATTTAAATCAACTTTTTTGCAGTAACACACTCACATTTTTCATAAAACAAACACATGTTTTTTTCAGGAATCCACTCTGAAACCTTCTACTAATTTTTTTTAAATTTCTTTTTAGGCATCCACTCTCCCTAATCTTGCAAGAAAATTTCAATTAACTTGTTGAAATGATGCATTCACGCCTATCCTGAAAGGAAATTTAAATCAACTTTTTTGCAGTAACACACTCACATTTTTCATAAAACAAACACATTTTTTTCAGGAATCCACTCTGAAACCTTCTACTCATTTTTTTAAAATTTCTTTTTAGGCATCCACTCTCCCTAATCTTGCAAGAAAATTTCAATTAACTTGTTGAAATGATGCATTCACGCCTATCCTGAAACTAAATTTAAATCAACTTTTTTGCAGTAACACACTCACATTTTTCATAAAACAAACCCATTTTTTTTCAGGAATCTACACTCTGAAACCTAAAACTAGTTTTAAATATACTTCTTTCTAGGCATCCACTCTCCCTAATCTTGCAAGAAAATTTCAATTTACTTGTTGAAATGATGCATTCACACCTATCCTGAAACTAAATTTAAATCAACTTTTTTTGCAGTAACACACTCACATTTTTCATAAAACGAACACACTTTTTTTCAGTAATCCACTCTATGAAACCTTCTACTAAGTTTTTTAAAAATGTCTTTCTAGGCATCCACTCTCCCTAATCGTGCAAGAACATTTCAATTACCTTGTTGAAATACAGCATTAACGCCTATCCTGAAACTAAATTTAAATCAACTTTTTTGCAGTAACACACTCACATTTTTCATAAAACAAACACATTTTTTTCAGGAATCCACTCTCTGAAACCTTCTACTCATTTTTTTTAACTTTCTTTCTAGGCATCCACTCTCCCTAATCTTGCAAGAAAATTTCAATTAACTTGTTGAAATGATGCATTCACGCCTATCCTGAAACTAAATTTAAATCAACTTTTTTGCAGTAACACACTCACATTTTTCATAAAACAAACACATTTTTTTCCAGGAATCCACTCTCTGGAACCTAAAACAAATTTTTAAAATACATCTTTCTAGGCATCCACTCTCCCTAATCTTGCAAGAAAATTTCAATTAACTTGTTGAAAAATTGCAATCACCCTTATCCAAAAACAAAATTTAAATCAACTTTTTTGCAGTAGCACACTCACATTTTTCATAAAACAAACACATTTTTTTTCAGGAATCTACTCTCTGAAACCTAAAACTAGTTTTAAATAATCTTCTTTCTAGGCATCCACTCTCCCTAATCTTGCATGAAAATTTCAATTTACTTGTTGAAATGATGCATTCACGCCTATCCTGAAACTAAATTTGAATCAACTTTTTTTGCAGTAACACACTCACATTTTTCATAAAACGAACACACTTTTTTTAAGTAATCCACTCTATGAAACCTTTTACTAAGTTTTTTAAAAATGTATTTCTAGGCATCCACTCTCCCTAATCATGCAAGAACATTTCAATTAACTTGTTGAAATACAGCATTCACGCCTATCCTGAAACTAAATTTAAATCAACTTTTTTGCAGTAGCACACTCACATTTTTCATAAAACAAACACATTTTTTTTTCAGGAATCAACTCTCTGGAACCTAAAATGATTTTTTTTAAAACATCTTTCTAGGCATCCACTCTCCCTAATTGTGCAAGAACATTTCAATTAACATGTTGAAATACTGCAATCACCCTTATCCTGAAACTAAATTTAAATCAACTTTTTTGCAGTAACACAAACACATTTTTAATAAAATGAACAGATTTTTTTTCAGGAATAAACTCTCTGAAACCTCAAACTAATTTTAAAATAAACTTCTTTCTAGGCATCCACTCTCCCTAATCTTGCAAGAAAATGTCAATTAACTTGATGAAATAATGCATTCACGCCTATCCTGAAACTAAATTTAAATCAACTTTTTTGCAGTAACACACTCACATTTTTCATAAAACAAACACATTTTTTTTCAGGAATCCACTCTCTGAAACCTTCTACTAATTTTTTTTAAATTTCTTTCTAGGCATCCACTCTCCCTAATCTTGCAAGAACATTTCAATTACCTTGTTGAAATGATGCATTCACGCCTATCCTGAAACGAAATTTGAATCAACTTTTTTGCAGTAACACTCACATTTTTCATAAAACAAACACATTTTTTTCAGGAATCCACTCTGAAACCTTCTACTAATTTTTTTTAAATTTCTTTTTAGGCATCCACTCTCCCTAATCTTGCAAGAAAATTTCAATTAACTTGTTGAAATGATGCATTCACGCCTATCCTGAAACGAAATTTAAATCAACTTTTTTGCAGTAACACACTCACATTTTTCATAAAACAAACACATTTTTTTCAGGAATCCACTCTGAAACCTTCTACTCATTTTTTTAAAATTTCATTTTAGGCATCCAATCTCCCTAATCTTGCAAGAAAATTTCAATTAACTTGTTGAAATGATGCATTCACGCCTATCCTGAAACTAAATTTAAATCAACTTTTTTGCAGTAACACACTCACATTTTTCATAAAACAAACCCATTTTTTTCAGGAATCTACACTCTGAAACCTAAAACTAGTTTTAAATATACTTCTTTCTAGGCATCCACTCTCCCTAATCTTGCAAGAAAATTTCAATTTACTTGTTGAAATGATGCATTCACACCTATCCTGAAACTAAATTTAAATCAACTTTTTTTGCAGTAACACACTCACATTTTTCATAAAACGAACACACTTTTTTTCAGTAATCCACTCTATGAAACCTTCTACTAAGTTTTTTAAAAATGTCTTTCTATGCATCCACTCTCCCTAATCGTGCAAGAACATTTCAATTACCTTGTTGAAATACAGCATTAACGCCTATCCTGAAACTAAATTTAAATCAACTTTTTTGCAGTAACACACTCACATTTTTCATAAAACAAACACATTTTTTTCAGGAATCCACTCTCTGAAACCTTCTACTCATTTTTTTAAAATTTCTTTCTAGGCATCCACTCTCCCTAATCTTGCAAGAAAATTTCAATTAACTTGTTGAAATGATGCATTCACGCCTATCCTGAAACTAAATTTAAATCAACTTTTTTGCAGTAACACACTCACATTTTTCATAAAACAAACACATTTTTTTTCAGGAATCCACTCTCTGGAACCTAAAACAAATTTTTAAAATACATCTTTCTAGGCATCCACTCTCCCTAATCTTGCAAGAAAATTTCAATTAACTTGTTGAAAAATTGCAATCACCCTTATCCAAAAACGAAATTTAAATCAACTTTTTTGCAGTAGCACACTCACATTTTTCATAAAACAAACACATTTTTTTTCAGGAATCTACTCTCTGAAACCTAAAACTAGTTTTAAATAATCTTCTTTCTAGGCATCCACTCTCCCTAATCTTGCATGAAAATTTCAATTTACTTGTTGAAATGATGCATTCACGCCTATCCTGAAACTAAATTTGAATCAACTTTTTTTGCAGTAACACACTCACATTTTTCATAAAACAAACACACTTTTTTTTTAAGTAATCCACTCTATGAAACCTTCTACTAAGTTTTTTAAAAATGTATTTCTAGGCATCTACTCTCCCTAATCATGCAAGAACATTTCAATTAACTTGTTGAAATACAGCATTCACGCCTATCCTGAAACTAAATTTAAATCAACTTTTTTGCAGTAGCACACTCACATTTTTCATAAAACAAACACATTTTTTTTCAGGAATCAACTCTCTGGAACCTAAAATGATTTTTTTTAAAACATCTTTCTAGGCATCCACTCTCCCTAATTGTGCAAGAACATTTCAATTAACATGTTGAAATACTGCAATCACCCTTATCCTGAAACTAAATTTAAATCAACTTTTTTGCAGTAACACAAACACATTTTTAATAAAATGAACAGATTTTTTTTCAGGAATAAACTCTCTGAAACCTCAAACTAATTTTAAAATAAACTTCATTCTAGGCATCCACTCTCCCTAATCTTGCAAGAAAATGTCAATTAACTTGATGAAATAATGCATTCACGCCTATCCTGAAACTAAATTTAAATCAACTTTTTTGCAGTAACACACTCACATTTTTCATAAAACAAACACATTTTTTTCAGGAATCCACTCTAAAACCTTCTACTCATTTTTTTAAAATTTCTTTCTAGGCAGCCACTCTCCCTAATCTTGCAAGAAATTTCAATAAACTTGTTGAAATGATGCATTCACGCCTATCCTGAAACTAAATTTAAATCAACTTTTTTGCAGTAACACACTCACATTTTTCATAAAACAAACCCATTTTTTTCAGGAATCTACTCTCTGAAACCTAAAACTAGTTTTAAATAAACTCCTTTCTAGGCATCCACTCTCCCTAATCTTTCAAGAAAATTTCAATTTACTTGTTGAAATGATGCATTCACGCCTATCCTGAAACTAAATTTAAATCAACTTTTTTTGCAGTAACACACTCACATTTTTCATAAAACGAACATACTTTTTTCAGTAATCCACTCTATGAAACCTTCTACTAAGTTTTTTAAAAATGTCTTTCTAGGCAACCAATCTCCCTAATCGTGCAAAAACATTTCAATTACCTTGTTGAAATACAGCATTCACGCCTATCCTGAAACTAAATTTAAATCAACTTTTTTGCAGTAACACACTCACATTTTTAAACACATTTTTTTCAGGAATCCACTCTCTGAAACCTTCTACTAATTTTTTAAAAAATTCTTTCTAGGCATCCACTCTCCCTAATCATGCAAGAACATTTCAATTAACTTGTTGAAATACAGCATTCACGCCTATCCAGAAACTAAATTTAAATCAACTTTTTTGCAGTAACACACTCACATTTTTCATAAAACAAACACATTTTTTTTCAGGAATCCACTCTCTGAAACCTTCTACTAATTTTTTATAAATTTCTTTCTAGGCATCCACTCTCCCTAATCTTGCAAGAAAATTTCAATTAACTTGTTGAAATATTGCAATCACCCTTATCCAAAAACGAAATTTGAAAAACAACTTTTTTGCAGTAACACACTCATATTTTTCATAAAACAAACCCATTTTTTTTTCAGGAATCAACTCTCTGGAACCTAAAATGATTTTTTTAAAAACATCTTTCTAGGCATCCACTCTCCCTAATCGTGCGAGAACATTTCCATTAACTTGTTGAAATACAGCAATCACCCTTATCCTGAAACTAAATTTAAATCAACTTTTTTGCAGTAACACAAACACATTTTTAATAAAATGAACAGATTTTTTTTCAGGAATAAACTCTCTGAAACCTCAAACTAATTTTAAAATAAACATCTTTCTAGGCATCCACTCTCCCTAATCTTGCAAGAAAATGTCAATTAACTTGATGAAATAATGCATTCACGCCTATCCTGAAACTAAATTTAAATCAACTTTTTTGCAGTAACACACTCACATTTTTCATGAAACAAACACATTTTTTTTCAGGAATCCACTCTCTGAAACCTTCTACTAATTTTTTTAAAATTTCTTTCTAGGCATCCACTCTCCCTAATCTTGCAATCAAATTTCAATTAACTTGTTGAAATGATGCATTCACGCCTATCCTGAAACGACATTTTAATCAACTTTTTTGCAGTAACACACTCACATTTTTCATAAAACAAACACATTTTTTTCAGGAATCCACTCTGAAACCTTCTACTCATTTTTTTAAAATTTCTTTCTAGGCAGCCACTCTCCCTAATCTTGCAAGAAATTTCAATTAACTTGTTGAAATACAGCAATCACCCCTATCCTGAAACTAAATTTAAATGAACTTTTTTGCAGTAACACACTCACATTTTTCATAAAACAAACCCATTTTTTTCAGGAATCTACTCTCTGAAACCTAAAACTAGTTTTAAATAAACTCCTTTCTAGGCATCCACTCTCCCTAATCTTGCAAGAAAATTTCAATTTACTTGTTGAAATGATGCATTCACGCCTATCCTGAAACTAAATTTAAATCAACTTTTTTTGCAGTAACACACTCACATTTTTCATAAAACGAACATACTTTTTTCAGTAATCCACTCTATGAAACCTTCTACTAAGTTTTTTAAAAATGTCTTTCTAGGCAACCAATCTCCCTAATCGTGCAAAAACATTTCAATTACCTTGTTGAAATACAGCATTCACGCCTATCCTGAAACTAAATTTAAATCAACTTTTTTGTAGTAACACACTCACATTTTTAAACACATTTTTTTCAGGAATCCACTCTCTGAAACCTTCTACTAATTTTTTATAAAATTCTTTCTAGGCATCCACTCTCCCTAATCTTGCAAGAAAATTTCAATTAACTTGTTGAAATGATGCATTCACGCCTATCCAGAAACTAAATTTAAAACAAATTTTTTGCAGTAACACACTCACATTTTTCAAAATACAAACCCATTTTTTTTTCAGGAATCAACTCTCTGGAACCTAAAATGAATTAAAAAAACATCTTTCTAGGCATCCACTCTCCCTAATTGTGCAAGAACATTTCAATTAACTTGTTGAAATACTGCAATCACCCTTATCCTGAAACTAAATTTAAATACACTTTTTTGCAGTAACACACTCACATTTTTCATAAAACAGACACATTTTTTTCAGGAATCCACTCTCTGAAACCTTCTACTCATTTTTTTAAATGTCTTTCTAGGCATCCACTCTCCCTAATCTTGCAAGAAAATTTCAATTAACTTGTTGAAGTATTGCAATCACTCGTATCCAAAAACGAAATTTAAAACAACTTTTTTGCAGTAACACACTCACATTTTTCATAAAACAAACCCATTTTTTTCAAGAATCAACTCTCTGGAACCTAAAATGAATTTTTAAAAAACATCTTTCTAGGCATCCACTCTCCCTAATCGTGCAAAAACATTTCAATTAACTTGTTGAAATACTGCAATCACCCTTATCCTGAAACTAAATTTAAATCAACTTTTTTGCAGTTACACACACACATTTTTCATAAAAGTAACAGATTTTTTCAGGAATACACTCTCTGAAACTTAAAACTAATTTTAAATAAACTTCTATCTAGGCATCCACTCTCCCTAATCTTGCAAGAAAATGTCAATTAACTTGTTGAAATAATGCATTCACGCCTATCCTGAAACTAAATTTAAATTAACTTTTTTGCAGTAACACACTCACATTTTTCATAAAACAGACACATTTTTTTCAGGAATCTACTCTCTGAAACCTACTACTCATTTTTTTAAAATTTCTTTCTAGGCATCCAATCTCCCTAATCTTGCAAGAAAATGTCAATTAACTTGTTGAAATAATGCATTCACGCCTAACCTGAAACTAAATTTAAATTAATTTTTTTGCAGTAACACACTCACATTTTTCATAAAACAAGCAATTATTTTTTCAGGAATCCACTCACTGGAACCTAAAACTAATTTTTAAAAAACATCTTTCTAGGCATCCACTCTCCCTAATTTTGCAAGAAAATTTCAATTAACTTGTTGAAATATTGCAATCACCCTTATCCAAAAATGAAATTTAAAACAACTTTTTTGCAGTAACACACTCACATTTTTCATAAAACAAACCCATTTTTTTTTCAGGAATAAACTCTCTGAAACCTAAAACTAATTTTAAATAAACTTCTTTCTAGGCATCCACTCTCCCTAATCTTGCAAGAAAATGACAATTAACTTGTTGAAATAATTCATTCAATCCTATCCTGAAACTAAATTTAAATCAACTTTTTTGCAGTAACACAAACACATTTTTTATAAAATGAACAGATTTTTTTTTCAGGAATAAACTCTCTGAAACCTTCTACTAATTTTTTATAAATTTCTTTCTAGGTACCCACTCTCCCTAATCTTGCAAGAAAATTTTAATTAACTTGTTGAAATATTGCAATCACCCTTATCCAAAAACGAAATTTAAATCAAATTTTTTGCACTAACACACTCACATTTTTCATAAAAGAAACTAATTTTTTTTCAGGAATCTACTCTCTGAAACCTAAAACTAGGTTTAAATAAAGTTCTTTCTAGGCATCCACTCTCCCTAATCTTGCAAGAAAATTTCAATTAACTTGTTGAAATGATGCATTCACTCCTATCCAGAAACTAAATTTAAAACAACTTTTTTGCAGTAACACACTCACATTTTTCATAATACAAACCCATTTTTTTTCAGGAATCAACTCTCTGGAACCTAAAATGAATTAAAAAAAACATCTTTCTAGGCATCCACTCTCCCTAATTGTGCAAGAACATTTCAATTAACTTGTTGAAATACTGCAATCACCCTTATCCTGAAACTAAATTTAAATAAACTTTTTTGCAGTAACACACACAAATGTTTCATAAAATGAACAGATTTTTTTCAGGAATACACTCTCTGAAACCTAAAACTAATTTTAAATAAACTTCTTTCTAGGCATCCACTCTCCCTAATCTTGCAAGAAAATGTCAATTTACTTGTTGAAATAATGCATTCACGCCTATCCTGAAACTAAATTTAAATTAACTTTTTTGCAGTAACACACTCACATTATTCATCAAAAGAAAACACTTTTTTTTCAGGATTCCACTCTCTGAAACCTTCTACTCATTTTTTTAAAATTTCTTTCTAGGCATCCACTTTTCCTAATCTTGCAAGAAAATTTCAATTAACTTGTTGAAATGATGCATTCACGCCTATCCTGAAACGAAATTTAAATCAACTTTTTTGCAGTAACACACTCACATTTTTCATAAAACAAACACATTTTTTTCAGGAATCCACTCTCTGAAACTTTCTACTCATTTTTTTAAAATTTCTTTCTAGGCATCCACTCTCCCTAATCTTGCAAGAAAATTTCAATTAACTTGTTGAAATGATGCATTCACGCCTATCCTGAAACTAAATTTAAATCAACTTTTTTGCAGTAACACACTCACATTTTTCATAAAACAAACACATTTTTTTTCAGGAATCCACTCTCTGGAACCTAAAACAAATTTTTAAAATACATCTTTCTAGGCATCCACTCTCCCTAATCTTGCAAGAAAATGTCAATTAACTTGATGAAATAATGCATTCACGCCTATCCTGAAACTAAATTTAAATCAACTTTTTTGCAGTAACACACTCACATTTTTCATAAAACAAACCCATTTTTTTCAGGAATCTACTCTCTGAAACCTAAAACTAGTTTTAAATAAACTTCTTTCTAGGCATCCACTCTCCCTAATCTTGCAAGAAAATTTCAATTTACTTGTTGAAATGATGCATTCACGCCTATCCTGAAACTAAATTTAAATCAACTTTTTTTGCAGTAACACACTCACATTTTTCATAAAACGAACATACTTCTTTTCAGTAATCCACTCTATGAAACCTTCTACTAAGTTTTTTAAAAATGTCTTTCTAGGCAACCAATCTCCCTAATCGTGCAAAAAAATTTCAATTACCTTGTTGAAATACAGCATTCATGCCTATCCTGAAACTAAATTTAAATCAACTTTTTTGCAGTAACACACTCACATTTTTAAACACATTTTTTTCAGGAATCCACTCTCTGAAACCTTCTACTAATGTTTTATAAAATTCTTTCTAGGTATCCACTCTCCCTAATCTTGCAAGAAAATTTCAATTACCTTGTTGAAATGATGCATTCACGCCTATCCAGAACCGAAATTTAAATCAACTTTTTTGCAGTAACACATTCACAAAACAAACAATTATTTTTTCAGGAATCCACTCTCTGGAACCTAAAACTAATTTTTAAAAAACATCTTTCTGGGCATCCACTCTCCCTACTTTTGCAAGAAAATTTCAATTAACTTGTTGAAATACAGCAATCACCCTTATCCTGAAACTAAATTTAAATCAACTTTTTTGCAGTAACACAAACACATTTTTTATAAAATGAACAGATTTTTTTTTCAGGAATAAACTCTCTGAAACCTTCTACTAATTTTTTATAAATTTCTTTCTAGGTACCCACTCTCCCTAATCTTGCAAGAAAATTTTAATTAACTTGTTGAAATATTGCAATCACCCTTATCCAAAAACGAAATTTAAATCAAATTTTTTGCACTAACACACTCACATTTTTCATAAAAGAAACTAATTTTTTTTTCAGGAATCTACTCTCTGAAACCTAAAACTAGGTTTAAATAAAGTTCTTTCTAGGCATCCACTCTCCCTAATCTTGCAAGAAAATTTCAATTAACTTGTTCAAATGATGCATTCACGCCTATCCAGAAACTAAATTTAAAACAACTTTTTTGCAGTAACACACTCACATTTTTCATAATACAAACCCATTTATTTTTTCAGGAATCAACTCTCTGGAACCTAAAATGAATTAAAAAAAACATCTTTCTAGGCATCCACTCTCCCTAATTGTGCAAGAACATTTCAATTAACTTGTTGAAATACTGCAATCACCCTTATCCTGAAACTAAATTTAAATAAACTTTTTTGCAGTAACACACACACATTTTTCATAAAATGAACAGATTTTTTTCAGGAATACACTCTCTGAAACCTAAAACTAATTTTAAATAAACTTCTTTCTAGGCATCCACTCTCCCTAATCTTGAAAGAAAATGTCAATTTACTTGTTGAAATAATGCATTCACGCCTATCCTGAAACTAAATTTAAATTAACTTTTTTGCAGTAACACACTCACATTATTCATCAAAAGAAAACACTTTTTTTCAGGATTCCACTCTCTGAAACCTTCTACTCATTTTTTTTAAATTTCTTTCTAGGCATCCACTCTCCCTAATCTTGCAAGAAAATTTCAATTAACTTGTTAAAATGATGCATTCACGCCTATCCTGAAACTAAATTTAAATCAACTTTTTTGCAGTAACACACTCACATTTTTCATAAAACAAACACATTTTTTTTCAGGAATCCACTCTCTGGAACCTAAAACAAATTTTTAAAATACATCTTTCTAGGCATCCACTCTCCCTAATCTTGCAAGAAAATTTCAATTAACTTGTTGAAAAATTGCAATCACCCTTATCCAAAAACGAAATTTAAATCAACTTTTTTGCAGTAGCACACTCACATTTTTCATAAAACAAACACATTTTTTTTCAGGAATCTACTCTCTGAAACCTAAAACTAGTTTTAAATAATCTTCTTTCTAGGCATCCACTCTCCCTAATCTTGCATGAAAATTTCAATTTACTTGTTGAAATGATGCATTCACGCCTATCCAGAAACTAAATTTAAAACAACTTTTTTGCAGTAACACAAACACATTTTTTATAAAATGAACAGATTTTTTTTTCAGGAATAAACTCTCTGAAACCTTCTACTAATTTTTTATAAATTTCTTTCTAGGTACCCACTCTCCCTAATCTTGCAAGAAAATTTTAATTAACTTGTTGAAATATTGCAATCACCCTTATCCAAAAACCAAATTTAAATCAAATTTTTTGCACTAACACACTCACATTTTTCATAAAAGAAACTAATTTTTTTTCAGGAATCTACTCTCTGAAACCTAAAACTAGGTTTAAATAAAGTTCTTTCTAGGCATCCACTCTCCCTAATCTTGCAAGAAAATTTCAATTAACTTGTTGAAATGATGCATTCACTCCTATCCAGAAACTAAATTTAAAACAACTTTTTTGCAGTAACACACTCACATTTTTCATAATACAAACCCATTTTTTTTCAGGAATCAACTCTCTGGAACCTAAAATGAATTAAAAAAAACATCTTTCTAGGCATCCACTCTCCCTAATTGTGCAAGAACATTTCAATTAACTTGTTGAAATACTGCAATCACCCTTATCCTGAAACTAAATTTAAATAAACTTTTTTGCAGTAACACACACAAATGTTTCATAAAATGAACAGATTTTTTTCAGGAATACACTCTCTGAAACCTAAAACTAATTTTAAATAAACTTCTTTCTAGGCATCCACTCTCCCTAATCTTGCAAGAAAATGTCAATTAACTTGTTGAAATATTGCAATCACCCTTATCCAAAAACGAAATTTGAAAAACAACTTTTTTGCAGTAACACACTCACATTTTTCATAAAACAAACCCATTTTTTTTTCAGGAATCAACTCTCTGGAACCTAAAATGATTTTTTTAAAAACATCTTTCTAGGCATCCACTCTCCCTAATCGTGCGAGAACATTTCCATTAACTTGTTGAAATACAGCAATCACCCTTATCCTGAAACTAAATTTAAATCAACTTTTTTGCAGTTACACAAACACATTTTTAATAAAATGAACAGATTTTTTTTCAGGAATAAACTCTCTGAAACCTCAAACTAATTTTAAAATAAACTTCTTTCTAGGCATCCACTCTCCCTAATCTTGCAAGAAAATGTCAATTAACTTGATGAAATAATGCATTCACGCCTATCCTGAAACTAAATTTAAATCAACTTTTTTGCAGTAACACACTCACATTTTTCATCAAACAAACCCATTTTTTTCAGGAATCTACTCTCTGAAACCTAAAACTAGTTTTAAATAAACTTCTTTCTAGGCATCCACTCTCCCTAATCTTGCAAGAAAATTTCAATTTACTTGTTGAAATGATGCATTCACGCCTATCCTGAAACTAAATTTAAATCAACTTTTTTGCAGTAACACACACAAATGTTTCATAAAATGAACAGATTTTTTTCAGGAATACACTCTCTGAAACCTTCTACTAATTTTTTATAAATTTCTTACTAGGCATCCACTCTCCCTAATCTTGCAAGAAAATTTCAATTAACTTGTTGAAATATTGCAATCACCCTTATCCAAAAACGAAATTTGAAAAGCAACTTTTTTGCAGTAACACACTCACATTTTTCATAAAACAAACCCATTTTTTTTTCAGGAATCAACTCTCTGGAACCTAAAATGATTTTTTTAAAAACATCTTTCTAGGCATCCACTCTCCCTAATCGTGCGAGAACATTTCCATTAACTTGTTGAAATACTGCAATCACCCTTATCCTGAAACTAAATTTAAATAAACTTTTTTGCAGTAACACACACACATTTTTCATAAAATGAACAGATTTTTTTCAGGAATACACTCTCTGAAACCTAAAACTAATTTTAAATAAACTTCTTTCTAGGCATCCACTCTCCCTAATCTTGAAAGAAAATGTCAATTTACTTGTTGAAATAATGCATTCACGCCTATCCTGAAACTAAATTTAAATTAACTTTTTTGCAGTAACACACTCACATTATTCATCAAAAGAAAACACTTTTTTTTCAGGATTCCACTCTCTGAAACCTTCTACTCATTTTTTTAAAATTTCTTTCTAGGCATCCACTCTCCCTAATCTTGCAAGAAAATTTCAATTAACTTGTTAAAATGATGCATTCACGCCTATCCTGAAACTAAATTTAAATCAACTTTTTTGCAGTAACACACTCACATTTTTCATAAAACAAACACATTTTTTTTCAGGAATCCACTCTCTGGAACCTAAAACAAATTTTTAAAATACATCTTTCTAGGCATCCACTCTCCCTAATCTTGCAAGAAAATTTCAATTAACTTGTTGAAAAATTGCAATCACCCTTATCCAAAAACGAAATTTAAATCAACTTTTTTGCAGTAGCACACTCACATTTTTCATAAAACAAACACATTTTTTTTCAGGAATCTACTCTCTGAAACCTAAAACTAGTTTTAAATAATCTTCTTTCTAGGCATCCACTCTCCCTAATCTTGCATGAAAATTTCAATTTACTTGTTGAAATGATGCATTCACGCCTATCCAGAAACTAAATTTAAAACAACTTTTTTGCAGTAACACAAACACATTTTTTATAAAATGAACAGATTTTTTTTTCAGGAATAAACTCTCTGAAACTTTCTACTAATTTTTTATAAATTTCTTTCTAGGTACCCACTCTCCCTAATCTTGCAAGAAAATTTTAATTAACTTGTTGAAATATTGCAATCACCCTTATCCAAAAACGAAATTTAAATCAAATTTTTTGCACTAACACACTCACATTTTTCATAAAAGAAACTAATTTTTTTTCAGGAATCTACTCTCTGAAACCTAAAACTAGGTTTAAATAAAGTTCTTTCTAGGCATCCACTCTCCCTAATCTTGCAAGAAAATTTCAATTAACTTGTTGAAATGATGCATTCACTCCTATCCAGAAACTAAATTTAAAACAACTTTTTTGCAGTAACACACTCACATTTTTCATAATACAAACCCATTTTTTTTCAGGAATCAACTCTCTGGAACCTAAAATGAATTAAAAAAAACATCTTTCTAGGCATCCACTCTCCCTAATTGTGCAAGAACATTTCAATTAACTTGTTGAAATACTGCAATCACCCTTATCCTGAAACTAAATTTAAATAAACTTTTTTGCAGTAACACACACAAATGTTTCATAAAATGAACAGATTTTTTTCAGGAATACACTCTCTGAAACCTAAAACTAATTTTAAATAAACTTCTTTCTAGGCATCCACTCTCCCTAATCTTGCAAGAAAATGTCAATTAACTTGTTGAAATATTGCAATCACCCTTATCCAAAAACGAAATTTGAAAAACAACTTTTTTGCAGTAACACACTCACATTTTTCATAAAACAAACCCATTTTTTTTTCAGGAATCAACTATCTGGAACCTAAAATGATTTTTTTTAAAACATCTTTCTAGGCATCCACTCTCCCTAATCGTGCGAGAACATTTCCATTAACTTGTTGAAATACAGCAATCACCCTTATCCTGAAACTAAATTTAAATCAACTTTTTTGCAGTTACACAAACACATTTTTAATAAAATGAACAGATTTTTTTTCAGGAATAAACTCTCTGAAACCTCAAACTAATTTTAAAATAAACTTCTTTCTAGGCATCCACTCTCCCTAATCTTGCAAGAAAATGTCAATTAACTTGATGAAATAATGCATTCACGCCTATCCTGAAACTAAATTTAAATCAACTTTTTTGCAGTAACACACTCACATTTTTCATCAAACAAACCCATTTTTTTCAGGAATCTACTCTCTGAAACCTAAAACTAGTTTTAAATAAACTTCTTTCTAGGCATCCACTCTCCCTAATCTTGCAAGAAAATTTCAATTTACTTGTTGAAATGATGCATTCACGCCTATCCTGAAACTAAATTTAAATCAACCTTTTTGCAGTAACACACACAAATGTTTCATAAAATGAACAGATTTTTTTCAGGAATACACTCTCTGAAACCTTCTACTAATTTTTTATAAATTTCTTACTAGGCATCCACTCTCCCTAATCTTGCAAGAAAATTTCAATTAACTTGTTGAAATATTGCAATCACCCTTATCCAAAAACGAAATTTGAAAAACAACTTTTTTGCAGTAACACACTCACATTTTTCATAAAACAAACCCATTTTTTTTTCAGGAATCAACTCTCTGGAACCTAAAATGATTTTTTTAAAAACATCTTTCTAGGCATCCACTCTCCCTAATCGTGCGAGAACATTTCCATTAACTTGTTGAAATACAGCAATCACCCTTATCCTGAAACTAAATTTAAATCAACTTTTTTGCAGTTACACAAACACATTTTTAATAAAATGAACAGATTTTTTTTCAGGAATAAACTCTCTGAAACCTCAAACTAATTTTAAAATAAACTTCTTTCTAGGCATCCACTCTCCCTAATCTTGCAAGAAAATGTCAATTAACTTGATGAAATAATGCATTCACGCCTATCCTGAAACTAAATTTAAATCAACTTTTTTGCAGTAACACACTCACATTTTTCATCAAACAAACCCATTTTTTTCAGGAATCTACTCTCTGAAACCTAAAACTAGTTTTAAATAAACTTCTTTCTAGGCATCCACTCTCCCTAATCTTGCAAGAAAATTTCAATTTACTTGTTGAAATGATGCATTCACGCCTATCCTGAAACTAAATTTAAATCAACTTTTTTTGCAGTAACACACTCACATTTTTCATAAAACGAACATACTTTTTTTCAGTAATCCACTCTATGAAACCTTCTACTAAGTTTTTTAAAAATGTCTTTCTAGGCAACCAATCTCCCTAATCGTGCAAAAAAATTTCAATTACCTTGTTGAAATACAGCATTCACGCCTATCCTGAAACTAAATTTAAATCAACTTTTTTGCAGTAACACACTCACATTTTTAAACACATTTTTTTCAGGAATCCACTCTCTGAAACCTTCTACTAATTTTTTATAAAATTCTTTCTAGGTATCCACTCTCCCTAATCTTGCAAGAAAATTTCAATTACCTTGTTGAAATACTGCAATCACCCTTATCCTGAAACTAAATTTAAATAAACTTTTTTGCAGTAACACACACACATTTTTCATAAAATGAACAGATTTTTTTCAGGAATACACTCTCTGAAACCTAAAACTAATTTTAAATAAACTTCTTTCTAGGCATCCACTCTCCCTAATCTTGAAAGAAAATGTCAATTTACTTGTTGAAATAATGCATTCACGCCTATCCTGAAACTAAATTTAAATTAACTTTTTTGCAGTAACACACTCACATTATTCATCAAACGAAAACACTTTTTTTTCAGGATTCCACTCTCTGAAACCTTCTACTCATTTTTTTAAAATTTCTTTCTAGGCATCCACTTTCCCTAATCTTGCAAGAAAATTTCAATTAACTTGTTGAAATGATGCATTCACGCCTATCCTGAAACGAAATTTAAATCAACTTTTTTGCAGTAACACACTCACGTTTTTCATAAAACAAACACATTTTTTTCAGGAATCCACTCTCTGAAACTTTCTACTCATTTTTTTGAAATTTCTTTCTAGGCATCCACTCTCCCTAATCTTGCAAGAAAATTTCAATTAACTTGTTAAAATGATGCATTCACGCCTTTCCTGAAACTAAATTTAAATCAACTTTTTTGCAGTAACACACTCACATTTTTCATAAAACAAACACATTTTTTTTCAGGAATCCACTCTCTGGAACCTAAAACAAATTTTTAAAATACATCTTTCTAGGCATCCACTCTCCCTAATCTTGCAAGAAAATTTCAATTAACTTGTTGAAAAATTGCAATCACCCTTATCCAAAAACGAAATTTAAATCAACTTTTTTGCAGTAGCACACTCACATTTTTCATAAAACAAACACATTTTTTTTCAGGAATCTACTCTCTGAAACCTAAAACTAGTTTTAAATAATCTTCTTTCTAGGCATCCACTCTCCCTAATCTTGCATGAAAATTTCAATTTACTTGTTGAAATGATGCATTCACGCCTATCCAGAAACTAAATTTAAAACAACTTTTTTGCAGTAACACAAACACATTTTTTATAAAATGAACAGATTTTTTTTCCAGGAATAAACTCTCTGAAACCTTCTACTAATTTTTTATAAATTTCTTTCTAGGTACCCACTCTCCCTAATCTTGCAAGAAAATTTTAATTAACTTGTTGAAATATTGCAATCACCCTTATCCAAAAACGAAATTTAAATCAAATTTTTTGCACCAACACACTCACATTTTTCATAAAAGAAACTAATTTTTTTTTAGGAATCTACTCTCTGAAACCTAAAACTAGGTTTAAATAAAGTTCTTTCTAGGCATCCACTCTCCCTAATCTTGCAAGAAAATTTCAATTAACTTGTTGAAATGATGCATTCACTCCTATCCAGAAACTAAATTTAAAACAACTTTTTTGCAGTAACACACTCACATTTTTCATAATACAAACCCATTTTTTTTTCAGGAATCAACTCTCTGGAACCTAAAATGAATTAAAAAAAACATCTTTCTAGGCATCCACTCTCCCTAATTGTGCAAGAACATTTCAATTAACTTGTTGAAATACTGCAATCACCCTTATCCTGAAACTAAATTTAAATAAACTTTTTTGCAGTAACACACACAAATGTTTCATAAAATGAACAGATTTTTTTCAGGAATACACTCTCTGAAACCTAAAACTAATTTTAAATAAACTTCTTTCTAGGCATCCACTCTCCCTAATCTTGAAAGAAAATGTCAATTTACTTGTTGAAATAATGCATTCACGCCTATCCTGAAACTAAATTTAAATTAACTTTTTTGCAGTAACACACTCACATTATTCATCAAACGAAAACACTTTTTTTTCAGGATTCCACTCTCTGAAACCTTCTACTCATTTTTTTTAAATTTCTTTCTAGGCATCCACTTTCCCTAATCTTGCAAGAAAATTTCAATTAACTTGTTGAAATGATGCATTCACGCCTATCCTGAAACGAAATTTAAATCAACTTTTTTGCAGTAACACACTCACGTTTTTCATAAAACAAACACATTTTTTTCAGGAATCCACTCTCTGAAACTTTCTACTCATTTTTTTGAAATTTCTTTCTAGGCATCCACTCTCCCTAATCTTGCAAGAAAATTTCAATTAACTTGTTAAAATGATGCATTCACGCCTTTCCTGAAACTAAATTTAAATCAACTTTTTTGCAGTAACACACTCACATTTTTCATAAAACAAACACATTTTTTTTCAGGAATCCACTCTCTGGAACCTAAAACAAATTTTTAAAATACATCTTTCTAGGCATCCACTCTCCCTAATCTTGCAAGAAAATTTCAATTAACTTGTTGAAAAATTGCAATCACCCTTATCCAAAAACGAAATTTAAATCAACTTTTTTGCAGTAGCACACTCACATTTTTCATAAAACAAACACATTTTTTTTCAGGAATCTACTCTCTGAAACCTAAAACTAGTTTTAAATAATCTTCTTTCTAGGCATCCACTCTCCCTAATCTTGCATGAAAATTTCAATTTACTTGTTGAAATGATGCATTCACGCCTATCCAGAAACTAAATTTAAAACAACTTTTTTGCAGTAACACAAACACATTTTTTATAAAATGAACAGATTTTTTTTTCAGGAATAAACTCTCTGAAACCTTCTACTAATTTTTTATAAATTTCTTTCTAGGTACCCACTCTCCCTAATCTTGCAAGAAAATTTTAATTAACTTGTTGAAATATTGCAATCACCCTTATCCAAAAACGAAATTTAAATCAAATTTTTTGCACTAACACACTCACATTTTTCATAAAAGAAACTAATTTTTTTTCAGGAATCTACTCTCTGAAACCTAAAACTAGGTTTAAATAAAGTTCTTTCTAGGCATCCACTCTCCCTAATCTTGCAAGAAAATTTCAATTAACTTGTTAAAATGATGCATTCACTCCTATCCAGAAACTAAATTTAAAACAACTTTTTTGCAGTAACACACTCACATTTTTCATAATACAAACCCATTTTTTTTCAGGAATCAACTCTCTGGAACCTAAAATGAATTTAAAAAAAACATCTTTCTAGGCATCCACTCTCCCTAATTGTGCAAGAACATTTCAATTAACTTGTTGAAATACTGCAATCACCCTTATCCTGAAACTAAATTTAAATAAACTTTTTTGCAGTAACACACACAAATGTTTCATAAAATGAACAGATTTTTTTCAGGAATACACTCTCTGAAACCTAAAACTAATTTTAAATAAACTTCTTTCTAGGCATCCACTCTCCCTAATCTTGCAAGAAAATGTCAATTTACTTGTTGAAATAATGCATTCACGCCTATCCTGAAACTAAATTTAAATTAACTTTTTTGCAGTAACACACTCACATTATTCATCAAAAGAAAACACTTTTTTTTCAGGATTCCACTCTCTGAAACCTTCTACTCATTTTTTTAAAATTTCTTTCTAGGCATCCACTTTTCCTAATCTTGCAAGAAAATTTCAATTAACTTGTTGAAATGATGCATTCACGCCTATCCTGAAACGAAATTTAAATCAACTTTTTTGCAGTAACACACTCACATTTTTCATAAAACAAACACATTTTTTTCAGGAATCCACTCTCTGAAACTTTCTACTCATTTTTTTAAAATTTCTTTCTAGGCATCCACTCTCCCTAATCTTGCAAGAAAATTTCAATTAACTTGTTGAAATGATGCATTCACGCCTATCCTGAAACTAAATTTAAATCAACTTTTTTGCAGTAACACACTCACATTTTTCATAAAACAAACACATTTTTTTCAGGAATCCACTCTCTGGAACCTAAAACAAATTTTTAAAATACATCTTTCTAGGCATCCACTCTCCCTAATCTTGCAAGAAAATTTCAATTAACTTGTTGAAAAATTGCAATCACCCTTATCCAAAAACGAAATTTAAATCAACTTTTTTTCCAGTAGCACACTCACATTTTTCATAAAACAAACACATTTTTTTCAGGAATCTACTCTCTGAAACCTAAAACTAGTTTTAAATAATCTTCTTTCTAGGCATCCACTCTCCCTAATCTTGCAGGAAAATTTCAATTTACTTGTTGAAATGATGCATTCACGCCTATCCTGAAACTAAATTTAAATCAACTTTTTTTGCAGTAACACACTCACATTTTTCAAAAAACGAACACACTTTTTTTAAGTAATCCACTCTATGAAACCTTCTACTAAGTTTTTTAAAAATGTATTTCTAGGCATCCACTCTCCCTAATCATGCAAGAACGTTTCAATTAACTTGTTGAAATACAGCATTCACGCCTATCCAGAAACTAAATTTAAATCAACTTTTTTGCAGTAACACACTCACATTTTTCATAAAACAAACACATTTTTTTCAGGAATCCACTCTCTGAAACCTTCTACTAATTTTTTATAAATTTCTTACTAGGCATCCACTCTCCCTAATCTTGCAAGAAAATTTCAATTAACTTGTTGAAATATTGCAATCACCCTTATCCAAAAACGAAATTTGAAAAACAACTTTTTTGCAGTAACACACTCACATTTTTCATAAAACAAACCCATTTTTTTTTCAGGAATCAACTCTCTGGAACCTAAAATGATTTTTTTAAAAACATCTTTCTAGGCATCCACTCTCCCTAATCGTGCGAGAACATTTCCATTAACTTGTTGAAATACAGCAATCACCCTTATCCTGAAACTAAATTTAAATCAACTTTTTTGCAGTTACACAAACACATTTTTAATAAAATGAACAGATTTTTTTTCAGGAATAAACTCTCTGAAACCTCAAACTAATTTTAAAAATAAACTTCTTTCTAGGCATCCACTCTCCCTAATCTTGCAAGAAAATGTCAATTAACTTGATGAAATAATGCATTCACGCCTATCCTGAAACTAAATTTAAATCAACTTTTTTGCAGTAACACACTCACATTTTTCATCAAACAAACCCATTTTTTTCAGGAATCTACTCTCTGAAACCTAAAACTAGTTTTAAATAAACTTCTTTCTAGGCATCCACTCTCCCTAATCTTGCAAGAAAATTTCAATTTACTTGTTGAAATGATGCATTCACGCCTATCCTGAAACTAAATTTAAATCAACTTTTTTTGCAGTAACACACTCACATTTTTCATAAAACGAACATACTTTTTTTCAGTAATCCACTCTATGAAACCTTCTACTAAGTTTTTAAAAATGTCTTTCTAGGCAACCAATCTCCCTAATCGTGCAAAAAAATTTCAATTACCTTGTTGAAATACAGCATTCACGCCTATCCTGAAACTAAATTTAAATCAACTTTTTTGCAGTAACACACTCACATTTTTAAACACATTTTTTTCAGGAATCCACTCTCTGAAACCTTCTACTAATTTTTTATAAAATTCTTTCTAGGTATCCACTCTCCCTAATCTTGCAAGAAAATTTCAATTACCTTGTTGAAATACTGCAATCACCCTTATCCTGAAACTAAATTTAAATAAACTTTTTTGCAGTAACACACACACATTTTTCATAAAATGAACAGATTTTTTTCAGGAATACACTCTCTGAAACCTAAAACTAATTTTAAATAAACTTCTTTCTAGGCATCCACTCTCCCTAATCTTGAAAGAAAATGTCAATTTACTTGTTGAAATAATGCATTCACGCCTATCCTGAAACTAAATTTAAATTAACTTTTTTGCAGTAACACACTCACATTATTCATCAAACGAAAACACTTTTTTTTCAGGATTCCACTCTCTGAAACCTTCTACTCATTTTTTTAAAATTTCTTTCTAGGCATCCACTTTCCCTAATCTTGCAAGAAAATTTCAATTAACTTGTTGAAATGATGCATTCACGCCTATCCTGAAACGAAATTTAAATCAACTTTTTTGCAGTAACACACTCACGTTTTTCATAAAACAAACACATTTTTTTCAGGAATCCACTCTCTGAAACTTTCTACTCATTTTTTTGAAATTTCTTTCTAGGCATCCACTCTCCCTAATCTTGCAAGAAAATTTCAATTAACTTGTTAAAATGATGCATTCACGCCTTTCCTGAAACTAAATTTAAATCAACTTTTTTGCAGTAACACACTCACATTTTTCATAAAACAAACACATTTTTTTTCAGGAATCCACTCTCTGGAACCTAAAACAAATTTTTAAAATACATCTTTCTAGGCATCCACTCTCCCTAATCTTGCAAGAAAATTTCAATTAACTTGTTGAAAAATTGCAATCACCCTTATCCAAAAACGAAATTTAAATCAACTTTTTTGCAGTAGCACACTCACATTTTTCATAAAACAAACACATTTTTTTTCAGGAATCTACTCTCTGAAACCTAAAACTAGTTTTAAATAATCTTCTTTCTAGGCATCCACTCTCCCTAATCTTGCATGAAAATTTCAATTTACTTGTTGAAATGATGCATTCACGCCTATCCAGAAACTAAATTTAAAACAACTTTTTTGCAGTAACACAAACACATTTTTTATAAAATGAACAGATTTTTTTTCCAGGAATAAACTCTCTGAAACCTTCTACTAATTTTTTATAAATTTCTTTCTAGGTACCCACTCTCCCTAATCTTGCAAGAAAATTTTAATTAACTTGTTGAAATATTGCAATCACCCTTATCCAAAAACGAAATTTAAATCAAATTTTTTGTACTAACACACTCACATTTTTCATAAAAGAAACTAATTTTTTTTTAGGAATCTACTCTCTGAAACCTAAAACTAGGTTTAAATAAAGTTCTTTCTAGGCATCCACTCTCCCTAATCTTGCAAGAAAATTTCAATTAACTTGTTGAAATGATGCATTCACTCCTATCCAGAAACTAAATTTAAAACAACTTTTTTGCAGTAACACACTCACATTTTTCATAATACAAACCCATTTTTTTTTCAGGAATCAACTCTCTGGAACCTAAAATGAATTAAAAAAAACATCTTTCTAGGCATCCACTCTCCCTAATTGTGCAAGAACATTTCAATTAACTTGTTGAAATACTGCAATCACCCTTATCCTGAAACTAAATTTAAATAAACTTTTTTGCAGTAACACACACAAATGTTTCATAAAATGAACAGATTTTTTTCAGGAATACACTCTCTGAAACCTAAAACTAATTTTAAATAAACTTCTTTCTAGGCATCCACTCTCCCTAATCTTGAAAGAAAATGTCAATTTACTTGTTGAAATAATGCATTCACGCCTATCCTGAAACTAAATTTAAATTAACTTTTTTGCAGTAACACACTCACATTATTCATCAAACGAAAACACTTTTTTTTCAGGATTCCACTCTCTGAAACCTTCTACTCATTTTTTTTAAATTTCTTTCTAGGCATCCACTTTCCCTAATCTTGCAAGAAAATTTCAATTAACTTGTTGAAATGATGCATTCACGCCTATCCTGAAACGAAATTTAAATCAACTTTTTTGCAGTAACACACTCACGTTTTTCATAAAACAAATCCATTTTTTTCAGGAATCCACTCTCTGAAACTTTCTACTCATTTTTTTGAAATTTCTTTCTAGGCATCCACTCTCCCTAATCTTGCAAGAAAATTTCAATTAACTTGTTAAAATGATGCATTCACGCCTTTCCTGAAACTAAATTTAAATCAACTTTTTTGCAGTAACACACTCACATTTTTCATAAAACAAACACATTTTTTTTTCAGGAATCCACTCTCTGGAACCTAAAACAAATTTTTAAAATACATCTTTCTAGGCATCCACTCTCCCTAATCTTGCAAGAAAATTTCAATTAACTTGTTGAAAAATAGCAATCACCCTTATCCAAAAACGAAATTTAAATCAACTTTTTTGCAGTAGCACACTCACATTTTTCATAAAACAAACACATTTTTTTTCAGGAATCTACTCTCTGAAACCTAAAACTAGTTTTAAATAATCTTCTTTCTAGGCATCCATTCTCCCTAATCTTGCATGAAAATTTCAATTTACTTGTTGAAATGATGCATTCACGCCTATCCAGAAACTAAATTTAAAACAACTTTTTTGCAGTAACACAAACACATTTTTTATAAAATGAACAGATTTTTTTCCAGGAATAAACTCTCTGAAACCTTCTACTAATTTTTTATAAATTTCTTTCTAGGTACCCACTCTCCCTAATCTTGCAAGAAAATTTTAATTAACTTGTTGAAATATTGCAATCACCCTTATCCAAAAACGAAATTTAAATCAAATTTTTTGCACTAACACACTCACATTTTTCATAAAAGAAACTAATTTTTTTTCAGGAATCTACTCTCTGAAACCTAAAACTAGGTTTAAATAAAGTTCTTTCTAGGCATCCACTCTCCCTAATCTTGCAAGAAAATTTCAATTAACTTGTTGAAATGATGCATTCACTCCTATCCAGAAACTAAATTTAAAACAACTTTTTTGCAGTAACACACTCACATTTTTCATAATACAAACCCATTTTTTTTCAGGAATCAACTCTCTGGAACCTAAAATGAATTAAAAAAAACATCTTTCTAGGCATCCACTCTCCCTAATTGTGCAAGAACATTTCAATTAACTTGTTGAAATACTGCAATCACCCTTATCCTGAAACTAAATTTAAATAAACTTTTTTGCAGTAACACACACAAATGTTTCATAAAATGAACAGATTTTTTTCAGGAATACACTCTCTGAAACCTAAAACTAATTTTAAATAAACTTCTTTCTAGGCATCCACTCTCCCTAATCTTGCAAGAAAATGTCAATTTACTTGTTGAAATAATGCATTCACGCCTATCCTGAAACTAAATTTAAATTAACTTTTTTGCAGTAACACACTCACATTATTCATCAAAAGAAAACACTTTTTTTTCAGGATTCCACTCTCTGAAACCTTCTACTCATTTTTTTAAAATTTCTTTCTAGGCATCCACTTTTCCTAATCTTGCAAGAAAATTTCAATTAACTTGTTGAAATGATGCATTCACGCCTATCCTGAAACGAAATTTAAATCAACTTTTTTGCAGTAACACACTCACATTTTTCATAAAACAAACACATTTTTTTTCAGGAATCCACTCTCTGGAACCTAAAACAAATTTTTAAAATACATCTTTCTAGGCATCCACTCTCCCTAATCTTGCAAGAAAATTTCAATTAACTTGTTGAAAAATTGCAATCACCCTTATCCAAAAACGAAATTTAAATCAACTTTTTTGCAGTAGCACACTCACATTTTTCATAAAACAAACACATTTTTTTCAGGAATCTACTCTCTGAAACCTAAAACTAGTTTTAAATAATCTTCTTTCTAGGCATCCACTCTCCCTAATCTTGCAGGAAAATTTCAATTTACTTGTTGAAATGATGCATTCACGCCTATCCTGAAACTAAATTTAAATCAACTTTTTTTGCAGTAACACACTCACATTTTTCATAAAACGAACACACTTTTTTAAGTAATCCACTCTATGAAACCTTCTACTAAGTTTTTTAAAAATGTATTTCTAGGCATCCACTCTCCCTAATCATGCAAGAACATTTCAATTAACTTGTTGAAATACAGCATTCACGCCTATCCAGAAACTAAATTTAAATCAACTTTTTTGCAGTAACACACTCACATTTTTCATAAAACAAACACATTTTTTTCAGGAATCCACTCTCTGAAACCTTCTACTAATTTTTTATAAATTTCTTACTAGGCATCCACTCTCCCTAATCTTGCAAGAAAATTTCAAATAACTTGTTGAAATATTGCAATCACCCTTATCCAAAAACGAAATTTGAAAAACAACTTTTTTGCAGTAACACACTCACATATTTCATAAAACAAACCCATTTTTTTTTCAGGAATCAACTCTCTGGAACCTAAAATGATTTTTTTTAAAACATCTTTCTAGGCATCCACTCTCCCTAATCGTGCGAGAACATTTCCATTAACTTGTTGAAATACAGCAATCACCCTTATCCTGAAACTAAATTTAAATCAACTTTTTTGCAGTAACACAAACACATTTTTAATAAAATGAACAGATTTTTTTTCAGGAATAAACTCTCTGAAACCTCAAACTAATTTTAAAATAAACTTCTTTCTAGGCATCCACTCTCCCTAATCTTGCAAGAAAATGTCAATTAACTTGATGAAATAATGCATTCACGCCTATCCTGAAACTAAATTTAAATCAACTTTTTTGCAGTAACACACTCACATTTTTCATAAAACAAACCCATTTTTTTCAGGAATCTACTCTCTGAAACCTAAAACTAGTTTTAAATAAACTTCTTTCTAGGCATCCACTCTCCCTAATCTTGCAAGAAAATTTCAATTTACTTGTTGAAATGATGCATTCACGCCTATCCTGAAACTAAATTTAAATCAACTTTTTTTGCAGTAACACACTCACATTTTTCATAAAACGAACATACTTTTTTTCAGTAATCCACTCTATGAAACCTTCTACTAAGTTTTTTAAAAATGTCTTTCTAGGCAACCAATCTCCCTAATCGTGCAAAAAAATTTCAATTACCTTGTTGAAATACAGCATTCACGCCTATCCTGAAACTAAATTTAAATCAACTTTTTTGCAGTAACACACTCACATTTTTAAACACATTTTTTCAGGAATCCACTCTCTGAAACCTTCTACTAATTTTTTATAAAATTCTTTCTAGGTATCCACTCTCCCTAATCTTGCAAGAAAATTTCAATTACCTTGTTGAAATGATGCATTCACGCCTATCCAGAAACGAAATTTAAATCAACTTTTTTGCAGTAACACATTCACAAAACAAACAATTATTTTTTCAGGAATCCACTCTCTGGAACCTAAAACTAATTTTTAAAAAACATCTTTCTGGGCATCCACTCTCCCTAATTTTGCAAGAAAATTTCAATTAACTTGTTGAAATACAGCAATCACCCTTATCCTGAAACTAAATTTAAATCAACTTTTTTGCAGTAACACAAACACATTTTTTATAAAATGAACAGATTTTTTTTCAGGAATAAACTCTCTGAAACCTTCTACTAATTTTTTATAAATTTCTTTCTAGGTACCCACTCTCCCTAATCTTGCAAGAAAATTTTAATTAACTTGTTGAAATATTGCAATCACCCTTATCCAAAAACGAAATTTAAATCAAATTTTTTGCACTAACACACTCACATTTTTCATAAAAGAAACTAATTTTTTTTTCAGGAATCTACTCTCTGAAACCTAAAACTAGGTTTAAATAAAGTTCTTTCTAGGCATCCACTCTCCCTAATCTTGCAAGAAAATTTCAATTAACTTATTGAAATGATGCATTCACGCCTATCCAGAAACTAAATTTAAAACAACTTTTTTGCAGTAACACACTCACATTTTTCATAATACAACCCCATTTTTTTTTCAGGAATCAACTCTCTGGAACCTAAAACTAGGTTTAAATAAAGTTCTTTCTAGGCATCCACTCTCCCTAATTGTGCAAGAACATTTCAATTAACTTGTTGAAATACTGCAATCACCCTTATCCTGAAACTAAATTTAAATAAACTTTTTTGCAGTAACACACACACATTTTTCATAAAATGAACAGATTTTTTTCAGGAATACACTCTATGAAACCTAAAACTAATTTTAAATAAACTTCTTTCTAGGCATCCACTCTCCCTAATCTTGCAAGAAAATGTCAATTTACTTGTTGAAATAATGCATTCACGCCTATCCTGAAACTAAATTTAAATTAACTTTTTTGCAGTAACACACTCACATTATTCATCAAACGAAAACACTTTTTTTCAGGATTCCACTCTCTGAAACCTTCTACTCATTTTTTTAAAATTTCTTTCTAGGCATCCACTTTCCCTAATCTTGCAAGAAAATTTCAATTAACTTGTTGAAATGATGCATTCACGCCTATCCTGAAACGAAATTTAAATCAACTTTTTTGCAGTAACACACTCACGTTTTTCATAAAACAAACACATTTTTTTCAGGAATCCACTCTCTAAAACTTTCTACTAATTTTTTTGAAATTTCTTTCTAGGCATCCACTCTCCCTAATCTTGCAAGAAAATTTCAATTAACTTGTTAAAATGATGCATTCACGCCTATCCTGAAACTAAATTTAAATCAACTTTTTTGCAGTAACACACTCACATTTTTCATAAAACAAACACATTTTTTTTCAGGAATCCACTCTCTGGAACCTAAAACAAATTTTTAAAATACATCTTTCTAGGCATCCACTCTCCCTAATCTTGCAAGAAAATTTCAATTAACTTGTTGAAAAATTGCAATCACCCTTATCCAAAAACGAAATTTAAATCAACTTTTTTGCAGTAGCACACTCACATTTTTCATAAAACAAACACATTTTTTTTCAGGAATCTACTCTCTGAAACCTAAAACTAGTTTTAAATAATCTTCTTTCTAGGCATCCACTCTCCCTAATCTTGCATGAAAATTTCAATTAACTTGTTGAAATGATGCATTTACGCCTATCCTGAAACTAAATTTAAATCAACTTTTTTTGCAGTAACACCCTCACATTTTTCATAAAACGAACACACTTTTTTTAAGTAATCCACTCTATGAAACCTTCTACTAAGTTTTTTAAAAATGTATTTCTAGGCATCCACTCTCCCTAATCATGCAAGAATATTTCAATTAACTTGTTGAAATACAGCATTCACGCCTATCCAGAAACTAAATTTAAATCAACTTTTTTGCAGTAACACACTCACATTTTTCATAAAACAAACACATTTTTTTCAGGAATCCACTCTCTGAAACCTTCTACTAATTTTTTATAAATTTCTTTCTAGGCATCCACTCTCCCTAATCTTGCAAGAAAATTTCAATTAACTTGTTGAAATATTGCAATCACCCTTCTCCAAAAACGAAATTTGAAAAACAACTTTTTTGCAGTAACACACTCACATTTTTCATAAAACAAACCCATTTTTTTTTCAGGAATCAACTCTCTGGAACCTAAAATGATTTTTTTAAAAACATCTTTCTAGGCATCCACTCTCCCTAATCGTGCGAGAACATTTCCATTAACTTGTTGAAATACAGCAATCACCCTTATCCTGAAACTAAATTTAAATCAACTTTTTTGCAGTAACACAAACACATTTTTAATAAAATGAACAGATTTTTTTTTCAGGAATAAACTCTCTGAAACCTCAAACTAATTTTAAAATAAACTTCTTTCCAGGCATCCACTCTCCCTAATCTTGCAAGAAAATGTCAATTAACTTGATGAAATAATGCATTCACGCCTATCCTGAAACTAAATTTAAATCAACTTTTTTGCAGTAACACACTCACATTTTTCATAAAACAAACACTTTTTTTTTCAGGAATCCACTCTCTGAAACCTTCTACTAATTTTTTTTAAATTTCTTTCTAGGCATCCACTCTCCCTAATCTTGCAAGAAAATTTCAATTAACTTGTTGAAATGATGCATTCACGCCTATCCTGAAACGAAATTTTAATCAACTTTTTTGCAGTAACACACTCACATTTTTCATAAAACAAACACATTTTTTTTCAGGAATCCACTCTCTGAAACCTTCTACTATTTTTTTTTAAATTTCTTTCTAGGCATCCACTCTCCCTAATCTTGCAAGAAAATTTCAATTTACTTGTTGAAATGATGCATTCACGCCTATCCTGAAACTAAATTTAAATCAACTTTTTTTGCAGTAACACACTCACATTTTTCATAAAACGAACATACTTTTTTTCAGTAATCCATTCTATGAAACCTTCTACTACGTTTTTTAAAAATGTCTTTCTAGGAAACCAATCTCCCTAATCGTGCAAAAACATTTCAATTACCTTGTTAAAATACAGCATTCACGCCTATCCTGAAACTAAATTTAAATCAACTTTTTTGCAGTAACACGCTCACATTTTTAAACACATTTTTTTCAGGAATCCACTCTCTGAAACCTTCTACTAATTTTTTATAAAATTCTTTCTAGGCATCCACTCTCCCTAATCTTGCAAGAAAATTTCAATTAACTTGTTGAAATGATGCATTCACGCCTATCCAGAAACGAAATTTAAATCAACTTTTTTGCAGTAACACATTCACAAAACAAACAATTATTTTTTCAGGAATCCACTCTCTGGAACCTAAAACTAATTTTTAAAAAACATCTTTCTGGGCATCCACTCTCCCTAATTTTGCAAGAAAATTTCAATTAACTTGTTGAAATACAGCAATCACCCTTATCCTGAAACTAAATTTAAATCAACTTTTTTGCAGTAACACAAACACATTTTTTATAAAATGAACAGATTTTTTTTCAGGAATAAACTCTCTGAAACCTTCTACTAATTTTTTATAAATTTCTTTCTAGGTACCCACTCTCCCTAATCTTGCAAGAAAATTTTAATTAACTTGTTGAAATATTGCAATCACCCTTATCCAAAAACGAAATTTAAATCAAATTTTTTGCACTAACACACTCACATTTTTCATAAAAGAAACAAATTTTTTTTCAGGAATCTCCTCTCTGGAACCTAAAATGAATTAAAAAACAACATCTTTCTAGGCATCCACTCTCCCTAATTGTGCAAGAACATTTCAATTAACTTGTTGAAATACTGCAATCACCCTTATCCTGAAACTAAATTTAAATAAACTTTTTTGCAGTAACACACACACATTTTTCATAAAATGAACAGATTTTTTTCAGGAATACACTCTCTGAAACCTAAAACTAATTTTGAATAAACTTCTTTCTAGGCATCCACTCTCCCTAATCTTGCAAGAAAATGTCAATTTACTTGTTGAAATAATGCATTCACGCCTATCCTGAAACTAAATTTAAATTAACTTTTTTGCAGTAACACACTCACATTATTCATCAAACGAAAACACTTTTTTTTCAGGATTCCACTCTCTGAAACCTTCTACTCTTTTTTTTTTTAATTTCTTTCTAGACATCCACTTTCCCTAATCTTGCAAGAAAATTTTAATTAACTTGTTGAAATGATGCATTCACGCCTATCCTGAAACGAAATTTAAATCAACTTTTTTGCAGTAACACACTCACATTTTTCATAAAACAGACACATTTTTTTCAGGAATCCACTCTCTGAAACCTTCTACTCATTTTTTAAATTTCTTTCTAGGCATCCACTCTCCCTAATCTTGCAAGAAAATTTCAATTAACTTGTTGAAGTATTGCAATCACTCGTATCCAAAAACGAAATTTAAAACAACTTTTTTGCAGTAACACACTCACATTTTTTATAAAACAAACCCATTTTTTTCAGGAATCAACTCTCTGGAACCTAAAATGAATTTTAAATAAACTTCTTTCTAGGCATCCACTCTCCCTAATCTTGCAAGAAAATGTCAATTAACTTGTTGAAATAATGCATTCACGCCTATCCTGAAACTAAATTTAAATTAACTTTTTTGCAGTAACACACTCACATTTTTTATAAAACAGACACATTTTTTTTTCAGGAATCTACTCTCTGAAACCTACTACTCATTTTTTTAAAATTTCTTTCTAGGCATCCACTCTCCCTAATCTTGCAAGAAAATGTCAATTAACTTGTTGAAATAATGCATTCACGCCTAACCTGAAACTAAATTTAAATTAATTTTTTTGCAGTTACACACTCACATTTTTCATAAAACAAGCAATTATTTTTTCAGGAATCCACTCACTAGAACCTAAAACTAATTTTTAAAAAACATCTTTCTGGGCATCCACTCTCCCTAATTTTGCAAGAAAGTTTCAATTAACTTGTTGAAATATTGCAATCACCCTTATCCGAAAATGAAATTTAAAACAACTTTTTTGCAGTAACACACTCACATTTTTCATAAAACAAACCCATTTTTTTTTTCAGGAATAAACTCTCTGAAACCTAAAACTAATTTTAAATAAACTTCTTTCTAGGCATCCACTCTCCCTAATCTTGCAAGAAAATGACAATTAACTTGTTGAAATAATGCATTCACGCCTATCCTGAAACTAAATTTAAATCAACTTTTTTGCAGTAACACACTCACATTTTTCATAAAACAAACAATTTTTTTTTCAGGAATCCACTCTCTGAAACATTCCACTAATTTTTCTTAAATTTCTTTCTAGGCATCCACTCTCCCTAATCTTGCAAGAAAATTTCAATTAACTTGTTGAAATGATGCATTCACGCCTATCCTGAAACGATATTTAAAAATCAACTTTTTTGCAGTAACAAACTCACATTTTTCATAAAACAAACACATTTTTTTCAGGAATCCACTCTCTGAAACCTTCTACTAATTTTTTATAAATTTCTTTCTAGGCATCCACTCTCCCTAATCGTGCAAGAACATTTCCATTAACTTGTTGAAATACAGCAATCACCCTTATCCTGAAACTAAATTTAAATCAACTTTTTTGCAGTAACACAAACACATTTTTAATAAAATGAACAGATTTTTTTTCAGGAATAAACTCTCTGAAACCTCAAACTAATTTTAAAATAAACTTCTTTCTAGGCATCCACTCTCTCTAATCTTGCAAGAAAATGTCAATTAACTTGATGAAATAATGCATTCACGCCTATCCTGAAACTAAATTTAAATCAACTTTTTTGCAGTAACACACTCACATTTTTCATAAAACAAACACATTTTTTTTCAGGAATCCACTCTCTGAAACCTTCTACTAATTTTTTTTAATTTCTTTCTAGGCATCCACTCTCCCTAATCTTGCAAGAAAATTTCAATTAACTTGTTGAAATGATGCATTCACGCCTATCCTAAAACAAAATTTGAATCAACTTTTTTGCAGTAACACACTCACATTTTTCATAAAACAAACACATTTTTTTCAGGAATCCACTCTGAAACCTTCTACTCATTTTTTTAAAATTTCTTTCTAGGCAGCCACACTCCCTAATCTTGCAAGAAATTTCAATTAACTTGTTGAAATGATGCATTCACGCCTATCCTGAAACTAAATTTAAATCAACTCTTTTGCAGTAACACACTCACATTTTTCATAAAACAAACACATTTTTTTTCAGGAATCCACTCTCTGAAACCTTCTACTAATTTTTTTTAAATTTCTTTCTAGGCATCCACTCTCCCTAATCTTGCAAGAAAATTTCAATTTACTTGTTGAAATGATGCTTTCACGCCTATCCTGAAACTAAATTTAAATCAACTTTTTTTGCAGTAACACACTCACATTTTTCATAAAACGAACATACTTTTTTTCAGTAATCCATTCTATGAAACCTTCTACTAAGTTTTTTAAAAATGTCTTTCTAGGCAACCAATCTCCCTAATCGTGCAAAAACATTTCAATTACCTTGTTGAAATACAGCATTCACGCCTATCCTGAAACTAAATTTAAATCAACTTTTTTGCAGTAACACACTCACATTTTTAAACACATTTTTTTCAGGAATCCACTCTCTGAAATCTTCTACTAATTTTTTATAAAATTTTTTCTAGGCATCCACTCTCCCTAATCTTGCAAGAAAATTTCAATTAACTTGTTGAAATGATGCATTCACGCCTATCCAGAAACGAAATTTAAATCAACTTTTTTGCAGTAACACATTCACAAAACAAACAATTATTTTTTCAGGAATCCACTCTCTGGAACCTAAAACTAATTTTTAAAAAACATCTTTCTGGGCATCCACTCTCCCTAATTTTGCAAGAAAATTTCAATTAACTTGTTGAAATACAGCAATCACCCTTATCCTGAAACTAAATTTAAATCAACTTTTTTGCAGTAACACAAACACATTTTTTATAAAATGAACAGATTTTTTTTCAGGAATAAACTCTCTGAAACCTTCTACTAATTTTTTATAAATTTCTTTCTAGGTACCCACTCTCCTTAATCTTGCAAGAAAATTTTAATTAACTTGTTGAAATATTGCAATCACCCTTATCCAAAAACGAAATTTAAATCAAATTGTTTGCACTAACACACTCACATTTTTCATAAAAGAAACTAATTTTTTTTCAGGAATCTACTCTCTGGAACCTAAAATGAATTAAAAAAAACATCTTTCTAGGCATCCACTCTCCCTAATTGTGCAAGAACATTTCAATTAACTTGTTGAAATACTGCAATCACCCTTATCCTGAAACTAAATTTAAATAAACTTTTTTGCAGTAACACACACACATTTTTCATAAAATGAACAGATTTTTTTCAGGAATACACTCTCTGAAACCTAAAACTAATTTTAAATAAACTTCTTTCTAGGCATCCACTCTCCCTAATCTTGCAAGAAAATGTCAATTTACTTGTTGAAATAATGCATTCACGCCTATCCTGAAACTAAATTTAAATTAACTTTTTTGCAGTAACACACTCACATTATTCATCAAACGAAAACACTTTTTTTTCAGGATTCCACTCTCTGAAACCTTCTACTCATTTTTTATTAATTTCTTTCTAGGCATCCACTTTCCCTAATCTTGCAAGAAAATTTCAATTAACTTGTTGAAATGATGCATTCACGCCCAACCTGAAACGAAATTTAAATCAACTTTTTTGCAGTAACACACTCACATTTTTCATAAAACAGACACATTTTTTTCAGGAATCCACTCTCTGAAACCTTCTACTCATTTTTTTTAATTTCTTTCTAGGCATCCACTCTCCCTAATCTTGCAAGAAAATTTCAATTAACTTGTTGAAGTATTGCAATCACTCGTATCCAAAAACGAAATTTAAAACAACTTTTTTGCAGTAACACACTCACATTTTTTATAAAACAATCCCATTTTTTTCAGGAATCAACTCTCTGGAACCTAAAATGAATTTTAAAAAAACATCTTTCTAGGCATCCACTCTCCCTAATCGTGCAAGAACATTTCAATTAACTTGTTGAAATACTGCAATCACCCTTATCCTGAAACTAAATTTAAATCAACTTTTTTGCAGTTACACACACACATTTTTCATAAAATTAACAGATTTTTTCAGGAATACACTCTCTGAAACTTAAATCTAATTTTAAATAAACTTCTTTCTAGGCATCCACTCTCCCTAATCTTGCAAGAAAATGTCAATTAACTTGTTGAAATGATGCATTCACGCCTACCCTGAAACTAAATTTAAATCAACTTTTTTGCAGTAACACACTCACATTTTTCATAAAACAAACACATTTTTTTTCAGGAATCCACTCTCTGGAACCTAAAACAAATTTTTAAAATACATCTTTCTAGGCATCCACTCTCCCTAATCTTGCAAGAAAATTTCAATTAACTTGTTGAAATGATGCATTCACGCCTATCCTGAAACTAAATTTAAATCAACTTTTTTTGCAGTAACACACTCACATTTTTCATAAAACAAACACACTTTTTTTAAGTAATCCACTCTATGAAACCTTCTACTAAGTTTTTTAAAAATGTATTTCTAGGCATCCACTCTCCCTAATCATGCAAGAACATTTCAATTAACTTGTTGAAATACAGCATTCACGCCTATCCAGAAACTAAATTTAAATCAACTTTTTTGCAGTAACACACTCACATTTTTCATAAAACAAACACATTTTTTTCAGGAATCCACTCTCTGAAACCTTCTACTAATTTTTTATAAATTTCTTTCTAGGCATCCACTCTCCCTAATCTTGCAAGAAAATTTCAATTAACTTGTTGAAATATTGCAATCACCCTTCTCCAAAAACGAAATTTGAAAAACAACTTTTTTGCAGTAACACACTCACATTTTTCATAAAACAAACCCATTTTTTCTTCAGGAATCAACTCTCTGGAACCTAAAATGATTTTTTTAAAAACATCTTTCTAGGCATCCACTCTCCCTAATCGTGCGAGAACATTTCCATTAACTTGTTGAAATACAGCAATCACCCTTATCCTGAAACTAAATTTAAATCAACTTTTTTGCAGTAACACAAACACATTTTTAATAAAATGAACAGATTTTTTTCAGGAATAAACTCTCTGAAACCTCAAACTAATTTTAAAATAAACTTCTTTCCAGGCATCCACTCTCCCTAATCTTGCAAGAAAATGTCAATTAACTTGATGAAATAATGCATTCACGCCTATCCTGAAACTAAATTTAAATCAACTTTTTTGCAGTAACACACTCACATTTTTAAACACATTTTTTTCAGGAATTCACTCTCTGAAACCTTCTACTAATTTTTTATAAAATTCTTTCTAGGCATCCACTCTCCCTAATCTTGCAAGAAAATTTCAATTAACTTGTTGAAATGATGCATTCACGCCTATCCAGAAACGAAATTTAAATCAACTTTTTTGCAGTAACACATTCACAAAACAAACAATTATTTTTTCAGGTATCCACTCTCTGGAACCTAAAACTAATTTTTAAAAAACATCTTTCTGGGCATCCACTCTCCCTAATTTTGCAAGAAAATTTCAATTAACTTGTTGAAATACAGCAATCACCCTTATCCTGAAACTAAATTTAAATCAACTTTTTTGCAGTAACACAAACACATTTTTTATAAAATGAACAGATTTTTTTTCAGGAATAAACTCTCTGAAACCTTCTACTAATTTTTTATAAATTTCTTTCTAGGTACCCACTCTCCCTAATCTTGCAAGAAAATTTTAATTAACTTGTTGAAATATTGCAGTCACCCTTATCCAAAAACGAAATTTAAATCAAATTTTTTGCACTAACACACTCACATTTTTCATAAAAGAAACTAGTTTTTTTTCAGGAATCTACTCTCTGGAACATAAAATGAATTAAAAAAACATCTTTCTAGGCATCCACTCTCCCTAATTGTGCAAGAACATTTCAATTAACTTGTTGAAATACTGCAATCACCCTTATCCTGAAACTAAATTTAAATAAACTTTTTTGCAGTAACACACACACATTTTTCATAAAATGAACAGATTTTTTTCAGGAATACACTCTCTGAAACCTAAAACTAATTTTAAATAAACTTCTTTCTAGGCATCCACTCTCCCTAATCTTGCAAGAAAATGTCAATTTACTTGTTGAAATAATGCATTCACGCCTATCCTGAAACTAAATTTAAATTAACTTTTTTGCAGTAACACACTCACATTATTCATCAAACAAAAACACTTTTTTTTCAGGATTCCACTCTCTGAAACCTTCTACTCATTTTTTTTTAATTTCTTTCTAGGCATCCACTTTCCCTAATCTTGCAAGAAAATTTCAACTAACTTGTTGAAATGATGCATTCACGCCTATCCAGAAACGAAATTTAAATCAACTTTTTTGCAGTAACATTCACAAAACAAACAATTATTTTTTCAGGAATCCACTCTCTGGAACCTAAAACTAATTTTTAAAAAACATCTTTCTGGGCATCCACTCTCCCTAATTTTGCAAGAAAATTTCAATTAACTTGTTGAAATGATGCATTCACGCCTATCCTGAAACGAAATTTAAATCAACTTTTTTGCAGTAACACACTCACATTTTTCATAAAACAGACACATTTTTTTCAGGAATCCACTCTCTGAAACCTTCTACTCATTTTTTTAAATTTCTTTCTAGGCATCCACTCTCCCTAATCTTGCAAGAAAATTTCAATTAACTTGTTGAAGTATTGCAATCACTCGTATCCAAAAACGAAATTTAAAACAACTTTTTTGCAGTAACACACTCACATTTTTTATAAAACAAACCCATTTTTTTCAGGAATCAACTCTCTGGAACCTAAAATGAATTTTAAAAAAACATCTTTCTAGGCATCCACTCTCCCTAATCGTGCAAGAACATTTCAATTAACTTGTTGAAATACTGCAATCACCCTTATCCTGAAACTAAATTTAAATCAACTTTTTTGCAGTTACACACACACATTTTTCATAAAATTAACAGATTTTTTCAGGAATACACTCTCTGAAACTTAAAACTAATTTTAAATAAACTTCTTTCTAGGCATCCACTCTCCCTAATCTTGCAAGAAAATGTCAATTAACTTGTTGAAATAATGCATTCACGCCTATCCTGAAACTAAATTTAAATTAACTTTTTTGCAGTAACACACTCACATTTTTTATAAAACAGACACATTTTTTTTCAGGAATCTACTCTCTGAAACCTACTACTCATTTTTTTAAAATTTCTTTCTAGGCATCCACTCTCCCTAATCTTGCAAGAAAATGTCAATTAACTTGTTGAAATAATGCATTCACGCCTAACCTGAAACTAAATTTAAATTAATTTTTTTGCAGTTACACACTCACATTTTTCATAAAACAAGCAATTATTTTTTCAGGAATCCACTCACTAGAACCTAAAACTAATTTTTAAAAAACATCTTTCTGGGCATCCACTCTCCCTAATTTTGCAAGAAAATTTCAATTAACTTGTTGAAATATTGCAATCACCCTTATCCGAAAATGAAATTTAAAACAACTTTTTTGCAGTAACACACTCACATTTTTCATAAAACAAACCCATTTTTTTTTTCAGGAATAAACTCTCTGAAACCTAAAACTAATTTTAAATAAACTTCTTTCTAGGCATCCACTCTCCCTAATCTTGCAAGAAAATGACAATTAACTTGTTGAAATAATGCATTCACGCCTATCCTGAAACTAAATTTAAATCAACTTTTTTGCAGTAACACACTCACATTTTTCATAAAACAAACAATTTTTTTTTCAGGAATCCACTCTCTGAAACATTCCACTAATTTTTCTTAAATTTCTTTCTAGGCATCGACTCTCCCTAATCTTGCAAGAAAATTTCAATTAACTTGTTGAAATGATGCATTCACGCCTATCCTGAAACGATATTTAAAAATCAACTTTTTTGCAGTAACAAACTCACATTTTTCATAAAACAAACAAATTTTTTTCAGGAATCCACTCTCTGAAACCTTCTACTAATTTTTTATAAATTTCTTTCTAGGCATCCACTCTCCCTAATCTTGCAAGAAAATTTCAATTAACTTGTTGAAATATTGCAATCACCCTTATCCAAAAACGAAATTTGAAAAACAACTTTTTTGCAGTAACACACTCACATTTTTCATAAAACAAACCCATTTTTTTTTCAGGAATCAACTCTCTGGAACCTAAAATGATTTTTTTTAAAACATCTTTCTAGGCATCCACTCTCCCTAATCGTGCGAGAACATTTCCATTAACTTGTTGAAATACAGCAATCACCCTTATCCTGAAACTAAATTTAAATCAACTTTTTTGCAGTAACACAAACACATTTTTAATAAAATGAACAGATTTTTTTTCAGGAATAAACTCTCTGAAACCTCAAACTAATTTTAAAATAAACTTCTTTCTAGGCATCCACTCTCTCTAATCTTGCAAGAAAATGTCAATTAACTTGATGAAATAATGCATTCACGCCTATCCTGAAACTAAATTTAAATCAACTTTTTTGCAGTAACACACTCACATTTTTCATAAAACAAACACATTTTTTTTCAGGAATCCACTCTCTGAAACCTTCTACTAATTTTTTTAAATTTCTTTCTAGGCATCCACTCTCCCTAATCTTGCAAGAAAATTTCAATTAACTTGTTGAAATGATGCATTCATGCCTATCCTGAAACAAAATTTGAATCAACTTTTTTGCAGTAACACACTCACATTTTTCATAAAACAAACACATTTTTTTCAGGAATCCACTCTGAAACCTTCTACTCATTTTTTAAAAATTTCTTTCTAGGCAGCCACACTCCCTAATCTTGCAAGAAATTTCAATTAACTTGTTGAAATGATGCATTCACGCCTATCCTGAAACTAAATTTAAATCAACTTTTTTGCAGTAACACACTCACATTTTTCATAAAACAAACACATTTTTTTTCAGGAATCCACTCTCTGAAACCTTCTACTAATTTTTTTTAAATTTCTTTCTAGGCATCCACTCTCCCTAATCTTGCAAGAAAATTTCAATTTACTTGTTGAAATGATGCATTCACGCCTATCCTGAAACTAAATTTAAATCAACTTTTTTTGCAGTAACACACTCACATTTTTCATAAAACGAACATACTTTTTTTCAGTAATCCATTCTATGAAACCTTCTACTAAGTTTTTTAAAAATGTCTTTCTAGGCAACCAATCTCCCTAATCGTGCAAAAACATTTCAATTACCTTGTTGAAATACAGCATTCACGCCTATCCTGAAACTAAATTTAAATCAACTTTTTTGCAGTAACACACTCACATTTTTAAACACATTTTTTTCAGGAATCCACTCTCTGAAACCTTCTACTAATTTTTTATAAAATTCTTTCTAGGCATCCACTCTCCCTAATCTTGCAAGAAAATTTCAATTAACTTGTTGAAATGATGCATTCACGCCTATCCAGAAACGAAATTTAAATCAACTTTTTTGCAGTAACACATTCACAAAACAAACAATTATTTTTTCAGGAATCCACTCTCTGGAACCTAAAACTAATTTTTAAAAAACATCTTTCTGGGCATCCACTCTCCCTAATTTTGCAAGAAAATTTCAATTAACTTGTTGAAATACAGCAATCACCCTTATCCTGAAACTAAATTTAAATCAACTTTTTTGCAGTAACACAAACACATTTTTTATAAAATGAACAGATTTTTTTTCAGGAATAAACTCTCTGAAACCTTCTACTAATTTTTTATAAATTTCTTTCTAGGTACCCACTCTCCCTAATCTTGCAAGAAAATTTTAATTAACTTGTTGAAATATTGCAATCACCCTTATCCAAAAACGAAATTTAAATCAAATTTTTTGCACTAACACACTCACATTTTTCATAAAAGAAACTAATTTTTTTTCAGGAATCTACTCTCTGGAACCTAAAATGAATTAAAAAAAACATCTTTCTAGGCATCCACTCTCCCTAATTGTGCAAGAACATTTCAATTAACTTGTTGAAATACTGCAATCACCCTTATCCTGAAACTAAATTTAAATAAACTTTTTTGCAGTAACACACACACATTTTTCATAAAATGAACAGATTTTTTTCAGGAATACACTCTCTGAAACCTAAAACTAATTTTAAATAAACTTCTTTCTAGGCATCCACTCTCCCTAATCTTGCAAGAAAATGTCAATTTACTTGTTGAAATAATGCATTCACGCCTATCCTGAAACTAAATTTAAATTAACTTTTTTGCAGTAACACACTCACATTATTCATCAAACGAAAACACTTTTTTTTCAGGATTCCACTCTCTGAAACCTTCTACTCATTTTTTTTTAATTTCTTTCTAGGCATCCACTTTCCCTAATCTTGCAAGAAAATTTCAATTAACTTGTTGAAATGATGCATTCACGCCTATCCTGAAACAAAATTTAAATCAACTTTTTTGCAGTAACACACTCACATTTTTCATAAAACAGACACATTTTTTTCAGGAATCCACTCTCTGAAACCTTCTACTCATTTTTTTTAATTTCTTTCTAGGCATCCACTCTCCCTAATCTTGCAAGAAAATTTCAATTAACTTGTTGAAGTATTGCAATCACTCGTATCCAAAAACGAAATTTAAAACAACTTTTTTGCAGTAACACACTCACATTTTTTATAAAACAAACCCATTTTTTCAGGAATCAACTCTCTGGAACCTAAAATGAATTTTAAAAAAACATCTTTCTAGGCATCCACTCTCCCTAATCGTGCAAGAACATTTCAATTAACTTGTTGAAATACTGCAATCACCCTTATCCTGAAACTAAATTTAAATCAACTTTTTTGCAGTTACACACACACATTTTTCATAAAATTAACAGATTTTTTCAGGAATACACTCTCTGAAACTTAAAACTAATTTTAAATAAACTTCTTTCTAGGCATCCACTCTCCCTAATCTTGCAAGAAAATGTCAATTAACTTGTTGAAATAATGCATTCACGCCTATCCTGAAACTAAATTTAAATTAACTTTTTTGCAGTAACACACTCACATTTTTTATAAAACAGACACATTTTTTTTCAGGAATCTACTCTCTGAAACCTACTACTCATTTTTTTTAAATTTCTTTCTAGGCATCCACTCTCCCTAATCTTGCAAGAAAATTTCAATTAACTTGTTGAAGTATTGCAATCACTCGTATCCAAAAACGAAATTTAAAACAACTTTTTTGCAGTAACACACTCACATTTTTTATAAAACAATCCCAGTTTTTTTCAGGAATCAACTCTCTGGAACCTAAAATGAATTTTAAAAAAACATCTTTCTAGGCATCCACTCTCCCTAATCGTGCAAGAACATTTCAATTAACTTGTTGAAATACTGCAATCACCCTTATCCTGAAACTAAATTTAAATCAACTTTTTTGCAGTTACACACACACGTTTTTCATAAAATTAACAGATTTTTTCAGGAATACACTCTCTGAAACTTAAATCTAATTTTAAATAAACTTCTTTCTAGGCATCCACTCTCCCTAATCTTGCAAGAAAATGTCAATTAACTTGTTGAAATGATGCATTCACGCCTACCCTGAAACTAAATTTAAATCAACTTTTTTGCAGTAACACACTCACATTTTTCATAAAACAAACACATTTTTTTTCAGGAATCCACTCTCTGGAACCTAAAACAAATTTTTAAAATACATCTTTCTAGGCATCCACTCTCCCTAATCTTGCAAGAAAATTTCAATTAACTTGTTGAAATGATGCATTCACGCCTATCCTGAAACTAAATTTAAATCAACTTTTTTTGCAGTAACACACTCACATTTTTCATAAAACGAACACACTTTTTTTAAGTAATCCACTCTATGAAACCTTCTACTAAGTTTTTTAAAAATGTATTTCTAGGCATCCACTCTCCCTAATCATCCAAGAACATTTCAATTAACTTGTTGAAATACAGCATTCACGCCTATCCAGAAACTAAATTTAAATCAACTTTTTTGCAGTAACACACTCACATTTTTCATAAAACAAACACATTTTTTTCAGGAATCCACTCTCTGAAACCTTCTACTAATTTTTTATAAATTTCTTTCTAGGCATCCACTCTCCCTAATCTTGCAAGAAAATTTCAATTAACTTGTTGAAATATTGCAATCACCCTTCTCCAAAAACGAAATTTGAAAAACAACTTTTTTGCAGTAACACACTCACATTTTTCATAAAACAAACCCATTTTTTCTTCAGGAATCAACTCTCTGGAACCTAAAATGATTTTTTTAAAAACATCTTTCTAGGCATCCACTCTCCCTAATCGTGCGAGAACATTTCCATTAACTTGTTGAAATACAGCAATCACCCTTATCCTGAAACTAAATTTAAATCAACTTTTTTGCAGTAACACAAACACATTTTTAATAAAATGAACAGATTTTTTTTCAGGAATAAACTCTCTGAAACCTCAAACTAATTTTAAAATAAACTTCTTTCCAGGCATCCACTCTCCCTAATCTTGCAAGAAAATGTCAATTAACTTGATGAAATAATGCATTCACGCCTATCCTGAAACTAAATTTAAATCAACTTTTTTGCAGTAACACACTCACATTTTTCATAAAACAAACAAATTTTTTTTCAGGAATCCACTCTCTGAAACCTTCTACTAATTTTTTTTAAATTTCTTTCTAGGCATCCACTCTCCCTAATCTTGCAAGAAAATTTCAATTAACTTGTTGAAATGATGCATTCACGCCTATCCTGAAACAAAATTTTAATCAACTTTTTTGCAGTAACACACTCACATTTTTCATAAAACAAACACATTTTTTTTCAGGAATCCACTCTCTGAAACCTTCTACTAATTTTTTTTTAATTTCTTTCTAGGCATCCACTCTCCCTAATCTTGCAAGAAAATTTCAATTTACTTGTTGAAATGATGCATTCACGCCTATCCTGAAACTAAATTTAAATCAACTTTTTTTGCAGTAACACTCACATTTTTCATAAAACGAACATACTTTTTTTCAGTAATCCATTCTATGAAACCTTCTACTAAGTTTTTTAAAAATGTCTTTCTAGGCAACCAATCTCCCTAATCGTGCAAAAACATTTCAATTACCTTGTTGAAATACAGCATTCACGCCTATCCTGAAACTAAATTTAAATCAACTTTTTTGCAGTAACACACTCACATTTTTAAACAAATTTTTTTCAGGAATCCACTCTCTGAAACCTTCTACTAATTTTTTATAAAATTCTTTCTAGGCATCCACTCTCCCTAATCTTGCAAGAAAATTTCAATTAACTTGTTGAAATGATGCATTCACGCCTATCCAGAAACGAAATTTAAATCAACTTTTTTGCAGTAACACATTCACAAAACAAACAATTATTTTTTCAGGAATCCACTCTCTGGAACCTAAAACTAATTTTTAAAAAACATCTTTCTGGGCATCCACTCTCCCTAATTTTGCAAGAAAATTTCAATTAACTTGTTGAAATACAGCAATCACCCTTATCCTGAAACTAAATTTAAATCAACTTTTTTGCAGTAACACAAACACATTTTTTATAAAATGAACAGATTTTTTTTCAGGATTAAACTCTCTGAAACCTTCTACTAATTTTTTATAAATTTCTTTCTAGGTACCCACTCTCCCTAATCTTGCAAGAAAATTTTAATTAACTTGTTGAAATATTGCAATCACCCTTATCCAAAAACGAAATTTAAATCAAATTTTTTGCACTAACACACTCACATTTTTCATAAAAGAAACTAATTTTTTTTCAGGAATCTACTCTCTGGAACCTAAAATGAATTAAAAAAAACATCTTTCTAGGCATCCACTCTCCCTAATTGTGCAAGAACATTTCAATTAACTTGTTGAAATACTGCAATCACCCTTATCCTGAAACTAAATTTAAATAAACTTTTTTGCAGTAAAACACACACATTTTTCATAAAATGAACAGATTTTTTTCAGGAATACACTCTCTGAAACCTAAAACTAATTTTAAATAAACTTCTTTCTAGGCATCCACTCTCCCTAATCTTGCAAGAAAATGTCAATTTACTTGTTGAAATGATGCATTCACGCCTATCCTGAAACGAAATTTAAATCAACTTTTTTGCAGTAACACACTCACATTTTTTATAAAACAGACACATTTTTTTTCAGGAATCTACTCTCTGAAACCTACTACTCATTTTTTTAAAATTTCTTTCTAGGCATCCACTCTCCCTAATCTTGCAAGAAAATTTCAATTAACTTGTTGAAGTATTGCAATCACTCGTATCCAAAAACGAAATTTAAAACAACTTTTTTGCAGTAACACACTCACATTTTTTATAAAACAATCCCATTTTTTTCAGGAATCAACTCTCTGGAACCTAAAATGAATTTTAAAAAAACATCTTTCTAGGCATCCACTCTCCCTAATCGTGCAAGAACATTTCAATTAACTTGTTGAAATACTGCAATCACCCTTATCCTGAAACTAAATTTAAATCAACTTTTTTGCAGTTACACACACACATTTTTCATAAAATTAACAGATTTTTTCAGGAATACACTCTCTGAAACTTAAATCTAATTTTAAATAAACTTCTTTCTAGGCATCCACTCTCCCTAATCTTGCAAGAAAATGTCAATTAACTTGTTGAAATGATGCATTCACGCCTACCCTGAAACTAAATTTAAATCAACTTTTTTGCAGTAACACACTCACATTTTTCATAAAACAAACACATTTTTTTTCAGGAATCCACTCTCTGGAACCTAAAACAAATTTTTAAAATACATCTTTCTAGGCATCCACTCTCCCTAATCTTGCAAGAAAATTTCAATTAACTTGTTGAAATGATGCATTCACGCCTATCCTGAAACTAAATTTAAATCAACTTTTTTTGCAGTAACACACTCACATTTTTCATAAAACGAACACACTTTTTTAAGTAATCCACTCTATGAAACCTTCTACTAAGTTTTTTAAAAATGTATTTCTAGGCATCCACTCTCCCTAATCATGCAAGAACATTTCAATTAACTTGTTGAAATATTGCAATCACCCTTCTCCAAAAACGAAATTTGAAAAACAACTTTTTTGCAGTAACACACTCACATTTTTCATAAAACAAACCCATTTTTTCTTCAGGAATCAACTCTCTGGAACCTAAAATGATTTTTTTAAAAACATCTTTCTAGGCATCCACTCTCCCTAATCGTGCGAGAACATTTCCATTAACTTGTTGAAATACATCAATCACCCTTATCCTGAAACTAAATTTAAATCAACTTTTTTGCAGTAACACAAACACATTTTTAATAAAATGAACAGATTTTTTTTCAGGAATAAACTCTCTGAAACCTCAAACTAATTTTAAAATAAACTTCTTTCCAGGCATCCACTCTCCCTAATCTTGCAAGAAAATGTCAATTAACTTGATGAAATAATGCATTCACGCCTATCCTGAAACTAAATTTAAATCAACTTTTTTGCAGTAACACACTCACATTTTTCATAAAACAAACAAATTTTTTTTCAGGAATCCACTCTCTGAAACCTTCTACTAATTTTTTTTTAATTTCTTTCTAGGCATCCACTCTCCCTAATCTTGCAAGAAAATATCAATTAACTTGTTGAAATGATGCATTCACGCATATCCTGAAACGAAATTTTAATCAACTTTTTTGCAGTAACACACTCACATTTTTCATAAAACAAACACATTTTTTTTCAGGAATCCACTCTCTGAAACCTTCTACTAATTTTTTTTAAATTTCTTTCTAGGCATCCACTCTCCCTAATCTTGCAAGAAAATTTCAATTTACTTGTTGAAATGATGCATTCACGCCTATCCTGAAACTAAATTTAAATCAACTTTTTTTGCAGTAACACACTCACATTTTTCATAAAACAAACACACTTTTTTTCAGTAATCCATTCTATGAAACCTTCTACTAAGTTTTTTAAAAATGTCTTTCTAGGCAACCAATCTCCCTAATCGTGCAAAAACATTTCAATTACCTTGTTGAAATACAGCATTCACGCCTATCCTGAAACTAAATTTAAATCAACTTTTTTGCAGTAACACACTCACATTTTTAAACACATTTTTTTCAGGAATCCACTCTCTGAAACCTTCTACTAATTTTTTATAAAATTCTTTCTAGGCATCCACTCTCCCTAATCTTGCAAGAAAATTTCAATTAACTTGTTGAAATGATGCATTCACGCCTATCCAGAAACGAAATTTAAATCAACTTTTTTGCAGTAACACATTCACAAAACAAACAATTATTTTTTCAGGAATCCACTCTCTGGAACCTAAAACTAATTTTTAAAAAACATCTTTCTGGGCATCCACTCTCCCTAATTTTGCAAGAAAATTTCAATTAACTTGTTGAAATACAGCAATCACCCTTATCCTGAAACTAAATTTAAATCAACTTTTTTGCAGTAACACAAACACATTTTATATAAAATGAACAGATTTTTTTCAGGAATAAACTCTCTGAAACCTTCTACTAATTTTTTATAAATTTCTTTCTAGGTACCCACTCTCCCTAATCTTGCAAGAAAATTTTAATTAACTTGTTGAAATATTGCAATCACCCTTATCCAAAAACGAAATTTAAATCAAATTTTTTGCACTAACACACTCACATTTTTCATAAAAGAAACTAATTTTTTTTCAGGAATCTACTCTCTGGAACCTAAAATGAATTAAAAAAAACATCTTTCTAGGCATCCACTCTCCCTAATTGTGCAAGAACATTTCAATTAACTTGTTGAAATACTGCAATCACCCTTATCCTGAAACTAAATTTAAATAAACTTTTTTGCAGTAACACACACACATTTTTCATAAAATGAACAGATTTTTTTCAGGAATACACTCTCTGAAACCTAAAACTAATTTTAAATAAACTTCTTTCTAGGCATCCACTCTCCCTAATCTTGCAAGAAAATGTCAATTTACTTGTTGAAATAATGCATTCACGCCTATCCTGAAACTAAATTTAAATTAACTTTTTTGCAGTAACACACTCACATTATTCATCAAACAAAAACACTTTTTTTTCAGGATTCCACTCTCTGAAACCTTCTACTCATTTTTTTTTAATTTCTTTCTAGGCATCCACTTTCCCTAATCTTGCAAGAAAATTTCAATTAACTTGTTGAAATATTGCAATCACCCTTATCCAAAAATGAAATTTAAAACAACTTTTTTGCAGTAACACACTCACATTTTTCATAAAACAAACCCATTTTTTTTTCAGGAATAAACTCTCTGAAACCTAAAACTAATTTTAAATAAACTTCTTTCTAGGCATCCACTCTCCCTAATCTTGCAAGAAAATGACAATTAACTTGTTGAAATAATGCATTCACGCCTATCCTGAAACTAAATTTAAATCAACTTTTTTGCAGTAACACACTCACATTTTTCATAAAACAAACACATTTTTTTCAGGAATCCACTCTCTGAAACATTCCACTAATTTTTCCTAAATTTTTTTCTAGGCATCCACTCTCCCTAATCTTGCAAGAAAATTTCAATTAACTTGTTGAAATGATGCATTCACGCCTATCCTGAAACGATATTTAAAAATCAACTTTTTTGCAGTAACAAACTCACATTTTTCATAAAACAAACACATTTTTTTCAGGAATCCACTCTCTGAAACCTTCTACTAATTTTTTATAAATTTCTTTCTAGACATCCACTCTCCCTAATCTTGCAAGAAAATTTCAATTAACTTGTTGAAATATTGCAATCACCCTTATCCAAAAACGAAATTTGAAAAACAACTTTTTTGCAGTAACACACTCACATTTTTCATAAAACAAACCCATTTTTTTTTCAGGAATCAACTCTCTGGAACCTAAAATGTTTTTTTTTAAAACATCTTTCTAGGCATCCACTCTCCCTAATCGTGCGAGAACATTTCCATTAACTTGTTGAAATACAGCAATCACCCTTATCCTGAAACTAAATTTAAATCAACTTTTTTGCAGTAACACAAACACATTTTTAATAAAATGAACAGATTTTTTTTCAGGAATAAACTCTCTGAAACCTCAAACTAATTTTAAAATAAACTTCTTTCTAGGCATCCACTCTCCCTAATCTTGCAAGAAAATGTCAATTAACTTGATGAAATAATGCATTCACGCCTATCCTGAAACTAAATTTAAATCAACTTTTTTGCAGTAACACACTCACATTTTTCATAAAACAAACACATTTTTTTTCAGGAATCCACTCTCTGAAACCTTCTACTAATTTTTTTAAATTTCTTTCTAGGCATCCACTCTCCCTAATCTTGCAAGAAAATTTCAATTAACTTGTTGAAATGATGCATTCACGCCTATCCTGAAACAAAATATGAATCAACTTTTTTGCAGTAACACACTCACATTTTTCATAAAACAAACACATTTTTTTCAGGAATCCACTCTGAAACCTTCTACTCATTTTTTTAAAATTTCTTTCTAGGCAGCCACACTCCCTTATCTTGCAAGAAATTTCAATTAACTTGTTGAAATGATGCATTCAAGCCTATCCTGAAACTAAATTTAAATCAACTTTTTTGCAGTAACACACTCACATTTTTCATAAAACAAACTCATTTTTTTCAGGAATCTACTCTCTGAAACCTAAAACTAGTTTTAAATAAACTCCTTTCTAGGCATCCACTCTCCCTAATCTTGCAAGAAAATTTAAATTTACTTGTTGAAATGATGCATTTACGCCTATCCTGAAACTAAATTTAAATCAACTTTTTTTGCAGTGACACACTCACATTTTTCATAAAACGAACATACTTTTTTTCAGTAATCCACTCTATGAAACCTTCTACTAAGTTTTTTAAAAATGTCTTTCTAGGCAACCAATCTCCCTAATCGTGCAAAAACATTTCAATTACCTTGTTGAAATACAGCATTCACGCCTATCCTGAAACTAAATTTAAATCAACTTTTTTGCAGTAACACACTCACATTTTTAAACACATTTTTTTCAGGAATCCACTCTCTGAAACCTTCTACTAATTTTTTTATAAAATTCTTTCTAGGCATCCACTCTCCCTAATCTTGCAAGAAAATTTCAATTAACTTGTTGAAATGATGCATTCACGCCTATCCAGAAACGAAATTTAAATCAACTTTTTTGCAGTAACACATTCACAAAACAAACAATTATTTTTTCAGGAATCCACTCTCTGGAACCTAAAACTTATTTTTAAAAAACATCTTTCTGGGCATCCACTCTCCCTAATTTTGCAAGAAAATTTCAATTAACTTGTTGAAATACAGCAATCACCCTTATCCTGAAACTACATTTAAATCAACTTTTTTGCAGTAACACAAACACATTTTTTATAAAATGAACAGATTTTTTTTTCAGGAATAAACTCTCTGAAACCTTCTACTAATTTTTTATAAATTTCTTTCTAGGTACCCACTCTCCCTAATCTTGCAAGAAAATTTTAATTAACTTGTTGAAATATTGCAATCACCCTTATCCAAAAACGAAATTTAAATCAAATTTTTTGCACTAACACACTCACATTTTTCATAAAAGAAACTAATTTTTTTTCAGGAATCTACTCTCTGAAACCTAAAACTAGGTGTAAATAAAGTTCTTTCTAGGCATCCACTCTCCCTAATCTTGCAAGAAAATTTCAATTAACTTGTTGAAATGATGCATTCACGCCTATCCAGAAACTAAATTTAAAACAACTTTTTTGCAGTAACACACTCACATTTTTCATAATACAAACCCATTTTTTTTTCAGGAATCAACTCTCTGGAACCTAACATGAATTAAAAAAAACATCTTTCTAGGCATCCACTCTCCCTAATTGTGCAAGAACATTTCAATTAACTTGTTGAAATACTGCAATCACCCTTATCCTGAAACTAAATTTAAATAAACTTTTTTGCAGTAACACACACAAATGTTTCATAAAATGAACAGATTTTTTTCAGGAATACACTCTCTGAAACCTAAAACTAATTTTAAATAAACTTCTTTCTAGGCATCCACTCTCCCTAATCTTGCAAGAAAATGTCAATTTACTTGTTGAAATAATGCATTCACGCCTATCCTGAAACTAAATTTAAATTAACTTTTTTGCAGTAACACACTCACATTATTCATCAAATGAAAACACTTTTTTTTCAGGATTCCACTCTCTGAAACCTTCTACTCATTTTTTTTAAATTTCTTTCTAGGCATCCACTTTCCCTAATCTTGCAAGAAAATTTCAATTAACTTGTTGAAATGATGCATTCACGCCTATCCTGAAACGAAATTTAAATCAACTTTTTTGCAGTAACACACTCACATTTTTCATAAAACAAACACATTTTTTTCAGGAATCCACTCTCTGAAACTTTCTACAAATTTTTTTAAAATTTCTTTCTAGGCATCCACTCTCCCTAATCTTGCAAGAAAATTTCAATTAACTTGTTGAAATGATGCATTCACGCCTACCCTGAAACTAAATTTAAATCAACTTTTTTGCAGTAACACACTCACATTTTTCATAAAACAAACACATTTTTTTTCAGGAATCCACTCTCTGGAACCTAAAACAAATTTTTAAAATACATCTTTCTAGGCATCCACTCTCCCTAATCTTGCAAGAAAATTTCAATTAACTTGTTGAAAAATTGCAATCACCCTTATCCAAAAACGAAATTTAAATCAACTTTTTTGCAGTAGCACACTCACATTTTTCATAAAACAAACACATTTTTTTTCAGGAATCTACTCTCTGAAACCTAAAACTAGTTTTAAATAATCTTCTTTCTAGGCATCCACTCTCCCTAATCTTGCATGAAAATTTCAATTTACTTGTTGAAATGATGCATTCACGCCTATCCTGAAACTAAATTTAAATCAACTTTTTTTACAGTAACACACTCACATTTTTCATAAAACGAACACACTTTTTTTAAGTAATCCACTCTATGAAACCTTCTACTAAGTTTTTTAAAAATGTATTTCTAGGCATCCACTCTCCCTAATCATGCAAGAACATTTCAATTAACTTGTTGAAATACAGCATTCACGCCTATCCAGAAACTAAATTTAAATCAACTTTTTTGCAGTAACACACTCACATTTTTCATAAAACAAACACATTTTTTTCAGGAATCCACTCTCTGAAACCTTCTACTAATTTTTTATAAATTTCTTTCTAGGCATCCACTCTCCCTAATTTTGCAAGAAAATTTCAATTAACTTGTTGAAATATTGCAATCACCCTTATCCAAAAACGAAATTTGAAAAACAACTTTTTTGCAGTAACACACTCACATTTTTCATAAAACAAACCCATTTTTTTTTTCAGGAATCAACTCTCTGGAACCTAAAATGATTTTTTTAAAAACATCTTTCTAGGCATCCACTCTCCCTAATCGTGCGAGAACATTTCCATTAACTTGTTGAAATACAGCAATCACCCTTATCCTGAAACTAAATTTAAATCAACTTTTTTGCAGTAACACAAACACATTTTTATTAAAATGAACAGATTTTTTTTCAGGAATGAACTCTCTGAAACCTCAAACTAATTTTAAAATAAACTTCTTTCTAGGCATCCACTCTCCCTAATCTTGCAAGAAAATGTCAATTAACTTGATGAAATAATGCATTCACGCCCAGTAACACACTCACATTTTTAAACACATTTTTTTCAGGAATCCACTCTCTGAAACCTTCTACTAATTTTTTATAAATTTCTTTCTAGGCATCCACTCACCCTAATCTTGCAAGAAAATTTCAATTAACTTGTTGAAATGATGCATTCACGCCTATCCAGAAACGAAATTTAAATCAACTTTTTTGCAGTAACACACTCACATTTTTCACAAAACAAACAATTATTTTTTCAGGAATCCACTCTCTGGAACCTAAAACTAATTTTTAAAAAACATCTTTCTTGGCATCCACTCTCCCTAATTCTGCAAGAAAATTTCAATTAACTTGTTGAAATATTGCAATCACCCTTATCCAAAAACAAAATTTAAAACAACTTTTTGCAGTAACACACTCACATTTTTCATAAAACAAACCCATTTTTTTTCAGGAATCAACTCTCTGGAACCTAAAATGAATTTTTAAAAAAGATCATTCTAGGCATCCACTTTCCCTAATCATGCAAGAACATTTCAATTAACTTGTTGAAATACAGCAATCACCCTTATCCTGAAACTAAATTTAAATCAACTTTTTTGCAGTAACACAAACACATTTTTTATAAAATGAACAGATTTTTTTCAGGAATAAACTCTCTGAAACCTAAAACTAATTTTAAATAAACTTCTTTCTAGGCATCCACTCTCCCTAATCTTGCAAGAAAATGACAATTAACTTGTTGAAATAATGCATTCACGCCTATCCTGAAACTGAATGAATGAAATATTATTTATATTGCGCAGCTATGCCCAATGGGCGTCAAGGCGCCTAATCCAAATAACAGCTGTGAGCGGATAGAAACAGAGCCTACTGGTATGCATTGATAAAAAGCCAAGTTTTCAATGACTTCCTAAAGAGGTCAAGGGAGGGCAGTATTTTGATTTCCAGGGGGAGTGAATTCCACATCAGAGGTGCCAGTATGGAAAAAGCTTTGCTCCCCCATCTAGCCTTCTTGGCTCTGGGAATTACCAGTTGATTAAGCTCACTGGATCGTAAACATCTACTCGGAACGTATCTAGAGAGTAGCGATCCAAGGGCATCAGCTGGGCCTGCAGTTAAAGCCTTATATGTAAGGCAGAGGAGTTTAAAAGTAATCCTTGAGGGGATGGGGAGCCAGTGGAGGTTCTTCCTCGCTAAGGTCATAGATGCCAGCCAGGGCAAAGCGAGAGCAAACCGCGCTGCCGCGTTTTGTATGACCTGCAAACGCTGGAGCAGGCCCTTGTTGGCCCCGGC